>NC_141416.1:2543275-4943275 GCF_034619465.1 Leptosomus discolor
CATCGTGCTCACCCGCCCTGTCGAGGGGCGGGGAGGTGCTGGGCAGCCTCAAGCAGCGGCGCAGGGTCGGTCGCCGGCAGCGCGGTAGGAAGCGGCGGCAATTTCCTCGCCGGGCAGGATGTGCCTGGCGGTGGCTGGCGCCCGAACCGGCCGTGGGATCTTGGCCGGCTTCAGCTTCGCCTTCTCGAGGCCAAGGAAAACTCCCGAGTGCCTTCGCTGGTAAACTCGGGTGCTGGCTTCACGCGAAAGGTGCCGGTTCCTTTTCTTTCCTTGGCAGATCGAAATCTTTCCGGGGGCCTCAACAGCAGGATGGACGCACAGGCAGCACCGTCCCGGTGGCTTTGTGCCACGGCGGCGTTCCCTGCAACCCACCTCCTTTGGGAAAGGCTCTCCCTGTCCCCGTCCCCTGCCAGCTCCCGCAGGAGAAGGCTCCTGGAGCGTCCCCAGCAGCGGGGACAGATGGAGTGGGATGGATCCTGGGGCTCGGGCGGGTGAGAACAGCCGGACAGACAGACGCCTGCCAGACGCCAGCTCACGTTGTTCCTGCTGTGCTTCCAGCCCCAGCGCCCGCCCGGTCAGTGTGTGAGCGGTGAGAGGGTCCTGCAGGGCCTTATTCAACTCTCCTGCTCATCCCAGCCCAGAAAGCCACCAGGATTCAGGAGTACGGGTGCCGTGAGCTCTCCCAACCGACTCAGCACACCCAAACCCAACCCCATCCCTGGGGTCAGCGGGCATAGCCCCCCCCCTCACCAAATAGCCACACCACGAGCTTTTTAAACCTTCATTAAACCCGCTTAACCGCCCTGCCCAGCAGGTTCCTTGGTGCTAATTGAGCTAAAAAGGGGAGCAAAGTGTGGCTGCTTCTATCCACCCCAGCACCAGGCACTGGGAGCAGGGCTGGGGAGGACCCAGGACCACGCTGGCTGCTGGTCTGGGGCAGAAGAGCAGAGCAGAGGGCAGGGCAGAGCTGCTCAGCGTTGCAAACCCTCCAGTTCTTCAGCAAAGCACCTAAAAATAGCCGGGGGCAGAGGCCAGAGCCGCTCCTGCAGCAAGCGCAGAGCAGCCACCAGTAATCCCTCTCCTACAGCATCGTTTTCTTCCAAGGCTCAGAGCAGGACAATGCCTGAAGAGGGGAACAGCTGCTGGAGGAGATAATGGACTCCTTCTGAGGCCTTTTGATTTTCTAATAACTTTTATTCAAACAGTGAATTAATACTGACCGCCCGGCTTTGACACTAATGAGTCAGCTATGCCCTCCAGCCGAGGACACCAGAAGTTAGAAGAGCTCCAACCCCCAAATCTCCTCCCAGCAGCCTCCGGGGGGCTGGTTTAAGCAAGGAACAGGGACTGAAGCAACGGGCCACGGCTGCAGCAACACCTTCCACCAAGGGTTGGGGCTCAGCGCAGGAACGGGGGCTCGAGGAGGAAAACCAAAATAACCCCCCGCCCCAGAAGCGAGGTGCTCGCTGGGGGACGAGAGCAGCGAGCGCTGCCCGCGCTCCCCGTGGTTCAGCAGCTTTCATCCGCGGCCGGGAGGAGGGGACGAGCCACCTTCCCCCTCCACACGTGGGGTGGCGGGGAGAGACGGGGCAAAGGGCTGCAGCTCGGGGTTTGGCGCAGCCCAACCTCGGCTCATCTCGTACGACAAGACGGGACACGACGTCTGGGGTGAGAGCTGGCGGCCCCGGGGGGCTTACAACCCCCCCAGCCCCAGCAGGACCCAGGAAAGCCTCACGGATCTTCCCCTCTCTGCTTCCAGAGGTGATGAAAAAGTCCGTTCCTGCTCGAGGAGGGAGGCAGGGGAAGGCCTGCGCCCTTGGTGCCAAAACCCAAAGGGTTTTCTTCTCCCGAGGCGGCTGGTCCGGACCTTCCCAGCCACCACGAAGGCCTGGGGGGCTCCTGTGCCCCACCTCCAGCGCGGCCCCTCGGCTCCCACCACGCCCCGGGACGAGGGCTGAAGAGGCAGCGCGGCAGGGCCGCTGCGAAGGGCACGATCCACCGGGCAGGGGCTTGGAAAAAGACAATTCAGTCAGAGCAGCATCTTCAAATTAACAAACTGTAATTTTTTTCTCCAAAGATACATTTTCCATACACATCCATCATACACTGTAACAAAAAAAAGCAGTGTACATGAAATAAGAAAATAAATTAAATCCATAGCATAGGTAAGGAGGATGCTCTAGACTGGAGTAGAGTCGAAAGTTTCCAGCGATACAAGAGGCTCAAAAGTTTAACAAGAATGCTGCTAGCGAGGGTCCAGCAAGTGTTTCAGGTCAGTCCAACTGCTTGAAACAGTTTTATTTAGAGTTTTTTTTTTTTTTTAACAGCCATTATTGTCCTGCAACAGGCAGAGCTATTACAGCCCGGGAGAAAGCCAAGAGGCGTCGTTAAGATCCAAGGAGAGCATCCAGCAGATAATCCGAGCGGTCCTGCAGCACCCGGGCTAGCCGTCCTCCTTGGGCGGGGTGTACCAGCCTGCAAGAAGAAGAGGAGCCACCCGTGAGGGACGAAGCTGCACGGGGACGGCGCATCTCCACCTGGAAGCGCGGCGCTGGAAGGGGCGGCGCAAGCAGGGCCCACGTTCCCACGTCTCTCCGATCACCGGGGGCTTTCGCTCCGGTGATTTCCCCGACAACCCCCCCCCCCGGCCAGGGAGGCGCTGGCTCGAGTCGCAGCCCGAAAGGGCCGGGCAGGGGGATGCTGCCGCCGCAGCCACTGCGTTAGACGCCGGGTGACCGCGCTCGGGGCAGGAAAAGCTCCAGCAGCTCGTGCGGACGCTGGGCCCAGCGAGCGGGAACGCAGGGGCTCTGCCTCGGCCCTTACCGTTCTTCTCGTGGATCTGAACCAGGGATTTGTAGGACTGCTGGGCTCTCGTCAGGCTGTACTGGTTCTGCAAGGGAAGCCGGGGCGACCGTCAGTCCAGCGACCACCCCGCGACGCCTCCCCGCGCTGCCGGAGCCCGGCGCCCGCTCCTCCGCCTCCGCTCCGCTCCCGACGGCTCCTCCCGTTTCCCGGCGCCCACCGGGCCCTACCTTGTTGGCTCCGAACTGGACTCGCGCTTTCCCTTTCACCAGCGTGGCGCTGATCTGCATGATCACCGACTCGATGGAGTACGCGCTGCTCCAGCCCTGAGGGACAGAGCGCCACGCGGTGAATGCCGGAGCCCCGAGCCCGGCACAGGGGTGGCAAAGCCGCGCCAGGCAGCTGCCAGGCAGGGGGGACAGGCAGGAGGAGCCGGCTGCCCGCAGGAAGACGAAGCACGGCCGGCACCCACCTGTTTCGTCAGCAGCTCCATGCAGATGGCACCGCCACCCAGGACGTACCTTGGGGAAAGAACCGGGCAAAGTTAGGGCAGAGAGAGCCACAGCCTCACCCCCCCCGCTGCTCCAGAGGCGAACTATTGTCTCAGAGTAGCCCTCAGACGGGAAAACACACGAAAAAAAAATAAAATAACGATCCACCAGCCCCGTCTGCGCTTCCCAGGAGAGCTACTGCAGACTGGTGTAGCGGGGAGATTCCGGGGCTGGGTAAACCCTGAGTGAAGCAGCGCCGGGGACCTCGGGGAGCAGAGACAGGCAGGCAGCTACTCACCCCCCTGACAGCACCGGCGACACGACCCTCACGAACGGTGGGTCAAAAGGAAAGTTATCCTGAAACGAGAGGAGGGAAGCAGAGGCGCTGAGGCAGGTCGACTCGCCGAGGCAGGCGCAGCGCGGGGAGGGGGAGGCGCGGGCAGCCTTACTTTAAAGGAGAAGTTTAGGAGGATGAAATCTGTTCCTTCTTTCTCTTTGAGCATCTGGAGATCGTTGTGCAAAGCGCTATCCTCGTCAACCCTGCCGAAGGGAGAGGGGGGAAAAAAAAAAACCCACATAAGCAACCACCCCAGAGGGTCAGAGTCAAGGTCGTGCCCCTCACGTCAGCGGCGCTCGCTGCCACCGAAGCCCAGAGCTGCCGTACCTGCACACCCTGGCTGCCACGTGGACCCCTCAGGTCCTCACCCGGAGGGCAGCGACAGCACGGGCTGTCAGCATTCTGCTCCCGCTTTGCAGAGGAGACCATCACACCCTTTTTTTTTTTTTTTTTCTTTTTTTTTTTCTTTTTTGCATGCCGCCAGCTTAAACATAAAGCCTGCCCAAGGAAAAGGCAGCGCTGGCGTCTGGCGGGTGTGAAAGCTCGGGGTTTTTGTCTGATGCACCTCTTCCAGGACTCTAGGAACAGCAGACAAGACTTGCAGAGCACCCCCAGATTCTCTCGTCTTTCTCCGGAGAGGTCATCTCCTTTCTGACGTGGGGGCAGCGAGCAAGCTGCCCCAGCGAGGCTAAACCCAAGCTCTGCCAGGTGCTCCCCTGCCCTGCGCCCTTCCCCTCTGGCTCGCAGGGACGGTTTTGGTCCCACCCACCAAGATCCACCACAGTTGCAGGATCCCAGGCTATGGCACCTACTTCAGGAGTTTGACGTTCCAATCGTACAGGCTGTCGTTCACTAGTTCAACTGCATAGTATCCTGCAAGGCAGAGGGGGGACGTGTCACTCTGGGGGGGAACGTGTCACTCCAGGGGGGGGGAACGTGTCACTCCAGGGGGGGGGAACGTGTCACTCCAGGGGGAGCCTGAACAGGGGGGCGGGGGTCCAGCCACCACCCAGATTTCAAATCCCCTCAGCCCTCCAGCACCACCTCAGCCTGGCCCACAGGCCCCCCCAGAGAGCAGCACTTACCCAGCAGGACCACCCCGAGGGCGGCAGTTTTCCTACGACTGCTCTTTCCCCTCCCCGAGGCCTCAGGCTCAGGAAAGGGGCTGGAGCACCGTCACCCTCAAAGCCAGACAACCCCCCCACACCCCCCCCTCCTCACTTCCACCCGGCACTGGCAGGGAACAGGGGCTCAGGCAGTTTTGCTCGCTCCTGATGGAGCCACAACCACCAAAAGCCGCCGATCTTCTCCCCAGCTGAGCAGCCCAGAGCAGCTCCAAGGCCCATCAGGTACCCCCAGAACAACAGGGAAAAACCCGCCGGGAACAGCGGGGCAGCGGCTCCTTCCCTCGAGCTCCCCGCAGCACTTACCGCCCTTGAAACTTGGTGATCGGTAAATATCCCTGAGCTCCTTCATTAGCCGGTCAGTGGCCTGCACAGACCCAGACACTGCACCCTGGGAGGAATTTGGGAGGAGGGGAGTTGCATTGTCACGCTGCACCCCCCACCGCGGCCGTCGCTCTACAAAGCTGGCGCCTGAGCTCAAACTCCCACCCGGCCTCTAAACTAGACCTTACCGTGTCCCCCCACCTCTCAGTCTTCCCCCTTCCCCCTTCAGCAACTTCCCTTGCCCCAAACAAGCCACCCCAGCTGCAGCAGAAACCCATCTGCGCCCTCTCAGCCGCCCGAGAACCTCAGCCCAGGAGTGGAACACCACAACCCACCGGCCTCCTCACGGCCCAAAGCGAGGCGCAGCTCCCGGGAGCAGAGGGGAACCCCAAACCTCACCGCAGGCAGGCTGCCCCGCAGAGCACCGATGCCTTGGGGGGCACCTGAGCCCCCCCCCCCAACACCTTCCCTGAGCTGCAGGGGCAGTTCACAGACTTCTCTGCATCGGCCACGGCTGTACCTGTGGCCAGAGACGCCCCCTTTGATTTAGGGCCAGCAGGGGCCTCCATCGCTCTCGCCCTTGGGCCCCCTCTGCTTCCCCAACCCGCCCGCCCGCCAGGCGACACGTACATTTAAGTAATCTTGCCTCTGGTTCTTTTTTATTTTCTCTAAAATGGCCAGGTTTTCCTTCCCAATGCCTTCATCCTCTGTCTTCTTCCCGTCTGCCGGCTCTTCCTCTTTCATCTCATAGTGGTCCAAGTCCTCCGTGTCCTGAGAAGGGGAGAGGAGAGCGAGTAGGAGACGCCTCTTCGCTCCTCCCTGCTCCGAGCGCCGCGGAGGGAAGCTGTGCTCAACCAGGAAGGGATTCCTGGTGCAACCTCCCTCCTCAGGAAGCCCCGATCCAAGGCACCAAGCGGGTGACAGACGCCAGGCCTGGGATCCTCGGTGAAAAACGTTCAGGCACCGGGTCCCCGCCGCCCCCCTCCCCGTACCCAAAGCCAGCAGAGCGCCACGCTGCCCTTTCCAGAACTTTCCAGCTCGCAGAAGCTCTCGGCTCGCTGGATTCTTCCCGGCCAAGTCTCTCCCTGTTTAGGATCAGCCACGACTCCTACGTGCGCTCCCCAACGAAGGGCACTCGCAGCCCCGTGCCGCGTCTCCGGACCGAGCCCAGGCGCTCGCCGGGCCACGCCGGTTCCCCTTCACCACCAAAAACCCAACGTGAACCCGGGGCACCACCAGCACACGAAGAGGAGCCCCTCCCCCACCCAGCCCAGCCCCACGGGACGTCGCCCCCTCAAAAAGAGGCGCCGTTTCGCAGCGCGTCTCTCCGCAGCCCAGCCCCGACGCTGCCCCCAACCCCGCATCCCTTCCCACCCCACCGCTCGTCAGCCTGACGTGGGCAAGACCCCGAGGTAAACGACCAGTAAAAACCAGTTGCCGCTGCAGAGAACTCCCCCCCCCCCCCCCCCCCCCCCCGCACCCGGCGGCCGCACACGGGGTTCAGCTGCCTGGCAGCCGCCTGCAAACGGCCGTGGGGACGCGCAGCCCCGGCGCTGGGATTAAATCCTCTGGACAAGGGTTTACTCCGGCCTCTCCGGGCTGGCTGCTGCTATTCTGGACGAGCGGCATTTTCGGAAGGGCTTTGACGTTTTTAGACCGTGGCCCAGGAAAACAGATCCTCCTAGAAAATCCCTCGAGTGGATTAACCTGTGTAACGCAGCCCTGCGCCACGGCGCAGCGCGGCTCCGCCGGCACAGCCCAGCCGCCCGGCCAGAAACCTCGGCTCCGAGCGCGGGCCCGGCGCGGCGGCAGCGGGAAGCACGAGGCTTCCCGAGGATTTCTCTTCCAGCCCCCGGGGAGCGCGAGGACTCGCCCGTCACGGCTTTGCCACGGAGCGGCGAGTTCGCAGCCACGTGAGGTGACACCGGTACCAGTTTAAGCCTCCTGGTTTTCTCCGGGGACTCCGGGAAAGGTCGGCCTCGATTTCGCAAGCTCTCAACTTCGCTAAAACCCCAACCGACTGCGAGACGTGGCGCTGCCAAGGGACCTGCCCCCGGGTTCTGCGGCGCCGCCGCCAGCTCGGTGCCTGCGCCTCTCGCGGCTCGGGAGAAGCGTGCGAGGCATCACCGAACGTCGCCATGGAGATCCGAGATTATTCCACCCACTTCCAGGGAGCTCCAAACCGCAAACCGAACCACAGGAGCCCGTGGGTTTTGCAGCACGACAGGCGCAGCCCGCGGCGAAGGACGGCTGCCTCGGCTCGCTCGCACGCTCAGCCGTCCCACCTCATCCTCCCCACGGGAGCCCCGTTTTCACGGCGGGATTTCCCCCACCAGCAACAGCCACCCGGGAATCCCATCGCTCGTGAGGAAATACCGCGCTCCGGAGCACGGCGGCGCGAGCCGAGCGAGGAACTGGCCGAGGGGCTCCGCTCCCGGCTCACCCGCCTGCCTCTGGGGGCCACGGCTGCACCGCGTGGCTGCTGCGGTTCCCTGTGGTGTGGGATACGGCGCTCCCGTCCGTGGCTCAGGACCGGGGTCCCCCAGCAGCAGAACGCTGAGAACAACCCAGCCTTCGGGCCGACCCTCCCTGCCCAGGCTCCACGAGCTCCTCCCAGACACGATCCCTGCGCCCTCGCACCTCTCAGCGGGCGCCTCCCCGCGCGCCGGTGCACTGCCTCCGCCGGCGAGGCGGCACTTACCTCCGGCATCTCTTCGTCTTCCTCTTCAGAGGACACCTCTTCCTGCGTGCTCTGCGGGGACAAAGGGACAGAGACGAAGGCGGCACCGTCAGCTCCCTGAGGCAACGCTCTCCTGCTTCCCAGGCGCTGCTGAGGCGGGGGCGAACAGGGACTGACGGGCAGAACCACGTTAAAAGCAGAGGGAAGCGAAGAACCTTTACGGGGAAACTACGCCAGAGCAGCAGAACAGCACCGAGGCCCACCGGCGCAGGCTGCCCTCACCCAGGAGCGGAGACCTGCTGCCTTCCTCCCTCCCTCGGGGGGTTGGGAAGCCTCAGCCTCTCAAGCAAACTCCGAGGATCCCGTTTGAGGAGCTTCGAAAGTCTCCCCCCCTCCGCCTCCCTCACCTGTTCTGCCGGCAGAGGCTGGTCCAGCATTTCAACATCGGGGTGTTGGGGGAGGTTGTAGAGTTTGCACAGGTCGGAGATTATTCGCTTCAGGTGCTGCAAAAGCTGGGGGGAGACGAGAGCAGCGTGAGAGGAGGGCAGAGCCCCCCACGCCCAGCCAAGCCTCGGCCCTCCTCAGCGCCACGCCGCGCCGCCGCCCCCCGCCAACGAGCGAGCAAAGGCCCAGAGGCCGCTCCTTCTCGCTCCGAGGGGAAAAAAATATCAGCCCCCAGCATCAAACTCAGAGCTGCTCATCCCAAATTCCCTGAACCCTTAGGAGACCAGACACGGAAGCAGGCAGAGGGGATTTTGCCCTCCCGGAGCGGCCGGCCTCGCGCCTTCTCTCCCACTCACCAGCGTGTTCCCTTTCCTGACTTCCACCAGCCTCTCCAGGATAGCTGCCAGGTTCGGATCGTCCGACTCCACGGACCAGATCGGCGGAACAGCTGGATAAGACTCCTGGGAAGGAGAAGGTGGGGGGGGGAGGGTTGAGGCGCTGCAGCCCCGCGTCTCCTGCAAACAGACCCCTCCAGAGCGCAGAGATCCGCGGAACGGCCCCGTGAGCCACCGTGTCCACACTCCAGGCTCACCCCGGGGCCGGGGGGGACACCACACCAACCCCTCCAGGCTCACCCCGGGGCCGGGGGGGACACCACACCAACCCCTCCAGGCTCACCTCGGGGCCGGGGAGGGGGGGGAACCAACCCCTCCAGGCTCACCCCGGGGCCGGGGGGGACACCACACCAACCCCTCCAGGCTCACCCCGGGCCCGGGGGGGACACCACACCAACCCCTCCAGGCTCACCCCGGGGCCGGGGGGGACACCACACCAACCCCTCCAGGCTCACCCCGGGGCCGGGGAGGGGGGGAACCAACCCCTCCAGGCTCACCCCGGGGCCGGGGAGGGGGGGGAACCAGCCCCCTGCTCCAACGGTGCTGATCTGGCTCAGCTCCGCTCCCCCCCCCCCAGCCCAGGGCAGCAGGATGGAACGTGGAGGGGGGACAATGTTTTGGCCACCAGGGCCTTCAGGGGTGGGAAAGCAGTCAAGGCAGGACACCAAGGGGGGCTTCCCGCGGTCCCCCCCAGGCCTCACCAGCTCTGGATCAGAAAAACGAGGCGTCCACGACCCAATAGCCCCCGCAGGGGGGGGGGGGGCAGAGGCCAAGCGGGCACCATGAATCCAGGGAAAAGCCACCGGCAACCTCTGACAACGCTCCCCAGTTGCCTCTCTGGAAAATCCCAGACACCGGCCCCGTTCAGCAGCTGCACCGGGGGCTCCCCACGCTCCGCTGCCCCTCGCTTGGAGCCGTAGCGCCCGCTGGGACTCACCCTGCGAGGGGGGATGAGCCGCACCCCGTTGCAAAATACCCGAGAATCCTCTAAAATCCAGGCAAGGGTGAGCCAGAGCGGACACGAGGAGCCCAGCACTAGTGCCAGGGGTGCCCCCTCCTCCTGGCATCGCTGGTCAGGGCCACCTGGGAACGTGTCCCCCCAAAAAAAAAAACCCCAGGGCAAGGACAGCAAAGGGGGGCACAGAGGGAGAGGCCCCCGGTGGAGGGGGAAGGCTCCGGAGCTGGGAGCCGCTTCCCGGTGGAGGGAGCCCTGCGGAGCTCGGGGGCTGAGCGTGGCTCGCACCGGCCCCCGGGGGACCGGAGGCAGGTCCCCCCCGCGGCCGCCTAAGCTTGGCCTCGGCTCCCCCGTGGCCCACGGTCACCCCGGGGGACGGCGGGGCCCCGGCCCACCCCGCACGGGCCGGTCCCCGCACCGGTGCCGGGTTCCACCGAGCCGCCGTCGCCCCGGCTGCCTCCCCGAAACGGGGACGGGGTGGCCGCTCGGTCCCAGGGCCGCCCCCCGTGGGTGCCCCCGCCCTCGCCCCAGAGCCAGGGCCCGTCGCACCGGGCCGGGGTCTTCCCCCGGGTCTCACCGTGATGTTGCAGTGGATACGGACGGGCCCCGGCGGCGGCCCCCGGGAACCGGAGGCACCGGCGCGGGCCCCGGCCCCCGGGACGAACTCGCAGCTGATCTCGTCGGGGCAGGCGCTGCCGATGCGGAACCGCTCGTGGCCCCGGTGGAAGATGGATTCGAGCAACCGCAACTCCCGCCTCAGGAGCCGCCCGGCGGGGGCCGCCGCCACCTCGGCCCCGCTCCGCCCGGGCCCCCCCGCCGCCGCCTGCGACCCCGCCGCCTCCTCCGCCCCCGCCCGCTGCATCTTCCCATGGAGGGACCCGCTCCGCCGCCGCCGCCGCCGCAGCCCCCGGAGCCGGCCCAAGATGGCGGCGGGACGGCCCCGCTCTCCGGAAGTGACCCCTCCCGCCGCCAGCGGAAGGGGCGGGGCCGAAGCCGCCGGAACCTCTCGCCTAACCGAGCGGGGCGCCGTCAAAGCGGAAGTGACGCCGTGGCAGGCGCCTCGGAAAATGAAGGGGGCGGGGCTCGCCCCTCCCGTTCGCCCCGCCCCTTGTCGGGAGGGGTCACGTGGGGGTCACGTACCGGATTGGGGATGGGGGCACCGGCGGGGGGGGGGGGGGGGGAACCGGGGGGGGGGGGGGGGGGGGCTGGAGCCCAGGGGGACCCGGGGGTTCCCTGCGGCCGGGGGGTCCCTGCGGGATCCCGAATGTGCGGGGGGGTCCCTGGGCCTGAGACCCCCCTCCCGGTGTGTGGTGGGGCCGGGAGGGGGGGTTTGGGGCCGGGAGGGGGGGGTCTCCAGGACCGGGAGCTTCCTCCCCGCGGCCTCGCTCCCACTGTCGGTTCCCGCCCCGGGGCTCCCCGCCCCGCTGGGATCGTGCGGGGACCGGGAGCGGCGGGGGGGGCGGGGCTGGACCCCGGTGGAGCGGAGGGTTGGGGGAGTGCAGACACCCCCCCCCCCCCCCTACCCCCGCGGTGGCCGCTGCTCCTCCGGGATCCCCGGGCGCGGCGGGGCGGAGGCGGGGGCGGCCCCGGGGCCGCTGACGGCGGCGGTGACGGCGGCGGAGCGGGGAGCGCGGGGCGGCCCCGGCGCAGCGCCCGGCACCGCCTCCCGCCCGGGGCCGCCCCGCCCGGGCCGCCGCCGGCTCCAGCACCGCGGAGAGCGCGGGCAGCACCGGGGACAGCGCCCGGGCACCGGCAGCGGCACCGGCAGCGGCACCGGCAGCGGCACCGGCAGCGGGCCGCCCCCATGGCGCTGCTCCGTGTCCTCTGCCTCCTCGCCGCCCTCAGACGTAAGTGCCGGCCCGGGGCGGGGGGTGGAGGGGGGGGGGGGGCGGGCACCGGGACCGGCGGGGAGGCGACCGGACCGGGCCCCGGGGACTGCGCCTGTTGCACAGAACCGCCTGGCGCCGCCCCGGTACCGACCCCGCACAGACCCGTCGTGGAGCCGGTACCGCTCCCGTTGCGGTGCCGGTGCCACCCGCTGGCCCGGCCCGGCCCGGCCCGGCGGTTCTCCCCGTGCTCCCTGCCCCAACCGGGGGCTCTGCGGGCCCCACCGGGCCCGGGGGCTCCGGCTGCCCGAACCGTTCCGCCGGGGTGGGCAGGGACGGGCAGGGGGTGTTCAAGAACGGGCAGGGAATGGGCAGAGGCAGGCAGGGACAGGCAGGGGAGGGCAGAAGGGGCCAGACCCTCCCGGAGCTGCTCCTTCCCAGGCACTGCAGCCCCCTCGGGTCCCCCCCATGTCCCCCCTCTGCCCCGAGAACAGCCCGTGACACCGGCACACCGTCACACTGTCACACCCGCCCCCCAACTGCCAGGCCCAGACCCCCACGGCCCCCCCGAGGGGGTCTGAACCCTCCCGGGGGGCCCTGCCCGCCGCCGTGGGGCTCAGCCTCCCGCCGTGCCGCAGGGAGCCTGGGCACGGACACGGAGGAGCGGCTGGTTGAGTATCTGCTGGACCCCGCGCGCTACAACAAGCTGATCCGACCGGCCACCAACGGCTCCGAGCTGGTGACCGTGCAGCTGATGGTGTCGTTGGCGCAGCTCATCAGCGTGGTGAGTTGGCCGGGGCTCTGCTCCCCCCCCCCCCCTCCCTGTCCCTGTCCCCGTCCCTTGGGGAAGGGAGGGGACCCTGCAGCCCTTCCCTGGCACCCCGAGTAACCGGCCCCGCTCTCTCCGCAGCACGAGCGGGAGCAGATCATGACCACCAACGTCTGGCTGACCCAGGTGGGAGCCCTGGATTCTACCATGGCCCTGGGGACCCCCTGCACCCTGCCCCAGGACCCCCCCTGCCCAATCTGCCCTGGGACTCCCCTGCACCCTCCCCCAGCCCTCCCCACCCTCCAGGCCCTGGGATCCCCCTGCACCCTGCCCCAGGACTGCCCCCTGCCCTGGGACTCCCCTGCCCCCTGCCCTGGGACTCCCCTGCACCCTGCCCCAGGACCCCCCCTGCCCTGGGACTCCCCTACACCCTACCCTGCCCCCCCCCCCCCTTCCAGGCCCTGGGACCCCCCTGCACCCTGCCCCAGGTCCCCTCTTGTTCACCCTGCCCTGGCAACCCCCCTGCACCCTGCCTTGGGACCCACCCCCCGTCCTGGGGACGCCCCTGCCTGCCCTGTACCGTGCCCTGGACCCTCCATACACCCTGTGTGGGACCCCCTTGTCCACCCTGACCTGACCCCCACCCCGGGCCCCCCCTGCCCGCGGCCGGGCCGGGCTGAGCCTGCCTGCCCTCAGGAGTGGGAGGACTACCGCCTCACCTGGAAGCCGGAGGACTTTGACAACATGAAGAAGGTCCGCCTGCCCTCCAAGCACATCTGGCTGCCCGACGTGGTGCTCTACAACAAGTAGGTGGTTTTTTGGAGGGACCGTACGTGCCCCAACCCCAGCCGGCGCTCGGGGGTGGTGCCGTTGCACCGCTGGGGCAAGGGCCAGGGCTGACAGCCCATCCCTTTGCCCCAGCGCCGACGGGATGTACGAGGTCTCCTTCTACTCCAACGCGGTGATCTCCTACGACGGCAGCATCTTCTGGCTGCCGCCGGCCATCTACAAGAGCGCCTGCAAGATCGAGGTGAAGCACTTCCCCTTCGACCAGCAGAACTGCACCATGAAGTTCCGCTCCTGGACCTACGACCGCACGGAGATCGACCTGGTGCTGAAGAGCGAGGTGGCCAGCCTGGACGACTTCACGCCCAGCGGCGAGTGGGACATCGTGGCACTGCCGGGACGGCGCAACGAGAACCCCGACGATTCCACCTACGTGGACATCACCTACGACTTCATCATCCGGCGCAAGCCGCTCTTCTACACCATCAACCTCATCATCCCCTGCATCCTCATCACCTCCCTGGCCATCCTCGTCTTCTACCTCCCGTCCGACTGCGGCGAGAAGATGACCCTCTGCATCTCCGTCCTGCTCGCCCTCACCGTCTTCCTGCTGCTCATCTCCAAGATCGTGCCGCCCACCTCGCTGGACGTGCCGCTGGTGGGCAAGTACCTCATGTTCACCATGGTGCTGGTGACCTTCTCCATCGTCACCAGCGTCTGCGTCCTCAACGTGCACCACCGCTCGCCCACCACGCACACCATGCCGCCCTGGGTCCGCACCCTCTTCCTCCGCAAGCTCCCGGCGCTGCTCTTCATGAAGCAGCCGCGGCAGAACTGCGCCCGCCAGCGCCTGCGCCAGCGCCGGCACACCCAGGAGCGCGCCGCCGCCGCCGCCACCGCCACCCTCTTCCTCCGGGCCGGCGCCCGCACCTGCGCCTGCTACGCCAACCCCGGCGCTGCCAAAGCCGAGGGCCTCAACGGCTACCAGGAGCGGCAGGGGCAGGCGCCGGCCCCGGCAGCCGGCTGCGCCTGCGGGCTGGAGGAGGCGGTGGACGGCGTGCGCTTCATCGCCGACCACATGCGCAGCGAGGACGACGACCAGAGCGTGAGTCGGGGCAGGGGTGGGCAGCGCCTGGCGGGGCAGAGCCGTGGGGTGCGGGCAGGGCTGGGGGACGCGGGCAGGGCTGCGGGGTGCATGTACGGCCGTGGGGTGCAGAGCATGGGCTGGTGCATGGTTGCGCTGCAGGAAGGGACGTGCACGAGCACCAAGGGGGTCCCTGCTTGGCCCCGGGGACCCCCTGCAGCCCCTGCCCGGGCAGGGGACCCAGCCCTGGCCCCTGCCCCGCCGCTGCAGCCCCAGCCTGAAGCAGTTGCTCTGGAAACCCGGGAGGCTCCCGGGAGGCCCGACTCTGCGCGGCACCGTGAGGCTGCAGATTTTGGTGGAGGCAGCCCTGGCCGAGGCTGCAGGGCCGGGGGATGTTGCCCTTCCCAGCTCAGCTCCCTGGGGAGCCGAGTTTCCCTGGCTGGGCGGCGCGGGTGGCAGCACGGGGAGCGAGCCCCGCGGGGCCCGTGGAGGGCTGGCAGGCAGCCCTGGGAGCTGCAGTGCCGAGGGAGCGGATTCGGGGCTCTGCGGAGCCGCCGAGCTCCCGGTGCAGCCACCTGCCCGAAGCGGCACGGGCAGCGCCGGTGATCCCGGCCTGACCCGGCCTCTCTCCCGGCCCCGCGCAGGTGAGCGAGGACTGGAAGTACGTGGCCATGGTCATCGACCGCCTCTTCTTGTGGATCTTCGTCTTCGTCTGCGTCTTCGGCACCGTCGGCATGTTCCTCCAGCCCCTCTTCCAAAACTACGCCACCAACTCCCTGCTGCAGCTCGGCCAGGGCACCCCCACCTCCAAATAGTGCCGGGGCGGCCGCTCGCCCTCCCCGCCGGCCCCAGGGACAGCGCGGGACCGCGGGCTCTGCGCCCTCTCCCTGCCGCCGAGCCGGGGGCCGGCCGGTCCCAGGGCCGGAGAGCCGGGTGTCGGGCTCCAGGCAGCCACTGCAAACCAATAAATACTCACACAGGAGGGGGCTGGTTCCATTCAGTGTCGTTTCATCCCGCACCGCTCCCCGCGGGCAGGAGGGAGCAGGATGCAGCCAGGGCTAGTGGGGGGCTCCGGCTCCCCATCACCAAGGTTAAGAGGCCAGACCTGGAAGAGGAAAATCCCAGTTGCCGAGAGAGGGAGCGCAGCAGCGTGAAACCAGCCCCACGGGGCCGCACCCGGCTCCCTTCCACGAGCACCGGCTGCTCACCCCATCTCCTCCCACCGAGACCACAACGCGGGGCCAAGCACTGACGCCCCAGCAGGCAACCCCCGACCCCTGCCCGGCTCTGCCAGACCCCTGCCCCATCCCTGGGGCTCCCAGGAGCCGGGCAGAGCCGCAGTGACGCAGCAGGAGCGGAGGCACGGGGAGGAGGATGGGGCTGCTCAGCTCCAGCTCCTCGAGGTGAGCGCATGTACCAGGCAGGAGGACGCTATTTTTAGGTCCTACCTGCAGGCAGGGCCAGGGCAGCGAGCGCCAGGGGCAGCTCCGCGCTCCGGCAGTGCCCCCGTCCCCCTGCCAAACTCCGGGCTCGGTGCGCCGAGGCCAAGAGCGGCCCCGAGAGGAATCGTGCGAGGAAAAGGAAAACACAAATCCACCGTCACGCCAAGCTGGCAGCCAGGAGCCCGCCGCGGGTCGCAGGGGGCAGCCGGGGCGCTGGGCTGGCAGCCCTGGCCGGGCTGGCAGCGGCGGCAGCACTTTGCTGTCCCTCGCAGGCAGGAATTGGCCTCATTGGGGAAAATTGAAATGGAACGTTTGCTATAAATACCACTAATCCTCCGTGCTGGGGGGAGCGGCGGCGCAGAGGGGGGCCAGAAGCACACGGTGCCGGCGGAAGCCGCACGCTAGAAATTAATTTCAATCCCAGCACTTGGCCCCAGAAAGCCCAGGTTGCTCCCGCTGATGGTCCCGGACCTCCTCCTCCTCTCAGGGGTGCCCCCCGACACTCAAACGTTCAGGGCTTGGCCCCGAGAGCAGCCCCCGCAGCAGGGGCTTGTCCTGCTTTCTCCCACCTCCGCATCCCCGGGGAAGTACGGGACAAGGGGGGGTCCCGCTGTGCTCCCACGGGGAGCGGAGACCTGCGAGTCCCAGGAGGACCCGGGGAGCACAGCAGGAGCCCCGACAGCCCCAGGCACAGCCCCCCCAAGCAGGCAGCAGCGTGATGGGGGGGTCGATGCGGATGGAGGAGCCCCCAGCTCCGTCCTTGTGCCGGCGCCAGGGCCCCGTTTGGGGCGCAGGGGAGCGGGAGGCCGAGGCTGGTGCTGCCCCTCGCAGCTCTGCGCCGCAGGCAGGGTGGGAGCCCGGCCCAGCCAGCCCTTCCCCAAGCGTTTAAGCTGCACGGAGAGAGACACACAGGCCTGAGAGAGAGGCAGAGCTGGGGCCTTGCTCCCCAGGCTGGGCTCTCTTGGGGAGGGAAGAGCCCTGTCCCATCCTTTCGGGGTACACTCGAGCCCCCCGAGGGCTCAACGGTGCGCGATGAGCCCCTGGCTTAAGGCAAGAAGCTTAATTCACGACTGCCCCAGTTCTACACAGACCCACTCATCGTTTATCAACCCATAACTCACCTCTGCTCCTCTCCAGACCCCACCCAGGGCCCTTCCCTCCCTCTGCAGGAATTCCCACACCCACGGCCCAGAGCCAGCTCATAATAGAGAAATTTTCTTTTTTATTATTAACGTGGAATGTTACGCTGCTGCTGTTGGCGTCTCTCAGAGACCAGTCCCATGTCCCAGCTCAGATGGGCTGCCAGCCACCTTCCGACAGAGACACGTAAAACCAGCCAGTCAGCTCTTTTTTTTTTTTTTTTTTCTTCTTCTCTCAAAAGAGAAAATTTGCCTCAAAACCTGCCAGAGGGATCCGCAGTGCACGGTCCAAAGGTTTCAAGCTCACAGTTTGAGAATCCCTCTGGTTTCTTGTGCCTTCTTTAAAAACAAAACAAAAAAGACAAAAACATAAAAGCAAACGGGGACTGAGCCTGCCCTGGTTTAAAAAAAAAAAAAGGGCAATTTTCATGCATGTTTTAAAAAGAGAAAGGGCAGGGCCTCAGAGTGTCAAGAGCGGAGAGAGAAGGCAGCCAGGCCGCCAGGGGAAACCGCTGCATGCTCCCGCTTCCGCTTCAAAAAGGGGGTGGTGGAAGCAGGACGCGCACACCCAGGCCCACGCCTGTGCACGCACCCCCCCACCCCACGCGGGGCATCTCGTTATGCATCAGAGAAAGAGAAATTCTCTTCCTCCTGGGGTTTGCGGATCCAGCTGCCGTAGCCCATCTCTTCCAGCGTGCTGAAGAAGCACTGCTTGGCTTCCTGGTACGCCGTGGCCGTCTCCTTGGCATCCGCGTACACCGAGAGGTTCTGCAGGTCTTTGCGGTCGTTCTTGGCACACAACTGCTGGAACAGGGCGAAGATTTTCCTCTTGGACACACGAGACACCTCCAGCTTCGGTCTGGGAAGGAAGGGATGAAGCGATGAAGGACTCTGAAGAGGAGCGGGGGGCCCAGGGAAAAACCCACCAGGGGATGCCTGCGGGATTTCTTGGCTCTGTTGCAGCAGCTGGGCTGGGCCCTATTTTGTTTTGCTTCAAGAGCCCTCGCTCACGTCAGCTTCAAATTCCTCCCTCCGCCCCTCCCCGCACGGCAGGTGCTGTCACAGCGCCCTCGCCGCTTCGGAGCTGCCCCCCCCCCCCCCCTCCTTTCCCCAGACAGAAAAGCAGCGTCAGGAAAGGCTCTTCTTACCCGTCCACTTTCCCTTTCGTGCCATCCAAGACTTCAACTTCGCTTTCGTCAGCGAGACACCAGTTCACCGAAGACTCCTTCGTTTTGCCCGTCTGCCTCGCGGAGTCGTACACGCTGACTCGCCCAACCTGCGGGAGAGGTGAGCGCCTGCTGCGCGAGCTCGCTGGGAAGGGGAGCCCCTCGCCTCTTCCATCCCCTGCAGGCAGGGCTTCAGCTCATCCCAACCTCCCCTCCGAGAGCAGCAAGCACGAGGTTCTCCCTCCAGGGATGACCTGGGTGTCCTTTTTCCCAGACCAAGTCATTGCCAGCAACCCCCAGACACCGCGGGACGACACGAAGGGGGCAGGTTTTTGGCCACCGACCTCCTGACGCCGGCTGGAGAGCTCCTGCCAGGCGACCCTCCCCGCAGAGCCCCTCAGGGAGGCCCGAACCCAAGGAGGGGGGTGGAAAGATGAAGCGGTGCCGAGGCCACCGTACCTCCGGGTGGTTGATGTGATAGGGAGCCTGGAGCTTCTCCGGCAGCACGCTCCCGTCTCTCGCCACGCGGCAGCAGATCGCACGCGTTAGGTGACCCTGACTGTACAAGTAGCCTGGGAAGAGAGAGGGAAAGGGCGTCGGGAAAGGGCGTCGGGAAAGGGCGTCGGGAAAGGGCGTCGGGAAAGGGCGTCGGGAAAGGGCGTCGGGAAAGGGCGTCGGGAAAGGGCGTCGGGAAAGGGCGTCGGGAAAGGGCGTCGGGAAAGGGCGTCGGGAAAGGGCGTCGGGAAAGGGCGTCGGGAAAGGGCGTCGGGAAAGGGCGTCGGGAAAGGGCGTCGGGAAAGGGCGTCGGGAAAGGGCGTCGGGAAAGGGCGTCGGGAAAGGGCGTCGGGAAAGGGCGTCGGGAAAGGGCGTCGGGAAAGGGCGTCGGGAAAGGGCGTCGGGAAAGGGCGTCGGGAAAGGGCGTCGGGAAAGGGCGTCGGGAAAGGGCGTCGGGAAAGGGCGTCGGGAAAGGGCGTCGGGAAAGGGCGTCGGGAAAGGGCGTCGGGAAAGGGCGTCGGGAAAGGGCGTCGGGAAAGGGCGTCGGGAAAGGGCACAGCACGGCTGGCGGCCAAGCCAGACCCCGAGAACCCCAGCGCCGCTTCTCACAAGCTCCCGAAAACTCGCAGCCGTGTGGATCAGCCCCAGCTCCGGGCAGCCCAGCTGCCTAAGCTTTACAGCCTGCAACGTTTCTCAGCGAAAGACACAAACAGGCATTTTTTGTCTCGCCCTCCTCCATCACATGCGCCTTCTAAAAAAATCGAGAACCTTGGAGAAAAAAACCCCACTCCGCCCCCAGCATAAAATCCACCAACTCCCTTTTCACTCCCAAGCAGCTCAGCTCTGCCAAGAACCACGGCTCAGTCTGCTGCTCCTACGGCCTCCACAAACGAGCTTCCCCATCGCCTGGGGGAGGGAGGTGCCTCGCTGCCACAGCCCCATCCGAAGGAGCTGGGCAGCACATCCAGCCTGTTAGAATCAAGTTTGAATTTTGAATAGATAATTACTTTTCATTGATAACTAACTGCTTTTAACGAAGGACTTAATTGCTTGAAGGAATAACTAACGCTTTGTATTAATGCAATCAGCTTACATTACGATAAGAAATACCCAAAACCCCACTTATGCTCAGAAACAGCAGCTGGTGCCTTGCAAAGAAGGTCAAAGCTAAAGCTGCTGCTAATTGTGAAACTGTCCAGAACAGAACAGGGAGGCAGGAGACAGGGACAGGGAGTGAAAGGGCCCGTTCTTGGCGTGTTATCTTATGGGATGAAACCAGAGAAACTAAGGAATGTTGAGGTGAAGACCCTCACCTCCTCCCCATCCTGATTTGTAGATCAGAGATCTTGATCAGTAAGATAACCCATGATTATATTAGTACAGGAATACTGATGAAGTTAGTTAATAGGGTGGAGCGATCATTGTAAATGTCAAAATTCATAGCGGGCATAACACGCACGCTGATGTTAAAATATGTTAAAGATCATGACTTTGCAGAAAAAAGGATATAAAATGCTGAATTTTTGGATGTAACTTTGAAGCCCGTCAGGTGGAGCCACCCCCCGTGCTCCCCAGCGCTGCCATAAAGCAGCGCCGGCTTCTCTGCCGCGGGGGAGAGCAGTTGGTCGCGATTGTGACCTTCCGTCAACAAGCCCGGCCCAGCAGCGGGGCCCGTACCGAGCGTGACGGAGCTGAGATACACCGGCTCGATGAAGTGGGACAGCAGCGCCCCTTGCAAGCCCAGCACGTTCCAGCGCAAGATCTTGTCGCTGCAGGACATGGTTCGTAACCGCTCCCCGTGCTGGATCCCATCCCACGTGGGCACAATGTCGCTCGACTCCACGGGAATGGTACCTTCCCCTGCACGAGAGAAGAAGAAAGCTGCTCCGTAAAGAGGCAGATATTCAGTAAATCAAAGCCCCGTCAGCAACTGCACAAAAAAAAAAACACCTTCTACACGAGGACACGGAGCGACCGCTGGAGTCAGTCGGACACCAGGATCTGGGAACATTTTGGGGTCCCATCAGAAAGGGAACTTGGTGCTGAACAGGGATGAAGCAGAATGAAATAGGGCTTGAAAGGGAGGTCGGAGACGTAGAAGCTTTGCAGCAAACCTCGGCCGTGCTCTCGCTGGTACGACAGTCCAACAGGCAGAGTTGGGAAGGAGAAGGGACCCTCTCTAACGCCCACATCCCTTTCACCCACCTCCTTTGGTTCCTAACCGCTTCAAATCCCACAACAGCACCACACAGACAGGGGTAAGGAAAACTCTGGAGCTCCAGAAAGGCTCAGAGGAGAGGACCGGAGCCGCCCCAAGGAGGAGGGAGCGAAGGCACTCACCGTTCTCCACCTTGGTCCGCAGCTTGCCTTGTTTGGGGTTCTCGAAGAGGGGCTGGTGCTGGGTTTGCCCCACCACGCTCGCCTGGTCGCTGCAGGATTTATCGAAGAGCGCCCCGTCTCCACAAGGGGCTGTGCTAGAAGACAGACACCCCCCCCCGCAGGGTGAGCACCCACTCCCAGAGAACACCCAGGGGGGCGCCGGCGGCGCCGCCGCCACCCGCCGCTCCCCGCGGAGCCCCGCACCAACCTGACGTAGAGGTGGAAGGTGACGCTGCTCTTTATTTTGAGTCTCTTCCCTCCCCCTGGCTCAAAAATGCTCTCGGCAGCAGAGGAAGGGTCATACTTCATCAGCTCGCTGTAGAGGAACCTGGAACCAACACCGTCCCGTCCAAAGGCTGCTTTGCTCCGCGGACAAGGAGCCCCTCGACCCAACCACGGGACAGCAGGGCCCCAAAGCTCTGCCTCTGGTGCCCCAAGTCACCGGCTCCTGCCGCAGGGGAGAGCGAAGAGCAGGAGGTGTGGCTGAGAGCACTTGGAAGGCACCAAATGGAGTTTGTTGGTAGAGAAAAGACACGAAATCAAGCAGGTTTCCTGCCATGGAATAGCAAATTTTTGCTGGAGCGTGTCCAGAGCAGCGCAACGAAGGTGGTGAAGGGTCTGGAGCACAAGTCTGAGGAGGAGCAGCTGAGGGAACTGGGGGTGTTCAGCCTGGAGGAGGCTGAGGGGAGGCCTGATCGCTCTCTACAACCGCCTGAAAGGAGGCTGTAGCGAGGGGGGGGGGGTCGGTCTCTTCTCCCAAGTAACAAGCGATAGGACGAAACAGCCTCAGGTTGCTCCAGGGGAGGTTTAGGTTGGACATTACGGCAAATTTCTGCACCCAAAGAGCATCGGAACAGGCTGCCCAGGGAAGCGGTGGAGTCACCATCCCCGGAGGTGTTCAAAAACCGCGTAGATGTGGCACTGGGGACATGGTTCAGTGGGCATGGTGGGGTCGGACCGGCTGATCTTAGAGGTCTTTTCCAACCTTAACAATCCTATAAACTAAGCGTTCTGTCAGGGGAGCAGAGGGAAGCACTGGCAGGAGAAAGAAAGGAGCCTGGCTGCCTGCTGCTGGCGTGCATCTGATCCGAGCGTGAAGAGGACTTCAAGGTTGTTAACCCAGCACCTTTAGTCAGCACCAAGTTTGCATCCAGAGTCACCAGCCCCACGGGCAGGCGGTATTATTAGCACAACCCCACGATCTCTTTACAATGACTGGGTCTTTTATGGCTGCTTCTGCTTGGGAAAAAACCTTGAGGTCTCCAAGACAGCGTCAAGGACTAAAGAAAAACTGCAGCTTCACCGAGGCTCCTCATCAGAGCCTGGGCAGGGGAGGCTTTTGCAAGGAGAGGTGGAGCTTGCTGTTCTCAATCAGCTCCGCTGTGCCAGAGCGGCCCAGCAGCCACGAATGGCGAGGTTAACAGCTGAGACGGGCTGCAAGAGCGCAGCCTCCGGCTTCACAAGTGCAGCCTCTGGCTTCGCAGCTTTGCAGGGACCTGTCCTCAACACCTTCCAGCACCGAGGAGCGCACAGAGGATAGCGGCAGCAGGCAAAGGCTGTAAGAAAGCCGCTGGCTTTGCTGTTCAGAACTGGAAGGGCAGACACGAAGGAGCCTAGGCCAGCTTCACCTCACTTGGGAGAAGGGCCACGCAACGTTTACGAAGAGAACAACTGGGAAAACCCTTTCCGACCGCTGGAAAAGGATTTGAACTTATCAGCACAAACACATTCGACCTGTTTTCCTGAAGCTGGATCACCCAGATCCAGAAAGGTCACAAGGGGACCTGGCCAACAGATTCCCCAGCACCTCGGCTCAGGCTGAAGCGGCGCGGCGCGCGGCGGCCAAGCAGCCTCTGCAGGAGGCTTTATTTTAAGTACATCAGATGCAGCCCTTGGGGTCCTCATTGGGGAAACGGAGAAGATGGAGCGCATGGAAGGGATGAACATCACCGAGGTAAAGCCTCTTCCTTCGCAGCTGGGGCTGCTTTTGTCGCCCTGCCTGTCCTGTGCCTGTCGGTCCAGCAGAAAAACGCCTTCAAGATCAACCGTGAGATCTCTGTTGGCTCTTGGCAAGTTTCCAGCTCGGTCCTAATTCAGGCACCATTCAGGCATGGCCCCTTCTTATCAGAAAGAACTTCCCTCCATTTAACACCACACGGGTAAACGGTAGCGTTGGAGGATCGACTCTCAACGCAGCAAGGAACCGCCACATGCTCCGTCCCTCTAGAACGGGTCAGCACCTCCCAGCAGGGCCCGTTCCTCCTCCTTCGGGCCTCCCCTTCTCTCACCTCATAAAGCCTCTTCGAGCAATGATTTCGGCGTGACAGTCATTCACCGTCTCCCCCTTCAAGCTCAGCTCTTCTCCTTTCACACAGCGATTGCCTGAAATAAAGAAATAATAATAAAAAAAAAAGGCGGCAAGTGCCCAAGTCAACACAACAGCCTCGCAGAAAGAGGGAGGGTTTCGTCTTCCTTCCCGTTTTACTTCTTTGCGCTCCCGAGCAGCGGCAGCACCCTGACTGTTAAATCATCCTCCCGACCCAAGCAGTTTGGAAAATAAAGGGACAAAGAGCACAGCCTACGTTAGGGACAGCAGAGACTTAAATTGCCACAAGTTGAGGGGCGGTGTCCCTTCCCGAGTGCTTTCCAGCCCACCACTCCGGGTGGCAGCACGGCAGCTAAGGAGGGAGCTCAGGCACAGGCAGCTGAGAGCAGCTGGGGAATCTTGTGCCGCGCAACACGAGGAATCCACGCTCTGATGCACAGCCCAGCGCGGAGCAAGGCAAGCAAAGATTAAGAGCAACACAGCTGCGGGCGCATTCGCTTTGTTCTCTCTCCAGATCACTTGTGACACCGCGCGAGCCCTGGGAACATTTCTGGCCCTCCCTGAAGAAGCCTACAGCAACAGCCATTCCCTAGTCCCAGCTGACAGGGAATCTAGCAGGGAAGGAGAGTTCAGCTTACGCTGGAAGAAGCTCTTCGTACCCGTTCCGATGCTGACCACCACGCCCAGGCCCTTATTTCCTTTCCGCATGATGATGGCAGCCAGGATCTTCCTCCCGAGCAGGCTGTGCTGGATGCGAGTCGTGAGGGTGTTGAAGCGCTGGTGGCTCAGCATGGCCAGCTGATCGTGGAGCGTGCTGCCGCTCACGGGGAGCTGCAACGGGGACACGAGAGCGGGATTGCCAAGAGATCCCGAGCAGGGAACAAAACGGCTCCGGAGCCGCCACCGCGGGAACGCAGCGAGTGCGAGCTACCGAGAGCGCAGGCCTGGGTGGGGTGTAGGGACAGAGCCAGGGCAAGGGGTGGGGGAAGGTCTTTTAGGGATTTCTGGGAAAACCTCGTCCAACGCCTGGAGAACGCGGCGGAGGGAGCGCTGCCGTCCTGGCAGCAAGCGGAACGGGCTGAGCAACGGCCTCCCGAGGCTGCCAGGGGAAACCCCCCAGCGCCAAGGAGCAAAACGCCACCTTGCCTGTTCCCAGAGGCTCATCCAAGGAAATCTCTAACTGGCTTTGGAGGAATTCCTTCTCCGGCTGCCTGTGAGGAGGCTGCACAGTCACTCGCCCCTCGCCTCCTCCAGCACGGCTGCCTGACAAATCCTCCCCGATGGCTTTTCTATTTTGAGCCACAGCTGCTGCGCAGCCTGGAACGCCGCTTTTAAAAGCTGACAAAACTCTTAAGTGTGATTTAAAGCAGCACAGGTTTGGGACAGCCGTGCTGACATAGCCAGAGCTTTGCTCTTGTCTGACACGTGAGTTTTTGAGCTGACGCGCAATTTTTAATGCGGCACGAAGGAATTTGGAAGGAGGAGAGGAAAAAAAAAAGCCACAGAATGAAGAATGAGCATGTTCCTGCTCCACACCACAGGGACACATTTCAGTAGCTTGTGGAATAATCTGATGATCATTTAGCCCTAAAGCAGAGGCCAGCCTGTCCGTGCCCTGAGGAAACGTCAGCTTGTCTACCCCTTCAGAGAACAGAGACCTCACGGTTGATCTTGAAGGCGTTTTTCTGCTGGACCGACAGGCACAGGACAGGCAGGGCGACAAAAGCAGCCCCAGCTGCGAAGGAAGAGGCTTTACCTCGGTGATGTTCATCCCTTCCATGCGCTCCATCTTCTCCGTTTCCCCAATGAGGACCCGGAGCGCCGCGTCGGCCGCCTCCTGCTTGCCCTGCTTCTTGTTGTGCGCGGTGACGGCTGGGAACCACCGGCCTCCCACCTTCGCCTGATAGACGAACCTGCAGAGACAGCAGCACACCGCTGAGAAACCAAGAAACCAACAGATTTCGCTCTGTTTTTTTTTCAATTCTCTCAGCAGAGAGAGGAGAGGAGCGGAGGCAGCTTGTTGTCACCCCGCCACAGGGTCGGCGGAGGCAGCGGCTCAGCCTGCGGCCACCTCAAAGTGCCTCAGGAACGTTTCCTTCTCTGCCCTTTCTCCAGGACAACAGCAAAAGGGCCGAATTTCCTCCTGGACAGATGCAGCTACTTACTTGGGGTCATGGGGAGGTCCTGACTGGTCAATGAGTTTGAACTCTGCTGCGAAGCCATTGGAGCGGGCGTATTCCAGCAGGCCGCTGACGGGATTGACGTTAAGGTATTTGATGAGCTCCCCGACACCCTTCGCTTTTGCCACCTTGGATTCATCCGGAGCGGCAATCCACGGTCCGCAGCTGGGCACGGAGTGGTCACCAGGGGGCTTCACGACAGGCTGCAGCAGAGTTAGGCAGGAGAAGGCTGTTAAAAACCGAGCAGCCGGTATCACCACAGGCCAAGAGCACCCAGCAAACCTCTGCTGACCTTGCGGGGTGAAACTCGGTGGAATAGGAAATAAAGGGGCGGGGGGGAACCCAACCCAAAACACTTGGGTCTTACAAAGCAGCTCTTCGTACCTGTTCAGGCAAGCCATGGGGTACAGACTCTCCAGAAAGAATCTTCACAGCAACTTCTGCTGCCATTTGCTTTGCTCCCTTCTTGCTGTTTCCTACCACAGCAGGGAAAATTTGGTCACCCATTTTCACACAGTAGCTGAACCTGACAGGACATCACAGCACATGAAAAGCGTTAAGCATTAGGTGTCTCCATCTGTTTATCATCCCCTCCTCCCACTTCAAGTTAAATCCACCTGGGTTCTCTCCAATTTAAAATCTACCACGATGGCCCTAAATATTCCCAGTAGAGCACTACCAGCTCGGGTGCAGGACTGGAACCTGTTCCTGGTCTGGCAGAAGAAAGAACATCCTCTCTCTGAGAAAGGGCATTGATTTTGATCTCTTTGTGGAGGTAAATATCTTGGAGGAGCCATGCCCAGACTCCTCGGGTAGGTGAAGCACCCAGCTAGGTCAGCGGCAAGGGCAGGAACGCGGGCAGCGTGCTGAAGAGGCCGGATATTAGAGACAGGGTTTCCATCCTCCCCAAAGCTGACAACAACATGCCGTACCTCGGATCGTGGGGTGGGCCCTCCTGAGAGAGCAGCTGGAATTCAATCGTGTTCCCCGACTTCTGTCCGTATTCCATCAAGACGCTGATAGGGTGTTTCCCAGGGAGCAGGGCGAGGGGAGCCGGGGCACACGACGCCTCTGGCTCTGGCTGCAAAGGCTACAGCAAGAAGAAGGAGGAAACCAGTTTCACACCAAACACTGACCAGCCTCACAAGTAGAGAAAACCAAGACTCACCAATTCCAGTTCGGAGGTGCCGGAGGGGAAGGGCTCTTCACACTTAATCCCCCCCTGCCTGCCGTTGTCCGCCTCGCTCATCAGAACCTTCATGGCGTTCGCTGCCGCTTCCTGCTTCGCCAGTTTTTTGCTCCCTGCTTCCGCTGGTGGGAATCGGCGCCCGTTAATCACCGCCTGGAACTTAAATCTTTGAAAGAGAAAACCAAGTGAGAGGCAAAAGCGCGGCCTCCTCGGAGCAGGCAAGGCTGCTCTCGGAATTCAGCGAGGAGGAGCAGCTAGCTCCTGGCTGGGGAGCAAACCCAGGCTGCCACGGGCAGCAGACAAACACCACGGGTTGCGCCGAAAGCTCGGCATCTGGGCCTGGTTTCATCGCGTCTCCAGAGCTGCTGAGGACAGAGGAGCAGCTCCAGATGTTGCTCTGAGGGAACAGGACGCATCGCCTTGTCCCACGCGCGCCAGAAACGCGGAAGGGCCGTAGGCAGAGCGCGGCTCAGTCCTGCCTCCTGCTCAGGGAGGAAGCTTCAAAGCAGCCTGAGCTGTTCCATCTCCACCTGGGCATCTGGGGTCACTCGGCCCTCTGGCATTTTCCTTGGCTACCCAGCGCTTTCCCATCATCCCAGAAAGGCGCCGCCTCGCATCAACCTCTCGCCTTCGATTTTTCTGTCTGTCTCCTCCCTGTGAACTCCAACAAGCACAGCTCCTCTGCCGTCCCCCGGCCCTACGCAGAGGCAACCTGCTTCCCACGAGGAGGGGTCAAACCAGATCTACAGGGGGGTTATGAGGCTGAATCCATTCAGATCCCTCCTTAAATATATAATAAAAATAATAAAAAAAAAAGCCTGGGACTCCTTCTTTAGAAATGAGGGCAATTTTCCTGTCTAGCGGATCTATTGACATATTCCAGCGTGGCACATATGGTGCTTTTCACCGTCTCGCTGGTGCTCAGGAACAGCCACACTTCCACAAGGGGAAGCGCTAAACCCCACCGCCACGCTCTGTGCTCCGCTCACAGGGGCCGCTCTGACCCGCTCCGCCACAGCAACGTCCAGAGCGGGATCGCCTCGTCTAACCCGAGACAGCTGCACCCCAGCACTTTGTTCTGGGCTCCCTTTCCACCACTTCCAGGGGGAGAGGGTCTTGAGAGGGAGCTTAGAAATACCAGTTTCCCCCCGTACAATTAAATCGAAAGCCAAGTGATTAAATCAGACGGGACTTGGCTGAAGAGAAGGATCCCGCTTTTTGCTGCTTAGAATGAGGTGCAGGGTTGCCAAAACCAGGCTACTTAGCATTAAATTTTAGATTTGGGGGGTTTTGTTGTTGTTGCTGTTGGGGTTTTTTTAAGCTGCTGCAAGGAACCAACTAGGCTAATCCTGAAATAAAGGAAACATTAATGAGCAGGCGCTTCAGGACAAAGTTGAGTGGGTGAAGTTAGCTGAAGTCAGATCATTTTAAGCAAAAAAAAAAAAAAAAGAGCTCAGGAAAAGCAGGAAATTCTCATACCGTGGCTCGTGAGAGGGTCCGCTCTGCTCCAGCATGGCAAACTCACAGTGCTGGTAGGTGTACTGGGAATACTCGGTAAGGCCACTCACTGGGTTCTTCTCCTGACAAGCCATCAGTTTCTCTACGGGCGTACACGGGAAAGCGGTTTCAAACTGGGCGGCGTAACTGGGGGAAGACTGGGAACTCATGATGGATTCCGCCCCATCAGGCTGCTTGTTGATAGTGTTCAGGTTATCTGGGATATCATCCGTGGCCCACTTGCCGTTCTCAGAGTTATCATAGTGACTCAAACCGGAGAACTGGGGCTTCGTGTCCTCCGGCGCGGCGGCTTCCGTGTCGCTGGCGTCGCTCTGATCCGTTTGCCCCAAGGGCCGTTGGCCGTTCGCGACACTTTCTTCTTCCGAGGGCGCCGCTGCTGGCGAAGCTCCAGTCGCCTCCTGGGGACACGGTGGGACAAAGGCAGGTGGCAAAGCCGGCTCAGGGCTGGGCTCCACCGTCTGCGTCACCACGCTGGCCTTCAGCCTCATCTGCATCCGCTCGCGCTTCCTGTCGGTCAGGGACCACCGCGGGGGGCTCGTGTTCTGCTTGTGGACATCGCCCAGCTTCTCCAGAGCGCTCAGGAAGGCGTTAACGTCCTTGGCCCGCGAAAACCCGATGTTTTTGGCCAGGTTGAGCGCCGTCGTGTCCGCCACGCTGAACAAGTAGTTGCAGATTTTGTCCTTCGTCTCGGCCATCGCGGGAT
Source organism: Leptosomus discolor (assembly GCF_034619465.1). NCBI lineage: Eukaryota > Metazoa > Chordata > Aves > Leptosomiformes > Leptosomidae > Leptosomus > Leptosomus discolor. The sequence goes on from NC_141416.1 coordinate 2,571,830, forward strand.
CGGCGTCTCCCGCGCCAACCGCGCTCCCCTCTCCTCCTCCTCCTCCTCCTCCTCCGCTCTCACCAGCTGGATCTGCGTGACCACCACTGTGGTCAGCGGGGCTTCTTTCCCTCTCGGCGCTTGGGCTGGCAATCCTCCACAGCGGCGGCGTCTCGCCACCCTTGTGCAACTTGCCTTCTCTGAAGAGTTTATACAGAGCGCGGTTGACTTCCTTCTTTTGGGTTTTGAGCTGACGTGCGAGATCATGAACTGTACAAGCCTTCCCCTCCCCGAGCTCCCTGAAAACGGCCAGAATTTCTTGTTCGCAGTCTTTGCCAGCAAGAGACAGTCTCTGGAAATTCACCCTGATGGCGTCAGAACCTCTCTCGGAGTCCTCCTGACGGCGGAACCGAGGAGGGCAGTAGCGTGGCGGAGCCTCGACCCACGGCCGCTTGCCGGAGAACCTAGGCCAGCCCGCCCTGCTGCCGCCGGGTCGCCATCGCTCCGCAGCAGCCGGCGCCGCAGCTCGCCCGCCTCCGACGTGCGACTCGTCCCGCGGTCCCTGTCCCTGCAGCCAACAGGCTTCAGCCTCCCGCTCTGGTAGGAACTGCTGGTGCAAAAAGGTTTCCTGATTAGTTTCTCGTGGGGTACGAGGGCGGTTAAAAACCCCTGGATTAGCGCCGGGGTAGTGACGTCTTGAGCGGGGAAGACACGAGCCTCTGCCTGGCCCAGCGCCTCTGCTCATAGCGCCCCGCTGGGCCGCGCGTGTGAACCGGGCTGCCGGCGCGCCAGAAGAAGGGGAGCTGGGGCTCGCTCGGCGCCCTCGCGTCCTGAGCAGGCGCCTGCTAGAAGGCAAAAACCACAATTCAGAACCGATTGGCACAACTCTGGGATTCCAAAAATATGTAGTTTAAACGGTTTCCCTGCTGCTGAGGCATTTCAAGCACCTTCACCTCAAACTTTCCGTTTTCTACCGAGAAAGCGTCGGAGCAACCAGCTGGTAATAGGCTCTCCTTCGTGACAACTAAAGGCCTTTCTTACGTTACGCAGCTCTTTCCTAGAGAAGGGCGTACTTTCCTCTCTCTCTCTGACTCCCCCTCTGATGGTTTTGTTTTAGAAGGACCCTCCTCTGAATCTTCACCATCTGTCACTGGGCGATCTGGCTTTTTAAGGCGTTTTTTTCCCAGTCACAGGGGCCTTATCCTCCTCTTCTGACTCTGACTCCTCTATGTGTGCTGGTGGGGCTTTAGAAGGACCCTCTCCTGGGTCTTCCTCATCCCTCACTGGGCAATCTGATTTCTTTTTTTCATGTAAACCACCAAACTCCACCTGCCCAGCACAGGACCCCGCAGTCAGTAATCATGGGTAAAGTTAACCACGAGAAACAGGTTTAATGAGGGCGACCCTCTGTTCCCGTGGGACTGAATTTCGAGCTGCACGGGGGTGGCTTGCCCATCCCTGATGCCTTCTGTCCCTCACGCCGCGCTTCCCAAGCACGAGGGAGTTTCGCTCTGCCCCGAGGAAGAGAAGAAGCGCAGACCCACTTTGCAAGCAGAGAAACGGGGGCGCCAGGAGAGGCGAAGGGGCCTGCAGAGGACAGAGCTGCGACAGGCTTGCCACAGCCTTCAGACTCATGGCCAAAAAAAACCCCAGTCTGAAACCCCCGATGTCCTTTGCTTCCTGGACATGACCTGACCCGTAGAGGTAAAGCATCACGGCACAGGGCAAGTAAAGCGATAACACGCAGAGAAATCGGAGAGGTCTGCAGCCGACAACGGTATGAAGGGGTTTTTGGGACTGTAGCCCAAATTTCCCTCGGCTCATGCACAGCTGTGCCACCCCCCCCCCCCCCCCTCGGGTACAGGATGCAAGTCTAAGCTTTTAATATGCTTTTTAAAACCATAACCCAGCAGAGGGTATATTCTAGTTCTTTGGCAACAGCTGGTTGTTAAACTGAGTGGATAAAAACATGCAACTGATACCTGCTGCAAGGTCCCCGTCCTACCTCCTTCCCGGTGACCTCTTTAAGTCACCTATCGCCACACAGATAGTTTTTCCGATGCAAGGCTCACCTTCAGAGAGCTCCCTATCTTCATCAAACACAGCTCAAGGCCACCTTAAATTTCCCTTTCATTAAACAAGTTCATTAACAGCCTCCAACTGCACCCAGCTACCACCGGTGTGACTTATTTTACCAACACGAGTCCACGTGTGGCGCTGGGGAGGCTCGGGGCAGCGAGGGGGGTTCGCCCCTTCCCAGCTCCAGGGGGATCCCACTGCCCCCCTACTCAGTGAACTCCTTTTAAAGGCAACCCCTGAGCCAAACGCAGGGCAGGAACCCTGGCAGGCAGGAAGAGGGGCTTTGAAAATATGCTCTTACCTCCGTCACATGCATACACCAAATTCCCTTATTTCGTATGAAAATAAAGGGAAAAAAGAAATATCCTGCCCCGCAGAACGTCTCCTGGGGAGGGGAGGAGGTCCCGGGCGGGCTGCGGGCAACCGGTCACCCCGGCAAGATGGCCGTGAGCTTCGTTTTGGTTTCGATTCCCGTTCCCGCAGCGGCCTCTTCGCCCCGCCCGGGGCCACCCCCTCGCCCGGGGAGCTCGCAGGGAGGAGATGCGGCTCTTCCCCAGGGGGAGGCAGGAATGTGGCGCTCTGCGAAGCTCCCTCGGCTTTGCGAGCGCTCCAAGCCCCGAATTTTCCTTCCCAGCAGCGGCCCCAGCTGGGCTTGGGGCGGGAAAGCAAACACCGCGGAGCGAAGCTCCTTCCCCCGGTCCCTGCGGTGATTTACAGCCCCGGCCAGCCACGGGACGGGACCCTGGTCCGCACCGGTTGCTCTCCCGGTTTGGAGAAGGGTTGCGGGAACGGCTGCCACCTTAAATTACACCGCAAAAAAAAAAAGACCCCAACGGCCACGGCAGGATAGGGGCCAGCCCGCACCCGTGTCACATCGCTTCCCCGAGCAGAACCACGACGGGCCGCTGCGCTGAGCCCCGGAGGCTCCACCGAATGAGGTCCCCGAGGCCCCAAGGCACCGTGCGGGAAGGCGGGCTGGGACACGGGGGCCGAGCACCGACCCAGCTCCCACAAAAGCCGGGACTCCCGGAGAAAAGCGGCGGCAGCCCGTGCGCTCCGCCCGCAGGGGAGGGCACCCCCCCGTCCGAAACCCGGCCCCGACAGGGCCCCGCGGCTGCCGGGACACGATCACGCCGCGCCCCCGAAACCCGCGGGGCTGCCCCCGCTGGAGGCCGACCGGCGGCCTGCGCCCAGCGCGTCCCCATCCCGCCCGTGTCACCGGGCCGGGGAGGCGGCCCCGCCCCACCCGGGAGGCCCGTAAGCGCCCCCGGTGCTGCCGGAGGCCCGGCGGGGCCCAGGTTTTGGCGGCGAGGCGAGGCCCGGAGCCGGGCCGGGCCGGGCCGGGCCTGCCCCCGCCCCCCCGCGCCCCCTTACCCCCTCCGCTGCCGCCGCTGGTGCCACGGCCGGCGCAGCGTGATGACGCAAGCGAGCGCCCTCCCACGCCTGCGCGGGGTACAGGGAGCCGCGCGGCGGCCATCTTCCCTCACGGCAAAGCGCGGCGGCCATGTTTAGCCAGGGCAACGCGGGGCTGCGCCGCCGACCCGCGGGGCCGAGCGTGGCCCGGTTCACCCGCCGGCGCTCGCTCCGCTTTGGGAGAGGCTGCACAACCCCCTCCCCCTCCCCTCCCCCGGTTGGGAGGCGGCAGCCGCTCCCGCTGTGTCCCGGCGGGCCGGAGCGGGAGCGGTCGCCCGAGGCGGCGGCGCGCATGTGCGCTACTGCATAGACGCCGCAGATCGCGCATGCGCGTCGGGGCCCCGCGGGGGGGGGAGCGCACCCCCGTCCTCCATGGACCCCCATCCCCTATATCCCCAGTGGGCCTCGCCGTGCCCTGGGGGGCTCCCTTGTCCTCCGTGTGCCCCCCCGCCTCTTCCGTGGGCCCCCCGTTCCCCGTGAGCCCCCCGTTCCCTGTAGGCCCGCAATTCCCCAGGGGCCCCCCAATTCCCCAGGGGCCCCCCCATGCCCCGTGGGCCTCCCTTGTCCTCCGTGTGCCCCCCCCGCCTCTTCTGTGGGCCCCCCATTCCCCGTGAGCCCCCCGTTCCCTGTAGGCCCGCAATTCCCCAGGGGCCCCCCCATGCCCCGTGGGCCCCCCATTCCCTGGGGGGCCCCCCTATTCCCTGGGGGGGCCCCCATTCCCTGGAGGGGCCCCATTCGTGGGGGGGGGGCCCTGATGTCCCTCCTGTGGGCCCCCCATCTCTGTGGCGCCCCCCGCCATGGTCCCCCCTTCCCTCATGGAGCACCTCCTTAGCCCACACGCTCCCCGCTCCCTGTGGGACTCCCCTCACCCCCATTTTAATACAGGTTTTTTCCAGGCCAGAGAGGCCCGAGTCACATCCCACCCCGTCCCACGGCCTTTTGCAGGAAGATGGAGTCATTCCCCTCCCCGATCCAAAACCAGGCACAGCCTCTTCTCCCGGCGGATCCTCCCTTTCACAGGCAAAAACCCCTCCCGACCATGTGAGCTATAAATCTACCAGCAGAGAACAGATTGTTCCTGTCTGCTGCTTTGCTGCGTGCGGGTAAATACTCGTGTGTCATTTACCATCTGGCAGAGGGACCCGAGCGCCGAGGCGGCGGCTGCGCTCGGTGCCAGGCGGGAGGTGCGCCGGCACCGCGGGCGCTTCGCGTGGCTCGGGGGCTGCCGGTGGCTCGGGGCAGCGCCTGCTCGCTGCGGTCCGACTGGCGAGCCGTAGTCACAGCCAGGACCGTCGGACTGGGAGTCCCCAGCCCCCTCTTTCTGCCAGGGTGGTGGATGCGGAGGTGGCACGGGTTGAGGCTGGGCCGGCCACTCGCAAATGACAGACGCTCTCTATGAACCCCCCTCCCCTCCCAAAAGGGAAAAGGAGAGAGAGAACAAGGGGGAGAGACTTGACGGTTTGGAAAAGAAAACTAAAACAGCTTTAATGAAATAATAACAATAAAAGAAAAGATAATAAGAAGAATAAGGAAATAATGAAATATATACAATAGGTACAAATAGTTACAAACCCAATACTGAGCCCAACTCCCCCCCACCCTGGTGACGACACGTCCCCACCGCGCTGCAGGGCTGGCACTGGGGCAGTCCCAGGCTGGACTGGGCAGCGGACAGGGACGGGAGGCAGGAGCTGGACTCAGGCCCTGGATTCAGGGATGCACGGATCGGGATCGATGACAGAAGAACAGACAGAGACTCCTCAGACGTCGGCCATTGAAGAACAGAGAGCGAGACCCTGGTGACCCCTCAGCTTTGCACTGACCGTGCCGTCCGTGGGGTGGAACACTCGGTGGGTCAGGTTTGGGTCCCCTGGCCGGTTCGCTCCTCCCTGCAGGGGCGGCCTTTTTCGGGCCGGGGACCCTTTTCCCTCCCAGCACCCCAACACGGGCACAAGACTCAGCAGTGACCTCGGTCGCTACAAGAACAAGTCCCAGCCAGGGCCTCTCTGCAGCCCATTCCTCGGTACGAGCTGTAACCGTCAGGGGTTGGCACTGCTGGAGCAGCCACGGTCTGGGGAAATGTGCTGCTGGTTCAGAAAATGCCGTTAATTGGAGGAGACTGAACTGAAAAGTTAAAGCACTAAAGCGGAATTAGTTCTGATTTAGCCCAAACCAGGACAGGAGGGGAGCCGGGAGGGACGGCTGTGGGCTCTGGATGCATTTTGGAGCCTGTGAATGAGCAAAACACGTGAGGACGAGCTCCTCGGAGGACCCCGGGCCCCACCAGCAGCTCTGCCCATCCCAAAGAGGTGGCGGCTGCGTGCGCCTCAGGGGGGGACCCCGCACCCCCCGCGGGTTCCCGAAGGCGTTTCGATGAGCCCGAGAACTCCAGGCCCCAGAACTCCAGGCTCAGCTGCTGCTCACGTTCAGTGACTTTTTTTTGTGGTTGTTTTTTGAAGCTGAGCTTTGAGTTTTTCTTCACACAATCTCTGGACTCAGAGATTTGCATTTCCCAGTTTGGTTTTTGGTGTCAGGGATTTTATTTATTTTTTTTTTTTGCTGTAAAGGGGAGACGCGTTTTCTAAAAAGGGACCCCTCGTGCCGGCTGAAACCGTCACATCTTCATTCCCAGCAGGTTTGGGGAGCACAAACCCCCTCCCTGCCTCAGATGAGGCTCGTGACAGACCTGCAAACACTGCGGGTCAGGCACCACCAGGCCGCAGCAGCGGCGTCTCCCGCCCGCTCTGCCGAAACACGAGTGACTCCGCAGCGCACGGAGCACACGACGACCAACCCCTCAATCTGTTGGACTTTGTTGGGTTGGGTTTTTTTTTTTCCTCCCCCATTTTTAATTGCCGGTGATCCCTCGCCGGCTCTACCCCAGCCTCGGTGGAGGTGATTCATCGTGGCTGCTGTCAAGCCAGACCGGGAAGGTCGCAGCGCCGCGCTGGCGTGATACACCCTGCCCGGGCGATGAGCTGTAGCCGGCGTTACGGGGCCACAGGTCCTCCGGCATTGCAACACCTCGAACGTGACAAACAGCCGCTTCATCGAGACGAGCCCGTTCTCCCTTCTCCTCTATGGAAAACTGGGCAAACTCCCAACCTGTTTCCATAGGAACGAGCTGGGAGACTGGGAGAACCGCTGGCAGCCGAAGGCCCGGGCGTTACCGCCTGCTTTTGCACCGGCAGGAGCTCCGGCGGCTCCCGACACCGTAAAGCCGAGTCGATCCGTGATGGAGATGAGGAGCTGCCTGCTGATAACCGCCTTGCGTGCGGGTACCCGCCTTATCCCCACGGATTTGGGGCGGGGGAGGCAGAGGGCTCCTTCGCTCACCCAGCACCAGCATCCCGAGCCTCATCTTGCTTCCCTGGGGGCTCCCCCAAACCCGCCGCTTCCCCGGGGCTGAGCAAAGCCTTTCCCGCACGATGGCAGCATCTGCTCGATCTCCAGCGCCGGCGTGAGATGCCTCAGGTGTCTTTGCTTTGTTTCGCCTCCCTCTTATGAAATGAAACGAGAGGAAATAAATTGTCGCACAGCTCCCCCGCCCGACTTTCTGTTCAAATGCCAGTTCTCAGCTATTGTTCTGCCGAGTCTCATTTTAAACCGCTTTATTAGACGCTCTAAAATATCCCTTCCTCGCTCTTGAAGGCAGCCTGTTCCTACAAGAGAGATAGAACCCGATGGCTCGATCGCAGAGGGGACATCTTGTCGCTCGCCTCCATCAGCTGACAGCGTTTTTTAATTGAAGGCAGCCCTGGGAGGGGTGGGGTATTATTAGCCTTGCCGGTGCCGGCTCCCCTCCACCCCAGGGGCGAGCTCTGCTTTCGTGCTGCCAAGGCAAAGAGGTTCAATTAGGTTTTGGCCTTCTTGCAGCAGCGCCCATCGAGCGCTCCGGGCTCCTCATATGTGGAGCGAGGAACTGGGCCGAGGCAGTTCCCACGTCCTCCCAAATGTTGCTCTTTCTTCTCCCTGGCCGCAGACACACAGCTGGGAACCGGCGTGGAAAAATCTCCAGAACTCCAGTGCGTTTAATTCCCCTTGGAGGGGAAAAAAATATTTTCTTCCCATAGATTTTTCTGGCAGCTGCCAGCGCGGCGCAGGTAACGCACGGGAGACGCTGCCCCAGCCTGAGCCCGGGGCTTTGCTCTGGGCACCGCAGGAAGCTGCTGGTTCCCACAAAGTCATTTTTTTTTTTTCACCCGCTTTGCTCCCTCCTGCTCCCGAGGGGCTGGTTCCTGGCTGGGGAAGCAGCAGAGCCATCCAGGGCGTTGCACAAGGGTTTTTTTTTTCTCTCTCCAGGCTCCTCGCCTCTCGGCAAAGGAATGAACCTGAGCTTTGATACAGCCCTGGCAGCTGCCATGTCTGTTCTCCCCAGACGTCAGCAGCAATTACTCATCTCGAGAGCTCCCGGTGCGGAGCAGAGGGGAAGGGGGGGACACTGTCACGTCTCCCGGCACCTCTATCCACGCTGCCTATCCCCCTCGGGCACCGGGGTGCTCCGGGGATGCGACGGCGCGCTCCCCCAGCCCTCGTCCTTGGCTCGGCGCTGCCGTGGAGCCCAGCAGGGAAAGGCAGGTGGGGTTGGCACAGCTGCGGCAGGCGAAGGAGCCGGCGCGCGGTGACTCCCACGACAGCTGCAGCGGTGGGAAGCAGCGCGGTTTCGTGCCGGCTGTTACAAAAGGTACCCTTGAAAAGAGGCAGGAGAAGGCAGCCTGCGGTGCAGCCACCCCCGTGGCAGGGGCTGCCACGTGAGCGCAGCCTTCGCCTCTCGCTCGGGTGCCAGGGGGCTCGGCCGCCGCGGTTTTACGGCCGTCACAGCAAGACCCACCCGGCGGCCGTCTCCTCCGGCCCAGTGCCACGCTGGCCAAGGGCTCCTCCGCCTTGGAGAGGGGCTGTGGGAAGACTGGGCTGCTCCCACCACGACAAAGCCCGCTTCAGACGCCGGCGTTTCTCCTTGGTGTGGCTCCAGCCTAGTCAGCCTCTCCCTGAGCTGTCACCTCTTGGATGACGGCCACAGCATCGCTGCAGCGTGTCAGATGGGGACCACGGACAGACCTCGGGCCGCCCAGCACCTCTCAGAGCTTGTTTTTGGAAGGGGCACCTCCTCTTTTGGAGGAGAAGGGGCTTTACTGTCGCTGCTCTCATGACCAACCTGATGTGGCAGTTCCCAGAAGGTGAATCAGTTAAAGTAATGAATCCTCCTAATGCCAGAATTCAAGGAGCTTCCTAATATGTGTCAGCCGACGCGGCATTAATACCGTTTTCCGTGACCTTTACGTCGCCATCCCAGCCCAGATTCCCCTTTTTGCCCTTTGCTATTCCCTTTCATAGTTCACATTAAATCCGGTTTAGCTGCCAGAGGGCTTTAGCGTGCGCTCAGACAAATCAAAAGGATTTCACAATCCCTCCCCAGGGCAGAGCCACGGGTGGGAAAAGCAGCAGCCTGAGGGTAAAAGGCATCTGTGCAGCCCCAGGCAGACCTTGGTGTCCGATTTTCACCCGGGGGGGGGGGGGCTCCCTGCTGACCCCACCGTTCCCTTCAAGGTCAGCGCTTGACAAACAGCCCCGGGGGCTGCCCGGGGCGGGCGTCCCCTCTCTCCGCTCCCCTTGATGGATGCGCTACGGAGCACGGAGAGACACTATGGACCATCTCGCAGGGGAAAGCCTGGTGCAGCTGGGTCTCCAAAGGGCTTCCTCCCATGCCGGGCTCCTTTGTGCCTCCCACGGGATCCCATCACGCCGCCCCCGTTGCTTTTTTGCTTGATTCCCTGCGGATTTTTTTTTTCTTTTTTTTTTTTCTCTCCGCGCGGCGCAAACCGACTGCCGGAGCCAGCGACACGCGCTGCTGGAGAGGCGGGAGGGAGTGATGGATGGCACAGGAGGTGCCGGCTGCGGATCCCAGGGACATGAACAGCACTTTAATTGGTCAGCCTGCACCGATTTCCTCGCGAACAGCATTTTTTAATCTAAAAGAAAGCAAGAAACTGGAACGTGTCTCGCTTCTTTCATGGCTTCCCTGGAGGCAGCAGCAGCAGCAGCACATGAAGGAAAAAGAGAAGGAGGAGGAAAAAATAGTCAGAAGCACCAGGTGGCTGAATATCTTGCAGCCTAATTGATTCCTCTTTAATTAGTACAAAACCTGTTGCTCTCCACCGATGTTCGGTGCCAGCTCTGGAGCAAGCAACATCCTCCCCTGCCCCGCGCCAGCGCGGCTTGGCACGGCAGAGGGAGGAGAGGAGCCGCAGGGAACGGTGCGGGGTTGACGGTGCCTCTTCCGTACCTGGGAACCGGGGCCACCTCCAGCTCCTCCAGCTTGCTTGGAGGCAGCGAGAGCGGGAAGCGGGAGAGCCAGCCGTGCCGGTGCCTGTCGCACACCGAGGGGTTTGGGTGGCACCATCTGGAGTGACTGAGCCTTCACGGGGGTTTCTGTGCCTGTGCCTGGCCTCGCTTGGGAACCGCTCCCTGGTTCTCACCCAAATCCAGTGATTTTTCGAACAGAAAAGAGCTCAACCTCGTTTTCGGTGAAATTACTTCCCCGCTTTTTGCCTCCTGCCTTTCAAAAGGGCATCCGAGCCCTCGCGTGGGTTTGAAACCAGGCTCCGCGTTGGCGAGGGCTGCTCTGGGTTAGGAAGTGGCTTCACCAAGCGCATCAAAACTCACACCCGGCCACATCTCCAGCGCTTCTTGGAAAGGCAAGGGCTTCCCCTGGCACGGAGTGGCTACGGGGGCTCTCCTGTCACCCAGAAGACCCAGGAGCCGGATCCTGCTCCTGGCCCTGGGTCTCCGTTTCTGTGGAAATATCGTCGTGGACGAGGTGATAACTTGTCTGCGGCAAAGCCCCCCCCCCCCCAGCCGGCTTGCGATGGTTGTTGTTGCCCAGCACAGCGGCTGTTCCCCAGCAGGAAGCTCAGAAATACCCATTTAGGTAGAAAAGTGTCCTTTACCATCACATCTCACGGCCGACCCCTGCTGAGAAACCCTTCTTACTGCGCGAGCACCAGGCCAGCAGGCTCTGGGAGACGGAGATGGCTTCTTCCATCCTGGTAACGACACAAAGGGACACAAAAGCCATTAACACGAGCCTGGCATCTTTCCCTGCAGCTACATCCTCCGTGGGGAATCGCAGGCGCATCTGGGAGAGAAGAGGAAGCTGATGTGCAACCGCTGAGCAGGCAGCTCGGGAGCTAAAATCCACCCTGGCAGCCCTCGCCCGCAGCCCCAGCCCCGCGTGTCGCCGCTGGGCAGGGGGACCGTGCGAAAGCGGCACCGTCGCAGGCTCCAGCCACTAACGAAGCCGGTGGTACGGCGCTGGAGCAGGAGCCAGAGCACCCCTCTCCGGGTTCTTGAGGGCTCGGGAGTGGGATTTCGCGGTGCCGGGCTGTTTGACATTGCACAGACCTCTCCGAAGGCGCGATCTGGCCCTGCAGACCTCATGCTGCCGCGTGGATAATTAACGGTAACGAACGACCCCGTCGGTGCCTGGAATCCCAAGGCGGGGGTGATGAATTAGCAGCTGAGCAACCTCGATTTTACCTTGGAAAAGGAGCCCATCCGAGATGGAAATAGCCGCAGGACAGGCCCCCGGCTCGTTTTATTCCTGCAGCGAGCGCAGGAGGGGGGTTACAGCAGGTTTTTCCGCCCGGGCTCGGCAGCCGTGGACCAGATCTGGCTTGCCCAGCTGGAAGCCACAGCTCCCCCTCACTCGCCGCCCGCCCCATCCCCTCTGCTCCGGAGGGAGAGAGGCTCCCAGCTCACGAGTGGGGAAACGCTGGCGTGCAGAAGCCGCAGCTCGACGCTGGAGCCATTTTCCTGCCGGCGTGAAAAACGCAGAGCCTGAGCCAAAGACCCCGGTCCCCTCCTGCCCTCCCTCATCCCCGGGAGCTGCCTCCCACATCCCACTCGCTCCCAGCGGGCAGGTGCCTTGCGGAGCCATTTGCTTGTGGTTTTCCTCTCCCTTGCGGAGGGCCAGCAGTCCCCCCTTGTTTAGAAAAACCTCTATCTGTAAGAAACTGTTGAGCAAAATTATAGCTTTTGGTTTTTCCCCCCATTCTTTTCCTCCAAGGTGCACTTCCCCTCCTGTCACCACACGGTCGCACTGGGGTGGGTGAAGATGCCCAGATGCTCAAACCACCACCAGCAGCATCCTCCCTCCCTCCCTCCCTCCCTTCCTCCCTCCTCGGGCTGGGAAAGCAAAGGGCAAACAGCCGCAGGGAGGTGAAGATCTGCATGATGGACACGATTCTCTTTCTCCTCGGAGAAGCCTTAATCCCAAACCATTAATAAAACCAGATTTCATGCCACATGCAAAGATTAAATGAATTTTGCCTTGTCTCCGTGGGCAGTATCAGAAATACAGCTGCCTTTGTACATGAGGGCTCTGCTGTGCTAAGCCACTAATACTGGAAATGAAGCTCGAGGGTTTTAATCACCTATCAAAGAGGCCCCCAGGCTGTTGGAGGTATTTTTAGGATTTACAGGTATTAGCTCAAAAAAAAAAGCCCAATTTATCAATTCATCACGATTCAACTACTGCACATCACCCCCCCCTCCTCCTCCACCGGCCCCGCAACACCCATAGCCGGGTTCTCCGGGCTGGGGGGGAGGTCACGCCTGTTGGCACCCTCCTGGCCCGCATATGGGGATGCATTTTGGGGCAGCCGGTCCCTCAGGCTGCTGCCTCAGCGCCCGCTTCACTGCCGGAGCGAGCCAAAGCTCGTGGTGCAGCGTTGCCAGGCTCTGAGCAAGGCTTTTGACTCATCCCCTGGATTTAGCGGCGCTCAGCGGGAAAGGATCCAGCTCTTCCCCTTCTCTCTACCAACGCGTTCCCTCTGTGAAAGTTGTTTTCGTGCCCTTTGCACCCCGGCCAGCTTTTATCCTCGTTTCTTTAGAGGTGAGGGACGAACCGAGCGGTTAGCGGAGCTGGAGGGAGCAGCCCAGCGCCGGTGTTTGGGCAGAGCTGGGGTGAGCGGGAGGGAAACCCTCGGGGAGCCGCAGCGCAGAGGTGGAGGAAGGAGCATCCACCCCACCATCGAGCTCCTCCGCTTTCTCGTTCAAAGGAGCACATGGGAACCCCAACCCCCCTTCAAAAAAAGCCCTTTTGGGAGCAGGCGGCTGGAAACCACCTCGCTGCTCACGTGAAGCGAGGCAGCTGCCCGGGAGCTCCCAGGAGGCAGCAGTTGGTGCACATGGAGCACCCAGCAGCTCCACAGACGCTCCCCAGCCTCAGCATCCCCCTGCACAAGGGAACGGGGGTGCTTCCCCCCTGCCGGGGTCTCCCCAAAGCTCACAGACGGACCCTGAGAGGCACCAAGCTCCTTCCCGGGGACGCACAGGAGAGCTCGGCGCCGTTGGGGGAAACACTGCCCCAAGCATGGCGCTCGCGGTGCGAGGCTTGGCTACGGCGAGGCGTAAGCGCGGCAGAAACGCCTCCAGAGCCGGACCCTGACCCCGGCGGCAGAAAGAAGAGAGCTCCCAGGACCAGCAGAACAGAGGGGTCTGAAGCGTTTATAGATGTACGTATATGTCATATATTTGTGTGTGTAACTATACATGGAGAGCTGCATACTTACACACCCGCACAGGTAAATATTTATAGATACTGACCTCTTCAGATTAAAGTCCAAGGCACTTTTTACAGTGAACAGGTTAAAGCCATAGTTTAAAACATGCCTGTTTCTGGGTACAGCTTGGGTTTATGGCAATGCTGTGGGGACGGGCCAGTCCCCGCTCCCTTCCTCCCAGCCGAGGGATCGGACCAGAAGGAGGGATGTAAGCCCGGGGCCGGATCCTGACCACAGAGACACCCAAGTGGCTCCCGCTGGGAGGTGCATCGGCAGGTCGGGGCGTGCTGAGACCTCAGCGGGGGGGAAGAACACTTTGGGCAGAAGGAGCAGAGCTGGGAGCACGTCTCGCAGTGCTCGGAGCACCAGAGCCCCCGGCCAAGAGCACCCACCGGGGAGGAGGTGCCGGAGCCCTGCCCGGTGCCCCACAGGGCTCCAAGGTGGCTCATCCCACAGGGAAACAACTAACCCCACCAAGCAGCTTTTCCTCTCCCCTGCAAAAGCCCCTCTCTGCCACCCCGAGCCCTCTGGGTGCCTTTCAGGAGGGGGCTCGGAGCCGGGAGAGGGTAAGTTGGGAGCAGTGCAGAGCCTTGCAGCAGTATCTTCCCTTTTGCAAACTGCTGAGGAATCACCTTCCCCTCCCGCTGCAGCAAACCTACCTGGCAGCCATCGCACGGGGGCTCTGAGCTGGCTGGGAGATGTGGGGCAGGAAAACCCCAAGGGAGAGCGGTGCAGAGGGTGGAGCACCCCCAAAACCCCCAGGCACCCCCAGACCCAGCCAGCAGCATGGGAGGCTCAGCCCTGCCCTCCCTGGGGGGGGAACCAGCCCCTCTCTGGCAGAGCTATAACCCCCCCGAGCTGCTCCCAGCTGTGTCCCAGCGAGGGGCAGCTGCCTCCAACAACCACCCCACAAGTGGGGGCAAATGTGTGGGGCAGGAACAACCCCAACTGGGCAGATCCCAGGCAGCCACCACCTGCCAGCTGGGTTCTGGGGGGGGATTTCAAGTCTAGGGACCAGCAAGGAAGCCCTGGAGCTCATGGCAGCTGCTGGGACCTGACCTTACTGGGTTTAACTGGCCTGGGAGGGTCAGGCCAGCACAGCCATGATGGTAATAACAGCGATAACGATGACAGCAGGGCAGTAATTGCGCCTCTGATGGGGAAGAGCGAGCGTAGGAGCTTTTAGGCTTTCTCTGGACAAAAGCAGCAGGAATTGGTCCCGTAGGCACTGCTCGTTCCCAGATGCGGTCGCACTCCCTGTGCCTCTGGGCTGCAAAAGAACGTTTTAAGACTTATTTGCCCACAAATCTTGATTCCCATGGGCATCAGGTCCAGCAGCTCAGGGCCTGGAGGTAAGGAAGAGATGCTCTCTGAGGCTCGAGGAGTACATCGGCTGGAAGGCTGAGACGGAACAGTCCCTGCAACCTCAGCGTGTTTCTCTTTCAGACTCGGGGCTTCGCCCTCCTACGCCGTCGCCGCCTGAGGTTGAAGGGAGCAAAAGCTGCAGCTCCCCCAGGGCAGGGTGCGAAGCCCAAACCAGACACCTCCTGGGCACGGCGCTGCGTTCCCTTGGAGCGATTCACCCCGGGGAGAGCAGGATGGCTCCCAGGAGCGCAGCCCTCGCCCGCGGCAGCCGCAGGTCACCGGGGCAGGGCTGCCCTTACCCCCATCCCAGAAACGAGGTGTTGCCCTGAGAAGAAAAGCGCTATTTCTGCCTGCCTCCTCCTGAGCAAACCCCACACGGCCCAGCTCCACGGCTGGGGAGCCAAAGCAGGCAGGATCGGTCCTGCCTGCCTGCCTGCAGGTCCCCAGGCCAAACGCAGAGCAGCGTGTTTCGGCAGCCGGCGCGGCACAGACCGGCTTTGCCGGGGAGGAGGATATTTGCACCCTTACCCTTTCCTTAGGCACAAGTGATTCCCTAGTTCAAAGCCTGCCTGGATCCTGCCTGCGCTGAGCCAAAACGCGCCGAAAGTCCGGCCGGAGGAGGGAAGCAGGGTGCCCTGCACCATTTTTTTCATAAAAGCCTCCATCCTGGGGGAAAGGGGGAATTTTGGCTCTTGCACAGCTCGTGTCTGGGGAGCTGAGTCCCTCCTTCAGCTGGAGGAGACGACCTGGGGAGCGGGGGGGGAAAGGGCTTTCTAGAAACCACCGAGACCCCAGGAGAAAAGTGGGGGGTAGACCTTTCCCTAGGGAGAAGCAAAGCTCCGGTGGCACCGGGCTACGTGGATCTGGACCTGCTAAAGGCCAGTTTCCAGGTAATGGGAATGAAATAACTGGGTGCTTAAAGGATAAGGAGCGTGGGGAGACTTTCTGGCTGGGGTCCTGCGCCTCCCTCTTCCACCCCTGGCCTCCGTCCTCACCGGGAACAGTGGCTGTACTCAGAAACAGACATTTTTGGCAGCAGGCTGGCGTTGCTGCCTGCTGACAACTGGGTTGGGTACAAAACCATAATTGAAAGTTACAATAACCTTTATAATATAGCAATATATTTCATAGTTAAAATAAACTATTATGCTTTCCCCTATTGTTAAAAAAAGAAGCGAGCAGTACAGAGGCAAGATGCAAACCCAGGTCGAAGCTCCTTAAGTCTGGACAGAAACGTTTGTGAGTTTGCAGAGAGGCCGTGGTATTTTTCTGGTGTTTCTAGGACGTTTCCTGGCAGGCAGCGCAGGGAGGAGGTTTGTGGAGCAAAAAAAAAAAAAAGAAAAAACAAACCCGAGGCTGTGCCAAAAATGAGACTGGCTGTGGCGAGGCGGGTCCTGGAGGGGGCTTCTGGGTTCAGCCCCGTCGGTGCGTGGGGTCGGATGCTTCCCGGCCGTGGGAGGTCGGCATCTCTTTGGGATTATAACTCTTATGTCGCAGTTTTGTTCTTGTGCTTTTCCTCCACCTCGGTCGCTGGTCCCAGCTCTTCTTTCCACTTGTCCCGCTGGGCTTTGGGGCTGTGGGCTCCAAAATGACATTCTCAGGTGTGTAGACAGCCCCGGCTGGGGACCATCTACCGGAGCTCTTTACCGGAGACCTGCCAGGCAGGGAAGCTCCAGCCCGAGCTGCCGCGCACCCCTGGGCGTGAGCGGGGGGCTGCCCCCGGCACCGAGGCTGCTCAACTGCTGGTGACCGAGAGCCGCTCGCGGGGAGCGGGGCAGGGGCTCCGGGTGGGCACACCGGGCTCAGAGCCCTCCGGCACCGGGGGATGCCGCCAGCTGGACTGTGCTGGGGCGCTGGGGGCTCCCCCCATGCCTCCTGCCCTCACCGTGGCCTCAGGGCAGCTCCCTGGTCCTGGCAGCAGGGTTGGGTGGGATGTTAGTCTTGATGCTGGCCTTGGTGGGGTCCAGTGAGCCCGGTGGGTCGTGGCTACCAGCACCGGTGTTGAAGCACTGGCAGGGGTGTGGGTGCAATACAGGGGTGCAGGGGAGCAGGGTGGGGTGCAGGGTGCGGGCTGGGGGCTGCAGGGTGCATGGGATGCAGGGTGTGGGATGGAGGATGCAGGGGTGGGCGGGATGGAGGATGCAGGGTGAGGGATGGAGGATGCAGGGGTGGGCGGGATGGAGGATGCAGGGGTGGGCGGGATGCAGGGTGTGGGATGGGGGTGTGCAGGATGCAGGGTGCACGGCGCAGAGCGTAGGGTGCAGCCCCAGGGCCGCAAGGCCTCATGCAGAGGGGTAGTTTGGGGTGCAGGTGATGCAGGGGCGAGGCTGGGGGATGCAGGGTGTGGGGTGCGAGGTGCAGAGATCACACCGCCCCAGCCCAGCTCCTGCCAGCCCTGGTGCAATCCCACTGAGGCAGCAGCTCTGCCCCAGGACAAGGCTCTCCTGCACCAGTTGCAAGCCCGAAGCTCTCCCCACTGGCCCTTCACTCCCCTTCAGCGCCTCAGGTCCCGGCAAGCCGACAGTGCCTGGTCTTGCCTGACTCGGTTTGATTTCCCAGACTTGAGCTTTAGCCCGTAAGGAGGTTCCCGCTGGTGCTATCGATTCTCGAGCAGCAGTGCTTCCCTCCGGCTCTCGGGCGCCCTGGGAGACCTCTCTGCACCTCACCCTCTGCGCAGCCCCATCGCACGCGGCTCTTCGTGCCCGCCTGAACCCTGCGAGAGGCGCAGAAGCGTTTTTCTCCGCTGGCCACCTGCAGGAGATGCTGCATTTCGGGCTTATTCTCAGAATTGGCAACCTTTTCTCCATTGCCACGCTGGAAACCTCCTCGCAGAGACGGGCAGAAGCTTCTCCTGCCGGGGAGGTAGGGCTGGGGGTCACCCGTAGGTGCACGGGGAGCAGGAGCAGGGCTAAGAATAGACCTTTTTGGGGGGCTGCCAAGGCAGCGACGCTCTCCCAGCCATCCTGCCCACCCTGCAATTACACTAATGACAAGAGCTTGGAAGAGCAGCTCATTCCCAGAAGCCGAGTATCTCCTGCCGGCCGAGGACCAGAAAGGGCTGGCAGCGGTCGCCGCACACCTCCTCTCCTCCCTGGATGCAACGGGAACGGCCGGGGCTCACTCCTACCAACAGGCTCAACGCAACCACCTCTGCGGCACCAGGAGCTCGTTTTGCAGCTCTCCTACTGTCACCTTGCAGCCTTCCTCCTCCTCCTCCTCCTGCCGCTGGCTGGGGCTGGCAGCGACGGGGCGGGGGGGAGCGCTCCCTGCTAGCTACTGCTTGTTTTCGATGTAATTGCAGGGCACAAGGAGTCAACCACCTACCACCAGCAGCAAGTGGAGTTTTGCACAGAAATTCCTCGGCATCGGGCTGAGAGGTCCCTGCCTACATGTGCACAAACCCCAGGGTTATTCAGGGAAGGGAAAGAGTTACAGAGGGGAAGATTACAGGCTGAGTATACCTGGAGTAACACAGTGACTTTGATTACAATTACTGACACTGCTGGGTGAGGTGTAATTAATATCGCGGAGTAATTACACGGTTACTTCATCTGTTTAAAAATATATAAATAGCCTCTGCTGGGTTTTCATGGGAAGCAGCAAACACCAGCCCCAAAGCCGGAGCAGGCAGGGCGCCGCGCAAGGACCCGGCAGAGCCCGAACGTGACCCCGGGGCAGAACTGGGGAGGAAAAAAGGGGGAAATGGTGAAAGCAGAACAGAAAACGGCTGGTTCCAGAAGTAGCCAGGTGATGCCAAGGGTACCTCGGGAAGCTGAAGGCTGGCAAAAAAAATACAACCAACTTAAGCACGAGGGGCTGCGCTCTGGCAGGCACAGGCGGCGGCTAACGCCAAGCGCCGGCGCCGTTGCCGAGACGGCGCCGTGTGGTGCTGGTGCTCCCCACCAAACCCAGCAGAAGCGGCACGAAGGCGATGGGCTTGGTTTTAAACAGATGAAGCGCCTGCTCCCCCCCATCCCCACCCCCGCTACTACAGCACTTGCCAGCAAAGCCCTTGCTCGACCCTGGCGGATTCGGCACCGCCGGCTGCGCTCGAGCGTTGGACGCTCCCGGTGCGAGCAGAGGCGGTTGTAGCTGATGGGGTTTTTCGTTCAGCAGTTCCGAGGCTGCCGCAAAGAGCCCGCTGCCTTCCCAAAATGCTGGGGGGCAGCAATGTGAGCACCTGGAGACACCCCCCCCCCCCCTCCCAGTGCCCAGGCTGGCCCGCCAGCCTCCGGCATCGGACCCTCGCACGCTTTAGGCACTGCTTTCCCCGCTCCAGCACGTGTCTCCAGGCAGAACGTGACACCCAAGAGCAGAAAGAAGAAGCGTCCCTTGTTCTGCCGGGGCAGAAAACACTCACGGCTCCGGAGAACCCCCTGGGCAGGTTATGGCCAAACATTGTCACCCACCCAGCAATGGGAGGGGGGGGGGCTTCGTGTGGGTCCCGGTAAGGAGGTGGGATGGAGCATGGGCAGCGTAGGTCAGAGCCTGTGCAAGAAACCACCACGTTGGCATCTGCCCGGCGGGGCTTTGCGATGGTGAGAGGGGCAGGGGGCGAGGGGAGCGCCCCGGCCCCCGGCGGGGTCCACGCAGGGGAGGAAAACTCTCTCCCTCGGGTGTCTCCGTTGCTTCAGTGCTTCTGACTGGTTGTTTTATTTTGTTTTGTTTTGTTTTCAAACGTGAAGACCTGAGATTGAGCGTGGGTTTTCTGTCCGCCACCAGACGCCGCGGCGTCGCCTCCCGTCCCCTTCCTTCACCACGTGTTAGAGGCACCTGAACGGGGATGCGATTCCCGATACCAAGGCGTTGGCAAAGCTCCAAGCGTTGCTCGGCGCTGCTGGGCCCACCGGCTCCGGCCGAAGGGTCCTGCGGCGGTTCGAGGACCAGAAGAAAGTCCGTGGAGACCTCGGGACCTGTGCGGAAACGCTTCCCCTGTCCGTGGGGGGGCTGCGTTTTAGCAGCTGCTTGAGCTCGTGTACGGGGTGGGGAAGGAGGTGGAGCTGACCCCGATGGGGCTCTCGGAGAGAGGAGTTTGGGGGGTGCCCACCGGCACGCCGACCCCCCGTGCCTCCAGGACAGCGGCGAGCAGGCGCTGCTGCTGCTGGCGCAGCATGTCGGCCATCAGCAGGGGCAGGGAGTTGAAGCTGGCGCTGAGCTGCTCCAGCTTGGACTCCAAGCTGCCGATCTGCTTCTCCAGGTCCTCGCTGCGGTCGTTGAGCTCGGTGATGAGGTCGTACATCACGTTCTGCATCTGGCGAGGGGACAGAGGGGACAGCGGAGGGGTCAGCGCCACGGCTGGAGGGGTCAGCGCCACGGCCGCTGGCAGAGCTGAGCCCTTTAGCCCTTTTTTCTGTGAGCAAAGCCCCGACAGGCCCCCCCATCCCAGCCTGCTCCAGGAGCTCACAGGGCACTGTGACCACAGCTTGGCTCTCCCTGGGACAACAAAACGTGCAGGGAGAAAGGCAAGGGACGGTCGGCCCTGCGCTGCCACACAACGGTACCCCGAGCTGGGGCTGCAAAGGGGGTGCAGGGAGAAAAGACCTTTCCTGGAAGCAGGGTGACACCCCACCAGCCCCTGGCTGGTGTTTCTCCTCTTGCCTTGCAAGGGCAGCCATCCCAGGGCAGCTATTCCCAGCTGACATCTACCGAGCTGGCGCCTTTCACGGTCAGCCAGGTCCGCTTTAGCTTTTCCAAGTGACCAGAAACACGCGGGCAGCCTGGCCGAGCCGAGAGGCCGCTGCGAGGACTTGCCTTCGAGAGGTCAACCAGGGTGTTGGCTTGGTCGCTCAGCTTCCTCTGCTCCATCTTCACGCTCCGCAACCTGGGGAGGGAGGAAAGAGCAATGCGGCTGCAACCCTTCCCCGACGGCAAACCGCAGCCAGAGACCTGCCCCCATCCCAGGCACCGGGAAATTGTCCCCACGCCCCTGCCAGGGGCTGGACCACGATTTTTCCCTGGGGCTCAGCATTTCCCCCTCGCCTTCCCGCCCCGGCGTGCAGCCCCTTACTGGTGAATGGCTTGTAGGAACTTCCTCTGATGCTTCCTGACTTTAGCATGGTCGATCTTTTTCAGCAGCTTGGTGTGCTTGTAGATGAGCCACGTTTCCCGCAGGACGTTGGCTGCTGCGTTCTTGATCTGCAAAGAGGAGAGTTGGCTGCAGGTCATCGGCCCCAGCTGCGCCGGCCCGCAGGATGTCACAGAGACACTGGTCTGGCTCTGCTGGGAGCTGCTGGTTCGTGAGCCGGTGCTGCAAGAGCCCTTGACTCGCCCCAGCTGGAGCGAGGCGCTCGGCTCCGCTCCCGCGGGATCTCCTGCAGCGCTGCGAGGGATCGGGAGCAGCTCGGATGGGAGCGAGGGCAGGCAGAGCTGCAGGTCTCAGCCCCCGGTGCGCTCGCATCCCCATCCTACCCTGCCCCGATGCTCCACCGCCGGGCTCCTTGCCCGAGCGCGAGGCTGTGCCCTAAACCTTGAGAAAAAGAAAAAAAAAAATCCCAAAGTTTTTCTCGATTCCCACATCCATCTGCTGCTCTTGGCAGGTCCTGGCCGGGCTGCCGGCACGAGGACGTGGTTTCCGCAGGCTCCCCCGGCTAAACCGCAGCTCTGCTGCTCGCTCCAAGACGGATTGGCCACCGCCTGCCTGGCACGGAGCCTGCAGATCCATATCCCCGGCCGGGGGAGTGGGGCTGACGGGCTGTTTGCTTTCCCGTGCCGAGGTCCCCAACTCTCCCCGGGGCGTCAGGGCTCCTGCCGGCATGTGGCTCTGCCCGGGGCTCCGCTCTCGGCGGCAAAGCAGGTGCCCTGGCCGCATCCCGGCGCCAGGAGGTCGCCCTTCCAAGGGCTGCACCGACGCTCACTTTGCCACGAGCCCCTGTATAAAATATCACGCCTCCCGCCGGCACGCGGAGCCCGTTCCGCCACGCGGCACTGCCGGGTTGCCGACGCTTTGCCATGACGAGTCTGTTGAGACCAGAGACCTCCTGCAGCCCCCGCCCGCTACCAGGGATGTGACGCCAGACCCCGGCACAACCAGCAACCCTGCGGCTGCCCCCCCCCCTCCCCCACTGCAGCCGCGGCCTCCGGGTCCCTCCTTGGGGATGGAAACTGCCAGAGCCTCACGGTGTGGATCTTGTCTGCGGCAGACAAGGCACTAAATCACCAAAATCCGGTTGTCTTCCTGACACTGAGCTAAGTGAGATCATGCTCTGCCAGGGGAGGGAGTCTGTATCCTCCCAGGGGGGGAAAAAATTGTGTTTTTCCTTTCAGGGAGCGTGGTTGAGCATCCTGCATCGCCTAAATCCCCAATACAGAGCCGGAGCTGTTTGCTTTCACCGTAACACTTGTGCCTGCGCGGCACCCGGGGCGCTCAGACACCTCCTCCGCCGTGGTACCCGTGGGATCCGCACCCGGAGGTGCCGACACCTTTGTCCCGCCGTGGTACCCCACGTCCCCAGCTCCTGCTGCCCCCCCCGCGGCACCTTACCCGCTTCGTCAGCTGCGTGTCCATCATGAAGTTGTGGACGTGCTTCTCAGCTTTGGTCAGCTCCAGCTTCCTGGCCACCACGGCCACCACCAGTGCTGTGCAGCCGGCACCCTGCGGGGGGGACAGCCGTCGGGGAAACAGTTTGTCACCCTCCAGCGCCCTCGTGCAACAGCAGCACTGCCACCCCCCCCACCGCGACTCCCTAAAGCTCCGTGGCCACCCACCCCCATCACCCTAACGGGGAGATATCACAGGGTGCCCTTGAGCGGCTGACGAGGTGCTGGGTAATTAATGGGAGAGGTCAGGGCTGATTTATGAGGTCAGCCGTGATCAGCAGCGAGCCCTCGCCCCCCCGGCACCAGTTAGAAACGCCCGGGCTAAGCCTGCTTACCAGTGCCACCGCGGGCCAGGGACCTGCCCCGTGCTGGCACCCTGTGGGATGGGGAGACCCCACTCCTGAGGGGGGTCTGGGGTGGAAGAGCGGTGGGGAAGCACTGGGTGCCATGGGGGAGAGTGGGAAAGGGGATCCCCGAATCGGGACCCCCAGAACGGCCGCGTCTCCCAACAGTTACAGCTGGGAACTCGCTTATCC
The DNA here is from genome assembly GCF_034619465.1 of Leptosomus discolor. NCBI lineage: Eukaryota > Metazoa > Chordata > Aves > Leptosomiformes > Leptosomidae > Leptosomus > Leptosomus discolor. The sequence continues at coordinate 2,594,301 of NC_141416.1, forward strand.
TGGCGATTAGGGCCGGCTCCGCGTGGCAGCCATCGTCTCCGGCGTGTATTTGTCTTTGGAAAGCAAAGGTGCCAAATTCCCCTGCGGTGCTCCTGCGCTCTGCCTGTACCAGATGAGTCGCTCCCCCCTCCCGGCATTCTGGCGGAGGCCCACGATCCTGGCAAACCCTCCTTAATTTATTAAAGAGTCATTAATTAACATTATGCTCTGAGCTGAATCCTTTAGCATCCCCGCCGGTCCTGCCGCGTGCTCTCAGCTCCCACCGCTTCCCTCCTCCTGCCGGGGTGGCCGCCCCCAGCGCTGCGGCTTGGCGAGCCCTGGGGAGCCCCCCAGCCCCAGCAGTCATGGCGGGGGGTCCCCATCCCCGGCGGTGGGGGCTGGGCTGCCAGATGGGTGCCAGGAGGGGGGGCACGCTTTGCCGGGCGCTGTCTCCGTTCTAAGTAACCGCTGGCTGCGGGGGAGCTCTGGGAGCCCGCAGCACCGGGACCCCCTCGGTCGAGCCGGCGGGTGCCCCCCTGCGCTGTGGTGCTGGGAAACGCCACGTCCCCCCCGCAGCGATGGGGGTTTTCTCTCTCACTTGGCTCCTACCAACAGCATCAGCCTCGCTGGTGCCCGACCTCGTACGAGACAGATCGAAGACTTGCAGGTGATATAAAATAAACTGCTCCCCCAACAGCTCTCGTGGGGGGCAGAGCGGCAGACCCCAGCCCAGCTGGTGCCCGGTGCCAGCTCGGGCTGCCCCGGCTGGGGAGGGGGGACAGCCGAGGGGCGCAGAGCTGGGGTGCTGGGGCAGATCCGTGGAGGAGCCGTGACTGCAAGGACTCTGGCCACTCCGTTGGCCGCTCTGGATGGAAAAGCTCCGCAAGCTGGGACATCTCACGGGCGCCTTGGAGCAGGTACAGCGAAGGCCCCGGAGGATGGTGACCTTTGGGCCATGAGGAATTGCAGCCACGGCAGAGCGGTGATGCCGGCAGGAGCACGGCGGGGGCGGAGGGCTCCCAGCTGGTCCTGGCTCTTGGCGGGAGCCGGCAGCATTTGGGATTGCTCTGGGAGATGGAAGCCAGGTGGCGTGAGCGGGGACAGCCAAGGGATGCTTGGGGGCCCCTCTGCTCCCCAGGGATGTCCCCAACACTGCTGCGGTCTGGCTCCCCCCTCCCTCGCCAAACGTGGGTCCAAACCCACCCTGAAGTCACCAGCGGGGACCACGGGACTGCAGCACCCACCCGGCACCGCACCGTCGCCTCCTTAACCAAACCGCCACGTCCCGCTAATTACTGTGCTTACAGTAATTGCAATTACAGCTCTACCAGCTTCCAGGCTGCGAGACCTCAGAGCTGAAGCCATTATGCCCCATGCAGGGACAAGCCAGCCAGGAAGCAGGTCCCCATAAAATCCGGTAGCCCCGCTGCCACGACGGGGACAGGCAGAGCCCGTGGGACGGGTGACCGGCTCAGCACGGCCCTTACCATGATGCCGGTGAGCAGGCAGACACCCTTCCCGCAGTAGGTGTGCGGGACCATGTCGCCGTACCCGATGGAGAGGAAGGTGATGGAGATGAGCCACATGGCACCCAGGAAGTTGCTGGTTACGTCCTGCTGGTCGTGGTACCTGCCAAGGAGACACGGGCATCAGCGTCACGGCAGGGGACGGGGGCGGCTGTGGGGAGCAACGGGGGGCACCTGAGCGCGGCGGCACGAGGCTGCGCGGTACAACGGGGGACGGGGCTTAACGACGTGGCAGGCTGCCCCGTAGCAGAGGCGGTTGCACAATTTCTGGAGCCGGAAAACCCACATGGACAAAATCAGAGCAGAAACTCAACAGAAAGGGCTTCTGCTTTCAGTCAGACTTGTCACCACATCCCGGTCCCGCCGCCTGTGTTCCCGGTGCCACGTGGCGCGGCGGTGCGAGCCGGCTGACGGAGGAAACAGCTGCGGCTCTGCAAAGCCCCTCGACCACGCCAGCTCACCGCCGGCGTCCTCCTCCGCATCCCCCCGCTGCCGCAGCTCGGGGGGCTAAGCCCGGTGCCCCTGCGCCACCCCAGGGGACGGTGCTGTCAGCGGGCCCGGCAGAACCACCGGGGACGGATCCCGCCGAGCCTCCGGCGTGCACTTGGCTCTCGGCCGGCGCGGGGGAACGGCTCACGCACTCGAGACGAAGCGCACGTGGAGGGGCTGCAGCTTCGGGGATGCTGCAAACTTTCCAGGGCCGTGTCTCTGCTGAGCTGCGAGGTCAGCGACCGCCCTGGCCGGCCCGGCAGCCGGCTGCGGCTCTTCCGGCAAACACAAAACCAGGGACCCCGGCTGCCTCCGGCTCCCCAGGGCCGGTGCGAGCCCGGGCGAGCCACGCAGGGATGCTTCCCGGGGGATGCAGCGCTGGCTCGCGGTGGCGGAGCAGGGGCTGGCCCAGCCTGCAGCAGGACTCAGCCCCCCAGGGTGGGCAGGAGCAGGCAGCACCTTTGCCCTGTACGGGCAGGATGGTCCCCCTCCTGCCTGCACGCATCCCTCTCCCTGGCAGGCTTCTCCCAGCCTCCGCATGAAATCATTAGAGGGAAACCAGATGGAGCTTTTGGCAATACCCCCCCCTCCCCAGTTCATCCCAGCTCCTCGCTCCCGGAGCCAGTTGGGTTTTCCGCTCTTCCAAAATGTTTTCCCCTCCCCAGGTAACTGGAGACTTGAATGAGATCCTGGTGCACGAGCAAGTGCCCTCGGCCACGGTGAGAGCTGCTGCCATGCTCCGGGCAGGGCTGGCCAGAGGAGCCAGAGCCCTTCACCGCAACGGGGGTCCCCAAAATCCCAGCGGCAGCAGGCATCCTCCATCCCAGCTAGCACCTTCCCCTGGGAAAGCCAGTCCCACGGGATGAGAGCTCCTGACCCCCGGAGCATGGTGCTGGGCAAGGAGGTTACAGCGCAGCCGGACAGACGGACGTTTTCTCTTCCGAGAGCTCCCTGAGCACACGGAGACGACGAGCAGGAGGGGCTGGCGCGGGCAGGAAGAGGGGCCGCCCGCTCGCGCCGAGGGCTGCCACAACCAGTCAGACCCCAGCGCCATTTCCATCGCCCCCCTCGTCCGCCTGCCCCCTCCAAGGGCACAGCCGCTCCCCACCGGCGCGGCTGCCACGAGCATCACCCCGGTCCTACGCCACCGCCAAGCGGAGCATCGCCGCGCCGGGAAGGTGCCGCAGCACCGGCTTGGCTGAACCCACCCCGTCGGTTTGGGCAGCCCCACCGGGGAGCTCCGGGCTGGCTGCACCGTCACCCCGGGGAGCGGGGCGGGCGGCACGTGCGAGGACACGTGCGAGGACATGTGCGAGCAGCCGGCGGGCAGGGCCGGCAGCGCTGCTGGCACCGCAGGCAGAGCTGCGCGGTGGCCGGGCAAGCGGGCGAGGTTGCTAAGCGACTCGCTGCCTTCGGAGAGCTGTGGTGTGTGTGTGTGTGTGTCCCCCGGCATGCATGGGAGGATGCCCGCCAGCCACGCTGCACCCGCGGGCACTGGAGCAACCCACGGTGCCGAGGGGACGTGCCACAGCCACGCCACCGCAGCCCCGGGGGGCCACGTCAGCCATTTCCCAGCTGCCCAGCCCCAGCAAGCGCTGGTTGGGGATGGTCTGGCAAGGTGCAGCAAACCGGTTTCCAGCGCCGGGGCAGCGACCTGCCATCAGTAGGGACACGGGGACACGTCTTGGGTGGTGCTCGAGGGAGCTGTGCGGCACCCAGGGGCGGTGCCCGCCCTGGGGATGGTGCATCCCTTGGGGATGGAGCCTGTCCCAGGGTTCCTGCGTCCTCCCAGGTCCTGCATCCCCCTGGGTCGGTGCATCCCAGCCCGCCCAGGTTCGCGTCTGCCCCTCTGTAGACAGAGGGAGGTGGCGGCAGCTGCGGTGCCGGTGATCTGCAGCGCCTCGTCTGCATCATTTCTATTTTTTTTTTTCTTTTTTTTTGGTCGCTAATGGGTCTTTATTGACACTGCATTTTCCAGCCTCAGCCCCCCAGGTGCAGAATCAACCCCCTGCACGTCCCCTGGGAGCCTGGCCGCCTGCTCCCCGTTTAGAAGGCACAAATAAATATCTCCCGAACACAATTAAGCAGCGCACGACTATCCAGCACATCCTGAGAGCATCGTTCAGGGAGGCAGGAAGGCAAACGCAGCCTGTAAAAGCTCATAAAACCTCAGCGTGCTGCTCCGCTGCCACAGCACTTAAAGCTCCTCTAACGCCCCTTCGCAAGGTGACCAGCACGCCGGGTCCCACCCTGGGGAAGAGGAAGGGTGGCCTTCCTCCGGCTCGCAAGCGCCCAGAAGCAAGCTGGGTGTCCCAGGGGACCCCGGGGTGCCGGCAGGCTCGATCCCTCGCACCTCAGTTCCAAGGATGGCACGAAGCTGCCGCCGCCACTTGAAGAGGTTTCGCGCGATTTCGTCAATCCACGGACCACAAACCGTGACACGCGCGTGGCCCCCGGGCGCTTTCCCGCCGAGAGCCTTCTGGGGCTTTGGTGGCCACGTGGCATCGAGCTCAGCCTCCTGGGGACAGGGGTGGCCCCGCACTGGGACAGGACAGAGAACACCCCGCGGAGGACCTGCCCGCCCTCCCCGGGATGGACGGGTGACAGCGACACCTCGCACCGTGGTCGGGGAGAAACCCCTCTGGCACAGCCCCCGCCCGGCTCCCCTCGGGGGACAAAGGGGTGTTGGCGTGTCCCCGAGAGATGGAGGCGCAGCAGTACCCACCGGGGCCGGTCGCCACAGCAACCCCGGCGCCGAGCGCACCGGTGGCGGCGTGATGCCATCCGGCAGTGGGTTTGTCACCGCGGTGTTGTCATGGCATTCGCTTGCAGCGATGACAGAGCCCGAGCCAGGCGCTGCCACTCGCCAGCCTCGCGGCATCTCCGGCCTCTCCCCCTGCACGGTCCCCCGCCAGCTCCCACCGCTCCCCGGCATCCCCCTCCTGGGGCTCCCGCACCAGCTGGCACCGCACGCTGTCCCCTCGCACGGGGACCCTGCGTGTCCCCGGCACGGCATTGCGAGGCCAGGGCTGTCCCTGCCTCTGTCTCCTGCCCAGGTCGGGGGCTCGGTGGTGGAAACCCGCAGCTGCCGAGCCCCTGGATCTCTGCATCCCTCCCACAGGGTCCTGGGACATCGCATGAGCATCCCAAACCACCACCCATCCCGAACCGCCACCCATCCCAAACCCACACATCCCGAACCGCCGCGCCCGCAGCCCCAGCCCCTCTCACCTCTCGCACACCCGGACCGTCCACGCAGCGATGATCCAGAGGGAAATGCTGAAGACCAGCAGCACCGTCCCGGGGCAGATGGTCATGAGAGTCTTCATGACGAAGCGGGTGTTGAAGTTGATCTTGTTGAGCGCCCCGATGCTGCGCGAGGAGGCGTCGGTGAAGAGCTTGCTGTGCAGCAGCATCACCCGAGCGATCAGGTAGAGGCGCAGGAACATGGGGATGGACAGGATGATGTCTACGTCCGCCTCTGCCCGAGAAGGGGTGTAGGAGAAAGCCAAGCGGGCTGTCCAGAAAAATTTGTACTCCCCGGGGATGGGGTGTATGGCACAAACCAGCATCTCCAGGCTGATGTAGAGGATGCGCTCGTACGTCATCGCTATCCGCCAGTCGTCGGCTCCGTTGTCGATCACAAAGAGCTACCAGGATGCAAAACCACACGGTTACCAGTGGCCCCGGCCAACCCTGCCCCACCAGCACCCTGCAGTGGGGGTGGGACCGACACCAGAGCCCCGTGGAGCCGGGGATGGCTTCAGCCAGGAGGGCTGGGGATGGACGGGGAAGGAAAAGGTGGGAATAAACCTTCGCCATCCCCTCCACTGCTCTGCCTGCATGTTCAGGGGGCGGGCGCGGTGCTGGGGACACCCCAGAAAGCTTTAGGGGTGTCCCCAGGCATGGCACGGGGACAGCTCGCTCCGACACACCAGCTGGCAGGAGCCCACCTCCCGGCACAGCCCCCTCGCTCGGGGCACAGAGCCGGGCGAGCCGTGGTGCCGCGGAGCACCGGCACAAGCCACCCCAGGCCCTTCACTCCTGCCGGTGCTGCGCCAGCGTCACCGACAGCCATCACGCCCCGAGTTCCAGGGGCAACTTTTGGGGTGGGAACACCACATCCAGAGCACCCGGCTGCTGGCGGCGATGGGATCTGGTCGTCATAGCAACCACCGGTTCATCCTGGGTACCAGCTCCTCTCCCACCACCAGTGATGGAGCCGGGGTCTCTGCCGGAGCTGGGGGGGACAACAGCTCAGGATGGCCCCTCCAGGACATCACCAGACCCCTGGGGTCACCCACCCCACCCTGCCTCAGCGGGTCCGTCCTGAGGCTGCCACCGGCTTGTCCCTGGTGCGACGGGGACACCGGTGTCACCTACGGCAGCGGGGACGCGCTCAGGGCCTCTCCGCCAGCAGCGCTTGGCAAAGACACCGCTGGGAAGGGATCCAAGGGGGACGTGGCAGCCGGCGCTCCTGTCACCGGCGTGTCCTCAACCCTGCAGAGCGCAGGGCAACACCGGCACGTCTCGGGGGGGCCAGGAGCTCTTGCGGCTGCTCCAGCCCGAGCGGTGGGTGGGAGCACGGCCCCGGTTGGCGCTGGGCCCGGGAACAACCCTCCCGTCCCGCCGGAGGCCCCGGTGCACCTGCGCCAGCCGCCTCGCCGGCACGGCATGGCACACAGGGCTCTCCCCCGGGGGACGGCGAGAGCTGCGGGGACTGACTCACGGGGCGGCCGTCCCCGGCCACCTCCCTTTCTGTTTGGAACGCTCCGCTCCTTTTTAGCTGCTTTGTTTGAGAAATCGTTTATAAAAAAAAATGCTCCAAGCTGTCAAGGGAGATCCTCAGGCATTTAGCAAGCTGACAGCCCATTCCTTCCTGGAAAAGGGTGTTAAAAATAAACAAATTAGCGAGAGGAAAAAGGCAGAGAGCCTTTTGACTCCGGGGGGGGGCGGGGGGGGCGGTTTGCCACAGACCAGGTCAGGGAAGAGAAGGAGCAAGGCGGGGATTCGGGCAGGTTCCCCCCCCCCCCCCTCCCAGCGCCAGCCCCTCTCAGCGCTGCACCTGCGGTGCATCGCTGTGGGTTTCCATGGAAACCCCAGCACGGTCCAGTGGTACCCGATGGGGCAGCCCCAGTATCCCCAGCACCGGCTGGGGAAGGAGCAAGCATGTTGGCCACCGCAGCTCTGGACAAGCGAAGCGCAAGGAAAGGTGCCAAGAAGCTGCAGGGGGGGGGCGGGGGGGGGGGGGGGGGAGGGGAAGCTTCACCCGACTGAATGCACAAAGAGCCCTGGGCACCCTGAGGGCAGGGACAAGGGGGGCTGTGTCCGCCCCAAACCCCCTGGCTGGAGCTGGCAGCCTCGCCAGCGCCCGCGCTCCACCGCGGGCCGCGGTGACAAACGTGGCGCTGGCAGGGGACGGGAAGCTCCGCGCCACCCCGGGGCACCGTGGCGGTGGCGGCAGACCCTGCTCTGGGGGTGCAGGCCAGAGCCGTCTCCGGGACACGGAGCCCGGTGCCACCGGGAGTGGGTCAGCTCCCGCCCGCAGGCGCGGGGAAGGCCAGGACCCGGTGGCACTGCCGGCAGCTCCTTGCACACGCTCAGCCTAACGAAGGGCGAGCAATTCGCCGCGGCTCGTGGCCGTGCGGCAGAAAGCAGAGCTGGGAGGGCAGGGAGGGCAGGAGGATCTTGTTCACCTGCCGCTCCGGCTGGCGGGAGATGGGCACAGGGACACCCCAGGGTGACAGCGGGGAGCTGGTGAAGGGACAGGCAGGACCCCAGAGGCTGGACCCAGCACCCCAGGCACCGCGATGCCCCAGCCCCGGAGAAACTGAGGCACAGGGAGAGCTTCAAATGTCCCAAAGGGCTCAGCAATTAACACAATTAATACTGAGGGAAGAGGTCGAAGCCGCTGTTGAGTCTTTCCTGGAGGCTGGGGGGGTCTGGCAGTGCCACGGTAGGGTGAGCACAGCCCCCCTTTAGGCCAGAGGGACGAGAAGCTGAGGATTTACAGCCCTGTCAGCCCCGCTTCCATCCCCGGCCAGATTATCAGCAATCCTTTTATAAGCACCTAAGAGATAATAGGGCGATCGGGAGCCAGCACAGCTTTGTCTGGAGCAAATCAAGTCAAACCGAGCTCATTCCCTTCCCTGCCAACGCAACCAGCCCGGTGCAGCAGCCGGGGCCCCACGGCCGGACTGTGGCGTGATTCGGTGCCCGCACCGGCACGGCACACGTGCTCGGGGAGCGGGACCCCACGGCAGCGAAGATTTCAGCTCAGGCCATGGGGGCAGAGGTAGGGAGCCCCACGTCGCTCGGGTGGATGCCGTGTTTGCACAAGAACAACAAGCAAAGGAAGCTGGCGGGCGTCGGGGCACGGCCCTCCTGGCTGACCCCAACCGCCACCACCCCGGGGTAAATATTATTCTAGCAAAACCCAGAGTTCTCAAATATTTGCTTTGAGCAAGCCACCGCTGGGCTTGATCTGAGCCAGAGGGGAGGCTCCCGGGAGGGTCTCTTGCAGGCAGGAGGCAGGCAGGGAGCGGGGCGCCTGCCTCCAGCCCCCCCCCCCCCCCCCCAAGCCAGCAAAGCTGCCCCGTCCCCCAGCCTCCCGAGCGGGACGAGGTGGGGGCTTCAGTGCACCAAAACACCGGGCACGCTGGACTGGGGGCTCTGGCGTCCCTTCCCAGGACGCGCCTTCTCCTGCCCAGCGATTCGTTCCTCCCTTTCCCAAAACGCGCCGGCATCGTGCCGAAGCCGGATCCCGCTGGGAAGCGCAGCCTTCCTGGAGCAAACTGGGGGCCCTTTCATTTCCCAGCAAAGCCAGGGCGAGCAGGGAGGAAGAGAGTGGGCAGCCCTGATTAGGAAAGGATTTCACAGCTTTCCTTGGCACCTCGGCTGGTCTGAGCTCTTCCCGGCTGCAGCCTCCCCTAGTTGCCAGCAGCTCCGCTGGGCACCCTGTGCCCGGACAGACCCCTCAGTGCCTGGCCTCGCTGCCCCCCGAGACCCCTCGCTGCTCCCCGATACCCCTTGCTGCCCCCTGAGACCCCGGCAAGGAGGGAGGAGGCTCCCTGCAGGCTGCAAGCTCAAGTACCGCATCCCACCGGGGTGGCTGGCAAACCCCGCAGCCCCCCGCCTGACCAACCCCTCGCCCGGTGCCGGCAACCCCGGGACCTACCTGCACCTCCCGCGTGTGGTAGGCGATGATGAGGCCCAGCAGGATGACAGTGGAGAGGCTGATAAGGCATTTCAGGGCCAGGGAGAACATGGAGTCCTGCAAGGCGAGAGCAGGGTGGGCGTTAGCGGGGACATGGCCCACAGGACCCCATTCCGCACCCCCCCAGGGAGATCCTGCCGCCCCCAACACCTCCTTCCCCCGCATTTCGGCCGCCCCAGCTCCCACCCTGAGCGGCTCAGCGCGGTGCACCGCCGGCACCGCGGGCAGGAGCGGCCCTTTCTCCAAAATACTTTCTTAACCTGGTTCTGGCAGGTGTAATTACCAGCCTCCCCTCGCTGGGACGTGCGACGCCAGCGCCCCAGCCGCATCCGGCGTGAGCGCAACATTGTGGCACCCTAACGGGTGGTCTAATTAGATCCTCCTGCTAATTAGCTCTATGTAAATTAAACCAGCCCCTGATTCACTGGTGGCCAAAGCTGCTGCTCCTCAGGACCCTGCCAGGAAGAGCAGGATTCACCGTCCCCTCCCACGGGCTCCCCTCCGGACCCCACTTCAGTCCCACCATCCGGCACCCACCAAGCACTGGCAGCCCCTCGCCAAGGTGTTATCTCCAAACCCACCTGCCCCGCCACCGCACCCATCCCACACCTCCATCCCATCCTCGGCACGCGGAGACCCGGCACGCTCACGGCATGCCGAGACCCGGCACGCTCACGTCGTGCCGAGACCCGGCACGCTCATGGCACACTGCACCCACCCTTTGCTCCCCAGCGCGCCAGGCTGCCTTCAGCCTCACTCCTCTCCCTCTCCCCGGTGCTCCCCATCCCCGCGGGGTACTTAAACGCGGGGAAGGGACTATTTGCTGCGGAGGCGGTGGCGCATTGTTAACGACTTGGCTCTGGCCGTGCAATTGTGTGGATATAATGGCTGGTGCTGAGAGAAGTGCTGGGGACCAAACAACGGCTATTAATAGGCAAACTCTGGGGCAGGGCTCCTGCCAAAGCTGCTCCGGCCAGACCCTTCCCGGGGACACCAATCCCGCCTGCCCGGAGCACAGGGACCCACCGGCCCATCCGGCAAGCGTTATTGGCAAAGGCTGCTGCACACCCACCGCATTTTACCGATGCCTCCTGCCAGCGCCGGGTCCGGAGGGACCCAGCAGGAAGAGCCGCTGCTGGATCCCACGCTCGCGGCAAACAACGGGGAGGGCTCGGCCGAATGGCAGCGACGCCGCGACACCCCCGGCACGCATCCTCCCCGTGCCACGCAGGTGGCAAAGGGCTTCACCCCGGCGGTGCCACCCAGGCTGCTCGTGGCTCTGGGAAGCGGAGGTGACGTCCCGGAGGCAGGAGAGGCCCCATGCTGCCCGCACTCGAGGGACAGGCAGAGCGCGGGCAAAACCCGGCCGCCACGTCCTTGCGTTCTGGCTCAGCCCCGGCATCCTCCGGCTTGGGGAGCACCCGGCGGCGCGGCTGCTGCTCGTGGGGCAGAGCTGGAGCCGGGCCAGGGCCAGCAGCCCCGACATCCCCGTCCACACGACAGCTGCCCCGGCCCCAGCCTCTCCTTCGGTCATGGCCGCGTCCCCGCCAGCGAGCTCTGGTTTCCCACCGGGGGCTGCTGGGGGGGATTTCTAAACGCTCACCCACCCGCTGCCGCAGCTCCAGCCAAGGGCCTGGGGCGGCTGAGCGCCCGAGACCCCCTCGGCACCCTGCGGTTGTTGGCACGAGCGTCGTGGCAAGCGCCAGGGCAAGGGGTCGGGGCCGCGGGCGGCTGCACGGCGGCTGCGCTGACTCACGGGGTCTTCCCCGGCTGACACAGCAGCTCGGCGTGCCGGGGCCAGCGAGCATGGCAGTGGCACTGCCGGCAGCCTGGCGAGGGCGGCCGGTTGCCCCAATGCCAGGCACATGGGCCCGGGGAGGCTGGCGAGGGCGGCCGCGGCTCAACAGGTAGCGGGCGCAGGTGGGAGACAGCGGTTCGGCCTCGCTGCTGCCAAAAGGGAGCGGGAATCGCAGGGGAAGAGGCTCCGGCAGCGAAGCGAAGCATCCTCCTCCCTCGGCGGGGGAGCCGGGCATGTGGGCTCGGCACCGAGGCATCCCTCTGCCTCGGCTGGAGCGGAGGGAACCGCTGCTGGTGGCCCCCACGCTCCCACCGACACCGGCAGCTGGGGCTTGGGACCCCCCCCCCCAAGGCTGGCTGGGCACCTCTGTGGGGAGGCAGCGGGGTGCCCAGCACCCATGGGACCCCCCAGCCGCGTCCTTCCCTTCCTCCACCTGCTCCAGCTCCGTCGCCTCCTCCGCCCGCGCCGCCCTCCCCGCCGCCCGCGGCGAGCAGCCCCTTCCCACACCGCTCCTTCCCCTCCGCCAGCGGCACCCCAGCGCGGGGACCCCCGCCGGCGGCCCCCCCACCCCCTCGGCAGTGCCGTCCCGCTGACGCCCATGGGTGCCACGCACACCACCCTGCCGGCGCGGGTGCCGATGCCTTCCCCTCGCTGGATAGGCATAAATAACATGACAGATGTCTATACAAAGAGTTATTCATATCGCTGCCAACCAGCGCAGCCCGGGAGCAGGAGCTGGAAGGGGCGGGGGGGGGGGGGGGGGGGGAGAATTATAAATAAAAGACACCGTCCTGCAAAAAAAAAAAAAAAGGAAAAAATGGAAGAAAGGGGTGTGGAGGTGGATGGGGGCGGGGGGCTCCACCGCACCGCCGAGGGCACGGCGCCTCGAGGAGCGCCCAGCCAGGCTGGCGACGGGCACCGCAGACGCCAGTGGGTCAGTCCGTGGGGCAGCTCCACCAGGACCCGGCGCAGCGCCCACCACCCCGGCACACGCCGGCTGGCACGTGGCCCCGGCGCGACCCCCAGCCCTCGCCCTGGCCGACACCTGCGGCCGCAGCGTCCCCGTAAGGCCCCGGGGCTGCCTCGTTGGTCCCCGGCCAGCCCGTACGGCCCCGTCCCACACCAGCTGGGACAACCGGATCCACGTTTACCCCGTGGGACACCCCACGGGGCAAAGGGCTCCGCGCTCACCCCACCAGGCACCGGTCAGCACCGACAGCCCCACGGCCACCCCCCGGCCCCATGGGTACCTTCGAGTAGAGCCCCCAGGAGAGCTCGGTCTCGATGACCATGACGACGATGCCGAACATGCCGAAGATGAGCGCGTAGTCGCTGAGGCGCTTCCTCTTCTCGAAGAGGGCCCGGCGGTGCCCCAGCCGGTAACCGATGTTCTGGGCTTTGCGCTTGGGCCCTTTGGCGAAGGCGGCGGGGGCCGGGCGGCCGGGCGGGCGATCGGGGCGGCGGGCGGCGGGCGCGTGGTTGTCCTCACGGGAGACGACGATCTCGGGGGGCCCGCCGGTACCGAAGAGCTGCAAGGGTTGAGCCTCCGGTTCGGCCTCGATGAGGTTCCTGCGGGATGCGCTGAGGCGGCTGAGGGGCTTCATCACCCCCCCGCTGTACTTGCAGGAGCTCATGGCGATCTCGGTGAAGGGGTTGCTGTCCCGCCGGTGTACCAAGGGGCTGGGTTGTCGGTGTTTGCCGGTTCCCGTCCCGGAGCCCGCCGGGTGGTCGCCGAGGTTGAGCTGGCTGCCGTGGCGGGAGGAAGGGTGGAGGGCGGCGGGGGCGGCGGGAGGAGGAGGAGGGGCCCGTAACGACCCGGGCGAAGAGTGCAACAGGCTGTGCTGGAGCGGCGGGAGAGCGGCGGGAGGCGGCGGTGACCGTTCATCCCCCGGTAAGGGACACGGGCACCGACCGTCCTCCTCCAGGTCCCCCACGCCCGAATCGTGGAGATGCCCCGAGGTTTCCATAACGGCGGGACCGGCGCCGTTGGACCGGGCGCCGCCTCCGTTGGACCGGGCGCCGCCTCCGTTTTACCGCTCGCCGGCCCCGTCCGCCGGATCATGAATGGGCGCCCCGCGCGCTCGCCGCTGCCGCGCGCTCCCCGACGCCGCCGCCGCCGCCGTCGTCGTCGCCGCCGCCGCCGCCGCCGCCGCCCGCCACCGCCCCCGCCGCCGCCGCCGCCGCCGCCGCCGCCGCCGCCGCCGTTGGCCCGGCCCCGCCGCGCCATTGGCCGCGCCGGGGCTCCCCGCAGGCTGACATCATCCCCGCCCGCTCCCCGCTTCGTATCCCACCCACCCCCCCCCCCACTTCTCCTCCGCCCCCCCCCCCCCCCCAACCTCCCCGGTTCCTCCATTTCTGCGGGGTCGTTCGGGACTTGTAGTCCACCGGGGCGCACCGGCGCCGGTAACCGGCGCCGGTGCGCCCCGGTGGACTACAAGTCCCGAACGACCCCGCACCGGCTCCCCTCCTCGACGGCACACGGAGCCCCAGGAGCACCCCCTATAGCCCCAAACCTCTCCCCCCCGCAGCCCCACCCCCACGAGGGGCTGCCCCCCCCCCCCCTTTTTTTTTTTTTATATAAACCCCCATAATCCCCTTATGGAAACTGGAGATTACGGGCAGCAGCTGGAGCCCACGCTGGGGAACGGGTGCACCCCCTCCGTGCCCACGTTCCCCCCCCCCCCTCCCTCCAAAGGATGTCCCCACGCCCCCCCCCGAAGGATGTCCCCACCCCCCCCTCCTTCGAAGGATGTCCCCAAGGGGGATCAGGGTGATGCTGGAGCCGGGGCTGGCTGTCACAGCGATGGGGGGGGGGGGGATAGGACCCTAATCCCCCTCTTCAAGCCTTTGTCCCCTCTCTCACAGCACACCCCCCCCCCCCCCCGAACATCCCCCCCCAGCCGTGTCCAGCTGCTGCAGGAGAGGAGCCGGTATTAGGGCAGGAGCCGTCTGCTTGGGAAGCGGATAATCCGCAGGGAATTGGCTGCTGGAAGCTTATTAAAATACACCACGAAGCACCCAGCTGGCGCCCCCCCCCCCAACGGGGGGCAGCGAGAATTAAACTGCACCTCTGCCCCCGCCACCCCCCCCCTAAAGCTGGGGAGCCCAGACAGGGAGGTGGGGGCGCAGCCAGGGGGGCATCACCTGCATCCCTCAGCCCCGTGTGAAGGGGGGGTGTGTGTGTCCCCCCCAGGGAAACGAGACGCAGACCCAGGGTGGGAGCGGTTCTGTGTGGTGGCGCTTTATTTGCAAGGCAGGAGGTAGACGGGGGGTGGGGGGGTTGCCGCGGGGCCGGGGTCCCCAAGCCCCCGCAGAGGGTCCCCGGTTACAGCCGGCCGCGGACCGCCTGCAGCAGCACCTCCAGCTGCTCGTCCAGGGACCGCTCGTCCCCGTCGTTGGTGACCACCCAGTCGAAGGCCACTCCCTGGTCCAGGCCGCACTCGGACTCGGCGTCGTCCACCCCTGGGGAGAAGCAGAGCCCGGGTGAGGCCCCCGAGGCGGGTCAGGATCGGTCCTGCTGCAGCCTCCCCCCGCCCTGGAGCTGAGGGGTTTTACCTAAAACCTCCGGCTCCCGCAGCCAGGGGGTGGCGGTGAAGCCGCGCTCGTGGGGCAGCCGCGGTGCCAGCGCGGGGTTTGGCGCTGTGCTCAGGGCAGCCGCTCACTCACCACTGACAAACACCCAGTTTCTCCTCTTCCTCGTCTCCTCGGTGGCCTCCACCCGCACGGTCTGCACCACGTCCCCGTAGACGTCCCGGAACCACTCCACGTCCGAGAGGCGCCGCGTGTCGCTCACCACCTGCACGGGGGCTCCGTCAGCGCCCGCCCCGTGCCCCCCCCGCACCCCCTGGGCCCTCCCCGCCGCTCACCCACACCGGCTGCGTCACCCCCTCCACCGCTGCCCTGCAGAAGAAGCCGGGGTCGGCACGGCGCTTCTCCTCGCCCCACCGGATCATGTCCTGCCGGTACGTCTCCTTGTAGGCGCTGGCATCCAGCAGCCGCTGGAAGTCCAGGCCGTGCTCCTGCGGGGACAGGGGGTCAGCCGGCACGGCCCGTGCCACGGGGGATGGCACAGCACGGCACGGCACGGCAAGGCGTAGCATGGCATGGCGAGGCTTGGGGCGGCCTGGCGTGGCTCAGCATGGCGTGGCTCAGCACAGCATGGCTCAGCACGGCAGGCTCAGCATGGCGTGGCTCAGCACCGCACAACGTCGTGCAGCAAGGCGTGGCTCAGCACGACGTGGCGTGATGCGGCACGGCGCAGCCACAGTATGGCACAGCATGGTACAGAAGGGAACGGTTCAGTACGGTACAGAACAGAACGGTTCGGTATGGCGCGGCACGGCACAGCTCGGCATGCTGTGGTGCAGCGTGGCATGGCACAGCATGACGTGGCATGGCGTGGCACGGCGAGGCTTGGGGGCGGCCTGGCGTGGCTCAGCACGGCACAACGTCGTGCGGCAAGGCGTGGCTCACCACAACGTGGCATGCTGTGGTGCGGCGCAGTGCAGCACGGTATGGCACAGCATGGTGCCAGCGTGGCGCGGCACGGCACGGTACAGAACGGAACGGTGTGGCACGGCGTGGCGCGCCACGACCACAGCACAGCACGGGATGGCACAACGTGCCCTGGCACGGCTCGGCGTGGTTTGGCACAGCGCGGCATGGCAGGGCGCGGCACGGCACGGCCCGGCCGGGCGTACCTTGGCGTACTGCTCCTTGAGGGGCCCGGAGAGGCGCAGGATGGTGCACACGTCGGGGCCCAACCTGCGGGAGAGGGGTCAGTGGGACCGGCACCGGCACCGGCATCGGGCCCGGCCGCCTGTACCCGGGCAGGGCCCGGACCCCCCGCCCCTCGGTACAGGCCCCGCCCCCCCGGTACCGCCCCCACCCCCCCGGTACCGGCCCCGCCCCCCCCCGGTACCGGCTCCGGAGCTCCTCGGCCACGAAGTCCTTCCCCGACTTCCTCTTCCCGCTCAGCAGCAGCACCGACCGCGGCACCGCCATCCGCCCGCCCGGCCACGCCCCCCGGCCACGCCCCTGGCCCGGTCTGGCCCCACCCCTTCCCACCCCCCCGCGATGGAGCCGAGTGGTACGGCCCAAGGAGGAGGAGGAGGAGGAGGGGGCGGGGCGGGGCGGCGCTGACTCCGCCCCTCAGGCGGGGCGCCCGCCGCACGGCGCCCCCTGCAGGACGGGGCCGGCACAGCGCCGCGCATCGCGGTGGAGGGGGGGGGGGGGGGTGGGCGGAGGAGGCACCCCAAAATCCCGCTGGGACACGGCGAGTCCCTGGCCCACCCCAGCACCTTCCCGCCAGCACCCCCTCTTCCCCCCCAGCACCCCCTGTTCACTCCCAGCACCCCCTCTTCCCCCCCAGCACCCCCTCTTCCCCTCCAGCACCCCCTGTTCACTCCCAGCACCCCCTCTTCCCCCCCAGCACCCCCTCTTCCCCTCCAGCACCCCCTGTTCACTCCCAGCACCCCTTCTTCCCCCCCAGCACCCCCCTTCTCCCCCCAACACCCCCCTTTCCTCCAAGCACCCCCCATCCCTCCTCTGAACCCCTTTCCCCAGCACCCTTTTCCCCCAGCACCCCCTGTTCACTGCCAACACCCCCCTTTCCCCCAGCACCCCCCTTTCCCCCCCAGCACCTCCCTCTCCTCCTAGCACCCCACCTCTGAACCCCTCTTCCCCCCCAGCACCCCATGTTCACTCCTAGCATCCCCATCCCCCCACCACCCCCATTCCTCCTCCAAACCCCTCTTTCCCCCAGCACCTTCTTCCCCCCCAGCACCCCCTGTTCACTTCCAACTCCCCCCCTTTCCACCTGCATCCCTTCCCCCTTCAGCACCCCCTTTCCCCCCCAGCACCCCCTCTTCTCCCCCCCACCCCCCCCCTTTCCTCCCAGCACCCCCATCCCTTCCTCCAACACCCCTCTTTCCCCCAGCACCCTTCCCTCCCAGCACCCCCTCTTCACTCCCAACACCCCCCTTTCCTCCCAGTACCCCCTGTTCACTCCCAACACCCTCCCTTTCCACCTGCACCCCCTTTCCTCCCCCCAGCACCCCCTTTTGCCCCACACGCGGCCCAGCTCTGCCCAGCGGTGACTTTATTGCGTGGCAGCAGTGCAGCATCACACAGTGCATCTGGTCGGGGACCCGGTGTCACCCGGTCCCGTGGGGTGCGACGGCAGCCCCTGGTTCCCCCAAAAACAGCCCATGGGCAGCCCTTGCTTTGGGGGGTGCTGGATGAAGGCTGGGTGGTGGGGCGGCCGCCCCGGTACGCTACGGCTCTACCCCCCTACGCCGTGCTGCCGCGCGGCTCTCCGGTCCCGCTCCTTCCCGGCGGTGCTGCAAGAAGACGGGGTGCTGCCGTGATGGGGTGCCGGGGCTCAGCACCCCCTGGGACCCGCCCCACCCCCCCCAGCAGCATCCCCCCCTCTTGGCTCACCCGCCGTCCCCGGCGTAGTGCCGCAGCACGTACTCCTCGAAGCCGTCGGCCGCCTCCTCGTCGCCCCGCTCCCGCCGCGCCACCTCCTCCAGCAGCTCCTCCACGTCGTCCACAAAGTCGGCGAAGCGCAGGCGGGTCGTGGGCGAAGGCGCCGTCGGCCCCGAAGGCACCGTCCAGCCGCGCCGCCAGCCCCCCCAAAGTGCCCCCCCCAGCCGTGCCGCCCATGAACCCCTCCAGGAGCTGCAAAAACTGCGCCTTCTGCACCGGCTCCAGGCGCAACCCCCCAGGACCTCCTGGCCCTCCTTGCGGGCGCAATCGGCCACCCCCGAGCATCCCTGGGGTGCCCGGTAGCGGCTGAGCGGGGGCAGCTCACGGGGGTCACGCTGCGAGGGGCCATGAGGTGACTTCCCCCGGGCTTTGCCCGGCTTGTGCTCCCGGGGGGGCCGGGGGTCCTTCCCGTGCCCGTGGGGTTTGCCCTGCTCCCTCCTTTCCCGCTCGTGGGGGGCTCCCCCTGCGCCGTGCCGCTTGTGCCGCCTGCTCTCCTTCTTGTCTGCCTTGAACGGCTTCTTCCAGGGCTTGGGGAAGGGCTCGGCTCCCTCCGCCTCCAGCTCCCGGCCCAGGCGCCGCTCCAGGGCGCTCAGCTCCTCCACCAGCCCCTCAACACCCCCAGGCCCCCGCGCCCGCTCCAGGGCGCCCGCCAGCTCCCGCCGCACCGAAGCCAGCCAGCCGTGCCACTGGGCACCCTCCCGCCATGCCGTGTCCTCACCACGGCTCGGGGTACCCGTGCTGGGGGGGGGCTGTTCTACCACCGGCTCCTTGGCACCGGGGCTGCCCGGCGCCCCCGCAGCCCGCAGGCGCCGCAGCTCGTCCCGGGCGTCGTGGAGGGCAGCGGCCTCCCGCTCCAGCGCCGCGCGCAGCCGCGCGTTCTCCGCGGCCAAGCTCTGCTGCTGCGCGCCGGCCGCCGCCGCTTGGCCCTCGCTCCTCCGCAGCAGGGCGTGCAGCTCTTCCTTGTGGGCCTGGGGCGGCGGGAGGGAGCGGGGGGGCCGTGAGCGAGGCGGGAGGGGGTGAGCAGCGCCGGGACGCGGCACCCGGCTTGCCCCGCGGCACGGCTGCGCTTGCCCACCTGCAGCTCGGCCTGCATGAGCCGGATCTCCTGGTTCTCCTTGGCCAGCTTGTCCAGGAGGAGGGTCATGGCCTGCAGGCTCTGGGGGTCCCCGGTGTCCGACACGGGGGGGGTCTGCTGTGAGTCCTGGGGGAGGGGGAGGATAGGAGCCCTGGGGGGGGCTGGGGACGCCGCCGACGCCGCCTCTTGGCCAGCACAGAGGGGCCGAGCCCCGCCATGGACGCCCTCCGTACATTGCCGTCGGCGGGCAGCGGCGACTCCCGCTCCCCGGCCACCCCGTCCCGGGTCACCACGTTCTCCACGGGGCCTGCGGAAGAACCAGACGGGAATGTCCGACTGCAGCCCAACGTCCTGGGGGCTGCGGGGGCAGGACAGGCCCCCCTGTACTCACCATCCGCCGGGTCGTAGATGCCACCTGCGGAGAGGAAGGGACACTAAGGGGGATGCCAAGCCCCCCTGACACCCCACCCCTGGGACCCCCCACTCACCGGAGACGATCATCAGCCCCACGGCCACCAGCGCCAAGGCGCCCAGCAGGTACTTGCTCATGCTGAGCCCGTCCTCGTCACCCGCCTCCGGTGTCCCCCGGTGCGGGGCAGGTGCGGGAGCGGGGGGACCGGGACGGGGCTCACGGCCCTGCCGACGCCGCAACCCCTCCACGTCGTCGTCGCTGCTGGTGCAGCTCCCCTCCTCCACTGGTGGCCCTGGGGAGGGACAGGGGTGCGTCCAGGGAGGGTCTGCACCCCAGTACTGCCAGCACTGACCCCCCCCTGGGCCGGTCCCCTGGGGGGTCCTGACCTGCTTTGAGGGTGTCAGGGCAGGGTCCCGGCTCCGCCTCGGTGTTGGGCTCGTCCTGCTCGTCGCCATCCGGCACGTCGGGCTCCACGGAGCCATCCGGACCCGGCACTGCCCCGACACCCCAACACTCCTCCGTGTCCTGCGGACACAGGGGTGTCACACGTCCCCACGGGGTGAGCAGGACCCCAGACGCACCCCCACCCCCCCGGGCTCCCAGTCTTACCCCCTCGGGGTGTGGGGTCTGGCTGGCGAAGGCGGCTTGGTGAACGTGGCCATTGGTGGCCACGGCTGCGGAGAGGCAGAGAGCGGCCGTGAGCCGGTGGCACCGGGCAGGGGGGGGGACACACTGGGTCTGCCCCGTCCCCACAGCCGCCGCCTGCCTGTGACGGTGTCCCCGGTGCCTTTCTCCTCCGGCTCCTCATCCTCAGCCCCGTGGGAGGCCAAATCCTGCTCTGGGCCCACCGTGTCGGCGAGCAGACCCTGGGAGAAGGGGACAGGGGGCGGGGGACGGTGGCACCTTCGGCCCCAACCGCCGTCTGCCTCCCGCCGCTGCCCGCAGCACCGGGCAGCCCCTGGGGTGTTGCCCCGGGGTGTCCCCAGCCCTCACCTCGCCGCCCGCCAGCACCCAGCTGCTCTCCGGGTCCCGGGAGGCCGAGTGCTCCGCCATGGGGACGGCCGGGGGCCACCTGCAAGGAGACGGACGGACGGACGGACGGGACCTGGCTCCCGGTTCCACCGAGATATGACCGGGAGAGCCCCGGTCCCCGCGACGGCTGAGCCCCAAACCCTGCCCGGACCCCCGGCTGCTGGAGGGAACGACCCCGGCCGAAGCACCGGCGGCCCCGGGAAGACCGGACACCCCCCCGCCCCGTGCGCCCCCCCGCCGCCACCAGCTGCCGCCGCGGGGTATTTTTAGCCGGTTGATGCCGCCCGGCAGGTGGACGGGGGGGAACGCGGGGCCCGGCATGGGGGCACCGAATCCCCGCGGTACCGGGAGGGGGACCTCGGGCAGCCCCCGCCGACACGGACCCGAAACCGGCGCGGCGGGCGGTGATACCCTCCCGGTCCCTGCGGCCGCCGCACCGGGCGATGCCCGTTCGAGCCGTGCCCGCTGCGCAACCCGGGCCTGGGGCCGCTGTCCCCGGGCACCGCCCGGTCCTGCTCCCGGTTCCGGCCCCGCCCCGGGGTAGCGGAATCCGCCGCGGCGGCCCCCGGGCCCGGGCGGTACCTGGTGGCGCTGCCGGGCGCGGTCCCGCCGGTAACTTTCTCCTCGGTCCCTCCGGTAACTTTCCCCCGGTGCCGGTCACCGCCCCCGGGAAGGGGCGGGCACGTGACAAAAACAGCCAATGGGAGCGGGCGGCGGCCGAGACGGACCAATGGGGCGGGGAGGGGGGGGGGGCACGTCGGGCTCCTCCGGTACCGGACACCGCCCCCCCCCATCCCCATCCCCATCCCCATTCCCGGCGGGAGCGGAGCGAGACACGGACACGCCGGTTTCAGAGTTTTATAGCGACGGTACAAAAGTTTCCATTAACGATCGGCTAAAACGGGGAGGGGGCGGGGGGGGGGATAGCACCGGGACCGGGACCATCCCGAGCACCGGGGAGGGGCGGGGCTACGGAGCACCAGAACCACCCCGAGCGTGTGGAGGGCGGGCACCGGGACCGCTGCAGAGCCCCAAGGGGGGAGTCACGGATGGCGGTGGGGACCGGATCACACCCCCCCCACCCCCAGGCAGAGCTGCGGGGGGGCACCGGGGAGCTTTAGTCCCCCCCACCCCCAGCCCATGCACCAGGACCGGAGCCTCCCCTACAACCAAGGGCCGGTAACGGCACGGCCAGCACCGGCCCCGGTGCCCGGTGAGGAGCTGCAGCCGGTGCCCAGCACTGTCTCTCTGGCTGGTGGGGGGTGGGGGGAGGGAGGTGTGATGGCTACAACAAAAAAAAAAATGGGTTTTGGTCCTAAATCGGCGGGGGAAGCTGTACACGGCGGCGGGAGGGCGGCTCAGCCGTCGTTGGCGGCCACCAGCTGTCCCATGCCCTCCCGCACGTAGACCGACTGGATCTCCTTCGTCTTCAGGCAGAAGTCGCAGGCCCAGACGGCGGAGGCCTCGGTGGTGAGCAGCCCGTAGGCGTTCTCCGTCATCCCCGTGCACTCCCGGTGGAACCACTTCTGGCAAGAGGCCTCGCACAGGATGGCGTCCTGGTCGTCGTTCACTTCGTTGCGACAAGCCCCGCAGGGGTACACCAGCCCCGGGGGCGGCTGGTGACCCGAACCGCCGGCCGCCTTACCGGGGGGAGGCGGCGGGAGGCTGTTGGTTTCGGGGGTGCCGGCGCCGCGGCCGGCGCTGTTGGGGGTGAAAGCGGGCTGCGCCCCGTTGACGGCAGCGGGGGAGCCCGAATGCTGCTCCTGGGGGAAGGTGCTGGGAGGGGGGTTGAGGTTCTTACCCCCCTCCTCGCCGCTGCTGGGGAAGCCGGGGTCGGCCCCGGGGAAGGGGCTGGCGGTGGGGGGCAGGGGGGGCATGTTCTGCCCGGGGCGTTGCATGGGCGACTGTCCAAAAAGGTTCCCGGGCTGACTGAAGCGTTGAGCCACCGCCGGCCCACCGGGGGGGTTGAGGGCCGGCCCGGGGCCCATGTCCCCCCGGGGGGGTTGCCCCATAGTGGGGGAGATCATGGGCCCGAAGCCCCCGACGGGCCCCTGCATGAGCTGCCCCGTGGGGGGGCTGAAGTTCTGTCCGAGGGGCTGGCTGAAGGGCTGCCCGGGGAAGCTCATGCCCCCCGGCTGGACGTAGTTGGGGTTCTGGGGGGGCATGCTGAAGGCCGGGCCCATCTGCCCGGGGGCAAAGGGAGGGGGCTGCCTCCGCAGCGGCTGGGGGCCCCCGCCGTAACCGGGGGGTACCTGCGGCGACATCCCCCCCTGGACGCGGAAACCCCCGAAGGGCACGGGGCTGCCCAGGAAGGGAGCGGGGGCCGCCCCCACCTTGGGGGTCCCGAAGTCATCCTCGAAGGGGTTGGAAGCCACCAGATGATCCACCATGGGGGTGGGCGGGGGGGCGAACTCCGAGAGGTGGGAGTAAGCGGGGCCCTGCGGGGAGAAGGCGGCGGTCAGGGCTGTGGACCTCCCGGTCCCGGCCCCGGTCCCGCTGCCCGGCCCTACCTGCGTGTTGGACTTGCGCCGCTTCTTCTCGGGGCTCTTCATCTGCAGCCCTACAGGGACAAGCCGGGCCGCATCAGCCGGGCCCGCATCAGCCGGGCCCACCGGCCCCCTCCCCAACCCCGCCGGCCCGGCCCGGCCCGGCCGCCCGCGCTTACCTGCCTTCCCCTGCTTCCGGCCGGGCCCGCCGGCGGCGGCGCTGCCCGCGGGGTGCGGGGGCCCCGGCGGGGGCGGCGGGGCCGGGACGCCTCCCTCCAGCTTCTCCCCGTGCGGGGCCGCCATGGCCCTCACAGCCGCCGCGGCGCCATGGCCCCGCCGCCGCTCCTCCGCACGGCGCGCGGCGGCCTCGACCGGAACCGGAACCAGCGCCCGCGCGGGGCCAATCACCGCGGGCGGGGCGGGGCAAGACTGCGCGGGAAGCGACCATCAGGCGCTTGGCGGAGGGGGGAACCGAGTGCAGTGGTGGAACGAACCACGTGCAAGGTCCTGGGGGGGGGGGGGGGGAAGGAGGGGAAGCGGGACGAACCAATTGCTGGGCGCGGATACGGGGTGAAGCGGCGCGGGACAAACCATTTGCAGCGGCCGCAGGGGTGAGCGGGACGTACCATGAGTAAGGCCGGCGGGGGGGGGGGGGGGAGGGAGGGGAAGGCGAAGTAACCCTGTGCCGATCGAGGGGGCGACGCCGACGCCAGCGGGGCCGTGGGGCCGGTGCTCGCCCCCCTGCCCCCCCCTCCTCCCGGTGTCCCCCTCCCCCCCCTCACAGCAGCCAGGGCCTAGAGAAATATCAACTTTAATACCAACCGCCGGTTCCTTTGGTATAGCGGGGCCCGAGGGGCCCGGGGCTGCGAGGAGCAGGGCTGCACTTTGGCTTGGGGGGCGGTGGGGGGGGTAACACCGTGCATGCAAGGCAGGGGGGCTCCTGCCGCCCCCCCGGGGCTGCCAGAGCCGGCCATGCCCAGCCAAGACCCTGGGGGGGGGGAGGGGGACGGGCAGGAGGGGGTGCAGGGGAGCACATCCCAGAGAAGGGGCACGGCCGGAGGGGCCGGGAGCACGGGGGGGGGGCGGGGCTCTGCCCCCGACCCCCCGACCCCCCCCGGCATTGCATAAGAGTGTGGGACCTGCGGGGTCAAGGCACAGAGTTAACACGTAAAGTGATCGGGTACAGTCGGTGTGGGGCCGGGCGGGCCTTGTGCTTGGGGGAGCAGAGTCGTGTCCCCCCCCCAGCCCCCCCCCCCCTTCCCCTCCATGGCCTGGGGGCAGGGGACAAGGCCGGGCTGCCCCCCACCCCCCCACCCCGGCTCGGGGGAGCTCAGCTCCGCCAGCCCCTCGCCCACGCCGGTGAGCAGGAGAGCGGCCGCAGCACGGCAGCAAGGCCGGGTTTTGGTAGGAGCTGAGCTGCTGTGCAAAGGCTGGAGCTGGGAAGAAGGCGGGGGGGGGGAGGGGAGGGCTTTGGCAAAACCAGCCCCCCCACCCTGCAGGCAAGCTCACACCACGCTGCCCGCACCCCCCCCCCCCCCCCGGCCACCAGCTCCAAGTGGCGGAGGGGGACAGGTCCCGTGTCCCCAGCCAAGTCCATGCTCAGTCCCGGGGAAGAGCACCCGGCTGAGAGTCCGAGGGCTCCCTAGGGCAGGGAGCAGGGCCGAGGGGGCGGGGGGCTGCACATTGGGGGCCCCCCCCGGGCGCTCACAGTCTCCTCTCCACCGGCTGCTGCAGGCACATCTCGCTGCCGGCGGAGATGATGGGCAGGTGATTGTCCATGTGGTAGCTGATGAGGTGGCTGACGCTCTCAAAGCGGTGGTCTTTCGTCCGCACCTGGGGGGGGGGGGGGGCCGGGGAAGGGGCAGTCAGGAGGCCAAGGGGCAGTCAGGAGGCCACCCGTGCCCACAGGAGGCCAAAACCACCAGCCTCCCCGGGCTCGGCCCCGAGCCCTCACCCCCCAGCTCCACCAGGCCCCTCTTCAACCCCCAAGCCAGCACAGGGGCAGCCCCCGAGGAGGGGCAGGGAAGTCCAACACCCTGGTGGCTCTTGTAACCCCCAAGCCCCCCAGCTCTGCCCTGCCAAGCTCCGTCCCCGGGGGTGTTCCATGGACTCACCACTCCCTCGGGATCGACGAGCAGCAGATGCTTGGGCTGCCCGCCCTGCAAGCCGGTCAGCACGTACTGGCCCGGCGTGGTGGTGCTCTCCCGCACCAAGAAGTCGCCGTTCACCTTCAGCAGCTTCTCGGCCTCTTTGCGGTTCATCTTCCCGTGGTACCACGGCTCCCGTCTCAGCTGCTCCTCCATGGAGGCCACCACCTGGGCAGGGGGCAGCCCCACAGGCACGGATGGCGGCACACGCAGGGCGTCTTCAAAGGGCTCTGCAGGGAGAGAGAGGAACGGGATGGGGACCATGACCGACCTCACAGCCGCCCACCCCCAGCCCAGGATGGACCCCCCCACCCGAACCCGGACACGGCTGTGGCCGCCGTCCCACTCACTCATGTCGAAGAGGTCCCTCTGAGCGCTGCCGTTGGCCGTCGCAGGGGCGCCGGCGGCCGACGCTTGGCGCGTCTTGTCCACGTTCTGCACGTTGACGTACGACGGGTCATCGAACAGGTCCGGGCGGCCCGACGCGCCCGCCGGAGCCGGGTGCTTCTCTCTCCCTGCGACCGAGAGCGCCGTGGTCAGCCGGGCTCCGGCCTGCCACCAGTGCGTGTCCCTCCCAACACCAGTCGAGCCCCCGGGTCGAGGAAAGCAAACGGGGACCGAGTGCAGCCGCCACGTTACCTTGGGCAGGAGCGTGCGGCTTCCGAGGGTCGTACTCCCCGCCGGATGACTGGCCGATGGGCTGCAGGGACAGAAGCGGGGGGGTGAGCCCCGCTGCGCTCCCCACCCTGTCCCCCCTCGCCGCACCCTGGGCTGCTTGAGGTGCCGGGGAGACCCAGGCCACAGCTCTCGTGGTGGAATAACCCCGAGATTGGAGCCCACAGCCCGGTCAGGGTCCCGGCCTCTCCCTTGTAACGCAGAGTCTCCCCATGAGGACGTGCCCAGAGCCTTACCAGCGTGGCCCCCAAGTGACTGGGGGTCTGAGCAGCCCCGTCCCGCAGCCGCATGTCCACAACCCCCCCGATGGGAGGTTCCTTGCCAGGGAAGTCGTTGTAGTACTGGTGATCTGGGGCTGGTTCCTCCTCTTCCTCATCCCAGGCAGAGCCATCAAACCCCGCCATCCTGGGAGGGCACCGCAGAGATGAGCAACTGACAGCAGCCAGGGCTGCATCCCCCCCCCCCAAAACCAAGCCAACCTCAGACACTCCCCATTTTCCTGCTTCCCACGCAGCCCTGCCCTTACCTGTCGTGGGGTGTCACCAACTTTGGAGGGTTCTTCAGGTACTGCTTGAACCGCAGCTCAAAGGCCTGCCCGATGGTGCTGATCACGTCCTGCGCCAAGCCCTCGGGGCACTCCAGGATATGGCAGGCTGGGGAGGGAAAGGTGGGATGGGAGTGTGGAACCCCAACGTTCAGTTCTCCATCCCTCGAGCCCGCCCGAGGCAGACCCAGCGCCTCCCCGCCACGCTGAGCTGCGCCTAAACAGCCGCGAAACGGGGCTCTGGCCTTGAGGACCCTCCGCAGCGCCCTCACCTCTCTGATTGACGGGGTCTTTGGCAACGTAGGCGACGTACTCGGCTGTGTCCTGTGGGCGAGACACCAGCGGTGAGACGGGGCTGCCAGTCCACGAGTGCGGTGCCCGAGATTTCGGGGAGAGGCCAGGAGAGGCACCGATCCCTAGGATGGCACGCATGGACGGGGACCCTGCATACTCACCGGGTCTCCCCCAGAAGCGAAGGAGATGGACTGCATGTGGTGGTTGGCAATGATCTGCAAGGCAGAGAGTTTGTTGGACACGGCCAGGAGCTCCTCTGCACCCAGCTGGAGGTGGCCACCACTCCCTGCCACGCTCTTCCTTGGACTGGCCCAGCACTGGGGCTTGCAAGCCTCCAGAGCCCTGGTTATGAGCCACAGGCCACCAGGAAAAGGACTGGGACACCACCAGGGCCACCAGGAGCGGGATCAAAACTAATAGACCTGGCCCCAGGCCAGAGGACTTGGGTGTCGCAGTCCCCGGGACAGATCCTGCAAAGCACCTCTTCACCCCCGGGGACTGGGGGGAGGTGGGTGCTCAGGTCACACAGCCCACTCAGACGTCCCTTAGGGAGGCTGGGGACATTCCCTGCCCCAGCGGGGCCCAGGGTGGGGGACAGGAGGATTCCTGCTCGTCTAAAGCCAGCCGCCTGGCCCCCAGCGCCTCCCCGCTCTCACCTGCTTGCAGTCAGAAGCCATGAGGTTGAGGCTGCTGGTGGAGATGGTCAGGGTGATGGGCATGCCGGCGAACTTCAGGTTGCTCTTGCCCAGGATGGAGTTGAGGGAGCGGCCGCAGGGCTGGGGACAAACAGCATCGTGGGGAAGGGGCTCCCCAGGCCGGACACAGCCCAGCTGTGGGGGGACAGGGCACGTCCCGCTGCCCTCCGCCGTGGAGACGGGCACCTCGTCCTCACCCCCGCTCCTGCCGAGCTCTGCTGGGTGGTGGGAGATCGGAGCCCCAGGATGCCCAGCCCCGGCCCAGCCAGCTGGGCTGGGATCCGGCCCTCGGCCCCGTGCCCAGACGGCCCAGCACGCTCCCCCCCGGCCCGGCCTCACCTTCCTCCTCCGCACGGCTCCCTTGGCACCAGGCACGGCCTCGCACACCAGCCCGATGGCCTCCCTGCGGGGAGCACAGCGGGGTGTCAGTCCCCCCACCAGCACCTGCCCTCCCCGTTCCCCCAGGATCCCCCAACCACGGGACTGAGGACACGGGGACCAGCGCACAAGGGACACGGTGACAAAGGGGAAGCCCTCGGGCAGCACCGGCCGGGGCTCTTCCAGCAGGGGAAGGGTGCTGGCATTAATATTTGACGGGGCTACAGGCAGCCTGGCCCCCACCAAAAGCCCCACGTGCCCCCAGGGGCTCGTGCAGGGTTCAGACACGTGCTCCCACCCCCCCCAAAAGCGGCCGCCCCTGGGGAGAAGCAGAGCTCACCTGGTGACCTGCGTCCTGGTGTTGAAATCCAAAGCCCTCATGGACTGGAGGACTTCCACACAGCCCATGTACTGGGGGAGAGAGCAGGGTCAGCCTGGGCAGCCCCTGGATTTCCTCCCCACACAGCCAGGGAAGGGGTCAGGGCCCTGAGCCCCCCTGGCTCCACAGCCCTGGCCTCCCCAGGAATCCCACTGCCCACCTGCCACCCGCAAGGAGCACGCCGGGAGGTCCCCAAATCCTCATCCTGACCCTTCCCACCCCCCTCCAGTCCCCAGCACTCACCCGGACGTGGTAGGAGACCCCAGGGCCCATGACCTTGTCATCAGGGTGCAGCCAGCCACGGGTGGGCTTATTGACGAAGCTGCCGTGGCGGGTCCATTCGTCCCCCCCGAGCTGGCCGCCTTCCACCCGCGTCTTCTTCCCGCAGCTCAGCTTGTTCATATCCTGGGAACAGACAGCGACAGGTCCCGCTGAGTCGGGGCTGGCCACCCCCCCCGATGCTGGTGCCAGCATCCCGGAGGGACTGGGGTCCCCTGGGCTGCTGCTGGCTGAGGAGCCCCGCAGGCTGAGCAGGTTGGCGGGGTTCGAGAGCTTCAGGTTGGCCATTTTGGGGAAGAAGGAGCAGAGGGTGGTGGGGCTGTCCTCTGACTCGGGCGAGAGTTCCCCGAAAGGCTCCCCGGGGCAGAGGGAGGAGGAGGAGGACAGGGAGCCAGGCAGAGAGCGGGTGCCTGCGAGCGACTCCACCGGGGAGGCCGGGACCCCCAGGCCCCCCATGGCCTCCTCCAGAGAGGAGACAGACTCGTTCCGCAGGTGGCTGTATTTGCTCTTCTGCAGGAGATCCATGCCGGAGAGAGGCGACAAGGGCTGGGACCGTCCCGTCCCACGCAGCGGCAGGCTGGGTCTCACGGAGGCCCCATGGAGAGTCCGAGTCCCTGCAGCCACCGGGAAGCCGCCCCCAAGCCGAAGCTTTGGCCAAGCTCCACGCCAGGTCCGCGCCAGCCCGGCATGGCTGGCAGGCAGAGCCGGCCCCAGGCCGCCAGGCAGCGGGTCCGGGGGGCTGCGGGGGGGCTCTGTGCCGTCGTCGCAGCCAATCGATCCCGATCGGCGTCAGCCCAGGATGCGCGGATCCAGGCGGACGGAGAGCAGCCTCGCGCTCCCGCCGCGGCGGGGAGGCAACGGGGGCCGCGGCAACGCCCCGGGGAGCCGCCGGCACGGGGGAGCGGGGCTCAGCGCGCTCAACTCGCAGCACTGGGGTCTTCAAACCCCACGGCGCTCCCGCGCCGGGCCGGGAACAAATCCCATTGTCTTCAGCCGGGGCCGGATCCGGCCAACTCTGCCCCACCGCTGGGTCCGGCAGGGCTGCCCCCCGCCCCAGCCGCCTCGCCCCAGCCCCTGCGCTGCCCCACCGCCGCCAGCTGCTCAGAGGAAATCAAAAGCATGAATATTTAAAGCCCTGAGACAAGGCAGCCACAGAGCGCATCCAAGCCCAGCCCAGCCCCGTTCCGAGCACCGTCTCGGAGCGAACAAGGTCCTTCTGTGGCCGCCGGCGCTACGCGACCCACGTGCCAGCGGCGAGCGGCCGCCGTTGGCTCCCCGGGCTCTGCCAGGGGGTGCGGCGCCCGAAGTCGGCGAGGGGCTGGCGACGCCGAGATGCCGCTGGTGCTCACAGCCGCCCGGGATGCGGGGCCACCCAGTCCTTCGAGAGCATGGCTCCAGGTGCGATGTCACCCAGAGGGCTGGCGGGAGGAAGAGGAGGATGCCCGGGAGCAAGATACAGGTGGGCTGTCCGGCGGGCAAGGCAGGGCTCAGCGCAGGCCCCCGGCGGCGGGGGGGAGCCGGCAGAAGAAGCGGCCGCTGCTCATTGCTGCTGCTTCCCGCATCGCGGTGGGGGCTGCTCCCGGGAGAGGAGCAGGAGGAGGAGGAGGAGAAGGGGCCGCCGCTGCTCGGAAGGGCCGTGCTGACTCACGGGCGGCGGGGCGAGCTCTGCCCGTGGCGGGGGGCTGCGTGCGGGCTGGGGCGCAGCGCAGGAGGGGCTCCCGGCAAGGGGTGGGGACCCAGCGCCTATCTGGAGCAGAAAAATCAAGGTCACAGGCGGAGCTAGCAGGAGCAGGCGACGAGAGCATGCCGGGGCCGGGGGGGCAAACCTCGGCGCCTTCTATCACTGGGAGCTGAGCAGACCCCCCCCCCCCATCTGCGGGTACAGGGTGTCGGGGGCAAATCTCCCCTGCTCCCCTGTCCTGACACACCAGTACGCTGGCAGGACCTTGGGCCAGTCCGCCCACACCGCTCTCCACAGCCCCATCCACACCAGCCTCCCCAGGGGGCAAGAGCTCTTCCACCTCCCGTGGGCTGAAGCGGGGATTTTGGGCAGCCCTCTGACCCAGCCAGGTTCTTCCTGAGCACCAGGCTCTCTGCAAAACCAGCCACCCAGCCCAAACTGGGTAAATTCAGCCCAAGGGAAGGGCTCTCCCTGCTCGGACCCACCGCCCGGCCGCCTGCACCGCTTCCCAACCGCTGGCACGCCGCCACAGGGACAGGGAAATGGAAGCCAGGACGGAGCTGGAAATAGCCTCCTGCGTGGTGGTCCGAGGGGCTGCGGCTCACAACGGTGGGTCCGTCGCCCGCCGCCTCCCTGGGGCCGGAGCACGGCCTCGACCGCGCACCCCCGCCTCCGCAAGCGTCAACCCCCCCACCTCAGCCGCTGCCCGCGGGGGTCCCCGCAGGCGTCGAGAGCCCGCACCGGCCGTCCCGCGAAGCGCTCGTCCCCGCCGGGGGCCCCCCAGCCACTCCGTGCTGTGACCTTCCCGTGGCCGGCAGCGCCACGGCTCCAAAGAAAAGCAGGAAACCGGGGGCCAGGGAGCCAGGAAGCCGCCAGCCCCCAGAGAGGGGCCAGCCACAGCCCCCGGCTGCTGGGGGGCGGGGGGGAGCCCAGTGGGGCGGCATCAAACTGGTGTGGGGCAGCGAGGTTTGCCCACGAGGGTCCGGCCGCTGGTGGACGTGGGGCTGGGGTCCCCCAGCACAGGCTCTGTGAGCCCAGATATTTCCCCAGGGCCTTGCTGGGATAAAAGCAGGAGGGAATTGTGCAGGAGCAGGGAGGTCTCGGCCCCTTCCCACCCCCCCCCGGGGCCCGGCTGTGGCCCAGACAGGCGACAGGCCTCGCAGCAGCCGCCCCCCGACACGCACCGAGGGGCTGGCGCGCCCCAGGAGCCACAGTCCCCTGCTCAGACAGGCCTCTGCTTTTAGAAGACGGAATAATTTCTGATTTTATCAGAACCTCCCGAGGCCAGGCAGCCCACGTCACCCAGCCAGCCTGCACCGGCTGGTGACAAGACATATCACGGTTCCGAGCCCTTGGAGACCAGAGGTGCGGCCGCCACGGCCCCAGAGCCCAGCCGGGGGCATCACAGACCCCTTCCCAGCGGACTCAGAGCACCACCGAGATGCGTCCGGAGCCGTGGAACAACAGCCCTGCCCCAACAGGCAGCCCGTGAGCCCCCTCCAGCAGGCAGCAGCCCTTCCCCTCGCCAGACAGGCTGGCAGCGAGCTCTGCCCCTGCAGCAGAGCCCGAGCGGAGCAGCCAGAACAACCACCCCCGAGGAGCTCCGGGGACACGGCCCAGCCCAGCGGCTCCTCGTGCTCCGGCAGCAAGGAGAGGCGCCGGATCCTCCCCGCACGCAGGAGAGGCGGAGGGACACGGGCTACTTTCAGGCACCTGAGGCTGGGACTTCACACACAGCCCGGGGCGAGGAAGAGGAGCAGAGAGGGGACGCTCGAGGCCCCGCTACCAGGCCAGCGCCCGACATCCTCCCAGGAAACACAAATTGGGAGCTGAGTCAGAGCCCTGGAACACGCCAGTGGTTTGGCAAGAAATCGCAGCGAGGAGCAGGCAGCCACGCCGGCCGCTGCTGCACGTACACACCTCGCCCGGGATGGGAGACCCCCTCGGCCCAACAGCAGCCACAGTGGAGCCATCTCCAAACCTCCAGGGCAGGGGGAAAGCAAAGAAAAACACTCCAATCCAGCCAACAGCTGGTTTTTCCCCCCCCCAAACATGACAGCATCACACGGCGCCTACGCATTCCTGTGTGTAACCTCTCTGCCGCTTAGAAGAGGGGCTGAGAGATGCCAGCGGAGACCTGGGGAGGAGGCTGGGGCCCTGCCAGCGGGGAGAGAGGGGAGGCAGGATCCACCACCGAAGCCACCTAGCCCTCCACCGAAGTCCTTACCACGTACTCCATCGCTGGCGGAGGGCAGGGCAGGCCCCGGGCAGGGAACAGAAACGCACAGCCCCTCTCGTCTGGCACTCCGACCTGCGGTTCGGGGACAAACAGGGAGTTAGCCAGCCCTGCCCCGGACCGCCGAGGCGGTGGCCCTGGCGCCAAGAGGCAGACCCTGCTCCTCCGCGCTGACCGCAGGCGGACGGGGCCGTAGCAGCTGCGGGACACGCTGCCGACACCGGGCGAGAGAATCCTCCCCGCCGAGGGAGGATGGAGCCAGGATGTGCCGGGGCAGGAGCGTGAGGCCAAGCCTGGCCCTGCTCAGACCTTGCCCACACCAGCAAACAGTGTCAGAGGCCGAAGGTCACTCCATGACCCAAGACAAGCGTCAGAGCTGATCCCTGCCCGGCCCCAAAACCAGCACCCAGAGGCCACATGCAAGGAGAGGGAGCGGAGGCAGCCCGGGGTGGGGGGCAGAGCTGCCCCCTCCTGCCTGCCTGCCACCCCCTCCACTGGCACTCTGCCCCAAAAGGACACGCAGAGCCTCAGGGCTGCGGCCCCCTCCTCCCCAGGAGGGTGATGAAGAAGGGACTCATGGAATGAGGCCACGAGAGGAGAGCCAGGAGGGGCAGGAAGCTCTGCGAGGGGAAAAACAAAGCCAGCGAAGCAGGAGCAGCTCCAGAGCCGCTGCCCTTCCCACCGCCCAGCTGCTGCGGTGGAGGCCAGGCCAGGCCAGCAGCGCAGGGCAGCAAACACGACTGACTTCCTCGCAGCGATCGTGCCCTTATCTGGGGCCTGGGAAGGCTGAGCCAGAGCCCAGGCGGGCACTAACGTGATTAACTCAGGAGGCAGCGAGATAAGGAGGGCCCCGCTTGGCGAGCACCGCGGCGCAGATCGGCGCTGGGCAGAGCCCAGAACTGCAGCAGGTCACTCGCTGCTGAGCAAAGGCGGCGACGAAGCCCTTTGGACGCTGGGGGCCAAGGTTGGTGGCAGGGAAGGAGGATCAGGACCCCGACCCGGGGTGCTCAGCCTTGCTGAAGCCTCCTCGGGGTCTAGTTGTGTGTCCCCCCCCCGAGGAGGGGACGCTGCCCTACGCAGCTCCTGGGGG
The DNA here is from genome assembly GCF_034619465.1 of Leptosomus discolor. Lineage (NCBI taxonomy): Eukaryota > Metazoa > Chordata > Aves > Leptosomiformes > Leptosomidae > Leptosomus > Leptosomus discolor. The sequence goes on from NC_141416.1 coordinate 2,627,201, forward strand.
CACAGGCAGCCCAGCCATGGCAGTCCCCCGCCAGGGTGGATCCTCAGGCCCTGCTGAGCCGAGGAGAGGCGGCAGCTTTGACCCCTCTAGGACAGACCATGGCCAGGGCGTCCCCAGGGGAGCGGTGGCAAGAGCTGGCATTTGCCCACGGGCTTTCGCAGCACCAACCCAGCGGGCAGGGCCTGGGTCATGTTTCCTTGGAACGCATGTCCGGGGTGTCCCTGGGCCAGCACAGCATGTGGGTGACCCCGTCCAAGAGATTCAACTGGAGAAGCAGGGACAGCCTGGGACAGATGGACACGGTGGGGGGGGAAGGCAAAGGCCTGTAAGGGAGAATATCAGCCCCTGTCTGCAACAGCCAGGTCTGCTCCGGGTACTTGCCCCCTGCCTCCCTCTGAAGCATCGAAGAGCAGGCAGGGCTGAAGGCAGGATGGCAGGAAGGTGCACCCAGGCACTGTGGAGGCCAAGGATCCCTCTAAACTCAGCCGGTGCCCGGTCCCTGCTGGGAGTCACGGAGTCTGGGGTCCAGGGGTTTTCCCCAGGCCCTGACAGCATCCCTCGAGCCGGCCTCCCTCCTTTGTACCACACCGGCATGCAGCCCCGAGCGCCCGGGACGGGGCAACGTAAGCTGGAGCCCAGCGAGCGGCCCTGGGCACGCACAGCAGCCGCCACACCGGGCGGGGGAAGGGGTCCAGGGCACCGGAGTCACTCCGAGACCTGGAGGCAACCGAGCGGCTACCACAGCCCGGCACCTCCGCCGCCTCCAGCCCCAGGCTGGGCCGCCCAGGGGAGGGGGCCGGGCCCGTCCCGCGCACCCTACTCGGCTCCCCCGCACCGGGCACGCAGAAGCAGCAGGGAAGGGCGGCCCGGCCCCCGCAGCGCCGGGTCCCGGGGGCGGCTGCGGCGAGACCCACCGCTCGCTCCGCGGAAGGTAGTGGCGGCGAGCGGTACGCACCGGCGAGTAGGGAGGACTCAGGCCCGGCGGCACCGCCGCTGCGGGGTGCTCCCCGGGGCCTCGTCCCCCCCCCCCAGGAGCACGGGGCCTGCGCGGCCGCCAAGGGCCCCACACGGCCCGGCCGCTCCCGCGGGGCTGCGCAGGCCGCACCGCCCCCACCGCGGCCTCCGGGCACGGCCCCCCCGCCCCAGGCCGGCCCGCGCGCTCACCGGGGCACCATGGGTCTCGCGCCGGTCTCCTCCGGTCCCGGCGGCCGCGGCGCCCGCACCGCCCGCCCTCCCCCCGCCGCGCCGCCACTCACTTCCGGCCCACACCCTCCAGCGCGGCCTCACCGCGCCCCCATCACGTGACGAGCGGGCCAATAGTAGGCCGCGCCCGACCCGCCGGGAAGCGGCGCCTCAGCCCTGCCCCGCCGCGCGAGCTTCAACCAATGGGCTCTTACCCCGCCCCGTGACGCGCTGCCCTCTCTGCGGCGCGGACCAATGGGATCGCGGGGCGGCGGCGTTTGAAAGCGCTGTTGGGGGCGGGGGCGCCAACGGCCCGGCGGGGCGCTGAGGCGGGGGCTGCCGGGAAGGGGGCGGACTGCGGCCCGCCGGCATGGCGCACAAGCAGATCTACTACTCGGACAAGTACGACGACGAGGAGTTCGAGTACCGGTGAGGCGGGGGAGGGGAGCCCGGTAACTGTTTCCCAGCGGGGAGGGGCGGCGTTCCGGTAATGGTTCCCCGGTGGGGCGGGAAGGGGGTTGTCCTGGTAACGGATCCTCAGGGGGTGGGGTGGGGTGGGGGCGGGGTGTCCCGGTAACGGCTCCCTGGGGGAGGCGGGGTGTCCCGGTAACGGTTCCCGGGGGGGTGGGGGTGGGGAAGGGGTGTCCCGGTAACGGTTCCCGGGAGGGGGGGGGGCAGGGGAAGGGGCGTCCCGGTAACGGCTCGGTAGGGGGAGGGGCGTGCGGTGTCCCGGCAATGGTTCCCCACTGGGATGGGAGGGAAGTTGTCTGGCCGCTGGGGGGTTGAGGCCGTTAACGGCTCGCTAGCGGGGGGGGGGGGGGGGCCCGAGCCATGGCTCCCCGGTGGGGCAAGAGGGGTTATCAGTTCTCTCGGTAACGGGGGATGAGATGGGGGGGGGGGGGTGGGGGGGTGGTTCTGGGTGTCCCAGTAGCGGCTCCATCTCGGAGCGGGGCGTTGATCCCGTTAACAGCTCCCCGGTGGGGAATCCCCAGCCGGGGGCGGGGGAGGGGGATGTCCCGGGGAGGTGGTGGGGGTGGGGATGTGCCACTCCCCGGGGTACCCCGGTGGCGGCTGAGGGGTGCGGGGGCGCAGGCACGTGATGCTGCCCAAGGACATCGCCAAGCTGGTGCCCAAGACCCACCTGCTGTCGGAGTCGGAGTGGCGGAACCTGGGGGTGCAGCAGAGCCAGGGCTGGGTCCACTACATGATCCACGAGCCAGGTGAGCCCCGGGGGGGGGCGGGCGGCAGCCGGGGGACCCGGCCTGACACCCCCCGCCTCCATTTCACCCCCTCCCCCCCCCCCCCCCAGAGCCCCACATCCTGCTCTTCCGTCGGCCACTGCCCAAGAAACCGGAGAAGTGAGCGACCCCCGGGCCCGCCGAAGCCCCTGCTGCCCGAGCTGAGACAGCACCTTCCTCCTCCTCCTCTTCCTCGGCCTTCTCAGGGGGCTTCGCCCCGTGCGGCACTGGCGGGTGCCCATGACCCTCAGTGCCGCCTCAGCCCCGGTACCGGGGGTCTCTCCCCACCGTGAGCCTGAGCGCGCTCCGGAGTTTCAATAAATGGATGTTTGGGAGCTCCTGTCTGTCGTGTTTTGGGGGTGGGATACAAGGCGGGGGTGGGGAGGGGCTCACGGTACCTCGGAGCGGCCTGCCTGGGCGGTGCAGGTGTGCTCCCGGTAACCGGGAGGGGGGGGTTCCTCCGTGCAGCCTCCCCCTCCTCCCGGTGGGTTGGGGGGGGGGGGGGGGGGGTGTGGTCTCCTGGGGTCTGGGAGGGGGTGTGGGTGCTCCTGGGGGGGGGGGGGGGGGGGCTGGCGGGAGGGCTCCGGTACCGGGTAGGCGGGGCTCCCGGTGCCCCGCGGAGGCGCACGTGCCACCGCCCTCCCCCCCCGCCCGCCGCGTGCCGGGCGGGCCCACTGCGCAGCGGGGGAGCTACCGTCGTCCCCGCCCTCCGCGATGGTTGTGTCCTCGCGGCTGCCGCCTCCCGACCAATCCGTACTGGCAATGCCTCGTGACGGGCACGCTGCCCGGCCAATGAGAGCGCGGGGGCGGTGTCGCGGCCTTTCCGGGCGGGGGCGGCCGGCCGGGCCCATGTGGGGGGCGCTGCGGGGGACGCTGCGGGCGGGCGGGGCCCTGCGCGCCGCCGCCTCCCGCCTCATGGCGGCCTCCAGCCCCACGGCGGCCCGGGGCTCCGCCGCCACCGCCGGCATCATCGTCATCGGCGACGAGATCCTCAAGGTGCGGCCGGGGCCGGGGCCTGGGCCGGTGGCGAGCCGGGCCTGCGGGGGGGCGGGCGGGCAGGGTCGTGGCAGGCCCGAGGGTCCCCGCCGTCACGGGTGTCTCCGTCCCCCCAGGGCCACACGCAGGACACGAACTCCTTCTTCATGTGCCGGCGGCTGCGTGCCCTGGGCGTGAGGGTGGCCCGGATCTCGGTGGTGCCCGACGAGGTGGACGCCATCGCCGACGAGGTGGCTGCCTTCGCCGCCCGCTTCACCTACGTGCTGACCTCGGGGGGCATCGGCCCCACGCACGACGATGTCACCTTCGAGGCCGTGGCCAGGGCTTTCGGGGAAAAGGTCACCCCCCACCCTGAGCTGGTGGCCTTGGTGCACAAGTTCTTCGGCAAGACGGACGCGCGGTGCCCCGAGATGAAGCTGGCTCGTGTCCCCGAGTCCTCCCGCCTCAACTACGGCACGGACGGGCGCACGGGCAGCGCCTTCAAGTACCCGCTGGTCAGCGTGCGTAACGTCTACATCTTCCCCGGCATCCCGGCGCTGATGGAGCGCGCCCTGGACGGCCTGGCCCACCTCTTCCGCAACGAGGGGACCCGCTTCCACTCCCGCGCCATCTACGTGGCGGCCGACGAGATCCTCATCGCGCCCGTGCTGGACCAGGTCAACGCCACCTTCCAGGGCCGCGTCAGCTTGGGCTCCTACCCAGACTGGGCCAACAACTACTACCGCGTGAAGCTGACGCTGGACTCGGAGTCGGAGCAGGAGCTGGAGGAAGCGCATCGCTTCTTGGTGGAGAAGCTGCCGCCGGGCGTTGTCGTGCCGTTGGTGACGGACTGCGTTTCGCCAGCGGCCGCGGAGGTGTACGGCCTGGCGGAGTCAGGTACAGGGAAGCGGGGCTGCAGCACGCCTCGGTGCCGCCACGCTGCTCCTGCAGGGCTGGAGCAGGGGGAAGCCCAGCCTGGGAGCAGAGCTTTCCTGTTCTTGGGGGGCTTTGAGGGGTGCTGAGGCTTTGCTGGTGCTGTGGCTGCAGTGGGCTTCATCCCACAGGGGTGGGAATGAGAGATGTAAAGTTAAGGCCAGCTGGTGCCAGTCCCTCAGAGCACAGCCTGCACTGGGGGAGCGGTGCCACCGTTCCCTTGCGCAGGCAGGATCCCTGTCCCGTCCCGGGTTGCACAAGCTCTTGGCTCCACGCTGCGGTGCCGAGGGTGGCTCCGCGGTGTGGCAAGATGTGCCCGGAGGGCGAGGTGCCACAGGCAGCGGCGAGGCCCTGACCGTCCCCTCCCGGCAGGCTCGGCCTTGGGGCAGAAGGTGGCAGCAGCACTGCGGACCATTGAGGAGGCTTTGGACCGGTACAGCCTGGCCCAGCTCTGCGTGGGCTTCAACGGGGGCAAGGACTGCACGGCCCTGCTGCACCTCGTCCACGCCGCCGTGGAGAGGTACCCGGCCGCAGGGCTCCACCAGCCTGGCCTGGGGCAGGGGTGAGGGGGTCCCGCAGACCCCAGCCCGGGGCTCCAGGGCTCTCCCTTGCCCCGCTCTGGGGAGAAACAAGCGGATTCCTGGGTCGCAGCTCCCGGGGGCTGGGCGGCTGCCCTGCCTCCAGTCGCCGCCCGACGGGTCTCTCCGCAGGCGGTACCCGGCGAGGCAGGAGAAGCTGCAGGTGCTTTACATCCGCATCACGGCCGCCTTCCCCGAAATGGAGCACTTCATCCAGGCCACCGTCCAGAGGTACAGAGGGGTGGGCCACCAGGCAGGAACGGGGGGGGGGGGGGGGCTTGGAGAGGGGGGGGTGAGCAGCGTTTTCCGCAGCCCAGCAGGCAGCTGCCCGTCCTGCCTGCGCAGGTACAAGGTCCAGCTCCGCACAGTGGAGGGCTCCATCCGGGAGGCCCTGGCCCGCCTGAAGGAGCAGCAGCCCCAGCTGGAGGCCGTGCTGATGGGGACCCGGCGGACGGACCCCTACTCGCGCACCCTGAAGCCCATGTGCGCGACGGACCCCAACTGGCCCCCGTACATGCGGGTGAACCCCTTGCTGGTACGTGGCCTCCGCCTGCGCTGGGGACGGGGCTGTCCCTGCTCGGCAGGGGAGTGAGCCTGGCAGGTTAAAGTGACGGGGCTGGAAGCCAGCACTAACCCACCCCCATCCCGGGGGGCTTCCCTCCCCATTCCACTTCTCCCCAGAGCTTCTCCTGCCCCGTTGCACGGCTGTGGGTGCCCCTCGCTGCAGCCAAGCTGCCTGGTGCTGTCAGTTTTGGGGAGGTGCTGGGAGGGACTGGGGTGCTCTGGGGCTCCGGGGACCAGCTGGCTCTGCCATGTGCTCTTCAGGGGGAGGCCAGCTGGCTTCCCCGGGGACGAGGAGGCAGCCCGCCCGCCTCTGCAGCAATCCCTGTCCAATTCTGCCTGCAGGACTGGACCTACCGGGACATCTGGGAGTTTCTGCGCAAGCTCTTTGTCCCCTACTGCGTCCTCTACGACAAGGGGTGAGTGCCCAGCGCTGCCCTCCCTGCTGATGGCCCTGGGCACAGCCTTGCAGCTGCCTTCTCCTCCGCAGCTACACCTCCCTGGGGAGCACGGCCAACACGCTGAAGAACCCAGCGCTGCGCTACACCGACGCCCGGGGCCGGGAGAGCTACCGGCCTGCCTACGAGCTGGAAAACGAGGAAGACGAGCGCACCTCCCGCCAGTGAAGGCCCACGGGCCGCACTCAGGGAGGCTCTGCTGGGACGCTGCCAGTGGCTGGCTCCCCCACGGACATCCCTGGCGCTGCCGGGGATGACACTGAATAAACCTGCTGCCTGCCAGCCCTGAATAAACCTGCTGCGCTCAGCCTGTGGTCTGCGTTGCGCCGTGCTGGTCCCCTCGGGGCTCTGGTGGGAGCAGGGTGGGGGGGTGAGGCCTGCCCGAACAAAAGGGTCCCCGGGCAGTGCCCCCTCCCCGCTCCTGCTATTGTGGAGGCTTTTGAAGCGCAGAGAATGGAGCAGGTTCCAGCACTTACCGGGCACCCACGTGTCGGCGCAGCTGCCTCCCCGCGCCAGACCCGGCTGATCCCTCGTCGGCCATGCGCCTCCTCCGGACCGCAGCGGCCCGTCCGCCGGGCGCTCCGAGGCGAGTGGCACGAGTGGTGGCACTGCCGGCACCCCCTGGCACCTCCCTGGGGCTGCGCTTGGGCTCCTGGCTGCTGCGGCTGCTGCGGGAGTGCGTCTACCTGCTGCTCTGCAGCTGGTGCATCCGTGTGCTGCTGGACTAGGGAACGGCCCCCCCCGCAATGCTGCAGGACCCCCGGCACCGCCTGCCTGCCCCTGCGTGATGGGTGAGTGCCCTGCCCTCAGCTGCCTGCTCAGCGTGGTGCTTGGGGGGTGATGGGGGTCCTGGCTGTGGTGCTTGGGGGGTAATGGGGGCCCAGCCATGGTGCTTCTGGGGGTAATGAGGGCCTGGCCGTGGTGCCTGGGGGGTGACGGGAGCCTGGCCCTGGTGGTCCTGGGGGGGTGACGTGGGTGCAGCCGTGGTGCTTGTAAGGGGGTCCTCACCCCCCTGTGCCTCTCTCCCCTCCCCAGGACTGCTTGTTGATGGACCTGATGGAACCCCAGCGCCGAGACCCCGCTCCAGCCTGCGCTCCCCCCACCCCCCCCCATCACAGAGACCCCAATAAACCTCAGCAGCACCCGACCCGGCTGGGTGTGTTTGGGGAGGGCTCTGGGAGCACGGCTTCCCGCTCCCAAACCTTCCAACCCTCGCACCAGCTAGCACCGAGGCACCCCAGCTCGCCCATCGCCTCTGCCTGGGGCCGAGGGCAGGAGTGGGCAGCCGTGGCTCTGCCTGTCCCTCCTGCCTGTCCCTCCTGCCTGTCCCTCCGCTGGGTTTATCCCTGCCAGTGACTCAGCCCTTGTTTAAAGAGCGTCTCCACTTGTCCCGCTCCAGGCCGTTTCCTGCCCCAGCCCCGTGCGCCTGACCGGCACCGGCGCCGCCAAGAGCCAGCGGGAAGCAGCCGGAGCAAAATGTCCCCAAAGGACCCAGCCTGGCTGGAGCTGCCGCAAAGGTCACGGCCGGTGGGACGCGTCGGGCACCGAGGCCTCGCCGTGGGGATGGCTGGGGGTCCCCTGAGCAGGCTGAGCCCACCGTGCCGCCCGCGCCAGCTCGGTGCCGGTGCCTGGCTGCTTGGTGGGGGCTGCGGGTCCCCGGCGCAGGGGAAGCTCCGTGCGCCCCAGTGCCGGCGGCAGCGCCTGGCGCCAGCGCGGCCTCCCTTATCTCGGCGGGAAGTCGGGAGCAGGAAGCACGGCCCGGCACAGGATAAGGGTCCCATTGACATCAGCCGCTTTGTCGTGCAGCGGGCTCCCACCCTTGCCCAGCACCCGTGGGGGTCCCTGGCTGGGGGGTGGGCTGGGAGGCAGCAGGGACCCCCACCTGGGGTGTCACGGGGGACTCAGGTGGTCCTTGCGACCCTCGTGTGGACGCAGGCAGGGATGGGGGCTGCCAGGATGACGCCTTGCCGCTGCACCCCACGGCTCCCCCTTGCCCAGGCCGGCTCCTGCGACCGGACCTTGCCCTGTGCCAGTGCACCGGTGCGGACCGCGGTGCCATCCAGGCTCCCGGCTGTGCCCGGCTGCCCGTGGAGCCAGGCCGGCTCCATCCGCCCCGGTGGCATCGCGCTGGGCATCCCGCCGGAGCCCACGCGCCTGGCGCCTGCCCCGCTGCTGCCGTGTCCTGGTCTCAGTGGCGGCTCAGCCCCAAGGCTGGCCAGGACGGGGTGAATCAATGAATTCCCCAAACGGGGAGGTCCGGGGGAGGGGAGAGTGTCCCGGCACAGGAAAAAGTCCTGGCAGCGGCGCGCTGCCGGCAGAGCGGTGCCGGCCGCCCCCAGAGCACGGCCCCCATGCGCAGCCCCGGCTCCTCGCACCCAGCTCCGCCGCCCGCCGTGAGTGAGACCCACTTCCCAGGGACCCCCCACCCAGCCCCACGCCAGGGAGGGTGGCAGGGGGGCGGGCGGGTGCTGGGGGCAGGGGCACGTGGATCCTTGCCCTTGCCGTCTCGGCACAGGCAGGTTCTGCTGCGTTGAGGGTTGGTTTTGGGGTCACCGAATGGTGACCTCGGGGATGCCTGTCCGCCTGGGAGCAGCGCTGTGTCCTCGCGTGTCTGCAGGGACAGGCAGTGACATGGGGGGGACAGGCAGGCAGCCGCGGGCAGCAGCAAACCCAGGCAGGGTGGCCTTGCCGGGGCCCCAGTGGGGAAGGGGAGCACCGCTCTGCCGGCGCAGGAGGATGCACCAGGTCCCCACTGGGGACCCCCGTGGCCGCAGCACCCTCCCGGCCCGAGGGGTGACACCTCTCCCCACCCCGCAGGTGGTCCCCACCGCCGCCCATGTTCCGCTCGCGCCGTGCCGGGCTGGTGAGGCGGCTGTGGCGGCAGCGCTGCACCGCCGCCGGCCCCGAGGATGGCCCCGGTGGCCTCAAACCGGCGGCTCACGCTCTCTTCAAGAAGCTGAAGGACGAGGAACTGGAGCTGCTGGTGCAGGCGGTGGAGAGCCGGGGCGCTTGGGAGTCCGGCTGCGTCTGGGCGCCACGGGGGGAGCTGCGGGGGGCCAAGCAGGCTTTGCCCCCCCAAGTGCTGCTCTGCCGACTCTACCGCTGGCCCGACCTCCGCCAGCCCCATGAGCTCAAGCCCCTCTGCTACTGCGCCGGGGGCCGGGGGGGCTGCGGGGACGTGGCCGCTCTCTGCTGCAACCCCCACCACTTCAGCCGCCTGGCTGCGCCCGGTGAGTGCCGGGGGGCTCCACCGGGGCCCCTCCTCGCCCACCCACCCTGTGACCTCTCGTCCCTGAGGCCGGCTCAGGAGTCCTCTGGTGGGACAGGGGGCACATCCCAGCCCCTCACTCCCTTCTCTCCCTCCTCCCCCCCCCCCCCACCAGAGACCCCACCACCTCCCTACTCGAAGGCATCCTGCGGTCCCTCCTGGCCAGACGAACCCCAGCACCCCAGCACCCAGCTCCTGGAGTTCAGCTACAATGGTGGGGACTGGCGCGGTAAGAGGGTCCCACCATGCCAGGGGCTGATTGAACCCCCCCCTTGCCCAGCGGGCAGGGGGGCCAGCAGGCAGGGCTGGCTGCCCGGGGCAGCTCTGCCCCCCACCCCACTGCTGGTTGGGGCAGGGGTGTGGGGGACAGCCTGAAAACTGGGGAGAGGAGGCAGCAGCCACTCCTGCGGGAGGAAAAGCTCCAGCGTGGGACGAGGGGTTCCTGCTGGGGGACCAGACCGGGCCCTGCTCCCCCCCCGCCGGCTCCTGTTATTTTTGGCGGCGCCGGGCTCCCCGCCGGAGGAAACGCTGCCCACGGGGACACACACAATGTGCCTTGACGCACACAGCCACGGCTCCAGCCTGGCTGCTGGCCACCGGGCCGCTGGCCGCCGGGGCTCCACCTTCCCCGCACCCGGGGACCCCCCTCGCCGTGGTCCCCAGGGACAGTGGCTGGGGACGGTGCACAGTGGTGACCCATGCCCCACGCCAGAGCCTGTGCTGGGACATCCCTGGGACGCCATGTCCACTCTGCCAGGCCCTGCATGAACTGGGGGCGTGGACCCCCCCAGTGCCCACTCCCTCCCCATCACCTCTCTCCCCTTGGGCCCTCCAGCTGCGTGGCTCGGCCATGCCTGTGTGGCAGTGGGTGGCTCTGCCCGGCGGTGACGGCTTTGCTCTCCCCCTGCCAGACACCAGCCTCTCCAGGAGCACCGTTAAGGACGGCTACTGGTGCAAACTGGCTTACTGGGAGCACCGGACGCGTGTGGGCCGCCTCTACGCCGTGCACGAGGCGTCGGTGAACATCTTCTGTGAGCTGCCGCGGGGCAACGGGTTCTGCCTGGGCCAGCTGCCGGCCGCCCACCGTAGCCGTGCCGTCCGGCGGGCTCGCGGCAAGATCGGCCGGGGGCTGCTGCTGAGCCGGGAACCAGGCGGCGTGTGGGCTTACAACCGCAGCGAGCACCCCATCTTTGTCAGCTCGCCCACCCTGGGGCCCCCCAGTGCCTGCGGGCTCACCGTCCTCAAGGTGCTGCCTGGCTACTCGGCAAAGGTGTTCGACTACGAGCGGGCAGGGGGTGCGGGGGGCCAGCGGCTCCCCGGGGAGGGCCCCTGCGACCCCCACAGTGTCCGCATCAGCTTTGCCAAGGGCTGGGGGCCCTGCTACTCCCGGCAGTTCATCACCTCCTGCCCCTGCTGGCTGTCCTGCTGAACCGGCCACGCTGAGGGGCTGGGGCTGGCTGGGGGGGGGTGGGGGGGTGGTGTGAGGGTGCCAGGGAGCTCCCCAAAGCAGGTGCAAGTGGGGAACAAGCTGGGGGGGGCCCTCCGCTGTCCCCCAGCCTCTCTCTTCCAGGGCTATGCTGCAGCGGGGTTGTCCTGGCCCAGGGGACCCTTGCTGGGACCCTCTGCCCCAGCACTGGAGCAGGGGGTGTCCAGTGCCCCCCCCCCCCCCCCGCGCCTGGCTCACCGCCCTGCCAGCACCCTCTGCCCCTGGCCACGGGTCTCTTGCTGATGCGGGGCACTATTTAACCTCTTTCTTTTATTTTCTTTTAATGGTTAAATTTTAATTTATCGTATTTTTGTAAAAAAAGAAAAGCATGATGCAGGAGCGCCCCCCACCCCCTGCCGCTGTAGGTGGCCGGGGCCAGGCCTGGGGAGGGTGTGCAGGAGCGAGGCGGGTCCCGGGGAGGCTGGGGGCTGCAGGAGGGGAGGGGGAGGTGGGGCAGATCCCCAGAGCGGTGGAGGGGGGGGCTGTGGGCCTGAGGGTCATGTCAGGCGTGGGGGGAGCTGGAATGAGCTGGCACAGCTGGGGGTGTGGGGCCGGTGAGCACAGCTGGAATATGGGGTAGGTGAACACAGCTGGAGTGTGGGGCAGGTTGGAAGAGCTGGGCAAGTGTGCAGGAGGTTCTGGGGCAGGGGAGCACAGCTGGATGGGTGTGGGGCAGGTGCTGGGGCAGGTGCTGGGGCAGGTGAGCACAGCTGGGTGGGTATGGGGCAGGTGAGCACCCCTGGGGCAGGTGCAGGGGCAGGCGAGCACCCCTGGGATGGGTGCAGGGGCAGGTGAGTACCCCTAGGATGGGTGATGGGGCAGGTGAGTACATCTAGGATGGGTGCAGAGGCAGGTGAGCACCCCTGGGGCAGGTGCAGGGGCAGGCGAGCACCCCTAGGATGGGTGCAGAGGCAGGCGAGCACCCCTGGGGCAGGTGCTGGCTTGGCTCGCCACAGCAGCGACAGAGGTGCCGAGCAGGAGATGAGCTCGGGGCCGGCCCAGGACGGGCGCTGCGGCCGGTGCAGGGGCTCCCACAGCGGGTCCCCGCACCGAGAGACCCCCGGTCCCCTCCAGCCGCCGTGACAGCGCAGGAGCCACCCCACCACCACCCCCCTCCCCCCCCAGGCGAGCGCAGCCTTGGGGGTCCCGGGGCGACCGGGCTGCGTCTGGTATTTGTAACCCCAATAAACGGTGCCACGGGCACCAAACACCCCCCCGCGTCCCCACGCGTGTCGGTACCGCGCGGGGACGGCGCGCTCGTCGCCCGCGGGGCTCGGCTCCGGGGACCGGCAGTGCCCTCTGCAGGCGGCCGCGGCCGGGCCGCGATGACCGCCCGGTCCTTCCTGCCACGCCGCCGGCCCGGCTGAGACGGGCCTGGCGGCTCCGCGGCCCCCGCCCGGCCCCGCCCGGCCCCGGCCCCGCCGCGTCCCCGCGGGCAGGAGGTGAGTGCGGGCCGCGCCGTCGGGGCCGCCCCCGGGGAAACGGGCGGGCGGGCGGCACCGGCAGCGCAGCCGCGGGCACCGAGGGCTCCGGCACCGGCACAGCGCAGCGGCTGCGGATAGCGGCGGCCCCGGGGGGGGCGGGGGGGGGGGGGGGGGGGGCAGGCGGGGCTCCCCGAGGAGCGGCGGGGCCGGTTTCGGGCCGGTGGGCGGCGGGGCCGGGAGGAGCGGGAGCAGCGGCAGAGGCGCGGAGGGGGATTTTCTGCGGATTTCCCCCCCCCCCGCCCTCGCCGCCCCCGGGGGAGCCCCGAGCCCGGCGGGTCGGTGCCCGCGGCGTGGCCGGGCAGGGGCCGGGAGCGGGGAGGGGGAGGGGGCGGCCGGCAGGAGGTGATGCAGGTGCACGGACGGACAGACGGACGGTCGGTGTGCGAGGGGAGGTGATGGAGGTGCGGCGCGGGGGCTGGGGGGCGAGGCAGGTGGACGGACGGACCGACGGATGGAGATGCGGGAAGCGGAGTTCGAGGCCCGGGGGAAGGAGCGGGCGGGCTGGGCGAGGCGCGGCGGCAGCTGCCCGGTACCGGGGCCCGCGGGCAGGGGGGTGCAGAGGCGGAGTGGGGGGTTGGGGGGGGGTGGCGGGCGGCCCCGGCGCTGGAGCGGTGCCCCCCGGCGCGGCCCGCCCGCCGGCTGACATAACGTCTGCGCGGGGCGGTGTTTGCCTTGGCAGCCCGCGGCGGCGGCAGCGGCGGCGGCGGCGGCTCCTCACACTTTCCGCCAGCGCCGGGCAGCGGCCGGGCTCTGAGTCAGGAGCCGCGGGGGGGGGGGGGATGGTGGCGGGGGGTGGGGGGTTCGGGGTGAGGCGAGGTGAGCCCCGGGCCGGGCCGCGCCGCCGCTGCCTCCCGGGGGCCGGCGGCGGCCAAACAGGTTGCGCGGGGTCCCCGCCCAGGCACCTGCGGAGGGGGCCGCTCCGGGGGGGGCCGCCACCGCCGCGCCCTGCCCCAGCGCCGCCGGGAGCGGGGAGGACGGGGGGCGGGGGGGGGCTGTCGCGCCGCGCCCCTCGGCACTCCCGGCTGTCTGCCCCCTCCGCCGGGTCCTTGTGCTCAGCTCCCCCCCGCCAGGTTCCCGTGCCCAGTTCTCCGTTCAATCCCCCCCTCTCCCCCCGTGCCCGGTAGTCCATAACCCCCCCGCTCGGTGCCCGGCCTCCCGGTTCTCCATTCCCCCCCGTGCCGCCTCGCTGCCCAGGCTCCTGGTGCCCGGTTCTCCTCCATCACCACCACCCCCCGCCCCGCCCCCCCCCCCCCCCCCCCCCCCCCCCCGTGCCCGGCTCTCCCGGGCCCGGTTCCCCCGCCTCCCCGTACCCGCGGGGCGGAGCGGGGCGGGCCGGCCTCGGGGCTTGGAGGCCGCAGCGGGCGGGGCGGCGCTCGGCGCCTGGCACCGGGCGAGGCGCCGGCGGGGCCGCACCGGGCTTTACCCCCCCTCCCCCCCCCATCCCCGGTGTCGGTCCCAGCGCGGCTCCGTTAATCGCCGCTGTCCCGCGCCTCTGACTCAGCTCTTCCCCCCCCCCCCCCCCCCGCCATCCCCTACCGCACCCCGGTCCCGGGGGGGGGGACCCGCATGGCCCCCGCCCTCACGGGGGGGGGGGGGGAGTGGGCGTGGTGGGCCTGATGGGCGGCCCCCCTCACCAATAGGAGGCCGGACCGCCGTGGCGCTGTCCAATGAGCGGGAGGGGGCGGGCGCTTCCTGAAACACCGGCGGCGGCGGCGGCGGCGGCGGCGGGGGGGGTGGAGGGGGGGGGCGGGCGGGGCGCGGCGGCGGCAGGTGAAGGCGGAGGCGGGGCCGCGGCCCCGGGACCGGCCCGTAGTTCGGGCGGGGCGCGCAGGTGAGCGGCGGCGGGTGGGAGCGGACGGACCCACCGACGGGGGTCTGTACGGAGGTACCTACGCACCGGTAAGCGGGACCCGGTGCGGCGATCGCTTTTTTGCAGCCCGGTTGCGGTGAGTCGCGTGGATCCGGGATGCTACCGGCGGGCACGGTCGGGGCGCGGAGCACCGACCGCTCCCGGCGCACGGTGTCCGCCGGGAGCGGTCGGTGCTCCGCGCCCCGACCGTGCCCGCCCGCCGCTGCTCCGCGCTGGAGCCGGTGGACACGTCGCCCGTGGAGTGGGGGGCGGTCACGCATGGGCTCTTCCCGGTCCCTCCTCCCGGGGCTGTACGAAACCGGTAACACCGGCGGGTCTCTGCTGCCTCTCAGGGTGGCTGCCGAGCCTCCGACTGGGGGCTGGTTGCGGTGCTGCCATCCAGCCGGGGTCCCCCGTGGGATCACCCCACGGATGACAGGATGCTGCGCCGTCCCACCGTCCTATCCGGCCCGGTAAGTGGCTTCCCGGGTGCACCGGGCACGGACGGCACCGTCGCAGTGGGGAGGCAGCTCGGGAACCCCTCGCTGATACCGGTGCCGGTAGCGGTGGGAGCGGAGGGTGAGTGTCCCCGTGTCCCGGCACGCTGCGCCGTCCCGGTGACCTGCTGGGCCTGGCATCCTGGCAGCGGCGGTGAATTGCCTCAGCGCTGGCAAGGGTCCGCACAGGGGTGCCCACCGGGCCCAGTGGCTCGGTAGCACCCGCCAAACACCAGTGGACTCTGCCCTGCGCGCACCCAGCCCTGCCGTACCTGTCCCCCCCCCTGGCTGGCTGCCCCCAGCCGGCTGTTTGCCCGGGCGGGGTGCGGTATTTACCCTCCCGCCGTGGCCCGCCGCCGAAGGAGAGCCGTCGTCGTGGGCCGCAGCCGCCCTTGACCCAGGGCTGCTTTCGCCAGGCGAGGGGACGTGGTGCTGGCTTTGCCGTGGGGTGAGTGTCGGCGTGCCTCGGTTTCCCCCGCCGCAGCCAGGCTGGCTGGCTCGGGAGCAGGCTTGCGGGGAGCAGGCTGGGGTTCCCCCAGTGCTGGCAGAGGCACGAAGCAGCTGCCGGTGACTCGAGGCCATGGTGATGATGCCGGTGCCGGGTGCGGCGGGAGGGGCTGAGCTCAGGAACTTGAAGTGGGTGCGTGGAGAAGGGGAAGCTGTGGGGCAGGGGAGGGTGCGGGGCTGGGGACTGTCTGGGGGTGCCCTTGCTGGGGATGGGGGTACAGAGCGGGTGAAGCCGCTGGGCATGGGGAGGTGACAGAGGGGTGATGGGGATGACATCGGTGTTGGGTCCTGGGGACCCTCTGAGGTCACCCGCCTGAGCGCAGGCTTGTGGCCCCCCCCCCTCTTCCCGTGCTGGCAGCACCGCGGTGCTGAGCCCGAGGCCGTGGCAGCGCGGCTCTGCCAGCTGGTGCCGTGCACCCTCGGTGCACACGTGGCACGAGCGCGACGGGCCTGAGCGCAGCGGGGGCGGGCAGTGGGCACGGCGGGGGGGTGCGGGGCCAGTGCAGCCCCTCGCACCCCAGCCCTCGAAGGGTGGCCGCTGCCCCACAAGTGGAGCAGGAACTTCTCCTTCGGGGCGGGTGGCGGATGATGAAACCACGGAGAAATCTCTCCTGGCAGCACACGGGCTGCTGGCGGGAGCCCCCGGGAGCCTGCGCTCCCCCTGCGCCGCTGCCGCCGCCTTTCCATGGTAACCCCACCGCGGGAGCCGGCGGGGTGCTGGCAGGGGAGGCCGCCCTGTCTGGGGGGGGTTGGCACCCGTCCGGCTCCCCGTGGCAGCACTGGCGTCCCCGACATGCCCCGGGAGTTGCATGTCCACACCCCAACGAGCCCCGGGGCGGCCGGAGGACCCAGTGAGGGGCTGGGCTGAGACCCGTCAAACTCGCTTCGTGCCAGGGAGGTGACGCTTGGGTGGCCGCGCAGGCAGCGGGGGAGGCAGCCCGTGTCCGATGCTGGTGCTGTGGCTGGCGACCTTCAGCGCACCCGGTGCCTGGCCACGCTCTTGTGTCCGGGGATGGGCGGCCAGTTTGCGTGCACATCAGTGCAGTGGGTGCCGCGGGGCCTGGGCACCCCGTGCCCTCGGTGGCGTGACTCGGCGGGGCCGTGGGAGGGCGGGGGGGGGGGGGACGGGACCGAGCCGTGGCGAGGGAAAATGAAAGCAGGTGATGCGGAAGGAGAAGTAGGTCAGGCGAGCGCTGGCCTCTCCCGGCAGCCTCGGCTGCGCTGCGTGCTCCGCTCTGCCCCGGCTGTCCCCGCCGTGTCCCCAGGCCCCATGGGCAGCAGCTGGAGGGGGCGGTGAGTACGGGGGTCCCTGCTGCCAGGCAATGGGTCCCGAACAGGGTAGGTGCCAAACGCTGCCTTCCCTTGACGCCGGTGGGCTGGGGAGCGCGGCCAGGCTGGCTGGCATGCAGTGGGCATGGCGGCACCCCGGCAATTTTGCTCCGGTCCCCGTCCCCAGCTGGGGGCTGCGGTAAGGATGGGCAGGAGGATGCTCTGCTTCTGTCCCGCTGCGGGACCGAGGAGGGGAGGGGAAGGGGATTCCTGTCCCGCTTGGGCTGTGCTGAGCCAGCTGGTGTGGTGGGGACATCCCGGTGAGGCTCGGGACGGCTCGGGGACAGCCCCACGTGCCACAGTGGGGCTTCATGGCGGGCTGCCCCTGGCTCCGCTCTGCTGCAGGGCTGGGGTTGTCGCCCTCCCCATAGCGTGGGGCTGGCCGGGGGTCTTGCTTGTGCCGCTGCGTGGGTCGGGGAGGCTGCGGCGGGCATGGCCCCCTGGCAGTGCTACGTGGGCTTGGGGGGGATTAGAGCCGCCTTTCACCCCCCCTTCCCTCCCCCGGGATCAGCCGTGGGCAGCGGGGAGCTGGCAGCAGGCAGCTGCCGTGGGGGCGGAAGCCGGGCTATTTCGGGGGGTGTGGAGGGGGGGCTGTGGGCTGGCACTGTCCTTGCTGGGTGACCCCACCGGGACCAGCATCGCACCAGTGTCAGGGTGGAGTGTGGGGTCCGTCCTGTGCCAGCTGGCAGCACTCAGTCCTCGGGGTGCCGTGAGGACAAGGACCCCACGTCAAGGAGGAAATGCCACCAGCCTGGGGGGGGCCCCCCCAGGGCCATACGGTGTGCTGGGACCCGGGGGTCTGGCTGCCCTCCAAGGGGCTCCCGTGACTGTGTGCTGCAGGGTGAGCGGCACCGGAGCCGGCTCACCCTGGGGCCAGCGAGCGGACCAGCTGTGGGCAAGCCTGCCTGTCCCAGGCAGAGGCCCGACAGAGCCTCCTCCTGCTGCCACCGGCACGCCTGTGCCCAGCGCCAAGCTGCCAGGGCGCCCGCGGGCAGCCGAGTCTTGCTCCATCCCAATGGCGTCCTGGCCAGGCTGGACCGTGCAAGCTGGGGCAGAGCAGGATGCCCACCTCCGCCGTGCCCCTCTCAGCACTGGTAGGGGCGACCAGGGCACCGGCTGGGCTTGGAGCCCCTCCGAGCACCGCCTGCCTCGACCGCAGCCCTGTCCCCCCAGCTGCCGGGGGACCCGCCTGTGGGTTTTGCCCTGTGCTGGGGTGATCAAATGTGGGGTTTGCTGTTGACCGTTTCCTTCCTGTTCCCCCCCTCCCCGAGCTCCATTTCGGCAACCCCTTCCTTCCTTCCTTCCCTCTGCCCGCTCCTGTCTGCTCGTGGCCCTGCTCCCCGGGTTGCCCTGGCAGGGAGCAACCAGGGACAGCCCGTGTCCGGCCTTGCGTGGCCCCTCCCCGGGGCTGGGGACAGTGACGCTCCCAGCGGGGAGCCCGGGGGTGACCTACAGAGGCCACATGTCCTTGGCCACATCTGTCCCGGCCACCCATGTTGACTGTGGGACCCCCTGTCCTGGCAGGTCAGCGTCCCCCATGTTGGGACATGGTGTGGGAGATGGGGGTGCCCGTGGCTGGGTTATCGGTCCTGCCGTCGGGTGAGGGGCTGGTGCCATGTGGGAGCCGGGATGCTGCCGGAGCCCGGCCCGGCTGCTTGCAGGATGGGGCCGTGTCCTGTCACTGGTGACACTGGTCAGGTTGCCACTGGCCAAGACAAGGGCGGAGCGTGGAGGAGAATGGATGAAGGTCAGCCTATGCTCCCCAAAGGCCAGCACCTCCACTGCCTGATCCCCCCCTAGATGGGCACCCTCGGTGCCCCCCGGCCGGGGCAAGCAGCAGTTTGCGGGTGGTGCGTGGGTGCTTGCGACACCCCCAGGGTGGGGGGGGACGTGGTGACTCACCCCAGCGGGGCCTGGCCACCAGCGGGAACCCTGAGTCAGGGCTGCGTGCCCATGCCGTGCCCCTCCCTGCCCGCCTCGCCCACCTTATCTCCCGCCCTTAGCACCTGGCACACCTGGGCCAGGGGGGGCTGGCGCCATTCCCCTCCTTTATGGGGAGCAAAGGGCAGGCAGAGGGTTGGCAGGCAGGTGCTGCGTCCTTCCCTCCCTCCCTCCCTCCCAGGGATGCTGGCCTGTGGCCGTGCCCCCTGCCATGCCCCCCACTGGGACAACCGGCCAGCCTGGCACATCGTGGCAGCGTGGTGGGCAAGGCGGCCTGCACCATCGCTGCCTCCCAGCCTCACGCTGCCTCCACTCCGGGCATCGGGCTGACCCGTGGCGGCCCATCCCGGCACGCACGGTCCTTGGGGATGGGGGGGAAGGCGGGATGCCGTGCCAGGGAGCGCTGGGCGGCACGGGTGAGATGCCAACGCGGCCGCTGCCCCTCTGCCCGTGTGGTCGGGCTCTTGCACAACCCGGCGCTTTCCGTGAACGTTGCTGGGGCCGGAGGCCCCCTCCCTGCCCGGCTGCTTGGCCGCGCTGGCACAGGGCTCTTCCCCTTTCTGCCCAGCCTCGTGGTGCTGGCAGCACTGGCACGGCTGCCCAGAGCCTGGCCGGGGCCGTGCCTGGGCACTGCGGTGGGGCTGCCCCCCGCCCCGGCCAGGCTGGTGTGGGCGGCCAGGGCGGATGCTGGGTGCTGGCGGTGGGGTGTGGGGAGCGCTCCCCGGGCTGCTAATTGCTGTTTAGCTGGGGACGCAGAGGGTGTAATTACGGGGGGGGGGGGGATTGCGCGAACCTGCAGCTGGCCCCAGGGGGCTGGGGGGGGCGGGTTGGGGGTGCTGCGACCCACGGGTGCCCCTGCCCGAGGGAATGGAGTGGGTCAAACAACACCATCCAGTCAAAACCATCCCTGAGCCCCCCCTCTCGGGGTCACGGCGTTCCACATCCCCCCCCCCCCGTGGGATATCGGGGGACCTGCTTCAGGGGCAGAGCAGGCCATGCATCTGCAGGGTTGGGGGGTGGCTCCAGGCAGGCCACGGCACGCCGCACCGAGCCCAGCCCTGCGGTGGCAGCCCCGCTCCCGCCAAGCGCAGGCGCCCTCCTGGCTTGGCCAGGCCGGCCGCGGCCAGCGGCGAGCACCCAGCACCCAGCACCCAGCACCCAGCGCCCTGCCTTGGGGCGGCGGGAGGGCGAGGGCCTGTCCGACGCCTCGACGCGGGGGGCCAAGGCAGGCAGGCGAGGAGGCGACGCCGGCGGCGAGGAGGGGGATGCCCATGGTACGGGGCGCCCGTCCTGCTGGCGCTGGGAATTTCCTCTCGCGGGAGGGGGCTGGAGGGGGGGGGGGGGGTGCCCCCTGCCCGGTTCCGGGTTGGCGCCCCACGGCAGGGTGCTGGCCGCGAAGGGTTAATGCCGTGTGTGTTCTGGGAAGCGGGGCTGGGAGGTGCGTGACCCGGGGTGTGGGCGTCGACTCCTTTTGAGGTGGGATCCTGCGCTCAAGTGCAGCGGGGAGCAGGGCCAAGTTCACACAGCACCCTGCCTTCCCCTCCCTTGCCGCTCGTGGGCCGCCGACCCGGCCGCGGCGCAGCACCGAGCCACGCCGGGACACGCGCCAGGTGAGCCGCGCGCCCACCCCGCTACCACCGGCTGTTGCGGCGGAGATGGTGCTGGGGCGCTGGGGACCCGGCACGGTACCGCCGGGCACGGGGAGGGTTGGGCACAGCTGCTCTGGCACCAGCCGGGAGGCTGCCGGGATGCTGGCGTCGCCCAAGCCCTGCACCACCCTCGCTGCCGGTGGGATGGGATGGGATGGGAAGGGACGGGCGGCGAGGTCTGGGTCACCGCGGCCTGGTAGAGCAGGGCCTGCACCCTGCGGCGGCAATGCCAGGCAGTCGGACGCACCTCTGCCTGGCCCAGGTGGCGGGGAAGGTTTTGGCAGCGGGAGGGAGCCATGATGCCAGCGTGGGGCCGGTGGGCAGGGAGCCGGCGCGGGGGCTCCGCCGGGCCGGCGGCTGCTCATCCCTGGTGCAGGTGCCGGGGGTTGGCGCTGGGGACACCGACGGTCCTGCAGCTGCCGGCTCCGCCATGGCAGGGCTGCCTGTGCCCAGCCTCCAGCCCGGCTATCGTGCCGGGCTGGCACCGGGCCCCAGGAGCTGTGCCGGGCAGCGCCGGCTGGGTGCGGAGGCAGACCTGGGCTGTGGCAATCGGACCCCCTTCCTCGGTGCTGATGGCTGCCGTGCCTTGGCCATGGCACACGGCCGTGCCTGGGAGGCACTCGAGGTGTCTGGGCACCGGGAGCTCTCTGGGTGGCACTGCGGGCGCAGGGAGCCGGACGGCGGCGGGGGGCTGGCGTTGTGCCGTGGGGCTCCCTCTCTGGCGCCATGGGGCAGGGGGCTCTGTTTGTCGCTCTTCTCTCTTCAAACCATTTCCTTTCGGCTTCGCTCGCTGTTTTCTCCGTCTTTCAAAGAGCGGGACTGCTTCCCCCAGCCGCCTCCCCTCCAGGGTAGGACCCCCAGCACACCTCCGGCGTGTGCCCGCTTCAGGGCCACCAGCCCAGCTGGACCCTGGCCCTCTGCCTTGCTGGCCGCATGGGCAGGGGGCTGCGCAGCTCCCCACCCCGAAGCCATGCCACCCCCCTGCACCGCGGTGGCCGGGGCCACTGCTGCTCCCCACCATCTTTGGCAGGGCGATGAGTGGGTGGAGGGGAGCATGGTCCAGACCCCTGGGTCCCCTTCCCAGCTCCCAAAGGGTGAGGGGCCCCTGTGGGGTGAGGGGCTGGGAGCCAGGTCGATGGCTGGCGCCGCGCTCCCCTTCCTGGGTGACTCATTCTCCCCAGTGCGGCTGTGAAGTCCCTCGACAGCGTTTGCGACTCTTGTGACCGAAAGCAGCGGCACTCGGCAGCAGCCCGGGGTGGGGGCTGCGCTCCCCAGAACCCCTGCCCCCCTTCCCCATAGGGGCAGCTGGTAGGGGGACTCCCCCCCGGCGCCCCATCCCACCCCACATCTCCCACTGTTTCCAAGCCGGGGCCGGTGCCGCCACAGCCTGGCGCTGTGCCCGCGTGCCGGGTGCCATCCTGGCGCGGCGGCGTGGGACACAGCCAGTCTCCACGCAGGGTGGGTGCTGCAGGGCCGGACCCCCACCCTGCTGCGTGTGGCTGTGCCGGGGCGACCCGTCCCCCAGGGTGGGGGTGGGGGGGAGCGGCAGGTGAATCCGGGGGCTGACCGTGGTTGTGCCAGGCGGTATGGGCCGGTGGCAGGATGTCAGGGTGACCCGGGAAGGCATTGTTCCCGCTGCTGCCCGCCCCACCATGGGAGCCGGCTCAGCGTGGGGAGCGACCCCCCCCCCCCCCTTTCGCCAGCCCCGTGTGGCTGCCACAGCCAAAACAGGCCCGGCTGCAGGCATTGACGTAACCGAGAAAGCCCTGGCACGGTGGGGGAACGGACATCGCCACTGGCCCCCTCCCTGGCCCGTGCCCCCCGTGCCATCGTCTCTAGCACCGACCAGAGAATGCCGGGGGGCCCGGGGTGGCTTTGGCACCCTCACACCTCGTCCCCCCCTGTTTCCTTATCGTCGCTGCGATCTCCTCGATGGCAGCACCCGCTCAGCATGTGACTTCGCTCCAGCGGGGAGGATGCGCGGGGGGGGTGGGGGTGTCGGGGAAGAAGCCGTAACGGGCGGTTTGGTGTGATGGAAAATCCCCCTCCTGCCGCCACCTCGCCCCCGCCCTGCCCCAGCCCCGCGCCCCTGTCCGCAGGCATCCGGCCCCGCAGCCGCTCGCAGGGGTCCCGGCTCCCTCGCCGGGCTGAGCCGGGCCTCCGCCGGTGAGTTCTGTGGCGCTGGCAGTGCCGAGTCTGCTCCCGCCTGCACCGTGACGCGGTGAGGCCGGTGGCCATGCCCGTTCCTCGGTGCATCCTGCCACCCGCCGGGGTACGGCTGGGGTCTTGGCTGCAACGCTGGGCCCGGGCACCCCCCGGTGCAGGAGCCTCCTCACGGGCATGTGCCGGCAGGTGCCAGCACCGGCCCTGCTGGCAGGAAGAGCCCGGTGAGTGCCTGTGCCCGGGTGTCTCGTGGGACTGGGGGACAGGGGAGTCAGCCCCACTGCCGTCAGGGTTTAGGCGGCAGAGGTAGCGATGGAGGATACGGTGCCACTGCCTGTGACAGCCCCAGGGTTCCGCAGGCCTCCGGGCTGCCCTCGACGGGCACCATGTCCCCGTCATCCCCCTCCAGCCGCCCGAGCCACGGCATGGGGCGCTCGCCTCTCCTAATCCTGCCCCCGATGCTAATCCTGCCTAATCCCACCGGGGGCTGTCGCTGCCTGTTGGCTCCCAGGGCCCTGATGGCTTAATCACCCCTAATCCCCTCGCCCCCGCCCCGGCGGGCAGCGAGGACCCCGGCCGGTGATGGGACAGGCTCCTGGCAAGGGGGAGAGGGGGGCGGCCATGGGTGCTTGGCGCCAGCGCTTGGCATCCCGGGCGGTCGGCGCTGCCCGGCTCCCAGTTTCAGGGGCGGCTGCCGCCTGCCCTGCCGGTCGGGCCTGCTCAGCAGCGGCTGGGGCGGCTCCGCAGCCGGTTGCTCCGGGGCCGTTCCCAGCCGCCTGCCGAGGCAGCCCCAGCTGGCCGTCGCCCAAGCGCAGGGAGCGGCCGGCGCGGGGATGGGCCCCTGTGCCGGGGGGCCGCCGGCCGCGCCGCCCCTCGACGGGCAAGAGGGGGCACGTCCCCTGCGCCCGCCGACGGCACAGCATGGCTTGGCACGGGCCGGCGTGGCGTGGCGGGGTTCAGTTCGGATGGGCCTGGCGCAGCTCAGTGGGGCCTGGTGCCGGTCGGCGATGTCCAGTGCCACCATCCGCCATGGCTTGGTTCGGCTCGGCGCGGCGCGGCACAGCTCTGGCAGCACCGAGAGCCTGGACGTGGTGGTGCTCCGTGCCCGCCTCTGCCTTCCCCGGGGTGCAGGCAGAGCCGCAGCCGCTGGACAGACCTCCCACCCCGGTGTCACCCAGCAGCCCCGGTGTCACCCAGCAGCCCCGGAGAGCTGGGAGGGCATTACCCATGGCTGGGCACGGGGTCGCAGGCCGCACCGCTGCTGCCTGTACCCTGCCTGTGGATCGGGAGGGCAGCGAGCTCCGTCTTCCCATGGACTCCATCGCCAGCTCCGTGGGGACATGCCAGTCCCCGGTGCAGCACCACGGGGACCCCGTGTGCCAGTGCCGCCAGGGCCGGGTTTACGGCTGGGGCCAAGCCCTGCCAGCCGCAGCGTGGGAAAGGCCCGGCTCGCGCAGGCAGGGCTTGGCTGGGCGAGGAGCAGCCCCGGGCTGGGGCAAAGAGGGAGGGAGGGGGACGGGCCCCCACCGGGAGCGGGGGCAGGAACCGGCGGCGCGGGTGCTGATCCTAATCTGCGGTGGCAGGAAGCGTGGCCCCCGTTCCCAGCCCGGTTGGGCTCTGCGGGGCGGCCCCCCGGCCCTCGGGGCCCTCTTCCCGGCACTCGCCCGCCCACCCATGCCCGCCGCCGCCGGCGAGGCCCATGTTCCCAGGATGGGGCTGCTGGGAGCCGGCGGCTGCGCCCAGCCATGCCGGCGGGCCGGGGGGCCGGGGGGTGGGTGGGTGGGTGGGCTGGCACAGGAAGCGCCTCGCCTCGGCGTCGTTCAAAAGCACCACGCCGAGATTTCCCCCTTTGCTGTGGTGGCACGGGGGGCGGTGCGGGCGGCCAGGCGCTGGCGGCGGAGGAAGTGCGGGGGGCTGCGGCGGGGGCCCTGCCGCCCGCCGACCTTGGCATGGGGGCTGCGGCGGGGGGATGAGGGCAGTCCCCGGGCCCCCAACCTCCCCTGGTTCGGTGTCCCACCGAAACCCCGGTCCCCAGTGCCACCACCACCGAGCCGCAGTGCGATGGAGGTTTCCTCGCACCCCGGCTCCGCGGCGGAGCTGCTGCTTCAGCCGCAGCGTTTCCTCTCGAGCGCTGGCTTTCGGCTGGTTCCCGTGCCGGTCGGCGAGCATCCCGTCCTTTCCGCAGGTGAGGACGATGGCCAGCCCGGAGGACGACCTCATCGGCATCCCCTTCCCCGAGCACAGCAGCGAGCTGCTGAGCTGCCTCAATGAGCAGCGGCAGCTGGGGCTGCTCTGCGACGTCACCATCAAGACGCAAGGGCTGGAGTATCGCACCCACCGCGCCGTCCTGGCCGCTTCCAGCCGCTACTTCAAGAAGCTCTTTGCCGGGCCGGGACCGGGGCAGGAGGTCTGCGAGCTGGACTTTGTGGGGCCGGAGGCGCTGGGGGCGTTGCTGGAGTTTGCCTACACGGCCACGCTCACCATCAGCAGCGCCAACATGGGCGAGGTGCTGCGCGCCGCCCAGCTGCTGGAGATCCCCTGCGTGATCGCCGCCTGCGTGGAGATCCTGCAGGGCAGCGGCCTGGAGGCGCCCGGCCCCGACGACGGCGACTGCGAGCGTGCCCGCCGCTACCTGGAGGCTTTCGCCACCCTCCCCGAGGGCGAGGCGCCCGCCCCGCCGCCCCCCCGCCCCGCCGCCCGCCGCAGCAAGAAGACCCGCAAGTTCCTCCAAACCCGCGGCGCCCGCATCAACAACCACGCCGAGGAGCCGCCGGCCGAGCCCGAGGGCTGCGGCAGCCCCCCGCTGCCCCCACGGCCGCCCTCGCCCCCCTTGCCCGAGGGGCTGCCCTTGCCCTACGAGAGCTTCGAGCTGCCCGAGGAGGAGGAGCTGCCCCCGCACCCCTTCCCCTTCCCCTACCAGCCCCCCCTGTCCCCTGAGGAGGCCGCCTCCGATGAGGACCCCATCGACCCCGACCTGATGGCGTACCTGAGCTCGCTGCACCACGAGTCGCTGGCGCCCGGGCTGGATACGCCCGACAAGCTGGTGCGCAAGCGCCGCTCACAGATGCCCCAGGAGTGCCCAGTCTGCCACAAGGTCATCCACGGTGCCGGCAAGCTGCCCCGCCACATGCGCACGCACACGGGCGAGAAGCCCTTCGCCTGCCAGGTCTGCGGGGTCCGCTTCACACGGTGAGTGCTGCCGGACGGGCCCTCCCTGCGTGAGGGGTACCTGCCGGCATCCCCCACGACACCTCCCCTGCCAGCCCTGCCGGTGCCCGGGCCTCCCTGGTGTGGTGCAGTGCGGGTCCATGGGGTCTTCTGCACCCCACGAATGGTGCCGGATGGACCCTCCCTGCCTGCCGCCCGGCGGCATCCCCCGCCGCACCTCCCCTGCCGGCACCTGGCTGCATCCCTGGCGTGGCGCAACCCAGGGACCCATCTCCCACCACCGCCAGTGCCGCGGTGGTCCCCATGCGCCCCGGCCAGGCAGCTGGGACGTGGTCCCCTGCCCCACCAGAGCACCCCACCGAGCATCCCCACCAAGCATCCCCGCCGCGGGGCTGCCAGCACCATCCCCCTGCCTACCGCAGCCAAGTAGCTGCTTCCCTGGGGATGCCGGCCGCCCCGTGCCGATGTCTACCTGTCCCCCCTCCCCAGGAACGACAAGCTGAAGATCCACATGCGCAAGCACACGGGCGAGCGGCCCTACTCCTGCCAGCGCTGCAGCGCCCGCTTCCTGCACAGCTACGACCTGAAGAACCACATGCACCTGCACACGGGCGCCCGGCCCTACGAGTGCTACCTCTGCCACAAGGCCTTCGCCAAGGACGACCACCTCCAGCGGCACCTCAAGGGCCAGAACTGCCTGGAGGTGCGGACCCGCCGCCGCCGCCGCGACGAGCCGCCCCCGCCGCCCGCCGGACCCCCGGGCCTCGACCTCTCCAACGGGCGGTTGGAGGGGCTGCGCCTCTCCATTGCCCGCTACTGGGGTCCGGAACGACCCGAGGAGGAGGAAGAGGAGCCGGAGGGCGAGGAAGGGCCGCAACCGGACGGTGCCGTGCCGGTGGAGACGGCGTAAGGCCGCGGCGATGGCGGATGCCGTGCCGTGCCGTGCCGTGCCCGCCGGGGTTTCTGTTCGCGTTTTTCCCCGTCACGGTTCGTTCCCAGTTATGCAAAGGGGGAAACTCCCCCCTGGCCGATTTGCACAATGGGGTGGGGGGGGTCCCCGCCGCCCCCCACCGTGCCCAGGCAGTGGAGCCCTGGTGGGGGGAAGGAAGCGGGACCCGAGGAGGGGGGGGGGGTGTGGTGGTGCGTGTGTGTGTGTGTCCCACCCCAACACCCCCCACACCCCCCCCCTGTGGATGCCCACCCCCAGCGGGGCCGGGACCGGGCGGGGGCGCCCACGGACCGACACACCCCCCCCGCCCTAACCGGGGAGAGCGCCCCCTAGCGGCCCCGCCCCGCGCTCTCCCCGGTTGGGGGGGGTGGGGGCCCGCCGCCCCGCGCTGTACATAGCTTGTGTCCCCCCCCCTCAACCCCATCCCCATCCCAAGCAGCCCCTCCCCGGCGAGCCCCCCCTCGCCCCTTGCACTCCCGGCTGCTTTCTCTTGGTTGCACTATTCGGGTGAGCCCACCCGGGTGCGGGGCAGCCCCGGCCCCCACCCGACACCCCCTCCCCCCTCAAAAAAAAAAAAACAACCCACCCCGGCCCTGTGGGACCCCTCTCCCCGGGGTGGCCAGGCCCCAGCGGTCACCCCTCTGCCCTTTGCACATGCTCCCCCTCCCCTCCTCCCCCCCTCCCCAGGGCGCAGCCCCCCCCCCCCCCCCCCCCCCCGGGAGAGCAGGGGACCGGCACTATTTGCCTAAAATAAGAGTTTATCTATATTTAAAAAGATGATGTAATATATTCCCCCCCCGCCCCGGTCCCTCCGCTGCTGCCCGCCAGCGCTGCCCGGCCCCCGCGCGTCTGTCCCTTGCCATGGGGGGGCCGGGAGGGGTGATGGGGACGGGGGGCTCGGCTCCCGTCATGGCTTTAAAGTGCCTTATGGTGAACTTGAAATTTTCGGCTACTTGAACCTCTCTGGTGTCAGGAACCAAACGAATAATCGGTGGGCGGCCACCCCCCCCCGCCCCGCCGGGTCGCCTCTGTCTGTCTGTCTGTCTGTTTGTGTTTGTTTTTTTAAACGAAAGCTGCTTGGTAATAAACGGAGAAGCAGGGACCCCCCCCCGCACCCGGCTCTCTGTCCGCCCTGCACCCCCTCCCCAGAGCAGCTCTGCTCAGGCCTGGGGGAGTGAGTGGGGCGGGGGGGGCAGCACAGGGATGGGGTTGGGGGCACCATGGGGTTGGAAACAGGGGCACCATGGGGCTGGGGGGCACTGTGGGGCTGGGGGCACCATGGGGATGGAGACAGAGGCACTGTGGGGCTGGGGGCACCACGGGGATGAGGATGGGGGCGTCAAGGGGATGGAGACACCATGGGGATGGAGATAGGGGCACCATGGGGCTGAGGGCACTGTGGGGCTGGGGGCACCACAGGGACATGGCTGGGGACACCACAGGGATGGGGGCATCAAGGGGATGGGGGCGCCGTGGGGATGGGGGTATTAAACTGGAGGCACTGTGGAGATGGAGATGAGGGCACTGTGGGGCTGGGGGCACCACAGGGATGGGGCTGGGGGCATCAAGAGAATGGGGGCACCATGGGGATGGAGATGGGGGTGTTGAGGAGCTGGAGGCACCATGGGGATGGAGATGGGGCCACTGTGGGGCTGAGGGCAGCACAGAGATGGGGATGAGGGCACCATGGGGCTGGAGGCACTGTGGGGCTGGGGCCACCACAGGGACATGGCTGGGGACACCACAGGGATGGGGATGGAGGCATCAAGGGGATGGGGGCACCATAGGGATGGGGGTATTAAACTGGAGGCACTGTGGAGATGGAGATGAGGGCACTGTGGGGCTGGGGGCACCACAGGGATGGGGCTGGGGGCATCAAGAGGATGGGGGCACCATGGGGATGGAAATGGGGGTGTTGAGGAGGTGGAGGCACCATGGGGATGGAGATGGGGCCACTGTGGGGCTGGGGGGCACTGTGGGGCTGGAGATGAGGGCACTGTGTGGCTGAGGGCAGCACAGGGATGGGGATGGGGGCATCGAGGGGCTGGGGGCACCATAGGGACAGGACTGGGCTGGGGGCACCGTGGGGCTGGAGCTGGGAGCACCATGGGGCTGGGACTGCTGCGGGGCCAGGGCTTGGGGCATTGTGGGGATGGAGGTGGGGACACTGGATGCCTGGGGGTACCGTGAGAATAGGGCTGGGGGCACCAAGAGGTTTGGACCACCATAGGATGCTCGATGGCAGCTCAAGGCACCAGGACGCTGGTGCCTTGAGGACTGGGTGCTTTATTCACCAGCCCCTCCCCACCCACCCCAGTGGCTCCCAGCTTCCACCGCGCTGCTCCGGCTCCAGCCACGTCCCTGGCGCCTGGCCCCGTGTCCTCGCCGCCGCGTGGCACCGTCTTGCCGTCACTGGGCCCTGCCCTTGCTGCTGGGCTGCTGCAGGACAACCACCTCCTCCAGCTCGCTGCCGCTGCTCTCAGCATGCTCCTGGTAGCTGAAGTCCAGGCTAGGGAGGGGGAGAGCGGTGTTGGGGACCAGCACCCCCAGTATCGGGGGTGCCAGGGACATCACCACCCCCATTGCCAGCCCTCACCTGGAGACCGAGCTGTCCTCATCGTCCACCCCGCTGCTGTCCCCGTCGCTGTCCCCGCTCTCCTCTTCCTTCAGCTGGGCTCGCAACCGGGTTGCCAACCGGGAGGGCAGCCGCCGGCCACCCCCCAGGCCCCCTGCCACCTCCCGGAGGCGCTGCCGCAGCAGCCCCCCTCGCTCCTGGCCCCGCAGCGCCCGCACGGCACCCAGCCACAAATCCACCGTCTCCTCGTCGCTGGAGTCTCTGCAGGGATGAGGCAGGGGGAGAGGCTGCAGCCACCCTCCGCCACCAGCTGCAGCCCCCCACCCCCACCCTCCCCGGGCTCCGGTGGGCTCCCTGCACCCCCCCTGCTCACATCTCCTCATCCTCGATGTCCTGGTGGCTCAAGGGGCTCATGCAGATGGAGCAGATGTTGTTCAGGGTTTCGTAGCACTCGCTGCAATACAGCCCTGGGGAAAACAGGGCCGTGAGAGGGGTGAGAGATTTGGGGAGGGGGATGTCCCCAGTCTAAGGGGGTTCCTACCTTTGCAGCCAGGCGTGATGCAGGCGACGAAGTCCGGCTGCTCTGCCGTCCTGCAGGCCAGGCAGCGTTTCTGCTGGATGCCCAAGAGCCGAGCCAGCCGGGCAAAGGCAGGCAGCCTGCAGGCAGGGACCTGATGATCCACGGGGTGATGCCACCCTCCGGGGGTCTGCAGCAAGGACCCCCGGGGATGGCATTGCCCTTTTGCAATGCCCAGCAAGGCGCTTATGGGATTGAGATGGCTCCCACCCCATGGATGCATCCCCCGGGGGGAGCTTACCTGGAGGTGAGGAAGAGCAACAGCTTGCCTTGGCCGGCGCCGGACGCGTGGTTCGTGGCAGCTTGGTGCAGGGCACGTATCAGCCCTGTCCGCCGTGCCAGGATGGTGCTGTGGAGGAAGAACGTGCGCTCCTGGCGTGGCAGGGATGGGGTGAGGGCAGGCAGCTGCTGAGGGGGTGATTTGGGGGGGGCAGGGGGTGCTTCTCACCTGCTCACGGAGCGGGTAGTAGGCAGCACACACCGCCCGACGCAGGCGTGCCACGTGGACGCCGAAGACGGCGATGAAGAGGCAGATGCCGTACAGGAGTCCTGGTGGGAAGATGAAGAGTCACGCAGGGGTGACCCCCCACCCCGTACCCCAGCCGCCCACCTAGCACGCTGCGGGTGCAGCACCCCCGGTCACCAATGCTGAGGTAGGTGCTGTAGTCTGGCTCCACGGGCTGGAGGATGCAGCGCTGGGAGAGCACCGAGACGTTGCCCTGCTGGAGCACGCCGAAGGCAGAGACCAAGTCACGGAAGATCTCGCTGGAGTAGCCTGTCCCGTTGACGCTGACACCCATCACCGCCGGCGCTGCGGGGCAAACGGCTCAGTCCCAGGGAACGGGGCACCCGCTGCCCCAAAGCCCCGGTGCCCGGCCAGTAAAGCACCCAAGGGTGCAGCTCTGGCACAGTGGGTGCTACTCACCCCTGGCGACGATCTCCCCCTGAAGGTGGTGCTGGACGAGGTCGAGCACCCAGAAGAGGCTGTAGTCGCCCAGGATGATGCTGAGCCCCAGCAGCACATGGCGTAGGACCCCCACGAGCTGCAGCCCATACCGGCGCCGCTCCTGCCGAGACAGCCACAGCCCGGCTGGGTGGGCACGGGAACGCCGTGAGGCCGTGCCATGCCGGGACCCACCAGCTCCTCACCGCGGGGCTGGCTTGGGGGATGTCCCCAGGCTCAGGGCTGACCTGGGGGGATGTAGCGGCCCCTCTCCCAGGCTCTCAGGGGCAGCACGGTGGGTTTGCCCTGCTCCGCCTGCCGCAGGTCCAGCTCCACGAAGCGCCGCGTGATGTAAACGTTGTCAAAGTTGTCGTCCCGCAGGTACCGGCGGCGGTACCGCAGCGCCCTGGGAACACAGAGGGGATGCTGGGCACCAGCACGCTGGGGCCACGTCCTCACAGGGGGCTGGAGCGGGACCCCAGTCCACTCACTGGATGTACATGAAGAGGATGGCAAAGAAGGTGATGTGTGTGAAGAGCCCCAGGACCCGGCGAGTGGGCTCCAGGTGCAGGCGAACGCCCTCCATGATGTCCATGGCCACCTCCCCCAGGCTCTTGCTGGCGTTGAGATTGACGTCGAAGCGGTACGTGGTCAAGACGTCGAACTCAAACTCCCGGCGGACACGGTCCACAGCATCCATGATGGCTGTGGGGGTGACAAAGGGCTGTGTGGTGCTGGGCGTCGGGGTGAGAGCTGGGAGGGGGCAGCGGGAGGGGGCAGAGAGGGATCCCTGACCCCGCCCCCCCGCCATGGCACCGGGATACTCACGGGCTGCGATATTCCTCCTGACGAAAGAGTGGATGTACTGCGGGATGGTGCAGAAGACGAGGGCAACTACAGAGAGAGGGTTCTCTGCCAGGGTGGGGCCCCTGCAACGGGCAGGGGTCTGCCCTGCCACCCCCCACCACCCTGCTGCAGAGGGATAGGGATCTACATACAGTTGGCCAGGCCGCAGAAGGACTTGAAGGTGACGATGATGTAGCAGAGGAAGAAGTAGAAGGGGATGGCGCGCTCGCAGCTGTCCTTGGCCTCGTCGAAGAGGCGCAGGCAGCGGCTGTACGGCGTTCCCAGCTCCCGGTTGCACACCCGGCCCATGGACACCAGCCACAGCCAGACGTTGCGCACGGCTCGGGCTGCGGGCAGGGAGCCGACATGGGGTGATGGGCAGACTGAGAGCAGGATGGGGGCGGGGGGTGTGGGGGGTGCGCTGAAGCTGGGGAGACCCTTGGGGACCCCCTTGCTCACCGACGTGGCTGACGGAGTCCATGATGGAGCGGAAGAACTTGCGAATGCGGTCTCCCACCACCTTGGCTTTCTGGGTGATGTCCTTGATTTTGGCCAGTACGTCTGTGAAGAGAAGGGACCCCTGACTGTACCCCGAGGAGCGAGGGCAGCCTGGGGCCAGCCAGCGCTGCTGGGGCTCCCCGGGAAGGGGGTCTCCCATCCCACCACATCCCCCCCCCAGCGCCTTCTCTCACTCAGCAGCGGCTCCTGGGCCTGTTGCAGCCGCTCGGCCGTCTGGTTGAGGGCGAGCTCGGCCCCGCACGACAGCGACTCGGCCGTCTGGGAGAAGTTGTGCAGGATGTTGGTGCAGGGGCCCTGCACGGCCATGCCCAGCGCCACCACCAGCAGCAGCGTCTTCCCCTCCCCTGCAAGGGACAAGGGGAGTCCTGGGGCTCAGCTGGGATCCAGCAACCCCCCCCCCCGGCATCCCTCCGGCTCCTGGCAGCGGGACCAACGGCTGCTTACTGGTGAAGATGTGGGGCAGCGACAGCAGCACGGTGATCCGCATCTTGGCGGAGAAGGCCATGCCCAGCCCCAGCCCTGCGCCCAGGCTGATGGTGGTGACCAGGCAGTACCAGATGTCGTGGCCTTGGGCCAGCAGCACCAGAGCCCCGTACAGGCTGGCCAGGACCATGCCCAGCACAAAGCTGCCGATGCTGCGGGCAAATTCCCGTGCCTCGGCCGCCTTCTCCGGCATCTGCTGGGGCTGCTCATCCCCAGCCTGCGGTGCCGGGCTCTTCCCCCGGCGCTTCAGCCCCGGCAGGGCTCCGCTCAGCCATGAGACCAGCCCCATGCTGCTTGGGGCTCTCCCACGTTCCTGGGGCTCTCTCAAGCTCTGGGCACAGGGGTGTGCGGGGCAGAACGCGTGAGTCACAATGCCCTGGTTCCAGAGGAACGTCCCAGTGTTGTTGGTTACAGGCGAGCAGCCCGCTGTTGCCAGGACGAGGCGCAGAGCCGTGGAGCCCGTGATGGCTCCTGGGCAAGAGCCCTCGACTGGCACAGAGGCACGCAGGAGGCAGAAACCCCCCAACACAAGTGAGATCTCCTCCTGCCCCCTTTCGCGGCCGGGGCTGCCCATGGGCAGCGGGAGAGGGCAGGGCTGACGCCTCCCTGTCCACCCAGCCCTGAAGCGAGTGTTGATGTTTCTGCTGCCTGCCCCGTGCAGCCGGTTCCTCTGGAGCCGGCCAGACCAGTACCGCAGCAGCAAGTTCTTCCTGCATGCTGGCATCGGGACTCTCTTCGGCCTTGGTGAGTGTCCCCTAGTGCCAAGCCCGGCAGGGGGCCGATGGCACAGGGGACTCAGGGCACATTTGTGGGTTTTTCAGGGCTCTCCCAGCTCCTCATCGTCCCCATGAACATCACGGAGGCACGCAAGGTGCAGGTCACCTGCGGGCTGGCAGGTGAGGATGGGGCTGGGAGGGGACTGGGGCGATGGGGGCCGTTGGGAGCCCCAGGGGGGGTTCTCTGCAGGACCGTGGGGGACAGCTCTGTGCTCCCCACAGGTGTGACTGCCTTGGGCTGGGCCACGTCCCCCCACTTTCGCTGCGCCAGCCTGCTCTTGGCCCCCAAATTCCTGGGCAAGGAGGGTCGGGTCTATGTCCTCTCCTTTGTCCTCGCCGGCATCTACAACGGTAGGGTGCCCCCCCCATCCCTGCATCTCCCCCGGTAGGGTCCTGAGGGCTGGCAGGGTCTGAGCCACCCCTGCCGGTGCCAGGGCCCGTGGCCAACACGTGGCACAACCTGGAGGAGGTGGCACGCTCGCTGGGCTGCGTGGCGGAGCTGCAGGTCAACCACAGCCGCCAGCTCTGGCAGATGACGATGACCCCCATGCGCAGGGTGATGGAGGACATGGTGGTGAGGCAGGGGGCCGGGGCGAGCGGCGGGGGGGCAGGGAGGGGAGCGAGGCCGAGCCTCTGTGTGTGTCTGTGTGCGCGTGTGTCGCCGGCAGCGGAGCGGGCAGACGCTGAACGACGAGATACACAACATCTCGCGCGCCTTCGTGGGGCTGAACGACGAGGTGGCCAGCGAGGCGGGCTACGACCTGCGGCAGAGCCAGGACCAGGACCCCCGGTCGGCCTCCACCACCCAGCAGCTCTACGAGAAGAAGACCAAACTGCGCTGCAACTGTGAGCGGGGCGGGCGGGAGCCTGGCAGCACGCGGTGCCGGCAGCTGCCAGCCAGGGGATGGGGATTCCGCAGCCCCCTGTGCCAGCCTCGCTGGGCACCCTGGGTGGCATCTGGGCCAGCAGGGCTAGGGGTGCATGGGCAGCTGAGGGCTTGTACCCCCCAGATGTGATCGAGCTGGGCATGCAGCGCTGCCGGGACTGGTTCAACGACAAGTACGACGCCTGCATGGCGAAAGTGAAGGTGCCCCTCATCAGCCACCTCCTCTGCCTGCCCATGAAGTTCAGGTTCCTCTGCAACATTGTCAACGGTGGGTGATGCGTGGGACCCCCACCCTGTCCTCCCTCGGTGGGCTGGCTCCAGCTCTGCCCCTTGTAGACCCCGGGATGGCAGCCACAGCCTGGGCCAGGGTGATGCCCAGGGGTCCTGGCTCTGCTGGCACCGTCCCCGCTCCATCCCCGCAGTCATGCACAGCTGGTGCTGGGACAAGATCCCCGTGGCGGGCAACTTCGGGCAGATGTACGACATGGTGAACAACTCCATCAGGAACCTCAGCCAGGAATTCACCGCCAGAGTCGTCTTGCGGGTGAGTGCCTGTCCCCTTCGCCCAGGGCCGGGGTGGGGGCCGGATCCTGCCCAACCCCACGGCCCCTCTGCCGCAGGAGGAGCACCGTGAGATGCTGCTGGGCGCCAACGTGTCGGCGGAGCAGCTGATGGAGGACGTGACCTCGCACCTGCAGCAGCACGGCGACCGCCTGGCCCGGGCCATCTCCTTGTTCCGCCTGGTGCTCTCCTGCACCTTCCTCCTCGTCTTCATCTCGTGAGCCCCGGGGTGGGGTGGGGGGTGAGGGGGGCACCTCTGTGCCTGCTGCAGGGCACAGAGTAGTGGGGGTCTCCTTTGGCAGCAGGTCTAGGGGGGGGGCATGAAGACAAGGGGGAGTCCTGGGGGGCTGCAGCCGGTCCCTTGCCCCCCCCACCCCAGCCCCCCTGCTTCTTTCCAGGGCTTTCTCCTACACCAAGCAGTACTGCCAGAACATCTGCTTCGACAACGTCTACATCAGCACCTACTTTCGCCAAATCGATGCCCGCCGCAGAAAGCAGGTGAAGGGCAAGAAAAGGTGGAGGGCAGCCCCCCCCCCACCCCCCCAGAGGGGGTTCCCGGGGTGCTATGCTGAGCCACCCTGCTCCCCCTGCCCCAGAACAAGCGGACGCTGCTGCCCCTGCACCGGACGGAGGTCTCAGCCGTCATCTTCCCGTGCCGCCTGGCCGTGCAGCCGTCCGAGCTGCGGAACATGGTGAGGGGCTGGCAAGGGGGGGCGGGTCAGGGGGCCGGGGGGGCTGGGGCTGGGGGCAGGCTGGGGCAGATTTCACTTCCCGCAGGTTGTGGAATTGCTGGAGTGCATCGCACCCCTGCTCCTCCTCCTCCTCTCCTGCGGCCTGGACCACACGCTCTTCACCATGCTCAGCATCATCCAGCAGCACTCCTTCGTGCAGTACTCCTTCCACAGTGAGTCCCGTGGTCCCACCACGCCCCGCAGCAATGCAAGGGTCCCCCCAAACATACCCTTCACCCACCTCCCCAGCCCCCCAGCCCCCCAGCCCCCCCCCCCATCATGTGCTCCCATCCCACAGGCCACCACCACTTGGCCGTGAAGGTGACAGGCACGTCCCTGATGGCTCGGCTCCTGCGGAGCACCATCGGGGCCCTCAACACCACCTCCGACACCCAACTGGAGACATCCAACGTCGGTGAGCCCCCCTCAGGGGGAGATGGGACCCGCTCCCAAGCTCCATGGCTTGGTGACCCCTACCTTTGAGAGGGCTCGGGGGGGAGAGGGGGGCTTTTCCCAGGGGGCTCAGCACTGCCACTTTGTCCCCAGCCTGCCTGCCACAGCCGCGGGGCATGACGAGGCAGCAGTACGTGGACAGCTGCCTGCCCCTGGCCATGCTGGTGCTGCTCTGCGTGGCCCAGGTCTACACGTACCGTCTGCGCCGAGTTATCGCTGCCTTCTACTTCCCTAAGGTGAGCGGCAGCCCCGGCACCGGCCGAGGGCCTCATGCCGTCGGGTCTGGCCAGGAGGGCAGTTTTTTTGGGGGGATGCTTGTCCCTGGCCACCCTTCACCATCTTTGCGGGCCCAGCGGGAGAAGAGCCGCGCGCTCTACCTCTACAACAAGCTGCTGCAGCAGCGGCAGGGCTTCGTGTATCGGCAACGGAAGCGGATCGCCCAGCAGGCACGGTGGCAGCGGGCACCGGTGAGCGGGGATGGGGCTGTGGGGCCGGGACCGCACCGGGGTGCCAGGGTGGGGGGCTTCAGTGTGTCCCCCCCAAATCCCAGGTCTGTTGCCTCGTGCGGTGGCCGCTCAGCCCGAGCCCCACACGGCGCCCTTGTCCCCACCGCAGGG
This sequence comes from Leptosomus discolor, assembly GCF_034619465.1. NCBI lineage: Eukaryota > Metazoa > Chordata > Aves > Leptosomiformes > Leptosomidae > Leptosomus > Leptosomus discolor. The sequence continues at coordinate 2,663,383 of NC_141416.1, forward strand.
GACGTCGCTGCGCGAGCGGTGCTGCCAGCGCTGGCCGTGGCTGCGCCGCTTCATGCGCCGGAGCTGCGTGGTGTGCGAGGCACCCGAGACCCCCCGGGACCGGGTCTGCCCGGTGCCCGCCTGCGGCGCCCGGTTCTGCGGGCTGTGCTGGAGGGAGGCGGGCGGCGTGTGCCTCGTCTGCAGCCCCGGGGACGGCGGCCTCTCGCAGGACAGCAGCGAGGAGGAGTTGGGGTACGCGACCTGAGGGCGCCCGGCAATAAAGGCTGCGACGTCCCCGTTCGTGGCGTGAAGTGGGGTCTGTGGGGGGCATCTGAGGGGATGGGGGTCTCTGGTGGATGGAGTGGTGAAAGGGGGTGTAAGGGGGGTGAAGGTGGGGGGTCTTCTGTGTATGGGGCGGTGAACACAGGGGTCTCTGCTGTATGGGCTGGGGAAGGTGGGGGGCTCAAGTATATGGAGGTGGGGTGCTCCACCGAACGAGGCAGTAAAGGTGAGGTCTCCAGTGTACACGGTGATGAAGGCAGCGGTCTCTGGTGTACGGTGGGAGTCTCTGCCATATGGAGGGCTGAAGATGAGGGTCTCCAGTATGTGGGGTGATGGAGGTGGGGGGGCTCCACTGGATGAGGTGGTGAAGGTGAGGTCTCCAGTGTACATGGTGATGAAGGCGGGGGTCTCTGACACGAAGTGCTGAAGGCCAGGGTCTCTGGTGTATGGTGGGGGTCTCTGCCATACTGGGCGGTGAAGACAAGGGTCTCCAGTGTATGGGGTGATGAAGGTGGGGGTCTCCAGTGTATGGTGGGGGTCTCTGCCATATGGGGTGGTGAAGATGGTGGTCTCCAGTGCACAGGGTGCTGAAGGTGGGGGTCTCTGGTGCACAGCATGGTGAAGGCAGGGGGTGTCTGGTGTATGGGGTAATGAGGGCGGGGGGTCTCCACTGTACGGCATCATGAAGGCTGGGGTCTCTGCAGTGTGGGATGGTGTTGGTGGGGGTCTCCACTGTACTGGGTGATGAAGGCGAGGGTCTCTGCTCTCCATCGTACTGGGTGATGAAGGCGGGGGTCTCCAACGCACGAGGTGATAAAGGCAGCGGTCTCTGGTGTACGGTGGGGGTCTCTGCCATACAGAGAGCCGAAGATGGGGGTCCCCAGTGTATGGGGTGATGAAGGCAGGGGTCTTCGATGTATGGTGGGCGTCTCTGCCATACGGGGTGGTGAAGACGGGGGTCTCCAGTGCACAGGGTGATGAAGGCGGGGGTCTCTGCTGCGCGGGCTGGAGAAGGCGGGCGTCTCACCCCGCAGCCGCCCTGAAGGGGGTCTCCGCCGCGGCGCACCGGGCCGTGGCACCGGCTCCCGGCGCACACGGAGCCGCCGCTGAGCGGAGCCCCGGAGCCGCCTCCGAGCCGCCCCCACCCCCGCGGCGGCCGGGCCGGGCTGGGCGGTGCCGGCGAGGCGGCGGCGGGCGGAGCCGGGCGGGGGCCGGGCAGGAAGTTCCTCCCCCCCGGGCCGGACCGGACCGGGCGGCCGGTGGCGGCGGTGGCGGTGCTATGCGCGGCGGGAGCGCCGGCGGGGGCGGCCGCGGCGGGTCGGCTCGGGAGGCGCCTGCCCGGGGCCGCCGAGCCCCGCTCGGGCTGCGGGGGGGCGATGGGGGCGCGGGCGCTGCTCCTCGCCGCGGGGCTGCTCCTCGCCACCGGGGCCAGCGGGAGCGGCGGAGGTGAGTGGGGACGGGGGGCGGGTCCCGGAGGGACCGTGTCCGTGTGCGTGTCCGTGTCCCCCAGCCCGTGGGGGTCCGCTCGTCGCCTCCCTCAGGGGCATCGTGCGGGGACTCTCGGGACCGGCAGCAAACGCGGGGGTGAGGGGGGGCGTGGGGACCGGCAGCAGACGTGGGGACCCGGACGGGACGGGCTCGAGGGGTCGCAGCCCCGCGGGGGTGCTCGGTGGCCCCCCGGGGACCGCAGTTTGGTCCAGCCGCGGAGCCGGTTGCACCGTGGGGACCGGCGCTGCCCGGGGGGGGGGGGGGGGGGGGGGGGGGGGGCTGCTGGGGCCGTGGGGAGCGGGGTCTGCGGGGGACACCCCCCCACCCACCCACTCCAGCATCCTCCAGGCCCCAGGAGGGTGGGGGAAAGCCGGCAGGAAGGGTGGGCTGCGGGGGGTGAAGGACTCTGAGTCAGCCGGGCCGGGCCTCCCAGCTCTGCCCCAGTCCCCGAGCTGGGTGTACTGGTCAGCTGGGCCGGGGCTGATGCAAGGCCTGGCAGGGGACCCCAGGAAGCCCATCCCGAGGCGGGGGCGTGCGCCTCCCTGTCCCCCTGCCGCCTCCCACCGCGGGGGTCACCTCCAGGCGTCCCCCAGGCTCGGCTGGGTGCCCTGGGTGGTGCAGCAGGGGGGGATGCTCGGGGCTTTGCCGGGGGGCACCCCGTGAGCTGCTGGGGTGAGCGTGGGAGTTCTCGTTCCTGCTCCCCACCCCAAATCCCTGCCCGGGCCCTGGGGGGCCAGGCTGTGGTGGGTGATCGTGGAGGTGCCGGGCTGTGGTGGGTGACAGCGGGGTGCCGGGCTGTGGTGGGTGATGAAGCTGTGACGGAGCAGCCCTGGGCCCCGTGCAGGTGACAGCTCGCAGGAGCGCCACGCAGAACTGGGACGCTCCTGGACTGTGACCCCGTGGGTCCTGCAGGATGGCCAGATGCTCAGCCTGGCAGAGGCGACCCAGGTGAGCCCCCCACCCACATCCCTGGGGTGCCTGTGCCGTGTAGAGGCTTGTGACAGTGGGGTGGACGCTGCCTGCACCCCGCCATCTTCCCCTGCCACCTTCCCAGTGCGGGAAACCTGGCACCCAGGTCCCCCCGGCCCCAAGTCTTTGGGGGTCGAAGCACCCAGAGCATGAGGGGGCCCCCAGCAAATCCCCCTTCCCCTCGTCTCCTGATGCTGGGAGGGCCCTTGGTGGGTCGGGGCACCCACCCTGCGCCCGGCACCCCTCCCAGCTCGGGCGGAAGGGCCCAGCCCGGCCCGCAGCCGTTGGGAGTCTCTCCGAAGTTTCCGCCGCTCTGCACCGGGCAGGAAGCGCAAGGGGTGGCGGGGGGTGGGTCCGGCTCCGTCCGACCCCCCCTTCCCCAGCACAATGAGCCCGGGAGGGAGGGACGCTTCCTGCGAGGCGTGAGGGTGGGGGCCAGGGTGGCCGGGGGGTCCCTTCCGCCCCCTCCCTCCAGGCACACGCCAGGGCTAGGCAGGTCCCCCGGCCCCCCCGCCAACACCCCGCTGGGGATCCCGGCGTTTCAGAGGGTGCGTGGGGATAGGAGAGGACCCACTGTTTGGCCCAGGGTTGGGTCCCGTGGGGCAGGGGGTCCTCCTGTAACCGCTGCCTGTGGCAGGGGGGTTTCCCTGCCCGGCTGCAGATCCTGCTGGAGCTGGAGGGGACGAGGCTGGTGCTGGAGCTGGAGCAAAACTGGTGAGTTGGCGGCTGGCTGGGGCAGAGCGGGGGTGGGAGTGGGATGGGGGTCCCAGGGGTCCTGTATCCATGAATGGTGCGTGTTGGGTGGGGGTCCTGTGGGCTCTATCTCTATCCGTGGTGCATCAAGGGGTGGGGGTCTGGGGGTCCCTCTCTCCATCCGTGGTGCGCCTGGAGTGGGGATCCCTTGTTCCCCCTCTCCATCCATGGTACACGTGGGGTGGGGGTCTCAGGGACCCTGTCTCCATCCGAGGTGCACCCACAGCAGAGTGGGAGCTACTGGGGTCCCCGTTTTCATCAAGTAGTGTGCTCAGAGTGGGGTGAGCTGGGGGGTCCCTGCTGTGGGATGACGCGTGCCTCTGGCAGGGAGCTGGTGCTGGGCACCGGGGTGCTGCTCTACTACCTGCCCAACGGCACGCGGGTGACGCAGGAGGCCAGCAAGCAGGTAGGACCCGGGCACATCGTGTCCCCAGCAGTGCCCCTGAGCTCTCTCCATCCCCCAGGGAGACCCCAGTACAGGGCTGGCTCCTGAGTCCCCCTCTCTGCTGCAGGAGCACTGCTGCTACCAGGGGACGGCGCGGGGCTTCCCCGGCTCCTGGGCCAGCCTCTGCGCCTGCGCCGGACTCAGGTGAGCCCCTGGCCCTGGCAGTCCCTGAGCGTGGCTCCTGCTGTGCCGCTGATGCCCCCTCTCCCCTTCCCCAGTGGCCATCTCTGGCTGTCGGAGACCAGGAGCTACGGGCTGGAGCCGGACGCCGGCAGCCCCCCGGGGCAGCACGTCGTGTACCGGCCGCGGGAGGCCCGGCTGGTGCCACGGGCCTGCGGGCAGGGTCCCCTGGACCCCCCTCGGCCGGAGGCGGAGGAGACGGAGCCCCCCTGGCCGCAGAGGGTAGGTCACCTGCGGGTCTTGCCCTGCCGGAGGGGGTCCCGTCACCCACGCCCTGACCCCCCTCTCCTCCTCAGGGCAAGCGGGCAGTGGCAGAGCAGCGGTTCGTGGAGCTGGTGATGGTGGTGGATTACGCTGCGGTGAGTGCTGGGCGGTCGCCCCCGGTCCAGGGGTTGCCCTCCTCCCCCCACCGGCCCCCCTGATGCCCCTCCCTGCATCCCCAGTTCCAGAATTACCACGACCTGCAACGTGTCCGCACCCGCACCCTGGAAATCGCCAGCCATGTGGACGCGGTGAGTCACCGCTGCGACCCGCCGGGCACCGTCCGTCCCAGTCCGGTGCTCGGCTCGGCTGTGCCCTTGCTGCTGTGGTGCTGGGGGTTTCTGACTTCCCCCCCCCCCCCCCCCCCCCCCCCATCGTCGCCGTGTCCCCCCCCCCCAGTTCTTCCAGCCGCTGGGAGTGCGGGTGGCCTTGCTGGCTGTGGAGGTCTGGAGCGAGGGCGACAGGTTCGCGGTGGGCGGCAGCGCCCGGGCTGCGCTGGAGCGGTTCCTGCGCTGGCGCCGGGAGGATTTGCTGCCCCGGCTGCCCCACGACAACGCCCAGCTCCTCACGTGAGTGGGGGACAGGGATGGGGGACAAGGGACGAGGCAGCCAGGCAGCCCTCCCCGACCCCTGCGCTCTCTCCCCAGGGGTGTCCGCTTTGAAGACGTCTTGGTGGGGATGTCGGCTCAAGCCTCCATGTGTTCCCCCGCGCGCTCCGGGGGGGTCAGCATGGTCAGTACCTCCTGTCCCCACCCTGTCCCCCCGCCACCTGCCTGCCCTGACCCCATCCTGTCCCGTAGGACCACTCGGTCAGCGTCCTCGTCATCGCCTCCACCGTCGCCCATCAGCTGGGGCACAACCTGGGCATGCGCCACGACAGCGCCGGGCGCTTCTGCGACTGCAGCGACCTCCGGCAGGACCGCGGCTGCATCATGGCATCGCCCACGGGGTGAGGGCAGCAGGCAGGGCTGCTGGGGGGGCGCTGGGGCTGAGCCCCTTCCCCACCTCATCGGCCCCTCTCCGGCTCCGCAGGCTGACGCCTGGCTTGAGCTTCAGCAACTGCAGCCGGCAGGACCTGGAGCGCAGCCTGCGGCAGGGACAGGGCTGGTGCCTCTCCAACGTCCCCGAGCCCGGGCGCCTGGCTGGGAGCCCCTACTGTGGGAATCGCTTCCTGGAGCAGGGCGAGGGCTGCGATTGTGGCCTCAGCATGGTATGGGGGGGCTCCAGGCGGGCTGGGGTCCCCCCTGCAGCCACCCCCCCTTCTCCTGAGCCTGGGGCTGCCCAGGGGCACTGTGTCTTGGCCCTGCTGTGGGGCTGGCAGGGGGGATGCCAGTGCCCCCCCGCTCACCACAGCCCCTCTGCCGGCAGGAGTGCACCGATCCCTGCTGCAACAGCAGCACCTGCCAGCTCATGCCCGGGGCCGAGTGCGCCACGGGGGACGCCTGCTGCCAGGATTGCCAGGTACGTGGGGACAGGCATCCGGCAGCGCTGCCACTCCAGCGGCTCACCAGGGTGGGTTTCTTGGAGGGTCCCCACTTATTTGTGTCTCCCCCCCCCTTGCAGCTGCGCCATGCCGGACACCCGTGCCGGGAGCCCCTGGGCGAGTGCGACCTGCCCGAGTTCTGCGACGGGCTCTCGCCGCGCTGCCCGCCCGACGCCTTCCTGCAGGACGGGCAGCCCTGCGCCGGCGGGCAGGCGGTCTGCTACGGCGGCGCCTGTGCCACCTACGAGGGGCAGTGCCAGCAGCTGCTGGGGCCAGGTACGGCAGGGCCGGGGTGGGGACCAGGGCCAGGGGCTGGCTGGGGGTGCTGAGGCTCGCTGCCCCCCCCGCCACTGCAGGTGCCAGCCCCGTCTCCAGCTCCTGCATGGCCTCCCTGAACACGAAAGGGGACGAGCGCGGGCACTGCGGGCAGCTCCCCAACGGCTCCTACGTTGCCTGTGCCCAGCGGTGAGTGCTGACCCCCCCCCTCGCCATCCCACCCTCGCTGTGCTCCCGCTGCCCCTGACCCCTCTGTCTCTGCAGGGACACCGGCTGCGGGATGCTGCAGTGCCAGCGCAGCAGCCCCCGTGGGGACAGACCTGAAGAGTCTTGCCAGGGGACCCTCGTGCCTGGGGACAAGGACGTGAGCGATGCGGCGATGGTGCTGCCCGGCACCACCTGTGGCCCTGGGAAGGTGGGTGCCAGGGCAGCGGGAAAGGGGCCGGGGGGCTCGTCCGGTGCTGACGCCCCTTCCCTCGGCAGGTGTGCCTCCAGCACCGGTGCCAGGCCATCTCCGCGCTGGGTGACCAGCAGTGCCAGAGCAAGTGCCACGGGCACGGGGTGAGCGTGGGGGCCAGGGAGTGGGTGCCGGAGGTGGGGACCTGCCGGGGGCTGAGGCTCGGTGTCGCCCACTCAGGTGTGCAACAACCACGGGCACTGCCACTGTGAGCGGGGCTGGGCCCCCCCGACCTGCCAGAGCCCCGGCGCGGGGGGCAGCCAGGACAGCGGCCCCGCCGCCCTGGAGCGAGGTGAGGGCAGAGGCCGGCGGCCGCCGCAGCCGCTGCCGTGCCAGAGAATGGGGCTTTGTGCGACGGAGCTGGCGTGGGGTGCAGCGGGGAGGGGGGCTGACGTGGCTCTCTCCGCAGGGGGAAGCGCCCTGCCCACCGCCCTGCTGCTGAGCGCGCTGCTGGGGCTGGCCCTGGCGCTGGGGCTCTGCCGTGCCCACCGCGCCGGCCTGCACAAGCACCTCTGCCAGCTCGGCAAGGGGACCTCCTGCCAGTACAGGTAACCGGGCCGGCGGCGACGGGGGGGGGGGGGGGGGGTGGGGGTGGCACGGGGGTGGCACGCGCGCCTTGTGCGTGTGCATGCGGGGGCCGCGGCAGGCCCTGGAGCTGCATGCGGGCGCGCACACGTGTGAGGCGGGTAAGCGGGGCGCGTGCATGGGCGTTTGCACGCGTGTGCCCCGTGGCGGCGGACCGAGCCGTGGGCATGTGTGTCCCCGAGCAGGCGATGGCCTCTGTGTGTGTGTGTGTGTGCATCCCCCCTGCATCCCCCCTGCATCCCCCCGGCGCAGATAGCAGACCCTGTCATGCATCGTCGCCCCATGTCATCGCGGTTCCTCCCCCCATGTCACCGCTGTTCCTTCCCCCCCCCCCCCCCCCCGCTGGCACCCCCTGAGCCCCCCACTCTTCTCCCCACAGCGCTGAGACCCGGGTCCGATTCCTGGGTCCAGAAGCCCCAGACGGCTGGAGCGGGTAACGTCACTGCCGGCGCCTGGGCGTGGGGCTGTCCCTGAGCCATCCTGCTTCGCAAGGCCTCCGGTGCTGCGATCTTCCCCTGGCAGTGCCCGTGGGGTGTGGGGCAGCCCCGGGGTGCAGGGTGTCGCATCTCCTGGTGCCGAGGGGTTCGTTTCTCTTGGGCTTCTGCTGGTGTCGGTGTCACTCGGTCGCCGTGTGGGGTCCCTCGACCGCCTGGAGCGAGTGGGGCCTCATCCTGCCTCTCCCCTGCAGGATCTCGCAGCCAGAGCCCCGGTCGGGCAGCCAGGGCCCCCCCGAGCGACCCCGGCCCCCACAGTGGCGTCAGGCCACGGAGCTGCAGGTCATGCACAGCAGCAAGGTGAGAGCAGGGAGGGGGGCTGGGGCTGGAGCGGTGGGGGGGGGGGGCTGGGGGTGGAGGGGGCTGCTGGCGAGGGTGAGGCTGTCACCGTGGTAACAGGCTGCAGTTGCCGTGGGTACCGGGGTTTGGGCTGGTTGTTGCCGAGGTACCAGCTCTGAGCATCCCTCCGTGCCGGCGCTGTGTGGTTCAGCTCTGCGGCACCCCGGGACAGGAGCAGCCTGGCACAGCTCTGGACCGTGCCGCTCCGCTGCCCCGTGCCACGCTCGGCACTGGCTGAGCTTCTCCAGGATCGGTGCCCGGCCAGGGGCCGCGGTGGCCATCAAAGCCAGGGCTGCGGGTGCGGGGCTGAGCCCCAGAACCACCCGCTGTGTGTGTGTGTGGGGGGGGTCTCTGCTTTGCGGTGGGAGGGGGGTCTCCGCATGCTGCACGGCTTGCCCTGCTCCAGGGCTGCATGGCGTGCCTGCCCCCTCTCCCTCTCTCCGCAGCCGACTGCCCTCGGTTCAGTCCGGCCTGACCCACCCTCCCGCCCTCTCCCACCGGACCCTCCTCCCAAGGTAACACCCGGGCTGGGGTGGGGGTCCCAGGCAGCACCTCCCTGGCCGCCGGCCACCCCTGCATGCCTGCCTGCGCACCAGCTCTTGGGGACCTGCGGGCTGTGGCCCCTCCGTGGTACGGCTGCTGGTGCCCGGCAGAGCCAGCAGCCCGACATGGGAGAGCTCTGGCCCCCCCAAAAAACCTCCTGCCCAGCAGCCGCTGGTCCCCAAGCTGTCTCGCTGTCCCTGAGCTGTCTCACTGTCCCTGCTCTCTCTGCCCAGGCCCCCCCCTCGGACAGGCCACCTCCCCCCACACGCCCGCTGCCCGCGGACCCCGTGACGCCAGGCACTCAGGTAACGGTGGCACGGCACGGCGGCGGTACCAGCGTGTGGGGCAGGACGGCGTGCGCCTGGGCCGGGCCTCCCCCTGCCCTCTCCTGGGGCAAGGGAGGTGGTTTGGGCCCCCCCTAAACCCATCAGGGGGGGTTGGCCTGTGCTGGGGCTTTGACACCCCCATTCCCCTGCAGCCCCCAGGTCCGCCCAAGCCCCCTCCACCTCAGCGGCCTCTGCCCTTGAACCCCCCGGGGCCTTCGGTCCCTCACAGCGAGACACCCCCCAGACACCCCTATGTCACGGTGATTCCCTCCAGGTGAGCATGAGGTGATGGGGTGGGGGCAGGACTGCGCTTGAGGGGGGCCAGGGTGGGGGCTGCAAGGGGCCAGAGCAGGGTGTCAGCATGGGGGGGGGGGGGGGGGGGCTGTGGGGTTCTGAGGGGGGCAGGGGGCCAGACTGGGGTGCGGGTGGGGGCTGCGGAGGGGGGGAAGGAGGAGTGGGATGCCAGAGCTGGGGGCCAGGGGCTGCAGCGACCAAGGGGGAGGGGGGGGGGGGTGTCCAGAGCAGGGTGCAGGTGGGGGCTAAGGGGCTGCAGGGGGTCGGTGGGGGGGGCCAGGGGCGGTGGGGAGCCCGAGCAGGGGGCCACGGTGTGAGCCCGGCCCCATCACCGCCCGCCTCTCTTCCCCCAGGCCGGCCCCCCCGCCACCGCCCGCGGACGCCCCGGGGGAGGCCTGAGCCGCGGGCCGGGACCGCCGCAGCGCTGGAGCCGCGGGGAAGGCCTCGCCTGGGGCCTCGCCGCCCGCTTGTCCCCCGCCGACGCCAATAAAGGGGCTGTGAGCTGCCTCCGCGCTGCCTCCGCCGCGCCGGGGACCCGGGCCGGGGGGAGCGGGGTCGGCGGCACCGTGCCGCAGAACTACAACTCCCGGGAGCCCCCGCGGCGCCCGCCGGAAGTGCCGCCTCCCGCGCAGGAAGTGGCTTTCGTGCGCTATCGCCCCCTGGCGGAGACTGTGCGCGCAGCCGGCGCGGGGGGGGGGGGAGCAGGGGGCTCCCTTGGAGCCACGTGGGCACGGGCACACGCGTGTGCAAGAGCTTCCACGTGCACGGGAACATGCGTGTGCAGGAGCTGCCTCGTGCACGGACACACGTGTGTGCAAAAGCTGCTACATGCATGGACACGTGTGTGCAGGAGCTGCCTTGTGTGTACGGGCACACGTGTGTGCAGGAGGTGCCGTGTATACAGGCACATGCGTGTGTAGGAGCTGCCATGTATACAGGCACACACGTGTGCAAGAGCTGCCACACGCATGGACACACGTGTGCAGGAGCTGCCTCTTGTGTACAGGCACATGTGTGTGCAGGAGCTGCCACGTGCATGGACACAAGTGTGTGCAAGAGCTGCCACGTGCATGGACACAAGTGTGTGCAAAAGCTGCCTTGTGTATGGGCACACGCTTGTGCAGGATCTGCCATGTGCATGGATGGACACACATGTGTGCAAGAGCTTCCTCATGTGGGCACACACGTGTGCAGGAGCTGCCCGGTGTGTGTGGCCACACACAAGAGCTGCCTTGTGCAAGGACATGTATGTGTGCAAAAGCTACCTCGTGTACAGGCGTACACATGTGCAGGAGCTGCCCCATGTGCAGGGACACACGCATGTGCAAGAGCTGCCCCTTGTGTATGGGCACACATGTGTGCAAGAGCCACCTAGTGTGCAGGGACACATGTGTGTGCAGGAGCTGTTCCTTGTGTATGGACACACGTGTGTGCAAGAGCCACCTGGTGTGCAGGGACACGTGTGTGCAGAAGGTCCCACGTATGTGTGGGCACACGCATGTGCAGGCGATGCCACACACGTGGACACACACGTGTGCAAGAGCTGCCCCTTGTGCACGGGCACACGCGTGTGCAAGAGCCACCCAGTGTTCAGGGACCCGCACCGCTTCCCGGGTCCCGCCTCGCCTGGCCGGTGCCGGTGCCGGTACCGGGTGCTGATGCCCGGCGGGGGGCGGGGGCGCTGAGCGCAGGGACCACCCGGTGCTGCCGGTCCCACCCGGTGCTGCCGGTCCCGGGTGCCCGGTCCTGGTGCCGGATTGGTGCGGGGCTCCCGGTGCCGATGGATATCGGAGGTACCGGTCAGTGCGGGGTTGGGGTGGGGGTACCGGGAGGGTGCCGGTGCCACCAGTCACGGTGGCGATGGATGTCGGAGGTACAGGTCGGTGCGGGGTTGCCGGTCCCGGGTGCCCGGTCCTGGCGCCGGTCGATGTCCACGGTACCGGTACCGGGTTGGGGTGGGGATACCGGGAGGGTGCCGGGGACGCCGGTCCCGGTGGCGGGGGGGGTGTGTGTGCCGGATTGGGGCGGGGCTGCTGGTCCCGGTGGCGATGGATGTCAGAGATACCGGACCGGTGCCGGGTTGGGATGGGGGTACCGGGAGGGTGCCGGGGATACCGGGAGGGTGCCGGTGCCGCCGGTCCCGGTGGCGGAGTGTGTGTGTGTGTGTGCCGGACTGGGGCGGGGCTGCCGGTCCCGGTGCCGACGGATGTCGGAGGTACCGGCCGGTGCGCGGTTACCGGTTCCGGGTGGGTACCGGGGTGGTGGTCCCGGTGCCGGGTTGGGGGGGGGGGGGGGTGTGCCGGTGCCGCCCCCCAAGGGTTAATGGCACTCGGGGAAGTTGCCGGGCGGCGGCGCGGCGCGGATTGGCCCGAAGTTGGCGGGGCGGGCCGGGCCGTGCCGAGCCCCGCCGGGCCGGGCCGCCCCCGCCCCCCGCCGGCCCCCGCCCCGGCCCCGGCCCCGCCGCCCCCCGCCGCCGCCGCCGCCGCCGCCGCCGGCGGAGCCATGCGCCCCGCGCCGCTGCTCGGGCTCCTGCTCTGGGCGCCGCTGCTCTGCGCTCCGCCGCCGCCGGTGCGCGGCCTCCGCCACGGCGTCTACTGGAACGGCAGCAACCCCAGGTAGCGCCGCCGCCCCCCCCCCCCCCCCCCCCCCCCCGCCCCCCGGCTCCCGCCGCCTTTGTGAAGCCCCGGGCCCCGCCGAACCCCGGGCCCGCGCCGCCGGGAGGGTCGGGGCGGCGGGCGGTGGGCTCCCGGGTAGGGCGGAGCTGGCGGGCACCGAGCCACCGGGCAGCCCTCGGGTGATACCGAGACGGTGAGTACCTGCCGGTGGTACCGGGCATCCCCGGCGGCACCGAGCCCCCGGCGGCACCGAGCCCCGGCCGGTAGTGAGCAGGTGAGTATCCTCCGGTGGTACCGAGCCACCGGGCACCCCTGGGTGTTACCGAGCTGGTGAGTACTGCCGGTGGTGCTGAGTCCTGAGCAGTACCGAGCCCCAGGATGGTACCGAGCTGGTGAGTACCCCCGGTGGCACCAAGTCATCGGGCATCCCCGGTGGCACTGAGCCCCAGGTGGTAGCGAGCAGGTCAGTACCCCCGGTGGTACTGAGCCCCGGGTGGCACCGGGCATCCCCAGGCGATGTCAAGCCACCAGGCACCCCTGGTGGCACCGAGCCCCAGGTGGTACCGAGCCCAGGGTGGCACCAAGCCACCGGGCATCCCCAGGTGATGCCAAGCCAGTGAGTACCCCTGGTGGCGCCAAGCCACCAGGCACCCCCAGTGGCACCGAGCCCCGGGCAATACCAAGCCACTGAGCATCCCCAGGCGATGCTGAGCTGGTGAGTACCCCCGGTGGTGCTGAGCACCGGGCAGCACCGAGCCACTGGGCATCGCTGGTGATACCGAGTCACTGCCAGTGGCACTGAGCCCTGGGTGGCAGCGAGCAGGTGAGCACCCCTGGGTGATACTGAGCTCTGGGTGTTACCAAGCCAGTGGGCAGCCCCGGTGGCATCAAGCACCAGGTGACACCAAGCTGGTGGGCACTTCTGGTGGTGCCAGGTCCCCGGTGGTACCAACCTGCCCTGAGCCCAGGCGCCCTTGGTGGTACCGAGCTTTGGGCATCCTCAGGTGGCACCAAGCCTGGGCACGCTTGCTGAGCAGCCCTGGGGTACTTGTGGCCAGTGGGCAACGAGCCTGGGGTCACCCTGGGCGGCATCAAGCCAGTGGGTGGCACTGCCAGGGCTGCGGGTCCCCATGGTGGGTGCCCCCACTGGTGGGGGCCCACTGGGCACAGCCCAGCCCCTGCCCAGCCAGGGGTGCTGCCTGCAGGCTCTGCCATCATCAGTGGGCCGGGGTCCGGCCCCATCCCTCCTGCCGGCCTCCTCCATTTTAGGCATTTCCCAGCTCAGAACTGCTCAGGGAGCAGGGAGGCAGGGTCGGGGTGCTGTGCTGGTGGTCCCAGGGGCTCTGCTCGCCCCCCAAGGGTCTCATGCCCTGGGCCCACTGGGCTGGGGCAGGTGGGCACACGCCAGGCAAGGCTGGGGGCACCGATGCTGCTTTGCTCCCCCCAGGAACCTGCGGATGGAAGATGTGGGAACCCACCACCCGTGGGTGCCCTGGGAAGATGGGGGATGGGGGCTGCGTGCCCCTCCACAGGGTCAGGGCAGGGCCCAGGCCCCCGGCAGCCCTCGGTCCTGCCCGGGCTCGTCCTGGCCAGCATCGCCCGGCGGGATGCTCTGAGTCAGCGGGGAGCCTGCGCCCGGTCCTGTCCTTGAAGAGCCCCCGGCTTCGGGGTGGGGGTGGGGGGCTGCTGGGGCCCGAGCCTCCCTGGCTTGACAGCGCTGCCGGCCCGGTGATTAATGCACCGGCCTCCGCCACAGCTGCCAGGACTCTGCGCCTGGTCTAAACACCGCCTGTGCCTGCACCGGGGCGGGAGGTGGGGCGGGGGGGGGGGGGGCTGCAGCCCACCAGGGTCCCCCCACCAGGCAGGACAGGGCAACCCTGGCCAGCCCTGGAGCGGCTTGGCAACGCCATCCCTGCCACGATGCGGCCAGCCAGGCCGGGGCCCTGCCGCTCCGGTGCGTGCCCAGGCCGGGAGACGCGGGCGCAGGGCGGAGGTTGCCGCCCTGCTGGGGCTGGGAAGGGGGAGAGGGGCTCCTGCTCCGTCATGCGTCCCAGGCAGGCAGGACCAAGCGTGTGCACATGTATGTGCACATAGGCATGTGTGTGTGCACACGTGTGTGTGCCTGCAGAGGTGGCTGCTCCACCCTGGCTTGGCCGCACACGCTGTTTGCACAGGCGTGAGCTCATGCCGCCCCAGCAGCCACGCCGGTGCCTGCCTGCCCGCGCAGGTACCCGGCCTGGGCCCCCTCCCCTGCCTGCCCGGCCAGCAGAGACCCCCCCTGTGCCCCCTGCCCCGGCCAGCTGCCGCCCTGCAAGCACCGGGCCAGTGCAGGAGGCGTCAGGCGGGAAGGCCCCCCGTCGAGGTGTCAGCACCGATCAGCACCGGGGGCGATGAGGCGGGCGACTGGGGCGAGGGGCTTTGTGTCCCGGCTGGGGGGGGGCTGGGCTCCCCCTGGCCGCAGTGGCCGAGCCCATTCAGCTCCAGCGGCCTGCGGCTAATCCGAGCTGATGCCTGGTTGTGCAGAGCGGGAGGGTGCCCGGTGGCTATTTTGGCAAAAGCCCCTCTACCTGCTCTGCCGGGGGGTGGGGGGGGGGTGGAGGGGGCGGCAGGGTGTCCCTCCTGGGGGACAGCAGGACCCCCAGCGCCCGCTCCCCAACTCACCCTGCCCGGCAGGTTCCTGCGGGACGACTACACCATCCAGGTGGCCATCAATGACTACCTGGACATCTACTGCCCGCACTACAAGGGGACCGTGCCCGCCGGCCGGGCAGAGACCTTCACGCTCTTCATGGTGGACCAGGAGGGCTACCGCGGCTGCTACGAGACCCCCGGTGCCTTCAAGCGCTGGGAGTGCAACCGGCCCCAGGCGCCCTTCGAGCCCGTCCGTTTCTCGGAGAAGATCCAGCGCTTCACCCCCTTCTCGCTCGGCTTCGAGTTCCAGCCGGGCGAGACCTACTACTACATCTGTGAGTTCACCCCGGGGGTGCAGCGGGGTGGCCGCACCGGGGGCTGGGTGCAGCCGGGGTTGCGTCCCGCCAGGGTCCTGGTGCAACTGGGTTTGGGGCACATCGGAGGGTCGTGGTACCCCAAGGATCTGGATGGAGCTGGGGTGGGGGTGCAGAGGAGGGTCCGGCTGTTCCAGGGCTCTGGATGTAACTGCGGTTGGGGGTGAACGGGGAGGGGGTGTGGATGCAACCGGGGGGGGGGGGGCGGTCTGGATGCAACCAGGACTGAGGTGCATGTGGGGAAGGGTCCAGCTGCACCCAGGGATCTGGGTGTAACAGCTTTTGGGGTACATGGAGGAGGATTGGGGTGCACGAGGGGGTCAGGGTGCACTGAGGACCTTGCTGCGGGTGGGATTGGGGTGTTTGGGAGGGTCTGGCTGTACTGGGGCTCTGGCTGCAACCGGAGTTAGGGCACACAGGGGAGTCTGGATGTCCCCGGGGGTCGGGGTACAACCAGGGCTGGGGTGCATGGGGGGGGTTCCGGCTGCACCCAGGGCTCTGGATGCAACAGAGATTAGGGTACATGCGGGGAGAGTCGGGGTGCACGGGGGTCTGGATGTCCCGGGATAGGGGGCGCGGGGGCTGCCGGGCCCTCCCTCCGCCGGGAGGGGGCGCCCCAGGCCCGGCTCTGGCCCGGCCCGGCCGTCGGAGGGGCCCGTCCCGGGCTGGGGGGGGGCCTTGCCGGGGGGGGGGGGCTGTGCTGGGGGGGAGCCGCTGATGTGTCCCCCTGTGCCCAGCTATCCCCAGCCCCGAGAGCGCCGGGCGCTGCCTGAAGCTGCGCGTCTCCGTCTGCTGCAGAAGCACCAGTGAGTCCGGATTGGGGGGCGGGGGCTGCACCCCAAAAGTCTGGGGCTCCCCTTCCCCTGCCTTTGGGGCAGGCTGGTCCCTGCTGGGGGGTTTTGGGGCCTCGGGGGTGACACCGTGTGCCCCAGAGGAGCCAATCACTGACACTGTCGGGGTCTGTTTCAGCGCCAGAGCCAGCGACAGAGGTTCCCAACTCGCAGCCCCACGGGCGTGGGGGGCGAGAGGGTGAGTACGGGGTGGGCAGGGGGGGCTGGGGACTGGCGGGGGGGTTGCGGGGGCTGGTTCACCCTGACCTCTGCTCCTGCCCTGGCAGACCCGGTGCCCGCCCGGGGTGTCGCGACCCCGCTGCAGCCCCGTGCCCCGTGCCTGGCACTCACGCTCCTGGCCCTGCTCTGGATCTGACCCCCAGCGCTGCCTGTGGCGGGGAGAAGGGCTCCTCTGCCGCACCGCCCGCTTCCAGACTCTTCCTCCACTGCCACCCCCCCACCCCTCTCCCCCCAAGCCAGTGCGGCAGCCTTGGGCCACCTCTTGCCCACCGGACCTCCACAGAGCCAAGCCGGGGCCAGGAGCTCTGAGCTGGAAGGTGAGGGGGAAGTGGGGGGCTCCGGAGTAGTGGGTACCCCCTGGGGGCTGGTCCCCCTTGCTGCAGCATTCCCTGACGGGGCTCTCTCCCTCCCAGGGATCTCGCTCCCCGCTGGCGTCGCCGCACGTCGGCCCCGCTGCCGGCCATCCTGCTCTGGTGCTGGGCCCCCCGCAGCTCGGCCGATGCCTGCTCTGCCCCAGAGCCGTCACCTCATCTCGTGCCTTCCCCCCATGGACCCCCTGCCGCTGGGGGCCAGGGAACCCCCCCTCCAGGCCCTGGAGCGGGGTGGCAGCTCCTCCAGGTGCCGGAGGGAGGCTGGTGCCTGGCTCCTCGGCTGCCTTGTCCTCCGGCGAGGACACACCGATCTGTCTTCTGGGAAGACGCCCCTACGGTTTGGTTTTAACCCCTGGTAGTGACTGAGCCGAGCAATACAGTGTTTGCAAGATCGCTGTGCAGCCCCCAGCCCCGGCCTCGCGCTGCCCACCGTCCCCTCCTGCCCGTGCCTGCCTGCCCGTGGTCCCCTCCTGCCCGCGGTCCCCGTCCCCGCAGAGATGCTGGGACACAGGCTGGGGTGGCCGCTCCCTGGGGGTGCCTGCGCCTCTCTCCGCAACCTTTTAAGGCCGGGGGTTTAATTGCAGCGATTTGATATTGAGACGT
This sequence comes from Leptosomus discolor, assembly GCF_034619465.1. Taxonomy (NCBI): domain Eukaryota; kingdom Metazoa; phylum Chordata; class Aves; order Leptosomiformes; family Leptosomidae; genus Leptosomus; species Leptosomus discolor. Next base: position 2,680,201 of record NC_141416.1, read on the forward strand.
CAGCTCATGTCACAGGGAGAGCTTTAATTACAGACGAGCTGCCTGCAATTAGCGCCTGGCAGCAGGACCCAGAGCCGGCTGCTGGCGCCTGGGATGGGACGGGGGTGAGAGGGGGGGGTGGGTGGGATTTGGGGGGGTCGCTCATCCGGAGCCCCCAACCAGGTGCCCTGGTCCCGCCTGCTGCCCTGGGCTGAGCTTGGGCTGCCTGCGGGGCAGTGGTCCCCTGTCCAGCTGTCTGTCCGCCCGCTGCGGACCCCATTAAGGTGCACCCCAAAGCGGGGAGCTGTGGGGGCCACAGTTGGGGTTTCCCCCTTTGCCGATGGGGCACCCAAGGTGCTGCAGGAGCTGATCTCGTGGCACAGCCGGGTCCCTGCTGGGGTCATGGAGCCGTGGGATGGAGCCGGTGGCGCCATGTCCCAGGACGAGAGGGTTGCTCGAGGCTCCTGCAGCAGCTCCTGACCCCCCCGCCCCATGGGTGCAGCACCCTGCTTCCCTCCTTGGGGGGGGGCCCAGCAGGGGCTGAGCTCCCCATGGGGCCACCAGCAGCCGGGCCCTCGCAGCCCCCTCCCCGCGCAGGCGTTGCCGGCCGCCTGCCGCAGTGGTGCTGGGCACGTCAGACAGGTTTTATGGCTTCTCGGGAGAAACTGCTTGGCAAGAGGCTGAGCAGAAGCATCGACCGTGCTGTGCCCCTCCCCCCCCCCGTGCACCGCTGCCTGCCCTTCCCCCGCTGCACCCTGCACCCCATCCTCGCGCGAGCAGGGGCACCCCATCCCCATGGGGGGGGGGGGGGGGCAGTGGGGCCTGGCCCCACTGCAGGGGCCGCAATGGTGCCCAGAGGCTGCCTGGTGCAGGGGGGACCATGCCCTGTGGGCCCCCACCCCCCCTACCATGCAGGGATGGTGGGGAGACCTTGCCCTGTGGGCCCCCCCACCAGGTGGGGGTGACACCATCTGGGCTGAGTGCACCCAAGGGACCCCCATGTGGGATGCTGGGAACAACCATATCCTGAGGGATTCCCATGTGGGGGTGCTGGGTGGGGGCATTCCCACTAAGGACCCCCATGTGGGGACATCGGGGGTGATGGTGACCTGTGGGACGCCAATGCTGGGAGAGGGGGGTTGTGCATGTGGAAATCCCATGCATGGATGATGGGGGGGGCTGTGCCCCGTGGGCCATCCCCATGTAGGGATTCCATCTGAATTCCATCCGAGCTGCCCATCTTGCTGCCCCACCCCTCCCAAGGCTTTCCTAGGTGAGACCGAGGGGTCCCCGCAGGTCCCCGAGGGTGGGTGGCAGGTTCAGGAGCAGCGGGGCCCTGTCCTTGAGCGGGGGGTTGCTTGGTATGCGGGAGCCGCTGCCGGCTTCAAATCCCATCGACTTCCAATGAGCAATGCCATCAATAAAAGCTAATTGATGGCACGGCCGCTCCAAATCAGATTCCCCATCCCCTGAATCGAATTGATGGCTCCGCGCCCTGCAGCCAGCCGCGGCAGAAATTGAATCTATTAAAGGAATAGGCTCCATTAGCCCGTCCCTTCTGTCTCGCAATCTCCCCGCCTCGGGGCTCCCCCCCTCTCCCCATGCCAGCCCCCCGGCTCCCCGCTGCCACCCACACCGGCTAGGATACCTGGGTGCTAGGGCTCCCAGGTCCCACCGGGGAAGGGCATGGGGTGAGGGGCCTGGGTGCCCTCAGCCGGTGGGTCTGTGCCCCACGGGGCAGCCCCGGGTGCTGCAGGCAGGTGGGAGTTAAACCCTTGGAAATTGGGAAGGAAAAATTTATCGCCGGGAACAGAAAATGATGCGAAATGGTAATAGGCAGCCCTGAGATGAAGAGGGGGGATAAAGAGGCAGCGGGCCGTGCCAACAGCCTGGGAGAGACGGCAGCGTGGTGGGAGGTGAGATGGAGGCATGGCATGGCCGTGCCCAGCCCTGTGCCCCGGCTCATCACCAGGACGGGGACCATGGGTGCGCCATGGCACCGGGACGAGCCTGGGAACAGGCCCCTGGCTCCATGGTGCTCCTGGCAGCATGTGAGGAAGCTCCTGGCACTGGGTCCCCTGGCTGGCCGTGCTGCTGGGGTCCCCCCACCCAGCCACGGCAGGACAGGGTCCCTGGCATGCCCTGACACCCCTCAGCACCCCAGGGTGGTGAGGCACCGTGGCCATCCTAGGGGCAGCCCCAGGATGCACAGGGTGGGACCTGGGGCCCAGAGACCCCCCCCAGGGGGGTGGAAGGGAGGTGCATAGACACACGCCCCCCCCCCCCCCCCCGGGCGGTGGGACCCACCCCTGCCCATCTCCCATGGGTGCAGGGCAGCAGCTGCCGCCGCCACCCAAGAGCTGCCGAGAGCATCCCGGAGATGGGAAATGGCTCCGTGTCACCATGGAAACGGGGCCACCGGCTCGCCATGCCGAGGGGACACGCGGAGCCGAGGGGACATGTGTGCCGAGCCCCGAGGAGCGCAGCACCGGGTGAGCCGGCCACCGGGCACGATGCACCGAACACCGGACAGCGCTGCCCGCGGGCTCCCCAGCACCCCGCCGCCACGCCACGGAGCCCATCACCCACCCCGGTCCCGCTCCCGCATCCCCCGGCGGTCACGGGCACACGGTGGGGTGTCACCCCAGCGTGATGCCACCCCGGTGCGTCGCCACCCCAGCCAGGCGGCTCCGCACCGCTGCACTGGTGCTCAGCGCCGGGCGCGCGGGGGGACAGAGCCGGCTCTTCCCCGAGCAGCCGCCTGATGATGCGCATCGTCAAGGTTATAATTTAGCAAAACACTCAGCAGGGGCTTCGGAGGGAGCTGGCCCGCACCGGCTAATTAGCCAGAGCCGCACGTACCGAGCCCGCACCTGCCATAGCAATGAGGGCAACGTGCGCCGGGCCTGCCGGCTCGCACCAGCGCGGCACACGTGGGGCCGTTGCATCCCACCTGCATCCCGTGGGCCCTGGGCTGGGGGTCGGGTGGGCAGTTGTGTCTCCGCTGGCCAATTCCTGCTGCCAGGCTGCAGCAGAGGCCAGCGCCGCTTATCCCCACTGGCCCCCGTGGCCAGGGCGGCGGAGGGCACGCGGGAGCGTGGGGCGTACGTTCACCGGCCGGGGAAGCAGGAGGTTTGGGCACCCAGGGCTACAGGCGCAGGCAGATGCTGCCTGCACACATCTCCATTCTGTCCTGGAGTGTCTGTCCATCTCTGCCTGCATCTGTCTGCCCGTGCCGGGGTGCCGGCAGCAGCTCAGCAGGGCAGCTCCCCCCCCCCCCGCCCCCGCAGCCTGCTGTAATCCTGACGGACAATAATCCTGCTGTGCCAGAGTCGGGATGGGCAGGAGCTGCCCTTGCAGCGGCGGTGCGATTCCGCTGCCAGCTCTGGCGGTGCTGCCGGCACCTTCTGCATACTAAGGGCTCACGGTGCTGGAGCTGGCTCTGCCGTGCCCCGGGGTCCCTGGGCTGGGACCCTCTCTGGATCCCCAGGGACAGCGCTGGGGGTCCACGGGAGCCCCAGCCTGCAGCATGGGGTCTGCCCCAGGGTACGTGAGCAGGGTTCAGGCACGGCTCACGCCTGGGTTTTAAGCCTCTGGTCCTCTTGCCCCTCGTTGGTTTTAAATAGAGCCGGGTCTATCCCAGGACTCGGGCTGGCACCGGCTCAGCCGGCGGGAGGAGAGTGGAGCCACAGCTCAGCAGCACCTGGGAGGAGGATCGGGACAGTAAAGGATTGGTGCAAACGGCACAGTGTTACCTGCCGGTCCCCGGGGCAGCCAGACGGTGAGGCCAGGGGCTGGGGTGGGTGCCCACCCAGGGCAGCACCTTCCAAGGGTGCCTGGAGTGGGTGCTGCGAGGGTCGGCAGTGGGGCTGGATGAGCTACAGCTCCGACGAGCGGTAGCTCACCAAGCGCCACGGGCACACAATCCTCGCTGTCCCCTCTGGGCAACGTGTCCAGCTGGGAGGACACTGGGGGGGACGGGGGAGCCCCAGCACCAAGGGCTGGAGCTGCAGGCGCGATGCCCGGGCACGGGGTGGAGGTGAGTCCCCGGGGGGCTGCAGGACGGGGCAGGGGGCTGTCGGGCTCCTGCATGGGGGTTCCCTCCTCCCGCCAGGGGCCCCGGTGCAGAAGCCCTGGGGTGCCCTTGTGCCTGCTCCCCACGTTCATTGATCTGCCCCACGCTCCTTTGGTCACCAGGCTGCTAACGAGCTTCCCTGGCAAAGACCTCCTCAGCCACACGAGACCCCCATGCTGCCTGGCCAGCATCTGGCTTCAGCGGGCGTGGGGCTGGTGTGCCCAGCTCCACCGTGGGCAACCTCCCGAGTCCCAGCTGATCCCAGCGTGGGGACAGGGACTGGGACAGACAGGGCCCAGTGGCTGGCAGGAGCGTGGCATGGCCGCCCCCTGGCCAGAAGCAGGCGCAGCAGGAGGCGGATCGATGCGCTGAATTATTTAGCAAGGGAGCGTGAAGCGGCTGCGACGGCAACACCCCACGCGGGGGGCACGGTGCCACGCTCGCACCCGGGCATGGGACCCCCCACCCAGCCCTGGCAGGGGCTGCAGGGATGGTGCATCCACCTGGGGTCCTCTGCCACCCCCTTGGGCAGTGGGTGCCACGAGTCACCCCACTCCCCCCAGCACCTCTCCACGCTCCACCGGCTGCGCCAGGCTGTCCCCAAGTGGTGCCACCAGCCCTGCCTGCTCTGTCCCCTGCTCAGCACCCACCTCCCAGCACCGTGGCATCGCATGGGGCTGAGGTGGCTGCAGCTGGCAGAGGGACCACCCGTTTTCGCTGTGCTCCCCCCCACCTGGGTTGCTGCATCTCAGGCGAGCGCTGAGCCACGGCCGCCCTTGCCCCACGCCCCCGGCCCCTCTCGTGAGCCTTTTATAAGCGATGCATTATTAAAACTACCCCGCGCCATCGCTCACGGCCAGCGTGACGGCGGGCGCCGCATCAAACCTGATGAATATTTCAGGCCCTGAAATCTCCTGCGCCTGCACGCTTTATCCCGAGCCCCCCCACCGCCCGCCCAATTTATGAGCTCCTTTGCTTCCCCGCGTTTCTGCCCGGCACCAAGGGTGCAGCGGAGCGGGGTCACCGTGCCCACCCGGCCCCTCTCCCTGAGCCCAGGCTGGGGGAGGGGGTCACCCAGCACCGTGGCTGCAGCCCAGGATGGGACAGGGACGGGCTGGTTGCACATCGCTGGGGCAGAGCCACAGCAGCCCCACGTTGCCAAGCTCGGTGCCAACCAGGGGTCCCCAGGATGGCTCCTGTGTCGTCCCCCCCCAGACCCCTGCGCCCATCCCCAGCCCTCATTTGGCACCGAGGGGCTGCAGCTCCCCTGGCACCGTCGCCTGAAGGGTCTGGACAGGAGCACAAGGACAACCTGGAGGAGGTCACAGCGCAGACTCGTCCCCATCACCCCCAGCCTGGTCACTCCCTTCCACCTCTGCCAGCACTCTCGGTCCCGGCGGCCTCAGATGCTAATTGCAGCGTGATCTATGTACAATGCTAATTGCGGCATGATCTATGTACGGCGGGAGGATATTGATGCTGCCTGTCACCCCTCGATCGGATTAACGTCACTTAAGCACCCGTAATGGGCAGTGCAGAGATCTGCCACGGGGGCTGGTGGGGGCTCTGGCATCACCATGCTGTACCAGCACGGGTGCTGGGTCCAATGCTGCTGCAGGCCAGGTCCCTGCCCCGTCCTGTGGATGCTTCACCACCAGCTCCATCATCCCTCGTGCCTCTCCCAGCACCCCCGTGGCACCACACTCTGCTCAAACACCCCAGCACCCAGGACACCCTGGGGCCACAGCACCACGAGCGCAGCCGTCGGCGCGGTGATGCTCCGAGGAGCCCCCACGCACACCGACGGCCCAGCACACGCGCTCCTGCGCACACCCCCGTGCCCTCGGGCTGCACGTGGTGCCCCGGGCACAGGCAGCCACGGCCAGTGCGGCCCCAGTACGGGCAGCGTTCGGGGAGGGAGAGATGCCTCTGGGGCTGAGCCCTGGGGATGCTGAACGGCCCTGCCGGGGCTCTGGCGGGGACAAGTCTGGGGTGTGGGTCCCTCGGGGGGGGCTGGGGTGTCTGGTGGCCCCATGCCCTCGGGTGCTGCGGAGGCTGCTGGAGCAGCAGGGCTCAGCACGGGGCGTTTGTGGCTCCTCGTGGCCCAGCCGCGGGCGCGATCAGCCCCGTGTTCGGCTCCGATGGGTGCTGGGGGTGCAGCGGGCTGTAGCCCCCACCCCAGCTGGTGCCTGCTGCAGCCCCTGCACCCCCCGGCCACCGTGCAGAGGACACCGGGGCAGCACAGCCGGGGTGAGCCGAGCACCGGGCTCCAGGGTGGGCAGGGACGAGGCCAGCAGGGAGCTGAGTGCCGGAGCTGGCGGCTGCAGACCCAGCTCCGTGTCCTTGTCCCCTCCCTGGGGAGCTGTGGCCGCCATGCTGCAGCAGGGCCAGGTGCCAGCCCCCCCGGACGTCTCCCTCCCGGCACAGCCCTCAAGCCCACGGGCACATCCTTGCCATGGCCACTCCGGAGCAGGAGGGGCTGTGCCGTGGCCGGAGCTGCCACCGGCAGATGATATTGGAGTGATCTTGAGGCCGGGAGGGAGGTTTGCCACGCGGGAGGAGAGGAGAGGAGCCGGCTGAGTCACCCGGTGCCGGCTGCTGACTCAGGTCCTCCCTGCCAGGTAGCCCCCGCGGCCAGCACATGGGCTGCCAGGCCACGGGATGGGCCAGAGGGGGCAGCTGGGATCCTGGCACCGCCTGGCACCCGGGTCCAGCACCCACGGTGCCGCAGCGTGGTCCAAGGGGAGAGCAGCGTGCGCGTGGTGACTTGTTTCTACCTGGCATCACCCGCTAGCGGCACAGCCACGTGGCGTTGGGGGACCACAGCTGCCGGGCCATGGGAGCCACGAGGAGGTGGCCACCTGCACCTCCCACCCAGCACCTCTGGCTGCCCGCACACCCAGCGCCAGTGGGATTTGGCACGGCAGAGCCCGCCGGAGCCAGGCTTCCGGCAAACAGGCGCCCGGCTCCCAGGGCAGGGACCCTGCGGCTTCCTCCCAACCGGGCAGCGGGAGCAGCCCCAGCGCCGTGAGCCAGCCCGGGGCTGGCAGGCGGCGGGGCCGGGAGCCACGCACGGCTTCACCCGGCAGCTCGGCGAGGAAGCTGATTTCCTCCGACAGCGACAACCAACACCCGGCGTTGCCGTCCGCGCTCGGCCGTGGCTGGGCTGCTGGCGGCCAGCTCTGCGTTGGCAATTAACCCTCCTCTGCGATCCTTGCGCCATCAAGCTCCACATCAATTAACTCAAGCCGCTGAGGTGCTAATTAACGAATCACCCCCGTGTCCATCCGTGTAGCAGGGCTCACCTCCAGTCCCCCGCAGCACAAGGCCGCTCTGGCTGGACCTGTGGCTCACCAGGGAGGTGGTCCAGTGGCCAGTGGCGCTGCCACCCATCTTCACCTCCCCTGTGCCACATCCCCGCCCTGGATCACGCTGCTCTCTCTCCAAGCCCAGCCCCAAAGCAGCCCTAGGAGGTCCCATGGGATGTTTCCAGGGCTGGGGTTCCCCCTTCTCCCCAGGCGTGGAGGAGCTCAGCACCCTGCACCCTCACCGGAGCGGCCCTCGCCCGGTGCTCGCCGAGATGCTGACGCGGCGCGACCATCCGTGAGGCCTTCATTCAAATTTAAAGACCAACCCGGGGATAAAAAAGGAAAGGGGCAGCGAGGAGCAGGGCGGACGCGCGCCTGCGGGCGTGCGGTGTGCGGCAAGCCTGCCCCGGGCGTGCTAGCCGGGCGCGCACCCTGGCAGGACGGCAGCGTGCCCGAGCGCCGGCACGGGGCTGCCCGATTTGTACGGCAAAGCGCTGCCAGGAGGAGCTGGCAGGAGCCGGGGGCTCCTCAGCTCCACGTGGATGTGCCAGCACCACCAGCTACCTGCTCCCCAACCCAGGTGCCATGTCCCTGTGGCCCTGGCCGCACACTCCGCGTGCCATTAGTATGTCGTTGCCATGTCTGGCTGGCCACGTGCCGGCACCTGGCTCCTGCCGGCAGGTTGGGAGCCCTGAGCTCAGCGCGTTCAGGGCCGTGTAGGTGTGGCTGGTGAATATTTCATGCCCGCATTCACCGAGCCCTTTCTTGGTTACACTCCTGCCTCCTCCCCGCGCTCTCGCCATGTTTATTTATTTAATGAATTATTTATCGGCTCCCCCTCTCGCTCGGCTGGGCGCTGCTCCGCCGCTGGCCCCCCCTGCTCCCCCCCCTCCCGGCTCCCAGCCCGGCGCGATGATTTATTGAATGCCGGCTCTGCTCTGCGGTTGCGACATGCTGTCACAGGAAGCCGCGGTTAAATATTAACCAGGGCGGGCGAAAGCGGGTCCCCTGCCCTGCTGGGCACACGCAGCTGGCAGGACCCCTGCGCCCACCGTGCTCCAGCCACGGTGGCCACTGCGGCTGGTGACCGTGGCTCCCTTCTCCAGTCAGTGGGTGGGGGCTTTGCTCTGGTCCCCCCTGCTTTTGAAGCAGAAACCTGCTGGCGCTCAGCGTGACGGGCACGGGGTGGAGGAGACGGGGGCGTGGAAACAGGGGGGGCAACCGGGATTGCTTCATGCCCAAGCTCTTCTGGAGAGCTTGAGGCCTCCCGTGACCTCCTGAGAGCCAAGCCACCCGGCTGACAGCGTCCCCCGGCCGTCCCCACCACAGACGCTGTCTCCTGCTGTGGTTGTCAAAACCCAGCCGAGCGCCCTCCGCGCGCCGGCTGCCGCAGCCGGGCTCTGTCCCCAAGCCCTGGGGGTGATGCTTGGTGGGTGCTGGCACCCACACGTGGGTGCACACCGTGACACGCAGGGTGCCTTCGGCCACCCGGGTCCTTCCATCCCCACGGGAGCACTCGGTGCATCCCGCCATGGCCTCGCACATCGGGGTGCCCCGGTGCAGGGGGTCCCCCCCCCAGCGTGCGCGGTGGCGTGCGGGTGCTGGCGGCAACGCGTGCGTTGCCATGAGCGGGGGGGTTTCCATGTGGAGGTGTGTGTTGCCATGGGTTTGCCGAGCCAAGACGTTTCCATGGTGGCAGCGCGGTGCTGCCGAGGCCCTTCCAGAGGTGCGCAGCCCCCCGGGATGCCCCAGCCCCAGGGTGCGCCGGGAGGGAGCCGCTGCTGCCACCACCGCACCCCAACACCTGGGTGCCCCGGCACCTGCAGCCCCTCCTGCCCCCCCACCCCACGCCTCCACCACCCCCCCGCCCCGGGCCAGCCAGAGCCCTTTTCCACGTGTTGTGTTTTCTTCACTTCACTTCTCCGGATGAATAATTAATAGAGGCTTTTTTTGGTCCTCCGGGCCCTTCCGCCAGCCCCCTCCCCCTTCCCGGCAGGGCTCCGGCAGGGGCTTGGGCCCCCAGTGCCGCCAGTACGGATGGGGACCGGGGGGCTGCGGCATTGCCCTGCCACAGGCATCACCGGTGCTGGGCCCCCCACGGTGCTGAGTGGGACCTGAGGGGGTCCAAAGCAAGACCCTGGCCACCAGTTTCCTCATCCCCCGCTCCACGGGCTGGGGCAACACCTGCATGTCCAAAGGGGTGTTGGGGAGCCCAAAAAGGGGCCCCGAGGGGGGGGGGGAGCAGCTCCGCTCCCACCCTGAGACCCCAGCAGCTTTGGGAAGGCAAAACCACCCGTAACCTCGGCATTGGGGGGCAGATGCCCCAAGCCCAGGGCTATGCTGTGTCACCTGCCCAGGCCTGGGAGCCGCCATGCTCAGGTGATGGGGACACAAAGACGCAGGGACACGGCGTTGGGCCCCACACCGCCCCGGCCACGCTTGCCACGCCAGTGAGACGGCGCCCAGTGGGAGCAGCCAGGGCCGGCTCGGCAAGCCCAGCCACGGTTTCGATAGCCTCCCGGTTTCGTTCGCAAGCTCCTTGGGTTGCCAAATCTCATGTGCGAAGTCGGCGGTGCCGGAGCAGGGGGCCGTCACCGGCGGTGCCGGCGGCGTGCACGCGCTCAGGCGCGTTCCCGTGTGGGAGCTCCTGGTGAGCTGCGTGTGCCCGTGCTGGTGCGAGCGTGCTCGTGTGTGCACACGTGTGCTGGGGCGTGGATCACCTGGCACATGGCACTGCCGGGAGGTGCCACACGGCAGTTGCTAAGGGATCTCGCCAAGGATGGGCGGCTGGAGCTGGCACCCAGCTCGATCCCTTCCCGCGTGGTTGACGGGGATCGGCACCCGGGGAGCACCCACCATCCCCGCGGCTGTTGCTGGCTCCCTGGGTACCTCTGCCCCGCAGACCCTCGATGGGGAAACGAGGCAGGGGTGTGGGAAGAGCAAGGAGACCAGCCCCATGGGTGGGTGCTCGGCCACGTGCGGGCAGGATGGGGCAGGCAGGAGAGCCTGGCACTGCGGCTGTGCTCTTCCGGCACCCGGGCTGCCCTGGCACGCCAGCCCTAGCCCACTCGTGTCCGTGGTAGGTGGCTGGGTGCCCACCCTCCCACCTGCTCCCATGTCCCCAGTGTGGCCAAACCCCTGGGGACCCCCATGGCGCTGGCAGCAGCACCGCAAGGAACCCCTGGGGCCCTGAGCCCACACCCACGGCTCTGCCAGCCACATGGCCCCACGGGGGGGCCAGTGACCCCAGCGCTCCTGCCCAGGGAGACTCCAACGTTGGTGGGACCCAGCCCTGGTGCCCCCCACCCACGGGGGTCCCGGTGAGACCCCAGTGTCGGTGCGATCCCAATTTCAGCGGGACCCGGCCCTGGTCCCCCCACCCGTGGGGTCCCGGTGAGACCCCCAATGTCAGCGGGACCCGGCCCTGACACCCCCACCCGCGGGGACCCGCAACGCCAAGCCCGGCGCAGCCCCGGTCCCCGCCACCCGGTGCTGATGTCGGTGCCGGTGCAGGCGGGCCCGGGGCGGCGGCGGGCGCGCGCGCGGGGGCGCGGCGGCGGCGGGCGCGCGCGGGGCGGAGCTGGGCGCCGGGGGCGCGGGGCGCGGGCGGCTCCGGCTCGGTTCTCCATTCATTGGGATCGCGGCGGGCTCCGCGGCGGCGGCAGGATGGCTGCTCGGCTGCCCGCGCTCCTGCCCCTGCTCCCGTTGTTGCTGCTGCTGCCGGGCCGGGGACCACCGGGGGCCCTGGGCAACCGGCACGCCGTACACTGGAACAGCTCCAACCTGCAGTGAGTGCGGGGCGGGCGCCGGGCCGGGCGGGGGAGGCCACCGGTACCGACACCGGGAGGCGGTGGGGGTGTCCCCGGGGCCGGGCGAGGGCGGGGGGCGCCGCCGGGAAGGACGCGGCGGGGGCGCGCCGGGGATCGCGCTGAAGGATGCGCGCAGCGGCGGGCGGGCGGGGAGGGAGGGGGGAGGGATGGGGGGGGGGGCGCGACACGGGGCTGGGGGGGCGCGCGCCGGGACTGCGGGACCCCCCCCCCCCACCCCATCCTCGGTGGCGGTGACCGCGCGGCGCCCTCGTGCGGGCGGGGCTGCCGGAACCCCCCCGGTGCCGGTGCGGTGCCTCTCCCGGCCCCGCGCACCTCGCCCTGTCCGCGGAGGCGGGAGCCGCTCCGGGCGGGGGGGTGGGGGGGGGGGCAGCCGCCCGGCCGGCCCGACCCGACCTGCGGCGGTGGCGGCGGCGGCGACCGCTGGGGTCCCCGGGGCCGCGCTGCCGGGCGGGGCGCGGGCACCGGCGGGATCGGGCCCGTCGCTGGAGCGAGGCTCGGCGGTTCCCGGTGCGGGCGCGGGTGCGTCGGTGGCACCGGGGACCGAGCCCCCCCGTCCCCGACGGAGCTGACCCGCCCCGCGGCGGGCACCGGGGTGCAGCGAGAGGAGCACGGCCGCGCCCGCCCCCCCCTCCTCCCCCCGGTGCGCCGGGCCGGGCAGGGGGTCGCGCTGCGGCGCCCCCGCCGCCAGACGCGCCCCCCGCCTGTCTGGGCGCGGGAGCGGCACCGGCGGCGCGGCGGAGGGGGGGGGGGCTGGTGGGTGCCCGCCGCGTGTCCGTGTCCCCCCCCTCCGCCGCTCCGGTGGGCAGCGGTGCCATCCCCCCCGGGGCAGCAGCGGAGGGCGGCGGGGCTGGGGGCTCCTGGGGGCTGTGCGGGGGCGATGAGAGGGGGTTGTGAGCGGAGGTGTGGAAAGTGCCGTCGCGCCCACGGCCACCCGGTAGCCACGGACCCCCGGCACCTCCTTCATGCCCTGTGCTGGGGGCTGCGGCCAGCCCTCGCCCACCCGGGGGGGGGGCTGCCTGGCGGCGTGGGGATGCATGGCACCCACACCCGGGTCTGGCACAGCCGCGCCGGAGGGAAGCGGGCACCACGCAGGCCTTGGGGTGGCCGTGGGCACGGCTGGGCTGGGCTCCTCCCGGGAAGGGGGGGCTGCGAGTCCGTTGCGGATCCGCGGACCCCTCCACAGGCATCGGGGAGCTGCGCCCGCTGCCGTCGCCCATCGCCCCTTCCCTCGCCGGTGCGAGCGCTTAGGGGTGTGTCGGGGACGTGCGCCCAACTGGAGCACCCCCTTGTACCCCCAGTCGGTGCTGGGGCTCCCCTGGGCTTGTCCCCCCCTGTGCCCCTTTGTGCGGGGAGGGAGCGTTCCCTCGGCAGCTCCTTCCCCTCCCATTGAGATTGTGTCGCCAGGCGGAAGCTCGGGCCCCATAAATTGTGCGTGTGTGCGACGTGCCGAGGCGCAGCACAATGGCGAGGCGCTCGGCTCGCCCCGTACGCCGCTCCTCCGCCTGGACCCCACTCACCCACTGGCCTCGTCCCCGCGCTGTGACATTGCCAGGACCTCGGCGGGTGGGAGCCTCCCACGCCCCCGCCATCGCCCCGCCATGACCAAGGCGCTGCCATCACCCAGGGGCTGCCGCTCCCCATCCCAGCGCCCGCAGCCGTGTGCCGTGACCCGCCGCTGCCCCGACACCTCCCGAGGGATGGGGCGGAGGGGGGTGCCGGGGGTTTCGCCCACCGTGCCAAGCCAGGGGTGTCGCAGCCAGACACCCGCACCCGCTGCGCACGCGTCTCTGGCGCGGCTGCGAGCGTCCGGCTCAGGGCACGGGCGGCGCGGTGGGGGCGGCTGCGGCAGAGACGTGTCCCAGGGACTCCGGAGCGCTGATATTTATTGTTAGGCAGTGCGGCAGCTCGGCCGCAATTATAGCCGCGCGGCAAAGTGTCTGGATTAGATAAATTATGGGGGGAATTAGGCTCCCTGGGCCGCAGCCTGCAAATCCCAGCAACCCCGCTGCAATCAGAGCAATAAACAAGCCCTGCGCGGCCCCGCGGGGCTCTCCGGGGAGGGGGGCGCTGCCGGTGAGCTCAGCTGTGGGTTGCTCCTTGGGGGCTGTGCCAGGCACCCCAGAAATTTATTGCATCTCCCCCTGTGCTGCCCTGGGCACCCCTGCGGCTCCCTTCGGATGGGGCAAGGGGCTGCTCTGTGGAGCCCACCTGCAGCACCCGGGGTCCTGGTGGTGCCTTGGGGAGCAGGGGGCTGGTGGCTCGTCCCCTTGGGCATGCGGCCATGCTGCTCCAGTGCCCTGGTCACCATGGTGCTCGGCCGGTGGTGCCAGGGGCCAGGAGGGCCACCGAGTGGGCAAGTCACGCCTCCAGCAGCAGGTTCGGGGTGCTGATGGCAAAGCCCAGGGGAGGTGCGAAGGCGGGGTCTGAGGCTCGGGGCAACGGAGGTGCCTGCTCCTGCTCGGCCGGGTTGTTGGTCCGGCTGCGCTTTCCCTGTCTGTCCCATCGTCCCGCTGGTGTCAGCCAGCGAGCCCCGGGACCGCGGGATGATCCTTGGCCGGTCCCTGCCCTCCGCTCCCAAGTCCTGCCGGGAATAGGTGTGGTGGCATGGGGCGAAGGTGCGTGCTGTGTCCCATCCAGTGCTGGCATTCAGCGGGGGGCTGCGGCCCTGGGGTGCCCTACAGTGCGTGGCTGGGGGCTCCTAGAAGTGTCCCCAGCCAAACCGGGCCCCGTCGTGTCGATATGCATGGGATGCCATCTCCCTGCTGGGTGTCCTGGATGCCGAGGTGGGGACAGCAGTTTGTCCCCGTGCATAGGCACAGGCATGGCCAGCTCCCCCCAGTGCTGCTGTGGCCCCCAGGAGCCCCCCAGAGTGAGTTGGGAAGAGCAATGCTGCACCCCTGGCTCCAGTGCAGGGATTGAGGGTGCTGGTGCCTGAGGCCTCGGGGTGCCTGGTGCTGAGGGGACAGAACAGGGTGGTTGTGAGATGGGGGTCCATGGGGTGCTGGTGCCCAGCTGAGGCAGGTTGGGAGCCCACCTGTGTGCAGGGAGGGCCTGGCATCACGTGCAGCCCCCCCAGCCGCCGGTGCTGCCGCCACGCTCGCCTCTTCAAGGCAGCTTTTATCTGGCTGACTTTGTGTTCCAGGCGGCGAGAGCCGGAGCAAGCTCTCGAGAGCCCTTGCACGGAGCAGCCTCCTCCCGGGAGAGCATCTCGCACAGGAGAGCAGCCGCGTCCTCCCTGCTCTGAGCCTGCCAGCGGGTGCCCAGACTCCTGGGTCCTCTGCAGCTGCCAGACCCCAATGCCACGGCTGTACCCAGCCAGATCCCTCCATCGCACCTGATGGCACCTACAGGGCTGGGGATGGTGGCATTTGCGGCAGGAGGGACCCCCCAACCTGCTCCAGCAGGTCCTGGGGGCATCCAGCAGAAGGCGCCGCAGGGTGCGGGGCAGTTGTGCCCAAGGAGGGGCACCCGCTGTGGTGTCGTGTCCCGCTGCGGGGCTGGGGGTGGTTATTGCACCTCTCAGGGGCAAATTACCCAGCCCCACCGGCTACGGCGTCCCTCAGGGGGGCTTCGCCATCCCTGCCCCACAGCCCACCCAGGCTGGTCCCTACAGGGCACAGAGCCCCCCAGAAACCTGTGGGTGCTGGCCACGGCGCTGATGGAGCTGCTGCCCACGGGCAGAAGGTGCCGTGCCCCGTGAGTCACCACGCCGGGCGGCACCGAGCCCCGGCAGCGTGGCCAGGGCCTGCAGGGTTCCCGTGGGAGAAGGGGCTGTGGCATCGGGGCGTGGGGGGGGCCGTCCCGGGATGCAACAGGGCTGGGGCCACCCGCTCCTGCCCAGGCTGGTAATTGAGTCACTGGTTGCAGATTGATGGTTTAATTAAAACCCAATTAGAAACCTCATTGATCTTGTTAGTAAAGCGGGAAGGTATGGGCTTTAGCGGGGATTAAAGGGATTGCGTGGTGTCGATAGGGACGGGGGTGTGGGGGCACCTGTAGGGCAGTGCTGGGGGTCCCGGGCTGCTGAGGGAGGGCTGTGCCCATCACCGCGTGGTGGGTGCTACTCCGTGACACCACGGTCCCTTCTCCGCTGCCATGTCCCCGGGGAGCAGCTCCCATCACCCCCGGAGCCCCAATTCCCCGAGCGGGGAGGTGGCCCCGGGGACGCCGTGTGCCGGTGACGCCTTTTGCGCCTGCACCTTGCGGCTGTGCCAGGCGTGTTGGGGGGGGGGGGGGGGGGGGGGGGGCAGGCCGTGCCACCCGTGTGCGTGGGCTGCGTCGCAGGCGCTGTCTGCCGAGCCAGCGCGCGTGTGCGTGGCCGTCTGGGCGCCGTGACTGTGCAGCGCTGCCTGCGTGGGGAGGGCTGGCATGGGGACGGGGAGGGGGGGTCGGCTGAGCCGCCTGTCTTCCCCCCCCGTGGGTGCGTGCGGACGGTCGGGTCTGTCTGTCCCTCCGTCCGTCGGGGTGGACGGACGGCGGCAATCGATGTGCCTTCGCCTCTCGCTGTCACGCGGGGTGACTGGAAGGGACCCACGTAAATCAATGGCACTTTTTTGTTCCTCGCCTGATCGATGGGCCCCGGATGTGCCGAAAGGGCGAAGCTGCCGGAGCCAAACAAAGGACCTCGCTGGGCGGTGGGGGTGGGAGGGGGTCCGTCCTGGCACCCGCTGCCGGGGGGCACCATGCCATCGCCCATATCGGGGGACACCCCGCATTGCCCCCGGTCCTCACCGCTGGCGCTGCCAACGTGGGACGCTGAGCCGGGCTCGGACCCTGCCGCCCTCCAGGCCTTTTCCTGCACCGTGGGGACGAGCTTCTGCAGCACGGGGGTCCGGGCAGGGGTCTGGGGGGGGTGGGGGGGGTGTCCCCCCGCCGTGCTGCTGCTGCCGGGGTGTGCTGCAGTGCACCAGGCGCTCCCTAGCAGTGCATGAGCGAGCGTGCGGCGCTCAGCCCAGATTTATCGCAGCAGATGGGAGCGAAGCGGCCGCCCAGCTCACCAGTGGCTGTGGCTTGCCAGGTAGCCGGGGTCCCGCCGGTGCGGGGCCGGTGGGCGCCAAGCCCGGCCTGCGCTCGGGACGGCTCTGCCAGGGGAACATCCATCTGCCCAGCGCCGACAGGCTGCTGGAAGGTACCACTGCCTTGCAAAGCCCTGCTCTAAAAATGCAGTCGTGCAGAAGTGATGCTGCCCATTCTGCTCCTGCGCTTAACCCTTCGGGCACTGCTGGAGCCCGCCGTGCCCCGCCGGCCGCACCGCAGCTGCCGGAGCCCACGAGGCTGGGGGGGCCCATCCTGACCCAAGTCGTTTGTCACTGGGGCTTCTTAATAGTTGCAGGGACTGGGCAGCCTGTGCCCGCTTTGGGGTGGGTGTTGGTGAGAAAGGAGACCGAGCCCTCTGCTCCGGGCGTCTGTTCCTGTCCTTTTGCCCAAAACCAGGCCCCGTGAGCTCCCTGCCTGCTGCAGGGGCTGGGCTGGGCGTGCGGCTCTGCTGGCCACGTGCTGCCGGACGGTGCTGCAGGCAGAGCTCGGAGCATTCCGGCGATGGCACTGGGACTGCTGAGATTTGGGGGCATCCAGCTGCGTGGGGTGCTGCTCTGTGCCCGCAGGACTGGTGGTCACGGTGCAGGAGCTGAGCCGGGTAGAGACGCGGTGTTGTGGCTGAAGGTGCTGCCAGAGTCCCCTGGACGTGCCCCGGGCCATGGTGGCCCTGTGGCTTTACCTGTTTGGCGCCGTTCTCCAGCCCCTCCCTTGTGGTGACAATGTTCTGATGCTGGCGAGCTCCTGGCACGCAGTGGCAGCCGGTGATGTCCGCGCACGGGGAGCAGGGCTGCCGGCCCCCGCCACGCCATCTGGGGTCCCCTGTATCCCCCGTTGCAGTGCTGGTGTGCCCCAGCCCAGGGCAAGACCTTGGCGATGGCAGCGCTCGTTAGCGAGGCTGTTTATCAGGAGCCACGCTTCTTAATGAGCCCCAGTGTGGAGTCCCCGGGGGGGGAAAGATGTTCCTCAGCGCTCGGTGCCACAGGGGAAGGGGTTGCTTACGGCTCCCTGGCACCCCAGGATGGGGTTTTCCCTGGCACGGCGGGAGATGGAGCTGAGTGTCACTCCCGCAGGTGCAGAGCGCTGGGGAACCGCTTCCTCCGGTCCCTCACTCCCCTGGCACAGCCCAGCCGCGGTGAGCGCCCGCTGCCAGCGCCCACCCCGGTGTGGGGCAGCCGGCTCAGGGGCATGCTGGCGTCCCAGCCCTGCGTCCCGCATGGAGTTAATTGCAATTTTCTCCTCGGGGCCATTTCTTTAATAACAAGCCTTTTTCTCTCCCCCCTTTTCCCACCACATCAAAGGGGGAAGATGAAAGGTCCCGGCGCCCCGCGGAGCAAGGGTGGCTGCCTCAGCACCTTGCTGGTGGAGGAGTTGGCTGGCAGCCGTCGAGCGCCGGGCTGGGCTGGGGAATAGCGGCTGCGCGGCAAGGGAGGTGCGCGTGGGGCTGCTCTCCCTGCCCCACGGGTGACGAGGTCTGCTGGCAGCCCCCCACGGACCCCCATGCCGCTGGCAGCCCCGGGCAGGGAGGTGGCACTGCTTGGGGACCCCCTTTGCCAGCACGCACCAGGTCCCCGCTTTGGTTCTTTCTCTGGCACCTGGCTTCTGGGGCGCTGCGTGCCGGGGTGCCACGGGCCCTGGCAGGGTGCCGGGGCTCCCCAAACAGTGCCGGGGGCGGTTGGGCAGGGTGGGGCGTCTGCACGCGCAGCCCTGCCCGCTGCCTGCCCGGCCCTGCCGGGGAGACCCAGGAAGCCGGTTCCGCTACAGGCAGGGCCCCGAGGGGGGGGAGTGGCGGGACCCCCCGTGGGGCGAGGAGACCCCAAGTGCTGCGTCAGGGGTTCGAGGATCCGTGTTTTGCCCTGGCAGGTGGGGAAAGGGGCCCCGAGCTGGAGCGATGCACCACAGGGGAGCCCGGCCACGTGTTCTGGGATGCTGCGGTCCACGTCCCAGGGGAGCTGGGTGAGGGACCCCCAACGCAAACGGGGCTGGGGGGGGGACCACACCGGCACGGTGCAGAGAGGCACCGCTGCTGCTGAGCCGGGTGGTAGAGCAAGATCTGGTCAGGGTCTGGTGCTGCCATGGCAGCTCGGTGTAGAGCCAGCACCTCGCAGCGCCGGCTCATAATTAATTGGCAGGAGCAGTGGGTCAGCGCGGCAGCGAGGATTACCGTGGCCAGGATTTCCATCGGGCGCGGATTAGGAGCCAACAGAGCCTCTCCTGAGTGGATCTGAGGGGATTGCCCGCTCCTAATGTAAATGAGGCTCCCCCAGGGCCACCCTTTACGGCATTAACGAACTAACGGGATTAGCCCGAGCAGGGTGAGAAATCCTTTCTCTGAGCTGTGGCACGTGGCGGGGCTGGGGCCATGGTGGGCAACCGCGGTGGGTCGGCTCTAGGCTGCCGGAGCTGGGGAATGCCGGGGCCCCGTGCCGCCCCTGCGCACCCAGGGCTGCGCGGCGAGGACCGGGAGCTGCCTCCCGCAGGGACCCCGGTGCCTGCGGGACCCTGGTGCCCATCAGCCCCCTGGTTGGGTCGATCTGTCTGTCCCACTGCCTCTGTTCCCTCCTTGAGGCTGCCGGCACGTTGCCGGCGGGACCCAGCAGCACCGTTTCATGCTCCTGTGCTCTCGCAGGCGTCCCAGCCGTGTGTGTAGCTCGACACCTGTAGCACCGGTCCTCAGCAGCGTCCCTGCAGCCCCAGGCCGGCCCACGTCCCCCGAGACGGCGATGCCGCACTGTGGGGCTGAGGATGCACAGGGGTCTCGGTGTGTTGGGGGCTCCAGATGGAGGTTGAGCAGGGGGATACCGCTGCCCCCCAGGGTCCTTGCTCTGGCATCTGCCCGTTCTCCAGCCTCCGGGTCCCTTTCAAGGAGGGGGTGACGGTGTTTGGGAAGGCACAGGGGGTGTCTCTTGACCCCCCCGTTCTCCCCTTCCCTTGCAGCCTGCGGCGGGAGGGCTACACGGTGCAGGTGAACGTCAACGACTACCTGGACATCTACTGCCCGCACTACAACGCCTCGGTGCCTGAGCACCGGCTGGAGCAGTACGTGCTCTACATGGTGAACGCGGAGGGCTACCGCACCTGCAACACCAGCCAGGGCTTCAAGCGCTGGGAGTGCAACCGGCCCCACGCGCCCCACAGCCCCATCAAGTTCTCGGAGAAGTTCCAGCGCTACAGCGCCTTCTCGCTGGGCTACGAGTTCCGCGCGGGGCAGGAGTACTACTACATCTGTACGTGGGGCGCCGGGGCGGGACCCCCACGCAGCCCCCCCCCCCCCCCCCCCCCCATCCCTGGCTGGGTCTCCTGGATCCCACCCAAGCTGGTCCCCCTGCACCGCACCACTCCGTCGGGCCCCTCTGCATCCCACTCTGGCCAGGACCACCCATGGCAAACCCCCCCCCCCCACCACCAGCTGGTCCTCCTGCGCCCCCCTGCTGGCTGGGTGGCTGCAGCCTTGCCCAGGAATAGGCACCTTGAACTCAGGGATGGGGGTGTGGGGTGGAAGGGGGGGTGTGGGGAGGTGTGGGGGTGCAGGGGGGGATTGTGATGCAGGGACGAGACAGGGGTGTGGGGAAAGTTGAGAAGGGGGGGGGTGCAGGATGGGGGGGGGGCAGGATGCTGGTGCAGGATGGGGTTGCTGAGGTAGGATGCAGGACCAGGTTCAGGGGGTGCTGACGTAGGACTGGGGTGCTGGTGCAGGACAGGGGTGCAGGGTGCTGGTGCAGGTGCAGGTGCAGGATGGCGATACAGGATTGGGGCGCTGCTGCGGGATGGGGATGCGGGATGCTGATGTAGGTGCAGCTTCAGGGTGCAGGATAGGGGTGCTGCTGCATCGCCCCAGCCCAGAATGCACCCCCAGGCAGGGCCAGACCCCACCATGCCCGGACCCACCGAGCCTTTGGGTGCCCGGGGCTGGGGTCACCCGCTGCGGAGCCACCCCAGCCCTCTCTTACCTTGCAGCCACGCCGACGCACAACCACCGCCGGGCCTGCCTGAAGATGAAGGTGTTTGTGTGCTGCGCCTCCAGTAAGTTCCCCCGTGCCCACCCCGGGGGCTGTGGGCGAGCGGAGGGGGGCGATGTGACCTGCTGGCGGGTCCCCCATCCCTCCCAGAAGAGGGGGGGCTGCAGCGCAAGGTGGCCAGGAAGCGTGACCCCGTTGTCCCCCTCTCTCCCTCTTGCAGCGTCGCACTCCGGGGAGAAGCTGGCGCCCACCCTGCCGCAGTTCACCCTGCGGCCCGAGGTGAAGATCGAGGACCTGGGTGAGTTGGGCAGAGCCCCCCCAGCCCCACAGCGCTGTGTCCCCCCATCGTCCCCTCCCCCGCTGCCACCCACTGGGCAGCCCCAGCCGTGGGGTGGGGGTTCGGGGCTGCCCCAGCACCACCCTCACCCTCTCGCTTTTTCTCCCACAGACAACTTCAACCCGGAGATGCCCAAGCTGGAGAAGAGCATCAGCGGCACCAGCCCCAAGCGGGAACACTTGCCCCTGGCTGTGGCCGCTGCGCTCTTCCTCATGACGCTGCTGGCCTCCTAGCTCCCGGTGCCGGCGGGGGCCCGGCCAGCGTGGCTCTGCCGAGCGGGGCCCCCCCAACCTGCTGCCCCTCGTGAGAGCCAGCGGGGACCCCCCCCACGGGACCTCTCGGCCCCTCCGCACTGCCACCGCCCTGCCCAGAGAGCCGTCCCGCAGGGCAGGGGGCCCACGGCCCACGCCGATCCCGGCTGAGACTTGCCCCCCACCCCGCCGAGGGCTGCGACTACGTCTGCGAGGATGCGGCTCGGTGCTGCTGCGGGCACCGCACCTTCCGCCGACACCGGCCCACGGCGCAGAGTCCTGCCGGCGGAGTCCTGCCCGCAGCCCACCCGGTGCCCTGTGGCTGGGGGGCAGCGCCAGGCTGGGGAGCCCGGTGAGGGCAGGGACCCCCAGGGCCGGGCAGCCTGTACATACCTATATAGAGATCTATACATACTGTACAGAGAGCGACTATATAGATATATCTATACTGTACCATAGGCAGCGGCGCCAGCCCCGGGCTGGCTTGTACATAGTCGAACGTGTTGGATTTTCCTCGTCTTCCGTGAAGACCCGACCTATGCAAACGCACAGACACTTTTTGGGGAAAAAAAAACAAAACAAAACAAACAAAAAAACCAATCTCAACCTTTTTTTCAAGTGCTTTGGCTGGTGATTTTCATATTCTGCTCTTAGTCTATTAAAAAAAAAAATAATAAAAGGATAAAAAAACCGACCCCTGTCACAGCGGTGTGCAGCGCTCCCGGCCGGCTGTCGGCCGGCCCTGGGCTCCGGCATGGTGGGCTCCGGCCAGGGCAGGGTGTCAGGCGAGGGCAGCAAGCGGCAGGTGCCAACCTTCACCACGCCACCCGCCTTGCCGGCCCTGGGCACGACAGCTCCAGTCCTGGGCTCGGAGCTTCTGGCAGCGAGAGCACCCCGGGGGGATGCGGGGTGCTCCCCCCCCCACCTCCCGCTGGCTCTGCTCCCCGTTGACCCCCAGGCACCAGCACGAAGCATCCGGCAGGGACCCGGTGCTGCCCGCGGGAGGACAGCAGGCAGCACCCGCAGGTAAGGGCGGCGCGGGGCGGCGGGCAGGGCCCTTGGCACATGGGGGGTGCTGGGGTGCGGTGGCCGAGAGCAGCCCGGGGAGGTGCGGGCACAGGAGAGTCCTCCTCGCCATCCTCGCTGGCTGCGTGGGGCGAGCGGCCGTGGGTCGGCCCCCCGATGTGCTCAGGAGCCCCATGGGAATCCCCACGTCACCACCCCCCCTCTGGCGCGTCTGGCTCCGCCGGGCATGCCAGCTCTTGCTGGCGTCGGGGGGATCTGGCACACGCCTGTCTGCGCGGCGGCTCCCGCGGGATGGGGGGGACGGCCTCGGCTCCCCCCTCGGTGCCTCCAGCGAGGCGAGGGGATTTGCGGGGAGGGGGTCGCGCCTGGGGACCTGCTGGCAATGGGGTCACATCTGAGGGGGGTGTTGCCGGGGCTATGGAGGAGTGGGGCGCACGTAGCCCCGCAGCCAGCACCCCACAGCCCCAGTGGGTGCAGGGGAGCAGCTGTGCGGGTCCCGACCCTGCGCCCCACTGGGCTGGGGGGAGCCCAGTGCCCCCAGGGATGGGGGAAGCCACTTTCCCCACAAGCAGGGGCTGCAGCCCCTTGCCTGGTGGGGACTGACGTGCCGTGGACCTGGCCTCGGCTGGGGGGTCCCCCACAGCCATGGTGGTGTGGCGGCCGCTCTCCCCTCACCCCAGCAGGCGCTGCTGGGCGGTGGCTCGGCGTCCCGCCGGCCCGGGCTTGTCCGGGTGCGGGAAGAGCCGGCGAACCCGTCAGACTGGTCCTCCGAGTGCTCCCGGCAGGCGCTGGGCTCCCCACATCCCCCCCATGCTCCTGCGAGGCCTGGTCCGCTGTGGGGTTCCCCTCCTCAGGGGTTTGGGGTGCCACCCCAGCACCCTGCTGCTCGCCCTGGGCTGGGTAGGCAGGGGGTGGCCAGGGGCTGGCTGGGGTAGCACCAACCAGTGCTGCCGAGGGCCATATCCCCCCTGGGTGCTGGGTGCTGGGTGCTGGGGACAGGCCACAGCCCCTGTCCCGGTGCAGGGCCATGCTGGTGGCACGCAGCAGGGTGGGCTGGGGAGCCCAGCGCAGCCCTTTTGGCCAGTGCTTCGTGGGGGGGGAGCAGGGGACCGAGTCGGCCACCCCGGCACAGCGCGGCACAGCGAGCTCTGCTTGCGAAATCCCTCCCGCTGCTTGCCTCGACCTTGGCACCGCTCCCCGGCATGTGCGCGGCACTGCCGCCAGCTCCGTGGGGACCGGCCACCCAGCCCTGCTCCGCTCCGTGCCCTCGGGCAGGGTGTAGTGTGGCACGCCGGGGGGGGGCAGCCTGGGAGACTCCTGGGGGTGCTGGTATGGGGGATCCCCAAGCCCTGCTGCCCCAAGGCAGGGGGCAGCCCTTGTTGGAACCTCAGCGCTGGGGCTTGGGTGCCCCCCCAGGTGCTAGCGGGGGCTTCTCCAGCCCTGGCAGTAGGTCTGGCTCTAGGCACGGGGCGTGCGCCTGGGCTGGCTGTGTGGCACGAGGTTTTGCATCACCCCGTGGCCGCAGCCGTCCTCCGCGGGCAGGGCTGGGTGCCTCCCGCTCTCCGGCCGAACGCGTAAGGGCCTGGCGTGGCCAGCCAGCCTCGGGGACGCGGCTCTGCCCCTGCCACGCGCAGCCTGGCGTCGGGCTGTGCCTACCTGCCGGGCTGCACGCAGCCGGCGCGGCACGTCACCGTGGCCTTCGCTCCTGGCCACGGGACTGGACGGCTCCTCTTCCTCCCCCAGCCTCACGGCCGGTGACGTCAGCCCAAGCAGGGGTGCACTTGGGTGTCCCGAGCTGGGAAACCATAAACGGTTTGTCACGAGCTCCGTGGCCTCTGGCCGGCCCCACCTGCCCCGTGCCGCTCTGCCGCGCGTGTTTACGGCGCGAAATGGCTTCACCTTTGTCCCGCACACGGCAGCCGGCGGGGCAGGAGGCCCTGCCTGCGCGGGCACAGACCCCGTCCCATGGTCACCTGGGGCGGTCCCCAGCCCTGCATGCACCAGGCGGCGTGGCCGTGACCGCGTGCACGTGTGCACCACCGCTGGCACCCCCGGTGCCGCTGCGGGTGGGCAACCCACGCTGCACGGGGTGCTGCCCACCCTGGCGGTCACCCTGTTCCTGCTGTGGTTCATCCCTCACCGTCAAGCCCCGGGTGATCCGGCACGGGGAGGTAATGGGGCACCCACCAGCCCTGGCTTGTCCCTCGGGCTGTCCCAGCAGGGGACATGTGCTTGTCCTGCCTCCCCCGCCGTCCAGCCATCAATGCTGGCACTGCCCTTTTGCCATGGGCCAGGCAGGGCAGTGATGCTGGGACCCGGCAAGGTCCCTGTGACCTCACTCCCAGCCCTGTCCCTGTGCGCTTGGTGGCCCTGCCCTGGAGTTGGGGACCACAGCGGAGGGGGCAGGGAAGCCCCTCAGTCAACAGCGCTGGGTGCCACATCCCAGTCCCATGGGACGGATCCAGTGTGGTGCTCCAGGAGGCTCGTTGGCCCCCGGGGTTTGCCCCAGCCCTGCCAGGGGGAATGGCTTCAGGTGCTGGGCTTTGCCAGGGGCTGCACAGCCGCCATCCCTGCTCCCTGCCTCGTTTTCCCCTGGCACCTGGTGCAGGTATACCCTGTCTCTGCTGTGGTGGGCTGTACCAAGGTGATGCCAGGACCTCGGTGCTGACCGGCTGCCACCACTGTCCGGCTGTGGCCACCCCTGTGGCTTGCGCATGTCACCCTCCAGCTCTCGGATCCCGGCGGGCTGCGGCCCCAGGGGTGTTCCCAGGAGGTGCTCCCCGGTACAAGCCACGGCAGCGCCGGCTTCCCGAGCGCAGGAGGCCTCGCACAGTCATGACGGCGCAGGGGATGATGTCAGGCCTGGCCGCAACGAGGGAGGATGAAAGGGAAGAAGCGGGTCCCCCTCCCGCGAGAGCCGAGGGTGGGGAGAGAGGGTTGGGATGCAGGAAGGACATGGGGGATGCAGGTGGGACATGAGGCACCCAGCCCCACGGCCTCTGCCCCACAGGAGCCCTCGGTTGCCGGAGCCAGCAGCCGCTCTCTGGTTACAGCCGCGGTGCCGGCGCCTGCCCGAGCCCCTCCAGCGTGCCAGGGGAGCGCTCCTCGCACGGCTGCAGCGGCGGCATGCAACATTACCCACAATCAATGGATCATTATGTAATAAACAAGAGGAAAGTTGTTTTGCAAATGCGGCTGAGTTATCACTTCACAACACGGCGGCGAAGCATCTCTCTGCCCGGCTTAACAAGGATGGATCGGTGTTGGGGGCAGATGGGAGCAGATAGCGAGCCGCCGCGCTCCCTGCCAGGCAGCCGGCAGTGCGCCCGCTGCGCCGCAGCCCCCCGCCCTGTGCCGTAGGGGGGGGGGGTCATCGGGGGGAATTTCACAATATCGAGCAAACAGAGAGCAGCGGGGACTGGGGTGAGGGAGGGGTGTGGGGTTTGTTCAGCGCTGGAGCAAAGCCCTGGGAGAGCGGAGGCAGCTGATAAGGGCAAGAGAGGAGGGGGGGGGGTTGCCCCTGCCACCCCCAACCCCTCCCGCTCCCCAGCACCTTCTCGGCAGCTGCTGCAGCTCCCCACGTCCCGCTCGCCCAGGGGCTCCTGGTGTCCCCCGGCACCTCAGATAAGGGGCTTCCCACGGCGAAGGCTGGGAGGGGGACAGGCCTGCAGGGTCGCCCCCCTTCTCAACCAAACCCCACCACTCCCCCGCAGTGAGGAGGGGACGGTCCCAGCTCGGCCCCTTTGCCCCGAGCCCCCGGCGTTCACATCGCCCACCTCCCGCGGCGACCGGGCCTCCCCCCACCATCACCCCGGTGCCCCAGCCGGGGGTGACCCCCCCCCTTGCCCACGCCCACGCAGGACCACCAAGTGGAGGAGCTGCTCCCCTCGCCGGTGCGGGATGGGGGGGGTGGGGGGGGTGAGTGTGTGTCTGTCTGTGTCCCCGCCCGGTGCCGGTCGTGCGTGGGGCCGTTCCCCCCCCCCGCGCTGCCGGTGTTGTTGTTGTGTCTCGGCCCCGGTGCGCGGGGCGGGGCGCGGGGCCGGGCGGGGCGGCGGCGGGGCCGTACATAAGGCGGGGGCCGGGCGCGGTGCCCGCCCGGCGGAGCGCGCCCCGCGGAGCGGATGGAGCGGCCGTGGGTGCCCCTGGCCCTGCTGGGGCTGTGCTGGGCGGCGGCGGCCGAGCGCCACACCGTCTTCTGGAACAGCTCCAACCCCCGGTGAGTGCCGCACCCCCCACCCCCCCACCCCCCGGGACCGGGACCCGGTGGCCCCGAGGGCGCGGGACGGCGCGGCTCCCTGCCGGGGCTGGGCGCTCCCCAGCGGCCTTTGTCCGGGGCGGGCGGCGGGGACGGAGCCTCCGTGGGGCTTGAGGGGGGGAGGGGGGTGGGTTGAGCGTGGGAGGAGGGGGGGGGGGGGCGGTAGCGGGGCCCATGTTTAACCCCGGTGGGGTCGGTGCTGGGGGGTGGCGGGGCCGGTGCTGAGCCCGGCGGGGCGGTCCCGGCGCGCAGCCGAGGAGCGGCGCGGCCCGTCCAGGTGCGGACCTGGGGGGGGGGGGGGGGGGGGGGGGGAAACCGGGGGGGCCTTTCCGTTCCCAGGGCCGAGCAGGAGCGGGGCCTCTTCCTTCCCCGCGGGGGTGGCGCGGCGCCAGCCCCGGCGCCGGGGCACAGGGAAGCGTGTTGACAAACACGGGGCTGGCCCCGGCTCCCGCCGCCCGGGCAGGATGTGCGGGGGGGGGCCGGGGGGCTGACCGGGACCTGTGCCCCCCAACCCCCCCCCCGGCTGCACCCGGGCACCGGCCCCCGGGACGGGCTGGGGCTGTGGGGGTGTCCTCGTCCCAGGTAGCAGCCCCCCCCGCCCCCCCCCCCCCCCAAGGATGTAGGAGTGCACCCCCTTGACTTTAGGGGTGCCCCCCCACTAGGCACCAGCCCCCCCTAGGCTGGAGGGGTGTTCCCCTCTCCGGGCCGTGAGCCTCAGGCTGTAGGGGTGTCCCCTCCCCAAGCTGTGTCCCCCCTTCCAGGCTGTAGGGATGTCCCCCTCCCTGGGCTATGAGCCTTAGGCAGTAGGGGTGTGTGTCCTCCCCCTCTAAAGCTATAGGGGTGTCCCCTCCCCGAGCTCTGTCCCCCTCCAGGCACCACCCCCCCAGGTTATAGGATTATGTGTTGTCCCGTGTCCCCTGCCCCATGCCGGGTGTCCAGGGTCTGCAGAGTTTTGTGAGCAGGAGCTGGCCCCCATGGGTGGCCCTGAGGCCACCGCAGCCAGCGAGGTGAGGGGACCCCGCAGAGGCCCCCGGCCGGCTGCCAGTCTGCCTGTGTCCCCCCCCCGGGTGAGGTGTGGGGAGCAGCAGGCGCTGGAGCCGGGCCGGCTGCCCCACGGGCGAGAGCTGCCGACGCCGCCTGGCTCCGGGAGCGTTGGGACGGGCAGGGTGCGCGTCCCTGCGGGTCCCCTCCCTGCTCCCCGGCTGGGAACGAGGGTGCACTCACCAGCCCTGTGCAGGGGGCTGGGCTTGGGGGGGGCTTTTCTTCCCAAAGCCAGCCTGGGCCCTGTGGGACTCTGCCCAGGGAAGGGTAGACCAAAGGTTGCCCCAGCCTGGGCTCTGAGGAGCTGCTGTGGGCAGGAGGCTGCTTGCCCTCGGCCTTGTTAATCTATTTGGGGGATTTGGGGGTGCAGGGGAAGGGGGTGTGTCCCCCCACACCTCTCCCTGCTGCGGCTGACCCCTGCCTCCCTCCTGCCACAGGTTCCGGTGGAGCGACTACACGGTGGACGTACGTCTCAACGACTACCTGGACATCATCTGCCCCCACTACGAGGAGGGGAGCGTGGACCCCCGTGCCATGGAGCGCTACACCCTCTACCTGGTGGAATCTGAGGAGTATGAGGCTTGCAAGCCCCGCTCCAAGGAGCAGATCCGCTGGGAGTGCGACAAACCCAGCGCCCTGCATGGCCCGGAGAAGTTCTCGGAGAAGTTCCAGCGTTTCACCCCCTTCACGCTGGGCAAGGAGTTCAAGGAGGGGCACAGCTACTACTACATCTGTGAGTGCCCGGGGGGTCCGGTGCGGGGTTGAGGTCCCTGCTGGGCTCCCTCCCCGCCTAACCCACGTCCTCCCTTGCAGCCAAGCCCATTCACCACCATGGGGAGACGTGTCTGAAGCTGAAGGTGACGGTGGCTGGCAAAGGCAGTGAGTATCGCTCGGACTCCCCCCCCATGCCACCCGGGCCCCCCCTTTCCGTTCGCAGCGTCGGGTGCCCAGTTCAGCCTTTCCTGAGCTGAGTCATGGCCAGGCCGTGGCCCCCTGCCAGCACCGGGGTGTGGGTGCGTGTGGCTCGGCCAGGAAGGTGCTGGTGGCTGCGGGGAGGGGGGGGATGGCCCCCTGGTGAAACCTGGCTTTGGGGGGGGTCGGAGGGGGGCGGGTCTGCCCTTCACTGGCCTGACCCCATGTCTGCTTTGCAGCTCAGGCACCGCCTGTCCCTGCCTCTACCCAGAAGGGGAGGATCCAGGCAGGTAGGTTGGTGGCTGCGGGCAGGCAGACGGGTCTGGGCAGCCGTGGGGCTGGCAGGAGAGCCAGGCTGAGCCCGGCCGCTCTGCCGGGGCGGACGACCGGGGAGCGGAGCTGGCGTCAGCCCCTGCACGGGGTGATGGTGCTGCTGGCTTGGGGCACGGTACCTCCCTCAGGGATGCTCACAGCTCCTCTCTCCCCGCAGACGATGCAGCAGCGCACGTGTTGAGGAGCGTGGGGCAGAACTCGGCGATGCGAGGCAGCAGCCCCTTCACCTTCATCAGCCTCCTCCTGCCCCTCCTGGTGCCGCAGGGGTTGTGAGCCGCTCCACCCTGCCCAGACGGGCCGAGGCTGAGGCCGCTGGGGATGGAACTGGGATGCTTGGGACCCCCGTGGTCCTCCTAGGTGCCCCGGAGTGGCCTGCCCTGCGCACCTCTGGGCGAGGAAAGGATTTGTCAGTATTATAGGGCCAGAGGGCCCGAAGCTGAGCTGAGCAGCCAAAGCCCTCGGGCTGCCCCAGCTCCCCCAGCCGTCGCAGGCAGGACAGTCTCAGCAGCCAGAGGCTGAACACGAGCCTGGGGCTGGAGGGGGCTGCGTGTGCCCCAGACTGGAGGGGAGCAGGGGGCTGGCACCCTTGCCCCAGGAGCTGAGCTCGCCTACGGACGGCCCTCGGGTCTCTCCACTGTGGGCTCAGACTGTGACGTGTCCCGCAGGCGGGGCCGCGGCGCTGGCCCCGTGGCCAGCTGGGTGCCACTGGTGCTGGCTGGGGCTGCAGTCCCTCGGTGTCACCAGGCTCTGGGAGCCTGGATGTGCTGGAGATGCCCGGCAGCTAGTGGAGCGGGGCTGTAAGAAACATCCCCCTCGCCACCGTGCTGTGCCCCTTCCCCATCCTTCATCCCACCGCATAGGGGGGCAGGAAGAGCTTGCCCCCACCTTGGACCTTCCCCTCCCCTCTGCTGGGTGCTGGAGGGGCACCCTCCCCCCAGCAGCACCCTCTGCGGGGCGCTTTGCCTGCCCTGGTTTGTACAGCTTTCTAACACGGGAGTTTTTATACGGTTGTCTTGAATAAATAACCAAGACCATGCTGAGCAATTGGGGCTGGGACATGGGGGGGAACCACTGGCCTGTCCCCCCACACCATGGGGCTGGGCTCTCCTGGCTGTGCCTGCTCTTGGAAGGAGGAATGGCCCACACAGGGCATTTGTGCTGGTTAATTAATTAATTGGCTGGTGTTTGCACAAGGCTTTGAAGTGGAAAAGTGCCACAGCGGGGCTGGGGCTATCGGTTGTTTTTTATCTGGTGACACAAAGCCCTCCCAGAGGTTGGGGGGGGGGGGTGGGTTTTTTTCCCCCCCCCCCCCCTCCCCTGTGCACTGGAATGAGCTTCCAGCTGCTGCCCCAGGGGACAGACACCACCGGCATTGAGGAGGGGGCTGGGCAGGGGCCACAGCCTGGCTGGACCACAGGACCCCCCCCGGTGGGGTGGGGTGTGGCTGGGGACATGTGGCCCTGGGCATGGGGGGATCTCAGGGACATGAGGACGTGGGATCAGAGAGATGTGGGACCCCCGAGGTGTGAGACACTGGGGGTGCAGAGGTGTGGGGAGGTGGGATCACAGGGATGTGTGACCCCCTGGGGGGTGGGGGGACCTAGGGAAGGTGGGGGTCACAGGGACAGGAGGTGAGGCCCTTGGAATTTGGGGCCACAGGGATGTGGGACCCCAGGGATGAGACAGGGATGTGTGACCCCTGGGGGGGTGGGGGAGCCGGGGGAGGTGGGGTCACAGGGACAGGAGGTGAGGCCCTTGGAATTTGGGGCCACAGGGATGTGTGACCCCTGGGGGGGGTGGGGGGACCCTGGGGAGGTGGGGTCACAGGGACAGGAGGTGAGGCCCTTGGAATTTGGGGCCACAGGGATGTGGGACCCCAGTGATGAGACAGGGATGTGTGACCCCTGGGGGGGTGGGGGGACCCGTGGGAGGTGGGGGTCACAGGGACAGGAGGTGAGGCCCTTGGAATTTGGGGCCACAGGGATGTGGGACCCCAGGGATGAGACAGGGATGTGTGACCCCTGGGGGGGTGGGGGAGCTGGGGGAGGTGGGGTCACAGGGACAGGAGGTGAGGCCCTTGGAATTTGGGGCCACAGGGATGTGGGACCCCTGGGGGGGGTGGGGGGACCCTGGGGAGGTGGGGTCACAGGGACAGGAGGTGAGGCCCTTGGCATTTGGGGCCACAGGGATGTGGGACCCCAGGGATGACAGCGATGTGTGACCCCTGGGGGGGTGGGGGGAGCTGGGGGAGGTGGGGTCACAGGGACAGGAGGTGAGGCCCTTGGAATTTGGGGCCACAGGGATGTGTGACCCCTGGGGGGGTGGGGGGACGCTGGGGAGGTGGGGGTCACAGGGACAGGAGGTGAGGCCCTTGGCATTTGGGGCCACAGGGATGTGGGACCCCAGTGATGAGACAGGGATGTGTGACCCCTGGGGGGGTGGGGGGATGCTGGGGAGGTGGGGGTCACAGGGACAGGAGGTGAGGCCCTTGGCATTTGGGGCCATGGGGATGTGGGACCCCCAGGGCTAGAGGGTGCTGGGGGCGCAGGGATGTGGGGGGGCAGGGTGGGCTCCCTGCACTGGGGCCACGGGACACCGCGGGTGGCGTCGCGCCTTCCCGCCCCCTCCCCCGCCGTGGAGGGCTGCCCCGTGGGGACCCATCGCGGTGGGGTCGGGGCTGCCGGGCCCGATGCGACGGGGCACCCCCCGCCGGCTGCCTGCTCTGTGCCCGCCCCCCCCCCCCCCCCCCGCCCCCTTCCCGCGCTCGGTGTCGCGGCCGGTCCCTCCCCGGTAGTGCGTCCTGCCCCGCCCCCCGCTCCCGGCTGCCGCCGGTGCCCGGTGCCGCGGCCCGGCATGGCCGCGCTGCCGCTGCTGCCCGCCGCCTGCCTGGCCTGCACCCTCGCCATGTTCGGGACCGGGCTGTGAGCGCCCGGGAGGCCCCGGGCCCTGCGCGGCACCGGCGGCGGCGGGGGGGGGGGGGGGGGGGGGGGGGGGCGGAACCGGGGGGGTGCAGCGGGGTCAGACCGGGTGCAATGGGGGTCGGGGGGAGGGGGGGGTGGGGCAGTTCAGGGGGTGCAGTGGGGGCCGTGAGGGGTTAGTGGGGGGGGGGGGGGGTTGGGGGAGCAATGGGGAGGGCGGTGGGGCCAGTTTGGGGGGTGCAGTGGGGTCTGCTGGGGGCTGGAGCAGAGGGTTTGGGGGTGCAATGGGAAGGGCGGTGGGGCAGTTCAGGGGGTGCAGTGGGGGCTGTGAGGGGTTAGTGGGGTGGGGGGGTTGGGGGAGCAATGGGGAGGGCGGCAGGGCCAGTTTGGGGGGTGCACTGGGGGCTGTGAGGGGTTAGTGGGGTTGGGGGGGTTTGGGGGTGCAGTGGGGATGGCAGTGGGGTCCTACTGAGGGCTGGTGCAGAGGGTTTGGGGGTGCAATGGGGACAGCCCTGGGTCCAGTTCAGGGGGTACAAAGGCAGGGGAATTGAGGGGTGTGGTGTCGCAGGCCCTGAGGCTGGTTTGGTGGGGCCGGGGTGGGGTGGGGTGACAAAGCTGAAGGCAAAGGACACCAGGGAACGGGGGGGGCAGGGGAGTCTGAGGGTGCAGGGAGGCACTGAGAGCATAGGGGCTGGTCACAAGTGCATTGCGGGGAGCTGGGAGTATTTCAGGGTGCATGGGTTGTTTTTTTTGGGGGGGAGCCTGCTGGCTGCAAAGCTTGTAGCCCCCCCGCCCCCCTCCCAGCACTGCACAACCGCTGCCAAACCCAGTGCCGGGCACCCAGGAGGCTGCTCCCCTCTGCTCCCCCTAGGTCCGACCTGCGCCAGATGTTTGCAACCAAGAGCGTGGAGAACATCCAGTTCCTGCCCTTCCTCACCACCGATGTCAAGTACAGCGGGGTCAAGCTCTCGGGGTGGGGGGGGAGGGGGTGATAGGGTGGTGGGGCAGGGCAGACCCCCCCCCCCCCCTCCCCAGGTTGCAGCGGGTGAGCGCCTGTGCCACTCGCCCTGCAGCAACCTGAGCTGGTTGGGCTACGGCTGCCTGAAGCAGGACTGGACGCTGATCACCGTCAACGCCATCGGGGCGGCGCTGCAGACCCTCTACATCCTGGCGTATTTCTGCTACAGCCCTGCGAAGGTGGGGGTCTGGCCTGCCTGGGTCGCTGGGGAGGGGGACAGGGGGACCCTCACCCTGATGGCCTCTTCCTCTCCGCCCCAGGGCCCCGTGCTGCTGCAGAGCCTGCTGCTCCTGGCCGTGCTGGCCACGGGTTACGGCTACTTCACCCTCCTGATTGCCGACACGCGGACGCGCCTGGCTCGCCTGGGGCTCTTCTGCAGCGTCTTCACCATCAGCATGTACCTCTCGCCGCTGGCCGACCTGGTGTGTGGGGCTGGGCAGCAGCTGGGGGCGGGGGGGGGGGAGGGGGGACCATGGTGGCACTGGGGCTTCCCAGCCCAGAACCAGCTTGACATTTGCTTCTGCAGGCCAAGATTGTCCGGAGCAAGTCAACGTGCTGCCTGTCCTTCCCCCTGACCGTCACCACCTTCCTCGCCTCCACCAGCTGGACGCTCTACGGCCTGCAGCTCCGGGACCTCTACATCATGGTGGGTTGGGGCGGTGGGTGGCTGAGGGATGCTCTCCCATCCCATCCCATCCCATCCCATCCCATCCCATCCCATCCCATCCCCTCTCCTCTCATCCCCTCCCCTCCCATCCTATCCCATCCCATCCCCTCCCTTCCCATCCCATCCTATCTCATCCCATCCCTCCTATCCCATCCCATCCTATCCCATCCCATCCCCTCCCCTCCCCTCCCATCCTATCCCATTCCCTCCCATCCCATCCCATCCCATCCCATCCTATCCCATCCCATCCCCTCTCCTCTCATCCCCTCCCCTCCCATCCCATCCTATCCCATCCCCTCCCTTCCCATCCCATCCTATCTCATCCCATCCCATCCCTCCTATCCCATCCCATCCCCTCCCCTCCCATCCCATCCTATCCCATTCCCTCCCATCCCATCCTGTCCCATCCCATCCCATCCTCTCCCATCCCATCCCCTCCCATCGTATCCCATCCCATCCCATCCTATCCCATTCCATCCCATCCTATCCCATCCCATCCCCTCCCATCCTATCCCATTCCCTCCCATCCCATCCTATCCCATCCCCTCCCATCCCCTCCCCTCCCCTCCCATTCCATCCTATTTCTCCCCCCCCCCCCCCCCCGTTCATCCAAGCGATTGGCACCGGGCCGACCCCCGTCCAGTGCCGTGTGTGTCACACAGCAGAGCCCGTGACTAGGCTCAGCGAGATGAGTATTGATTTTAATTAATTAGATGGTAGAAGGCCAATAAATCTCCCCCGGCAACGCAGGGCTGGTGGAGTGGTACGGGGGGGGAGGATGGGGGGGTGGGCAGCAGCGCCGGGAGCTGGGTAGAGCCGGACCCCAGCACCCCGCCATGGCCTCCTGCAGGTCCCAAACATGCCGGGGATCGTCACCAGCGTCGTGCGGTTCTGGCTCTTCTGGCGGTACCCGCCGGGCCAGGACAAGCCCTACAGATCCCTGCACGCCTGAGGGGGCCCCATCAGCCCCCTCCCCGCCAAACCCAAGGAAGGAGCCCACATGCTCATGGACCAATGAAGGATTCCCCCAACCCTGGCCAGTCTGCTCCAGCATGGACTGGCCCCAGCTGCCGAGCCCCAGGTGCCACCGTGGTGCCAAGGGCCACCTGCTCCCGGCAGGACCGAGGCCCCAGGAGGGCACCTCCTGCCTCTGCTGCCGTGGTTTGCCCTCACCAGCGTCCCTCCAGCCCTTGGTCCTTCAGTGATGGCTGGGTTGGTCTCAGCGATGCCTTTGGGGTGCCGGGTGCCACCCCCTACGGCAGTCCCCAGGCACTCTGCCTGTCCCTAGGGACCCCTGGGTGGTCTTCCATGCTCATGACTGCCCCAGTGCCGGGCTGGGGCTGCTGGGAAGCCCTGCATCTCTTTTGTACAAATTTAAGTGCCTTTTAATAAATCAGACACTTCCCATGCCTGGTTGTTGTCCCCTCTCTCCTGGTGGGCTGGCTGCGGAGTCCAGGCTGGCTCTTGTCCCCACAGCCACTTTGTCCCCAGGATGGTGGAGGCTCATCCCGGCCCCCTCTGGGCTCTGGCAAACCCTCCTCCAGCAGCACCCACGTTCCTGCAGCCCCAGCCCCAAGAAGGGAGCGGGCACAGGGCTGGCTTGGGGCAGGGAGGGGGCACTGAGGATGGCAGCACCGCCGGGGGAGGCTGCTCTGACCCCCCCCCCCCAACCTGCCCCAAGCAGCAGCCTGGGGACGCCGGTCACAACGGGGAAAGAAAGTCTGTTCCACAGCTTTGCCACGGGGCTCGCTACCGGCCATCACGCCGGCAAACTCCTCATCAATTAAAATCCTCACTAAACCCCCCGACGATGGAGCGTGCACAAATCAGGCGGCCGTTGGCATCGACCCAAACTCGATTAACGAATTAGCGATGAGCTGGAATGAAGTTACCGGGCAAGCGCATCAGCAGAGGGGCCAAATGACAGGAGCCTTGCGAAAGGTGACCCCCCACGCCGGGGCAGGAGCCCCCCCAGCAGGATGAGAAGCCCCATCCCCGCAGCTCCAGCAGCACGGGCAGGTCCTCCAGCGCGGCTGATGCAAGCCGGATGAAGGAAGCGGTGACGAGGACTTTGGCAGAGGCCCGTGCCGCGGCTCAGCCGCTCGTTTACACCTTGTGACGTGGCCTGGGAAACACCGACACCGGGGCGAGCGGCAGGAATGGGGCCGAGTCGAGCGCGGTGGCTGGCGGGGAAGGCGAGCTCCCGCCGCGCTGCGGCACCAGCCCCAGCCGGCGTGGCCGCTGGGCTCGCCCGGCGTGCTCCATCTTGCTGCCGGGGCTCCCTTCGCCCGCACCGGCGGCGCTGGCAGGTGTCTCTGCCCCAGGGACTCGTCCCGGGGCCGGGCTCGCTCCCCCAGCCGCAGCACCCCCCCATTTTCCAGCGGGGAGGAGCCCCCGTTCCCAGCACCGGGGTGCAGCTCCCAGCCCGGATGAAGGCGCAGCCGAAGGACCGACCGCCTCGGGAACGGGCAGCTTTCCCCGCTGACGCACCAGGCAAAAACTTGGCTACCGACCGGTCACTCCGGCTGGCCTGTGCCGCCAGCGGCTGGCGGGAGTGGCCGCGATGTGGCCCCCACGCGCGAGGCCGGAGGCGAGCGGAGCATCTCCCGGGGACGCAGGCGCCCGCAGCGGGCACGTGTCCACGTGGGGAGAAGCCACCATCGCGCTGCTGCCTGCCGAGCTGCCGGAGGGCTGGGAGTAGGTCCTGGGTGGCCATGAGTAGCCCCTGGATGGCCATGAGTAACCCCAGGTGGCCATGAGTAGCCTGCGGAGGGCTGGGAGTAGGCCCTGGGTGGCCATGAGTAGCCCCTGGATGGCCATGAGTAACCCCAGGTGGCCATGAGTAGCCTGCGGAGGGCTGGGAGTAGGCCCTGGGTGGCCATGAGTAGCCCCTGGATGGCCATGAGTAGTCCCTGGGTGGCCATGAGTAGTCTGCAGAGGGCTGGGATTAGGCCCTGGATGGCCATGACTAGCCCCTGGGTAACCCCGTGAGTAGCCTGCAGAGGGCTGTGAGTAGCCCCTGGGTGGCCATGAGTAGCCCACGGAGGGCTGCGGTCCTTGCCCCGGCAAGGCAGCGCTTCGCCGAATCTGGGGTGGTGCCACCCCACAAAGAGCCGCGCGCAGGCAGGAGACCGCGGGAGCTGCCCACCCTGCTCCGAGCTGCCATTGTTGCTCAGGAAACAGCTAATTAGTCGCTCCTGCTAATTAGCCCGAGTCCTCCCTCATGATACCAACTGCTCCTTTTTGCAGAAGGATGCGCAGCCGATAATTAAAAACAAGAAAGTCCTTGGGCTGGTATGCGAAGAAGCCGGGGAGGCTGCCAGGAAGGCAGGCCCCAGCCTGCGTCACCGCCAGCCGCGCAGCTCTTCCAGCCCGGCCGGCAGCGCGGCCCTCGGGCCCCCCCCTGGACAGAGGGACACCCCTGGACAGAGGGACACCCCCGGACAGAGGCCGGCCAGGGTCCCCCCTCTGCCCGCAGCAGGCATGCCTCCACCGTAGGGCACCCGTCGCCCTGCCCGGAGAAGCCGGGCACGGTGCTCCGGCGCGTCTCCCAGCCGCTGCCCGCGCCGGTGGGGGCAGAGACGCGGCAGCTGCGGCGGCAGGAGCGGGGAGCAGCCCCCCGGCGGGGGCTGAGCCGCCCCGGCAGGCCGGGGGGAGACCACAGGCTCTGGGCGCTCTGCATTTTAAAGGCCGTGCCGCCTGCTCCACCCAGCCGACATTTCTCCTCCTTCCCCTGGAAACCGGCCAGCGGGACGGGGATGAGTCTCCTCCAGCTCCCACCTGACGGTGCGAACCACATCTGAAGGGCAGCCGGGAACGGGCTCTGCCCGCAGTGCTACCCAGCGCCGCGGGCCTGCGGGGCAAGGCCCGATCCTGTCCTCGCCACCTCACATCTCTGCTTCTGGAGCCAAGCTCCAAGAAACTCAGAAGGGGAGAGGCTGGGCTGGGCTGGGGCGGGCTCCCCACAGCTTCTGGGATTGCTGGGAGGGGAGCTGGGACTGTGTGGAGACCCCTCCTCTGCGCGGAGCTCCCCGAACACCAGCCTCACGCTGGGGAGAAACGAGGGGTTTCCTACCAGGGTGGCTTCGAGCAGCACCCCAGGGTCCTTCACTGCCTGCGGCTCCCCACGAGGGCAGCGCTGCCCAGGGGGGCCCCAGCGAGAGGCCCCGGTCCCCGGGGAGCAGCACCCGCCACAGGCAGCCACCGTCCCTCAGCTTTATTGGGGTCAGAAGCGCAGCCCTCGTCGCCGCAGGTCCGCCCGCGCCGCGCTGATGTGCTCCTGCAGCTCGGCAGCCGCCTCCTCGCAGTCGTTGAAGGTGGCCAGGCGGTAGCCCACGGTGGCCAGGGAGTAGCAGCCGAAGGCCACCAGCAGGTAGACGGGCAGGGGCAGCAGGGCCTGCCGGTACGGGGCCGGCAGCCGCAGCCCCGGTGGCGCCAGGGCCAGCGCGGCCCAGGCCGAGCCCAGCAGGGCGAGTCCACAAAGCCACTGCCCCAGCTTGGTCATGGCGGCCTGCGGAGAGAGGGGTCGTCAGAGCCGGACCGACCCGCGCCCCGCGCCCCGCACCGGCGCCCCCCGCCCCAACCGGGCCGGGCCGGGCTCCCTCCGGGGCCTCCTCAGCAGCGCCGGACCCCGAACCCCTCCACGCCTTCGCCAACCGGCACCGGGACCCGCCAACACCCCCCGAGCCCTCACGAAGAACCGGTACCGCCGCCGGTACCGGCCCCCGCCCCCACCTGGATCGGTCCCGGACCCAGCTCCCGCGCTCCCCCCCCTCGTCGCCGCGAGGATGACGTCACAGCAGCGCGCCGCCGCGCGAGGCCCGCTGGGAGCTGTAGTGCGGAGCCGCGCCACGTCGCATCGCGCATGCGCGACGGGGAGGCTGCGAGGCGCCCCCCTGCGGGATCCCCGGGCCGGGCCCGGCCCCGGTGCCGCAGGAAACTCCGGGCTTTGTCGGCGGCGGCGGCGGCCGAGGCCGCAGGAAGCATCTGGTTTCCTCCGCGTCCGGCCGCGGCGGGTGGCGGGGGACTGGCGTGGGAGCGGCCACTGCCCGCCCTCCCACGGCTCACGGGGCCCGGGCCCTTCCCACGGCCACCCCCTGCCCCCGGGGCAGCCCCGGTGCCCGGCGGCTGCCCGTCGCGGGGAAGGCACGGATGTGCCTTTGTTCCCCTGCCAAGCACCGGCAGCCTTGGCCGTACCTGCGCAGGGCTGCGGTGGCAGCTGGAGACGGAGCTTGCCCCTCCACGGCTCCCCCTCCCCGTCACCCACCGGAGCCCTGAGCCACCGGGACCCCCCGCCACCCCCTGCGCCAAGCCCCTGCGGCACCAGAGCCTGCGCCGACCCGCCCGGCTCCCCTGGGATTTTCCTCCCTTGCAGGTCCAGGCAGACAAGACGCCGTCAGCACATTTTCCCTGCAAGGTGGCGGTGGCAGCGGGGGACACACACACACCAGCAGCAGCAGCTGCATCCCCACCCTGGCTGCGCCCCACGGGCCTGCACCGAGCCCCCCCTCCCGGCACCAGCGAGGGGGAGAGAACCCACCACAGGCTCCCCCACAGCCTGCGGGAACGAGCAGGCCCTCTGTCAGCCACGCCGGCACGCAGCCGTGCGAGGAAACCGGGCCGAGGGCCGTCGGCAGAACCAAACCCGCGGCGGACGAGAAGCTACAAAGAAATGGCTTTATTGGGCGGCTGAGAGCCCCAGTCCGGCCCGGCGGGGAGGGGGCTGCCCCGGGGAAGGGGCGGCGGGACATCAATTCCTCTTCCTGCCTTTGCCGACAGCCTTGGCGGGAGCGGCGACGGGCGCTGCGGACTGGTAGAGGGTGGAGGAGATCTTGTTGATGTAGTAGAGGCCGACCATGGAGAAGATGAGGCTGCGAGGGGAGGAAGAGGGGAGGAAGAGGGGAGGAAGAGGGGAGGAAGAGGGGAGGAAGAGGGGAGGAAGAGGGGAGGAAGAGGGGAGGAAGAGGGGAGGAAGAGGGGAGGAAGAGGGGAGGAAGAGGGGAGGAAGAGGGGAGGAAGAGGGGAGGAAGAGGGGAGGAAGAGGGGAGGAAGAGGGGAGGAAGAGGGGAGGAAGAGGGGAGGAAGAGGGGAGGAAGAGGGGAGGAAGAGGGGAGGAAGAGGGGAGGAAGAGGGGAGGAAGAGGGGAGGAAGAGGGGAGGAAGAGGGGAGGAAGAGGGGAGGAAGAGGGGAGGAAGAGGGGAGGAAGAGGGGAGGAAGAGGGGAGGAAGAGGGGAGGAAGAGGGGAGGAAGAGGGGAGGAAGAGGGGAGGAAGAGGGGAGG
This sequence comes from Leptosomus discolor, assembly GCF_034619465.1. NCBI lineage: Eukaryota > Metazoa > Chordata > Aves > Leptosomiformes > Leptosomidae > Leptosomus > Leptosomus discolor. The sequence continues at coordinate 2,719,423 of NC_141416.1, forward strand.
AAGAGGGGAGGAAGAGGGGAGGAAGAGGGGAGGAAGAGGGGAGGAAGAGGGGAGGAAGAGGGGAGGAAGAGGGGAGGAAGAGGGGAGGAAGAGGGGAGGAAGAGGGGAGGAAGAGGGGAGGAAGAGGGGAGGAAGAGGGGAGGAAGAGGGGAGGAAGAGGGGAGGAAGAGGGGAGGAAGAGGGGAGGAAGAGGGGAGGAAGAGGGGAGGAAGAGGGGAGGAAGAGGGGAGGAAGAGGGGAGGAAGAGGGGAGGAAGAGGGGAGGAAGAGGGGAGGAAGAGGGGAGGAAGAGGGGAGGAAGAGGGGAGGAAGAGGGGAGGAAGAGGGGAGGAAGAGGGGAGGAAGAGGGGAGGAAGAGGGGAGGAAGAGGGGAGGAAGAGGGGAGGAAGAGGGGAGGAAGAGGGGAGGAAGAGGGGAGGAAGAGGGGAGGAAGAGGGGAGGAAGAGGGGAGGAAGAGGGGAGGAAGAGGGGAGGAAGAGGGGAGGAAGAGGGGAGGAAGAGGGGAGGAAGAGGGGAGGAAGAGGGGAGGAAGAGGGGAGGAAGAGGGGAGGAAGAGGGGAGGAAGAGGGGAGGAAGAGGGGAGGAAGAGGGGAGGAAGAGGGGAGGAAGAGGGGAGGAAGAGGGGAGGAAGAGGGGAGGAAGAGGGGAGGAAGAGGGGAGGAAGAGGGGAGGAAGAGGGGAGGAAGAGGGGAGGAAGAGGGGAGGAAGAGGGGAGGAAGAGGGGAGGAAGAGGGGAGGAAGAGGGGAGGAAGAGGGGAGGAAGAGGGGAGGAAGAGGGGAGGAAGAGGGGAGGAAGAGGGGAGGAAGAGGGGAGGAAGAGGGGAGGAAGAGGGGAGGAAGAGGGGAGGAAGAGGGGAGGAAGAGGGGAGGAAGAGGGGAGGAAGAGGGGAGGAAGAGGGGAGGAAGAGGGGAGGAAGAGGGGAGGAAGAGGGGAGGAAGAGGGGAGGAAAGGAAGCTCAGCCACTGGCGGGCAGGAACGTGCCAGAGTCAAACCAACACCTTCCCCTTGGATCCCACTGCGGTGCCTAACACCGGCCACCCTGGGGGTCTCCGGCCAGCTCTGGCCCTGCCCGGTGCCCCGTTCCCAGGGGAGCCGTCAGGGCCCTCGGCGGCAGCCCCAGCAGCACGATGGGTGGTCGCCACCCTCCAGGGTGGGCTCTGGACTTACCAGGTGGTCACACAGACTCGGTGAATGAGGCCGGAGGCAAAGAGAGCCAGCAAGAGGCAGGTGAGGACTGGGGGGGGAAAACAGGAGAGAGAAAAATTGCAGCCCTGCTGTCCCCCCCCCGCCCCCGTCAGCCCCGGAGTAACAAACCTACCCACAGCACGAGAAAAAGCTCGGGTGGAACCCCCAGGGTGGGCCCTTCCTCCAGGGCAGGGCAAGGACCCTTCGGTCCCCCGGGCAGAGCCCACACCGGGCAGGGCCAAGGCCTCAGGCCCTTCACGAACTCTGCGGGGGGCCGGCAACACCCCTTCGGCCTCCGGTGGGCTCCCCTCCCTCCTCCTCCTCCTCCCCGCGCCCCTCCGCAGCACTTACTCTCAGGGAATATCTTGGCCTGGAAGCCCTTGCCGAAGACGAGGTTCTCCAGGTTGTTGAAGGCCTGGCTGGAGGGTTAAGGGACAGAACGGGGCGCTGCCCGCCCCCCACCCCCCCGTTCCCGCTCCCCGCCGCCCCGGAGGATACGGTGAGGGAGCAGACGAAGAGCGCGGAGCCCAGCAGCCCGCCCTGGATGGTCAGCCACTCGGTGGAGGCCAGTTGCCGGCTGTACATCTGCATCCCGGCGAACAGCAGCAGCGAGAGGAGCGAGGAGAGCGCCAGGGAGGTGCCCGTGCCTACGGCTGGGCCCGCGGGGCCGCCTCAGCACGGCCGCCGGCACCGGGGCCGCCGCTACCCACAGCGACAAGGGCCCCGGCCCGGCCCGCAGCCCTCACCCCCCACCCCCCCCCCAGGCCCCAGCCGCCCCCCGGGTCCGCCTCGGCCTCCCCCCAGGCCCCGCGGCCGCCCCGTGTCCCGACCACCGTCCCCCGTTACCCATAGTGCCCCGCGGCGGCGCCCCCGGCCCAGGCCCGTCCCGGTGCCGCCGGTCTGCGCAGGCGCACTGCGGCCGCGTTGAGAGAGACACGGCATCAGGCGCGGAGGGAGGCAATGCGCATGCGCCGCCGCCCCGCCCCGCCCCGCGGGCGCAGCGCTCCGGCGAGCTCCGGGGCCCCCTGGCGGCCGGGCGCGGCGCTGCAGACCCCGCGGTCCAGCGCGCCCCCCGGCGGCGGGGAGCGGCGCAGCGGGCGGCACCGGGGCGGGGACGCGGGACACCCCGCAACCCCGGTGCAGGCCTCGGCCCCCGGCCCCTTTCCCGACGCGCCGCTCAGCCCGCCCGGGGTTCACCCCGGGCCCCGCCCCGCGAGCCGCGCTGCCGTCCGCACGGGCCCGGCGAGGGCCGCCCGGGGGTGCGGCGGGATCCTCCCGGTACCGCCCCTCCGCCGCCCCCCGCCGCACCGCCGCCGCCGCCGGGGAGGGTCCCGCTGAGCATGCGCGCCGCCGCCCCCCGCCCTCCCCCCGGCTCCGCCGCTCCCTGCAACAGACCGGGGCGTCCGCGGCCGCCGCTGCTGCCGCCGCCGCGGGGACCGGCGTCGGGAGCAGGCGCGGAGCCATGGCCGAGGGCGAGGACCTGCAGACCTTCACCTCCATCATGGACGCGCTCGTCCGCATCAGCGTGAGCGGCGGCGGTAGCGGCGGCGGGGAGGGGGGGGGCACCGCGGGGCCGTCGGGCCGGGCCGGGCCGAGCTCCCCCGGGACCGGCGTCGCCATGGCAACGCGGTGGGGCCCGATGGCGGGGATGGGGCGGGATGGCGGGGGTGCCCTTGAGGGCCGGGCAGGCCGCGGCGAGGCCTCAGACCCGCGCCCCGACCCACCGGGCAGCGATCCCCGGGAAAGGCCGGCACCGGCCCCCCCCTCCACCCCCCGCCGGCACTGTGCCACCGTCGGGGCCAGGAATACCGGGAGCGGCAGGAGCTGCCTGCACACCCATGGGTGGGGGTCCTGGCCTCCATCGTGGCCCCGATCCTGGTGGTCCTGGCCCTGGCCCTGGTCCTGGTCCTGGTCCTGGCTCTGGTCCCAGTGCTGATCCTGGCGCTGGTGTTGCCCCAAGCCCTAATCTCTGTCCCAGTCCTGGTCCCCATCCTGGTGCTGGTCCCTGTGCTGGTTCTGATCCTGACCACGCTGCTGCTCCTAGGCCTGATACTGGTCCTAATCCTGGCCCCAGCCCTGGTCTTGATCCTGGCCCTAGTGCTGGTCCCAGGCCTGATCACGGTGTTGGTCCTGGCTCTGGTCCCAGTCCTAGCCCTGGTGCCAGCCCCAATCCCCATCCCAGTTGCAGTCTTGATTCCCCATCCTGGTGCTGGTCCCAGGCCTGATCCTAGTCCCAGGCCTGATTGTGACCCTGCTGCTGGTCCTGGCCCTGGTTCTGGTCCCAGCCCTGATCCCGACCCCAGTCCCCGTGGTGGCCTCGGTCCTGTCTGTGGCGGGTGACGCTCCCCCCTCTCTCCCCAGACCAGCATGAAGAACATGGAGCGGGAGCTGGTGTGCCCGGTGTGCAAGGAGATGTACAAGCAGCCGCTGGCCCTGCCCTGCACGCACAACGTCTGCCACGTCTGCGCCAGCGAGGTGCTGCTGCAGCACGGCTACCTCTGCTGCGACCCCACCTCCGAGCCCTCCTCGCCTGCCGCCACCCCCGCCACCCGCAGCCCCCGCCTGGGACGCCGGGCCGTCCCCAAGCCCGACCGCCTCGACCGCCTCCTGAAGTCAGGTGCGACGGGTGGAGGGGGCCGGGATGGAACGGGAGGGCCGAGCGGCTCTGGGGCATCGCACCCCACCTGACACCCTCCCCGCCTCCCTCCCGCAGGCTTTGGCACCTACCCGGGGCGCAAGCGGGGTACGGTGCACCCCCAGACCGTCAGCTTCCCCTGCCCGGCCTGCCAGCGGGACGTGGACCTGGGCGAGCGGGGCCTGGGCAGCCTCTTCCGCAACCTGACGCTGGAGCGGGTGGTGGAGCGCTACCGCCAGACCATCAACATCAGCGCCGCCATCATGTGCCAGTTCTGCAAGCCCCCGCAGCTGGAGGCCACCAAGGGCTGCACCGAGTGCAAGTCCAGCTTCTGCAACGAGTGCTTCAAGCTCTACCACCCCTGGGGCACCCAGAAAGCCCAGCACGAGCCCACGCCACCCACCCTCACCTTCCGCCCCAAGGTAGGGCCTCCCCGTCGGGGTCTTCCGACCTCACTCGGGAGTTTGTGGGTGGGGGACCCTGGGTGGGGGTGGGTGCGGAGCCTCGCTGAGCTCCCCTGTGCCCGCACAGGGGCTGATGTGCCCGGAGCACAAGGAGGAGGTGACTCACTACTGCAAGACCTGCCAGCGGCTGGTGTGCCAGCTCTGCCGCGTGCGACGCACTCACACCAGCCACAAGATCACCCCGGTGCTCAGCGCCTACCAGGCCCTCAGGGTAAGAGCCGCTGGAGCCACGCTCGGCGTAGGGACGGGGTTGGCGGGGAGGAATCGGGGGCACCAGCGGAGCCCCAGTGCAGATGGGGTGTGTGGGTCGGGGGCGTGGGGCTTGCCGGCGCCTCGCCTCACCTCCTTCCCTGCAGGAGAAGCTGACGAAGAGCCTCGCCTACATCCTGAGCAGCCAGGACACGGTGCAGACCCAGATTGCCGAGCTGGAGGAGACGGTGAAGCACACAGAGGTGAGGGCGGAAGGTGCCTGGCTGTCCTTGAACTGTCCCTAGGCTGGAGGTGGCACTGCCAGCCTGGTTCCCTCTCTGCCCCGGGGCGTGCGGCACACTGACCCGGCCCTGCTCGGCAGGTGAACGGCTCGCAGGCCAAGGAGGAGGTGTCGCAGCTGATCCAGGGGCTGTGTGCCATGCTGGAGGAGAAGCGGGCGACCCTGCTGCAGGCCATCGAGGAGTGCCAGCAGGAGCGGCTGGCCAGCCTGCACTGCCAGATCCAGGAGCACCAGGCCATGCTGGAAAACTCGGGCATGGTGGGCTATGCCCAGGAGGTGCTGAAGGAGACCGACCACCCCTGCTTCGTCCAGGCTGCCAAGCAGCTGCACAACAGGTACCGGGCTGCGGGGACCCTGGCGGGCCTGGGACCGGGCGGTCGGTTGCCCGAGGAGGTCGCCACGAGCCACCCTGCCGTCCCTGCTCTCCCGTCCCGCAGGATCCTCAGGGCCACCGACTCGCTGCAGAGCTTCCGTCCTGCGGCCACAGCCTCCTTCAGCCACTTCCAGCTGGACGTCAGCAGGGAGCTGAAGCTGCTCACCGACCTGGCCTTCATCCGAGGTAAAGGCAGCAGGACCCGGGCACCGGCTGTGCCCCGTGCGGAGGCGCAGCCCCTGCGGGCAGAGCGGCTCCCTGCCCGCCTCGGAGCCCGACCTCCGCCCGGGCTGCGCTCGGGCGGGCGCTCGCGGATCTGCCGGTGTCCCCCCCCCTCCCCGTCAGGGACGGCCCCCCGCCCCAGCAGCCCCCAAAGCGATCCCCTGCCCCTGGCCTGCCCTGTGCCAGGGCGGCTGGGCGAGGGGGCAGGACAGGCAGGGCCGTGGTGCCAGGTAAGGGCAGCAGGAGCGCCGGAGGGTGAGTACGGAGCGGAGGCTGCCCCGCGGCAGGGCAGGCGCTTCCCCGCAGGGCAGGAGCCGCGTGGCCCTGCCGGACCCGCCGGCAACACTTTTCAGACCTGCTTCTACCTCTCTTTGTTTATAGGCTGCGGCCGCTGCTGAGTCGTCACCGAAGTAACTGAGGCAAGTCACATCCCTGCCCCAGAGCTGGCCCCGCTCTCTCTGTCCCATCCCTCCAGCCCCGTTCCCGCCCCGTCCCGGCTCTGCTGCCATCCTCCATCCCCGTTCCTGCCCGCTGGCGGTGGCAGACGGTGGCTCTGCCCACCCCCCACCTCCATCTGCTGCCGCTCCTCCTGCCCTCCCGCCCTCTCCTCGCCCCATTTCCATTCCCCTCGCGCCCCATTTCTGTCCACCTCTCACCCCATCTCCGTCCCCCCTCCTGGCCCCATCTCCATCCCCCTCCTGGCCCCATTTCCGTCCCCCTCTCGCCCCATTTCCGTCCCCCTCTCGCCCCATTTCCATCCCCCTCTCGCCCCATTTGCATCCCCCTCTCACCCCATCTCCAACCCCTTCCTGGCCCCATCTCCATCCCCCTCTCTCCCGATTTCCGTCCCCCTCTCGCCCCATTTCTGTCCACCTCTCACCCCATCTCCGTCCCCCTCCTGGCCCCATCTCCATCCCCCTCCTGGCCCCATTTCTGTCCCCCTCTCACCCCATTTCCGTCCCCCTCTCACCCCATTGGTGACCCCCTCCTGGCCCCATTTCCAACCCCCTCCTCGCCCCATCTCCGTCCCCTTCCTCCCCCCATCTCCATCCCCCTCCCCATCCCATTTTTGTCCCCTTCCTCGCCCCACTTCCACCCACCATCCCCTCATCTCTCCCCCCCTCCTTCCCACCCTGCCTCCCTGCTCCTGTCGCGCTGCCGGCGTCTTCACACCACCCCGCCATCCCCATCTCCTCCCCTCCTCCTCTCTGCTGCCTCCATCCTCTCTCTTTCTCTCTCTCCTCCCTCCCCGACTTGCACTCAGCCTGTCTGGTCCCTGGAGCCCCACAGCAGCGAGCTCCTCTGTCTCCCCGACTCTCGCTCTCCTCTGGTGCCTACACACGGTCTCTGCAGTCAGATCCCCCTAGACTCCTGCTGGTTGTGCGTCCGTGCGTCCGTCCGGAATGCCCCCTCCCTGCGTCTGGCCGCCTCCCCGCCTGCCGGGGGGGGGGATGCTGCCTGATGCCCGCCGGTGCCTCTCCCCGCAGCGCCCGAGGCCCCCGTCATCGACACCCAGCGCACCTACGCCTACGACCAGATCTTCCTGTGCTGGCGGCTGCCGCAGCACTCGCCGCCCGCCTGGCACTACACGGTGGAGTACCGCAAGACGGACGCCAAGGCCAAGGGGCTGAAGCTGTGGCAGCGGCGGGAGGAGGTGCGCGGCACCAGCGCCCTCGTGGAGTACCTGGACACCGACAGCGTCTACGTGCTCCGGGTGAAGGGCTGCAACAAGGCGGGCTTCGGGGAGTACAGCGAGGACATCTACCTGCACACGCCGCCCGCCCCAGGTGAGGGGTGCCGGGGGCTCGCAGCGCCCCTCCGGAGCGCCCCGCGCCGTCCTTCTCACCCTTCCTCCTCTCCCTCCTCCCCGCAGTCCTCAACTTCTTCCTGGACAACCGCTGGGGCTTCAACCGGGACCGGCTGGCCATCAGCAAGGACCAGCGCGCCGTGCGCAGCGTCCCCGGCATCCCCATGCTCTTCGCCGCCGAGCGCCTGATGACCAGCTGCCACCTCTCCATCGACCTGGTCATCGGGGACGTGGCCATCACGCAGGGCAAGAGCTACTGGGCCTGCTGCGTGGACCCCAGCTCCTACCTGGTCAAGGTGGGCGTGGGGCTGGAGAGCAAGCTGCAGGAGTGGTTCCAGGTGCCACAGGACGTGGTGAGCCCCAGGTGAGCGGGGAGGCTCGGTGGGGGGTACGGGGGGGGGTGTGGGGGGGTGTCCTCTGCTTGTTGCTGCCTCCCCGCCGCACGCCGGCCCTGGGGTGCGGAGGGGAGCCCCAGCCTGTCCCTCGCGTGTCGGCGCCGGGACTCACCCGTCCCCCTGCCGCAGGTACGACCCCGACAGCGGCCACGACAGCGGGGCGGAGGACACGACGGTGGAGGCGCCCCCGCCCTACGCCTTCCTCACCATCGGCATGGGCAAGATTTTGCTCTCGCACGGGTCGGCGCTCACCTCCCGCGACCCCAACGGCTGCACCGTGCCCTTGCCCCCGCGCATCGGCATCTGCCTGGACTACGAGCAGGGCAAGGTGAGCTTCTACGACGCCGTCTCCTTCCGCGAGCTCTGGGAGTGCGGCGTGGACTGCTCGGGGCCCGTCTGCCCTGCCTTCTGCTTCATCGGAGGGGGTGCCCTGCATCTCCAGGAGCTGGTGGCCAACAAGCAGGAGCGTAAAGTGACCATCGGGGGCTTCGCCAAGCTGGACTGAGCCGTGCCTGTGCTCCCCGCCTGCGTGCCGGCTGTGACCCCCGAGTGCCCAGCGAGCTCCAGGGCCTGGAGGGGTCACACACACGAGCAAGGAGGGAGCAGAGCACAGGGAGGGCAGCCCCGGCCCTGCCGCCGCTGGGAACAGGCCAGGTGTTTGGTTTTGGGGGGAGGGGGGGGACACGACGGGGACAGCTCTGCTGTCCCCTCCTCTCCCTGTCCGCCTGCCCCTTTCCCCAGTTTGGCTTGAGGCTGCTCTGAGCTGGGGCTGCGGGCAGGGCTGGGCGGAGGGTCAGCCCTAGAGACGGACCAGGGAGGGGGATGTGAGAGGGACACAGGGCTGCGCAGGGAGGGGGGAGGCAGGTGACAGTGGGGGTGATGGTGGGGGGGGGGAGACTGGGTGCTGGCTGGGGTGGGGGAGGCAGCTGGGCTTGGGGAGAGAGGGCGGGGGGGGGGGGGGAGGCCGGGCTGGAACGAGGTGTGAAGAATTTTTTTTAAAATGGCTCATTTTCAACGCGGCTCCCTCAGCTACGGCACCGTGGCCAGGCACAGCCACCGCGGCCAGGCGCAGCCGCCACCGGGTCCCTCCCGTGGGCTGCGGGACCCCCGTGTCCCCCGCTGTCCCCTGGGGCCGCAGAGTGCCGCTGGCTGCGCTGCCCTGTCCCCAGGGGAGCCACGTGCTTGGCCAGCCCTGCCTGTGCCCCTGCCTGCACGTGCTCCGGGGGGACACGCTCGGCCCCCCGTTACACCGCTTGGCGCCAAACTAGGGCGGGCTGGGGCCGCAGGATCGGGATCTGACCCGTCCAGTAGCCACGCGGGGCCACCATCCACTGCGGGGGGGCCCGTGCCAGAGGTGCCGTGCCGGGATCGGTCCGAGCTGTTGTAGTTTCTCCTGGGAGCTGTTACAATTGCTGTATTTTCATGGTTTCCTACAATAAACTGCAATGCCAGACTCCGCCAGAGCCACCCCACGGCAGAGGGCAGCCGGCCCGCGGCGAGCACCGGCACTGGGGGCTGGCGGGGGGTGCTGGCCGCTCCCCGGCTTGCGGTGCCCGTTGGTGAGGCCATGGGGCTGGCCCTGGCACCGAGGCCGTGGGGCTGGCCTGGGCTGGCCTTCGGGCCATGGCCAGCAGGGGCCAATCCTGCCCAGGGAAGGGTGCTGGGGCAGCTCGGGCAGTGCTGACGTGTCCACTCCCTGCCCAGCCACGTTGCCGATGCCGCCTCGTGTCGGGGTGCTGCTGGCCCGGCTGCCAGCGGGGTCTGTCTCCCTGCTGGTCCTAGAGAAAACCCTTATAGCGTGAGCCGGGGGGGTCCCACAGGTGGCTGGTCCAGCCTGGGGGCTGCTGGGCACTGGGGCATCCTCTTGGGGTGGGTAATGGAGGGGCTGGATGCCCCTCACCCTGGCTAACCACAGCCCGTGGGGCCCTGGGGAGTGGCGTGGCGGGCGGAGGAGGCACATGTGGGGCTGGGCCCCCCCCCTTCCCGCCCCATGCTGGCACCTGGCCCTGGGGAATTGGCCCCCCTCTCTTCCGAGCTGGCGGGGCGGTGGCCGGGCCTGGCGAACAGGCGGCTCTTTGTAGAGCCCAGCCCTGGCTCCTGTTTCGATTCCTGCGAGCCCTGCCCAGGGTTTTGGGGGGGGGGGGGGGGGGGGGGGGTTGGGGGGGTTGGGGCAGACGCAGCCCTGCCTGGCCCCGTGCGGCAGCGTGTGCCCGTGGGGCCCTGCCCTGGGCACACAGCCCCATCCCTGGCTGGCAGCAGGGTTCGGGGGGGTGGGGGGGGGGGGGTGGGGGACATGACGCTGTGCCACAGCCGCCTCTCGGTGCTGGTTTTAGCTTTGCCCCTTCCTCCTGGCAGGCAAGGGGAGGATCCGGCACCTTGTGTCCCCCACACCCATACCCACACCATCCTGCTGTTCATGTGCGCACGAAGATCCCCCAAAGCCCTCCCTACACCACCCCCCACCCCCCCCCCAAACTCTTGCCCTCATCCCCCCACAGGGTGCACCCCATCCCCGCAGTCCCCCCCACCCCACCCCATCCCTGCGCCTGGAAGGCTGTTGGGGTTTGCTGTTGCTGTTGGCAACTCTGGTTATCAGCGAGGCACACGGGAAACGAAAGCAGCAGAGACGTCACCCCGCACCCCACCACCACCAGCCTCAGAGCTTGTGTCACCCCTTCTTACTGGGCAGCCCCCCACCCCAGAGCCCCTGTAGCCCCTCGCCTGCACCCTGGCACGGCCCAGGCACCTCCCGGCACATGCCGGGGTCCCCGGGGAACCTGGTACGGCCCCATCCCCACCCGGAGTCCATGTGCTGTGGCCGAGGCACCCACCAGCCACACGCTGCTGGGCCAGTCCCAGGGCTGGTTCCCAGTAAAGCGGTTGGCTCCGTGCCTGAGCTCACAAGCCATTTCTTTGGGGAAGGTTCGTTTCCTTGTTTTTCTGCCTTTTCAAGGATTGCCAAAACACTTCCAGCCTCCAGCACAGCCCAGCACACGGCCTCATGCTGCGTAGGCCAGGTCCCGCTTCAGTCCCTGGCCCCCCGGGGCCACCCCGCTGCCCCTCGGCACATCCCACCGCCCTGCGGTGCTCCCCTTCCTCCCGGCAGCCCCCCAAGCCGTTTTGGGGCTCTCTCGGTGTTTGCAGGATCCCAAGCTCGGAACAAGCAGGAGAGGGGAGGTGGGACCGACCGGGCTGAGACACGGCTGTGCGCACTCCAGTGATGCACTACAGCCGTCACAGCGCTCGGCCGGCAGCTTTACGGCCCCGTCGTCACCTTCATGTTCCGCTTGTGCAACCGCAGAGTAACCGGTTGTGGCCAATGAGACATGTTTGCTCACGGGACAGAAACCAGGAGCGTGGGACAGGCGGGCGAGACGTGAGAAAGAAGGACAGCGTCCTGGCAGGACACGGTCACACCCCAGGGGGACATGGGACGGGGACACCGCTCACACCCAGACAGACAACTGTAGACAGTGAGTGTGAAAACCCCAGCACAAACCCCAGGTCTACCTGGCCCAAGAAATAAAAGCCGCCTCCCTGAGCCAAGGTCACCCAGGTGGGTGACGGCCACGCTGGGGACATCCCACCAGCACATGGAGCTGGAAGCGGGGGTCACCCATCCTTTTATTGTGAAATGCGATAAATAGACCACAGCCGAGGACCCTGCCACCCTGCTTGCCCACCGAGCGGAGCCTGGCGCCGACACCCCCACGTAGATACGTGAAATGACGCCACAAAAAGAGCAATTGAATCCCCAGGGGTGAGCTACAGGGGGGGCACGAGCCCAGACCCCCGCCCACGGCGTGGAGCAGGGTTGCAAAGCCAAGCGAGTGCGGGGGCCGGGGGGGGTGCAGGGGACCCTCCCTCCTGCCCCGGCTCTTTGTTCGTCCAGTTCTGTCATGCGCACGAATCCAGCTGCTCCAGAACCACCCGGCTCCCGCTGCCCGGGGCGAGGGGCTGAGCAGCACCGGGGTGGGGGGACGTACCCGGGGCCGGTGCTGCTCCCCTGGGAGCAGGGGGGGGGAGCTGTGGCCACCCACTCCCCGTGGCAGCCACCCTCCGTCCCAGCGTGTCCCTCAGAGGTTGTCGGAGGTGGTGGCAGGGCTGGTGTAGGTGAAGGTGCCGGCCCCCGCGCCGTTGCTGCCAGCCACCTGGGAAGGGAGCGGTGAGGGGGTGTCAGAGCCAGGCTGGGGAAGGGGGGCCGGGCTGAGCCCCCTCCTCAGCGGGGGGGGTAGCGGGGGAAACCCCACACCCTCACCGCGGGCACTATGGACAGCCCAGCGCTCAGCCAAAAAATGCATCCCCCCCCTGCATGGTGGGCAGTTTCCCCCAGCCACAGGCACTGTGGGCACCCACAGCCCCCATGGGCACCCCGAGCCAACCCCCCCCCCCGGGTGCAGGAGCTGGTGGAGGAACTGAAGTGGCCCTGGCCGTGTTCCCCTCCTCCGGCACGATAAGCCTGCCCGGCAAGAGCGAAGGTAAATATTTACCCAGGCCCCTGGTATTTGAACAGGGGAAGCTGCTCGCCCAGAGCCCAGCAGCTAGATACGGCCCCCGCCTGCCGCACCAGCGTGCAGGGGAGCACGGTGCACTGGGGGGGACAGGGAGGGCCCCCCCCCCAACCCCACATCCCTCGGGGGGAGCCGTGCCCTCTGCGTGTGCGGGCAGCTCCTGACGCTTCACCTGCAACCGCGGTTTCGGAGCCGCTGGTGCGGGACACAGGGTGCAGGATACAGGGATCGGCCCCGCAGCCCCCTGCCACCCCCTGCACCGCCCTGGCCCCAGCCCTGCTCCCAAGCCCACTCCCCATCCATGGCAGAAGGATGCCTCGACTCCGGCAGATGCAAGGGTCCCGCTGGGACGCGGCTGAACCCGAGAAGGAGCCGAGCGGGCAGGCAGCGAGCCCCCTGCCCACTGCCCAGGGCTGGGCAGGGGGAGCAGCCACCCAAGGTCGTGGGGAGCTCCCCGGAGCCGGGCTGGGTCTGCCAGCACTGGCCACGCACCCAGCGCCGCTGCTCCATCCAGGCGTGAAAGTTATGCTCACCTCCCAGCCAGGAGGAGACTGGTGCGGGGCAGGCTCCCAGAGCCACCAGTCCCCGGCCCCACCGGCTCCATTAGCCATTAACCCAGCAGTCAAGCGACCTGCCCAGCTACTCAGCTGCACCCAAAAGCACCTTCCCCTGCACCAGCCCAGTCCCACAGTGGGCACAAGCAGCCCCGGGGACGGTGGCCCTCGGCTCTCACCTGGCTGTAGGTGTTGGGCTTGCTGTTGGGTGACACGTAGCGCCCGTGGCTCTGGTACGGGGGGTACTCGGCCATGGGGTGGTAGGAGTCCTTTGTGCTGAACAGGTCCAGCTTCCCTCGACTTTTCTGGCGGCAGGAGCAGGTGGTCTGGGGGGGAGAGGGAAGGGCTCAGGGGCCTGACAGCAAGTGGATGGAGACAGGGGACCCATCAGCAGAAGGCAGGTGAGGACAGGGATGGGGACAGGGGACTCACCATCAGAAGGCAAGTGAGGATGCTCAGCAGCAGCAGGATGCAGACCAGGACCAGCAGAGCAATGGCCCAGTCCGGGACCGCAGGCACCAGTGCCGGGGGTATCGCCTCCACGGAGCCTGAAAGAGGACCAGAGCCGTGTCTGCGCCACTGGGCGTGGGTGGCCAGGACGAACAGCCCTGAGATACCCCCAGGATGGGGCGTGCGGGGGTGAGCCCTCCTCCACGGGGTCCAGTTGGTCTTCCCAGTGCTGTCCACCATGGACACTGAGAAACTGCATCGGCTTTGCCGGCTGCGAGCCCTGAGCCTGTCCCACCGCCACGGAGCCTCCCCACCCCGGCCAGGATGGGGCAACACTTGCGGAGCTCCCCAAAGCAACCCCACGGGGGGTTCTGTCTGCCCTCGCGCCCCCTGCCCAAAGCTCCTCCTCACTCTGGATGTCGTCCAGCTGCAGACCCATGACGAAGCCGTTCTGGTCCAGGCTGTTCCTCAGTTGCCGCTCAGCGGCGTCGCTGGTGATGGTCTCGTTGCCGTGCCCGAACACGAGGGTGGACTGCACCACCACCGAGCCTGGGCTGCCGGCGAGAGGAGGCGTTAGGGCCTGGATTGCTGCCCCCCCACGAGGGGCTCTGCACCGGGCAGCCGGGACACGCCGGCCTCTGCAGCCGGAGCCACTGGCCTCCTCACCTGAAACGGAGCTCGCTGCATCCCTTGTAGGTCTGCCTGCCCACGCAGCTGGCGCAGCCAAAGACATATTCGAACTGGAACAAAACAAAGGGGTGGCGGCCACCTCCCCGGCAGACACCCCCTCCTGCCTGTCCCCTCACCGCTCCCCCTCGCAGGACCGGCCGGGGCTGCTGAAGCAGCTGGCAGAGCCAAAACTTAGCGCACTTTTATGGGGAGCCCGGACAGGAGGTGGCACCTTCCCAGCGCAGACCTGGGGGTCTTTGCTCGCCCACGGGCAGGGCTGGGACTCACCATGGTCAAGACGGTGTGGGCCAGGCTGCTGTACTCCTCCGACGTGGGGTCACGGAGGCTCTCATTGAAGCTCCTGTTGAGGATGCGGAAGGACAGCAGGACACGGAGGAGCAGCTGGACCCCGGTGGGACGCAGGACTGTGGCTTTGCTGGGGTTGGGACCGCCACCATCGCCCAGCACAGCCGTGGGGGTCTGCCTGGGAGCCGTGCTGCCCTGAGTGGGGACAGAGGTTTTCCGCGTGGGGACAATCTGAGTGCTGCTGCTCCCGTTGCCTTTGGTGCCGGAGGTGGGGATCACCGTGCCACGAAGCACAGTGGAGATGGGAGCCGCGGAGGTGCTGTTGGTTGTGTTGGTGCCGAAGGGGGGGACCTTGCTGCTGTTTGTGGTGACGTTGGCGTGGGAGATGTCAGCGCTGCTAGAGGTGGGCACCGTGGTGCTGTTGGCTGTGGCATTGCCTGCGGAGCTGTTGGCTGTGGCATTGCCTGCGGAGCTGTTGGTGGGCTGGAGGTTTGTGATGTTGCCTGTGGAGGGGAAGACTGTGACGTGGGAGGGGACGACTGTGGCGTGGGAGGGGGTGGACGTTTGGGTCCTGTTGCCACTTGTGGTTTTGGAGACGGTGGTGTTTGGAGCGGTGGTCGTGGGGGTGGTAGTCATCTTGGTGGTCGTCTCCATGGTGGTTGTGTCGGTCGTGGTTGTCTCTGTGGTGGTTGTGTCGGTTGTGGTTGTCTCTGTGGTGGTCTCAGAGGTGATCATGGCACATGTACCTAGCGGAAACACCAGGAGTAGGTGGCTGGGACCGCAGCGCTGGTTTGGGAAGGTTTTACACCACACAGTCCCTTGGCTGGACGCTCCCCTGGGCCACAAGATGCCGAGAAGCACCACGATCTCCAGGAGCTGACTACCAGCAGCTCCTCCTGCCCACGAGGCCAACAAGACCCTCAGGAACACCCCATGACCGGGGCTTCTGCTGGGCACGTGGCACCATGGAAGGCCCGGGCAGTGCTGCCTAGGCGGCTGGCACCGGCTCTGTACCCAGCCCTGCAGAACCCCCCTCACCCTGGGGTGACCCTGCTACACCAGGGGGCTCGGGCACGGCCCCCCCCTCCCCTTGATAAAACCTTCTTTGCTGGGTCGTTGGGAGGGTGGGGTACCACCCATGTGCCCCCAGACCCGCACAGCCTGGCTGCTGGCCAGTGCAGGCGGCTCCCAGGCGGTTTCCCAGTGGGTGCCGCAGGAGCCGGCGGCACTGGAGGAGAGCCCGGGGCCCGGACGGCTCACCGGGACACACCTGCATACCAGCCTGCAAGCCCCAGGCGCAGCCTGCTCCGGCTGGTCCTGGCACAGCCCAGCTGCCCGGCCCCGGCCGATCCTTTCGGACACGGCTAAGAGGGACCACGGGCAGAGCAAGGTCCCCAAGTCCCAGCTCTGCTGGGGACAACGAGCCCTGGGGTGCTGCACCCCCAGGGCCAGACCAGCAGAGACGGTGAGGTCCCTGCTGCCGGGGTGCCAAGGGCCACCGGCTCTGGCATCCCCCAGTCCCCACTAAGAAAGCAGCCCAGGGGACCCCACTCCTGTCCCCCTGCCCCATTACCTCCCTGCTTGCCCAAGTCCCAGCCTGGCTCCCTCAGGCTCGGGGTGCCACCAGCCCCAGCCCCTTACCTGCGTCCAGCACCAGCAGCAGCAAAAGGGCGGTGAACGCCATGGGGCTCGTCCCGGGGGGGGGGGGGGGGTCCCGGTGCCTCTCGAGGCTCTGCGGCAGCTGCTCTCCCGTTAGCTGGTGCCCGCGCTCCGTGGATCAGGAACTGGCGGCTCGACAGCGGCGGGAGCTTTATAGAGCACCTGGAGCAGGTGGGGAGGCCCCACCCCGCCACCGGCCCCAGGGAGGGGGGGTCCCTCCGCCCCACTTGGCACAGGGTACCAGGGTGCCGCCTCATCAATGGGGCCCCCGTGGAATCCTCCCTGCCGGGTTGGGTACCCCGTGCTCCCCCGGCTTGGGGAGATGCCGCTGGCAGTGTCCTCGTGCCACAGGTGGATGGAGCCTCAGGTAGGGGCATGGGGAAGGGGCAGTGCCTGGGCATCCCTGGGCAGGGGTCAGGGGCAGCATCTGAGCGGCCCCGTGGGCTGAGCCACGGCCCCCAGGACCTGGTGGGGACCACGGCGGGGGGGTGGGAGAAAGCCCCCCAGCCCCCCATACAGGGGGGGGGCCTCATCCTCTGGCTCAGCCCAAGGTTAATCATTACCGGCCGACTACTGCCTCACCCTACACTCAAATAAACACCAGTGATCCCCCCCACCCCACCCCCGAAATGCTTACACAGGTGGGGCCTGGGGCCCCATGAAATCCCAGTACCTCCCGGTAACCTCCTTGCCAGGTCCCAGGGGCCCCCCCAGGCACAAGTGCCCCAGCAAGCACAATACCCTCTTCCCACTCAGAGAACAGCCCCTGGCCCAGGCTGGTGCCCGGCGCCCGGCTGGATGCCGATGCTCCATCCCAGAAGTACCAGGTGCCACCCGTGCCGGGGCTCAGAGCCCCCATCGCCTCCGGTGACACGTGCTCCTGGCACGGCCGGACCACACCAGCTGTTCTGGTGCCTCCCTGTCCCTGCCCTGTGGGAGAGCCCCAATTCCTGGGGAGGCCTTAGTGGGAGGCCCCCATGCCCAACACCCTGCCCAGCCCGTCTGGAGCCGAACTGCCACCAGGGCTGTGCTGGGGGGGGGGGGGGGGGGGGGGGGGCGGTCCGAGGTGTCGGTGCAAACAGAACGGAGAGGAGGGGACCCTCCACGAACAGCAGGACAAGGGATGGGTGGCCTGGGTGTCGTGACAGGTGTGATGGGACCCAATTGCACCCAACCCCCCCGACGGGGTCCACAGCCTTGGTGCCAGGCAGGCCAGGGAGGCAACAAGGGGACAACATGACCTCCCCAAAAGCCCTCAGCCATGGGGGAAAGGGGCAGTTCCCCCCCCCCCCCCCAGACAGGGACGCTGACTCCCACTGTCCTCGCCTGGGTTGCTGCACCCTCCCGCACCCACCACGTTCTGCTCTTTGTGCCAGCACCGACGATGCCGCTCCCGGGCAGTACCGGGGATGCAGCTCCCGGTCCGCGTCCCCGAGAGCCCCCCCGCAGTTCCCCCCCCAGCCTGCTCGAAGCGGGGGTTAAGGAGTGCAGTGTTCCTCTTGGCACAAACCCACAGAGAACACGCCGCGTGGGGGAGCTGAGGGAAAGGAAGGGGCTGGAGACGCAGAGCCACGTCCCCGTCCCCGGAGGTCACCCACCCCAGCACCCGCCCTTCCCACCCAGCCCAAGGAACACAAAACACACACCCCCCCCCCCCCCCCCATCACCGGCTCGGCGACCGTGCGGCCAGGCCGGCCGTACCCAGTACCCACTCGGGGCTGGTGGGTCCGGGGCCGCCCCGTCCCCACAGCCCCTGCGCGCCCCCGGCGGTCCCACGCGCGCTCCCGCCCCCCTCGCCCCGCCCGGTGGTCCTTGAGCTGCGACGCCCCCTGGCGGGCGCGGCCCCGCACCACGGCTCCGCCGAGCGGGAGCGGGACCGGAGCGGGACCGGCACTGGCGCCCGCGGACGCCCCTCGCAGCTGGGGCGGGGGTGGGGGGGCGGAACGGGCCCCGCCCCGCCGTGCACCCCCCCCCCCCGGAGGGCAGGCGGGATAGGAGGCGCTCGGTACCGAGCGGTGATTTCACCTGCCCCGGCCCCGCACCGGTGCGCGCAGCGCCGCCGCCATGCCTTGGGCAGCGCCCGTCCCGGTCCCGGGGCGGGAACGGGCGGCAGATAACGCTCGGCCAGGCACCGGCTCCGGCCCCGCGGCCGCCGCGTTGCCCTTTTAAGAGGGGGGGGGGCCGGGGCCGCCGCGCCCATTGTCGCCGCCGCGGGGCGGGGGGGGCCGGGCCGGTGCCGGTGCCGGCCCCGCGCGCTCCGGGGCGGGAGGAGGCGGAGGGGGGGGGGGGGTGCACATTCCGCCGCGTTGCCGGGACACCCGTCGCCATGGCGACCGGGCACTGCCGCCGGGGCTCGGCGCGCGTCCGCGCAGTTCCCACGGAGCGGCCCGAGCGGCGGCGGCGGCGGCTCCGCTCCGCTCCCTCCGGGGCGGCGGGAGGGACGGGATGCGGTGCAGTGTTGTGCTCTCGCCTACCAATATTGCACTCGTCCCGGCCTCCCGCCGCCACGGGTTCCGCCGGTGGGACCGGCCGGGCACCGACCACCGGGAGAACGGCGAGGGACGGAGCCGAGAGCACGGGGCGGGGTGGGGGGGGGCAGCTCCCTCTCGGGGCACCGGGACCCCCCCCCCCCAGGAACCGGGCGCGCAGGCTAGAAAACACTCAAAACTTTATGGCCAGACTTCGGGCAGGGACCGCAGCAGCGGGCAGCGCCCGGGGCAGTGCGGGCGGCGGCGGGAGGGGGGGGGGGGTGGGGGGCAGCTCCGCCACCCGCGGGGCCCCGCCCGCCCCGCTGCCGGCCGCACGCGCCGGTACCGGCAGTGCAAAGTCCACGGAGGGGCCGGGAGCGGGGCCCGGCCGGGAGGGGCTGCGGGGCCCGGTGCTCCCCTGGGTGCCGCTGCCGAGGGGGGCCCGGGCCGGGCGCGGCCGCTCACTCGCGTCCCTCCAGCAGGAACCGGCGGAAAGGCTCGAAGTCGGCGGGGATCGTGTCTGCGGGGGGACAGCGGGGGGAGGGAGGCGGGGGCGTCAGGAGCCGGCGAGGGGGGGTGGGGTGGGGGAAGCCCCGGTAAAACGTGAGAGCCCCGCGGCCCAGGACAGACGGACCGACCCCCGTAGCAGGAGATGCTCTGCGAGCTCCCCGGCCCGGTGCTGGGGGGGGGTGTGGGGGGTATCCCGGTGGCCCCGGGGGGAGGGGGCGGGGGTAGCCCGTGCTCACCGTTGCAGCGGTACTGCAGGTTGGACCAGATGATGTTCTCCTGGGAGAAGCAGAAGACCCCCAGCCGCCCCCCGCGCATGGTGGTGTCGATGATCACCCCGGAGTCGGCCACCAGTTGCGGGCCCTCGTACAGCCGCACCCTGCGGGAGGGGAACGGCCCGGTCCGGCCGGTCAGCGGGGCACCGGGACCCCACCGGGGCACCGGGACCCCACCGGGGCCAGCGCCGGGCATCCCGACCTGGGGCTGGGGTGGGGGCTTTGGGGATAGGGGCACTGGGCTGGGCACGGGGTATCCCGCGGGGGGCTGGGCTGGGGGGGGCACCGGGCCGGGGCAACGCGCCGGGGTTGGACCCCCGGACCGGGGCCCCCCGCCGTGGCCGGGATGGAGCCCCCCGCGTCGCCCCCGTCCCGGCCCCGCCGCCTTTGTCGGGCGCTTTGCATGTGAATGGCGCCGGCGGCCGGCGGGGTCGCCATGGCGACAGGACAATGGCCGCGGGGGCCCGGCGGGGCGGACGGGCCCGGCCCGCGGAGCCCCCCCGCCCCCCGCGGCAGCCGCCCCGACGGGATCCTTAAAGGGGAAACGTGCCCGCGGCCCACCGGGCCGGGACCCCTCCCCACGGCCGGCATCCCCCCCACTGCTGGGCTCCCACCGGGGCTGGACCCCACCGGGGCAGGACCCCTCCCCACGGCCAGCATCCTCCCCCCCAGGGTGGCCACACCAAGGGGGACCCTGCCCCAATGGCCGGCATCCTCCCCCCCCAGGGTGGCCACACCAAGGGGGACCCCGGTCCCAATGGCCAGCATCCTCCCCCCGAGGAGTGGACCGCTATCCCAACAGCCGGCATCCCCCCACTAGTGTGGTCCCACCAGGGCTGCACCCCCACCCAACAGCCAGCATCCTCCCTCTACGCCGTGGCCAGAGCAGCCCCCCTGCCCCAGCAGCCCCCACGCCCCGCCGTCCCCGGCCCCCTCTCACCTGATGTAGCCCACCTGGGGCCTGTGTGCCAGTTGCCAGCGGTAGGACGTCTTGTCCCGCCAGCCCACGTTGCGTGGGTCCTTCCAGAGCAGGCGGACGTGGTCGGGCGTGTGGCCCGTGTGCCACAGCGCGTTGCGCAGGTGCTCCCCAGGGCCCGTCGAGGACTTCACCGCCTGCGGGCGCACGGGGCGTCAGGGGACGACACGGCTGCGGGGGGACTCGACCTGGCCCACGGGGTGGCCAACACCCACCTTGAGCTGCAGCCCCGGCTCGGCCACAGCACGGAAGGGGGTGGCCTGCCAGTACGTCTGCTCCGTTTGCTTCCACATCACCACATAGAAGCTGGCGCTGTCCTGGTAGCTGAAGATGAAGCCAGCGTAGTCATCATCGGTGACCGTGTTGACGTGGAAGGTGCCCTCGAAGTCCACCCCGTTGAAGGCCGTGTAGCCTACAGGCAGGCAAACGCTGCGAGGAGCCCCCTTCCCCCAACACAGGACCCTGTGTCCCCCGGCTCCCTCCAACCGTCCCTCACCCCCCAGCGCTGGGGGCAGGAGTAGGGGGGGCTGCCCCCCAGGGTCTGCAGGTGGGAGAGCATCTCTTACCAACAGCCAAGCCCGGGTCACTGTTCATGGTCTGCACGATCTCCATGCCCTGCGGGGGACAGCTGGGTGAGGGGCATCCCTGGCATCCCCAGGGATCTCCTGGCCCCCCTCTGCTCTCACCCCGGCAGCACAGTCCCCGGAAACACGGGGGGCAGCACCCACACCTGGTTGAGGACAACCCAGTTGGGATCGATCTGAGCATCCCCCTCGGGGTCGAGGATGACGGTCTGGTAGGCGCGGAAGTCGGTCAGCGTCACCTCGGCGCTCTCAGGGCACACGTCCAGCTGGTCCACCACCGTGTCGTTGTCGAAGTCCTCCTCACACACGTCACCCACGCCGTTCCCTGGGGACACGCACCCCGGTCAGGGCTGGGCCGAGCCCACGTGGCTCTACCCCCTCCCACCCGCCCCACACTCACCATCCGAGTCCTTCTGGTTGGGGTTGGGGATGAGGCGGCAGTTGTCTGGGCCAGGCGCCACGTAGTCAGGGATGCCATCGTTGTCATCGTCATTGTCACAGTCATCCCCCAGCCCATCATTGTCCGAGTCCAGCTGGGAGCTGTTGGGGATCTCGGCGCAGTTGTCCTTAGTGTCCTGATGCCCGTCCCCATCACTGGGAGCAAGAACAGGGTCAGAGCAGCGCCGCAAACTGGAGATCCGGCGCCACCTCCCAGCTCCCTTGCTGACCCTGAGGACCCTGTTGTCCCCCCTCCCAGGTCCCTGAGCCAGGAACCCAGCTCTGCCCCTGACAGGATGGGATGGGGAGGTGACCCTGCAGCAGCACGGTCCCCACCTGTCCTCGTTGGTGTCACAGATGTCTCCTACCAGGTCGCTGTCCATATCTGTCTGGAGGAGACCAGAGCCCTAGTTCAGCAGACCCCCCGGGGCAAGGGGACCCAGCTGTGCTGCAGGAGGACCCCCCTAACCCCCTGCCAGGCAGGGCCCTGCATGCCCCAACCCCCCTGCCCCAGCCTGGCCCCGGCCATACCTGAGTGGGGTTGCCTATTTCAGGGCAACTGTCACAGGCGTCCCCAACGGCATCCTCGTCCCGGTCCGTCTGCAGAGGGTTGGGCACCTTGGGGCAGTTATCCAGCATGTTGGGAATCCCTGCAAGGACAGCGCTGGCTGGATGCCCTCGCCACCCCCAGCCTGTGTGACAGCCCCCCTGCTCTGCGAGCAACCCAGCAGGCAGGCCAGCCCTGAGAGCCACTCACCGTCCCCATCGATGTCATTGTCGCAAGCGTCCCCTTCGCCGTTGCTGTCTGTGTCCCGCTGGTCGTTATTGGGCACGTTGGGGCAGTTGTCACAGGCGTCCCCAAAGGAGTCGGTGTCCGAATTCTGCTGGTCCTTGTTGGGGAAGAGCCGGCAATTGTCCTGCAGGGAAGAGGACAGGGATGCCTGTGCTGCAGCAGCTGGCAGGGAAGAGGACAGGGATGCCTGTGCTGCAGCGGCTGGCAGACAAGAGGCTGCAGTCCCGCAGGGGGCAGGGCAGGAGGACATCTCCTCCAGCACGTCCCAGAGCCACAAGCCTGCTGATCCCCAGGAGAAGCATCTTGAGGGAGTCAGCACCAAGCCAAAGGGAGAAGCCCTCGGCACAGCATGGCCCCCAGGGCCACAGGCACATCCTGCCCACCCAGCACAGCCACCTCCACGTTCTTGATGCCATCACCATCAGCGTCATCGTCACACTGGTCGCCGATGCCGTCATTGTCAGCATCCTCCTGCCCGGAATTCGGTGTCAGGCGGCAGTTGTCCTGCGGGCACAGACAGCATCAGAGATGGGGAGGAGACGAGGTCTGAAGCCCCCTAAGCCCCGGCACCCCCTGCCCAAGGATGCCGCCCGCCCTCCCTGGGAGCCCACCTGCTTGCAGTGCTTGTTATTGTCGATGCAGGGCAGGGGCTCGTCTGGGTAGCCGTCGAGGTCTGTGTCTTGCCCACACACGTTGCCGTTGCCAGCCCAGCCCACGTTGCACTGAAGAAGGAAGAAATCAGGGGCTGGGAAGTGCGGAAAGGCCCTGGTAGGACCAACGGCTGCCTGTGCCAGTACCCCTTGCCCCCCTTTGCTTTGCCTTCCTGCCCTGCGAGGTCCCCCACTCACTGCACAGGAAATTTCACCGTTCCTCTCGAACAAGCAGAAGCCGTTGATGTCGCAGGGGTTGGAGGTGGGAGTGCTGCAGGACTTCTGCGGGATGCAGCCAGACGTTTGATTCCCCACAAACCCTGACTTGCAGGGACCACACTTGTAGGAGCCCTGCGAGGGAGAGGGTAAGGGCAGGATTAGGGGAGCAAAGTGGCCCCGGACACCAGGCGGGGGAGCGGGGCAGCTCTGCTCACCAGCGTGTTGGTGCAGATGGAGTTGGGGTCACAGCCCCCGTTGTTCCCGTCATTACATTCATCGATATCCGTGCAAACCTGCAAGCAGGACAGGAGAAACTGTCACTGGGGCCGTTCCCTACCTGCAGCTCTGCCCATTCCTGTCCCAGGAAAGCTGCCCTCCTCCAGCAGGCACAGCAGCCTCCACCCGTCCCCGCACCTCAGCAGCCCAGAGCGCCCACGGGATTCCCGCCGAGTCCCATGGCACCGCGCTCACCTGCTTGCTGGCCCTCGCGTAGTCCACCCCCACGCCGGAGACGGTGTTGCCCCGATAGCCGCGGGGACAGGGCTCGCAGCGGAAGCCGGGGGCTGTGTTGATGCACTTGGAGCCGGGGAAGCAGGGGTTGGCATGAGAGCACTGCGGCATCAGGAGAGAGACAGGCTTCACCCTCAGGCACGGCATCCCGCACGTTGGGGTGGCCACCGGCCACCTCATCGGGGCCATTCTTGTTCTCCCAGCTTGAGGAAGCCTGGTCTGCCCATACTGCTGTGGCAGCGCCGGGGCTGCTGGCCCACTTCAGGAGCTTGCCCACCTCATTGATGTCGGCGCAGTGCGTGCCGTTGCCCTCCAGCCCCGGTGGGCAGGGCCCGCAGCGGTACCCGGGGTACTCGTACGTCTCCATGCAGTCCACGCCGCTGAAGCAGGGGCTGGGATTGCAGCGGGAGCGGTGCTCGTGGAAGCCTGAGAAGAGGAGGGCCAGGCAGGGGGTGAGACAGGGCGGCCCTTTGCCCCCCGAGGTGGGAGCAGAGCCTCGCCAGCACTCACCGCAGACCTGGCACTCCATGATGGTGTTGCGGATCAGAGACATCTCCTTCACCTGCGAGGCAGCAGAGCACAGAGCGTCGGGGGAGGCAGTGGACTGGCTGGCAGCGTGCTCTTGGGAGACTCAGCCCAGGGAGAGCCAATTCCACCCCACTGTCTCACCTGGTCCCTAATGTCTTCCCGCAGCTCGGTCAGGACCCGATTGAAGAGGGTCAGCTGCGTGACCAGAGCCTTGGTCTGCTCACCTGCCAGGAGCAGAAAGGACAAGGTCAGCCCCAGGACAGATGCAGCCTCCCCAGGGCCATGGGCTGGGACTGCTCTCCCCCCCTGGTGCTGAACTGGGAGGATGAGGCAGCCAACATCCCGTCCTGCTCCTCCCTGGTCCACACAGGACCCTTTCCCCTGTAGCACACCCCATGCCCCCTAATCCACCCCACCCTGGGGCCCTGCAGGCACTTGGGGCACTGGGACAGTCTGCGGAGGGTTTTCTGCCTCTCTGGAGCCCCAAACGCTGCCATTGCCCCTGCGCCAGGGAAAGGGGGAAGCAGAGCAGGGACTTACCCAGGATGGAGGCCAGCACGCTTGTCACTGCAAGGAGAGATACGAGATATTACCGAACACTGCTGTCAAAGCTCAGCAGCATCACCACGCACAGTGCTCCTGGTCAGTGCGTGCACAGTGCAGGAGCTCCCGCCTGCATGGGGACACCTGGACCAGGAGAGGCAGGAGCACCCCTCTGTGCGGCATGCTGTCACCTCCCACCCCGACATGCCGCAGCACATGGCATGCATGGGTGACCCTGCAAGTCCCTGTGTCGCCCCTGCTCAGCACAGGGTGCGGACGTGCTGTTACCCGCACTGTGGATGGACTCGTCTCCTTGGAAAGGGCACTCGCTCAGGGCCCCAACACGGCTCATGGACCCTCCCAGGATCAGCTTCATCGATTCCACGAACCCCTGACGTTCAAGGGGAGACACAGTCAGCCGTGGGGGGCTCTGCCTCTCCCCAAGGGCGTGTGTGGGGTGTCTTGGCTCCCAAGGGGGGTCCCGACACTCACCTGCATCCTCTGGTAGGCCTTCTGCCCCGTGCGCACCTCGATGGACTCCACCTCTGCCAGGGGGATCTCCGACAGCTCGGGCAGCCCCACGCTGGAGTCCATCTGCTTGCAGTCGACGTAGAGCTCCACGCTCAGCATGTCCCCGCGCAGCCCGCTCAGGCGGACGATGATGGTGTGGCTCTGCCCGTCCGCCACGTGTGCGTGCTGCAGGTTGACCGAGTGCAGCTTGTTGTCTTCCCGCAGGTAGCGCACCAGGACTGCGGAGGAGCGGGAAAGGGGCTGTCGGCTCTCCCCTCGCAGCACCGGCAGCCCCCTGGGACCAGTGTGCCCCCACTGCTCTCCCCAGCGGACCCCTTGGATGGTGGGAACACCATCCCCGTTTCTCTCTGAGCATCAGGGCAAGACCGGGTCCGACATGTGCCCCCGCAGCAGGCACCCACCTTTGTTGATTTTCCCCACGACAGAGACCTCCAGCCACCTCGTGTTGTCCTTCTTGGAGTAGAGGCCGAAGAGGGTCCCCCCCTGCTTGGGGGGCAGGCGGAAGGTGGAGAGGAGGTAAACGTCGTTAACCGTCAGGAGCTCCATCCGGATCTTGTGCGTTATGCTGGCCATCTGCCGGGCCTCGCTCACCATCAGCAGGTCGATGACTGCGGGAGCCAAGCCTGGGGGTCGCATCCTGACCGGCAGCCGCAGGAGCGCGGAGATGCCCGGTGCGGGGTCCCTGCGGCCCCGCCCGCTGCAAGCCCGGCCAGACCCAGGAGACGGAGGTGCGGTCCCTGGACCGCCGGGCTCCGGGGGGGGGACCGGGGAAGCCCCGAAGGCTCCGGGCCCCGCCCAGCCCCGGCCCCGCGCGGTGGCGCTCCAGGACAGGCAGCGCCGCGGCCGCGCCGCCGAGAGGGACCCGCGGAGCCCCCGCCACCGGCGGGACCGACGGCCCAGCGGGGTCCCCGGCTGGGAGCCTGCCCTGCTCCCCCGCTCCGCAGCCGGGGTTTCCCCGCGGAGGAGGCCGCAGCGCCCCGCCGGGCCCCGAGCATCCCGCAGCCGGGGCGGGCAGGGCTGGGCGAGCCGGTCCGGTCCCGCGGGATGGCGGAGCGAAGCGGGGACGCCGCTCGAGTGCAGCCGCGGGGGCAGCGCGGAGCCCTCCCCGGGACCGGCCCCGACGGACGGCGCAGAGCAGCGATCGCGGCCACCTCGCCAAGGCGAAGCGGGGCCGGGAGCCCCGCTGGAGGGACGGCCCGGCCCTCGGCACCGGCCCGGGGCGCTCCGGGGAAGCACGGAGAGCCCGGTCCCGCCGCCGCACGGGTGCCCGCCTGCTCCGTGCAACCGCACCGGGCAGACCGGGAGGAGCCCCAGAGCCGGGGAGAGCCCCAGCCGCGCACCGCGGCCCCGGGAGCCCCCGCACACCCGAGCGCCGCCA
Source organism: Leptosomus discolor (assembly GCF_034619465.1). Lineage (NCBI taxonomy): Eukaryota > Metazoa > Chordata > Aves > Leptosomiformes > Leptosomidae > Leptosomus > Leptosomus discolor. The sequence continues at coordinate 2,745,543 of NC_141416.1, forward strand.
CCGGAGCCCTCCCGCCGCCCCGAGCCGGCAGCGGGACCGGCATCCAGACGAGGCCGGCGGCTCCCTGCCCCGAGCTGCCCCGGGCAGGGCCGGCCCTGGGGGGTGCCGGCGGTCGCGCCGAGCTCGGGAGATGAATGTCCCTCTGTGCCCCGCTGCCCGCAGCCCGGCTGCCAGACCTCCCAGGGCGAGCAGAGCCGCTGTCAGCGACCCCGGGCCGGGGAGCGGGGCCGGGGGTACCCGACCAGCGGCAGCGGGGCCAGAGGGGCTCCAGCCGCCCCCTCCCGGCTGGCAACGAGCCGGACGCCCCGTCCGCCTCCCCCCGTCGGGGCCGCCCCGCCGCCGCCGCCCCCGGGGGCCCGACCCGGCGGCAGCCTTACCTTGCAGCCCCTGGCGAGCCGCGCCGGCGGAGCCCAGCAGGAGCAGCGCCAGGAGCGCGCCGAGCGCCGGGCCCCCCGCGGCCTCCGGTGCCCCCATGCCGCCGGTGCCGCCGGTGCGGAGCGGAGCGCGGCGGGGCGGGGTGGTGCGAGCGGGGAGGGGCCGGCGCTGCCGGCGAGGAGGAAACAAAGAGCCGTCAATCACAGCCGCGCATCCCGGGGACCCCGGCGGGTGCTCGGCCGCGGCGGCCCGGCCGCAGCCCCGCCGGCAGAGAGGAGCGGGGCGGGTTGCAGCGCACCGGCACGGTGGCTACGGGCGACCCACCGGCCGCCCTGGCGCTGCCCGTTCCCTGGCGCAGCTCCCGCTCACAGAAATTGAGTGTGGCAGGCGCCGGTTCACCGGGAGGTCAGGCAGTCTGGGGCCGCCTTCTTGCGAGCCAGAGCCGCCCCAGCAGCGCCGGAGCATCCCAGTCCGGGAGAGCCGGGGACTGCCGCCGGCAGCCGAGGGCGCGGGCATAGCGCGGGGCTACTTTGCCAGGGATGCCGAGGTGCCAGCCCCCGGGCCGGGCGGTGCTCCCCGGGCAGGCGGAGCCCCCGGGCCGGGCGGTGCTCCCCTTGCGGGAGAGGAGCGAGCAGAGCCAGCGCGCCTGGAGAGCGCTCAGCGGCATAAATCAGCGCCGGGACCCGGCCCAAGTCCCGGAGCACCATAATGAGCTCATCCCGGGAGCTCCTTCCCCTTCTCCCCGGGCTGCGGGGAGTGGGGGCATGGGGGGGGGGGGGGGGGGGGGGCGCCGCGGGAGCCCCCCGCCGTGCCTTCGGGCGGCGGCAGCGGCAGTGCGGTGCCCCGCGGGCAGCGCCCGGGGCGGTCGGTGCCGCCGGAGCCCGCCGCGCCTCCCGGAGATGCTCAGGCCGGCCGAGCCGCTCCCCGCTGAGCGCCGGCCAAGGCGGGCGGGCGGCCCGCGGCTCCCTGGCCGTGTTTACTCCTGTTTCTCCCGGTTCCATAACAACGGGCCGGGCCCAGCCCCGGGGCCGCCCCAGCCTCGCTCTCCCCGGCCCCAGCTCCGCGCCAGCGGCTCGGCGCACGCCAGCGGCCCCGGGTAACGGGGGGGGGGGGGGGGGGGCGGACGACGACGGAGGGGCGGGGGCCCGAGCCCCGCACAAGGGGAGTTTTCCCTTCCTCCGCTGCCAGCGGGCTCCCGTCCTTGTGTTCTTCCCATGGAAACGTGCGGTGCGGGGGATGCGGTGCGGGACGGAGCGCGGGTCCCGGTCCCAGGGACCCGGCAAGCGCAGCCATCCCCGTCCCGGGGGCTCCGCTCGGCCCCGCCGCTCTCGGGCGCGGCGCGGCCCCGGGCCGCTGCTGCTGCGGGAGCCGCCGGTGGCGGAGCCGCCCCGCGGTAGGGGCGGGCGGAGCCGGGCCGTGTGGTTCCGGGTCGGGCGGGAAGATGGCGGCGCCCATGGAGCTGTTCTGCTGGGCCGGGGGCTGGGGGCTGCCCTCGGTGGACCCCGACTGCCTGGCGGTGCTGGTGAGCGGCGGCGGGGCCGGGGGCGGCGGCGGGACCGGGACCGGGACCGGGACCGGGGCCGGTGCGTCCCGCCCGGGCGAGCCCCCGCTTTTCGCCGCTCTCCTCTCTTGCAGACGTACGCGCGGTTCACGGGGGCGCCGCTGAAGGTGCACCGGGTCACCAGCCCCTGGAGGAGCCCCTCCGGTAAGGGCCCCCGCCGGGGTTACCGGTACCGGCACCTCCCGGCAGCCAGGACCACCCAGCCCTCTGCACCGGCACCACCCCGTGCCTCCCCGCCCCATTGCACCCCCCCTCATCCCATTGCATCCCACCTCACCCTATTGCACCCCCCCATCCTATTGCACCCCTCTACTCCATTGCACCTCCCCTCACCCCATTGCACCCCTCCACCCCATTGCACCCCCCCTCACCCCATTGCACCCCACCACTCTGTTGCACCCCTCGTTGTGCCCCCACCGCACCACTGCACCCTTCTGACCCCTTTGCACCCCTCCCACCCCATTGCACCGATCCCACCCCACTGCACCCCACTGCATGCCCCCCTCACCCCCCTCATCCCAGCATGCTCCCCGTGTCCCGTCACACACAGCTTTCACCCTCCCCTGCACCCCTCTGTACCCCCTGCCCCACCTTACACACCCCCCCCGCCACCACACGCACCTCTCCCTCCATCTCACACCCCCTCACCCGACCGTGGGGGCCCTTCACCCGGCACAGCCCCCCTCCCCGCACCCCTCGCTGGCAGCAGGGTGGCACCCCGGGCCCCATTGCCTGCAGCCGTCGCTCTCCCTGCCCTCAGGGCGCCTGCCTGCGCTGAAGACGCGGGACGAGGGCACCATCTCCAAAACGCAGCAGATCATAACTCATCTCAGGAAACAGGTAGCGCAGGGCACCCCCTGCTCCGGGCTGGGGGCTGGAGGGCACCTCACGCAGCTTTGTGGCGGTTGCCAAAGAGTCACGGGCAAGATTTGCCGCTTCCCTGCCGGATCACGCCCGTCACGTTTGCTCTGCAGAAGTACAACGCCGACTACGACCTCTCGGCTACGCAAGGGGCGGACACGCTGGCCTTCGTGTCCCTGCTGGAAGAAAAACTGCTGCCAGTGCTGGTGAGTCTTCTTGTGGAAACATCTCGGGGGGTTATGGGATAAGGTGGTCTTGCCGAGGACTGGATCTGCTCCCTGGAGCGATGCCAGTGGGCTCAGCTGCGCGCCCACCGGCCAGGAGAGCCAGAGAACGTGGCAGGCAGCAAAATCCCGGTGGCTCAGAGCATCAGGAGCAGGGACCAAGGTGCTGGGGGGTCTGGTGTGGCAGCAGTGGGTTGTGCAGCCAGGGCTGGGGTCTGGCCTTGACCCTGATGCTCCCTCAGCCCCTCGCGGTCTCTGGGGCAGCCGGGCACGGGCTCACACAGGCAAAAAGCTGCGGTGGCTCCAGCCCCACCGTGATCTGGGCACGGATTGTTCTCCGCTGCAGATCCACACCTTCTGGGTGGACGCGAAGAACTACGTGGAGCACACGCGGAAGTGGTACGCGGAAACCATTCCCTTCCCCCTGAACTTCTTCCTGCCCAACTGCATGCACAAGCAGCACCTGGAGCGGCTGCAGCTGATGTGGGGAGATGGCTACATGGAGGATGAGGAGAAGCTGGAGAAGGAGGTGAGGGGATGTGGTCTGGGCACGGGAGGTCCTCAGCCGGTGCCCAGGGGGGACCCACGCGAGGCCAAAATCTTAATTGGGGTCCAGGGTTCACCCTGGCTGAGCGCCTCCTTCCCACTCCCCTTAGCAGCATGGCAGTCTGCCGCCTGGCTGGGTGGGTGACAACCCTCTGTCCTCCTTCTCCAGCTCTACCGGGATGCTCGGGAATGCCTGACACTCCTGTCCCAGCGCCTCGGCTCCCAGAAGTTTTTCTTCGGAGACTCGTAGGTGGCCGTAGGGGGCAGGTGCTCTGGGGCCGAGAGCCCCCTGCACCCAGGCAGGCCCAAGACCCCGTGGTCTGCAGGGAAGCCACAGCCCATGTCACTATGGGGGTTGGACAGGCTTGCGGCAGACAGGGCTGTCCAGGGCATCACGGAGAGATGTGGGCGGCAGGAATTAAGGCTGCAGGAGCTGCCACCAGCCCTGACACCGCTTCCCCTGTCCCTTGTTGGAGCCAGCGGAGCTGCTCCAGGATGGGATCATCCAGCTCTTCCGCCTCCCTGTCCTCACCTTGGGGACTGGAAGCAGAGAGACCTCCCAAGAAGGAGGAGCCGCTTGCTGTCTCCTGGGGTGCAGGGGGCTGGGGGTGGCTGACAGGTCTGGGTGGCTTTGGGTGGGGACGGCGGGAGGGGTCGGGAGGGACCGTGACCCAGTCGCAGCAGCTCTCCGTGCCCCAGGCCGGCCTCCCTCGACGCCTTCGTCTTCAGCCGCCTGGCGCCGCTCCTGAAGGCGAAGCTGCCCAACGGGAAACTGCAGCAGCACCTGAAGTCCCTGCAGAACCTGTGCAACTACTGCACCTCCATCCTCAGCCTCTACTTCCCCTGGGACGGAGGTGAGATGCATCCCCTGGCCTCGGCCCATGGGCTCAGGGTGACCCCTTCCCTGTCAACACCCTCGCTCTGCCCCCAGGTGAGCCCCCAGCCAGCGCCCCGCGGGCTGCGGGCGCCGACGGCAGTGAGGCAGAGGAGGACCCCCACAAACGGCGCAACCAGCTGCTGTCGGTGCTGGTGGGGCTGGTGGCCATGCTGGGCTACGCCTTCCTGAGCGGCATCGTCTCCATCCAGCGTGGTGGCACGAGGCCGGCTGGCCACCAGCCCATCGCCCTGGAGGAGGAGGAAGAGGAGGAAGAGGAGTGAGGAAGAGCTACACGACTGTTCCTTCTCTAGTCCCTGGAACTGACTGTTTTTACGCCAGGAGCCTGGCAGCATCGCTCCCTGCGGGTGTTCCGCTCTGCATCCCACCAGGAATCACAGCCCTTTCCGTGGGGAGCGCGCCTGCCATGTCAATAAAACTCCCTCTCTCCACCTGCGCCCTCTCGTCCTCCCAGCAAGCTCAGGACCCTTCCCAGTTTCCCCAGTTGCCCAGGCTGGAGCGCTGCAGCGGGCACCGATGCGCTGCCCCGTTGCCTGCCCTGCTCTGCCCCAGCACCGCACCCCATGTCCTTCCCACAGCTCTGCCCCTTGTCCCCAGCCTCGGGGCTCTCTCCAGATGGGGCGAAGGGGAGACCTGCAGGTTTTTTGGTTCCTAAAAGCATCTGTGAGCGTCTCAGCAGTGTCCCCCAGCCTTTCTCCAGCGGCTGTGGGGCTGAGCCCTCCATCTCCCCCGCCTCGCAGCATCCCCCCCCACCACGCTGCTGCCAGCCTGGCTTCCCCGAGAGCCACGGCACGGCCAGGGACAGTCCCTGGCCAGCTGCCTGCCACAGCAGAAACGAGCAGCAAGGGAGGCCTGGGCACCTCAGCAGGATGTGCAGGATGCGTCCCCAGCCCGGGAGGGCCCGAGCGGTCCCCGCTGCTGGAGGGACACCGGGAGCCCAGCTCCTGGCAGCGGGGCGAGCAGGGCGGCGAGCGGCCGCAGCTGCAGCAGGAATCCCTCCGGTGCTGACAGCTCTGTTTGCCTTCCCCCACGCCTGCCAGCAGTGGGGAGTTCCTCGCAGCTGGCACTGCCAAAAGCACGGCGCGCGGCGAGCGTGGCTCCGCCAGCGGTGGTCGAGGGCGCGTGGGCTGTAAGAGCGGGGCCTGGGGCTGGGGGGCGGCCGCCCAAGGCGTCGTGTGTACCCCAGCGGCACCGCGGCGCTCCCTTGGGACGCCCCGCGTGGGTCTCAGCGCCGGAGCTGGCCACGCCGCCGCGGTTTCCTCTGGCCGCTGCCGGTTTACAAGCGCGCAGATGGAAAAAGCGGCGGCTGGCCAGGCTCGCCGGCAGCCGGGCGGCACACAGCCCTCGCTTGTTCGGCCACCGGCACCCTGACACCGCTGCTGCGGGTGCCCTTGGGGGCTGGCTGTGCCCGGCGTCCCTGGGCTGAGCTCCCCGGACACGTGCGCCATGCGTGTCCCCCCGCTACAAGCGTGATGGCCCCCACGTTGTGCCGGGAGCGGAGCCACGGTGCTGTGCCGGGGCCTGCTGCGGAGCCTCCCCCACGCTGGCCCAGTTTGAGGGGCCCCAGTGGGAGGGGGATGACTCAGTGCAGCCCCCCCCCCCCCCCCCCCCCCCCGTGCCCGCTCCCCCATAACGTCACTCGGGAAGTATGTGCCCGATGCTCCCGGTTCCCATTAGCTGGGGGGGGGGGGGGGGGGGTGATGGCTGCTCCGACAGGAGAAACCGCAGCACGTGGCCGCCTGCTCCGGCTGGGAGGAGAAGCTGGGGCTGCTGACGTCGGGGCCCTTCGCTAAATCCCAGCTGCGGGTCCTGGCTGCCGCTGGCCCCAGGTCCCTGCCAGGGGGATGCTGCGATGGGCAGAGGAGAGGCAGATGCTGCCCCTCGGGGTGACAGCCCCCTGAGCACGGACCCACTCCCGGGTAGGGTGACCCCCAGGAACCTGGGCAAAGGTGGGATGGGACGCCACGGGGCTCAGCAGGTACTGCTGGCCCCAAACCTGCCTCCTCCTCTGGCTCCTGGCACAATCCTGCCTGCTGAGCAGGCAGCAAGGGGCAGAGGGTGTGCAGGCGAGGTTGTAAAAAACAGGTTTATTTTATGAAAACATCTAGAAAAGAGCAGGCGTTACAGCCCTTGGATCAAACAGGTCCCGCACAGGGGCCCATCCCCAAGCCCTCCACCAGCACCACCCTCCCAGTGCCAGCACCTCCCTCCTCCACCAGCCATGGCCCCGCTAGGCTGGCTGCTTCCACAGGAACGTCTGGATGGAGTCGCTGGGGGCCGTGGCTTCAATGAAGCCGACCTGTGGGTCAGAGATCCCGAAGGACACGTCCGTGGGAGAGCTGTGGGGATGCAAGAGGGGGATGCAGGTCAGAGGGGGCAGCTGGGCTTTGAGCTGGGGCAGCTGGGCTGAGCCACTCACCGATTGAGGACCACCAGGACAACGGCGCCATCGGGGCGCAGGAAAGCCGAGTGCTCTAGGTCGCACCGGCGGCACTTCTTGGAGACAGCCAGCCCCACGCGCTGCGAGCCCTCGGGGATGAACTTGCTGCAGGGACAAGCGGGGCCTGAGCGTGGTGCCCGCGATGGTGGCTGGAGCTGGCAGCCGGAGCCAGCAGCCACTTGCCGGCCACCCCCAGCCCTGACCCACCTGAAGTGCCCCAGGTGGTAGAACATGGGCTGCTTGTAGAAGACGTCCTTGCTGCTGTCCACGATGACGGGGCTGTCCACGTAGTTCTTGCTCCAGTTGGGGCCCCCCTCCAGGTCCAGGGCCAGGTTCCAGTCGGTCCAGCCCGTCACATAGTTGTTGAGGTTCTGCGGGGCAGGTGAGGGTGCTGAGCTGTGGGTGGGCACAGGAGGTGGCCAGCGAGCCAGTAGCCCCCACTGAGCCCTACCGTCAGGATGCTGTGGCTGTACTTGCTCCCACGGTCCCAGCCACCCAGCACCACCCTGGGCTCCCAGAAGTAGGAACCGGTGGAGGCTTCCGTGGAGAGAAGAAAATAGTCCGGGAAGAGGTGATGGGTGATGGAGAGCGTGAGGTCAATGGGCGCCAGGAAGTCCAGGTACCAGTGGATGCCGATGCCGCTGATGTAGCTGGCGGCCACAGGGTCTTTGAGAACCTGGCAAGAGAAAGGAATCACCAGTGCCCAGGGCTGGGAGAGCCACCAGGGAGCCAGGAGAGCTGCCATGGGGACTCACCACCTCGGCCCAGTAGGGCAGCATCACCCGCTGGTCGTCCAGGATGATGAGCTGGACGTCGCGGTGGGAGCTGTTGGCCAGCGCAGGGCCCAGGTCCTGGGCGATGAAGTCCCGCTGGTGCTCGGGGGAGAAGCCCAGGCACTGGAAGGGGTAGAAGACGATCTCGCCTGCCGTGGGCTCGTTCCCCGCCGTCACCGCCCAGAAGGTCAGGTTGTGCTTGGCGTATTCGTCCAGGAACCTGGGTGCGGGGGCAGATGGTGAATGGCCCCGTCACGGCAGCACCAGCCCCGGGCACGGCAACCCCAGTGCCCACTGCGCTCCCGCGACCCCTCACCGGATGAAATACTTGGCCCAGGCCTGGTGGTACTTGTCCCCGGGGCTGCCCTTCAGCGTCCCCCTCCCCGTCATCGCGCCATTCGTCTTCATCCAGACTGGGGAGGTCCAGGGGCTGGCGTAGAGTGACAGCGGCCGCTTGGCCACTGCCTGGGCTGCCCGGAGGATGGGGATCTGGGGATAATCAGGATGGCAGCGAGCTCTCCGGGTCTGCCCCAGTGCCGGCATCGCAGGTGGCAAGATGAGTCCTCTTCCTCCCCACCAGTGGGAAGATGCTTCCCATCCCATCCCATCCCATCCCATCCCATCCCATCCCATCCCATCCAGGCTGCAGCCCCAGCACCTTGGGCTCGCCCTGGGGGACTCACCTTCATCCCTGTGTCCTCCTCTGTCAGGTTGAAGTGCTTCAGCTCAAAGTCACCCTCCACGTCAGCATAAGTGTACAGGCGGACGGAGAAGTCGGTGCTGGCCATGGGGACACGCACGAGGTTGTACTCGATGCCTGGGGACAGGACAAGCAGTGATGGGCATCCCTGGGGTGTATTCGATGGGGGGTTTGTGGGGTGTGTGCAGCCCCCTGGCTTCCAGTAGCCTCCCAGCCCCTTGGCACAAGTCTCAGCAGCCAGACCGTGAGCAGCGGAGGCCAAACAGACCAGCCCTGCCACTCAGCAGCATCGCCCTGCCCCAGGCTCACCTTCCTCGGAGAAATAGGAGCGGAGCAGGTTGTTCTGGGCATCCTTGGACAGGGACTGGATGTTGATGGCAGCTGAGTCCGTGACGGAGCCACCAAAGCCCTTCACCTTCTGGTACCGCTGCGCCGTGTCCAGGGTGAGGTGGAAATCTGCGGGGGACAAACATCATCGCAGCTCCTGCGCAGGGACGGACTCTGTTCCCTGGTGCACGGGCAGACGTCCAGCCACGGCGGATACCTGGCGTCTTGGCGTTGCGCTGGAAGCTCCCCTCGCTGCGCTCCAGCCGCTTCCCGGCCTTGCTGCTCTCGTACTTGACGTAGGTGCCCGGGGCCGGCAGGACCACGGGGTCCAGCGTGTCGCAGTACGTGGCGCTGCAGACGCACACCAGCGAGCCGTGACCGAAGTCCTTGGCGTTGCAGGGACGGCCGCCTGTGGCAGGAGGAGAGCCCGGGCAGGCACAGAGCGGTGGCAGGAGCCCAGCTCACCCCTTTGACCCACCACGGACACCGAACCCGCTGCCCTCTGCTCAGGGACGTGGCGTCAGCGCTTACCTGCTGCCCACGACGCTGCCTGCACCAGCAGGAGCCAGCCCAGGACACCGGCGCACCCAGGCCCCATGGCACCTCCGCGGCAGCGCGGCTCGGATGGATGCTGACGGCAAGCACCAGGGCGGCGGGTGTCAGCGACCAGCTCCTCTTGCCCTGTCCAAGCCCCGCATGGGGACAGAGACCCAGGGCAGGGACAGCCTCAGCATCCCCCTGCCTGGGAGCCTCAGGGAGCACCAGCACCCCACGCCGGGGCTGAGCCCCTGCCACCCTTCTCGCTGCCTACAGCCCAAGGCCATCGCTCAACCCCGGTGCCCACCGACAGCTCCAGCTGCTTCCCGGCCAGGGGTGCAGCCCCCAGGCACGTGCCACCCTGTGCCCACTGGCCTGGCGTTCCCAGCCACCCACACGCCGGCTGTACCCGGCAGCTCGGTTCACTCCCATCACCTCCCTCCCACTCCTTCTCCCTTCTCGCTCTTCCCACAGCTCTGCCGTGCTGATCCACGCGTACCCGGTGCCTCCCGAGCCACGACCGGGAGCAAACAGCTCCACACTCCCAACCCCACGAGCGTGGCAGCCTGGGCTTGCCCACCCTGAGCGGTTTGGAGCTCGAGCCCCTGGCACAGAGGGGTCCCACATCCCCCTGCTCTCTGTGGGTGCTCCTGCCCTGCCCGTGATGCTGGGCAAGGAGCTTCTCTACGAGGGCACAGGAGGAGCCACCTCTGCGCCTTGGGACCCCGGTGCCAGGCTGCTGCCCTCGGGCAGGGGGAGGTGAAGGTGGGACGACGCCAGCTCGCTGCTCCCTGCGACAGTGCGGGCTGGGGACCGGGGCCAGGCGGGCTGTCCCACACACATCACCTCCCAATCCCTGCCCAAGGGCGATGGCCAGTGCCATGAGAGTGGCCTCTGGCATCGCTATTCACATCCCCACTGGCTGGTGAAGCCGCTCTGGACCCGGGGTACTCACCTGCTGCCAGAAAACCCTCCCGCCGTGTCTCTGCCGGGTGCGGGGCAGCAGGACCTGCTTTCTGGCTGTGCGTGGTAGGAGGTGACGGCGTCTGGCGGAGCAGGAAAGGTGAGTCCGGGAGAGGACAGCTCATGGGACTCTGTGCTGCGTTTGAAGAGCAGCCCTGGGAACAATTTCACAACCCCGCTCCAAAGAGAGCTTACAACACTCACCACAACATTTGCAAAGCTCTCCTGAAACCTGTCCCAGCCACCAGAGGGAAGCCGGAGGGAGCCAGGGGAGGGCCGAGATGCCCACCAGCCCCAAGTGCTTCCATCACCCCAGACAGGACCCCCTGCAGCCACCTCCACCGAGCGGAGCGCTCCCCTTGCTCAGAGCCCCCAGGAAAGCAGCCTTATCTCCCCAGGACACCCTCGGGCAGGGGTAGGGCTGGCTGTGCCCACCCAGGCGTCCCCACTGGGGTCGTCACGCTGCTGCTCAGCCTTGAATCCCACCCGGCAGCAGCTCGGCTCTGCCACGGGCACAGGCAAGAGCTGCCCACAGCCGTGACCCGTGCCCGGCTTGTGGCTGCACCAGCATCTTTCCTGGTGTGGGCCACCCCACGAGCAGCAAGTCACGGCAGGGACGGCCGCACCCCGCTCCTCGCCGCCCAGCTGAGAAGGCAATGGGCTCAGCGGGGGGGCTGCAGGGGCTGCCCACCGAGGCCCTACTCACCCTCGCCGTGGGGCTGTGCCCCCCACGCCTGAGCCCCACGCCCGCAGCCAGGCTGGGTGGAGCAGGCTGCAGCAGTTTATCACCTGCAAAACAAGTCTGGGCTCCGCACCTTCTAATTTGGGATCCTTCCTAATTGCAGGCACCGGCCCATCAGGAGAAACGGGAGGGGGACAGAACCACAGGAGAGGTGGCATCTGCCCAGCCTGGCTCTGGTGTCCCCCCTGACGCCATGCGCGCGGGCGGGCAGGCAGGAGCCCCTCACCCTGGATCCGCAGCCCCTCGCCCAGAGCCCGCTCCTCCCGCTGCGGCCAGAGCAAGGCACAGGCTGCAGCCGCTGGGGATGACGGGGACAATTCCTCCGGCTTCACCCCGGCCCCTCACACCCGCCACCAGGGACATCGCATCCCTCAGTTTCCCCGCCAGCGTTTTGGCACGGAGAGAAGGTACCAGCCCTGCGGCAGATGCATTTCCAGATGGCCGGGGAGCCCCGAGCCCACCCGGAGCAGCTAAGCTGAAGCATTTCCCTGCACACACGTCCCTGAGCTCTGCCGAACATCTGGGGCGTGCGGGGCTCCGTGTGTGCCTTCCCTGCACAGCCAAGCTTTGATGTACCTCGCCGTTTGGGCCAGCGCTACCCAGAACGGCGATAAAAGCACAGGAAGGGCAGATGTTCTCCATGAACAGGGCTGAGATGGAGCCCGGTGCCACTTTTATGCCACGCTCCAAGAAAACAGCTGTTAAACCTCTTTTTTTTTTTTTTTTTTTTAGCTTTTTCCCCAACATCAGCAGCTCTGCAGCTCACACACAAGGGGAGTTTGCCAAGGAGTGCTCTGGCTTTCTCATTCCAGGACTTCAAAGATGCTGGTAACGTTCCCAAAGGCTGGAGCAAGCAAATACTGTAACTGGTATTTAAAGCGAGCAAACAGGATGGCCAGGTAATTGCAGGCTGCCAGCTCCGTGTCGGCCACAGCCAGAATAGAGGGGAGTCTGTCCCGAGGCCACACCAGTGGAGGGTGGCTGGATGCAGCCAGTGGCGGGAGCTCTGGAAGAGGTGGCATCAATTTATCTGTGAGGGCTGGTGGATGGGGACACCGATATAATTCACTCAGCCTTTTCCACAGCATCTGCCCTGGTGCAACAGGACATTTTGATTTAAAAAAAATTAAAAAAAAAAAATTAAAAAAAAGTAGGCTGGGGAACACCAAGGGCACATATGAAACAAATCAAGAGCTGGCAGGCGGCTGAGGCTCCAGCTGCAGCGATAAACAAGGCAGCCACACGCGGGCCATGGGGCTGGAGCCCTCCGGGGCACCCCTCGCCCTTCGCCGCCTCTCCGAGGAAAACCGAGCAATTTCCGAAAGCATAGAGGAAACACTGACGGGAACGGCACATACCGGAGGGAGCACGTCACGGCTTTACTTGGCACCCGAGACACACGCGAAGGTTTCAAGGGAGCCACGTGTGGAAGCGTGGTCCAGGAGACGGTGCAGCAGCGGCTTTCAGGGGGCTGGGGGTTGCTGGGGAGGGAGGGGGGAGGCTGGGAAGCACCAGCAGCCCTGGGGAGACCCCAGCAGCAGGAGAAAACACAGCCCCTTGCACAGGGACAGGACCTCCTGCACCCCCAGCACTGGGTCACCACCCGCTTCCACCATTGAAGGATGCTGGAAAGGGTGGGGGAAGAGCTGACTCCTGGTGAACCTCAGAGACCCCCCAGCCCCCCAGCACGGTCCCCAACACTGCCCTGATGATCACTGCTGGCGCCATAGGTAGGTCTGGATGGAGTTGGCCGGAGCCATGGTCTCGATGAAACCCACGGCCGGGTCCCAGATCCCGAACGGCACGTCCCAGCCAAACCTGGGAGGTGACAGGGGCCGAGCGGGTTGGCACAGCTGGGGCTGAGCATCCCCCTGCGAGCCCCCAGCCGGGCTGCCCCGCTGACCTGTTGAGGACCACCAGGACGAGGGCCCCGTCGGGGCGCAGGACAGCCACGTGCTCCAGCTGACAGATGAGGCAGCTGCTGTGCAGCCCCACACGCTGCGAACCCTCGGGGATGAACTTGCTGTGGGGAGAGGAGCAGGAGAGAGATTGTGCCCTTGGTCTAGGGCTGGTGGCAGCACCTCAGCCCCCCCTGGCCCTGGCCCACCTGAAGTGCCCCAGGTGGTAGAACATGGGCTGCTTGTAGAAGACGTCCTTGCTGCTGTCCACGATAATGGGGCTGTCCACGTAGTTCTTGACCCAGTTGGGCCCCCCCTCCAGGTCCAGGGCCAGGTTCCAGTCAGTCCAGCCGGCCACAAAGTTGTTCAGGACCTGGGCAGGCGGGGAAGGTGCTGAGCGGGGCTGAGCTGGGCCCCCAGCCCCGGGCAGGCAGAGCCAAGGGCCGTACCGTCAGGATGCTGTGGCTGTAGCGATCGCCTCGCTCCCAGCATCCCAGGGACACGGAGAACCGGAGGGTGAGGAAGCCGCTGCAAGCCTCCGTGTAGAGGAGAAAATGGTTGGGGAAGAGCTTGTGGGTGGCCCCCAGGCTGCTTCCAGCCGGGACGATGCCGTCCAGGTACCAGTGAATCCCCACGCCGGCGACATAGCGGGCAGCGGTGGCATTGCCCAGGATCTGGGGGGAGCAGAGGAGACACCTCGCACCACGGCCACTCTGAGCCCCGTGGGGTCGGACATACAGACCACACGTGCCAGCGGGGTCTCCCAGGGCCACCTGCCTCCCCTCTTGTCCCCTTCTCTGGGCACCACAGCCTTCCACACCTACAGCCCCCTCCGTTCAGCACCTGCACCCCAAGTAGCAAGCCACGAGCAGCACCCCGACATGGCTCTGGCACCCCGTTGGGTACGGAGTAACGAGTGCGTGGGGGCAGCCGTGCCCCTCGGTGGGCTCCTTCGCCCTCGCATCACTCCTGCTCCTGCCTTGCCCTCCTCCACATCCCCCTCCCCGGACGGTTTTGCACCACAGCCCTGCCTGATCCCCGGGCACTGCTGGTTCGAGGTGAGGGAGGGCCGTGCTGTGCCCTTCCCTGCAGCTCCAGCGCTGCTCGAGGCAGGGGCAGGAGCACGTTTTGTTTTCTTTCCTCTCGGTTTAAGGCAATTCCCACAAACAGCTCTTCAGCATCGCGAGGGGTGAGCCGAATCGGCCGAAACTCTGCCTGGAGAAGGTGCTGGTGTGCCAGCAGCGCCTCTGCGTGCTGCACTGTGAGAATCTGGGACGTGGATGCCACCTCCCGTCCCTGCTTCAGCCAGGCACACGAGGAGGTGGTTGCCACCGAATTAGCCGGCTCCGGCTCCCTCTCTGGCAGACTCGGTTTGCCTCCTGCTCTCTCTAGGGCTGGGGGTGGCTGCTGGCTTAATTGTCAGCTAAAACCCGAGACTTGGGTGGGAAACGGAGCAGACGGAGAGGAAGGAGCCAGGCAGGGAGGTAGGCTTTGCTCTTCACCACTTCAGCCCAGCGCGGGAGGTGGATGCGCTGGTCGTCCAGGATGATGAGTCGGGTGCGGTGGGGGCTGCGGGCCAGCGCGGGGCCCAGGTCGTGGATCACAAAGTCCCGCTGGCGCGCGGCGGTGAAGGCGATGGTGGGGAACTCGGAGGGCATGAGGAGCGCTGCGAGGGGCTCGTTCTGCACCGTCACCGCCCAGAAGGTCACGTTGTGTTTGGCGTATTCGTCCAGGAACCTGGCACAGGGAAGGTGGGGAGCGTCAGCCGTGCCTGCCCACCCTCTGCCCACCCCAACCCGCTCCCCAGCCCTCTGTGGTCCTTGAGCATCCCGGCCCCAGGGGATGGTACTTGACGAAGTAGTTGGCCCAGGTCTTGTGGTACTTGTCCCCTGCCTGTCCCTTCAGGGTGCCCTTCCCGCAGACATCCCCGTTACTCTTCATCCAGGCTGGGGAGGTCCAGGGGCTGGCGTACAGCGACAGCGGCCGCCTGCTCATGGCTGAGGCTCGATGCAGGAGGGGGATCTGCAGGAGGGGGCAGAGGGGCCAGCTCAGCTCCAGCTGCAGCCCCCCAAAACCACACAGCCCCGTGAGGGAGGAAGGGGAGCACTCAAGGGACCTCTGCAGGGAACGGCAGCCTGCGAGCACCACCCCATGGCACAGTGCCCCGGCTCTGCACCCTGCCAGTGCCAGCTGGGATGCGCCAGGACGTGCCCCGGAGGAGGTGCTAGCTCCCACGGGCTATCCCCATGCAGCCCGCTGCCGTGCGTGGGGCTCAGCAGCGCCTGGTCACAGGGGTCCCAGCACGAGCAGGAGTTCTGGCGGGAGAGGGAACAAGGTGCCAACGGCAGTGGCTTCAGCCTCCCACCTTCATCTTCACGTCCTCCTCTGCCAGCCTGAAGTGCTTCAGCTCGTAGTCATGAGGGACGTCGTCGTAGCTGTAGGGGCGCACGGAGAAGTCGCTGCAAGCCATGGGGAGGCGGATGAGATTGTACTCCAGCCCTGCAGAGTGGGAAAGGCATCAGGCGGCACCAGAGCAGGTGCCCAGGCGACGGGGGTTTCTACAGCGGGGATGGGCACAGCCACCTCCAGGGACCCCACAAACCGCCCCACGCTGTCGGCGTCCGCGTGGCTCACCGCTCTCAGAGAAGTAGGAGCGCAACAGGTTGTCCTGGGCCGGCTGCGACAGCCCCAGGACATTCAGGGCAGCGGCGTCGGAGAGGGACCCGCCGAAGCCCTTCACACACTGGTACCGCGTGGAGACGTTGAGGGTCAGCAGCAGCCCTGCGAGGGAGACGCCGGCTCAGCTCGGGGCACCCAGGCGTCCTGTGCTGGCACCCACCACCCACCCGGCCGCGGCGGGTACCTGGGGCGCGCAGGCTGCGCTGGAAGCTCCCCTCGCTGCGCTCCAGCCGCTTCCCGGCCTTGCTGCTCTCGTACTTGACGTAGGTGCCCGGGGCCGGCAGGACCACGGGGTCCAGCGTGTCGCAGTACGTGGCGTTGCAGACGCACACCATGGCATCGCGGCCGAAGTACTTGGGGCTGCAGGGCCGGGCGCCTGGGGGCAGGGGGGCACGGGCAGGGTGGGGGCAGCTGCCGGCTTGGGGATGCGTCCCTGCCAGAGCTCTCCCGCCCTCCCCGGGTGCTGCTTCTGCCCCCGCACCCTGTCACCTCCCTGGGCACCCCAGTTCTGGTGCTGTCCCCAGGCTCCTGACCCTGTCCCAGGGCACGCTGGCACCCAAGCCACACCGTCCCATTGCCACCCTGCACTCACCTGCAGCCCAGGGCACCAGCTGCAGCAGCAGCGGCAGCCAGCCCACGGCACCAGCAGCCCCCATGGTCCCACCGTGTCCCCCTGGCTCCGACGGGTCCCGGGGAGCAGAGCCTGCGAGCAGGGACACCCTCAGCCAAGGCAGTTGCAGGCGCAGGGGTGGGTGGAGGGGCAGGCTGTGCTCCCCGCCTGGATCAGCACCCCTCTGCCTCCAGGGAGATCCTGCTGCTCCCTCCGTCCTTTCGCCCTGGCAAAGACCCTCACCCTGCAGGAAGGTGAGGTGGGTCCATCCGTCCCCCAGGAGCCCACAGCCCACCTACCTCCACCCCGGCTGCTCCCCAACCTGCGCTGCCACCAGCCCTCCTCCTCCTCAGGCGGCTCCTGTCTCCCCACCTCACCTTTACGGGGAGCTGCTTCGAGACCTCCCTCCGCAGCACACCCTCTCCCTCTCCCACACCCACAGCTCCTCCTTGCTCTCCTCCTGGCCCATACCGACTGCTGGTCTCGGACCCGGACCATCGTATGTCTCCGCCACGCAGGGCCAGAGCTGGGGAACATCGGGTGCCCCTCGCCTTCCCCTGCCGCGCAAGGGTGTCAGCCCCCGCAGAGAGACGGGGACTTTGTGCTGGCAGCTCTGGCTACGCCAAAGACCTCACCAGCCCAAGGAGATGCAGCACGGGGCAGCTCTGAGAACCCACTGCACTGCTGAGAAGGAAGAAGACCTCCTTTCTTTCTTTCGTCAGGTAGGGTCTGGATGAATCCCTGGAAGAACAGCGAGCCCACAGGCAGACTCTCCTTTTCTGGTATATCAGATGCAGCTGTGGGGCAACTAAATTAACCCAAGTGCCTCCTGCCCTCCAGCGCTGCCCTGCCACGCTCCCACACCTCCTCCTGTCACATAGGACCAAGCCACAGGGCACCCAGGCCGGCTGCCACCAGGAAAGGGGCAGCCAGGGCTGGGCAGCCCCCAGTTACCCCTCAAGGGGCAAAGAGGCAGCCCCGGGAAGAAGCTCCTGGCCCCATCCCTCCCTCTGCCCCATGGATCTCCCACCCCCAGCTGTGACTAAGTGTCAGCCGGCTGCTACACCCAGGCTAATTAGCCCCAATTTTGGGGAATGGGTTAATGCGTCAGCCCCTGCTGCCCCACCGAGATGCCTCCTGGCCTGCTGCCAGCCACCTGGGATGCCCCATCAACCCTTTCCCTCCCCATTTTGGAGTCTGTCTCTGCCTGCCCCCCCTGCCTGGTCACAGCCCCACAGCCCCCCCAGCTCCTGGGAGCAAAAACACTGTGGAGGCTGCTGGCGCTTGTCCCTATCAACACTGGCTGATAAGAGCTTTCGGCTGAGCAGGAAAAGTGAGACCCAAGGGAAGGGGAACGCCTTGGCATGAAGCGGGTGGCACAGGAGATGCTGGGCAGCCCCACCAAATCCTCCTAAAGCCGCTTCTCGCTGCCACTCCCAGCACACGGGGTTTCTCACGGCGCTGGCAGACCTGCCCCGCAGCAGGCAGAGGAGCCTGGGGGGTGACTTTTGTCCCTTAGCCAGGCCACTGGGGAACAGGGACCCTGGGAACACGGAGCTGGGGCTGAGCTGCCTTTACAGCGATCGCAACTCCGAAAACATTGGTGCCAGAGCGGGTGCGCAGAGCCCCAACACCGCATGGTAGCAGCGGCTCAGGCTCCAGGGTCGTGCCAGGCACCTGGACCTCAGCCCTGAGCACGGCGAGACCCAGCCCTTGCTGGTGGTCACTGGTTCTGGGCCAGTTGCTGGGAGGCGCTACCCTCCCAGCCCCAGCAGCCACCAGCCCGTGTGCGCCCCAAAATGAGCCAACACTTTGCAAAAGAATTAATGAGCCAAGCCCAAGGACGTTGGAGGATTCGCCCCCTCTCCATTTAACCCAGAGCCAGTCAGTCCTTCAGAGCTGAGCAGAGCAGAAGGACGAGGGCACAAATCCTGGGATGATTCAGCCTCTGACCATCGGCTTTTATTACCAAGACCAGTAAAACGTTAAAGGAAGCCGGTAAGTGAGAACCTGGGTCAGAAGCAGCAGGTGGAGGAGTCCTGCACCCCGGGCGCAGGGATGCTGGGAGTGGGACTTGCTGTCACTGCGATCCTGGAGAAATATTTCCCTCTTGTGGACAATCACAAACAGCCTCCAGGCAGGAGGGGGATGCTCCTGCCCCTCTGCGTGGCCAGCTCTCCCCAAGAGCGGGAGGGTGCCCCGGTGCTCCAGCCCCAGAGCAGCGTCCCGGTGGCACCACGGTGCAGGACGTGCCAGCTTCCCGGGGTGACCCCGTCACCCACTTCCCCACCCCCCCCTGGGTGCTGCCGGAGCTGGCGCTGGGCTGTGCCCGGCCCACGCAGCGTCGCTGCTGTCAGCCCTGATGGCCTTGACCCAGCCGACCCGGATCGGCGCAGCGTCCCTGGCCTCCCTTCCTCACGCTACCTGCAATCCTGACCTCCCTGCCCTAATCCTCCGCTCGGCACGCCCGCCGAGCTCCCTCCCTCCTTCCTGGGTGTGCCCGCACTCAGCACCCACTCCCGGCCCCGTGCCCGCTTGCTCAAGCCGCCCCGGCTCCACGGTGGGTGCTCTGGTGCACCCCGAGCCTCCTTGGCGCAGTAGGGCCCGCTTTGCTCCGTCCTCACGGGGGACGGGACGCCCCAGTGTGGGGCTGCTGCAGCCTGGCTGGCACCCCTCTCCCTGCAAAGCCCCAGAAGCTTGCAGCTACCCTGAACCCACCGCGCTGCGAGGCTCCTGGAGCTGGTTCTGGCTCCAGCCCTGACCTTGGGGAGCACCCTGCACCCTGGTCGGGGTGAGATGTGGTCCACGCATCCCCTCCAGCCCAGCATTGGGCTGGCGAGTGGCCCCAGCTTGGTAGGAAAGGCACGAGAAGCTGAAGCTTGGCCACAATCCCTGCCTAGGGCTTCCAGCAAAGTGGGTGTTCGGGCGCTTCGCCCCCACTTCTGCTCCAGGACCCAAAGCATCCGCGTGCAGGGTAAACCCTGAGCTGCCTCCCAGTTCCTAAACCTGCCTGCAAAGGCAGCGGGAAAGCACCCGCGCTCGGCTCGCACCCCTGCCAGGCAGCACACGCTTGAAACGGGGAGCAGACTGGTGCCTGGAGCACCTCCTCAGCAGGGTAAGCCTCGCTCCGAGTTGTGGGAGGTGGGGGAGAGCAGCAGGGGTGGGCAGGGAAGAACAGCCACCCCCACGGGGCTCTAGGAGCTCTGCACTGCTCTTGGGACTCCTGTGGGCTCGGTGCCCAGGCGGCACCCAGCCATGGTGCCCGGGAGCAGGGGAGGGACCTGGACGTTTCTCTTCCAGCCACAGACATAGAGGCAGCATCAGCATTTAATGTCAGAGCAGCAGAAAGCAGCAGTCGCCGTCTGTGGGATCCCCACCCCGAGGGGCACCGGTGACCCCAGCCCTCCTCCACATGCACGACACTCCCCGGCGTGGCTCACTCCTCCAGCTCGCCCGAGCGCCTGGCTCCGGCACGGGGCAGCGAGCGGTGAGCCACCTCCTCTGTGCTTCCAGGCCCGAGCCCTCGGGCGCTGGGGGGCTGCTCTCCTGGCCCAGCTCGGTTGGGCCCCTGGCCAGCCATGGGCATCCCAGCCCGGTCACTGCCGCTGCCACAGGTAGGTCTGGATGGAGCTGGCCGGAGCCACAGCCGCGATGAGGCCAACTGCATCTGCCAGCCCGAAGGTGACATTCTGCGGGGACCTGGAGGGCGAGGAGCCGTGGGCTCAGGCCTGGGGCAGCTCCCGAGCACCGTCAGTGCCCAAGGCTCAACAGGATGAGCCACAGGCACGGGCTGGCAGGATGGGGTCCCACGCTCATGGGCCGGGCTGCATCACTCACCGGTTCAGAACCACCACCACGACGGCACCGTCGGGGCGCAGGAAAGCTGTGTACTCCAGGTCTATCTTCTTGGACTCTTTGGAGGCAACAAGCCCCACGCGCTGGGAGCCCTCAGGGATGAACTTACTGCACAGGCACAAGCAAGAAGCAACCCCCGGCAGGGAGTCAGACCCCAGAAGAGCTCCTCTCCTGACAAACTTGCCCTGCTCCCCTCCCAAGAGGCTGCTACTGCCAACACAGAGCTGGAGCCCAGGCAGCTGAGAGAGTGTTGGGGGGCCTCAACCCACCTGAAGTGCCCCATGTGGTAAAACATGGGCTGTTTGTAGAAGATGCCTTCGCTAGTGTCCACGATGACGGGGCTGTCCACATAGTTCTTGACCCAGTTGGGGCCCCCCTCCAGGTCCAGGGCCAGGTTCCAGTCGGTCCAGCCGGCCACAAAGTGGTTCAGGTTCTGCAACAGGACAGCCCAGGCGTCTGCCCAAGGAGTGGGGTGCTGACAGGAGAGGGAACACGCCAGCAGCCCTCTCCAGGGCCCACGGTGCAGGGTGACACAGGGGCCTCACCGTCAGGATGCTGTGGCTGTACTGGTTCCCCCGGTCCCAGCAGCCCAGGATCACGTCCCTCTCCCAGAAGTGGGCTCCGATGGATGCCTCCGTGCCCAGGATGAAGTAGTCAGGGAAGAGCTCGTGAGTGGGCACCACCGTGTCCTTTATGGGACCGATGAAGTCCAGGTACCAGTGGATGCCGATGCCGTGGACGTAGCGAGCTGCCTCTTCATCCTCCAGAACCTGGCAAGGAGAAAAATCGACCGCGACTGGGTGTTGAGAGACCCCAGACCTCACGCTGCAGCACAGTGTGGCCGAGCTCTCCGTGGGGACACGCTGCACCAGCGGGACTGGGGCTCTGCTCCAGCTCACCACGCTGGCAGACCCCACGCCGCACTCACCACTTTGGCCCAGTGCGGGAGGTGGAGCCGGTTGTCGTCCAGGATGATGAGCTGGATGTCGCGGTGGGAGCTGTTGGCCAGTGCAGGGCCCAGGTCCTGGGCGATGAAGTCCCGCTGCTGCTCAGCCGTGAAGCCCAGGCACTGGAAGGGGTAGTTGTTGATCAGCCCGGCCGAGGGCTCGTTCTCCGCCGTCACCGCCCAGAAGGTCAGGTTGTGCTTGGCGTATTCGTCCAGGAACCTGGGCGCAGGGAGAGGGGTGAGCTAGGGGGTCTCCCCAGCGCAACCGCTGGGGATCCCTATGGCATCTCCCCCACCCCCTTGCCCCCTGTGCTCTTTACCGTACAAAATAGTTGGCCCAGGTCTTGTGGTACTTGTCCCCTGCCTGCCCCTTCAACGTGCCCTTCCCCACAAAGGACTCGCTGGTCTTCATCCAGGCTGGGGAGGTCCAGGGGCTGGCGTACAGCGACAGCGGCCGCTTGCTCATGGCCAAGGCTCGGTGCAGGAGGGGGATCTGCAGGAGGGGGCAGAGGGACCAGCTGAGCCGAGCCCCGGAGCCCCCACCCACACCCCACTCTGTTCCCTCCCACCGCTCGCCTTCAGCTTCGTGTCCTCATCTTGCAGGCTGAAGTGGGTGAGCTCGTAGTCGAAGGGAACGTCATCGTAGGTGTAGGCACGGAGGGAGAAGTCGCAACTGGCCATAGGGAGCCGGACAAGGTTGTACTCCAGCCCTGCCAGGCACAGTGGGGTGGGACAGGCAGAGGTGGGCAGCGGGACAGGTCTCCAAGCCCTGCCAGCGACCTGGCAGAGCCCGCAGAGTCCCTGTCACCATTCCTCCCACCTCCCCTGACGTTCTCACCTTCCTCAGAGAAGTAGGAGCGCAGCAGGTGATCCTGGGCTGTTTCTGGCAGCGAAAAGACGTTGATAGCGGCCGCATCGGTGAGGGAGCCGCCGAAACCCTTCACCTTCTGGTACCGCTGTGTTGTGTCCACGGTCAGGACAAGATCTGCAGGGAGGGAAGCCAGCGTGACGGCGGGTCACATGCAGGGTCCAGCCCGTCTCTGCCAGCTGCGGCGGGTACCTGGGGCGCGCAGGCTGCGCTGGAAGCTCCCCTCGCTGCGCTCCAGCCGCTTCCCGGCCTTGCTGCTCTCGTACTTGACGTAGGTGCCCGGGGCCGGCAGGACCACGGGGTCCAGCGTGTCGCAGTACGTGGCGTTGCAGACGCACACCATGGCATCGCGGCCGAAGTACTTGGGGCTGCAGGGCCGGGCGCCTGGGGGCAGGGGGGCACGGGCAGGGTGGGGGCAGCTGCCGGCTTGGGGATGCGTCCCTGCCAGAGCTCTCCCGCCCTCCCCGGGTGCTGCTTCTGCCCCCGCACCCCATCACCTCCCTGGGCACCCCAGTTCTGGTGCTGTCCCCAGGCTCCTGACCCTGTCCCAGGGCACGCTGGCACCCAAGCCACGCCGTCCCATTGCCACCCATGTGACGTCCCTGCACTCACCGCACCCCGTCACCTCCCCGGGCCCCCCAGCTCCGGTGCTGCCCCCGGGCGCCCCCCCGCCCCGCTGCCGCCCTCCTCGTCCCCCGCGCTCACCTGCGGCCCGGGGCACGGCCACCAGCACCAGCAGCAGCCACCGGCCCAGGGCACCGGCGGCCCCCATGGCCCCTCCGCGTCCCCCGGCGGGTCCCGGGACGCAGAGCCTGTGAGCAGCGGCACCGTCGAAGTCTCTCGTCCCCGTAGCACCCCGAGCCGGTCGCGACCGCGCTGAGTGCTCGACCTCCCCCGCAGCACCGGGCCCGCTGCCAGCCTCGCCTTTAAGGGCGCCCGGGCTTCCCGTCCCGCCCACGCCCGGGGCGCCGGTGCAGGAGCGGCACCGCCACTGGGCGGACCGGACCCGCGCCCCGCTGTCTTGCCCAACCGGGGCCTGGCCCTACCCCCGCGACGGTAACGGGGCCGCGGGCCCGGGGGAGCCGCACGGGTGGCGGGGGCCGTTCACCGCCCCCACCCCGCACCGGGTACCGCCCCGCCCCGCCCCGCTCCGCCCGCCCCCGGCCCGGCCGCCCCGCACCCACGGAGCCGCCACCGGCGCCCCAGGCGCCCGCCGCCCCGCCCCGCCCCGCCCCCCACGTGACCACCCAGCTGACCCGCTCGCCCCGCCCCTTCCCCCGGCGCCACCGGCCCCACGGCCCCGGGCGGGCGGCGACCACTTTTATTCGGTCTCTAGCGAGGGGCAGCGCGGCTGCGAGCGCCGCGGGACCGGCCCCGCGACGCGTCCCCGGGAGCAGCCGGGACCCCGGGGCGGCGGCGGGGATGGGGATGGGGGGGCGGGGGGTGACCGGGCGGGAGAGAGGCACGGCCAGCGCAGGGGACCGGGCACCGGGCACGGCCGGTGTGGGGACGGGGCTGAAGGGACTGGACAGGGGACAGGGCAGGGACAGGCACAGCCAGCACGGGGACAGGCGTGGACGTTCCGGGGGACAGGCACGGCTGGCACAGGGGACAGGGCGGGGGACAGGCACGGCTGGCACAGGGGACAGGCACAGCTGGTGCAGGGGACAGGGCAGGGGACAGGCTCGGCCAGCGCAGGGGAGCGCAGGGCAGGGAACAGGCACGGCCATCCCAGGGGACAGGCACAGCTGGCACAAGGGACGGGGCAGGGGACAGGCACGGCCGTCTCGGCCCCCCAGCAGACACCCCAGGGGACCAGCCCCTCGCCCCAGCCCCGCCTGGGGAAGGGGCCCAACAGAGGCCCCCCAGGGCGGCGGCGCAGGACCCAGCCCCGCCGGGGCAGCAGCAGTGTCCGAGCAATGTCCGAGGGCCCCGGCCCAGAGCAGGACCCCTCTCTCCGCCCCGGGGCACCGGGAGGGTCCCCACGGAGGCTGTGCCACGGGTGGGGGAGCGCTGTCAGAGGACGCTCTCCTTGCAGGTCCCGCTGAGGCTCCGCGGGCGGCTGCGCTCCAGCCGGCGGGTGGACAGGAGCCGTCGCAGGGACGAGGTGGAGCTCAGGTCCCCGCAGCTCTGCAGGTGGATGCCTTCGTTGGGCCTCTCCGCTCCCGGCCAGGCGCTCCAGGGAACCTGCAACCCCACGGGGACAGGCTGCAGCCGCACGGCCGGCACCCCTGCCCATGCCACCCCACGTTCACCCGCCCCTCCTGACAGCCCACGCTGCGGGGGAAGCCGGGGCAGGAGGGCAGGGGTGGCGAGGGATGGCAGAGGTGTGCATCATGCGCGTACGCTGTCATTAGGGACGGGCTTGTTCCCATCAGGGCTTCCCGGGCTGCGCAAGGTCTCCAGCATTCCCATAAGCCGAGGCCGGGACATCCCAGCAACTGTCTCCGGGATGCGGTGACTCAAGGACAAAGCCAAAGCCATTGCGACACGCACGACTTCCCCACTCGTGGCTATGGGGGGACCAAGGGGAAGAGGCTGCCACACCAGGAAGGGCTGGGCAAGGACAGCGCCGCAGGAAGGAGGCTCTGCCTGCAGCCGGGGTGCCGACACCATGGGGTGCACGGCAGGGGAACGGAGACCCTGGAAGGGCCAGCGTGGAGATGCCAGTGGGGACCGGAGGGAGGGAGAGGGTGTGAATGGGGCTCCCTGGGAAAGAGGATCTGCCCCTGTCCCCTGGGGTACCGTGGCTGCCGGAGCCCACCTGCTTGTGCCCCTGGGAGCTGTGCCCGGGCACCTCCACGCCAGCTGCTGGGCTGCGCTTGGGTCTCTG
This sequence comes from Leptosomus discolor, assembly GCF_034619465.1. Lineage (NCBI taxonomy): Eukaryota > Metazoa > Chordata > Aves > Leptosomiformes > Leptosomidae > Leptosomus > Leptosomus discolor. The sequence goes on from NC_141416.1 coordinate 2,770,176, forward strand.
CAGGAACCTGGCCACCAGCCCGCGGGTGCCCCGGCAGACCTTGAGGTCCCCCAGGGAGCGGGTTGTCGTCTTCGACAGCTGCTGTGTCACTTTCTTGGAGGGCAACGGCTTGCTCTTCCCCACCGAGCTGGCCCGGAGCAGCCGGGGGGAGTCACAGTGCGAATGGCGGAGCAGGCAGGCCTCCGAGCACAGCCCTGCAGAGATGCTGCCATGAGACACCAGGACAGTGCTCTTGACGGGAGCCAGCCCCGCAGCCCCCCGGGGGTCCTGCCATCTCCCCTCCCCAGCCAGCAGGAGCGGTACCAACGTGGGTCTCAATTGTCCCAGCCCCAACGGGGTGAGCCTGATCCCCAAAGGGCTACAGAAACACTTCCCCCATCTCTTTGTATATCCCAGTACATCCCAGTGCCCTGACCTGCATCCGCAGAGGAGTTGGACACGGCGTCCTCCAGTGCTTTGGTATAAAGTACTTCCCTGAAATCTGCTGGGAGCAGAAAGCCCTCAGGTTTTGGCAGCACCCCGCACCGCGGTGTAACCCCCAGCACCAGCCCAGGCAGCATCGCCCACCCGGCGCCCCCCTCCTCCCAGCCCAGCAGCACCCACCTTCTCCCCCCCATTCCCCTGGTGCAACCGCCCGCCTCAGGCTGGCCCTAATCCTGCCTGGCCACGGAGAAACGCGGCCAAAACCTGCGGTGCCCACTGCCCACACCCCATGGACACTGCCGCATGCACGTCCCCATCCCGACAGCCACCGCCACCTACCAGCATGGCCGGCCGTCAGGACGCCAGGGTCACTGTGGGACCTCACGAGCGGGTGCTGGCTCAGCCCCGGGGCTGGGGACGGGGGACAGGAGGTCTCGCTGTTGCGCCGCGGATGGCAGAGGCGCCCGGCGTTGGGCCCTGCAGAGCGGCCGCCCCCGCGTCCCTGCAGCGAGCCCTTCTCCTTGAGGCGCACCTCGGGGAAGCAGGGCCCCACGCAGCGGGCCAGCCCCTCCAGGCGATTGCAGCTGTGGGTGACGGCTCCCCCCACCAAGATGCCGTCGTGGCCGGGCTCCGCCGTGGAGCAGGAGTAGGAGCGTTCCCCCCGCACCCGGGGCTGCGGCGTCTCCTCGAAGGGTCCCTGCAAGCCCAGCGTGGGGCTGCGCGCGTGGTGGCTGCACTGCACGCAGTCCACGCTCAGGCAATAGTCCGCGCGGCTGCGCTGGATGGAGCGGAAGAGGACGTAGTCGACGGAGCGCATGGAGCCCTGCAGCTCCAGCAGGCACGAGTCCTCCGAGGGGCTGCTGTCCCCAGGGATGTCCATGATTTCGGACATGATCAGGGACCCGCTGTCCATGGACACTGCAAGGAACGGAGCGGGTGTGAGCAAAGAGCTGCCGGGAAGGGCCAGTCCCCCCACAGCCCCTCTCCCATCCTGCCGATGCTCCAGCCCAAGGTGCGTCGCCGGGGGCCGCTCACCTTCTCCGCTGAGCACGATGGAGGGGACACGGTCGCAGGTGCAGGCGTGCGAGCCATCCGTCAGCTGCGAGTCAAACAGGGTGGCCTGTGGGACGGCACGGTCAGGGCACAGGCAGAGCAGGAGCCGAGCCCTGCCTGGCCATCCCCTGCCCGCGGCCCCCCGTCTCCCACCTGGCTGTCTCCCCGCAGCCCCATCACGGTCTCGTAGGAAGGGGGGAAGTCGGTCGGGTAGAGGGGCACAGGGCTGTCCATGGAGCCGTTGTAGGTGATGCTGCAGAGGCAAGAGCAGAAAAGCCCCCTCAGGTGGGACAAGCCCTGCTTGGGGGCAAATAGGCCTGCTGCTCCTGTGCCACAGTGGCCCCGCTCCACCGGCCTTGCTCCCAGCCTGGTACCTCTGTGCGTCGGTCTCGGAGCTGCAGGTGTACTCAGGTGGATAGTAGGGGGGGGGCGGCACAGGGGGCACAAACTCCTCGAAGTCTATCATGCTCTGCAGAAAGGTGTCGGGGGGGGACGTGCATTCCAGCGTCATGGAGCTTGAGCGCTGGGGAACCAGCTGCAGGGAGAGAGGAGAAGAGAGAGCTGAGACCCGCTGCCCCCAGGGGATGCACATCCTGGGCCTTAATCCACACTCGGCTGGGGCCAGGTCCTACCCTGGCACCCTGGGGCGCTCCCAGCCTAGGAGTGCTGATCCCCAGCCCCTTCTGCTCCTGAGCCAGGACTCACCACATGGACAATGTCGAGGGAGAAGATCTGGATGCAGCACACAACAGCAGAGAGCGTGCAGATGATGGTGGAGAAGACGGTCAAGCCGCAGACACTGAAGAGAAGGTCCTGGGGAAGAGTGGGGTGAGCTGTGGATGCCCGCAGAGCACAGCAGGGTGCACAGCTGCTCCCCAGGGAGCCCTTGCCCCCCACAGGTCCCCCACCTTGAGAGCCACACGGATACTTCGGCAGTCGGGGTTGGGGAACATGGTCAGCATCTCGCTCTGCTGGCTGCAGGAGGCAGGCAGGGGCTCCGAGCGGGCCTGGCAGCAGACACACGAGTCCCTCTCCTGGGGACAAGGAACACCGTGAGGGACCTCCAGATGCTGTGCTCTCCCCCGACAGCCACTGTCACGTCCTGCCACCAGATCACAGCTCCCCGTGTCTCCAGAGCCCTGCAGCCAGGGACGAGCCATGCTCCATTCCCTGGGTGCGCGGGGGCACCGTGGCAGCCCCCCAGCCAACCTCACCCTCTCGCAGGCCTCCAGGGACTTCACCAGCTGCGCGTTCTGGCAGGACAGGATGGACCCAGCAAGGCTCAGCATGACGCCCAGCACCGATAGCAGTGTGAAGAAGGTGATCTGCAGCAGGGAGGAGAGGGGCTGCCAGCCGGGCAGGGCTGCAGAGCAGGGAGCCAACCCATGCGGCTGCATGGCCGGGGGCACACGGGGCTCCTCGGCCCCCTTGTGCTGCCCTCCCCATCCTGACACCCCGCCTGCAGAGGGGTACCCCCCCCCAACACCTACCACCAGGGTGAGCGGCCGCTTCCAGGAGACGATGCCAACGAGCCCAGACAGCGCCAGCTGCAGGCACACCAAGGCCAGGGGTGAGGATGGGGAGGGGTCTTTGCCAGGCAGTGGGGCCCAGAGCAGCCCCTGCCTTTGGGCAGAGCCCCCCCCAAGCCCTGCGAGCCCAGAGCCGACCCAGGAACAGCAGGGCCATGGGGGCACAGCCCCAGCAAGCTGCAAGCCGGGAGAAACTGCTGATTCAGGGCACTGGAGAGCCTGGGGACTGCGGGCAGCTCTGTTCTAGGCAGGAAACCTGGGCCAGGATCCATGCCACAGGGTCGCCACGAGGGCCCCAGGGTCTGGCAGGGTCCTGCCCTCGCCCCATGTACGTAGCAAGGCAGAGCACCCCGCCGCTTGGCTCGGGAGCAGGGCAGGGCTTCCCGGTCCCCCGCCCTGTCACCACTGCAGCACCCCACGCACCCCTCCTTGCCTGTGGGCTTCACAAACCCGTGCAGGGTTCGTCCAGAAGCTTGTCACCTCAACGCGGCCCCTGGTTAGCCCCCCCGCACCGCCCCGGGGGTCCCCATCCCTCACAGAGTCACCCTGGGGAAACCTTTGGGATTCTCCCACAATGCACCGCGGCAGCCACAGGCAGAGGGTGGGGGAGCAGCGGGGCTACACTCCCCTGGGACCGGCGGCAAATTCAGCATCCAGGGAGCCGTACGGACCCGGCCGAGCTGGTCTGTGCCGGCCCCATCCGCACGCTGTCCCGGCCCCAGACTCACCGAGAAGCCCGCCCAGGACGGGCAAGATTGCCGGATCTTGGTGGAGGGCGTGATGGTGGCGGCCACCAGGCTGAAGGTGACGATCAGGACGCCCAGGATGACTTGGATGAAGCCCAGCACCAGCAGGATCTGCAGCCAGGTCCGCTGGACGCGGAGGTGGGTGAGGCTGCGGGACGTGCGGCCGGTCAGCGAGCGGCTGGAGTCGCTGGGGGAGGGCATGGCTGCCCCGGGCGGCGAGCGGGGACAGCCGGCGCCAGAGCCCCGGGGCAGCCGGCGGCACCGCGCCAGGACGGGGCCGGCCCGGGCGAAGCAGGAACGGACGCTCTGCGGGAACGGGCCGGGCTCCACCTTTCGCCTCCTGGAGGATGCTGACGGCGGCTCTTCCCTGCCCCCCGGGAGGGGGGCTCGGGGCAGCGCCCACGGCCCCGCGGGACCCGAGGCCGCCAGAAGCTCCGCGAAGTGTCCTGGAAACCGAACCAGCCTCACCGGTACCTTCGCATCCCGGCCGGAGAGCCGGCCTAGAGCTCCCGGCCGGAGGCAGAGCGCGGTCCCGGGGCTTCCTCCTCTCTCGCTGACCCTCGAGCACCGGGCCCCCGCCGGGGGATCATGTCGCCCTGCGGAGGCCGAAAACCGCCGCCCGGGACGCGGCTCCCGGGCCAGGCCGCCGGCCTCCGGGGCAGCGCCGGGAGACGGGAGCCGCGGGCCGGGCAGCGGGCGGGGGTCCGGCCGCCGCCGCCGCCCAGGAGCATCCTCCGCGGGCGGCGGGTCCCGCTGCCGGCAGCGCCCCCGGCCCCGGCGGCTACCGGCGGGTTCGCCGCCCCGTTCCCCCCAGCCCCGGCCCCGCGCGGAGCGGCTGGCGGGGACGCCCGGCCGGCGGGATGCTGCGCGGAGCGCGGCCGGGCATCGCCCCCCCGCCGAGCCTCGGCGGCGGCCTCCGGGATCCCCGCTCGGCCGAGGCCGGTGCGGCGGGGCCGCAGCCCGGTGGCCGCGCCCGCGGCAGGCGGCGGAGCGGGCGCGCCCGAGGGGCAGAGCAGCTCCGGACACGCTCCCCGCCGCCGCCCGCACCCCCGGCGGCAGCTCGGGCCGCGCCCGCACCGGGGCCGCCCCTGCGCGGCACGCCGGGAGCTGTAGTCCGGCCCGCCCCACCGGGAGGCTGCGGCCCCGGCCCCGGCGCCCCCCTCCCGCTCCCGGCTGTCGGCGCACGAAGGCGGCGGAGGCACCGAGTGAAACTTCATTTATTCCTTAAATAAAACCTGAAGGCGGCTTCGCGCGGGGCACAGCGACACAGGGGGAGGCCGCGGCTGGAGCAGGGACCCCCCCGCCGCAGCGGGACCGGGCAGAGCCGCTGCACACGCTGGCCCCCCTGCCCCCGATGAAGGCACGGACCCTCTCGCCAGCCCAGGAGCAGCAGGGACAAACCCGGGAGCATCGGAGAGATGGGGCAAAGCAGAACTCATGAGAACCGGCATCCCCGGGATCCCCGAGGCCACTGGCCCAGGGGACAGGGGACACCAGGGGCTAGTGGGGAAGACACACGGCACATATGGGGCAGCGCTGCGCGCAGGGACCAGCTCGGCCCCCAAGAAGGGAGGAGGGCAAAGGCCCCCGGGGCAGGGACAGGCTCTGGGTGGAGAGTGCTGGAGGGAAGTGAGGGGTCACTGGCCCCAGAGTAGACAGAGAGGAGGAAGAAGCTGTTCACCCCCTCCCTGGAGGGGAGGAGGGAGGGGAGGAGGTACCAGGATCCCTCCTCAGTGCCCAGTCCGGCTTCAGGGACCACTCTGTGCCAGTCCCGGGCAGCCGCAGCAGGAAGCCCCCCCAGCAGCACATGCACCACCACCGCCTGCCCCAGGCCTGCCCTCCTTATCCCTGTGCCTGGAGCAGGCTCAGCCCAGCACAGGAGAGAGGGAGAGGACAGGGGAAGGGACTGGAAGGGGGCTGCCTGCCAGCTCAGCACCGTGGGGACAGAGCAAGCCCTGGGGGGGGGACAATTTTCTTGGCAGAGAATCAGGCCCCATGTCCCAGGAAAGGCAAGCAACAGCCTCCAGGGAAGAGCCGGCCCCTGCACACCCTGGGACCAGGCACGAGGGGAACCCTTCATGCATCACCAGGTGAGGAAACAGGAGAGCCCAGGGTAGGGGAGCAGCTGTTTCTGTCCCTGTCATGCGGCTGGAGGGGGCTCCTGCCCCCAGCAGCTGGTGCTGGAAGGGAAGGCGACGACAGGCACAGGGCTTGGCCACAGGACCTCCCACCCCACTCCTTCCCCAGTCCGCTGAGGGGAGGGGACCAGCATAAACCAGAACAGCCTCCATCCGTGAGGAAAGGGGTTAGAGCAGCAGACGATTCAGGCACCAGCACTTCCAAGCTGGGATGAGGCAGCCTCTGACAGCTGATGCAGACACACGGGGATCCAATGAAAAGTGCAACTTGGATTTCCTCTTCCTTAGAAAGAGCCCACGTGCGATGAGAAGCCGGGGCCCCCGCCCAGCTACGGTGCCCGGAAGGCGTTGGTGGCAGCACCGGCGGCAGCATTGGCCGCCGCAGTGCGCACCGCCTGGTTGGAGAAGACCCCCGCAGCAAACTCCTCCTGCGCCTTCTGGAAGCTGGCGCCTGTCCGGCGGTACAGAGAGTGGATCTGGAAGAGAGGAGCAGGCTCGGGGTCAGGGTTGTGCCTCCACGCCTGCCAAAACCCACCCTCGTCCTCCCAAAGTGGCGCTTTGGCCCCGAGGCTTGGTCCAAACTCACCTTTTTCAGCATAATAATGCCCAACACAGCCACTGCTGTGAAGAACAAGGACACCAGGATCATCATCACAGCCACCGCCGTGTTCTTCCGCAGCGCTATCAGGCTCAATATCCAGCCACTGCAAAACAAGAGGCAGTTGCCCACAGGTTCCCTCTCCCCCACCTGCCTCCTCCCTTTCTGGGGTACTCGGAAGGCCAGAGCTCCCCAGAGTCAGCACAAAGCGCACCTGAACCCCCAGTTCGGTATGCCGATGGCCTGCAGCACGTACATCACATTCTGGGCAAAGAAGACGAAGAAGAAGACAAAGAAGTTGAACGAACTGTCACTCCTGGGAGAAAGAGACAGGTGAGGTTAGGCCACAGAGAACTCTCAACCCTCCGTAAAGCAGGGGACACGAGGAGAACGCAGAGGTCAGCGCAGAATTGCCACGTCCCCCAGCCCCAAAGACCACAAGGAGCCGGGACACCATCGGTGCCCCACTCTGGGCAAGGGCCTGTTCAAGTGAGCGGCCCAGTCTCCCCAGCGTCAAGCACCGGCCGCGCAGCCACCCCACCCCGCTGCTTCGCAGGCCTGGAAGCTCAGGCAGATACACACCTGAAAGCTTTGTACATCGGCCTATACCAGCAGACAAAGGAGCAGGGCGTGTAGAGGAGAGCCCAGAGAATGGAGAGGCCGAACCCCGAACCGGATGAGGGCTCCACGCAGAACCAGGCCAGCGAGGACAAGAAGTTCAGGAAGAGAGCAATGGTACTGGCTGAGGGAGAGGACATTGGTCAGGCAACCCCAGTGTGGCTCCCCCCTCCCCACACCAAGGGCTCATCCCCCCAGGACCCGGGCACCACGTGTTAATCGCGACCCCTCCAGAGCAGCAGCGTTCACTCGCACGCAGGACGCTTGTTCCTCTACCCCCTCCCAGGATCTGCCCTTCGGTTTCCCCCAGGGACTCACCCATCCAGAGATAATACATGGTAGAAACGGTCTTCTGGAAGTCGGCAGGGATCTCCACAGGGATGTCTTGGTAGAAGCATGGCTTCACCGGGCAAAAGGACGGCAACGGGGGCCAGTTGTTGAGCCTCGCTGCAGAGGGAAGGAGGCGAGAAGGAGAGAGCAGCAGCGGCCGTGCAGGGGGGCCCGAGGGGAAGGCGGCCGCCGTCCCTCCCCCGCCCCGCGGGCCACTCACTTGCGGCGCCACCGAGGGCCGCGTTCTGCAGCTCCCTCTCCCGCCGGTCCAGCTCCTCCGCCTTCCGGTTCAGCTCCTCCTGCCGCTTCAGCAGCTCAGCCGTAGCGGCTGCCGCCGAGGCCTGCGAGGGAAACGCAGGCCCTGGGGCTCCCGCCTTCTCCCCTGGCCCGCCCCGCGGCGGCCAACCGGCTGCCTCCCCCCGCCCCGTACCTGCGTGTCGTAGGAGCCGTAGTTCCGGGGCTCCGTGGGGCTAGTTTTCCGCGGGAGCTGCGCGGCGGCCTGCGGCGGGGCCATGCCGGCCACTGGCAGGGGCGGCGGAGCCGCCGATGGGGCCTGGTACGGCGGCGGCGGCTGCAGGAAGAAGAGGGGACGGTGAGGCGGCGCTCGCTACGGGGAGGGCCCCAGCCGCCGGGAAGCGGCCCCGCGAGCCCGCCCGCCTCACCGCGCTGCTCTCGAAGGGGTTGTAGGCGTCCAGCGCCGTGCGCTCGGGGCCGGGCCGGGGCTGCACCGCCGCGGGGTCCTGCAAGAGACGCGGCCGGTGTGAGGCGGGGACCGGGGCCGGGCTTTCCGCCGCCCCTCCCCTGGACGGGACACACCTGGAAGGGGTTGTCCGGGAGCACCGCGGGGCCGCCGCGCTGGGCCATGGCCGGGCCGGGACCGGGACCGGGAGCTGGACCAGGGCCGCCGCCGCCGCCGCCTCACACCCTCAGCCGCCGCCCCGCCCCGCCGCCGCCGATTGGCCGCCGCACCGTGACGTCACCGGCACCGCCTGCGGCTCTGGGGAGTCCCACTGCAGGGGGCCTCTGCGCACGCGCGGGGCCGGGTCGGCCCGGGCGGAGGCGAGCACGTGATGCGGCCCCATGGCCCAGAGTCACGTGTCGGCGTATTCCCCCCCCTTCCCCCCCCCCCGCGCAGGGCCCGCCGGGAGCGCGTCCCCATGGCAACAGCATCCCCATGGCAACGCCGGGCCGGGGCCAGGCCTCTCCGCCGGCCGGGCCCCATCGCGGCTCCCGGTGTCCCATCCCAGGGCCGGGCCCACAGGCCGCCCCCCCGGTTCCCCCCCGGTCCCCCCATGCCCCCCGGGTTCCGGGTGCCCCGCCGGGGCCGGCTCCTCTCCCCAGCGATGGCTCCGTTCAGCTCGGCCTACCACGACAGCAGCCCGCGGGAGGCCTCACGTCCAAAGCCCTCGGCTGGGCTCCCACCGCTTACCGGGACGGCCGCGGCGCTGTTCGCCTCCGGCCCGCGCGGAACCCCCCGGGCTTTGCCCGCCGGGAGGCGAAGGGGGGGGTGCAGCGGAGCAGCTGTTTGGCTGAGCCGGCCCGAACGAGCCCCACAGCAGGCCCCGTGGAAGTAAAACCACCAGGGAGGAATCTGTGGCACGAGCAGCTTGGGGAATTTGACTGTTGTGTCTCCTGGACTAGTTATTTATAGGGATTCCTGACTCCACCGACTACCAGCTGCACTGGACAGCACACGGACACCCCTCCCGAGCAGGGATTCCTCAGCACCCCGCGAGCAGCACAGGACGTCTGTCTGTACCTGCCCCAGCTCTCAGGGCATAGCAGCAACCACACCTCCCTGCTAAAGATACTCTGCAGCCCCTGAACACAGATTTACAGTCACACACGAATCCCTGAGCTCCCACTTCAAGCCAGGCAGCTGGCCCCTTGAGAGCCCTGCTCTCTGCTGGGGAAGCAAAGCTGTGGAGTCAGGTTTTGGACACCAGTGTGGGTTACTTTTTTTTTAAAGCCTGAGGCAGACTGCAGGTATTTACTCAATCTTAATTCTCTTCCAGTCTCACCTGGGGGCTGGCTACACACGCAGCAGGACGTGGCCTTCCCCTGCTCTCGCTCCCTGGCACATGCTCCCTGGCTGGCTGCTGCTCAGCTGAGCGACACTACAGGGGGCAGGTGAAAGCTTCCAGCCCAAGCTCTTTAAGTCAGGATCACAAGCTCATGAAGATCACTCAATGTCACCCCTCCTTAGGCCACCACACTAACTCCAGGTGAAGCTGGACTTTTCCTTTATCCCTCTGCGGGATGACAGTCTGCCAGAGCCAGGACACAGTCTGCCACAGACAGATGGTGCCACAGCAAAGCGATAAGCTCCTGAAGAACAATGCATGTGCCTGCTCTGTTAGTGACACCACCCCAGCGAGACTCTCCCAGACACACTGGCAAAGCGCCTACCCAGAGCTGCCGTCAGGTCTGAAACGGCCCAGCGCTTCCCGGGGAAAAGTCCAAGCTGAGGCCCCGGTCCCGCTGCAGAACTGGCAAGAGCCAAAAAGGCACAGCCGGCCCCTGGGATGTGTCTGACGGCCGAACGTGGGCATCCAGACACCCATCCTCCACCAGCCATCACACACAGCCACTGCCCCACCCCATCCAGGGTGCCAGAGGTTTCTCTAAAGAGAACACGTATCTTGAAGCACCCCCCGTCCTCCTTTTCCTATATCCCACCTCTGTACTGATCACAGGGCATGACGAAAGCCAGGCTGTGTTTTGGGGCTCCCCTCCACCCCACAAGTACCTGCTCGGGTCCAGCTGCAGCCTTGAGGGTCAAAAGCAGCTCGTACCCAGCGCAAGCTCAAGACACTAAGCCAGCACCCAAGTTTGGGAGCAGGGGTGCAGGCAGACAGAGCTGGCTTCAGGACTGAAGTTAACCTGGACCACAAAGTACCTCTCATCCCACGAGCAGATGCCCCTTCCTTCCCTCTGCAGGGTGCAGCACACAGCCGCCGCACAGCAGGAGCACAACCGACCGGCAGAACAGCCCAGAGAGGGGCTGCTGCTGGTCCCAACCCAGCCCAGGTGGTTTATCCACTTCATATTTATTTTTCACAAAGACTGTACAAAATTCTTATAAAATTCTGGTGTGGGGATGGGCTATGACATTGATCCAAAAAATAATTCCCATGCAGTCCCACCAGTTTCATAACTTACAAGGAAACAGAGAAGCTACGGAGAGCTGCGAGTCCTGGAGTATTTACAGCGAGGAGGGCAGGAGAGAACAGGAGACAAAGCAACACGTGAACAGAAGTATTTACAATATGGACATACAGGCCCCCTCGCCTCACGTCACGGCAGCAGCAACAGCAGGAGGTCGGGCCCGGGGTGCTCAGAGGCCGATATAGAATATGGGCTATTTACAGTATCTCACATATTAACAGTTTTACAAATGGGTCCAGGGAATTCTTCTCATGTATATAAAAAAAAAAAGCACCAAGTGTCTGAATAGAAATCACGCAGGCCTCCACGGGGGCTAGAATCTGAGGGCAGGCTGGCACCTGTGGCGTCACCGGCTGATGTCTCTGCTAGAGTCCCACATTTTTGTGCTCGGCTCCACCTCCAGCATGTCAAAGAAGGGGTGCTTGAGGGCTTCGGCCAGGGTGATGCGCTTGGACGGCTCGTACTCCAGCATGCTCTCGATGAGGTCAAAAAGGCGGTGATGGTCCTCGGCCTCGGAGGTCAGGTATCGCTGGGGAGATGGAGGGGAGAGGTTAGGGCTGAGGATGCTGCACCCAGTCCCGGTGGTGGTACATTCCCTGGGCTGAATGGCTAAGCTGGGGGAAGACTGGTTTGTTCAGACCGTCACTCGTCCTAGAGCTGAGCTCTGCGCCGCTTTACCAAGCACCGAGTTTTCCCACACACAACCCCCCCGCCATCCTTCCCAGGCACTTCCTGAGGTCTCCATGCCCTCCTCCTCCTCCTCCTCCTCCTCCACTTCAGATTAAGCTCAGGCTGCTGCAGTCTGGGACAGCCAAGGCTCCTTCGGGAAGACACTGGTCTGACCCTTTCGGTGGCCCAACCTTGCCCACAGAAGAATCTTCCCAACTGGGGCAGGCACTACAAGACCCTGCAATGAGAGAAGGATAAAGCAACCGGGTGCTCCCGCCCACCCCGCCTTACCCGCAGCGGCTTGCAGTTTTCCCTAACATAGCGGCCAGCGGAGGTGTTGTCGTCCCAGTCCAGGCGGCCGTGGTAGAAATATTTCTGCTTCCTGCCAGAGCAAGAGGTGGGAACAGGTTACAGCCAAGCACCACACCCCTTGCAGCAACAGCCACGTGCCGGCCCCGGCAGCGTGTGCTACTCGGGACACCGCAGCAGCACGGACAAGTGGCTCAGGAGGCAGCGTCAAAGCTTGATCCCTCAGAGAGCGCCGCTACTCGGGAAGCGGGAGAGGGCTGTGGTGCCCAGCCAGCCTTCCTTACCTCGTCTTCCGGATCATCCGAGAAGGAATTGGCCCCAAGATCCTCTCCATCATGGCCAGGTGCTCCCGGTTGTCATGTGTCTGAGAGAGAGAAACGTAAAGGGAAGGCATGGAACCGATTCCAGTCGCTCTCCCTCCAGCCCTGGGTACTCCCTCATTCAGAACCCCTTGCTGGGCAAAACCTCGGTCGTCTCTACAAGACTGCAGTGATGGAGGGAACCCCACCAGTCCCAGAGGCTCCTGGCTGTACTGGGAAACAGCCAGCATCCTCTTTCATCACTTGTGAGGTAGCCATACAGCATACAGTTCTCACCTGAAACAGGGTGAAACCCACATAATACTCAAAGATGATGCAGCCAATGCTCCACACATCACAGGGCTGGCTCCAGCCAAGCTCTAAAAAACAATGTTTTTTAAATAAAAGATCCAGTTATGGCCTAAGATTCCAAATTCCTCTCCCTCACCCCTTCAAAAACAAACAACTGGAAAAACCATTCCCACTCCAGCCAAGCTCCTCATACGCTGGTGGCAATATACACCCCCGCTGGCAGCAATGCCAAAACACCAACTTGTGAGTCGTTGGCCCTCCCAGAAAACAGCACTGTGGAGTGTGTTAAATAAAGCACTTCTCATCTGCCAGGGTAAACCCAGGACAGCTCCTGAACGATACGGAGGCAAACTGCTCCCTATCCCAGCAGGCAGCACCCAGCACCCTCGAGGCGAACGCCCGCCTCTGCAGAAAGACCAAGCGGTACCTACCCAGGATGACTTCTGGAGCCCGGTAATGCCTGGTGGAGACAATCGTGCTGTGATGCTCGTGATCAAACGTAGCGCTGCCAAAGTCCACCACCCTGATGGCCGTGCTCTTCACGCTCCGCTCATCCCGCTTCTACGTGAGGGAGAACGGAATCAGCTACTCGGGAGTTTCGAGATGCGGACGTGGCCCCTTCCTTACCCAGCCGAGGCTTTGCCACAGGCACCAGGGAAGGGGAAAGCTTCCGAGGGCGCAGCCGTGCCGGCACGGCCCCCAAACAAACCCTCACCACCTGCCAGGTGAGCCTGTGCTCCCTACAGCTCACAGACTACACAGGCAGCTCACACAAGATGCAGGCCCCAAACGTACTCGGTCGACCCCGTGTCCCCCAGGGCCATGTTCCGACTCCTCCCACCTGCGGATACGCTGAAGGCCACCACGAACCCAAGAGAAGCCCTCTGACACACGGCAGCGCTGTTACCTTCTCCAGGTTATAGGAGAGCTCGTAGTCGGAGTTCACGAAGAGGATGTTCTCCGGCTTGAGGTCAGTGTGGGTGAGTTTGTTGTCATGCAGAACTGAGGAAGCAAACAGAGTCAGGGTGAGCAGCAGAAGCAAAGAGAGGCTGCGCCCACCCGGAGAGCGAACATCCTTAGTTTGGTTTGATCCTACCAGCACCAGTTCAGCCCCCATTTAGAGCTGGGTGCGAACAGAGAGGCTTGTCCAGACCGAGACGCTTCAGCAGAAGCACAAAGATTTATCCTCTCCATCACCAGAAGGTGGAGGGGGGTGGATAGTGAAGTGCCCTGAACCACTGCCAGCCCACACGCTCAGAAAACATTACGATCAGCCAAACGAAAAGGCTTCGCTCCAAACACACGTTCACTGCTGGAGGGGCAGGAAGGCTCGGTCTCACAACGGGCACAGCGGCACCGCAGCAAAAACTCGCCGCTTTGGGCCACCCGCTGCAGAACCAGCACGGATACTGGGAGCTGCACAGCTCCCCAGGTCGGACAAGGACCCGCGGCGAGAAGAGCAGCGAGCACTTACATTTCACAGCCTGGCACACCTGGTAGGCCATGTGCCGTACTTGGTGGATGGGGTAAGGCAGATAGTTGTTGTCCTTCAGGAAATCAAAGGTGCTGAGCCCCAGCAGCTCGAAGGAGATGCACATGTGGCCGTGGTAGTCAAACCAGTCAAACATCCTGACGCAAAGACTGAGAGGAAAATTCTGATTCGGGACAGATCTGCACACACCGCTCGGCGATGTTATCCCTCCCCCAGCCCCATCCTCGGTCTGTATCCCACAGCAAGTCTCCAACGGCTACGATCGAATTCGGTCACACGACGTCAAGCGCCTCTCTCATCCCATCCCCGCGCTAAGGCGATGCTCGCCCTTCCCTTGCAACACCAAGAGCACACACACTCACTTCGTGTTCTCGGGATCCTTCTCGTTGATTTTCTCCAGCACGTTTATTTCCAGCCGAGCAGCCTCTTTGTATTTTTCTACGTTTTTAATGATTTTGAGAGCCACGCGTGCACCACCCCTGGGGGAGAAACAGGACGACAGCACAAGGTCAGCCCCGGGCCGAGTCACGGAGCCTGTGTCCCGAAACAGGCCTTCCTGAACCAGCCTCGTGTTGTGCAGCACAGCCTTCCCCCACCCCTGCTCCGGCCAGCAGGCGGCTGTCACTACGCAGAGCCCACCATAGCAGTGCCTCTTCCCTCCCTCCGACAGCCCCGCAGCTCCCCCAGACCCCTCTCCAACGCACGGGTGACCCACGAGGGTGAGGGCCCAGCCCAGCAGAGGAACCCTGGAAACAAAGAGACTCATTTTTCACCCCCAGGCTCCCACGTGAAGCACCAAAGGCTCCCTCGCCGGCTGTGCTCCCTCTTCTCCCCCCCTCACCGCCACGTCCCTCCCCGTCCCCGGCGCAGACATACCTCCGGTGATCGATGCACTGCACCACTCTGCCGAACGTGCCCTCCCCTAAGGTGCTAATAATCTCATCTGGGAGGGAGAGAAAGAAAGGAGGGGGGCAGGTGAGAGGGTGAGCACGACCTGGATGCAGCGCATACACAAGGCAGAGGAGAATGCATTGCAACACCTAACCTGCACACAGCTTGAGAGGCCGGAGCAGCGGAAGGCTGACACCGGCTGCACAAGGCAACTGCCCTCGTTCCCTAGCACTTCAGTAACAATACAAAATATAAACGTAGCTTTAACAAAAGGGGAAGGAAAAGGAGAGGGTTTCTCTTTAATAAACAATGAAAATAAAATGAAACAGAAAGATAAGACAGATCTGCGACTGCGATGGGAGCTTAACTAGAGAGCTAAATTATGTTACGATTTGGCTGTACATCTTTCTTGTAGCCAGTCGCCGACGCGATAGATCAGATGCCCCTCGTCGTCGTCCTCCACACTCTTGGCCCTTCTGCTGCTCTGTCGACTCCGCTGCTGGCCCAGGCAGACAGGGAATTCATCATTCACCAATCAGATTTTCAAACCAGCGCAGCAGCCAGCGTCACGCATTGGTGGGTTTGGGAATTCACATGGTTGTTTGAGGAGGGGTTGCAGGAGGAGATTCCCAGCCAATTCATACGGCACAGAGGAATATATAACGATAGGGATATTGCAAGGGAACATGTCAAGATACAACACACTAGCTCAGAAAAGAAAAAAACAGTTTGCTTTTTGTTGTAGCAAAAAAAGAAAAAAAAAAGAAAAAAAAAGAAAAAAAAAAAAAAAGAACCTACAAACAGCCCCACCCGAACCAGTGTGAGAGCAGAGATGGTCAGAACAAGGGCTAGCTGGAAGGGGCCAGCTGCTCTCGCTCCTAGGGGAGCTCGGAGAGGAACGGCACTGGCCTTCGGGTCCTGGATAATGCCGAGAGCGCACGCCGAAGCACAGCTCTGCAGCCGGGCGCTCCGTGGCCGTGGGGAGAGGCTCACTTGAGCCCCGCAGCAGCCACTGAGGAAAGGCAGCAGAAGGCAGGTGCTGGGAAGTCCTGCACAAGCAAAGGGCCAGGCTGCCCCACACAGGCACTCCCCAACCCATTCCAACAACCACCCACATAGCTTCCCCCAGCCCCAACACTCAGAAAAAAAGATGAATTCAGAGATTTCAGAAGCAACTCTCAGTACAACGATCCATCCAAAAACCAGAGAGAATTTATGAGTGACTGCCTGGGGGAAGATGTGGCACTCCTTCCTAGACCCTCCCCCAAAGAAGCTGATCCTGGAAGGACTAACTTCCAGGCGAGAAGCAGAGGCTCAACAGGGAATAGGGACAGCCTGGGATGAGGCAGATAAGAGGTTTATGCCAGAGAAGAGAAAATTCCTGCCTTCAGTTCTTCAGCTAAGTATCCCCGCACCTGGGAGCAACCAGCCAGCAGAGCTGGGACCCAAATCCAGCCCACAATCCCATCCCTGGACATACAGCCAGAACAGACCAGACAACACTAAGAGCTCCACACACAGAGCAGAGAACGTGTCTGGGGTCTAACGGAAGTGGAAGGTGAACAGCAGAACAGACAAGAAGAGAAAGCCAGGGACACTGCTGGGAAGAGCCTGTGACGGTTGCTGCCTCCACCTGGATCGACCAGTCCACAAGCTCTACTCCTTTGCAAAGCCCCTCGCACGACACCCCACGTCAGCTGGGCCCACCCAGAAGGGTCCTGCTCTGACGCAGGCCCGAACCCCGGGAGACGGGAGCCTTCCTGCCCCAGAACACAGGCCCGAAGCAGGGACCGTGGGGACCGAGCCGCCTGCCGCAGGCAGACCGAGCTCTGCGGGACCAGGATCAGCTGAACGTTCGCCGTACGAACCTCGCACCAAAGGCTGCTGGGCGGGGGCTCCCACCCGGCTCCTAACGAGCCCCACCGGACAACAGCAGCGCTCTGCGGGGATAAAGGAGCCGAGCGCCGCAGCACCACCCCGGGGGGGACACGCCAGCCTCACGAGGCACGCCTGTCCTCCTCCCACCTCCGAGCGGGCACTGCTACGAGAGGGTCCGAGCCGCCTGCGCCCAGCCGGCACGGGGCAGCCACTGCCGAGGCGCACGAGGACTGCGGACAGAACTGCTGCCTGCACCAAAGGCTTTCTACGCATTTCTCAAGCTGAGTCCGAGAGGGCGTTAGAAAGGGAGTTTTCTACTTACCCAGCTCGCCACCTGGGAGAGAAAGGTTACAGGGGAGGCCCAGCACAGCAGGATACTCACCGATGAGGAGCGACTAAAGGACCGGCTGCGGCGCCGCCTCCGCCTGTGCTTACGCCGGCTGCTTTTGCAGCTCCGGTAGCTGCCCTCGCGGTCCCGGGAGCGTCGGTACTCGTAGGAATGACGGTACTCGGGTTCATAGTAGGCTTCCCCTCGCTCGCGGCTGTAATCGTTCCGCCGGTAGCTGTCACAGTAACGCCGGTCGTAGGCCCTCCTGTCCGCTGAGTGGTCGTCGTAGCTGGGGAGGGGAAGCGCGCCGAGGGGACTCGGTTACCGACACCGCTCGGGAAGTCGCAGCTCGGAGCACAGGAGGCCACCCAGAAGCTGGGCTGACCGCAGCCGCCGCTGGCCGAGCCGCAGAACCGCCGCGGGGTTTGAGGCGCCGCCTCGGCTTTGCAGACTCACCTCCGGGATCGGACGTGGTAACTGTCCTCCCGGCGGTGCCGGCGGTCACGCTCGCTGCTGCTCGATCGTGACCGCGTCCGCCGTCTCTTGTGCTTGCGACTTCTGTAGCGCTCGTGATAGCTGCCTCGGCTGCTGCGCTCCGACGAGCGGTACCTTCTAGAGTGAGGCATCTGCACGGACAACAGACGGGGATGAGGCAATTGCAAGGGAGAGGAACAGGCTGTGCTCGATGGGGTTCCATTCTCCAGGTTACTTTTCCCTCTTCACGCCCATCTCTACTGACTACAGCTCCACGAGCAGCCTTTGCACCTTCAGGGCTGCTACCTTCTCTCTTTAAACTAACACGCTGCCCGGGAAGAAAAGAAGCACCACTAAGGAAAACCGAAGGAAGGTGAAATGAAGCTCAGGATATCACCGGTGCTTGGCCCAAAGCCCTTGTGCACCAGTACTGGAGACACTCAAGCAGGCAGCTCCTGAAGAGATGTCTCTGGGTTGCTGCCAAGCAAGCAACACCTACACTTCCCACTGCAAGTGGGGAGGGCCCTACAGCATCCAAGGAGCAAAACCACGCTTTCCATGTGCAGAGACGTTAACGAAGCCTTGTAGCCCCCACCTCAGAGGAAAGCAGCGCTCACATCTACCTCTCTGCGGGGATGCAAGTCAAGAGGGGAAGGAGAAAATCCCTTGGCAGTAGGGCATGCTGGATCCCAACCCTGAAGCGCTACTTTGTAGGACCTTGCTCCCATTGCTGCACTTCACCCTACAGCTCTCAGACAACCCCCACACGTATTTTGGTTCTGAAGCATCAAGCAGCTCAATCTGCCCCATCCCCACAGGCAAAAAGCTGGAGCTCCCTTTGTCCCGCAGACCCCCCACCGACCACTTCCCCCCCGGAAGGGTACACTCGCACACCCAGCTGCCTCCCCGCACCTTACAAGGAGGGCTACCAAAAGGCAAAACCGCCCCCCGGTGATGCGGTGACCTGGGGGCACGGGCTCGTTACACCCTCCAGGGCAAAGCCGGGCTCTGCGGGGCGCCGAGCACGGTTCCCCCCGGTTGGGCAGCTCCGCAGCCGGGTCTCGCTGCGCCCAGGGCAGGCGCCGAGCACAGCACCAGGGCGCGCTTCCAGCCTTTAATTAGAGGCCGCCCGTGAAGCCGACGCTGGCGGCCCGCCAAGGCCGGGCACCCTCTTCACAAGCCCGCACCGGAGCGTTTGGCAGCAGCTCTGGAACCGGTTTGGGGACGATGATGGCGGCCGCGCTCGCTGCCCTGCTCCGCCGCCGCCGGGTGGGGCCTCCCCCGTGCGCGGGCCCGCGCCCAGCGCCAAAAGCGGAAGCACCGAGGCCGCGAAGCGAGGGATGGGGCCCGCACACCGGGAGAGCCCGGGCCCGAGGGAAGGGGCGCCGAGGTGGTAACCGCCCGCCCCGGGGCCACAGGGCCCGGCCGCGGCCTCCTCGGCCCATCCGGCCCCGCCAGCGCCCCCCACCTCCGAGAAACGCCCGGGCCGCCGGGCTGCGGTCGCGGCCCCGCGAAGAGCCGCCGGTCCGGGGCTGCCCCACACGGCCCCCGGGCCGCCCCCGCCAGGCACGGAGGCCGCGGCCTACCCCCGCCCCGCCCCGCCGCGCCCCGCGCCTCACCGTCCTCGCAGCCAGCCCGGTGCGCTTGTCCCACAGGAAATCCGTGATGGCGGCCGTGGGCCCCCGGGAATCCCGGGCCCCGCTCCAGCTGCTCCGGCTCCGCCGCTCGCTGCCGCCGCGCCCCGCCGCGCCGCCGATCCGGGTCCCCACCAGGCCGCGCGCGCAGCTCGCCGCGGCGCCGCGCGCGCACGCACGCACCACGCACATACGCACGTACAGTGCGTCACACGGCGCGGAGCGAGCCCCGCCTCGCTCGCAGCGGCGGAACCGAGGGCGGGGCCGGGGCGGGGCCGAGGGGCGGGGCGCGGAGCCGGCCGTCGCCCCACCCGCCCCGCCCCGCCCCGCCCCGCTCCGCCCGCCGCGGGGTCCCGCGCCGCCGCCGCCGCCCGCCGCCGCCCGGGCCTCGCTGCTCGGCGCGCTGCCGCTCCGGTGCCGACGGCGCCTCCCCGCTGGCGGCGGGGCCGCCCGCCGCGCCCGCGCCAGGGTGCGCGCAACAGGCGGGCGCCGGCGGAGCTACGGGCGCCGGCGAGCGAGAGCGACCGGTGACCGAACGGCCGGGGGCGGCGAGCGAGCGCCCGCCCGCCCGGGGCCGGGCATGTGCGGCGGGGCGGCGGGCAGGGCGCCCGGGCAAGGGCGTTTGAAGGAAACGTGAGGCGCGGCGGCGGCGGCGGCGGCGGCGGCAGCGGCGGCATGGACGCGGCGCCGGGCCGGAACCCCGAGCCGCGGGAGAAGCCGCCCGTGCTGGACGGGGAGGCGACGGGGGCGCCCGCGGGGACGACGGGAGCGGCTCCGGCCTCTCCGGCGGCGGCGGAGCAGATCGTGGCGGAGGGCGAGGCGGCGGCGGCGGCGGCGGCGGCGACGGGCACGTTCGTGCAGCGGCAGCTCGGGGCCATGCTGCAGCCCGCCGTGAACAAGTTCTCGCTGCGCATGTTCGGCAGCCACCGGGCCGTGGAGATCGAGCGGCAGCGGGTGAAGTCGGCCGGTGCCTGGATCATCCACCCCTACAGCGACTTCAGGTGGGACCCGGGCCCCGCGCCCGCACCGGCCCCGGTGCCGCCGCACCGGCCCCCGCGTGGCGCCGCTGTCCGTGGTGCTGAGCGCGGCTCCGCCGCCCGGGCCCCTCCGCGCCGCCGGCGACCGTCGGGGCAACAAGTGACGGTCTCCGGGGCTCCGAACCGGGCTGGGGCGACGCGGGTTCCCCACCCGCCGCGGGGCCGGCCCTCACCGGTGCCTGGGGCCGCGCTGACCCGGCCCCTTCCCCATCTGCGCGTTATCCCACGCCCCGCGGGGAGCACCGACAACTTTCCTCCGCCTCGGCCCCTCCCCGGGGCTCCGCACCCCCGGGCCCTCGGGGCTGCCGCTGGGCCGCAGGCAGCCCAGCCGAGCCGGGGACCTCCGGTGACCCGGGGCGTGCGAAGGAGGCGGCAGCGCTGCCCGTCTTTGCCTCCTCGCACGGGGATCCCGGCCCCCCCCCCCCCCCCCCCCCCCCCCGTTCATCGCTGCTGGTTTTGGTTTCTGCAGCCGGTGGGCAGCATCGCCGTCCCCGCGGGGACACGGGCCCCCCCAGCCGCCCGCGGAACCTGCCCAGCCCGGGATGCTGCTGGAGGAGGGCAGGGCACCCAGCGAGGAGCCAGGCCTGGCTCACGGTGTCACCGGGATCA
Source organism: Leptosomus discolor (assembly GCF_034619465.1). Taxonomy (NCBI): domain Eukaryota; kingdom Metazoa; phylum Chordata; class Aves; order Leptosomiformes; family Leptosomidae; genus Leptosomus; species Leptosomus discolor. The sequence goes on from NC_141416.1 coordinate 2,790,711, forward strand.
CAGGGACGGATGATGTGGGAGGAACCGGGTGTCACGGGGATGTTGAGTCATATAGGGTGGGCTTTCTCTACGGGGAATGAAGCTGCCAGGCAGTCATCTCCCGCGGCAACCTGTGACACAGCTGATGTCCCCAGCCTGGCGAGGCACCCCGGAGTGGGGCCAGCACCCGCTGCAGGTCCCTGGCACTTGTAGCCAGCTCCCCTCACCGCTGGGCCCTGACCTCCCACGCCCGCCAGCTCCCCTGCGCTGCTCCAGCGCGACACCAAGCTCTTACAGCCCTTTTCCCGGGGAAGCTGCCCCAAAGTTTGCGAGCCTGAGCTTGGCAGGGAGTGGCTCGCGCCGCCGGTGGCCTGCGCTGAAGGTGACACGAAGCGAGCTGGCAGGGAGACAGCCGGCAGGGTTACGCCGGTGTTTATCACATTATGGGGATACACAAAGGTCATTGAGATCAGGGCCCCGTGCGTTCGGCCTGACACGGAGTAAAGGACAGGGCCCGCCCTAAAGAGCTTAAGCCTAAATCTGAACCAAGAGCTCAGGTGCAGGCAGCTGCGGCGGGCAGGCGGTTTCCCCGCTCAGCATGCGGCATCCCTGGGGTCACAGCGTGGGGGTGCAGGAGGCAATTTCTCAGCCAGATCAGGCCCCTTCTGTCTTGGCCGGCATCTCCTTGCCTCCCCCAGCCAACCTTGGCCATGGGCAAGAAGGTGTTCATTTGTGCGAGGCTCCTGGGCCCTGGGAGAGCTCCCCGGGGAGGTGGTGACCCCCTCCCTCCCAGCTCTGATGTTGAAGGAGCCTCACTTGGTGCCAAGGACACAGGGTACGAAACACCCGCAGGCTTCTTGTCACGTGTGAAGGCCAATTGGGCTCCAGGAGGGACTAAGAGTTGCCCTGAGGTCACCTTTGGAGATTCGGGTCTATACCCCCAGCCAGGGCTGGGGCTAATGGGGCACCCCCAGGTGGGAGCTGGACTTGCTTTGTCCAGGCGCCTGTAAAGCCTTGGAGCGGGGACCCCGGGAGTCCACTGAGCTGCGGCAGGAGCCGTTTGTGAAGGAAGGCGCGACACGCGTTCGTGTCAAGAGTGGAAACATCCCACCCGCGTTTGCCTGTGAATGGGGATGCTGGATTTCATGGCGTAACCAAACGCTAATCAACAGCTCCCCGGTGTCCCTTGGCTTTTCCTCCAAAGCCTCTGAGCTCGTCCACTCGCAGAGAAAGGAGGTGGATGAGGAGGTCCTGAAGGCCCAGGGCTCTGTAGCTCCTGCCAGGTGCTCACGAGCAGCCCCTTTGGGGTTAGACCTGTTCCTCCCACCTTCCCCGTGGTGATGGCTCTCGGCTATCCTTGCTCGGCTCACAATCCCGACAGCGTCCCTGGCCGCCGAGTCCCTCGGCCGCCCCAGGAGCTCAGCGCTCGATTTGCATAACCAGCAAAGCTTATTCTAAATCCCGCTAAGCCAGCCGGGGTGGTGGTGGGAGCCGGCGGATGACGGGGAGCTCCAGGGAGCAAAGCCCACGTCCTCCTTGAGTTTTCCGTGGGGCTGATGTTAAGTTTGGGGCAGGGGCGTACGTGTGCATGCACTGTCATGCCCCAAGGAGAGAGAGGAGCCGCAGCCAAGCTCCTCGAGCTACAGCCCTCCGTTCCTGCACACCCAGGGGGATGTTTGCTCCCGCAGACCCTTGGCCCTGCTCTGCCTCGAGCAGCACAGCAGAATTGCTCCGCTCCGCACACCCAGGCTTGCGCGTGTCCCAGCCGAGCAGAAGGGTCTTAGTCATGTGTGTGGGCAGGCACGTGCGCGCGTGTCCTGAGCGCCTGTTTCTCCACGATGTGTTGTGCTCTCTGACTTCGGATCTGAGTTTGCTTTCTTTAACCGGCTGCGTCCTTCCTCTCCCCCCTTCTCCCTGCCCCGCTCCCTCCCTGCAGGTTTTACTGGGACCTCATCATGCTGCTCCTGATGGTGGGGAATTTGATCATCCTGCCTGTGGGCATCACCTTCTTCAAGGATGAGAACACCCCTCCCTGGATCGTTTTCAACGTGCTTTCGGACACTTTCTTCTTGGCTGACCTGGTGCTGAACTTCCGGACAGGCATTGTGGTGGAGGACAACACGGAGATCATCCTTGACCCTCACACCATCAAAATGAAGTACTTGAAGAGCTGGTTCCTGGTCGACTTCATCTCCTCCATCCCGGTTGACTACATCTTCCTCATCGTTGACCTGGAGACCCAGGTGGATTCTGACGTCTACAAGACAGCCCGGGCCTTGCGCATCGTCCGCTTCACCAAGATCCTCAGCCTGCTGCGCCTGCTGCGCCTCTCACGCCTCATCCGCTACATCCACCAGTGGGAGGAGGTGAGAACGCCTTGCAGGGGGGGTCCAAGGTCCCTGGTCAAGGTTTCGGACCAGATCTGGGTCAGGGATCCCTGGCTGTGGGGTCCAGTTGGCTGGAGGGCGAGGGTTCAGAGAGCTGTTCTGGGAAAAGTGTTTCTCAGTAGCTTCACTCCTGCCTCTTCCACAGATCTTCCACATGACGTACGACCTGGCCAGTGCTGTGGTGAGGATCTTCAACCTCATTGGCATGATGCTGCTCCTCTGTCACTGGGACGGCTGCCTCCAGTTCCTGGTGCCCATGCTGCAAGACTTCCCTGAGGACTGCTGGGTCTCCATCAACCACATGGTGGTGAGTGCCCCGCGCAGGGGCCGTGCTGGCCGTGCCCCTACGGGGGGGAGGAGAGGATTCGGTTACACAGCTCGTACTCCAAGGCTGGAGCTGCCTGGATCCATGTGCTGGGGAGCAGCGTTTCTCTGCAGGTCACAGCCCTGCAGCAGCAGTGAGATGGGGTAGAGGGAATCTCTGCGTCACCTTCCCATCTCAGCCCACCTTGGCTGCTGCTGGCGTCACGGCACCCAAGGGAATCCCTCATGCCCTGCCAGGAGGGAACAGGGCGGTGGGGCTCCTACCCCCTCCACAGAGCAGGGGCTGGTGCAGGCTCAGGGCTTTGCACAGTCCCCAGGGCCTCCTCCTGGAGCAGAGCTCTGCCCTGTGGGCTTGGAAATGTCAGAAACCTTCTTCTCGCTGGGGCTCTGGACTCCCTGGCTCGGGGAGGGGGGACGGGGGGGTTCAGCCCAGCAGCTCCTTCCGACAGACCCCCCAGCACTGCTGTTCTCTCGTCTGCAGAACGACTCCTGGGGGAAGCAGTACTCGCACGCCCTGTTCAAGGCCATGAGCCACATGCTCTGCATCGGCTACGGCCAGCAGGCGCCTGAGGGCATGACCGACGTCTGGCTCACCATGCTGAGCATGATCGTGGGGGCCACCTGCTACGCCATGTTCATCGGCCATGCCACCGCCCTCATCCAGTCGCTGGACTCATCCCGGCGCCAGTACCAGGAGAAGGTCAGTGGGACGGGGTGGTGAGTGCCTGAGTACCGGGAGAAGACGCCCAGGCACGAGTGGGTCCAGCTCCAGAACCAGCTCAGCGTGGGCTGCCCTGCCCTGCGAGTTCCTGCCCTTGCCACTCACCCGGGGGGTGTGAGAAGGGGGTCAGGCTGCCCGTTTGGATAGAGACACCCCCTTCATCATGGTGGGGTTCACCCTAGCATAGTGAGACCCCGGTCCTGGCCTCTGCCCCGGCACCCTCTGCACCCTGAGTGCATGGGGGTCCCATCCCCGGCCCCAGAGGTGGCCTTTGGGACAGGGGTCCCTGGATCCCAGCTCTGCCAGCAGCTGCTTCTCAACACCAAGGAGAGGGAAGGCATTGGCCAGCCGTGCCGCCGGCCTCTGGTGCAGTGCAGCTTGTTCCAGCGCAGCCCGGTGTGGCTCTGCCTTGTCCCCACAGTACAAGCAAGTGGAGCAGTACATGTCATTCCACAAGCTGCCTGGGGACACGCGCCAGCGGATCCACGAGTACTACGAGCACCGCTACCAGGGCAAGATGTTTGACGAGGAGAACATCCTGGGGGAGCTCAGTGAGCCGCTCAAAGAGGTACGGGCAGGCACCCCAGTGCTGGTGACTTGGGGAGGGGGGATGGTGCTTGCTGGAGTCAGGCTCGGCGATGTTTCTGCTGACCTGCTCCTCACCCCGCAGGAGATCATCAACTTCAACTGCCGCAACCTGGTGGCCAACATGCCCCTGTTTGCCAATGCGGACCCCAACTTTGTGACAGCCATGCTGACCAAGCTGCGCTTTGAGGTCTTCCAGCCCGGAGACTTCATCATCCGAGAGGGCACCGTGGGCAAAAAGATGTACTTCATCCAGCACGGGGTGGTCAGCATCCTCACCAAGGGCAACAAGGAGACAAAGCTGTCTGATGGCTCCTACTTTGGGGGTGAGGCTGGGCTGGGGGTCCTGGAGAGCAAGAGGGGAGCGAGAGCTGCCGGGGGGCAGGAGCTGGGGCATCCCTGATGTTTCTGCCTGCTGCACCCTCTGCGCATCCCCTCTTGCCTAGTGCCAAAGGCTTGGCAGGCACCTCACACTGCACTCTGGGGCTCAGGAGTCCACCACCCCTGTTCTTACAGAGCACCTTGTCCAGCAGATCGAATCAGAGGGACTGGCACTCGGAGCCCTGAATTCTGGCTGGCTTGGGCAGAGGGGGCATCCACGCACCCCACCTCTGGCTGGGGAGGGGAGTGGTTTAGAGCAGAGCATCTGAGCTGAGCCAGTTTATATGCTACAAGCAAAAGTTTGGGAGAGAGACAGGCCAGGCAATCACAGCAGCCATGCCCAGGGGTTTCTCCACGGCCTGGAGGGGGAGGAAAAGGCTGGGCCTGAGTCAGGGCACGGCCGTGGCTGTCCGAGCTCCCAGGTCTGTCCCTCCTCCTGAGTCATGCCGTGTTTCTGTGCAGGGTGTGGGAATGCCAGGCAGGCCTGTCCCAGCTCTGGCTGCCGTTATCTGGGGAGGCTGTTGGGAAGGGGAGGGATGGCTGTGTCACCCTGACACCCCGACCTGTCTCCCTGCAGAAATCTGCCTGCTGACGCGGGGCAGGCGGACGGCCAGCGTGCGAGCTGACACCTACTGCCGCCTCTACTCCTTGTCGGTGGATAATTTCAATGAAGTGCTGGAGGAATATCCCATGATGCGCAGGGCCTTCGAGACGGTGGCCATGGACCGGCTGGATCGCATAGGTGAGGAGCAGCCCTCGGGCCCAGCAAGGCCACCTCTGCGCCTGCCCCCAGAGCCACGGCACCCCCGCCCCATGGGTGATGGCATCAGGGACCCCATGGGTGCCCAGCAATGAGGATGAGAGGGAGAACAGGGAAGGAGCCTGCCTTCGGGATCCTTTGCTCCTCCCAGGCAAGATCCAGGCAATGCTGTATGACAGGCTTCCTGGGGGGGCTGTCACCCCCCCCATACACACATATTTACACTGTCTGGCATTGGCCAGCTGCTTGTCCTTGCTCCCCCTCACCTGCAGAGGACAAGTAGGACCACAGACCCCCAGCCCTCAGCCTGGAACCTTTGGAGCCAGGACTCCCTTGTTTTGTCACTGCTACTCCCTCTGCCCCAGCCCGGACCCTCCCTGGGGTCTTGCTTCCCTTTGGCATACCGGTGAGGTTTTACTGTCCCTTCCCCACTGCCACCCTGCCCTCCCCCCTGTCCCTGAGAGCCAGTGCTCTCAGCGTTGTTGACACTGCTGCCTCCCACCCAGGGAAGAAGAACTCCATCTTGCTCCGCAAGCGAGCTGAGCACAGCTCGGGGCCCATGAACAACGAGATGATCCAGCAGATCGTGAAGCACGACCAGGACATGGCCCACAACATCCAGGACCTGCAGCAGATGGCGATGGGCCGGGAGCTGAGCGGCAAGCCGGTGATCTGGGAGCCGCTGGTGCACGCGCCCCTGCAGACGGCCGCCGCCACCACCAACGTGGCCATTGCCTTGACTCACCAGCACAGCCTGCAGGCCCACATCTTCCTGCCGCCTTCCTCCATCTCCAGCCCGCTCTCGCCCGAGGCCACCCTGCTCACGAAGCAGGTGCGCAGGTCCCAGCCCAGCCTGGGGGGCTCCCGGCCCTCCTCCGTGAGCTCCCCGTCAGGGGCACAGTCCCACCTCCAGACGCCCGCCGCCGGTTCGCCTTCCTCCCCCATGGTCCAGTCCCAGGCACCCCTGGAGAGCGGAGGCCAGAGACCAAGCCACGGGGCGCAGCCCCTGCCACGAACGGCGCAGAAGGGGGAGCTGCCGGCGGCGGCCAAGCAGCCCCCGGCCGGCTCCCAGCCCCAGCTCTCCAAGTCCCGCGGCGCCTCGGTCTCCACCTCGCTGCTGCAGCAGGCGGCGGGGGCTCGGTCCCCCAGCTCGGAGCAGGCGCTGCCGGCGGGGAGAACACTCCACTACAGCCTGTCTCGAGCCACCGGGTCCCACATCTCTCTTCTGATGCAGCCCCAGCAGCTGGTGAAGCACAGGAGCATCCAGGGCCTGCCGGTGGGGCGGCTCACCCAGGACGTCCGGCTCCTCTCCGCCTCCCAGCCCTCCCTTCCCAACAAAGTGGCCCAGCACGCCGATGGGAGCTCCTTGCAGCAGGGCAGGAAATCCGCAGGGAACCTGGCCCGCAGATCCTCTCCCTCGGTAGCCGGACTCCTCGCCAAGCCATGTCCGGGGGTCCCAGGCCAGCCAGCACACTCGCAGCAGATGCCTTCAGGATCGCTGGCTCAACCCAGCCGCTCTGTGGCGGGAGCGTCCACCCCGCAGTCCCCAGTCTCCGCATCCAGGCAGGCATCAGGTCCTTCCCGCAAGGGCTCCGTGGCCTTCAGCCCCGAGGTGGAAACGGGGAAGCCCAAACTCCCATCCAACATGTGAGTCCCCGGCGGCACCCGTGCACAGGCAGGAGGGACCCGGGCACCCTGGCGGCAGAGGTGGCAGGAGAGGCAGAGCGCCTGGCGAAGGTCCCCAGCCCTGGCGGTGTCAGAGGGAAGATGAGGTGAGAGGCAGCACCCAGGGCCGTGGGCTGGCTGCTCCGGGCGTGGGGGACGGCAGGGACGGGTGTGGGGCATTGCTGGCCCAGCTGGATGAGGAGTGGGATCTGCTGACTGCCCCGATGGGGAGACCCTGCCCGGGCTCTCCCCTCCTTGCTCCCATCACCTTCTGTCCTGAGTCCTGCCCTCCTCCTGGAGGCAACAGGGTGGGTCAGAGCCCTTGCCCAAACTCCAGCCTCCCTGGGGAGCCCAGCTCTCTGCAACTGCTCCTTGGGGGCTGCGCCCCCCGGCGCTCTGCCCTCGTGCCCCACGGCCTCTTCTTGGGGCCAGGCCGGCACTGGCAGCTCCTCCAGCTTGTCCTCTGTCACGGCAGTGGCTGCCACACACCTGCCTTGATCCTCAGAAAGCTCTGCCCAGCGCCTTCGCTTTTTGGACAGGAGGGAGAGGCAGCCCCCCCCGGGGCCTGCTGCCAGGGGCAGAGTGAGGGGGCTGGAGCCCACAGTGGGGTCTCCCTGGGCAGGCAGAGCCTGTGGGGGCCAGGTTCCCCCCTCCTTGAGACCCTGGCAGGTCCTTTGGGATGCAGTGCCAGGGCCTTGGGGGTCCTGGGCAGGGTCTCCATGGTGGGAGGAGTGCCAAGCAGCAGAGCCAGGGGCAGACGGGTCTCCCACTGAGCAGCCCCCGTGTGCCTCTCCCCGGCTTGGGGGAGAATCCTGCCGCAGAGGTGCTGGGTCCCCACCAGGTTGGGATGTGCCGCTGGGTAGGGCTCTGCCCCCACACCCTGGCACTGCGGCCTGGACCCTCACCGTGCTCCGGCCAGGGGGAGCCCGGAGGTGACCCCACCGCCTGTGGCTCCAGGGAGGATGCTCAGCCCAGGCTCTGCCTCCCGCCGCCCTGTGCTCTGGTCCCGTTTCCAGACCGCCTGGAAATGCCGGTCCCCTGGCGCCGCAGTGAGCAAAAGGGTGTCGCGAAGGGATGCCAACCCCGGGCAGCGCCTGGGTGACACGCGGGGCCGTGGGGCTGCCTCCCCTCGCCCTCCTGGGTCTCTGGGTGGGAGGGCAGGGGCCCGGGGTCCCCGTGGCCAAGCCACATCGCCCCTCCGGAGCCAGTAGTCAGCAATGTGTGTTCGAGTCGTGGCTCTGCCGAGCAGCTGAGCTCTGCTTACAGTGTCGCTTTGGGCCAACCGTGTTAACAGTCCTGGTTAGAGTAGTGTCCCCTCCTGCCCCTGCCGCGCTGCGCAAGCTGCTTCCCACTACTGGAGTCAGGAACCATGGCTTGTAGTCGTGCTCTGGGGCTTGGCTGCCGCCGAGCAGGGCCCTCCAGACCCCCGGTGCAGTGGGCGAGGGTCTTGTTCCACACGGTACTTCTTGAAGTGAGGGCTTCGGTTCTCCCCCCTCGTGTTTCGGGATGTCGGGACCAGTCTGGACCGCAGGGCTGCTCGGGGAGCCCAGCCTGCGGGACACAGCAGCCCGACAGGGATCTTGTCAGCGTGTCCGTCAGAGGGGATGTCCAGCACTGCCTTTTTTTCACGGACTTCAACTCCCCTTCCCCGCCCACCCCCACGTCCAGCTCCATCCCCATGGTTGGTGTCTCCCCGGCAGCCCCTCGGGAAGGGGTCTGCAGCCGGGCTGCGTAGTCAGACATTCCCGGGCTGTGTTTACACTGCGTGATGTAGATGTTTTAGTGGTCATCCTAGGTGTCCCCCGCAGAGCATGTGGGCCGGCCCGCACAGCTCCGAGCACGGCTCCGCTTCTGCCGGCTGCACCGCCAGTGCACCCGCTCCACGCCGCAGCCCTGTGCCAGGAGCCAGAGCCACCCTGTGCTCGGGTCACCGCCACGGCAGACCCCTGCCGTGAGCCGTGTCAGCTCGTGGCTCAGCACCCCGGCCCGGCAAGAGGGGCGGCTGGAGGGGCCGGGGGTGCCGGCCGTGCACGCGCGTGTCTCTGCGGCGTGCGTGGGCGCAAGTCTAGCCACCAAAGACCATGATCCTTCACTCTTGCACTCACGGCAGTCGATGTACAGAGCTTGTAGTTTTCATATCGCAGAGAATTTAAAAGCGTTTTTTTATTTTTGGTCGTTGTACATAATGGATTTAAATAATAAAGAGAGATTCTGAGCTGGTCTGGGGGAGCCTCATTCGGTGCCGCCGGCCAGCACCCCCAGCACCCTGCCTGCGGGGACGGGGCGGGGTGGAGGGGGACGCCGCGATGCCCCTCCTGCTTAAAAACTGGATCCGATCCTGGTCCTCTGCGGCACCAGCAGCAGCCGGGGCATCCTCGGGTGCCTGGTGAGGGGCCTCTCCCCGGCCCCGCAGACCTGAGCGGAGCAGTGGGAGCCCAAAGGCAACAGGTCCCCTCCCACCGCCCCCCATCCTTTTAGGCCCCAGGGAGATTAATGTCTAATCTTCGGTTATTTTCCCCTCCCATCTCCCTTCCGTTTATTAACCTGGGGGGAGGGGGAGGTTTGATACCGCCTGATTGCGGAGCAGACTCTAGGCATTAACTAGATTAAATGAAGGTCATGCAGTGTGAGCGGGGCTGGGGTGCCCGAGCCGCAGCAGCCGGGGTGTTCGCGGTGCACGGCCCCACACAGCGCTTCCAGTGCACCCGGTGGGGGTCTGGGGACACCGCTGTGCCCTCACAGCACCCCTCCTCGGCCACTCCTGCCCCCAGCCCCACCAGCACAGCGCAGGCAGGGTGCGAGCGCAGGCAGCTGCCCCGCTATGCTCTGCCCGCTCGCCCCGCAGCAGCCCCTGCCCGCAGGACGGCGGTGGTGGCAGCCCCACCATCAGCCCGAATTAGGCTCCGTGACACACGGCGAGATCAGAGCTGATTAGCGGTTTCTTTCTAATTTGATTATTTCAGATTACACCGAAGCCAGCCTGATTAAGAGCGCATGCAGGCTAACCATCCCCTTGCCCCAGCACCCTGCTGGAGGGCTGGGCTGTGCTGCCAGTGCCCGGGCCTGGCTCTGCCTGGCCAGTGACCTGCTCCACCGAGCGCGCCGAGGCTGCTGGAAGCGAAAAGAGCATTTTCTTGGAAGTACAATTCCAGCCCATATGTCTCATGCCCAGCCACGATGTCCCCTCCATCCGCAGGGCTGGGGTGCTTGGGCTGCCAATGCAGCTGGGGCTGGGGAGGAGGCGAAGGGACCTGCTGGCTCCCACCGTGTCCCAGGGCAAGGCAGAGCCCCGTGGGGGGCTGAGGGCAGAGCCCTGTGCCAGCAGCCCGGCCCCAGCTCTGCCAGGGCACCCGGCCATGGAGCGGGGTGGCTCTGCCCCGGGCCCCTGCGGTCCCGGCTGCGGCGACGGCGGGTGGAGGATTAGCAGGCAACAAGGCAGAGATTGATTAAACCGGGGTTAGCCGGGATTAGAGGATTACGGGGGCTAAACGGGAGATTGCCAATCAGTGACGCGGGTGCCGGGGAGGGAGCGGGAAGGCTGGCGGTGATGTCCCTCGGGGTGCCACCGCAGAGCTGCGCCCACTGGCGAGGCCTTGCCGCAGCTGGGTGACGGCTGCAGGGATGACGGGCAGCCAGACCTCCCCCGGGCACCCGAGTTCGTGCCCACGCACAGCGGGGTGTGGTGCACCCCACCTGTGGTGCAGCTCCAACACCTGCTCCCACCTGCGCTGCACCCCAACACCTGCACCCACCTGCGCTGCACCCATTGACACCTGTACTGCATCGCAACACCTGCACCCAACCTGCACTGCACCCTTGACACCTGCCCCCCACATGCGCTGCACCTGACACCTGCACGCCCCACCTGTACTGCACCCCAACACCTGCACCCACCTGTGCTGCACCCCTGACACCTGCACCCCCCACCTGCTCTGCACCCCCAACACCTGCACCGCACCTGTGCTGCACCCATTGACACTTCCACCCCACAGCTGTGCTGCACCCTGACACCTGCACCCCGACACCTGCACCCCAGATGTACTGCACCCACAACACCTGCACCCAACTTATGCTGCACCCACTGAGACACCTGCACCCCCCACCTGTACTGCACCCCAACACCTGCACCCACCTGCGCTGCACCCCCAACACCTGCACCACACCTGTGCTGCACCCACTGACACTTGCACCCCACAGCTGTGCTGCACCCATTGACACCTGCACCCCGCACATGCACTGCACCCCAACACCTGCACCCACCTGCGCTGCACCCCCGACGCCTGCACCCCACCTGTGCTGCACCCATTGACACCTGCACCCCAGATGTACTGCACCCACAACACCTGCACCCTACCTGTGCTGCACCCACTGACACCTGCACCCCCCACCTGCACCCCCCACCTGCACCGCACCCCAACACCTGCACCCACCCGCGCTGCGCCCGCCCCGCCCACACCTCTGCCCCGCCCCCTCCCGCCCGCCCCGCCCCGCCCCGCCCCGCCCCCGCCCCCGCCCCCGTCCCCCGGGCTGCTCCGCGCCCCCGCGCTGCGGCGCGGCACTCTCCCTATTCGCTCCCTCCACCAACCGGCAGCCTCGGTCCCGCCCTCCCCACGCTTCTACTGGCTCAGGCTCCTTGGGCTCATCCTCACACGATGGAGCGGGCCAATGAGCGCGGCAGCCAGCGGCAGCCGCCTCCGCCCCGCGCGGGGCATGCCGGGGGCTGTAGTCGGGCGGCCGGGAGGCGGCGGCGGCCCCCGCGGCTCCGGACTACGCGTCCCGGCGAGCCCCGCGGCCGGGCGCGGCCGAGCGCCTCAAAAGGCCGCCGGGTCGCGGGCGACGGGACTCGGTCGCGGTCACCATGAGCGGCAGCGGGGCGCGGGGGACGGCGGCGGCCGAGCGGGAGGAGTTCCTGGGCTTCTTCCCACAAATCGTCTGCGACCTGACGGAGGGCGGCCTGGGCCACCCCGAGGTGGGCGACGCCGTGGCCCGGCTGAAGGAGGTGAGGAAGGCCCAGGGGGCCGGGGGGGCATGGCCGGGTCGGCGCTGCCCGCCCCTGGTCGCCCGCTCCGCTCTGCTCGCAGGTGCTGGAATACAACGCGCTGGGCGGGAAGTGCAACCGGGGGCTGACGGTGCTGGCCGCCTTCCGGGAGCTGGCGAGCCCCGGGCAGCAGGACCCGGAGAGCCTCCGGTGCGCCCTGGCCGTCGGCTGGTGCATCGAGCTGGTGAGAGCCGGGGCGGGGAGACCCCGTGGGGACCCTTTGGGGACTCCCTCTGCCCCCTAACCCAGCCTCTCGCAGTTCCAAGCCTTTTTCCTGGTGGCTGATGACATTATGGATGCGTCCCTCACCCGCCGGGGGCAGCTCTGCTGGTACAAGAAGGTGAGAGTGTTCAGGAGGCCCTTGTCTTCTGGGGGAGTGCAGGGGGTCCTGTGGGCTCAAGGCGATTTGTGACACCTCCCTGCTGTCCTGGTGCAGGAGGGGATCGGTCTGGATGCAGTCAACGATGCCTTCCTCCTCGAGTCATCTGTCTACAGGCTGCTGAAGAAGTACTGCAGGGAGCGCCCCTACTACCTGCACTTGCTGGAGCTTTTCTTGCAGGTGAGCCTGGCCTCTGCACTCTCCCCACGCAGATTTGCTCTGGGTCTGGGCCATTTTGGGATGTTTGGCATGAGGAGCCCAGACTGTTCGTTAAGTTCCTGGGCATCCCACTGGACACACACCCTTCCTGCCGAGTCAGAGAGGAGCTGAAATGGGGCATGTTGGGACTTTGGGGATCTACTTGAATAAATCCTTTCTTTCCTCTTCAGACTGGCTACCAGACTGAGCTTGGGCAGGCGCTGGACCTCATCACTGCTCCCATTTCCCACGTGGATTTGAGTCGCTTCAGTGAGCAGAGGTAAAGAGCTGGAAAGGGGCCAGCGATGCCAGCCCTGTGGTGGCAGGGTGGCTCTGCTTGCAGTCCCTTCCAGGCTGTGGAAGAGACGCAACAGGTGGTTGAAACGCTGCTGTCACCTCCCAGGCCTTGCAGGGCCCCCTTGTGCTGTCAGATCTTGGGGGCTGGAGGGAGATGCTGCTTTTCTCCTGCTGGCCCTGATGGAAGGGGAAGGCCTGAGCTCTGTCGCTGAGCAGGGTTCCTCTGCCACAGGTATAAGGCAATTGTGAAGTACAAGACAGCGTTCTACTCCTTCTACCTGCCCGTGGCCGCTGCCATGTACATGGTGAGTTTTATGGAAACAGTCATGGGAGGGTCCTGACCCGTGGTATGAGGCTGTCGTAGGAGGGCAGGGGGTTGGGAGAGGGGAGAAGTAAGGGTGGAAGGTTGGTATTGGAAGGTTTTGTTCCTTCCCCCTTCAGGCTGGTATTGACAGTAAGGAGGAACACGACAATGCCAAAGCAATCTTGCTGGAGATGGGTGAATTCTTTCAGATCCAGGTAGGAGGTGGTTCCCTGTCCCTCAGTGCATTTAAGACACTGTTTGTGGTACTCACATGTTCCCATCTCCATACAGGACGATTACCTGGACTGCTTTGGGGACCCAGAGCTGACGGGGAAGGTTGGCACTGATATCCAGGACAATAAGTGCAGCTGGCTGGTGGTGGAGTGTCTGCGTCGGGTCACGCCAGACCAGAGGCAGATCCTGGAGGTAATGCCATGGGGCTGACAAACCCCCTGAAGAGGGGGGAGAGAGACGGTGTGGACCTGAGGCTGTGGTGTAGCGGGAGCGTGGTGCTGTCACGTCCTCCTGAAAAGCGAGAAGGGCGGGTGGTTGTGGGTCCTATGAGACGGTGGCGGGGACAGCAAGAGGTGACTCCTGCCACGCTTTGAACGAGCAGCTGGGGCAGTTCAGCCTGACTCGTTCTGCTGTTTTCTCAGGAGAATTATGGCTGTAAGGAGCCCGAGAAGGTGGCGAAGGTGAAGGAGCTCTACGATACTCTGGGCATGAGGGCTGCTTTTCAGGAGTACGAGGAGAGCAGCTACCGGCGCCTGCAGGAACTGATCGCCAAGCACGCCAACCGCCTCCCCCGGGCGATCTTCCTGGGCCTGGCTCAGAAGATTTACAAGCGGCAGAAGTGATTGGGGGGGGGCCTGGCCGTGGACTGTGCTTGGCCTTTGCTAAGGGCCCTGGTGGGCTTGGCCCCCCACCAGGGTTGGAGCTGGCCCCTTCCCCGCCCCCCCCCCCCCGCCCATCCAGTGGGGCTCCCGCCCTGGGCTGGGGGCTGGTTGCCGAGGGGGTGCTGGGGCTGCCAGGGGTGTTTGTAGATGAGCTGTGGCCTTTGTGTCAATAAATATAAGTTATGGAGGGCGCGTCGCTGCCTGGCGGGGGGGGGGGGGCTGGAGCTGGCGGGAATGCCAGGGTCCCCCGGCGCCTTGCGGCCGCAGGGGCTTGGGGAAGGGGGGCCGGACCGGAGCACCGCCCCCGTCGGCTCCGGGGAGGGCGGGCCCGGGGCGGCTCCCGGGCGGGGCGGCGGCGGGACCGGGGCTCCTCCCTGCCGCCAGCCGCATTCGCCGCCGCAGCGCGACGAGGTGAGCGGGGCTGGGGCCGGGCTTTGGGGGGGGGATGGGGGGGGGGCTCGGGGTGGGGGAGAAGGGGCGGCTGCACCCCGGCAGCACCGCTCCCGCCGCGGGACCTCCAGCCCAGGGGCCGGTGGATGCTCGGAGCCGCCGGCAGCCGCCCGGGGCCGGAGCTCTCGGTAACGGCAGGGCCGAGCGATGCGGCGGCCGCCGAGCCTGCGGCATCCTCTCCCCACCCCGCGGCATCCTCCCGGCCCGGCGGTGCCACCCTCCTCCCGGGCCAGCACCTCCCCGGCTGAGGTTTCAAGGGCGTTTTCTCCTTGGCGGCATCTCTGAGACGCTCCCGACCCTCGAGAACCCGGCGGAGCGAATTCAGCCCCACCGCTGCAGCCGCCCGCACCGGCCAGAGCTTCCTCAGCCCATCCAGGGATCAGCCGCTGGATCCCCAGCCACCGGCTGCAGCCCCTGCCTGGCTGGACAGGCCCGAGCTCAGTGGGGAGCTGTGGGGCAGCCCCTCTCCGCAGGGTGTATTCCCGTCTCTGAGCCCCCAGGCCCCTCGCACCGGTCCCCTGCAGCCAGCCCTTCCCTGCTCGGTGGCTGCCGCAAGGTCACCACCATCCCTCTCGCCCTGTCTGTTCTGCTCCAGGTTTGTGCTGCAGCGGTCTTTCCCCCCCCCCGCCAACCAAAAGGGTGGTTGATGTTTGCAGGGAGCTGGATGGTCTGAAGAGAGGAGCTGGGGGGCTCTCTGAGGAGCCCCGGCGCTACTAGCGAGGCAGTATCATGCTGGCTCCCAAGAAAGGCCTGCTGTGCAACCTCAACCACATCCATCTGCAGCACATCTCCCTGGGGCTGCACCTCTCCCGGCACCCGGAGCTCCAAGAGACCTCTGCCTCCATGGGTGGAGGAGACCAGACCAGCTGCACCGACTGCCCAGAGAACTGTGAGCAAGTGGATGCCAATTCCAACAATCCCTCTTTGAAATGCCGGTGTTGCGAGTCCCATACTCAGCAGCTGGTGACATTGGGTCTCCAGAACCAGGCGGCTCCAGAGGATTTCCCGTGCCTGCGTGCCAGGGAGGAGGTGGCTTCCCCTTGTGACCCCCCTTGTGATCTGGTTTCGTCCTCCTCCTCCTCTGTCAGTAGCTGCTCGGATTTCAGCTTGGATGACTCCCCCGTCTCCGTGTACTGCAAGGCGTTCTCCAGAGAAGAGTCCCAGTCCCCTGAAAATCAGCCCAACGTCGTTCCCATAGAAGACACCCAGGATGGCCGGTCACCGGCTGAGCAGGGTAGGACATGTGACGGAAGAGACGCCAACCTCAACCCCCCAGAGCCCCGGAGACCGGACACCGTGGCCAGAGAGAGCCCGGACAGCCTCTGCAGCAGCAGCTCGCTTGACTCCCAGTGTGATGAGACCTCTCCCAGTGTGGCAGCGCAGGAGACCACCAGCATCTGCGCCGACCTAGACCCTAACTGCAACCCCCTCCCTGACCCCAATGCTGCGCCCCCAGCACCGCCTGGGCTAGGGCAGCGGGAGCCCGGTCTGAGCAGAGCTCCTGAGCTGCGGCCCCGAGCTGGCAGCGTCCCCCCACCCGTGCCCCCCCGGCCCCGGAGGCGGCTGCAGGTTCTCAGTGGGCGCAGAGCAGAGCTGCCGCTCCTGCCCGTGCAGCCGGTGGAGCCGGAGCCCGGCTCGGGTGACCTCTGCAGAGACGCAGGCAAGAAGACCATCACCTCCTTCCACGAGCTTGCCCAGAAGAGGAAGAGGAACACTGCTGGGCCCACTCTTTCCCAGGCCAGGGCTGACCGGAGCGACTGGCTGATCGTATTCTCGCCTGACACAGAGCTGCCGCCCCCCAGTGAGCTCCTCTCCAGTGCCACGGGCCAGGAGCCAGCCCGGCCCCAGCTCCAGCACAACTGGCCGGCGAGACCTCCCAGCTCCAGGCAGAGAGAGGTGACAACGTTCAAGGAGCTGCGGTACCGCAGCGCCTCCAACAAGCCCAAAGGCCAGCCAGCTGGCGAGCAGGCAGAGGCGGTGGCATCTCAGCACCCCTCTGCACCCCTTGAGATGGCTGTAGGCAGCGAGGGCTCTGGCTGGGTGCCACCCGTGCCTCTGAGTGGACAGTTGCTGGCGCCTATGGACAGCCACCAGCTGAAGAGGAGGAGATCCCGACCGGGACTGCAGCCCATTGCGGAGGGGCAGCTGGGGGACGCAGAGGAAGGGGGGCTGCCACCCCGAAGCTGCCTTCCCGCAGAGAACGGGCTGGGCTCTGGTTGCGGTAAAGACGCCCTGGTTCGGAGGCTCGGGGGATCTGGCAGGGACCCCTGGGTGCCAGGGCCGATCACTAGAGAGGAGACCTGCAAGGAGGGTAAGAGTTTGGGTCCCTTCCAGGCTGGGTGCAGGGGTGCCGCCCTGCCCGGGATGGAGCGGGGCAGCGGGGAGCTGCGGGCTCCGGCACCGCGGCCGCGTCTGGGGCTGCGGGACTCGGGCCGGGGGGGAGGCGGTGGGTGCTTGTGCGAAGGGTTCGGGTGCCCCCTCGGTGCTCGGTGCCGCTGCTGCCCTCCGCTCCGCCACGCGTGGGATTCCCCCTCCGCGCTGTGCCCGGAACGGACACACGGCTCGGGAGGGGCCGGGGGCCGCGTCCCCCCCCGTCCCCCGCGGCTGCCCCGGCCTTTCCCGGCTGCCCGGGGCCGGGCTGGCCCCGCCGAGGCGGCACTGCCGCCGCTGCCGCCCTGCCCGCGGGCTCCCTCCGGGCTCGTCCTCTTCCCCCGTCCTTCCCCGCCGCCCGGCTCGCGGGGACAGGCCCTGGGCGGGCAGCGGGGTCCGGCCCGCCCCGCTCCGCCCCGCCGCGGCCTCCGGCTCCATGGGCGAGCGCCTCCCGGCCGGGCCGGGCCGCGGCCCTGGCGCTGCCTGCGGTGAGCGGGGCCGGGGCGGCGGAGCGGGCTCCTGGCGGCGAGCGCGGCCTGGGCCTCCCGCGGCGGCGGCGGCCGCGCCCGGGCCCCGCTCCCGCCCCGGCCCCCCGCGGCAGCGCCCAGCCGGTCGCGGGGGAGCCCGGCCGAGGCCCCGCGGGCTGGGCCTGACCCCGCCGCCCCGCTCTCTCCAGCCAGGCCCTCGCCGCCCGTCGCTGGAGCCGCCCCGGGCTCAGCCCGGCCCGGCGCGGGGAGCACGGAGGGAGCCCGCCGCCCCCGGGGAGAGGAGAAGAAAGGTAACGGCCCCGCGGCGCCGGCCCTACCGCTGAACGGCCGCCCAGCCGGGGCGGTTTCCCCTCCGGAGCCTCCGCCAGGGCCGCCCCGTCCCCGCCGAGCGGGGTCCCGGGAGCTGGCAGCGGCGTGACCGAGCCGGGGCGGGGGGGGGACGGAGACCCCCGGGGGCCTGGGGAGGGGCTCGGCCGGGCGGCGGGGGAGGGGGGGCGGGGGTGGGGCGGGCAGGGCTGCCTGCTGCAGGGCCGGCTCTCGGCAGGTGGCGCTGTGGAGCCGGAGGACCGGGGTGGGGCCGCCCCGGCATCTTGCGGGGCTCCTGCCCGCGTCCCCATCCCGGCTTCGTCCCCTTGGAAACGGCGGGTCCATCCTCTCCCGCCCCCCCCCCCCCCCGAGAGCTGCAGGTTCCCATGGCAACAGCCTGGGATGCTCCGTTATCCTGGGTCTTCCCGGAGCCTTCCCGGCTCCTCCAGGCCTCGATGGCCGGAGCCGCTTCTCGCTGCAGCCGTGGCCGGTGCGATGCCGAGGGGCTGAGGCAGGTGCTGCAGCGGTGTGTGTGCGGGGGTCGGGTGCCATGCTGACACCTTCCCGTCCGTTGTCCAACAGCCCTGCTGATTGCCGTCAGCACCGCCGTGGATAAGGTTATCGCCCACTTCAGCACCGCCCGGAACCTGGTGCAGAAGGTGAGGGTCTGGGCTGAGGCTGTGGCCAGGCTGGGGTGGGCAGGAGTGAGGGCAGGAGGGCCTTTGGGAGCTCCAGGGGGAGGATCCCACCGTCCCTCCCTGCAGGCTCAGGGTTCCTGCTGCCGTTCCCCTCCCTCTCCTCTCCTTGTCCCTCCCTACTTCAGGCCCAGCTGGGCGACAGCCGGCTCAGCCCAGACGTGGGTTACCTGCTGCTGCACACCCTCTGCCCAGCGCTCTATGCCTTGGTGGAGGATGGGCTGAAGCCCTTCCAGAAGGATGTTATCACAGGCCAAAGGAAAAGTTCCCCCTGGAGCGTGGTGGAAGCCTCTGTGAAGACAGGTCAGCAGGAGGAACGTGCTCCTGGAGACGCTGGCATCTCGAGGTGCCCGGAGTCCTTTTCGAGCCCGGGCTGGGGGCAGATGCGCACCCAGAGCAGTGACGGTGTCGTGTGCTCTGCAGGCCCCAACACCCGCTCTCTCCAGTCCCTGTGCTGGCATGTGGCTGGGCTGGCCCCCCTCAACAGCACCAGACAGAAGTTTCATGCCTTTATCCTCGGCCTTTTGAAGTGAGTATTGGCCCAGGCTGTCCTTGCCTGGTTGGAACAGAGTCCCAAGAGCTCTAACTTGCGTCCCCTTTGTCTTGGTTAGCATTAAGCAGCTGGAGCTGTGGATCTCTCACCTGCAGAAGAGCCCAGGTAAGGACACAGTGCCTGCGAGCTCCCCACCCAAGTCCTCCCCTGCTTGCCAGGGTGGTAATTCCATACCCGTTCCACCCACAATGCTTGGCTGGGTTTTCCATAGTGGATAAGGGCACTGTTTTCCGTGGTGCATCTTCAATACGACTCTCAGCACAAGCTCGTCTGACCTGCTGGGACAGACCCGCTGGCCCTGGGAGGGGTGTGTGGGCGAGGGCAGGGCCTTCGGCAGCCGTCCATGTCTCGTAGGTGTGATCTCCGTGCTGTATTCACCCACGGCCTTCTTTGCCCTGAGCCAGGGCCCTCTTCCCCACCTCGCCGACGAACTGCTGCTGCTCATCCAGCCCCTCTCAGTGCTGACTTTCCACCTTGACCTGCTCTTTGAACACCACCACCTCTCCGTGGATGTAAGACCCTTGTCCCGTCGGCTGGAGTCCCCCCTGTCTCCTGCCCATCACCCTGCTCAGGCTCAGGGGGCTGTGCAGCCTTCTCTGGAGGGCCGAAGCAGCGCTGCGGGGGCGAGCCTGGAAGACGAGATCCCCCCCGATGCTCTGGGGAGGGCAGCCGGTGTGGAGGGCAGCACGAGGTCCCAGTCCCCAGCAGCTGTGCGCGGGCTGGTCCCTGGCTCCCAGGTGGGGGCTGCCCTGCAGCAGACCTTCCAGCATGTGCTGCGCTGGGGTGACCAGCTCGGTCGCACTTTCCTGGGAGCGGAGAGCTCCCCGGAGCCCCACAGGCCCGAGGCAGGCCCTCAGGACGCCGGGGCTGGCTTCAGTGGCTGGTGGGGCCAGCTGAGCCAGGCCTCCAGGGTTTACGTCGCTCCTAGCAAGGAGAAGTTCCCCTTCGTCTGGTGGACAAAGCTGCGGACGGCTGCGGGGGATTCCAGCCCCGGCCAGGCTGCGCGACCGCAGACATCTGTGAATGAGCCTGGAGGCACAGAGCTGCAGCTCCTTCAGACCAAAGCTGTCCCTGAACTCCCCAGTCCAAAGCCCAGCAGCGGCGCTGACACCTCTGGGACCTCTTCCCCTGAAGACCTCCTCCTGCCTGCTGGAGCTGGAGCACCCACTGAGCCAGAGGATCCTGCTGCTGGAGAGAAGAAGCTCCTGGCTGTTTCCCCAGAGCCTCGTGCGAATAGGAACCGGGCAGCACCTTCTGACCCAGAGGCGGGTGGTCCACCTGGGCCTGACAAGGGCAACTGGCTGGGCCGGCTCTTCGGAGCCACCAGCCCCTCTGCCAGGAGCTTCCCTCCCAGTCCTGACAGCCTCTCCGCTAGGTCCAGGTAAGCCGTAGCTGGGGCAGGCGGGGGGGGGGGGGGGGGGGGGCAGCGGCGTGTGCGGAGGAAGGGTTTTTCTCCCAGGCAGCGAATGGGGAGCACGCCTCAGGGCTCGCTGGCCTCGCGGGGTGTCTTGTACTGCCCATTATCCGGGTTCTGTGCTCCTGGGATTAGCCCGTGTCCCAAGTGCTGCTGCTGTCGCGTTGCCTCAGTCCTTTAGGGCACCGGGAGCTCATGGTGGAGGCTCGGTGGTGCTCGATAGGGCCCTTGTCAGCTCCCAGATCATCGGAATAGTCTGAGCGGGATGGGTGGGAAAAGGCTTCCCAGACGAGCTTGTGGCTTCCTTTGCTTTGTGGCAGGAGACCTTCGAGCTGGCTGTCCCCCAGCGCCCGTGTCCTGGCCGTGGTGGTGAAGGGGCTGGCAGCTGAGAAGGGCCGCGCTCAAGAACGGCCGGTGGGAAACAGGTCCGACTCGCCCCAGCCCCACAGGTGATGCAGGGCACCGTAGCGTTTGGGGCTGGAAAGCTGGTGGTGGATTTTTCTGGGGAGTGGGAAGCCGGGGCTGTGTCCAGACGGCCGGGATATCCTCCGTGCCTTCCTAGGGAAGGGCTTGCACCGCTCCTTGGTGCTAACCTGCACCTTAACTGCCCCCCCTGGGTGTTCCCCCATCTCTTGCTGAGCTTTGGGTGAACCTGTGTGTCTGCCGAGCTGCGGTCGGTTTATTTTTCCCAGACATTTTTTGGGGTGGGGACAATTTTGAGCATTTTCTTTCCCTTGGGTGCTTTCTGGATTCGTAGCAGCTTGTTTAGGGCAACCACATGGCAGCTCTGACCAAACTGTGGCAGGTCACAACAGCTGTGGTGCTCTGCGCTCGCGCAGCGTCTGTCCGAGCAAGCGCGGAGGGCGAGTGGCCGCCCCGCGCCGCGTTCGGCCGTTTCCCTCCTTGGCCCTGACCTAGAGCTGCACGAGAGCTGCCCATGAGGGCTTGCTTGGCAGGAGGGTTTTGTGATGTGGCTTCTGGAGCGACTCCCTCGTCAGAAGGCATCTCTGCCTGAGGAGGGGGGTCACTGGCTCCACACACGAGGCTCAAAACCTCTCCTAAGCCCTATGGGAGCCTCTCTTGGGGGTCCCTGGGGAGGTGAATCCCCCCCCCCCCCATGGTGTTTGTTGTGCAGGGCAGTTCGGGCGCTGTGTGACCACACCGGTGCTGCCGACGGTCACCTGAGCTTCCAAAAAGGGGACATCCTGCAGCTGCTCTCCACCGTGGATGAAGACTGGATCTGCTGCTGCCATGGAAACAGCACTGGCCTAGTTCCTGTTGGATACACGTTCCTCATTTTGTGAGGAGGAGGAGGAGGAGGCGGAGGAGGCCTAAGAAGCGGCTGAGCTTGCTGAAGCAGGTGCCACCTCTGGGAAGGACCATCTCCTGCCACGGCTTCACCGCCTTCGGGGCTTCACCACCACCTTCGGGGCTTCACCGCCTTCGGGGCTGGCAGTTCTGCAGGGGACCCTGCCCTGGCACCCGTCGCTGCTGCTCGTTCGCATGACGTTACCGTCTGCCGTGGGCGCGTCCCACGAGCCACTGCTGTGCGTGTCCCCACAGACCTGCTGGCACTTCACCGGGGCGCCCGTTCGGGAGCTGCTTTCGCTCGTGTTTCCTCAGCTGCTGCCCACGCGTGGGCCAGGGGAGGGAAGGTCCCTGTCCCTGCGTGGTCCTCACCGTCCTGTATGTCGTCTCCGTGCCGTCGTGTCCTGCCGCTGCCACCACCTCCACGTGCCCTGCGCTGCCCGGGGCTGGTGGCCCAGGCTGGCCCCAGCTGCCGCCGTGCAGTCCCAGTGCTCTGTAAATAGTTGTAACCACAGGAACGAGCTTATTCCAGGGGGAAAAAAGCTGGAAATAAAGGGTGTGACTCACAGGTCTGCATGTGTGACTGGATCGTTGCGGTTATGGGAGGGCTGGAAATGGCCAGTGGCTGGTCCCTGTGGGGGTGGCCTGGGCTAGTGCTGGGGCTTTGGTCAGTGACTGCTCTTGGGGGAGCAGCCAGCGCAGGGCCGGGCTAGTGCTCAGCACACCAGGGCTCAGCACCCAGCGGCTGTTGGCCACGGAGCCCGGGGGGTGTCCTGCCCTGGCAGAAGGTGCCCAGGCTCCTGCCTGGTGTAGAAGAGGCGGCTGGAGACACCTGGAGCCAGAAATAACCCTGGAAAAGTGCGTGTCCCTCTGGGCGGCTGGTAACCAGCCCCCTGAGATGGCAGCTGCACAGCGCTGGTACAGGTATGTGTGTGTTTATTTAAATTAATCTTTTTACTGAATCACAGGATTTCAGTGGGCTGGAGGGCTTGCATTTGGTTTTTTCCCAGGTTTTTCTCATTGCTTGTGCTCTCATACTGCGCTGTTTACATTTTGTACTGGGCTCCCCATTAATGAGAGACATGGATGTACTGGATAGTGGCCAGTGAAGGGCCCCAAGGCAACAGCAGCTTCTCTTAGGAGCAGCTTTCGGGCCAGTGCTCGCTCCTGTGGACCAAGAACCACGTTTCATCCTTCCAGCTGCCACTGTTCGAGGCAAAGCAGCCCACGCTTCAGCCGAGGACTGGCTTCTGCTTCAAGGAGAACGCCGCTCTCTTTTTATTCTGTTCTCATTTTCATTTCTCTCGCTGGAATTTTTCCTCTCAGACAAGGGATGTCGTATCTCAACTGAAATGTTACTGGCCGTGCCTTAAGTGGGTTTGATTGAATTCCACAGCTGCCTCTGGACTTTGAAACGGGGTCAAGCCAGCAGGAGCTGACTCAAGGTACTTCTTAATTTTTTAAAAAAATAAAATAAAAGCACTGCACTCCTTGACGTGGTGTCTCTAGTTCAGAAGGAAGACAAGTGCAGGGGTCAAGCGTGGCACTTGAACGACCACAGCGATTCAGGCTGGGAAGCAGAAAAAGCAGGTTCCGTTAAAGGGGAGGCAGCAAGAAGCTGTTTCGTTCCTGAGTGACACCAACAGTCACCAACCTCCTTCCCAGAACCCACCTTCGAGCCAGATAAAACACTGGGAAGGGCCGTGTCTCCTTTGCGCCAGCCGTCACCGCGGGCCCTGGAGGAAAGGCGAGGCTGACGGAGCCTCGGGAAGGCGGGTGTGAAGGGACACGAGGTGCTCGGTTTCTGTGGTCCTCGGCGTCCTGCCGCGGGGCAGGGTGAGGGGGCGGGAGGGGGCTGGCGGCTCCCACCGGCTCCGCACGCCGCTTCGCCCTGCTGGCTTACCCGGCGTTTCGGCAAGGGAGGGGGACGCGCCCGGCAGAGCAAGTCGTTTGCCCGAGGGCTCTGGTCCAACGCCAGCGGCGGTACCTGCGTGGCCGCGGCGAGCCGCGGTGGTGACGCCGGCAGGACCGAAGCTGCTGCCTGCGCAGGCACCGGGAGGCGGCGGCGCAAGGTCCCGGGGGCTGGGAACAGCCCCGGGGTTGGAGACGTGCGGGTCCACGGACCGACGGCCATTGCTGGCGGCGACGTTACGCACCCTCCGGCGACCGACGGCGACCGTCTGCGCCGCTGCTCCCGTCGTCCCTCCTGCCACCGTCTGACCAGGAGAACCATCAGCATCGAGTTGAGTCCTCGCAAAGCGCCGTCGCCCATCAGGGAACCGGAGATTTGAGAGTCGAGGCACCGACCCCCGGCAAAGCGGCCGTGAGAGGGTCGGGGCGGGACAAAGAGGCGAGAAAGGGCAAGCAAAGGCGTGTCAAAGAAAACCCCACGAGTCAGCGATAGGAAAAGATTTTCCATTTAATACTAGACTCTCTCAGGATTGAGATGCAGGCTTTTATGCAATTACATCCAATGTTAAAATTGGTAATACATAATTTACAAAGATTAACATCAAAACAATGATCTATTTAGATATGCTTTGTAAAAAGGAAATATATTAGCAGCATTTATTTTCAGCAATCACACAGC
Source organism: Leptosomus discolor (assembly GCF_034619465.1). Lineage (NCBI taxonomy): Eukaryota > Metazoa > Chordata > Aves > Leptosomiformes > Leptosomidae > Leptosomus > Leptosomus discolor. The sequence goes on from NC_141416.1 coordinate 2,814,799, forward strand.
CTACACCCATGCAGACTAAGAGTTCATATCTATTTGCAATAATGTAGTGCTTCCTGGTCTTCAAACAGCGATCCTGGTGACACACTGGTCTTCTCATTATTATAAAATAACCGAAAAATAAAAAAAGTCATTAATTTCTACACCAGTAAGAAAAACAATTCTTTGCACTTACCTAACATTTGATTGTCTAAAAAACATTTTGTTTAGTCTTTCAACAAAAGAAAGATAAAATGACAGAGCTAGTGTCTCGCTTCTGTACGCACTTTATTTTTTTTAAAAACTTTTTAGTGTTTAACACCATTTGAGACAATGATTTCTGTTTTAAACTAAATGAGACAACTCAAGATTTTGGACATGCGATATTCCTACTACACGCACGAGTATTTTATACTCAGGGTTCCTGGTACTGTACAGTGCTTCTCTACAGTAAGAAAATATTCCAAACTATTTTCTTATTTCTTTTTTTTTTTTAATAAAATATTTTTTCTCAAAGGGTTTTTTTTCCTTTCTTTTTTTTTTTTTTTTTTTTTCTTCTTTTTAAATCAACACAGAAAAGTTAATGGAATGAGTCATGTTCCACTAAGAGTAAAATAATTATAATAATAACAAGAATGTACATTAGGACAAGCTTGGTCCATTAAAAAGGAACATGTAACTACTGTATTGCTTTACATCCACGCAGCAGATATATACAACTTGGCACATTAAAAACTGGTTTTCTTATAAGAACATCTAAAACAGGACTGTATATGCATGTGTACGGCTGAAGGACAAAAAAGCAAAGCCATCGTAACGGGGCAGCGTCCGCCCACCGCCCCCTCCCTTGCCCCGGCCTGGCCCGGGGGCGGCGCAGGGGGCGCGGGGTGGCACCGCGGGGAGGACGCGGCGCCTCGGCCGCTGCGCTGGGGAACCCGAGAGAGAGGGCGGTGCGAGAGACGCTGTCTCTTAATTTAAGAGACGGACAGTTGAAGCTGTACAACCAGAACACAAGAATAGTGTTAGCAGTGGATATAGTCTACAGTTCACAACAAATACTCGCTCTGAATACTGCTCGACGGTTCATGTAGTGAAGGTTTCCTTTTTTTCTTTTTACAGCTTTTAATTTGCACAACACACTAGACACACGAGAACCACAGCTTATCAAAAAAACCAACAGCAACGGTGTTGTCAGGATTTGACTCGCTTTACAAAATTTCTCTGCAGAAAAAAGTGAAAAAAAAACCCCCTCACACCCCGCCCCCTGCCCCCCTCTGCGACGCAGAACAAGTGCCTCCACCAGCCCCCGCCTGCGCTGCTCCGCGGGGACGCTGGAAGTTTCTCCTTGTCACAGACCAGAGGTACACGCGTGCCCCGGCCGGTCCACGGTGAACCTTCTCTCGCACGTTTGGGTACGTTTCTCTCTTCCTGGAACTTGTGCAAATCAGAGGCCACAACTTTAGGGCAGCCTTTCCTTTTAAGCCACTGGGCCTTCACTTTCCCAGCTGGATGTCACTCACTGGCACGGGCCACGGTGGTGCCCACAGTCTCTTGTACAATCACAGGTTAATTGGTGAACGTGGGGAATATTCTCAGAGTAAGTCAGTCCTTATCTTTCTTACCTCCTCGTTTAGCTCTTTACTTGTTTATTTTCCTCTGAATGGGAATATCAAGCAAAAATAAATTAAATTTGACCATCCTGGACAATAACCACGAGGTTTTTCTCAGTACCTAACATCAATACAAGGCACGCCCAACAACACACACACCATAAGAGCACTGCAGAGCAGGGCAGGGCGACCTGCCAACCCAGACATCTAAGTGCTAACTGTTTGTATATTTGTCAGTTTGCTGCTGCCCCCTTTTCCGTGGCTGGTGCAGAGGAAGCTGGGCTCCTGCCCTCAGCCCTCGGCAGACCTTGTAGCAGACTCCAGACCGCAGCTTCCTCGCCTGGCATCACTTCCTGAAGCTGTTCTCCAGGATGGTGAGGGTGCGCCGCCGCAGCTTTCGTCCCGATCCTTCCTCCAGCAAGTACGTGACGTCGATAGCTGCAACAGACCACAGGCTTTTGGTAAAAGAAGGTGCTGCACTAACAGGGTTTCCTATTGCCCTATTCGTGGTTCTTTCAAGGATGTTTCCACCCACAGGGACAGTCACCGCTGGACAAGGTGCCGAGCAGCCTGGCTGAAGCTGGAAGTCGGCCCTGCTCTGAGTCAGGTGACCTCCAAAGATCCTTCCAACCTGACCCAGTCTGCGAGTCCACGACTATTTTGCACGAACTCCCAGAACATGAGAGATGCACAGCGCTCACCCCAGGCTTCACGTTAAAACCAGGGACATACTGAAGCAGTGCAACCACCGCGCCCTTATTCTACCGCTTAGACAACACCTACAGAGGTCACCTGGAACCCAAAGGAAAGCTCACTGAAGGTCAAAAGAGACTTTCCAAATTCTCTTCAGTCTCTCTTTGCATATCTGTTCAGTTTCTCAGTTGTAAACACAGAATGATGGCGGAGGGGGAATTTGTCTTCAGAAAGTTTTTGTGGTTACTAAAAACATTACCCAAAACACAGTGTCAGTCCTAAGAAATTTCATTTGGATTTAGTGGAAATTGCTCCTGCTGCAAAAGGAAACTAACGGCCACTAGAAATAAATTCAGACAAAACCATGTGTTTTATCAACACGGTCTGCAGCAAACTGAAAACAAACCTGCAGAGGAAATGCTACCGCGGAAGCACAGCATAAAATCTCACCGTTTTTCCCTGGGATTTTCTCTAAGAGGTTTAGCAGGATTTGATTAAGTCTCTCTCTCTGAATATGCCGCCGTTCCTCTGGAGTGCACAGCTGCCTTGTGTCCGAACTGCCTTCTTCCACCTTTTTATCCGTTTCACAGGTCTCACCAGCGACCGCCTCCTTCTCTGGCTCCTCTAGGCTAGGCATCTCACTTGACGCTTGATCTTGGTTTCCTAACACATCCTCAATGAGTGGAAGAGAATCTTCTTCTTGGTTCAAGTCTTTAATCTGTGGTTTTGAGCGATCTGTTTTCCAGGATGACCTAGCAGGAAAAGCAGGGGTTAACACCACAGGTTTTCAGACACCCACCTGAAAGGCCAATTCCTAGCGAGTCAAGGACTTCTCAGGAGGCGGGGGGCTTTCTGGAACCCCAAGCCCTTCGACTGAACAACGTGTTCAAACCCACCAGTTCCTACCCACAGGAGGCTGCGTTCCCATGACCTTGTTCCCGTAACGCCAAACGCCGTCTTCCACAGACACACTCTTCCTTAGCTCCCTTCGTAAAGGGTTTTATCTCCCAAAATAGTTGAGCTCGGCACTTAATGATGTTTTTCTGCAACAGCCATGGCTCTCGACAACGGAGAGTGTACTGGCCCTGGCTCTCACGACAATGCAAACAGCGGCAGCTGTCCAGGGAGGCTGGATGCTCCTGTCCTGGGCTCTGCCATCTCCCACGTCCAGCTGCTTTTGCTGACTTTCAAAATGGCTTCTGTACTCTGCCTTACGTACGTTATTAAGGAACACTAAGGCTGCTTCTGTGCTCTATCCCTCCTCACTTGTTCCCTTTTATCTCTTTGAAAGTTTAGAGGATTGCTTTAAATAATTCAAACTTATTGTTTCCATAGCACTCAGGGGAAACGGGTAGGAAAAAGAGCAGAGACTTGACAAACAAACAGGATTCTCTCATCTCTTCTCAGCGATCGAGCTGGTAGGTAAGACTCACCTGCCCCCGTTTCTCTTGTAGTTGTCTGGTACATAATGAGGCTGTAATTAAATAAAGATTACGGTTAATAGCAAATAAAATTTGCAGGGAAGAGAGTGCTGGTCTACCAAATATTCTGGAAGGACCAACCCAGGACTCGCCTGTCTGACACTTCAGAAATGCCAGTGCACGCCTGGCGCATCTGGCGCGTCAGAGTTCAAAGGAGAAGGCGTAACCACGTAACAGGGCTGAGTTAGAGCCAGACTTATCATCTGATTCTTCATGTCTTCTCAAAAATGTCAAGCCATAGACCACCATGATAAAAATCACCTTTGCTTTCTGCACAGCACAAGTCTGGAACCATCTCTGAACTCACTCCAAAAATCCCTCTCCTCCCAGGAGGGAAAGCGCTGACTTCTGCCAGCTCGGACACTTCTGTGCTCCGGGACAAAGCAGCGCCCACACCGCACTGGGGGTGCACAGTGAAGAGCTGCTGCTTCACGGAACGGGGGAAAATGAGACAGTGAAACGAACAGATGGAGGATGTTACTGGAAACGGTACTTCATGGTTCTGCTGGTTACCTGGCCGCTGGCTTTTTGAGAAGACACCCATTTTCAGCGATAGTTCTATACCAAGTAAGCAGTATGGCATTGGACAGAGCAGGGAAATGCTGCTTTTCTGTATTGGGAATCGCTGTTCAAAGGCACTGCTGAAAAGCCCTTTTTAAGCGAGTTTATTAAGACATAGAGTAATTCCACCAAAGGCGAGCAAGCCTGGCATCCAGACTGCGCGCGCTTCCGCGTCAGCTTCCTTCGCTTTACCCAGCTTCATTCACAAACTGAGCGCCAGGGGCTTTCCCAAAATATGTCCGGTCTTGCAGGAAAAAGTGAGGGAGCGAAGAGAAGAAGCACTTACTGAAAAGTCTCTCTTGGGCGTGAGTTTCTTGGGGAAGTGGTCAAAGGCATAGGGCTTGGTGCAGACAGGGTAACGGTTCCGGTGGATCTTGTAGAAGAGGTGAGCGGATTTATCGAGGCGGTAATCACAAATGTACACATCCTGCTCCTTCACGCCTTTCGGCCTCCCTGCCGTTTCAAAACAAAGCACACAGGAAAAGGTGCTCATCAGATTCAAGAAGAAACACACGGAAAACCAGAGCAAGAACAAGCCACACGCAGCGTCAGAGAAGCAGGGGGCTGGCAGAGCTGCTCAGCAGGACGGCAGGCATTCCTGCGTGTCCTCCTCGATTCACGGTCGTAACAGAGGACACCTCGCTAGCTCAATTTAAGAGGAAAACCTGGACACTCCAACCAAACAGTACCCAAACTTTCATAAAACTATTATCAACTGCCATCACTTTCTCTTCCCCGCCCAGCACAACCCCACTCTGCTGCTGTGTCTCCAGCACTGGCCCTCTCAAAACAGAAATCACTGTCCCAGTGCTACAGCCCTAGTGCTGCCTCAGCTCTGACACCCCGTAAACACTGGCTACGGCCTTTTTACAGCAGGAACCATTTTAGCAAACTTCCCAAATGATCAGACAGGTGTATGACGTTTTATTCCTCGCCCCGTGAGGTCTCCTTACCTTTGCAGTAGGTGTACAGGTCCAGAACGCAGCACGTTCCCACCACAGCCTCTAAGGGGATAATTTCATACAACGGCACCCGGAAGAGCTCATTGTGGTAAAACTTTCGAGAAGGGGAATGATGTGTTTCGTGTGGACGGAAATAATGATGACCAAATGCAAACCGCTCCTCTCTGTTCGAAGGTGTAAAGGTAAGAGAAAGAGAGAAACAGAAGGGGGGGAAAAAAAAAAAGACTATTTCTATAAGCCCGTGATACAACTTTACTTAATGCCCGTCACTTAATTTTGAATTCTCTATCCTGCACTTCTGCAATGACTGTGACGAAAAGCGAAGTCACATGAATATTACACACTCAACTTGAACCCCTTCGGCAAGTGGAAATACCCCTAGCGGGGTTTTTAGGAACACAGCAGGCTTACCGTGCCGCTGCCTACGGGGCACACGCATTTAATCGCATTCCAGTGGCTCAGCAAGTCAGCGACCGCCAGCTGAGCCAATCCAGCTGCCAGCTCCGAGAGCGAGCAAAGGGCATCAACTTGTCCCTCTCATCCCTCGCTTAAACCTCCAACCTCCCACGTTTTTACTCCGCAGTCACGGAGCACAGGCAGAGACACGTGGGAAATCGTCGCGCCTCTGCAACGGAACCGTGTTCAGCCCGGCCTTTTCAAGCCATGGCAAGACTGCCGGGATCAACAGGCAGGCACACGGAATGTCACAAATCCAAAAGACGCCTTGAACATACTTCTCATTTTTCCAGAGTTTTTCAATGCGGAAAATATCGAGTTTCTCCCTGTTGATGTGGGACAGCAGCCGATACGACTGCCGGACAGGGTGTCCATCGGGAGTTCTGCGGCTGTCTCTCATCAGGTAAACACAATCACCTGGCAATAGGCACAAAACACACACCTGTAAAGAACTTTTCATGAGTCCAGCACATCAAAAACGGAGCAAAATGGTTCATTAAAACTAACGTGACAGTGCTACCTGATGTTGAACTGTAAAGAGCGATGGAAAACCAATGCAGAACCCGCAGGAGGAGGAAAGGTTCCCGTGAGCACCGTCACAAAAGTTTTACAGCCAGAACTAAACATAACTTAACTGTGCACCCAGGCTGGAAGTACCAACGTGTCATGGGTCAAGATAAATTATGACAGACTGCAGGATACGTAACAAAACAAGTTTTGATTAGGAAAATGTGTGGAAATGAGTGATAGCTGCAATGTTTAAAGAATAAGTCTTTAGGATTTAAGAGAGAAGATACTTAGAGAGAAGACGATTATGAAGACAATAACTCATTGATGGAGAAGCCCCAAGCCTTTGATGATTCCAGCAGAACTCAAATAAGACGCGTAGCTCAGGAAAGGCAGACAGAACTCAAGAAGGGCTGATCGATCACACAACGACCCCCCTGGCACCTGAAGTTTTTCCCAAGTGCAAGCCCTCAACAGGTCCCTAAACGTCTATTTATTCCTTTTGTCCCAGGAGCGAATTAACGCTTCCACTGCTCTGCTCCACGGAATGGCATCAAACCCTCCTCTCCACCCCCAGCCGTGGCTGCCCCTCTCGCTGCTACGCTGCACCCTTCTTTGGGACGACGACTACCAGTCGATGGGGTGAAAATACCGCCGCTCCGCTCACACAGCCTGTCTCCTGCCGGGGAAAAGCTTTCATCAGTGATGTTCACAAAGAACCTCAGGAGTCTTGGAGAACGTTTGGGAAACGCAAACTATTACTGAAAATAGCGCTGGATTTAGCACATGGTATTTAAAAACCAACTCCATCTTTTCTGTTACTTATCTCACAATGAACAAAAACCCGGGAGGTCCCACGTGATAAAAACTTAAACCCACCCTGGGTAAGATCCGAGGTGATACAGCACAGTATTCTAGCTGGAAAAGTGGGCAGCAGCAGATGCTTAGAAGGAAAAGCACAGGAATAAGGCATGGATAAGAAACAACTTCCCACGGTATCCCCTTCAGGCTTCCCTTAATGTCCATTTTACGGCCTTTTAGACCTAAAGGCTACAGCTGGACCACTGTGCAGAAACAGGCAGGGATTAATCCTTCCTCCAGGAATTGGCCTCATCTTTCTGGAACCATCTCTACTCTCGACCTCTCCAACTTCCTCCTGCAACGCTTTCCATAGTTTAGTTGTGGCTTCGTAAAAAAATACTCCCTGCTGTTTAAATACGGCGCCTGCTAATTTCAGTGTTTGCTCCCCAATTCCTACATCGTTGTGCTTGCCTGTGCTTTCACGATTTCACGGACTTTTATCACGTCACCCCCCAAATCATCTGCGTAGACTCTGTTCACTGTGAAGATGTTTCGTGTCCAACTACCCTCGTCACCGCGCTCACGTTCACAAGCAGTGAGGCGCTCTGGGACGGGATGACACGAACGGTTCACCGCACGCAAGAGGCAGACACGCTGTCAGATTACAGGATGGCACTGTTACTTTTTCTGGTTTGTTCACAATAATTTCTAATACTCAGTTTGCCTCTCACTCACGACAAACGTTTTTCTTATGTTCCCATTGAACGGCAACGCCTCCTGGATTTTGTCCCCCTAAGCACACACCTATGATTGTGTAAGGGCAGTTATGTCTATTAGTGATGTCTATTTTCCTTCCTCGTACTTGACTGTTATTTAATCAGCAGGTTTGGTCTCTGTTACTTCCACAGCTTAACAGAAAGACGCCAGGGAACCACCACGTGCAATGCGGCCCCAGGTTCAGGAACGCCTCCGCTTTGTCCGACCTTAGCTTATAACCAAATTTAGGATTAAAGTGCAGGACGTGTAATGATGTTTTCAGAAATCTCATCTCATTTATCAATCCTGTGTAAGTTTAAAAGATGCTCCTAAGGACTCCTCATATGCCAAAATCACTTTGAGGTTTTACATCGTCACCTGTCACTGTAACAGCGGGGCACAACGCATCACACTATGACAAACATCCTCCGACTTAAACCAGAGACGACACGGGCCCTGCGGGCACTGACACCTGCCGAGCACCACGAGGCCAGCTTTTAAACCTCCTGGTATACCCGGATCGCTATTAAACTAACAGAAGCCGTAGCTGTAGGGAAGAGAGAGAGAGTTTTATTCTGGCTTGCCCAAGTAAAACATGGACTGAAGACAGAACGACACAGGCTTGCACATAAGCCAGCAGAGCGCAAGCTCGTGAAGGATTCAGCGTGTGTTGGCTGGCGATGAGCCTGTACTCACCTGTATTCTGAACTAAAGCTGGGACAGTAACATCTTCATTTTACTAAGTTAAGGATGACTTTTAAGGAACCCACCTCCCTAATTCCTTTAAAAGACTTGTAGAGAAAAAAAGTCAGGTACATGCTGAGAGCAGCTGCTGGCGTCATGCAGAATGTAAATAAACCCACCCATTTTGGGCTGTTATTTTAAATTGGCTGCTTTCAACTCTCCCTCCCTATCTCCTCAGTGAGAATAAAGCAACTCTAGTACTTACTGAACCTGGCTAAAAAAGACGCATTCAGAAAGAAATGTACAGGGATACTCTCTTGCCCTAAGGCTCAGGAAGCCCGATTTAAATTCAAGTTTATCCAGCCGTTACTAACTAGTGAAATAGCTACCGCGCTGTCGCGAAAGGGAGTTTACAGTCCTGTGTTTTCAAGGAAGAAATGCGGCTGCTCTTGCTGGTGCCTCAGAGCTAAAGACACCTGACAGTTTCTGGCTGTGTGGGTTTTCCAAGATCCATTTTGACTTCCCTTTAGCAACTCGCATCTGAGGTAGGACTCCTCGTTCACTCTGCAGGATGTGACGGACCAACTGATCAGAACCATTTCCATCATCTCCTGGTGTTACATAATTTCTGCAGAGGAAGCACGTCTGTAGCATATCACTCAGCAAGTAGAACTGTCAAGAAACTAAACCACAAGTCCTCTAACCAGAGAGTGAATGTCCCTTACCGACACAGGGGGATTCAACCACAGTGAAGCGTGTGTGCTCACACACTTGGAAGCTTTTCAGTCTTGTTCCTCAAAAACATGAGTTCTCAAGCTTGGAACTGGAAGACAAACTCATTCAAGGTACAGACACAGTTCCCCAGCAGCAAGGATGGACCAGTTTGCAAGGGAAGGCAATGGCCTCGAGAGCACTTTCAGTCTTTGTCGCAAGGTCTTTGTAATACACAACACACCGGAAAAATGTAAGAGCCTACACGTATAGGGACTGTAGGGCTGAAGGTCACAATGGTCTCTTTTGTCTTGGAACCTGTAAACTAAAACTGGCCTTTTAGGAACCAGAGGGAGCAAAAACCTGTTTCTTCTACTGTCTCCAAGCTGCTTTTTATGTCTGTGCACCCGCATCACAACAACCCCTATAGGCAGGCGTTGTGCCTCGGAACTGTTCATGGAGAGCTGGAGACCAGCAAGGAATCCATGGATTCCCCTTTGTCTGCTGTAGCTGTGTCTTCCTTTCCAGCACCTTCTGGTTAGACACCTTGCTCAATCTATTCCTGCAACTGCAGAGGCCCTTGGTGCCTACCAGTGGCAGTCTGGTCTCCTTTGCTCTCTGCCAGTGCTACATGGAGTGCAGCCTTGTAGGGACTTCGCTAATTCAAGTCACCAAGATCAGAGTAGAGCTACGTGAGTGAAATATAATGTCTCATGACAAAAATCACCTTAATGCTACGACTGACTGGAAGATGCCACAAAACCCAGCTAAAACGGAATCCACTTTAACGGAAAATATAAAAGCAAGTACTGACACAACCTTAGAAAGGGAGATACTCTCCAGCAAGAAACCCAGCAAAACCCAAGAAATGAGAAAACCAAACGGCTGACAGGACAGACAGCGCAGAGCAACAATGAAAAAGGCAGATGGAATGCAATCATGAATCCTGCAGAGGGGATAAAGAACACACTGTTCTGTGACCATTTGGGGTTTTTTTAATCTCCACCTTCCTGAAGACTCTCCCATGCCCCTCTAGCAAACATACCCCAACTGGTTTTACTTATTCAAGAGCAGTTCTCTTAATAATTATATAGACTTCTTTCTAACCTTGTATGTATCTGTAGGATGAAATAAAAAAAAATAATAATCAGTGGACTGAAGTACGGGGCTGTGTAGCTGCCTCTGAAAGACTCAGTCAGGGCTCTGAAGCCACGTCCACCAAGACACACTTTAGGGAACAAACAAGCAGCAAGTCAGACGTTTTAATGACCATTCTACACTAAAATGCTGAAGGCCTGATGGCCTTCTTTGCCTTTACTTAGTTCTAAAGGTTAACTACCAGAAGCTGGCTCAGCATCTTCCTTCTCCGGCCAGGAAGAGCCCCCTCTGTGCTACAGGTAATGCACGTTTCTTCCTCCAGCAGCCTGTGAGAACTCTTACGTGTCCCTCCCCTAAGAGCAGGGTACAGCTTCCTACTCGTAAAAAGACAGAAGCATTTCACACAGGGCGATGCCAGAAATCCCTGTACGCTCTTATCTGACGGAAATCACGGCAGCGACCAGAGTTAGCACATACCTTGGCGCAGCAGCAGATCATCCCGTAACAAGCATATATAATAAACACAGCCAGGCTGGGCATAATGGGGACGAGGGATCATGGGAACCTCCTGAATAAAAAAAAAAAGAAAAAAGGAAGGAAATTCTGAAATGCAAAAATGGGGCTGATATCCTTTCGGAAATAGGCAGAAGTGGACAGAGAGTAAGAACTGACACTTAACGTGATTAAACCTAAACCAAGGAAGCCACACCATGCAGTGAGGATCCCAACACCGGTCTTGCCAACCTCAATTAATATAAATGCAAGAGCTGCTTCAGTTTATAACCGCAGTCAGGAAGAGGAGACTTTTTTTTTTTACCCTGTTCACAGATCGAGGTTCACACTGCTCACACAAGTAGTGCTCAACATCAGAGTTCACGCCCATACAGTCACAGTGCTGCCAGACCTAGAAAAACAGATGCATCCCAGTTAGAAATACCGGTGGGAGGTTTTATTCACAAATGGCATTGTTAGAAATCCCTGCGGTAGATTTTATTCACAAATTGCATTTTCTCAAAAAAATACGAAGGAAAGCAAGAAAACAAGCTTCCTGAAGGAAAGTCGAGATTTTCTCTGAACTATTTCACTCTATGTCAGAAGACAGACAAGATCCCCATGGCACTGGTGGTGTAAAAGCCCCAAATTGTTGACATTAATTCTGCTCGCCTAGACAGGAGTGGCTGGCAGTTTCAGACAAGTGCGACCTCCTCTCTATAGAAAGGCAAGTTGCATTTCCTCTGGGAAAACAACATCTCTCGGTTCTTTTGGAGAGAAAATGAAGGTCTGAAGAGGTCATTAACGCTACTAGCTACACCGAAACTGCTGGTGGGAGTTCCACTGGTTATGGAGAATAGAAAAGAGCACCAGGCTGCATTTTGTGTTCCCCCTGCCTCACCATGCACTTTTCACACTGGATCATGAGTCCTTCATCTTTGTAAAGGCCACAAATGCAACGGATCACGTCCTCGTCCTTCTCGTGCCCGTTTTCTTTCTCACAGACCGATGTCTCGCTGCTGTCAGCTTCACTTGCTGTCTCTCCCACAATTTCATCAATTTGGGCAGACGCCTCGTGGCGAGCGTTATAATACGCTTTCCGTAGCCGGCACACATCACGTCCAGTTGGAGATTTTCTGCCGTAATATTTCTGAATAAAAACAAACCAAAGAAACAAAAACCCATTTTTTTTTTCCATGCTTTGTGTGCATTCCTCCTGTCTGCACGCTCCCTCCAAGGTGGCTTCACTAAAGCTGCATCCCCCGCCGTGGTGTACACCTGTCCATCTACTCCCTTGTTCTGAACAGCAGGCCCATGTATCTTACACATGGCACTGAAGAACAAGGTGCCTCTTCCAAAAGGTGCTGAAGTTTCTTTGGGTTAGCTACACGTGCCTGCTCTCGACCTTCTCTTTGCCTGACCTAAGGCAACCGAAAAGCACATGAATTGCTGTCAACGTCTGTTCATCAGAAACGGATCACCACAAATTCTCTCTCTCTAAGATATTTTTCTTCTTTTCCTACCATAAGTCAGCAAGAACATGGAACGAGGGTGTATCCCACTGTCTATGCCACAGCTTGAAGGCCAGAGAGAGCCTCACCTCCGCATTTCGGAAGACCTTCAGCATGTCCCCATCAAAAGCTTCCACCGTTTTGTAGTACCCAGTCAAGATCTGCTTCTCAATGGTGGCAAGGTCCAACGGGTCAGAGATCTTTTCATAATAGTCTGCATTTCTAAAAACGGGAATGTATGCACAATGTCATTTCCACCAGCAATTCAGAGCTGTGCAAATCCATCACGGAAAACCATGGGGTGCTCGGAGAAGCAAGTACTTACTTTTTCTTTGGGGGCAGGTTCAGGAGGGGAGTTGCAAGAGCCTGCCTGGAGGAATCTGTAACAGGAACACACAGTTTAGCAACACTTACTTGAGTAAAACTTAAAGAGACAAGTAACCAGCAACATTCAATGCAGGTTATAAAAAGGCTCCTCAGCTATCTGAGGCACAGGGAATTGAAATCCTTTTGCATTTCTACAAGTTGGCTGCTGGAATCGGACTGCACGTATCAAAACGGAGGACAGTTTCCTTGCAATTCTGTCAATTGTATCACTTTGCTGAACAATCAATTTAAAAGGATAGCAACATCTGCAGATTCTGGTGGCACGGGAAGGGGTTGAGGATAAAGCAAAGCGATTACTGGTTGCAGGAGAAAAGAAAAAAGAAAGAAAAAAAGGGAAAGATATTTATCATCCTGAAATAAACTCATTTTTTCTATTATTTTCTATTCAGAGAGTCCAGCGTTCCAGAGGCTGAAAAAGTCTCCATGGAGATTTTTTTAGAAGTGTCACCTTCACCTTTATAGGATATGATGCTATCACATATTTCCTTGAAGATCTGTGCCAGGCGGGCAGCGCGAGCCACTTCGATATTCTCTTCAGCTGCGGCCAAGCGTCGTGTTCTCACGGAGCGGGAGGTCTGAAGGGCTGAAAACTGGGTCATGAAGACATCTGAAAGATGAAAGAGAGCAAACCCAAATTATTCCTAAACAAGAAATTAAAGATCAAATTGCAGCATTTTTTCTGATCCAGCACTCCACCACCAATTATTAAAATTAACAAGTTTTCTAAGCTACTGTAACAGTAAAAGGCTTCAGCTTCATATTCCCAAGTTCGGCTCTTGCTGCTTAGAGCTCATCTAAACAGTTAAGCTGTTATCAAAGTATTTTATGGTGCTGGAGCAAATACAGCATGTCATAAAATTCCCCCAAAATACTCTCCAGCTTCTCATGTACCTGTCAGCAGGGACCAAACCCTGCATGGCTGTGAAGATTACGGTCCTACGAACAGACTGCTATTTGTGGAGCAGGATTAATACATTTTTCCCCATAGTCGTATTTTGTCCCACTCCCACAACTGACTGCATGCCAAAAAGCTTTGTTCTCTAAAGGCCTCAAATCCACCGAATTATGAGGATAAATGACAATTTTCAAAGTCAGCGCAACTGCTTCTGGTCTAGGGACACAGAAAGCAGAAAACAGCCCTTCTCTGTAAGGGCCCAATCATGGAAAACATTAAATATCATCCTCTTCCTCCTCTGATCAACCACTCTTGATGAAATGTGAGACATGACAACTTCTACCAGGACTTGAGAGACATCAGGGCTGCTGGAGGAACACAAACAAATCCAGCAACCAGATGAGTGGTTTATCTAGCAGGAAATTCTCATTCTTAAGAACACAGCATTAAGTGTTTCGGAGGAAACTGCAGAAGCCCGTAACGCAAAAAACACAGTGAAACAGTGAAAGAGCTTCTGTCTGACCCCGCTACGCGAAGCTAAGGGCACGCACACACAAACACATACGGAGGGGTTTTATCTGCAGAGCATTCCCCGGGTGTATCACAAAACGTCTACGGATCTTGCAGTAACTTGACGTTTGATTTACACTCAGAGCTCACTTCAACTCCTGCCAGGCACGTCACACAGGTTCTCCAAGCAGCAACCTGAGGAACCTCTGTTGGCCTCACCAGATTTAATGTTGCCGTCGTCCCGACAGATTCCGTTCCAGCGGTTGTACAGCGACGTGCTGTGGAGATTGTCGCTGACGTGCTTCACCTCCTCCTGTTTTTGTCGAATCTTTTCCCAGTTTCGTACCAAAAATACGTGGTGTTTTAGCACAAAATTCCTACAGAAATTGGAAAAGCATTCAAGAATCACCTTCGTACTGTAAAATAAATTCCTTAATGGGGGGAAAAAGACAGATATTCAGAGGTACACTCCTGTACCTCAGTGGAGAGGAATTCCACCCTAGCTGGCTAAAGGAGAACTAAGAACTGCTGAGTCAGCCATTTCACGATGCCCTATCTTACAGAAAAAATTAATTTCAACATCGGCACGACACTCCATTTCTGAGGAAAAGCCCGCTGAAATCATTCCTTACCTTTCTCGGTTAGACATGGGCTTCATCTGAAGCTGTGGTGTCAGCCTTGTTGGCGCGTTCACACTTTCACTGGGCTCCTCTGGGATGTGGCCCCTCTGGAAAACAGATCATTCTGATAGACAGGAAAAACTGTGCCAAGAACTCAGCAAAGCAGTACAAGTAGTTCCTGAGACAGAACCTGGAGTATTTCTCTACAGTACTTCTCTGAAGCTGAACATATACAAACACAGTTTTTCAGTCTGATGTCACAAACTGTTTTCCTATTAACCTTTATCCATGACAAAAGCTGTCTTTACTACTTACTCTCTTCTTTAGTTTGTGCTTTGACTTCCTTTTCTCTTTCGACCGTCCAGGCCTTCTGTGGGTGCTCACAGGCTGATTGCTTTTGCTTGAAAGGCCATTCATTCGCTGACTTTTACCCCCAATTATTCCTCTGCATTTGTCAAAACCGCATTTGCAGAGTTGCTTTGGGATTGAAAAAAGAAAAAAAAGCAACTATTTAAAAAAAAACTCAAAACATTTAGATTCTCTCTCGATAGCATAAAGAAACTGTTTCAGACACAACACAATAGGTTTTGTTAATCGACATTCGACTTTACAGAACTGCTTCTCCTTGGTGAGTTTTTCCAAGGTCTTGCAGGGTGATCCTTACCTGTTTTTCAACATTAAATGAATGAAAATTGTAGTCGTAAGTCAATTCAGTACCAGCAGGCATGTCTTTAAGCGCATATAATCCAATCCGGTAAACACCGTTAACAGACCTGTGGGGAAAAGACAATAAAATATTCCTAATAATTAAAAAGAAAAATGTCTTTGCGCCCACAGTGGAAGTGTTAGAGACAGGAAGCAACACTTCTGCGGTGCCTTGGATTACGCGTGTTCTTCATCTGTCCTGTTCTTTTGTTTTATCTCTTACGATAAACTCTGAAAGCCAAAAAAGTCGGTAACATCATTACAAAGAGCAGGAAGTGCTGCTTCACACAGAGAAGCTACAACCTGCATTGGCTATCACAGCAGAGCTACCCATCACCCACCAAGATTCAGGGCCTCACCCTAAATCAAAAACTTACACTGAACCTCACACCTTATGGCACAAAATGCACTAAAATTCACCCCTTCTCCAATTCCTTTACTTATTTTTTGTGTTCAAAATTTAAAACTCGATTACAATTGCTTAAAACCACTGGAATTATCAGCGAATCACAGGCTACTCTGCTGCACTGCCAGCACAGCCGATCCCTATTACGACCATCTGCTATTTCACTGTAAGTTATTCTCCACAAATTTCTCTGAGGTCCTTCCTACTAGTCTGGCACAGGATTTCTTCTGATAACGTAGCGCTGACAGGACACAGGGTGTGCTGAAATCAGACTACTTCCCTGTTTGCCTGCTTTAAAAAAAAATATTTGAATTGCCAGAAGGAAATATTGCTTTACAGCATTACGTAGGCTTCGAAGTTTGGAGCAGGTTAACAGCATGAAAAGCAACAACGTTGGACCTGCCTTGCCAGGAAACTTAGATCCTGTCTCCAAAACATCCAACGCCTGAAAACATGACGTGACTTCTCTTGTGCAACGCGAGCATGACGGCAAATACTATTTACACTGTTCAGCTTGATTCCCCTCCCTATTTTTAGATCAGATTCTCTCAGATCATCTGGTTATCTATATCTCAGCCACCGGTATACCAGTCTTCCAGTAAACAGAATATGTTTTTCTTACCATTTCTGCATCTCACAGTTAGGGTTACAGCTGTGGTTGATAAAACGAGCCTCATTGCCCATCCGATAACTATCTATCACCATTCCACTGTCCAAATTCAGGCAGTAATGATCACTGTGATTGTGGTACTGTTCAATCATCCGGTTCCTAGGAAGCAACAAAGGAAAAGTTATTTGTGGTTCTGCTTGTTGCTGCAAAGCAAACAGGGAGTAACACAGCAACAGAGCATTCAAGAATTCCGAGAGAGGGTTTTGAAGCAAAAGCAATTATAATCTTTTATATTTTATAGAACCGTACACCTAGGGACGGAGGAAAACCATTGTTATACCTATTTTTATAAGTCAAGGCCATTGACAGAGCTTGGATTAGAATTTAGAAATTTGCTCTTCTGGAAAGCTCCCTTTTGGGTTCTGCAGATTATTTGTATACATTTCATGTTGATAACCTGTGTACGGAAGAGAAAATGCAAGTACATGTTCTTTGGTGTGTATATGTATGCATGTGTACAACAACGAGCTGCTTGCTTTCCTTAGCTGGGACTGGGACTGGACGCGATTTCTGGAATTACATCCACCTCTTTTTAGCAAGAGAGCACCCGGAACAAGAGCCAGTTGTGTCAGCAGCTGTCTCTGCATGAGAAGATCCCTTTCGTCTTCCGATGGCGCTCTAAGAGCAGCGTGTCCCTCCAGCCTCAATTATCTCACGATGCTGTGTAGTTAACGAGACTGCAGTTTCTTTCTTTCATTGGTTATTAATGTTCCCACTTGTTCTTTTTTCTTCCTACCTATCTGCAGAAGCTTATCTCCCTGCCTGCCCCATTCTGCCCCTCGATGCCATCTCGCACAGTTCAAACCCTGCACGGAACTCACAATCGTATCAAATTCAGTCACTTGTGGCTTTTGGCATTTACAGAGCAGATGCGGCAGGCGATGCATTCCAAACACTAATCATTCCTCTATTTGACTGAGAAAACCTTGGTTGACCAAAAAAGCTGAATTCTAAGCCTTCTTTCTGGTGGCTGTGGCCAGAAAACCAGTCTTCTCCCCACCCTTACTCTCCCCTTCATTTCTGTCTAAGGATTTCCCAGCAATAACAATAGATGCTAAAGTCATTTATTGAGCCTTCCATGCTAAAGCAGTAAATAAATATTTCTACCTGAATTCTTGCTCACTAACAACTTCTCCCAGATATTCAATGATAAACTGTCCTGCTTTCAGGGGTTCTTTGGTACGAATACCCCATCCTTTCTCCTCAGCCCGGAACCTTTCCAGGCACTGCACCCATTCATGTCTCTGTATCCGCTGATTACAACACTGTTCACCACAAGGGCAGGTGTTTGGTGAACACTCCGCAAAAATCATCCTAAAATAAAAAAGAAAGAAGTTAAAGGAAGGTGAATGGCACATTTTTAGATCTATCATACAAGGGGGGGGGGGGGAATTCCTCTGTTAAACACGAGTTATTAAAGAATTAAAGTGCTTCTTGTTTTCAAGGTCTAATTTACACAAAGCTTCACAGCCTGGCTCTCACTGCTCTGCAAAGAGCAAAATGGAGCTGTCAATGGGATCCTCCTCTGAAGAAAGAGGTAGGGGAGCACCTGTGCAGCGGAGTTACCCTGCATGCTCTGTAACAAGACTTTTATCACTGGGATTACACCCAGCACAACTCTTTTCTTAAGGTATCAGCAGTTGTGTAGTAGCGATGTGAAGGCGAGGGTCAGGAGGATGGAGCCGGGCTCTGCTCGGTGATGGCCAGTGACAGGACAAGGGGCAACGGGTGCAAGCTGGAGCACAGGAGGTTCCACATGAACATAAGGAAAAACTTTTTCCCTGTGAGGGTGGCAGAGCCCTGGAACAGGCTGCCCAGAGAGGTGGTGGGGTCTCCTTCTCTGGAGACATTCAAAACCCGCCTGGGCGCGTTCCTGTGTGACCTGCTCTGGGTGGTCCTGCTCTGGCAGGGGGGTTGGACTACGTGATCTTTTGAGGTCCCTTCCAATCCCTGACACTCTGTGATTCTGTGATTGATGCAAATTATCTTATCCTAGTCAGCCAACCTATTTCTAACCTGTTAAGACAGTCCTCCACGCAGCCCTTTCCATTGTCATCATCTGGTTTCTTACAATTGCAGGTAGTGGCCTCGTAGCCAGAAAGAGGCTTGACATCCACATAGACATCTGGAGAAAAAAGAACACAAAAAAACCAAACCCAAACAGGGAAAAGAATTCTTTCCATGTGCAAAAATAGAACTATTTATCTATAATATTTTCATTCCAATTACATAAGGCAACAAAAGAAGGTGGAAGCGCCTTCGGTAGGACGACGAGCACGACAGAAAGGAGGGGTGTCATGTGACAGTGCCACCGTTAACGCATTTTAGTAATAAGATTTTACTTACTAGAACGGATTTTTTTATAAAGTGGGACATCTGGCTTTTTATACAACTAAAAGGAAGAGAAAGAAAATTTTAATATATTGCATAAGTGCATCTGTTATTCAAAAGCATCAGGGAAATTATGTTCTGGACATCCTTAACAGTTTTGTAATCGTTACTAGAAAACACGTCTGCATTCTCTTCTTTGGGCTCAGACTCATCAGCAAATAGGTCAAAAAAAGTACCTGAATAGGTAGAACTTAGGCTTAATGAGGTTGCTGTGCAGTTTTTCTAATAGATTGTTTATTCTTCCCACACTAGTTGAACAGAGCAATAGGGATAACAGATACCCTGAGGACAGACTGCTCTGAACACCCCTGCTCTTTTCAATACTGAGGAGTAATTATTGCAATCTATTTGGAGAAAGCATCTTGGGTGGAACTGCCATGTGCTGACGCTTTGGAAAGTGAAAAAAGAAAATTAAGGTGCTTATCAAAACCGTTGGACTCAATGATCTTAAGGGTCTTTTCCATCCTAAACGATTCTGTGATTCTATGTAAACTGACTACAGGTAGGAGCCAAGAGAAATGCAGATTCATCTTCTAATTAGAGGAACTTCCACTGCAGATGGAGATGACTGGAGGGAAATGAGATGCTTAGATCACATTTCATAACTTCATATATATTTCATCCTTTCAAACAAGCTTTAAGGAATCATTTCGCAGTACTACACGTCACAGACATTTACTGCATTAATAGCCTTCCCTCAGTAACGCGGCAGACAGGAACAAACCATACAGCCACTGCACAAACAAAACCACTCCGTAAGGGTTTTCAGTATTATAGGTAGATACGAGAAATGTCAGGGAAAGAGATCACAGATATTTATTATTCAAGTAATATTGAGCAGGTGAGATAGGCAGATAGCTGTAAGCAATCTCCAATACGTGGCGAGAAACTGCCCTCGGCTGAAATGTCAACAACGATCTTCACTTTCAGATCAGATTTTGGTGGTATTACAAAGAGTAGCTGGAGCCACAACCACCCTGGAATTTGTCTTGCTCGTTTACATGCTTAAGTTACATGTCTGAGAGCGCTGTCTTGCTGCTTTACCCTCAGCTTTACCCTCCACCCTTAAATCCTGTGTTAAATCACTTGGTGGAAACTTCTCAGGGAAAAAAAAGGTTTCCTATTTTTAGGTTTGCACATATTTAAAGCTCTTTAAAAAGAATGAGACTGTTAAACAGTTTCTCTCCTTTCCTCAGTATGAAAATTTCAGCTTGCAAGTGAAAAATAAATTCCACTCTGCTGGGACTGATCCAAGAAAAATAAGGCCTGAAATTTCTCAGTGCTGTTGGCAGTACATCTGAATTCTCCCGAGGCGTGTTTAATACAAGATCATTGCAGAAAGCAGGCACACTACCAAAATAAAAGTCTGCAGCAAAACTAATGCCTTTTTTCAGCAGAAATCCACAGGATTGCTATTTTGCAAGAGATGGAATAATGGAAATTATTCACATTAAATACATATGCAAATCCTTTTTTTCCTCATACAGTGGCAGCAACAAGACTCTTCATCAATACAGGGGATATATAAACATCACTTTCGTGTGAGAATCCTGCTCTTTTCTTTCTAAGACTTCTGATCATAATCTTGGCAACCCAGGAACTTTTTAGCTAGTACCTGATTGTGTTTCCACTGCCAGAGGATGTCGTAAGGCAGCTGGAAGTCGATTCTCTTTTGTCTGAGATACTTTCCTGAAACAAAAAGGTTTGTAAGTCGCACACACTCATATTCACACATCCCCAAGAGCACAAGGAGCTGCCCCCAGGCACACCGCCAAATTCTGACAGGGCCTCTCCACAACTGAAAGTCAAAAAGGCAGAAGAGCAGAATCCTCCCAGAATATTTAGTTTGTTAGCGGCAGGCACAGGGCAGGGCCCTCCACGACGCTCTCTTCTGCACTCTACCCCCTTGTCCTAGTAAACACTGGTAACTTCTGTGTAGAAATCTCACAGCTGACGCTTCCTCCTAAGCTTTTCTGTGTACACATGAACACAAGGATTTAGCACAGAGAACACAGTCTGCGTGCACGATTCATGCAAGATGGTAAATCACAATATTGCACTCAAAAGAAACTGAACTAGTTTTGGAAACAGCACCCAAGCCTCTTCCTACGACCTCTACCAAAAGAGACTAAGGAACAAATTCAGACTTGGCAAACACAATCCGAAATGAAAGACTCCAAGACGATCGGTATTTTCAGCAATAACTGAAAATCAGTTTAGGCAGGAGCTACTACTTGCACGGCAGATTTTGTCTCTATTCTAAAATTGACTGTCACCCCTAACCTCTGCCCAAAAGAAGGAACCAGACCCATTACACACTTTGTTAATGCCAGACCCGAGGTCTGACACAAGCGCTAGGTTAGTTCTAGCCACGATTCAAGTGTTCTTTTGTCATTTTGGTGGAATACTGTGTCACAGAATTGCAGTGAGAAGAGTGACTAAGGATGAGGTGTCAGTCCCAGGTCAGATTTTCCCAGCTTTTCTAAACGTTAACAAGTGCCTTCAAGTTCCTCTAGCAATAGTCTGTGGTTTCAAGTAAATTCACACGTGTACCCTCACCACTGGAAACCAAAAATGTTCACGTTTTCCTTACAATTTACTCCTAAATCGCTTTTCATTTTCAGCGCTTTATTCACCCATAGCAGGTTCCAGGAAAGAGCTAAATCTGCCGGGAATTCGCTTTCACTTCTGTGACCTCAGTGGGCGAAACAAAAGGCTCATTCAGGTGCCCTGGCACCGTGCCTGGCGCGCAGGGAAGGTCCCTCCAGCCCTCCTCAAGCGGGCACTAGTGCAGTCATCTGGCAGAGCCCTCACCCTCCTAACTGCAGCTGAACCCCTCTCCAGCTTCCCGACACACAGTAATCGAAGCAGCTCTGTCCTCAGGGCAGGAGCGCGTTCGTGTCCGCTAGCACAAAGGAACATGGGGTCGGGGCCTCGTGAGAACAGAGGACAGGATCGTGGCGCTGCAACCTGAACCTCAGCTTCCCGACAGATGGTTCCGTCGTGCAACAGGTATATGACCCAATTCAAAAAAGGAATTGAGGAAGGTCATGGTTTTGAGAATTTAAATTAACCCCTTCAGTTCTGGTGTGTGGTTATTGATTCGCACAGATCTGTCAAACTCTTCACCTGCTACTACCTCTCTGTGAAAGTCAACACAGTGTATTGAGCAAAAAAGTTCAGTTACAGGGGACAAACCAATTACACTTTTGTATTCGATGGGACAAATATTCCCACTGAACGATGTGGAATTTCCCAAACTCTTTGCATGATGGTACTTGAAGTAAGAAACCACAGCGTTTTAAAAGCTGAGACAATCACCCGAAAAAGAAATCAATCTTGGTTTATCCCGGGAGCTGCAAAAACATTAGCCTGGGAGCTCGTGACCATCCCCTCCAGGCAGTCCAGTCCAACCCTGGAAGCCCAGGACTTCTAACGCTTCTTTCTGCAGAAGGCAAAGAGAAGCCCTAAACCTCATTTCTCTTCTACCCAAGACCTCAAAACAGGGATGAAATAAAAACTTCTGTAATACCTACCTTTTCCATTCTTCCTCACTTTTATCCATGCTTAAAGACAGACACCATTAAATGCACGGGGACACGGGGGAGTTTATTACTGCATGGTTGGGTTTTGAGATTTATCAGATGGTCATAATGGGCTATTCTACCACAGTATTAGTTTGAAAAGGAAACTATTGTACTGCATGTAAGCAAAAGTATTACAGCAGTTAAAGCAGGTTTTAAACCAGACTGGTATTTTCGTAGGGTAAACAGAAAATGAGCACAAAGTTCATGTAAAAAAAAAAAAAGCCTCAAGTCAAACTTTTGCACTGAAGAGCAGAGGCAGATGAGTGTGACCTTTGGCAAAGTTTGTACGCTGACAGACAGGAGTAACCTGGCCAGGCCGTAAAATAAAAAAAGAAAAAAGGGAAAGAGGCAGAGAGATTGAGAAGTCCAGAGTACTCCTACGCCACCAAAGTGTGATTCTGGTTTCCCAACGTAAAACACACGTGAAGTACCCACCAACGTGAATAGGTGCTGGAAACAATCCATGCTCGTGCTCTCCAGGAGTGTACTCCAGCTTCTCCTTCTTTAACTGTATGAGGCGGCTCTTCGGACTGTGGAGACAGCAACAACAACAACAAACCAGAATGAAGCACATCTGTCATTTACAAACCCTGCATTTTCTGTTTGAATCAAGGCACAAATGTCTCGAACATCAGGCAAGAGAATAATCATACAAATGGCAAAAAACCTGATTTCCAGGCTGCTTGCCAAATACACACCACATCCATTTCAGAACTTGTGATTTTCGTCCATAGCTACTATTCAGGCAACACCTAATGGGACACCATCAACTTCAAATGCCCAGTATGTGACAGGTCAGTATTAACTAAAATTACAAAAATAAAAGAAGATCAACAGATCCTATCTGATGTTCCTTGCTCAGGTATTTGACACGTTATACATGCATAGTGCCTGCTTTCCTGATTGCTAACAGCAAACATTCTGCTCCTTTAGAGGGCTGTCCAACAAGAAAAGCAGCAAAAGAGCAGAAATCAGAGTTAAAAGAGCAACGAGATGCTCCCTTTACAGAAGGAAAAGATACAGTAGGAGGTTAGAACGGTTGCACAGGTCAGGCAGATGTCAAACCACCCAGCTGAGTAACCTGCCTTTTATAAACACCTCCTTTTGGCCACTGACAAACTGAAAAGAAAAAACTGGTGTGGTTGTATTTAGTACTGCAGCCCTGCCACACTCAGAAGAGATTTCTAAATGTTAAATACACCAAAGATTAGAATTATGTTAAAGCCTATTAAAGTTTGCTGAAGTTTTTTAAGGGATTTATTTTAATAACTGGACATACAAGTGAAAGCTGACTCAAACACCATGATGATATTGTTTAGCGAGTGAATGGAAAATGCAAGTTCAAAACAAATTTTGACACAGATAACAGCAACTGGAAACAATTACTAAAGGTCAGAAGCAGAACTGACAGATGGCAACAAGTTGCAGTTCGCGTACCCTTCTAACCCTTTCGGGATTTCTGGTACTTATTTCACAAGTATAACAAGTTACTAAATCTTAGCAAAACAAAAGCGGAGGCATGCTGCTGAAACGAGGGCTCTGTTGAGCTAAATGCTGTATAGACTCCGCTTTAAACAACTGGAGTTATATGGCAAGGCTCTAGTTATGATGATACACTTGCATTTAACTTAACGAGCGGAGGCTGATACATAGCTGTCTAACCAAAAAGCAGCAACATTCCCCTAAAGATGATGGTTTTTAAAAATTATGACCCTCTGTTTACTGATGGCAGGAATCCATTTCATTCGCTTTGGCAAACAGGCAGCTCCTTTGCCCATCAGGCAAAAATTATATTCTAGAGAGGATTAAAAAAAAAACCCAACCCCCCCCCAAAAAACAAACACCCCCCCCCCCCCCTTCTATCCTTCCAAGTTGGGCTGCACTGAATCACTAAGACTTGCAAAGAAAGACCATGAAGTAACAAGACCTGGAAAGCAAGTTCTTATCAAGAGGAAAGAGAAAAGTATTCGAAAAGGCAAAGTGTGAACCCCCATTTCCAAGAGGCAAGCAAATCCTTACACCAAAGGCAGAGAAAAAAGGAAAAACATTCAACAGAAAGGTGACCTAATTTGAGCCAAATGGGCACCCTTTAATGCCCACACATTCAGTGTAAAGGAAGCCAATGGAAAAATAAATCATGGTAAATAAACTGTGAGGAGGAAACCAGTGTGGAAAGGAAATGCAGAAGGCAATTACCTAAACCCACAAAATATAACATGAATTTCTTCAGGCACTGCAGGCACACCCATCTTAGACCTAGTCACAAAGAACACCGGGGAAAGCACCTACTCTGTTTTCCTTCCAAACACAGCAATGAAGTATTGTCAGAGGCATGTGAAAAACTGCTATGACAAATCAGGAGCTGAACAAAGGCCATCGGTATTTCAGGGACTTCAGAGGGAAAAGGCTGAGATGTCAAAATAAAGCATAATTATTAAAAAAAAAAAAGGGACTATACTAAAATAATCAAGTATAAACAACACACGCAGTTTTATAAGCATAAATACCATGCAAGAAAAGCCTCATGAATTAAAAAAGGCCTCTCTACACTCTCAAGAAAAGGTCCACATCAGCAGCCCCACGTATTCCCACTGGGAAGACGATGAGCTCTTTCAGGCTGGCGGTTCTGG
Source organism: Leptosomus discolor (assembly GCF_034619465.1). Lineage (NCBI taxonomy): Eukaryota > Metazoa > Chordata > Aves > Leptosomiformes > Leptosomidae > Leptosomus > Leptosomus discolor. The sequence goes on from NC_141416.1 coordinate 2,839,899, forward strand.
GCAGGCAATAAAGGTTCTGGTTTTGTGTTTAGCTCCTATCTTTATGACAAGACTCCTACTTTGCTGAGGCATGCTGACGGCCTTGCAGAAGCTTAAATTCGGTGTCAGGGCCCTGAGCACCACTAACACGCCTTTATGAGCCCCGCCAGCCTCCCGTGGGGCTTCCACCCACACCCTCTGCCCATGGCCCCCGCAGATCCGTTACGCTCAGCCCTGGGCAGTCAGTCCCTGCCTGGACTACCTCGTCCTGCACCCACCTCCAGCCCAGCCACCACCACAGGAGCTGTGGATCCGGTGGCTGAGCCACAGAGTGGCTTCCTGGCTGGACCCGGGACCTGCCTGGCAATCCTGGACTGTGTTTGACCCCATCACTAGACCTGATCCTGACCCGCGGATCGACTTCCCCACTCAACCCCGGCCTGCCTCGTCACCGCACACTGGTCTGGCTGTCCCGACTCCTGGCTGACGCTGGGCACCATTGCCTGGCCTGTCCCACTCGCCTCACTCGGGGCTGGGGCAATGACAGCAGGTTTCTTTTCCTACTGCTCGGATCCCATTCTGTTTGAGCCATTTTTTAACTAAGCTGGAGTACTTACTAGCTACATACACCTTGCTACACATGGCGCAGGCTGCAGGAATTCCCAGGACTAAACCGTCCGTCCTTGCAGCCTCCCAGGACCAGGCGACCCTGCGCTGCTATCAAGGACAAGCACCTGCTCATTTTCATACCATGCTCTTTAAGATGTTTCCCTTGACAAGCCAATACAATGATGGTTGCAGCTGAAAATCAAAAGTTCTCTCCAGAAAGCCAGGATCACTCTCTCCCTTTTTCAGGCCAGCCAGTTAAAAGAGGGTGAGACCCCACCAGTAATCCCAGCGAAATGGCACCTTTGAACATTTCGGGTTAGCCTGCCTTCCACAGTAAGCTGGAGGAGCACATCTCTGATCATCTGACAGGCTGAAACATAAGCCTGGCTAGATAAGAAATGCCTCCCTCTCTATAATCCACTGCCTAAAGTTGTTTGTTTCAGTTTCTGTAGGGACAAATTTAAAACACCCACTTTGTAAATGGGCCACTTATCAACCACAGACTAAGCCGGCCTCTCTTTGCAAGCTCCCAATAACAGAGCAATGGCAACGCGGGTTTTTTGCTGAAGATGAGAATATTTTGTGCCACTCTGCAAAGGCTGAACATCAGGCTTAGTCTCAGAATGTCAGTCTAAAATCTCAGGCGAATTAAGAAGGGAACAAAGACTAGAACCACAGTCATCTTCCCCTACCTCCGTTTCTTTCCATCCCTCTCCTTTTCTTTCTGATACCGTGTTCCATTTCTGTTCCCCCTCTCCAGCTTCTAGTGTCTTCTCCCTACACTTACCAGGTTGGCTGGGATTAGCTCTGTGAAATGCACAACCACATTTTCGAGGCGCAGAGCCCAATTTGCTCTCTCAGACCACAGTCTGACAAACATTTTAAGTCTGTATAAGCTGGCTGTGATGCTCCCCACCTCTTCCTGGCGTAACTGTACGACTGCCAGGTTAACTGCACCAGGAAACCTGCAGTGGAAGGTTAAAGTTCTTCTGAATCACTACCCCAGCCCGGTTCAGTTGTCCTGGTCACCATGATGGGACAAAGGAATGGGGAGCACAGGAACAGGAATAAGCCACAAAGGTGAGGAGAAAGCAAAGCTGATTCTTTCAGTGCCGTGGTAGCGTATGCCAACCTAAAGCATTTGCTGAGCTGCAATTCATCCGCAGTTCATTTGCACTGTCATTTCAATTCAGCTGGCTGATTTTTCAATTGGTTTGCTTCTAAAATGTTCAGCTACCTCCGCTGAGTCACCCTGCAGCTCCACAAACTCTAACATCAGCAAAATGGAGGCACTGTAGGAGCAAGGTGCCTATCACGTGGCAACACCAGGGCCCAGCAGAGCAACAGGCCTGCACTAAGCTACGCTGTCCCTGCAACCGCAGTCTGTGACGAGCTGTGGACACCTACGGCAGGCGAGATGCAGTTCAGTGTCAATCACAGCAAATTCTACAGGGTACACTTCTGCAATGAGGACTCGTATTTGTTATTACTGGTAAGAATCATATAGGGTATAAAAATATGGTGTTTCCCTACACAATATACAACATTTTAATTAATTACTAATGTACTAATGATTATTCAATTTCTTTGGTGAACTAGACCTTCCACTCCTCCAGGAAAGCCACTGCTGGGTAAACAGATAATGACTCCTGCACAAAAATCTTCCTTTGTTTTCAAAGCTTGTGCAACCACACACTGAACGTCGCTTCAGCAAAAGCTCTGTGTAATTCTTCCAGGGGGAGCTGAGGATTGTGGAAAACTCATGAGGAGGAAAACTCATGTAACATCAGGTCAGTTTTGCTGTCTACAAATTACATTTGGAAACTGAATTAGAACTGAGACTGACTCCAGAAACCATTCCTTTTATTCTTAGTTCATTTGCAAGGAATCGAAGTCTGAGCTTTCTTCACTGTGTTTTAATACAGTTTCTAGACCAGGGTGAGTCGGAGTGAAATCCTGGTGAGGCAAATTGTGCAATTCAAGTGGCTGCAGAGAAATAATTCAGACTTTTTTTCTGGTAACAGTGGACTAAAACTGGCAATGAGAGGACAAACATTTCTGAGCTGTTGTTTAGCAGCTGGATGTGACCGATGCTGATGAGAGGCGGTAAACGGTAACTGTAAACCTCACAGAAACTTCCACTACTTTGTTCGTTCTAATGATGTTTAGGAAGTATTGAAGAATGATGCAATAGGGTAAGAAAATGGTCTTTAAGGCAAAGTGTCTGCAACCGAACACTGCAAACAGAAACGCAGAAAGATGCGAGTTCAACAGCCATTAACAGAGAACACAGAGACTTGTAATGGAGACAGTGACCAACACTTAACTGTACCATCACTAGAGGGTGCCACACGATTACAGAGCTGCGTTTCTGTTCTCACAACCAAGATCATGTTTTCATACTCATACAGCAGGAAGTTACATAAATAATGGGGTAACAACATGAACTTCTGCTCTCCTCTTGCACTGACATACGTTCGACTGTGCAGTAGAACTGGAACAGCAAGTTAAATCAGCAGAGAATGTAATTCTAAAAAAAAAGGGACTATTGTTCTGCTGATTTAGTTTGCTGAAGCCACTTAGCAAAGAAGTGACTCGGCGCCAGCACGAAGGAACGGTGGGATCAGCCCTTCACGCTGCCCCTCGCTGTAAGACAGGACACCTCAATGGAGATGGCCACGGCTCTCTCCCTGCCCAGCTATGCACTTCCACGCTTTCATCCAGTATCTGTGTCCAAACAACCACGCAGAGGTAGTTCAGACTGTGTGGCACCATCTGCTTCCTTGGCAGGGTAAAGTTTCCTCAGCGTTCTTAAGCAGCTCCTCACAAACACCAGTACCAGTGCAAGGGAAGAACCCAGCTTGTGGAGCAAGGGGCAAAGGGGAGACCACATCAGACCTCTTGAAGCTTCCAGGGAAGCGCAACACAAAATGTGACGGGAGAGGGTGGGTTGTAAGTGGAGCTCAGCTTTGCCAGGGCCTTCTCCAGGAACTCGATTCCATCATCCCCCACAGCGCCTACAAACCTCGACTTTCACTTTCGGTATCCAGGCAATTCTTCAAATGCCATGTTTGCTCACTGCCTCTGAAATAAAGGTCCTCCCTTGGCTGACGAGGACTGACAACGTAACTAACATTTTATGATAAAGGAGAAGACTCTCCTCAGGTCATCTCCTAAGGCAACAGCCCTAACTTTTATGATACAATATTTGAATGCTGCATGACTGCATATACCAGTGACACACCATCCAAATGCTCCGAATTTTAGCACACCTGCTTTCCAACTATTAGAAACATAAGCAGTCTCACTTTGATCACACCTAGATCTTTGTTTCTTCCTTAGAGTTTTGATCCTTTAATCGATGCCTTCACTTGACTATGGACAAAGAATACACCAGGAGCAGCTGATAAACTATACTGTCAGTCTCCCAGCGGTGGCTTTAACTTTTATAAGTGGTCCACAACATAGTGAGAAGGTGCCAAATTTTCTCTTTTTAATGTCAGATCATATTAGAAGAGAAGCGCAACACATTTGTCCAAATGGCTGTAGAAAACTGATGTAACTACCAACAGAAGCAGAAGCAGGCTGGTTATCAGAAATGGGAGATGTCCACTTTCTAATGTGCACGAGGCTGTGAGCCAGCCGGGGTGGGGGGCGGAAAGCAAGCTGGATTTTTACTCTAAACATCTCATAGGAAATGAAGGAGATGAACTTCACTTAACTGTGAAATGAACAGGGTGCATATCTGAAATTCTTTCACACAAAAGATGCCCAGCCATCACCACGCAGTCAATAAAAACAGAAACCTAATGGCCTCTTTTATGTAGACACTGTACTCGGTACCTGAACACCTCAAGCTCTCCCAACACTTTTACTGCCATGACCGTTAAGATTGTTGAATGAAACTCTTACCTTCTTCAAGGTCGACAACCAGAAACACTTTCAGATTGCTCGAGGCTGCTTTCTGACTGGGGTTACATTTTAAATCTTCACTGAGTCAGATTCTGATAATTATCATGCATGTAATTTTTCACAGGCTTGAATTAAGTTGATGGTTTTATTTCAGCTACTCATTAGTAGCAGCTCTTTATGGCTCTAGTTGAAAGGAGACATTTTCCACTGGAATATCAGACAGCAGCTTTTCAGTGGTACTACTTTACTTACTCTGTTGTTTTGTACACATCAGAGTAGAGCCCTGCCTTCTGGTACTTCTTCTTTGGGGGACGAGGGGCTTTTTTCTCACGCTGGGCTAGAGAAGGCAAAGGCTTTTCAGTGTTTTCAGATTCATGCGGTTTCCCAAGGGCATCATGTGGACTGGGGGGTTCAGCTACTGTCTCAGAAAAACTGGAAGAAAAAGGAAAGAGTATCTTACCGTATTTATTACCATGAAGATTATTTTACCATATTTCATTACTCCTCTCTATAATCTGGTCAGCAGAAGAAAAGTCAGTGTTTCTGAACTACTGTACATCTCAGCTATTCAAAAAAAATGCAACTCAATGATCAAGATCGAGTGGTGGTTAAGCATAATCATAAGAAATGCAGGATCTTTTTATAGTAATGTTATTATTAATGACTACAAAAAGAATGTTGTTTGTACTGCTAATGTTTATCCCTTGGAGCCTCAGTTGAGTAATTTAGAAGGTGGCTTATGCTATCTGCTTTTATACTCTAAAAATAGTACACGGTAAACCTTTTCTTAGCCTTCGGGAGAGCTGTGCAACGCACCCTTTGCACATGTGGTTTCACCAACACCCTGTGAATCTAAATGCCTATACTACAGCAGTCATTTCTGAAGCACAAATGGATGGTAACTATTCTGAAGAGACATGAAGGAAGACTTCTGGAAGAGCTTGACCTGTTTGTATCGATTGTGAGGATTAGACCAGAGATGGAGCGCCGGTGCGGCCCTTTTCTAGGCAGTGACTGCACAGGCGCACACCTCATCTCCTCCTCCCCTCTTTGGTTTCGCTCCTTATTTGCTGTGTTATCACCTGATCTCACTGACATGCTGCGGTGCTGGCAAGTGCTTGTTTGTAACACAAATGAGTAACACTTTAAGATTCCCATGGTACATGTAACTCTTACAGTTACCGGGTCTGCACATGAGGAAGGAACAATCTTTGCTACAGTATCTCACCAGCAAATCTGTTACCAACTCATTAGCAGTACTCTTCACCAGACAACCTTGCTTCACTTGAGGCACAAGCACAAAACCAACAGTTTTAGACTACCTGAGGCGCCATTGCATTCTGGGGCGTGTTCAGTAACTCAGGAAGCCCCTAACCACACTCAGAGCTGACACGCTGGTTCCCTCGAAACTGAGCTCCTTAATAAACCCAAATGTAACAAGCAGAGCTCATTAGAGCAGGGCTCTTTCATGGACTGAAACGTTATACAATCAGCAATGACTATACTGAGGGTACAAAATTGAAAGGGAATTACCTCTTATTGCTCTCCTGTTCATCTTCTGGCAAAGACTTTTGTCGCTTCCTGGCCTGTTCCTCTGCCAGCCACCTCTTTCTCTTCCAGCCTTTTCGGTGATCCGCGTTCAAGTTCACGCTCTGCACTACGGCTTCAATCACGTCTGTGATGGTATCGGGCCCAAGGTGTAAGGGGCTGCTGCTTTCTTCTCTTTTGTCTAACTCCTGACTGACCAGTCGAGCCGCCTGGAAAGCCTGCATCGAAACGACAGCCTGCATCGGGTACTTGCGGGGCCTGCCTGGCCGGCGCTTCACAAAATTATTCCCCGTCCGCGACTGCCTTTGCAGCTTTTTGGCTTTCAGAATTTTATTGACGTGGTCAAGATTTTTTTTTGTGGCCAAGATCTTGTTGTAATTGCACATTTTCCTAGCTTGTCGCTGCATGGCTTCAACCACACTTCTCTTGAGATGATGCGGGGAGTAGCTGTTGGGCAGTCTGTCGGACAGAAGCGAGACGCTATCGCTGCAGGAGCTGCTGGGGATGGCTGGAGCTACGAGGCTGTCCTGTTTGCCCAGACCTCTCTCCCTGTTGTGGTTTCGAGCAGGACTCGCTGAGGGGGGCACAGACACGTTTGCAATGACTGCTTCTAAGGTTTTGTCCAGAGTGGCCTGGCCTTCGTGCTGCGCCATGCGCTGCAGTAAGCTGTCCACCGAGTCGTCAGCGGCGGTCGCCAGCCTCGCTCCCCGGGCAGGCACGCCAACCACTGAAACGCAAACACACCCCCCCCCGAAAGAGACTTGAGACATCATCAAAGCAGGCTGGAACTAAAACACAAAGGCCAGGCAGACTGACACATCCTATCATGCATTATATGCTCTAACTGCCTGGATCATTCAACGACCAGACAGCGGATTTCCGTAACACAAGATCCAACGGGAAAGGGACAGGGCGATGCGAGCGAGTGCAAAGTCTGCATTTTATATCATCAGTTTTAACACGCAATTCTCTGCTCTTCATTCACACCCGGTCCTCCCCTTCTAACAGCAGAAAGCAATGAGGACATACAGGCTAGAACTCGAGTTTCTTTCTATTCATGCTCAAAATAAGAAATCCTCTGTTCACAGAAAAATTAAATAATGATAAAAAATTGAGCAACATCTGAAATGGTTTTGAACTACTTTTTCTTTTCTGTAGTTCGGAAATACTGAAACAACCTTTTCAGGGCTCTTGCCATTTCTTTATCAAAAAGACAAACGTAATGATGACAGAACTGACTGCAATGAAGTACAGGCTTAAATAAAGGTAAATCAAAATATCTGGACAAAAGAGGCTAATTTACACAGGAAGTAAAGTTAGATGTCACTTTTTAAAGTAAATGTTATACGATTTAGAGCTGCAGACTGGTATTTGAAAAAGAGAATTTCCAGGTCAACCATATAGATTATGCTGCATTAAAAAGGGATTTGTTCCAAACTAAGAGCTTCCCAAAGCTGCCCTGCTGGTTCTTAGTGATAAAATTTAATCAGAAGAAACGCTGTTCTTTCTGGAATAAAATGGATGCCATCTTCTCATAAATATCTCACAATTGCACATTAGCATTTACAAAATGTTACTGTAATTGTGGCCAATTATTTAGATGAGATCTACTCAAACTAGTGGGTCCTAGGCTGCAGACTGAAGAGCACGTACTAGTGTAAAGGTAACTGTTAAAGGCAAGACAAGAAAATGCTTTTATGAAATGGTTTCTGTCATTTGACAGAAGGGAGGTTATGCATTAGCTGGCAAAGATAAAGCACAAACAGTTTAAAATAAATATTTTCTAGGCCTAGTGCTCACTAGCCCAAGCGCAGTGCTCTGGAGAAATGTATTCCTCATTAAAATTCCAAAGTCATGAATTTGCAAGTGCAAATGAAAACGCGCTTCAGAGAGTGCACGACTTAAAGGAGGAAGAAGCGGCATAACAGGGTCTAAAAATCCTCCCCTGAATAACGTTCTTCCTACAGGTTGAAAAAGGGACAGAGAAACACAGCTGTCAGGTCACTGCTGCAAGGCAGTCCCTGTCACTGCTTGGAACGCCCAGCAACCTGAACGACTCCGAAAGAACTGCAAGGATTTACACTTTCCGCTTGCAACTTCAGATGAAATAATAAAGATAAATGACCCTTTGTTTTCTCACGGTCTTTAAACACACACCGGGACGGAGCTGAGGTTTCCTCACAGAAACACCATCTGTTCAGCACAGTGAGCTCTGCAAACAGCTGCACCATCCAACGGTAACCAAACTGTACCACGCAACACACTGGGACACAAACTCGAATGGATGTCCTTGAACCAGAGTTTCTGTTTGGAAACTGATCCAAAAGGGTGGGACAACTGAAGGCTACGACCCCCGCCGCAGCTGCAGCCCCGGGCAGGCCCGCTTGCAGCCCTTTGTAACAAAGCCGCTCTCTGACACACGCGCTGAAATCCCACATGCATTCCAGATCTATGGAAAATATAACAAAGACTGGTCTTTTCAGCTGCATCATCGGTTCAGTGACTTTCAAGTTGATAAACTTGTGATTCTTTTCATTCCCGTGCTCTCCTGCACAAAATACGCCTGAACTGTTAACACCTTCCGACACACACTTACATCGGTTGCAGTTGCCCCTTCAAATTGAGTAAGTAAAAGCAAGTTAACAAGACAGAGAGGAAGAAGAGAGAACACTTCTTCACTACAGATGACTTTCTTCAGCACAGGCTGAACAAAGCATCTGTTGCAAATATCCGCTTAAAGGGAGGAGGCAACAGCAGGTTTGGCACATTCTTCCTCTGTGGAAATCACCACTAGTTCTCTAAGTACCAATTTATCACAAATTTGCCATCAACTCCGGTGCCTAAGAATGTTTGAACTCTGCTAACAGGAGTTCTTTCTACAACTGGGCTTCCTCCAAAATGGATCAACGTTACGGATTCTTTTGTGTCCAAGCTCACATCACGCTTTCCTCCGAGAGACTGCAAACAGGGTCTGTTTTTACTACCTGGCTGACAACCTGGCAGCAATCTACAAGAAATAAACGTTCTCAGATCTTCCCCCTGGCAATTGGTCGAGGGACTCGGCAGTTTTGTAGGTGTGAAAACGTGACAGACAGCAGCACGCGTGCATTCACACACAGCGCGGCCGCACAAGTCCGACCTCCTCACAAAAGCTCAAAAGACATCAGGAGCACCTTTCCCTTCCTTGTGAAGCGAACAAAGATGGACTTCCTCAAGCAGCAGCCTGCACAGTTACGTCACCCCACGGCTGAGAAAGCCAGCTCCCTCCATACCCTGTTGGCACACATTCGCCCAACTTCACGGCCAGGCTGGATGGGGCTTTTAGCAACCTGGTCTGGGGGAAGGTGTCCCTGCCCATGGCAGGGGGTTGGAACGAGATGATCTTTAAGGTCCCTTCCAACCCAAACCGTTCTGTGATTCTATGATTCATGACGATTTGGGGCATCTGAGATTTGGTCCTTGGTGATGAGACTGCTACCGGAGTTTCCACGCCTTGCAGTACTTCCACCTCTCTCCTACTATAATTTTTGACCTGTCTAGGGTCATTCACAACTGTACCACTGGTGGTGACTGGGATGAGCTGCTTGTCATTCTCCGTCACCTTAGCAGGATTCTCACATGCAAAGAAAACGTACCAGCACCCCCTGGCTTGATCCTAACCGTGATCTAAACTGCCTGCCTCCAGAACAGTGCAGAGGTCAAGCTCTTCCCCATGGAGGAATTAATCTGTTCATCTAATTCATTGATTAACTGTAGTGTCACAGGTCTTGCTAGCATTAGAGCACTGAGCTTCATGAAGACTCATTTAACCTGGTGAGGAACCAAACTCCATTCTGCCATAGCAATGCTGCTGCTTCTGTAAGCGCCAGCTCAAGTTTCCCTATTCCTCAACCCAATTTGTACCACTTAATGGTAACTGGAAAACCACCTAAAATGTAACTGGAAAAACCCAGTACCTCCATGGACATAGTGCTGCTGTTAAAGTTCTCATAGCAACGTTGCCTCAGCTGTCTGTAGTATAGCAGTGGTCCCAGAAACGAGACCACCGAGTATCACTTGCCTGTAGAAGATGTGCTCTCGGATGTCGACCTCTTTCTGGAAGGGCTGCAATTTGTGCTCTCTGACTGCCTCTGGGAAGGTTTGTCCTGTGTTGGCAAAGTGCCTGAAAAGCAGAGCAGGGAAGAGAAAAGCACAAAAAAAAAAGATCATTTCAGTCTGGCAGTGCCGATACAACACGCTGTAGACGCTAAATACTCAAACTAAGGTTACTCTTTTTTTGCCCTTTTTTTTTAGCACTTGCTTGCTATGATGCATGGAGGTGGAGAAGGATGGAAACGGACCATCAAGAAGGAATTTCTGCTGGGCTAATGGCACAGGTAGGACAGTAAACAAGCCATGAGAAAAATCCACTTAGTATCACCACACTATAAGCTTTTACGAAAAAAAAGAACCACCCCACCCCCCCTATTCCCACTTTCAAACAAACCCCGCAGCTCCATTCCTTGATTTTCACAGAACAGTTGAGTTTGGAAAGGACCTCTGCAGATCATCCTGATCAACCACTCTGCACAAACCAGGGCCAAGCAGGTGGCCCTGCTCCGTTGGGTCTTCAACAGCTCCAACGACGGAGACTCCACAACCCAGAGCTCAATCACCCTTACAGCAAGACACTCTTTTCTTCTATGGGAACAGAATTTCCTGGTCTCCAGCGTGTGCTCATCACCTCCTGTCCCATCGCTGGGCACACTGGGAACAGCGTGGCTCCTTCTTCTTTACTCCCTCCCATCAGGCACACACACACATCGGTAAGATCTCCGTTGCGCATTCCCTTCTCCAGGCTGATCAATCCCAGCTCTCCCAGCCTCTCTCTGTATGACGGATGCTCCAACCCCTTAGTCACCTTTGTGGCTTTTTACTGGACTCAGTATGTCCACGTCTGCCTTGTACTGGGGAGCCCAGAGCTGGACACAGCACTCCAGGTGTGGTCCCACCAGGGCTGAGCAGCCTGGTAACGTTTCTCGTAACGCAGCCCAAGATGCTGCTCTTCGTGAGCCTTTCGAGGCCACCACCAGCCAGCAAAGGTCCCTCTGAACAGCGGCGCAATCACCTGGGGTATCCACCGCTGCTCTCAGCTGTTATCACCCGCAAACTCGCTGAGGGCGCACCCTGTCCCATCATCCAGGTCATGAATGAAGAGGTCAAATGGTCCCAGACCCCGTCTCGATGCCGGGGGCACGCTGTGAGCGACTGCGCTCCCGTTGGGTTTTGTGTTGCTGACCACAACCCTCTGTGCCTGGCACCTCAGCCAAATTTCAACGCACCTCGCTTCGTAAAAGCGTTTCTCTCCCGCTCCTCAGGCAGAACTGCTTCATGCAAGACACTACTAACTGCAGCAAGCTGGAAAGGCAGAAATCTTAAAAAAAAAATACTTCTTTAGATTTGCCTCTTGCTATGTTAACTTTTCCTTTCTAAGATCCTATCACAAAAAGAAAAGAAAAAAAAGAAAAAGTTTCTGCTTCAGTCAGCCGTGGCAAGCACGTAAAAACCCAAGGGTGTAAACAAATGAGAGATTGTTATCTCCACACAAACAAGCACACGGCATTATTGGATTTTAGACACCTGCAAAACACGTTTCACTGTATGTTCTGACTGCACAGGGCTTGCTATTACCCACTACATCATTAGATATTGGCTTATCACTGCAAGATGTCACCAGGCATCCGCAATCACAATTACCATTACTCAAATTAAAACGATTTTTAAAAAGCTATAGAAATCTCATGACCATTGAAAGGTCAAGGGACAAAATTGGTAATGGCTTCTTTGCTGGTAACATGAAGAATGAACTGTTTCTGTTTTCTTTCTTACATATACACCTTTTCTTACTGTAATTTGTTTTATTTCCTAAAACGTAAAACTTTTAGAGAATCCCAACTACTCTTGAAAGCAAAAGTTGTGGGATTTCTTAAAATTTCATAGAAAAATCTGCATATTGCAATCTTGAAAATGCTGAGATATTCAAAATTCAGATACTTATATAAAACCCACACACCTACGGCAGTGTGCAGGGAGGACATGTACATCACAAAGATCTCTAGGAGACAACATCTAGAGTGCACACTTAAAAATAGACTTTCATTCTTTCTCTTCAAAGTCTCGCTCATGAGAAATTTAGCTTAGTGGTGTTCCGTTCTGATCTTTCCTTACTAAAGGACACCAAAGGACGGAGCGAGCGGGCCCCAGATCAGCATCCATCCAATGCCCATTTGCTTTGATGCCTGAACAGAGCCAAAGGCACCCGAGGATGGGAGGATTCTGGCATGCACCAAACTCATTTACCAGAAATCTTCAGGAAAACCTGCGCTGAGATCCCGTCCTGCCTCAAAGCTTGGGTTCGTGGGGTTTTATCATGGGTGTTCACAGTGTAACACCTACGACACGTTCGATCGATAGAGCAAACGAACAGTATCACTTTGCCAACTTCTTGACAAGCAGAGAAAGAGTTTACTTTTCGTTCGTTCTCCTCCACAAGGGCACAGTCCCAAGGCCGCCAGACACTGTCCCAACCTGCAAACCACGCTCCGGGCGAGGGGTTTCCGATTCCCCCCCGCGGGCGGTGCAGGACGGCAGCGCCGCTTGCTGACCAGGGAGGACCGTAGCCCAGAGCTCTGCTTCTGCCCGCCGCCCCGCGGGCTCCGCCCGGCGCCGCTCCAGCCCACCGCACCGCCGGGGCTCCGCCGCCGCGCAGCGGGACGCGGCTGCTCCGCGGCAGAGGCAGCGGCGCGGCGCGGCCGGCAGAGGGCGCCGCTGCCCGGTCCGGCGCTCCCGCCCGCAGCTCGGCCGGGGGCGGCGGGAACGAAGCGCCGCTGCGGGAGGGGCCGCGGCCCGGCGGGCTGCGACGGGCAGCGCCGCTGAGCGGCACCCCCCGGGGCCTGCCGCCGGGCTCCCGGGCCTCCCGGACCGGCGGGGCTCCCGCCCGCCCTCGGTTTGTGGCGGGACGAAGGCGGTGAGGCCTTGTGGGCCGCGCGGATCCCCGCGGAACGGCCGAGGCTGTTTGTCCTTCCTTTGCCTGCCGGCACGGTGAGCTGCGCCGGAGAGCGGCCCGCGGCGAGTCGGCCGCGGTACCTCGGGGTGCGACGCCGCGGGCGTTCAGGAGGGACCGCTGCCGGCTTGGACGGCTGGGCAGCGGCGTCCGACCAGGACCTTAACGGCGACGTGTCAGACCTGCGTCGGCATAACTGCGGGCACACGCCGTCTGTAGGGAACAGGCTCCGGCGGGTGAGCTCCTATCTAGGCTTCATCCCCCTGGAAACACCGCCCTTTGCGGGAGTCCTCTTTGCCAAACCACGCAAGTTTCTAACACAGCTCGGACACAGGCAACCTCTGAAGACGGCCAGCATCAGCCCGATGAGAGCTAGAAAGAATCCGTCAGGCAATTCACCAAGCAAGGTTTACGTTCAGAGGCCGACGGGAAGGAAGCGACTCTGAAATAAAATGTCATGAATATCCCCTACGGATCTTACAGAACAACTTCGGAAGGCATTCCCCGATGCTGGTCTCTGACTACTCATTTCAACTGCTCTGATTCACTGTTCTCTCCACCACGCACCTAAATTGCATCTGGTGTAATAAACAAACCATCTCGGATGCACCACAGGTTTCTTCTCCATCTGTGGTATTTTCTGAAGTGCACGAAACCATCTAAGTCTTTCACGGTCATGGTTTCAGAATCACAATTTGGTTAAAAAATGAAACACACCAAAACACAACATGCACTTTGACACTGATCTTCTAAAAAACCCCCAAACCTGGCGTTTTTACTTTGCTGGGGCTCTTTACCAGAGGCAGCGTTAAGTCTTCTGGCACACGGCATGCACGTGCCGTGGGGCACTGTGAGCTCCTTGTGATTGAGATGAACACTGAGCTGAAAGCCAGTCTCACAGTAACACCAGCTGGTTTCCGTTGCGGGAAATACACCTCCGGAAAGGGACACCTGGCATCTGAGGAACCAAACCTGCTGTGAGAGGGAGAGCGACTCGGAGCCTTCACGAGCAGGTCATGGCTTCAAACATCTCTGCTTTTTCCCTTAATAAGGTTGTTCCTCATAAAAACCCAAGTCAGATCATTTGCTGTAATGGAAATCCTCAGGAAACTCCCAGAACTGCTACCACAACCAATTCCTCACTCCTTGGAGCCGAATTTAACCCTTCTGGTGATCCAGCACTTTGCATTTTTCTTTCCACCACTGCAGGAGAAGCAATCTCACGACTTTAGTGCTTTCTCCTGACTCCCCTCGGCCCCAAGTAGTTTTAGTAATATGAAACAGCATGAAGCAGTATGAACTTGTAAAAGAATCCAGCCACTTCCAACTGCTCTTAAAATAAAGAAGCAAACACAAACCCCCCAAACGCCAAAATAAAACAAAGAGAAAAAACCCTCCACGCAAGTGTACTCGGAGCAGGGAGGTGGCAGGAGGCATCGGGAACGGGAGTAGCACAAGAAAAGGAAGATGAGAGTGAGGAGCGCAAGGAGGTATATTCATTACTGGTAGCTGGTTGCTTGCTTGGCTCATGGTCTGTGAAATATTAGTCACAAGTGGTTTGGGACAAATGATTTCCGTCTCAAGGGAGGGCGTAGGCAAGCGCTGGAGGGAGGGACGAGAAGCCACCAGCCTTCCTTTACACATCAGAACTAAGTAAGAGCACAAGCCACACTTTTGTCTCGTGCAGGTTGGGTGGTCTCACTAACGTGGCCGCAGAAGTTAAGCCAGAAGCGGATAAAATGTGAAAATTATTCCCACAAACGTGTGCAATAATAAAGCACAGCACCAAGTGACACCGAAGCCAGTAAGGAAAGTGACGGATAACGTCGTTTCTTCAAGTCTTAAATTTCACATTAGATTTTTTTTTTTCTTAATATTACGCAGATGACAAAGTTCATCATTTCCGAGCGGAGGTCCTTCCCCACACAGCAACCCTCTGACAGCATCCCTGCCACCTCCTGCGGCCGCGGCCTCAGCCAGTTCTGTTTCGTTTCGCTTGAGGCTACGTAAGATGAGTTTCCCAGCCAGGACTACAGCAGTCCTTACAAGGCTTGGTCTTAGGCATTCCCCGCATCATTTCGCAGCTGTCCTGAGGTACTGCCAGAGGCCTCAAGTCAGGATCAAAAGCTATACTGTAGCGGCGATTATCAAAATAACTAAAATGGAGTTACAAAAGAAAAAGCGAACATTTTCTTAAATGGAAATGTTATTCACAACAGTAGTACCAATAGCTGGTCTAAACCGAATCAACCAAACTTCAAAACAAACAGAAACACGGCTTTTGAAATATCAAAGATCATAAGAAATGTTAACTCATTTCTCCAGGAAGTTAAAATTGTGAGGAAAAAGAAAAGACCTCTTCACGAGGAAGCACCCTTAGCATAACTTCACATACTGCTGTAACAAAGCAAGAAAAACCGGGAGGGAAGAGGTACTTACACGATCCTGAAGGCAGCCCTGGAGCGGACGCTCCGTTAGCCGGCACCACAGAACTCCGCTTTACCACAACAGCGACACTCGAGCGGAAGCGAGCGTCGCGCTGAAATTCAAGGCAGGCCGATCCCTACGAGGCCAAAGCTACCCCTGCCCTCCTCTCCTAGCGCTTGGCCGGCGCCACACAAACCAGCGCGACTCCCGGGACAGAACGCAGAGGAGAGCTGCCTTACCTGCCAGCGGCTGCAGCGCCTTCTCAACCGAAGGCAGCGGTTCCTTTCGGAGAGGCCGGTTTAGCGAGGGCTCTTGCGCACTGAAGAGTCCGGGGCTGTCAGTTAATTTTTTACGTCCGTTGGTGCTGGTAGAGTTTGTGACTCTGCAGCTGCCTATTGCACTTGTGAAAAGATTCGTGTGTTCGTCGCTGCTGGCTGGCTCAGAGCTTGGAGTAAATCCCCCCAGGGACAGACCCGGGGAGTTTTCGGAACAGTCTATCTGTAGCGGCGTCTGCAATCCCAGCGCCAAGGAATTAGACTCCGAAGGCTCTCTCCTGACCCACTGTTCATCTCTGCTTAGCAAACCCTTCGAAGGTGACAGGTGGGGACAAGACATGTGACATCTGTGTTTCTCTTTGTGTTTGTACCTCTCACCAACAGCCTCCTTCCCAAATCTGTAGCGCTTCAAGGACTCCAGAACTGTTCTAGAAGAGCTGTTCGCCGTTATAGTGTCCATGGAAACCTGCGGCTGTTCGGAAGAACGATGCTCTCTGTGTTTGTGGCGATGCCTATGCTTATGTTCGAGCATCCAGCCGTAAGCCATCTCAGGCGGAACGCTGGGGTACGTGCTCATCGACAAGAGCGGAGTCCTACTCGTCGTGAGGAAAGCCTCCTGGCGCAGCAGTTTATGCTTCTTCTTGTGGTATTTGGTGGGATTGAGAAGCAAATGGCCTGTGTGCATGTAGGAAGGTGGTGGCAGGGGGGTAGTAAAAGAAGGAGAAGGTGGAGGAGGATAAAGAGTCGGAGGGTACCTTCCGTAATAACCTAAGCCTATGGGGGCAGCTGCAAGGGGAGAAGGAGAGTAAGGCATGCCGTAAGAGGGGTAGAACCCGGTACTGGAGAGAGGAAAGCTGAGGCTATGCATAAAAGGCATTTCTGCCATTGCCTCCCGCATTTTTGGAGGCCTGCCTCTCTTTTTCTTTAAATCGGGTTTTCTAATGTAGTGCAAAGGATCTAAAGGAAAAGTAGGATGGGTATAGAAACTATTGAAATTTATCCTAAAAATGGTGGGCAGTAAATCTCGGGGTATAAAATGGTGACTTCGGTGGGTTATTCTAATTTCACTTAATCGACTTATTAATTCTTCTAATTCGGCGAGGAAATCTGGGTCCTGCCGCCCTCGAAGCTGAGGATACTTCTTTTTCCTTTTTCGCTTCTGTCTCTTCATTTTGTCGTAGCTCAGGTAGTCGTGACTGCGGCGCTTACACTTGTGTTTATGCTTTTCTTTTAGGTTACTTAAAACGGTGGAAGTTTCGGGTGGAATGAGGGAAATGTGATCAAACGAATGCCTTTTCTTCTTCTGCCCACAAAACTTCTCCGCTCGATCTGACGTACTGTTGTTATCTGTTCCTATTCCACTGTCGCTGGGAATCGTCTCATCGCTGTGAGACTCGCTTACCGGGGAAGGAGTGGCTTCTTTCAGCGATGTCAGCTCACTCAAGTGAGAAGGGGAGTTTGGCAACAACGTAGGTGGAGATAATCTCCTCCTTCCCTTAGCAGCTTTTTTCATGGCAAGTGTCTGAACAACGCTTCCTTGTCTGGAGTGTATGTGTAAATACGGCACTGAGCTGGGCTCGATAAATCCCGCGTCGCTGCTGACCGGGCTCTGTCCCCCACTCACCGCAGAAGACTGGGAGCAAACTGGAGACGGAAGAATCTCGGAATTATTAGCTGTTGAAGGCAGCAAATGGGGAAGTACTTGTCCGAGCGAGGTACCCGGAGCTTGCTGAGCAGACTTCTCCAGAACTGTCAAACTGGCGGAACTGCTGGTTAAAATACCATTCAGGACAGCTTTAGGTTTCCTTCCTCTCCTTTTTCCTATATAAATCGTTCCTTTCTTGCTGACATTTATTTGCTGGCCTAACTTTGAACCAAACGTGGCAGCGAGAGTTGACACTGTATTGTGGAGTTTAGATTGCACTTTCCCTTTGTTATTTGGTTCCACTGTACTAGACAGAATCTGATTCAAAAGTTTCTTTCGCTTCAGAGTTTTCATTTTATTTATTTTCCGAATAATGGTTTTCATCAACTGTCCATTGTTTCTCTTGGCAACTTTTCTGTCTGAGTCTACTTCTAAATCAGTCATGCCACAAAGATTAGGTTTTTGGACTTCTTCTGGCCCTCGGAGCTGATCCTTTCTCTCAAAAAAATCCCCACTTCGATGCTGATCGCTTTCAGACCCTATTTTGCTTGAGTTCTCTGTTCCAACAAAAGGCGCCACGGAAAGAATAGGTGGCTTCATTTTCACTGATGACCTGATCTGTCTTTTAGGTCTCCCTCTCTTTTTAGGAAAAGGTTGTCCTGACAAGCTCTGTTTTAGGGAGGGAATCTCTACTTCAGGCTGCAAAATTGGAGGCTCTTGCTCTTCTTTTGACTGCACTGAAAAGACTTTTGATGCTGGGATCTTTAGAGTTCTTTTGGGGGGACCTTCGAGCTCCGGCATCTCCTTGGATTTAGGTCTTCCTCTTTTGGGTTTATACATGTCAGGTAAGAAATCATCTGACATACACAAACCAGAGGGCTGTTTGTGAGTACTGTAGAACTTCTGAGTTTGCTTGTCAGTCTCCGCTAACAGCGCAAGAGACTGTCCGTTAGCGTCGTTCAGTTTCGGCAACTGATGTTTGACGAATTCATGCTCCACAAACGAAGATGACCCCATGTTTTTCAAGAATTTGGCCTGCTCCAAATTACTGCTTGATAGTGCACCGTACGAGATGTTTTTAAAAAGCTCTGACCTTTCTAGTTCTAGACCCTTTGGAGGTCGACATGTGTTTCTTGACACCACTTTAGTCCATCTTGGTTTCCTTCCTTTTCTTTTCTTTAAAGGTTTTGATTGCTGAGTAGCGCTCAGATTTTTTGCTCCTTGGCAGGATTTATCCGGTGCAGCTATCGCACCAATCTTTAGGAACTGCTTGCTACTAAACAAGCTTGTAAAACTAACTACTGAAGGGGTGACAGTAGCATGAATACTTGTTTCAGCTGCCAAAATGGGCTTTTTCCCTGTAGAAGGACTAGTTCTCGAAGTTTCTACGTACATAGCTTTTGAATCGTTTAAATCTTTATCAGCACCTTTAAAATCGGTGCTCAGAGTATGGTTCAATGTCCTGTTTATATTCAGAAGGGTACTGTCAGAAGAAAACTGAGTTTTGCCAATCTGATCCGAAATACCTTCTAAGAGATCTGCTGTGGAACTTAAATGCAATGAGTTCGATGCCAACTGTGAAGCTGTTGTTGAGAGGCTCCTGTTTAGGGTGG
The DNA here is from genome assembly GCF_034619465.1 of Leptosomus discolor. Taxonomy (NCBI): domain Eukaryota; kingdom Metazoa; phylum Chordata; class Aves; order Leptosomiformes; family Leptosomidae; genus Leptosomus; species Leptosomus discolor. The sequence goes on from NC_141416.1 coordinate 2,858,949, forward strand.
TAACAGACACTGTGGGTGAAGGCGACGGGAGATTTCCCTCCCCTACTGCACTAAACGGGGACTTTGCTGTCGATACGTCTGAAGCACCTCCTGTTCGGAAGTCTGGTGAAGTGCAATACACTGGAGGCTGTTTTTCATGCTTCGATGTTTCATAAATCCCTTTTTCACCAGTTGAGTAAGCATCCTGTGGAACGCAGATTCCTTCATTAAACATCTCTTTGCCTACATCAGCAATTTCTTTCCGAATTGAGAATTTGTCCAAGATGCTTTCTTTATTCTGCCTCATAATATGCTTCTCGAATGTTTTACTAGTAGTATTTTCCTTCAGTAAGTCTGTAGTCTCATGGCTTTCAAGGCTACTGAGGTTTGAATTGCAAGGAAGCTTAAAGGGCTCCGAGGCAGGCATAAGAGAGTCTGCTTTCAGCGTTCCAGAGTCCTTGTTAACCAAACCAACCGGACTGCCGATTCCTGTTGGCTTCTTTCCAGAGTCCTTGCTAACCAATCCCACTGGACTGCTAATTCCTGGCATCTTCCTCCCAGAGTCCTTGTTAACTGGTCCCATTGGGCTGCCAATCCCTGGTGTCTTCCTTCCAGAGTCCTTGTTAGTCAGAACCGTCGTATTGCCAGTCCCTGGCATCTTCCTCCCAGAATCCTTGTTAACCAGTCCTGTAGGACTATTTATTCCCAACAACTTCTTCCCAGCATCCTTGTTAATCAATCCTGCTGGAGTGCCAATCCCTACCGGCTTCTTGACAGACTCTTTATTAGTCAATCCAGCTGGAGTGCCGATACCTGGAAGTTTCCTCCCGACATCTTTGCTGATTAATCCAACTGCAGAGCTGCTCACCGGCTGTTTCTTTCCAGAGTCCTTGTTAGCTAACCCAGGCGGAGTGCTGATCCCTGGGGGCCTCTTTCCAGAGTCCTTGTTGACCAATCCAATTAACGGGCCGATCCCTTGTGGCTTCTTCCCAGAGTCTTTGTTAACCAATATGGCTGCACTACCAAGCCCTAATGGCTTCTTCCCTGAGTCCTTGTTAACCAATCCAACAGCAATACCAGATCCCGGCAATTTCTTTACCAAATCTTTATTAACCAACCCACTTGCAGTTATGGTTCCTGGTAGCTTCTTCCCAGAGTCTTTTACCAAACCAGACGCAGTTCCATTTCCAGGCTTCTTCTGCTTTGTTTTGGAAGACTTTGAAGGAGGACAAGTTGCAATAAGTTGAGCCAATTTTTCTGTAACAGTTGTTGCTCCATTAATTTGGGTTCTATCCTTTAAGTCAGAATTATGGCTACTGATAAGAGTCGGAGGAGATGACTTTATATAATCTGTCATTTCAGAGTGCAATGGGGAAACTTTCTTAGTTAAAGGATTTGTTTCTACTTGTATACCTTCTTCCACATGTAATTCAACTGTTGCAACTTCTCCAGCTTTCTTGTACGGCTTTGAGGGGTCCTAGAAGTTAACAACAATAAAAAAAAATCTTTAGGAACAGACCACAAAGACTCTCTCTGAGTAACACAGTATCTTTCTATGTTGAGATGATTAATATCTGCTTTTGATAACAGGGTAACTCTGTAAACACACGCTTCATGATCCTATTAATTTTAAAGCAAATACATTTCAGTCAACATGGTAAGGCTTTTTTGAGGCCAAGGAAACCCAAACTCGCTCCCAGTCCTCAAATGTAAACCATTTAATCTGTCCCCCAGTCATAGATTGTAGTGGGTCTGTCTGAGATGGCGGCCTCATCGTGCTGGGCTGTGCAGCGGTAGCCAGGAAGGTGCTGATAACACACCAGGGTTTTGGCGACTGCTGAGCAGGGCTCGCCCAGCATCAAGGCTGTCTCCCCAGCAATTCCCCAGTAGGCTGCGGGTGGGCAAAATCTTGGGAGGGGCTATAGCCAGGACAGCTGACCCAAACTGACCAAAGGGATGTTCCACACCACGTGACGTCTGCTCAGCAATATGAGCTGGGGGAAAAGAGGAGGAATTGGGGGGCATTCGTTTTATGTTGGTCAGCCGGATCAACCGCTGGGCGTACTGAGGCCCTGCTTCCTGGGAACTGGCTGGACATCACCTGCCGATGGGAAGCAGAGAATAAAATCTTCTATTTTCCTTCACTTCCACGTGTGGCCTTTGCTTTTGCTTTATTAAACTGTCCTTATCTTGACCCACGTGCCTCCTGTTTTATTTTCTCTCCCCTGTCCAGCTGAGGGGGGGGGAGAGTGATAGAGCGGCTTTGGTGGGCACCTGGCATCCAGCCAGGGCCAAACCACCACAGTCTGTTTGGTGCCCAACGTGGGTCACAAAGAATTAGAGACAAGGGTAATAATGGGGAGTGGTGACAGGCAAAACATGGACTGAACAATGTTACAGAGCAGAATGATTGTGAGAATTTATGTTGTAATTGTGATGAAGGAGCGAGGGGTGGATTGTGAGTAAATTGTCCACTTTTGTTTGGTGTTGTGATGATGTTAATTTAATTTTGGTGTGGGGAATTCTTGTTAATGTGAGTGAAGTTTATGAAGATCATGTGATGTATGCGGACTTCAATCATAATTCTTAAATATATGATTCATAGAGGTGAGAGGTGGAATGTAATGGGTTTGCGGGGCAAGGTTTTGGTAGCAGAGGGGTTACAGGGGTGGCTTCAGTGAGAAGCTGCTGGAAGCTTCCCTTATGTCCGATACAGCCAACACCAGCTGGTTCCAAGACGGACCCGCTGCTGGCCAAGGCCAAGCCCATCAGCGACGGTGGTAGTGCCCCTGTGATACAACATGTTTAAGAAAGGGAAAAGTTACTGGGCAGCAGCAATTGCAGCGAGAGGAGTGAGAACATGTGAAAGAAACATTTCTGCAGACACCAAGGGCAGTGAAGAAGAGGGGCAGGAGGTGCACCAGGTACCGGAGCAGCGATTCCCCTGCGGCCTGTGGTGAAGACCACGGTGAGGCAAGCTGCCCCCCTGTGGAGGACCCCACGCCTGAGTAGGTGGATGCCTGAAGGAAGGTGTGACCCCGTGGGAAGCCTGCACCGGAGCAGGCTCCTGGCAGGACCTGTGGCCCATGGGGAGAGAGAAGCCCACGCTGGAGCAGGTTTGCTGCTGGGGACCCCATGGAGGAGACCCACGCTGGAGCAGTTCATGGAGAACTGCAGCCCATGGGAAGGACTCACGCTGGAGAAGTCATGGAGGACTGTCTGCCGTGAGAGGGGACCCCACACTGGAGCAGGGGAAACGTGTGAGGAGCCTCCCCCTGAGGAGGAAGGAGCGGCAGAAACAACAGGGTGATGAGCTGACCCCAACCCCCATTCCCTGTGCCCTGCGCCGCTCGGGGGGAGGAGGGAGAGAAATTTGGAACAAAGTCAAGCCCAGGAAAGAAGGGAGGGGTGGGGGGAAGGTGTTTTAAGATTTGGTTTTATTTCTCATTACTCTTCTCTGAGTTGATTGACAATAAATTACATTTTTTCCCAAGTGAAGTCTCTCTTGCCCATGACTGTAAATGCCGAGTGATCTCCCTCTCCTTATCTCAACCCATGAGCCGGTTGTTACATTTTTCTCCCCCCTGTCCAGTTGAGGAGGGGGAGTGATGGGGAGGCTTTGGTAGGCACCTGGCATCCAGCCAGGGTCAAACCACCACATAAACATTCTGCAAAAATACTGTTGATGTTTATCAAAAACCATTCCCACGTGAACAATGACGTACTGGGCCAATGATCTATAGTGTGACAGCGCTTGAAGACCTCATGTGCTACTGAGAAGCAGCCGAGCGATGCACTGCACAGGCAGGCATTGTGTAAGCCTGTCCAGACACCGCTCTGCCAGTGTTTCTCTTGTCCCACGATACTCCCAGAGACTGTAGTAACAGGTTCTCCTCACAGCAGACTGCTGATGGTACTGAAGTCAAATGATTCTGTGGTTTCTATGGGGCAGGGACACACACACACACACACACCCCACACATGGAGTAAATGAAACTTGCACAGTTATTTTCAGTTCTGCCCTAACCAAATTTGACATTTATTCTGTAAAGGTTAAAAAACCATTGCAATACCCATTATCTCAATAAATCCTATTAGGAACATCTCAATAAATCTTCTGTTTTGAAAGGATATTCTTCTTTACATACAGTGCCCAACATCTCTCTAAAATGCAGGGGATCCATTCACACCGAGCAGGGGCTAAGAATGGAAGATTCTAATTCCATATGCACACAATTTGAAAACCTTCTGTGATCTACTACCTCAAACATTAAATAAAGAGTGAAAGGCATCAGTGCCCCACCTATTCAGCCCTCTGCAAGAAAAATTGAGACAATTGCACGATACTTACTGCACTTGATTACAGTCAGCGTTAGATTCAACACATTTTAGAAAACTGTAACTATGGTTGGCCAATATCTAACTATGCTGAAGAAAGACAGGGCCTGGATTCCTCTGAAATCATTTGATAAACAGCAAACTTTGGTGCTGATCATGAGCGAAGTATTTGCTCAGCAAGCTAATCAGCGTGACTTAAACCGAAGCCTGCAAGCTGGATTGATCTGACCATTTCCTAGAGATGGGAAGTAGTTGCTTGGGTAAGATTCTGTCTGAGCCGTCAGGGCCTCTGCAGCGCATCAGCAGGCGCTCCAGCCCCGAGCTGTTGCAGCCTTTCTGCAGGGCTGGAGCAGGAGTGTGCTGCTTTCTGCCCACGAACAGCCCTGGCGCTTCCGTGGAAACCACTGAGTCAGCACGACACCCGACACGACTCCAAACCTGGAATCCAACCACTTCCACCGACACCCTTGAACGTACCTGGGGCAGACTGCGAGTGCCGGAGACAGCAACTAGATAGTACTAAAGCCGGAATGACAACCTTCAGACTTACACCCTCTTTTCTAAGGCCTTAAATCTTGGAAAAACTTTGGAACAAAATTTTAATCTTCTTTGTTCAGTGGACTTAGAAACATTTGAAAAATTTACCCAAATATTGACTTGGGAATTCAACTCTTCATTCCTGCAGCTGCTTCACCACCCGGGTATACACCCGCTTCCTTCTTTCTTCTACTTCTCCTGCACAGTCTGCCACCCTACTAGACAGCTTTGTTGCATTCTCACGCTCTGTCGTGTCTGGGTATTGAATGCCTCTTGTCAGGCTCCACTTTTTCCTCTCCACCTCTGCTTCCAAACAAAGAGCCTGGAAGTTCTATTAGATATTTAGATAAATAAATAAATAAGAAAACCCTTCGAAACACTAGCTTTGATCTAAATAAGATGCCAGGACTCCGAAAACATGACTTTAGCATCAAACAAGGACTCTTTCAAAGCTGAAGTCATTTGCCCTGGAAAGTTTCTTTCTCATCTAGGGTGAGTAAATTTTCCAAGCACACTGAAAATTATTTCAAAGAACATGAAAAACAAAACAAGAAACGTCGATTGAGATGACAGGCGAGAAGTCAAAAAAGTCTGTGATTTTTTCAGCATTTTTAAATCCCACATTTTTATATGGGATTTTTTTTTTTTTTTCCCCCCATAAAGCCACTTAACAGTATGATTAACAGAAACATGGGGGGGGGGGGCGGTAGTGGTTGTTTTTTCAAGGAAAAAATTTCATCTGATATCAGTTAATAGAGACACCTTGATCAAAATATCCAACCTTCGCCAGAGAAGGTTGCACTAATCTGGCTGCTGCAGCAGCCGCAAAAACGTTAACAAAACCCACCACAGAGCATAGAGTCAGAGCTCCTTCTGGCAATTCTGTGTCACTAAAAATTTCAAATTTTCTGTTCAGGTGGATGGGAGGTATTGCTACCACTAAGGCGCATCATACAGGAAGAATAAGACTATTGCAACAGATGAGAAAAATTGAACTGCAGTAGTGCACAGCCACGAACTTCAGGAACAACAAGGACATCTCCTGTACGGAAGGCAACGATGGCAGAGAAGAATTTGAATACACTGCTCATACGCTGAGCAAATCAAGTAAATCTCTCCGCTTAAGCCGACATCTGTACAACTCGTACGGCACCAGCCACAGCATAAATGGTGGTACACACCATTTATATGAAAGTTACCTAAAAACCAGTGAAAACAGCTTCCCCGTATGTCTCAGACTGGCCTCGATCACAGCCTCTTTCTTTACTAGGTCCACACTACAGTCCTTGATGATCAGCAGCTAAATTCCGCTCGCTCTCACGACCACCGCCCTACCAGCCCAAAGGCGTTTCCGGAGAGTTCACAAGATTCCACAAGAACAGCGATATCCCATGGAGCGAAGTTCTCCTCTTGGGGGAGGGTGGCCACGAGCATCGGTTGGGGTCGGATGTCTCCGAACCTGCTGCAGTAGCAGAACAAAACCCAGCAGTCGTATCGCTTACTGGTTTTAAAGCTGTGGTGTAAAAGAGACTGTGGTCTATGGAGAATAGTTTGGCACTTAGCCCAGCTTTTCTGTGGCAGCTGCAATCTTATGTAAATTATGCCGGAGCGTCACATTTCAGGAACTTCCCCCCAACTTAGCCACCCTCGTACTCACAAAACATACAGCTGGGAGGCGGGGAGCAGCCGTGGTATGTCCTACTGCACTGGAGACAAAAAAGCTGCCACGCTTGCCTGAAATAACTCCTAGTGCACAAACCACCACTCCACTAGATGGGAAGGAGAGAGCTGAAGTCCAACACACGTTACACGGTGCTTCCAACGTGCACAGCACTTCAAAGCTCCAACGGCTGCGCGGCCACGTTCACACACAGCTCTACAAAGGTGTATCTAGTCTCTAGTTTTCATTCTGCTCCTGGTGCTGGAAGCCGGCCTTACCCCCGGCGCACTCAGCATCACCATTTTCTCGCGTGGTTCCAGGGAGCAGAGAGCCCTCCTTCGCTCTCTGACTTCAACAAATGCGCAATTTCGTATCGGAAAAGAGATTTTAACGTAGGCAGTTTTGTAAGGGATACTAACAAACCACTCACAAAAAACCCCAACCCCCCTTCACATCTCCTGAGCGTTTCATCCATCTAACGCACCCGGTGTCTCTGCAAACAAGCCCATACCTCAAGTTTCTTCAGCGATGCCCCTGTGAAGCAATGCCAGTTCACAAGGCCACACACAAGTCTAAAACAGATTTTCTTGGATTACACACACTTTCAGTCAAGAGTTCTAGACCTATTCTACACTACCCTGGCTTTCAGACGGCAGGTTTCATCTAGGCGCAAAGCTGTTAGAAAGGTTTAGATTATATTACGTTAAAAATCATTTTGTGCTTTAAAACCTAAAACATTTATTCCTGTGCAATCTTTAGCTGTAACTGTCTGGCTTAAAACTCTATCCAACAAAAGCTTCGCCCAAAGCCATTACATAAAACATGTAAGTTTCCATAAAATCGGTATTATTGTTAATTTTGCACTGAGCTGAATATAAAATTTTAAATCCCCTATGCGGACATATGGTTTCTAGACTTGCACCATCAATTTGAGGAATAAAAATTCCAGGTTATTTTGGTCTAAACGATTATAAGTTATAATCAATCATTCCAGAATCATCACAGGCACCAACAGCAAATAATTGGCTTCACTTCTAAAAAAAGACATTTGTTGTTAGACTACAGCATGATCTCAGGGTTTACTATTACTAGGTTATTATATACTGTTATTATTAGTAGTATTTATTTGCAAAAAGCTGAAGAGTAGATAATCTTTCACAAGAACAGGGATATCTCCTACCAACTCTGGTGTAAATTCACACTTCTCACACTAGAACCAGATTAGGAAATGCAAGACAGTCTCAGCTTCCAAAAGCTGAAATAGTTAGAAGAAAACAGCTTGTTAATGAAAATTTTATTCCTGAATTCTCTTGAGAACTATCAGCAAGCAATAAGGATTTTTATACGTACATGGACGCACACAGAGATTTACCCATTATTGTGTCAGCTCTTGTACAATGCATGGGCTATAATTCAGACCAGCATCCTGAATGAAGAACCACAGAAATGGTTTGTGTAGTTGTGACATCGATATATTCAATATAAATTCCCCAAATAATGAGGGCAAGTGTGTTTCCTGTTTGTTTTTCACCACCAAGACTTTTCAGTCTTTTCTAAAAGCAAGTTTTAGCTAACTACCAGGGAAAAAGTGACTTTGTGCAGTTAATCTAAGACAAAAACTTATGTCCCAGATCCTGCAGAAAACACTCTGGAGCACAGAAAACACAAAGAAAAGAAAGCAAAACACTTCTTCAGCTTTGCTACTTTTTTGCTTGAAAATGTGCAGTCAGTGGCAGCGATTTCATCAGCAAACTTCCCTGCAGAGCTTCCCTACATACCCAAGGGCAACAGAAAGAACTCCAGAGCTCTGCACTCAGCAGTTTCACAAAGAAGGAAGGAGCTGGAGCACAAGGGCATGTTCCAACTTGCTCCACTGCTGTACCCTGACTATTTCAGAATTACAGCAGGCTGTTACCATCACTTCTCGCCTTCCTATTTTCCAAAGCTTTGGCAATGCAACTTTGCTATGTCGCTGGCTACGCTGGCCTTGCAAGCACAGGTAACCCATCCACACACCCCTTGTGCGAAACTAAGAGAAGCAGAACTTCTATTTCTGTCTGGGGCTCGGGTTTTCAGGCTCGGCGAGGACACGCCAGCCAAAGGGCAATGCCTGGCTGTCACCGGACACTCTTCTGAAAGAAAGAAAGCCAAGTTTCATGCTCGGTGACAAGAAGCAAACTGGATACTCTTTTGCTATTCCAGTAACTTCTAATTTTGCTTAACACCTGGGAACCGCAGCCAGTTCTAGGTCGCTCTCTGCTGTTCTATGATTTTCTCTTCAGAAGGCCGTTAACTTTTTTGTCTGCACACTTGGACAAACGGTAAACACGCAAGTGACCCACCTCACCGACCCACACACCTTTCAGAATGGAGACAAACCCCCTATTAACGTAACTGAAGACGCTCCCCATGTTTTAGGAGTCCTTTCAGCACTAAGCCTAAGAAGCGTTAGCTGTCACAGATGGGAGTGCAAAGCACTTTCCTACTGTTTCAATTTTTACACTGATATTCCCAGAAGAAGATTTCCACTACTCCTCTTCGTGTCTTCGTGGTTAACTAAGTATACTGCAAGTGCTAAATTTTCATTCAAATTCTTTACTTCTCCTTTAAAAGTAGAGAGTTCAGTTTCACAGCTCAAAGTATTGCCACACCTTGCTCCATATTGGTCACATATTTGCGCTTTTTTCCCCTCTTCTCCATCAAAAGGAAAGATTAAGGGATCACTTTCATTTTCTGAACTGTAATTTGCAGTGTTAAAACTTGCTTTATTTCATTGGAGCAAGAAAAAAAAAAATCCCTCGGGTATTATATTCAAAACACGCAACAGTTTTAAACCCCATTTAGCATTTGTTTCTGGAAAGACCCTATTTAATCACACTGGCTAGAAACCCATCGGCTGCTGTCGAGCATCGTTCCTAACAATCCAAAGTGCCACATGGCAGCGGGGAACATACAGAGCTGAACAACTTGAAACCTGCCTCAGTACAAGCTGAGAGAGGGAGCAGAGTATCGAAGTGAACTACCCTTAGTCAGGGATTCGAAACTATTTTACGTAACGCAAATTTAATGCAACAGATCTGCACTTCTCTACACTCCGTGTTTAGGGTGTTCAGCAGCCACAGAGCGGGAGTAACTCCACTTAGAATAGCTGGAATTAAAAAGTGATATGGTATCAACGGTATCGTATAGAATATCAATAATTTGTAATAATTTCAGTAATATTTGGTTCGAAACTTTCCAATTTCCACTTGAAATACGATGGATCGCTTGAAGAAAAACCTAGTAAATAAACAAAAGATGGCAAGGATGAAGAATCCATGCTGCCACCATCTGAGCTTAAATACTAACTATTCTCCCTGGTAAAAATTCCCAGGGCACGATCTCTTGATGCAATGGGAAAGGTGACCTCATGGCTCTCTTTGCGAGTAAGAGATTTTCAGTTGCAACTGAAACCTCGATTCAGACACCGCGAGAGATCAATGACTGGATACTGCAGACTGGCCCAACTCTCAACTCATGGCGGCACGGCCTCGTTAAAAAAGAAAAAAAAAAAAGTCATCAGTAAAATGACCAACTGTGATCTACTCTTCCAATTTTTTTCGAGATGAAGTTAGAGAAATCATTAGAAATAATAAGCTTGTTCTGAAGTGGAAGAATGTAAAACAAAGGCCATAGCCAAAGTTCTCAGTTACGTGATGCACCACTTGACAATTCCTCGTCTGACGGGCCGACCGAAAACGCCTTTCTGTCTATAACGGAGGAAAAACCCAAGGCAGCTGGATGGTAGAGTCTGGAAAAAGTAATCTTAGTCATTACACTTCACATACAGCACACGTTCTTTCAGGGCATCAGTTATTATTTCTCTTTGAAGATCCTCTTCCTCAAGGAAAAATTCAGTCTGGGTAGGCCAGGGGAAAGAAAAAGGTTTGGGTGCATCAGACAGACGTCCTATCGGCGTGAGATAAAGGCATTTTCCTTCCCTTTGGGTGGGCTCCACCTTCCAAGATAGGCCAGGACAGATTTCTGCAGGTAGCCTTACAAACAGGACACGGGCTAAAGAAACGAAAAACCTTTGAAACAGGAGTCCCAGGAACAGACAACCCGAGCGAAGGAAGGACTCTGACTTCCCGGGCCTTCCCCTGCGGAACTGCCTGGCGTTGCAAGGGGGGGACAAGGCTACACAGGGGACGCACAAGGGAACTGGGAGAGAGAAATACACACTGTAAGGACAGGTGGGTGCAAGGAAAACGGGAGCGCAGGGAAAAACTTCAGCTTTAACTCAGTAGGCACTGACTAAAGGAGACAGAGTGCTCTTGCTTGTTACATCACGCAGATCATAAACCCAAGACATCCTCAAGGCAGGGCTATCTCCTTACATTACATTTGGAAAATACCTGGCACGTCTCTCCAGCCACTGCATTTTTATGCAGTTTATAACCGGGCTGTTTTCTAACACATCTGGAAACGTATTTTTTACTTTCCAGACACTGCTTGATACGTTCATCACTGGTGTCAGTTAAGACACACGGCAAACCCAATGCTTCTAAACAGGTAAGAAGGAAATATAAATCCAGCCACTGGAGACAAGCGCAGCAAATACACCACCCCAGGTGCATGGAGACAAGACCTGCCACTTGCTTCTACGCAAAAGACTAAGAATTACGCTACTACTTTCCAGAAATTTACCCACGATGTTCACTTCCTGGGAATTACCTTTCACTACTGTTAAAAACAGCGCTGGCAAGCTGTGAAAGGGCAAAAGCATTTTTTCCTCTCGATGGAAATCACATCAAACCATTTCTAACTTTGGAATCTTCAGTATCAGAGGTTACATGGCAAAACAGTCAGCAGAACATGATTGTGCAGAGATGCCAGAAACTTTTAAATACAGTTTAAATTCACTGTGTCTTGCAAACCACTACATAAACACACGACTCACTTGTTTTGAAGGACGGTGCTCGTTCTTCTCATCTGTCATCTTCCCACTCTTCGGTGCCCTTCTTGGTTGCTTGATGCTGGTTTTTATAGCAGGCCGGCACACATAATTCTCAAGGTTCTTGGGAGGCTTTTTCGTTCGCTTTGCTTGAAGACCAATCTTCAGCTTCAAGTTCCCCTCTGAAAAGTTTGTTTCTTTCACTGAAAACTGTTGCTGTGCATCAGTCAGAGCCTCATTCTTCCCATTCTCGGTACCGTTCCCCTCCCGATTCTTCTTCTTACCGTCGTCTTCTTCCTTGGTGCAACTCTCTAGCTCTACTTCTCCTTTTCCCACCAATGTGCCAATGTTTACTACGGAGGGGCTTTTCCCAGAAAACCCTTCAGAATCAGAACCCAAGCCTAACATAGCAGTATTCCGAGGGTCCATCACAGGCGGAATATATGCCTTCGGGTAATTTTAGGGAAGATTTACAGAAATATGTTCCACAGAAGATCTGTTCTGCTACTGGCAGCCAGCATCTTTTACTCTGTAGAAGGAAAAGACAGACAGAAGTAAACTTCCATTTGCTAGCAGAAATGAAATGAATATTAAAAAGAATTAGAAAGCAAACAATTGTGTTTCAGACAAGCACAATTATGCAGCTGATGTTTCAAAACACCAACCCTTCCTGTGACCTACTTTAAAAATAAAATTTATCTGTAAACCCACTTTTAAATGATAGGTGAAAATCAAAAGTCTGTGAATATTATAATTTCCATTTAACCCACAGGACACTTCAAATGATGGTTAAGGCTTTTAATACTGATCATCAAAACAATTTATTTTATTTAAAACCAGAGTCCAGCTACTCCTAGTGCTGCCATTCTCAGTCCTGACCCACTGAAACAGTTGCATCTAAGGCACGATGCAGCCAACGAAACCTGTGATAAAGCTCCCAAACCCAGAGACGACCTGATTTTAATCATCTGAGCCACGAGGAAAGTTGAGCTCAACTCAAATGTGCACTGGTTACAAAAATGCAGCAAAATCTCCTTACTAGGTGAGGACTCCCCCCAATTCAGGAAGGAGGATGGCAGAACAGAACAAACCCCACCAAACAACCCCACCAAATACCTCCACGCGCTGATTTGTGCTTCCTGGAGCATGGGAACAGAAAAGTCCACACCTCTACCATCAGAGACACCATCATGTACACATAATTAACCTATTTATAAGGTATTAGAGGGAACTTTTTTGTCTTTAACTAAAGCGCAAGTTGATTTGACTCAACTTGCTAATGCAGGGCTTTGCACCCCTGGCTGGCAGGCTGCAGCCCTGCCTCCCGTGCTCGCACCCCGACCACCACAGAGCCGTGAGCTGCCGTCTCCCCGCTGCCAAAGAACGACCAAGATCAGTGTACCCCATTGTATCTTTGTCCCTGCAAACAAAACTCATCACAAAAAATCTGTAGATTTTCCACAAATATGGTGGATTGATGGCTGCCAAGGAGGACAAGTCACAGTGACACAGGAGCAGGTAGGCACACGCACTTCGGTACAGCCAGATATTTAGAGTATGATGTCAGAGGAAGGACACAAGCAATGTTTACAGAACCGGGGCCTTGAAAATCAGCAGCCCCCGACAGGGCTCTGCATAGGATGCACGGGTACTCCTGGTGACGTGTGACAGCTGCAGGGACACACACAACCCCTGGGGTGTACTGAAAAGTATCGAGTCTTTTCCACACTGCTGTGGCAACCCCATTGCCCAAACGCCCATCAACCCTGGGGATGTGGCACGGACCACGCCAGATCAAACCCTACTTTGCCTTAACAGCGGCTCGGGAGAGACGTGCTCCTTTTTCAAGTTCCAGGAGACAAACCAGAACAATCCAGGTGGAATATTTGGTTTAGGGGCATTCTAAGCAGAAAGTGTTTCAATATCTTCATATTTAAATATATTAATCATTGTTGAAAATGAAACATGTCAGAAAGTGGTCTGAAAAAAAATATTAATGTAGTGAAAGGAGCATCACAGGAACTAAACCTTTGACACTGTCTCCCATCGCATCCTCGTAGGGAAGCTTGGGGAGTGTGGGATAGGCGAGTGGCCAGGGAGGTGGGGTGAGAAGGGGCTGAAGGACAGAGCTCCGAGGGGTGTGATCGGGGGGGCTGAGTCCCGCTGGAGGCCTGTGGCCAGCGGTGCTCCCCAGGGGTCACTGCTGGGGCCTGTCCTAGCCAATAGATTCGTCAGCGACCTGCAGGAAGGGCCGGAGCGTGTCCTCAGCCGATTTGGTGACGATCCGAAGCTGGGAGGAGGGGCAGGTCCAGCGGGAGGCTGTGCTGCCCTTCAGCGAGAGCTGGAGAGGCTGGAGAGCCGGGCGGAGAGGAACCTCGTGAAGTTTAACAGGGGCAAGTGGAGGGTCCTGCCCCCGGGGAGGAACAACCCCACGCACCAGTACAGGCTGGGGGTCGACCTGCTGGGGAGCAGCTCTGCAGAGAGGGACCTGGGAGTTGGGGTGGGCAACGGGATGACCAGGAGCCAGCAGTGGGCCCTTGTGGCCAAGAAGGCCAACGGCATCCTGGGGGGCATGAAGAAGAGTGTGGCCAGCAGGTGGAGGGAGGTTCTTCTGCCCCTCTGCTCTGCCCTGGCGAGGCCACCCCTGGAGTGCTGTGTCCAGCTCTGGGCCCCCCAGTTCAAGAGGGACAGGGAGCTACTGGAGAGAGTCCAGTGGAGGGCTACAAAGACAATGAGGGGGCTGGAGCATCTCCCCTGCGAGGAGAGGCTGAGAGTCCTGGGGCTCTTTAGCCTGGAGAAGAGAAGACCGAGAGGGGACCTGATCAACACTCATCAGTATCTGAAGGGTGGGTGTCCCGAGGATGGGGCCAGGCTCTTCTCGGTGGTGCCCAGTGACAGGACAGGGGGCAACGGGCACAAACTGGAGCACGGGAAGTTCTGCCTCAAGGTGAGGAAAAACTTCTCTGCTCTGAGGGTGGCAGAGCCCTGGGACAGGCTGCCCGGGGGGGTTGTGGAGTCTCCTTGCCTGGAGATACTCAAACCCCGCCTGGACGCTGTCCTGGGTGACCTGCTGTGGGGGACCCTGCTCTGGCAGGGGGTTGGACTAGATGGTCCGCAGAGGTTCCTTCCAACCCCAAACTTTCTGTGGTTCTGTGTGATTCTGTAAACCAGTATGATTTTCTGTTCTACACAATTATTGAGGCTGAATTATAAGGAATGCTATGGAACGATTTCAACAGTTTCAGTGAACTTCAAAATGAGTTTCAATGGTTTCAAAAAGGTTTCACTGAGCTCAGCAATTATCTATGACATTTGGCCTCCTGGCAGGTCAGCACATGCATATTTGAGCCCATCAGCACATGGCGGGTCCCAAAGCCATATGCCTCTTGTCCAGACAATAATTAGAAAACCAGCAGTGAGGAGGTGGTGTTCTGAGGTAGCGCCATAAACACAAGCACTGTATAAAGGGGGAAGGACAAGGAATGTGAAAGGCGATACCGGGAGAGGACTACGGCAACTGCCGTGGACACAGGTTGGAAGACAGATGCCAGGATTAGTGGGGACAGAAGAAATGCTGCCGAGACCACAAAATGCAAACTGTTAGAAAGCTCGGCTCCATTTGCCACGTTCTCAGAGTAAATAAAACTTATTTTCACATGTTCTGTATTCAAAAGGATTTCTATCTGCAGCTATGACTTTTCAACTAAGAACATCCTGAAAAATCAAAACTCACTATTACTACGCAGAAGACCACAGGTAATTAGATAAAATCTCCATTTTACAACTAGAAAAAAATGGGCAGAGCAGTGTGACACGGGGGACTAGAAAGCAAGTCAGTGACAGTTCCTAGTTCAAGGCCCGATGTTCAGTCCATTAGGCGACACCATGTCACCGAAAACGGGCCTTTGTGTGCACAGCGATGCACAAAGGAAAACTGTCCAGCAGTAAAATAGTTCTAAGCTAATACACGAATTTTTATTATTCAAGTTCAAGATATGGAAAGAATCCTACAGGTCACCCCACAACTCTCAAATCTACGTTCACACACGTTTCCCTCTCTAGTGACTATGGTCCAGAACAGCTACAGCACTTCAGTCATTTTCTGACAAATACAATTAATTCATAAACTTAAAATCTGAAACCAAATTAAACTGAAACAGCATCATCTACACCGCTGTGTTTGGCTTCACATTTTCTGAATAGCAAGACTTTAAGTCATTACACTCATACGCTGACCTCAGAAAAGACCAAGACAAAGTGCACCTGAGAACTGAAGCAGACCTGTGTTAAAAACTTCTCCATGATAACACAGAACCGGGAACTATCCCAGAAACAATGTCACAAAACCGATGGCTCCCATAAACACACAGCAGGTCATTTTATTTATCCATTAATTCCGCTCTACACAGACAACAAAAACGCTAATCCTGGACCTAATCATCATTTTGCCTCAGTCACTGTGATCTTCTCTCTGCCTCTCTGATTACCCCACTCCAATTCACAGAAAATGTGTCTGCCACTCGCATCATTTTCATAACCGTGAACTGATTAGATCTCACCTCTCCGAATCCCAAGAACGCTGCCTCTTCCCTGCCTCATCAAGTTCGGGCTCCCTGTCACTGTCCTCAAGGTGTGCGTAACCGCACCTTGGCTCTTCCCTGTGCCCCTGCCTCAGCGCTTTCTGTTCCAGCACTGACAACCATCCTAGGGGTTCTGTTCTCTTCTGTTCTTTTTTTCCTTTTAAGTAACACCATTGCTTTCTCTGTGCTGCTCTTCACACTTCGCACCCCCCACTTGCACCATTCTTCAGGTCGTGCCTTAAAATCTCCTCGTGGATGTCAATGCAAACGAGCACCCACATGCTGACGCCATCGTTCAGAGGCAGCTATAAAAGCCGGCATGAATTTACCCTGAAAGCTCCAACAATTTCGTACTTTCAAGACGTAAAACTATCACGTTTACCCGTGTGATATACGGCACACATCTGGGTCTTTGCTTTCCACATCTGTTCCGTTAATTCGCGAGTCTTGTTTTTAAGGACACTATAGGCTTCTTCAGGTCAGAAAAACAGACTACGGCCGTGCAAAGCACCGGCTTTGCTGACAGCGATCACTGACAGAGAGCTCTGCGTGTTCCTGCGACGAGACCAGGCCGAGCGGAGCACTCGACCCACCGGGTGCACCCGGCAAGATGCACCTGACACTCAAGTACCAGAGCCTGCCTGCCCGTACCCACAGCTAAGCAGTTCCTAAGCCTGCACACTGTCCCTTCACACGCTGCTCCCGCACTTCGGAGGCTGGAAGCACCGCTCTGACCCAGCAGCACGGCGTGGCCACGCCAGGCCCAGGACTCTGCTCAGCAGTTCCTGTCCTGCTGCTCTCCCTTCGCAGACCCGCAGCAGATCTTTCCAAAGCAACAGCAACATTTTTATATTTAAAGACTTCTTTTTGATGAAAGAAACTGCCATTTCCCTGGGGACTCTGTTCCAAGACCTAATCCACATTTTGCAACAACTTTCATCCATGGGATCTTAGGCTAACATAAATTTGGCTAGATTAAGAACCTTCTAGTATCAAATCTCCACACGGCCTTTCAAACTGCGATCAAGACATGTCCCAACCATCTCCCTAAGAAGCAAAACACATCAAACTTCCAGTCTCTCATCCAGTAGATTCTGCAGATCTCAAATCCCTGCTGTAATCATTCCTTCCCAAAAAGATTAACCAGGAAGCATTTTAACATCCATTCTGACATGCGCTACCTGGAAATAAATGGTGTTCATTAATGGTTTTTCTAATGCCATATACACTTTTAATACCTATTATTCATTCTTATTCCCCTGTTGACACATCCAAAGCCCTTTTTGCACATCATCTGGAAAGACTTCTGTTCTTCCCATCCCCTGCTTTTCCAGGAAAAACATATCAAGGGTTGACTTCTACTGCCAGTTCCTAGGTATGTTTTTCCCCCCACCCCCTTAGCAATATGAAACAAGATTTTTTTTTTCCTCTGTCCATTTTACTACATCATCTTCATTTCTGCTACTGCTTTTCTTGACGAAAACACATTGTGATTTGATATTTGGAAGTGAATGTTTTTCTTTTCGTTCTTTGCATTGCTTCAGCACCAGGGGACATAAAAAAAATGCAGCTGAGTGTCTGAAATCCCAGAATATTACAAGTAACTCTATGGCCTCCGACAATCTCTCCTCATATTCCTTGTCTTCTTTCTTCTGCTACAGAAGACAGTTACCGCCCTCAGTTCTTTCTTGAAAAGAGAATAAAATGTGTCATAAAACCCCGCTATACTTCTCCACAGCACATATCCGAAGCAGCAACACGGACCACTGGAGGTCACTGAAACAGAAGTTCAAGGACCTTGGATGACCTATGTCAGTATTTTTTAACTGTTCACAGATGGAGACACTTGTCAGAAATAAAGTCACCGTTTGTGTTAGATGAGGTGACAAATATAATATTTTACAAATAGAATCTGTTCCACGTGTTTCTGACAGCTGTAAAATGACAGAGTTCCTATCTTGACAAGAAGAATATTCTCCAGAAGTGTTCATAGCAAAGACAGTACAGGCCCCGTGTCGGGAGAGCAGCCGGGAGCAGGACACTTCTTTTGGGGAAGAAAGGCAGAGGGCAGACATGGTGACGCTTTGCGAGTATGCTCCAGTGGGAGGAAAACTCGGCAAGGAGATGTGAAGTTTCTTCTGGAGTCTTAACCTGAACTGAAAAGTCTGGAAACAGAAGACTGGATTTTGACTTGCCTGGTAATTTTGTTGTTTCACTATTCATATGCAAATTAACACGAAATTGCTAAACATTGCCTAACAAAATCATATTTGATCAGCCCAAAGGTTCCTTTAGCCTTAGGCTGTTAGTCTCAGAGTCAGCCAATACGGATTGCCTCGGGAAAAGCATAAAAACCCCAACGTATGCTGTGGTAATTCCACTAAAATATTCTCCCAGCCTCTAAATCTGCGATTCAGGAACTTCCTGAGAGGTAAGTCTCTACCTCTAATGCCTTTCAACGGATTTTTCTGTACCAAACCAGTTATTTATACCCACCTAGTAAAAGATAACGTAAGGAACACGGTAAACCAGGGTTTCACCTTTAACTCCTGACATAATGCGCAGACGATGCCTTTGCTTGTGCCAAAAATCCCCCAGTGCTCGGAGGGCCATGCACGCCACGCGAGCCACGCCGCCCACCAGGTAACGCTGCGGTACAGAAAATCGGGCACAAACACAAATTTTGCGTTCACAGAAGGATCACATTAGGTCTGCACATCAGATTTTTTTATTTTTCTTTTTGCAAGCTGTGAGGTGAAACACAGGACCTCACCGGAGTGGAAGCAATGCGTCCACAATGGCAGAAGTCGACCTCTTGCCAATGGCAGCAAAATTATTATTATTTTTTTAAAAAGTCGACAATTAATTTGACAACATTACCTCTGTAAAAATAACTGTAATCCAGTGCTTGCATGTGCTATTTCCATTTTTCTCTTGTGACAACAGCGTTATGATTTATACCAATAAGCTTGTCTCTTGCACCAAGTGTTTCAACTGCTTTCTGCATCCTCAAGGACAGTTTAAACTTCTGAAAACAACTGAAAACAAGCTGCTGCTTTCTGTAAATTATGAGTCAAACAATTTTACTGTTTAATATCACTCAAACGTTAAGTGCTTCGTAGATGACTGCTGACTGCCTGCAGCAATCAAATGTAACTAAAGTCCAAAAGAAGTTGTGGTAATTTTGTCTTTAAAACCAAGATGCACTTAGACCCCTCAAAATCAAAAAAATCTGTCTTCTACTCTTATACAGTTTAGAAAAGCTACTGAAGGTTTAATTTTCGAGTAAGAATGCTTCTTAAGAACTCAAGTAGGCAAACAGATGATGATTTTAGAGCCCATCTCCACCCATATGTTCAACCAGCTGCCAGAACTTCCCCACTCACACAGAGGCAGAAGCACCAGGGATGGTCTCAAGGTCCTCAAGGATGACCACATGAAACTCAAAGCTTTCAGGATTCACCCAAAAAAACCCCACATTCTCGGAAAAAAAAAAACCCAACGTTTCTGCAGGTGCCATCTACATTAATGCAAGGAAGACAGTCAAAACAAGCAATGAAGAAGTAAAGAAGGTGCACTGCTCCTGAAAATGAGAACTAAGTATGTTTAAATGTATGAACAACGTGACAGATTCTTACCACGCATCCATCCCGCAGTCCCCGCTCCCCAGATCCCTGCCAACAAGACTGGAAAGGCACTGTAAGCACCCACTACTTCAAGTTTCCCTTGCTGGCTCCTGACAACACACAACTACCAGAGGAGTGAATGCGTGTCCTGAGGCCATCTGATGGAAACCCACATTCCAAGTCGTTCCTGGTTCCCTGCTAGGTAATTAGCGGGGTGAAGGAACCACAAACCAAGGGTGAAAAAGAGAAGGTAGAAAGTCAGGAGACTACTTAACAGGAAGAAAAGGACAGCAGCACATTTTGGCTTCTGATCTGAGAGATGGGTAAGGCTGAGATACATTAGGATTAACCACCTAATCCCAAATCGCTGGTCAATAAAACTAAAATAGGATTAAAAAATCCAATGAAAGTAAAATTTCAGAAGTATGGGGGGGGGGGGGGGGGGGGATTGCAAGCAGAAAAGTCTACAAGCCGCTGACCTGGCAAACTAGCCAGTATCCCAACAAGCAAAACCAAATACAAATCTGCCAGAGCCCCCCGCCCCCAGCGCCCCCACCCCCCCGCCTTTCACACGCGGGAAGGGCCCCGCTCGTCCCACCCCCTCTCCCCTACAGAAGACTGAAAGTTTCGGGGATGCGGCGACTTACGCACAGACCGGCTCACCAGGAAACTTCCTGCAACCCGCGGCGGGCACCGGGCCGACCGGGGACTCCCCCGGGGCCGTGCCAGGGGTGCCCCGCGCAGCCCCCCCCCCCCCGCCCCTCCGCCGCGGCACCGGGCCGGCTGTCAGGTGACAGCCCGCCCCCCCGCTCCCGCGGGGCCCGACACAACGCATGAGCGCGGCTGTCAGGCTCTCTCCACCCCCGCAGGGCACAGGCCCGGCTCCGGCCGGCCCGGCGGCCCGCGGCCTCCCTGCGGGTACCGCTCCTGTCACCGGGACTCCCCGCGCCGCCCCGCGCCCCACCGGCGGGGACACCCCGCCTCCCTCCGCGGCGCGGGCCCGGCTGTCAGGGAACCCCCGCCCCCTCCCGGCGCGGGCCCGGCTGTCAGGGATCCCCCGCCCCGCCTCACGCAAGGGCCCTGCTGGGGTCTCCCGCTCCGTTTCGTGCGCGGGCCCCCGCCGGGGCCTCCCCCCGCCCCGCGCCCGCCCGCCCGCCGCATCTGCCGGGGATCCCCCGCCGCCGCCCCGGCAAGCCCCGCCACCGGGGATGCCCCGCGCCCGCGAACGGGGCCCGGGGCGGCGCGGCGGCCCGCGGCGGGGATGCGGGTCAGCGCGCGCCTCGGCGCCGGTGCGGGGCGGGGCGGCCCCCGCGGCGGCTCCCCGGCCAGGCTCCCCTCCCCCCGGGCTCCGGGCCTGAGGCGGTCCCAGTCCCCGCCCGCCGCCCGCTCGCTCGCTCGCTCGCTCCTCACCGTGTCAGCGACAACACGGCCGGGGCCGAGGACGGGCTCCTCCGCGCCGCATCTTCCCGGCCGCCCGCGCGGACGGGGCCAGGGCGGGACCCGGACCGACCGGCCGCCGCTTCGGCCCTGCTCCGAGCCGAGGCAGCGAAACCAAAATGGCGGCGGCTCCTGCTCCACCGCGAGCGAGCGCCCGGCGCCCCGCCTTCCCCGCGCCCGGCCACGCCCCCGCCCGGCCACACCCCTCCGGGCTAGCCCCGCCCCCGCCGGCTGAGGGTGCCGCTAGCCCGGGCGGTGGGCGGGGCCCGCGCACAGCGCGCCGCGTCGCCTGGCCCTGCCCGGCACCCGTAGCGGGTTCGCGTCATCCTCGGCCTCTGGCGCGGCGGATCCTGTCAGCGGGGCGGGCCCGCCGCCAGCGGTGAGTGCCGGGGCGCGGCGCCGGCCGGGCCGGCCCGGGGCGGGGAGGGGGGGGGTCTCACGGCGCCGGCCCGGGGCGGGGAGGGGGGGAGTCGCACGGCGCCGGGCGGCGCCCGCGGGTCGGCCGCTTGGCCCGGCCCCGAAGCGCGGCGGCGGCTCCGGTTCTGCGGCGGCCGCTCGGGCAACAACCGTGCGGAGGCCGGGCCCGCGCGGTGCGGCAGCCTGTGGGGCTCGGGGCGCGATCCGGCAGCGGGGCCGCGGGAAGAGAGGGCCGAGCGGCGGCGGGGCGGGGGGAGCGGCCTGCAGGCGGCCGGGAGGCGGGAATGGCGGGGCAGCGGCCGGCTGCCTGCCCTTCCTCTCCGCGGGGTTTGCGAACAGACCCTCGGCTTTCCCGGTTGTCTGTAGCGGCCTCCAGGTGAGGGTGAAGGAGGGATTTCGTGGCTCTTTGTTATCTCCGTCCCATGTGTGTCTACAGAAAGAGACCGGGGGAGCGCGGGGGGGAGCACGTGGGGAGGCAAACTGGGGCGGAGGCAAACTGGAGCGGAGACAAACTGGGGCGAAGGCGCGGGGGGACAGGTCCCCGAGGCAGCAGTGGCATCGCCCGGCCCAAGGCGACGGCGCCCCGGTTCGCTCAGCCGTGTTTCTGCCTCCTGCACCCGTGTTCGCGGTGCTTAGCTCCGGGTTCCTGAAGCTGGCGGTAAATGTAGAGACAGCAAGCGACAGCAAACTTGTGTTTAATTTACTCTGCGATGGGGTTCCTTAATGATGTCTGCAAATACAACTTTCAGGGTCCTGTGTGTGATGTTTACTAGCAAATTATATTCCCCACCTATAAACCCTTTCCTAAAGGCCACAAGCAGACCAGTGGTTTTTCTGCAGTGGAGAGTGTGCCCAGTCGGACACTTCTTTAACTTGATCCAGGTACAAGTCAGTGAAGTGGCAGCAGTTTTTAATCCACTCTTCTGCTGAAGCTCCTCTCCCACGGACAGATGATGCCCAGAGAAGAGCCCTTACACCCTGTGTGTTACAATAGTCATTCAAGAGTCCTGTCGAATATTAGGGATGCCCCAAATAAACAGAAATTTCCAGGGTTTTGTGACTTCTTTGCTAATTGTGTTTGAGAAAACAGCTTTCCCTTCCTTACTTTATTTACTGTTAAAGCTCTGATTTGAAACAAATGGGATACACTGTCCTGCAGCACGGAATTTCTCCTTTTCTGCTGTATGTGCACAGCCCTGTCAAGTGACTAAAAAAGCCTCCGCAGGCTGATATCATCACTTCTTCTTGAAACAGCAAAACTGGGGCTTGTTTTCCAGGTCTGTATCGTGCATTGATTGTTAGATGAAAGACTGTGAAGCATTTTTACAAAATTAACGTCCTTCACTGTGGATTTTTTTTCTTCATTCTATGCAGTAACCGTTGTAAAGGCCATTCGGTGCAGTTATCGTCTTTGTCTCGCTTAGCAGGAACGCTGCAGTTAACCACCGATCCCATTAAGACAAGGTAATTAGCTCGCTTTGATTGCACCGTGTAACTTATGGCAACCAAGAGTTCTTGAAGCATCTTTGTTAGGCATTGTGATTGTTTTCTCCTAAGGAATGATATGAAGGAGGCCTGGAGTGCTGGCAGAGATGACAGATTTAACCAATTTACTTACCTTTTGCCTTCGTTTTTGCATCACGATTGCTCAAGGGGTTTGTTTTGGTTTTTTTTCCTGTTGTAATCAAAGGTGGCTGAGCAGTAGATACTAATGTACAGTTAGGATGAAGCCAGAAACACAGAAGGATCTTCAGTCTCTGCATTATTCCAGTTTCTTCAAAACAAGCACTTGTGTAGCCCTTGTGCCAACATCTCTTAACAGCTGCAGTCAAAACAGATGTTCTCCTCACTAGGTGGATGAAATATCTCTACTTATAAAGTAACTTGGTTTTGTAAACATCTCTCTGAAAAAAGGCAACATAATTAAGGAACTTTTTTCTTTTTTATTAATTAGGCAAATAATGCTGATTACGAGTAGTCCACTGCATTGCTGCAGAGCATTCTGACAGTTTGTCTGCATTATTGGTGTGCCCAGACTTTAAGCTTTTTGGGCAGGAACGATGCTCTCCCGGCGTAAGATACATTAAACATAATAAAAACACTAAAAAATCCACTTCTGTCTCTGCAGAAAATGCTGAGAAGTCTGAAAGGACTTGTCTGCCATCCTCTAAAGGTAAGTCCCGTAACAGCCTGATGCTGCTTCCGATACTTTGCCTGTCTTGTGAACTGGGTGACAATTTACACCTGTAAAAAGATTCTTCTTACCTTTGTCATCTGCAAACTTGGTGCCTCCTGTAAGCTGGTTGTGTAAACTCCCGTTAGGGACAAAGGAAAGCGAGAGACAGCCTGTGGGTGTTACTCCTTCTACATCTCCCTCTGGCTGGGGAGAGAGAGGATGTGCAAGCAGGCCTGGATAGTTGGCTTAAAGGAGACATTTGTTAGAAGTCTGAAGTTCAGCACTCTGAATGCTGAAATTCTGCGGCTTCAGTGCAAGTTTTTCTCAGAAAACAGAGAATCTACTTGCTCTGCACTGCTGGAAAGCACAAGAGAAGGAGCCCTTTCTAGCGAACAGACCCACCAGCCTTTCACAAAGCCCCTGTTGCTGGTGGGAAGAGGATTTTGCCAAAAATGGCTCAGTGCTTCTGGTGGGCGTAGTCACCCTGGCTCTGCCCCAGCGCCCCAGCAGCACTGCGTTATCAGGGAAGCATCCTGATGTCATAACAGCCCAACGAGTTAACGCTGCCTGTCTGGAATGACCCAAACGGCAAGGAATCTCAGTTGGTTTGTGTGCTGTTGTCTTTGGAATGCTTTTTCACTGGCACACAGGGACACGCAGCCACTACAGAGGATGACTGTGTAACTGCTGCTTTCCAGAGATGAGATTCTGGTTGTACAGTCCTGCGCTGGTGACGGCAGCCTTTATGAGATAAACAGGCTTTTCTAGAGACTAAGATCTGTGGAAGCGTGTAGGAACAGCTCCACCTTATGGCACATGACTTTGTGATTAATCTTCACGTACCACGTGACAGTTTGCTGCCATTTCAGGGATCCGAGTCAGCCCGCTCCGTCCTTTGGCAGATGGAAACTCGCTGTAACGTCCCCTGTGTGCTGCTGGGGTAAACTGCCTGAAGGGATGATGCGAGAACGCGAGAGCCTCGCGTACGTGTTAGTTCCTGCGCAGAGCTCTGCGGTGAGCCCGGCAGGTGTAGGGGGGTTTCTGGCATTCTGCAGGAAGCCAAGGGGATCAGGGATAAGCCACCGTCTTTTAGCCAGGAGGAGGGCCCAAGTGGCATGTCGCTGCTACGAAGTCAGACTACACCATGCGGGCAGTGGTGCTCCAGGGCACTCTAGGTGTTCTTGTAGGCTGCTAAAAATGCAGATGCGCTTCTGCCCGAATTGTGTAGTAATTCATAAAATGCAAGTCTGTATCTCTCAAGTTCAGGATGACTGTGAGTAGTGCTGTTGCTCTAGGAGCCTGTGTTGATTTTGGGGCGCTTTAGAGAGTTAGGAAGGATTTCGTGTCTCCAGCTGAGAAGCTGCTTCTGTAGCCCAGCGCAAGCTGCCGTCCACAAAGGAGACGTTCCAAAGCACTGCGAGGGTACGTGGTGATTTTGAGGAGGACGTATCATGCTAAGGCTCAAGGCAGTGATGTTCTGAAACAGCATCCTTCCAGGAGAAAGATGTAGTCATTTAAAGATGGGATGTGTTCTGTTGATGGAAAAAGAGAAATTCTTTGTGCTTGGCTGCAAGAACAGAGGACTGGACTTCAAGACAAAGTCCTTCTCACACTTGCGTCCCATCTTACTGTGCTGTCTCCTGCTCCCTTCGTAGAACTTACCAGGAACTGCCTTTTGTACCAGAGAGAATCCAGCTCCTGCTGATCTTCTGAGGTTGTGCTTTTAGAAAGGTGGTATTGGTTTGGCTAAGTATCCTTCAGCTGAAGTCTTGAGCTGTGTCTAGACACACATGCAAACTGAACACAGAGCAAGAAGTTAGTCCTTGCTTAACTTTCATTCACTGTCACACAGGTCAGGGACGAGGATTTGGATGGCGCTCCAGAGAAAGGACGTCCACGGAGCAGCAACTTGCCTTTTCTTTTAAGTGAGCAAAGCTCACAGCCCCCAGGCGTTTGCTTGAGACTTCAGAAGGAGGGAATGTGGGGTGTTCAAAGGAAATGAGAAGGACGCTGATTCCATAGCAGCGACTTGGGGCTGACATTTCCTAGGTGAACAGGTGGCAATAGCTGCATGCTCTAGTTAGTCGAGTGTTAAACTGGCATCCTGGTGCCTTGCCCTCGGCTGTAAATTAAGTCACTTCTGTGCACTTACAACTAACCATAGCCAAGTCAGACATCCTAACTGATCGCTTGGATTTGAGGAGGAAAAGAACATTACGGGAACAAGCGAATGGGATGCCAAAAAGGAATGTTTAGGGCTCTCCCATGTTTACACTGCAGCAGTTGGGGCTATGGCGTCTAGTGCCGAGTACAAGCAGGTTTGATTCCTTCCCTAAAAGGAGAGCGAGCGCTGAAATGCTGCTGCAGGCCCCGTGGCGCGTTGAACACGGGATGTGGGGTAATCCCACGGGACACTTCCTCCTGAGCCCCTGTGGCTTCCAGATGACCCTCTGAGGAAAGCTGGGATGGCAGCAGAACTGCATGTGCCGCGGAGAACTGAAGCAGCTGTTCCTGTCTCTGAACTTTAGATTATGGCTGCTCTCCTCTGCACAGACAGACAAAATAGGAAACTACTCGCTCTGTTTACAGTTGGAGCCTGCAACTGTCCCAGTCAGTAACACCAAGGGTGGCTTTCAGTTTTGCTGGCTGTGGCCACAGCCTCTGTTTGCAGCAGACTCTTACTCATTGACAAATGCTTGTATTTCCTTTCACCGTAACATAATAAAATGCTTGTCCTTCTCACTTTCTTGCCTATTTTGGCTAGGCTTTACAGGCATGCTTCAGCAGTCTGCCTATGGAAAAAAGAATTAATCAGCTTAGCCGGCTGTTTCGGTTTCTCAGCCACGTCTGTATTCTAATGAAAGAGCCTGTATGCAGGGACACAGTTAGGAAAATCAGTGCAGGGACTGTAATTATAAATATCAAATAGTGGGCAGCACTGCGCTAATCCCTCAATAGCTAAGGTGGTTGTGGATTACTAGACAGCCTGAATTTTCAAGGCACCAGCTACTGTTTGTCAGCGTGGGCAGAAACATTGTGGGAACTTCCCAGCAACAAGACCTTGAGGCCGTACTTGTGCTTGTAAGCACTCCTGAAGGGGGTACCTCGGTACGGAGCTGGGCGCTCTCGGTGGCTCGGGGGGGGCAGCTGCCTGAAGTGACTGGAAATGCCCTTGAAGCAGGCCTCTAAATGTGAACTGTGGTTCTAAAGCACATGGGTTTTCATAATGAATTTACGTTCTAATGATGAATTTTTTCTTCCAGTTGCAGAGAATTGTGTTCTGTATTGCACGCTGCCTTGACCCGCTCATAACGGTCATGCAGTGAGCGTACAAAACACAGCACTAACTGGGTTTTTGCTGGTAATCTTGACTGCTGAGAAGCTTGGTGTCCGTTTGCCCTTTTCTTTCTGTAGCTGGACCACGGCTATGCCCTCCACACAGCAGCCAAGGATTGCTTAAGTTCCGTTGTCGGCCAGGACGTCCAAACGCTGGCAGAGAGACCACGAGCAGTTTTCTGTACCAGCGAGAACGACCCGGTGAGTTACTGCCACGATTGTCACTGTCAGACAGCAAGTGCCTGCATTCCATCAGGCTGCCTGGGGGCACGCTGGAGCCAGGGGTGTTACTGGGATTGTGCTGCTCTGGTAAACAACAGGGAAGGGAGTACAGGGGCCTAATAACAGGCACGCAGAGCATGATCCCCAGCCCAAAGGAAAACAGGCCATGGCTGTGCAGTGCCCCTGCCTGGGTTTAAGCAAAACAGGGCCGGTCCTCTGCCTGAAAGCTCCTGGGAACAAGGATCGATTCCTTCTCCGTAGTTGCGCAGATGAGACAGACTGTGTGTTGTAGGAGCTCAGATGTGCCTTAGCTTGTTACCAGCCACCATTAATTTCAGCTCCAGGGTTATTCTTCCCTGCCTAACCTCCCCAAATTGGCTACGAAGGGGGATCAAAAACACACCCTGGATGACCTCAGCACAGCACAGCTCTCCAGCATCATAATTCCAGCCTCACACTCTCTGTCTCGGGCACAAAATGAAGTGGAATAAATGAATGGAATAAGCCTTTGAGGTGCTTTTTTGCTGCCTCTGTAATTGGAGTCTTTCAATACCGATTCCTCTGGGGTCTCTATGGAAACAGCAGCATGCAGATGATCTTACTCACGTGATGCGAGTGTCTCTATAGATTGCACAGAAGAGTCCAGATGGCAAGGATTGTCCCCACTGTCCTGTGCCTGCCATTGGCGTTGCCAGGCAACTGGCTTTGGCATTCTGACTTCATGTGCCTGACGTTTGGTGACAAACGCCGTTGCTTATTAATTTCTCGGATCAGCATTCCTCGGCCTCGCTGTACGGCCCATCGCGTGCTGCAGCCGCCGCTCCGCTGCCTCACTTGGGCAGCAAACCTGATAGCTCTGACCCCAGCCGTGCCTGTGTGCTGGGCAGCCCCATTAAAAATGGATTAAGAAGACCAGATGAAAACTAAATTTTTAATAAGACTTAGCTTTTATATACCTTTCCATTAGCAAAACTCGAAGTGACTAAACACGAGGATAAAGATCCTGACCCACTTTACAGATGTAGGAGCTGAAGAGTGAAGGAATTTGCCCAAGGTTATGCAGCAAGTCAGCGATGAAGCTGAGAATGAAAATGGTCTCTGGGGCCCTGCTCTTGTGTTCGAGTCCATGGATAACGTGCTGTTAGTCTGTGTCCAACACGTGCAGGAGAACTCCAGGGAATCCAGCCCTGAGTTTGAGATACAGCTCTGCCTGGAGAAAGACTGAAGTCTCTCTTAAGAGGTGTCCTCTTCAGTCTGTCTCCAGGTAACATCTCCTTACAGCACAGGAGCTATTGACCAACCAGGATTTTAAGATTTTCTTCCTGTTGCTAAGATTTACCGACCAGTAAACACCAGACTGGCAATTTGGGCAGCTCAGCAGTTTGCTGAAGTTACCAAATGGTTTCTTCCTATAAATGGTTTGGCAAACCTGCAGGTACCTTGAATCCTGCAGCTGTACCAAGGAAAACCCCACAGTCCAGGACGTGCTGCCCTGTCCTGTCAGTGCCTTTCCTCAGTAAGGTCTGGAATAGGGGTGCAGTTGCCAGGGGCTCTTCAGAGTGGAGGTGGGGCAGAAGAGAAGAGAACGGGCGTTGTTGCACACTGAAAGACTGAAGATCTGGTCTGAAGAAAGGGAGGGAGACACATGTAGCAAGAACCCCGGGGCTGAAGAATTCATGGGGCTGCAAGAGAGCTGCAGCAGTTGTGCATGAAGAGTCTGGTCAAGGAACAGGGAAAAGCAAAATATTCATGGCAAAAGCAGGCAGTGGTCAAACCTCTGGGTACAGCTACTCGCGTGGTTCTGCCAGCGCAGGGTAGCGGTACTCGTCACAACTTTTTTTCCCCCATCCTTTCGTTCTGGTCAACCCATTTGTCACAGCCAGACCGCACAGGTAAGCGACCAAACCCAGCCCAGTATTGGCTCACCTCTTCTGGGCCACCTCTTCTGGGCCTCAGTGTATTAAGCCCTGGGTCTACACCAAAGCTAATAAGGAATACAGGGAAAGTCTGGATCAGCCCCCAAATCTCCTGAAGCTGGCAGAAATAATGACTGCTGCTTTTTCTTTCTGAATAGTAAATAAAACTACTTTTCCTGGATCATTATTATGCAAAATCAATAAAACAAGGAAGCTGTTATATTCTGATTCCATCTCAACCAAAATGGAATCAAGAGATTGGCATGCACAAGGACAAGAGGAGGATTTTTTTTTTTTTTTCCCTTTGAATCCATGGGAGAGTGCAGAAGGTGTAGAGCAGGACGTGACACAAGCTTCAGAGCTTGGCACAAGGCCGCTAAAAAAGCCAGACAAAGCCTGGCACAAAAGTTGCTGGAAGTCACACAGGAAGCCCTGCAGAATAGCGTCTCTGTGTACTGTCCTGACTCTGCAAGACATAAAAACTGATGACAAGACCAAGAGTAAATAAGTGCTTTGGGAGTATTGCATGGTAGGAAAATGGACTGATGAGGGGAAAACCCCAGGATGCAAAACAAGGCATGAAATGGGTGTTAAATTTTCGGATACCACTAACGACTGCTTCTTAGAGTGCACAGTCAGAGATCTTAGAGTAATCCCTGTCGATAGATGCAGAACGGTGCAAGTCCGCTGGAGGAATAATACCGACCACTTCTGTCACAACAAGGGACTGGAAATGATTCCCCCAGAAAACAGATCGTGAGTTGTTGAGCAACCAGTACTAGTGAACGGGGCAAATGGCATATTGGGAACTATTGCTGAGAGACAGCAAAGAACAAACCAGGGAACACAACTGGGCACAGACTTGGAGAAAGTAAATTTGAATCGAGCCTGTAACTCAAAAGGGGATTGTGTTGCTGTGAAGGTGCTGTGGTGCCCAGAAGTACCAGCGGGCTGGTAAAAGGTTAGGTAAATTCACGAAGCGTGGGGCTGCCTGTGCCCACACAACAGTTCATGTCCAAGCTCAAGGAATCCCTTGAGTGTTGCTGGCCAGGGGGGATATCCCTTCCTTGGACTCTGCCTGGGCTTCTGCCCGCGGTGTCCTGATACCACACCCGCTGCTTTGCTGTCAGCCTGGTTCTGCTGACGCTCCGCAAGCAGGTACTTGCACTGATGGAGTGCCCCCTCCCTGTTCACCTCTCATGGGCCTCCCGTATCCAGAAAAGAGGTGTCAGACTTCCCTGAGTGTTCCCCTTTGCATTTTACCTTCCCAGGCCAACCACACAGAGCAGCACGAGGGTCGTCACTACAGCATTCCGCTTGAGGAGGTGAAAGCCGTGTTTCCCCATGGCCTGCCCCGTCGGTTCCAGCAGCAGGTACTTTGTCTCAGAGCAGATTTGTAGGGAGTGGTCTGGGATGTGGGAAGAACCAGATCTGTCAGGTAACTACAGTGCTTTCCTGTTGGAATAAGAGAGAGTGACGTGCTGCAAGAATGCAATTATTTCCTGTCCTTACTGGTATTTTCTACATCTGAAAGACGGGAGTCAGCCTAGCCAGAGTAGTGGCAGAAGGTGGGAGGGTTCCACCTGAGGCAACATCCTATCCAGTACTTTCCATCTCTAACTTCTGAGCACTAAGGACGTACAGAAGTACTCTGCACAGTTACATTTCTGTATGAAACAGGCTGGCTCATGAAATAAGTTTGTATTGGCCACAAAACCATCTTGCCTCTTGATTCCTGTTGTGAGACAGATCATGCTGGGACCGGATCAGGCTTGGTGAGGAGCCAACGCAGACGCGCCTGCTGGCGTTTAGGAAGAGATTGACCTGTCAGTCAGTAAATCTAGGTGACTGACTTCTGGTCCAGGGACAGGCCAGTCGGCCTCACCTCGCTCTCTGGGAACGGGAGGGAACAGCTAATTCTGGAGACGGTTTTCAGGCGTACAAAGGACAAGCAAGTCATCGGGGTAGTCAGCACGGCTTCGTGGGGAAGTCACACTTGAGCAACCTGATGAACTTCTGTGATCATATGACGGGCCTGGTAGACCCGGGGAGGGCAGCGGACGCTCAGACCCTGCACAGAACCAGCCAGGGATGGAGTCGTGCCGGGAACGGCTGCCGTGTGCCGGCACCTGGCTGCTCGTCCACGTTCTGTTCCTTTTCTCAGATTAAGACCTTCAACGAAGCCTGCCTGATGGTGCGCAGGCCAGCGCTGGAGCTGTTCGCTTACCTGAAAAGCTCCAACTTCGCGCACCCGGCTGTCAGATACGTCATCTGTATCTTTCACCGGGTTAAACACAAGCAGGGGTTTACGCCGATGAGGGTGACGTTTTGATCCTCTGCTGACCACTGTGGTTCAGGCTTCAGGAGGTGGGTCTGCCACGTGTCTCTTGTCAGCAAAGCTAGCCTGAGAAGTCCCCGAAGCTTGTATACTTTTATTCTAAGCCAGATTTATGGTACAGATCTACAAACAGGGCTCTGAGCACCACTAAGGGAACGGGAATCATCAGCTCTGATGTACTGGGGTGGGGGGATGCAGAGAGAAGGAGCTCTCTAGGGTAGGTTTGCTCCTGGAGAGCAGCATGACGGAATGCCACCCTCGCTTTTACACCCTTTGGACTTCCCTTAGGCCTTTTGCAAAAGAATTACAGTCAAGTATAAACCAAAGTGGTTTTTCAGAGACTTTCCTTGACAGTCCACGTTGCAGATGGTGAGAAAGGAACAGGGAAAACCATGACCCTGTGTCACGTGGTTCACTACTGCGCAAGGCAAGGCTGGCTGGTGCTGCACGTCCCAGACGGTAAGAACACCGGTGCTGGCTGTGCTGCTAAACCAAACACACGCGCTGAGCCGGGGGATGCTGCTTCAGGAGAGAGGTGTAGGGTCGGCCACAGCAAACCATCTGTGTTTTTCCATAGTGGAGAAGGCTTAGAAAGCATAACTCCCCCTCAAATAAACGAGAACATAACTGCAGTTAGTCTCCCCTGCTTATGGCCAGTCTTTTTCTCCCCACTTAACAAGTGTGACAGGAGAGATGCTGCCTGGGGGTCTGTGACCTGCTCTGCTCTCAAGGGAGAGGTCTCCGTTAAGGATGGAGATCTTTTCTTACCAGTGCAGCAGAATAAGGATGAGAGATACAAACACCCCCCCCCCCCCCCCAACTCATACCATTATTTTGACTAAAAAAAAACAAAACCAAAAAAACCACAACTGTTTTATTTTGCTTACAGCTCATCTCTGGGTGAAAAATTGCAAGGAGCTTATGCAGTCTTCCTACAACAAAGAACGGCTTGATCAGCCCTTGCAAGCATCTTTCTGGCTCAAGAACTTCAAGATCTCCAACGAGCGCTTCCTAAGAGAGGTCTGTAGAGCCTGGCAGGTCGGCTGGGTTAGTAGCTAAGAACCGCCCACGGGGTCACCTCTCGGGGACGGCACGTGCACGTGCTTCCTGTCACTGAGCACCTTGACCCAAATTCTGCATTTCCTCATTTATGAGGAATGCTTCGTGCATTAAGGCGTGCACTGACGCTGCACCCAAACC
Organism: Leptosomus discolor; assembly: GCF_034619465.1. NCBI lineage: Eukaryota > Metazoa > Chordata > Aves > Leptosomiformes > Leptosomidae > Leptosomus > Leptosomus discolor. The sequence goes on from NC_141416.1 coordinate 2,891,644, forward strand.
CCCAGACCCTGCCCTTCACTGGGATTCATTTTTTGGAGAAAAAGAAGTACTTTCAGTCCCCCCTGCGGGGACGGCTATTTGCAATGAATGCTTCTCCCAGATTCTGCACTGGTCTTTAACGCTGGCAAAGACCCAGGAATCCTGCCGCCCAGCCTTGCCAGGCTGCCTTTGCACTGCTCAGTTCCCCACCTCATCGTCGTTCTCTTACTGCAGATAAAAACACAAAAAAAATACGTGTGGGGCAAACAGGAGAGCACTGAGGAGGGCCGGCCCTTGGGAGAAGTGGTGGAGCAGGTAAGGAATCACAACTGCTTCTGGCTGGGTCTCGCCTTTTATGGGAAAATCCCATCGTGGGGTCTGTAGGACAGAGTTCTGGGAAATGGAAGGTGTTTCCCTGGCAGCAAGGCGGCTACAGGAAACGTTGGGGAACGTGTGCTGGGTCTCTAAAGGAACCGGTACAGAGAAGTTGGGTAGAAGCAAAAATTAAGTTCCCACAGCTTTGCTGCTCAGTACCTCAGACCGGATTTGAAAGGAGCGAACAGCCTGTTGACCGTCTTTTCAGCTTCCTTCCCCCTCAGAAAGGGCAGGCAGTGCCTAAAGTTGCCAGCGTTACACACTAACGAGAAAACCGCCCCGAGTCACGTGCCTTTTCCTACTTCAAGGGTTTAGCTCGTGTGAGAAATGCCAGCGATGCTGTCGGGGTCGTGCTGAAAGAGCTAAAGCAGCAAAGTCACCTCGGCTCCTTCCGACTTCTCGTGGCGGTGGACGGCGTCAACGCGCTCTGGGGAAGGACTACGTTGAAGAAAGAAGACAAAAGCCCCGTGAGAAGGGATCTGCTCTGATGAGGGAGAGCAGGGGAGGGTGTTCTGTTCATTTCTGTGTTCTATAGTAACCCCTCCATCTGCTTTGCTTGGAGGGACCCGCAAAATTCATGTTGTGCTTTAGCATTTTTACCGCAGGAAGGTCTCAGTATGAAAACGGCGCCTGTGGGTCCCGTTAGAGCGGGAAAGGTTTGGGCATTTCTCTGTGTGACGTTTCGGAGGCTGAATGCTGCAGGGCTAAGTAAAAGCAAAGGAGAAGGTGCCTGAAGGATGCAAATGATCCTTCCCGTCTAATTGAAAGCAGGGGAGGGGAATTTATGTCTCTGATAGAAACAGCGGGCAAAGAAAGTGATACAGACAATCCTCACCAGGTTTCTCCGGAGGAGCTGACACTTGTGTACAATCTGAGGAAGATGATGATGAATAATTGGGTGAGTTCCCGTCTGTGCCTCGGGGTGTGTTATTCTCAGCAATTAAAGCTACAGGCTGATGAGCGTAAAGCTCCGAATCCACCATCCCACTGTTCCTTCAGTGAAGGAGCACGCGGGCGTAGTGCGACTGTTCCGGGTCAGGATCGCATCAGTGCTCCTGGCGTCACCCAGAGGAAGTAAGAACGGGCCAAATATGTAACAATGCTTTTCTTAAACCGGCATTTGGCACGATAATCATCTCCCTGAGTTCAAGGTATTTCATAACCTTTATGACACTTGGTTTCGTGATTTTTTGAACAAACGAGAACTTGTAGTTTCTACATGTTTTGCTGTAGGAAGTCAACTCCTGCTTCGTTTTCAGTCCCTGGATGCTAATGTCTGTAATATCAGCTGTTCTTCAGGTTTAAAAGTATATAGAAAAGTCCTTTCTAAAGTATTTCAGTGGTTTCAGTAGAAAGCCATTTACAGGCACGTTTAAGTGGCAGCACTGGGAACTCTAGCCGTGCATTCCCTGTGCTGTGGGTGTGCCTGGCAGTAGCCAGGGTTACCGTACCGTAGCGAGGGGCATTGCAAGAAGCCCATTACACAGAATTTTGGACTTGAAGGAACTGTAAGATCAGAGAAGGTCCCTTGCCTGTTTAGCATCAATACATACCTGTTCCACAACCACTACGTTTGCAGCTAAAAGGTTTCTGATCTGCCTTTCAGAGCGGAGGTGCGATTGTGACCACCCTCACCCAGACGGGCTCTCTCTTCAGGCCCAGTTCTGCCTATCTGCCCCAGGAGCTGCTGGGCAAGGTCAGCCGCCGCCTCTTCCTTCCCCCCCCCCTTTACGTTGGGAAACGAACAGAAACCCGGGCCGGGGCACGGCGGGCAGCTCCGGGTGGGAGACTTCGCTCCTTCCCCTTCGAATCCTTTCCTGGGGCTGGTGGCGCCCGGGCTGCCCCCGCCTCACCTCCGCTTCCCTCCCCAGGAGGGCTTCGACGCCCTGGACCCCTTCGTCCCCGTCCCGGTCCCCAACTACAGCCCCAGGGAGTTCGAGAGCTGCTACCGCTACTACCTGGAGCGCAAGTGGCTGCAGCATGAGAGAGGTGAGCTCCCCCCGCGGGGCAGGCGGCGGGGCCGGGGATCCCGGGGCGGGCCGGGGGTCCCGGGGCGGGCCGGGGGTCCTGGGGCGGGCCGGGCCCCGCGGGGGGAGGCCGCGCCCCCAACGCACCTTCTGCCTTGCAGCGCACACGGAGGACGGCAAGGAGGAGCTGCGCTTCCTGAGCGGCTCCAACCCGCGGCAGCTGGAGCGGCTGGCGGCGCCCCTGTAGTGCAATAAAGGCCGGAGCGGCGGCGGCGGCGCCTCCCTCCCGGTGTCTGTCTCGGTGTCCGCCTGCTTCGTGACGCGCTTCCGCCTTCCGGCCGCTGCGAGCGGGACGCGCATGCGGCGTGGCTGGCGCGGGGCTCGAGCGCGATGCCGGGGGAGGCGGTGACGCTGCAGCTGGGGCACTACGCGGGCTGCGTGGGCGCCCACTGGTGGGGGCTGCAGGTGCGGGGGGGGGGGGGGGGGGCAAGGACAGGGACCGGGGGGGCAAGGACAGGGACCGGGACGGGAGGCGGAGCTGGAGCGGTCGGGACTGGGGGGGGGGGGGGGGGGGGGGGGGGGGGGGGGGCGGCGAGGACCGGGGCGGGGGGAAGGATGGGCGCCGGGGCGACCGGGACGGGAGGGGGCGAGGACAGGGACCGGGGGGGGCCGGGACCGGGACGGGAGGCGGAGCTGGAGCGGCCGGGACTGGGGGGGGGGGGGCGGCGAGGACCGGGGCGGGGGGAAGGATGGGCGCCGGGGCGACCGGGACGGGAGGGGGCGAGGACCGGAGCCGCGGGGTGGCGGGGGGGGGGGAAGGATGGGGGCGGAGGGGACGGGACGGCGATGACCGGCGGTGGGGTCCAAAGACAGGGGCTCGGGGGGGGGGGGGGGGGGGGCGGACCGGCACCGGGGTGGAGTCGGGGGGAGGTGGCGCGGCCGGGGGCGAGGACCGGGACCTGAGCGCCGGTCTGACCCGCTCCCCTCCGCCCCCGCAGGCCGCCGCGCTGCGCAACCCCGCCGAGGCCGCCGAGCTCCGCGCCACCGCGCTGCTCCGCGCCGGGCGGGGGGCGGGCGGCCGGGAGACGCACTCGCCGCGGCTGGTGGCGCTGGAGCTGAAAGGTACCGGGGAGCGGACGGGCGAGCGGGGGGCGGCCCCGCCGTGCCCGGCCTCGCCCTGACCGGCCTCTCTCGCAGGCGGCGTGGGCGCGCTGAGGCCCGGCGGCGCGGGCCCGGAGGCGCCGGTGGCCTGGTGAGTGCGGGACGGGGGCGGGGGCGGCGCGGGGCCGCCGGGAGCTGCCGCCGGTGTGTGTTGCAGGGACGGGCCGGTGGCCGCCTACCTGGAGGGCGCCGAGGCCGGGGGCTGCGCGCCGCGGGACGCCGGGAGCCGGACGGTGAGGGCGGGGGGGGGGGGGGGGGGGCGGTCCCGCGGGGGCTGTCGCTGCTCCCGCTCCCGTTCGCTTCAGCTGCCCGGCCGGTGCCGCCGGTGCCGGACGAGACGCAGCATCACGTAACCGCCGCACCCGGCTGTTCCCTAGGAAGACGCTGCCTCTGAGGGAAGTTCCAGCTCCTCCCTGCCAGGTGCGGGCGCGTTTTCGGGGCGCTCCGTGTGTTTCTGGCCGGCCCGAGGGCTTTGTTGTCCTTGCTGCGACCCACGGGTTGTAGAAAGGGAGAAGGAGCCCTGTGCCAGGGCTGGTGCTGGAGCGCGAGGGGAGAAGGAAAACCGTGGGCTAAGGGATCTTTGCTTGCAGAAAGATGGATCAAGGAGCAGCAAAGTGGTTAAGAAAGCGGATGAGATAAAAAGCTGGGTTTGTTTTCTTTATGTAAGGGGATGTTCAGAGTTGAAGACCTTCACTCTTCACATTATCTCATTCCAGGCTCAGCTCCTGCCCCTTCACGCCTTGCTGTTTCCCGGGAAGTTTACTCGGGGGTGCAGGTCTGGTCCGATTACCTCAACGTGCACTTGCATCCCAAGAGCATCTACGTCATCCGCCAGTACATGCACGATGGGTATGGCCGGGAGGTTTGGTGCAGAATTGGTTGTCCAGAACAGGATCTTAGTTTTTGCCTTCAAGGAAGAGTTAAGAGGGGATAGAAGAACCCTTTTCCCCCCCCCCTTATTTTCTCAGGGAGTGCGGTATTCTGGAAGCCTTTGGACAAGGTGAAAGTCTCCTGCAGGATCCTGGCTGCATTGAGGAGCTGGAAGATCGGTTGCACTTTTATGTTGAAGAGTGTGATTATCTGCAGGTTTGACAGCTTGGTCCAAACTCCCTCTTCTTTAAAGAAACTGTTCAAGGGAGGTAGATTCTCAGATGCTGCTATTGTTTTGCACAGGGGTTTCAAGTCCTCTGCGACCTCCACAATGGCTTCTCTGGAGTTGGGGCCAAGGTGACAGAACTGCTCTACGATGAGTATTCAGGGAAAGGGATCCTGACCTGGGGCTTGACTCCAGTCACAACTAATACGGGAGTAAGTAAACAGTGGGGAAAAACAGGAACGGGGGACGCGTTCATGCCCAGCCGGGATTGAGCCCGGTTCTTATTCACATCTTTAAGATTCCAATGGTTGGATTTTTTCCCCCCAGGATTCTCAGAAGAATTTCTGCAGACTGATGAACACAGCCCTAGGAATTGTCCATCTCTCCAGCCACAGCTCGCTCTTTTGCCCCCTGTCGCTCAGTGGGAGTCTGGGACTCAAGCCCCAACCTCCCGTCACGTTTCCGTATATCAACTACGATGTACGTACTGCAGGGGGTTGCCTACAACCACCCCCTCGGCTGGCGTGCAGCTCTTTCGGCTTTACCCCTCGCCAGAAGCGTGTTCTGCAGCTGTGTAGCTTTAGCAGTGTTTTTTCAAGGTGGCGGTGTGCTAAGCAGAAAATATTTTTTCCTGCTTTTTCACCGTTGGCGGAGGCTTCAGCGCCAACTTTTCATTCCCAGCGTTCGACTGATACTTTTAGAAACAGGAACACATTTCCTTTTTTGCAGCCTTTCTAGGGCTGTACCGCCTTCCGTTTCAGCACCAAAAAAAATGCTTTACTGCCTTTTTCTTCACCCGTGGAGTACGTAACTCCAGCCTTGTCTGGACACCGACAAGAAAACTGGCAACAGCTCAGGTGTCAGCAAACAGCTGACCTGCTGATCCAAAACCTGAAGCAACTGTTGAACAAAACCTAGATAAAAGCACAGTTTGCAATATGGGTTAAGGAACAGGCAAATTGAACTTGTCCTGTAACTCCTCCCTTTGTCTCCCTCCCCAGGCGTCACTGAACTACCACAGCAGCGCAATTTTGGCAGCAGCACTCGACACCCTCACTGCTCCCTACCGGCTCTGTTCCTCTCAGGGCTCCATGATGCACCTTGCTGAGACACTGAACTTCTCCGGGAGAAAGGTGAGGGCACGGAGGACAGCTCATCCTTCCAGCTCTACCTCAGCCACTGCTGTAGGCAGGAGCTGCAGTTCTGCTTCCCAGCCGTCTCACAGGAGATGGGGAGCGTGGTCTGGATGGGATCTGTCACCCCCTCTCTGACTCGCAGGTCGTGGCTGCGTGGGCTTCCGTTCCCTTTCCTGCCCTCCGTGGCTGCTCGCTCCCCGACACCTTGTGCGCCCACCAGCAGGACGTGCCCTGGAAGCTTCTGTCTTCGTGTAGGGAGCGGAAGGTCAGCTGCTGCTTCGCTCAGTCTGTTGTGCTACGAGGAGTTTGCAAAGGAAGCCACAGCAGGTAATCGGCGTTTGATCTGCGCTTTTCCCGCCAGAACTCTGGCTCCCAGCAGCAAGGATTTCTGACAACAGGTATTCACAATCCTTCTGTTAGTGTCAGCTGAATGGAAAAAGAGGGAGGTCTAGTGATCTAGCCAGTACGTTACATGGTGCCGACTTCGTGGCAAAACAGCTAAAAAGCAGCTGAGTCACCGACACTTTCAGTCCAGTCCCCTGGCAAACCAGGAATTGGTTTTCTTCGCAGCAGCTGCCCAGGCCAGCAGCCCCCTTCTCCCCTCCACGCTTGTGAGAGCACCGAGGAGACGCTGCAGCGCTACTTACACGCTGTCTTTCCTGGGGCATTCAGGTTGGTGACAGTCGGCTGGTCCTAGACCAGGGAGCACTAACTGGAAACCGAAGGTGGAGCAGCTTTGGGTAACTTGTCACCTTCTTTCTTCCAGCACATCCCATGTGCTCGAGCAGCCCTGTGACACCCTACCTCCGTACCCCCAGTTTTTTTCTCCTCTTCTGACCAGACAAGGCTTCCTCCTGGACAAACCGCCCAGTTACTCCTCAGCAGGTAACAAGTGCCCCTTAAACTGACTTTGCAACAGAAACAGAGCACATGGGGGCAGCAGGGTCTAACAGAGGCGAGAAAGAATTCTCTAAAAAACAACCCAAAAGGCGGTGTTGTGTTTGCAGGGCGAAAATTCTAAGCGTTAAGCACCTCTTGTGCTACGCTGAGTTCAAGTAAAGCAACTGCTCGTGAGGCAGAAGAGGGCAGGGAAATCAGTTTGGAGCGGTGTGTTGAAGCAAAGATGTTTCTCCCCGCAGCTGTCGAAAGCATCCCTGTCCTCGCGGCCCTGCAGTCCTCCCCGCTCCTGCACACGCTGCTCTCCGGCTTATACAAGGACCTGCAGAAGCTGAACACGCGGCGCTGGGCCAGCTTCTTCTCTGCCGGAGTCGAAGAGGATGACTTCCAGGAGGCCTTGCAAGAGCTGAGAACTCTGTCCCAGTGCTACGAAACGGGGTTTGGAGCAGATGAATCTGAAGATGAAGCAGATTCAGACTAACTCATCTTTATTACTAGAGACAGTGGAAGCAAGAATATCTTTAAGATCACTTTCAAAATAAAGGGAATGGCTTTAAACAGGGCCCAACTGCTACTTTCTTTTCATTTCAGCAACATCCTGTTACAAAGGCTGGCTTAAGTTGTCCAGCTACTTGCAGTTGTGTCGTAAAGGAGGAAAGCTGCTTTTCGGGGCTGGTTTTGTATGTTTGGGTTGGTTTGTTTCGTTTTTTAAACCTCTGCAAAATGAATTTGTTCTGCCTGTTCGAATAAGACCACACAATAAATACAGAATTCAGATTGTAACTTTCCCACGTACAACCAACACAAGGGGAAAACTTACAAAAAACCATGTGTTTGTTCCACATGAAAACAGACATCTTATGGTACAATATTTACATGTTCTTTTCAAAGGCTGGTGGCCCAGTCTTCACCACAGAGTGAGGTCCGCGTCCGCAAGCACCACTTCTGTCGTTTCGTTGTTGACGCTCCCCACGTAGGTCTCAGAGGATGTTGGTGCCTGAACTTCTTAATTCCTTTAGTCTGACACGGACGGAGGAGTGCAGCTTGTCAGAAGTGTAGCGGGAAAGCGAACGGAAAAAAAAGGTGCCATCTTAAGTACCTGTGCAAACATCTTTCCTTTACCCACAGCACCTGCCTAGCAGCACACTGGCAAACACCTCTCCTGATGCAGTCAGTAGCTTATCAAGCCAGAAAAGCTTTAGTCATCAGGTTCCTCCTCAGAAAGCAGAAGGTCTTTATCTGACAACTGGTCTGTGTTACTGGTACTAGTTGCATCCTCCTCATCTTCAGAGCTCCCATCACAGGATGTATGAAACAGCCTCATCAGTTCTCTGAACCTGTGGGACACCTGAAGGACACGGGAAATCAAAAGTGACTAGTGACCTAAAAGGTGGTACAAAATGGAAATTTCGTACTATGAAGCTCAGGGTGTTTTGTGCTTTTACATTAAAAAAAACCGTGATCACATTTTATGCAAGATTCAAGAAAGGGAAGAGAAATGGATGAGCACGGGGTTGCTCTGTTTTCTTTGGAAGAACAGTTAACATTCTACTGGCTTGCAGGTAAAAAACGGGCAGTTTGGGAAGATTCCTAGTGCTGTGGGGAAGGTTAGGAGACAAAACCTGACAGATTCCTTGTACTGAAGTAGAAGGCTGAAGACCCAAGCAGCAGTCACCGAAACAATCCTGGTACCAAATGTAAGGCTAGAATGTCATGTAATGTTGTAAAAAGGGCCATGGCCGTCCTGATTTTTGGCTCCACCAGAACAGATCAGGGTTTGGTTTGGGTTTTTTATTTGCAATTTGGATTATTTTTCTCTGAGGCAGCTTCAAATTATAGTTAAGTCTGGGGGACTGGTATGACAGCAAACCTCCACCTTCCCTTCCTTTCCACCCCCTTCCCCATTCGCTGCAGCAGGCAGCTTTTCCCCCCCAACCCCTCACCTCGCTAGCCGTCTTGTTGCCCAGTTTCTGCGAGATGGCATGGAAGGTTTCCAGATGGGCTCCTTTCTCCTGACAGGTGGTGAGGATGACTCTGTCAGCCTCCCTGCAACACACCACAGTGCAACAGCCATGAGAGCAGCCAAAAACAACTGTTGACACACTTCAACCACCAAAAGCTCGAGAGGCCTGTTCCCGGCTAAGGATAACAGAGCAAGTCCAGCAGGCTTGTACTAAATGCCACCACAATTCACAACAGGTATCTCTAAGCAGAGCTGCATTTAGTCTGGTTTTAAGCTTTTTGAAGGAGAAAAAAAAAAAGTTATTTCCCAGCCTGACATCCCAGAGTATTTTTCACAGGACCAAGGTGGCAGCTGCACCAGACTGCGGTTAGAGGAAACAAGGCAGGAGGATTTAAAGGGAGGGGGCAGAAAACATTAGAAAATGGGCATACAAAATGAAAGAAAGGAGAGTCTGTAATGGGAAAGCTGAAGCCAAACAACAAATGCAGGAAGGATGCAGGTCAGGCCGACGTACCTGGTCCACAGGACGACCTTCTCCCCAGTCGAGCTGACTTTGCTGTTCTTGGCACACACAGTGGCTTCTGTGACTCGCTGCTGCTGCTGCTCCTCTTCCTTCTGCCCCAGGGAGGCAGTAACCAGCCTACAGTCCAGCTGCTCAGAATGCTGATGCACCTGGAAGCAGTTGTTTGCACTCGACTTTAGTCTGTTCTCAGGCACGTTTCCAGTGCAGCCCATATCATCTGCTTCCAAAATGCAATTAGCAGGGGGCTGCGAGCTGCAGCTCCTCCCCAGCGCTGGTTTCCTACCCGGTGTGACCCAGCCCTGCTTTGCTTCAGGTGGTCCTTCCAGAGGCAAAGATGGTCCCTCAAATTCACTCACAGATTTTGAAGCATGACCAAAGACAGCGAGCTTCTCTGACGAATCAGAAGGAAGCCCTTCAGTCTGGCATAAACTCTTGCCAGAAGAGGAACTAGGTCCCGTGAAACCTTTCACTGCAGCAGAACGAGAAGACAGCAGCAGGTCTCTGCTCAGCCCCAGGGAAGCGTCTGCGTTTCCTTGGTGTTGCTGGTTTAGTCCCTCACTCTCGCTTCCCACAGTGCACGGGCTGTCTTTGGTTTCCTGAGGTAGTTTTAGAGCAGCTTTTTGTAGAGGAGTCCATCTGGGCTCCGTGACAGAAGAGTCACTGTCCTCTGCAGCATTCACAGCAGCACTGGCACCTGCTTCTTGAACCCGAGTATCAGGCAGCGCAGCTTTTTCAGAAGATGCATGTCTGCCAGAGACAAGCTTGCCTTCCAGGTGAGATCCTGGTAAGAAACCCAAACAAAGTTTAGAGCAGCTGTTACCAAGAAAAACTTCTGGAGGTTTTATCAATTCACTGAAGAGATTTTTATTTATTTATTTTTTTAAATTACTCTAGAACGTTAACGCTGTAAATGAGAAGACAGTTTGGGAGCAGCTTTGTAACTCAGTTACTCAGAACTGTAGTTCACCCATCCTGCACTCCAAAGAGGCACTCTGCAGTCGATTTTCTTCACCACGGAGGGTTACTAAAACCAGCTGCTCTGTGAGAAGTGATGAGCACGTGACAAAGCATAGGTGCACAGCTCAGAACGAGACTCAAGTGGGACAGACACTGCTGCTCTTGGCACCCTCTTTACAAACCCACCATAAACTCGACCCCAGGTTGTGTTACACTGAAACCACGACGTTAAGCCGGGCGTTGTCTCCAGAGCAGCATGAACCGAGACACAGTTACTGAAAGGAGAGATCTTTCAGTAAAGAGATCTCTGCTGTCATCACATCTCCCCTTGTCTGTACCAGACCGAAGGAAAAACAAGTAACATGAAGGAGGTCGTTTAAAGGAAGATGATGATGGTGATTTTGAATTGCTGTGCTAAAACGAGAATTGGGAAAAAACCAGTATCACGGACTGGTAGTACTGGGAATCGGGTTAGCGTGCTAGCGAGAGAAGCTTAAATGGACCAATCATGCTGAAAAGGGGAAAATATTTCTCAAGTCAGGAAAGGTTTTTTTTTTGAAGGGAACGCTCTGGATATATGTGTGTTTAGAGCATCCAGAGTGGATGAACAGAGCGGAAAAAAATATTATTAGAAGTTCTCATCATCTCAATAAATTTGCATTAGAAAGTCCTTTACCTATTTCCGTTTGTGTGAACCACTTTGGAGATGAACACTGTACCTGTCTGTACGCAAAACTTTCACATACCTGAAGCCAGAGAGTCCACCTTCCTAGACACAGCTCTTGTTCTGCTCTGGACATCCTCTCCCTCATCTCTGTTCTCCAGGCTTTCTTCTGCAGGTTCCTTAGACACTCCGGAATCCTTCCCTTCAGGCTGAGGACTTGATTCTTGGGGAACAAGGCTTGCAGTCAGCTCTTGAGGATCTTTATTTTTATAAAATTTGTTTTCACACACCTGCAAATCAATATACAGGCATATAATTACAGACACGGTGTATCGATCCAAACCTAACACCTTGCTTCCAAAGCATTCCTTGACCCCAGCAAAGGCTTCGCTTTGGCAGCGTGTCTGCATTTAGAAAGCTGAAGCTGCTTTATTATTACGAACAGGCACAGTTCTTTTCGCACAGTGGCCACACAAGCATCTTCCACTAAAAAAAGCTTAGTCTTAAATCAAGAGAACATCAAAATTAACACTATTTAGCGTAGCAAGGAGGGGCAGTAGAAAGTGAGCAGGAGATAAGACAGGGGAAGGCCAGGTATTGCAGTCAGAGCTCCGAAGAGGGAGACACTACTGGTCATCTTTTGATTTACTTTCTTCAACACATTATTTTGGAGATGTGAGGCCCAAGGCCGGACAGATCACCCCAGCAGGGCGCCTCTTGGCAGGACTCTGCTTTCCACTCACCGCTCCCACGACTTGGCCTATTAACTAACCTTACTACTACAATGGCTGCAGGTCCTCCTTTTGCTTTTCTTTAGCTTGAGATCGCTGCTCCCTTCGTGGCAGGAGCACGAACATTCCTTCATCCCATCTACCCACTCGACCTCCTGGAAACAGACATACTCCAGCTGACAAAGGTGCACGGTTCACCAAGGTGCCATCAGGGGAAGGCTGACGCCGAGGGAGCCAGGAAGGGCCGAGCGACGCTCCGCGCGCACCCGGAGAGAACCAACGCGGTCACGCCGCGAGCAAGCAAAGCGCAACGGAAACATTTCAATCCCCTTTCTTCAAATCTTTTTTTGCCTGTGGTGGTGTCTCTCGCCCAGACACATTTCTCCTCACGGGCATGCATTGGCTCAGAGGCCGGATACGCGGACTACCGAGACGCCCCAGGCCCACCTTGTCATTGTGCTGCCCTCCAATCTCTTTCCGCTTCTTATTTTTCGAGGCGGCGTGCATCTTGGGGGGTTCATCCTCCTCTTCCACATCTGGCAGAGACACCTCTTCAAACCCATCAAACTACAAAAAAAAAAAGAAACACACAAAAACCGCTCTATCATGACAGCTCTTCAGCAGCCCAAACTTCACTTTCCTCATGAATTTCTGAATAGTGAGCTCCAGGACATGACAAGTTCAATTACATTAGAAGAGACATAAATGCTGTAAAAAAAAAGATTTGAAAAGTTTGCTTCGGTCCACCAACAGCCATCCCACCCTGCTGCTTCCCTCTCTCTGGAAACGCAGCCCCAATTTGAGTCCTTCAAGTTCAAACGGGCCTAGCATCTCTGCTTTTATCTTTTCTGGTCTTGGTGAAAAGTCTGCTCCACCTCATATTCTTTCTCTTCTGTCCAGTTGATCTCCTCAAAGTCTCCCATGCGGCTGGCGGAGGGCCGTAAGTGATCAAAGAAAACAGAGAATTCATCCTGCAAGTGGTCGTGTCCTTTCAACAGCTGCCACATTTGAGTCTTCAGCTGAAAGAGAAAAACCCAGAGGGAAAAAAAAAAAAAAAAAAGTGTTTCATTCCATGTCATCACATCGTTCTCAGAAGGATTTCTCAAAGCAAATGGAACATCAAGGCTTTTAGACCTCCAACATGGACGTTTATGCTTGCCTTGGTACCACTTCATGAATATTTTGAGATCATTCCACACCCAGCTATCAAATTAGCAAAGAAACAGCCCTCCAAAATTCTAGGCAGACTCTGTAGGAGGCACTGAGCTAAAATTTCACCTGCAAGGTGACAAAAGCAAGGTGGAGGTAGGAGAGAGACACACAGGCCAGTTAGTCATAAAGCCTCTGGAAGAGGCAGCTTCAGTTCCCCACCACGCCGCCCAGGGGAACATCGCAGCTGATAAACTCGGGGTCTCGCAGAGCGGCCCACGGGAGCACGAAGCAGGCTGGCTGACCACGTGCTCGGGGGTTTGGAAAGCAGACCCCTGGGTGCCCCGTTACCTCGGCGATCTCCTGGGGGAGGCAGTCTGCACAACTCTGCAGCACTTTGATGATCTTTTGATGGTGGGCAGGATTTTCAGCGAAACAAATCTCCAGCTGCCTGAGGAACTTCCGGCTTTTTTCAAACGCTTGCTGCTCTTCAAACTGACCAAAAGAAAAACATTCAGCCCTCGCGTCCAAGATCCGTTTCCAAGCACCTCTAGTTGGCTTAAGCCAGCTACAAACTGCCTGTCTCGTTGTTTGTTTTCCATGTGTAGTGGCACCCGCTGCAAAACTGGGAACAGGTGGAGGAAGAGGAACAAGACTCTATCTAACCCATACTTACGTGGGCTATAAAGGTTTGCTTCACCCACACGCCCATAAGACAGGAAAATCCAGAAAGAACCTAACAGGTGAAAAACCTCTGTCTCACAAAGTGGGAGGCTGACTGGGGAGACAAGGGAACCATTCCACCTGCTGAATCTGCACGCTGCCCCTGCAGCCAGGTTCTGCGATGTAACCGGGAGAGGCTGATTCTCCACAGTCACACTTAGCACGAGATGGAAACCACACACTAGACTTTCCAATTCTCATTAGTAAACCAGCAAGGTAAGGAAAGGATTTACCAGCTGTTTACTTTTCTGGCCCTAGGAAGAATTCCTTATTCTTTCACTCCCACAAGCATTCACATTGTCTGCTTAAAACTCGGTGCCCTTCTTTCATGCTACCTACCAGTCCACACTCCAAAGCTTGTTCTGGTAAAAGAAAGGCAGCAAAGTCCGTGAGCAACTGTGGCCAGTCATGCAACAGTTTCTGCAAAGTGGAATAGAGATCCACGGCTGTTCGCTTGTCCGTGCTAATCTCAAACTCATAGATAACGCGAAGGAAGTCTTCATACTTCCCGGGAACGTGCTGCAAGGCTTCACGCACCTGGAAAGAGCAACAGACCTTTACAGGACTGGGTAACATCCAGGAGAAAACAAGGTAAGTTAGTAATCTTTGGTCTCTGGCTACTCAGAATTTACACAGTGCTTCCCGTTTTGTTGAGCCAACTGAGTCTCTTCCGTAAGGATAAATCTGAACTGCTCACAAGAGAGAAGGGAACCAAAGCCAAGCCTACGAAATTCCGAAGTTAAGGGGGCCCGGTGCTGCGGACTGACGGCAGGCAGCAGCTACACACCCCACCGCCACTCGCTCACGCGCTCCCCTCCTGCCCCCGGCAGGACAGGGGAGGGAAGAGGAAGAGCAAAAGCAAGAAAACTCAGAGGTCGAGACAAAGACGGTTTATTACGTAAAGAACCACCCCATGGGGTGCTAGGAAGAAAGATGGCTCCATCCCAACCAGACCCAGCACACCCAGTTAGACGTGGCTCAGGCACGGACTGTGTTAGGGGACTCCCAGTGCCTGACGTTCCCGTTTCTGCGCCACGCACGGTCTGGCTCACCCTGCTCAGGTAGGCTTGGGCAAACGCCAGGTCCTTCTGCTCCCGCAGGGGATCTCTCTCCAGGATGTCTTCGTCGTACAGGAGGAGCAGCTTCGATGTGTCTTTGCTGGCACGAGCCCGTCCCCTCTTATTTCTGGTTCTGTGGGAGCTCCTGCTCTTCCCAGGGGCTTTCATGCTCTCTCCTGTGAAGAAGCACAAGCTGTACAAAGTACCTTTCATACACTCCCTGGGTTGGCAGGCAGCTCCTCCTCTAGATCAACATTGCAACAGAAAAGTAGGTTTTTGGAGCTAGTGATGACTTAACTGCTGACGTGTAAGAGCAACATTTCATTAGTCAGGCTGGTTAACATATTTTAAATTGGCTGTTTGTTTTTACAGCATCTGATGGGAAAAATCTCTGGATATAGCCACAAACCCATCCTAGCAATCTTCTAAGAACTAACAGATACATCTACCACATACAGGGGCAAAAAAATCATAGCGGGTAAATGGAGATACGATATGAGCATCAGAGCTGGCTGTTAACACCTGCAAATGACTCTCTCAGCTTATTATTTACGTGAATAGAGTTAACATCACAGATAAACCACTGGTGTCACATAACAGGGAATGAAATAGTCTACTAAGAGCTGCTACATCGAGATTTTATGTCTCGAGATTAGGAATCTGTTGGTCTAATGGGCTGAGGTCCACCTCCTCAAAGTTCATTGCTCAAATTCATTTACTACTTGCTAGATTCTGTTAAGATATTACTTTGTTTCATTCATTTTTCCCCAACATGACCTTGTTAACACAAAATTCAATTTAGCAAAGATCTGACTGTTCAATACTGTTCTTACGTAGGGACTGGGTATCAGCTGACACAAACCACAACACTTATGTCTGCAAATTTTTGCAGCATCACTGCATTACAACGGACTAAAGACGCTGGGCTCACACGCACGGGGGCTTCTAGGGCAAGAGCTATTTTTACAGAATCGTGAGTGCGTTGCAAAATTCAGTTTCCAGATGGAAAGCATCACGAAGGTCAGATGTACAAAGTGAAATTAAACCCAGATACAGCTCCCACATTGTTTTGCTTTTAATGCAGGGAGCAGCTCTATTTCCCAGCACCCCGTGCC
The DNA here is from genome assembly GCF_034619465.1 of Leptosomus discolor. Classification (NCBI taxonomy): domain Eukaryota; kingdom Metazoa; phylum Chordata; class Aves; order Leptosomiformes; family Leptosomidae; genus Leptosomus; species Leptosomus discolor. The sequence continues at coordinate 2,907,138 of NC_141416.1, forward strand.
CAAAGAGACCCACAGAACTTACCTGCTGGCATTCTGTGGGCTTCCACCTGCGGGGCCGTCTTTGCCAACGGGAAGGCAGATTTAGGTTCCTCTGATACATCTCCACATATTTCATCATCTTTCTGTAAACTCTCTATTCCCTCCCCTTCCTCCTCCTCTTCTTCCTCAGGCTCAGAGTTCTCTTCCTGGGAATTCTCTTCTTCAGAATCTCCTTCTTGGCTTAAGCGTCTCTCTGTTGCAAGCCAAGTAAGTTTTTCCATTGTCTCCTTAGAAAGCAAGGACAAAAAAAGTCACATTGTTTTCTTTTGGTGTTTGTTTCAATGTTGGTCAGTAACCAGCTCACTCCACCGTAACTCTAACGGCCCATCTCACAGACCAACCCCTGACCAACGAGAAGATTCCACTGACGGGACCCAATTCAACCACCACCAGAACGGCCTATTTTTGTATCACGCACAAAACTGAATCTCAGAATGTGTTGCTTATAAAAGCCTGAAGTTAGATGGGATGGATCACCTTCGTTCTTAAAGGTTTGCTGCAGTTATGACCTGGAAAATAATTTTCCTTTAAAGTACCACCCTAGTGCAAGGTGTTCCTGCCCATGGGGCTGGAACTAGATGATCTTTAAGACTCCTTCCAACCCAAAGCAGTCTGGGATTCTCTGATTACTAAAGAACAGCCTCGGCAGAGGAAGTCCTTATGACTCAGCAGAATTTAAATTAAATCTGCATATTTGAAAGATATTCCTGTAGCTTGGACTTAAAACCTTCTCAGAAAAAGGTGGTGTCCAGTTTCTCTGCAGAACAGCACACCACCACGCTACTATACAGTTAACAGTCCAGCTTTCCAATTGGATTAAAACTGTGATTTGCCCTGACTCCACTAGGGTGTTTCAGGATACCAATATCTGTCATCAGTAAGTTTTTTTAAAGCTTTTTTTGCCTTTACCTGAAGTTCTGGCACTGAAAGAATAGATTCTTCTGATGCTGATGACATTTCTTCATCCTCATCTTGGGTAAAATCATCGAAGTCGTCTTCTTCCTCCTCTTCTTGTCCTTCTCTCTCTCCTCCAGCTTCAGGGCCAGCTGGTGTCCCAACAGACTGGCCATCTATACTGGATGAATCCTCTGGTCTCCCTAGGGGACTACTAAATTCTGCCTCAACATCTGCTGTATAAGAAAGATTCTTTGGAGACTCACTGCTCACTTGTGGTCCAGCAACGACACCTGCATTCACCTGCTGTTCCCCATGGGGAGACGACTGCAAAGCCCGTCGTTCTTCTTCCCCCTTCTCGTCACACGGAGTGTGCTCCTTTTTAACCCCTTTCGGGTCACTGGAACACGAACATGCGGCCTCCATGTTCAGCTCCTGGCCCAGTTCCAACATGAATTCCTCCTTCACGTCCGTACATAAAAGATCCCTCTTCTGTACTGCATTTGCTTCCTTGGTAGCATCGTTTGAATCTTCAGGCTCCATTTTCACCGTTTCATCTGGATCTTCTAGATGAGGCAAAAGGTCCACAGACAACGGCTCTGAAGCTTTCTTCTTCTCTCCTTCGACCACTGCCCAGCTACAGCAGTCACTCCTGTTTACCTGTTCCTGACTGCCACTGCTTGAAGCGGCAGGATTTGTACCACATTCCTTCTTGGGGGAGACCGCGGAGCACGAAACGTACAGCTCCGGGGGTTCAACCTTGGGCTCCACCGTGGGATAGGCATTTTTGTTGTTTCCAGCAGGGCAGGAAGGAACCAGATTCAGCTGTTCTTCACTTTCACCAACAGACGACGCAGAAAGACCAACGGGGTTAGGAGACACTATCAGCGAAGGGATTGAAGAAGTCACCAGAGGCTGATTTAATGGGCAGGGGAAAGTGGATGGATTTACCAATAAGGTTGTGACTGGAATAGCCTGAGGGCCTCTACCAACGGTGGTATTTATGGGCTGAATCATATTGCAACCATTGCCTATATTAACCACTTTCACCGTGGTAGCAGGTACGGTAAGGATGACAGGAGATGGCTGAATCAAAGGCGAAGCCTTCAGCAGTGGGGCAGGTTTTGTCCCTTTTTTCTTTTGGTAGCCCTTACGAACACAAGGCTTGCGTATTTTCGCTCCGGCCAAAGCTGGCAACATCAGTTTTGGCTGAAAAGTTACTGGGTTTGAGGACACTACAGCTGGCGGTACAGCAGCTGAGAAAGCTTGTCTGGAGTCCGAATGCGAAGTGGAGAGGACACTCTGAAATTCCAAGCCATCTCCACTTCCTACCACGGCTGGAACATTCAAAGGCTGCACTCCCGGCACAGTCTGCACCACTGCAGCTGGCTGGATTAGCCGAGGAATCTGAACCATAACTTTGCTGGGAGGAGCTTCTGACTGGGACAGCTTCACAGTTTTCTGGATGTTAATAGGGTTGGAACTGGGCTGCAGGCAAGGACTCGGTCGAATGAGAACAGGCTTCAGAGCTGAAGACCTCTGTCTCCTCCACGCTCTCCTAGAGAATCGATTGGCAAGGGGCTTTAGGGTCAGTACCAGTCCCTTTGGCATGAGCAGAGGGTATTTTTCATCATGTTCTGTGTCTGAAGTTTCCTTTCCTGTCCTCAAAAAGACAGATTCTGCATCAGGTGAACCTGGCATCTCCCTGGCATCTTCTGCTAATTGCTTCAACTCCCCCTGAATGGAGGGCAAGCTTGCCTAAAGGGAACAAGAGTTCATTAGTCCAGTCCATAGGCTATTCCTCTAATACCACCTTCAAACAGCACCACAGAAGGCTACAGACAGCAACTTGCTTCTATAAAAGTAAAGCGTTATTCTTTATTCTACTGTATATTGCTTTATATTTACTGAATATTACTTTTATTCACAAGTTTTACTCCAAAGCCTTCAAAAGAATCTGAGAGTCTGAAAGAAACAACAGAACTGGAGTGCTTTATAAAGGTTCCTTTGGTAAACACACGATTTTGGGGGAAGGAAGCTTCCCTGTAACAACTAAACACAAAGGCTGATTAAGAGGACTGGATTTTATGGCATCTGAATCTAATTCTTTCCTCAAGACACATTCCTCCTTGACTGACTCGCAGGCATGGTCACTGTGCCTCCAACTTAGTCCTCCTCGTGCAAAGAAATCTCAGAGGAAGAATCCTTATGAGACATTTTGGCATAACAAAACCAACAGCCCCGCTGCAGGTGAAGATAACCTTAGAAAACCCCACCCCAAAGCCAGCGAGGTTTTAAGGGGGAAGAACACGCCCTCTCTCGTGGCTGCAAGACAGTGGGAAAGATGGCAACCCTGCCAACCACACGGCAAAGGTCAGACTATGTTGCTTGACAAATTAACAAAAATCAACACACCAAACCACAGACGTTAGAAATACACCCATGTGGCAAAACGAGGATGTGACAAGCACTGTACGTGCGAGATAACCTCAGTCAGGTGCTGCAGCTGGGCAGGCAAGCCCCAAGAGCAGTGCTGGACACTCCAGGTCGCTAAGCACTGCTGCTCTGGCTGCGCTCACCAGCCAGACGTGGCTAACACGGGCTCCCATGCAGCACAATCAGGCTACTTCGGACTCCAGAGCTGGAGGCTAACCAAACAGCCCGCTCTGGGCCTAGGCTTTAAAGAAAAGAAAGAGGGGAAAAAAAAAAAAATACTCAAAAGAAATCAACCCAAAAAGCTGGATGAAGAATAGCAGAAACTACCTTTAGCCAAAATGGCAAGCGATGTTCTTCTCTCTCCACCGGTGGCTTCCACTCGTTCGGCTGGACTTCCTCACAGCACTTGAACAGCACGGGCAGCTGCTTCGTCTTTTTGTAGTACTGTGGGGGGACAGGAGAGACGAGACAAGACAACGGTCAGATCTCCCGTCCGATAACCGCTGGGATGGGGAATAAGGATGGGGCTCTGCAGAAGTGCTCATCTGAACAAAGCAGCTCTCGTCACTACTTCAATAAGGTACCACCCACAGAAACATTAAAAAGTTAATAATAAAGGCCGAACAAGCGCTCACTGCCACCGTGGTTTCTCTCAAAAGCAAGCAGGTGTACTGGCTTCAAGAGTTTCTGGTTCTTATTCTCTCCTCAGCAGTGGCTCATGGGGCAGGACATGGGCCCGCTGGACCTTCGGCCTGACTGGAGACAGCACTTCACTGCTCCAGGTTCGCTTGTCTGAATTTGTCAGGCTGACCGAAGCCACAGTTGTGCTACAACTGCCTGCAAGTGCTGGGCTCTAAAGAGTCAAAACGGTAATAGAAGTACTTGCAAAGTAAAGAGGATAAGGCCTTTTTGAAGAAATCCTCATTGCTAATAAAAGGATCTCGTTTTCTTTTAAGAAAGTGTCAGCACACGTACAAAAACGGCCTCGGAACAAACAGCGTAGCTCTTCTTGCATAACAAACACCAACCAGACCCACGAACCTGAACCCCACCAAACCACGATCTGCAGCACTTACTCTGATGATGTTATCAGGAGCTCGATTCATATTAAGATTCTTGATTCGTACTGTAAGCTGGTGGGCAGTTTTTGTTGGCAAGAGGTACTTGCTGATCAACGGCTTTGGAAACTCTGTCCCTTCAAAATGTTTCAAACCTAAAGCTAATAAACTGGGGGAAGGGGGGGGGAAGAAGTCTTTTAGACAGTTCAGCAGACTGCTATTTGGATGTGCTGTTGCACAACACACAGATAACCCAAAAGCTTGCATCCTAGAAATCCTCCTTAACAAAGCAGTCCCATTTGTATCCATTTTATTCAACAGTCCTAAGCACCTACTTGTCCTCTGCCTTGGTGAAGATAATCTTGTCCCGGGGAGGGTTTGCTTTCAAGGAACATATTGGCAGTAACTCTGGATACATAAAGACTCTCCTTGTTGCCAAAATCCATGCCACTTGCTTTGGCAAACATGGAAATTCATTGGCTGTGAAAAGAATTAACAGATAAGGACAGACATATACACGGACAAACAGTGGTTTTCACAACTGACCTCTTGAAAACACTGTTTCTTTTATTCCCTTCACCGGAAAAAAAGAGAGAGACTTTCCCCCTGGGTTTTAGAATCTGCGTATTTCCTAGTTTTAGCCCCCAAGTATACATCAGCAAAAGGTAAAATTCCTTCCCCTTCCACCTTTTCTTTTGCTCTGCAATGAAAAAGCACTTGTAAAAAGCTCTGTGCGTTTCAGATGAACTCACTCTCCAGCTAGCGGAAAAATCACAAACCAAACACTTGAAACCAGCGGTTTGGAGCTTTTTCTTTACTAAAACACTCCAACAAAGGGAATGTGTCCTCGATGTGTGTTAACCAACCCATTTAGAACAAGTATTTCCAGTTTTATAGTTTCTTGATGGACTTCTGCAGCTACAAACATCAGCTGCAGAGCAATAAATGGCAGGACTACGGTGTCAAACAAGCTTGTATAATATGCTTTACTGTGTGGCAAGTTTAAGAGGTAAAAAAGCACTCAATGAAGCCAAGGGTTTTATCTAAAAATACCTCACAAGATTTAAAAAAAAAATATTAAAAAATTCATTCTGAACAGCACTCTGAGGCCTATCTCCTCTGGAGGGCACAGAGCATGAACTACCTCCCACTAAGTGCTTCCCCACCTCTCGTCAGCTCAAATACACACCGCTCTTCTTCACTGCTTTGCGAGGGCTCCAGTCAACTTGGACTTGGGCATGAAAATCCTCGATGAGCTGCAGGGCTCCCTTCAAGTTGCACGGCTGGAACACTGTTTGAAACTTCGGATTGAAGGACTGACGAAGGAGGGTAGAGCTTCGGGCGAAGTTACCGAGCTCGCTCTGCAAAGGCAAACCCAGGAAAAGGTAAAAGCAGATGCTTCGAATGGAAGGTGAAGAGCAATAATGCTGGTGAATGTGCATTTTGCAATAATGCAAAATAAAAGCTGGTGAAGTGACAGGCATTAAAAACGTAGTGTTACAGGGCTTATTGTGGAGTGTTACAAATCTATGAATAATCCGAGGAATTTTTAAAGTTTGGGTTTGGTGGGGGGATTTTTTGGTTTTGTTTTTTTTTTAATTTTTATTTTATTTTATTCCCTGACTTTCCAGAATGTTGCAAGGTCACAGACTGTTCACTAATTACGAAGCTGCATCTTTTGAACTTTGTTTTCAGTACTTCCAAGCAAATAATCTAAAAAAATACAAAGACATGCCAATTCCAAGCACTGTTGTTGGTCAGCATCACCTGAATTATTTATCTAAGTACAGAGCACGTTCATAGCAGGCAAACACCACCACTCCCTTACTGAGTGGTAGTCTCTCTCAACGGTATCAATTAAATAAATTAAGCTCTCTAAACATCTCCAGCAACCAGCAATCATTAAAACTGATGTAGCTCTGATTTTAGACATAACCTTACCAAAAACATCCTGGTAGTACTGGCCTCTGAACTTAAAGCAGGGTTGGCACTTGCGAGGAGATGGATTTGCGTCAGAAGCTGAACATGCTTGAAGAATAAAATCAGACAAATGGGTTTTTTTCAGTGTATCAGAACTCCAAAAAATTGGAAAGCGTAAGCACAGAGGCACAAGAAGTATCTCCCAAGCACAGCACCGCCCCCCCCCCCCAAAAAATCACATTCCGACTCAAAAAAACCCCTTTTAAGCAACAGCAACTGAGGGGAAACGTTAACATCCACTGGCAAGCAGTCTATTATACAGATTTTGCACACAGCGCCCGTTTAAGTCTTAGGGCAGTTTCCTAGCTTTTATGCCAGTCTCACACCGTAATGACAAATACAGAAAGCGCATTTTTTTCTAATTAAATACTTCAGTATTTCTTCAGGAACAATGACTTCAGCTATCAGAACTCCCCATAGGCACACCAACACCATACATCTTGCTTTGCAGGTGAAAAATCACAAAGGTCATGTACTCTACACATCTAATACAGGATCCAGTTCTTCAGCTTGTGTCTGAGGCCTGTGCCCTCTCCTGGCTGCCACGGACCCAGACGTGTATGAGGTAGTCAGAATACCAAACGAGCGCTCAGCAAGACTTGTGTTAAGTTCACACAAAACCTGTGCACTTTGCCCTCATGAGATTGAGTTGACGCCAAGTTTCACGTTTTGAGGAGTCCTCCTGACCTTTGTATGGACATGGAACAAATTCTCCAAGTACAGCTGCTCATCTGTGCTGCTGACAGCTTTTACAACGTTCAAACTGAATTTCTACACAGTTTTGTGTGGTGGGAGGAGGAAAAAGAGGAACCAAACTACATCAAGAGTAACGTTCTTTAGAAAGTAATAAAGAAGTCGGTGAAAATAGGGGACTCTGACAGATTACAGTCGGAATTCAAACACTGCCAGGGCAGCTCTAACATGAGAACACCACAGATGCCAAGAAATAAGCTCTACTCTGCACGTTCAATTCAAATTGCCTTTCAGTGTGAAATCAGGCGTGTAAATATCACCTCTTAAAGCTCCAGCTTCAAAGGCAGCTCGTTCAATTAATTTGTTTCAGGAAGCACGCCAAAGCGCTTGCTGTACCGTCGCCTGTCCCTGCCCGCCCCAGCGTGCGGCCAACGTTCGTCGGGTCAGACCAGACAACACTTCATTACCTGCTGCATTTGCTGCTGGAGCCTCTTTCTTTGTGTGCTGTCCAGAACAAGGCTCTGGAGAAGCTTCTCATTTTGAGGTTTTGATTTTTCTATCTCTTGTGGTGGCTTGATCGAGGACTTCTTCATTCTCAGCTGCTCAAGCTGTTCCTTCACCGTCCGGTGTTGTTCATTCAGTAAATTGGCCAGAGGCTCTTCAAATCTGTTTGAGATCAGGCAGACCAAAATGTAATATATGATTTAACAACCATTTACGTTTATTTGGAGTATTTTCCTCTGTATCTGGGATGCACAGTTTAAGAACTATCATCCTGGTACTACTCAACACTGACAGTAAACTTCACTTGAAAAAACAGAGTTATTTATACACTTGGCTTAGATATAAATCTTTTTATCTGCCGCAGCACTGCTGTAGTTCTGGGATGCAATGCTTCAACCGCTTATCCCAAGGACAGTTAAGTCTTGTCCACCACTCCCAGCCATATCCCATGTGTGTTCCACTCAAGTGCCCAGATACTCTCGACAGCAGTCTGAGATAATCCAGGACACGTTAGAACCAATCCTATTTAACTCGGATCATCAGGCAAGGTCTGAACCCAAAGGTATTATGGGTGGCATTTTACCATGAAAGATCACACACTGACTCAAACGCTGTTACTTCAAAAATAAAATACAATACATTAAGTATCACCTAGCTTTATGCAGAGGACTCCACTAGACATCTACTGACACTGCAGTGAGAGCTACTCGTGTAGCAGAGGAGAGGATGTACACATTGCTGTCCTTTCAAAAACAGCTTCAACTATCCCCTGCTTTATGACAGATTTTTATTTACTTTAGCTACTCCAGTTAATTCTCGGATCTCTGCTAGTTATCAGCTTCACTTCTGTAACAGGCCTAGAGTCAGTTATAAGTAAAGTTGTTCCACGATGTCTCCAAAGTGAGGTATCCTAAAAACAATAAACCTAGCACTCGGCTGTTTTGCCACAAAGCGACTTCACCTGTATACAGATAAAAGTGGGGAAGAAACAATTGTGAGAACGGCCCACCAAAGAAAAAGCCATAACCAAAGGCAAATGCACATAATACGAGAGAGCGTGAAGTTTCCCTGCTTTTAGTCTGTAGCTGGTTTAAGAATTGCTGCACTCCCCTCTGGTACTGCTCACCCCAGAGAGAGTATGGAGAAACCCCAGCCTTCGTTTTAGCTCCTTTCCCAAACAGATACAGCTTGATCTCGAGCTGACCTGCCCCATAAACAAGGAGACGCTGGTCACGCCGCAGGTCACCTTCAGCCAGCTCCTGCACCCGGTTAAACACAGCGGCAGTGTTCCCTAGAGACAAACTCTTTAGACCCTTTCCTCTTCGAGGCACTCTTTCAAGTATAACCCGTACCAAACATCATCAAAAGCCAATTTCCAAACTTTACAGTCTTTTCAGACCCAGGCCTCAGCTATCTCATGCAGGTTTTTTCCTTAGAAAAGGCCACCATTACATCCAAGCTGTTTACTTAAAAGATCAGGTGACACACTTGGCCAAAGCAGCTCCTCGAGCTTTTCTGTCATCAGAAAAATGTAAGGGCAGCCAGTGAACTCTGCCCCTCCCCTTACCAATTAAAAAAATGGAATAAAATTTTAAAAAGGCAAGAAAACCATTATTTTTCTGAAATTATTTCAGAACACTACACCTGCCACCAGAGCAAGGCACAAGGATGAAGAGAGCTACCGGGCTGAGGCTGGGACCTTCTTTGCACAGGTCCTACACAGCTTTGATCACAGGTGCAGCAGCACCCCAGTATCCACCATTTCTCCACCCACTGCTTCAAAGATCTCAGCCAGTCCCGCCACATCCCGCTCCACTGACTGCCCTCAGCGTAACAGCCGGAGGGAGTGACTTCTCGGGCAAGGAAGCAATGTTTTCAGAATAGTCTAACACATATGGACGGACTTGAGAAAGAAACACAGTTTCAATACCCAGGGACAGTATATATAGCATGGAGATCAAAGGATCCTCCACGAGACAGGCCGGCTGGTTGGAAGAGATCACCGTTCTGAAAGACCTCGGCTGTTTTCAGCTACGAGGCAGAACAGCCAGCACCAACCTTCCAGTGCAGGCACTCTTGCCGTCTCTTTCTGAGCAGTGACATCTTCACTGTTGTCAGATGCGTTGCAAACAGTAAAGCCAAAGGCGGCAGACAGGAACGAAGAGGTCCAGTTAAGTGTTCAAGCTCATAAATAAAATGGCTCAGAGCTTTCAAAACAGTGGCCTGGGCTGAGAAGGCGTTCCGTCTCTGGGATGGCTGCAGTACAGCTGCAGGTAACCGTAGGCTTTTCATCGTAACAGAGTTACTTTTTTAATTTTACAGTTATAACCAACTGAGCCTACCTAAGTGCCTGTGGTGTATTGAAATTCGGCCGTGACTCTGTAACGTTATCTTCATCTTCCGGACCTTCATCCTCCATGTTCGAGAAACCCATCTCGTCCTGAAACTGACAGCAGATGTGTAGCAGCCGTCAGGAACAGAAAGCTCGAGCAGAACATTTACCACCAACTGTCTTTAGTTAATAAAGCTCACAACAATCCTCTTAGCACAGACATTCATCTCTGCACAGACCACCCCCTTATGGCTTTAGAGATTTCACGTCAGATCTGAGAAAGAGCTATTCTCCAGTCCTATACCAAATTTAGCACTTACGGTCTCAAACAGCTCCTCCATCAGTTCATTCACTTCCTTTTCTGCAAGTAAAATGAAAAAGTATGAAGATTCCTTTTCCAAGAAACACTTTGCAATCCTGTTGTAATATCAAGTCATTGAAGGAATCTCTCTTGCAAAGGGAAACCCTCCTCTTGCAAAACGAGGACCAGTGAGGAAAGGCCCCTGATACTATATTCCTTTTTAATGCCAGGCCCCAAAAAACGTTCAGCTGAGACTGTTTTGATTCAAAAATATCATAGAAAAACTAATTTTCAGAATTAAATTTCAAGTTATGTTAACCCGTAATGAGACCTAAGCCAAGTGCGCTTTAGGGAGAAGATGAAAAGTGGTCTGTTTATAAAACTCACTTGAAGGTTGTAAGGGCTTGCAGAACAGTTAATTACACCCAAGTCATGAGGCAAGCACGCCATTCTGAATTGTCTGAAGCTTTATCAAAGACTACACCATCACACAAGCATTAGGCTTCAGTCTGTGGTATGGAGGAGTAAAGCGGCATCTGAGAGCGCAGCAGCTCCGGCCGGATCCTTCCGTGGATTCACAGAGAGCCAGTTTTGCACAGAAAAGCTGTTCGAGCCAGCGTGTGGATGTCTATAAATCAGCCTACACTGCAAAATCTTTGCAATGAAACACTTTTCCAAATGCATTACTAACCCTAACAAGAAAGGAGATGGGATTGCAAAAGGACTTACTGGTGATTCTCACAGCACGATCATTTCTGAAGTCTTCTGTATCTGGTTCATCCAGATCTTCCAGGAAATTGTACTCAGGGTCATCATCATCATCTGCTTCATCTAACAAGGAGCATGTTTTTAAATGTCATTACCCTGCCTCAAGACCAATCGGTTGCCAGGAGCAGTAGTACTTTGTTTACTGCCTGACACGGCGCAGAGGGCTAGGAGTGCTGCTTGAAATGAACTCTCTGTTCCTTCTTACAGAAGCGATACCAAGCCCATCCTCTTTTCAAACTGAGCTACTAGCACCCCTAATTGTAGCCATTCCCTTCTAGAAAAGCTGGATTTATTCTCTGTGACCCAAGTTTCAGCTAAACTTAGGAAGACTGAAGTAGCAGGATTTCAATTAGTGTTGAAATAATAATAATATATTCAATAAACATATAATTCAACTTGCACAACTGTAAGCAAGCAGAAAATTCAGGACAGAAGGAAGTCAAGCCCCAAAGTTTGGTCTTGGTTCTTCTCAAAGAACAAAAAGTTGTTTTTACGAAGACAAGTGGCATCCCTAACAAGGAGACACCCAGATAGATTCAGGTATACCAGTGCTGCCAGCTTCCTGACACAGCACGACGGATTAAGGGCTGAAACACAGAACCTTCATTTATGGTTGCAAACTACTGCAGGTGCTGGCTAGCAAATATTTACAAGTGAGACACATGAAGTTTAAATACCCACACAAATGTCCATGGAGAAGGTGAGGAAAGCTGATAGCATGCAAGCCACATGCGTATTACTGAACAAGATAATGGCTGCAGCCAAGAACATCAGGTATAAATAGAAAGAAAAAGCTCCAGGCTTTCAATGTAACCCTCAATTCCAGTGAGCAACCACAACAAAACACCTGTCACACACCTTCATTCTCCACATCGTCGTTCATGAGTCCTCCAAGCCACCTTTTCCATTCTTCATCATCTGCAGTATTGGGATCGTACATGTCAGGTGTGATATCTGGGGCCTGGAGCTCAGCCTCCAGCTGCCCAAGAGGAACGTCCTTCAGGGGTCTCTTGGACCGGGTTCGGAAGGCAATGAGGCTGTCTTCCAGAGACTGAGAGGTGAAGGAAAAAGCACAATGGAATTACAACAGCTCTGCTTTTCTGTTTCTCTGGCAGCGGGGTTTTCAGCCCAACACCAAAACCATTAGATTCCTGCCAGAAAGACTCATTTACTTCGCCAGTCCGAGAAAGCTGAACTTCCATCACTCTCGCTGTTAAACTGCTATTGTTCATAAATGTATTATTGTTCATTTATCTCATGCTAAACTCTTATCTGCTACCGAGGAAGCAACCTCCACTTGCAATACTCGATCCTTTCACCTACGTTTTACTGTTTGCCCCCTTCACTACCTGAAATCAACCCTGAGCCGCAGCACAGGGCTGTCTCTTCGCGGCTCCTCACTCTTGCACAGTGACACACATCAGTAGTATTTTTCTCATCATTAAGAGCAAACAGTGGTTCTCTTTACAACCAAGCTTCCTCAGGTGCTAACAGCACACTTGCCTGCAAAACACAGCTAAGCTGAGCGGGTGTCTTTCAAAAGGAAAACTATTTTCCTTAGTTCCGTAAATGTCACAGAATTACATTTAACAGACAAGACAACGGTAGTGAGAGGCTTAGGAGCATAAATAGAACATGTCATTATGGCACAAGAAACTACAAGTATACATCACTAACATCACTGTACTAACAGCTACCTCTCCTCTCTCACAGAGCTAGCAGCCTACACACTATGGAGACCCAACTTCTTATCTAAAGTCATAAAAGGAGAGCAGAAGGCAGCAAAAGTAATAGCAGAGAACACCAGGAAGCTACCTCCTTTCTAACAAATTTTACTCAAACTAAGACCACGCTATTACAGCAGCCCCCAAACCAGTACCTGATAAGAATCCATGCACACTGGGCTTGATGCCAGTTCTTCATCCACTGCATGCAGCTTCTCCATGAACGTGCTGTCTTTGTTTTGCTTTGGTTTAGGAGGTGGTGGAGGTCCCATGGGAACTACTTCAGCACTAATGTGTCTAACAACAGGTGTAGTAACCTTCTCCATCTAATTAAAAAGGCCTTAGCGTTAAAAGGTTTCATTTAGAACATAATTTCCAAGGACAGAATAAGTCTCCTTTTCTGCTTGCCCAGAGTCTAGCCCAAGAGAAGTGAGAGAAACACTCCACAGAAGGAAACGGATCCTTCATCTTACACTCACTTGGATTTTCAGAAAGTAGAAATAAAGGTACTACTCAAAAGACTTGCAGGAAAGGAGATATTTGGAAGACTTGAGTATCAGTCTCAACGCTACGAGAGGTGATAAACCCAAGCACTAGTAATTGTGGCACACTCCCAACCCTCCCAAAAACAAACCCATGGCGAGTACAACATGGAAACATCAATACCCTGTGGCTCTTTCTCCGATGCCAGTGTCAGTGGGCAGTTCTCGCAGCTGCTTTCTCATTCTTGTCTGCTGATGCACGGCTCCTATCACACTGCACATACCCCTTCTCCTGACTTGCCAGCGCATAATCACCACAAATACCTTTACCCGATCACCAAAATCACTGTCTTCTCCCAAGCCAAGCCCAGAAAGCAATTCTCCTGCACTCCTCACAAATACAATCAGAAAAATAATCATGATCTGAAGAAGAGCCGATGGTTTCCGCTGCCAGTGCCTTTTAAGTCCCTGTGTTTCCTTGAGGCCGCACGTCACTGCTCACGCAGAGCCATTGCAGCGGGACCCCAAAGCCAGAGAGCACCTGTAACGTCACCACAACTTCAAGCAATAATATGTATTTTTGCTTTTGCATTCATCCTTCAGGAGTAACGACTGCAAGTTGGTTCTGAAGAAAGCAAAAACTCTCGCAAGTTTACCTCACAGAGCGTCCCTCCCTCTTCGTCAGAGGATCGCCTTGTCCTAGATCGTTTTGCTCCCCGAGGAGAAGACGCAGTGCTCTCTACATCACTCTCCAGTAAGCTCTACAGCGCAAAAGACACAGACCACAATCGATCAGGCCACAATCAAACGCTGCTTCAACTACTATCCCACAGATTCTTTTTTTTTTTTAGCCAAATGAACAACACAGCATTGAAGAAAGATCACTAGAGGGTCCGGGATGGCTTACAAGCTGTTGAAGTAAAGAGAGCGTCCTACTGCCTCAAACACACAGACAACTCCATGCTGAGCAGAACAGATCTTTGTACAAGTTGCGTTTACCTCTTCTGCAGTCTCGTCCTCATCCTCATCATCAGGCTGGTATTCTTCATCAGATGAATCATCTTCCTCAAGAGGAATGTCCACAAACTGAGGAGGCTGCCACAGAACAGAAGAAAGGTGACAACTTTTACAGGCAAGGCAAAGAGCTGCACGCTAGTGGTGCACTACCAGATCAAACATTTCTGAGGAAATACCCTGAAGCTCAGAAAGGAAGGAGACTACTGAAAAAGGCTGAAGAACCCCAAGAAATTACTAAAGTAGGGGTGGTAAAGCAAAGTAAGTGGTTTGAAAAGGTGCAAGAACGGGCACAAACAATTTAGCATTTACAGGATGGAAACACTGCACAAGCAGACACTACCTCAAAGACACGTTTCGAAAACTGGAATGGCCGTTCGCTCCTGCTACACTATGAAACCCGAGGTACACTACCTACACCTAGGTAACAAATCCCTTGGAGCAGGCTCAGATCCAGGCCATATTTCCAGGCAGACCTACAGTGCGTAAAACAGTCCCAGGGAGGAGCACCTCGCAGCGTGAGGCCTGGGCAGCGCCATCCATCATCAGGAGTTTCATCCAGGTAGAGGCTGCTGCAGTACCAAGGTGGAAAGCTGGACCACCCAGCAGAAGAGACACCCCTACGGCTTGTCATCACCTCTGTTCTGCCTTCCCCTGAAGGCAGCTCTTTTGGGGCTTTCCCGCTGCTACATTAACTGCCTTGTCCTGCCTTGCACACCCTGTTTGCAGGGCTCCCGGTCACCAATACCCGCCCCACCCCTCCAAAAGATTCCTTGCTCAGCAGGGTGCTCCTAGCACCGACTTCCCAGCAGCAGTTCACTTGCCTTCACGTCATTTGCCTTCTTAATGGGAGAAATATTCCACGTGGGAATCACCTAAAGACAGGAAAAACACTGTCACTGTCTGACAAGCGCGGTGCCGCACAGCTCAGACAATCTGTTCAACCAAAGGAGCACTTGAGCTTGAGGCCTTGCTCTCCAAAGCAGCCAAGTAACAGCAGATTCCAAGCAAAGGCTTTCCGAGCTGCCCACGGGATCTCTACAGGCAGTAACTTTGGTATTATGGATACTGTCAATTCACTGTCTAACTCAGACCTGGTTCTGCTCTGCTCAAGGAAAAGGAATTCTTTTTTTCCCCATTGTTTTAACTTTTTTTTTTTTTTTCATTCTAAGAATAAATCACACAAAAGCACACTTTACACTTCTTTTAGAAAACTCAACAGAACCATTTCTGTAAGGGCTGGCTGCAACGGTGAAAGCAGAGGACGTACTTACCACTCCTTTCTCCACAACTTCTTTCAGTTTCGAACGAGTCATTTTGGGCTCCTGGGGGTTTAAAACAAGACAACAGTGACCTATTCAGTGCCCTGTTAACCTTAACTGCAAACTTTTCCCCAGCAACTCTACTACAAGACTTTTCACTTCTTTTTTTTTTTAATTCATTACCTTTTAGACACGACCAGTGACATCAAAAATAACCCCTCATACTTGTGTTTCATAACTGACACACACAGACACTACTCAATTCACCCAGGTGGCAAATCTGGTAATGAAACACAAACCACGGTGCTAGCTGGACTACCTGTTCTCTCCACACCACCTCACGGACCAAGAAGAGAGGCTGGTGAAGGTATCATGCGTTGGGAACAACGGAAAAATCAAACTGAAAAAGCTTTTTACTTACAAACAACGGTATATCTTCTGTCTCGCTGATGGCTGCTTTCATCATGGCAACCACGTGCTCATTTGTGATCACTTCCTACAGGAAGACACAAAAAAGTATCCTTTACATTCTGTTTGTTAAAAAGAAACAGACAGTAAACTAGTTGGAAACATGATGGAGAACTATGCAGTGTACAGCATACTTTGTAATTATAAAAAACCATTCTTTTTTAAAATTTAATTTAAAATTTAAACTTTGTAAAATAAAAAAAGATTGTTCAGTGACTGGACAAGAAAATATAAAGTCAGCACAGCAGTGATAAAAAAAGTTGCACTACATTTTCTGTGAATGCTCCACGGAATAGATTTCTAGCAGAAGGAAAGAAAATAGTCAAAATAAGAGCCCACACCACTTTCCCTTCCCTCGTGTGTCACACAATCAGTAAAATGTGTCAATCCCAGCCACGTGAGAAATGCTGCTCTGAAGCTGCAACAGAAAATTTAAACCCTTAAGCACCCACAGGCCTCTGAAATAGTATAAAGGTTCTAATTCTCTAGGAAAAGTATGTAATAATCTACTCTCTGAAAAACAGTGCTACATCATTTCAGGAAACATTGCGTATATTTAAAAGAAATAGGTGAAGGCAGAAGAGACCCAGTATCTGCAACTACATTTTCTTAATGCCACCATAAGGTTCCAGGGAAGGTAGGCGACTGTGAGATATTCACAGCCCTTCCACAGGGCCATGTGACAGCGAGAAGCATCAATTTATGGCGCTTGCACAAAATCAGCGGGTGAATCTGCCCAAAAGAATCACGGCAGCCTCCAGCTTGTTTGCCACAGGGATGGCGAAAAGGGAAAATATCTGAGATCACCTGGATCAGAACAACACCTAATAGAGAATATTAGGTGATTAGATAGAATTAGAGTTTCACCACACGGCTGCGCCAGCAGATATTGCTCTCGCAGCTCCTTTCTAACTGGAAGTTCTGTGATGGACTAAAAGGTTGGTTGGGGCCATTAATTAAGACTAACGCGTTACTGTCAGCACCACGAGAATTCAGGACTTCATCACGGAACAGCTGACTCGACACCAGAAACAGTGGGTTCCCAGCCCACACCTCCTCACCTGGCACCAGCAGCACGCGTTTGAGTTCAATCACTCCTGCTACCGCGGTACAGAAAACCAGCCCCACTGGCCATGGTAAATCCTGGAAGCCAGGGATCAACACCCACTAACCCAGCCCCATCCAGGCAACTTCTCCGCACGCCACACGACTCGCTCTGTAGAGCTGCTGGAGAGGTTAGGAGGCAGGTGCCCACCAAGCCTCGCTGGCTCATGGAATCCAGCGCCACCGTTAGTCCCACGCTCCAGCCCAGAGGGCACTCCCAGAGCTGGGCACTTCCCCGTTCCCTGCCGGCGTCCCACCGCACTCACATGCAGGATGTTTCGCACGTTGACGACTGTCAGGTTATGTTGTTTAGCTCCGTCTTCTAAGGTGCGATCAAGGGTATCATCTAGCTTGATGTCACAAGACAAAGATCCCTCCTCTTCTTGACATTTCCCTTCTCTTTTCCGTTTGGTTGCCTTCCTCCTCCTCTTCCTTCTCTCAACATCCTCTCCATCTTGCTCCTCTGAAAATTAATAAAAATGCAATCTAAAGATTCAGATACTTCACATCCCGTGTGATGTATCCATCCACATTCTGACAGTGTGAGTTAAAAAAAAAAGCTAGAATTCTGCAGATACTGAAACGGCCGCAGCTTTCCAACAGCTGGTAAGGAGATCACCAAACAGAAATGGCTGCAAGAACTAGAGACAGCCTTTTGAATGACGGATTCAAATTCTGCAGGACCTGAGAGAGTCACACTAGTCAGGCCAATAAAAGTTAAGTATTTGCCACCTCTACTAGACTGATTTTACAGAATGGTTTCAGCAGCCTTTCTACGCCTTTTCCAGAAGGAGGTGTTTTACAGATGCCATCAAAATTAAAACAGTTGCAAAACTCCAGGCACCACAGTGCAAGAGCAGATTACAGTTTCCAGGACTTCAAGTGTTTCCCAAGGGGCACTGTTTTGCTGACTCAGGGAAACAAAAGAATCACAACTTCCTTGGAAGGAAAGCAGTGGTTTTGTAACCAAAAATTCAGAGATCAGCTCCAGCAAGTTTCGCTTGGATACCTGGAGTTTATCCAGCCACTGAACTAGGGAGCACAGGATGAACACTTCAAAAGACACTGCACCTAAACAGCCCCTGCTGTACACAGCTCCAGAGTTCTGCGTCTACTGCATCAAGCCACGGGTCTGTTCCTTGCACAAAGTTTACCCCATGGAAAAAACAGCCCCAAATCCTCATTTTCCTCATCAGTCTGCTGGGGCCACTCACCAGCTCTGGTGTTCTTCAGTGGCTTCATCACAGTAGGACTTCTGACAGCCAGCTGCGAAGAACCTCTCACTGGGGACTCCTGCACCGCAGACAGGTTTTCAGCCAGCTGCGGATCTCTCTGCGAATTCACTTCCACCTCTGTATACAGCTTCGGCGTCTTCCCTGTAAACAGCGCACACGAGGTGGTGGTCAGACACGCCTGAGCAAGGTTACGAGGCGGCCACAGTGACAACAACTTATTGTGACCCGTTCAAACCTGTTAAATGGCACCAGCCCAACCTGGCCTGTGGTCCAGCTACACCGAACACTGCAGCAGCAGTCCCACCCCGCTGGAAACAAACCCAGGCAAAGAGATCCCACCTCCGGCTGTTTCAGTCTCGTTCCCTCCACTGTTGGTTTTGCAGAGCTCCATGCAAAGCCATTCCCATCAAGCGATCCGATCGCCAAAAAAACCCTGGTGATTCGTTTAAAAGGTGGTTGTACTGCCTGTTGTAGAAACACAGCTGCCACAACAGAAACGGGGGGCAGGCAGCCCTTCACCCAGACAGGTTACCAAGCTGCGACAGCCCCGCTGCCGGCCGCCTTGGGATGCAGTTTCACAGCCCCCTTGGGCCAACTGAAAGCCACACGACTGCTGACAGGGGTGGCCACACACCCTCCCCGCTCCTATTCTGTGCAGTCCTGAAAAACAACTGTGAACTGAGTCCTCTTCCACTCCCCTTTCCCCCGACACACAATCAGCTTTCAGTCAAAACAGCGAGCTAAGCACAGCAGCACGAGAAGCAGAGACAAGCCTTGTCACACAGAGAGGAGGAAGCACTGTCCCTTTTTGCTGCAGCCTGTAGTCAGACACACTTACAGTGGTTACTAAAAAACAGCTGAAACCTGAAGTTTCATCAACACCTTAAGCCAAAAGCACATTGTCAACAAAAGCAGCTCCCCGACACCGCAGCAGTTGCTGCTCTGGGCTGGCACAGCTATTCTGTGTAGTGGTGCAGAAAATGAGATCAGGGAGTTGATCCAGACGGAGAAGAAAAAACACCACCCCCACGCTTCCCACACACCTCCACTTTTTTTGCCAGATCGATTCTCCGATCTCATTCGGCTCAGAGACAAAGATGTAGGTCAGGAAAAGAGAAAAAGGATGGGCAAATTGGGGAAAGAGGGAACAATCACTTATTCCAGTAGACTGAAAGACACCCAGAGATACCAAATAAGCATCACTTTGATCGTGAATACCTCCCCTCTCCCTCACAAGCTCACAGACCACACTCGCACTGAGTGAACCTCAGAGCAAGCAAAGTTCACCTGGGCTTTTTACACAAGCTCCCCAAATACCTACATTCCACAACAAATTTGTAACTCGACATTAACACAAGTTCTACCTGCATCGGCTTTTGTACAGGATCACAGCACAGCCCCACACAGGCGCCCCTCTAGACAACTCTCCCGAAAGACAATTCTTGAAAGAATTATCTTATGAGAATGAAAGCAAACGTGGACAAAAAAAACTCAGAAAACCATTATTTTGGGAAGCAGCAGCTTGTACTTTTGCCAGTCTCACAACTCACTAGCCAAGCATTTGTTTTTAAAAACTAAACGCAAGGTGACTTTCAAATCAAAGCCTGGATTTACAAAGACCTGCCTGAAGATTAGCTGAAAGTAACGTATCCGGCACTGAGTAAAACCCCTGAAATACGTCCATGAAAGCTACTGTTAGCACTGATGGCTATTAGTCCCTAAAAACTTAAACATATGGGCAAAACAGGGAAAATGCACACAAGTCTGCAAAACTGGGTGTTTCAGGTTAGAAATTTGAGAGGAAAAAAAAAAAAAAAAGCAACTTCTAAAGCACTTGGTGCTTGGCAGCGCTGGAGGCAAGCGGCTTAAGGTCTCCATCAGTTTTCTACTGTTTTAAGGGAGAAATGCCCCAAACTTTGAAAACGGGATGCTTGCTCACCCGTAATACTTCAGAGGAAAAACCACCCCCGCAAAGCCCAAGCACCCAGAGGAGCTCGAGGCAAACGCGCCTGCGAAGCTCTCCCTCGGCTCACCCCGGCGGCGAGCAGAGCCCCCCGGACCGCGGCCAGGCCGGCTGCAGGCGGAGCCGGGGGCACGGCGAACCCCCGACCGCCCCCTCGCACGCACCGTGAGGGGCAGCGCACCCACCTACCTTCCGCCACCGCTTCGGGGCTCCGGAGGCCCTCGGGGAGCTGGGCGGCAGCGCAGGCCTCCTCCGCGCCCGGCGCCTCCTGTGCGGAGCCCGGGGCCGCCCTGGCGGGGGACCTCTTCCCGCCCTTCAGCGGGGCCTCCCCGGGCCCCCTCCACACTCCCGGGCCGGAGGAGGGCGGCCCACCGCCTCGGGCCGCCGGCGCCACTTTGGCGGAGGAGCCGCCGTCGGCAGCGCCCACCGAGGAGGAGCCGCCGGCGCCGGGCGGCTGCTGCTGCTCCCCGTCCTCCCCGGCGCCGCCGCGCTCCCGCGGGCTCTGCGGCCCCGCCACCGCCGCTCTCCTCTTCTTGCAGGGCAGCATTTTCAGCGAGAGCGACATCCCGGCGCCCACCTGGAAGACAGGAAAGCGGCTGGCCGGGGGACGCCGCCGCCCGGGCCCGGCCGCCCCGTCCCGCTCAGCTCAGCTCCGCTCCGCAGGAAGCGGAAGCGCCGCGGGGCCCGCCCGCCACGCAGGCGCCGCGCCGCCATGTTGGCCGGGCGCGGGGCGAGCTGCCGCAATGTTGGCGGCGCGCGGGCCGCCGGCCCCGCCGTGACGACGCGGGGCGGCGGGGGCGGCGAGCGCGGCCGCCGCCATCTTTGCTGGGCGACGCCGCCGGGCGCCGCGCCCGCTGCCTAGCGCCGGCCCCCACCACCCCCCGCCGCCTGCGGAGGGTCTTCCCGAGGGAGAGGGAGGGCCTGTCCGGTACTGCTGCCCGCGCTCCCCGGTAGAGCCCGTCGGGCCCCGGGGCCGTCCCCTCACGGCGGGAGCGAGGTCACCGGCCCCGCCAGACCACGCACACGCGCCGCCGCTTCGCCGCCGCCACCCGGCTCCTCGCCCGGGAGGCGCGGCCGGAGCCCCGACACTTGCCGAGTCACCGCCGGGCGGCTGCGGGGCGGGGCCGGCTGCCGCGGGAGGGGGGGGGGGCGGGCCGGGCCGCCGGGCGGGGCCGGGCGGGGCCTGCGCCGCATCGGGACCAGTCGGCAGCTCCTGCATCCCGGGCTGCGAGCGTACTCCGGGCGGGGGCCGGTACCGCGGCGCCTCCGCACCGGCCTCCGCATCCCGGCTGCCCCGGCCTCAGCTGGGCCATGGCGGAGATCACCAGCGTCCACCCCGGCTTCGGTGAGTGCTGCCGGGCGGTGCGGAGGGCCCCTTCCTCCGCCCCGGGAGCGCCGAGCCGAGGCCCCGCGCGGCTCCCGCCGCCCCCGAGGCCGGGCCCTGCGCGGCGCCATCGGCCCCGCTCGCCGCGCTGGCCCCGTTCCCCGCCGCGGGCCGCTCGCCCTCCCCCCGCCGGCAGCCAACACCCGCCGCCGGCAGCTGGGGCGGTGCCAGCGCTCGCCCCCGGAGCCGCCGCGGGAGAGGGGCCGCGGCCCGGCCGTCGGCAGCGGAGCCCGGGCCGGCGGGGAGCAGGTGCGGGGCCGGGCCGGGCCCCCCGCCGCATGACGTG
The DNA here is from genome assembly GCF_034619465.1 of Leptosomus discolor. Taxonomy (NCBI): domain Eukaryota; kingdom Metazoa; phylum Chordata; class Aves; order Leptosomiformes; family Leptosomidae; genus Leptosomus; species Leptosomus discolor. The sequence goes on from NC_141416.1 coordinate 2,929,065, forward strand.
ATGTCTGTGCCGGGCCGCGCCGCGCCCCGGCCTTTGTTCGCGCCTCCCCGGGGGCCGGGGCGGCTGCGGCACCGGCACCGGCGGCCCGACAAGGCGGGGCCTGCCGGGGCGGCCTGGCCGCCGGGAGAGGGGGGTCTGCGGGCGGCGGCGGGCGGGGGCGCGGGCCCCCGGGCCAGGGATGCGGGGCCGGGTGGCGGGGCGCTGGCCGGGCCCCGGTGGCGGCGGCAGCCGGTCCCGGGGGTGCCGGGAGCGCCTGAGTGGCGATGGATGGAGAGACCCCAAACCCTGCGAAATCCTCCGGGGCGAAGCGGCCCAGAGCTGAGGTGCGGCCGCGGCCATGGCGCGGGGCCCGGCGGGGTGAGGGCTCTCCCCGGTCAGTGCTCGCTCGGTTTTGAGATGCTTTTTCTCTGCAGCCCGGTGGGTGCTGGGGCCGGTACCGCAGCGCTGGGTGTCTGTGGCAGTCGGGTTCAAACTGCTGCCTCTTCCCGTCCTCCAGCGATGGACTGACCTTCCCCTCAGACCCCAGGGCCCCGTAGTTACGGCACAGTTACTACATTTCCTTTAAATTCTGAAATACTTAGTAATAATTCTCCATTTATCTAACGTGCAATGCACTTACCTTTTACGTTCTGGGTTTCCTAGAATCCGAGAGCCACGTGCTGTCATAATTTAAGCCCCCATTAGCCGTGGGGTTATAGTTAGCAAACATCAGTTTTAAAAGGGAGTTTTCAATGATTTTTCATTAATCGAAAAACAATTCCATATCGCCCAAAGTTGGTTTTGTTTCAGTTAATTCTTAGCATCGCATTGGAACAAAGATCTGTTCTACAAAGCTGGAATTAAAACCCATGGTTCTGCTCTTTTTGAGAGGAGACCGGCGGCGGTGCCATGTAAAATGGACGTTGTGCACAGCGAAGTGCTTTGAAAGTCGCAAGAGTTTAACTGAAATTGGTTTTAGGCAGCTCTGCATCAGGGTGGTTTCCCGCTGTAAGGAATCACGAGGACAGGACCAGTGGATGTGTGGAACAATTGCATGAGTGGGAGGCTTCAGCCAGGAGAAGAGGGGTGTCACGGGCAGCACAGAGCGGGGAATGGTGGCTCCCTGTTCCCTCTAAGGCAGGGAGAGGCATCAAATGAAACGAGGTGGGGCAGGCTCCAAAAAAAAGCCCTTGTTTTCTCATGGCACGTGATTAAGCTGAGGAACTCTTTGCCGCAGAACATTATGGGAGCCAAATCTAAGAGTTAATCCGATGGAAGAAAGATCATAAAGACCGATTTGGTGCTTCCCAGCGCAACTGCTGGTTGCTTCTTCTGAAATTGTCCCATCAGATCTGCGGGAAATGAAGGCACAACAGTACAACAGCTGATTCTGTGAAGACACAATAGAAACCACACACACACACACACAGAGATCAGAATAAGAAAGGAGTTTCAGCATTTGTCCTTTTTTGCATATCCACTGGAGATTTTAGTATCTGTCCGTGGCTGAGTTCTCAAATTAGCTGTTAAAGACCACCTGCCCCATTTCAAAGAGGGAACGTTAAGTAGCAAAGGGTTTTTTTGGGGGGAGGGGGTGTTAATATTTGGAATTCTTCTTGCCTTTAGTTAATTAAATCCAAGGCTATACTTGCAGTGAGGCCTCAGACAGATCTAGCTCTGAAGTCGGTCACTGTTACAAAAGACTTCAGTCTAGGAAGGTTTCTGTCTAACCAAAAGTGATTTTGCTGTTTTTGCAAAAAAGGAGACGTCTTCTCTTGAAAAATCTCAGTTTTCCCTGAGCCTCTCAGGTCTGTAGATTGTAGCCTGGCAGCCTTGTCGTCTTGCCTGTTAACTGCCGTAAATGGTAATGTGGAAAGAACACAGAAAATACAAAATCGAGGTGCTCAGGTGTGAGGTGGGAAGATGATCTTCTCCTGTTTATGGTACGGTGAAGATGGGGAATTCAGCCAAGCCTGCCTCCTTTACTGCCTGTTCCCGTTAGCTATTGCCGTGATTGTCAGGCCAATGATTTTTGGTTTTCCCTTTTACTGTGGAAGCAATTTGTACGATTTGTAAGGAAAGAGACGTAGCGCTAGAGGGCTTTTGTGTTTGCTTGCTTCCAAAAAAAAAAAAAAATTCACTTTAATGATGATTAAACCAGTAATACAAGACCAAGCTGTAAGGAGAGCCTGGCTCTACCTTCCCTGTAACCTCTCTCCCTTTTCCTTCCCTTGTAAGGCTGAACAAACCCCGCGCTTTTGGTATCTCCTCGTCTTCCATCTGCTCTCCATCTGCTCTAACTTTTTAATCATCTTGGTGGCCCTGGGCTGGAATGGCTCGAGGTTGGCAGTGTGAAGCGCTGGGGAGCTCAGCTCCGCTGCTTTCATTCTGTGTCTCGGTCACACTTCTCCGAAGTCAGGCGTTATAAGCAGAAATAACCAGCACGGCTGCTAAAAATGAACGTGGGGCTTTTCTATTCTGGCTTGTCATTACTGAAGAACGTAGCTGACGTAAGCTCTAGAAAACATCAAATAATCCCTAAATCCAAATACAGGATTTTCTGTCCGTTATTTTTGCACACTGGATTTCCACGTGAAGTTCTGTGTGTACCAGTGGCCCCGTGTCTGCCGTAAGGGACGGAACAATCAACCGTTTCAGGCCAAAGTGATTTTTTTAAGAATCGTTAATAAAGGATAACTCCAGAGCCAGTGTCAGGGCCACGTTTACTGCTCCCTTCCTGTTGTTGAAGTAGAATTGTGTCGTGTCTCTGAATGGGGCATTAAAAAAAAAAAAAGAGCGCTCCCTGCAAATCCAGAAGCCGTGTCGCTGCGGAGGGGCTGGTGATGTGGGAGCTTGATTTGGCAAGATAAGGCGACCAGCATTTGGAATTCTGAGCACGTGAAACGTAGCTCAGGCATGCCTTAGGAGTGGTACGTGTGTTCCACGGGGGAAAAGGAAGTGATTTGTTATTCTGGGGAGCTTTGCTAGCGAGATCATTGAATTAAGAGCAACGCAGTAGTACCCTGTAGATCTCTGCCCAGATGTGCCTGGCCCTGGGGGGGCACGGCCACCGCAACGGTACAAGCTTGTTCCTGACTGCCTTGTCTTCTCCACAGATGTCTCTCCCGTGGTGGCAGGCCTCATTGGTGCTACTGTCCTTGTGGTCTCTGTCTCAGTAACAGTTTTTGTGTGGACATGCTGTCACCAGCAAGCAGAAAAGAAGCACAAAACCCCACCGTACAAATTCATTCACATGTTGAAAGGCATCAGTATCTACCCGGAGACCTTGAGTAACAAGAAGAAAATTAACCGAATCCGGAGAGACAAGAATGGCCCTCCTAAGGAGACGGGACGGGGAAACCTCTTGGTGGATGCCGCCGAATCTGGTCTAGTAGGCTCCGAAAAGGCTCCAGATGGGCCAAATGCAGCCCCCCACGTCGACCAGCTCCCAATAAAAGTCGATTATGGAGATGAACTAAGTCCAGATCAAAGCCTCACTCCGGGAGGAAGTAAAACCTCCTCCCCATCTTCTCCAGGGGATGACGTGATGTTGGGTGAACTGACTTTCTCAGTGGACTACAACTTCCCCAAAAAAGCGCTGGTAGTTACCATTCAGGAGGCTCACGGGCTGCCGGTGATGGATGAGCATACTCGGAGCTCTGACCCTTACATCAAGATGACAATTCTTCCAGATAAAAGGCATCGAGTGAAGACTCGTGTCCTTCGCAAGACGCTCGACCCAGTCTTTGATGAAACCTTCACCTTCTACGGGATCCCGTACAGCCAGCTCCAGGATTTGGTGCTTCACTTCCTCGTGTTGAGCTTCGATCGCTTTTCTCGAGATGACGTTATTGGAGAGGTCATGGTGCCCCTTGCGGGGGTGGATCCAAGCACTGGAAAGGTTCAGCTGACCAGGGAGATCCTCAAAAGGAACATACAAGTAAGTCGCTTCATACAGCGTGACAAAGACTCCTCGCGTTGTGTTTGGTCCCCGGTGCTTTGAGCCAGGAGCCTCCGTGGCCCGACGAGCAGGGGGGCTGCAGGCCCGTAGCCCGGAAGCCCATTTTCCGCGGGTACCTGTTACCGGGAGTACCTGGCTGCGCTGTTTCCGTTAGGCCCTTCTCTGCCGGGTGGGTACGGCCGTGGGGTACGGCCCGGGCGCTGTTTAGGCACAGAAACGATCCGGGTTAGAAGTGGCGATGCCAAAGTCCCCGTCTCCGAGTGAAAGAGGTGATGTGGCAGCGGGACATCCCTCCGCAAAGACAGACCTCACTTGGAGAGGGGGATTTGTCCGGTCTGACCACCGTAGGCGCCGGTGCTTGTCGTTGTTTGCGCCCGGGTTGTTCCTGTGAGCATCCGTCGGGGGGGGGGGGGGCACCAGAGCCGGGTGTGACGCAGCACCCCTTGTCCTGGAGCAGATGTCAGAATCGGCTCCGGTGAATCCTACCCAAGACGACTCTATTTTTTTCTCACTTGAGAACAAAGTTGTGTCCAAGATGGTTTTGTCAATCTAAAATTCGGGTGAAATGAATCCCACCCTCAGCGGCTAGCGCTGGCGACCAGCACATGAGCAGCCCAGGTGGGATGGTGGGGCTCACGTCGGGGAAGATGTCGTCTTTGTCCTCAGGAAATACGCTCCGCTCGGGCAGGAGGATGAGGTGGTACTTCAGGTTTTTATTTTGTTGCTTAGTTCAATTTTTGCTACCCATCTTCCAGGCTTGACAGAAAAGGGCATTTGGGCTCATTTACTGCCTTAACATACTGGAGATTGTTGCTGGGCTCTAAAACACTCACGACGTCCTGGAGTGGCAGCATTTTACTGGTGGAAAAGTGTTTTCTACTGTATGGGGCATTTACCTTTTTTTTTTTTTTTTTTTTTTTTTCCCCTTTTTAAGTTATTTAAAGGAGACTTTACGTCAATGACTGAAAACAAACCAAAATAATCCCCAAAAAAACAGAGTTCTGGTAATTTTCTTAGGTTCTTGAGATGCTTTACATTATGATGAGACAAAGGGCTGGTTTAGGTGCTTTCAATATTCTCTTCAGTGCATTGACCACATCTCTTAGAAGTAACAGATTAAAAATAGAGGAAAAAGGTCATGCTAAATAAAAATAGATTTAATCAAGGATGCAAATTGTTTAACATTTATTAGTAATCAGAAATGGATTTACCTCGGTGTCAGGTGTGCGTTCCTGAAAATCTGCCTGGTTCCACAGTGTTGGAACAGCCGTTCCTGAGTGAAGTCTCCCGTGTCAGGAGGTTTCAAACTCTGGAACACGGAATTGTGTGGAAAACCCAATAAATGACTGCGCTGATCCCAGCCAGCCAAGGTGCACATCCCATCCTAATGGACACCCCCAGTAATTTCTAACAGACAATCTAAGAACGCAAATGACTTTGACGTAAGTGCATTAAATTACTTCGGACCGAAAGAACCCCAGCACTCACTGCATCCACCCCCCCAGAGCTCCTCTGGCTGTTGTGTTCTGGCGTATCCAAGGAGCCAGAGTCCTGAACATTTCCCTTCCGGGGAACCTGCTTATCTGTTTCCTCCCCTCCCAAAATTGTGCACAAGCAGCAGTAGCCTTCATTCCTTGCATTTGGAAAACTTGTCTTAAACACACAGGGACTGCTCAAATAAAAACAAACCCACCAGAATTACGATGAATACAATGTTTAAGTTACATGCGTAGTTTTTTTCCCGCCAAGCTGGATGACAGCGGCTGAAAGAACAGCTTCACCTCTTGCGTGATCTCCAGGGCGTTTAGTGGGACATTTACCGTCGTGCTTCACCGAAGTGAGAAAAATTCCTTCATTTGGGGACACCCCCCACACACACACACTTTGCTCTGCTGGGTTAACGGCACCAGCCCCTGCTGGGGCAGGGGGAAGGTGAGGCGCTGAGAGCCCAGACCCTGCGCAGGCAGCTGCTGGGGCTGTTGCAGGAGCTCTGCTGGCAGCGCCTGACTGACACCACACGATTTCATACCCGCTGCTAACACTGTTTGCCTTGATGGCAAATAAACTTAATCTAAATTAGTGCCATCTCAGTGAAAGTTAATGAACGCCATCTGGAAACCAGAGCTGATTATCTTAACGTTGTGTTACTCTTCGAAAGGACACCCAGCAAGTTTAACTGAGTAGATCTGGTTTCATCTTCATCCTATACCTTTGCAGGCTAAACCGATGGCGAGACTGCCAGAGCGCACCTAAAGGGCTTGAGGTGCTCGTCCATCGAAGCTCCGCCAAAAGTCAGTGGAACTTAAGCTCCCCCAACCCCCGGGCGCCCCTAGTAGCAGACCTCAGGCCGCAGCCGCTGTCCTCTCAGAAGGCGCCCGCCAGGTTTGCCCTCACAGATCTCGAGGGGAGAGGTGTGGGGGCGCTTCCCGCGCTCCCGGGGTGCGGGACGATCTGCCTTGTGCCCCTTCTCTCCGTGGCCTGCGTCTGATTTCCCGACTTCAGGCGCTGAGCACAGGGAAAGGCAGTTCTGGTGACCTCCAGCACTTGCCCCTGTTTATAAGAAGGTCTTGTCCTAGTAAGTTCTTTCTGTTTCTCCTTCACAGAAATGCATCAGCAGAGGGGAGCTGCAGGTCTCCTTGTCTTACCAGCCTGCGGCGCAGAGAATGACCGTCGTGGTGCTGAAAGCCAGACATTTGCCAAAGATGGACATCACTGGCCTCTCAGGTAGAAGCTATTTTCTCCAGCTCTAAACGTGTAGGAAAACATCTCCCAAGTTCCCTTTCAGATCTCGTCCCCCCTCTGACCTGGAGATCTGATGGGTTTGCGCGCTTTCCCTCAAACGCTTTCGAAGGGCGATGGGTCCCCGCGAGCGATCCGTCGCTCACCCGCAGGTGGTTCCCCAAACAAGGCCAGGTCCGTCCTGCCGCGAGACCGACAGCGGCGTCTCTCGACACCCCTGGTTTGTGTTGGAAGTCGGTGATTTCCAGACCCGGCAGATCTCCCTGGTGCTCTTGGCCAGACCGTGCAGGCCCCGCGCCGCCCTCCGCAGCGGTTTTTCCCTGGCAGACTGCTGCTTGCTGCGTCTGCCTCAACCCTGCCCTAGACGAGGAGGGTAAAAGAGAGCGAGCGTAGAAAAGGGGAGTGAGGGCCTCAGAATAGAGAGGCATAAATTCACACGACGTCAGAAACGGGTTTTTTTTTCCTTTTTTGTTGTTTTTGCTGGTTTTGTGGTTCCACTGTTTGACGAGAAGAGCAGCTGTTCCGCCTTGCCTACCTTGCAGGCTCCTGAACCCCCTTAGCGAAGTTTCCTGTGGGAAAATGGTTGGAATCAACTTGAAATTCAGTAATAGCCTGGCCGATCGCAGCGTTAATCCTGGTTTTGCAGCTCTGTCCTGTACACCTCGGAAAGGACGCGGACTAGGTTTGATTCTCCCTTGTAGGCCTTAAATGTTACTCGTTCTTTAAGAAAAGGCCACGTGATCTCCAACTACAGGATCAATTTTTCAGTAACTGTTCTTCTGCCTGCTGAATCTTGCAAGGCTAACGTCATTTCTGGGTACGATCTTTATATTATGCATAAGCTCGTCATTTCAGTTGGATGAAAAAAGTTAAAATTAGCCAGTGCCAGCTGGGCAGATGGCTTCCAGCTTCAACACTTGCGCTAGGTGAACCCCCCCGTGTGCCTGGTGTCTCCCTTTGAATCCTAAACAAGCACCATGTAAGGAGCAAGCTGATAAAACAACGAAGTTCGGCTGATGGAAAAGCGAAGGCTTTGTTTTAAACGCTCTTCTTGTTCAGTGCCTTTAAATGACACTAAATGTTTTCCGTCTGCAAATTATTAAAACCGTTTTGATGCTTTGTTGGGCTATTTCCTGATAAAACCAGGGTAAAATAGATGACAGTGAAAAGTGAAAGTTTGGGCCAGTCGGGCACTGAGCTTGCCGAAAAGGTTTGGTGTTTCCAGGATTAAGTACCGCGATTTACGTGCGACTCGCTCCCCCCGAAAGCCCAGGCGGTGCTGAAACCCGTCAGGAGCCTGCGGCGCTGTCAGCCGGTTGCTTTGCGGTGGGAAAACGCGCCAGCGGGGTCCCCTCCTGGGGAGCTGGGGCAAGTGGCCCCGATTCGCGGCATTCACCTGAGCTGAACCCCGGCCGTTACCGGGCGGTGTTATTGGTTTATGTCTCTCTCTTCTCCAGCAGATCCCTACGTTAAGGTGAACGTTTACTACGGCAGAAAGCGCATCGCGAAGAAGAAGACTCACGTGAAGAAGTGCACTTTGAATCCCGTCTTCAACGAGTCCTTCATTTACGATATCCCCGTCGATCTCCTTCCCGACATCAGCATCGAGTTCCTAGTGATCGATTTCGACCGCACCACGAAAAACGAAGTGGTGGGACGGCTGATTCTGGGGGCGCACAGCATCACCGCCGCGGGCGTGGAACACTGGCGAGAGGTGTGTGAGAACCCTCGGAAGCCGGTGGCCAAATGGCACAGCCTGAGCGAATACTAGCAGGGGTTGCGGCAGCGACAGCCGACGCGTAGAACAGACTTAAACCTTGTGTAGCTGTAGAACTAAACTTTCGTAAGAAGCAGCAGCTGATTGGTTCTCTAGTGATGTGATTTTGCAGGGCACTAAAATTCTAAAGAGCATTAAATGAAAAAAAAAAAAAGATACCACGACTATATGTAACAGTGTAATCACGCTATTGCATGCCTACTACAAACTGAAATTAGTATAACTGCCAATATCGAGTTGCAGATTTTAATACGATTATCTGTCACTATGGAAGTTGTGTTTGTGCCGAACTGTCTTTGCTGGTATTCACCACGACTGGCCTGTCTTTATTAGGCTTCTCCCAAAGTTTCTGAATTCTGCTGTTTAACCTCTATAGTTTCTTGTTAGTTTGCCTGCCCTTTGGTTCTTGCAGTTCTGTTCTTTGCTAGTTTGGGAGAACCGACCGCATTTCCATAGAAAGGTGGGTTAGAATTCTGCACTAGCGCAAAAAAAAAAAAAGGAAAACACAGGGGAAAAAGGCACTTTCCTTCAGAGAAGAAATGGTTCTGGTGTCGGGCACCGGAAGCCTCGCCGTTGCGATGTGCTGCTTGTGGAGCTGTGAGGTCACAGCACCGAAGGTTCCCGTCTGAAACGTCTGTGGGTAGCGAAGGGTGATCTCACAGGCTGCCAGAGCGGGGGGAGCTCCGCTGGGTTTCAGCTTTAACCCTCTCTGTGCCTGAAGGGCCCAAGTGAAACCCCCAAAACGGACGTGTCGCTCGTCGGTGAGGAACCTCCTGCCGATTCTCTTAAACATATGAAGCGTGAAATCCTGCGTGATCGATAAGGTCTGCCACGATGGCGCAACACACCTGCGGCAGGAAAATACCTTTGGGGAAGAGGTTCTAAGGGCGAATAATCACAGAGCTTCCCCCGAGTCAATCTGCATCGTGTCTGGTGTCTTGTAGTTCCCCAAGAGCCAGCTCTGAAAAAGGAGTAAACGGGGGCAGAGCCTGTCACGACAAACCGTGTCAGACTCGGCAGGAAGTTAATTTTCAGAGTTTTAGGGCAGCTTAACTTGTGCTTCACTTGTGGATGCCTCTGGGGGTTGGGACCTGCTCCCTGGCACCTCTGAAGTGTAAAAGCTTACTTGGCCGGTGTGACCTGTAGCACCTCGGGCTATTAACCCTGAAGAGTCGGTAGTTGTGAACAGAAGTTCGTAGGGTGAAGTTCCACAAACCAGCTTGGCAGTAGCTGCCTCAGGCCCCGTGGTGACACACTGGCCTGGGACGGGGTTTGTGCACGGCGGTAGCATCCTGGCAAGGCACCCGGTTTGGCCTCTGATCGCATTCCAGCCAGGACAGACGCAAGGATGAGAATTGGCAGCAAATAATTGCTTGTAAACCTCGTGGGTAAACTGAGCGGGAACGGTTACAACAGGGTGTAGAAACTGAAGTGGTTCCTGAACTCCCCGCTGGAAATATGAAGCAGGCGCGAGCTTGCCGGGAGGCACGTAGAAGACCACAAATTTGCCGTAAAACATTTTGTTGCTTCCGGGCAGCCAGTCTGTTCTGTGCCCTGTGGGATGTAAATAATGTATTATAATCCAAAAAATTTAAGGTCATTTAACTACTTACAGGACGTGACTGCTGAATTTTAGAGCCCTGTTGAAAAATTGATCCTTTTCACCTTCATACTGATGAAAGTAGAATAATCGAGCAAGTCTTAATTCTGTTTCCTCTCCAGCCACCGTTTAAAGCAGCGGCTGCTGGGAGGGCCCTCGGTGCAAACAGTCAGCACTTTGTTAGTCGGCAACACTTCGGCACCTCTGCCTAAGGAATTATTTTTGGAAAGCCGAGTTTTCGCGCTCCGAGCTGGTCACTCACTGGAACTTCCTTCCAGGCAGTGGCTTTTGAGCAACAGAAGTCGCGCAGAGGCTGGAGCTCGCTCTTTCTCAGCCTCGCGGGGCAGCCAGAAGTGGGGACTTCGGTTGTGCGTTACCAGTCCTGCTCGTGAGGATTTCTGCCTGAGGTTACAGTAGATTTTATCTTTGTCTCACACTCTTCCTAGCTCGTGCTCCATTAGGGGCTCAGAGCCGCAAGCCAGAGAACGAGTTCTCCCTTGGAAATTGGTGTCCACCTCTTTCAGTCCTAGTTTTTGCACTAAGCAATTGCGTTGCTGAAGTTCAGCGACTGTCACGACTTTTCCTCGCAACGTGCTTTCCAGCACCGCGCCACCCCCTGAATAGGGCGTCCCAACACCCACCACAACGGTCCCGTTTTTCCCTTTGGTGTGAAAAGCATGCTTAAGCCTAGATGATCTCCTCAAGATTCCTTTAGTTGCAAAGGAAAGATGAACTTCTTGTCAAGGGAACATGCTCAGGGTAAATAGACTTAGGCTACCGGGCAGGTAGGAGTAGCTCCAACACTCTTCTGGAATAATAGGAAACTGAAGATGTGCAGATATATATTTTTTAAGACGTAAAATAGACCGTAAGTGACAGCGGACTCACTGTAAAATCTCCCAGGTGTGGTTATTCTTTACCTTGTGTCTTCTATTGTAAAATTAACTTGGACAGTTAAAACTTTGTGTGAAAAAAAGGAAAAAAATAAAAAAAAAACCACAAAAAAACCTAACTCAACATGTGTGAAACTGCATAATGCTATAAGCTAATCTACATTATGTAATGCTACCTTGTATGTTGGATTCGTTAACGCACATTGAGCGTGCAAATAAAAACTAAATCACTTTAGCCTCTGGCTGTGCCGTGTTTGACTGTAGGCAACACACACATGACTACGCTGAATACTTTGAGGATTTGTTTCTAAAAAGACCCACAGGTTTCTGCTACGACAAGCCACAGGGGAAGCCCCCACAAAATACATCTCAAAGGAACGGAGGAACGTAACAGGATCCCGGCAAACGGAGTCCAACGCTGTTACTTCAGCGTTGGCACCTACAAAAACCTCTCGTAATCCACACAGCAGTGTAATTTGGCATGACTTCATTAGCTAAGTCGAATCTAAGGGAAAAAAGAGGAAATTAGATGGGCAGAAAAAGAAGCAACTTGACTCTAACATGAGTAATTCAGAGGGATTCCTGGATTCCTGGGCGAATCTGAATTCTCAGGGAACGCTTGTCCCCCTCGCTCTCTGCCCGATGCAGCAGCCTCTCCTGACGCGCAGGGCTCCAGCTGCTGCCCCTCGGGTTCCTGCAGCCCCCGCCGCTGCACAGAGAGCCCTGCTGGGCCCAAAGCCCCGGCTTTCGCAAACCCCGCGAGCGCAGCGCGGCGCCGCGGTTCCCCAGCAACCCCGGGCTCCAGGCACACGGCAATGCCGGACTTCCCTCCCGGGCAGCTTCCCACGCAGCACAGGCCCAGCCTCCAGCGGTGCTTTAGGTGTCGCAACACTTAAAACGGGCCTCAGGTCTCACTTCCAAGGGACCGGACAGTTCCAGCCCAAACTTTCCGTTGCCTCATGGCCCAGAAAAAGGACCGCGGCCGGTGCTGCAGCTCCTTGCGCACGGTTCTGCGCCAGAGGTGAGGCCACCACAAGCTTCCTGCCTTCCACACCGAGCGGGGGTGTGCTCTGGGGTGCTGGGCCGCCCTGCTCTGACCCAAACATGCCACAGTTCACGCTCAAAACTGACTCTCTCCACCAGGGAGACGCGGACAGGTGGAGCTGGGCAGGGAGAAACTCAATGAGCTACAACCAGGGCAAGTGTCGAGTCTCGCATCTGGGAAAGTACATCCCCATGTCCCAGTACAGACTGGGGACAGAGCTGTTGGAGAGTTGGGGAAAGGGACCTGCGGGTCCTGGTGGGCAGCAGGATGACCATGAGCCAGCAATGTGCCCTGGTGGCCAAAAAGGCCAGTGGCATCCTGGGGTGGATTAGAAGGGGGGTGGTCAGTAGGTCGAGAGAGGTTCTCCTCCCCCTCTGCTCTGCCCTGGTGAGACCCCATCTGGAATAGTGTGTCCAGGTCTGGGCCCCTCCGTTCAAGAAGGACGGGGAACTGCTGGGAAGAGCCCAGCACAGAGCCACAAAGGTGATGGAGGGGGTGGAACATCTCCCTCATGATGAAAGGCTGAGAGTCCTGGGGCTCTTTAGCCTGGAGAAGAGAAGACCGAGAGGGGACCTGATCAACACTCATCAGTATCTGAAGGGTGGGTGTCCCGAGGATGGGGCCAGGCTCTTCTTGGTGGTGCCCAGTGACAGGACAGGGGACAACGGGCACAAACTGGAGCACGGGAAGTTCTGCCTCAACATGAGGAAAAACTTCTCTGCTCTGAGGGTGGCAGAGCCCTGGGACAGGCTGCCCAGGGGGGGTGTGGAGTCTCCTTGCCTGGAGATACTCAAACCCCGCCTGGACGCTGTCCTGGGTGACCTGCTGTGGGGGACCCTGCTCTGGCAGGGGGTTGGACTGAGTGATCTCCAGAGGTTCCTTCCAACCCTTGACATTCTGTGATTCTGTGATTTACTCCGGGACAAAGATGGAAACGATCAAACTGCAACATACGCCGTTCCCTGCACCAGGCTCGTTCTCAGCTGGTTTAGCAACACTGAGGAAGGAGCGACTGAACCGCTCAAGAAGTTTCATTAGCTGGACCCGACTCCTGCTCTGGGGATTCAGCTCCACCACACCGCTCAACAGGAGCGCTCCGGCAAGGTGCTGAACACACTAAACCACTAGAAGCCACCGAGATTACGCAGGTAGTGGCCCACAAGGCTTGTGCACGCACTCAAATTCAATGCCCAGAGACTCAAGACACGGTGGTTTGTTGAACACCTGCACTTACCATCAGTTGTGGTGTTCTCTGCACTGCGACCGATCGCGGTGTTTAACCACCTTCAGTTATTTATCATGGCAATAACCGCAGTTACCAGAGCAGTTGGCTAAAAGTGCTCAGCCAAAGCGCCCGGTCACTGACTATTTTCTACTTACGGTGCAAGATGTGAAAGGGAATTTCTCTTCATCCTTCTCTGCTTGGCTTCTGCATCTAACGCTGCACGCCTGGAACAAACGTCCCGTTTCAGGGGACACCATTCAGCTGAAACAGAAACAAAAGAATTTACATGAGAAAAAGGAAAAAAAAAAGCAAACAGAATGGGTTTGACAAACCGTGAAAAGAGAAAGGGTTCTGCGGAGAGCATGGAAGCTCAGCTCCCACTCCCTTCCCACCTTCCTCGCGTCCGGCTGCTGGTGCCGTTCAACCAAGCAGGATTTTGTGGTGCTTTCAGCACAGTCGGGTGTCTCCTCCTCCGACAGCTTCTGCCTCACCTAATTCCCCGCAGGAGGAGGCGTGTTGCCAGGGCAATGCGATTCACTGGTGATGGCAGGCGCCGGGTCAGGGCTCTTTCGGCGTTTCCTTTGAGCTGGCAGAGTCAGGAATAGCTCCGTCTCCTTTCCGAGCCCCACGTACGTGGGATCGCACTGATTCCCTCTCAAGCTGCCACCGGAGGGGTCCCTCCGAGAGACGTCAGAGCGCCCTTCTGTCACCCCCATTCCAGCGCAACAGCTGAACCTCGAGCGTCCTACGAGCCGTTCCACCACTTCGGGCGGATCACGGGGCCCCGCCGCTAACACCGTTATCGTCGAAACTTGACGAGTTTTCTCCAGTAACTATTTAAAGCCAAGCTAGAGCCTCTCGGAGCCTACAGCACCAGAGCCACACGGCAGGTCTGTAACGCGGCACCTGCTGGCACGTCCGTGTGCTGTATCCGAACTCCTGGTTTCACCTCCGCGCTACGGAAAGCGCCCGATTCTTGGGGAGACGCTTTCTCTGTTGGGCCAAACGGGAAAGGAAAAACACACCCAGAAGTAAGCAGAACACAAGGAAGTGGCAGAAAAGGCAATGCCAAGAAAAAGGAAAAAAAAAAAAAACCAAAAAGCCAAACCCAGAAAAACCCGAAAACAACCCTCCCCTCCACCCCTACTACAGCAGTTCTACCCTTCTGCCCAACACAGAAGGGCCCGTACGGACAGTTTTTAGACTTTGCATCAATGCAGAACCTGTTGCATCACGGTTTCGGCACGTTAATTCACCTGGTCCTGAAGTCAGTCACCCCAGAGGCCTCAGCAGCCTCCCAGGGACATCCCGTTAGCACTGAAGAAAAGCAGCCGGCTGCTGGGGGGGGAAAAAGGTATCAGCAGCGTATCCAAAACAAATGAGAGCCTGGGGAGCAGGTTACCTCTCCCCACGCTGCCGAAGGGAAGCCGTAGGGAGGCAGAGGAAGGCTGAGCTTGTGTGGGCTGGGAAGGGTAAGGCACGGCCTAAGTCACAACGTACTCAGGGCACGCGAATTCCGGCTGGGACCAGGGAAGGGCTGGACCCATCTGCGTCCAGGAAACAATAAAACCCACACGCAATTATTTGGGGAAGATTCAGTTTATACAACCTTGACTTTTAGAAAACGTAGACCAGCAATGCAGCTTATCACGGGGAGCTCACCCCCCCGATTCTTGGCCCCGAGCAGAACGCTGATACATAGACATAAAAATGCCAACTTGGGTTACATCTGGAAAGCCAAAATGTAAAAGCTGGTCTGATTCCTTCCTGCCAACGGACGTGACAAGACGATCAGGAGTTCACCAAAGCAAACTTTAGTGAATGCCAAGGGTCTCAACAGTATTACACTGTTAAAACACCAAGATCTACGTACCAAAGTCTTCTTATAATTCACAGAAATATGTACATTGTACCTTAGGATCCACGTTTAGGTCTCTGGAAGGAACACCAGGAGTGTAAGACAGGAGGAAAACCAAGGTGTTACCACCCATTACGGCACAAAGCCTGAGCTGATGCTCTCAAGTCATTATTTTTTTTCCTTACGATAACAGAGCAGTAACAGGTCTGGTGGGGAAAAAAAAAAAAGTTTGGGAATGAGGGGGAGGGGGGGAGTATAAAAGGATCAGGTAGGGAAGATGCCCTTGCACAAGAGCTGCACAGCCCAGACAGAAAAATCCAGTCGTAAGCCTGTATGGAGCATCACCTGGTTACACTGGGGGCCGGCAGGCTGAACCAGCACGTTGGCCACCACCAACCTGTAGAACGTTGGGTTTTCTTACTACCAATATTCTCCTCGGAGAAGATCTGTATTTCCAAGTAACTCCAACATCATGGTCACACGATGACTCTAGAGAACTATTGCACCTCCTCTTACCCTGCCAAAGCGCCGCACTCTGTTGTTTGTAGTACAGAAGAGGAAAACAAACAAAAACAAACAAAAAAGCTCAAACCCCAATGGAAACAGATAAAAAGCTTAAAGCAAATTCATCCACGTGTCCTTTGAGACCTCATGGCAATATTGGTTTTACGGGTTCTCGTGTATTAGCGAGGCCGTGGTGGTGCAAACGCTTCTCCAGGTCACGTCACCAGCTTTCTTTTTTCCTTTTCGTCGTTTCTTGGTCCTCCTGAGGCGATGTTTCTCAATACTGAGGTTTGGTAAGGTTTTCAGAGGAGGTTTTCCTGCATTTCTGGGGTTTATTTCTTTGTACAGCGTTCAAACTACAGGCAGGATCTAAAGCTGATGATCAGTAAAGAAAGCATTTGTCAGAGTGACCCTTTCCACCCCAGTTAGCGACGAGGAGCTCGCCCGCCCCAGGGGTCACGGTCCACTCGGTGGCCTCGTGGTGGTTCGTTCGCTGTGATCTCAAAGTGCAAAATTAAGGCGACCACGCCAAAGGGGTTTGCTGCAATCAAACAGTGAAACTTTATTGTTTGCCCATAAAGCGGCGTGCGATGGGGAAAGAGGGTGAAAGGAAAGGAGAAATAAAGTGAAAAGAGGACAGAGATCGACAGCTGCCACCACGGGGCCAAGGCGTCCCGATGGCCCCAGGTCCAGGCAGTTTCCCGCCGGTCCTAACGATCGTCGATCGTCGTGACCCTTGGTGGGGGAAGTTCCCAAAGTTCGGGTGCTGAGGAGCCCCTTTTCATGCCCAGCAGCACCCCTTGCTCCTCCTCTGTATCTCAGCCTCTTCTTGGCTCCATCGATGCTGATCGATCCTTCTGGATAACGGTTCTCAGGCTCGTCCCCGGCACCGCAGAACGGCACAGCACCCTTCGTACCATGCAGCTCTCCCTCCCGGGGTGTTCGTACCACATTCCATTCCCGGGATCAGCAACTGCGCCTCAGGCCGCTGCAGACGCCTGTCAAGATGTCGGCCTCACTGTCGGGGTACCTTATTGTCCATATCCCTGGGGACAAGGTGGAGACAACGCTGCTCTCCTACACCAGCCCATCTAGCGGTTCAGCTGTCAGAGCCTGAAGTCAGTTGGATGCTTTTCGTGCACCTTCCGTCAAGGGAACGCGCGGACTCACCAAAGAGACGACCTCGGCCCGTGCCAAGTGACACGTCCCCGCGGCTGGTTTGCGCTGGGGAGCCAAGGGCAGCTCGGGAGCGCGCGGCTCCAGGCCCGAGGCTCAAGGCTGCCTCACTTGCCACCAGATTTAGGCGGGTGTGGAACAGCCCGTCGGCAGCCCGCCTGTCACCCAGGTCCCCGCTCCATCACACGGCTCCTGTGCAGTCTTTCGTTTCGCTCCCCCAGCTTTGCGACACGAGCGCCGCTGCTTTAATTCAGCGGGAATTTTGGCAGGTGGGTTTTTTTTTTTTCAGTTCTCAGTTACACGGAATTAACCTCCAGGTATCTTCAATTTTACCATTTTTGCACTTTTGTAAACAACTTCTTCTTATCTCAGCAAAAGCCTGACCTTTGTTAACAGCACAGAGGCGTTAGAGTTCTGCGTTCCTGTAATACAGGCACACGAAGTAAATCTGTATCAGCACCACAGAATACACGAAAGATTTTCTTAGGACGCTCGAAGCGGCTGGTAAATAGCAAAATTTGCTCAACTACACAAGCATTAGACCCTTCTTACCCAAGATTTCTACGTTCCTGGGTAAGGACACACTGTTTGTGGGCAGATCTGGGTAATTACAAGCTTAATCACCTTTGAGCCTGGCCTTGGCGAGATGAGAGGCCGAAAAGCTCTCTCCTCCCTAACATCTGGCACCCGTGTGAACGCCGAGATCCAGGCAACCCGTGTGCAACAGCACCCGCTGCTTTGATCCATAAGGTCGTCTTCACTTAAAGCCTCCGTTAAGGCAAGCTTCTGCATAACCCCCCTCCTGCAACCACCCAGGTGACGGGCAGACGGCCCTTTGTCACGGGGCAGAAAGAGCTGTAGGGATGCAGTCGTGGGAATTCTTCATTCCACAGACCTGTTCATGCTTTTTAAGAACGGGGTCACCACTGGAACAGAAGAAACACCTTCTGAATCTCTGGGAGAAGCCTACGGACTAAGCTCTTAGTCACCGAAGAAGGTAATTAGAGGTTTTGCCCTCATGTCTCTAGGTCTTACCATGGTACCTACGTACTCAGGAATTTCTAGTACGAACATCCTCGAAGTAACCTGTTTCGGTCTACGTTTGAAAGCCACGTAGCCAAAAACAGATGCAAGAACAGCCTTTTCCTTCCTCTAAGCTCTGTTTCCTGGATTTATGAGTTACTGAGGAACGGCTGCCTGCCGCTGAACGCGCTTTAACGCGCCGCCTTTGGGCAAACCAGCCCAAGCCATCGTGAATCCCGTGAGGAACAGCACCATCGAGGCCAGCACAGCATCGGAAAAAGGTAGTTCCAATCCTGTGTGTGCCGACGGATTAAGCACGTGGGGGTGAAGCGGCTGGTGAACCGTGGGGTTTGGGCGTGTTGCATCTCCCCTGCGACTCTTAAGCAAAGCTGTCCTGAAACGCAAGGGAACGTCGTCCCCTCTGACAAAGGACAAACGCCGCGAGGGGCACGAGGAAGGCGACACCGGGGGAAGCCCTCGGAGCGCGCAGCAAGAGCCAGCGCTGCTCAGTATCTTCCTAACCAGCCTGCGGAACGGAGCGAGCCGTGACGGGCCGTGGCTTCCGAGGTAGGAGAAGCTACACAAGACCTGGGGCGGTCCCTGGGCAGCTCAGGAAGGAGCTTTACGATTAAATGGCTGCCTGAAAACGCTCACAGGGAGAAAACAACACTCTCAAAGCCACCGCTAGTGCGTTACTTAACTACTACTAAGAACAGATCCTGAAGTCAGTTGACGTACACCTTGCCCGCCGACCAAGTTTTCACTAATTTCCAGTTTTTCAAGGCTCCTTGGGTAAAGCGCAGCTTCCAGAGCGTGTTGTACGCTCACTCCTCCTCATCAGCTCGGTGGTGACGGACAGATTGTCTGTGAAGTGAAGGGTAACGAAGGAAGAACCATGACACCATCTGCACGCCACCGCTGGGCTTCACAGCTGTCAACTGGACCTGGCGTTGAACACGCCCACGGGAGAGCGAATATTCCAGGGATTTTGCTTTTAGTGCAAAATTACAGCCCAAAGGGCTTTCTCAGGAGAGCAGCAGCGGGGGACAGTTACAGGTATCAGGCTGTCACCGGGGCAAGATTTACCTGACTCGGCAGTTTAGGCAGCAAAACAGAGGTAGCTGGAAACCCCCTTAGGGACCTTCTTGCCACAACCCCCCTCAGATTAACCCCATTAGGGACCTTCTTGCCACCACCCCCTCAGATTAACCCCATTAGGGACCTTCTTGCCACCACCCCCCCAGATTAACCCCCTTAGGGACCTTCTTGCCACCAACCCCCCAGATTAACCCCATTAGGGACCTTCTTGCCACAACCCCCCTCAGATTAACCCCATTAGGGACCTTCTTGCCACAACCCCCCTCAGATTAACCCCATTAGGGACCTTCTTGCCACCACCCCCCCAGATTAACCCCCTTAGGGACCTTCTTGCCACCAACCCCCCAGATTAACCCCATTAGGGACCTTCTTGCCACAACCCCCCTCAGATTAACCCCATTAGGGACCTTCTTGCCACAACCCCCCTCAGATTAACCCCATTAGGGACCTTCTTGCCACCACCCCCCCAGATTAACCCCCTTAGGGACCTTCTTGCCACAACCCCCCCCGATTAACCCCCTTAGGGACCTTCTTGCCGCAACCCCCCCCGATTAACCCCCTTAGGGACCTTCTTGCCACAACCCCCCTCAGATTAACCCCATTAGGGACCTTCTTGCCACCACCCCCCCCAGATTAACCCCATTAGGGACCTTCTCGCCACAACCCCCCCAGATTAACCCCATTAGGGACCTTCTCGCCACAACCCCCTCAGATTAACCCCATTAGGGACCTTCTCGCCACAACCCCCTCAGATTAACCCCATTAGGGACCTTCTCGCCACAACCCCCCCAGATTAACCACATTAGGGGCCTTCTCGCCACCACCCCCCCAGATTAACCCCATTAGGGACCTTCTTGCCACCACCCCCCCAGATTAACCCCATTAGGGACCTTCTTGCCACCACCCCCTCAGATTAACCCCATTAGGGACCTTCTTGCTACCACCCCCTCAGATTAACCCCATTAGGGACCTTCTCGCCACCACCCCCCCCAGATTAACCCCATTAGGGACCTTCTCGCCACAACCCCCCCAGATTAACCCCATTAGGGACCTTCTCGCCACAACCCCCTCAGATTAACCCCATTAGGGACCTTCTTGCCACAACCCCCTCAGATTAACCCCATTAGGGACCTTCTCGCCACAACCCCCTCAGATTAACCCCATTAGGGACCTTCTCGCCACAACCCCCTCAGATTAACCCCATTAGGGACCTTCTCGCCACAACCCCCCCAGATTAACCCCATTAGGGACCTTCTTGCCACCACCCCCCCAGATTAACCCCATTAGGGACCTTCTCGCCACAACCCCCCCAGATTAACCCCATTAGGGACCTTCTTGCTACAACCCCCCTCAGATTAACCCCATTAGGGACCTTCTTGCCACAACCCCCCCAGATTAAGCCTGTCTCTCCAGACCAGAACAACTCGCACCCGAGTTCGTGCCGTGAACAAACGAGACGGTTCTGACAAGACACGGCTACAAGAACTGGCAGTTGGGGAGGTCGCACGAGGAGACCCGGCCGCCGTGTGCCGACACCAACGCGCCCTGCGCCGCTACCGCGGGCTCGCTGGTCACAGCCCCGCGAGAAGGGACCTTCTCTGACCCAAGGCAAGCGACCGCAGCAGCCGTCCCTCGGTCACAGCGCGGGGGCTCTGTCGCACGTTGGGCTGCAGCGGGAACCCCTGAAGGGGAGGAACAACCACCGCACCGACGCCCCGAAGGAGGCCAAACCCAGCTGCCTTCTACGAGTACAGAACAACAAAACACAAACCAACCGACGCACAGAGAAACCGCGGCAGCAGCAAATGCCGAGGGAACACCGGCCGGGGCCCCGATACTCAAGTCTCTCGGCAAAGATTTAAGACACTTCCCTCGGGCAGCTGCTGCTGCCCCGCTCGCACCTCCAGCGCGGGAGGCCAACACGCCTCGGGCGGCGCGTGGCGCAGAGCGGCGGCCAAAGCTCCAGCCCACACGTGAACGATCTGGCGCCAGATGCCCAGCACAGAACTTTCAGGCTTTGCACCGCTGAAACGTAACCACCGGCTCCTTTTCTGCCGAGCCAGATAAGCATTTCCCAAAATAATTTACAAACACACCATGAGCATTCCTTCTTCAGCGCTCTCCGGCTGAGCAGCCTTCCACCCGTCACGCTGAACACCACAGATTGAAGCATCAAATGCAAATGTTTGTATTAAAAATTATATATTGTGTCAAATAAAACAATTCTGTGTACAAATCCATACATGACAAAAATAAAACTCTTTTTGAATAACACTGTGTAAAAAAAGTGCTTGCTGCTGTTCTGATGTAGTAATTCTATAAGCAACAGGCTCACCAAAGGCATTAGTAAACACTTAAATTGCATTGAAGGCATCATGTAAGGCACAGACACCACTGACAGGTGAGAACAGCCCCATACAGCGTTCCGTCCTGCTGACAGGTCACCTCTACGCGTTACCTGAAAACTCTGACTGTAGGGAGCTGACTGATATCTTAAGTCAACCCACTGTATCAAGGACAAGCACGAGGAAACCTTGCAATCACCAGCCGGCCCCTGTGCAGCATCTCCACGAGGCTGGTCTGGAATAATTTTTACGATGGCAGAACCAGCAACTGCTTTTAGAGCAACTCTCAGCCGCTGCCCCTTCCTCCTCCTCAAATTTCCCGCTAGATGGTTTGCCCAGGATTTTTATTGGAGTTACAGACAGCATTTAATCCAGCAACGAATGATTAGGAGGGCTTTCGGTCCTAAACCAAGCAGCTACGGAAAAGATGCACACAACTGCTCACCGAGTTAATTCTGACCGTTCTTCAAAGGACACTCGTGTCATTACCCCAGGGTTAACGCTGGAGCACTGGGAAGAAGTGAGAAACGGAAACCAATTTAGATCTTTAGCTCAACAAAATAAAAAACCAGAATCCCTTCCACATTTCTCGTTGTAAGTTTTTTAAAATCTTACACCAAGAGAATACTCTTAAAACCAATGGGCACAGAACTTCCAGTTGTATCTTAAGCAATAAGGAGCTTAGCAAGAAGAAAAGGTTACGTTTATATCTTTGTTGTCCTTGCTTCTTGTACCAATCCTTTTACAGACCAATTCTCAGTTTTGTCTGTGCCATCACACGCAGCACGCTACGACTGACATCACAGATCGGGGTTTTGATCAGGAAGATTTAACAGTTGCCACACGTGACCCAACAAGAACAGAAGCTACGCTGCACCCAGCCTACCGAGCTCTTTCACTCTTAAACTGGAAGATTCCAGGCACTTCGTTCTCCGAGAAACTTGTTTTAGCCATGCCCGAGTCACCTGACTGTGGTTTGTTCTGTCAATAAAGAACAAACCCAAGAGGAACACCAGACACCACTCTCTGTGCCTGATTAAATTCTCTCACCAATGCACAGGTACGCCGGCTCGAAAGCAGAGCGGGCCCTGGGTACGGAGGCTCTGCCTCAAAGCGCTGCCTCAGCCAAATCGGTCCGTACGAGCGCGAGGAAACCGGGACCGGCCCTGCCCGAGGAGGCGAGGGGCTGCCGGGGCTGCCGCTGTGCCCAGCTCATCGCTTCCTCCCGCTGCGCCGGCGGCTCCACCTCTAGGACCGCCCTGGAGGAATCTCACCAGCCTTCGGGATGTTCACCCCGGGCCCGGATACCTCGGTACTAGCCACCTGCTCTACAGAGCAGTTACCACAGAACAACTTGAAATGACTATGTCAGAACTTCTACTCAACAAAGCTACCGGCTCCTTTAAGACCAGAACATAACCCCAAAGGGAAATAAATAAGCCAGCGCACCCTCACGCTCAGATTTCCAACAAGCAGGTCAGAAAACCCAAAGCTGTGGTTTCTACAGCATCGTGACGCGACAGAGGCCACGGCAGCCCCGTAAACGCGACGGGCAGCAGGGAAACGCTCCGTATCCACGCACCGCTGCCGAGCGACAGCTGCCACAGGAACCACAACTTGCTTTTCCCGACTAGTTTAGAATCCCACCTACCACACTGCTGATTAACTGAGAATTTAGATGAACTTGTACAAGTATTTCACGTTACTTTTGTTGGAAAAAACATCTATTTGATGAGAACACAAGAACTGGCACAGCTCTGTTCAACGACACCTACGCAGGGCTGAGGCCGCCAGGCGTGACCTACGCGCTGCGAACGGCTTTTCGGCACGAGCCGCCTCCCGTCACGTGGGCTGCTGTTCCGGAGAGCAGCAAAATTTTCTTGTGCAAACAACTAGGAAAAAAAAAATTCATTAAGTTAGGTTGGGCAGAACTTCAGCAATATTTTACACAATTCAGCTGCCAGTACGCAGTGACCAAAGACAAACAGTCAAAAGTGCAGGGCCATAAACCTACCAGCATCTGCAACCAGTGCCATACAAGTGACATTTGCTGGATCCAGTAAAAAAATGACAACAAACCAAAGTACAACTGTTACAGTGTCTTAAGCTAAATACCCAAAATGAAGGGAATACCACTCTAAACAAAAATAACTGGTAAAAGCGACGCGTTCCCTCGTGAAAGTCCCCTCAGGTTTAAAACACGCCGTCAGAACGTTGTCCCTCAACCGCTTTGGTTACAAATGGCTGTTCCCAGGTTTTGTTTTACTGCGCAGAGGAACTCCCTCCGTTCAAGTCACTGAATCCTTCTTCCTTCTGAATGGTGACTTCAGCCTTTTCCACACGCTGCTTTTGGGTTTGGATTTTTTCTCCATAGCCATCACCGCTTCTTTTTCTTTCCTGCGGATTTCTCGCACGAGAGCGTGGAACACATCGTCGATGTAGTAACGGTAGGCAGCCGAAGTCTCAAAAAAAGGGCAGTTGAACTCTCGTGCTAGAGCAGAGCCTTCTTCTTTGGAGACCTGAAAGAACAAAGTTCACACTTGTCAAGAAAGCCAAAACCAGCAGTTTATTTCTTTACCATTTCTTGTTCTGCTTGCTCAGTAACTGCACGGACCCTCCCACTTCCAGAACAGCTCGTTTCCACGGAACTCTAAATGTCTCTCTACAAACCTGTTTCTCTTTCACTCATCACTTCTCCAGCAGTGCAATCATCTGCAAGAGACTCTCTGGACATTCATGAAACACCAAAGAATATTCTTTTCTTAGAGCTTAACCTACAAGTTGCCTAACGTGAGCAGTCCTCAGCCCCAACACAAGCCTCAGCCAGTCTGGTAAGCTGAGGGTATTTCCTTCTCCTGGTCAAAATCGATCATGTTTGCTAAACTACTTCCCAGAACCAAGCAAAACCTTTCAAAAAAAATCCCCAAACCAAACCAAACCAAATCAAAACCCCCAGTCCTGCTGAGGCCATGGAAAACCAACACCCACTCCCCCTCCTCTGCTTTACAGCTCCTAGCAGGGTGTTTCACCACAGCCGCCCTCATTTTCCTGCCACAACGCACACTGAAAGCTAATCTAATTCCAGATACACAAACAGCACCTCTGGAAATGTGTTTTCCAAAGTATCTTTCCTCTGAGTGAAGCTCTGCTTCAGACTGTTCTCCTACAGGCAGCAGCTGCTGTTCTCTTGAGCTGAAAGCAGTTTTCCTTTCTAGCTGTTCTTTTCCACGTTCTCTGGTACCACGTGCCCACTCTCAGCTGTACCAGCATCTGCGAGGGGCTCACGCAAGGCTCAGCCTCTACAACAGTGTTGCCTTTCAGGAATTAAAAAAGCTGAAAAGCCCAAGAGCAGCTGAACCCAAAGCATCGATTGGGAAGACTTCACTTCTGTGACGGCTACAGGCACTTGGTTCCTCACCACGTGCCACGTTAAACAAGCACTTCTCTACTGTTCAGCTTACTGTGTAGCAAAAACGTGACGAAGGGGAGTACAACCTCTTGTGTGACTGCATTTTACAACAGAAATAGCTCGTCATCGTGGGCCTCTTCTGTGCCGTTTACCTGCCGTAGCTGTGTCAGATCGGATTTATTTCCCACCAGGACCACGGGAGTGTCGTCAGTGCGTCGAACGCGATAGATGAGCTGTTTGAACTCCCGCACTTCATGGAAACTGCGCCGGTCTGTGATTGAATAACAGATGATAAATCCCTCGCCAGCCCTCATGTACTGGTCTCTCATGGCCGTAAACTCTGCCTAGAAACAGACAATTACATTTCAATTGCACAAACACAACGACTTTCTGACTTGCTCAGAACGGGAAACACAACGTGCATTCCAAACACAGCTGCACAGAACCCGGCAAACAAGCTGCTCAGCCACCTTCTCCTCCTGTTACATACAGGACAAGATACTACATATGTTTGGGATTAACACTGAGTGTCCCACACTAGAGAAATCCCACCACCGTGTCATTTATCAGCCAGGACGTACGGCTTGTCGATGACGAGCAGCAAGGCGCAACGGAGAAAGCAGCGCGTGAAACCAGAGCACCGTCCGAGCTGCCCACCACAGACAGTGCGGTACGCTGCTGTCAGCAACACGAGGCTTGGAAGAAGGAAGCCCAAAAAACAATTTGGAGGAAGAGACACGTGCACTTTCACAGGATTCCTGTCTCTCCACCCCCCCAATTCGCTTGCTGTTACTCACGCACCTGTCCCGCCGTGTCCAAGATATCCAGGTTGGCTGGCTCGTCGTCAATGCGTATCCGGATCTTGTAAGCGTCCTCTGTGAGTTCCCGGCACGTCGGAAGCACGAGATCGGAACACAATTGCAATACTCGTCAGTCACCAGGTCACAGAGAGAGTGGTACACCAGAACCGCCTCAGCTGGTAACATGGGTCTGATCTTCATTTAACAACGACTTAAATTTTTAACTGTTCCGCTGTGATTCAGTATCCTGCCAACCGTGTGCTAAAATCACCCTATTGTACATGCTATTCCTGACAGACATGTGACCACACCCTATAAATTAATTTGGTGAAAAACACAGAGCAAGAGCATTACATTTTCCTCAAAGCCAGAAAATACCTGTGATTCAAGAGGCCTGGCCGCCACCAACTGCCGTTTTCTTAAAAGTAAGGCAATAAATGTTCTGCCCCTCTAAGTCAGCACTTCCACACTTTCAACAAGAAGCTGACTGGTTTTCCTCCTTTGCCAGTATAACTTGGTTAAGGTTTCTCTTAGAGATGCTGCCAAAGTTATACAGCAATATAGTAAGTTCTTAAGCACTTTCATCCCTCCCAACTTCTAAAACACAGAGCACAGTCTGGCCTGAAAAATTAATAGCAGAGCGCTCATCTACAGCATGGAGACTAGATTTTTTCAAAAGACAACTAATAATCAGCAGTTTTTCACCATCCTTTTTCATCCTTTCATCTATCCTACAGATAGCGCACGGCCTAAATATATGGCATAGGAAAACTGTTAAAAACTAAAACTCAGGATGTGTATCCCAGTCCTCACAGCAGTCTTGAACTCTTAATACCTTCAAATGAGTAATCTAAGGGACTTGGGTCCTCAACTTACACCCAAATTTATAGCTTTCATTAAATTGAGTACTTTGAAGCAACGGACTCCAGAACAGCTTAACTTGCTAAGAGAGGGAGTGGACAGCAAAGAGAAAAGAGAGACTTTTCTTACCAATCGTGGGATCATGATCCTCTGGAAACCGGTGACTGATGAACTGCATGGTCATGGCTGGAAACAAAAATCAGAGACACAATTGTCCAAGTCTCGTAAACATCTGCCACTTCACAACACGCTTCAGCACCTTATTTCAATAACAGCTAAAACATAAAACCACGCTCGGTGCAAGAAGGCTCGAAAGAAACACGGCAGATGAAACAGATTAAATAGATCAGAAACGGATCAAAAATAAGTTTAACAGATCAGAAACGAAGCTACGGCCTTGTCCTCAAGCCAGCAGCCCGGTACGAGTTTCAGAGACAAAGCTGGGCACGGCCGAAACGCGGAAGACGACGACACGCCGCCCTCCCCAGACACCCCTCGGGGGAACAGCGCCCAAATCGGGCAGTTTTGCCCAAGAAACGAGTCCCCCCGCAGCCGCCGAGCCCAGCCCTCCGGCCGCCAGCGCGACCTGCGGAGCCCCGCGGGCCGCGCCGCGCACCCGAGCGGGAACCGGCGGCCGGACGGAAGGGCTTCCCGGGCCCGCCCCGCCCCCCCGGCCCCCGCGGCCCATCGCTCCCGCACGCACCGCTCTTGCCGACGCCGCCGGCGCCCAGCATCACCAGCTTGTACTCGCGGGACTGCCCCGCAGCGCCGCCGCCGCCGCCCGGCCGGGCTCCAGAATCCATCTCCTCCGCGCCCAGGAAGCCGCCGCTGCAGAGCAGAAACGAACGTGAGCACCGGCAGCCCCGCACCCGGCCCTGCCCCGCCGCCACCCGCCGCCTCCTCACCGTCAGGCTGCTCCGCGCCGCGTCCGCCCGCCGCCGCGGGCCCGGCAGCGACACCAAAATGGCGGCGGCTCCTCCACCGCCAGCGACCGCCCGGCCACGCCCCCCACCCGGACGGCGCCAGCGCAGGCGCAGTGCGGACTGCGCCGTCCCGCGGGTCCCGCGCCCGAGGGCCGGCCGCGGCCCCCGCCGCGCAACGGCCGCGGAAAGCAGCGAGAGGCGGGATCTTTACACGTTTATTTATAGGGAAAGTACGGCTCGAGTTATTTACAACACATAGGAAAGACAACGTTTGTACAAGGGAGCCAGCGAGGTCCTTGCGGGCGCGGCAGCCGCGCACGTCCCCGTTTTGCGAACGGCTTCTCCCGGCGCCGGCGGCCCCACACGCGGCGCTTCTCCGTCCCGGGGCCGGGAACAGGCCACGGGCTCAGGCCCAGGTTCCACCGCCGGGCGGCGAGGCCCCCGCGGGCCCGGTTGCTGCCGGCCTCGCCTTTGTTCGCGGGCGGGGGAAGAGGCGGGGCAGAACCCAGTCAGAACCGGGTTACGATGGGGGAAGGTCCCGAGGAGCTCGGTGCGAACTGCTGAGCGGGAAGGGCGCGGGGGGGGGGGGACGGGAGGAGGTCAAGTACCGGCGCTACAGCGCCACGTCCACCTGGGATTAGCGGCCAGATGAACCCATCCAAAAACCTGAGCATCCCCCCGCCCCGACATCGGGCTAGAACGAGAAGTTGTGGGGTTAGTAAAACCACATTTGAGAGAAAAAACAGTGCCGAGGTACAGGAGATGCTTAAAGTAAAAACAAATTAAGAGTTTGTGGAAACGGGATCCTCAAGTGTTTTTTTTTTCAGAACTACTGTATATTCCTTTCCTTTGCTGAAAGTCCAAACATGGAAGCCGGGGTCACCATGAGCTCAACGTGACTGCAGACACAGGCTGACGGCAGGAACACTCAATAAAACATCAACAGCAGGTGTAGAATGAAGTCAGCATGACTGACTCTCCATTTTTGAGTTATCCTGGAAAAAGGTATCCTGGGAAACACAGGCCGACAGGCTTCCCTAGTTTCTCCTTACAGTACTTCCCCCCTTGTAGAAGGGACTAGCCCTGTCAGAATAGTATTTTTTTTTTTAAATTGACAAATTCACTGCAGAAATAAGGATTTTAAAAATAATGGAGCCCTTTCAAGGGGGAATACTGAATCTTTAGCTTCTGCAAATGTAAAAACAATGCGTATTTGCAAAGTTCATCCTGTAATATACATGCATTATTGCTAGAGGGAAAAAAGATGAATGAAATCTCTTCTGCAGCTTTTATGGTGCCATCCAAAATGGCATCTGTTGTTTAGCTCGCTGTTGTGAGGAAGGGTACTGGTATCCCAAACTCCATCCCTGTGAAAAAGTACTTGCGTTTTTA
The DNA here is from genome assembly GCF_034619465.1 of Leptosomus discolor. NCBI lineage: Eukaryota > Metazoa > Chordata > Aves > Leptosomiformes > Leptosomidae > Leptosomus > Leptosomus discolor. The sequence continues at coordinate 2,957,673 of NC_141416.1, forward strand.
TGGCCACCGTGTTCCTCCTCTTCATCTGATGAATCTCCAGCATATGCCACTAATCCAAATCCCTTTTCGGCAGTTTTCATCTTCTTAGCTTGATGATCTAGAAGGGGAAAACAAAACAATCCCCCCAGCCCCCAAGAAGGAAAAATAAAAATAAAAAGAGATAAAATGCCCCAAAACGAGTTAATAAAAAAAGGCGTTAATTGTCAATTGTTAGTTGGACACCATTTTGAGGTCACAAGGCCAATGGTCATCCAAGGTCGAAGGCCACACGAAACAGCACCAGCAACAGCACATGTGATCCATCAGAACCATGTAAGAGAACAGAGAAAGAAGAAAGAAACACACAAAAAAGGTAAAGTTAGCAAATGGGTCTAAGTGACAGTCATTTCACCGTTAAAGAGATAAATACGTAAAGAAAAGTAGAAATTTTGTTCAAAAGAGAGCTAACAGAAGAGCAACCTCTGGGAGCAATACTGCAGAAAAACTACGGTTAATCAGGCTAACGTGAGGTACCTGCAGACCTGAAAGGCACTGAACTACCAGGAGAGCGAAACGACTCCATGTTGTACCAAGGCGCAAACCCCTGACGTACGACAGCCCTGCGACAGGAGGGAATCTGACAGCACGGCTGCGGTCTGCAGACATCTGTCTGTACCCAGCCCCCTGCACCAGAACTCCCACCGACACTCCTCAGTGCCCCTGAGCCACTGACGTCTGCCTCACAGAACCGGCCCCTGAGATCCGCGCCTCAGCTGACCGATGGGTCCAAAAGACCCGTCTTTACTCCTTCACTTACTCGCACTCTCCTCAGTCACACAGATCTTTATGAAAGTTTTAAGAGCAGCACCGTGTGTGTATAGTCCCAGCGAACCTGAGTGATTTTAGAGCAGTGCAGCACGACCTGCTTTTCACTTAAACAATGCGGTATAAAGACCAGCCAAAAAAAAAGTAAATCACCTATTTAAACAAATGTTAGGACCAGCACAAACTCATTTGGGAAAGGAAACCTGACTTACAAGCGTATTTTATTCGTGACACTCACCATGGTTGCCTGGCAAAGACCCCGCACCATTTCTTTCTTCAGATTCCGATTTCATCCCAGTGACAGGAAAAGCTGGCGGAGGCATCAACTGCCTATTTAAACCAACGCAAGCCCTTATTGTTTGTTCTTTACAAGCAGCAAAGAATCAGAGGTAACAGCAAACAAATCCTTAAGTCAGGCCTTGACCTGAGGAGTTTAACTTTCAATTGCCTGACTGGTCTAGTGGCCTTTGACGATGGAGCAACTGCAGCAGTGGACAAGGGAACAGCAACCGATGTCCCTCTGGGGAGCTCTGCAAGGCCTTCAGCACAGTGTCCCCCCCCCCAACGTTCTCACCTCTAAATTGGAGGGAGATGGATTTGATGGACGGACTATTAGACAGGTAAGGAATTGGATGGATGGCTGCATTCAAGGAATTAGAGTCAACAGCTCAATGTCCAAGTGGAAACCAGTAACAAATGGTGTTCCTCGAGGGTCCCTACTGGGCCCAATGCTATTGAATGTCTTCATCAATGACACAGCAGGATCAAGTGCACCCTCGGCAAGGATGACACCGAGCTGGGTGGTCCACTCTACCCGCAAGAGGGAAGGGAGGCCACCCAGAGGGGCCCTGACAGGCTTGAGGAGTGGGCCCGTGCGAACCCCACGAGGTTCGAGGCCAAGTGTGAGGTCCTGCACCTGGGTGAGAGCAACCCCCGGGATCACCACAGGCTGGGGGGTGACGGGACGGAGAGCAGCCCTGCCGAGGAGGACTTAGGGGTTCTGGCGGATGAAAAGCTGGACACGAGCTGGCAATGTGGGCTTGCAGCCCAGAAAACAAACCACGTCCTGGGCTGCATGAAAAGCAGCGTGGCCAGCAGGCCGAGGGAGGTGATTGTCCCCCTCCGCTCTGCTCTCGGGACCCCACCTGCAGTACTCCCTCCAGCTCCGGGGCCCCCAGCACAAGACACGGGCCTGTTAGAGCAGATCCAGCGGAGGGCCACAAAAATGATCCAAGGGCTGGAGCACCTCTGCTCTGAAGAAAGGCTGAGAGTTGGGGTTGCTCAGCCTGGAGAAGGCTCTGGGGAGACCTTATGGCAGCCTTTCAACACCCACAGTGGGCTTGTAAGGAAGACGGAGACAGACTTTTTACCGAGACCTGTAGTGACAGGGCAAGGGGTAATGGTTTTAAACTAAAAAAGGGCAGATTTAGATTAAATATAAGGAAGAAATTTTCTGAATGCTGATGAGACACCGGGTTTCCAGAGAAGCTGTGGATGCCCCATCCCTGGAAGTGTTCGAGGTCAGGCTGGACAGGGCTTGGAGCAATCTGACCTAGCAGAAAACATCCCTCCCCACAGCAGAGGGGGCAGACTAGATGAACTTTAAAGGTCCCTTCCAACCCAAACCATGCTATGAAATAAAGTAGAAACCTGACAGTTTTGTGGCTCAACGCACTGCTGTGCATAAGGAAGAGCAGCGATGCCTGATGACTTCAGCTATGCTGAATTTAGGAGCACATACAGGATGGAGAACATAGAAAACTTTACCAATATCCTCGAAGTATTTCATAATGACCAGAAAATAAAGGGACTATCAAGTAAATCCTTCCCTGAAACTTTAGGCTGCAAAATTTCAAGTTTACAACTTTTTCAGGTTTGTTTTAAAAATGGAATAATTTAAAGTGGAAGCTGGCTGAAAGATAGAGCTCAGAGGGTTGTGGTAAGTGGCACAGGGTCTAGTTGGAGGTCTGTAAGAAGTGGTGTGCCCCAGGGGTCGGTACTAGGTCCGGTCCTGCTCAATATATTCATCAACGACCTGGACGAAGGGACAGAGTGCACCCTCGGCCAGTTTGCTGGTGACGCAAAACTGGGAGGAGCGGCTGACACGCCAGAGGGCTGGGCTGCTGTTGAGCGAGGCCTGGACAGGCTGGAGAGCTGGGCAGAGAGTAAGTGTAGGGTCCTGTACCTAGTGAGGAATAACCCCACGCACCAGTACAGGCTGGGGGCTGACCTGCTGGAGAGCAGCTCTGTGGAAAATGACCTGGGGGTTGGGGTGGACAACAGGTTACCCAGGAACCAGCCACGGGCCCTTGTGGCCAAGGCGGCCAACGGCATCCTGGGGGGCATGAAGAAGAGTGTGGCCAGCAGGTGGAGGGAGGTTCTCCTCCCGCTCTGCTCTGCCCTGGTGAGGCCACCCCTGGAGTGCTGTGTCCAGTTCTGGGCCCCCCAGTTCAAGGACAGGGAGCTACTGGAGAGAGTCCAGTGGAAGGCTACGAAGAGGATGAGGGGGCTGGAGCATCTCTCTTGCTAAGAGAGGCTGAGGGACTGAGGGCTTTTTAGCCTGGAGAAGACAGAGGGGGGATCTTATCAATGCTTATAAATACTTAAAGGGTGGGTGTCAGGAGGATGGGGCCAGTCTTTTTTCAGTGGTGCCCAGTGACAGGACAAGAGGTAACGGGCACGAACTTGAACACAGGAGGTTCCATCTAAACATGAGGAGGAACTTCTTTAGTGAGGGTGACAGAGCACTGAACGGACTGCCCAGAGAGGTTGTGGAGTCTCCAACCCTGGAGACATTCAAAACCCACCTGGACGCGTTCCTGTGTGACCTGCTGTAGGTGGTCCTGCCCTGGCAGGGGGGTTGGACTAGGTGATCTTTTGAGGTCTCTTCCAACCCCTGACATTCTGTGATTCTGCTACCCTATTTCACAAGAATATCCTGTTATCTCAAAAAGCTGGCAAAACACCAGACCCAGACAAAATAAGAGCATACAGACTTAGGGAGGACTGGAGATCGAACTATTCCCATTATGTAGCACAAAAAGGTAACCCTTGTATCCCTTCTCCTTAAAAGAAAAAACAAACCCACAAAAAAACCACCCATAACAAAACAAACAACCCCCAAACCCCAAAGTCACAGAAGACAACAGGAAACACAGATCATCTCTGAAATAAGCTTTCCGTCAGAATCAGAAGAGATCTGAAGACAATTCTTTCATCACTCACCTGTCCCTCTCTCTCTCCTTTCCTGAGGAACTTGCTGGCTTCGATCCGGCTCCATCGATTTCACTCTGACTGGAGAAGCCTGTACCTAAATTAGTCATATGAATGGGTCCATGCTATGAGCAGAAAAACACACGGCATTAGCAAATCTACAACTACAACATAAGCTATAGCTCCTTAATAATGATAGGAAACCCAACTTTTCAGAGCACACTGCCAACTAACAGAGGAAACCTCTAATCACCATTGTTAAACAAAATGCTTTCTCCTAACAATACTGAGGGTCATGTAGTAAGAAACACGCCTGAGCAGCAATATGGAAGACACCTCACCACCTACTCCGCCTTTTCAGTAGGTCAGGACAGTAAGGATAGCTGTTTAGTTCATGGATCAACTTACTACCTCCTCAGTCAGCTAATTCCAAATACTGTATAGACCTCGTGCCACAGTAAACTCTGCTTGAGATAGTCCTAATATTGGGTCTAACATATAGGCAGTTCCTTGTCATCTCTAGGCAAAGCTTTTATTAAGGGCTTCTGCCTGTGAGCAGGGGTGTATCACCACAGAAGCATTTGCAGAAACTCCCTTTTCTCACAAGTCTGAAGAACTCCAAATTATCTTAAAATCAACTGTTTAACATTTGCTATCTAAAAAAAATAAGATCAATCTCTTAAAACTAGGCTTCTTGAAATCCTCTCAAGTGCAACCTGCAAGAAAGGTAAATGGGAGAATCTGGAAGTTATTACCACATTTCCTTCCCACCCCTCAAAGAAGCCCATCCAAAAGAGCCACAAAAATCCCAAACAAACCCCCAAATAATCTCCCTTTAAACTAACCAGTAACACGCTATGGTCACCTCTTTGACCTGAACGCACCGCTATTCTTCACGAAAGATTGAGGGCATGGAAAGCAAGCGGCCAATGAATCAAGTAAGCCAGTTTAAGAACAGTGCATCCACTCAAAGAAACCAAAGCGTGGTCTCGCTGTTTTGTAACTGCTGCTGCCATCTGCCAAAGGTCTTGCATGGCTGTTGCCAAATCAACTGCGCTAGCAATCTCTCTCCAGCCAAGTTCCATTTGGGTCAATGATGTAAAATTGCCGATTTTATTCCACCTGATATCCCAGCAGTCCTGACTCTCTCTCATCTGGTAGCTCCTCAGTGAAGCGTCTCTTTTGACCTTGGGGATGGGCTTGGACTTGTGGCTGTGCACCAGTCGGCATGGTTGTTTTTACTGGGGCAGCAGGAAGAAAAGGACCACTCAGTGGACTCTGGCAGGCAGAAGTTGAAAAGAAAACACAAGAAAATTTGATAACATATTAATTCAATGTAGAGTTTCACACAGCAGGACAGAACACACAAGTAGTTTCTCTTTGCGGAACCGAAGAGAAGATAAAAGGAAACTCACAGCTTAAAGATAAACCAAGTATTTACAGAATGCTCCCACCTCAAACTGATCACTATCTGAAACTCGAACTCCTGGTACCTGTGATAACACTTTCCATAAATGAGCAACCGCCCCCCGCCAGTATCCTGTACGTTACAGGCGGCCGCGGCCCGAGAACCGCCGCGGCCCGAGAACCGCCGCGGCCCGAGAACCGCCGCGGCCCGAGAACCGCCGCGGCCCGAGAACCGCCGCGGCCCGAGAACCGCCGCGGCCCGAGAACCGCCGCGGCCCGACCAACAGTTTCGTTGCTTAGACAGAAGCATTGGCAAAGCAATAATTAAAAAAACCCACCCTAAAGAATTCTCCATCTGGAACTACTTTAAGTATTTTATTGTTAGCAAAGGAACAGCTTAGTAAGTCGACAACTATGGGGCAAATAATTAATCTGTGGCAGTACCTGGCCAGTGCTGGCTGGAGGCTGTACTTGAGATATCGGGTACTGTGTTGGCACAGGCGGAACTCCTGTGGGCAGTGTTGTTAAGACTCCAGGGGCCAACGGCACTGCAGGTGGTACTATGCCTGGTACACCGTACGGTGGCTGAACTGGTTGTTGGGGCGGGGGAACCACAGGATATCCAGACTGATACCCATTGGAGGGGTAATAGGATGGCTGGGAAGGTACGCTATTTATAGCAGCGGGCTGCGTGAAGCCTGGTGAGAGAAAGGGGGGGAAAAAAGGGTCATCTTCAATTCAGTTAGGGTCACAAAAGCATCAAATTTAATCACCAAAAGCAGCTGGACTCTTTTTCAATGGAAGGACTTAATTTAAAGCTTCCACAGGTAAATAAACTCCACAAAACTAACCGCAAGTACAACTCTGCAGAATGCAATGCCAAAGGCTTCACAGCGCTAACGTTTACCTGCCAAGGGTACCGCCGTGGTTATCTGGTTCACAAAGCGGGAGTATTCAGCATGAACCTAGAAAGAATTTTCAAAGATTAGACCATAAACATCTGTTTACTCTATTAACCTTTTGCAGGCAAAAGGCATCTTACCACGCATCCCTATAAACCTGCAAGGGGACTTTGAACATACTACGTACAACGACAGTGAAAACCCAACATAAAAACTGAAAACAAAACCCCACTGAACATCCCACTAATCCTGCTGGTCTCTTGTCCTGGTTTGGCTGGGATGGAATCCCAGCCCAGGCGCGCCAGGCAGGCCCTTAGCAGTTTGAGTCAGCCAGGGCAGCTGCCCTGAGTGAGCTGCAGGTGTAGCCCATCCCACAGTGTCGTGGCCATTATAAAGGGGGAAGGTTGGCTGAGGGAGGGGAGCTCCTGTGGGGTTCCTTCTGCCCCTCAGGACTGCTCTCCTGCCCCTTGTGACAGCTGGATATTCATCTGGCTGAGTGTAACTCTGTTGGTAGTGGTGTTGCTTCACTAAAATCTGTTCTCACTTCCACGTGGGGCTGCTCTCCTTTTCCCGATTCCCTTTCCTGACTGGTGAGGGGTCAGCAGGTGATAGAGCAACTGTTACAGTTTAGCCCCAGATACATCCTAAACACAGACACCTGACAGATTCAGGTAAAATACAGGATAATCTTTCACATGAAAAAGTGGCAAACTAATTACTTCACTAGAGACGAAGTGCTCCGAGTCAAAGAACCCAAAAGCTTCCATTATTTTTCAAAAGAGACTTTGTAGCCCACACTCAACTCTCAATACCAACAGAAAGACTCTCACAGGATTTTACTCTATTTACTCATACAAGAAAAGCTGAGAAATTAATTTTCCATGTGTACATGTGAGATCTTTTCCAAATTTTCTTGGGTACAACCATCACTTTAGGAACACTAAAGCAGACAGTGTAGCTCTGGCCAACATCTAAAGCTAAAGCAAGGGAAGCTACAGCAATCAGAAAAAAGCAGGATTCCTTCAGGTTAGCACAGTCAGACAGTTCCCTGCTTCCTTCCCCCTCCACCCCTCCCAGTTCTGCTCAGGAAGCATTTGCACTTTTTCTCCTAAAGATTCCACTGCTACAGCTCTGAGAAATGTTTAGTCACTGTACAAATATTAAACAGCAGCGCTTCGAAGGAAAAACCTATTTGCAAGTCAGAACACAGGGACACTTTTGCCGAGAGGGTAAAAAAAAAATCTCTCATTAGCTGGGCACACGCTAAAGCTACGACAGGCTCTGAAATCCCGTACTTGTAAGAGCTACTCACGGTTTGCAATAGGTTCTCACACAGCTTTTTAGCAGCTGCCAAACCTTCTGGCTTTGGGTGACTGAAAACACACACAAAAAGATACCTCATAAGCACAAACGTTTCCACCAAATTTTGGAGCTGCTTCTTTCAGCAGCAGCCTGCTGTCAGATCTTATCCCTCTGATCCATCACCTCAAGAGGACTGTAGCAGCTCTGCAGCTATTTAGCACAGTTGTGAACAAAAGCCATGAGTATTTATTTTCTACATGAAAATTTAGGTTAGTCTCAATACCGCAAGAAACCAGCACAGGACACTGCCTTGACTGGTCAATGCACTTTGTGTTCTTCCTTTCAAGCTCAACATCACACCCCAAGCCCCAAAAGAAGGCAGCTTTACTGTGTTCCCAATAAAAGCAACACCTTATGGTTGAACATCACCTTGTACCATATCACCATATGGTCGATATTTTTATCACTTCAGAGATCTTTATTAAAGGAAAAGTTTGAAAGCTTTCATTTGCTTTAAGTCAGTCAGAATTAAGACTTCTCCACACTGATTAAACGTTAAGCTACATTCCCAAGTGGTCACTGGGATTTTTGCATTTTTTCTTAAAACCCCCCATACCTGATGTAGATGTACATGGGCTCAAAAGCTTCTCTGCCCGATGCCGGTTCTATGCAACCTGAGCCTTTCCCACGAAGAAAGACTTTGGCGCCTGTTTCAATTTGAATGTGCTGCAAGTAGGAGCAACCCGGCCCTTCCACCTTCTCCTTCACATTAAAGGTAGGTACAGCGTGTTCCAGGCCAACAAACAACTTGTCCTGAACATAATGCATCTGCAAATGTAACGGTAAAACTCATTATTTCCCTCCAAGAAGGAGGATGTTCATTTCACTGGAGTCCAGAAATCATATTTCTACGACAGTCAGAACAGCCAGGTGTCGGATGGCACAGTCAGCCCTTTGCTTTTCTGTAGGTAGGACTGCTCTCTCCATCTCTTTCCTTTTAGGAGGCTACCATCATCCGAGTCTCACTCTTCAGACTCAGTCTGATTAGTCCTCCAGTTTTTGCAACACACACGGTGGGCTTTTATTTTATTTTGGCTTTTTTTTTTTGGTGTGGCTGGGTTGGTTGGCTTTTTTTAATAAATAGCACACTACATGTCTACTTTGTAATAGGTAAATCTTGTAATCAGTGATATTCAATAAAATCTACATAAAGGAGTTACTCACCCCTGACTGGAATGGAGGTTTTTGGCCAACTGCTGGAGACAACTGAGTAATAGGGGCTGGCTGGTGATAGACTGTAACTGTGGCTCCGTTGAAGGTGGGACTCGAACCTGTGGCCGCTTTCACTACTCCGTTAGTAATGATCTCCTTAATTCGGTTAACGGCTCCTGGTTGACAGAATGTGAAATTCATTTCTACTTCGGCCTGGTCAACTGCCCAGATGAACCAGACGATGACACGACTAGGTGACCTTCCCGTTCTCTGTGACAATGGATCTACAGGCACAAAGCTTGGCTCTGACAGCAGGGCCCAGCATCAGCATTCTGGGATCGGATCACAAAGGATGGCAACAAGCAGCAGGGTGCTTTCTCCGCTCCCAGCCTGATAAAGCTCAGGCTAATACATGCCTCATTTTGGCATTCACTAGAATTTCAGCAAATGCTAGAAACATTTACATTAACCCTGTACAGAATTCACATCTGCATGAATGAGCAAACTAACACATGAAAAATTGTTCCCTGGCTGTGGAAAGGAAGGTAGATACAAGTGGGCAGCTGCAAGTGTCAGGAGGCAACTGAGGGCAAGCCCACGAACTGATGCACAGAGCAAGCAAGCATCTGAACAGTCTGTAGTTTTCCTTTTTGCCCAGCAGGCACAGGCAAGACAGGATTCCTCGTGCTTTGAATGGAAATTTAGATGTTTCACAAAGAATGTTCATATGTGCTCGTTACAGAGAAGCTCTGCCCATCACCCACCTCTGGTAGTGGGATCTCAGCACGTCACCGCTAAGAGCTGTGCCTGCCTAGGAACCCTACTCACTCCCCGCACCTTCCTTGTAGTCTATCAATAAAATTTTAGTCTCCTGACGAATGCAGTGCACAGCACCTTAGGTAGTTCTGAGCAGAGATCTTAAAATCAACGTTTAAACGGGGTCTGCTGTCAACGCACAGACAGACAGAGTACAAATCTATACCGGTCATACAAAGCCCTGTAGCAAAACCCCTTTATCACAAACAATAAGAGAAAAACCAGAATGCTCTGTACACTTACTGTCAACCAGTTCCCGTGTCTGACCCTGGACATGAAGATACAAAGGACGATCTCTGGAAAGGAAACGTCAAATATTCCATTAAACCCACAGAGAACATACATTAATGGATTCAATCTAATTATATTAGTCATTTAGACACATGAAGTCTCCCATAAAGATTTGAAATACTCTTCAAATAAGGAAGTAAATATTTATTCACTGAATATCACAGTGCTCAGTAAGCAAAGCTTTGCACTGAAAACTAAAAAGAGTCACAAGTTATTTACAGGACGACTTACTAAAGTCCTACCACTGAAAGCGTTAATTTGCTTGTCCACATGAAAGGTTAACTAACTAAAAAGCACCAAGTCTATGAAATATCAGCTCTCCATAACTGGAAAGTTGCCCATTCTCGGCAAAATGCACAAGAGATCCAGTATAGTTCAGTCAAAGTTCAGCACAGTCTGATCTGTCACATTTGGGCTCTGTTGGGGTTTTTTTATTTCACCCTATCAACACTGAGCAGGGAGGGAAGCAGCTATGCAGTCAGTACTATCATAGTCAATTTGCTCTGGTGCCCAAAGGTGACACTGCTCCTGAAAACCAAACCAACCCCACCCACCACTTCACCACTCAATGAGGAATAAAAGCAGAAACACCCAAAAAAGAAATACAAACCCAGGTCCCACTTTTGCTTTCTCTTCTGCAGTCATGAACCTCCCTCGCGTAGAGACAGCTGCTCCACTCAGTCGACTTATCTACAAAGAATTTAAAAAACCCAGGGACAAGTTTACCAACAATACCCAAGCACACACAGACACCCCAAAGTGGTTTCAGCCCTGCTGTTGTTGTACACGAAGACCAAAGGCATTAACAAGCGGCACGGGATGGCTGGTGCCCGCTCAAGGATACGAGCTCCACTACCTCACCTCCTCACAGGGCATTCCATCGAACAAACCACAAACTGCTAAAGGTCTCAGAAAACACGATGAGTGTTTTAACAAGAGGAAACAACCACTGAATAGTTGCGAGCTCTTTTAACCTTACAGACAGGTACCACCGCGCTGCCCAGCAGAACAAACCAGAGGAAGATCCTGGACATACCTCGTCCTGCGTCTGTCCTCTCGTCAGCAGGTTTCTGCACGTGAGGGGGACATCGTTGATTTCCACCTCTGCCACCACTAGGTCATCTTTGCTTTTACTTGTAGCTGGACCTTTTCCCAGAGCCTGCAGCTTCAAAGACAACCGTTGCAACAGACCAGTGGTTGGAAAGCAGAGATGAATGACGTAACAAAGTGACCCTAGTACTCTCGGGGTGAATATCCTTTTCACGCTCCCCTTTCAGCCGTGGAACCCAAAAGCTTTACAAATCCTAGCAGAAAGCACACGGTATCTACTACTCAATAATCTACCTCTTCCCAACCGTGAGCCCAAATAAAAGCACTAGTGTTACATTAAAATGGGATGAAGATAAAAATTACTGTTTCTGTTCTGTAAATGGAGAAACCGATGTAGAACCAAGCAGTAAAGTTGCTCAAATGGAAACCAAAGCATCTGCCACTTGAATTGGCACCTCTCGACACAAATCCGTGCGACTAATAAAACATGTAATTCACAGACAGAATTTAGAATTTCTGTTCAAGACCTGAACTCATCCACACTGTGACTACACTTCCCCCTGCCTCCTTTCTTTAAAACAAGGGCATAATACTTCGTGTCGGTATCCAAGTGCTGAGAAAGAAAAAGCCACGGAGTCACAAGCAGATTCAGAAGAGCTGGAGTTACAACCGAGACCTCCCACGTACAGAGTCAGACAGCACACCCCTCTGAAAATTCTGGAGTGCTTTTGGGGACATAAACGTGAAACAAGACTCTGTAAGAGGAGAACCATCCAGTAACATCCCAAGCGTATCTGTCCACGCTCGTAACTCCACATGAAGCACGGCACTTGCATGAGAGCCAGAAGGCAGCTACAGAAGGACATAAGTAACGCATCGTACCTGCATCTATTTCTCCAATCCTTCCACACTTCAAAAAAAAAAAGTACATTCATTAACCTGCAGGGTCCTTAACTTCCATTCACTCACAATGTGAAGTGCCCTCAGAGTTAATTACTCTGGAAATGTCATCGCTGAACATTCCCTAACAAAAGCAACGTGTGCAATAAAAAACTAATCCCATTTGCAAATTAATTAATTGGTTAAGTGGTTCTCACAAGATGCCAGAATGCCACTAGAGCTCACGGAAAAAGCACGGATGGAAGAACGAGACACCGCAGTATCTCCCAACGTTTAGGAGTCTCGAGCTGCCGGCCAGCAAACAGCCTTCACTCCCACCTGGTGCCTGAAGCCAAGCCACACGCTCTGCAACGCCGAAAGTTCCACATCCTCAGGGGGACGTTAAGCACTGTCAGGCAGACAGCACCGCGCAGCAAACCGTGCGTAAAACCACCTACGATGCCGACAGCAACGCCCAAAGAAACTCTCGCTACTACAGCGCACGTATCAAAAAAGCTGCAGCGATCATTTCCGATACAGACCCTACAGGGAACCAACGGCAGCGACGACGCGGCAGGGCACGTTTGCCGCTCTGTCTTATACTATCTGTGAAAAAATCCAATGACAAAACGAATACTCATTCTGATGCTGCCTCACCAGGCAAACCCTCAGAACACAACGGGCAGTCCCACCAATCCCACAGACGTGAAAAGGAAGAGACGACACGCCGTGACAACATACTCTTCTTGTTAACTTTGTATTTGACCAAGTTTGGAAGGAAACTTGAAACAGCCTTCTAAACTTGGCTCTAGCATAGGCTGATACCACGGAGAAAAGCAAGACTGTTCCTGTCCTTAAACAGGCTTTAAGTCACACTTGCTTTAGAACAGAAAAGTTCAGCTGGAAGGGACCTACAAGGACCATCTAGTCCGACTGCCTGACCGCTTCGGGGCTGACCAAGGCTCAGGTCAGGGCTGACCAGAAGCTGACCGAGCTGTTCACAACTTGGGCATACGGCTCCTACTGACGGCCTTCTTTAAACGTGACAACAACGTGGTCTCATATTTTAAACTCGCTGGTTTAGAGAGCGGCTCTTACATCAGCTGTACTACTTCGAAAACACTTCAGAAAAAAGTTTCTTATCTCCCTGCAGGTCGCCTCACAGCAGAGCAGCGGAACCGCCCTCCCAGCTCTGCCACTGCTTCCTGCTGTGCTGAGAAAAAAAATCAAAAAGGTTTCCCAGTTGTTTTTGGTTAGATCCTACCTTACAAAAGCAAACCTCCACCATTTCCCGTCTCATTAAGTTATTCCAACAAACAAAGGTCGCAGGTCTCCAGAAAACAGACGCGACACCCACCCTCGCCCACCACCTCCGGGCCGGGCGGTCCCACCGGCCCGGCGCGCCTCCTGCCCTCCCTGCGGGCACCCACCTTGTCCGCCGTGCTGGGCGCCGGCTTCAGCTTCCCTTTGGCCATTAACATCGCGTTGATTTTCGCGGCCACGGCCGCGGCCGCATCCAGCGCTCCCGAGGGAGCTGCGGAGCTCTCGGAGCCCGCCACAGCGGAGCCGCCATCGCCGCCGCCGGGAAAGGGGCGTCCGGGCAGCGGCGCCGTGCCGGGGAGAAGGAAGGCGGGGGCCGGGCCGGGCTGGTCCCACTTACTGCGGCGCCTGGAAAAGAGAGAGGCCTCAGTCCCGGCCGCCTCCGGGTCCGCTGCCCGCGGGAGCGCCGGGGCCTGCCGCGCCCCGGAACCGCCGCACCGAGGCCCCTCTCCAGGGGCGCCCGGGGACCCGCCGCAACCCGCGGCCCAGCCTCACCCGCCAGCGGCCCCAGCGTCGCGCTGCCCTCCGCCACCCGCTGACATGGCTCCGGCCCGGCTCCACCGCCTCCGCGCCAGCCGCAGCGTCATTTCCGGCCTCCAGGCCGCCTCGAAACGTCCCTTCCGGGCGTTGCCACGGAGACGGCGCAGCCCGCGGGCAGCGTCTCCGGGGGGGGGCGCGTGGACGGGAACGACACGGGACGAGCGAGGCGGCCCGGGACACGGCGCGGTGCCTCCCCTACTCTCCGAGCGGCCCGCCCGCTCTGCCGCTGACCGCCGGAAACCGCCCCCCGGCCGCGCAGCGCCGGGCGGGGCGGGACAGGCCGGAGAGGGCCCACACGGCGGGGCTGCCGCCGATGACGTCACCGAAGAGGACCGCGGCAGGGGACCACGCATGCGCACTGCGGTTCCTAACGAGCTTCCCACCGGTCCTGCAGCCGGGCGGCACATACCCCGCCCTCTGGCGCATGCGCGCTGCCCCCTGCCGTGCTGGCGCCTCTAAGCCGCGGCGCGCGGTGGCGGGAGTCCGCCATGTTGAGCGCAGCGGCCGCTGAGCGCCGCTCCGGGCCTGCCCCGGGGCAGGTGTCGGGGTGCTGTGGGGAAGGCGGGGTGCAGGGGGGCTGCGAGGGGTCCTGGTCTCTGCCTCTGCTCAGCTTCGCTCCCGAAGAAAGGGTCACCGCGAGCAGAGCAGAGTGGGCTGGGCCGGGCCGAGAGGAGTTTGGATGGAATTGGCGGCGCTTGGGGGGGTCTTTCTGATCTTTCTTTCTGAGTAAACCTACGATTTCTTGTTGTAAAGGACACTCTTTTTTTCCTCCTTCCAGTTCAGTACTAGAGTATTGTCACCATGACCGAGATGTCACACCATCTCCGTGCAATGTGGGTGGAGTGGCAGGTTTCTCTGAAGAATTAAAAGTCAGTTTTGGATCAGGCTGAACATCCTGTATGCGGTGTCTGTGTGATGCTCCGGTTTCCCCGCTTGCTGTCCCTGGCAGCTCTGCCATTGTTTGCTTGCCCTTGGCATGGTGAATCCTTCTTGTGCAAAAAGCAGAACAGAAACGCATTTCCTTGGGAAAGGGACGGTGTTTCAAGGGCTCCGCCAGGAGGGAAACCTCTCACAGACTTGTTTTCCCTCCAAATTACTATCCTATTCCTGAAGAAAACAGCAGTGAAGAAGTTGGTTGGGGACTTGCCGTGTCAAGGGTGGCAGCAGGAGCCAGCCCTGCCCCAGGACCAGGCTGATGACTGCTGGCCCAGGAACGACTCTTGAGGCTCACAAGGGAAGGGGACCAGGGTGGCACCAAGTGCTGTGACAGGCTCCTGCAGAGGGGTCCTGTCACTGTGTTAACGGATAAACGGCTGCTCAGATCTCGGAGCTGGGGTTCCTCCAAGGCTTTGGCCAGGACCCGCCTGATCTTCTCTCCTGGGGCTGAACTGGGGGCGCAGTTGTTGACGAAAGGTCACAATTGCGACAAACTTTTATCTACACAGTTGCAGATAAGCAGACACTTCTTTGTGGCAGCGCTGGGAAGCACAGGGGGTGGCTCCACCTGACGTGCTTCCAAGTTACATAAAAAAAAATCAGCATTTTATATCCTTTTTCTGCAAAGTCATGGTCTTTAACATATTTTAACATCAGCATGCATGTTATGCCCGCTATTAATTTTGACATTTACAATGATTGGTCCACCCTATTAACTAACTTCATTAGTATTCCTATACTAATATAGTCATGGGTTATCTTACTGATCAAGGTCTCTGATCTACAAATCAGGATGGGGAGGAGGTGAGGGTCTTCACCTTAACATTCCTTAGTTTCTCTGGTTTCATCCCATAAGATGACACGCCAAGAATGTGCACTTTCACCCCCTGTACCTGCCTCTCTGCCTCCCTGTTCTGTTCTGGACAATTTCACAATTAGCAGCAGCTTTATCTTTGACCTTCTTTGTAAGGCAGCAGCTGTTGTTTCTGAGCATAAGTGGGGTTTTGGGTATTTCTTACTATAATGTAAACTAATATCATCAATACATAGCGTTATTCCTTAAAGCAATTAAGTCATTCATTAAAAGCAATTAGTTATCAATGAAAAGTAATTATCCAAAATCCAAACTTAATTATAACACGGTGAGTTGGCGACCATCTGAGCCCTGCCAAAACACGCGTTTTGGAGCCCCCAGCGTCCCCCTGCCACCAGACAGCGTTAGACCTCGAGCACGGGCAGTGCCAGGTGCCAGCCGGGGAAAGGACGGATCCTGGCGGCTGGATGCCGAGCAGGGTGTCCCTCCACCACCCGCTGCCCCCCCCCCACGCTTCAGCTGCAGCTCTTGGGCTCGGGAGGGGGGTGTTCGGCACCCGTAACAAAACGCTGAGGCCTTCTGCTACCAGGCGAGCAGAACGGCTCCCAGTTGGGAAGGGTATTTAGTGGTCAGTCCAGCCCCCACACCTTCAGCTCGGGCAGACGCTCTTTATTTAATGGTTTATTTTATCCAGAAGCGGGGCCCAGACGCTCTGAGCTGCCTGAGGGATCAGAGAGCTGTGCACACACCTCCCGCTGCCTGGAGAAGAGCCTCAGGTGGCAGGGGTCGTCTCAAAGGCAGTGTCTCCGGAGGCCAAGTGCCTTGGCCTCTCATCATCCCACTGAGGTCCCCACCCTGGCTGTCTGCTCTTTTTTTGTTTTGTTTTGTTTGTGATTTGGGAATAGAGGATACGGACCATCCCTCTGCTGCCAAAAGTGTGGGGAAGGAAAGGAGCTGCTGTCAGTGCCCTCACGTTGATTCAAGTTTTGGTGATGCTGATAGCATTATGAGAGTGTCTTTACAAAAATATACTGGTATATTTAAGCTGGTACAAGATACCACAGGCCTAAACAGTGATAGATAAGGAGGAGAATGTTTTTGCAAGTACATGGCACTGTTTATCCAGAGGAGCCATGTGCTTAGTACCAAGCCTAAGACAAGGAGGTCTTGATAGATACACGACGCTATTCAGCAGGCCTGGTAAAACAGGAGGTGCCGTATATCGCAGCAATTAGACAGCAACCAAGGACAAGACCACAAAGCTCTGTTAGATAAGAAGATAAATCATTACAGATTTTTTTTTGCCTCAGAAGTTTCAAGGGAAGTTTGAACTTTTGAACTTTAGGAAACAGTGCGCAGGCTTAATAGACTTATTAACTTCTCTGCCCAGGAGATGCATAATGACATGATAATGATACGTACGATGCATGATGCAAAGGGGGGTACATATTAAGGGGTAAAAATGTAGTATCTGTAGTAGGCGGATCGGGAAACCTGTGCCTTCCTAGTACCCTAGCTAATGGGGAACAGGAGAGGGTCCTATGCGGCCGGGAAATTAGGATAAATAAGGGGCTGCGACCCCAGCAACTTGGAGAGACCCCACGGGATATGCCCAGTGGACTCTCCCTTTATTCGAATAAAGTTTATTTTACAGGACTCCTCTGTCTCCTTTGTGAACACTGACCACTGGGGCCAGGATTTTCTGCACAATGCTGACACCGAAATAGACGCTGTCGCTGGCATGTTCGGTGGCCATCGCACCCACACACCACTGCCCGGGATCAAGCACAGAGCTTGATCACACGAAGATAAATCCAATGCTGGAGGAAAAAGATCTTCATGTGCAAACTGTCGAGCCTGCAATCTCCCGAAACCCTCTTCTTTACACTGAAGCATAAATGACATGAAGCCTACACACTGCCTTGAAATGCCTTAGTGAACAGCAGCTGCTGTGGGTGGGCTCAAGAGCGAACAGCCCGGCACCCTCCGCCCTCACCTGCCGCTGAGCCCGACCCGCGGGCCCCGCCGCCATCTCGCTGAGGGAGCCGGGCCCTGGCGCGGCGCCGCTGCGCCCGGCCCGCAGCGCGCTGTGGCGGGAAGGCGAGCGCTGCCCCCTCCGTTTGCACACGGCCCCCTGCTGTAGGCGAGCGGCCGGGGCGGGCGGCCTCTGGGGGGCAGGGGCGGCTCTGGCCTCCCCGGGCCTGAGGGCTGTGCCCGGGTCCTCCGTCCCGCGGGGCTTTGCAGTCCCCCCCCGCCCGTGCTGTTCTGGCCTTTACCTCTGTTTGGGGGGGGGGGGCATTTACACCGTGAGGAGGCAGGTTGTCGTTTCTGGGGCGGTAGTGCTGGGAAGGGGCGATTCTTTTCTGCCGTTCACAGAGGGGCTGAGCTCGGCCGCGTAGCGGGGCCAGGTGGGGGTGTGGAGGCTCGGCTGAGGGGGAGCTCAGTTCCCTGCATGGCCCAGGACCGACCTTCTCCGTTGGAAAGTCGTTTTCCATGTCCACAAGCATGGATGTGTTTCATTTTTACAGGTGGTGAGAAGGGCTTGTGGTGTGGGGTCCGGCTCACGGTGCTGAGGGTTAAAGGCTTAATGAAAACATGGCTCAACAAAAACAATAGCGGGGGTGGGGGGTGGGGGGGTGTGTGTGTATGCGTGTGTGTGTTGTGTTGCTTTCTGCCGGATTCATTTAGAAACAACCCGAGCCTGGAGGTGTGTTCCAAAGGCGATGGCTCAACTTTGGCTGGAGGTGACTTAAAGAGCATCTTCTGTGGGGCCTGCGGAAATCTGCTGGGCTGGGTGCCGGGTAGCGCTTCAGAGCCAGGTTTTCAAAGGTTCGTGTTTCATATAAATAGGTACACAGCTTTCTGATGACCGCCTACTGCGACCTCCGGGGCCGTCTGTGCTGGTGGGAAAACCAGGACTCTAATACTGGTGATTGTTAGGTGAAGTGTCCTGCTCTGTTTCTGTAAAATTACAGAGTTTGAACTGGTACAGGTTAGTTGTTCAGGAAGTGTTTGTAGGTTGAGGTACTGGCTTGTTAAAGCTGAGTAGCTGCAGTTGCATGCACCTCTGAATGGTGGTCATACGTGTGTTAATGCAGATGTTTTATTGACAGACGAAAGAGTATCTGCAGGATGGCAACTGCTCAGAAGGAAAGGAACTGTGTGGTATGATTTTCTAGTGTGTTTCAGCAGAATCTATTATCTGAATTGGTAAAACCATTTTAGCTGAAATAGTGCACCCGGGTGCTTTGTAGTATTTCTTCACTTGAAAATCACATAGTTAAATCTCTTAACTATGAATAAAGATGCTTAATAGAGAAATAGTTGAGGCTGAACTTTGTGGTCATGCACTTGGTAGAAATCAGCTATGTCCTAAAAACATAGTAACACTGGATGTTAGGAACATGCTTAACTTTATAAATAATGAAAATCATACTTTTCCATTAAATTGAAACATTAAGCAGGCATTGGACCAGATTGTAGGCTGTACAGATTTGTTGTGGACAGAGATTAATTCTCTTCTTTCTCAACTTTCAGAGTGCAGTTGTATTTCCTAATAAAATATCTACTGAACAGCAATCCCTGATGCTAGTGAAGAGGCTCCTGGCAGTAGCAGTATCCTGCATCACGTATCTGAGAGGAATCTTTCCTGAAAGTGCCTATGGAACAAGATACATGGATGGTAACAGGCTGTTTTCATCATTCTTTGCAAAATCCATTGTCACAGGGTTGTTAAGAAGTTACTGAGTGTTTTTAAAACAACTTGGTCATCTTAATTAAAGGTAATAGCCATTTTCAGTGGCTGTTATGGAAACTTCACTAATACATTCATCATTTAATTTCATTAGATACTGGCGACGCTAACTCAGTGATCAAAAATATCCCTACACCTGTCAGTAATGTTAATTTTAGTCTGCTTTCGATAGATATTTTTAGGGAATAAACTTTACTTTTTTAGCAATGTAGTTGCGTTTTGTCCTAAGTAAATATGCAGGTTTTGGTTTTTGTTTTTTTTTTTTTTTGAGATGTCTGTGTCAAAATTCTGAGGGAAGACAAGAACTGTCCTGGCGCTACTCAGCTAGTGAAATGGTATGTTAATTACAGTGCGTATATAACACTTGCACAGCGTGTAAATTCTGAAAGATACCTTTCTGGTTGCAAATACAAAGAAAAAATTCACTTGCTGTGAGTGAACGACTGCCCAGGCAGTGCTTTTAGTGCATGTATTTACTACTTTGGCAATTTTTTTTTAAATGGAAAGTTAAAATGTGTGTGTTCTGGAAGAGAAGTAATTGAAAGTAATTGACTTACGGTTGTGTTTCTAGAAAGGCTCGCAGCTCTGCTTGGTAGAGCTTTGTTTACAGAGTGATTACACTTTACATTTAGTTTCTGTGGGTGTATGTGGGTGCTCAAGAGTGCACATAAATGCAAAAATCCAACCAGTAGCTCCTCTCTAGTGGAACAGGAGGCACAGTGTTACCGTTTTGCATCTGGAATTTAAAGATCTTGCTCTCAGTCTGGTATAAGAAAGTGGTGCTGTTGGCCTTTATATTCAAAGGCAGAATTGTGTCTGCAAACACAGCCTGCCGCTTCTACGTTCACCCAGTTGACTGTAAGATGTCACTTGGGACTAGAGGTATTTATTTTGATTTCCTTTCTGTTCGCAATAACTGTGAGGTTTGTTCATGGCTGCTCGCCTTGCTGTTCAGAAAAGAGTCTATAAGGCCTTTGCCTCACACGCATTCCTGGGTTTTGTTACCTCTGCAAAGGCCGTTTTTGTTCTTTTCCAGCTGTAGTGCGAGGTCAGGCATCGGGAAGGGGTGTGCAGCCGCTGGCGGTGTGGGGTGTGCAGAGATGCAGGTCTGAGTTCTGATGTTAAAGGTGACTTTAGGCACCCGCTCTTTGGCTGTGTGCCGTCACCAAGGCGGGGGGGGGGGGGGGCGGGGAAGGCTTCCTTCGCTGTAACCTGGAATTTCTTAATTGATCTTCTGTGGTCGAGGAAACCGCAGTGGCCGCAGCGCGTTTCACCTTACCCTCACGCATCAGGAATTTTGAGGGCAGTGGCGTGGCAGCCTGGGGATGCTGACAAGGAAAGCTCCCTGGTTTTTGTGTGCTGCCTGCTCGGAGTTGACAGGTGAGTGGCCTTTTCTTAACCCGGCATCATGTACACGCCCAAACCAATTTCTGCTTGTTGACTATATTCAAAAGAAACGTTAGAAAGAAATTACGGTAAGTTTTCGTTCGCTATTTGGCTGTCGTTTGCATGTTACATAAAAAGCAATTTGCAACATCTAAATAAAGGCAGTCACATAACTCCTTTGTGCTTCAGAGGTGTTGGTGTCCAGCTGAAGTGCTGACAGACTGATTAATTTATTGCTCTAATATGATATTAAGAGGGCTAAACACAAGAATTTCATTTTTGGGGACTATTTAGTCAGAAGCAAATCAAATGGAAATTAGTAGTAGATGGACAATGTTGTTTGATTTTTGCAGGATGTTAGGATGCTATGATGCCTTGCAGAAGAAATACGTAAGTCTTCCAATATCATTTAGCTACTTTAAATGTATTGAAACATTCATGTAAGACCGTTAGCCGCCCATGTAGTTGCAGGACTTTCTGGTTAGGGAATAGCTGAGCTTTAATAGGTTAGAATTGCTACGACGAGGGATGCAGAGACGTTTCGGGATAATATTCTTTGTAAACAGAAACACTTAAAATCAGGGATACACAGGAATTTTCTTGTGGAGTAAGTTGTTCTTCAGCAGATGAGGAGTGAAGGGTAGAGGTTCCTCTTCAAACAGGCCTTAGTTGTCTATATTGCTTTCCAGAACTAGAGAAACTAAACAGCTCGGTAAGTGGACATCGGCTACGGGATACATTTAATGATCTTTTTCTTTCTCTAATTATGTTTCCGACAGCTAAGAATGATTGTCCTAGCAGTAAGTATCTTTGAAAAGTAACGTACATTTTTTTTAAGGTAGATCCTCAGAGATATGTACAGTTCTTACTCTCTTCCTCTCTTTACTTTAAAAATACAGGTCTATACCCATCCAGAGGATCCTCAGGTAAATACGCCAGGATATTTTACCAGATGACTAATGGTAGTATGGGCAGAGCGAAATGTGTACACAAGCAGTAGTCCTTAATGTTCACAGTAATGCGCGTTAAAAAAGGGATTTCTAACATGAGAATCGCTAGAGCTGATCAGAATTGCCACGTAGTGAATATCTAGTGTCAGGCTGTGCTCAGGCCAGCGCAGGAAACCCAGAGGCCAAAGTCTTGCAGAGTTGAGTGCCTGTGGAGATGCATCATCCCAACTCTGCATAGCAAATTTATGGAACTTCCTTCTGAAAAACCCAGTAGGTTGTAACTAACCACTGGGTGTCACCATGTCTCTGTCATGTGTGTGAAACATTTTCATAGTGATTAAAATTTGAATTAATATTTCACTCTGAAAACTTGAGCTGATGTTTCAAAATATTTTATTATGGTGATTCCTGGAAATTAATGTAGATTGTCATTTTTATTTGATGACAACTATAGAAGATAACACTGTTAATTGTTACAGCATTAGAAAGCTGTATTCAGTGCATGTAAGTGGATCAGACAGGAGTTGGGCTATCATTTTCTTTAAATACAAGGTTAATAGATTACTAGATGGCAGCAGCAGCAGTAGGAGTTTGCTTGACCACTGATAATTTAAGAATTACTGGATTTGTTTGCAGACAATTACAGAATGTTACCACTTCAAATTCAAGTACACCCACAATGGGCCACTCCTGGATTTCAGCAGGTACTGTCACTGTGACTTTGTTCTGCTCTGTGGTTTTACAGTCCGTTCGCATACACCTGAGTGCAAAAACTTGAGATTTTACCTGTTTGGTGTTTTCTTTTCTAATTCTGGATCTTAAGACTAATTTTATCAACATACCCTATTAGCTTAGACTTTCTCTAAAAATACAATGAATCATTTTGTCAGATTTTGCTCATATTTTTAAATGGCCAGTCAAAAGATGATTCTTCGTGTCAGAGTCCAGCACTTTCTGACCAGGTTCTTTAAGATACTCCACGCGTGGAGGGTGAAATGTTTAATACCACGTCACTTACCTGAGGATACTTGATGTTACATTGGGGTTTCTCACTTAGCAGAGATCATACGAAATGCACTGAACATGCAATACAAATGCAAGCCGGGCTTAGTAAAGCACGGCTATTGCAATACACAGCTCAGTCGCAATACCAGTGTGATCCCTGTTACTGGTCTCTGTGATATGCTTACTGTCATGACGCTGGGATCCGCAGTCACAGGGAGGGAACAGGTGGGTTGAAGCCGGCTCCAGACCGTTGCTCTCTTCAGAACTTTTTGTTGTTTAGTTTTATACCCTTTGAGGCTGAGCCATGTATTCTCTCCCCCCATACTGGTCTGGCGAACTCGAGGAGACATTCATACGCTTTTGGTGAACTTCTGGTGAATGGGGAGAAACATTTACACCGCCAGTTGATCCACTCAGCTGGGATAGTTGAGCCGCTCAACTGACGCAGCTGTTTATCTAAAAGGAAGGCCATGCTCAGGTCCCCTGTGTGTTGACAGTCAGCTTTCTTTGCAGCAGCTCTGTCAGGGATGCCCTGCGTGACTCCCTGAGCTTCATGGGCGCGTCACCCTTGTCCACCTCCACTGAGCCCTCTTCCATTGTAGAGGTTTTTTGGTCAGTCACAGCTGCAAGGAAATGGCTTATTTTAAGACAAGTAATTGAAATGTAGCAAGTTTGTACCTAACAGACTTCTCCCAGTTTTCCTCCTGCATAAAATGCTGCTTAAATTTAAAAAAAAAAAAAAAGGCTGCAGTGCTGCAGACCTGCATCCCTCAGGGTGAGTTTAGTTACCTCTGAAAGAGGCTGTAAGTCACGTAAACACTGGTGGACAGGGATGTGGCTCTCGGCCACGGCAGGTTGCCTTGGTGTATTAGCATAAATTGTGGCAGACTAATTTGAAAATACAAGGCGTGACCCTGCTTCTCTTTGACACGCTGCAAGGAAGGAGATAATGGCTGCAGAGGGGCGAGACGTTGGAAACGATCCCAGTTCGGGGCGCGCTTCCGAACGACGCGGCTGCCCAAGGAAATATCTCAGTTACTGCGCTGGCTGCTCGGGGCCTCGGGTGCCTCTGAGCTGTGAGGCTGTGAGGAGCTGGGGGGTAGAGGGAGCACATTTTTATTGGCAGTAAGGTAGGATTCGGGTCAGCTGCTGGTAGAACAGGAGCATGGAAATGTTGGAGCTGGATGCCAAGAGTCACGTAGGCGTGCATCTTATCATCAGCAACCATTCCTGTCAAAGTCAGTTACTTGGTTTATTTTCAGGGAAAGCAAATATGTAAGACTTTGCAGAATTGGGCCTTTCAGAAGTACCTATTTCTTTCTTTCTTTTAGATTGGGTGTTTTTTTAAGCATTGTGTAATGTAAAATACAGTAGTTGGTCACAGCTGCTGAACCATAACGCTTTTGTGATGTCCCTGGTTCAGGATTTGATTTTCAGAGGGGCAAAGAACAAGCAGGTCCCTCAGCGTTAGGAGTTGTGGTGCGTGTAATCTCAGACTTTAAGCAATACATGTGATGTTTGCACCTGGCATTCAGTCTTTTAGGGGCGTGTATCTTAATACTGGAAACAGCTTACTGTAGTAAAATCAAAACAAAAACCGAACTGAATACTTTGTCCCGTTTCAGTAAGAATAAAAGGAACGATTCCACCATCACCTGTGCAGACACCAAGAAAGCCAGTATCCTCCTCATTCGCAAGATTTATGTTCTGATGCAAAACCTGAGTCCGCTCCCAAATGACGTTTGCCTGACTATGAAGCTCTTTTATTATGATGAAGGTAGTATTGCCCTGTTACCTTGATTTATCATCTGTGTTCAACATTGGAAAACAATTCAAAGCAGTATTTTAACGTGTAACCTTTATGGTTGCTGGGACTTGCTAAATGGTGTTATTTTGCATGTGTCTGTGTCATGACGATTTCTGATATCCAAAGGGAACGGATTCGATCGGACTGTGGGAACACAACCTTGTCACTGACTGGAGCAAGGATTTCAGTGTGGTTTAAAAACAGATTGAGTTTTCCTGAGTATGTTAAGGTGCAACATGTTTGCCAGACTAGTTCTAGTTTGGGTGACTATTTAAATGTCTAGCTCTGCTTTCAGAATGTATTACTGCTTTGTAACAAAAATCAGAACTTCCAGCTCGTATCTTCACACGTATAAACTGTTTCAAATAGCTTTAATTGGGTTTTGCCTGTTGTGCAGGGGGCAAAAGAACTGCATTTAATACAAATTGAATATTATTCTCCATTTCCCCACAAAATTATTTTTGGAGTAGCTCTTTGTGTTTAAAGGGGAAAAAGAGTCTTTTCACCGTACAAATTGAAATTAATTTTACAAGAACATGTTTCATTCTAACACATTTAATGCATTCTTTCCTGCAGTTACGCCACCCAATTACCAACCTCCTGGTTTCAAGGACGGTGAATGCGAGGGGATGATATTTGAGGGGGAGCCTCTGTATCTGAATGTGGGTGAAGTGCCGACACCTTTCCATATGCTGAAAGTTAAAGTTACAACTGAAAAACAACGAATGGAAAATGTTGATAAAAGCATCATAAAGCATGGAGAGACTAATGTGCCTCTCCAGGTGCTCAGAGTGGACAGAGATGATCCCGAGGAAGAGAGCCAGGACGTGAATGTAAGAGTGCAAATGTTTGTGTAGCTTGTTGAAAATTTTTGAGATTTATGGTCTAGAAAAGGGCTATGAATTGTTTTCCTGCATGTCTTACTAAAACATTAACAAACACCTCTGTTTTCCAGGTGTGTTTAAGCGAGACAATAGGTCTCTGATACATTTTTGCTTTAATTGTACCGCTCCAGGTAGCGGTCTGTCACTGAGGCAGTGCGGAACGAGGGCATCCGCATCACGCCTTTCCGCAGGTCTGTGTGAGCCTCGAGGGGAGCAGCGGGGTGAGAAGCAGAGGGGCAGCTTCGTGCCGCGGGCACAGGTGCCACTGTTCAGCGCCACGTACAGGACAGGGGTGAAACCTCCCTGGAGCTGTCCCGTCCCGATCCCAAGCGAGCTGCTGCAGCCGGGCAGTGTTGCCCAGCAGTAAATTCCCTTGGGGATGCCCTTGTGCAGCAGCGGACGCACAGCCAGTGGTGCCACAGCTACAGTTAGAACAAACGCGACCCTGTACTGGGCATTTTCCCTGGGGAAGCCTGCCTAGGAAAAGCACAGAGCAAAGCCTGCCGAAGGCACAAGTGTGCGACACGCCCGTGTGTCCTGCTGCTGGCACCGGGGCGCCCGAGGGGGCTCTTGGGGTTGTGCTTGTGCAGGCTTCAGCAGCTCCAGAGGAGTACTTGTGGGGTCAGTGGAGGCAGGCAGCAAATACCCACAGCCAGGTTAGAATGTGCAAGTGGGGGCGCTGATCTGTGTGTGTCCACAGGCGAGAAGGAGGCGGAGTTTCAGGGCTTTGGGCCCCTCCCCCTCGGCATTGCTGGGGAGGCCTGTAGGTGATGATGGGGTGGAGATGAACTGCTGAGCCCTCTGAATCTGCCTGTGCCCCTGAATGGCTGTTTCCCAGGCGCTGGGAAGGTGGTAACTGGTGCCCTGATCGTATTCTTCAAATGCAGTTTTAGTATTTACAGATGTTTTCCTGGGTAGTTGACTTAAAGGTGTTGCTTGCGTTGGTGATGGAGTAACGTGGAGCCAGTCTGCGCACCCCATGTCAGATTCCGTTCTTTCGGTACAGTTTGTTCCATGAGGATCCATCTAATAAGCTCTGGCCCGAAGCATCCAAGTGCAAACCTCTTCCTTATTTGTCTGCACTAAGTGACAGACCTTTTTCTTCATCTAGGAAAGGCCTGTCTTGGATAATAAAGTAGAAGATAGGAATAATATTTCAGAAGCTCAAGGTAACATTTATGTGTATTTTTCAAGTCTCTTCAGTTTGTGCTGTTTTTTCCCAATGTTACCAAAATGAAAACTGAATTTTCTGATGTAGACCACTATATTCAAATTTACGTTCTATTTTCTTCACATACGTTGCTATGCCTTTATTTTCTATCATGGCTTTGTTCCGTGAAGCGCTTGGTTAGCAAATGCACATTTTCATGTTTCTGTTCTAAAATTCTGATCTTCCCGTTCCGTTTTATCAGATAAGCTAAATTTAATGGCTTATAAATTTAGAAGTTAATTTTGTTGTTTGATTTTTCCATTGTCTTTTTTTTTTTTACTAAGTCCTTAATTTCCACATAAATCCTGCAGAAGTGTTCTGCTCATGAGTTCATTATTGCAGACTAGGGAAGCAGAATTCTCTGTGCAAAAAAAATGGTCCAGGTCTGTTTCTGTTTAAATTGCAGCTGTTTGGACTGTATCCTCCCAGCTTCAGCCACTAAAGTTTAGCAGAAATACCACTCTTGGCCCCCTTTCTTCCTTAAGCTCTGACTACAGTAGGACATGGTCTGATTCTGCAATCCGTACGTGCTTCAGGCTGGAGGAATCGAGACCATCGGGGCTTGTGTCACCCAGTTTTTACGCTGTGGGAGGCTGAGCGGTCCCCATGCTGGAATGCCGTATGATGCGCGTTCTGCTGTGCGGAGGAAGCCGCTCGTTACTGTGGTTTGCTATTCCTGACACCATCAGTAACTTCATCTCAAAATATGTTTTGTTTTATGAATGATTGTATGGTTGTCGGTGCTCCTGGCTATTTTAGTGCCGTTTCTGGCTGCTTGCTTTCGCAGCCTACTCTGGACCTGCATCCCCTTTTCTTTTACTGTGTACGTGGAGCAGTTTGATAACCGCCAGTGAGCTTTTCCAACTTCTGGTTTAATAGGTACAAGTTCTAGCAAAGCATTTCTGTTAGTATGAATCTCAGCAAACTGAGTTTCCTCAAGTAAAATCTGTCAGTGTAACGCTATGCAAACAGCGTGAGTAGCAGCAAAAAGCAAATTCCAGGTGGAAGCCTGTGAGGCAGCACTCTCGAGAAGGTACCAAAACCTTTTACTTCTGTGGGGATTTTTTGTTGGTGGTGGTTTTTTTTTTTTTTAAAAAAAGAAGTTTCATATAACAACTTCAGTAAGCAATTGAATGGAGTTCTGCAGAGAGTATAAAAGAAATGGTATGTTTTGGAAGCACTCTGAGGACTCTCAACACTGCAAGGCAAAGCTGCCTTCTCCCTTGTTACAAATAAACAATTATGCCCCTCCTGCTCTGCAGGCCCCGAGGCAGTACCTGCTCATCCTTTCCGATGAAAAACAGCAGCACCGGTCTTGTGGGGTTTTTCTTAGCCTTTATGAATAGATGATTTTTGTGCTGTTTGCTTACAATCATATAAATGTCCTCCCTTGTAAGGTCTGAATGCTGAAGTGCCAATAAAACAACCGTCCTGGCTACACCAGCCTGGCCGCAGCTGCTACCAGAAACACCCCCTGGAAGCACTCCCCTGGTTTTTGGTCAGTGCTCCAAGATGTGGACCCAGACTGTCTCCAAGTCAGAATAGGAGACAGCAAACTCTGTCCTCGGGGATCTCTGTGAGCAGAAGCTTCCCTTTAAGATTTTAGAGAAACTGGGAGGAAAAGTAGAAGATGGTTTATCTTCAGATTCCCCAAGAGAGCCCAGGGGCTCAAAGATTGCACTTTGCTGACTGAACAAGCTGAGGAATGAATTGCTGCTTGTTGATCTGCTCGTCTTGGAGAGGCCATATAGGAAGCATCCAGACAATACTGGTACCATTTGCTGCACATAAAGCATTTCAAACTTGGCAAAGAAAGATCAAAAGAGAAAATAAGTGCCCTTTTTGGAAGAAGATTAAGTAGAGGTGATGTGGTCAAGTATGCTAAGAAATGCTCTGATGTGTTGATATAAAACACAGTTCTCAAGACTGAAGTAAAAAATAAAAACACAAAAACAAGCTTTATGATCAAAAGGGGGGGGGGGTGGTGATGGATGCCCCTTATTTGGGTGAGAAGTCTATGCAAGATGGTTTTTTTTCCTGTAGCTGAGATAGAGGCTTCTGCGGAGACAGTGCATCTCTGGCACTGCTAGAAGAAATGCCCATCAGTGCTGCTGCTTGCTCTGTTCGCTCTTCTTAGTGCATTTCCCTAAAGGTGTATGTGCTTTGAGCTGTAACTGCAGTTCTGCGGACTTCAGAAACACCCCTTTTCCATAAAAACACCCAGACACGTTGCTTTCCGCGTAACTATAAAAGCAGCAGCGGTGTCAGTGCTGAGGCTTTTGGTCCTGCCAGCCCGAACAAGACAAGCAGCTCCCGCGGTGTCCGAGTGCTGCGGAGGCAGTTGGACAAAGAAGTTGAGCCAGGATTTTATTTTTTTTAAAATGGGTTGGAGTGCCCTGTCCTTCAGGCCCAGCACTGAACAGGCTGTGCTGTGTATTTAAGCAGTGGCTTTAACATTGTTGTTTTCAGAAATAAAATGTGCAGCTTTGTGGAAACAGCTAACGTTTCCCTGCTGATGAAAAATAATCATGGAAATGTGTAGGAAACAGCACGTGTGTCATTAAGATAAAAACACTGGTCTGCTCGTAGGTTGCAGAACTGGAATAACCACAGAGAGCTGTACCTGGTGCTTGTAGAAATTCATAGAAGTTCCAAACCCACGCAAAAATGCAGCGCGTTGCTTGCCTTACAGAGTTGGTATAATGTTTTATTTACACAGTAAAATGCATTTGTCGCCCTGGAATGCTTCCGTCACTTCCCCAGCTGAAGCACAGTCATCTTTAACCAGTTCATATCTGTATGCTAGGAAAAAACCAGCACGGATTAGAAGCGGTGACAAAAACTAAATCTCCAGAGCTGGCTGCTCGTTCTTTGTGGCCTGTCTGTGCAGCTGCAGGCAGCGACAAGCAGGGCTGGAGCTCCGGGAGCTGCCTGTGGCTGGGTCACCAAATGGCAGCCGTCTGCTGCCGGGGGGCAGAATGTGCAGCGCAGGACGGGCCCGTGAGGCTTTTTCCCGAGTGGAAATAGCCAAATGGGAAGCAAATCCCAGCGTCGGTGAGCCTTGAGCAGTGCCGTGTATATAAACGCGGCTGGGGATCGCGCCCGCTCTTCCCCAGGCCCTGCGTGTCGAGCTGTGCTGCTCAGCGGGAGCGTCTCTCGCCTGCCCGTGGTAGGACGTTGTGGCTGGAAATCGCTGAATTAAAGATGTCAGGAGCTGGGAGGCTCGGGGGAAGGGGAATTAGAGCCCTTTGGAAGTATCTGTTCCCTGCGCTTGTAAAGCCCACACATGGCAGAACGTCAGTGTTGGGAGGCTGCTAGTGTGTTGTCAACAGCGCGCTGTGTTGTTTAACTCTTTTGTAGAACCAAATCTAACTTGCAGAGACGGTGAAGTTACGAAGGCTGGAGGGAACCAGAATCTGTATGTTTCTAATCCTCAGGTATGAAATCTGCACTCTGACATCTTGGACTTTTACTAGAGCTTTTGTGAAGCTTCTTTCCTACTTTGGGTGAGGTTACCTGCTAAAGGTTTATTTGCCACAGTCTATTTGCAGCAATAAAATGCCTTTACATTTTACTTTCTGGTGTTTTACAAAACCGATTAACATTATAAGAAATCAAAAGCAGTAACAAAAGGCTGTTCCTCTGTGATACAG
Organism: Leptosomus discolor; assembly: GCF_034619465.1. NCBI lineage: Eukaryota > Metazoa > Chordata > Aves > Leptosomiformes > Leptosomidae > Leptosomus > Leptosomus discolor. The sequence goes on from NC_141416.1 coordinate 2,987,808, forward strand.
TTCCCAAAGCAAACAGATGGTTCGACTGTTAAGAGAAATGGGAGTGTAATTTCCATGTTTGTAAACTGCCGTAACTAAACACTGCCTCATAGAGTTTTCTCCTGTAATTCTGACAGACCAATACTTGTTTAAAGGTTGATTGAAACTTAAAATGCAGATTTATTCCTCAGACTTAAAACTCAGGCTGTATTCCCTGCTGTAGCAAACCGGTGTAATTTAAAAGTGGAGAACTACTGCAGACCCAGGTGCTGGTGATTTCTTAAAGCAGAGTAGCCCTGGGTAACTGGGAGCGACTTACTGGGTAAAACGAACTGATGGTTTGCTCTGTCAGGGCTCCGGGATGCATTCAGCTGTAAATAGTGCTGTTGGCTTCCATGGATGTTCTCCCGTATTCAAATTTCAGCTCAAGCCCGGGGGCGGGCGGAGAGGGGGAACGCAGAGCCAGAGCTCTCTGCGTGCTGCAGCACTGAGCCCTGCTGCAGCCTCTAACACGGATTTTTGACTGCTGTCACAAGGCAACATCTATTTTCTGATCTTAGGTGGATCATTTGGCCAGTAAGACGTCTGAACTTAATGTGTCAGAGAGCAGGACGAGGAGTGGCAAGATATTTCAAGCCAGCACTGTTAGTACTGTTTTTTCTCTAGTTCTCTTTCTGCTCTTCTTTAAGCCTTTTTCTGTGAATAAAACTCTTTAATACATTTCATGTCAACAGAATGAAACGCTCACCACTTCTAAAATTCCCATTAAATTCAACACATTTGGGTTCTTAGTGTCAAACCCAAATCTGTTCCAAAGAGTTCAAAGCTGACCGTGGCTGTACTTAACACAGGTTGAGAAAGACTCATCAGGATTGATTTGTATGTTCTTGAGAAGGCACTGAGCCCAATTCCCCGGTGGTTGATAGGAGCGTGTGCCAGCAGAGGTCCCCAGCCCAGGGTACCATATGCTTGCTCGGGGTTTTACTGGGAGAACACGAGGCCAAAATTCTAACCTCAGCTCTATGACTCATTCACACCAAGAAAAATCTGTTATTTCTTTGCTTAATCACTCTGCAGCAGATAAGCCCTGGAGTGGGTGCTGCTTGTGGTGAGCCAAATTCCTCCAGCCTTGCACAGGTGGAGCAGAATTTGTCTTCAGGGTGGAATTTGGCCTTTGGGGGTGGCACTGGGGGCCCCCCTCAGCCTGTGCTGCTGCCTTTACCAGCTAGGCTGGGGAGCTTGAGCTTCGTGAGGCTCTGGGGGGCCTTCACAAGACCTCAGCGTCTCTCTTACTGGTTACTGTTCAGGGTTACTGATAGGTTCTCAGAAGAAGCTGTGGGGTGAATACTACTGCCGTTCGATAGGGGAGCGAGTGCTCTTCATCTACAGGCAGGGGGGGAAATTGCACATTAGGGCCAAGGAAAATCGTACCCGTCCTGTCCCCACGCGGAAAAGCTCTTCATTAGCTTTTAGTGCAGCAGGATTTAGTGTAAGGATTCAGTCGTTGCCAGTAGTTTTCTCCTAAACTAATAGTTGCCTTATTTCTGTAAAGGCTGATGGAAATAAGCTTGGGAACGGGCAAAATTGATTCCTCGGAGAATGTTCTAAAGAAATCCCAAAGAGAAATTGGTCTGTGTCTTAAAAATACCCGGTATGAAAGCTGCACGCAGAAAGGGCTATCAGAGCTCGCAACAGCTTCGTGAAGCAGAGGTGTTAAATTCAGGGTACAGAACTAGCAGGTTCAGTCTTTTTGTGAAGTACTGCTTGCTGCGGAATAGACATTTTTTCTTCCAACCCCGGCTCATAGGCAGTAGTTTTTGTTATTCACTGATGGGAAGAAAAAAACCCCAACGTGGTACGGTGCTCACTGCCGCTGTGCCTTTCCTTTAAAAAAAGGTTTTGTTAATGAACTTAATCCTAGAATTCAAACAAAGCGCAGTCGCTTCAAGTAATCAGAAGCACGGCCCAGCTAAAGGCTAAATTGTCATTTTTCCCACGTGTGCAAGTCAGAAATAATTGGCTGAAGCTCAGTAAGGGGAGCCTGTGTGGTGCTGAGCCCCCGCTCCCCCGGCGCGCTCTGCCTCGTGCGGAGCCCTCCCGGTGCCGCTGGGCTCGGCGCTGGCTCCCGGCTGCCCCTGGCATTGGGCTCCAGGTGGGCGCCTCGGCGCGGGGGAGCAGCCTCCTCGCCTGCTCCTGAAGCTGTGGCACACGGGTGGTCCTACAGCTGCAGCCTAAACACGTCCCGGCCCCCCTCGGTAATCTGTCGGGAGGGTCAGTTCCGGCAGAACCGGTGTGCAGGTGTTGGGGCAGCACCTCTGGGCAGGGAGCAGGCGATGGCGAGGTGGGGCCGGGGGCTCGGCGGGCAGCTGCCTTGGGCAGGGTGGGCTCTTCCCACGTCGACGCCGCGGAGGGAGCGGGCCCCGGGCTGCGCCACGCGGCACCACGTCACACCATGTTTGTTTGCCCTTGGCAGGTTCATCCCTTTGAGCTCTCGTCTAGCCAAGATGTGCTGCCCAAGAGGAGGAAGATCAGCGAACCGAAGGAGCAGCTCTAGATCTCGCCTCCCTGCCGTTGGCTCCCCACTTCCCTTGTGTTGTTTCATGTTCACGTTCATATTTCAGTGTCTGTTAGGGATCTGTTCTGTTCGTAGTCCCGAGGGAGAGGGCTTTAAGGAAAGACAGTCTGTCAAGAAGTCCAGCTGAAGAAATCTGAACTTGTTTTTTACAGGAAAAGACCAATGTGACAGAAAAAGTTTGTAACTGAGGTGCTTTGGGGGGCTCCACGCCCTGCTCGTAACGCGATGAATCCCGCTGGTGACTGTAACGGTCTCGCCCGCAGCAGAGGGTTTCACCGGTCACTTGGGGCCGTCCCTCAAAGCTGAGGAACTCCCTGTCCAGAACCTGCCTTAGGGGGCACAAACCCCCCAAGTCCCAGGTTAACTTCCAGAGTTTCCCGCAGCAGGGGCGGGCTGGCTGTGCGCTCACACAGAGCAGTGTCACGGGGTTTGCTTTTACTACCGGGACAGTTGACGGACCAGGCCGTTCCGTTTCTTCCAGACCGAAGGCACCAGCCTCAAGTGAAAAACAAGCAATGACACGTTTCGTGCCGAAACGAGGAGATTTCTGTACCGCTGTGATGAGGCACGTACGTAACTACAGGTGCAGCGTTGGTCTGTGGCAGGTGTCTGCTGTAACGGTGTGAGAGTCCTTGAAGGGACCCGTTGGTACCGGAACCGGTGAATGGCAGCAGATGCGCGCGGTGCCATCGTGTTTTCTGCCACTAAAGTGTTTTGCCCGTGAACTGGGTGAACTGGGGCGAAGCCCTTTCTGGGTGCGAGTTGCTGCCGCCGTTGGTTGCGGGCGCAGCCGGACCCTTGATGCATTCGACTTTTGCCTTTTTACCGTTCCTCCATTAAAACGCTGTTGACGTTCAGTGCCGGTGTGTTCTTTCCCCGCGGGGACCGGCATCTGCTGGAGAGCCGGTAACACCGGGGGCTCTGCCGGGCGGGCCGCGGCTGCCTGCGTCGGTGCCCGGGGCTGCCCCTGGCCGTGGCGGGGGACGGGCAGCAGCTCCGGGGGCGGCGACCCCACGTTTGGCCAAAAACCCCCAACGCAGCTGCGGGGGGGGCGGTGCTGGAGGAACCCGCCGCGCGGGGCCGGCGCTCGCCGAGGACGCGCGTTTCCCCCCGGTCGTCGCACCGGTCCCGGGATCTCGGCAGCGAGCGCCGCCCTTGCCCGGAGCGGCTGCCCCGGAGCGCCCCGGTTCGCTTCCCCGGCCCGGCCCGGCCCGGCGGCGGCTCCGCGCGGGCCGGGGGCAGGACCAGCCCCGCGGCCGCTCCCGCCCCCCTCCGCTGCAGGAGGAGGGGAAATCCCGCCCCCGCCGGTCCGGCAGCCGCCCGCGCTCATTGGCAGCTCCCGGCCGCGCGGGCTCCCATTGGCCGACGCCGCGCACGGGGCGGGGTTAGCGGAGCCCAGGAAGCGCCGGGCCGCTCCCGCCCCCCGCCCCGCCAGGCCGCCTTTCCTGCCGCGGGGCCCGGGCCGCATCGGGGGCAGCGGGAAGGCGGGTTTTGTTCCGCAGCCCTGGAGCTGCGTGCGGCGAGGGGGAGAGGCGCGGCCTGGCTCCCTCCGGTTGCCGGTTTTGCACGTCTCGCAGGGGAGAGGCTGCGGATCCCCGCGGCTGCAGCTGCGCGGGGCCCTGGGGAACGGCTGGGGTCGGCAGCCCGGGAGCGGGACCTGAACGCGCAGCTCGCCCGCCGCCCTGGGAAGGTGAGTACCGGCGGGCGGAGGGGCCGTGCCGAGGCCGGTGCCGGGCGCCCCGCGTCCTGGCCGGCTGCGGGACCTCGTCCCTGCGGCGAGCGCAGGGGCGGGCGGGCCCCGGGGTGAAGGGCCCGGGCTTGGCTCGGATCTCCCCTCAACAGGCGGCCGCCCCAGGGAGCAGCCGCCCCAGGAAGGGTGAGCCGAAAACTCCCGGGTAGACGGGGTGAGCGTCCGCCGGCCCTGCAGGTGCCTCCCGGGGCCGGGGGTTCGGGTCGTGGGGCCCAGCACTGCCGTAGTCCGTCGTGTTTAGGCACGGGGCAGACCTCGGCTCTCGGTGTGCCCAGCCGGACGGGGAGATGACGACGCTGACGCACCGAGGACGGCGTGCTGAGGCGGGAAGGAACTCGGACAAGAAGCCCGACAGCGAGGAAGATGCGGCTGCAGACAGAGACCTGAATGACGGCGATCCCGACGACTCCAAAGATATCCGCCTCACGCTCATGGAGGAGGTGCTGCTCCTGGGGCTGAAGGACAAGGAGGTAAGGCAGGCGCCTCCGGCGGTGCCAGCACCGCCTTGGTGTCCCTGGAGGTGAGGCTCTCGGTGAGCGGCAGAAAGGATCGTACAAGTTCCTCCGAGCCCTCTTCGACAAAGCCAGCCTGCTTCGCGCAAACCACCTTCGGCTGTGGCTCAGGCTGAGCGGTGGAGGCTGCCTGCGAGTGCTGTCCCACCAGCTCTGCCCCGGGACTGCGAACAGTGGCGGGAGGCGAGGGGTGCCTTATGGTAGTGTGCGGCTGCCGTTTGCAGAGCAGAGGGGGGGGTTGTTCTTGGCCGGGGTCAAAGACGTGGGGTAAAAGAAGCCTCACCCTGTGCATCAGATGGTGAGTGTCCTGTCCCTAGCCCAAGTGCACTTTCCTATCTGAAACCATCAGCTGGAGCACAGGGACACTCCGAGTGCTGTTTCTGCTTTGTTAAAAATTGATGTGAAAAAGAGCAGGGGCAGGTTTTGAGAGCAGAGGGCAGGGCAAGAGACGGCAGCTGGACTGGGAATGGAAAGCAGGTGCAGAATGGGTCTGAAGACAGCAGTGAAAACGTCTCTGTTTTCAGGCTGGTAATTTCCTTAGCCAGGCAGGAATGGCGTCGTGCAGCTCCGGGCTTGAGGGGAGTGGGGCTGGATGGGGCTGGGTGTCTCACCTCCATGGGCTGGTTTAACGGCTTTCCTTGGCAGCAGTGGACAAACTTCACAGCTGGTTATTTTCAGGGGATTGTTCTCGGCTGGTCAGACTGAATTGGTCTGTGCTTATCAGCCAGTAGGAACTTGTTTCTCAACTCTGCCTAGAATGAGATGTGGGAAAGGGAAAATTGTTCTTGCATTGCGTTTTCGGAGCTGCTTGGCTCTTATCTGCCGTGGTGGTGTGCCTTGTGGTCTTTACTGCATGCATCACCTTAATCTCTTTGGGGGAATCTGATGCTGCTATTCCTGTCAAGCAGATGGGGAAATCGAGGCCAGGGGAAGGTAACCAGTTGCTCAAGGTGCTTCTTGGGATGATAATGTCAGAGGAGAGCCTTAAACACAGGTTTTTCAGCTCCAGGAGCACTCTTCCTGTGAGCCTGGCTCCCACCCTGAGCCAAGGACACACTGTGGTTCTCAGAGCTGTGGTAGATGGGCCACCTTCTCTTCAGCTGTTTCTCTGGGTTCAAATTAAGCCCTTGCGAGGTGCCTGATTATTTCTTTTTTTCCATAGGGCTCAGCTACTGCTGAATTAGCCTGAGCTGGTGCCTTGCTCTCACGTAGACCTGCTCAGGCCATGGCTTCTGACGTGGACCACACTCGCAGATCCAGCAGGGGAGAGCTGCGGGTTGTGGGTGACAGAGACTTATAGCTGTCCTGTTTAACGAGCCCAGATGAGATCTAGGACTTGCTGAACCGAATAGGAACTAACAGGAGAGCAGGGCCATAAAGAGAACATCATACAAATAATTTTGGAGCAAATATTTGAGAGCAGCTTAGGAGCACAGCATGGTCTGCTTTCTTCCTGGGCTGTGGTTGGCGTGCTCGGCTTGGTTAATGCATTCCTGGGAATGGTCCTTCAGCCACCAGGAAGCTAGGAGAGCACAAGAGATACAAAAACAACCTTGTCACACTTCCCTCCTGTGCCCCCCCCCATCCTGTCCTTCCGTGTTCCTCCATCTCAAAAGCCAGACCAGAGGCAGCAGTAGCCTGGCGGTGAGCTGGGCTCCCAGGCATTGGGTTTTCCCAGCGCTGTTTTTTTGCTCATAGTTTGATTATTGGGAAAAAAAAAAAAAAGAAGAATTTTAGCCAAATTCAATGAGCTCACAGTGCAATTTCATTATTTTAAGTACCGGTCTGTCCATCCCGGAGAAACTGGCTGCACACCAGCCTGGCGCTTGTAACCAGTCTGATTCCGGAAGCTAAAAGTAACCCAGGAGCTTTCAATTTGTTTGATTTCAGACGCCTTAAGATTTGCTAAGGGTTACTGCCTTGCAGCCCAGTGAACTGAAACTTTCAGTCACCTCCACACCCTTTTGTGGAGAACTCGTTCCTAAAGGGTGCGTGCAAAAACCAGTGCGTCTCCCAGGGACGCAGATCGGCAGCGCGGGGATGAAAGGTTGCTTTGTCTTTCCTCACAAGGAAGTGGAGAAAGCAAATACAGATTTTCATTTCTTTTATGATGCTCTGTGCTACGCAAGCTGGGCGACCCGGTGTCCAGATGTACTTTATAAACAGACGTGCTGGGGACAAGAGTTTCCCCGTAGGGACTGTAAAAACTTCCACCCAGGAGGGCTGCACGTTCTCAGCCTTTTTTTCTTTAGGAAAGGGCTCATTAGGTGGTTTTGTCCGCAGTCTCCTGGTAGCTTTTGGACCTGCCCTTTCTCTCCCCCTCCCCGCCCCCCCCCCCCCCCCCCCCCCCTCCCTCCAGAGGAAAAAAGACGCAATGAAAAGGGAATTACGAAGGGGCCGTGGTGTTTCTGGTGTCTTGGTGTCCTCCTGCAAATAAGCAGGGGGTGACTGAGCATCCTGCTTGGCTCCCCCTTCCCTTGGGCCCGCCTCAACCCCCGGCACCTGCCTCGCTGCCTGCCGGGACGAGCCTCTCCCCACAGCCCTGCCTGCGGTCCCCTTGCCCTGAGATCCAGGGACTGCCACGACGCAGCAGTCACCGGGTCGGAACAACCGGGCTTTGTTCTAACCGGGGGATAAAAGACAAGTGGAAGAAGAGAACAGAGAGGTCTCCTAGGCCGTCCTCTTGCTTGAGACCGGGTCAGCTCTCTCTTGAGAAGCATCGGTTGAATGTTCTTAAACCTCAAGGGACAGAGACTTCCCTTCCCTGCCCTCTCCATCCAGGGGCAAACCGTTCCTGGGCTTTCCTGTCTGGGTGGTTATTTCTTCCTGGTGCCAGCTCTGGCTCTCTAGCCGTCTCTCTGGCTACAATTTTATCCCAGGACTCTGTCCCATGCACAGTGGAAGTGGGAACTGACCATTCCCTTCCTTTTTGCTGCTCTCTTTGATGTGTCTAGCCCCTCCTTAGCCTACTCTTCCTCTGTCTTCTCTTCCCCGGACTGGAAACCCCAGTTCAGTTGCTGGTTCCTTGTGGGTCATATTTTCCAGACTTCCGCACCCTTTTGTTGCTTTGCCAAATGCCTTAATGATTTTGGAGTTTGTGCTTCTCGGGATGAGGACCCTTGTCCCGTGGCTTGGGGAACCGGGCTTGGGGCCAGGTGCGGAACATGCTGAGTCCGAGCAGCCCCAGTCAGCAGCAGCCCCAGCACTGCCTCACAGGTGGGACCCAAACTGCTGCACCCCAGTCCCAAGGTGCCCACTTTGGGGGAGAGGTGGGATGTATTTTCCCATCCTTCATCCCTGACTGGAAAACTCTTCCCTTCCAGGCAGATTTGAGCGAGGGAGGTGTGATGAGGGTGGGCTGAGTGAGGGGCTGGGGAAGCCTGTGGTGGGAACTGGGGCTTGCTGCAGCCTGTGCCCTGTGGGACGGCGCTGTGGGTAGTGGGGAAACTTCTTCATGGGCCTGATGAGTGATTACTTTGTACAGCTAATTACTGTCCGGCCTGGAGCTGGTAGGGACTTTCTTCAAGGCAAAGAGCAGATTCTGCCTCCTATTTCCCCCGGCCATGTCTACTGCAGGGGCGGAGGCCGGGCAGAGCAGAGCTCCCGTCGCTGGTGGCAGCTCCGCAGCAGCAGTGCCCTTCTGTGGCCGGGCTTACCAGGGGAAAGGGCCCCGCTTTTCTCATTATTGCTCGGATTTTTTACAATCCGGGGTTGGGCGCAGCTGCCCGGCCAGCGCTGGGGTGTGCCGGGTGGTTGTGGGTGCAGCGGGAAGGGCACAGCCTGAATTGCTCAATGTTTACAGGGAGGCTTTGGGCAGGGAGGGGGATAGTTGGGGCTGCCGGCTGCTTTTCACCTGGTGGGGTGAAAAGCACCTTTTCTCCCTTTGGTCTGGGAGGCAGAGCCGTTAGTGGGAGCTGGGAGAGTCGCCTGAGCAGGCCGGGAGGCGTGGGGGCTCGGCAGAGCTCCCCTTCCCATCTCTCCTCTCCTCTTTCTGTCCATGCCCTCTCTCCCAGGGCTACACCTCCTTCTGGAATGACTGCATCTCTTCAGGCCTGCGGGGCGGCATCCTCATCGAGCTGGCTCTGCGCGGCCGGATCCGTCTGGAGCCGCTCTCCATCAGGAAGAAGAGGCTGCTGGAGAGGAAGGTGAAGGTGCCACAGGAGCTGGGCTGGGGGCCCGACAGGCTTCGGGGCTCCATCGGCCCCAGCCGGGCCTGCTGGCAGCGAGCTTTGCCGAAGCATTGCCGCCTGCCGGGGCCGGCTCCGGTCTTGGGGGAAGGGAGCAGCGGATCTGCGTCCAGCCTTACGCCGGGTTCCCACTTTGTCTTTCCAGGTGCTCTTGAAGTCGGATGCGCCAACTGGTGACGTCTTGCTGGATGAGACCCTTCGACACATCAAGGCCACGGAGCCTGCAGAAACGGTGCAGACCTGGATAGAGCTGCTCACTGGTAGGGCCGGTTAAAGACCTCGTCTCCCCAGCTCCCTTGGGGCTTGACCTTGCTGCCTGTCCCCTTCCCGGTTTGGCCATCCCCTTGCTTCACTGGAGATGGGCAGAATGGACTGACAGCAGAACAGGGGAAGGCCGAATGTGGGGGCAGAGCTTTTGTTGGGTATTCTGTGGAGGACTTGGACCTTGCTCCCCATTGCTTCTTTTTTTTTCATGCTGAGTCTTCACCAAGTCTGAGGTCCAAGGTCCTGCGTAGAAGGGGCTTTCTAAAGGGATCTGCCTCAGGCTGCTGCGCCCTGTGGCTACTGGGAGCTTTGCCAGCTTGGACTGATGGGACAAGTGGGTCAGAGTCAGGCCAAGGGGAGGAAGAGGGTTCCTGCAGCCGGGACTGGTGTCTGTGCAAGCACAGATGGTCCTGGGCTGGAGGCAGCCTGGGTGCTGGGGTTGGGTGGCAAAGCCGTCGCTGCCCCAGCATTGAACGGGGTCTCTTCTCCTGCAGGGGAGACCTGGAACCCCTTCAAGCTGCAGTACCAGCTGAGGAACGTGCGGGAGCGCATCGCCAAGGCGCTGGTGGAGAAGGGCATCCTCACCACAGAGAAGCAAAACTTCCTGCTCTTCGACATGACCACCCACCCCGTCAGCAACGCCACCGAGAAGCAGCGCTTGGTGAAGAAGCTCCAGGAGAGCATGCTGGAGCGGTGGGTGAATGACCCCCACCGCATGGACCGCAGGACTCTGGCTCTCCTGGTGCTGGCCCACTCCTCAGACGTGCTGGAGAACGTTTTCACCAGCCTGACAGATGACAAGTACGATATGGCAATGAACAGGACCAAGGACCTCCTCGATATGGACCCTGAGGTGGAAGCTGCCAAAGCCAAGGGTGCAGAGATGATCTGGGCTGTCCTGGCAGCCTTCAATAAGTCCTAAAAAGCCCCTGAAACCCCCCCCCCCCCCAAATCAGGTGGGGGAGCCTCACCCCCTCAATGCGAGGCCAGGGGTATTTGGGCACAGTGTTCCTGCAGCAGTGGGTGGGACCAGGGGATTTGCTCTGCCCATGGGCGGGGGTGGCAGGATGAGCCCCCCTGCGCAGGCAGGTCGCACGCTCCTCCAAAGGCCAGTGCCTTCGGGGAGAGGTGGTGGTGGCTCCTTTGCTCCCTTTCCCGTGCTCCTTGCCTGTGGACTTCCTTCCCAGGCCCGTGCAGAGCTGGGAGGTGGCAGAGCCCAGCACCGCCCCTGTGTGCAGGAACCGAGCTGCTCCGGTGGGCCAAGCCCTGGCAGAAACGGGGCTGTGGAGCTGGCGTGCCGGCTTGTCCAGCTGCCTCCACGGCTCCCTCTTCCACACCCAGGTCTTGCCTTTGAGCTGCCCGGGCAGCACGGATTCCCTTACGGAGCAGGCTGACGCCCTCCCAGGGTGGGGTATGGGCAGGGAGAGGCCGTTTCAGGGGTGTCCGGCAGCTGGGCCCACCCTGTGCCCTGGCTGGTGGGCGGCAGCCCCAAGCCCTTGCCACGTCTCGCTGTGAGGAGCAGCTCAGCAGAGCGCGGGGGCCTGTCCCGGCTGTGCCCCCATTGTGCACCTGCTCACTCTTGGAAGAGGGAAAGTTAAACGGGGATTTATTTTTCTTGTTCTTACCCCCCTGCCCTTCCTCCACCCCTTCACCCTCCTGTCGTTCATTTAAACGTTTCTCTGTAGCTCGAGGGGTTCCGGAGTGTCTCAGTCTCTCGGCGGTACCTGCGGTGGCTCCGGCCGCCCGTGCTGGCTGGCGCTGGAGGGGGCGGGGGCGAGCGGGGGTGTGTGTGTGGGGAGGGGGTCTCTGGGTCCCCCGAGGTGCCGGTGGCACTCGTGTCGTGGACTTGCGGGCGGTCCCGGCTGCAGCCCCCTGCCCGCCCGCGGCCGTGTGCCTGCGGGGCGGGGGGGCGAGTCCTGTCCCCGCCCTGCGCGGCCCAGCCCCGGGGGCACCTCGGGCTGCGGGTGGCAGCACCCCGGGGGCCGTTTGCCTCCCCGCGGGGTTGTCCCCGCCCGGCACCCGTCCGCACCGTGGGGTGTCCCATCCCCGGTGCATGGGGGTGCTGCCCGGGGGTCCCCAAAACCTTCGCGCAGCGGTGCCTCGTCTCGTGTCCCGTCCCCCCCGCCCCCCCCCCCCCGTGCCTCGGTCGGGGCCGGCGCTGCGGCGCGGTCGCTCCCGGCAGCGGCAGGCGCACACGGACCGGGCCGGGGCAGCAGCCGGTGCCTTGGGGACCCCCGGCAGCGCAACGGGGGCTTCCGCTGCCAGGACCCGCCCCCTCTTTCCGGGGGGCGGGGCCACGCCCCTCAGCTCCTACCGGGGGAAAGCGCCGCGCTGGGCGGGGCGGGGGTGCTGCAGCCCGGCCCTCTGCCCCGCCCACGCGGTGCTGCCTCACTTCCCATTGGTCAGTGGTCCCTCCAGGGGTACCGTAAACTGCCCCGCCCACCGCGGGCGCTGGTTGGTTGGGTATGATGTCACCGTCGCCACCTCCCTGTGCCCATTGGGCAGCGCGATTGCCTGTCAGGCTGTTGAGGCGTTAGGGGGCGGTTGCGGCCATTTTGGAGGAGAGCGCGGGGCCGGACGGAGCGGAGGAAGCGCGGGGCGCGGAGGGAGCGCGGAGGCTCCCCGCCCCCCCCCCCCCCGCCATGGCAGCCCCGCTCGGTAGCGGCGCCCGCGCCGAGGAGACTGGGCAAGAGAAACAGGTGGGGAACCCTGGCGTGGGCCCGGCCGGATCCCGTTGGTTTGGCCGCACGTCGCTCTTCACAGCCTTGTGCGCGGATTGGCTGTTTCTGTTTTCCGTCTAATGAGTGCTGGTCTCTCATTGGCTGTAGGGCTGGTGAGGGTTGGACTTCCGGCAGGACTGGAGGGACAGCTCGGTCTCCATGGCGGCGTGGGGGGTGCGTGGGGGCTTGTGGGATACCGGGGGTGGGGGGCCCTGGGGGGAGGGGGCGGCGCGATGGGGGTGTCCTGGGGGGGCGCTCGGGGCGGGAGGGGGCTTGTGGGTGCTGGGGGTGCCTGGGCCGAGGGGGGGCTGTGGGGTCGCGCCCCGCTAGCGAGGGGCCGGGCCTGGCTGCCCCGCCAGCAGCCGGGGGCGGCCCTTTCGGGCAGCGGCCTGCCGGGGCGCGCACCCCCCGCCCCCGGGTTTCCCCCTTGGACCACGGCGGGAGCTGAGTGAAGGAGCGGCGAGCGCTGGCTGCGGTTTGTTGGCCGCCGCGGTGGGGCAGAGCTGCCTGCGGGCGTCGGGGGAGCCGGGCCGGCGGCGAACGGCGGGGCTGGGCGGCGGCTGCTGCCCCCGGGGGTTGCCTGAGCCCCCTCGGGGCCGCCGCACCCGCTCCAGGGCGCGGGCAGAGCCGCTGCTGCCGGCCGCCTTCAGCCGCCCCCCTGCACCCAGCGTGGCCTCGCTCGGACGTCGCAGCGGGAGAAGCTTTTTTCCCCTTCCCCGGTGTTTAAGCCCTGGAGGTGGCGGCGGCGGAGGCGGTGGGCGCTCTCCCGTGGTCGAGGGACGCGATGGGAGGCCCCGCCGTGGGCGGCCCCGGGATCCGCTGGCAGGTGTTAAGGACGCGGCGTTGGGTGCTGCAGGAGACCTGGTGGGCGAGCAGTGGGGTGCAGCGGCGCCCCCCAGGCATTGTGGGAGAGACTGGGTGACGGGAGCCGGTGGCGCTTGCGGCCGGGCAGGGAGGAAGGAGATTTGGAGATGGAGAGCGGAGGAGAGCAGGCTGAGGTGATGACAGGGCCGCAGGGGGCAAACTCCCTCCTCGACCCGTCTGATGTTGGGGCTCACGGGGTGCCTGGCTCTGTGGCGGGGCTGAGTGGCGCGCCACGGCTGCGGCTCTTCTTCCTGGAGCTGTCATGGAGACGGGTAAGAGGATCCGCGCTCCTTCAGGCCGTGTGTGGGCGAAGCCCTGCAGCATGCAGGAGCTGAAGATCGTGACGAGACTCTCAGCACCTTCCCCCGCCTTCGCTCCCCCCGTTCCATCCCCTGGGGACCCCCATGAATGGGGGCGTGTGGAGGAGCCTGCGCGGTTGGGGCTGCGAGTGGGATGTGCTGAGCCTGCGCGTCACGCTGCTGCTCCCAGCTCCAGTTGTCCCAGTTTTGACTGTCAGGAGCTGCCATTAACTCAGGTTTGCTTTGTCTTTTCAAGACACGGCTGAGGAGCCCTCTCATGGCAGCCTTTGCAGGCGTGCTCTCGCAGCCTTTGCGGGGAGCTGGCCCCCGGGCTGCAGCCACCGTGCCCAGAGCTGCTGCCCCGGCTCAGCACCAGTGGAAGATCACGTTGGAAACCTCTTGCAGTGCTGGCGGCGCTTTCCAACCCGGGGCTCGCGGGCTCCAGCTCTGCTTTTGGAGACCTGGGAAGTGAAGTCCCGGCAGTTGAACGCACAGGAGCACATCCCCTTCACGCCACCAGGCCAAGCTTCAACGCCTCGTCCTTGGGGAGCCCGGGTTGTCCATCCCACCCCCCACCCCCCCCCCCGTGTGATTGCCAGCTGCACCCTGCCAGCTTGCTGGTCCTGTCCGATGCCGAGGGCCTTCCCACTTCACCGATGGGGTGGAGGTTCATGGTGGCGGCGTTCTGCCATGCGTATGGCGTGGAGCGTGCCGTCTCTGGTGGGCTGGGAGCAGCGCAGGACCTCAGCACCGGACAGAAGATGCACACGGCATCCATCGGTGCAGCCGGGCTGGCAGGAGCAGAGATGCTGCTGGAAAGGGAACGGTGATTAAAAACACCCCTTGCTGACATCCTGTGAAACGGCGGCTTGTGCTTGCGCAGTGGCTTGGCCCAAGGTAGCCGCTGGTGGAAGTGGCTGGTGGTGACGTGTTCCCACTGGAGCTGGGCTGGTGGCCAGCCAGAACTTGGCCTGGCCGTGGGTGAGGCTCTCCAGGCCCTGCAGGGACCCTGACTCTGTCCCACCCCAGACTGAACCTGTCCCCCGGCCTGCAGCCCTTCCCTGGAGCGGGGGGCATGCGCCTCCCTGAAGAGAGAGGCTGGTGGTTGGGGAGCAGATCCCAGGCCCTGCACTGGGAACCCCCCTTTGGGCATCGTTATTGGCTGATGCTTCTTCGGTAGCTGGGCTGGGGGGTTCTGCTGAAGGGCCAGGCGACAAGTGGGGCCTGGCACCTGCTGCCACAATAGGCCCCAGGGGTCCCAGGCTTCAAGCGAGCAGGGAGGCTTCCCAAAATATCCTGAAACTCCTGTGGCTGTGAAATAGGTGCTAAAATGCTGCTTTGCTGCCTGTGCTGGTTGTCGTTCCCAGTGAGTGGGTTTTGGAGCAGAAGGGTTTCTTCTGGCGCAGCAAGGCTGAACCCTCTCAGCGCCGCAGCCCGTCGTGCTGGGCAGCTCTGGACCGATGTCTGTCAGTGCTGCTCTGACGTGTCACTTTTTGGGGAAGGCACTGGTCCAGCAGCGGTTTGCGGTGACGTTTGAAGCCCCGTTTGCAAAGCCAAATGTTGGCGCAAGCGCCTGCGGGGGCTCCCGTCTGGGAAGGAGGCAGGGAGAGGGTCTCTGCCTGTTTCCACAGGTACTGGAGGGAAGAGTTGTTTCTGGCTGGGAAAGTGTTTATAATATTCTTTGAGTGTGTCTGGATTTTCCAGGGGACCACACCTTGCCCGGCAGGGGGTTTGGACGTGCTGCTGAATGTTATGTTACAGCATCGCAGGTGTGTGTTTTTCTGTGGTGCTGAAGGGCTTTCCACCCCCCTCTGTTTTTCAGGACACCCAGGAGAAGGAAACTGTCACCCCTGAGAGAGCAGAAGAAGCAAAACTGAAAGCCAAGTACCCCAACCTAGGCCAGAAGCCTGGAGGCTCCGACTTCCTCATGAAGAGACTGCAGAAAGGGGTATTTATTTCTCAGCCGTGGCTTGTGCGTGTCCTCTCCTCCCTCAATGGCACAGGCAGCCAAGCTGCAACCAGGCCAGGGGAATCACACCAAAATTCCCTGGACCAAAAAGCCTGTTAAGCCCATGGGCCAGGCTCCTTTCAGTGCCTGCGCTGGACGTGGCACCCAGTGGGCACAAGCCCAAAGCAGTGAGGGCTGCCGTGGTCAAGCAACAAGGGCTTGTTCCTGCTCAGAACCCAAAAGGTGCCGCCTCCTGGGTGGTTTTGCTCTGCCTATGTCCCCCAGGGGTGGATCCCACCCTCTCCTCCACGCTCTGGCCTGAAACCTGGGCTCTAGAGGCGAAACAAGTGCATAAATCCCCCCCCTGCCCGCTGCTGCGCTCCCTGGGGTTCCGTGGGCCGTAGAGCTGCTGTGGGCCTGAGTTTTTCTGCCTGGTCTGCACTTCACCTGGGTTGTGGGCTGGTGCGAAGGGCACTGAGAATGCCAGCGAGTCAGCTGGCTGTATCGCCGTTGCTAAAGCCAACCCTCTGACTGTGCTCCCTGGAAACGTAACTAAATCCCTCTCCGAGAGCCATCTGTGGCCTGCTTGGGCTGGCACTGCTGGCGCTGCTCCTCGCAGAGGCTGCTGCAGAAAACATAAATCCCTCCTGAGCTGCTGGCAGCCGGCGCCCACGTGCCTTCCCCAGCTCTGAACACAGGGTGTCTCCGTGTCACAGGGTTTGGCTCTGTCCTGCCACTTCCCTTTCAGCCTGTGCTGACAGCTGTCCCCTCTGCCCCAGCAGCCACCAGGTGCCCTCACTCTCACTGTTGACGTGATCACTGGGGCTGTTGCTGTCTGTACCAGCTCCTCAAGCAGGCACGGAAGGGAGCGTTGTTTAACGGCTTGGCGCTGAAGCGGGGAAGGGCTTTGCGTTGTGACTGGGCTCACTGGGGCCTGACGGTGCACCAGGGCACAACTGGGTGCTTCAGAGCTCCTTGTGCCCACCAAAGCCCTGGCTGCAGCGCCAGCACCAGCTCTGCCGTGGTGTTCAGCCTTTCTTACGCCGCCGCAGGGCGTGAAGGAGCACAGAGTCCCATGGTGACGGGTGCGATAAGGGAGCAAAACGCCCTTTGAACACAGGTTGTCCTCCGGCCGCGCCTTCGCAGGCGCTTCCCTGCATCATGTCAGCTCCTGGGAGCCTGGACAGGCCAGTGAAGGCCTTGGCGCCGGCCAGGCTGTGCTCCCTGCGGAGAAAATCCTGCCCCTGTCACACCAGCTCGTCTGTTCACCAAACCAGAATAAACTGCATTGGCAAACGTCTGCCAGCTTGGCCACCGCGGCTGAGCCTGCGTCTGGAGGCGTCTGCTGACGTGGCCGTGCCTGCGCTCAGCGCTCTGGGTGTCTCTGAATCCCTGTTACGCTGAGTGTGGTGCAAGGGCTGAGCAGGACAAACCTGGTCTTTACCCAGCAAGCGCCACACCGCGCAGCCAAAGGTCGCGGGTGACCAACAGCCAGACGTGGGGTGAAGGGCGAAAGGGCACCCGGGTGTCTTGAGTCACACCGGCAGCTGCCGTGGGGCACAGCTGCTTCCAGCTGGGGCAGCTCCGAGTCACTCTGGGGTTTGTGGGTGGGTGCTAAAGGCCTTTTAAGTCAGGCCAAGCTCCCTTGCTTGGATTTTCCCCTTGTGTGATGGTTTTGTTACCTGGTTTGGAGCATCCCTGGCAGCTCCTTAAAGGATCGTATTTGTGGCCAGGCATGTGTGTCACAGAATCACAAAATGGTTTGGGTTGGAAGGGACCTCAAAGATCATCTGGTTCCAACCCCCCCGCCATGGCAGGGACACCTCCCACCAGACCAGGTTGCTCAAGGCTCCATCCAACCTGGTCTGGAACACTGACAGGGATGGAGTATCCACAGCTTCCGTAGGGAACCTGTTGCAGTGTCTCGCCACCCTCAGGGTGAAGAACTTCTTCCTTGTATCTAGTCTAAACCTGCCCTCTCCCAGCTTCCAACCATCACCCCTTGTCCTGTCACTGCAGGCGCTTGTCAAAAATCCCTCCCCAGCCTTCCTGTAGGCCCCTTCAGGGACTGGAAGGGCACTCTGAGCTCTCCCAAGAGCCTTCTCTTTTCCAGGCTGAACAAGCCCAACTCTCTCTGCCTGTCCTCATAGGAAAGGTGTTCCAACCCTCTGACCATCTTGGGAGCCCTCCTCTGGACCTGCTCCAGCAGCTCCGTGTCTGTGTTGTGTTGGGGGCTCCAGAGCTGGAGGCAGCCCTGCAGGTGGGGTCCCACGAGGGCAGAGCAGAGGGGCAGAATCCCCCCCCCTCGACCTGCTGGCCACACTTCTCTTGATGCAGCCCAGGAGACAGTTGGCTTTTTGGGCTGCAAGTGCCCACTGTTGGCTCACGTTCATCTTGCCACCCACCAGCCCGCGCAAGTCCTTCTCCGCAGGGCTGCTCTCCATCTGCTCCTCGCCCAGCCTGTGTCTGGGCTTGGCATTGCCTCGACCCAGGTGCAGGACCTTACGCTTGGCCTTGTTCAGCTCCATGAGGTTTGCACAGGCCCACCTCTCCAGCCTGTCCTGGTCCCTCTGGGTGGCATCTGTCCCATCCCACTCGGTGGGTTTCAGTCTTTCTTTCCTCCCCCATACCCTTCCTAACAATTTTAAATCTTCCATAGACATCCCTTCTCTGTTCCCTCCCTCCCTAGCTGATTCCTGAAGGAAACGGAGCAGGACCCCCATTTCACTTTGTCGTTACCCCAGAGGTGTTTGTTTTCTAATCTCTTCATTGCCCAGGAGGGTGGTGCTGACAAACCAACCCCCATTTCCCTGCTGTAAGCTACGGGGTCATTCACTCGTTCTCCCCAAGTTTGTCAGGAATCAAATACCTCCTCCCCTTCCGTGTGTCGATTTAACCTGTCAGCTGTCGAGCCTTCCGCCCTCGTTTTATCTCTTAGTTGGTCTTGTAGTTGTAGGCAGAGACCTGCAGTGAGTCGGGCAGTCCCCATGTTAACGGGGTCATTCTGTCAGGATCTGCCTTTAACAGCACGGGGGAGCACATTTTAGGGTCCAAAAGTCTAGAATTAATCAATTGTGAACATGCCGACCTGTGTGTCGACTCCTTGAACTGACCCGGGCCCCTCGTGGGGATCATCAGGGGGTCTCCCCGGTTGAGGAGGTCTGTGCCCCCGGCCCAACAGGCAGCCCTCTGGGTAACTGACCACGAGGCTCTTCGGTCCCCCTCAATTCTCAGAAACTCTCCGGGCCCCCAGTACCCTCGGGCCTCTTCCTCACTCAGATTTACTGGGTCACCCCCAGCGGTTGATGCTCCGCACACACAGACTGCAGGTGACTCCTGGGGATGGCGGCTCGATGGCTCTCGAACGTTTGTCAGTTCGGCAGCACTGCAGGGCGTTTCTGTAGGGGTCCTTGTCCCCAGGGAATCACTCCCTCCATCGAACTGGCACTCTGTGTTAATAAGGGCTCTCATCCAGGGAGATTTGCTTCTCTCATCTCCTCCCAAGGACAACGGGGGGATACTTTTTCCTCAACCACAGCTTCTCCCTTTGCCAGGGTCCCCTGCCCCGAGGAGCTTTCCAAATCGCCCTGGGCTGCAGGGAGGTCGAGCTGTAGCTCCTTCTCCCGCTCATATGCACTTTGCAAGTGTTTTGTCAGGGTGTAATTCTTTTCTCTCTCCCTGTTTAATTCACCTTGTAGTTGTTTTTACTAAGTTTTGTAAGGACTCAGTTGTTTCTCTTTCAGCACATTTGGTGATGCAGTTATCTTTCTGGGCTGCCAGGAGGGAAGCCCCCAGTGCTCCACACGCTGTCGCTTTCCTTTGTCCCGGCTTCGATCTGTTTTCCTCAGCCAAACCCTTTACCCGCTCCGCGACACCCGGAGGTGACCGCCAGCGTCCCTCAGCCCAGCTCTGCCCTCGGGGCGTCGGGCAGGCCGTGTGTTCCGTGGGGGCTGCACCCAGGAAGCTGTGACCACGGGTCAGAGAACTCAGGCTCGGCCGATTCTCTGTTCTCCTTTCCCGAATCCTGACTCGGGATCCCTTCCCCTTTGAGAGAGGACTCTTTCCGTGACAGCAGTTAAAATGTCCCGTCCCACTCGGTGGGTTTCGGGGTAGGTGAATCTTTTGTATCCTCCCTTTTAAAAGGGGTTTTCCTCTGCACGGCAGAGACCCTTTGCCGGGCAAAGGGAGCGAGTTCATAACCCTCTTTGGTCAGTAGACTGGCAGCAGTAACACACTTTATTAGGAATATTTCACAGTTTAGATAATAGTACTGTTTCACAGATCAGATAAAGGTGTGGCTTTCCCTAATTTAATAATATGGAGAGAGAAGAAAGAGAGTGGAAAAGAGAAATAAAGAGAGAAAGAAAGATCACCACTCCTGGGGTCCAGTGATGTCTCACAGGTCCGGTCTGGTCTTTGGTTCTTTGGGGGTGGGTGCACTCCTGCGTCTTGATTATTGGTACTTTTATTGCCTCTTGCCATTCATATTCATGAGTCCTCTTCACGTTATCCCCTCCTCTTCTTGCTTTCCATGCCAATTAGGACACAGGCGCAGTATACAACATCTTGGAGGCTCCAAGGGGGTGCTGTCCACTGTAGATAAGGCAGTGGACTTCCTCACGTCCAGCGTCCACTTGTAGATAAGGGATTGGCCCTGCGCAAGTCCAGAAACACCCCTCTTCTGCAGGGCTTGTCCGTTTGGATAGAGGAGGTTGGGTCACTGCTCCAACTGAAGTCCCTTTTATCGATCGCCCCAACTACAGTTTCTGAAGGAGAACACCGCTCCACCCTCCTATCTCCGAGGAGGGAGCACTGCTCCACCTTGGCAGGGCTCGTTCCCTCCCTGGGGCAGGCTGCCCTGCAAAGCAGGCCGGGGTCAGGGCTGGGAGATGACACTTGCACTGTAAAACAGGTTTGTTCAAGACACGTACATAAAATCTGCAAAACAGGTTGTTTAAGGCAAGAAAAATCAGACTGTCCTTCACAGGACATCCCTTCCCTGCAGCGTGTCGACCTCACCACACAGCTTGGTGTCATCGGCAAACCTGCCGAGGGGGCACTCGATGCCACCGTCCGTGTCGCTGGCAAAGATGTTAACGAGCACCGGTCCCTGAGGAACACCGCTTGTCACTGCTCTCCCCTCCGACATCGAGCCATTGAGCGCAACTCTTTTGAGTGTGACCTTCCAGCCAATTTCTTGGCCACCGAGTGCTCCATCCGTCAAATCCATGTCTTTCCAATTCGGAGACCAGGATGTCCTGCAGGACAGTGTCGAAGGCTTTGCCCAAGTCCAGACAGACAACATCATTTGCTCTTCTCGTCAATTGATGCTGTAACTCCATCACAAAAGGCCACCAGATGTTGGTTGCCACCAACCACCTCCATGTTTTCCATGTGCCATAGCAGAGCCTTCAGGAGGATCTGCTCCATGATTTGCCAGGCACAAGGTGAGACTGACTGGCCTGTAGTTGCCCGGGTCTTCCTTTTTTCCGTTTTTGAAAATGGGGCTGATGTTTCCCCTTTTCCTCTCAGTGAGCACTTCACCAGACTGCCTTGACTTCACAAATATGATGGGAAGTGGCCTGGCAACTTGGTCTGCCAGTTCCCTCAGGACCCGTGGATGGATCTCATCAGGTCCCATGGACCTGTACACCTTCAGCTTCCTCAGATAGTCACGAACCTGCTCTTCACCTACAGTGGGTGAATCTTCCTTCTCCAGTCCCCGCCTTTGGCTTCTGCACCTTGGACAGTGCAGCTGGAGCCCTTGCCGGTGAAGACTGAGGCAAAGGAGTCATGGAGAACCTCAGCCTTCTCCATGTCCCTCGTGACCGGTTCTCCTGTTTCCTTCCGGAGAGGGCTCACAGCTTCCCTAGTCTCCTTTTATCACTGACATACCCGTAGCACTTTTTCTTGTTACCCCTGTTGTCCCTGGCCAAATTTATTCTGTCTGGGCTTTAGCTTTCCTTACCTGATACCTGCTCGGACAACTTCTTTGTATCCTTCCCAGTCTACCTGTCCTTTCTGCCACTTTCTGTAACTTCTCTTTTTGTCTTCAAGTGTGTCCAGGAGTTCCCTGTTCATCCACGCCGGCCTCCTGGTGGTCTTGCCTGTCTTCCTCTCTTTTGGAAGGCGTTGCTCCTGGACTCAGAGGAGGTGGTCCTTGAATATGGACCAGCTTTCTTGGGCCCCTCTCCCCTTCAAGGCTTCATCTCGTGGCACTCCACCAAGCAGATCCCTGAGAGGTCAGAGTCTGCTCTCTTGAAGCCCAGAGGAGTGACCTTGCTGCACATCCTCCTTGTTGCCCTGAGGATCCTGAATTCTATATTTCACGATCACCGCAGCCAAGGCTTCCCTTGAGTTTCATATTAGCCACCAGCCCCTCCTTGCTGGTGAGAACAAGGCCCAGCACGGCACCCTTTCCCACTGGTTTCTCTACCACCTGGAGAAGGAAATTGTCGTCAATGCATTCCAGGAACCTCCTGGTTTGCTTGGGCCCTGCTGTGCCTTCCTTCCAACAGATACCCGGGTGATTGAGGTCCCCCATGAGGACCAGGGCTTGTGAACATGCAGCTCCTCCTGTCTGTCTACAGAGGGCCTCGTCCAGTCGGTCATCCTGGTCGGGTGGCCTGTAGCAGACCCCCACTATGATACCATCTTCCTCTGCCTTTCCTCTAACCCTGCCCCGTAAGCTCTCGGTCAGCTCCTCACCCATCCC
Source organism: Leptosomus discolor (assembly GCF_034619465.1). Taxonomy (NCBI): domain Eukaryota; kingdom Metazoa; phylum Chordata; class Aves; order Leptosomiformes; family Leptosomidae; genus Leptosomus; species Leptosomus discolor. Next base: position 3,009,621 of record NC_141416.1, read on the forward strand.
CAGGCCAAGCTCCACGGCCTCCAGCTGGTCCTCGACATAAAGGGTGACACCCCCTCCTCTTCTCCCCTGCCCTGAAGAGCCTGTTCCCGTCTGTTCCTCCACCCCGGTCATAGGAGCTGCCCCACCACGTCTCAGTGACGCCTGTAACATCACAGCCTTGTAGACGTGCACACACCTCCAGCTCCTCTGGGTTGGCTAGCCTTTGTCCAAAGATGTTCTCCCCCTTCTCTGAGAGATGTACCCCACCAGCCCCCAGGAGACCAGGTTTCTCACAGGGAGTCCCGTGGTCCAAGCAGCCGAAGCCCTGCCTGTGGCACCACTCCTTCTGCCGTTTGTTGATTTTCCTGATCCTGTCGGCTCTTACCTTTGAGTGGGAGGATTGATGGAAAGATTACCTGGGCCCCAAGTCCTTCACTGCCTCGCCTGGGGCTCTGTAATCCCTCTTGATGCTCTGGAGATTGCTTCTGGCTGCGTCACTGGTGCCCATGTGAAACAGCAGCGATGGCTAGCAGTCCGTGGGATGTGCCAGGTCTGGTGGTCTCTCTGTGACATCCCTAATGCTAGCCCCTGGTAAGCAGCAAACCTCTCTGGACAGCGGGTCGGGTCGGCAAATGGGTGCCTCAGTACCCCTCAAAAGAGGGTCTCCCACTGCTATTACCTGTCCCTTTTCTTGGTGGCACTTGTTGTAATCCGGGGAGCTGATCTAGCTGCCTTCCCCAGCTCTGAGGCGTTTTATTTCATCCTTTTTTCCCTCTTCATTCTGCAGAGCCATGAAGCGGTTCTGCAGGGGCACCTCAGGCTTTGAGGGAGGCTTCTTCCCCCTCCTGGATCCTACCTGCACCAGTTCCCAACCCGCAGTGTTATTGGCCTCCCCCATATCTCTGCTGTGTCTCCACGCTCTCGCAAATCAAAGTAACCCAAACTCCTCTCCTTCTTCCAGCAAAAATACTTCGATTCTGGTGACTACAACATGGCCAAGGCAAAGATGAAGAACAAGCAGTTGCCAAGTGCGGGGCCAGACAAGAACCTGGTGACAGGAGACCACATCCCGACGCCGCAGGACCTCCCGCAGAGAAAATCCTCGCTTGTAACCAGCAAGCTGGCAGGGTAGCCCGTGCTCACAGGCTGGGTTTTTTTCCTATTTTCTTTTTTTTTTTTTTTTCTTTTGGCTAAATGGATTGAACTTCACTGTACCATAGGGATGGGAGCACCAGAATCCACATAGTTATTTGAGTATTTACAGCAAACACACACCAAAACCGAGAAGGGGAGCGAGAGGTGTCAGTAGCCCGGGACGCACAGGCAGGTTTGAGCGGGACGTTCCTTTTAGCGAGTCGGTTTGCTGCCTTAATTTTCATGCGGTTCGAAGCCCTCCTGGCTTGCAGAGCCACTGGAGTGCTGCCTCCTCGCTGGGAGAGTCAAGCGGCCTCGGGAGAAGCAGGAAAGCGCTCAGAGGAGCTGCTTGCTCTTTGCTTGGCACCGGGTAGGAGGGGGAGAGCTCAGAGCTGTGGCGTGGGAATGCCCTTCAGGTGTTGGGTGTCTGCAGAGGAAGAACCGGCTGGGCAAAAGGTGTGATACGTGCTCTGGATGTTTAGTTAGGTGTGTGCATTAGAGCTTTGAAGTGAAGAAATTAGCTGATACACAAAAAATGAGGTGGCTGTGTTGCTGGGCTGAGCTGCCTGGGCTCTGTCCCCTGCTTGCCCAGAGCAGCGGCGCTCACAGGAGGGGACGGCGCGTCCACGGGCTGCGGGAGAGGGGCCAGGCGGTGTTTGAAACGGTCCCCGTGGCCTGGAGCCGCGACGAGGCATTTGCTGTTTCGGGGGTCGAGCCCCACTGCAGCTGCACCCCGCGTGTGGCTGTGACGGAGGGGCACGGCGTGAGGCTCGCTGCTGCCCCAGGGCTTTGGGGGCCGTTTCTCTCTCCCTGGTCGGTTCTGGCCAACGAGGCCATCTGCCGTGGGGGGGGTGAGAGGTGGCTCCTCTCCCGGCTGCCGGGCCAAAGGTGGTGAGCCCAGTCCCACCAGCAGCAGGGCGCTGGGGACGCAGGAGAGCGTGGCCCGGCAGGACGAGCCCTGCCTGCTGCCTGCAGCCCCTGCCTGACACCTGCAGCCCCTGCCTGACGCCCAGGCTTTGACGCTTGCAGAGCGGAGGCCGGCAGCAGCCGGTGAGGTGGATGTGAGCTGTTGGAGCTGAGCTCTGGAGGGAGAGAGGCAGGACTGGGAATAACCACCTGGAAGGGAAAAAATCACCGGAGACAGTGTGGAGAGTAGGAAGAGAAGAGCATAGAGGCAAACCCGTGTTGACCGTGTTAGGCACCCCAAGCTTGGATTTCTTTCTTTCTCCTGTTGTTTTTTTGTTTCTTTTTGCCTTTTCTTTGTTCCAGGCCTAAAAAAAAAGCAAAACAAAACCCCCCAAAAGGTCGGTGTGATGGCTGCAACCTGCAGAAGGACGTGCACACTCTCTGCGTCTGCTGCCTGCTCCTCGTTGCAGCAGAGACGCAGCAGCCTCCGTCCTGAGCAGCAGCAGGTCTCGGCGTTGCCTGGGCCAGGGCAGTGCTAAACCTACCCAGTTTAGGCCCAGTTTTGACGGCATGTGGGCAAAAGGGAGTGGATTTGACATCGTTATTATTCTTATTTTAGGGATTCCCATCAGAGCAGGAGAAACCGGGGCGGGCAGGCAGAGAGTGCGTCCTTGGCTGCCTGACTCGGGTTTTCCCGAGAACCTGGTTCACTCTTTGCGCTTTCCTGCTGCTGCCTGGGGCGGGGAGCGCGCCGGCGCTTCCCAGCAGAGTGGTTTTGCCAAGGACGTGCTCGAACGCTTGCGTCCACCTTCAGGTGGTTCGGAAGGAGCCAGCCCCAGCCCTGCTCGTCGGGGCCCCGGGAGCGAGGGGCTCTCTCGCTGGCCCGGTGGCCGCAGGGGACGGTTGTCTCTTCGTGCTGTGAGCGAGGAGCGTAGTGGGGGTGGGGGCTGCCCACTTGTAACCACTGCTCCGTGCTTCGGTCTCCGTCACCTTTCCAGACCCTGTGTGACCTGGCCGGGGCAGCGCTGGCAGTGGCTGTGCAACCTCCTTGGATGTTCTGCTAGAGTCTGTCCCAGCCATGTTGTAAATAGATATGAATCATATATATAAAAAAATATATAATTTTTTTACATGTTCATCTCTCCTCTCTGCTAGAGTGCTACGCTTGCTTTTGTTTTTTTTTAAAAAAAGAGGAAATACAGTGAAGAATGCAACGGGGCGTTGCAGCGTGGGGGCTGCCCCTGTGCTGCGGGAGGGCAGAGGGAGGGGACAGGTCTCCAACCACGTCTTTCCCCCGTTTTCCGGAAATGCCGGGCGTGCTTGCGCAGGAGGGGGAAGCGATGGTGACGACACAGGATGAGAAGGTTCCATCCAAGGGGAGCAGCCATGGGAGCGGGGTTATTTCCATTCCACCCCCGGAGCCAGGCAGGCAGCGAGGGGGTGATGATGATGCTGTGTGCCCCCCTGCCCGCCTCGCCCAGGAGGGGGTGCCGTGGGAACCGCCCTGGATCTCGGAGGCATTCGCGTTCTCCTCCTCTGCTCCTCATCAAGTGTGCCCACAAGGATGAGGCTGGTTGTGGTGGGGGGGCGTGATGCCCCCAGGGCTGTTGGTGTGAGCCAGCGGGAGGAAGGACACCCTGAGCACCAACTATCGGGGTGTCTGAGGGACTTGTGCAGCTCGAGCAAGGCCATCAAAGTGCAGCTCCGGTGGGACAGAGGGCACAGAGGCTTGGGGTTTCGTTGAGGCGGGGAAGGCAGGTGTGGCCCTGCTCCTGCACCCCAGGGGTGGGCACCGAGTGGGAGAGGGCATGTGGAGAGACCCCAACGGGCCTCCGCAAAATTGCTTGAAGTCCCTGCCCTTTCTTCCTCCCCCTCCTCCTCCAGGGCTCATTTTGGCCACTGCTGTGCAACACCTCCCCTCCCGGGGAGGTGAGCAGTGTGGCACCCTCCTCTGTGGGCTCTGGGGGGGCTGTGGAGCGTGTGGGGGGCTACCCCCCCGAAATAAAGCCATGGGGTGCAGGGGGGCTTCATCCCCAGCTGTAGGGAGAGCTGCCCCCCCCCCCCGCAGTGGCCTGTCAGGTTGCCTGGGGCTGTCCCCCAGCAGCAGGGCTACGGGCTGCGCAGGGGGCCAAGCCCTGGCAGGGGGGCTGTGGGCTGTCCCCTGGTGGGGGGTGCATCAGGTGTGGGGGGGGGGGGGGGGCTGGGGGGGGCATGGGGTCCATCCCGTCGTGCAGCCACAGGGGCCAGAGGCCAAGCGGGGCTTAGCAGCCACCTTGGCTCACAGGGAGACTCGGGGGGGAGCCCAGCGGGAGGTGGTTTTTATCCTCCTGCCTTCAAAGCAAATCCCTGCCCCACCTCCGTGCCGTGGGGCAGGGGGTCCTGGCGCCCTCCCCGGGGGTCAGGGCTGCCCCACAGTGACGTCTCCCCACAACGCCCCACTGCGGCTCCCTCTGTCCCCACTGGCAGCCATCCTGGCAGCGTTAACTCTGGGGTTTTCGGCCGTGACGTCACACATCGCCTTCCCATGTCAGCCCAGCCGATGGTGTCACCGGGGTGGGCTGCTGTTCACACCAACCCACTGACCCTCGCTGGGGCTGCCTGAAGCCTCTGTGCTGTCTTTCCCCACCCCCCCCCCTCCCCGGCCATTTCATAGCCCCTCGAGCCCACCCCACGGCGGGGGCCAGGGCTGGGTGTTTGCACAGGGACGCGCTGTTCCAGCCCGGTGCCAAGTATGTGCCGGTGTTTGTTTGTGCTCTAAAGCTTGGCACTGCTGGGAAAATATGTGCCGGGCGCTGCCCCAAGCTGCCGGAGCAAGCCGAGCTCGCCTCTGTTATTGCTCCGGGTGCCAAGAATTCGCTTCCTGACAAGGACACATTCCTTGGGGCCAGGGGAAGGATTTTGAGGGGGCCAGCTTTCGTCTTGCTGAACCGCAGTGCAACCCAGTCATGCTCTGACCCTGGTTTGTAGGGGTGGCAGCTGGGAGAGGGTGTGAAGGGTCACCTGCGGTGGATGCACGTCCCAGATTCTTGCAAGATCTGGGACAAAGAGCAACTCGGGGCACTTGGGATGGGGCTGTACCCTGCCCTCCCCACAGCTTCCTCCTTTGCTGTTCCTGCCAGTACGTGGTGATGCTCAGGACGGTGACAGAGACTTGGGGTTGCTGCAGTTTCTGTCCCCAAAAATCCTCACCAGAGAGGGGCTCCTTCACGGTGGCAGGTCCCTGCGTCCTTGCTGCCTGCCTGGAGCAGAAGGACCCGTTTGAGGAGCTGTGCTGGCATTCCCTCCCCACATCTGGGGTTCCCCCCCACCCCCCACATTCCAAGGCACCAGGATCGCCGGGAGTTTCCCGGGTCCCTGTCGCAGAGGGGTTCAGCAGCGAGCCGCCTGCCTGCCCCAGGAGGGGAAACCAGACACCCCCGCTGTGACCCCTGGCCACTGTCTCGCTCTCGTCACGCCTCAGTTGGGTGACGCCGTGGCGCCTTGGCCGGGTGATGCGGGGCTGATGTCACCTTCCCAGGTGGGGGCCGGGGCTCCGCTGCCACAGGATGTTCCGGTGGCCTTTGGACAGAGCGGTGACACAGAGGGGTGTCAGCACGCACCCCTGGCGTCGCCGGCCTGGGCTGCCGCCTGTGCGCCACGAGGGCCACAGGGAAACCCTTTCCTGCCTTCAGAGGAGGTAATGGGGGGGGGGGGGGGGGTGTGATTTCTGGGGGCCCCAACCCCCAGTTTCCAGTGTCTTGCGTCTGGTTGGGCACAAAAAGGCCTGAGGCTGGAGCGGGTTGAGCTGCGCCGGTGCTTGGCTCTGCAGGCGGAACCCCCCCGTGGGTGAGCTCTGCAGGATGGCGGCGCCCCCGCCCCCACGCCTCTCCCTCCATCCCGGCCTTTCCAAGAGATGGAGCCGGGCGCAGTCCCCCAGACACAAGGGCTATGGCGAAGGGGCCCTCCGAAGACCTCCCTTCCTCACCGCCCTGGAGCCAAGCTGCGGGATTTGCCTCTCCAGGGAGTGTCCGATCCCCCTGCATTGGCACAGAGCCCCACGGCTTCTTCCCCCGCCGAGTTTTGCCCAAGCCAGGGCAGATTTTGAAGGCATCAGGCTCAGCCCCAAGGGGTGAAGGAGGGGCCTGTGGCAAGGGAAGACCAGGACTGCGAGCCAGTGTCCCAACGATGCCGAGACTGGACAAAGCGCCCCCAGGGTGTCCCAGGCGGTGGGTGACAAGGCACAACACACCCCTGGCTGGATCCTGCCCACGGCCCTGAGGGCACGAGCCACAGCCCTCACGGAGCTGGTGGATGGAAGGGGGTTTCGAGTAATGGGAGAGATAAAAGGCAACACACCAGAGCCTGGAAGAGATGGAGCAGTTCCCCATGAATGTCCAGCCAAGCGAGCTGGAGTCAGAGAGGGCTTGAACCAGACAGATCCTGGTGAAATGCTGCGCGGGTGGGAAGTGACCTTGAATCACAGACTGGTTTGGGCTGGAAGGGGCCTTCAAAGCTCTTCTCGTCCAACCCCCCTGCAGTGAGCAGGGACACTTTCAACTAGATCAGGTTGCCCAGAGCCCCGTCCAACGTGACTTTGAAAGTTTCCAGGGATGGGGCATCTCCCACCTCTCTGGGCAGCCTGTGCTGCCACCCCCAGAGTAAAAAGTTTCTTCCTTATATCTAGTCTGAATCTGCCCTCTTTTAGTTTAAAACCATTACCCCTTGTCCTATTGGCACAGGCCCTGCTAAAAACTCTGTCCCCATCTTTCTTATAAGCCCCCTTTAAGCACTGGAAGGGCGCAGTAAGTCTTCCTGGAGCCTCCTCTTCTCCAGGCTGAATAACCCCAACTCTCTCAGCCTGTGCTCACCGGGGAGGTGCTCCAGCCCGCTGAGCATCTTCGTGGCCTCCTCTGGGCCTGCTCAAACAGCTCCATGTCCTTCTGGTGAGACCCCACCTGGAGCACTGCATCCAGCTCGGGGGTCCCCTGCCCATGGCAGGGGGGTTGGAACGAGATGATCTTTAAGGTCCCTTCCAACCCAAACCGTTCTGTGATTCTTACGCTGGGGGCCCAGAGCTGGACACAGCGCTGCAGGGGAGCTCTCGCCAGAGCCCAGCACGCTCTCTGCTCCTGAGCAGCCCTCTCGGTGGGCACCAGCAAAGGCGTCCTGGCTCTCTGTGTGTGCCAGGGCTTCGGTCCCACTGGCTGCACACTCAGGGCCTTGCCAGGGGATGCCTCGTGTTGCAAAAAAACAGAAAGAAAACAGGGGCTGAGGCAGGTGAGGGACACGCAGCCCCTCGGAAAATGGTGCTGGAGGGGGCGCGGCGGGGCCCGGCTGTGCCAGGGGCCTTGGGGCACTGCAGCCCCCCGTGGCGCTGGGGGGGGGGGGGCACGGCGGGGCCTGGTAGGGCTGGGGGGGGGGGGCACAAGCACGGAGGTACCCTGCGCTGCTGAGGGGCGCTGCAGGGCCCGGCAGCACCGGAGCCGGGGGGGGGGCTTCCCGGTGTGGGGCCGCAGCAAGGCCCAGACGGGGCGCGGCGGGACGCCCCTTCGCGGGGGCGGCGGCGGCTCTTTCGCCCTTTTTTTTTTTTTTTTTGTTTTTTTCTTTTTCCCCTTTTCAAACAGCCGCGGCCCGGCCAGGCCTGCGCCCCCCGCGGCACCCCCCGCAGGCCGGAAACGGCCCTGGAAGCGGAACCGGAACCGGCGCGCCTCGCCCCGCCCCGCCCCGCCCCGCCCCCCCCGCCCCGCGCTCGCGTCACCGCCGCCATATAAGCTGCAGCGCCGCTCACGCCCGCGCAGCTCGCCGTCGGTACGGACCGGCCGCCATGTTCGCCGTGAAGCGGAACGCCGTCATCAGCTTCAACCTCTACTGCGGCGGCGGCCCGACCCTGGCGCCCGCTTCGCCGGGGGGGGGCCCGGCGCCGCCGCCGCCCGCCGCGGCCCCCGCTGCTGCCGCCGCCGCCGCCGAGGTACCGCGGCCACTGCTCGGCTCCGGAGGGGCCTGGGCGGCCGCCGCTCGCCCTGAGCCCCCCCGCACGCTGATTGGCTGTGGCGCGGCCCCCCGCGCGCTGATTGGCTGCGGCGCGGCCCCCTGTGCGGCGCTGCCCCCCGCGGCGCGGCCGGGCGCGCTGTGGAGCCCCGAGGAGGAGCTGGACGGGTGCGAGCCCGAGGCCGGGCGCGGCCCGGCGGGGGACTCGCTGCCCAGCACCCCGCCCGGGCTGCCCGATGGGCTCTGGCAGGACTCACTGGAGCTCATCAGCCGCTACCTGCGGGAGGCGGCGGGAGAGGCCGAGCCCAGCACCAAGAAGCTCTTCCCGGGGCTGCTGGGCGGGCCCGGTCGGCCCGGCGGGTCGGGCGATGCCGTGATGGGGAAGGCGCTGGAGACGCTGCGGAGGGTCGGCGGCGGCGTCCTGCAGAAACACGAGCTCGCCTTCCAGGGTGGGTGGCGGCCGGCTCCTCTCCGGCGGGCGCGGGGGGGCGGGGAGCGGGCGGTGTGTGGGGTGGGGGCGCCTCGGGCCCTGCTGCGGGCCCGTCTGGGCAGGGGAGTGTGAGGCCGCGGGGGTGCCTGGGACCCGCTGCGCCTCGTTTGGAGGAGAGTTAAAGGCCGCGGTCCCGTCCCTTCCCTGTGTGGGGTCCTGGGGGGTTTGGGGGCTTGCCCCTGAAAGAGGGGGAGGCCACGGGAATGGGGGTCTCCGTGAGATTCTGCTCGCCCCGCCGCGTGGGTGGGCCCGCGAGGTGGGTGGGCTGCCGGCTGCGGCGTGGCGGGGGCCGGCAGAGGCGTAGGCCGAGCTGGCCCTTGAGGCTGGAGCAAGGCCTCTGCGCCACCCCCAACCCCTCAGCAAGGGCAGGGGGGCGGGCGCCTGAGCTCTCGGCCGGGTCATTTGCCGGCTGGGATGTCGCCCTGGTTTGAAGGGAGTTAAAACAGCTGAGGAGTGATGAGAAATGAAACTGAACTTTGCTCGATTGGGAGGTGGAAAAACCGCTGGTAACGTGTGCAGAGGAGATAATCTAGTTACAGATTAGCCCCAGTTCCTCCTTGCATCCTGCTTTGCTCAGCATGACTATATGTAAATAGTCCTAAGCGTCCAAAGATTAGTTAGCTCGGGAGTTTAGACTCCTCGCACCCCTGGCTCCGGGGGAGCAGGGTTTCTGGGGGAGAAATTCTCCCAGACAATGTGCTCGAGTTACAGCTATTTTAATGTATTTTGCCCACTTCTGTTGAGTCCTAGAATAGCCATAGAAACCTCATCCCCAGTGCCTGGGCTTGGGCAAGCAGGTGGCCTTGACCCAAGAGTGTCCTGGGAATGAACTGGAAGTGAGAAGTCACTATTTTGACCTGTTTTTGTGTGACTCTGAAACGAGCTGTTTGGGGCCAGCCTGAGCTGTCAGGGTGCTGGGGCTGAACTCCCAGCCTTGGGTCTTGTGCTGGGGCTGCTTTCGGCATGCCTTGTGTGATCCCAGGTCACCGTGGTGCCTGGCAGAGGGGTAGTGTCTGTGTTTCTTCCTGAGACAGCATATGGTGCAATGCCTGCTGTCTTGCAGGAGGATGTTCCAGTTTTTTGGGGGCTTTTTTTTAATGCAAAGAGTTTCTTCCTTGTGTCCTTAGCTGTGCTGGTATGAAGGATTGTGTATTGTTACCCTGGCCAAATTCATGGACTTGCTTGTTGAACGAGCCACGCTTGGGAGGAGTATTCAGATCAACACGAGCTGACATTGGTATCTGAGGCTTCTGTACGGGTGGTTACCTTCGTGTGTGCAGAAAAGGAACTGGCTTTGGGAAGGCTTCCTGTTAGTTTGAGCAACAACAAGCAACGCCTTTCAGTTTCGTAAAGGCTTGTCTTGTTTGCTTATTCATGAAGGAGCACTGCAGGTCAAGCTGGTGAAGTCTGTTGTTCCAGTTGCTAAACTGACGTTAATAAACCAGCAACATGTCTGCCTGGCTGTAGGTGTCTGTCCTTTGCTTTGGCTGAGGGGCAGGGCTCGTGCCGGGCTGCACACCAGCTTCTGCAGGTCCGACGCGGTGGGGCTTTAAAGCCCTTGTGAGACACGGGAGTGTGGTGTGCCCAGAGACGGCAGCTGGGCCTGAGGTGGGGAGGAAGGAACTACAAAGGGGTTAAGGGCTGGGTTTTGTCTGGCCCAAGTGAGTGTGAGCAGCAGAGCCCTCTGCAGAAGCAGGCAGGTACTTGCTCTCCACCACTGAGCTTGGCAGTGACGCTCACAGCTGTTGGACCCAGAGTGTGGGGGCCACGTCTGCTCACTGGTGGCCTTGCTGGGCACCTGGTGTTGTGCGTGTGCCTGCCGCTAAATGAGCATCTCTTGCAGGAATGCTTCGGAAGCTGGAAATCCAGAAAGAGGAAGATCTGCAGTCGGTGTGTGAAGTGGCTGCGCACGTGTTCAATGATGGAGTAACAAACTGGGGTCGAGTGGTGACGCTCATCTCGTTTGGTGCCTTTGTTGCAAAACACCTGAAGAGCATAAACCAGGAGAAGTGCATCGGCTCGCTAGCGGGGATCATCACAGATGCGCTCGTCTCATCCAAGCACGAGTGGCTCATGAGCCAGGGAGGCTGGGTGAGTCACTGCCTGTCCTGAACCTCGCGAGCTTTGCAGAACAATCCAACATTTCCCTATTTCTGTGACCTGCTCACTGACAGCCACATGTGTCAGCGAAGCACAGAGATGACTCACTGCTCCAGTTAAAACCGCAGTCTGAAACATGTAGCTGAAGTTCTGGTGTTTCAGGAGCTCCTCACAACGAGCTGCCTGAAGTAGTCTTGACCTAAAAATGTGCCCCTGCCCAGTGCGGAGGGGGCAGCGTTCCCAAAGCTGAATCAATCCCAGATGCGCTGAGCTTGCTGGAAGCTGGTCCAAAGCTACTCTGGTGCTGTCTCCCAATTGCTGCCTCTGTGGGGCGGGCTGTGGCTGTGATGAGTCTGGGGGAGCACACTCAGTGCTGGGCACGCTGTACCCCAGCCCGCTCTGCCAGGGGGAAAAAGGCTTTCCAGGCTTTCCTGTCTCAGGGAAGGGTGTCTGCTGGGGAAATGACTTTCCCTTCTTTCTCCTAGGAGGGTTTTGTCGACTTCTTTCGAGTTGAGGACCTAGAAGGCAGCATCAGGAACGTACTGATGGCGTTTGCAGGCGTGGCTGGACTGGGAGCGAGCTTAGCCTACATGATCCGGTGAGCCAGGGTGTGCTGCAGAGGGACAAAACTCTGGGTGGACCGGCTCTGTTTGGGGCTGGCGAGCTGATCGCTTCCTCCTGTGAGTACTTGCGAAGCTGGACTTGGAGTGACCCGAGGAGGATATCTAGGCATACCCTGAGCAATCCTTTCCTGTGAGGGAAGGTGGGATCCGGTCAGATTGGGGGTACCGATGAGGATTTATTGCTTTGGGAACAGAAAGTGGAAGAATTGATACTCTACTGCTTTCCAGAGGATGATGACAAAGCTCCGGCGGACTGCTTCAGCTCTATCCTAGAGGGAACGGATTTGCTTAGCGGCGAGCCCGCGGGCACCAGCAGCTCTGGTCTGGACTGAAGCCTCCTGGGCTTGGCACGGCAGCTGGGCCTGGAGCAGATGTTTCAGTGTTGTGGTTGTGGGTTTCTGGAAATAGCGTCTTCTGCTGCTGGTGTCCTGCCTAAGCTTGCAGCCCTGCTGCTGGAGCAGAAGCTTTGAACGCTGGGTGTTGTACGAGCCTGGGCCTGCCCCGGCTGTGCTGGTGAATGGGCCTTTGGCCGCTATTGGCTCTGCGCGCAGGTGGAGCCCTGCCAGGGGCCAAGACGTGCCACCTGCCGCCAGAACGCGGGGCGCTGGGGCCCTGCCTGGCCCCTTCCCTCCCAGCGGGGCTCCAGCCAGGTCACCGAGCCGGCAGAGGAGCTTGAGGGGCGAGGGGGGGGATGAGCGAGGGGGGGCTCAGGGCTGTAACCGCAGCCAGCTGCGGCGCCGCCGCCGCGTTGGCCTGGCTGGCTGATCTCGGCTGCACCGATGCGACTCACCACACACAGGCAGTTTAAAAACAAGGAGTGCGTTTGTGAGCGTGTAAAACCCCACACGGGGTGGGGAGGCTGTAGAGAACCTGTAAATATCTATAAATCTGTAGAATATGTACATTTTTTACAGAGCTAATGATACAAAAAGGAGGAATTTTGAATGTGTAGAACTGCTTATGGGTGCACTGTACTTCATTCCTCATGTGAAGTAGCATTTTTGTGGCGAAGCCTTCTCCTGCCTTGACTCCGAGCGAGCCTTTCTCTGATGTACTTGAGCGACATTGCCAGGGAGCGCAACAAGGGTCAGTGGCCTGGTGGACTCTCGTGTCCACGGCTTGCTGGCAACAGTTGATGTTTCTCTTTTTTTTTTTTTAAATGTTTTTTGTTTTTTCTAGCCCTTCTGGGGGGTGGGGAGCTGTGGAAGCTGGCATCCGTTGCTTCCTTGTCTTCCCTTCATTTTGATCCTCTAAGCCATGAGTCGAATGAAGCTGATGTTTGAATGTAAACGCTCTGGAGCAGAATAAAACTCGTCAGCTTGGATCTGCAGCTTGTGCAAGTCCGTCGGTGCTGGCCCTGGGTTCAGCCCCTGCCCCCAGCTGGGAGCGTTGCTTCTTGGCGGGCTTGCAGTGCTCGTCCGCCTCTGCCCTCCGACTGGAGCGCCTGGTTCTTGGGGAGTTCTGCTCTGTGGGACCAGGTCCCGCACAGCGAGGAGCATCCTTGCCTGCGGTGTTTGACCTGCAGCCCAAGCGATGCCTGATGGAAACCCAAATGGCGACCTGAACGATGGTGCTATTATCAGGCCTGCTTGTTTGCTGAACAAGCACTTAGTTTTGTCAATAAATGTCTTTTTGTTCTCGATCCTCTAGTACAAAACTCGCCCTTTCCTGTAGTGAGATGCTGATGTGCTGAACACTCCTGCTCTGCTGCCTGGGGGGCAGCCCACGGCCTCCTGCTTGTTAGAAAGCCTCTGCGGGCTGTGGAGAAGGGTTCTGGGTGTCCCGTGTCCCCGCACCGGGGCTCCCCAGAGCTGCTCCGCGCCGAGATGCTCATCTCCTTCCCTGGGTGTGTGGGTGGGGACAGTCCGTGAGGTGCCCGTGTGCTCTGAAGCAGCTTTGGGTGCAGCGCTGCCGAGCGTGCCGGGGCGTAGCTGGGGCCTGTCACCCTCTGCTGCAGTGGGGTGGGGGCCCGCAGCCCCCCAGCAGAGGGGGCTCCTCCCAGAGCTGGGGGCTGAACTGTGCTCCTTGCCCCTTCAGCGGGGGAAGATGCACTCCGTTCGAGCGTTACCCTTTCCCTCCCTCCACCGGGGCTGAGGCCTCTGGAGGGGGGACCCTGCTCCTCCCCGGCCCCCGAATTTCGATTCCTGCAGGTTGAGGAGGGAGGAAGTGGGGGGCTGGAGGGAGCAGCCCAGTGACACGCAGCACTTACTGGGGCAGGGGTTTGGTGAACAGCTTCCTCCTGCCCCAACCAGCTCTGCTGTGGGAGCCTTGCCTGGAAAATTCCCCTGCTGGGGGGGGGGGGCAAAGCACTTCCCTGCCCCAAACCGGTGGCTCCAACCTCGAGCCTTGCAGAGGGGGAGAGGCGACACCTTCCCTCCGTGCTGGCGAGGCCCTCGCTACCGAAAAGAAGCCGGTGGCTCAGCCCTGCTGTGCAGCTATTGCAAAGTGGGGTTTTTTTTTTGCTGTGGGTTGGGGTGTTGGGGTTTTTTTTTTTTGGTGGTGGTTGTTTTTTTTCAGTGCTGTGTCTTTGCGGGCTATTTTGGGCCGGGTGTGGCGGGGCTCTCATGCAAAGCCGGGCCCGGGCCCTGGCCCTATGCAAAGGGACCGGCGGCCGCAGGGGTCGGCGCTACCGGCGCTTCCTGGAAGCCGCCGCCCGGCTCGGGGCGATAAACCGGGGGCTTCCTCTGCCGCCCCCGCCGGGGTTTTTCGCAGAAACCGGCTGCGGCTTCTCCGAACCTTTGCGTAAATAAGAGGGTGCGCGGGGGAGGAGGGGGGGGGGGGAATTAAAGCGCCCGCTGGGTCTGATGGGGGCAGGGGCGTCTTCAGCGCCCTGCCTGGCTGATTTGGGGTCCCCCCCCCTCGCCCGGGGCTTCGGGACAGGGTCGCTCGCCCCCGGTGGGATGGGAAGTGCTGGAAAAGCAGCGCCCCCCCCCCCCCCGCTGCACCGGGACCCGGCCCCCAGCCTCTGGCGTTGGGGCCGGGGGGGTGGTGGTGTCGAAGGCTCCCATTGACGTCACTCCTGGGGGGTGGGGGTAGTGGGGGGGGCACATGCAAACATAGAAAATCCCTCAGCTGGGCAAAAAAACCCCAAAACCCGATTCCTGCCCATTTCTGGCCGGGCGACGTTGGGCGCTCGGGTGATGTTTCATGTTGGTTCTCGGGGGGGGGCCCGGGCTGCTGCTGCCCCTTGGCCCTCCGGGGGGCTGCCCGGTGGGTGCCCCCCCTCCGCCCCCCCCCGCCTTGCTGGCACGGGGCTTCTCCCCGCAGCCCACCCTGGGAGGGACACGGCCCCCGTCGGGGGGGCGGGGCAGCCCCCTCCCAGAGCCAGTGTCTTGGGGGGGGGGGGGGGCGCGTTGTGGGTCCGTGGGGAGCCCCGGGAGTCGAGTCAGGGGGGCTGGGCAGGGGCAGACACCCCACCCCCCACACCCCCCCCGGGGACAGGTCCTTGAAACGGAGAGGCTTTGGGGGAGAGGGGCTTCCTGCAGCAGCGGTGCCCCCCTCCCCCAGATACGGGTTATCAGGGTGTCCACAGCGGGGGGGACCACCCCCCCCCCCCCGGGATTGTCCCAGCGGGGGGGAGGCTGCCGGGCGCGGGGGCGGGTGACTCATTTGGGCTGAGATGACAAGAATTTCGTTGTCGGTTTCGGCAGGCGGCGGGGGGGGGGGCGGGGGGGGGTGTGTGTGTCACTGCACTGTAACGAGCCTGTCGGGCCTCAGCCCTTGGGTTCCCAGTGGAGGGTGGGGTGGGGGGGTCACTGCACTCCTGTAACGAGCCTGTCAGGTCTCAGCCCTTGGGTTCCCAGTGGAGGGTGGGGTGGGGGGGTCACTGCACTCCTGTAACGAGCCTGTCCGGCCTCAGCCCCCGCCCCTCCCGGCTCCCCCTGGAAAGGCGTGCGGCCCGGCCAGCCGGGTGGTCGCTGGGGGTCCTTCCCCGTCGCAGGGCCGCTGGCACCGGCGGGCTCCCGCCCCCTCCCCGATCTGAGCCCAGGCCTCGGGCCCCGCTGGCCGCCCTGGGGGTGCCCGGGTCGGGTGGGGGGGGGCCCCCCCCCCCCCGATCCCGGCCCGCCCGGCGAAGCTCTGCCCAGCAACAAGGGCCGTTAATAGCATATGGGGAAGTCACGTGGCCGCTTCCAGGAACCCAGGCGTCCGGCGGCCCATCCCCCTCCCCGGCCCTCGGGTGACACCCGGTGGCAGCAGACGTGTCCCCCTCGCCTCTCCCTTCCCGGCCCACAGGCCCGGCCCCGGGCAGGAGGCTGCCCCGATGAAGGCCGCCCTCCTCCTCCTCCTCCTCGCCTGGCCGCCTCAGTGCCCCCTCCCGGCTGTAGGGTGGCTGTATTGAGGTCTGGGGGCGTGTGGGGTACAGGGGGGGCTTGGGGAGAGGGTCCCAAGGCGTATGAGGGGTGTAGGGCAAAGGGGGTGTGCAGGTGTGTGTGTGTGGGGGGGGGCTCTGCAGTTATAGGGTCTATAAGGTGAGGGGGGCATAGGGGGGAGTGGGGGCAGGGAGTGGGGGCGGGGGGAGCTGGCCCAGCTGCAGGGCGTGGGGTGGCGTGGGGCTGGTGTGGGCCGTGCGTGGGGCTGTGGCTGCGGCCCTGCCCGGGCAGGAGCAGGCCCGGAGTCACGCAGGAATGGGCTGGCAGCTCCGAGCCCACGGCCGGCCCCGCCTCTGGCGCGGTGGCTCGCAGCCCCCGTCCCGCTTGGCTCAGCCCCAGCCCCACACCCCGCTGGGGCTGGGGGGGGCCCCGTGCACCCCAGCACTGATGCACGCGCCCCGTGGGGTGCCCCGCAGCGGTGCGGGGATCGAGCGGGACGCTGCCTGCGGGGACGCGGGGGACAGGTCGCGGAGCAGCACAGCCCCTGACGGGGTCCTGCCTGATGAGTGGCCCGTCCCCCCCCCCCCCATGTCCCTGCGGGGAAGCAGAGGGGACACCCAATTAATTTGCCCCGTGTGGCTGCTATGTGTGTGTCGTCCCCCCCCCCCCCGGAGGCATCCTGTGGGCCAGGGGTGGCTGCGGGGGTCCCAGGGGGCTCTGGGGTGGTGATGGTGGGTTGTGGGCGCAGCAGCGCAGCAGACACAGAGCCAGGCCTGGACACCCCCTCCCCCCCCCTCCCCATTGAGGTATGTGTCCCCACAGCTCCTGTCTGCTGGTGGGGGGAAACAGGGCCGGGACCCTGGCACACCCCGGCCCCCCTTGTGCCCTGCCCCAGCCCCTTACTGAGCTCCAGGGCACTGGGGGGTGTGTGTGTGTGTGTGTTGCAGGGGTGTGTCGTGCTGGTTTGGAGGTGGCACAGAGGGTGCTGATAGTCCTCTTGGGGGGGACAGGCACTGTGTGTCCCATGTCTGGGTGCCCTTTGGCGCGCTTGGGAGCACTGTGGGGACGTGGGGACTGCACTGAGGATGGGGTGGGGTGAGAGGGCATGGAGCACCCCATGGCCAGGGAACAGTGGGGCTGGGGAAGTGGAGGGGAGCCGGTGGTTTGGGATGTGTGGGGATGGGGAACACGGGGACCAGGGATCCATAGTGAGGGGGGACATAGGGCACCCCACACCCAGGCACCTGTGGGACAGGGGACACGGGGCACTCCATGGCCAGGCACAGGGACTCAGGGTCTCCCAGTGGCGATGAACCAGTGGGAGAGGTGGGGGGGTGGCACAGGGCCAGGGGGCTGCTCCGGGGGGCTGCTTAATCTGCTCTGGTGTCCCCATCAGTGTCCCCTTGGCACCCTCGGGCGGGCACAACACTGCCCTGTGCTGCACCCCTGGCCTGCGCTTGGCTGAGCACCGCAGGGCACCGCGACAGCCGCTGTGCCCACCTGCGATCCCTACAGCCACACTACACCCACCCGGCGCTGCCCCCCGCCCTCCCCACCCTGCACCCCTTCTTGCACCACCTACACCCAGCACCATACTCAGCACCACCTCGCCACCCAGCCCCAAATCCAGCCTCCAGCCCCTTCCACCCAGCCCCCCCCCCCCCCCCCCGAGCACCCCCCCCTCATCCCGAGTGTCGGCAAAAGCCCTGCGCACCTCTCGCAGGCAGCAGGGACCCTCGCAGACCCTGGCAAAGACCAGTGAAAGCCCCAGGCAACTCTGGAGGGAAGCAGGGCCCCTTCTGGGCGCCGGGAAAGCCTGGGAGAAGTTGTCAAGACACTCTGGAAAGGCCAAAGAGCCCCCCCCCGGACCTCAGGAAAGCCTGGTGGAAGCCCCGGGGCACTCCGGAAGGCAGCAGAGCCCCTGGCAGGTTTTGGCAATCCCAGCAAAAGCCCCGGCACCCTTGGGAAGGCAGCAGGGCACCACATGGGCTTCGGCAAAGCCAGGCTAAAGCCGACAGACCCTTTTGAAGGCAGCAGAGCCCTGCCCAGGCGTTGGCAAAGCCTGGCAAAAGCTGTTGGACACGGGAGGGCAGAACAGCCCCACACGGGTGTCAGCAAAGCCTGGCAGGAGCTGTTGGGGGCTCTGGAAGGCAGCAGGGCCTCTCGCAGGCTTTGGCGAGGCTTGGCAAAAGCGATAGGGAACATCTTTCATGATGAGACCTTCCTTGGGCACCCCAGCGCTCTCTCATCTCTGTAGTGCACCTTGGACCCCTCTTGCTCCCTCAGCACCATTCCTAATACCTTCTTTGAGGCCCAGAACATGTGATTTGTCCTCTATGCTGTCTGGGATTCTTCTGTTCAGTCCCCTCTTTGCCATTTAGGGTACCTCCATTTGGCCCCTGCTCCCCTGATGACATTTGTACTCCACTGAAATCCCCTTTGGAGTTCCTCATTGTGCCTCTGAGGCTTCTTTGGTCTGTCTGCCCCTGTCAAGCTCCCTCTGCTGCCTTCGCTGAGCTCTCCTGAGACATGGGCAGTGCCCCAGAGCCCTATTTTTAGCTCGGGAGGGCACTTTCACCCTTTTTTTTTCCTCAGAACCCTTCCTGAGTCCCTATCACAGAATCAGGTCTTGCAAGGTGGTTTAATATTCTGCATTCTTTTTTTTTTTTTTTTTTTAAATTTTAGGTGCATTGTGTTCTTTTGGCATTTCTGAGTTTACTGTAGAAGGAACCTTGGTTTTTTTCACTGGTTCTGTTGGGTATTGTTAAAGTTGCGGACATCATCTTTCTCTGTAAGACTGACGGTAAGATCACTAGCAGGGCTCAGGGTGAGCATCTCGTACGCCTCTGTACCTGCAGGTTTGGCACTTCTCAAGGCAGCAGCAGGCGTATCGGGCACAGTGTTTTTCAGGGCACGGGACAGCTCGTCGCCTTTCCGCACCGCCTGTGAGGTACCGTGGTGTCCCGAGAGCCCTCGCAGCCTGCGGCAGCCCCTCCCGGGCTGCAAGGTCTGGAATCCACTTACCTGCGTGGGCCTGTAGCAGAGCCCAGAGCCTGTGGGACATTGGAGGAAGGGCTCGGAAGAGCAACTCCCAGCCTACGCAGGGGGTTCAGGGGTGCAAATACAGGGCAAGGAGCTATTGGGAAGGAGGGGGGCTTCTTCCCCGGCAGCGCAGAAGAGAAGGGGTTTCTAAAGTTTTGGGACCGAGGGATGTTTGGGAAAGGCAGGCGAGTTCATCAGCTGTCCTCAGGTTGGTTCTGCAGGTGGATTCGGGTGTTGATGAGGTCTGTTCTGTTTGAGTCACTCTGCAGCCAACACGAGGTACGTCAAAGTTAAGAGAAATGCAGTGTCAGCCCGTCCCAGCCTCCGCAGCGGCGTGCACGGGGCGGGCTGTCAGAGGGGTCTCATCCCTGCAGGAGGCCCCGAGGCATGAGCGCTGGCGATGACAGAGCCCAAGGGGATGGCAGGCTGTTTGGAGTTGGTAGGTGAGATGTACACTGAAATGCACTGTCCAGAACGCCGAGGCTTCTGCTCCCTCGTGCCTTTTCGTCACCACATTCCCTGACTTAATTTTCACGTCCATCCCTTCACCGTCCATCCACATGTCACTGCTCCTTAGAGGCATCAACCAGGCACTTACGCTCATTGCAGATTTCTGGCGCAGTCTTCCCTGGAATTTCCAGAGAAGAGTATGTACATTATCGCTGCTCATAACGGTCTCTGTCCCGGGGTTTTTTCTTCATCGCAGCCCCTGGGCGTGCAAGCCTTCTCCATTATCTCAGTTTTGCTTTTTTTCCTTAACTGTCTGATGAGGCTTGCTTTAGTGTTGGTCACGGCGGTTACGCTCTCTTGTCCTTATTTATCTGTTGTGTTTTAGCACCAGTTTCTGTAGCTGTAAGGGATCCATTTTAGATCTTTGAACTGCCACAACACGCCACGGTAGTTTTTCCTATCGGCCGGTGTCACGGTCCACTCGGTGGCCTCGTGGTGGTTTGTTCGCTGTGATCTCAAAGGGCAAAATTAAGGTGACCACGCCAAAGGGGTTTGCTGCAATCAAACAGTGAAACTTTATTGTTTGCCCATAAAGCGGCGTGCGATGGGGAAAGAGGGTGAAAGGAAAGGAGAAATAAAGTGAAAAGAGGACAGAGATCGACAGCTGCCACCGCGGGGCCAAGGCGTCCCGATGGTCCCAGGTCCAGGCAGCGTCCTGCCGGTCCTAACGATCGTCATGACCCTTGGTGGGGAAAGCTCCCAAAGTTCGGGTGCTGAGGAGCCCCTTTTTATGCCCAGCAGCACCCCTTGCTCCTCCTCTGTATCTCAGCCTCTTCTTGGCTCCATCGATGCTGATGGATCCTTGATGACGGTTCTCAGGCTCGTCCCTGGCACCGCAGAACGGCACAGCACTCTTGAGCCAAAACAGGGCCCTCTTGCCTCTGCAAGGCTCCCTCCTTCGGCTGTTATCTCCCGCCACAAGGTTTCTAGAAGGGAGAAGCAGACAGCAGCATCTCTCATCCTTTTGCCGTTTCCTGCCAGATGCAGCTCTGGTCCTTGCTCCGTCCGGGGCACAATGACCTCGCAAGCCTGGCATTCCATTCCCAGGATCAGCAACTGCACCTCAGGCCGCTGCAGACTCCTGTCAAGATGTTAGCCTCACTGACAGTACCTTGGGGTACTTTACTGGCCATATCCCTGCTGACAAGGTGGAGACAGTGCTGGTTTTGGACCTTTCTCTTACAGCTGACCACATCTGTAATTGCGTAAGGGGCTTCAAAGGTAATTGGGCTTGGGTGACTTGAGCTGCTTCCCCGGCAGGCCCCTCATCCTTGGGGCTTCATCTCTTCGGCGGTCGTGGTTGCCACCATCAGAGCTCTTGCAACGGAAGGTAAGAATTGAACATTTAGGCTGAAAGTGGAATAAGAATCCAAAAGGCAGAAGGAAAATCGATGTCCCAAGAATCAGAAATTCAGAAAGGGATGGAGAAAACAGTAATAAAACTTCCCCTCAGTCCAGTATGGTACCTGAACACATACAGGATCTTTTCCTGCCTTCCAAGCTTACGAATTAAGCTTTTCTTCTTTTTTTTTTTTTTTTGTCCTTCTATGATGGCACCGTGTGTCCTCCCGCAAGGCTCTTGGAAGTGTGGAGGAGCTCCCTGTGGCACATGTTGGTTCTTGGAAAGTTGATAAATTCAAGGACTTGGCCTCTTTAGTGAAGATGACCTTCAAGTTCAGGGGTTACCTTGGTGCTTTTGTTTGTGTTTCGAGTCCGTCTGTCCCGAAGCCAATGGGACGTGTTCAAATGATAACGCAGATGCAGGCAAAGACCGTGGGGCAGACTTGGTCTGTGCCTCACTCTGACGTGTTTCAGGACAGCTCTGCTAAAATGTGATTTCTATAGAGTCCCATAACTAGTCCGGTGCCAGCTGCAGCCCATCCAGCCTGACCCATGTCAGGGGCAAGCAGCAGAAACGAGCCTGTTTCTTTCCCGCTGGTGCCTGATCTCCAGCATAGGGCAAGTTTTTTCTGGGAAGGCAGGGAGAAGGCAGGGAGAAATCACAGCTATGACCCCAGAACAGCCTGGGACTCCTGCTGCTTGAGGGCTAGGCAGGTGCTGATTCATGGATGGACTCCAAGACGCTGGGGAAGGAGGGGAACAACATGTAGCAAAAGGGTTATGAGAGGAGGATCTGTCAAACCACCTTTTCTCTGGGTGGAAAACCCCCCAGCAAATGCCGACAGCGACCCAGAAGGAGCAGAGTCTCCCACGGGAGCGGAGGAGGGATCTCAGCGGGGGGCTGCGGGAAGCAGAGGCTTTACAGGGCTGTGGTTTCCACGGACAGAGCGAGCCGTGAATCCTCTGTGAAGTGAGGAAAAAAAAAATGCATTCAGGCACAGTCATTATGGCAACAGAGAGGCTTCTGGTTAGCTGGGCTTGTTTCTTTGCTGCATCATCATCATCATCACCACAACAATAACAAAGCCATTTCTTTCCTTTTTTCTCTCTGTGCAATGGACGTCACCATCGCTGTCTGCAGGAAAGTCACCAAGTGCTGGACCCGTAGCTGGGGTGGCCGGGAACAGAGCTCTGCCTCTCAGGTGAGTGCAGCAAAGGGGGCTGGTGCCTGCTGTCCTCCCAGGGGAGGCACAGCCTGTGCAGATGCCAGGACGTAGCGTGTCCCCAAAGAGCCCCGGTGACCCAGTGAGCTTTGGGGGCTGGAGGACAGAGGCCACTTCTCCAGCACAAGCTCTGCTGGGCATTTGCCCCTTGTAGCTCTCCGGGGCATATCTGGATGGGGTTTTGCTCTGCCCAGGGTAAAGGTGATTTTCCTTTATCCTGCCAGGCTGAGGAGATGTGGTTGGAGCAGCGGTTGCCCCTGACACAACGTAGGCTCAGGGCTTCCTCCTTGGGGTGGCCTCATTTGTTAGGGAGGAAGGGAGCAGGGGTCTGGTGGGTATGTGCATGGTGAGGATGGGGATGCCATGCTCTGGGGCGGTGGGGAGTTGCTGGTGGGTGCCTCAGAGACCTGGCAGGCCTGGCCAAACCCTCCCCCTGCCCCCAGCATGGCTCATGTCCAAGGTCAGCATCACTCCTTTCTACGCCAGGGACACTGCAGGACACCTGGCAGGCACATCCCAGGGGTGCTCATCCCTTCTTCCTTTCCTTCTCTCAGCTCAAGCCCTTGTCCTTGTCCTTGCTTGCAGATTTATGGTGACAGCCCTTGGGGCCCTGGACAGTTCTTGCTGAACAAGACCAGGAATCTCCTCAAGTAGCAGCAGGGCAGGGTGTGACTCTGCTGTCCCTCCATGGGACACCTGGCTCAAAAGATGCCAGGCAGAACTGGGCACCAGGCACCAGCCCTGCTGCCCCTCTGAAACATTACAGTCCCCCCCAATCCCAACAGAGCCCTAGAATGCCAGTGGGCGCTGGGGTTCTGCCCTCTTCCCCCATCCCAGCCTAGGTGCTCCGGGCAGGCGGCTCCCCACCACACATGCTGTTGCACTGATTTCTGCTGGCCTGCTCCTCCCTCCTGCCTGGATCTTCATGGCTGCAGAGACAGCCCTGCTGGCCCTGGACCCACCCTGGAGCATGACACTTCCAGGAGAGACCATGACCCTTAGGTGCTGGGGCTCCCACTCGCTGCTGCAGCACCCCGCCGCTTGGTACCATGGCAAGCTCTTGGCACCCACAGACAGGGACACCAACAGGGGCAGAAGTGCCAGGCAAAAAAAAAAACCCCAACAAACCAGCAGAACGAGTGCCAGAGCCCTGGCTCCACACTCAGCAACCACATCACCCTGCCTGTCCTGTGGTGAGTGACGTGACCCAGGGATCAGCCCTGCTACCCCCCTCCCCAGGCCCCCTGGGCTTTGCTGTGGGGCTGCTCGTCCTGCCCTGGGACAAATGCAGCTCCTGCGGGGTTAACGAAGGCGATGCCGTTGGGTTTGGGGTGCTGCAAGCTGGGCTACGGGGGCTTTTTGCCTCCCCTCCTCTGCAAAATGCATCCCTCTTCCCAGGGCCCCTTTCAGCTGCTGCTCTCGGAGTCTCTTCCAGACTGGTGGATCCTCCAGGTCCTGTCATACACGGTGTTTGAGGGGGAACTGCTGTCCAGGCAGTGTTGGGGATGGGATGGGATGGGATGGGATGGGATGGGATGGGATGGGATGGAATGGAGGGGGTCACATCTTTGGGGGGCTATTACAGAGATGGAGCTGGCATCGCCGCACGATACACCTTGTCAGAGCAGTGTTTCATCTCCCGACCTGAGACCTACCACAGCGGCAGGTACCCCTGCTCCTTCATAAAAGGCAGCCTTGGGTTTTATATGTTTCCACTGAAAGTAAGAAACTCCTGTGTCTTTGGGCCCTCCGTCTTCCCAGGGTCTCATCTGGAGGGAGCTGCAGGACAGAGAGGGGGAGGGGGCTGAGCTGGGTCTGTGCTACCACCAAGGCCAGTGCAGAAGCCTGGCACCTGCCAGGTCACAACCCCCAGCCTGGCTCTGTGACCTCCCCGCACCCATTGCAGGGTCTTGGTCTTGCACAGCCTTGGGGGGTGGGGGTGATTGTCCCTTCCCTCCTGCACCTTTAGAGGTGATGCAGCCCCAGAAGGTCCACCTGACAAGACGTGCCCCGTCTCCCCCCACCCCCTGCCATGTCCATCTCTCCCCCAATCTGTCTCTCCCCACGTCCGTGTCTGTCTCCTCCCACGTCCGTGTCTGTCTCCCCCCTCTTGTCCCCCTTCACATGTCCCTCAGTCCCCTGCTGTGTGTCCCTCTGTACCCCAAATGCTTTCTACCAAACACACCCCACATGAGTTCTCCCCCCCCCCGCTAATTTTCTTCCCGCATGACACCCGCCCCCACCCCCTGCCCTCCTGTCTCGTACTCCCACTCTGCGCTTCCTCCTCTCCCCCCTCCATCCCTCCCCTATTCCACACTGGGGTGCACAGAACGTCAGGAGGGGACACAGTGGGGACAGGTGACCCCAACTGGCCCAAGAGGTAGTCCAGGCTGTGTGCTGCCATGCTCAGCCGTAGAACGAGGGGCCAGGTCGCTGGGGGCCGCTGCTCCTTGGGGACCGGCTGGGCATCGGTCGGTTGGTGGTCAGCAATTCTTTTCACTTGCATGGTTTATTTTTCTTGGGTTTTATTGTTCTCTCTTTGTTATTTTTTTCCTCTTTTCCTTACAATTTTGTTGTTGTTTCTTTTAAATTATTAAACTGTTTTTATCTCCACCCGTGATTTTTTCTCACTTTGACCCTTCCGATTCTCTCCCCCATCCCACCGGGGTGAGGGAGCGGTTGTGTGGTGCTTAGTTGCCGGCTGGGGTTAAACCCCAACACCAGGTTAGTCGCAAGTCCTGCCTGGCTCGTGTTTTAGGCTCTCCATGTTATTCCCACCATCCCGACAGCCCAGCCTTGTTCTTCATCGCTGCTTTATCGTGCCTCTTGCGCCATAAGCAGCAGTACTGAGGCTGTGCATGCAAGTGTCCCTGTCTCCCAGCCTCTGGGAAGTAACTCTGCCAAAGACAAAGAGCAGAACAGCCACGGCACAGTCTGCTGCAATTCTGCTCCTCGAGGCACTCGGCAGCCTCTTTCTCTCGCCTCTGGCTCTGCCCAGCTGGGCAGGGCAGTGCGGCCGTTGCAGAAACCACGACACTGTGACTCCTCCTCAGGCTGCAGCTTTGCCCTGCGTATGGGCTGCCGAGGCCATCGACTGCCCGGAGGCCAGGCAGCCTGGAGAGCTTTACCCCAAGCCATTCCCTTCCCCTTCGGGCAGCAGCGGTTCTGCTGCGGCTACAGGCAGTCGCTTTCTCACGGGGAAGGGGCTGGGATGACAACAGGCTGCTGCACACTCCTGTCAGACCGAGACGCTGGTCCCTGGGCACCTGGTGTGGGGAACGCTGAGGTCCGTCCTGCACTGCCCACGGCTCTGCTCAAGGGAACCTGCTCTGGTTTTAGCAAGAAAAGGTGTCAGTCGCGGGCAGCCACGTATCACCGTGCCCAGCGACTTAGCAGGTGCCTTGCTTGTTCAAGAAGAGGTGTATTTCTTGCCTTGTAGTCTTGATGCGAAAACTATCGGGGGTTCAAATTACAAAAAAGCTTTTTGACATCGAAGCGATGTGACAGATTCCTACCAGCGTTGTATTTCAGCTGAAAACGGCTCGCAGGCCAGGGGATACTCAGAGGGGTGTGAAATAAAGAAACTGAGTGTTGAAGCGATTGTTTTAAGGAGGTGAATCAGGCAGCCAAGGGAAGTGCGAGCTGCCTACCCGACACATCGGCAGGGCAGCCCGTCCAGCCCACCTGCCTGTTGCCGGCAGCAAAGTGCAACTGCGACGCTTGCTGGCGGGGGGGGGCGGCAGGGAGAGCAGGGCTGCGCTCCTGCAGAGCCGAGATGGAACCTCCAGGGCTCTGCGGTCACCAGCGGGGGCCATGTCACCCACCAGCCCCCCTCTTGGCTCTCCCTGCTTCGCGCCTATCCCTTTGCCCACCGGAGGTGCAGCGTCCCCTGGGCGAGTGAAGCCTCGTGTGCGCAGGACGGGGGGAGCAGAGCACAGAGGGCGCGGAGGGGAGGGGAGGTGCAGCCCCCTCAGAGCCCGAGGGTCACCAGCTCATTTGCAGAGCGGCCACGGGCACCTGGTCCGCTCCGACGCGCTGCCCCCCTCGCACGAAGCCGTCCCTCCTCTCCTGCCGTCAGCGCGCCGCCTGGGCCGCCTTACCGGGTTTTCTTCTCTCTTTCCAGCGCCTGTTGACCCGCTGCTGTCGTGTGTCCGTCCCCCCCCCCCCAGCCCCGATGCCGCCTGCAGACCGACACAGCGATCCCCGGGGCTCGCTCCGGGGGGGGGGGGGGGGGAACACACCCGTGTGAGGGGGTTCCCTGCGCGGCTGCTCCTCCCCAGGGAGCGGGGCGGGGGCACGGGCAGCAGCGAGCCTCAGGTCTCCCAGCGGCCGAAGGCGAAGGGCCGAACCGCTCCGGCCCCGCGGGGCCGTGCGGAGACCCGCAGCCCTGTGCCCCGAGCGGGCCGGGGCTCGGCGGCTGCAGCACCGGCCCTTTCCCGCCCGGCACTCGGCCCTGCAGCCGCGCATGCGCAGTGCTACACCCTAGACCCTCACCGCTGCCGCCCGGCGACCGAGGGTCGGTACTGCCGCTTCAGTGCGGCGCATGCGCGGTGGCGCGGCGGCGCGGCGCTGCCCCGCCCCGCCTCTCGCTGCCGCCGGCCGGTAACGGCGATGCGATACTGCGGGGCGGTGCCGCCGCGCTCGCCGCTGCCTCCCGGTAAGGACACGCCGCTGCGCGAAACGCGCGCTCCTCCAGCGCCGCTGCCGCCTCGGGTGCGCGCCGGCTCTTGGCCCTGCCGTCGCGCCTGCGCGGTGCATAGCAACATGGCGGCGCGCTGGGCGCGGGCGGCGGCGGCGGCGGCGGGCCGAGGCCACGGTGAGGCGGGGAGCCGCTTCGGCGGGTGCGGGGGTGTCTGCTGCCCGCAGGGCGCCCGGCGGTGGCGGCACGGGAAGCGTCGAACCCGCCGCTGCGGCGGCTGCGGGTGTGCTCAGGGCGGGCCGGGTCCGGGCAGCCCCGGGGAACTGCCAGGAGCGGGGCAGAGGGGAAGGCGGCGGGTGGCTCCGCCGGGCGCACACCCCGGGCGCCTCCCCAGGTCGCCAGAGCCGCCCCCGAGCCTCCCCGGCCCCGCTGGCCCCGTGCAGCTGCCCCCGGCTCCGGTACCCGCCCCCCCCCCCCCCCCCCCCCCCCCCCCCCCGGAGCCCGTCCCGTAGCGCCAGGCCGGCCCCGGCCCCGTCGTGCCGTTGCGGATCTGCAGCGGTCAGAACGTTCCTGCGCCCGCGGTGAGAGCGGGAGAGATGTCCTTTGGTAACAGGGCGCTCCGGGGACGTGGGGTCCTTCCCCAAGGTGTCCGCCTGCTCGTTGCAATCTACAAATATTTATACATGCAATTCATACATATTCTGTCTATACGATGCATATTCATTATCGTCCTCTCGACGATTGGTTCTTCTTCTCTCGCTTCTGATGCAAATTAGCGCGCAGCCTCTGTCGTAGTCTTTGGTCGTTCCCTTGTGAGCAGGGGGTATAATTTGGGTAGGTGGTCCGTGAGTCGGAGGTCTCGACCACTCCTCGAATTGACCAAGTACGGTCAGGGAACATGTCCTTGGTCATAGGCTCTTGGCTCGTACGTGCTTTGGTCATGATTCAAAGATTATACATGATGGGCACCATAATAAATCCTGTCTGGCAGACCTTTTGGACAATAACACATTATCCTTGTTTCTAACCACTAACAGATCATTGGTTAATGAACACCTCAGGTCTGGGCCTTCACAGGGGTATGCTAGCAGCATTGGCAATGCAGATTTTATTTTATATTTGATCATTTATTCCGTTTGAGACTTATTTTCCCAAAATAATTAGTCTCTCCTACTAATATCCACTAATTAGAATTCTTGATATTCAAATCAAGATGGGAAAAGTGAGGAGATTTCCAAGCAGTATCACTGGTGCATGGCACGTTTCAAGTTTCTCTAGTTTTTAAACTGTAACCACCTGGTGAGGTTTCTATGAGTCTCAAAACACACACACACTTCTAACATCCCAAATCTGGTGATTTCTGCAACAGTGCTGGCGGCAAGACGGACATGGAAACTGTCTGCAGAAGCCCCTGTGGAAGGATGGGCGAGCTCCGGTGGTAACAGCCGCTGCTGCTTCTTTCCCTCTCCCAGAGGCTGCACTGAGGATGGGATTGCCTGTTCCTGCCCTGGGGATGCCGTGGACTGCGCCCTCCTCAGGGCTGCGCGGGTTGCCTCTGCCTGTCCTTGCTCTCCTGGCGGCGGGGGGGTGGAAAGGGACGGGCAGAGCCCTTGCTGGCTGTGGGCAGGAGCTGCTGCGGCTGGAGCTGGCGGAGCCAGAGAAAGGCCACTGGAAGGCCGTCGGGCCAGCAGCTGCCTCCTGCTGCAGGCAAGAGCGGGGCTGCCTCTGCGGGGGAGGAGGGGTCTGCAGGGTCTGTGTGCGTGACCCGGAGCGCGGGGCGGCCACGGGGAGCGGGCGAGGCTCCGTGTGTAGGGAGAGCTGTGAGACCCCCGTGCATTCTCTTGGGTGGAGGACAGCCGAGCGACTGGAGCTACAGAAGAGGAAGGGAGGAGAGAAGGGGGAAGAAAATTCTGACCTGTCAAATGCTTGTGGCAGCATGGAGAGCGGGAGCCGTGGTGAGTTCTGGGCCCTCTTCTGTGTTCCGGGCCCTCCCTGCTCCTCCTCTGGCTGTCTCTTTCCCACGCTGCTGCGACTTTCTTTGCTTGCTGTATCTCTCTACTGTCCTGCTGTTGTGGAAGAGTCCAGGAAGACCCTCTGACCTCGTGAGGTTCAGACTGGACCCACTTTGCTTCCTAAACTCCCTCGCAGAGAGGAGTCTGGGTGTGGCTGGATCCAGCCTTAGCCCCTGACCATCAAGAAGAGTTCAGACCCTTGGTCCTGCCCCAGAGTTGCTTTGTTCCACCTCAGGCTGGGTGCCTCCAGAGAGGGGCTTCAAAAAAAAAAAAAAATCCCTGGGCAATTACACCCTTCCAGTCTGAATTTCCCACCCCTCGTGTGACAGTTCAGACCAGTAGTAACACTAAGGTCTGGGGTCGTAATTGGGTTCATTCTGGGTCCCTTCACTGTCTCGAGGCGGGGTGGTTTGTTTGTTATCTCTAAGGCTGCAGCTTCTGCGGACGAATGTAGGTCCCTTCTGGCCTGAACCAGCTCTGGGGCCTTTTGCTTGACTGGGTAAAAGTTCAGCATGTCGAGGTCCAAGCTCACAGCTTGCGGCCTAAGGCTTCAGCAAATTTAGCTACTCATGCTAAACAAAGCAAAACAAGATTCAATTCGATCTAATTTTGAGCAATCACATTAATTCTAATATTTTTCTAGATTATAGTCTGTATTCTATTATTCTACATTCTATATTCTAATAAATTCTAATATTTTAATCTCCAGCACCTGGTCCCTCTTCCTCGCTCCCTTTATCTCGCTTGTCCTACCGCTCCCTTTTCTTTTTCTCTGCACTTTTGTCCTGTTCCCTCTCCCTCCTTTTTTTTCATCTTCCATCTCTGTCCTGCAGCCCATTGTGGTTTTTTTTCTTTTCCTCTTTGTCCTGATCTGCATCTGTCTCTTTTTTTTCCCCACCCAGTTTCTCTGGCCTGTTCCCTGGCGTTCTTTTTGTCTGTGTGCCTGTACATGCAGCTCCGTGTCCCTGCCTTCCTACCCCTCTCCTTCCTTCCTTGTCATTCTCGGTCTCTGACTCTTTGTCTTGCTCTGTGGCTCGGGTTTTTTCATTCTGTATCTCGCTGTCACTGTCCTCCTTCCTGTTCATCTCTTACTCTCTCTGACCCTTTGTGCTGCTCCCTGTCCCCGTTATTTATTGCTCCACCTCTCTGTCCCTGTGTTTTCTCGTGCTCCACTTCTCTGTCATTCTCTCTGTTCTCTCGTTTGCTCTGTCTCAGCATCCCACTCCCCATCCCTCTCTTTCTCACAATCCCACTTTCTGGCTCCCTGTCCCTCACCTGTTTTCTATATCACTGGCCTTCCTCCTGTCTTTCCTTGTCCCTCTGGCTCGCTGCCCATCGCTGTTTTCTGTTTACTTTCTCCATCTCTCTGCCTTGGGCCGGTCACTCTCCTCCTCTCTCTGTCTCTAATGTTTCTTTCTCCATCTCTGCCCTGCTCCCTGCCTGTTCCTTTTCTCTTCTGTCCTCCATCCTCCCCCTCACTTTGTGTATCTCCATACCCATTGTTTCTTGCTATATCCCCCTGCCCATTTTCCCCCTCCGTCCTGTTCCCTGGCCTTTTTTCTCATCCTGCAGCCCGGTGCTGGTTTTCCTTTCTCCATCTCTTTGTCCTAACCCATTTGTCTCTTATTTTTCATCAGTTCCCTGTCTTTTTCTCTCCCTCCCTTCTCCCTCTCGTTCACTTTCTCTCTTGATCCATCTGTTCTGCTCCTGACCTTTTTTTGTCCACCGGGTCCCTGCAGGGCTCCTCATCCCTTTTTTTATTGATTTCTCCATCTCACTGCTCTTTTCCCTGTACCTTTCTTTCTCTGCTCCTCAGTCCTTCTCCCTCATCTTAATTTTCTCTTTCTATTCCTCTGTACTGCTCCCCATCGCTGTGTCTTCGTTCTCTGTATCTGCTGCCCCAGTAACAACTGTCAGGTTGTCCCAGGGGAAGGGTGAGTGAACAGGCACCGCCGAGCAGACGCATTCCTGGGCCTCCTGCGCCTTCACGAATAAACGCCTGCCGCCTCCCTTGCACTCGTGGCTGGGTTTGTTGTCCTTTGCGCTCGGTGAGCGGCTGCCAGAGAGTCCAGGGGAGCGGGTTGCGCAGCGGGTGTGAGGGGCCACGGCGGCGGCTGCGGGCTGGGGCTGGAGGAGCCCCGGGAGGGGCAGTGAGGCTGATGGCGACGGCCCCTCTGTGTCCCAGGGCTGCAGCCCCAGGGGTCGGTGCCGCAGGGACACGCCTGCCTGAGAGTGCCGGCAGCTGCGAGGATGTTGCCAGCTGACGGTCAGTTGGAGCATCAGGGCAGCTCCCAGGGGTTTTCCGAGCTGGTGGAGAGGAAGCAGGATGAGGGGCAGGTGGCTGCCCCCACCCCTCTGGGTGCCTGGAGGCCTTCCCGCCCTGGAAAAGGCGCTGGGTGCCTCCCTAACTCAACAGAACTGCAGTCCTGCCCACCCCATGTGGCTGCCCGCAGCTCCAGCACGCCCTGAAGCCTGTCCCACAGCCACAGACTGTCCCCACACCCTGTCCTCGCGGCAGCAAGCTGGCCCTTGACTCTGTTCTGTCTCCAGGAACGCAGGTGCTGTTAGCATCAGTTTGAGGAAAGAGCGGTGTCTCCTGAAGCAGCCGCAGAAGGAGAGGTTCCTGCCTGGGGAGAGCTGCAGCCGTCGCTGTGGGTAACAGGGCAGCACTGAGGACGTGGTTGTCGGTTTGTCTCCGGGGATGTTGTTGGCCGTGTCGGGCTCAGGTTTGTGCGAGTCACCTTTGGCCTCATCCTCCCAGCGGCGTGGGCGAAAAGGGGCAGCGGGACACTCGCTGGCTGCGGGTAGGAGCTGCCGCGGCTGAAGCTGAAGAGACCAGGAGAAGGTAAAGCAGCTGAAGGTTGGACAGGGCTCTGAGCAACCTGGTTAGCTAAAGGTGCCCTTGCTCACTGCGAGGGGGTTGGGCTAGATGGCCTTGAAGGGTCCGTTCCACCCCCAGCCATTCTATGCCGAATAAAACCAAGGGGACCCAGCCGGCAGCTGCCTCCAGCTGCAGCCAGCAGCCAGCCTGCCTCCCCGGGGAGGAGGGACCCCTCTTCGTGTAGTCCCCAGCGGATCCGATGGCCGGCGTGCGCGGCGGGGTCTGTGTGTGCAACCAAAAGCCCAGCCCAGCCGTGCCGTGCCGTGCTTGCGCTGCCGAGACTGTGTCTGGGAAGCCACGTACTGTAAGAGCCGTCAGACCCCGGTCTGCTTGTGGAGCTGGGCGACGGTCAAGTGACCAGAGCGACAGGGGAGGAATGGGGTGGGGGGGGTGTTGGGGAGGGAGGGAGATGCCTCCAAACTGTCAAATTCTCCCAGCAGCTCTGAGAGTGGGAGCTGTGGTGAGTCCTGGACCCTTGGGGCCGTGTTGCCCCTCCCTGCGCCCCCTCCTCTATCACTGCTGTTATTTTTTTTGCTTCCCTGCACCTTTTCCTCTCTTTCTCCTAGTGCCCCATCTTTCTCTGTCATTCTACCTCTCCAGTTTCTTTTTCCTCTCTGTGCTTCTGTCCTGTTCCCTGTCCCTCTCTCTTTATCCTCTTCTCTGTCCTGCAGCCCATCACTATTTTTGTCTTTCTCTGTCTGTCTTCTTATCCCAGTTTATTTCATTCCTCCCTGTCTGCCCTTTATCCCTTCACAATCCCCACCCTCACGGTCCACTCGGTGGCCTCGTGGTGGTTCGTTCGCTGTGATCTCGAAGTGCAAAATTAAGGTGACCAAGCCAAAGGGGTTTGCTGCAATCAAACAGTGAAACTTTATTGTTTGCCCATAAAGCGGCGTGCGATGGGGAAAGAGGGTGAAAGGAAAGGAGAAATAAAGTGAAAAGAAGACAGAGATCGACAGCTGCCACCACGGGGCCATCGTTGTGACCCTTGCTGGGGAAAGCTTCCCAAGTCCGGGTGCTGAGGAGCCCCTTTTCATGCCCAGCAGCACCCCTTGCTCCTCCTCTGTATCTCAGCCTCTTCTTGGCTCCATCGATGCTGATCGATCCTTCTGGAATACGGTTCTCAGGCTCGTCCCTGGCACTGGAGAACGGCACAGCACCCTTCGTACCATGCAGCTCTCCCTCCCGGGGTGTTCGTACCACATTCCATTCCCGGGATCAGCCTCTGCAGACGCCTGTCAAGATGTCAGCCTCACTGTCGGGGTACCTTATTGTCCATATCCCTGGGGACAGGTTGAGGCAAGGCTGTTCTTTGGACCAACTCTTACACCCCTCCACTTCTCTCTGGTTCCATGTCCCTATTTTTAAATTCCTATTTCTTTGCCCTGTATTTTAGATACACTTTGTCTTACATTCTCTCATTCCAGGTTCCTGTCCCTGTGTTTTAATTCATTCCCCTCTCTCCCATAGTGCATTATTGTCTTTACCATTCCCTGTCTGGCTCCCTGTCCCTATTCTTTACTTGCTCTGTCTCTCCCCTTTAGCTCATCGAGGCTTTCTGATATTTCTCAGCCTCTCTCTGCCCACCTTACTGGCCCCTTTTTTAATTCCTCCCGCTCTGCCCTGTGGCCCGTCACTTTGTTTTTCCCCCATCTCTCAATCTGGTTCCCTCTCCCTTCCCCCCGTCTATCCCCTAGCCCATCGCTCATTTTCCCTGTGCCTCGCTCGCTGTGGCTCCCTTTCCCGGTTTTCCAATCCCCCCTCTCTGCCCTGCAGCCGATGGCTGTTGCCTTGGGTTTATGTGGCCAGGTTTGGTAAGCGGCAGGGGGTGGGGGCTGCAGGGGTGGGCTCTGTGAGGAGACACCAGGAGTTGGGCACAGCCGGTTCCAGCTCCAGGACGGATCTGCTGCTGGGCAAAGCAGAGCCCCTCGGCAGCGCTGGTGGCGCCTCTGCGATGGGATAGTTAAGAAGGGCTGAAAAAGGCTGCTCGGAGGCTGCGACAGAGACAGTGTGAGTGTGGAGCAGCCCTGCGGGCCCCGAGAGCAGCGGAGAAGAGGGGGGAGGTGCTCCAGGCACCGGAGTGGAGATTTTCCTGCAGCCTGTGGTGAAGACCACGGTGATGCAGGTTGTCCCCCTGCAGCCCATGGGGGTCACCGCTGGAGCAGACATCCACCTGCAGCCATGGAGGAGCCCCCACCAGCGCAGGCACATGTGCCTGAAGGAAGCCGTGACTCCATGGAGAGGAGCCCACGCTGGAGCAGAGGAAGAGCGTGAGGAGGAAGGAGGAGCAGAGACAACTTATGCTGAACTGACCCCAACCCCTGCTCCCGTGCCCCTGCGTTGCTCAGGGGGAGGAGGTAGAGAGGTCAGGAGTGAAGATGAGCCCAGGTGAGGGGAAGGTGTTTTTTAGATTTGTTCTTATTTCTCGTTATCCTACTCTGATTTTGATTGACAGTGAATTAAATTAGCCTCCCCAAGTGGAGTCTGTTTTGCCTGTGACAGTAACTGAGGAATGATCTCTTTGTCCTTGTCTTGACCCACAAGCTTTTATGTTGCATTTTCTCCCCCTGCCTTGTTGAGGAGGGGGGTGATGGAGCGGCTTGGTGGGCACCCGGCGGGCAGACGAGGTCAACCCACCCCAGTCTCCTTCCATCAGGTTCCCTGTCCCTAGTTTTTAACTCTTGCCTGTGTTTCTTGTACCCCATCGCTTTTGGACCTTTCTCTCTACCTCTCCGTCCCTATTTTTTTAATTCTTGCGTAAGTTTCTTGAACCCAGTTGCTTTTAAAATTTTCATGCTCCCTTTCCCTCTCTCTCTGACCTGATTTTAATTTCTTGCATCTTGTTGCTTTCAAAATTCCCTACGTCTCCCTCTATCCATCTCCCTGTCTCTGATTCTTAATTCTTCCCTCTCTGTCCTGTACCCCGCCACTTTTTACATTTGATTTCTACATCTCCCGCTTTCTGTCTCCCTGACCCTATGTGTTAGTTCTTGCCTATGTTTCTTTTTCTGTGTCACTTTGGAATTTTTCCCTGTCCCTTGTTTTGTCTCCATCTTCTTGTCCTGCTGTTCCCTTCCGTGCCTCTCTCCCTTCCGTGCCTCTCTCCCTTCCGTGCCTCTCTCCCTTCCGTGCCTCTTCATCTCTCTGTCCCTGTTATTTTGCTAAATCTCTCAGCTCTCCTCTCTCTACACCGTTGTCCTGCTGCCTGTCTCTCTCCTGTTTGCAGTGTCCTGTTTTCTGGCTCCCTGTCCGCTGCCTCTTCTCTGTGTCCCTCTGTCCTTCCTCCTGCTTGTCCCTTTTCTTCCGCTGTCCTGCTGCGTTTGGGCACCGAGCCCAGCTCAGTGCCGGGATTTCTTCTGGGCATGAATGAACCAACTTTTCCTGCCTCCTCTGTGCCCCTGGAGGGGTTTGCAGCCCCTGGGGGCAGAGCTCGTGGCTGTGGGCAGTGCTGGGGAGGGGGTGAGGTGCTGGGGGGCTTTGGCCAGGCCCCAGTTCCCAATGGGCTCCAGCTGGGGCAGGTGTGGCCAGTGAGGCTAATGATGGGGCTGGCCCAGCTGGGGGCTGTGAAGGGGCTGCCTGGGCACTGCCTGCCTGAGGGGGCTGACAGAGGGAGTTGGCTGAGGGGGGGAGCCCAAGGGGGTCCCGCAGGCAGGTGCCTCCAGCAAGGCCATTCCCTGCAGCAAGGGGCTCCCTCCGAGCCGTCCCCGACAGAGCAGACCACCGGCACAGTGCTGGGAGCTCGGGGCCTCCTTGGCCTCCACACACCGAGGGAGCCTTGCGGCTGAGGGCAGCGAGGCGTCCGCTGCTGCTGCCGAGGGGGCGAGGGTCGGGCAGGCGGCACTGCGGTGGAGGAAGGGGCAGAGGCAGTGAGAAGCATCGGGGCAGTGACGGCCTCCTGCCGGCACCAGAAGCTGCGGCGAGTCGCGTGTCCTCTCCTCTGCGTCCTGACCCATCTCTGCCACCCCTCTCCAGATTACCCCTCTGAGACTTCCAAGAAGTTTTTTGGGAGTCTCACTCCACGTGTATTTACAGTAATAATACTTCTGATGTTGTCTGAGGCCCCCTGTCATCCCAGTTACACACTGAGTGGTTACTGGGAGGCGCTGAATCACGAGACAACACAAAAGGCATATTGCAGCTATGGCTATGACGGTCACGGACAATTCTTTAGGCCATTTCAAACTGGGTGACCAGGAGGTAAGCCAGTCCCACCAGGATGAACCTTTGGCCTTTTCCCACTCTAGCTCAGCCCTTTCGATTGATGATATTCCTGATTGTTGGATTTTAAACGCATCTTCAATGGATGTGCAACACTCCTTTCCAATTATAGCACAGGTCCCCCTTGGCTTGCTAATATGTAGTCTAAGGCCATTCTGCTCTGCAGGGCTGTCATCCTGACCTGTAATAATTCAAACGAGGTGCTCTTCAGTACCTTGATCGCAGCGTTGGCTAATTGTTCTGCCAGGGTGCTCCATTTGTTTGTGTATGTCTTGTATTTTCCTGCAGCACACGTGGGGCACGTCATATAAAAGAACCCGGCTCCCTCACTAATCACCGGGCGATCCTTTGTATCTGTCGTGCTTTTATTTCTGGGAAGTCCCTTCAGTGAAGTCAAGACTCGAGAAGGTGGGGCTGACACTCCCATGTAACGGGAGCCGTACCAGCCTGGGGAAAGCCGGTCATACGCATTATCTCCACCTCGCCAATAAGATCCAGGCCAGGCTCCGAAAGCTACTGCTCTCTTTCTCCGCAAGGGAAATACAAACCCATCCATTTCTATAGTCTTACCATTCCCAAATATTCCCCTCACTGTAGCATTTTTGTACATAGTGATATTGTACTTGCAGGTACTCTCCCCAGTGTTCCACAGGTTTCCAGCCCCACAGGGGGCCAGTGGCCTTACACCCGGTGTTGAACTCAGCATTATTGATCACATTTTCTTTGGTCGCCTGGTAACAAAGGACTCCTGGTTGACTGTGTCCTCCAACAGTTAGAGGTCGGGGCTCCGGAACATGTAAGGGTTAAGGAGTATATAAGGGATGAGGAATGTTAGAGTAATCAGTCATCAGAGTCAGGTTTAGGATTATGTGGTCACTCCGTGTATTACACAGCGTGTTGTTCATAACCCACTTGATTTCTCTTAATCAAAATCCTAAACATAATTCTGGCCAGCCGAAGGGAATAACCCTCCAAGAAAATCCCACCCCCCTGTCATTATTCGTGAGCAAATCCAACAATCAGTCACATTGACAGTCTTTGCAAGGCTAATAGGATGTGACTGGCCTCACAGCGCCAGGAGCTCACCGTCACTGAGGCCGGCGGAGCACAGGAGCGCTTGGGCGTTGCTTTGGCCGGGAAGACGGTGGAGGTAACGTCAGGGTCCGGCGGGCACAGGCAGGGGGCTCTGGGGGTGCTCGGAAGAACAGGGGGCACGGTGGAGGGACTTGGTGCTGACACAAGGACAGCCCCACAGGGCTGGTGCGGCAAGACACGGTGTTCATGTGTGGGGTGGGACTGCGTTGCTTTCCCCGGTGGGACTCATCCGCGCAGGTCCTCCTTCAGCTCCCTGCGCAGATCCTTTGCCCCAGCACACTCCTGGCCATCCCACCCTGCATGTCCCCGGGGCTGCCCAGGTTCCTGTGGGGTCCGGCTGCCTCCCTGGGAGAGGGATGCTGTCTCTGCCCGTTGCTGCCTGTCCCAAGGTTATGACCTACTCATAAACCCGTGGAGACAGAGGTGCTGGCCCCACGGAGCTGCCTTTGCCTGGTGGCCTCTTGGAAGGACAGAGCGGTGCTGCTGCTCCCCGCCAGCCTCCACATCTGGGGCACTGATTGCTTTTATTGGTGTCCAGCCCCGGCTCTGCGTTCCGCAGAATCCCTAAGCCCGACCCACCACCGCCATCAGCAGATGCCCACCTCTGCCCTACCCCAAGCAGCGCCCCCAGCGCAAAGCTCTCTCAGACACCGTCCTGCCAAGGGAATGATAACGTCCCAGAGCAATGTTCCAGCATCCCCAGCTCTACCTTGGGGGAGTTTTCCAGACAGGACCTTCTTCTCCCGTGGGTGCCCAGCAAGCCTGGCGAACGCTCACGTGCCCATCCAGGTGTCCCAGGAGAAGCTCTGGGATGAAATCTGGCCGGGCGAACACATGCAACACGCTGCCGTACCAGGCGAGGCAGCGGAGCTGAGCCTGGGACAAGCTGTGGAGGTGGCTGCAGGATGCTGAGATGGATGGGAAGTGGCACCAGGTGCAGGTGCAGGTACCCAGGACCCCTTCCTGGGGTGACAGCACCCATGGGGGGCTTTAATCCAACCCCTGTACCCCCCAGGTGGGTGCTGGGCTCGGCACACAGGGTCACCCTGTGCCCCCCCTACCATCTCTGCCCCAGGTGGTTTGCCAGGTGGAGAACAGCATCGAGAAGATGCAGATGAAAGTCCACACTGGACAGAAGGTCACCACCCTGTACCTGGCAGTGCGGGATGCCCTGAGGAAGGTGAGCTCCTCCTCACCGTGCCATTGTCCCAGCCGCTCCCCCTGCAAGGGCTTGGAGGTGCCCGAGGGGCTGTGCTGGTGGGACACCCTCCTGGATCAGTGAGGTCCTCCTGCTCCCCTCCGTCCACTGTCACAGTGTAGGGGACCCCTGGGGCTCAGTGGGGTGATACGCTGTGTCCCAGGAGCTGGCCCACCTGCCTCCGCACCTGACCTCCTGTGCAGGATGGCTGAGCTGTACCATGGGGAGCTGGAAGAAATGGGGCTTATGGCCTTCGATGCTCTCAAAGCTGCTGATGTGACCAAGGTGAGATGGCCCGAGGCACCTTGGGGCCCTTTCCCACCCTCCAGAGACCACAGGCGGCGCCACATGCCTGGGCTGGTGAGTCTTCCTGCAGTAAAGAGCAAAAGAGACTGAGCTGGCCTTGCCCACAGCACCCAGGTGCCTCCACAGCTCTTCCTGGCTCTTGCTCTTAGGCCAGGCTGCCCTGGGGCTGGGGACAGCCTGCCTGAAGCACCACCCATGGTGAAGGCAGCATGCCCCATCCTCTAGCCCTCTTTGCCCAGTTTCCTTCCCAGCCTCTTTACATGAGGAACACAGGGTTTCATGTTTAACACTGGCCATCCCAGAAGTTCAGCTGGCTCACACAGGTCCCTTCCAGCTTCAGCAGCCACTTCTCGCTTCTCTGATATGCTCCAGGAGGACATGGCCAAGATGAAAACCCAGTTCCTTGCAGAGAGAGAGCTCAGGTACTGCTCCCTGGCCTCCCAGAAGGTGCACAGTGACAGGCTTTGGATCAAGGAAGCAAGTGAAAGGCATCTGAGAGAGGTGAGCTGGGGGGCCCAGCGCAGGCAGGGCTGTGGGCAGGTGGCAGCATCAATGCTGAGTCCCCCACGGGTGGGGGGGCTGTGCAGGGCCAGCTCCCCAGGGTGCCAGCAGCTCAGGGGGGTGACGATGAACGTCCCTGCAGCAAGCCAGGTACGAGCTCGCTATGGACTTCCTGACCCTGCACCCACAGGACCTGCTGGTAGGTGAGTGCCTGGTGGGGTGAAGAGGGGTGGGACGCGGGTGCAGCCACAGGCATACTTCCCTGCCGCTTCCCTCCCACCCCAGGCACCAAACTGGAGGCCACCAAGTCCCAGGCAGAGTGCGAGGCCCGGGTGACCGAGAAGATGGAGAAGGCCAAGGTGGTGGTGCAGTGCTCCTGCCTCCAGGTAACATAAGAACCCATCTCCCATAAAACGGGGGGCTGCTCGAGCCCCAGGGAGCCGAGACCTCTCTGCTCGCCTTGTTTCTTTGCGGGGTTATCTGCTCTCCTCCACCCCTGGAGCCCTCCAAAGGCCTTCTTGTGCAGGCAGAGGTGGAACTGCTTTTCTCCATGACGTGAGCTTGCAGCAGTTTGTGTTGCAGACACCTTCCCAAGGCCCAGATACTGTACCCTGCAGGAGTGCCATGGGCTGAGTCCTTGTGCTCTCCCCCGGCCAGGACATCCTGGTGCAGCAGAAGTCCTCGGTGGACCTGGAGCAGTATGTCAAGGAATGTGAGGAGAAGAAGCAGGCACTGAAGGAGGTGCTGAAGGAGCTAGAGTTGAAGCAGGCTGAGCTGATGTTTCTCCAGCCCCCCAACACAACCAGGTGCTGCTGGCCTCAGGACAGTCATGTCAACCAGGCCACCACCCTTGTGCAGGGACATGTGCATCATGGGTGTCCCAACAGGGCACCTCTTCCTCTGTCCCACTGCAGCTGCCCACTTCTCCTGTGTTTTCTGGGCAGGGTGGTCCCCCAGCTCTGGTCCTGGCAGAGCACCCAAAGCTCCCGCATGGCAGCAGGAGGACCCTTGCTCCTTGCCCGGTGTGGGAAGCAGTACCAGCAGCAGGGAGTTGGGTTGCAGGCAGCATCTCTGCTCTGCAGTTGTGGGGGTGATGGGCACAACCTGAGCAGCTTTTGTGACAGATCTGGGGTGTCTCTGCACCCCTAGGCGGTTGTAAGGATGTGAATATGGTCGGCTCCAGGATGCGGGAGAAGGAGCTGAGGATGAACCTGCAGTGGGAAGGGGCACAGCTGGAGCAGGTGCGAGCCCAGGTGCTGAGGAATCACGAGCTCCTGCTCCAGTTTGAAATCTGTGTTGACAACCTCTTCGTCCATCTGCATGGCATCACTGGCCAGCTGCCTGGGTGGCGCTGAGGTGAGCATGGCCCCAGCTGGTGCTTGGTGGTGCAACGGCACAGCGCGGTGACAGTTGGTGCAGCCACCATCACCCCAAGGGGCTCATTTTCCCCACCAAATTTGTTCTCTCTGTTACTCCAGGATGATTCTGTCAAGGCCAGGGGGGTGGAGAAGCTCCAACAGTGCCAGCAGAAGCTGTAGTAGCTGGTGCAGTGGGTGGCCAACTTGCCCCCCCCCCCCCCCCCCCGGCACAGCCTTGACGAGGACAATGAGGTGCTCAGGGGCTCCCAGATGGCCCATCCCAAACCATCCTCCCAGCTGGGAGGATGGAGGTGGCCCCAGGGAAAAGCCATGGAGCAGCTCAGCTGCAGGTGACACCGGGCACTGCGAGGTATCCCGTTCAGGGGGACGTCGAGGTGGGGCACCCGTTGGGCTGTAACACCCACCTCCCTTTCAGCAGTTAACCCAGGGTATCTCACAGGCTTTTTTGATGGTCAGAAATTTTCAGGAGGAAACAACTGCAAATGAGCTGCAGAACCTGAAGATTTCCTTGGAGGACATAGGCAGTAGGGTGGAAGATAGGAGAACACAGCAACTGTCCCAGCCCCTGCCAGCTGCGACTTCGGGGCATCCTTGCCTGTCTCCTACTGTCCCAGCAGACCCCAACCCGTGAGTTGCTTCCAGACCTTGAGGCTGACCTTGGCTGTCTCCAAGGCTTTGAGCATGGGTGGTGGTTTTAGGTGAGGATGTGGGAGAACAAAGACAGCTGGTGGGGTGGTGAGTGTCAAACCACAGCAGGAACAAGGAGAGATGCTGTGGGGCAAGGAGGGAGAGCCTTGTCTTTAAAATCACAATGAGCTTTTGGCAGGTTATCACCTATTTTAATAAAGTGGGAGCTGTACCCACCACCCTGTAGCTCTGGACCTTTACGGGAAGCCCAAGCAGTGTTGAAGATGGGCCACAGCAGTGGCACCACCAGGTCCTGCAGATCACCCTGGGATGCTGCGGTGGAAGAACCAGCCAGTAGCGCCTGTGCTCAAGGGCTTGGCACAAGGGCTCTCTGGGATGCCACCAGCCCTCAAAAACATGCCAGTTCTCGTCAGGGACATGGGCACAGTGGAGGTGGCCCTGCAGACCTTCCCCAGCCTGTTCCTCTCCACTTTCTTCTCAAGAACCCTTTGACTTTGCTGATAAAGATCATGGCCTTGTCCTCACCTGGGAAGACATCAAGAAGTGGGGGGCTGCTCCTGATCGAAAGCAAGGAGAAAAGTGGCAACAAGAAGTAGTGGTTCCTCCACAAGAGCTTTGGCTGCCCCAGGCTGCCTGTTAATGCTTTAGCTACCCTGGACCACCCGTTGTACCCTTTTTCCAGCTGTGTTGGTAGAGCAGATCTCTTTCGTTCCTCCCAAGCCTGTGGTAAATCTGGAACTGGGGGTCCTAGATCTCTTCTGTCACCCAGAACACATGGGGGTCAAAGCCTGAGGGGCGCTGAGCTGGGTTCGCAGGCAGGCCCATGCCCCTGACCCTCACCCAGTTGCTTTCCCCACAGAGGTGGGGATGGGCTGGGGTGGGGACAGCTTTCCTGGCCAGAGCAAAGCTGTGGGCAGGCTGGCTTTCTCCCCCTTGGTTGTGTGGGGCCAGCACTTTCTTGGGATCTCTGCCACCCCCAGACAGCTCTAGGACCCCAGTGGTCTGGCATCTGTCTGAGGCAGCTGTGGGGAAATGTGGGGCAGGGGCTGAGATCTGTGTCGGTGTCAGACCTCAGGGTGGGTGTCTTCATGTCCGTGCACAGGAGCAGAAGGGCAGACCCTGCTTTGGGAAGGAAGAGACAAATCTGAGATGAAGCCCCTAGTCTGAGGCTGTCTGACCTCTGGGTACCCTTCGTGCCTCTTCCTTCCCCTCCTCCCTGCACACACATTGTGCAACTTGCACTGCTAACCCTGAACTCTGCGCAGACGTCAGGCGTTGCCTTTGGGCTGCAGGGAGGTGCCTGGAGGGAAGATCTAACCCGACGTGACCTAGGACAGCAGAGGATGCTACACTGAGCCTGTGGCTCCAGGATGGGATCCCCAGCCCTGCTGATGGCTCACAGGCACCCAGCCATGGAGGCCACGTTGTCTTCTCTGCAAAGGCACTCGTAAAACAACGCTGCAGAGATGGCGCTGGTTCCCCAGGTACAGCCAACGCGGAGGCCTTCTGCCAGGGACCTGTAGTCCCAGCTGGAGACCCCTGAGAGCGGCACCTCCTCCACTTCCACAGGGGGACATCAGCACCAGACCAAGCTTTCACTGTCACTTCTACTTGGTCCCTGTACTTATGCTGACATCGCTTGTGACATCCTCATTGCGGGGAAGGAATCTGCCAAGCCTCTCAGCAGGCTGGCAGAAACCCTTCTTGCCTTCCGCCGCCGTTACTGCCGAAGGCTCGACGGGAGCTCCTGTGTCGATGTCTGCAGCCCGGGACAGCGCTGGCAAGAAACTTCAAATAGGACCTTGGAGAATTTGCATCGGAGTGTTCGCCACGTGGGAACATCTCTGCCTTGGGAAGGCTGGGTTTGAGGGGTCTGTTTTTATTTCTAAAGCTGAGATCAAAATCACATGGAATGAAGCAGAATGAAGGGTAGGCACAGGCTGGGACTGTCAGCAAAGCCTCAGCACTGGGTTTTATCCTCTGGGGAGGGGGGAAGCAGGCTCAATCAGCCACTTTGGGGCCAAAAGAAGAGGCTCTGTTGACCGTTCTGGGAAGGGAGATGCAGGCAGGGCCACCAGAGTGGGGCTGTCTTGGAGTGCTGGGAGCTGCCAGGGTAGGATGTGGGAGGAGGCAGGTTCATGCATCCCAGCCTCTGAGGCGAGAGCTGCTTCCACACAAGGGAGCACCATCCTTCTCCATTTCCGTGTTGATGTTAAGAGGGTTAATATTCGTGATGGTGATGTCTGGCCCAGTAAATAGCCTGGATTGGCATCACTAGCCAATGGGTTCAGCATCTTTGTACAATGAAGGAGGGAGCAAGGTGGGACTGAGGCAGCGCTGCTAAAGGAGGGAAAGACCCCATGGGGGTGGTGTCCTGCCCTGGCCTCGACCCAAGGCAAGGGGAGAAGGTGCAGCAGATGAGGGATGGGGCTGGCAGCTCCCCACAAGGCAGCTTTTCTCCACAGCAGAGGTGTTTCAGCCCTCAGACCATTTTGATGGTCTGTCTTGTGCTGCAGACCCCAGAGCTGGACGTGGTGCTCCAGGGGGGGTCACAGGAGAGTGGAGCAGACGGGGAGCATCCCCTCCCTCCACCTGTTGGCCACACTGCCAAGGACACACTTGACTTCTGGGCTGCAAGCCCACATTGCCTTCTCATGTCCTATTTGTAACCCACCAGTATTCCCCAGTCCTTCTCTGCAGAGCTGATCTCCATCCATCCATCCATCCATCCATGCATCCATCCATCACCCAGTCTGTGCTGGTACTGAGGATCACCCTGACCCAGGTGCAGGACTTTGCAGTTGGCCTGGTTGAACTTCAGGATGTTCCCATGGACCCACTCCTCCAGCCTGTCCAGGTCCTTCTGGACACCATCCCTTCCCTCCAGTGTATCAACCACTCAGCTTGGTGGAAAACCAAAACTGGTGTGTTTGGGTGATGCAGAGACCAGAGAAACGCGTAGCCTGGCCTTAGCTCTCTGCCAAGGACATCTGGGGAACCCTTTTGAAATGCTTTAGCCACTTTCTCAGAGAAAAACAACACAACCGTACACTCGACAGGCTTTTCCCATCCACATGGGGATAAATGAGAATGCAGGGACAGCGCCAGCTCTCACTCAGAAGGCCAGAATGGGGGGCACAGAAGCCTAGGGAGGGTCTTAGAGGCGGCAAGCAGAGGGGTCTGGAGAGGATCCAGGTGTATATGGGGAGGGGGAGGGGGCTGGGAGGGTGCAGGAGGTGTCACCCAGGGGGTGTGAGTGAGCATGGAGGGGAGCAGAGCCGAGATGA
Source organism: Leptosomus discolor (assembly GCF_034619465.1). NCBI lineage: Eukaryota > Metazoa > Chordata > Aves > Leptosomiformes > Leptosomidae > Leptosomus > Leptosomus discolor. The sequence continues at coordinate 3,053,410 of NC_141416.1, forward strand.
AGGTGCTCGGTGTGGGGGTAGAGGTGCTCGGGCACAGGGAGCAGGGGGGACCAGATGGGAGCAAAGCCCTGCAGATGGGAACAGAGCTGGCTGGGGAATGGGGGTACGGAGGGCTAGAGGGGACCCAGGTGGGGCCAGGCAGGGATATGGGGGGGGGAGGGGGGTAAGTGCCAGCAGAGGGGAGCACAGAAGCTGATGATATTTGGGATCAGAGGGACTGGAGGGGGGATGTGTGGGGGAAGAGGGATGGGGAGAACCTGCAGTGCACAGAGTGGGGGTACAGGGCACTGGGTGTGCCTCAGGGTTGGGGGCAGGCTGCTTTTCCAGTCCCCCCCCCCGAATCCACAGGCTTCCTACCCGTGGGGTGAACGGCAGGGAGTGCAGGGTGCTCTGCCCAGCAAACGAGCTGGGGGCTGTGGGTGGCCCCGGCACCCACCACCCCAGGGCAGCGAGCCAGACCACCGCAGCAGCAGGTCCCACTGCACGTCCAGCGACCGTCGGATGGAAGTGAAACACCCACGGGGAAGCCGGGAAACCCCACGAGCCAGCGAGGGCCCAGGGGACAGGGCTGGGCCAAGGACACGCAGGGCACGGGGGGTGCTGAGCTGAAATGGGGTGTCCAGGGTGTGGTGGGGGTCAGGTGAGGGTGCTCAGGGGGATGAAGGCATCAGGGGCAGGGATGCCCGTGGGAGGGGGATGTGGTGGGGGGCTCTGAGGGCTTGGGGGTGCCTGGGGGTGTGCTTCCCCCAGCACCCCACAGCCCAGCCCTGTAGGGTGCAGGGGGGCAGGTACAGCCCTGTACCACGCACACGATGGCTGCTGCTGGGTGTCATGGCGGGGGCCCCAGGATCACCCCAACGTACTGCCCTGGGCTGGGGCCAGGCCTGCACAAGTGCGGGTGCCCCCCCGAACTGCTGGCCCCAACACCAGCAGTGCCTGGGGCCATGGGACCCCAAGGCAGCACGTGAGAGGAGGATGAGCCAGCAGCAGGCGGGGGGGAACCTTGTCCTTGTGTCCCCCACCATCCCCAGAGCTGGGTCCCACGCCACAGGGCTCTCCCACCCCACCCCAAGCTAGGTGCCCCTGTGGGTGTGAAACAAACACCCCAATATCCATTTTGAGCCTTTGCCAGGGAAACAGGAGCCAGGAGCAAGAGGCCGCGGGGATGGTCACCATCAACCTCTCTCCTCGCCTGCCCGGGGATGTGGGGTGACTTGGGGTTGCAGATGAGCCGGGTCACCCATATTTATTGAGAACAGTTGTGGAGGGATAAAAATATTTCCAATAGTTCTATAAGACTTTATAAACCTATGCCCTGCTGATCCTTTAATAAACACCTTTGTGACCATCCTGCAAAGGCAAGTACTTCTGTGAGAAAGCAGCAAGATTAAAGAATGGAAAGCGCTGATACACTCTGCGGGGCCCTGCCCGTGATGTCCCTCCCGTGGGGGCCAAGGGACCCTCTGGCGGGCATGGGGACATGGGTGGCACATGCCGGGTGCTGCCCCATCATCCTGCAGCACCCACCCCGAACCTTGGCTGGGTGCAGTCGCCATCAGCCAAGCCACCTGGACACAAACCCCTCGCCCAAGGGTGAACCCACCTAGGGGACCCCAGCTCAGGTGGCCCTGCTGGGGAGGCGACACGTCCCCATGCTGGTGAGCTCCCAGTGCTCCCAGTTCTGCCTGCACCCTGCAGCGTTGATGTCCGTTTTTGTCTTTCCTCATACCTGGGGGGAGCAGGGAGCTGGGGTGCGGGGGTTTGTGTCTGTCTCCCCAAGGATTCCCTGTGCCTGTGGCTGCTGGCTGGGAGGTGTAGGCCAGGGCTCATCCAGGGGACACGCAGCAGGGCTTTTCTGGGAAGAAACATGGAGGGGGACATCCTCGGGGGACACCACACAGTGATGCTCTGCTAGGAAGAAGCAGGCACAGGGGCATCCTGGGGACACACAGGAACACCACAGATGAGCAAGTGGCAGCAGGAACCAAAACGCCAGTGTGGGACAATGCTGTGGCTGCCGATCTGGACGCCCTGTGGGTGCGGGAAAGTTGTTACTGCTTTACAGGGCCAACATGAAGGGGGGGGCCAGGCTGGAGATCCGGTCTCTGGTCTGGGGGTCTTCATTCAAGGGACTTTCTCTGTGGACTGTGATTCCCCAGTGCTCCCTGTGCCGTGGCCCTCCCCACTGCCCGAGGACATGGGGTGCTCCCAAGGGGCGATGCTCAATGGGGACAGGGTCCCTGCCAAGGACACAGGGCTGGACACTGCCGAGCTTCAGTCCCTTCCTGCACTGGTGCTGGCACGGAGGCAGCCAAGGGTCTGCAGGCTGGCTGCCACCCTGGCTGGAGGGTGGCTGCCCCTCCATCCACTTGGTCACCTGTGGTCCCCAGGAGCTGTTGTCCCTCCGTTCCACCCAAGGCCAGTGGGGGCATAACCCTGTCACTCAAAGCAGGGCAGCTGGGGGTTTGGGGGGGGCCTGGACCAGTCCCTCACCTTTCTTTTTCCCTTAAGCCAGGGCTGAGCTGAGCATAAAGGCTGTGAGCAGGCAGCCCGAGGAGACAGGGGTACAAGGGACATGACATGGGGAGCAGGCTGGCTGGTGATCCTCCCTGGAGCTGTGGGGGAAACACAAAAAGCCAAAGCTTGGCTGTCCCCAGCCTGGGGGAGGGCCGAGACAGGGTACAGGGACATCCTGAGGGGACATAAGGGCAGATGGGAGCCTGGGGGCATCCTGAGAGGACCCATGGGCCCATGGCGAGCTGGCTCCCTACCCCCCACAGTGGATGCCCTACCCCTCCCAGCCCAGGTGGCACGTCACAGTGGGGCCCTTTGTGACCCACCTCTGTGACACCCTGTGGCGCCACAGTAACCACGGTAGCTGCAGCCTGCAGTGTCTGACGGGACAGGGCAGGAGCGTGGAGCTGGTGACGAGACCCCAAGCGCAGCCCACATCTTTCCTTGCCGCCCGTGGCAGCCTTGTGGTGCCGAGGTGTTTCCCTTAAACTGCTCCCCTGCCCCCAACCAACCCTTTCCTCCATTTCACAGGATGGCGGAGAGACTCCCCAGCTGCGCCAGGGTGGCCTGGGAGGAGGTGTGGGCTCCCCAGGAGAGCAGCTCTCTGCTGGAGCCCTGCAAGATGTCCATGGTCCAGGTCCTGCAGTCCAGTGAGTGAGGGGCCCCTCAGGGCTGGGAAGGGTCGGGGCCAGCGAGTGCGACCAGCTTGACGCTGGGATTCTGTTTCCTGGTCAGGCTGGCAGCGGGGGTCCCACAGGCGAGGGGCATGGCAGTGCTTGAATGCCAGGGCTGCTCAGGGCTGGGAGTTGGTCCCAGCACAGCCCCTCTCCTCAGCCATGCCGCATTTAAAGCTCTTTTCACTGTTTGGAAGCTTGTTGGCAAAGGTGCTGTGTCTGACCGACTCTTCTGTGTTTCCCCTCTGTGTAGGTGAGACACTGTCAGAGGACAACACAGAGCTCGAACGGGGATGGGACTCTGAGAGCAGCGGGTCGCTTTCTTTGCTTGGCAGCAGCAACACAGTCATGGTGATGAGCCCACCCCTTGCTGGGAGTCTTGTCTATGTCATTGGCAGGAGCAAAGGGACCCAGAATCACTGACCTTGGTGAGGGGGTTCCTACTGTCCCCCAGCAGGGACTACCTGAGCGCGGCACTCCAGTGTCGCAGCAGCAGATCCATCCCTCCTGGCCACCAGTGAGCCTTAGTTCTCTGTAGGGCCAACACATGGTGCCCATGTCCCCAGCACTCCTCCCTCACCCTGGGACCCCTCATCCTCCACCCTGCAGAGACTGCAGGCCCTGCTTTCAGCTTTCCTGCACGTACTGCTGCTGGCACCACTGCTGACACTGCCAGGCATCTCTCACCAGACCTGCTGGCACTGCTCAGCCAGGCAGCACCATCGGGGCGCTCAGCGTGACTTGTCTGCTGTCCATTCCTTCCTCCTGTAGGTGTTTGAAGAAGACCTCCAGCCTTTGCAGAAGACAAACGTTCTCCTCGTGGCCATCGAGGCCTTGGCAGCAGATGACATCTATGACAGGCAGATGGGCAATGACATCCTGGACATGGCCATGAGAGACCCTGACTCCTGGCTGACGGATGTAAGTGCCCTGTGGCTGGGTCGCCCTGCCCGTGAGCCCTGTCAGGCCTTGTTCTTCCCTCCTTCCCTAAGGCAGCTCTCTCAGGTACCTGAAGTGATTTAAAGGCAGCAGAGAGGGATGGGAAGGGCAGCGGTTTCAGTGGCAGCTTGGGAAATGGCTGCACTCCAGTGGCAGCACCGTCCTCACCTGTGTCCCCTCCAGGTGCCAAAGATCCTGAGGTACATCCACCAAAACATGGAGTGCATTCACACAGAGCCAGCTCAGCGCAGCCTGCAGTCCCTCCTCCTTCTGCTGGCCAACAAGTGCCCCAGGGAAGTGGTCAGGAGCCTGTTGAAGATCTCTCCAACGTGTGACAGGTACTGGTTCTGACAGCCTTGAGGGCTTGTTCCCTGTGGGGAGAGGGGCCCAGAGACTGGAAAACCACAGGACACCCCGAGGAGCAGAGCCCTCCATCCCCCCATGCTTCCCAGCCCCAGTGCATCGGCCAGGCCCACAGCAGCTCAAGCTGCCCAAGGCACAGCCCCGCCACCACACTCCTCGCTGCCCCCCTGTGGAACACGACCTCAGCCCCCTCCTGCCTGCCTGGGCAGGCTCCCGGGCACCCCAGGGAGGGGGGTGGGCAGGCTGAGAGCTGCAGCACCGCCTGGGGCTGGAGGAGCTGGCCCGGACAGGGTGCAGGGGCCGAGGCAGCCCTGCTGAGCGAGCTCTGGGTCTGCAGCGCTGCCCTGGCCATGTGGGAGGTGATGATCTCCCTCGCTTTGTGGAGTGTCTTGACGGAGCTGCTCAGTGTGCTGCGGGACCAGCAGCTGCGCAAGGTGTTCGGCCCTGCCGCGGAGGACGCCTGCATCTGTCCCTTGTCTGTGAGTGACCGTGCGCACCTTCAGGGCTGTGCCTGCCTCCCCAGGAGAACAGGCATGGCCCTGTCCCCCACCCCTCACCTCCCAAGGGCCCCCTCTTCAATGCATACAGACACAGCCCGTAGGGTCAGCAGGGACCTGCATAGCACCAGCCAGACCCCGTGCCAGACCCTTGGGGCCACCTCGTGCTGTCTTGGCCCCGCTGAAAAACACAAAGTCTGCCCCTGCCCAGGCAGCACTCCGCTTCCCCCTGCCTGCATCCCCCTGCCCCGCTCGGCAGCCTGGAATCCTGGGGCAGGGGCAGAGAAGGGGCCGAAGCCAGAGTCGGGCCGGTTGCTGGGCCTGTGCAGAGGCTGAGGGGGCTTCAGGTCTGGGGAGAGGAGACACTTGCCCCCACCCGGGTGTCGTGCCTCCTTTGTGCCAGCACGGTGGAGGGAGCCTGCAGGCTCTGCTGGTCTCTCACCGTTGTCTTTGTTTCAGCTGCTGTTCTGTGGGGACATTGGGACAGAGGAGTTCGCTGCCCTGTACAAAGCCCAGAGGTTCCTGAGGCATCCAAGCCCCGTGATGCTGGTGCTGGTGCTCAGGGCCCTCATCACGCTTTCAGAGATACCTGGGATGGTGAGCGGGGTGTTGGCAGCTGGGGCCTGGGACAGGGAGTAATGCGGCAGCTTGGCCTTGCCTGGGAGTCAGAATGTGGGGTGATGGCTCCGACCACCCTCCCTGCTCTGGAGGGGGCTGGTGGGTGCCTGGGGATCCCTCCAGGCCCAGGGGGTTCCCAATCCATCTGCTCCTTCGGGCCGGTCAGAACAGGGGGTGGCCGAGCAGGGGATGCTGCTCTCTGCGCTCCCTTCCCTTCTACTTGCTCTCCCCACACCCCCACCAGCGGCCACTGCCTGCCAGGAGGCTGCTGCAGTGACTCCTGTGCCGCCTGCTGGGGAGCCGGACAGAAGGCCAGTGCTCGGGGACCAGACCAGTGCATTTTTGCCAGGTGGTCTGGCAAAAACTGTGTGTTTCATATAGGCAGGAAAAATAGTGGTTCTGGTGCCAGACATCACAGAGACCCTGCAGGATGCCAACACTGATGGCAAGATGAAGGCCCTGCTATTCTTCAAGAACATGATGGGTCACCTGAAGAGGGAGGAGGCCAGCCTCGTCGTTCTGCAGCTGGCAGAGAAGCTCCGGCCGCTCTTTAATGATGTAAGGCTGCCGTGGGAGCCTCAGCCCTACAGATGGGTGCTCTGCAAAGGCCGCTGCCCTTCAGCCCAGCCCTGTGGGCAGCGCTCGGGCAGAGGTCCCCTCCTCGCTCCTCTTGTGTGATCTTTCAGGGGTCTGGGGCAGCTCATCCGCAGCTGCGGATCTGGCCCATAGCTCCTGCACTCAGGATCCGACCCCAGAGCATCTCCCCTGATGTCAGCCATGCTAATGCCCCTGCTCACCATGGACAGGGAGCGGCTGTTGCTGAAGTCCTTCTGTCCTCCTCCCTACCAGGAGTCCAGCCAGGTGCGGGAGCTCTCCATCAGCCTCTTCAAAGAGGTAATGAAGACTGTGGTGGGGAGAAACAAGAAGAAGATGAAGAAGAAAGTGAAGAGGGTCCTTCTCCCACTGCTCCTCCGTATGAGCGACCAGATGGACTGCGTGGCCAAGGTGCAGTGACCAGCAACCGGTGTTGTGGGCAGGGCATGCTGACACCACAGGGGTGGCGTGGGCATAAGGGGCAAGGGCTGCTGGACATCAGAGTCTGGCAATGTGCATCACCTCAGGGTCCCACTGGTCCCCTCCTTCCCTGCACTGGTCCCCCCACTGCCTTCCTCCTGCCCCTGCAGAGGTGGATGGGGAGGTAGTGTCCCCTCCCGGCCCCACTCTCCCTGTTCAGCCATGCTCCAGCACAGCCCAGAGGAAGAGTCCCTGCAGAATGAGCACGAGCAGAATGGGAGAACCTGGCCCCAACACTTCCCAGAGCTGCCCTGCCTGCTCCAGCAGGGCTCAGCAGCAGCCCATGGCCACCAGACACATGAGTCCCTATGGGCTTCCCTGCTGTTCCTGCAGGAGTCAGAGTCCAGGGCTTTGAGCTCCAATCCCTGTCCCCCAGGGCTGTGCCCAAAAGACTGACAGGTGTTGGGGCCAGGGCATGTCCGAGCTCCCGGAGAGCAGGACGGCCCCAGGAGCGAGACCCTGCTCACCCAGGTGCCCCTCCGTGGCGCCAGTGAACTTGGTCTGCGCAGGGGGGCGCAGCACTTCCAAGGGGTGGAGAGCCAGCTTGTTGCCCAGCCTGGGGCAGGGGGAGTGGTGGGAAGGGAGATGGAGCCAGAGGGGGACTGGTCCTGCATCCTGGGATCAGAGCTCTGCCCATGCGGAGCCTGGGCTGAAGGAGCTGGGGCAGCCCCAGCTGGGGAGCCAAGTGTCCTGCTGGGGGACGCCCATGGGACGTGCTGCTGGCTCCGTCCTGCCCCAGTGCCTCTGGCACTCCAGACCTCGCTGCCTACAGCCGTGGGCCTACCCCTTTGCCTTTCAGTCTGCCCCCATCCCTGGCAGCAGCTCAGCAGCTCTTGACAATCTCTATTCTGGCCACAGCATGAGACACCTGAGGTGGTGGCTGCCCCGTGTCCCTGCACTGGGCACTGAACCCAGCTCAGACTCGGTCCCCTGCTCCCTCTTCCCATAAGGGGCTGGGAATGGCTCAGAGTCTGGCCAAGAGGAGGAGGATTTCCCTGGGCTGTGGTGCCATCTCCCAGCCTCTGCTTCTCTGCAGGCCTCTGGATACACCCTCTTTGCCTGTGCGGAGTTCCTGGGGTGGAGGATGCACAGCTACCTGCTTGAGCCACATCAGACACACCAGATTGCAAAGTACTTGGTAAGGACAACCCCCAAGCCCCAGGGCTGGGCTGGACGAGGGCTGCCCCACATGCCCATGGGGTGGGCTGTGCAGCTGTGCCTCGCCTGCCCTGCTCCAACCCGGAGCTCAGAGCCTCTTTCTCTTCTCCAGGCCCCTCTCCCCTCCCTGTCCCCAGGGTGCTGAAGGAGACCCTGGCCCATGTGGGCCCTGGCAATAGGACAGAGGGGTCGGCACCCTCAGCCCCCTCTGCCTGCTGCTTTCTCTGACCCTCAGCCCCACAGGGCTCTGGCTGGGGATGGGAATTGCCAGGGAGGAAGGGGGTGCGGGGAGAAGGGACTGGTCTGGCCGACTGGGGAGGGTCTGTGTGAGCCCCGTGCCCTCGTGCTCTCTCCAGTTAGCGCACAGCAGGAGCAGCTTGGAAGAATACCTGTTTCAGAGCATGCCGTACCTGAAGGACGCTCAGGCCACCTTACGAGAGGCAGCTATCAGGTTCATTGGTGAGCCACAGCCCCCGGGACCCTCTTCTGGCAGCCTGGCCCCAGTCCGTGCTGCTGCACTGGCTGCAAGGGGCAGCCCTGTGGCGGCCAGAGCCTTGGCTGCCCCAAAGAGGGCCCACCACACGGGTGGGCTCGCTGGGAGCCTGGCTCAGGGCCACTGCCCTCGGGTACTGTCCTTGCCTGGGTCCGGCCCTGCCGGCCGGGGGACGTGCTGCTGGGAGCGTGCTGGGGAGTGGGAAGTCTGACGTGAGCTCTGTGCCTAGGGCTTGCCACACGGCACCAGAGGAGGCTGAGCAGGGAGACGCTGTTGGATGTCTGCAACGGTGAGTAGGGGCAGCGCTGGGTGTGCCGGGGCTGGTGGGGCAGGAGGCAGAGCCTGGGCAGGGTGCTGCCGTGCCTGGTCCTGCTCTGGGAAGACACTCCAGGGGCAGAGGAAGATGCCAGGGGCACACGGGCCGTGCCTGGGCCGCAGCTGCCAGCTGGTGTGTTGGTCTCAGCTGCTCCTCCTGGCCACGGGAGAAGAGTGGGGCTGGCACAGTCTGGAGGGGACTCCTGGGGGTCTCTGCAGGCAGTGGGGTTCATGTCTGCTCTGCTTCCTTCTCTTGCAGCCCTGCAGCCCTTGGGGAGAGATGTCGATCTCTCGGTCAGCAGCTTGGCCACTCAGACCATCTTAATGCTGACACCCCTAAAGCAGCAGCCAACATCAAGATGGAGCTTGCGGTCGCTCTTCTGCTGGCTCTGCTGAGCCTTGGAGAAAAGAAATTTTACCTTTGGAAAACAGCCATATTTGAATCAAATTTTTTTTTTTTTTTTAATAAAGTTGGAACAACAAGCCCAGTTCCATCGTGTCCTTGCCGTGGGGACAAGCGCAAGTGTGCTGAGCAGACAGCATCACTCCTGGCCTCTGCTGCTGCCTGCAGAACAGCACACCTGGGCCCAGGGTGTCCTTGTGACAAAGCCCCAGCTGCCCCACTGGGCCACAGCACCTGGAGGGGAGGAGGAGAGAAGCTTTGCCCAGCCTGTCCCTTCTGAGACACCTCAGGGCTCGAAAAGGCACCTGTGCTCTGCCAAGCTGGGCAGTTGTCATTTGTCCCGGCATCAAAAATCCTCTGTTATCACTGGGGAGCTGTGCTGGTTTGGGCCAGATAGATTTAATTTTATCCACTAGTAGCTGGTATTGCTGTGTTGGAAATTTAGTTTGCATGCAGGGATATGGTTAGAGGGATTTAGCTTGAACATTTCAATCATGTATTGTTAGTACACAGATGACAGAGGCTTGGCTGACTATACCTAAAAAGTAAGTACAGTTTATCGTGTCGATCACACCACAAACGCCTGATCAAGGACTGATGCAAGAAACAAAGAGAAGAAAGAAAGGAGTTGGTGAAGTTTTGGAAGGTATCCCAAGGTAAGGGCAAATTGTCTGGGAAATGGTAAGCTGGACCTTACCCACGGTGTCCTTAAAAGACTTTTGACCATACCTGGTCGATTCGAGGAGTGGTCAGGACCCCCATACAACCACCAGAGACTGTATGAGACACCGCCCCGCCCCGAGCATGCGCACATCAAACCTCGACCATGGTTCAGCATAATGCAGATTAGTTTTGAATATGTATTAGCTAGATGATGAATAACGTGTATTTTTGATGAATAATGTACGTTTTGGAGCATAAAAGGGACCAGCAGGTGTGCCCAGGTGTGCTTGATTTGTGGATTGATTCCACCAGGCACCTGGGCCTGAATAAATGCAAGATCTCTCCTGAGTGTGTGGAACTGGGTTATGGCACACTGGGTAAAGAAGGACAACAGTCTGGGTCTGTATTTTGGATTTGTGCTGGAAAGAGTGTTGACAGTACAGGGATCTTTCAGTTACTGCTGAGCAGAACTGTGATGGGTTTGCGGGGCAAGGTTTTGGTAGCGGGGGGCTACAGGGGCGGCTTCCGTGAGAAGCTGCTGGAAGCTTCCCCAGTGTCCGACAGAGCCAGCGCCAGCTGGCTCCAAGACAGGTACACCGCTGGCCAAGGCTGAACCCATAAGTGACAGTGGTAGCGCCTCGGGGAGAACATCTTTAAGAGGGGGAAAAAGTTACTGGGCAGCAGAAATTGCAGCGAGAGAGAGGAGGGAGAACACACAAGAGAAACAATTCTGCAGACACCAAGGTCAGGTCAGTGAAAAAGGAGGGGGAGGACGTGCTCCAGGTGCTGGAGCAGTGATTCCTCTGCAGCCTGTGATGAAGACCCATGGTGAGGCAGGCTGTCCCCCTGCAGCCCATGGAAGTTAACAGTGGATCGGATATCCACCTGCAGCCCATGGAGGACCCCATGCCTGAGCAGGCGAATGCAATTTGTTTGTTTGTTTGTTCAAGCTGCAAGTTTGTCTTTTCTGCCAGCTTTGTTTTGGGAAAGGAAATAACATGTTTAATATTTTAATCTGTTGTGTAATTAATCAGGAGTGGAAAATACACTCCTGTATAGGAGGGACTTTAATTTTCTCTTTTAGAACACTTTTCCTCTCCTGCTTCCCCCAGCCCTAGTTACTAAGCAGTTTCAGTAACATCTACCTGTCCTACGGAAGGACCAAATACAGTCGTGCTCTGGTGTAGTGGGTCTGTCTGAGATGGCGGCCTCATCGTGCTGGGCTGTGCAGCGGTAGCCAGGAAGGTGCTGATAACACACCAGGGTTTTGGCGACTGCTGAGCAGGGCTCGCCCAGCATCAAGGCTGTCTCCCCAGCAATTCCCCAGTAGGCTGCGGGTGGGCAAAATCTTGGGAGGGGCTAAGCCAGGACAGCTGACCCAAACTGACCAAAGGGATGTTCCACACCACGTGACGTCTGCTCAGCAATACGAGCTGGGGAAAAGAGGAGGAATTGAGGGGCATTCGTTTTATGTTTGTCAGCCGGACCAACCGCTGGGCGTACTGAGGCCCTGCTTCCTGGGAACTGGCTGGACATCACCTGCCGATGGGAAGCAGAGAATAAAATCTTCTATTTTCCTTCGCTTCCACGTGTGACCTTTGCTTTTGCTTTATTAAACTGTCCTTATCTTGACCCACGTGCCTCCTGTTTTATTTTCTCTCCCCTGTCCAGCTGAGGGGGGGGAGAGTGATAGAGTGGCTTTGGTGGGCACCTGGCGTCCAGCCAGGGCCAAACCACCACAGTCTGTTTGGTGCCCAATGTGGGGCACAACAACGACAGTTTTGTACGAAGCGTGCTGTAGCTGTACAAGTTATGAAGCAGCAAGCTCGTGTGCAGGTCACGGAGTTTGTTGGCTGCACTGCTTATCTCTTTATTCTGCTGAGTTTGGGAACATGTTTATACAAATAATGGCTATGTGCTTTGCTCTCACGCTGATGGCTTTACTGTGCTGGAGGAGCTATTTAGATGAAGGATCTTGGGAGCGTGCTAGCACAAACAGTAGCTCTGTGCTTTGCCCTGGCATTGATTGTCTCGTTGTGCTGCGGGAACTATCTTGTGGAGAAGATGAGGAAACCCATCTCCCTCTCCCTACCGGACTGATGTGGATGATTTTATTATGCAGGCTCCCAAGGTCCTTGTTCACCTTCATGTGAGCTGTTTAATACTATTAATTAATACTGTTGGCATATTACGGCGTATTTTGTGGAATCTGGTGTCATGGTGTAAGAGAAGACAACTTTTGGGTCAGGTGATACTGAGATGTGCCCTGAGGCGGCTGGTCCCTGGGTGGCAGGGTGCGTGGAAGAATTTGGGCAGATTCTTAGGACGGTTATTGTCTCCCATAACCTGGGACTTTACACCTGAATAGGCAAGAGACCCCGGCAACTGACGCACCACCTGATAGAAGGGTGCCTTACCTACCCCAGCGAAAACCAGCAGCTTCTTGCTCTGTACGGGGGCCTGGCCTGTGCCTATCGAGCCACACTTCAATACTCTCAGAGGACTGTGGCCAAAGCAGGGACCCAAACTACATCTGACAACACCGTGGCTGAGATAGGAACCCAAACAACAACAGCTAGAGTAACTGCCCCAGTAGCGAAGAAGAAACAGTGGATAAGGAGATCAGCAGGTCTATATCATCAATTGGCAAGGGAGGAAGAAGGTCTGATCGAGAAGCCAGTCCTTCGACAAAGAAATTGGAGGAATGAGTGAGAGAAATCAAACAGGAAGCAGAAACTACCCGATCCTTAACTTCATCAGAACTTCGAGACATGTGCAAAGATTACAGCTGGCAGCCAGGTAAGCGGATTGCTGCCTGGCTGCTCCGATGCTGGGATAATGGGGCTGACAGCCAGCAGCTGGAAGGGAAGCCCAGCAGCTGGGACCTCTTGCTAGAAACTGGGGAACTGAGAGAGGAATAGCAAAAGAGGCAGCAATTTGCAGTCTCTGGAGATGGCTCCTCTCAAGTGTGAAGGCAAGGTGTTCATTCAAGGAAGATCTTGTGAACTCCCCTGGAAAGTGGACTACCAGAAAGTAGAAGGCATCCAGTACCTGAGAGAATTAGCAGTGCTGGAAGTCATCTACAGCGAACTGGACAATGATGAGGTCTCCAAAGATCCAGAGGATGTCCTGTGCATACAGGCCATGTGGAGGAAGGTGGTTCAAAGTGCCCCAGCATCATATTCTGGCAGCTTGGCTTCAATGTATTACCTGGATATGGATACTCCAACTGTGGAGAGAGTGTCTTCTTGGCTCCAAAACTTTGAAGAAAATCTCCGTACCTCCTCATTCCTACGTGACAGCACCTCGGCTGTCAGGGGTGCCCCAAGAAAACAGCTCTCTCCTGCCCTGCTCAGAGGGAAAGGGAGCCCCAGACATATGCCGTCTGGTGCACTCTGGTTCTTCCTGCGTGACCAGGGGGAGGACATGAAGAAATGGGATGGTGAACCTACCTCCAAGCTGGAAGCCCATGTATGTGAACTGAGAGGGAAGACAGCTGTTAAGAAGGGGTTACCCAAGAAAGCTTTTGATGTAGTTGCTGCAACAAGACAAGAAGGCAATCAACGGTCTCCCAGACATAAAAGAACTGAGATCACCTCCCTTGATCCTGATGAGGGGACTTCTGGTCTGGCACTGCAAAGGTCAGACAGCGAATATTCTGATGAGGAACAGAAACAGAGGGTCCCTGCCTTTGGCCAGGAGAAGGAAAGGGATGACCAGGTATACCGGACTGTGCGGATCCGATGGCCTGGCACATCAGACCCACAGAAGTACAAGGCTTTGGCAGGCCCTGGTGTGCAGTGCACGCTGGTGCCGTCAGGGTATAGGGGCACAGAACCAATTTGGATCTCAGGAGTGACAGGGGGATGCCAAGAATTGTCTGTGTTGGAGGCTGAGGTGAGCCTAGCAGGGGACAAGTGGGAAAAGCCCCATTGTGACTGGCCCAGAGGCCCCTTGTACGCTTGGCACAGACTACCTCAGGAGAGGGTATTTCAAGGACCCAAAGCGCTACCGATGGGCTTTTGGTGTAGGCACTGTGAACACAGAGAAGATCAAACAGCTATCTACCCTGCCTGGGCTCTTGGAAGATCCCTTGGTGTGGGATTGCTGCAAGTTGAAGAACAGCAGGTGCCAGTTGCTACCAGGGCGGTGCACTGATGGCAATATCGCACCAACTGAGACTCCTTGGCTCCCATCCATTAGTTGATTCATCTACTGGAGAGCCAAGGAGTCATGAACAAGACTCACCCACTTTTAATAGCCCCATATGGCCAGTGCAAAAGTCTGACGGAGGTTGGAGGTTAACAGTAGACTATCGTGGCCTGAATGAAGTGATGCTACCAAGTGCTGCTGTACCGGGTATGCTAGAGCTCCAATATGAACTGGAGTTGAAGGCAGCTACGATTGACATTGCCAATGTGTTTTTCTTAATCCCTTTGGAAGCAGAATGCAGTCCACAGTTTGCTTTTACATGGAGAGGTATCCAATATACCTGGACTACACTGCCCCGGGGGTGGAAGCACAGCCCTACCACTTGTCATGGACTAATCCAAACTGCACTGGAAAAGGGTGATGCCCCTGAACATCTACAATACATTGATGACATCATCGTGTGGGGCAATGAGGCAGAAGTGTTCAAGAACGGAAAAAAAGTAATTCAGATTCTTCTGAAAGCTGGTTTCACCTTAAAAAAAAAGCAAGGCCAAGGGACCTGCACAGGAGATTCAGTTCTTGGGAATAAAATGGTAAGATGGATGCTGTCATGTGCCTATGGATATGGTCAACAAGGTAGCAACTATGCCCCCGCCAGCTAACAAAAAGGAAACACAAGCTTCTCTAGGCCTTGTGGGGTTCTGGAGAATGCAAATTCCAGGTTATGGTCAGTTTGTGAGTCCTCTGCATCGAGTAGCATGAAAGAAGAACTGTTTTGAGTGGGGCTTTGAGCAACAACAAGCCTTTGAGCAGATCAAACAGGGAACAGCTCGTGCGGTAGCTCTTGGGCCTGTCCGGACAGGACCAACTGTGCAAAATGTACTCTGCACTGCAGCTGAGGAGCACGGTCTCACCTGGAGCCTCTGGCAGAAAACATCAGGAGAAACCAAAAGTCAACCATTAGGGTTTTGGAGCCAAGGGTATTGAGGATCAGAAGCCCACCACACCCCAACTGAAAAAGAGATACTAGCAGCATATGAGGGGTTCAAGCTGCTTCAGAAGTTGTTGGTATAGAAGCATCTCTCCTCTTGGCACCACGATTGCCCGTGCTACACTGGATGTTCAAAGGAGACATGCCTTCTACGCCTCATGCAACCTGCATTAAGTGGGTAGCAATGATCACACAAAGAGCTTGACTGGGAAAACCCAGCTGCCCAGGAATCCTGAAAGAAATAATAGGCTGGCCAGAAAGCAGAGATTTTGGAGTGTTGCCTGAGGAGATGGCTCGTGCCCAAGAGGCACCACCATGTAATAAGTTATCAGAAAATGAAAGGTTATCATTCTGGGTTATATCCACCCAGAAAGCTGAAAGAATAGCCCTCACCAGAGCACTGGACCTGAGTGAGGGAAATCGAGCCAACACATGGACAGATTCCAAATATGTTTTCGGAGTGGTCCATGCTCATGGGGCTATTTGGAAGGAAAGAGGACTGCTGTCGGCTCAAGGGACTGTGATCAAACATGGTCCCCAGATTCAGGAACTACCAGGAAGCATTCAAAAACCCACAGCGATCGCAGTTAGGTGCTGCAAAGCCCACCAAACAGGTAAAACTGCTCCGGAACTGTGTGACCAACTGGCAGATAAGGCTGCAAAGAGGGCTGAAGAAAAAGACATCCTAACCTTAGTACCTGAAAAGAAAACAGTTTTAACAGATGTGTCACCAAAACATGATGAAAAAGACACTGAATTGATAACTAAACTACAGGCCAAAGAGCAAGTAAGAGGGTGGGCCATTATGCCTACCGCACAAGTGGTTGTTCCACCCTAGGTAAGGAGAGAAACTGCTAAAAGAAAACATAATAAGGTACACTGGGGAACAGAACATTTAGTAAAACAAAACCCAAGAAAAACAAGTGATGCAAGAGAAAAAAATGGCTGACCCACCAACCAACCAACTCCCAGCCAGTCCCCAAGCAACAGCAGCCCCCACCAACCTCCACCCTGCAGTTTCATTGCTGAGCACAATGTCATATGGCCTGGCACATCCCTTCGGTCAGTTGGGGTCAGCTGTCCCAGCACAGTCCCTGCCCAACTTCTTGTGCACCCCCAGCCCACTCACCGGCAGGGCAGCGTGAAGAGCAAAAAAAAGGCCTTGATGCTGTGCATGCACTGCCCAGTAATAATCAAAATATCGGTGTGTTGTCAACACCATTTCCAGCACAAATCCAGAAGGTGGCCCCATAGGACCTTCATCCTATGAAGAAATGTAACTCTATCCCAGCCAAAATCAGTACAATAATTCACCACCCCCACAAAAAGAAATATTGCACCTCCTGAAACTTAAAATTTGCTGAGTTTACATATGCTCTCATTTACTGAGCATCAGTCTTGTGAGATGTTACTCACAAAAATTCAACAGATTTAAGTAGCTTCCTTACCTCAACATGTTTGAGAAAAAGAAATTTATCTTCATGAATAAGCAAGTATTCTTTCAAATATTCTTCTTTTTGAATTTCCTTCAAAACTCTCCTAAGAGTAACATTTTTTTTGTCTCTTAGTCAATCAAAGCCGTGCACACTATTCACAGTCAAGTGCCACAAGCATTGTGTTATGAAGGATCATTACCCTTCTGCAGGGGTACCAACTGTCTGCCCGTGCAGCCAAAGTCAGAGGCGTATTCAACGTCCAAAGAACTGACAAATGTGTCTACAGTTTACTGCCTTTTCTTTATTATATTTTGTGGGGGATCTCAGTTGGACTGAGGCCCCTGGACAGGACAACTTTGACTTTGAGAGGATTCCAATCTACCCGTGAGAGAACAAACAGGAGCAAGAAGAGCTGCAGCTGCAAGATAAGCAAGTTCTGAGAAAGTGTTGACCGTAGGGCAAGGCGTACATGTCCTTTTGGCGGAAGAGCTGGGTTATAATGAACTGTGCAAATAACAAATGATAAGATTGCATAACAACTTTGAACCAATTAGAAAGAGACACATCTGGGAAAGCTAAGTGGAAAGAGAGTATAAATGAACAGAGAAAGAGAGCAATAAAGGCTTTTGTACTACCAGGCTTTCAAAAAGATTTGTTGTCTTGTCGCTTTGTCCATCTCGTCTGCGACACCTCCGGACTTCTGTAACTGGAGAAGAAGAGCAGTTTCAGTTTTCATAATCAGAGGTGGTAGAGTAAAGCAAGAGAAGTAGAATGAAAAGCATGGTGTGTATCACTGCTGTAAATGTCACTCTGATTGGGATGATCATCCTTTCACATGCTTTTATTTTGGTCAGGCATTGCCCAGTGTTACCAGTGTGTGCAACAAGATATGCCTTGAAGACCCCCATGCCCACCTAGTGACAGCTTTCTCTCTAGGCTTCCCAGATCCCAAACCACTTTGTACTCACTGATTGCAGTGGGGGGTGCCAGGTGGAGCATAATGACCAGTTTTTTCCACGTGTGAAGCAGCTCATGGAGCTCAGATGTGTTTGAGATATGGTGAATTTAACTGACAGTGACAGGAACTTGTTTTTCTGCACCTGCAAGTTACACAGTCAGTATTGATTATTCCAGCTTTGTGTTGCCATCCATCACCGTCCAAAATCCTCAGTAGTCAGGTGTCAGAAGCTGAGCTGGCAAAGCAAAAATTGTCTTGTGGAAGAACAGATCCTGCAAGTGCAGCAGAAGAACCGGGAATGTGATCTGTGCAATGTGGAAATGGTGTGATGGAGCACTGGGAGCATTGCCTTAAAGCTCCTCTCATTTTTTTTAAAGGGGCTGTTAGTTTCCCTCAGTGTGATGCAAATGCTGTGAGAATGTGCATAACTGCATTTACCCATACATCTGCTGCTGATACAACATCCTGCTCTAGGAAGTCCTCTCCATCAGCTGCTGTGCACACGTTTTTATGGATGTGCTGGCAACTGCGTGCCAGGACAAATGCTGCCCACAGCGCTTTCTAGTGGAGATGTCGTTTTAGTGAGCGTTAGCAATCAAGCAAAAAGTTCTCATCCGTAAGCAGCGTGAATCCAGTTTTGACATGAAAATATATTGAAACATTACAGAATTTATAAAACTAGCTGCAGCTTTGTAGGTCTTCTCCCACTTTTTTTTTTTTTTTTTTTTTTTTTTTTTTTTTTTTAACATCTGGCTTTGGACGTATTTTCTCCTTTACATTTCTTTTAACTTTCTTCCTGTTTTCATGCGTGTCTTCCATGTTTCTGATGCTCCCCCCTCCCAATCCCTTTATTAAGGACTGGGTCTTTGACAAAGCAATGGTTATCTTATAATAAAGCCATCTGTTTGGAATGGCCTTTAATGGTGATCTCCTGCTTCAATAAAGACTGCCTAACTCGAAAGCCTGTTCTTTCTGAAACTCTGTCACTTGGTCTAAGGCGTAAATTGAAGTGATCTAAGCAGGCAGTCATTTGGCTAGATTTTCTCTTAATGTTGTGTGGATCAAGAAATCTAGACAGCTTTCACTGCTGTCCTGAGTGATTAAAATGAGATCTCTTTATTTTGGACTAATTACAAGTGTAGGAGAAAGATCTAAGAGGAAATTTGAGACTTTATAGTATAACAACCTGGTAAAATATTGCATAAACTCTACTAGTCTTCACTTGCGGTTTGTCTTAACAGCAAGTCATTTCCATATGTATTAACTTTGTCTAAATATTGAAGTGACTGGCTTTCACTGGCATGAATAACTTTCTAAGAGCGACATATGTTTTCTCTGTTGAAGATATAAAGAAGAGGGGAAAATCAGTGTAGAAGCCTGGTGTAGTATATTCACTTGGGACAGAATGTTTTGGTTGGTTTCTTATTTTTTTTCTTCTCCCAAAAGTTGTAGTTAGGAACACACACACACACACACATATTAAAGATTTTTCTGGCCATAAACATTCTTCTACTAAACTTCAAGTTGTTGTAGGAAAGTTTTTCAAGAAAATTTCAAGTAAGTGGATCTTTGCTTCCAGGAAGGGCTTGATGAAGTGTAGGAGACTATCTAGCAGAGAGAGAGCATACTTAATATGGACATAGAGGAAATAAGGGGTGAATAGTAGGTACTAACAGACACTGTCACATAGAACTTGTAACCAATCGCATAAGTAAGGTAACTGCATGCTGGGCGGGTGGACAAAGCGAGATAGCCAATCTGAAAATGCATGATCACATGTACGGAAATAAAACAGTATATAAGACGCAGCCAAATGTTCAATAAATGGCTTTTGCTTGAAACCATATTGGTTGGTATGCAGAGTCCTTCCTTGCGCGACCACAATTGGTGACCCCGACGTGATAACGATTAAGGAGGCTTGATCGCACATCGGAGGCAGGCAAGGGGCCGGTCAGGGGAGAGAAGACGAACTTCTCTAGGCGTCCAAGAGACGGGAAGTGTGCACACGAATCACCTGGGAAATTGCAGGTGAGTGACCGGGAAGAATGGGAATCCCTCTACGTAAAGAGGAAGAAAAAGTTTGGGAAATACTACTACTTATACTCTCTAAGAAAGATGTGAAGATTGATAAACAAACTGTGACTAAATTGTTGCATCGGGGACAAAGACGGGGATTTTTCAAAACCCCAAACAATGTCTTTGAATCCGGAATATGGGCCGACATGGGTCAGGACTTGTGGGACTTGGTCAGCGCTGGCTCGAAGGAAGCAGCTAATCTTGCTCCCATCTGGAGGCAGATTAAGACCTTTTTGGAGGATATTAAAACAGAAAAATGGGTAGTGCTTTCGGCGCAGGAGGCTTTGACCCCAGAAGCCGAGGCTCCTAACGAGTTGCGAGTGTATCCTGTGGATGCCTGACGATTTTTTGGGGGGGAGGATTATGAAATAATTCCTACTGCACCACCTTTACCGTTCACGCCTGCACCGCCTTTACCGTCCACGCCGCCGCTAGACAATTCCCCCGTGGAGAATGCACCGATGGAAACAGAGCCTGAGGAGTTTAAGCCACAACCAATATGGGAGGAGCCTGAATCGTCTTCTCCTGCTTCTCCTACTAACCATGAGCTACATGAGGAGTTATTACGGCAGAAGGAACAACTAAAGCATATAACGCAGATTGTGCAACAATTAGTGGGGGGAGCGGGAGGTGCGGGGGGAACAGGAGGTGCGGGGGGAGCGACAAGCAGACCCTTAGATTTAGAAACAATTAAGTTCTCAGGAATGCGCCGCTTAACCGATCCTCCTGGGAAAGAGCAGCCAGAGGGTTGCGGGGGGGGATGGAAAGCAGGAGCAGCCCTCCTGAACCACGATCCTGCTCAGAAATGGCAAAGGATAATAAGAGAAGCCATAACTGAGGGCGAATTTGTTCCTAATGCTTTCCCGGTAATCACGCCGGATCCCGCTCGCCCTCAACATCGGCAGTGGGTTCCATTAGATTGGAAACTTGTTCGCAAGGCACAAAAGTCAATTCAACAGTGGGGTTTGCAAAATCCATATGTACAAGCCATAGTGGATTCTATGTTTTCAGGCCAGTTGTTGACACCCTTTGACTGTATTAAGCTGACTGAAATGCTCTTAACCCCTACACAACGGTTGTTGTGGCAGGCAGATTGGGAGTCTCGAGTCGATCTTGCAATATTACGAAATCTTGACCGCAATCCAAACGACCCCTTGTTTGCGGCCACAAAGGATATGCTGTTAGGAAAGGGTCATTTGCTGACCCCCAGATACAGTCACAACTCGACCCTGCCATTTTGCAACAGTCACAAGCTCTGGCCACGGCCGCGATAAAACAAGTCCCACAAATGGGAAAACCACGGCCACCATACACAACCATTAAACAGGGGGATCAGGAGTCATTTGTAGAATTTTTGGATCGCTTGAGGGCAGCATTAGATGCGGCGCCCGGGCTAACTGCAGACGTGAAGGCTACACTTGGCACGGAATTGGCAACCCACAATGCAAATCGCACATGTCGAAAGTTAATTGCGGCCCTTCCCAAAACCGCTACATTAATAGACATGATAGAAGCCTGCTCTAAGGCTTCACTGATAGAAGAGGAAGAAAGAGCAACAGTGCATGCCAAGGGCCAGGCGCAGGCGTTGGCCGTTGCTCTCAAACAGTTTATACCAAGAGAAAAAGGGAAAAAGGGACCGAGGTCACAAAATTGCTTTCTTTGTGGACAAAGAGGTCATTTTAGACGAAAGTGTCCCAATAACAAAGAGAAAAAGGAACCAACAATTAGCAGCAACAATAGGGGACCATCGGCAGGTACAGGCCTTGCTGGGGCATGTCATCGTTGTCAAAGACTTGGGCACAGGGAGAATGAATGTTGGTCGCGTTTTACAAGGGATGGGACCACCTTTGCCCCGCGAGCTTCGGGGGCAGGAAACTGGAAAACAAGCGCAGGGAGAGGGATCGCAATGGCACCAATACCTTCTCAAGGGCAGGCTGCCTGGCCGGTGTGCGATCCGCAACGGCCGGAAGTGCCAGAGTGGACGTGGTCACTGCCGTCCCAATCACCATAGAAGACAAACAAGTTCATGTAGTTCCATCCACAGCTAATCGGCCATTAGGTAATGGAATGAGTGCTTTGTTATTGGGACGATCTTCTACTTCCAGGCAAGGTATTTTAGTAATCCCCGGTGTAATCGATGCAGACTATACCGTAAATATAGGAATCATGGTACAGGCGATACAACCTCCAGTTCACATTCCCGAGCAGATGAGACTAGTGCAACTTGTGCCTTTCCGTGCTTGTGTGCCTCACCCGGGAGTGGACACTAGAGAGGGTGGAGCATTTGGTTCGACGGGATCTCCTCAGGTATATTTGACCGTGCCAATTACCAAAAAGAGGCCTGTAAAAGCGGTAACATTTAAAGGGCCAGATGGAAACACCGTGCACTGTAATGTGGCTTTACTGGATACCGGGGCAGATGTAACCATTGTTCCCGGGTCGGTATGGCCCCATAATTGGCCCCTGGCCAGTTTGAATACACCAATAATGGGAGTGGGCGGAGCACAGCTGACTCGCATCAGTGATGAGTTTGTAACGGTATGGCCTGAGGAGGAACCCTCGAACAGGGCTAAGGTTCGCCCTTACGTTATGAACACTTCAATATGGTTAATTGGGCGCGATGTGTTGTCGCAATGGGGTATTCAAATGTCAAATGAGGGTTTTGTGGGGTGGCCACTGAAGGACGACCAATCCTGAAATTATCATGGGTGTCTAAAGAGCCAGTCTGGATTGATCAATGGACGCTATCAGATGAAAAGCTCGCCCATGTGGAAGAATCACATGGAGAAGGAATCAAATTCAGAAGAAGACCCTGGTGGTTCGACACCATTGGTCGTCTTTGACGAAGCCATCTACATGCCCCGAACATAAACGATAGTGCTGACCTTGGGTATTGGTTGCATGTGGGCTGTGTGGGGTAGAGCGTGAAAGCCATATAAAGGTTCTGGTATTATAGTCGGTGTGGCCTTGGCAGTGGGAAAAGGTAAAAAAGGAAAGATGGCTAGTTTGGAAGCATAGGCAGGAGCAGAAACAGAAGGAAAAACAACGAAAATGTGAGAAGCAACAACAGGTCTATCAAAGATGAGGATCTTAAAGTTTGTAATATGGGGTATTTTAGGAGTAGTTGGTAGCTCAGCCATTCATCAGATTAATCCCAGGCGTACTTGTCTGGTTGGCGCACGTATAGAAGGAGCTATCCCCCATGCTGCCCGGTGCCGCAATAAAGAATAGCTGCTTAATAACACTGAGTTTTTATTGAGTTTTCTCAGATTCAGTTGACAACCCAGATGCGACAATCTCTGTCCGGCTGCAGGAGCCGCTGAGGGCAGGGGCTCCCTAGGCGCGCCCCGGGACCTTTTCTTGGAGGGACTCCCTGACTCATCTGGCTCGCTGCAGGGGCAGACAAGGACCATCTATGGAAAAAGGTATTCTTTCTGGTTCTGGTTCTCATTCAGGTATACCCTCTGGAATGTGTCCATAAAATGTAGGAGATGTCCTATGGTGGGCACCGTACATCTGGCAAAATAGTGCATAGCACTTGATCTGGAACGTACTCTGGTCTGGTTCTGTAATTTGCTCAGTGCTCGCACTGTGAACCGGGTCGGCATTGATGTTAACATGTACTTTGATCACTGACATTGATATTTGACTACGTGAATTGGAACTTGTCTGATACATGGATGATACTGGATTTTAGTCTGGTTAATGCTATAGTTGCTATTGTAGTAATCCTAGTTGCAAGTGTCCCCTTATGTTCTTTGTGTGAATGGTGTAAAGGAGCTCCTTGTGTGATAGCGTAAAAACCGGTTATCTGTATTTGAATGTGTGAGTGAATGAGACGCAGTGTTACTGTGAAGCGAGTGTGGAGTCCTGATCTGCAGTTCCGTAACCCTACGAGGGGCCCGGCTGAAGATGGGCGAAGCAACTGGGAACTGTTCCAAGTGTATATCTGTGAAACAGTGGACAATCAACATGGTGGGACGAAATATGGGGCAAATGGGGAATAAATCTTCCAGGTTGGCTTAAAGGGTTACTGGTGCGAGGGCTTGTTTTATTAATCATTGTACTTTTAATATTATCATTAATACCTGTGATTTTAAGCTGTGTAGGAAAAGTGCTCGAGCATGCTGTAGCTTCTGTATTTGCTTTACAAACAAAAGAAGGGGGAATTGTAGGAGACTATCTAGCAGAGCGAGAGCATACCTAATATGGACATAGAGGAAATAAGGGGTGAATAGTAGGTACTAACAGACACTGTCACATAGAACTTGTAACCAATCGCATAAGTAAGGTAACTGCATTCTGGGCGGGTGGACAAAGCGAGATAGCCAATCTGAAAATGCATGATCACATGTACGGGAATAAAACAGTATATAAGACGCAGCCAAATGTTCAATAAACGGCTTTTGCTTGAAACCGTATTGGTTGGTATGCAGAGTCCGTCCTTGCGCGACCACAATGAAGGGAAGGAGAAAAAGCACAAGATGCATCTTCTCCGGGCTCTGTAAATAGTCTGCGATTGGTAGCACCTATGACTCACTTAGTACCTAATTAGTGCCTAGTACCTAATTAGACTTAGGGAAGTACATTAGACTTAGGGAAGTACCTTAGTCTTTGGATTGTGTGTTGCTCTTTACAAAATGTAAAACTCCTCAGGTCTTGGGCATCAGGTGCTGAAAGGAAATCTGGAAAGTGGTTTAGATGCGGGAGCTGCGTGAAGACACTGACACGGTCAATGTGATCTAACAAGTGAACCTTTATTTCCGTGTTTCCAGTGCCATTTATAACCCTCGACCACACCCAATAAATACTGATTGGCTTCATCGCAAGTAACAGCCCATAGTCCAACCTGATTGGCCACATTGCGAGTCATGTTCAAGTCACGTTCACAGATGTTCACACTCGTCTTCTTCAAGAAATTAAAACTGCGTCATTACTGGCGGCTGTCTCTTCTCCTGCACCTGTAAGATGTTCATGCCCCCTGCACCGGAAGTTGTTTATGCTTTCAGCAGTTCTGGTACGTCCCAGCTCAGATTCTCTGGAGAGGCTGGATTGTTCCCATGTCCCTTATTTTGTAAATACCCCTCCACGGTTTAGATACTTAAAAATGGGCTAACAGGAAATGTTGCAGAAAACCTCAAACAGTGATAAGAAACAAGATTAGCCCTAAGGATCTGTTTGTTATCTATAGTGAAAAAGGTCATGCTGTGTTGGAGAATTCCGAGATGACTGATATGTACTGCTGATTTCATGTTAACAGTCCTAAACCTTAACCTATTAAATTGTGTCCTGAACTCTGACTTGAAATGGTAAGGACAGGGACTTCCTTGTAGTGCTTTTTGGTAAACAACTCTGAGGTGTCTTTTGGTGGGGTTGGTCTTTTGAGTGCTTCACATGGGTAGTGAGACTACAAATGAGAACTTCTTTGGCAGCGTGTTGGGTAGGTGCTAAGGATAGACGTCTAGGTTAGCATAAAGTTGCTTTCAAATTTAAATTTTAAGGTAATAGAGTGCCATTATCCCTTTTGTGTAATGAAGGCACGCTGGAAGTACAGCAGTGAGACTGAAGAGTGGGATCTGCCTGACCTAGTTGTAGCCTGGAGTGCCTGGGTGTAAGGGAGGCTGGACACTGAAAATGAAAGGATGTCAGAGGAAAAAGGTTTTCTTCCATAAACATTCCATATGGCGAGGACTCCACTGTTGTGTCCAACAGCCCAGGTCCCTCTCTGAGGAGAGAGGGCATGGACAGATTTGAAATGAGACATTTTGAGGGCTGAAGTTGGCAGAGGGATTGTAGCGGTTGCCCTCTGGATGGGTCCAGAGCTGTAAATCCTATCAGCCATGGTCTCCTGCAGGGCACTCTCAGGACCACCACACCTGGAGTGAGAATAGGACCTGCTCCAAGTTCGGTTTGTGCCAACTCTGCAAAACAAGCTGTGTGACACGCCGAGGGGATACAGGTGACACGTAGAGGGGGGTGTGGGGGCTAATGTTTGCATGTACTGTCCACTCGTCACTCATAACCAGGAGGATCAGGGACGAGGCTACTGCCTGTCTACACATGGGAGAAGATGCTTACCTAATACTGTTGATTCATTAATTGATTTATAAACTTTCTTCAGTTTATTTTGATTCTTGTTGCTTCTGCACAGGTATGTTTCTGGAGGTCTAAAATGCTTGGACTCAGTGCCTGTGAACTGGATGTGGTGAAATCTGGTATTTTCAGATCCAGTGACGGAGTTTCCTAGATTTCTGGATGGGAGTTCAAGTTGGCTGTGCTTATACTTGTGGAGGATGGGTTGCTTGGGTTTTTGGAAAGGCATGGCGCTGGCTGTTTTTATTCCTAGCAGCCTCTGTCAGAAGGATTACTGACATTATCTGTACACATGTCTGTTGTAATAAGCCCACAGTTGTTGTCTCCAGTTACAAACACTGGATGTCAAGCCAGAACACACACTTGGTTTTATTTTGCTCGGCTTATGCTCCTCGATGACTTCCTGTAACAAAAGCAAAGGAGAACGGTTGGGACTAATATACACCTGGATATTGCAGTGGTTTGTGGTCAGGGCTTTGGAGTTTGGGAAGCCAAGCCCTGTGGCTGAGCAGTGGTCCTGCAGGCCTGGTTCCTGAGTCACAGCAACAGCCACTGGTAGAAAGGATTGTGATTTGTCTGAGTGTGATAAAGTTGTGGCAGTGAAATGCTGTTCAACTTACTCATAGAAGGCCTGGAAAAGGGTCTGGAAAGTGAAATGGCAAATCTTCCTTATCAGTTTATTTGAGATAGTGAAGAGAAAGTTATTCTAAAGAATTACAAAAGGAGCTTTTTAGACTGACTGGGCAACACCTCTGCCCCCTCCCTCACCCCCTTGCCACCCCACCCTGTCCAATACACATGAGTTGCAGGAAAACCAGACCATGTCAAACGAGCATGATGTGTCTTTAAAATTAGAAGTAGTGGTTGAGAAATCTCGAAGTGTTAATGTAATATCCTCTGATTTCGGTGAAGACTAGACTTAGCAGTCCGTATTTTGACTCAGAAGTGAAAGTCTTATGTAATCAACCAGCAACACTCATGTGTGTTACATGTGTTAAATGGCAGCTGATTTTTAGGTGTGGAAGTGTCAGTGTAAAATTAGACTCCTCGCTGAGAGGATGCATTCCTCTTGGACACTTGATGGCATCCTTTCTCAACCCTGTGGCACTTAGCTTCTTACCAGTGTCCTAAAACCCCATGTAATAGGTACAGAGGGTTTGCTGAGGACTGAAAGGTTGAACCATTGTTAAGTAAGGAAGAGGATTCCGCAGGGATACTGTTCGCTGCCACTTCCCCAGTCAAAGCTGGCCCAAAGCTGAATGTGTTTCAGTGCAATGAGCTGTACAGGAAAAATAAAATGCTGTCCGTATTTGTCGTAAAACTGTTTCTGTGAAGTGATAGCTGTAGCGGCCTGAGTTGTCATTCATCCTGTGTAAGCAGCTGCCTTAATAACTTCAGGTAACAGGAAACAGTGACCATGACATTGGACTGGGGGAGTTTGTGATCATCAGATCGCTGTGAGTTCCCAGTTCAATTCTGTGTCTTAACTTTTGTGAACTTTAGAGGAATAAATAGGGATGTGTTGAGTAGGCATATCTTTCTGGATTTGACGTGAGTGCATTTAATACTGGAGTACTGTGTCCAGCTTGTGGTCTGAGGTTCATTACTCAATACGGCTAAATTAGAGAAAGTTCAGAGGAAGCCACGGCACTAATTACAAGAGTAGAAAATGTGTTGTGTAGTGGAAGATCTAATGAGCTCCATCTTTCACTTCCTCATAAATGAGGTTAAGGGTTGACTTGATTAGGGTCTACTGGTACATGCAGGGAACAAACCCTTGGTAATGGGAACTTTAGTCTGGCTAAAAAGGATGAGATCTAGTAGCTGGAAGCTGTAGACAAGCAGATTCAGACCAGGGGAAAGGGGGCTTCACAGTGTGAGTGATTCACCAAGGATTGTGGTAGATCTGGCAGCATTCCTGACTGCATTTTTAAGATTGCTATTTTTTAAAATGTTGAAAGAAGGCTGGGATCTGGAAAATATTATGGACCGTTACAAAGGTAATTAGATCATTACAGTGGTCCATTCTCAGTCTGCAGAAATGAAATATGTATCAGGCCAGAAACTGGTTCCATTGAACAGTGGTGATGTTAAAAATGTCTTCCAGACCTTGTTCTGAATAAGGCACAGAAATTCGTTTTCCCACAAAAGTACTCTAGTAGTCTGAGTGATGGGGACTTGAACTCTGCTGTTGCAAAAGACTCTCTGCTGTGTAGCAATGTGGGAAAAGACCAAGCCTCAAATCTTGATGTTTATCATGATGAGGAATTACCATCGTCTGCTCTGTGCCTAACAAAGCCAGACAAACTAAACTAAACAAAAAAGTCAGCGCTTTAGGACGTGGACAATTAGAGGACTTCATATCTGGTCTCAGTTTCTCAGTCAGTTTCTCAGTGAAGAGAACATATGTGAGATCTGCATTGCTTTTTGGGACGAAAATGAAAAGGATTGTTTCCATTCAAACTTATGTCTCAGCTTCCAAAGTTTACTGTAATTCTGGTTTTGTCATATGGCTTTGGGGATGCTCTTGGTACTGTACCAGATTCTGGAGTGAAGAGGCTTGTACTTTTCTAAGATTTGCTCGCCCTCTGAAATGCCACTCTGGATTGCAGTGGCGTCTCAGGTTTTCCGTGGCTTTGATGAAGTAGCTCGCATTCAGCCTCTGTGTTAGAAGTTCAAGCTGAGTCCTCTTGAGAGAAACCTTGACTTGTTCAGAGGGACTCGTGCTAGAGCATGATCTCCAGAGCCAGAAAAAGTCCTTTCAAACCATGAACAAGAGGAAGCGCAGGGCATGCCCCAGTATCCAGAGAACCCAACTCAGCTGGAGGTACGCTGCGCACCCCTGGGTGGGAACAGAGCTGGCAGCTGCAGCACCATCAGGGGCCGAGAGCACAGCAAGAGAAGGATGGGATGAATGGCCCTGGCAGCTTCAGAGGCAGGACCTTATGCAGCTAGTGCCCAAGGGGGACATGCCTGGGTGAGAAGCAGCTCGGGGCATGTGTGCTCAAGCACCTCGAAGCCGTTCGTGACTCCAGGAATTGCCAGCGGTTGGCAGGTCTGGTCCTCTTGTAAGGTCTGTGCATGTGGGGGCTGGTCTGTTGGGTGGCCTGCAACCACAGGCCATCTGCACGACTGCAAGGCTCTCTCTCCTCTGCTCGTGAGCTAGTCCAGCCTCAGGTTCACTAGTGAATTGCACACACACAGCACTCCCACCAGTATCTGGCCCAAGACACCGCTGGGTCTCCATGGCCTGTGTTCCCTTCTGCCCCTGCTGGCAGCCAGGCCTCTGGACCCACCGGCACCCCGGGTGCAGGGCGGGGCCACACACAAAAGGAGTGGGAATTGCTCTCCCAGAGGAGGTAGGATGCACTGCAGTGATTATCTGCAGGGCTCAGTCAAACAAGCAAATCAACCAGCAGTTTGCCTCTGTGTGACTGGCTCCTTGAGCCCCCCTCCCCTCCTTTTTCCATGCCTATGCATGCCCCTCAAATTCCTTGACTCCCCCCTTTCTCCGCCCCCGTCTCCTCCCAAGCAAGGAACCTCCCACGGGTATTTTTCCCCCCTTGCTCCCAGGTTTGCCACATCCATGAACAGGTTTGGTGTTTCAGGTGCTGTTAGCTGGGTCACCTTGGACTTCCACGGCGTTACCAATGCAGTTTTTTCCTGGGTACTGCTGCCCCTACCAGACTGCTCTCCCCAAAACGACCCCAGCTCTTTCTTCAGTTGTCTGTGAAGCGTGGCCACCTCTCACACCAATTCCTCTTAACCACATGCAAAATCTGGTGCTGCAGTAGCAGAATATCCACAGGAGGCAAGTTGTCTTCTCTGAGGCCTTCTTCTAGCTGCTCTAAGAAGGTAGAGGGCAGCACCCTCAGGTCAATTTTGAAAAAAGAAAGCAGCCTTGAGTCCAGTTTGTTTGGGGCCCGATTCTGGTGCCTCCGAAGCTGTGCTGCACCTCAGGGGCCTTGAGAGCAGCTCTTCCCCTTTCAGACAGAGCCTGCCCTGTTGTCTGAGGGACTAGGCTGCGCACTCAGCTGCGTGCCCTATGTCCGTCCACACAAGCCAGGAGCTCCCGCACCTTTCTCTAGCTTGGAGGCTGCTGTTCTTCAAGCCACTGCTCTATCTCCTCCAGGGACCCAGCCCTGCTCAGCAAATGTCACGCAAGGTGGCTGGCTGCTGCTGTGCTCCCGTGACTGCCCTGCGCTCCAGCACATAAGCAAGGCAAGGCTCTGCCATACAGCTGCAGAAGGCGGACTGGTGAGATGAGGCTGGTGCAGGGTTTGCCAAAGCCGTGGAGAATGACATGTGCGGCTGAGAGCAGGAGCATCCTTCTCTGTCTGGAGCTTAAACTTGCATGTCCTGGGCCGCACGTACCAGGCGCCTGATTGCCCTTGCCAGGGTTGGCTAGGAAGGACGTTAGACCTCCTAGACAGCGAGGACATGAAGCCTGCCAGAGGGTGTTGCTGTGGCTGCCCTAGCCAGCGTGGACTGTGCTGCATCTGTGTTTCACAGGGCTTTGTGCAACAAAGTTGGCCCTGCTTGGGGATGCTTGGATTATTTGGCTTGCACATCACTGCTTAC
Organism: Leptosomus discolor; assembly: GCF_034619465.1. NCBI lineage: Eukaryota > Metazoa > Chordata > Aves > Leptosomiformes > Leptosomidae > Leptosomus > Leptosomus discolor. Next base: position 3,083,408 of record NC_141416.1, read on the forward strand.
CCGCTGCGGTGATGACGGGATTGGCTCTTCCACCCCCAAACAGGCGCATACTGCCTGTAGCGGTGACCTTCCCCAGTGTACGTGTTTTGGGAAGGACCTGGTGGCAAACGGCTGCGGAGAGCAGGGTGGGGCTCCTGCCAGGGATTATAATAGAGTCTATAGGGGTTACAGTGTCTATAGGGGCCATAGAATCTATAGAGGCTAAGGAGTTTACAGGGTATATGGTGTCTATAGATGCCATAGGGTCTATAGGGCCTATAGGGACCATAGGGTCTCTAAGGTCTATAGGGGCCATAGGGTCTACGGGATCTGTAGGAACAATAGGGTCTATGGGGGCTACAGGGTCTACATAATCTCTAGGGTCTCTAGGGGTCTATCAGGTGTATGGGGGCTGCAGGGGCTACACGGTCTATAGGGGTCATAGGACCTATAGAATCTATAGGGTCTACAGGGTCTGTAGGGGGCGACTGTGTCTATAGGTCCTATAAAGTGGGACCGAGCATGGCACTAAGTATGCTTAAGCCCCGGCACTAGGTACCTGGCAAGACTCTCAGGTTCTCCCTGGCAATACATCCGCCTCCTCAAAAGGCCAAAACGCTCCTGGAGCCACCTGCCAGAGGGGCTGCGGAGCTACGCAACATGACCTGCCTCCAACAGCCACTAAACGCCCGGGGACCAACCTTAGAGGAGTCTGGGGCTGCTACCTGGGACTTCACCTGGCTCCAGAGGAAACCAAAATGCTCCTGGACATGCCTGGCAGGAGTATGGTGCCCCTACCAGGCATGGAACTGCCTCCACCATCAGCAAAATGCCTCACGTAGCTACCCGGCAATTCCTTCTTTCTCCAGAGGAGGACAACACACCCCTGGATGTGCCTCAGAGGACTCCTGGGGAGCTACAGGACATGGATCTTCCACCAACATGAACAGAACTTTTCAGGTAACTGCCTAGCAATCATATGTGCCTTTTACCTGACTTCAGCTGTTTCCAGGGAAGACCAAAACACTCCAAACCTGCCTGGGAGGAGTCCCAGTGAGGTACAGAGCATGGACACCCACCAAACACCTGCGCTACCTACCTGGCCACATTTGTTTTGGGAACTTTCCTCAAGTGTCCAATTCTGCATACAGTAAAGTAGAGCCATGTCTCCTTCCTAAACATAGCTTTATTTCTGGGTTTCAGGAGTTTGGCTAAAATTGCAACAATTGTCTGGCGGCCCAGGTGGGACTCTGTCTTTGGACCGGACTTTGATTCACTGCAGGCGACCAGAGAGGAACTTTCACTGCTTAGACTCCAGCGTGCACTGGAGGATTTTCTGGGGACTCTGACGGTGATCTCCCCAGCCAGAGGGTGAGTAACAGACCAAAGCCCTTTAGAGCCGTTGCAGTTAAGAGAAATTTGGTGAACTTTGATGAACTCTGGTTTCCTCAAGTGAGTCGTACTTATTACGACTTATGTTTGTGTTGTTAACATGGGTAAGATGCTGCCAGCAGAAGGTGATACAGCCAAACCCTCCCCGTTAGGCTGCATTCTAGGAAACGGGAATAAGTTCAGGGGTGACCCCCTTCCTTGGAAATAACAGATTTTGTATTGGAAAGGTCGGCGGCCACTTTACAGCCTGGATGGCGGGGAAAATGGCCGCGGCTCGGGACTGTTCATTCGGACACCATTTTGCAGCTCCTGTTGTTTTGTAAGCGGGAGAAGCAGCGGGATGAGGTGCCGTGTCTGCAGCTGGTTTCACATGATGAAATACTGATGCTATCCGGCAGAGACGGGGATCAGTGTGGAGAGATTCACCCGGCTCTTACTGGGGCGAGCTCCAGAGTGCAGCGAGGATTGCTGCGCTGCTGCTCTGCTTCGTGTGGGGCTGGGGTGAGGAGGAGGAAGATGGGCAATTGTTGGTTGCCCCTCAGAAAAGGATGGCAAAATACAGGACAGTCGAGAGGGGGAAATGGGGGCTATAGGGTCCATAGGGTGTGTAGGCTCTATAGGGCCTATAGTGGCCATAGGGTCTAGAGCATCTACAGGGTCTATAGGAACCGTCAAGTCTATGGAAGCTATCATGTCTATAGGGGATATACGGCCAACAGGGACTATAGGGTCTACAGAGGCCACAGGGCCTATAAGATTTATAAGTTCTAAAGGGGATACAATGTCTATAGGGGCCATAAAGTCTATAGAGGTTACAGGGTCTATAGGTTCTACAGGAGCCATGAGTTCCATAGGGTGTATAGGCGCTACAGGTTCTACAGGGTGTATAGTGGCCATAGGGTCTATAGGGACTACAGGGTCTATAGCGTCTTTAGAATCTATAGTGTCTGTAAGTTCTTTAGGGGCCGTAGAGGCTTTAGGGTCTACAGTCTCCATAGGGGCCATTAGATCTTTGTGGTCTATAGGCTGTATAGTGTCTATAGCGGTTACAGGGTCTACAGCATCTATAGGGGCCATAATGTCTACAGGGGCCATAGGGTCTATAGGGCTACAGGGGCCATAGGGTTTAGAGGGGCCATAGGGTAATGAGTCTTTAAGGTCTAGAGGGGCCAGAGGGTCTAGAGGGTCTATAGGACTAATTTGGTCTACAGGATCTACTTGCATCTGGAAAAGAACAACCCCATGTCCCAGTCTAGGCTGGGGACTGAGCTGTTGGAGAGTAGTGTAGGGGAAAGTGACCTGGGGGTCCTGCTGGACAGCAGGATGACCATGAGCCAGCAATGTGCCCTGGTGGCCAAAAAGGCCAGTGGCGTCCTGAGGTGTGTTGGAAGGGGGGTGTTCAGTAGGTCGAGAGAGGTTCTCCTCCCCCTCTACTCTGCCCTGGTGAGACCCCATCTGGAATAGTGTGTCCAGTTCTGGGCCCCTCCGTTCAAGAAGGACGGGGAACTGGTGGGAAGAGCCCAGCACAGAGCCACAAAGATGGTTACGGGGGTGGAGCATCTCCCTTATGATGAAAGGCTGAGGGAGCTGGGTCTCTTGAGCCTGGAGAAGAGGAGACTGAGGCGTGACCTCACTGATATTTATAAATATGTAAAGGGTGAGTGTCAGGAGGATGGAGCTGGGCTCTTCTCGGTGATGGCCAATGATAGGATAAGGGACAACGGGTGCAAGCCGGAGAATCAGAGGTTCCACATTAACATAAGGAAAAACTTCTTCAGTGTGAGGGTGCCAGAGCACTGGAAGAGGCTGCCCAGAGAAGTGATGGAGTCTCCTTCTCTGGAGACATTCAAAACCCGCCTGGACATGTTCCTATGTGACCTGCTCTAGGTGGTCCTGCTCTGGCAGGGGGATTGGACTAGATGATCTTTTGAGGTCCCTTCCAACCCCTGACATTCTGTGATTCTGTGATTCTGTGATCTCTATTAACCCCTCTCCCCTCCCAAAAGGGAAAGGGAGAGAGAACAAGGGAGAGAGACTTTACAGTTTGGAAAAGAAAACTAAAACAGCTTTAATGAAACAATAACAATAAAAGATAATACTAAGAATAAGGAAATAATGAAATATATGCAATATGGAAAAATACATACAAATAGATACAAAACCAATACCGAGCCCAACTCCCCCGCACCCTGATAACAATATGTCCCCACCACGCTGCAGGGCTGGTACCGGGGCAGTCCCAGGCTGGACTGGGCAGCAGACAGGGACGGGATGCAGGAGCTGGACTCAGGCCCTGGATTCAGGAATGCAAGGATCGGGATCGATGACAGAAGAACAGACAGAGACTCCTCGGACATTGGCCATCGAAGAAGAGAGAGAGACCCTCTTGATCTCTCAGCTTTACACTGAATATGACGCATATGGGATGGAATACTCTGTTGGTCGGGTTTGGGTCACCTGTCCGGTTCGCTCCTCCCTGCAGTTGTGACCTTTTTCGGGCTTGCGACCCTGTTCACTCCCGGCACCCCAACACGGGGTACAAGGTTTAGCAGTGACCTTGGTCGCTATAAGAACAGGTATAAGCAAGGGCCTCTGTGCATCCCATTCCTTGGTACTGACTGTAAACATCAGGCCTTGTCACTGCTGTGAGCAGTCACTGTCTGGAAAAACATGCTGCTGTTTCAGAAAGTGCAGTTACTTAGCAGAGACTTAATGGAAAATTTAAAGCACTAAACCAGAGTTAGTTCTGGTTTAGCTCAAACTAGGACAACCTTGTACTAACAAAAAAAGAAGGCCTGGTTGGTGATGTGAAGGTTGAGGACAGCCTTGGCTGTAGTGCCCACAAGATGGTGGAGTTCAGGATCTTGCATGGAAGCAGCAGGGCAATCAGTAGGATCACGACCCTGGACTTCAAGAGCGCTCATTTTGGCCTTTTCAAAGACCTACTTGGAGGAAACCCATGAGCTAGGGCTCTAGAAAGTAGGGGGGCCCAAGAGAGCTGGTTGCTATTCGAGCAGCACTTCCTCCAAGCCCAAAACTGATGCATCTCTATGAGGAAGAGATAGAGCAAAGGAGGCAGAAGGCCTGCTTGGATGAGCAAGGAGCTTCTGGAAAACTCAAAGGGAAGAAGGAAGTTTACAACATGTGGAAAAAGGGACTGGCCACTTGGGAGGAATATAGGAGATTGTCAGAGTATGCAGGGATGCAACGAGGAAGGCTAAGGTCCGTTTGGAATTGAGTCTGGCTAGGGAGGTCAAAGTCAACGAGAAGGGATTCTTCAAATACATCAGTAGCAGAAGGAAGACCAGGGAAAATGTGGGCCCCCTGCTGAACAAGGCAGGTGCCCTGGTGACAGAGGATACAGAGGGCAGAGTTACTGACTGCCACCTTTGCCTCAGTCTTTACTGCTAAGGCTGGTCCTCAGGAATCCCACACCCTGGAGGTAGGAGAGGAAGTCTGGAGGAAGGAAGACTGCTCCTTGGTTTAGGAGGGTTGGGTTAGGGATCTCTTAGCCAGACTAGATCCTCGCAAGTCCATGGGCCCCAATGGGATGCACCCAAGGGTGTTGAGGGAGCTGGCAGATGTTATTGCTAAGCTGCTCTCCATCCTCTTTGACAGGTCATGGAGGACAGGAGAGGTGCCTGAGGACTGGAGGAAAGCCAAAGCCACTTCAGTCTTCAGAAAGGGCAAGAAGGAGGATCTGGGAAACTACAGGCCACTCAGCCTCACCTCCATCCCTCGAAAGGTGATGGAACAGCACTTTCTCAATGTCATCTCTAAGCATGTGGAGGAAAAGAAGGTTATCAGGAGTAGTCAACATGGATTCACCAAGAGGAAATAATGCCTGATGAACCTGATAGCCTTGTAGGATGGCATGGCTGGCTGGGTGGATGAGGGAAAAGCAGTGGATGTTGGTGACCTTGACTTCATCAAGGCTTTTGTCACTCTCTCCCACCACATCCTCACAGGTAAGCTTAGGAAGTGTGGGATAGGCGAGTGGACAGTGAGGTGGATTGAGAACTGGCTGAAGGACAGAGCTCAGAGGGTTGTGGTCAGTAGTGCTGAGCCTAGTTGGAGGCCTGTGACTAGCGGTGTTCCCCAGGGGTCAGTGCTGGGTCCGGTCTTGTTCAACATATTCATCAGTGACCTGGATGAAGGGACAGAGTGCACCCTCAGGCAGTTTGCTGATGACACAAAACTGGGAGGAGTGGCTGACACACCAGAAGACTGTGCTGCCATTCAGCGAGACCTGGACAGGCTGGAGAGCCGGACGGAGAGGAACTTCATGAGGTTCAAGAAGGGCAAGTGCAGGGTCCTGCAACTGGGGAGGAACAACCCCACGGAGCAGTACAGGCTGGGGGTCGACCTGCTGGGGAGCAGCTCTGTGGAGAACGACCTGGGAGCTGTGGTAGACAACAAGTTGGCCATGAGCCAGCCATGTGCTTTTGTGGTCAAGAAGGCCAGTGGTGTCCTGGGGTGTACGGAGAAGAGTGTGGCCAGCAGCTCGAGGGAGGTTCTCCCCTGAACGTCGTCATGGAGGAGCCCCATCACAACCACCATTTCCAGCACTGCCCTCTCACCCCAGTTCAGAGAGGTTCTTTGTTCCGGCACAGAGGGACAGTGAATGACCAGGTCAGACATCCATGTCCTCATTGTTCAGATGAGATGTAAGAATGCACATCATGTCCACGAGGTGAGATGAGCCTGAAGGAGCACAAACGCCATCAGCTGTTCCTGAGGGTGTCATGAAGGCCTGTGGGACAGGCAGTGTCTCAGAGTCACTTCACATTGACAGTAACGTCCCGTGGGAAACCACCTGAATGCAGCACTGGGATGGGCTTCCTTGAACCAATGCCCCTGCATCCGTTTTTCTTGCCGTGGACATCTCAGACCAGTGCAGAGCAACTGGACACATGCAGGGCTGAGGTGCCTGCCAGCCTCTGGGAATGGCAGCAGGAGGCCAGAGAGGCACTACAACTCCTGCCCTGCACTGCCTGTGTGTGTGCAAGGGAAGGACTCATGTCTCTGAGCACCCCTGCAGGTAAGATCAGTTCACGAGTCCAGCTCAGATGTGGAGACCTGGCAGAGCCCTGACATTTCTCTGTGTGACTCCAGGAACAAGCCCCACTGGCCCAGTGAGATTCATCTCAGCTGCCTTGGACAAGCTCAATGCAAGGGCTCCTGTTTGCTGTGTCACCCTTGCCTGTGGTTGTGGACTGTGCCCTCAAAAGTGCCAGAGCAATCAGGGAGGTTCTGGGGACCATGGAAACACAGGTGTCAAACCCATCTTCAAGAAGGACAGGAATGAGATTTTGGAGAATTACAGGCTGGTGAGCCTAATTCCATCCCTGGGAAGGTGGTGTGAAACATCCTCCTGCAGCCATTCCCAGGTAGTTATAGGACAAGAAAGGGATCGCTGAACCAAAATGTACAGGGGAAAGAAAAGCATGTTGTCTACATGGAATCTTGAAAGGCCTTTGACAGGGCTGTAGCGACCATGAGATAGTGGAGTTCAGGATCCTGCATGGAAGAAGCAGGGCAATCAGGATGGTTGCAACCCTGGACTTCAAGAGAGCAAACTTTAGTAGCTTCAGAGACCTAATTGGAGGGATCCCATGGGCTTGAGCTCTAGAAGGTGGGGAGGCCCAAGAGAGCTGGTTGCTCTTCAAGCACCACTTCCTCCAAGCCCAAATCTGATGCATCCCTCTGAGGAAGAAATCGAGCACAGGAGGCAGAAGGCCTGCTGGGATGGGCAATGAGCTCCTGGAAACTTCACTCAAAGGGAAGAAGGAAGTTTACAACATGTGGGAAAAGGGACTGGCCACTTGGGAGGAATATGGGAATATCGTCAGAGTATGCAGGGGTGAAATGAGGAAGGCTAAGGCCTGTTTGGAATTAAGTCTGGCTAGGGACATCAAAGTCCACGAGAAGGGATTCTTCAAATACATCAGTAGCAGAAGGAAGACCAGGGAAAATGTGGGTCCCCTGCTGAACGAGGCAGGTACATCGGTGACAGAGGATATGGAGAAGGCAGAGTTGCTGATTGCCTTCTTTGCCTCATTCTTTAGTGCTAAGGCTAGTCCTCAGGAATGCTAGACCTTGGAAGTAGGAAAGGAATTGTGGTGGAAGGAAGACTGCCCCTTGGTCGAGGAGGGTTGGGTCCCCATCTCTTAGCTGGACTGGAAACTCAAAAATCCATGGGCCTCGATGGGATGTACCTATTGCCAGATGCTATTGCTAAGCCGCTCTCCATCATCTTTGACAGGTCATGGAGGACAGGAGAGGTGCCTGAGGACTGGAGGAAAGCCAGTGCCACTGCAGTCTTCAAAAAGGGCAAGAAGGAGGATGTGGGGAACTACAGAGCAGTCAGCCTCCCCTCTATCCCTGGAAAGGTGATGGAACCGCTCATTCTGAGTGCCATCTCTAAACAGGGGGAGGGAACGAGGATTATCAGGAGTAGTCAGCATGGATTCACCAAGGGGAAATCATGCCTGACATACCTGAGGGCCTTCTGTGACAGCATGACTGGCTGGGTGGATGAGGGAAAAGCAGTGGATGTTGGTGACCTCGACTTCATCAAGGCTTTTGTCACTGTCTCCCACCACATCTTCATAGGGAAGCTTAGGAAGTGTGGGCTAGACAAGTGGAGAGTGAGGTGGATCGGCAACTGGTTGAAGGACAGAGCTCAGAGGGGTGTGCTCAGTGGTGCTGAGTCCAGCTGGAGGCCTGTGACTAGTGGTGCTCCCCAGGGGTCAGTACTGGGTCCCGTCCTATGTATCATATTCATAAGGAACCTGGATGAAGGGACAGAGTGCACCCTCAGCCAGTTTGGTGATGATACTAAACTGGGAGGAGGGGCTGAGACGCCAGAAGGCTGTGCTGCCATCCAGAGAGACCTGGACAGGTTGGAGAGCTGGGAGGGGGGGGAAACCTCATGAGGTTTGACAAGGGCAAGTGTAGGGTCCTGCACCTGGGGAGGAATAACCCCACGCACCAGTCCAGGCTGGGGGTGGACCCACTGGAGAGCAGCTCTGCGGAGAAGGACCAGGGAGCTCTGGTAGACAACAAGCGGGCCATGAGCCAGCGATGTGTGCTTGTGGCCAACAAGGCCAGAGGTATCGTGGGGTGTATCACGAAGAGTGTCATAAGGAGTTTGAGGGAGGTTATTCTCCTGCTCTACACTGCCCTGGTGAAGCCGCATCTGGAGTACTTTGTCCAGTTCTGGGCCCTCCAGTTCAAGAGGGGTAGGGAACTGTGGGAGAAAGTCCAATGGATGTTACTAAGATGATCAGGGGGCTGGAACATTTCCCCTATATGGAAAGGTTGAGAGACCTGGGGCTCTTTAGCCTGGAGAAGACTGAGAACGGACCTTACCATCACTTATGAATATCTAAAGGGTGGGTGTCAAGGGGATGGGGCCAGGCTCTTTTCAGAGGTGCCCAGTGACAGGACAAGGGGCAACGGGCACAAACTGAAGCACAGGAAGTTCCACCTCACCATGAGGAAAAACTTCTCTACAGTAAGAGTGACAGAGCACTGGAACAGGGTGTCTCCTTCCCTGGAGATATTCAAAACCCGCCTGGATGCAATCCTCCACAAATGGCTTTAGGCAAAACGGCTTTAGCGGTGGGGTTTTAGTACATGATCATCAGAGATCCCTTCCAACCCCCACCGTTCTCTGATTCTGTGATTCTTTCTGCAGTAACTGATAGGTCAGCCCTTGACTTCTGGCTGGGATATGTGCTTTTAGGTTCACCTCTGCCAGTGTCTCTGACAGGCCAGCAAAAGCACACTGATGGTAAGAATCCCCTTCCCTAAGAACCTGGTAGAGCCGTTCAGGAAGAGGGCATGGATAGGGGTTGTCACACCTCTTCTGCTGTGGAGGGCAGCTTTGTTTGAAGTGTGGGTGAAGGTAGTAGGGTACAAAAACCATGAGGGAGGTGAGCAAGAGAAACTGTAGGAGTGCTGAGTAGAGAGGAAGGATCACTTCCACCAACCCTCTGGCAATGCTCTTCCTGCTGCTGTCCAGGATGCAGTTGGCCACCTTTGCGGCAAAGGTGCAAAGCCGGGAGAGGATAAGGCTTTGGGGAGCCCTCACAGCCTTCCCACACCTTCTTGGATATCAGCAAGAAAATGCAGTGAGGCTCTACTCTTTTGTGCATGATGGGAGGATGAGGGCCAATGGGCATCACCTGAAAGAAGGGAGGAAAACCTGCAGGTGCCTGATGACCATTGACGTCAAACAGAAAGTTTGGTCAAATGACCTGTGACTTTCTTGTCCCACGCCAGGCATTGTTGCAGAGATGCAAGGCTGCTTGGCAGGTACACCCAAACAGCCCTGATCAGCTCCGCGGCATCACCTTTCCTTTTCTATATCCCTCACTTCCTGGTCACAATTTCTTCCCTTTGACCATCCTTGGATCCTCCCAATGGAAACAGCCCATCTCTGTTTACCCTTTCCTCCCTGGTCCTACTCTGCCTTGCTTTGGAGCTTCCTTTGGTGTTTCAGAGCTGGACACCATGGGAATGTGTCCCTTGGTCAGCACTATCACTGAACAAGTGCCTCCTGTTATGATCTGTAGCGCCCTGCAATTCCTCATGCTGTTGTCTTGTCAGAGGCACCACAGGTCAGGGTGAGCCATCTGCGGGTGCAGATGAAGAGCTGGTCCAATGGTGTTTCACTGCTGGGGGACCTTGGAAATCTCTGGGATTTGGCACTAGAAACCTCAGGAAGCTTTGAGAGGAGAATGGTGAGTCCTTTATTGGGGCAGAGTGAAACCATAGCTGAGGGCAGGCTGGGAGCTGAGCAGCTCAGGAGTGACCCTGAGGAGAAGGGCCTGGGCACTACAAGGGATGCCATAGGAGCCGGTGGTACACGCTCACTGTGTGGAAGGCCAGCTGCAGATGGGGCTGCAGAGACAGGGCTGCATCAGGGGGTGCGTGGCCACCCAGACAAGGGACCTCTCATCCCCCTCCACTCGGCACTGCTATGGCCACATCTTGATTACCGGAGTCTGGGTTTGGGGCTGCCTCGTCTGGAGGAATGGGGAGGAAATGAAGGACTGCCGAGGAGATCTGCCAGGCTGGAGTTTGGAGCCTGTCCAGGGAGGATGAAGGTTCTGGGCTTCTTTAGCCTGCTGAAGTGGTGGCTCAGGGTACTACAGCAGCAGCAGCTTGCACCTGCTTGAAGGGTGGTTTCAGAGCTGATTGGAGATTTTCTTGGTAGTGGGAAGAGAAGGAAACCTCCACAAAGTGCAGCTTAGAAGGTTCAGACTGGAGGTGAGGAAAAAAAGAGATGTCACTCCAAGGGTAGCCTTGTGGTGCAAGAGGTCCCCCAGAGGGAATCTGGATCAGCCCATGGCTTTGTGTTTCAAGGAATGGCCAGCGAGAGTGGAGAGACACGAGCAAAGGTGTAGAAATGGTGGGGTGAGAGCTGAGTGGGAAAGCAAGCAGGTTGTCAAGAGCCTGAAGGGAAAGAGGTGCAGGCTTGGGTCAGGGTAGGACAGCCTGCAGGAGAGATGGCCAAGGGCTGTAGCAAGGCTGAAAGGTCCAAGAAGCCTGAGGTCTTGGTCCTCTTGGCTGGAGCAGTTGCCTCTGCCAGTGAGGCTGGTGAGATGGAACTTGGAAGGTGTCAGGATGTGCCTTCGCAGGGCCTGAGGGTCAGGGCTTGGCCTTTCTGCTTCCTAAAGCAAAGCAAAGGGTTTTCTCAGCACTACAGCCACCTGCACAGGGCCTTGGCCTGCCTGCAAGCATGGCCTCCAGTGATCTGCTCTAAGGAGGCCCTGGGGAGGCTTTGTCAGTAAGGGCCCTCAGGGGGGCCAATCAGGGCTTCAAGGGACTTCTGGGCTTTGCTTCTGACTTTGACTTCTGGAGAGGTCTCTTCAGACTTCTCTCAGTACCCGAGGGTCATGTAATGAGCACATGTCTCTACTTCGATATGTCTGGCTTGAGCTCGCTTTCGACTCTATGTTGGGACGTCTGTTGGGCTCTACGTCAGGACGTCTCTTGGGCTGTACGTCTGGCTTGAGCTCGCTTTCGGCTCTACGTCATGACATCTGTTGGATTCTACGTCGGAACGTCTGTTGGGCTATACGTTGGGACGTACGTTGGTTTCTACGTCTGGCTTGAGGTGAATTTCGGCTCTACGTCGGGATGTGTCTTGAGCTCTACGTTGGGACGTGTGTTGGGCTCTACGTCGGGACGTCGCTTGGGCTCTACGTCTGGACATCGCTTGGGCTCTACGTTGGGACGTCTCTTGGGCTCTACGTCTGGCTGTAGCTCACTTTCGTCTCTACGTTGGAACGTTGCTTGGGCTCTCCGTCGGGACTTATGTTGCGCTGTATACGGGACATGTGTTTGGCTCTCCATCGGGACGTCTCTTGGGCTCTACGTTTGGCTTGAGCTCGCTTTCGGCTCCACGTCGGGACATCTGTTGGGCTCTATGTCGGGACGTACGTTTGTTTCTATGTCTGGCTTGAGGTTAATATAGGCTCTACATGAGGACGAGTGTTGGGCTCTACGTCGGGACGTCGATTGGGCTCTATGTCGGGACGTTTTTTGGGCTCTACGTCTGGCTGTATCTCACTTTCGCCTCTACGTTGAGACTTCTGTTGGGCTTAACGTCGGGATGTCTGTTAGGCTCTACATTGGGACGTCTGTTGGGCTCCACGTTTGGATTTAGCTAAATTTCGGCTCTACATCGGAACGTCTTTTGGGATCTAAGAGTTGACGTTTTTTGGGTTCTACGTCTGGCTTTAGCTCATTTGCGGCTATACGTTGGGACGTCTTCTGGGCTCTACATCGGGAAGTCTGTTGGTCTCTAAGTCGAAACGTACGTTGGTTTCTATTTCTGGCTTGAGGTTAATTTCAGCTCTAAGTCGGAACGTCTCTCGGGCTACAGGTCGGGATGTGTGTTGGGCTCTACGTCTGGCTGTAGCTCACTTTCTGCTCTACGTCGAAACATCTGTTGGTCTCTACTTCGATATGTCTGGCTTGAGCTCGCTTTTGGCTCTACTTTGGGACGTCTGTTGGGTTCTACGTTAGGATGTCTGTTGGGCTCTACGTCGGGACGTACGTTGGTTGCTACGTCTCGCTTGAGGTTAATTTCGGCTCTACGTCGGGACCTGTGTTGGGCTCTACGTCGGGACGTCTTTTGGGCTCTAGAACGGGACATGTGTTGGGCTCTGCGTCGGGACGTCTTTTGGGCTCTACGTCTGGCTGTAGCTCACTTTATTCTCTACGTTGGAACGTCTGTTGGGCTCTACGTCGGGACGTATATTGGGCTCTGCGTCGGGACGTCTGTTGGGCTCTGCGTCGGGACGTCTGTTGGGCTCTAAGTCGGGACGTCTCTTGGGCTCTACGTCTGGCTTGAGCTCGCTTTCTGCTCAACGTTGGGATGTCTGTAGTTCTCAACATCGGGACGTCTCTTGGGCTCTAGGTAGGGACGTGTCTTGGGTTCTACTTTAAGAAGTATGGCTTGAGCTCACCTTCGGCTCTACGTTGAGACGTCTGTTGGGCTCTACGTTGGGAAGTCTGTTGGGCTCTAAGTCGGGACGTGTCTTGGGCTCTAGTTTGGGAAGTGTGTCTTGAGCTCGCTTTCGGATCTACGTCGGGACGATTGTTAAGCTCTAAGTCGGGACGTCTGTTGGGCTCTACGTCCGGATGTCTCTTGGGCTCTACGACTGGCTTTAGGTCATTTGCGGCTATACATCGGGACATCTTCTGGCTCTACAACGGGACGTGTGTTGGGCGCTACGTTGGAACGTACGTTGGTGTCTAAGTCTGGCTTGAGGTTAATTTCGGCTCTACGTCGGGATGTCTTTTCGGCTCTACATCTGGCTGTAGCTCACTTTCGGCTCTACGACGGAACGTCTGTTGGGCTATGCGTTGGGATGTCTGTTGGGCTCTAAGTCCGGGCGTGTCTTGGGTTCTACTTTGGGAAGTGTGTCTTGAGCTCGCTTTCGGATCTACGTCGGGACGAATGTTGGGCTCTAAGTCGGGACATCTGTTGGGCTCTACGTCCGGACGTCTCTTGGGCTCTACGTTTGTCTTTTGCTCCTTTCGGCTCTACGTCGGAACATCTGTTGGGCTCTACGTCAGGACGTCTCTTGGGCTCTACGTCTGGCTTGACATCGCTTTCTGCTCTACGTCGGGATATCTGTTGGGCTCTAAGACGGGACGTCTCTTGGGATCTACGTAGGGACGTGTCTTGGGTTCTACTTTAAGAAGTCTGGCTTGAGCTCGCTTTCGGCTCTACTTTGAGACGTTTGTTGGGCTCTACGTGGGACATCTCTCGGGCTCTACGTCATGACGTGTTTTGGGCTCTACATCTGGCAGTAGCTCACTTTTGGCTCTATGTTGTAACGTCTTTTGGGCTCTACGTCGGGACGTACGTTGGGCTCTAAGTCAGGTTGTCCTTTGGTTTTTACGTGTGGCTTGAGCTCGTTTTCGACTCTACGTTGAGAAGTCTTTTGGGCTCCACGTCGGGACGTCTCTTGGGCTCTACGTCGGGACGTCTCTTGGGCTCTAAATCAGGACGTCTTTATAGCTCTAAGTTGGGACGTCTCTTAAGCTGTACGTCTGGCTTGAGCTCGCTTTTTGCTCTACGTCGGGACGTCTCTTAGGCTGTACGTCTGACTTGAGCTCGCTTTTTGCTCTACGTCGGGACGTCTCTTCACCTCTACTTCGGGACATGTGTTCGGCTCTAAGTCAGGACGTCTTTAGAGCTCTAAGTCGGGACGTCTCTTGGGCTGTACGTCTGGCTTGAGCTCGCTTTCAGCTCTACGTCGGGACGTCTGTTGGGCTCTACGTCGGGACGTACGTTGCTTTCTATGTCTGGCTTGAGGTTAATTTCGGGTCTACGTCGGGTCGTGTGGTGGTCTCTATGTCGGGACATGTGTTGGGCTCTATGTCGGGACGTCGCTTGGGCTCTATGTCGGACGTCTTTTGGGCTCTACATCTGGCTGTAGCTCACTTTTGGAAATACGTTGGAACATCTGTTTGGCTCTACGTTGGGACGTCTCTTGGGCTCTATGTCTGGCTTTAGCTTATTTGCGGCTATACGTCAGGACATCTTCTGAGCTCTACAACGGGACGTGTGTTGGGCGCTACGTTGGAACGTACGTTGGTCTCTACGTCTGGCTTGAGTTTAATTTTGGCTCTACGTCGGAACGTCTGTTGGGGTCTACGTGGGACGTCTCTTGGGCTCTACGTCGGGAAGTCTTTTGGGCTCTACGTCTGGCCGTAGCTCACTTTCAGCTCTACGTCGGAACGACTGTTGGGCTCTGTGTCGGGACGTCTGGTGAGCTCTACGTCCGGACGTCTCTTGGGCTCTACGTTTGGCTTTTGCTCACTTTCAGCTCTACGTCGGAACATCTGTTGGGCTCTACATCGGGACGTCTCTTGGGCTCTATGTCTGGCTTTAGCTGATTTGCGGCTATACCTCGAAATGTCTTCTGAGCTCTACGTCGGGACGTCTTTTGGTCTCTACGTCGGAACGTACGTTGGTTTCTACGTCTGGCTTGAGGTTAATTTCAGCTCTACGTCGGAACGTCTCTCGGGCTATACGTCGGGACGTGTGTTGGGCTCTACGTCTGGCTGTAGCTCACTTTCTGCTCTACGTCGAAACATCTGTTGGTCTCTACGTCGGGACGTCTGTCGGTCTCTACTTCGATATGTCTGGTTTGAGCTCGCTTTCGGCTCTACGTCGGGACGTCTGTTGGGCTCTACGTCGGGACGTCTGTTCGGCTCTAAGTCAGGACGTCTTTAGAGCTCTAAGTCGGGAAGTCTCTTGGGCTGTACGTCTGGCCTGAGCTCGCTTTCGGCTCTACGTCGGGACGCACGTTGGTTTCTACGTCTGGCTTGAGGTTTATTTCAGCTCTACGTCAGGACGTGTGTTGGGCTCTACATCAAGACGTCGCTTGGGCTCTACGTCTGGCTTTAGCTCACTTTCGTCTCTACGTTGGAACGTCTGTTGGGCTCTATGTCGGGATGTATGTTGGGCTCTACATCTGGTTTGAGCTCGCTTTCTGCTCTACGTTGGGATGTCTGTTGGTCTCAACGCCGGGACGTCTGTTGGGCTCTACGTAGGGACGTTTCTTGGGTTCTATATTAAGAAGTCTGGCTTGAGCTGGCTATCGGATCTACGTCGGAACAACTGTTGGGCTCTACTTCGGGACGTCTGTTGGGCTCTACGTCCGGACGTCTCTTGGGCTCTACGTCTGGTTTTAGCTCATTTGCGGCTATACGTTCAGACGTCTTTTTCGCTCTACAATGGGACGTGTGTTTTGCGCTACGTCGGAATGTACGTTGGTGTCTACGTCTGGCTTGAGGTTAATTTCGGCGGTACGTCGGAACGTCTGTTGGGCTCTACGTCCGGACGTCTCTTGCGCTCTACGTTTGGTTTTTGCTCACTTTCGGCTCTACGTCGGAACATCTGTTCAGTTCTACGTCGGGACGTCGCTTGGGCTCTATGTCGGGACGTCTCTTGGGCTGTACGTCTGGCTTGAGCTCACTTTTGGATCTACGTCGGAACGTCTGTTGGGCTCTGCGTTGGGACGTCTGTTGAGCTCTACGTACGGACGTCTCTTGGGCTCTACGTCTGGCTTTTGCTCACTTTCAGCTCTACGTCGGAACATAGAACATTTTTCTTCTTAAAGTCGAACCCAAGACACGTCCCTACGTAGAGCCTAACAGACGTCTTGACGTTGAGAGCAACAGACATCCCAACGTAGAGCAGAAAGCGAGTTCAAGCCAGACGTAGAGCCCAATAGACGTCCCAACGTAGAGCCCAACACATGTCCCATTGTAGAGCCCAACATACGTCCCGACGTAGATCCTAACACACGTCCCGAAGTAGAGTCCAACAAACGTCCCGACGTAGAGCCGAAATTAACCTCAAGCCAGACGTAGAAACTAATGTACGTCCCAACGTAGAGCCGAACAGACGTCCCGACGTAGAGCCAAAAGCAAGCTCAAGCCAGACATATCGAAGTAGAGACCAACAGACGTCCCAACGTAGAGACCAACAGATGTTTTGATGTAGAGCAGAAAGTGAGCTACAGCCAGACGTAAAACCCAACACACGTCCCGACGTATAGCCCGAGAGACGTTCCGACGTAGAGCTGAAATTAACCTCAAGCCAGACGTAGAAACCAATGTACGTTCCGACGTAGAGACCAACAGACGGCCCGATGCAGAGCCAAACAGATGTTCCAATGTAGAGACGAAAGTGAGCTACAACCAGACGTAGAGCCCAAATAATGTGCCGACGTAGAGCCGAAGCGACGTCCCGACGTAGAGCCCAACACACGTCCCGACGTAGAGACCAACACTCTTCCCGATGTAGAGCCGAAATTAACCTCAAGCCAGACGTAGAAACCAACGTACGTCCCGATGTAGAGCCGAACAGACGTCCCGACGTAGAGCCCAAAAGACGTCCCGATGTATAGCCAAAAGCGAGCCTAATCCAGAAGTACAGCCCAAAAGATATCCCGACTTAGAGCTCTAAAGACGTCCCGAATTAGAGCCGAACAGACGGCCCAACTTAGAGCCCAAAAGACATCCCTACATAAAGCCTAAAGTGAGCTCAAGCCAGATATATCGACCAACAGATGTTTCGACGTAGAGCAGAAAGTGAGCTACAGCCAGACGTAGAGCCCAAAAGACGTCCCGACGTAGAGCCCGAGAGATGTTCCGACTTAGAAACGAAATTAACCTCAAGCCAGAATTAGACACCAACGTACGTTCCAAAGTAGCGCCCAACACACGTCCCTTTGTTGAGCTCAGAAGATGTCCCGACGTATAGCCGCAAATGTGCTAAAGCCAGACGTAGAGCCCAACAGACGTCCCGACGTAGAGCCCAACAGATGTCCCGACTAAGACCCGAAATCGAGCTCAAGACACACTTCCCAAAGTAGAGCCCAAGACACGTCCCGACTTAAGGCCCAACAGACGTCCCGACATAGAGACCAACAGACGTCTCAACGTAGAGTACAAAGCAAGCTCATGCCAGACTTCTTAAAGTAGAACCCAAGACATGTCCCTACGTAGAGCCCAAGAGACGTCCCGACTTAGAGCTCAACAGACGTCCCGATGTCGAGCTGAAAGCGAACAAAAGCCAAACGTAGAGATCAAAAGACGTCCCGACGTAGAGCCCAACACACATCCCGACATAGAGCCAAAATTAACCTCAAGCCAGACGTTGAAACCAACGTACGTTCCGACGTATTCCCTGAGAGACGTTCCGACGTAGAGCTGAAATTAACCTCAAGCCAGATGTAGAAACCAACGTACGTTCCGACGTAGAGCCCAAAAGTCGACCGGACGTAGATCCGAAAGCGAGTTGAAGACACACTTCCCAAACTAGAGTCCAAGACATGTCCCGAAGTGGAGCCCAACAGATGTCTCAACGTAGAGCCGAAAGGGGAGGTCAAGCCAGATGTAGAGCCCAAGAGACGTCCCGACGTAGAGCCCAACAGACGTTCCAACGTAGAGATGAAAGTGAGCTACAGCCAGATGTAGAGCCCAAAAGACGTCCTGACATAGAGCCCAACACACGTCCTGACGTAGAGCTGAAATTAACCTCAAGCCAGACATAGAAACCAAAGTACGTACCGACGTAGAGATCAACAGATGTCCCGACGTAGAGCCGAAAGTGAGCTCAAGCCAGACGTACAGCCCAAGAGACGTCCCGACTTAGAGCTGTAAAGACGTCCTGACTTAGAGCCAAACAGATTTCCCGACGTAGAGACCAACAGACGTCCCGACGTAGAGCTCAGAAGACGTCCCGACGTATAGCCGCAATAGAGCTAAAGCCAGAAGTAGAGCCCAAGAGACGTCCGGACGTAGAGCTCAACAGTCGTTCCAACGTAGAGACGAAAGCGAGCTACAGCCAGACGTAGAGCCCAAAAGACGTCCCGAAGTAGAGCCCAAGCGACGTCTCGACGTAGAGCCCAACACACGTCCCGACGTAGAGCCCAACACACGTCCTGACGTAGAGCCCAACATACGTCCCGACGTAGAGCCGAAATTAACCTCAAGCCAGACGTAGAAACCAATGTACGTCCCGACTTAGAGCCCAACAGACGTCCCGACGTAGAGCCGAAAGCGAGCTCAAGCCAGACGTACAGCCAAAGAGACGTCCCGACGTAGAACCCAACAGATGTTGGGCTCTACGTAGGGACGTGTCTTGGTTTCTTCTTTAAGAAGTCTGGCTTGAGCTCGCTTTCGGATCTACGTCGGGAGGTCGCTTGGGCTCTACGTCGGGACGTCTGTTGGTCTCTACTTCGATATGTCTGGCTTGAGCTCACTTTCGGCTCTACGTCGGGACGTCTGTTGGGCTCTACGTTGGGACTTCTGTTCGGCTGTAGGGCCGGACGTCTTTAGAGCTCTAAGTCGGGACGTTTCTTGGGGTGTACGTCTGGCTTGAGCTCGCTTCCAGCTCTACGTCGGGACGTCTGTTGGGCTCTACGTCGGAACGTCTGTTGGGCTCTACGTTGGGATGTACGTTGGTTTCTACGTCTGGCCTGAGGTTAATTTCGGCTCTACGTCGGGACGTCTCTCGGGCTCTACGTCGGGATGTATTTTGGGCTCTACGTCTGGCTGTAGCTCATACGTGGCTATACGTCGGGACGTCTTCTGAGCTCTACATCGGGACGTCTGTTGGTGTCTACGTCGGAACGTACGTTGGTTTCTACGTCTGGCTTGAGGTTAATTTCAGCTCTACGTCGGAACGTCTCTCGGGCTATACGTCGGGACTTGTGTTGGGCTCTACGTCTGGCTGTAGCTCACTTTCTGCTCTACGTCGAAACATCTGTTGATCTCTGCGTCGGGACGTCTGTTGGGTTGTACGTCGGGACGTCTGTTGGGGTGTACGTCGGGACGTTTCTTGGGCTCTACGTCGGGACATACGTTGGTTTTTACGTCTGGCTTGAGGCTGATTTCGGCTCTACGTTGGGACGTGCGTTGTGCTTTACTTTGGGACATCTGTTCGGCTCTACGTCGGGACGTCTGTTGTCTCTAATTTTGTTGTTAGCTCATTTTCAGTTCTACGTCGGGACGTGTTTTCGGCTCTACGTCGGGACGTGTGTTGTGCTCTACATCAGGATTTAGCTTACTTTCAGCTTTATGTTCGGATGTCTGTTGGACTCTACGTTGGAACGTCTCTTGGGCTCTACATCAGGATTTAGCTTACTGTCAGCTCTACATCGGAACATATGTTGGGCTCTACGTTGGGACGCCTGTTGAGCTCTACGTAGGGATGTCTAGCTTGAGCTCGCTTTTGGCTCTACGTCAGGACATCTGTTGGGCTTTATGTCAGGACATCTGTTGATCACTACGTCGGGACGTGTGTTGGGCTCTACGTCTGTAGTTACCTAACTTTCAGCTCTAAATAGGAACATCTGTTGGGATTTACCTCGGGACTTGTGTTGGGCACTATGTCCGGATATCTGTTGAGCTCTATGTCGGGACGTCTGGCTTGACCTCGCTTTCGGCTCTACGTCGGGACGTCTCTTGTGCTTTACTTCGGGACATCTGTTGTGCTCTACGTTGGGACGTCTGTTGGGCTCTACGTAGGGACGTGTGTTCGTCTCTACGTCGGGACGTGTGTTCGGCTCTACGTCGGGACGTGTGTTGGGCTCTACAACAGGATTGTACTTACTTTCAGCTCTACGTCGGAACGTCTTTTGGGCTCTACGTTGGAACGTCTGTTGGGCTTTATGTCGGGACAGCCGTTGGTCTCTACGTCGGGGCATGTGTTGGGCACTACGTCAGTAGTTACCTAAGTTTCAGATCTATATCGTAACATCTGTTGGACTCTACGTCGGGACGTCTCTTAGGCTCTACGTCAGGATATCCATTGGGCTCTACGTCGGGACGTGTGTTGGGCTCTACGTCTAGATGTCTGTTGGGCTCTACATGAGGATTTAGCTTATTTTCAGCTCTACATTGGAACGTCTATTGGGCTCTACGTTGGGACGTCTGTTGAGATCTACGTCGGGACGTCTGTTGAGCTCTACGTCGGGATGTCTGGCTTGAGCTCGCTTTTGGCTCTACGTCGGGACGTCTGTAGGGCTCTACGTCGGGACGTCTGTTGATCTCTACGTCAGGACGTGTGTTGGGCTCTAAGTCAGTAGTTAGCTAACTTTCAGCTCTACATCGGAACATCTGTTGGGCTCTACGTCGGGACGTCTGTTGGGCTCTACATCGGGACGTGTGTTCGGCTCTACGTCGGCACGTGTTTTGCGCTCTACATCAGGATTTAGCTTACTTTAAGCTCTACGTTGAGACGTCTGTTGGGCTCTACGTCGGAACGTCTGTTGGGCTCTACGTCGGGACTTGTGTTGGGCTCTACGTCTTGCCGTCTGTTGTGATTTACTTCGGGACATCTGTTCGGCTCTACGTCGGGATGTCTGTTGGGCTCTAAGTTCGTTGTTAGCTCACATTCACCTGTACGTCGGAACGTAGTTTGGGCTCTACGTCGGGGTGTCTGTTTGGCTCTGGATCAGGATTTAGCTTACTTTCAGCTCTACGTCGGAACGTGTGTTGGGCTCTACGTCGGAACGTCAGTTGGTCTCTATGTTGGGACGTCTCTTGAGCTCTACGTCGGGATTTCTGGCTTGAGCTCGCTTTCAGCTCTACGTCGGGAAGTCTCTTGGGCTTTATGTCGGGTCATCTGTTGATCTCTACATCGAGACGTGTGTTGGGCTCTACGTCTGTAGTTAGCTAACTTTCAGATCTACGTCGGAACATCTGTTGGGATTTACCTCGGGACTTGTGTTGGGCACTACGTCCGGACGTCTGTTGAGCTCTATGTCGGGATTTCTGGCTTGAGCTCGCTTTCGGCTCTACGTCGGGAGGTGTATTGTGCTTTACTTCGGGACATCTGTTCGGCTCTACTTCGGGACGTCTGTTGGGCTCTAATTTTGTTGTTAGCTAACATTCAGTTCTACGTCGGCACGTGTGTTGCGCTCTACATCAGGATTTAGTTTACTTTCAGCTCTATGTTGGGATGTCTGTTGGGCTCTACGTTGGAACTTCTGTTGGGCACTACATCAGGATTTAGCTTCCTTTCAGCTCTACATCGGAACGTCTGTAGGGCTCTACGTTGGGACGTGTGTTGAGCTCTACGTCGGGATGTCTGGCTTGAGCTCGCTTTTGGCTCTACGTCGGGAAGTCTGTTGGGCTTTATGTCGGGATACATGTTGATCTCTACGTCGGGACGTGTGTTGGGCTCTACGTCAGTAGTTAGCTAACTTTCAGCTCTACATTGGAACATCTGTTGGGCTCTACGTCGGGACGTATGTTGTTGGGCTCTACATCGGGACGTCTGTTGGGCTCTACGTCGGGACGTGTGTTCGGCTCTACGTCGGCACGTGTGTTGCGCTCTACATCAGGATTTAGCTTAGTTAAGCTCTACGTTGGGACGTCTGTTGGGCTCTACGTCGGAACGTCTGTTGGGCTCTACGTTGGGACGTCTGTTGAGCTCTACGTCGGGATGTCTGGCTTGAGCTCGGTTTTGGCTCTACGTCGGGACATCTGTAGGGTTTTATGTCGGGACATCTGTTGATCTCTAAGTCGGGACCTATGTTGGGCTCTACGTCAGTAGTTAGCTAAGTTTCAGCTCTGCATCGGAACATCTGTTGGGCTCTACGTCGGGATGTCTGGCTTGAGCTCTCTTTTGGCTCTACTTCGGAACATCTGTTGTGCTTTACTTCGGGACATCTGTTGGGCTCTACGTTTTGACGTCTGTTGGGCTCTAAGTCTGTTGTTAGCTCACATTCACCTCTACGTCGGAACGTAGGTTGGGCTCTTTGTCAGGACGTCTGTTGGGCTCTACGTCGGCATGTCTGGCTTGAGCTCGGTTTTGGCGCTACCTCGGGACGTGTGTTGGGCTCTACATCGTGACTTCTGTTGGGCTCTACCTCGGCATGTCTTTTGGGCTCTACATCAGGATTTAGCTTACTTTCAGCTCTACGTTGGGACATCTGTTGGACTCTACGTCGGGACATCTGTTGGACTCTACGTCGGGATGTCTGGCTTGAGCTCGCTTTTGGCTCTACATCGGGATGTCCTTTGGGCTTTATGTCGGGACATCTGCTGATCTCTACGTCGGGATGTGTGTTGGGCTGTACGTCAGTAGTTAACTAACTTTCAGCTCTACATCGGAACATCTGTTGGGCTCTACGTGAGGACGTCTCTTGGGCTCTACGACGGGACGTCTGTTGGGCTCTACGTCGGGACGAGCGTTGGGCTCTACGTCTGTAGTCAGCTAACTTTCAGCTCTACGTCGTAACATCTGTTGGGATTTACCTCGGGACTTTGTTGGAATCTACGTCGGGACGTCTGTTGGGCTCTAATTTTGTTGTTATCTTACTTTCATCTCTACGTCGGAACATCTGTTGGGCACTACGTCCGGATGTCTGTTGAGCTCTATGTTGGGACGTCTGGCTTGAGCTCGCTTTCGGCTCTACGTGGGGACATCTGTTGTGCTTTACTTCGGGACATCTGTTGAGCTCTACGTTGGGACGTCTGTTGGGCTCTAATTTTGTTATTAGCTCACATTCAGTTCTACGTCGGGACGTGTTTTTGGCTCTACGTCGGGACGTGTGTTGGGCTCTAAATCAGGATTTAGCTTACTTTCAGCTCTATGTTGGGATGTCTGTTGGGCTCTACGTTGGAACGTCTGTTGGGATCTACATCAGGATTTAGCTTACTTTCAGCTCTACATCGGAACGTCTCTTGGGCTCTACGTTGGGACGTCTGTTGGGCTTTATGTCGGGACATCTGTTGATCTCTACGTTGGGACGTGTGTTGGGCTCTACGTCGGGACGTGTGTTGGGCTCTACGTCGGCATGTCTGTTGGGCTCTACATCAGGATTTAGCTTACTTTCAGCTCTACATCGGAACGTCTGTTGGGCTCTACGTTTGGACGTCTGTTGGGCTCTACGTTGGGATGTCTGTTGAGCTCTATACGGGATGTCTGGCTTGAGCTTGCTTTCGGTTCTACGTCGGGACTTCTGTTGTGCTTTACTTCGGGACATCTTTTCGGTTCTACATCGGGACGTCTGTTGGGCTCTACGTCGGGACGTCTCTTGGGCTCTATGTCGGGACGTCTGTTGGGCTCTACGTCGGGACGTGTGTTGGGCTCTACGTCTAGATGTCTGTTGGGCTCTACATCAGGATTTAGCTTACTTTCAGCTCTATGTCGAAACGTCTGTTGGGATCTACGTTGGACCGTTTCTTGAGCTCTACGTCGGGATTTCTGGCTTGAGCTCGCTTTTGGCTCTACGTCGGGAAGTCTGTTGGGCTTTATGTCGGGTCATCTGTTGATTTCTACGTCGGGACGTGTGTTTGGCTCTACGTCAGTAGTTAGCTAACTTTCAGCTCTACATCGAAACATCTGTTGGGTTTTACCTCGGGACTTGTGTGGGGCTCTACGTCGGGACGTCTGTTGGGCTCTAATTTTGTTGTTATCTAACTTTCATCTCTACATCTGAACATCTGTTGGGTACTACGTCCGGACGTCTGTTGAGCTCTATGTCGGGACGTCTGGCTTCAGATCGTTTTCGGCTCTTCGTCGGGACATCTGTTGTGCTTTACTTCAGGACATCTGTTGGGCTCTACGTCGGGACGTCTGTTGGACTTCAAATTTTGTTGTTAGCTCACATTCAGTTCTACGTCGGGACGTGTTTTCGGTTCTGCGTCGGGACGTGTGTTGCGCTCTACATCAGGATTTCGCTTACTTTAAGCTCTATGTTGGGATGTCTGTTGGGCTCTACGTTGAATCGTCTGTTGGGCTCTAGATGAGGATTTAGCTTACTTTCAGCTCTACATCGGAACATCTGTTGGGCTCTACATTGGGACGTCTGTTGGGCTCTACGTTGGGACGTCTCTTGAGCTCTACGTCGGGATTTCTGGCTTGAGCTCGCTTTTGGCTCTAGGTCGGGAAGTCTATTGGGCTCTATGTCGGGACATCTGTTGAACTCTACGTCGGGACGTGTGTTGGGCTCTAATTTTGTTGTTAGCTAACTTTCATCTCTACGTCTGAACATCTGTTGGGCACTACGTCCGGAAGTCTGTTGAGCTCTACGTCGGGACGTCTGGCTTGAGCTCGCTTTTGGCTCTACGTCGGGACGTCTGTTGGGCTCTACGTCGGGATGTCTCTTGGGCTCTACATCAGGATTTAGCTTACTTTCAGCTCTACGTTGGGACATCTGTTGGTCTCTGCGTCGGGACGTCTGTTGGTCTCTACTTCGATATGTCTGGCTTGAGCACGCTTTCAGCTCTACATAGGGACGTCTGTTGGGCTGTACGTCGGGACGTCTGTTGGGCTGTACGTCGGGACGTTTGTTGGGCTCTACGTCGGGACATACGTTGGTCTTTACGTCTGGCTTGAGGTTGATTTCGACTGTACGTCGGGACGTGTGTTCGGCTCTATGTCTATATGTCCGTTGGGCTCTACATCAGGATTTAGCTCACCTTCAGCTCTATGCCGAAACGTCTGTTGGGCTCTACGTTAGAACGTCTCTTGAGATCTACGTCGGGATTATGGCTTGAGCTCGCTTTTGGCTCTACGTCGGGAAGTCTGTTGGGCTTTATGTCGGGTCATGTGTTGAACTCTACGTCGGGACATGTGTTGGGCTATACGTCTGTAGTTAGTTAACTTTCAGCTCTGCGTCGGAACATCTGTTGGGATTTACCTCAGGACATGTGTTGGGCTCTACGTCGGGACGTCTGTTGAGCTCTAATTTTGTTGTTATCTAACTTTCATCTCTACGTCTGAACATCTGTTGGGTACTACATCCGGATGTATGTTGAGCTCTATGTCGGGACGTCTGGCTTGAGCTCGCTTTCAGCTCCACTTCGGGACGTCTGCTGGGCTTTAACTCTAGACATCTGTTGTGCTCTACGTCGGAACGTCTGTTGGGCTCTACGTTGGGACGTCTGTTGGGCTCTACGTCGGGACATGTGTTCGGCTCTACGTCGGGATGTCTGTTGGGCTGTACATCAGGATTTAGCTTACTTTCAGCTCTACGTCGGAACGTCTGTTGGGCTCTACGTTGTGACGTCTATTGAGCTCTATGTCGGGATGTCTGGCTTGAGCTCGCTTTTGGCTCTACGTTGGGACGTCTGTCGAGCTTTATGTCGGGACATCTGTTGATCTCTACGTCGGGACGTGTGTTGGGCTCTACGTCAGTAGTTAACTAACTTTCAGCTCTACATCGGAACATCTGTTGGGCTCTACGTCGGGACGTCTCTTGGGCTCTACATCAGGACATCTGTTGGGCTCTACGTTGGGATGTCTGGCTTGAGCTCGCTTTTGGCTCTACGTCGGGACGTCTGTTGGGCTTTATGTCGGGACATCTGTTGATCTCTACGTCGGGACGTGTGTTGGGCTCTACGTCTGTAGTAAGCTAACTTTCAGCTCTACCTCGGAACATCTGTTGGGATTTACCTCGGGACTTGTGTTGGGCTCTACGTCGGGATGTCTGTTGGGCTCTATGTTGGGACATGTGTTCGGCTCTACGTCGGCCCGTGTGTTGCGCTCTACATCAGGATTTAGCTTACTTTCATCTCTATGTCGGGACGTCTGTTGGGCTCTACGTCGGAGACCAACAGACATCCCAACGTAGAGCAGAAAGCGACCTCAAGCCAGATGTAGAGCACAACAGACGTCCCGATGTAGACCCGAAAAGACGTCCCGACGTAGACCCGAACAGACGTCCCGACGTAGAGCCCAACAGATGTCCCGAAGTAAAGCACAACAGACGTCCCGACGTAGAGCCTAAAGCGAGCTCAAGCCAGACATCCCGACGTAGAGCCCAACAGATGTTCCGACATAGTGTTGAAAGTAAGCTAAATCCTGATGTAGAGCGCAACACACGGGCCAACGTAGAGCCCAACAGACGTCCCGACGTAGAGCGTAACAGACGTTCCGACGTAGAGCTGAATGTGAGCTAACAACAAAATTAGAGCCCAACAGACGTCCCAACGTAGAGCACAACAGATGTCCGGAGTTAAAGCCCAACAGACATCCAGAAGTAGACCCGAAAGCGAGCTCAAGCCAGACGTCCCGACGTAGAGCCCAACAGACGTCCCGACGTAGAGCGGAACAGACGTTCCGACATAGAGCTGAATGTGAGCTAACAACAAAATTAGAGCCCAACAGACGTCCCGACGTAGAGCACAACAGATGTCCGGAGTTAAAGCCCAACAGACATCCAGAAGTAGAGCCGAAAGCGAGCTCAAGCCAGATGTCCCGAAGTAGAGCTAAACAGACGTCCCAACGTAGAGCCTAACAGATGTTCTGACGTAGAGCTGAAAGTTAGCTAACTAGAGACGTAGAGCCCAACATACGTCCTGACGTAGAGATCAACAGATGTCCCGACATAAAGCCCAACAGACGTCCCGAAGTAGCGCCAAAACCGAGCTCAAGCCAGAAATCCCGAAGCAGAGTTCAACAGACGTCCCAACGTAGAGCTGAAAGTAAGCTAAATCCTGATGTAGAGCCCAAGAGACGTCCCGACGTAGAGACCAACAGATGTTCCGATGTAGAGCTGAAAGTTAGCTAACTACAGATGTAGAGTCCAACAGACGTCCGACGTAGAGCGCTACAGACGTCCCGACATAGAGCTGAAAGTGAGATCAAGCCAGAAATCCGACACAGAGCTCAACAGACGTCCGGACGTAATGCCCAACAGATGTTCCGACGTAGAGCTGAAATTTAGCTAAGTACAGACGTAGAGCCGAAAACATGTCCCAACGTAGAGATCAAGAAATGTCCCGACATAAAGCCCAACAGACGTCCCAACGTAGACACAAAAGAGAGCTCAAGCCAGAAATCCCGATGTAGAGCTCAACAGCCGTCCCGATATAAAGCCCAACGGACGTTCCGACGTAGAGCTGAAAGTAAGCTAAATCCTGATGTAGAGTCCAACAGACATGCCGACGTAGAGCCCAACACACGTCCCGATATAGAGCCGAACACACGTCCCGACGTAGAGCCCAACAGATGTTCCGAAGTGGAGCCCAACAGACATCCCAACGTAGAGCTCAACAGATGTTCCGACGTAGAGCCGGAAGTGAGCAAAAGCCAAACTTAGAGTCCAAGATATGTCCGGACGTAGAGCCCAACAGTCGTCCCAATGTAGATCCGAAAGCGAGCTCAAGCCAGATTTCTTAAAGTAGAACCCAAGACACGTCTCTATGTAGAGCCCGACAGATGTCCCGACGTTGAGACCAACAGACATCCCAACGTAGAGCAGAAAGCGAGCTCAAGCCAAACGTAGAGCCGAAGAGACGTTCCGACGTAGAGCTGAAAGTAAGCTAAATCCTGATGTAGAGCGCAACACACGTGCCGACGTAGAGCCGAACACAAGTCCCGACGTAGAGCCCAACAGACGTCCCGACATAGAGCCCAACGTACGTTCCTATGTAGAGACGAATGTGAGCTAACAAAAGACTTAGATCCCAAAAGACGTCCCGATGTCGAGCCGAAAAGATGTCCCGAAGTAAAGCACAACAGATGTTCCAAAGTAGAGCTGAAAGCGAGCTCAAGCCAGACATCCCGACGTAGAGCCCAACAGACGTCCCGGTGTAGAGCCCAAGAGACGTCCCGACGTAGAGCCAAACAGATATTCCGACATAGAGCTGAAAGTAAGCTAAATCCTGATGTAGAGCCCAACAGACATCCCGACGTAGAGCCCAACACACGTCCCGACGTAGAGCCCAACAGACGTCCCGACGTAGAGCCCAACAGACGTTTCGACATAGAGCTGAATGTGAGCTAACAACAAAATTAGAGCCCAACACACGTCCCGATGTAGAGCACAACCGATGTCTCGAGTTAAAGCCCAACAGAATTCCCGACGTAGAGCCCAACAGATGTTCCAATGTAGAGCTGAAAGTTAGCTAACTACTGACGTTGAGCCCAACATACGTTCCGACGTAGAGAACAACAGATGTCCCGACATAAAGCCCAACAGACGTCCCAACGTAGAGCCCAACAGACGTCTCGACGTAGAGCTGAACACACGTCCCAATGTAAAGCCAAACAGACGTCTCGACGGAGAGCCGAAAGCGAGCTCAAGAGAAACGTCCCGACGTAGATCCCAAAAGACATCCCAACGTCGAGTCCAGCCGAGGTTCCAACGTAGAGCTGAAAGCAAGCTAAATCCAGATGTAGAGCGCAACAGACATCTCGACGTAGAGCCCAACACACGTCCCGACGTAGAGCCCAACCTACGTTCCGATGTAGAGTTGAATGTGAGCTAACAACAGACTTAGAGCCCAACAGACGTCCCGACGTAGAGCCCAACAGATGTTCCGATGTAGAGCTGAAAGTTAGCTAACTACAGACGTAGAGCCCAACACATGTCCCTACATATAGCCCAACACACGTCCCGACGTAGAGCCGAACACAGGTCCCGAAGTAAAGCCAAACATACGTCTCGATGGAGAGCCGAAAGCGAGCTCAAGACAGACGTCCCGAAGCAGAGCCCAAAAGACATCCCAACGTAGAGTCCATCAGACGTTCCGACGTAGAGCCGAAAGCAAGCTAAATCCAGATGTAGAGCGCAACAGACATCTCGATGTAGAGCCCAACAGACATCCCGATGTAGAGCCCAACAGACGTCCTGACGTAGAGCCCAACAGATGTTCCGATGTAGAGCTGAAATCTAGCTAACTACAGACGTAGAGCCCAACACACGTCCCGAAGTAGAGATCAACAGACGTCCCGACGTAGAGCCCTACAGACGTCCCGACGTAGAGCCAAAAGCGAGCTCAAGCCAGACATCCCGACATAGAGCTCAACAGACGTCCCAACGTAGAGCCCAAGAGACGTTCTGACGTAGAGCCCATCAGACATCCCAACGTAGAGCTGAAAGTAAGCTAAATCCTGACGTAGAGCGCAACACACGTGCCGACATAGAGCCCAACAGACGTTGCGACGTAGAGCCCAACAGACGTCTCTACGTAGAGCCGAAAGTGAGCTCAAGCCAGAAATCCAGACATAGAGCTCAACAGACGTCCGGATGTAGTCCCCAACAGATGTTCAGATGTAGAGATGAAAGTTAGCTAACAACAAAATTAGAGCCCAATAGATGTCCCGAGGTAGAGCCCAAGAGACGTCCCGACGTAGAGCCCAACAGATGTTCCGATGTAGATCTGAAAGTTAGCAAACTACAGACGTAGAGCCCAACACACGTCCCGACGTAGAGATCAACAGATGTCCCGACATAAAGCCCAAGAGACGTCCCGACGTAGATCCAAAAGCGAGCTCAAGCCAGACATCCCGACATAGAGCTCAAGAGACGTCCCAACGTAGAGCCCAACAGACGTCCCGACGTAGAGCCCAACAGATGCCCCGACGTAGAGCCCAACAGATGTCCTGACGTAGAGCCCAACGTACGTTCCGATGTAGAGGTGAATGTGAGCTAACAACAGACTTAGAGCCCAACAGACGTCCCGACGTAGAGCCGAACAGATGTCCCCAAGTAAAGCACAACAGATGTTACGAAGTAGAGCCGAAAGCGAGCTCAAGCCAGACATCCCGACGTAGAGCCCAACAGACGTCCTGACGTAGAGCTCAACAGACGTCCCAACGTAGGGCCCAACAAATGTCCTGACATAGAGCTGAAAGTAAGCTAAATTCTGATGTAGAGCCCAACAGACATCCCGATGTAGAGCCCAACACACATCCCGACATAGAGCCGAACACATGTCCGAAGTAGAGCCCAACAGACGTTCCGACGTAGAGCTGAAAGTTAGCTAACTACAGAAGTAGAGCCCAACACATGTCCGGACGTAGAGATCAACAGACGTCCCGACGTAGAGCCCAACAGACGTACCGATGTAGAGCCGAAAGCGAGCTCAAGCCAGATGTCCCGAAATAGATCTCAACAGACGTTTGGGTGTAGTGCCCAAGAGATGTTCAGACGTAGAGATAAAAGTTAGCTAACAACAAAAGTAGAGCCCAACAGATGTTCCGACGTAGAGCCCAAGCGACGTCCCGTCGTAGAGCCCAACACACGTCCCGACGTAGAGCCCAACAGACGTCCTGACGTAGAGACGAACAGACGTCCCGACGTAGAGACAAACAGATGTTTCGACGTAGAGCAGAAAGTGAGCTACAGCCAGACGTAGAGCCCAACACATGTCCCGACGTATAGCCCGAGATACGTTTCGACGTAGAGCTGAAATTAACCTCAAGCCAGACGTTGAAACCAACGTACGTTCCGATGTAGAGACCAACAGACGTCCCGAAGAAGAGCCAACAGACGTTCCGACATAGAGCCGAAAGTGAGCTGCAGCCAGATATAGAGCCCAAAAGACGTCCCGACTTAGAGCCCGAGAGACATCCCGACGTAGAGCCGAAAGCGAGCTCAAGCCAGACTTCTTAAATTAGAACCCAAGACAAGTCCCTACGTAGAACCAAACCGATGTCCCTACGTTGAGACCAACAGACATCCCAACGTAGAGCAGAAAGCGAGCTCAAGCCACATGTAGAGCCCAAGATACGTCCCAACGTAGAGCCCAACAGACATCCCGACGTAGAGCCGAAAGAGAACTCAAGCCATACGTACAGCCCAAGAGACGTCCCTACGTAGAGCCGAAAGCGAGCTCAAGCCAGACATATCGAAGTAGAGACCAACAGACGTCCCGACGTAGAGACCAACAGATGTTTCGACGTAGAGCAGAAAGTGAGCTACAGCCAGACGTAGAGCCCAACATACGTCCCGACGTATAGCCCGAGACACGTTCCGACGTAGAGCTGAAATTTACCTTAAGCCAGACGTAGAAAGCAACGTACGTTCCGACCTAGAGACCAAAAGACGTCCCGACGTAGAGCTCAGAAGGTCGGAACGTCTTTTGGGCTCTAAGTGGAGACATCCTTTTGGGTTCTACGTCTGGCTTGAGCTCACATTCGGCTCTACGTCGGGACGCCTGTTGCGCTATACGTCAGGACGTCTCTTGGGCTCTACTTCAGGAAGTCTGTTGGGCTCTACTTCAATACGTCTGGCTTGAGCTCGCTTTCCGCTCTACGTCGGGACGTCTGTTCGGCTCTAAGTCAGGACGTTTTTAGAGCTCTAATTCGGGAAGTCTCTTGGGCTATACATATGGCTTGAGCTCGCTTTCGGCGCTACGTTGGGACGTCTGTTGGGCTCTACGTCGGGACGTCTGTTGGGCTCTATGTTGGAATGTATGTTGGTTTCTATTTCCGGCTTGATGTTAATTTCGGCTCTACGTCGGGACGTCTGTTGGGCTGTAAGTCGTGACATACTTTGGTTTCTACGTCTGGCTCGAGCTCGATTTCGGCTCTGCTTTGGGACGTCTGTTGGGCTCTAATCAGGACGTGTGTTGGGCTCTACGTCGGGACGTGTGTTGGGCTCTACGTCGGGACGTCTGTTGGGCTCTACGTCGGGACGTCTGCTGGGCTCTACGTCGGGACGTGGGTTGGGCTCTACGTCGGGACGTGTGTTGGGCTCTACATCAGGATTTAGCTTACTTTCAGCTCTATGTCGGGACGTGTGTTGGGCTCTACGTCGGAACGTGTGTTGGCCTCTACGTCAGGACGTACGTTTGGTTCTACGTTTGGCTTTTGCTCAGTTTCGGCTCTACATCGGAATATCTGTTGGGCTCTACGTCGGGACGTCTTTTGGGCTCTAGGTCCGGACGTCTCCTGGGCTCTACATCTGGCTTTAGCTCATTTGCGGCTCTACATCAGGACGTCTTCTGAGCTCTACGTCGTGACGTCAGTTGGTCTCTACGTCGGAACGTACGTTGGTTTCTACGTCTGGCTTGAGGTTAATTTCGGCTCTACGTCGGGACGTCTTTTGATCTCTATAACGGGACATGTGTTGGACTCTAAGTCGGAACGTACGTTGGTTTCTAAGTCTGGCTTGACGTTAATTTCGGCTCTACGTCGGAACGTCTGTTGGGCTCTACGTCGGGACGTGTGTTCAGCTCTACGTTGGGACGTGTGTTGGACTCTACGTCGGGACGTCTTTTGGGCTCTACGTCATACTGTAGCTCACTTTCAGCTCTTCGTCGGAACATATGTTGTGCTCTGCGTCGGGACGTCTGTTGGGCTCTACGTCCGGACGTCTCTTGGGCTCTACGTTTCGCTTTTGCTCACATTCGGATCTACGTCGTGACATATGTTGGGCTCTACGTCGGAACGTATGTTGGGGTTTACAACCGGACATGTGTTGGGCTCTAAGTAGGGACGTCTGTTGGGCTCTAAGTTGGGACGTCTCTTGGGCTCTACGTCTGGCTTGAGCTCGCTTTCTGCTCTACGTTGGGATGTCTGTTGGTCTCAACGTCGGGACGTCTGTTGGGCTCTACGTAGGGACATATGTTGGGTTCTACTTTAAGAAGTCTGGCTTGAGCTCGCTTTCAGATGTACGTCGGGACGACTGTTGGGCTCTAAGTCTCGACGTTTGTTGGGCTCTACGTCTGGACGTCTCTTGGGCTCAACGTTTGCCTTTTGCTCACTTTAGGCTCTACGTTGGAACGTCTGTTGCGCTCTACGTAGGGACCTATGTTGGGCTCTACAATGGGACATGTGTTGAGCTCTACGTCGGGACGTGTGTTGGGCTCTACGTCGGGACGGCTCTTGAGCTCTACGTCCGGACGTCTCTTGGGCTCTACATTTGGCTTTTGCTCATTTTCGTCTCTACGTTGGAACATCTGTTGGGCTCTACGTCGGGACGTCTCTTGGGCTCTAATTTTGTTGTTAGCTCACTTTCAGCTCTACTTCGGAACGTCTGTTGGGCTCTACGTCCGGACGTATTTTGGGCTCTAAATTGGGACGTCTGGCTTCAGATCGATTTCTGCTCTACGTCGGGACCTCTGTTGGGCTTTACCTCGGGACATCTGTTGGACTGTAAGTCGGGACATCTCTTGGGGTCTAAGTCTTTTGCTAGCTCACTTTCAGCTC
Organism: Leptosomus discolor; assembly: GCF_034619465.1. Taxonomy (NCBI): domain Eukaryota; kingdom Metazoa; phylum Chordata; class Aves; order Leptosomiformes; family Leptosomidae; genus Leptosomus; species Leptosomus discolor. The sequence goes on from NC_141416.1 coordinate 3,116,724, forward strand.
TTCTTCGGAACGTCTCCTGGGCTTTACCTCGGGACTTGTGTTGGGCTCTACGTCGGGACGTCTGTTTTGCTCTAATTTCGTTGTTAGCTCACTTTCAGCTCTACGTCGGAACATCTGTTGGGCTCTACGTTGGGACGTCTGTTGGGCTCTACGTCGGGACGTCTCTTGGGCTCTACGTCTGGCTTCAGCTCATTTGCGGCTCTATGTTGGGATGTTTTCTGAGCTCTACGTCAGGACGTCTGTTGATCTCTACGTCGGAACGTACGTTGGTTTCTACGTCTGGCTTGAGGTTAATTTCAGCTCTATGTCGGATCGTGTCTTGGGCTCTACGTCGGGACGTCTGTTGGGCTCTACGTCTGGCTGTAGCTCACTTTCTGCTCCACGTCGAAACATCTATTGGTCTCTACGTCTGGCTGTAGCTCACTTTCTGCTCCATGTCGAAACATCTCTTGGTCTCTATGTCGGGACATCTGTTGGTTTCTACTTTGATATATCTGGCTTGAGCTCGCTTTCGGCTCTACGTCAGGACGTCTTTTGGGCTCTACGTCGGGACGTCTCTTGGGCTCTACGTCTGACTTGAGCTCGCTTTCTGCTCTACGTTGGGATGTCCGTTGGTCTCAACGTCGGGGCGTCTGTTGGGCTCTACGTAGGGATGTGTCTTGGGTTCTACTTTAAGAAGTCTGGCTTGAGCTCGCTTTCGGCTCTACTTTGAGATGTCTGTTGGGCTCTACGTCGGGACGTTTGTTGGGCTCTGCGTCGGGACGTCTGTTGAGCTCTACGTCCGGATGTCTCTTGGGCTCTATGTTTGGCTTTTGCTCACTTTCAGCTCTACGTCGGAACATCTGTTTGGCTCTACATAGGGACGTCTCTTGGGCTCTACGTCTGGCTTTAGCTCATTTGCGGCTCTACGTCGGGACATCTTCTGAGCTCTATGTCGGGACGTCTGTTGGTCTCTACGTCGGAACGTATGTTGGTTTCTACGTCTGGCTTGAGGTTAATTTCAGCTCTACGTCAGAACGTCTCTCAGGCTATACGTCGGGACGTGTGTTGGGCTCTACATCTGGCTGTAGCTCACTTTCTGCTCTACGTCGAAACATCTGTTGATCTCTACGTCGGGACGTCTGTTGGGCTCAGAGTCAGGATGTCTTTAGAGCTCTAAGTCGGGACGTCTCTTAGGCTGTACGTCTAGCTTGAGATTAATTTCGGCTCTACGTCGGGACGTGTGTTGGGGTCTACGTCGGGATGTCGCTTGGGCTCTACGTCTGGCTGTAGCTCACTTTCGTCTCTACATTGGAACGTCTGTTTGGTTCTACGTCGGGATGTATGTTGGGCTCTACAACGGGACATGTGTTGGGCTCTACGTCGGGACGTCTGTTGGGCACTAAGTTGGGACGTCTCTTGGGCTCTACGTCTGGCTTGAGCTCGCTTTCTGCTCTAAGTTGGGATATCTGTTGGTCTCAACGTCGGGACGTCTATTGGGCTCTACGTAGGGACCTGTCTTGGGTTCTACTTTAAGAAGTCTGGCTTGAGCTCGCTTTCGGCTCTACGTTGAGACGTCTGTTGGGCTCTACGTCGGGACGTCTGTTGGGCTCTACATCCAGACGTCTCTTGGGCTCTACGTTTGCCTTTTGCTCACTATCGGCTCTACGTCAGAACATCTCTTGGGCTCAACGTCGGGACGTCTGTTGGTCTCTACTTCGATATGTCTGGCTTGAGCTCGCTTTCGGCTCTACGTCGTGACGTCTTCTGAGTTCTACGTCGGGACGTCAGTTGGGCTCTAAGTCAGGACGTCTTTAGAGCTCTAAGTCAGGACGTCTCTTGGGCTCTATGTATGGCTTGAGCTCGCTTTCGGCTCTACGTCGGGACGTCTGTTGGGCTCTACGTCGGGACATCTGTTGGTCTCTACTTCGATATGTCTGGCTTGAGCTCGCTTTCGTCTCTACGTCGGGACGTGTGTTGGGCTCTACGTCAGGACGTCAGTTGGGCTCTAAGTCAGGACGTCTTTAGAGCTCTAAGTCGGGACGTCTCTTAGGCTGTACGTCTGGCTTGAGCTCGCTTTCGGCTCTATGTTGGAACATCTGTTGGTCTCTACGTCGGAACGTACGTTGGTTTCTACGTCTGGCTTGAGGTTAATTTCAGCTCTACTTAGCAACGTCTCTCGGGCTATACGTCGGGACGTGTATTAGGCTCTACGTCTGGCTGTAGCTCACTTTATACTCTACGTCGAAACATCTGTTGATCTCTACGTCGGGACGTCTGTTGGGCTCTACGTCGGGACGTGTGTTGGGCTCTACGTCGGGACGTGTGTTGGGCTCTACGTCGGGACGTCTGTTGGGCTCTGCATCGGGACGTCTGTTGAGCTCTACGTCCGGACGTCTCTTGGGCTCTATGTTTGGGTTTTGCACACTTTCAGCTCTGCGTCGGAACATCTGTTTGGCTCTACATCGGGACGTCTCTTGGGCTCTACGTCTGGCTTTAGCTCATTTGCGGCTATACGTCGGGATGTCTTCTGAGCTCTACAACGGGACGTGTGTTGGGCGCTACGTCGAAACGTACGTTGGTGTCTACGTCTGGCTTGAGGTTAATTTCGGCTCTACGTCGGAACAACAGTTGGGGTCCACATCGGGACATCTGTTCGGCTCTACATCGGGACGTGTGTTGGGCTCTACATCTGTAATTAGCTAACGTTCATCTCTCTGTCGGAACATCTGTTGGGCTCTAAGTCCGGACGTCTCTTGGGCTCTATGTCTGGACGTCTGGCTTGACATCGCTTTCGGCTCTACTTCTGGACGTCTGTTGGGCTTTACTTTGGACATCTGTTGGGCTCTACGTCGGGAAGTCTGTTGGGCTTTACCTCGGGACATCTGTTGGGCTTTACTTCTGGACATCTGTTGGGCTCTACGTCGGGACGTGTGTTGGGCTCTACGTCTGTAGTTAGATCACTTTCAGCTCTACATCGGAACATCTATTGGGCTTTACGTCGGGACTTGTGTTGGGCTCTACGTCGGGACGTCTTTTGGGCTCTATATCTGGATTTAGCTTACTTTCAGCTCTACGTCGGAAAGTCTGTTGGGCTCTACGTCGGGACGTGTGTTCGGCTCTACATCGGGACGTGTGTTGGGCTCTACGTCGGGACATCTATTGGGCTCTACATCTGGATTTAGCTTATTTTCATTTTTACGTCGGAACACCTGTTGGACTCTACGTTGGGACGTCTTCTGGGATATGCGTCGGGACTTCTGGCTTGAGCTCGCTTTCGGCTCTACGTCAGGACGTCTGTTGGGCTTTACCTCGGAACATCTGTTGGGCTCTACGTGGGGATGACTGTTGGGCTCTACATCTGAATTAAGCTTGTTTCTGCACTACGTCGGGACATTTGTTGGGCTCTACGTCGGGACGTCTCTTGGGCTCTAAGTCTGTTGTTACCTCACTCAGCTCTACTTTGTAACGTCTGTTGGGCTTTACCTCGGGACTTGTGTTGGGCTCTACGTCGGGACGTATGTTTTGCTCTATTTTTTTTGCTAGCTCACTTTCACCTCTACGTCGGAACGTCTCTTGGACTCCACGTCAGGACATCTGTTGGGATCTATGTCGGGACGTCTGTTGGGCTCTACGTCTGGACGTCTGGCTTGGACTCGCTTTAGGCTCTACATCAGGACGTCTGTTGGGCTTTACTTCGGGACATCCCTTGGGCTCTACGTCGGGACGTCTATTGGGCTCTAAATCTGTTTTTAGCTCACTTTCAGATCTACGTCGCAACGTCTGTTGGGCTCTACGTCAGGACGTGTGTTGTGCTCTACGTTGGGACGTCTGGCTTGAGCTCGCTTTTGGCTCTAGGTCGGGACGTCTGTTGGGGTTTATGTCTGGACATCTGTTGGGCTCTACGTCGGGACGTGTGTTGGGCTCTACCTCTGTAGTTAGATCACTTTCAGCTCTACATCGCAACATCTGTTGGGCTCCACGTCCGGACGTCTGTTGGTCTCTACGTCGGGACGTGTGTTGGGCTCTATATCTGTAATTAGCTAACTTTCAGCTCTCCATCGGAACATCTGTTGGGCTCTACGTCCGGACATCTGTTTGGATCTAAGTCGGGACCTCTGGCTTCAGATCTCTTTCGGCTCTACTTCGGGACATGTGTTGGGCTTTGCCTCGGGACATCTGTTGGGCTCTAGGTCGGGACGTCTTTTGGGCTCTAATTTTGTTGTTAGCTCACTTTCAGCTCTACATCGGAACATATGTTGGAATCTGCGTCGGGACATCTGTTGGGTTATACATCGGGACGTGTGTTGGCTCTACATCTGTAATTAGCTAACTTTCAGCTCTCCGTCGGAACATCTGTTGGGCTCTACGTCTGGACGTCTGTTGGGATCTAAGTCAGGACGTCTGGCTTCAGATCGCTTTCGGCTCTACTTCGGGAAGTGTGTTGGGCTTTACCTCGGGACATCTGTTGGGCTCTACGTCGGGACGTCTTTTGGGCTCTAATTTTGCTGTTAGCTCACTTTCAGCTCTACGTCGGAACATATGTTGGAATCTACATCGGGACATCTGTTGGGTTATACATCGGGACGTGTGTTGGCTCTACATCTGTAATTAGCTAACTTTCAGCTCTCCGTCGGAACATCTGTTGGGCTCTACATCCGGACGTCTGTTTGGCTCTAAGTCGGGACGTCTGGCTTCAGATCGCTTTCGGCTCTATGTCGGGACGTCTGGCTTGAACTTGCTTTCCGCTCTACGTCGGGACGTCTATTGGGCTCTAAATCTGTTTTTAGCTCACTTTCAGCTCTACGTCGGAACGTCTTTTGGGCTCTATGCCGGGACGTCTGTTTTGCTCTAATTTGGTTGTTAGCTCACTGTCACCTCTACGTTGGAACGTCTCTTGGACTCCATGTCGGGACATCTATTGGGATCTACGTCAGGAAGTCTTTTGGGCTCTACGTCGGGACGTCTGGCTTGAGCTCGCTTTCGGCTCTACGTCGGGACGTCTGTTGGGCTTTACTTCGGGACATCTCTTGGGCTCTACGTATGGACGTCTGTTGGGCTCTACGTCGGGAGGTCTGTTGGGCTTTACTTCTGGACATCTGTTGGGCTCTACGCCGGGATGTCTGTTAAGATTTACTTCGGGACATCTCTTGGGCTCTATGTCGGGACGTCTATTCGGCTCTAAATCTGTTTTTAGCTCACTTTCAGTTCTATGTCGCAACGTCTGTTGGACTCTACGTCAGGACGTGTGTTGTGCTCTACGTGGGGACGTCTGGCTTGAGTTCGCTTTCGGCTCTACGTCGGGACTTCTGTTGGGCTTTACCTCGGGACATCTGTTGGGCTCTACGTCGGGACGTCTGTTGGGCTCTACGTTGGGACATCTGTTGGGCTTTACATCTGCATTTAGCTTACTTTCAGCTTTACGTTGGAAAGCCTGTTGGACTCTACGTTGGGACGTCTTTTGGGATCTGCCTCGGGACTTCTGGCTTGAGCTCGCTTTCGGCTCTACGTCGGGACATCTGTTGGGCTCTACATCGCGACGTGTGTTGGGCTCTACGTCTGTAATTAGCTAACTTTCAGCTCTCCGTCGGAACATCTGTTGGCTCTACTTCCGGACGTATGTTGGGCTCTACGTCGGGACGTCTGTTGGGCTCTAATTTTGTTGTTAGCTCACTTTAAGCTCTACATCGGAACGTCTGTTGGGCTCTACGTCGGGACGTGTGTTCGGCTCTACATCGGGACGTGTGTTGCGCTCTACGTCGGGACATCTGTTGGGCTCTACGCCGGGACGTGTGTTGGGCTCTACGTCTGTAGTTAGCTCACTTTCAGCTCTACATCGGAACATCTGTTGGGCTTTACCTCGGGACTTGTATTGGCCTCTACGTCGGGATGTCTGTTGTGCTCTAATTTTGTTGTTAGCTCACTTTCAGCTCTACGTCGGGACATCTGTTGGCTCTACATCGGGACATCTGTTGGGCTCTACGTCCGGACGTATGTTGGGCTCTACGTCGGGAAGTCTGTTTTGCTCTAATTTTGTTGTTAGCTCATTTTCAGCTCTATGTCGGAACGTCTCTTGGGCTCTACGTCGGGACATTTGTTGGGATCTATGTCGGGACGTCTGTTGGGTTGTACGTTGGGACGTCTGGCTTGAGCTCGCTTTTGGCTCTACTTTGGTACGTCTCTTAGGCTCTACGTCGGGACGTCTGTTGGGCTCTAAATCGGGACGTGTGTTGGGCTCTACGTCTGTAGTTAGATCACTTTCAGCTCTACATCGGAACATCTGTTGGGCTTTACCTCGCGACTTGTGTTGTGCTCTACGTCGGGACGTCTGGCTTGAGCTCGCTTTTGACTCTACGTCGGGACCTGTGTTGGGCTCTACATATGTAATTAGCTAACTATCAGCTCTACGTCGAAACGCCTGTTGGACTCTACGTTGGGACATCTTTTGGGATTTGCGTCGGGACTTCTGTCTTGAGCTCCCTTTCGGCTCTACGTCAGAACGTCTGTTGGGCTTTACCTCGGGACATCTGTTGGGCTGTACGTCGGGACGTCTCTTGGGCTCTAAGTCTGTTGTTAGCTCACTTTCAGCTCTACTTCGGAACGTCTCCTGGGCTTTACCTCGGGACTTGTGTTGGGCTCTACGTCGGGACGTCTGTTTTGCTCTATTTTTGTTGTTAGCTCACTTTCAGCTCTACGTCGGAACGTCTCTTGGGCTCTACTTTCGGATGGCTGTAGGGCACCACATCGGGACATATGGCTTGAGCTCACTATCAGCTCTACGTCGGGATGTCTGTTGTGCTTTACTTCGGGACATCTCTTAGGCTCTACGTCAGGACGTCTTTTGGGCTCTAAATCTGTTTTTAGCTCACTTACAGTTCTACGTCGGAACATCTGTTGGGCTCTACGTCGGGACGTGTGTTGGGCTCTACGTCGGGACGTCTGTTGTGCTCTAATTTTATTGTTAGATCACTTTCAGCTCTACGTAGGAACATCTGTTGGGCTCTACGTCGGGACATCTGTTGGGATCTACGTCGGGACGTCTGTTGGGCTCTACATCTGTAATTAGCTAACTTTCAGCTCTCCGTCGGAACAACTGTTGGGCTCTACGTAACGACGTATGTTGGGGTCTATGTCGGGACGTCTGTTTTGCTCTAATTTTGTTGTTACCTCATTTTCAGCTCTACGTCGGAACGTCTCTTGGGCTCTACGTCGGGACATCTGTTGGGATCTACGTCCGGACGTCTGTCGGGTTGTACGTCGGGATGTCTGGCTTGAGCTCGCTTTTGGCTCTACATCGGAAGGTCTGTTGGGCTTTTTGTCGGGACATCTGTTGGGATCTAATTTTGTTGTTAGCTCACTTTCAGCTCTACGACTGAACATCTGTTGGGCTCTACGTCGGGACATCTATTGGGCTCTACGTCAGGACGTCTATTGGGCTCTAAATCTGTTTTTAGCTCACTTTCAGTTCTACTTCGGAACATCTGTTGGGATCTACGTCGGGACGTTTATTGGGCTCTACGTCCGGACGTATGTTGGGCTCTACGTCGGGACATTTGTTGGGCTCTAATTTTCTTGTTAGTTCACTTTCAGCTCTACGTCGGAATGTCTGTTGGGCTCTACGTTGGGACGTCTGTTGGGATCTGCGTCGGGACTTCTGGCTTGAGCCCGCTTTCGTCTCTACATCGGGACGTCTTTTGGGCTTTACCTCGGGACATCTGTTGTGCTCTACGTCGGGACGTCTGTTGGGCTCTACGTCGGGATGTATGTTGGGCTCTAATTTTGTTTTTAGCTCACTTTCAGCTCTATGTCGGAACTTCTCTTGGGCTCTACGTCGGGACGTGTGTTCGGCTCTACATCGGGACGTGTGTTGGACTCTACGTTGGGACGTCTTTTGGGATCTGCGTCAGGACTTCTGGCTTGAGCTCGCTTTCGGCTCTACGTCGGGACGTGTGTTGAGCTTTACTTTGGGACATCTTTGAGGCTCTATGTCCGGACGTCTCTTGGGCTCTAAGTCTGTAGTTAGCTCACTTTCAGCTCTACTTCGGAACGTCTCCTGGGCTTTACTTCGGGACTTGTGTTGTGCTCTACGTTGGGACATCTGTTTTGTTTTATTTTTGTTGTTAGCTCACATTCAGCTCGACGTCGGAACATCTCTTGGGCTCTACGCCGGGACGTCTGTAGGGCTCTATGTCGGGACGTCTGGCTTGAGCTCGCTTTCGGCTCTTTGTCGGGACATCTGTTGGGCTTTACTTTGGGACATATCTTGGGCTCTATGTCGGGACTTCTATTGGGCTCTAAATCTCTTTTTAGCTCACTTTCATTTCTACGTCGGAACGTCTGTTGGCCTCTACGTCAGGACGTGTGTTGTGCTCTACGTCGGGACGTCTCGCTTGAGCTTGCTTTTGGCTCTATGTCGGGATGTCTGTTGGGTTTTATGTCTGGACATCTATTGGGCTCTACGTCGGGACGTGTGTTGGGCTCTACGCCTGTAGTTAGATCACTTTCAGCTCCACATAGGAACATCTATTGGGCTTTACCTCGGGGCTTGTGTTGGGCTCTACGTTGGGATGTCTGTTGTGCTCCAATTTTGTTGTTAGCTCACTTCCAGCTCTACGTCAGAACATCTGTTGGGCTCTACGTCGGGACATCTGTTGGGCTCTACGTCAGGACGTGTGTTGAGCTTTACACCTGTAACTATCTAACTTTCAGCTCTCTGTCGGAACATCTGTTGGGCTCTACGTTGGGATGTCTGGCTTGACATCGTTTTAAGCTCTACTTCGGGAAGTGTGTTGGGCTTTACCTCGGGACATCTGTTGGGCTCTACGTCGGGACGTCTGTTGGGCTCTAATTTTGTTGTTAGCTCACTTTCAGCTCTACATCGGAACGTATGTTGGGCTCTACGTCGGGACCTGTGTTCGGCTCAACATCGGGACGTGTGTTGGGCTCTACGTCGGGACATCTGTTGGGCTCTACATCTGGATTTAGCTTACTTTCAGCTCTATGTCGGAACGCCTGTTGGACTTTACGTTGGGACGCCTTTTGGGATCTGCGTCGGGACGTCTGGCTTGAGATCGCTTTCGGCTCTACTTCCGGACGTCTGTTGGGCTTTACCTCGCGACATCTGTTGGGCTCTACGTCGGGACGTCCTTTGGGCTCTACGTCGGGATGTCTGTAGGGCTATACAACTGGATTTAGCTTGCTTTCAGCTCTCCGTTGGAACGCCTGTTGGGCACTACGTCGGGACATTTGTTGGGCTCTACGTCGGGACGTCTCTTGGGCTCTAAGTCTGTTGTTAGCTCACTCTCAGCTCTACTTCGGAACGTCTGTTTTGCTCTATTTTTGTTGTTAGCTCACTTTCAGCTCTACGTCGGAACATCTGTTGGAATCTACATCGGGACATCTGTTGGGCTCTAATTTTGTTCTTAGCTCACTTTAAGCTCTACGTCGGAACATCTGTTGGAAACTACGTCGGGACATCTGTTGGGCTCTACGTCGGGACGTGTGTTGGGCTCTAAATCTGTAATTAGCTAACTTTCAGCTCTCCGTCGGAACATCTGTTGGGCTCTACGTCCGAAAGTCTGTTGGGGTCTAAGTCGGGACGTCTGGCTTGAGATTTCTTTCGGCTCTACTTCAGGACGTCTGTTTGGCTTTACCTCGGGACATCTGTTGAACTCTACGTCGGAAAGTCTTTTGGGCTCTAATTTGTTGTTGGCTCAATTTCATCTCTACGTCGGAATGTCTGCTGGGCTCTACGTCGGGACGTGTGTTCAGCTCTATATCGGGACGTGTGTTGGGCTCTACGTCGGGATATCTGTTGGGGTCTACAACTGGATTTAGCTTACTTTCAGCTCTACGTCGGAACGCCTGTTGGACTCTACTTTGGGACGTCTTTTGGGATCTGCGTTGGGACTTCTGGCTTGAGCTCGCTTTTGGCTCTACGTCGGGACGTTTGTTGGGCTTTATGTCTGGACATAAGTTGGACTCTACGTTGGGACGTCTTTTGGGATCTGCGTTGGGACTTCTGGCTTGAGATCGCTTTCTGCTCTACGTCGGGACGTCTGTTGGGCTCTACGTCAGGACTTCTCTTGGGCTCTAAGTCTGTTGTTAGCTCACTCTCAGCTCTACTTCGGAATGTCTGTTGGCTTTTACCTCGGGACTTGTGTTGGGCTATACGTCGGGATGTCTGTTGGGCCCTACATCTGGATTTAATTACAGATGTAGAGCCCAATACACGTCCCGATGTAGAGCCCAACAGATGTCCCGATGTAGAGCCCAACAGATGTCCTGACGTAGAGCTGAAAGTGAGCTAACAACAAAATTAGAGCCCAACAGATGCTCCGATGTAGAGCTGAAAGTGAACTAACTACAGACTTAGAGCCCAACACAGGTCCTGACGTAGAGCCCTACAGATGTCCCGACATAAAGCCCAACAGACATCCCGAAGTAGAGCCAAAAGCGAGCTCAAGCCAGACATCCTGACGTACAACCCAACAGACGTCCCGACGTAGATCCCAACAAATATTCCGACGTAGAACTGAAAGTGAGCTACAAACAGATTTAGAGCCCAATAGACGTCCCCACGTAGATCACAAGTGTTGTCCCGAAGTAAACCCAACACACGTCCCGATTTAGAGCCGAACACACGTCCCGACGTAGAGCCCAACATACGTCCGGAAGTAGAGACCAGCAGATGTTTCGATGGAGAGCTGAAAGTTAGCTAATTACAGATGTAGAGCCCAAAACACGTCCCGACATACAGCCCAACAGATGTCCAGACGTAGAGCCCAACAGATGTTCCGACGTAGACCTGAAAGTGAGCTAACAACAAGATTAAAGCACAACAGACGTCCCGACGTAGAGCCCAACATACGTCTGGTCGTAGAGACCAACAGACATTCTGACGTAGAGCTGAAAGTGAGCTACAGCCAGACGTAGAGCCCAAAAGACGTCCCGATGTGGACCCCAACAGATGTCCTGAGGTAAGGCCCAACAGACGTCCCGAAGTAGAGCCGAAAGCGATCTGAAGCCAGACGTCCCAACGTAGAGCCCAACATACATCCGGACGTAGAGCCCAACAGATGTTTCGACGGAGACCTGAAAGTGAGCTAACAACAAAATTAGAGCACAACAGACGTCCGGACGTAGAGGCTAACACAAGTCCCGAGGTAAAGCACAACAGATGTTCCGATGTAGAGCTGAAAGTGAGCTAACTAGAGACGTAGAGCCCAACACACGTCCCGTTGTAGAGCTCAGTAGATGTCCCGACGTAGAGCCGCAAATGAGCTAAAGCCAGACGTAGAGGCCAAGAGACGTCCCAACATAGAGTCCACCAGATGTTCCGACGTAAAGCCGAAAGTGAGCAAAAGCCAAACGCAGAGTTCAAGAGACGTCCGGACGTAGAGCCCAACAGACGTCCCGACTTAGAGCCGAACAGTCGTCCCAACGTAGATCCGAAAGCGAGCTCAAGCCAGACTTCGTAAAGTAGAACCCAAGACACGTCCCGACGTAGAGCCCAACAGATGTCCCGACGTTGAGACCAACAGACATCCCAACGTAGAGCAGAAAGCGAGCTCGAGCCAGACGTAGAGCCCAAGAGACGTCCCTACGTAGACCCCAACAGATGTCCCGACGTAGAGCCCAACACATGTCCCGTTGTAGAGCCCAACATACATCCCGACGTAGAGCCCAAAAGATGTTCCAACGTAGAGACGAAAGTGAGCTTCAGCGAGACATAGAGCCTAAAAGAAGTCCCGACGTAGAGCCCAAGCGACGTCCCGACGTAGAGCCCAACACAAGTCCCGAAGTATAGCCCGAGAGACGTTCCGACGTAGAGCTGAAATTAACCTCAAGCCAGATGTAGAAATCAACGTACGTTCCGACGTAGAGACCAACAGACGTCCCGACGTAGAGTTCAGAAGACGTCCGGACGTATAGCCGCAAATGAGCTAAAGCCAGACGTAAAGCCCAAGAGACGACCCGACATAGAGCCCAATAGATGTTCCGATGTAGAGCTGAAAGTGAGCAAAAGCCAAACGTAGAGTCCAACAGACGTCCCGACGTAGAGCCGAAATTAACCTCAAGCCTGACATGCAAACCAACGTACGTGCCGACGTAGAGCTGAATAGACGTCCCGAAGTAGAGCCCAACAGACGTCGCGACGTAGAGCCAAAAGCGAGCTCAAGCCAGACATATCGAAGTAGAGACCAAGAGACTTCCCGACATAGAGAACAACAGATGTTCCGACGTAGATTCGAAAGAGAGCAAAAGCCAAACGTAGAGCCGAAGAGACATCTGGACGTAGAGCCCAACACACGTCTTGACGTAGAGCCCAACAGTCGTCCAGACGTTGAGACCAACAGACATCCCAACGTAGAGCAGAAAGCGAGCTCAAGCCAGACGTTGAGACCAACAGACATCCCAACGTAGAGCTGAAAGCGAGCTCAAGCCAGACGTAGACCCCAAGAGACGTCCCGACGTAGAGCCCAACACATGTCCCGTTGTAGAGCCCAACATATGTCCTGATGTAGAGCCCAACAGACGTTCCAACATAGAGACGAAAGTGAGCTACAGCCAGACGTAGAGCCCAACACACGTCCCGACTTAGAGCCCAAGCGAAGTCCCGACGGAGAGCAGAAATCAACCTCAAGCCAGACGTAGAAATCAACGTACGTCGCGAAGTAGAGCCCAACAGACGTCACGATGTAGAGCCCAACAGACGTCCCGACGTAGAGCCGAAAGCGAGCTCAAGCCAGACGTACAGCCGAAGAGACGTCCCGACTTAGAGCTCTAAAGACGTCCTGACTTTGAGCCGAACAGACGTCCCGAAGTAGAGCCCAACAGACGTCCCGACGTAGAGCCGAAAGCGAGCTCAAGCCAGACATATCGAAGTAGAGACCAACAGACTTCCCGACGTAGAGCCCAACAGATGTTCCGACGTAGAGCTGAAAGTGAGAAAAAGCCAAACGTAGAGCCCAAGAGACGTCCGGATGTAGAGCTCAACAGACGTCCCGAAGCAGAGCCCAACAGAGGTCCCGACGTAGAGCCGAAAGCGACCTTGAGACAGACATATCAAAGTAGAGCCCTAGAGACGTCGGCACGTTTGTTGAGCTCTACGTCGGGACATCTATTGGGCTCTGCGTCGGGAGGTCTGTTGGGCTCTACGTCGGGACGTGTGTTGGGCTCTACAATAGGGTTTAGCTTACTTTCAGCTCTACGTCGGGACGTGTGTTGGGCTCTACGTTGGGACGTGTGTTGGGCTCTACGTTGGGACGTACGTTGGTTTCTACGTCGGGACGTACGTTGGTTTCCACGTCTGGCTTGAGTTTAATATCGGCTCTACGTCGGGAGGTCTCTCAGGCTCTACGTCGGGACGTCTTTTGGGCTCTACGTCTGGCTGTAGCTCACTTTCGTCTCTACCTTGGAACATCTGTTGGGCTCTATGTCGGGACATCTGTTGTTCTCTGGGTCGGAACTTGCGTTGGTTTCTATGTCTGGCTTGAGGTTAATTTCAGCTCTACGTCGGAACGTCTCTCGGGCTATACGTCGGGACGTGTGTTGGGCTCTAGGTCTTGCTGTAGCTCACTTTCTGCTGTACGTCGAAACATCTGTTGGTCTCTACGTCGGGACGTCTGTCGGTCTCTACTTCGATATGTCTGGTTTGAGCTCGCTTTCGGCTCTACGTCGGGACGTCTGTGGGGCTCTATGTCGGGACGTACGTTGGTTTCTACGTCGGGACGTACGTTGGTTTCTACATCTGGCTTGAGGTTAATTTCGGCTTTACGTGGGGAAATGTGTTGGGCTCTACGTCGGGACGTATGTTGGGCTCTACGTCGGGACGTAATTCCTACTGCACCACCTTTACTGTCCGTGCCTGCACCGCCTTTACCGTTCGTGTCGCCACTAGACAAGTCCCCCGTGGAGAATGCACCAATGGAAACAGAGCCTGAGGAGTTTAAGCTACAACCGATATGAGAGGAGCCTGAATTGTCTTCTCCTGCTTCTCCTACTAAGCATGAGCTACATGAGGAGTTTTTACGGCAGAAGGAACAACTAAAGCATATAATGCAGATTGTGCAACAATTAGTTGGGGGAGCGGGAGGTGTGGGGGGAGCGACAAGCAGACCTTTAGATTTAGAAATAACTAAGTTTTCAGAAATGCGCCGCTTAACCGATCTCTCTGGGAAAGGTGTAGGGAGAGCAGCAAGCAGACACTTAGATTTAGAAACAACTAAGTTCTCAGGAATGCGCCGCTTAACTGCTCCGCCCGGGAAAGAGCAGCCAGAGGGTTGGGGGGGGGAACGGAAAACAAGAGTGGCGCTCCTGAACCATGATCCTGCTCAGAAATGGCAAGGGATAATAAGAGAAGCCATAATTGAGGGCGAATTTGTTCCTAATGCTTTCCCGGTGAGCTCGCCCTCAACATCGGCAGTGGGCTCCATTAGATTGGAAACTCGTTTGCGAGGCACAAAAGTCAACTCAACAGTGGGGTTTGCAAAATCCATATGTACAAGCCATAGTGGATTCTATATTTTCGGGCCAGTTGTTGACACTCTTGGACTGTATTAAGCTGACTGAAATGCTCTTAACCCCTACACAACGGTTGTTGTGGCAGGCAAATTGGGAGTCTCGAGTCGATCTTGCAATATTACAAAATCTTGACTGCAATCCAAATGACCCCTTGTTTGCGGCCACAAAGGATATGCTGTTAGGAAAGGGTCCATTTTCTGACCCCCAGATACAGGCACAGCTCGATCCTGCCATTTTGTAACAGTCACAAGCTCTGGCCACAGCTGCGATAAAACAAGTCCCACAAATGGGAAAACCACGGCCACCATATACAACCGTTAAACAGGGGGATCAGGAGTCATTTGTAGAATTTTTGGATCGCTTGAGGGCAGCAATTGGATGTGTGCCCAGGCTAACTGCAGACATGGAGGCTACGCTTGGCATGGAATTGGCAACCCACAACGCAAATAGCACATGTGGAAAGTTAATTGTGGCCCTTCCCAAAACCGCTACATTAATAGACATGATAGAAGCCTGCTCTAGGGCTTCATTGGTAGAAGAGGAAGAAAGAGCAACGGTGCATGTCAAGGCGCAGGCATTGGCCATTGCTCTCAAGCGGTTTATAACGAAAGAAAAAGGAGATAAGGGACCGAGGTCACAAAATTGCTTTCTTTGTGGACAAAGAGGTCATTTTAGGCGAGAGTGTCCGAATAACAAAGAGAAAAAGGAACCAACAATTAACAGCAACAACGGGGGACCATCGGCAGGTACAGGCCTTGCTGGGGCATGTCATTGATGTCAAAGACTTGGGCATAGGGAGAATGAATGTTGGTCACGTTTTAGAAGGGACGGGACCCCCCTTGCCCCGCGAGCTTCGGGGGCGGGAAACTGGAAAACAAGCGCAGGGAGAGGGAGTGCAATGACACCAATACCTTCTCAAGGGCAGGCTGCCTTGCCGGTATGCGATCCGCAACGGCCGGAAGTGCTGGAGTGGACGTGGTCACTGCCGTCCCAATCACCATAGAAGACAAACGAGTTCATGTAGTTCCATCCACAGCTAATGGGCCATTAGGTAATGGATTGAGCGCTTTGTTATTGGGACGATCTTCTACTTCCAGGCAAGGTATCTTAGTAATTCCCGGTGTAATTGATGCAGACTATACCAGAAATATAGGAATCATGGTACAGGTGATACAACCTCCAGTTCACATTCCCGAGCAGATGAGACTAGCGCAACTTGTGCCTTTCCGTGCTTGTGTGCCTCACCCGGGAGTGGACACTAGAGAGGGTGGAGCATTTGGTTCGATGGGCTCTCCTCAGGTATATTTGACCTTGCCAATTACCGAAAAGAGGCCTGTAAAAGCGGTAGCATTTAAGGGGCCAGATGGAAACACCGTGCACTGTAATGCGGCTTTACTGGATACCGGGGCAGATGTAACCATTGTTCCCGGGTCGGCATGGCCCCATAATTGGCCCCTGGCCAGTTTGAATACACCAATAATGGGAGTGGGCGGAGCACAGCTGACTCGCATCAGTGATGAGTTTGTAACGGTATGGCCTGAGGAGGAACCCTCGAACAGGGCTAAGGTTCGCCCTTACGTTACGAGCACTTCAATGTGGTTAATTTGGCACGATGTGTTGTCGCAATGGGGTATTCAAATGTCAAATGAGGGGTTTGTGGGGCAGCCATTGAGGGGTGACCAGTCTTGAAATTATCATGGGTGTCTAAAAACCCAGTCTGGATTGATCAATGGCCACTATCAGATGAAAAGCTCACCCGTGTAGAAGAATTGGTACAGGAACAATTGGATCAGGGCCATATAGAACCCTCTGTTAGTCCGTGGAACACACCTATTTTTGCAATCCCGAAAAAATCAGGGAAGTGGCAGCTTTTACATGACTTAAGAGCAATGAACGCAGTCATGCAGGATATGGGACCCTTACAACTGGGGTTGCCATCGCCTGTCATGCTGCCAGCTCATTGGGAACTTTTGATAATAGATTTAAAGGATTGCTTTTTTTACTGTCGCGTTAGATCCTGATGATAAGGAGAAATTTGTTTTCGCTGTACCCTCTAGGAATAAGCAAGCACCAGCACTAAGGTTTCAGTGGCGTGTGCTACCTCAAGGGCTGAAAAGCTCACCTACCATATGTCAACTTTATGTGGCATGGGCTTTGAAACCAATTAGGGCTCAATCACCGGACATGATAATTTATCATTATATGGATGATATCTTGATAGCTGGAAAGCGTATGGATATAAATGAAATGATTGTCATCTTACAACGTGAATTAGGTCGCGGTGGTTTGATAACTGCGCCCGAAAAAATTCAACGCCAGGCACCATATCGATATCTTGGCATGACGATTACGGACGCTAAGGTCCGCCCTCAGAAACTTCAAATACAGACAGACATTAAAACGTTAGCTGACGCACAGAAATTAGTGGGAGATATACGATGGGTGCGTTCTTTGTGTGGTATCATGAACGGAGATATAGAACCATTGTTGAGTTTGTTGAAGGGAGGCACTAAAGCTAATGAGCCAAGGAGTTTAACAAAGGAACAGGACCAAGCAATACCAATTATTAGTGAAAAAATTGCGGTGGCTTATTCTGGTCGAGTTTATCCAGATTTGTCAATAAAATTGGCTGTATTAAATTCGGCTAAGTTCAATACAGGAATATTATATCAATGGAATAGTGAGCTATCAGAGCCTTTGGTAGTCCTGGAATGGGTCTTTTTACGAACTCAGCTCCCTCGAACTGTTACCACCAGAATAGCAGCTGTCGCAATGTGTATCGCTAAAGGCCGCAAGCGCCTTGTAGATATCAGTGGAAATGATCCCGCACGTATTAATTGCCCATATGACATGGAACAATTGTCACAATTATTGCAACATGAAAAAAGCTTTCAAATAGCGTTGGCAGGATTTTCTGGACACATAGATAACCATTATCCTAAACACCGCCTGTTCAATATTAACCTCATTATCCAGCAATCACCCCGGCTATCTCCAATACCTGTCTCCGGACTCACAATTTTTACAGATGCCAGCCGCTGACGACAACGTGCGGGTCTAGTATGGTTTGAGGAACAATGGCATCAGGAGCTGGTGGTGGGGGAAGGTTCTTTGCAAACATTGGAATTGCGAGCTGTGGTTCGAGCTTTTAAAAAATGGCCTCACCATCCACTCAATATTGTTACAGACTCCACTTACGTGGCGGGAGTAGTTTCCCAACTTGAGGGTTCTTTATTACGAGCAGCGCCTAATGTGCATCTTTGGGACTTGTTAACAACACTATGGGAGCTTTTGGCTCAGAGAAAACAGTTGTATTATGTAGTGCATATTCGCAGTCACTCTGGCATCATGGAGGATTTGGCAGAAGGAAATGAGCAAGCCGACCAACTAGTAGCACCAGCATGGGCGACGGTATCTCCATCAGTAGAGGTTCTCACTCAAGCCAAAAGTTCACATGCCTTTTTTCATCAGTCTGCTAAAGTTCTATCCCGGCAATATAAGATTCCTTTGTCTGATGCACGGGCAATAGTGGTCATGTGCCCTGACTGCCAAGGACAATCAGTCCTAGCAGGCCCAGGAGTTAACCCACGGGGATTACACTCATTACAATTATGGCAATCTGACATCACTGTTGTCCCAGAATTTGGCCGTTTGCACCATGTGCATGTTACTGTTGACACCTTCTCAGCAATGATTTGGGCTACCCCTTTAACATCCACAAATGTTAAAGCAGTTATAAGACACTGGCGACAATGCTTTGTGGTGATGGGCGTCCCGCAGGCTATAAAGACTGATAATGGGACAGGTTATGTTGCTGTATCTGTGCAACGTTTTTTGCAAACTTCGGGAGTTAAACACATGATTGGCATACCAGGTAATTCAACTGGACAGGCAATTATAGAGAGAGCCCATAAAACCTTGAAATCCCTCCTCGAAAAACAAAAGAAGGGGGAGAGTGGAGGATTATCGCCATTAGCTCGGATAGATAAGGCGTTATATGTATTAAATTATTTAAGATTAGCAAATGAGAGGGAATTTCCACCAGCAATAATACATATACAAGGGTTAATGGGAGAAAAGCAGCATTGGGGTCAGGAGAAACTGAAAGTCTTGTGGAAGGACGTTAACACGAATGCTTGGCAAGGACCTGATGATTTATTGACGTGGGGAAGGGGATATGCTTGTGTTTCTACAAATAGCGGTCCACGATGGATACCTGCTAAGTGCGTCCGGCCGTGGAAGAATCGCATGGAGAAGGAATCAAATTCAGAAGAAGAACAACCCGGCGGTTCGACACCATTGGTCACCATTGACAAAGCCATCTACATGCCCCAAACATAAAGGACAGTGTTGACCTTGGGTATTGGTTACATGTGGACTGTGTGGGGTAGAGCGTGGAAGTCATATCAAGGTTCCGGTATTATGGTCAGTGTGGCCTTGACAGTGGGAAAAGGTAGAAAACGAAAGATGGCTTGTTTGGAAGCGTAGGCAGGAGCAGAAACAGAAGGAAAAACAACGAAAATGCGAGAAGCAACAACAGGTCTATCAAAGATGAAGATCTTAAAGTTTGTAATATGGGGCATTTTAGGAGTAGTTGGTAGCTCAGCCATTCATCAGATTAATCCCGGGCATACTTATCTGGTTGGCACACGTGTGGAAGGAGCTATCCCCCGTGCTGCCCGGTGCCGCAATAAAGAATACCTGCTTAATAACACTGAGTTGTTATTGAGTTTTCTCAGGTTCAGTTGACAACCCAGATGCGACAATCTCTGTCCGGCTGCAGAAGCCGCTGAGGACAGGAACTCCCTAGGTGTGCCCCGGGACCTTTTCTCGGAGGGACTCCCTGACTCATCTGGCTCACTGCAGGGGCAGACAAGGACCATCTACGGGAAAAGGTATTCTTTCTGGTTCTGGTTCAGGTATACCCTCTGGAAGGTGTCCATAAAACGTAGGAGACGTCCTATGATGGGCACCGTACATCTGGCAAGATAATGCATAGCACTTGATCTGGAACGTGCTCTGGTCTGGTTCTGTAATTTGCTCAGTGCTCGCACTGTGAACCAGGTCGGCATTGATGTTAACATGTACTTTGATCACTGACATTGATATTTGACTACGTGAATTGGAACTTGTCTGACACATGTATGATACTGGATTTTAGTCTGTTTAATGCTATAGTTGCTATTGTAGTAATCCTAGTTGCAAGTGTCCCCTTATGTTCTTTGTGTGAATGGTGTAAAGGAGCTCCTTGTGTGATAGCGTAAAAACCGGTTATCTGTATTTGAATGTGTGAGTGAATGAGACGCAGTGTTACTGTGAAGCGAGTGTGGAGTCCTGATCTGCAGTTCCGTAACCCTACGAGGGGCCCGGCTGAAGATGGGCGAAGCAACTGGGAACTGTTCCAAGTGTATATCTGTGAAACAGTGGACAATCAACATGGTGGGACGAAATATGGGGCAAATGGGGAATAAATCTTCCAGGTTGGCTTAAAGGGTTACTGGTGCGAGGGCTTGTTTTATTAATCGTTGTACTTTTAATATTATCATTAATACCTGTGATTTTAAGCTGTGTAGGAAAAGCACTCGAGCACGCTGTAGCTTCTGTATTTGCTTTACAAACAAAAGAAGGGGGAATTGTAGGAGACTATCTAGCAGAGAGAGAGCATACTTAATATGGACATAGAGGAAATAAGGGGTGAATAGTAGGTACTAACAGACACTGTCACATAGAACTTGTAACCAATCGCATAAGTAAGGTAACTGCATGCTGGGCGGGTGGACAAAGCGAGATAGCCAATCTGAAAATGCATGATCACATGTACGGAAATAGAACAGTATATAAGACGCAGCCAAACGTTCAATAAACGGCTTTTGCTTGAAACCATATTGGTTGGTATGCAGAGTCCGTCCTTGAGCGACCACACCCCGCCCCTCCCCACTCAAGCCTGGAAAACGGCCCATCTGCTGCCAGGGCAGAAAAGCTGGTGACAAAGTGCCATTAACAAAGCACGGCTTGTTCCCCAAGGGGGCCTTTGGGAGTTTGAAATGTTTTCATTCCAGGTAAAGGAAGAGACTCATCTGTGATAAAGTAAGAGCTGCCTGTTACCTTGTCTATTTCTCTTCTGTTGGTTCACCCTAATTTTATCGATGAGACGGAGATGGCCTTTTAGTTTTAGATGCCCGAGTACATTGTCAGTAACCTGTGGTGTCAGGACAGTGAAGTTTTGAGCACCTAGATGCCTGTAGAAATGTAACCAAAGAAACAGGATGGAAAGTAATTTTTAAACTTGGTTTATAATTGATTTGTTTTTTTCATTAGAGCATTGATGACTGCTTGTCCTGTGGTTCAGTCCACATTCTGTTCTGTGGAGTCCTCAGTCTAGGACTTTTACATGAAAAAAGAAGCTTGTCCTTCCAAAAAAAGGACTAGTCCTTCGTAGGACTGAGGTGTAGACTTGGAGAGTCTCTTAAAGATGTGATCAGAATTAAAGCTGGATTTCACTTAACATTGCTGCTGTTTGTCTTCGCTTTTGCTGCTTTCCCCACTGCTCCGTCATGACTGAACAAATAAAATAATGTTTATCCTGGAGCATGTTAGGCCTATGAGAAACGTACTTGCCTCTGTTTATTTTCTCTTCCTGAGAGCGTGCGTATTCTTCTGTTTCTGTGCGCTTACTAAGAAATGATTCTGTGAGAATTGTATTGTTCTCAAAGAGGAAAAACTGTGCATAACAGATCGGGTGTTCTGAAGAAACGGACTGTTTTCACATTAAAAGCTTTATGCTTTTGCAGTCTGCAAGCTTTTAAAATATCTTTTAGGGGTATGTGAAAACCTGACTGAGACACTGACATCTATACTAAGAATGATCAAGTTTCTTTTTTCTTTTTTTTTTTTTTTTAATTATTTTTCCTGGCCCATCTGCCAGTCGTGTTTGGTAGCCTTAGGTATCGCAGCACTGGGGATTTGTTATTAGGGTGAGGAAAAGGCTGAGGTACTTAAAGCCTTCTTTGCCTCAGTCTTTAGTAGTCAGAGTAGTTACCCTCAAGGTAATCAGCCCCCTGAGCAGGAGGACAGGGATGGAGACCAGGAGAATTCCATCATAATCCAGGAAGTAGTAGTTAATGACCTGCTCTGCCATTTGGACACTCACAAGTCTATGGGGCCGGATGAAATACACTCGAGAGTGCTGAGGGAGCTGGTGGAGGAACTTGCTTAGTATTGGGCTGGTCTTGTTTAACATCTTTATCAACAACCTGGATGAGGGGATCGAGTGCACCCTCAGCAAGTTTGCAGATAACACGAATTTAAGTAGGGCTGTTGATCTGCTTGAGGGTAGAGAGGCTCTGCAGAGGGATCTGGACAGGCTGGATCGATGGGCTGAGATCAGTTGCATGAAGTTTAACAAGTCCAAGGGCCGGGTCCTGTGCTTCGATCACAACAGCCCCATGCAGCGCTACAGGCTTTGGAAAGTGTGGCTGGAAAGCTACCCTGCAGAGAAGGACTCGGGGGTGCTAGTTGACAGTCGGCTGAACATGAGCTGTCAGTGTGCCCGGGTGGCCGAGAAGGCCAACAGCATCCTGGCCTGTATCAGCAATGGTGTGGCCAGCAGGAGCAGGGGAGTGATCGTGCCCCTGTACTCAGCACTGGTGAGACCCCACCTTGAGTGCTGTGTGCAATTTTGAGCACCACAGTGTAGGAAAGACGTTGAGGTCCTGGAACAGGTCCAGAGAAGGGGAATGAAGCAGAGGGGTCATGAAAACATGTGTTATGAGGGGCTCCTGAGGGAACTGGGATTGATTAGCCTAGAGAAGAGGGGGCTGAGAGGAGACCCTCTTGTTCTCTACAGCTACCTCAAAGGAAGTTGTAGTGAGGCTGGTGTTGGTCTCTTCTCCCAAGTAACTAATGACAGGACAAGAGGTAATGGCCTCAAGCTGCACCAGGGGAGATTCAGATTGGATATTAGGAAGAATTTCTTTACCGAAAGAGTGGTTAGACATGGGAACAGGCTGCCCAGGGAGGTGGTGGAGTCACCATCCCTGGAGGTGTTCAAAGACTTATAGGTGTGGTGCTGAGGGACATGGTTCAGTGGTGGGCTTGGCAGTGTTAGGATAACGGTTGGACGTGATGACCTTAAAGGTCTTTTCCAACCACAATGATTCCACTATTCTGTTTTTTTTTTTCCAAAAAAAGTGAAACCATATGGGGGATCTCTTATCTCACTGACTTTTTATAAGTTTGATTTATGACGGGAAGAAAAAAAAAAGTTAAAGTAGTGTAACTTACAAATGGAGTTGTGTTGTTTAAACTGTAACTGCCAAATAGCCGCAGTGTGTGGTTTATGAGGGGTATTTAAGCAGTTCAGTATTTGTTCTAAATATTTAAAAAGAGAGGCCACTGAATGTTAGGGGTGTTTTTCCCCACGTTTGGACACAGTGCTCCGAAGTACTTTATTTCTGTCTGGCTTTCGATGGTGTGTTTCAGTGGCATCTCTCCTGGGCGGTGCAGCTGGTTAGATGTCCCTCCCAATTTATCTGTCAGAGATCAGTCAAAGAGATGGGTAACTTATCATGTGTTTGTGCCAAGGAAGAAGAATGACCTTTGGTGATTGGAAGATATAGGTATACCGCCAAATGTAAATAACAGGAACTTGGAAATATGCACAAGTAAACCATGAGATCGGGGTAATGAAAAATATGTTCCAAGATCATCAACATGTAGTAATGAATTCTAGGAAAGTACTGAATATGTAATGAATATGGATGGATTAAACTCTACTTAAACTGCTTTGTGAAACCACCCCGGTGGAGCAATCCACAGTGCTGCAATAAAGAATGCCTGCTTAATAACACTCTTGTTACTGAGTTTTCATCTCGGAATCCTTACCCGGCCGGACCTAGCCTCCCATCTCTGTGAGAAGCGTTAGAAAACAAGGGAGTTTGGAAGCTCCAAATTTTGTTTCAGTCCTCTGGTAGCTCTCCTTCTTTTTTCCTTGTCTCTCTATGCCTCTTTGTCTTGCTTACTGTCACTGTGTTTTTCATTCTGTATCTCACTGTCCCATTCCTCCTTGCTGTTCATCTCTTTCTTTCTCTGACCCTTTGTGCTTCTCCCCGTTCCTGTTATTTTTACTTCACCTCTGTCCCTGTCATGCTCTCTGTTGCTCTCATCTCTCTATCTCGATATCCGGCTCCCTGCGCCCCTGACTCTTTCAGAGTTTCCTGCTTTCTGGCTCCCCGTCAGTCACCTGTTTTCTATGTTGCTCTGTCCTTCATCCTGTCTTTCCTTGTCCCTCTGGCCTGCCACCTGTCACTGTCTTTTTTGGGCCAAGTGGTGGAGGGCCAAGTGGATATTAGGAAGAATTGCTATGAGGGTGGTGAGACACTGGAGCAGGCTGTCCAGAGAAGCTGTGGCTGCCCTCTCCCATGGAATTGTTCAAGCCCGGATTGGATGGGGCTCGGAGCAACCTGGTCTAGTGGAAGGTGTCCCTGCCCGTGGCAGGGGGGGTTGAAACTAGATGGTCTTTAAGGTCCTTTCCAACACAAACCATTCGATGATTCTAGTCTTAATACTGCTTTTAAGTGTTCAAATGGCTTTTAAAGGATGTGCTGTATTTTGAGTGGACCTGTTTACCTAGAATCCTCCCCTAGCTTGACTGCTATCCTATCCCTTATTCTGAATTAATTCCTCTGCTTTCTTCTGTACTATTTTTTTAATATGCTGCAATATATTTGGGGGTTTTGTTTTCTAGGTGTGTGTCTGTAAGCATCTTGTGGTGCGTAATCGATCACCCCCCAAGCCTGGGTTTGACCATTGCAGAGCAGAGCCTGAGCCAGCAAAGTGGCACCATCCTCTGGTGCGCTCCCTGCCCCACCATGGGGCAGCCACCAGCCTGTGGGATAGGGGCTGGGAGGGGCCTGCAGCCATCTGGGGGGGGCTACCCTCCTTTATTTTTCTAGCAGAGCTCTCCTTTTGTGGGGTGGAGGTTCATACGTATGTAAATAGTGTTCTCAGAGTTAATGAGCTGCTGGTTGGGGCAGTTTCCCTCATTTTGTGACTCTCTTTTTCTGAGTGAATAAAAAGGGGCTTGTGTGTGTGATGTCACTTGGGCTTCTAAGTATCACAGGGAGTGACGATGCAGCAGAGTAGCGGGTGAGTGGGGGATGAGGGGGGTTGTGGAGTTCCCCCCAAAAAGGGGGGGGGGAATCATAGCCAAAACCCACCTGAAAATTCATGAGAGGGGATTAAAAAAATATTAAAACATGTAAATATGGGTGTGAGGTGTTCAAATAGTGAAAAATGTCTCATATATAGAGAGAGACAATAATACTCATTTATATGTATAAAATGAAATGGAAATGAAAGCCATGTATCTACTACATGTACTAGTGCAGTTCACTGTCCTAAATCTCCCTCTTTATTTCTTCCTGACCCTATGTGTTAGTTCTTGCTTCTGCTTCTTTTCCCTTATCACTTTATGTTTTTCCTTTGTCCCTCGTCTTGTCTCTACCTTGTTGTCCTGCTGGTCCCTTTGGCCTCTCTCTCCTGCTCCCCCTCTCTCATATATTCCTCCATCTCTCCCTGTTTTTTTTTTTTTTTTTTTGCTAAATCTCTCAGCTCTCCTCTCTCTCTACTGTTGCCCCGCTTCCCGTCCCTCTCCCATCGACAGCATCTGGTTTCCCTGTTGCCTGTCCCCCACCTCTTCTCTATCTTCCTCCCGCTTCTCCTCTTTTCGTCTCCCACTGTCCTGCTGCGTTTGGGCACCGAGCCTTGTAGCTGACTCGGTGCCAGGATTTGTTCTGAGCAGGAATGAGTAAACTTTTCTTGTGCCCCTGGATGGCTTTCAAGCCCCTGGGTACAGAGCCTGTGGCTGTGGGCAGGTGCCAGGGAGGGGCCAGTGTGCTTTTGCCAGGCCCTTGTTCCTGATGGACTCTAGCTGGAGCTGGGGCAGGTGTGGCCAGTGAGGCTGACGGTAGGGCTGGCCCTGCTGTGGGCTATGAAGGGGACTGCCTGGGCATGCCCAGCTGCAGGAACTGGCTGAGGAGTCAAACAAAGGGGCTTCCACAAGGAGCTGTCCCCAGCAAGGAGCAGCCGGTCCCCGTGTGTGGTGGGTTAACCCTGGCCAAAATGCCAGGTGCCCACCAAAGCCACTCTATCACTCCCCCTCCTTAACTGGACAGGAGAGAGGAGAGGGAAAAAAAAAAAATAACAGGCTCGTGGGGTTGAGACAAGGACAGGGAGATCACTCAGCATTTATAGTCACGGGCAAAACAGACTCAACTGAAAGGAAATATAATTTATTACCAATTAACTCAGAGAGGAGTAATGAGAAATAAAACCAAATCTTAAAACACCTTCCCCCCACCCCTCCCTCCTTTCCCGGGCATAACTTTGATCCCGATTTTCCTCCCTTCTCCCCTCCAGTGGCACAGGGGGGGAAACAGGGGATGGGGGTTAGGGTCAGTTTATCACACTGTTGTTTTCTGCTGCTTCTTCCTCCTCAGGGGGAGGATTTCTCACACTTTTCCCCTGCTCTAATGTGGGGTCCCCCTCACGGGAGAAGGTCCTCTGTGACTTCTCCAGCCTGAGTCTTCCCACGGGTTCAGTCCTTCATGAACTGCCTCAACGTGGGTCTCCTTCATGGTGTGCAGTCCTTCAGGAATCGACTGCTCCAGCATGAGCCCCCCTCACGGGGTCTCTAGCAGCAAACCTGCTCCAGCGTGGACTTCTCTCTCTCCACAGACCACAGGTCCTGCCAGGAGCCTGTTCCAGTGCAGGCTTCCCACGGGGTCACAGCTTCCTTTAGGTATCCACCTACTCTGATGTGGGGGCCCTCCATGGGGTGTAGGCAGTCATCTGCTCCACCGCCCATGGGCTGCAGGGGGACAACCTGCTTCACCATGGTCTTCACCACACGTTGCAGGGGAATCGCTGCTGTGGCACCTGGAGCATCTCCTCCCCCCCCTTCTTCACTGACCTTGGTGTCTGCAGGATGTTTCTCTCAGATATTCTCGCTCCTCTCACTCGCTGCAATTACTGCTGCACAACAACTTTTTCACTCTCTTAAATATGTTATCACAGAGGCGAAAAACACTCTTGCTGATTGGCTCAGCCTTGGCCAGCGGCAGGTCCGTCTTAAAGCCAGCTGGCATTGGCTATATCCGACATAGGGGAAACTTCTAGCAACTTCATACAGAAGCCACCCCTGTAACCCCCCTGCTACCAAAACCTTGCCACACAGACCCGTTACACTGTGGCAAGGAAGGAGCCATCCCCAACAGAGCACCCGACCAGCACACGACACCAGGACGTTGCTGCCTCCATCGGCCACACACTTGAGCTGCTGCATGTCCAGGAAACATCATGGGAGAGGTGCATTGAATCACCCACTGCCTACTCCCAAGGTCAGGCAGCCGGTACTGTGGAGGAGGAAGGGGCAGAGACAGAGAGATAAGCTTTGGGGTGCTGGAGGTCTGCCGTTGGCACCAGGAGCCACATGTCGCCTCACATGGATCCCGGCCCATCCCTCCCACGGTTTTCCAGATCTCTGCTTGCCTCCTTGCCTATCCCTGCCTCTGTCTGCCTTTCAGGCTTTCTGGTTCCCCAAAGCTTTTCTGTCTTCTGCTAGCATTACCCTGTAAAGTGTCACCTTGTACCTTTCCTTTCTGTCTCCCCACCAGCTTACTTCATTCTTCCTCATTGCTTGTGAAAATGGCATTTCCAAATCTCCCTCTAAATTTTCTCTTTGTGTCTCTATTTATCCGGGTCCGTGTTCATGTGGCTTATGTCTTCCTGCACATCTTCACCTTCATCACCTTTATTTAATATCTTCACTTATTTCCTTTGCTGACCCTATTTCTCTCCCCTGCCATGCTCTGTTCTTAATCCTTCCTTCAAAATTTCCTTTTTATCTGCCTATTTTAATTTGCTATTGCTTCCATTTTGTTTGTTTTATAGATAAAGGAAAGCACATAATTTTTGATAATAATCTTGCTGTTGTATTTAATGAGCTACTTTCCTACACAGCTTCATAGGGCATCTATCTTTTTTCCTACCTACACCCCAGAAAAATAAATTTTTTTCTTTAGAATTCCCTATCCAGTCACATTGCTGATGCAATTAATGTAGCCACAGTAAAAGAGCAGGAATATTTGTTTCTGGTACAGGTGGCTTTCTCCATTTGAAAATTTGCACCCCACAAACTGAAGGCAGCTGAGAAAACTCCCTGCTGCTCCTCCAGTCACCTTTATGTGTTGTGGCAGTTGGCCCTGCCCCTTTCCCAGGTGATTGCGGGAAGGGTGGTGGGCAGGTCCTGGAGTATATGAGCCCCGGGGCTCTGCTCAGGGGGTCATTCTGCTCTGGGTCTTCTCTGATGTCAGTGCTCTGTTGGGCCTTCAGGTAATGGCAGGTTTTGACCTCTCTAAAATATTTGGGCAGATATGTTTTGATGTTTAAAGAAGCAGAGAACTCTGTCTGAGGTAAGAGCTTCAGGATTGGCCAAGGTTCAGCTGTATTTAGCTCAGAAAGTATGCTTGTATACAGCTTTTTTTTTTTTTTTTTTAGGTCAATAATTTTGTTTTGAGTCTTCTGGGCTGGGCTGGGCTGAGGGCTTAATAGTGTGCTTTTTTTAATTTAATCTAGGTGTATCATACTTTTTTGGAACTCCTGACTTTATTGAAGATGGAACTATTGAGCTATACGACTATTTGTTGTACACTGTGTTAATCATTGTTACCTTCTCTCTATAATAGGACTGTTGGTGAGGTTAGCTAACAGGGGTTAGGGTGAACATCTTGTATGCATTTGTGAGATGACAAATTATGTGATTTCTTAGAAGCGCAATGGTAGTTTTCCGTCTTCTGGCATTTTAGGCGCCACAAGCGATGATGGCTAGAGCATCCGAGGCTGACATTGGAGCAGACGAGAGGAAGGCAACGTTCCTTTTGAGCAGGAGAATGCTGTGGACGAAGTCTGTGTTGATACTTACTGCTGGTACCAGTTCTGTGCAGACGAAGAGGAACCTGGTAACTGAGGAACATCCTGGCTGGCTGATGTGGTATTTTGTTGAGGATGGATTCAGAGCCTCGGCCCTCTGAAAGCTAAGTGGAGGGACTGGTGTTTGGGAGGGGGTTCTGGGAGGAGGGAACAAGGTTGGGAGCTGTAAGGAGGGGTTTCAAAATTGGCGTGGGGAGAGGGCTGTCCAGGAACCATCCCCTTTGGGCAGGTAAAGGGAGCGGGTTGCTCTTGGCACAATACTAGCTTGTGCCAGGCAGGACTCTTCCAGCCTGTAGCTGCGTAGCTTGTGTAGTATGTCTTCTGTGTATCGGACCTTTCTCGGGTCTCGATGTCCTCGTTGCTCTTTGCGCTCGAGGAGCACTTCACGTGCCTCGGGCACCATTCCTAGGGTCTCGAATGCCCATACTCGTCAGCGCGGTGCCACTCGGGCACGTCTTTTCTCGCTTAAAGCTTAAAGCTCGGATAGGTCTCGTGTCTCGGAAGCTTCCAGTCGGTGTGGTTTGGTGTCGTTGTTCCTGGCCATGTCAGCATCTCTGATTTTGAGTGGTCCGCTTCAGTGTAAGTAGCTGTATAGCCACCAAGCGATGAGAGTTATTTCTGTAGTGCTATGCAGAGACATGGGAGGTGACCAGATGTTTTTAGTGGCAGGCTGTATTTGGCCTCCAGATGGCATTCCTAAATGGAAATGAGATCTCTGGAATTGTTAAGCTTTTGATAGCACCTGGGCGACTTGTTTGATATCGCTTTTTTGGATGCAGAGGAACGAGCTGCGCGCTAAAGGGCGATGAAGGAGAGGCGAGTGGAGGGATGGAAGAAGGTGTGTCTGCATGTATTGTCAGAGGGGAGATGTGACCGGTGGTTGTCTGATTAGCTTATAGGTTTCAAGTTTTATTTTTTTATTTTGAAGGCACAAAGCAATGAGCAAAGTGGGATGGGAGAGGAGAGTAATGATTAGTGGGCTGAAGTAGCAGCTATTTTTTAGGCATCTCATTGTCAATGACGTTATAAGCATCCCTTGTTTGTGTTTTACAGGTGGTACGCAAGCCTTAATGTAGCAACCAGTAAAGGGCAGAGGCAGGGCTGGTGAGCAGGTGAGGTAAAGGAGCAGGAGATGGGAATCGATGGGGCCCAGCTGCGGTTTGGGCAGTATCTTGGCATGAGTTATTTGCTTTTTTTTTTTTTTCAGGTGATGCAGTTCTACAGCCTCAGAGGGGTGAAGCTTCATGCTGACAGCCGGTCCGAGCGGGCAAGGTAGTTGTTGGATGAGTTGGTGTGTAAGAGCAAAGTATCCTGCAGAAACTCAGTGAAGTGTTTCTCTTTAGTTTTGCAGGTGTGCGCAGGCTGCTTGTGGAATTGGATGAGCATTTGAGGTGAGCTGGTGTAGTAGCGAGGAGGCTCACGAGGCCGGTGATTTCTCGCAAGCTCAACGGTAATTTTACATCTTTGGGTATCTCGGGTGCCACAAGCAAGGATGGCTGCAGCATCCAGCACTGCAATCGGAGCAGGTGAGCAGAACACCTTGGTGCTTCCAATGAAGGGGGTGTTGTGGCAGAGGTTGGTGTTGGCTGATGTGGTGATCACTGATCAAAGAATTTGTTATTTGGTGGGGTTTTCTTCTGCAGATAACAGAAGAACCTGGGGATTGCACCAGCATCTGAGTTAGCTAATGTGGGTGATTTTTTGGTCAAGAATGGATTCGGACAGCTAGACCTCTGAAAGCTAAGTTGAGGGGCCAGGGCCGAGGACAGGGCAAGGCTGGAAGTTGCAGGGACGGAGTTAAAATTAGCACAGGGGAGAGGACTGTCCAGGGACAGTTCCCTGTGGGCAGGTAAAGGGAGCCACGTTACTTTTCTGCGCCAGACTAGGATGCGTCAGGCAGGGCAGTTCCAGCCTGTCTCTGTTATGTAGTTTGTCCAGTCGGTCTTCTGTCTTGGATGTGTCTCGGGTCTCGATGTCCTCATTCCTTTTTCTGCTCAAGGAGCAAGATGAATATCTCGGGCGCCATCCCTGGGGTCTCTGCTGCCTGTACATGCCAGCATAGTGCCTGTTTGGCACCGCTTCTCTTGCATAACAAGCTTAAAGCGCGGATGGGTCTCGCATCTCGGAAGTTACTGGGCGGTCCTCATCTGCGACGTCGCTCAAGAATGCATTGGCAGCTCTGCTCGCTAGCTGTTGGTTTTTGCGAACTGAGAATTCTTCCCTGCATCGTTATGCTCATAGGTCTTGAGGCCACGTTTCTCGCTCACGCATCATCTGTGTTTTGACCGTTACCTCTTATAACAGGCCATTATGTTCAAATCTTTTTCTAGAGGCTGCCATAGATCCTCCTTACCTCATGGCTCTGTAGGTCTTGCCCGACAGCGCAACTCATTCGGGAGTCATCCTTCTTGCCAAGAGGTTTCCTTCATCTTTGCGTCGCTTTTTTTGTAGAGTTCTGTGTAGCGTTAGTTTCCCTTTGTGTGCGTGTGTGTGTCTTAGAGCTGCTCTGCCTGGGGCTGTAGAGTCAGGGGTAGGTGCTATATCTCTGGTTAACGCATTGATATGCCTAGATCATTTAGGCAACGGTTGTACAGTCGTCTCGGGTTGAGTAGCTGGTGGCAGACTGCACAGCCAGTCATTTTGGGTGTGTTCTACAGAGAGTATGGGAGCCTTCTGGGAGGGGCGGTTGAGTTGGGAGCGAAGCAGATTGCATCTCAAAGGTGTTAAGGCTCGTGGGTGTGTGCCTCTAAGCTGGGTGTGTTGTTTTTAAAGGCGGGCTGCCTTTAGCCTCTAGGTGGTACTCTGAAGCAGAGATGAGAGCTCTGAAATTGTGAAGCTCTTGATCTGCACCTGGGTAAGCTGTGTAACAATTTGGTTTTTTTTTTTTTAGATGCAGAGGGATGAGTAGCTCTTTAAAGAGCAACAGAGGAGGCGAGTGGAGCCCTGTAAGAAGGTGAGTCGGTGCAGGGTGTTGGAGGGAAGTTGTGGCTATGTGGCCACATTATGGTTTGGTGTTTTTTCTTTCAAGGTGTGCAGCAATGTGCAAAGCGGGATGTTGGTGCCAGTGCTGACTCTGGCAAGGTGAGCTGTGGCTAGTGGGTGAAGTAGCGGTTATTTTTCAGTTTTTGTATTGTCAGTGAAGTTTTAGGCATCCCTTGTTTGTGTTTTACAGGTGGTACCCGAGCCTCAATGCAGCCGCCCGAAATGACGGAGGCTCACCTGGGGAGAGGGTGAGGTAAAGGAGCGGGAGCTAGGCATCGCTGCGGACAGGCATCGGTTTTGGGCAGTAGCGTGGCAATCGTTTTTTGCCTTGTTTTTTGCCTCATTTTTCACAGGTGCCACACATGGGCTCGGAGGGCTGAAGCCGCATGCCGAAGAGCCATCTGAGCAGCTGAGGCTGTTGTGTGCTAGGTTGGCATCTAAGAGCTGAGTCTTACATGGCAGCTTGGGTAAACACTTTTCTTTTGCAGGTGATGTGCAGGCTGCTTCTAGAATAGGATGTGTGTTTGAGGTGAGCTGGCTATTAGTGAAGAGAACTGCGGGGCCAGTGACTTCTCACAAGCACAACAGTAATTTTGTTTCTTGGTATCTCAGGTGCCATGATCGACAAGGGCTGCAGCGCCCAGCTTTTGAACTGGTGCGGAGCAGGTGAGGAGTGGAATGACATGGCCCTTCTTGGGGGGTGTGTGTGGGGGTGTGTGTGGCTTGGGGGGGTGTGTGTTTTGTCAGAGGTTGGCATTGACTGGTCCAATGCTGTCTGGCAGCAATATTTTGGTTTTTCGTTTGGATTTTACAGACGAGTAAGAGGAATTTGGAGTCTGTGGGAGAGTCCCATTTGGCTCATGTGTTTCTTTTGCTGAGGATTGATTTGGATCCCCGGCCATCTGCAAGCTAAATTGCAGGACAGGTGCTGGAGGTAGGGGACGGTGGAGTAGGCGGGAGGTAAGTTTGGGAATTTCGCGGAGGGGATTTTACAGTTAACACAGGGGAGAGGGCTGTCCAGGAACAGGTCTCCTTGGGCAGGGAAAGGAATGGGTTACATTTTGGCACCAGATGAGCACGGGCAGGGCAGTTCCAGCTTGTCTCTGTGGTGTTGTGTAGTTTGTCTAGTCCATTCACCATGTCTAGGAAATTTCTCTGGTCTCAATGTCCTCATTCCGCTTTGCACTTGAAGAGCAAGCCAGACGTCTCAGGCGTCATCCCTGTGGTCTCAAATGCCTGTACTGGGTGATGCAGTGCCAGTTGGGCATTTCTTTTTTTTTTTTGCGTGAGGAGTTTCAAGCGTGGATCTGTCTTGCGTCTCGGACGTTTCCAGGCCATCCTCATTTGCGGCGTGATTCTGGGCTGTGCTGGCAACTCTGATCGCTAGCTGTCCGTTTCTGCGGACTGAGACCTCTTCCCTGCATCCTTACGTTCTTAGGTCTCGAAGACAGGCTTCTTGCACATCAGTCGTCTTGGTTTTGACAGTAACTTCTCGGAATGGGCCATTAGGTTCCTGTCTTTTTTTTTTCTGGGGCTGCTGTAGAAACTCCTCACCTTGCATTATGGCTCTGTAGGTCGTCTTGCCCGACAGTGCAACTCATTCGGGAGTCATCCTTCTTGCCGATAGCTTTCTCTCATCTTTGCGTCACCTCGTTTGTAGAGTTCTGTGTAGCGTTGGTCTCACTTTGTCTGTGTGCGTGTGTAGCTTGGAGCTGCTCTGCCTGGGGCTGTAGAGTCAGGTGTAGGTGGTATAGCGATAAGTGTCTCTGGTTAACATTTTGATATCCATAAACCGTTTAGGCAATGGTTGTACAGTCATATTGGGTTGAGTAGCTGGTGGCAGGCTGGGCGGCCAGTCATTTCGGGAGTGTTCTACAGAGAGGATGGGAGCCTTCTGGGAGGGGCTGTTGAGTGGGAGCGAAGCAGATTGCATCTCAAAGGTGTTAAGACTTGTGTGTGCCTGCCTCTAAGCTGGGTGTGTTGTTTTGAATGGCAGGCTGCCCCTGGCCTCTAGGTGGTACTCTGAAGCAGAGATGAGAGCTCTGGAATTGTGAAGCTCTTGATTGGCACCTGGGTAAGCTGTGTAACAATTTGGGTTTTTTAGATGCAGAGGGATAAGTAGCTCTTTGAAGAGCAACAGAGGCAGTGAGCAGAGCCCTGTAAGAAGGTGAGTTGGTGCAGGGTGTTGGAGGGAAGTTGTGACCAGTGGCTATGTAGCTACGTTATGTTTTTCTCTTTTTTTTAATGTGAACGTGCGCAGCGATGTGCAATGCGGGATGCTGGTGCTGACTCTGGCAAGGTGAGCTGTGGCTAGTGGGTGAAGTAGCGGTTATTTTTCAGTTTTCATATTGTCGGTGAAGTTTTAGGCATCCCTTGTTTTTTGTGTTTTACAGGTGGTACCTGAGCCTCAATGCGGCCACCCAAAATGATGGAGACCGGACCAGGGAGGGGGCAAGGTAAAGGAGCAGTAGCTAGGTGTTGCTGTGGGCAAGCATCTGTTTCGGGCAGTAGCTCCGAACACGTTTTTTGCCTTGTTTTTTCCCAGGTGCCACACATGGGCTCGGAAGGACGAAGCTGCACGCCAATGAACCATCCGAGAAGCTGAGGCTGTGTGCTGGGTCAGCATCCAAGAGCCAAATATTACATGGCAACTTGGTTAAGTGCTTACCTTTGTTTTTTCAGGCACTGTGTGGGCCGCCTCTGGACTTGGCCAAGCATTTGAGTTGAGCTGGCTATTAGCGAGGAGGATCACGGGGCTGGTGATGTCTTGTAAGCACAACAGTAATTTTGTTTCCTGATATCCCAGGTGCCATAAGTGATGATGGCTGCAGCGTCCGGCTTTGGAACAGGTGAGGAGCAGTTGAGGAGTGGAATGACACCGTGCTTTTTGGCGGTGTGTGTGTTGTGGGAAAGGTTGTTCGTGACTGCTGCAATGCTGTCTGCCAGGACTTTTTTTTTGTTTTGTTTGGATTTTGCAGATGATAAAGAAGAAATGGATACCAGGGGAGTGTCCCATTGATCTGATGTGTTTCCTTTGAGAATGGATTTGGACCCTGGCCCTTCGAATGCTAAGTTGTGGGACAGGTCCTGGGGTTGGTGGGGGTGGCTTGCGGGGCAATAAGGTTAGGATTTTGGGGGAGGGAATTTTAGAGTTAGTATAGGGGAGAGGGCTGTCCAGGAGCAGTTGCTTTTGGACAGTTAAAGGGAGCTGGGTTACTTTTCCACACAAGTGGTGTGTGCCGGGCAAGGTAGTTCAGCCTGTCTGTGTTGTGTGGTTTGTCTAGTCAATCTTCTGTGTCCTGGATGTTTTTTGGTTTCGAGGTTCTCATTGCTCTTTGTGCTCAAGGAGCAAGATGGGCATCTCTGGTGCCATCCTTGGCATCTTGAATGCCCAGCCTCATTGGCATAGGGTCAGTTGGGCGCTTCTTTTCTTGCATAACAAGCGTGAGGCGTGGATCGTATAACAGGTGATATATTTCATCATGCCCTATCTCTTGAGTTTCTGGGCATTCCTCATTTTCAGCGTCCTTCCAGGCTGTGTCGGCAGCTCTGTCTGTGGACTGAGATGTCTTCCTTGCACCCTTAGGTTTGTAGGTCTCAAAGTCAGGATTCTCGTGCATCGGTCTTCTGTTTTGACCATAACTTCATGTAACGGACCGCTACATTCGACTCTCTTCTGCGATGACTGTAAAACATTTCCTCCCTTGAGGCTCCATAGGGCTTTTCTGCCTGCAGCATCTTCCTCACTGGAGTCACATATGATTGTGGTCTTATTGTGTCTCATGATTGTGTTTCTCATGGTGTTGGTGTGTATTGTTGGCCTTCATGTCAGGGTTGGATCTGCCTTGCCTGGGGATGTAGTGATATTAAAGGCAGGGTAGCGTAACTCTATTGTCGTGTGGTGATAACTTGATCCACCCGGATTATTTTGGTGAAGACTGTACAGTCCATCTCCAGGCAAGTAGTTGTAGACAGCTGCCACAGTGACTTGCGGAGAGTTTTGCGGGTGTGTCTCAGGTTGGAGTCTCACTTTCTGGGAGCAGCAGTTTGTGGTAGTCCGCACATGTGGGGCTCAATAATTGGTGGTTTTTAAGCTGTAGTTAGAAGGCACGTGCGGAAATAAAATAGGCATCAGGTCTCATCGAGGTACCGGTCAGCATGCAGGCGACTGCTTTAAAGGGTTTGTTTGGGTCGCTTTTTCAGACGCGGAGCGATGAACCCCACGCCAAAGGGCGAGAGAAGAGGAAAGTCGAGTGCCGGACAAAGGTGGGCAGGTGTCTGATATCAGAGATGCGACGTGACTGTCAGTGGTTCTGACTAGATTACGCTGATTTGTTTTTATTTTCTAGGTGCGGATCAAAATGTCAAGTGAGATCCACGCTAGAGCAAATTCTGGCAATGTGCGCGATGACCACTGTGCTATGGTAGCGGTTTGATATGTCATATTATTGATGTAGCCAGAATAATACCCCGTTGTTTGAGTTTGACAGGGGGCAGGCAGACTAAAGAATCTGACTCTGGCCGGTCAAGCGACCGAGACGGAGGGAAAGAGCCTCAAGCGAGCCAAGGCTTTGGGCGGTATCTTAGCGTACACTTTCCTCTGTTTCTTTGGCAGGTGCCGCATTCCTTCTGGGGTGGGAGAAGTCGCACGACAAAGAGCGCGTTGAGAAAAGGCGAGAGACTCGATAAGCGGCATAGTTAAGCTTGAATCGCTGAGGATCACGTGGTGACTCTGTTAAGCATTTGTCTTGGGCTTTGCGGGTGCCCCGTGGGCTCTCCTCAAAGGGCCGAGGGTTTGAGGCGAGTCGGTGGATGGGAGAGGAGCGGCAGGCTAGGAACTGCAGAGCGGATGGTAACTTCTGAGTATAACAGGTGATATATTTCATCAGTTTTCTGGTTTCCGTGGGAGATGCTGGACATGATATCTGATTTCTTGGGAGCAGCACTTAGAAGGTGGGTGTCATTGGGTAGAGATGAATGCGGTGTGGCATGTCTGTGACGGGTGGCATTCTGTCTTACAAGCGATGAAGAACCTGGTGAATGCAGGAGCATCCCACTCGGATCGTGTGCTTCTGATGAGGAGGGATTCTGGACCCTGCCCTCTGAAAGGTAAGTCAAGGGGCAAAAAGCAGTGGGTGGCTGGGGCTAGCAGGGCATTTAAATTTGGAGTTGTGGGCAAGGCTGTTAGGGGTGGCTTAAGTCTGAGAGCAGTTAGAGGGCCCGGGGTCTGTTACACAGGATGCTAACCTGTGCGGAGCGGGGCCGTTCCAGCCCGTGTCTGTGGCTTAGCGTCATTTGTGTCATCTGCATTCCATCTCTTAGGCGATGCCTTCCACAGGTCTCTGTTTCGCCCCCTGGGCTCTCTACGCTTGGTACGTGTGTCAGTAGGGTTTCAGGTGATTTGCCGCTTCGCTATCAAGCCCCTTGAGCATTTATTTTCATCGGAGCCAAAAGCATGCCTGACATTGTGAATGTTCCTGGAGGGTCGCCCTTGTAGAGGCAATGTGGGCGGGTACGATCTGCTCTTGAAAAATCCACTTCCATAAAGCTGCCCTACAGCTTTTCATCCTGGTGTCCTTATGGGCTTAAGTCTTAAAGCCCAGCTTCTCACATGTCCATTGTACTGGTTTTGTATTGTATTGCTCTGTATCTGTACTGATGGTCACCTAATACGGTATTGCACTGTAGCGTTCTGTTTTTGTAGGACACTGTATGGCATGGCGTTGTATTCATCTTGCATTGCAGCACCATGCTTGTGTGGACTGAGATCACATTGCACCGTATGGCTCCGTATTGTGCTGTGTCTTGCGTCGTGCTCTACGGCTCTGTATTGCACCGTGCCTTGACTTTGGTCTAAGACTGCATTGCACTGTACGGCGCTCTGTCGTACCATAGGGCTGTGTCACACCTGCTATTGCGTGTCACTGTATGGCTCCACATTGTGCTGGGTCTTGACTGTGATCTAAGACTGCATCACACCATACGGATCTGTGTCATGCTGGGTCTTG
The DNA here is from genome assembly GCF_034619465.1 of Leptosomus discolor. NCBI lineage: Eukaryota > Metazoa > Chordata > Aves > Leptosomiformes > Leptosomidae > Leptosomus > Leptosomus discolor. The sequence goes on from NC_141416.1 coordinate 3,154,208, forward strand.
ACTGTGGTCTAAGATTGTGTTGCACCGTACGGCTGCGTATTTCATCACACTCTATGGCTCCATATTGCACTGGGTCTTGCATCACACTCTATGGCTCTGTGTCGCGCCGTACAGCTCCTTATGGCACTGGGTCTTGTATCACACACTATGGCTATGTGTCACGCCAGGTCTTGACTGTGACATAAGACTGCATCACGCCGTACGGCTCCGTGTCGCACGGGGTTCTTGTGTCACACTGTACGGCTTTGTATTGCATGGGGTCTCGACTGTGGTCTAAGACTGCGTCGCACTTTTTGGTTCCATGTTGTGCCAGGTCTTGCATTGCACCGTACGGCTTTGTGTTGCACTGGGTCTTGACTGTTGTCTAAGACTGTGTCACACCGTATGGTTCTGTGTCGTGCTGGGTCTTGTGTCGCACCATACAGCTTTGTGTTGCGCTGGGTCTTGACTGTGATCTAAGACTGCATTGCACCGTACGGTGCCGGGTCTTCTTTTTTTCTTTTGCCCTGTCTGTGTGGGTTTTTTTTTCCCCCAGTCCCTATCGCTCTGTGTGGCACTGTTAATTGTAAATGTTTGGACTGCGGAGGGCCTCGGGCTGGGGTTTTCAAAGGCTGGGCGATTTTGGAGGCCAGCGGGAACCCTGTTCCTGAGGAGAGCCGCAAACCTGTGGTGGCAAGCAGTGGGCGAATGGCAGAGCGGAGAGGGAGGGGTGGTTTATAGGATAGGTGAAGTGAGCGTTGTGCATGTGTCTGGCTTTGGTTGTGTGGTAGTATGTAAGCGTTGTTAACATGTTGTAGCTGGAGTCGAGGTATTTTTCTTTTCCAGGCCTTGTATAAAAAAAGCAACAAACCACAACCCCAAAACAAACACACCACCCAAACCCAAGATATTCTAATAAGAAAAAAAAAGTCAGGGGATATTTTTTTCCACTTGTTTTTTTTTTTTAACCTAATTGGGTCCTAATTGGTCTGCACAGAGATAACTGCCAAAGTTTGGATGGTGGAAGGCAGCAGGGTACTTGGCGGGCTTTTGAGAAGCCCGGAAAAGACCCAGCACTCTCGGCGATTTAGTAGGGAGCTTGGTGTGCTTTGGGATAGTCCGGCAGAAGCCGTAGTGCGCTTGGGAATGGAGCAAGGGTGACGGCGGGGTTAAGGAAAGACCAATGGATGCTGTGGCGCTCTTGGTAAGTCAACAGGGAGCTCATTCTGCTCTGGAGTGGGTGCTCCACTGGTGCTGCTGGTAGTGGCAGCTCCGCAGCTGGCTGGATGTGCGGGCATTGGGCTTTAGTCACAGAGAGAACCGGAGTAGTTTGTTCCAGGTAAGAGCTGTGAGAAAGGCCCAGGTTCAGCATCACATCCACTGGACAGGGGGGAAATGGGGGGAAAACAGAGATAAAAAGGAGAAGGGAGGGGGACCGGGGGCAACGGAGGCAAAGATGGGGAAACTGGGGAGAACTGGAGCAAATGAGGAGAAAGAAATGGAGAGTAGCAGTGATTATACCCTTTGCTGTTTTTTTAATTATTTCTTAGTTTTCCTTAGTGCTGATGTTATTCACATTTTCTTTCTGCTTGTTGTTGGTTTGCTGTCCCTATTTAATAATTTTTTCATTTCCCTAGTAACCATATCTTTTATTCTTTTTTTATGCCTACTTTTATTATTTCTTTTCTTTCCTTAGTGCTCTTTCATTTACTTTTTTTAATCCATTTTTGTTCTCCATCACTGTGTTTAAATTTTTTGGTCTTATTTCCTTTTAAAACTTTGTCTCCTTAGATCCCATTTGCTGTCTTAATTTTGACACATTTTAAAATTATTTTGTGCATTCCTCTACGCCCTGACTATTTAGATATTCTTTCTACCTTGGCATTTTCTTTTGCTGTGGCTCTTTGTTCTTTCCTCTCTTGTTATTTTGGCTATTGTTCCATTCTTTCCTGTCTTAGTCTCTTGGCTTTAAAAATTTTGTTTCTGTGTCTGCTTTTATCTAGTTTGCTGGTGGCGTTTTTTAAGTTTTTTTTTGTTTGTCCTCTACCTAGTCACTTTTTTTTCCCTCTCCTTTGACCCAGCTCTCTACCCTTCTTTTTAATAGTTTCCAGTTTCTTGAGTACCCGGTCACTTTTTGAATTTACTTTTGTTGTGCATCTCTTTTTCAGCCTCTATTTTTTAGGTTTGCTTGTCTTGCCTCATGTGGCTTCTGTGCTTAATTTTATCCCAGCTAACACGTTTATTTGTTATTTCCTTCCCGTGAGTCCTGCAGCCTGTGCTTCTTTTATGATTTTTTTTCCCCCCACAACTCTATTAATTTAGATTGCTGTCTCTGTTTTTGAATTTTTTTCCTCTCAATTTCTTGGCTTTAAAAAGCGTTTCTACACCTGTACAGGTAACTTAGTTTGCCGTCTCTTATTTTCAGTTGTCTGATGACCATACTGTAGCTTTTTGCATTTTCAGATTTCCTTCTCTGTCTCCTTTTGTTAAGCTGACTATCCCTGAGTTTTAATCCTTTCTTGTCTGTCACGTGCCCCGTCACATTTGACTCTTTTGTCCCTTATTCAGTTTGTGCTCCCTATTTCTTTTTCCATTTTCCTTGCTCTCTGGCTATTTAAATTTTCTTTTAATGTCTCCATTTATCTAGTTCCCTTTCCCTTGTTTTAGTTTTTTCCTGTCCTGTACCATGTTGCTTTAAAAATTTTATTTCTGTTATCATTTACTGAATTTCCTGTCCTAGAAACTTTAGCCCATGGCTTTTTATGTTCTGCTTTGAATCTCCCCCTAACAAGTTTTTGAATTTGCTACCTTGTGGGAGCAGTGCCAATAATACGGAAGATTGATTGAGACTAAAATAGAAGCGTGAAGCTAATGTTCAACATGTAAGAATAAACATGATAAAAGATCAGGTGTTCCAAACAAGCCACATGGCAAAATGAAGGTTGAGCATACAAAAAAGCCAGGCTGGAAACCGCCTGGGAGGATGCGTGAGAGAGGACGTAACCACAAACAGTCACGAGCGCAGGCGTGCCCGGGAAGAATGTTAAAACATCCCCCTTGGCTTTTTAGTTCAGGAATGAGCGCGCTCTGTATAATTGCTTGAAAGAGAGAAGCAAGAGAGCTTCCTTTGCTATGCCGCACATCCGTGCCGATTAAAGAATATACCTAGAAAAAGGCTACGAAGTCTGCATCTCCTTCATCCCTGCAGATAGGTGCCCTGTGTGAGGAAAACCTCTGGGCGAGTTTGCTTTTTATAGTTCTACTAAGGTTTTTGTGGCTACATTCCTTAAATAGGAACACCTGCACCCGTTGAACAGGAAAACTACAGGATCATTGTAATGGGACAGATGGCTTCGCAAGAGCTAAATTACATTAAAAAGCACCGCAACAGGTATTGCGTGCTGCTGGTTACCGTGTAACTAAAACCCATCTACTGTGATTGCTGCTGTTGATAAAAGAACATCGTAATTGGTTCCCAGTAGATGGCGCCCTTGATAGCGCTATCTGGGAGCAAGTAGGGGAATGCTTACAGACACCTAAAGGGCTAGGTTTTGAGATTCCTGATGCTGTTATTGTGACACAGCAGTTTTTATACTCCATGTTGGAGCAGCTCAAACCTTTAGAGGCTATTGTTAGAAAAAGGGGAAAAAAAAAAAAAAAGAAAGATAGAAACAGGGGCCAAAGGGCCAAAATATTTATGATCAAGCTAAAGCTGTCCCAAATAATTCTGAGACTGAAGCCCCTTTTGACCCTGGGCTGCTTAGTGCGGAGGGGGAACCAGATTTATACCCTCTATTACCATTACCTCCTCAGCCATGAGAGACACTGCCCCCCCCACCCCCCTGCTGTAATTTTCACCTCCACCGCTGTTACGTTCTATATTGTCTACGGCACCTGCTACTCCCTTTCTGAAGGAGTTAGCCGAGATCGAGTCGGCAGCGCAGAAATGTAAAGAAGCAGCTATAAAACGGGCTAATTTTACTTTTGCCTTCCCTGTTAAAAAGAAATAAAACCAGTCCCCAACTAATGAGGGTTTGCATTACCACGTTTCTAAAGAGCTTAAAAAAAAAACCTATTACAGAAAATGGATTACAAAATAAGTTCACCGTAGCATTAAGAGAGGCAGTGCGGGTGGCATATGTAATGACAGCAGAGGATTGGAAAATGTTAACGAAAACAACATTATTTTCGGCACGCCGTGAGGTTTGAAATTAGAATATTACGACTTAGTAACAGAACAGGCGCTGGATAATTTGGGTGCAGGAATACCAATCCATCAGGGTCTGCGTACAGGCACAGGACAACCCCCAACGCCAAACCCCAACGCGTGTGCGTCTTCTGACCCAAATGCCAAACCCCAACGCGTTTGCGTCTTCTGACCCAAATGCCAAACCCCAACGCGTTTGCGTCTTCTGACCCAAATGCCAAACCCCAACGCGTGTGCGTCTTCTGACCCCAATGCCAAACCCCAACGCGTGTGCGTCTTCTGACCCCAATGCCACACCCCAACGCGTTTGCGTCTTCTGACCCCAACGCCAAACCCCAACGCCAAAACCCAACTCCAAATCCCAACGCAAAACCCCAACGCCAAACCCCAAAGCGTTTGTGTCTTCTGACCCCAACGCCAAAAGCCAACGCCAAAAGCCAACGCCAAACCCCAGCGCCAAACCCAACGCCAAACCCAAACGACAAACCACAACGCGTTTGCGTCTTCTGACCCAAATTCCAAACCCCAACTCCAAACCCCAGTGCCAAACTCCAATGCCAAACCCCAACGTCAAATCCCAACGCCAAACCCCAATGTGTTTGCGCCTTCTGACCCTAACGCCAAACCCCAAAGAGTTTCCGTCTTCTGACCCCAATGCTAAACCCCAGCGCCAAACCCCAATGCCAAACCCCAACCCGAAACCCCAATGCGTTTGTGTCGTCTGACCCAAACGCCAAACCCCAGCGCCAAACAACAACACCAAACCCAAACGCCAAACCCCAACGCCAAATCCCAACGCCAATCGCCAATGCCAAACCCCAATGCGTTTGTGTCGTCTGACCCAAACGCCAAACCCCAGCGCCAAACAACAACACCAAACCCAAACGCCAAACCCCAACGCCAAACCCCAACGCCAAATCCCAACGCCAATCGCCAACGCCAAACACCAACGCGTTTGCGTCTTTTGATCCGAACCCCAAAACCCAACGCGTTTGCGTCTTTAGATCCCAACGCCAAAGCCCAACGTGTTTGCTTCTTCTTACCCCAACGCCAAACCCCAACGCTAAACCCCAACGTGTTTGCGTCTTCGGACTACAACGCCAAACCACAACGCCAAACCACAACACCAGACCCCAACGCCAAATCCCGACGCGTTTGCTTCTTCTGACCCCAAATACAAACGCCAACGCGTTTGCATATTCTGACCCCAACGCCAAACCCCAATGCCAAACCCCAATGCGTTTGCGTCTTCTGACCACAACGCCAAACCCCAACGCCAAATCCCAAAACTTTTATGTCTTCTGACCCCAACGCCAAACCCCAACGCCAAACCCCAACTCCAAATCCCAACACCAAACCCCAACGCCAAACCCGATCGCCAAATCCAAACGAGTTTGCGTCTTGACCCCAAATACAAACACCAACGCGTTTGCGTTTTCTGACCCCAACGCCAAACCCCAACGCCAAACCCCATCGCCAATGCCAAACACCAACGCGTTTGCATCTTCTGATCCCAACACCAAAACCCAACACGTTTGCGTCTTTAGACCCCAATGCCAAACAGCAATGCCAATCCCCAACTCCAAAGCCCAACGCGTTTGCGTCTTCTGACCCCAATGCCAAACGGCAACGACAAACCCCGACGCCACACCCCAACACGTTTGCGTCTTCTGCCACCAACGCCAAACCTCAACGCCAAACCCCAACGCCAAACCCTAACGCGTTTGCGTCTTGTGACCCCAACGCCAAACCCAACGCCAAACACCAACGCGTTTGCATCTTCTGACCCCAACGCCAAACCCCAACGCGTTTCCGGCTTCTGACCCCAAGGCGAACCACAGCGCCAAAGCCCAATGCCAAACCCCAAAGCCAAAACCCAATGCGTTTGCGTCTTCTGACCCCAACGCCAAACCCCAACGCGTTTGCGTCTTCTGACCCCAATGCCAAACACCAATGCGTTTGCATCTTCTGATCCCAACTCCAAACCCCAACGCGTTTGCGTTTTAGGACCCGAACGCCAAACCCCAACGCCAAATCCCAATGCATAACACCAACACCAAACCCCAATGCCAAAACCCAATGCCAAACCCCAACGCTATTACGTCTTCTGACCCCAACGCCAAACCCCAGCGCAACACCCCGACGCCAAACCCCAACACCAAACCCCAACACCAAACCCCAAAGCCAAACCCTAACGCCAAACCCCAATGCCAAACCACAACACATTTGCGTCTTCTGATCCCAACACCAAACCCCAACGCGTTTGCGTCTTCGGACCCCAACGCCAAACCCAAACGACAAACCCCAACGCGTTTGCGTCTACTGACCCAAACTCCAAACACGACTGCGTTTGCATTTTCTGATCCCAACGCCGAACCCCAACGCGTTTGCGTTTTCTGATCCCAACGCCAAACCCCAACGTGTTTGCGTCTTCAAACTCCAATGCCAAACCCCAACGCGTTTGCGTCTTCTGACCACAACGCCAAACCACAGCGCCAAACCCCAATGCCAAAGCCCAACGCCAAACCCCAACGTGTTTGCGTCTTCTGACCCCAACGCCAAACCCCAACGCGTTTGCTTCTTCTGACCCAAACACCAAACCCCAACACCAAACCCCAACGCCAAACCCGATCGCCAAATCCCAACGAGTTTGCGTCTTGACCCCAAATACAAACATCAACGCGTTTGCGTTTTCTGACCCCAACGCCAAACCCCAACGCCAAACCCCAACGCGTTGGCGTCTTATGAATCCAACGCCAAACCGGAACACCAAACCCCAACGCGTTTGCGACTTCTGACCCCAAGTCGAAACTCCAACGCCAAACGCCAACGCGTTTGCGTCTTCTGACCCCAACGCCAAAGCCCAACATGTTTGCGTCTTCTGACCCCAGCGCCAAACCCCAACGTGTTTGCGTTTTCTGACCCCAACGCCAAACCCCAACGCATTTGCGTCTTCTGAACCCAACGCCAAACCGCAACGCTAAACCCCAACTCCAAACCTCAGCGCCAAACCCCAACGCGTTTCCATCTTCTGACCCCAATGCCAAACCCCAACGCCAAACCCCAAAACCAAACCCCAACGCCCAACCCCACCGCTAAACCCCACCGCCAAAACCCAGCGCCAAACCCCAACAACAAAATCCAGCGCCAAACCCCAACGACAAACGCCAACGCGTTTGCGTCTTCTGAACCCAACGACAAACCCCAGCACCAAACCCCAGCGCCAAACAACAACATCAAACCCCAATGCCAAATCCCAACGCCAATCGCCAACACCAAACACCAACGCGTTTGCATCTTCTGATCCCAACCCCAAAACCCAACGCGTTTGCGTCTTTAGACCCCAACGCCAAAGCCCAACGTGTTTGCGTCTTCTGAACCCAACGCCAAACCCCGACGCCAAATCCCAACGCGTTTGAGTCTTCTGATCCCAAATACAAACGCCAACGCGTTTGCGTATTCTGACCCCAACGCCAAACCCCAACGCCAAACCCCAACGCCAATCGCCAACGCCAAACACCAACGCGTTTGCATCTTCTGATCCCAACGCCAAAACCCAACGCGTTTGCGTCTTCTGACAAAAACGCCAAACCCCAACGCCAAATCCCAACGCTTTTATGTCTTCTGACCCCAACGCCAAACCCCAACGCCAAACCCCAATGCATTTGCGTCTTCTGACCCCAACGCCAAACCCCAGCGCCAAAACCCAGCGCCAAACCCCAACGCCAAACCCCAACGCCAAAACACAGCGAGAAACTACCACGACAAACCCCAACGACAAACCCCAACGCGTTTGCGTCTTCTGAGCCCAACGCCAAAACCCAACGCGTTTGCGTCGTCTGACAAAAACGCCAAACCCCAATGCCAAATCCCAACGCTTTTATGTCTTCTGACCCCAACGCCAAACCCCAACGCCAAACCCCAACGCATTTGCGTCTTCTGACCCCAACGCCAAACCCCAACGCCAAATCCCAGCGCCAAAACCCAGCGCCAAACCCCAACGCCAGACCCCAACGCCAAAACACAGCGAGAAACTCCCACGACAAACCCCAACGACAAACCCCAACGCGTTTGCGTCTTCTGAACCCAATGCCAAACCCCAACGCGTTTGCGTCTTCGGACTACAACGCCAGAACCCAGCGCCAAACAATAACACCAAAAACAAACGCCAAACCCCAACGGCAAACCCCAACGCGTTTGCGTCTTCTGACCCTAACGCCAAACCCCAAAGAGTTTCCGTCTTCTGACCCCAATGCTAAACCCCAACGCCAAACCCCAAAACCAAACCCCAACGCCAAACCCCAATGCTAAACCCCAGCGCCAAACCCCAGCGCCAAACCCCAATGCCAAACCCCAACGCGAAACCCCAATGCGTTTGTGTCGTCTGACCCAAACGCCAAACCCCAGCGCCAAACAACAACACCAAACCCAAACGCCAAACCCCAACGCCAAACCCCAACGCCAAATCCCAACGCCAATCGCCAACGCCAAACACCAACGCGTTTGCGTCTTTTGATCCGAACCCCAAAACCCAACGCGTTTGCGTCTTTAGATCCCAACGCCAAAGCCCAACGTGTTTACTTCTTCTTACCCCAACGCCAAATCCCAACGCCAAACCCCAACGTGTTTGCGTCTTCGGACTACAACGCCAAACCACAACGCCAAACCACAACGCCAGACCCCAACGCCAAATCCCGACGCGTTTGCTTCTTCTGACCCCAAATACAAACGCCAACGTGTTTGCATATTCTGACCCCAACGCCAAACCCCAATGCCAAACCCCAACGCGTTTGCGTCTTCTGACCACAACGCCAAACCCCAACGCCAAATCCCAACGCTTTTACGTCTTCTGACCCCAACGCCAAACCCCAACACCAAACCCCAACTCCAAATCCCAACACCAAACCCCAACGCCAAACCCCAACGCCAAACCCCAATGCGTTTGCATCTTCTGACCCCAACGCCAAACCCCAACGCCAAACCTCAACTCCAAATCCCAACGCCAAACCCCAACGTCAAACCCCAAATCCTAACCCCAACGCGTTTGAGTCTTCTTGTCCCAAAGCCGAACCCCAACACGTTTGCGTCTTCTGATCCCAACGACAAACCCCAGCGCCAAACCCCAGCGCCAAACCGCAATGCCAAAGCCCAACGGGAAACCCCAAAGCGTTTGCGTCTTCTGACCCCATCGCCAAACCCCAAAGCTAAAACACAACGTGTTTGCGTATTCTGACCCCAACGCCAAACCCCAACGCCAAACCCCAACGCCAAACCCCAGCGCCAAACCCCAGTGCCAAAACCCAACGCCAAACCCCCACTCCAAATCCCAACGCCAAACCCCAGTGCCAAACCTCAACTCCAAATCCCAACGCCAAACCCCAGAGAGAAACTCCAAGGACAAACCCCAACGACAAACCCCAGCGCCAAACAACAACATCAAACCCCAATGCCAAATCCCAACGCCAATCGCCAACACCAAACACCAACGCGTTTGCATCTTCTGACCCCAACCCCAAACACCAACGCGTTTGCATCTTCTGACCCCAACCCCAAAACCCAACGCGTTTGCGTCTTTAGACCCCAACGCCAAAGCCCAACGTGTTTGCGTCTTCTGACCCCAACGCCAAACCCCGACGCCAAATCCCAACGCGTTTGCGTCTTCTGATCCCAAATACAAACGCCAACGCGTTTGCGTATTCTGACCCCAACGCCAAACCCCAACGCCAAACCCCAACGCCAATCGCCAACGCCAAACACCAACGCGTTTGCATCTTCTGATCCCAACGCCAAAACCCAACGCGTTTGCGTCTTCTGACAAAAACGCCAAACCCCAACGCCAAATCCCAACGCTTTTATGTCTTCTGACCCCAACGCCAAACCCCAACGCCAAACCCCAGCGCCAAAACACAGCGAGAAACTCCAACGACAAACCCCAACGACAAACCCCAACGCGTTTGCGTCTTCTGACCCCAACGCCAAACCCAAACGACAAACCCCAAAGCGTTTGCGTCGTCTGACCCCAACGCCAAACCCCAGCGCCAAACCCCAGCGCCAAACAAAACCACCAAAGCCAAATGCCAAACCCCAACTCCAAACCCCAACGCGTTTGCGTCTTCTGACCCTAACGCCAAACCCCTACGCCAAACCCCAACGCGTTTGCGTCTTCTGACCCCAACGTCAAACCCCAATGCCAAAACCCAACTCCAAATCCCAACGACAAACCCCAACGCCAAACCCCAAAGCGTTTGCGTCTTCTGACCCCAACGCCAAACGCCAACGCCAAACCCCAGCGCCAAACCCCAACGCCAAACCTAAACGACAAATTCCAAAGCGTTTGCATCTTCTGAACCCAACGCCAAACCCCAACGCGTTTGCATCGTCTGACCCAAACGCCAAACCCCAACATCAAACCCCAGCGCCAAACAGCACCAAACCCAAACGCCAAATCCCAATGCCAGACCCCAACGCGTTTGCTTCTTCTGACCCCAACGCAAAACCCCAACGCCAAACCCCAAGGCATTTGCATATTTTACCCATCTCAAACCCCAAAGCGTTTGCGTCTTCTGACCCCAACACTAAACCGCAACGGCAAATCCCAATGCCAAAACCCAGCATGTTTCCTTCTTCTGACCATAACACCAGACCCAAACGCCAAACCCCAACGCCAAAACGCGAATGCGTTTGCTTTTTCTGACCCCAACGCCAAACCCCAACGCCAAACCACAACGCGTTTGCTTCTTCTGACCCCAACGCCAAACCCCAACGCCAAACCCCAACGCGTTTGCTTCTTCTGATCACGACGCCAAACCCCAACGCCAAAACGCGAATGCGTTTGCTTTTTCTGACCCCAACGCCAAACCCCAACGCCAAACCACAACGCGTTTGCTTCTTCTGACCCCAACGCCAAACCCCAACGCCAAACCCCAACGCGTTTGCTTCTTCTGATCACGACGCCAAACCCCAATGCCAAAACCCAATGCCAAAACCCAGCGACAAACGCCAACGGAAAACCCCAACGCATTTGCTTCTTCTGACCCCAACACCAAAGCCCAATGCGTTTGCTTCTTCTGACCATGACATTCCATGGAAACTAGAATTTCTAGAGCGTTCCATTGCATTCTATGGCAACTATTAGTTCCAGAGCGTTTCTATGGCATTGCATGGCAACTAGGAGTTCCAGTGCATTTCTATCGCATACCATGGGAACTACGAGTTCCGGAGCGTTCCATTGCATTCCATGGCAACTAGAAATTCCAGTGCGTTCCATACCAATCAAGGGCAAGTAATAGTACCAGAGCTTTTTATGTTATTAGGTGGCAACTAGAAGTTCCAGAGCGTTTCTATGGCATTCCATGGCAACTCTTATTTGCAATGTTTTTCCATGACATTCCATTAGAATTAGAAGGTCTGGATCGTTCCATTGCATTCCATGGTAAGTAGGAGTTCCAAAGCATTACATGGCATTGCATGGCAACTACAATTTGGAGAGGGTTTCTGTGGCATTCATCGACAACTATTATTTGCGATGTGTTTCATGGCATTCCATGGCAACTAGTAGTTCCAGAGTATTTCTATGGCACTCCATGGCAACCAGGAGTTCCTGAGATTCCATGGCATTCCATGGCAACTAGAAGTTCCAAAGCATTCCATAGTGTTTCGTGGCAACTTGTAGTTACAGAGCATTTCTATGGTATTTGATGGCAACTACTAGTTCCAGTGAGTTTCTATGGCGCTCCATGGCAACCAAGAGTTCCAGAGCATTCCATGGCATTCCATGGCAACTAGAAGTTCCAGAGCATTTCTATGGCATTCCATGGCAACTCTTATTTGCAATGTTTTTCCATGACATTCCATTAGAATTAGAAGTTCTGGATTGTTCCATTGCATTCCATGGTAAGTAGGAGTTCCAAAGCATTACATGGCATTCCATGGCAACTACAATTTTGAGAGGGTTTCTGTGGCATTCATCGGCCACTATTATTTGCGATGTGTTTCATGGCATTCCATGGCAACTAGTCATTCCAAAGCCTTTCTATGGCATTTCATGGCCACTACTAATTACAGAGCGTTTCTATGGCATTTTGATGGCAACGAGGAGTTCCGCAGCATTTCATTTCATTCCATGGCAACTAGAATTTCCAGAGTGTTCCGTGGCATTCCATGGCAACTAGAAATTCCAGAGGTTTCAGTGGCAACTAGAAGTTCCATTGTGTTCCATAGCATTCCAAGGCAACAAGTAGTTTCCGAGAGTTTCTATGGCACTCCATGGCATTCCATGGTAATTACAAGTTCTGAAGCGTTCCATTGCATTCCATGGCAACTAGTAGTTCCAGAAATTTTCTATGGCATTCCATGGCAACTAGGAGTTCCAGAGGCTTTCTGTTGCATACCATGGCAACTAGAAGTTCCGGAGCATTCCATTGCATTCTATGGCAACTAGAAATTCCAGAGCGTTCCACTCCAATCAAGGGTAAGTAGTAGTTCCAGAGCTTTTTATGGTAGTAGGTGGCAACTTAAAGTTCCAAAGTGTTTCAATGGTATTCCATGGCAACTAGTAGTTCTAAAGCATCACATGGCATTACACGGCAAGTAGAATTTTGAGAGGGTTTTTGTGGCATTCATCGGCAACTATTGTTTCCGATGTGTTCCCATGGCATTCCATGGCAACTAGAAGGTCTGCAGTGTTCCATGGCCTTTCATGGCAACTAGAAGTTCTGGAGCGTTCCATTGCATTCCATGGCAACTAGTAGTTTTAGAGGGTTTCTATGGCATTCCATGGCAACTAGGATTTTCGGAGCATTTCTATGGAATTTGATGGCAATGAGGAGGTTTGCAGCGTTCCATGGCATTCCATGTCAACTAGAAGGTCCTGAGCGTTCCATAGCATTCCATGGCAACTAGTAGTTCCAAAGCGTTTCTATGGCATTCCATGGCAATTAGAATTTCTGCAGCATCTAATGGCATTCCATGACAAATGTTATTTGCGATGTGTCTCCATGACATTCCATTATAATTAGAAGTTCTGGATCGTTCCATTGCATTCCATGGTAAATAGTAGTTCCAAAGCATTACATGGCATTCCATGGCAACTACAATTTTGAGAGTGTTTCTGTGGCATTCATCGGGAACTATTATTTGCGATGTGTTTCCATGACATTCCATGACAACATGAAGATCCGCAGCATTCTGTGCCATTCCATGCCAACTAGTATTTCCAGAGCATTTCTATGGCATTTTGATGGCAACGAGGATTTCCGCAGCGTTTCTATGGCATTCCATGGCAACTAGAAGTTCCAGAGCATTAAATAGCCTTCCATGAAACTAGTAGTTCCAGAGTGTTTCTATGGCACTCCATGGCAACCAGGAGTTCCAGAAGGTTCCATGGCATTCCATGGCAACTAGAAGTTCCAGTGTCTTCCATAGCATTTCGAGGCAATTTGTAGTTTCAGAGCATTTCCATGGCATTCTATGGCAACTAGAATTTCTCCAGCATCCCATGGCATTCCATGGCAAGTAGTAGTTCCAGAGCTTTTCTATGGCATTCATTGGCAACTAGAATGTCTGCAGCATCTGAAGGCATTCCTTGTAAATAGTAGTTCCAGTGAATTTCTATGGCATTCCATGGCAGCTAGAATTTCTGCAGCATTCCATGGCATTCCATGGCAACTAGAATTTCCAGAGTGATTCTATGGCCTTCCATGGCAACTCTTATTTGTGATGTGTTTCCATGACATTGCATTAGAATTAGACTTTCTGGATCATTCCATTGCATTCCACGGTAAGTAAAAGTTCCAAAGCATTACATGGCATTCCATGGAAACTACAATTTTGAAAGGGTTTCTGTTGCATTCCATGGCAACTATTATTTGTGATGTGTTTCCATGACATTCCATGGCAACTAGATTATCCGCAGTGTTCTGCGTCATTCCATGACAACTAGTGTTTCCATACCATTTCTATTGCATTTTGATGGCAACGAGGAGTTCCACAGCGTTACATATCATTCCATGGCAACTAGAATTTCATGAGCGTTCCATAGCCTTCCATGGAAACTAGTAGTTCCAGAGCGTTTCTATGGCATTCCATGGCAACTAGAAGCTCCAGAGCGTTCCACGGCATTCCATGGCAACTAGTAGTTCTGGACAGTTTATATGGCATTCCATGTCTTCTAGAAATGCCAGAGGGTTCCATGGCAAGTAGAAGTTCCATTGTGTTCCATAGCATTTTATGGCAACTAGTAGTTCCGGAGCGTTTCTATGGCACTCCATGGCAACCAGGAGTTCCAGAGCGTTCCATGGCATTCCATGGCAAATAGTAGTTCCAGAGCGTTTCTATGACATTCCATGGCAACTAGGAGTTACCGTGCATTTCTATTGCATACCATGGGAACTAGAAGTTCTGGAGCGTTCCATTGCATTCCATGGCAACCAGCAATTCCATAGCTTTCCATACCAATCAAGAGCAAGTAATAGTTCCAGAGTTTTTGATGGTATTAGATGGCAACTAGAAGTTCCAGAGTGTTTCAATGGCATTCCATGGCAACTAGAAGTTCCAAAGCATTCCATAGCATTTCATGGCAACTTGTAGTTCCAGGGAGTTTCCATGGCATTTGATGGCAACTAGAAGTTCCAGAGCGTTTCTATGGCACTCCATGGCAACCAGGAGTTCCAGAGCGTTCCATGGCATTCCATAGCAACTAGTAATTACAGAGCATTTCTATGGCATTACATGGCAACTATTATTTGCGATGTGTTTCCTAGAAATTCCATGGCAACTAGAAGATCCTCAGCGTTCTGTGGCATCCCATGCCAACTAGTATTTCAAGGGTATTTCTATGGAATTTTATGGCAACAAGCAGGTCCGCAGCGTTCTATGGCATTCCATGTGAACTGGAATGTCCTGAGTGTTTCATAGCATTCCATGGCCACTAGTAGTTCCATAGCGTTTCTGTGGCATTCCATTGCAACTAGAAGTTCCAGAGTGTTTCTATGGCATTTTATGGCAAGTATTATTTGCAATGTGTTTCTATGACATTCCGTTAGAATTAGAAGTTCTGGATCATTCCATTGCATTCCATGGTAAGTAGGAGTTCCAAAGCATTACATGGCATTCCATGGCAAGTGGAATTAAGAGTGGGTTTCTGTGGCATTCATCGGCAACTATTATTTGCGATGTGTTTTTATGGCAATCCATGGCAATTAGAATTTCTGCAGCGTTCCATGGCAATTCATCGGAACTCGAAGTTTGGGAGGGTTCCATTGCATTCTGTGCTAACTAGAAGTTTCAGAGCGTTTCTATGGAATTTGATTGCAACCGGTAGGTCCAGAGGGTTTATTTGGAATTCCATAGCAACTAGAAGTACCGGAGTGTTCCATAACATTCCATGGCAACTAGTAGTTCCACAGCGTTTCTATGGCATTCCATGGCAACTAGAATTTCTGCAGCAGTCCATGGCATTCCATGGCAACTAGAAGTTCTGCAGTGTTCCATTGCATTCCATGGCAACTAGAAGTTCAAGTGCATTTCTGTGGCATTCCATTGCAACTATGATTTGCGATGTGTTTCCATGACATTCCATGGAAACTAGGAGTTCCAGAGCGTTTCTACGGCATTCCATGGAAACTGGTAGTTACAGAGGGTTTATTTGGCATTCCATAGCAAGTAGAAGTACTGGAGCATTCCATAGCATTCCAAGGCAACTTGTAGTTACAGAGCGTTTCTATGGTATTTGATGGCAACTACTAGTTCCAGTGAGTTTCTATGGCGCTCCATGGCAACCAAGAGTTCCAGAGCGTTCCATGGCATTCCATGGCAACTAAAAGTTCCAGAGCGTTTCTATGACATTCCATTGCAACTGTTATTTGCGATGTGTTTCCATGACATTCCGTTAGAATTAGAAGTTCAGGGTCGTTCCATTGCATTCCATGGTAAGTTGGAGTTCCAAAGCATTACATGGCATTCCATGGCAACTACAATTTTGAGAGGGTTTCTATGGCATTACATGGCAACTATAACTTGCGATGTGTTTCCATGACATTCCATGGCAACTAGAAGATCCGCAGCGTTCCGTGGCATTCCATGTCAACTAGTTTTCCAGAGTATTTCTATGGCATTTTGATGGCAACGAGGAGTTTCGCAGCATTTCATGTCATTCCATGTCAACTAGAATTTCCAGAGAGTTCCATAGCCTTCCATGGAAACTAGTAGTTCCAGAGCGTTTCTATGGCATTGCACGGCAACTAGTAGTTCTGGACAATTTATATATCATTCCATGGCTTCTAGAAATGCCAGAGGGTTCCGTGGCAATTAGAAGTTCCAGTGTGTTCCATAGCATTCCACGGCAACTAGTAGTTCCAGAGCTTTTCTATGGCATGCCATGGCAACCAGGAGTTCCAGAGCGTTCCATGGCATTCCATGGCAACTAGAATTTCTGGAGCATTCCAGTGCATTCCATGGCAAATATTAGTTACTGAGCGTTTCTATGGCATTCCATGGCAACTAGGAATTCCAGAGCGTTCCATACCAATCAAGGGCAAGTAGTAGTTTCAGAGCTTTTGATGGTATTAGGTGGCAACTAGAAGTTCCAGAGTTTTCCATGGCAATCCATGGCAACTAGAAGTTCCAGAGGGTTCCGTTTCAAATAGAAGTTCCAGTGTGTTCCATAGCGTTCTGTGGGAACTTGTACTTCCAAAGAGTTTCTATGGCATTCCATGGCAAGTAGAATTTCTGCAGCATCCCATGTCATTCCATGGCAACTAGTAGTTCCAGGGAGTTTCTATGACATTCCATGGCAACTCTTATTTGCGATGTGTTTCCATGGCATTCCATGGCAACTAGGAGTTCTGGAGCGTTCCATAGCATTCCATGGAAACTAGTAATTATAGAGCGTTTCTATGGCATTAAATGGTTAGTATTATTTGCAATGTGTTTCTGTGACATTCCATGGCAACTAGAAGATCAGCAGCGTTCCGTGGCATTCCATACCAACTGGTATTTCCAGAGCATATTTCTATGGCATTTTGATGGAAACGAGCATTTCTGCAGCGTTCCATGGCATTCCATGTCAACTAGAAGCCCCAGAGCGTTCCATAGCATTCCATGGCAACTAAAAGTTCTGGAGCGTTCCATTGCGTTCCATGGCAACTAGTAGTTCCAGAGCTTTTCTTAGGCATTGCATGGCAACTAGGAGTTCCAGTGCATTTCTATCGCATAACATGGGAACTAGAATTCTGGAGCGTTCCATTGCATTCCATGGCAACTAGAAAATCCAGAGCGCTCCATACCAATCAAGAGTAAGTAGTAGTTAAAGAGCTTTTTGTGGTATTATGTGGCAACTAGAAGTTCCAGAGAGTTTGTATAGCATTCCATGGCAACTAGATGTTTCTAAGCGTTCCATAGTGTTCCGTTGCAACTTGTACTTCCAGAGCATTCCTATGGCATTTGGTGGCAACTAGTAGTTCCAGAGTGTTTCTATGGCACTGCATGGCAACCAGGTGTTCAAGAGCGTTCTATGGCATTCCATGGCAACTAGAATTTCCAGAGCGTTTCTATGGCATTCCATGTCAACTCTTATTTGCGATGTGTTTCCATGACATTGCATTAGAATTAGAAGTACTGGATTGTTCCATTGTATTCCATGGTAAGTAGGAGTTCCAAAGCATTACATGGCATTCCATTGCAACTACAATTTTGAGAGGGTTTCTGTGGCATTCATTGGCAACTATTATTTTCGATGTGTTTCATGGCATTCCATGGCAACTAGTAGTTCCAGAGCCTTTCTATGTCAGTCCGTGACAACTAGTAATTACAGAGCGTTTCTATAGCATTTTGATGGCAACTATAATTGGCGATGTGTTTCCATGACATTCCATGGCAACTAGAAGTTCCGCAGCGTTCCGTGGCATTTAATGACAACTAGTGTTTCCAGATCATTTCTATGGCATTTTGATGGCAACGAGGAGTTCCGCAGCGTTTCATGTCATTCCATGGCAAATAGAAGTTCCAGAGTGTTCCATAAACTTCCATGGAAACTAGTAGTTCTAGAGCGTTCCATGGCATTCTATGGCAACTAGTAGTTCTGGAGAGTTTATATGGCATTCCTTGGCTTCTAGAAATGCCAGAGTATTCCATGGCAAGTAGAAGTTCCAGCGTGTTCCATAGCATTCCATGGCAACTAGAAGTTCAAGAGCGTTTCTATGATATTTCATGTCAACTCTTATTTGCGATGTGTTTCCATGACATTGCATTAGAATTAGAAGTTCTGGATCGTTGCATTGCATTCCATGGTAAGTAGGAGTTCAAAAGCATTCCATGGCATTCCATGGCAACTACAATTTTGAGAGGGTTTCTGTGGCATTCATCGGCAACTATTATTTGCGATGTGTTCCGTTGAATTCCATGGCAACTAGAAATTCCAGAGCGTTCCACACAAATCAAGGGGAAGTAATAGTTCCAGAGCTTTTGATGGTATTAGGTGGCAACAAGAAGTTCCAGAGAGTTTCTATGGCATTCCATGGCAACTAGAAGTTCCAAATCATTCCATAGCGTTTCATGGCAACTTGTAGTTCCACAGCGTTTCTATGGCACTCCATGGCAACCAAGAGTTTCAGAGCGTTCCATGGCATTCCATGGCAACTAGAAGTTCAAGAGGGTTTCCATGGCATTCCATGGTAACTAGTAATTACAGAGCGTTTCTACAGCATTACATGAAACTATTTGCCATGTGTTTCCATGACATTCCATAGCAACTAGAAGATCCACAGCGTTCCTTGACATTCCATGCTTACTAGTATTTCCAGAGCATTTCTATGGCATTTTGATGGCAAAGAAAAGTTCCGGAGCGATTCACGGCATTCATGGTAACTAAAATTTCCAAAGCGCTGCATAGCCTTCCATGGAAACTAGAAGTTCTAGGGCGTTCTATGTTATTGCATGGCTACTAGTAGTTCTGGACAGTTTATATGGTATTCCATGGCTACTAGAAATGCCAGAGGATTCCGTGGCAAGTAGAAGTTCCAGTGTGTAACATAGCATTCCATGGCAACTAGTAGTTCCAGAGCGTTCCTATGGCACTCCATGGCAACCAGGAGCTCCAGAGGTTCCATGGCGTTCCATGGCAACTAGAAGTTCTGGAGCGTTCCATTGCATTCCATGGCAAATACTAGTTCCAGAGTGTTTCTATGGCATTCCATGGCAACTAGAAGTTCCAGTGGACTTCTATCGCATACCATGGGAACTAGAATTTCCGGAGCGTTCCATGGCATTCCATGGCAACTAGTAATTACAGAGCGTTTCTATGGCATTACATGGCAACTATTATTTGCAAAGTGTTTCCATGACATTCCATGGCAACGAGAAGACCCGCAGCGTTCCGTGGCATTCCATGCCAACTAGTATTTCCAGAGCATTTCTATGGCATTTTGATATCAACGAGGAGTTCCGCAGCGTTCCATATCATTCCATAGCAACCAGAAGATCTGCAGCGTTCCATGTCATTCCATGGCAACTAGAAGTTCCAGAGCGTTCCATGGCATTCCATGGAAACTAGTAGTTCCAGAGCGTTTATATGGCACTCCATGGCAAGCAGGATTTCCAGAGCGTTCCATGCCATTCCATGTCAAGAAAAAGTTCCAGACCGTTTCTATGGCATTCCATGGCAACTCTTATTTGCGATGTGTTTCCATGACATTCCATTAGAATTAGAAGTTCTGGATCGTTCCATTGCATTCCATGGTAAGTAGGAGTTTTAAAGCATTACATGGCATTACATTGCATCTAGAATTTCTGCAGCATTCCATGGCATTCCATGGAAACTAGTCGTTCCAGAGAGTTTCTATGGCATTCCATGGCAACTAAGAGTTCCAGAGCGTTTCTATTGCATTCCATGGCAACTAGAAGTTCCAGTGTCTTCCATAGCGTTCCATGGCAACATGTATTTGCGAAGTGCTTCATGGCAATCCATGACAACTAGTATTTGCAGAGCATTTTTACGGCATTTTGATGGCAACTAGGATTTCCGCAACGTTTCATGTCATTCCATGGCAACTAGTAGTTCTAGATAGTTTATATGGCATTCCATGGTTACTAGAAATTCCAGAGGGTTCCGTGGCAAGTAGAAGTTCCTGTGTGTAACATAACATTCCATGGCAACTAGTAGTTCCAGAGCGTTTCTATGACATTTCACGGAAACTAGAAGTTCCAGAGCGTTCCATGGCATTCCATGGCAACTAGAAATTCCAGAGTGTTCCATACCAATCAAGGGCAAGTAGTAGTTAAAGAGCTTTTTATGGTATTAGGTGGCAACTAGAATTTCCAGAGAGTTTCTATGGCATTTCACGGAAACTAGAAGTTCCAGAGCATTCCATAGCGTTTCGTGGCAACTTGTAGTTACAGCGCCTTTCTATGGCATTCTATGGCAACTAGTAATTACAGAGCATTTCTAAGGCATTACACAGCAACTATTATTTGCGATGTGTTTCCATGGTATTCCATCGTAACTAGCAGTTCCAAAACATTTCTATGGCATTCCATGGCAAGTAGTATTTACAGAGCGTTTCTATGGCATTACATGGCAACTTTTATTTGCGAAGTGTTTCCATGACATTCCATTGCGACTGGAAGATCCGCCGCGTTCCGTGGCATTCCATGCCAACTAGTATTTCCAGAGCATTTCTATGGCATTTGGATGGCAACGAGGGTTTCCGCAGCGTTTCTATGGCATTCAATGGCAACTAGTAGTTCTGGACAGTTTATATGGCATTCCATGTCTACTAGAAATTCCAGAAGGTTCCGTGGCAAGAAGAACTTACAGTGTGTTCCATAACATTCCATGGCAACTTGTAGCTCCAGAGAGTTTCTATGGTACTCCATGGAAACCAGGAGTTCCAGAGCGTTCCATGGCATTCCATGGCAACTAGAATTTCCAGAGCATTCCATAGCATTCCATGGAAATTGTTATTTGTGATGTGGTTCCATGGCATTCCATGGCAACTAGGAGTTTCAGAGCGTTCCATTGAATTCCATGGCAACTAGTAGTTACAGAGTGTTTCAATGGCATTCCATGGCAACTAGGAGTTCCAGTGCGTTTCTATTGTATACCATGGCAACTAGAATACCGGAGCGTTCCATACCATTCCATGGATACTATTATTTGTGATGTGTTTCCATGGCATTCCATGGCAACTAGTAGTTCCAGAGCATTTCTATGGCATTCTATGTCAACTAGAAGTTCTGCAGAGTTCCATTGCATTCCATGGCAACTAGAATTTCCAGAGCTTTCCATACCAATCAAGGGCAACCAGGAGTTCCAGAGCTTTTTATGGTATTACGTGGGTACTAGAAGTTACAGAAAATTTCTATTGCTTTCCATGACAACTAGAAGTTCCGGAGCATTTCATTGCATTCCATGGCAACTAGAAGTTCCAGTGCAAACTTGTAGTTCCAGAGTGTTTCTATGGCTTTCCTTGGTAACTAGAATTTCTGCAACATCCCATGGCATTCGATGGCAACTAGTATTTCCAGGGAGTTTCTATGGCATTCCATGGCAACTAGGAGTTCCCGTGCATTTCTATTGCATACCATGGCAACTAGAAATTCTGGAGCATTTCATTGCATTCCATGGCAACTAGAAATTCCAAGTGTTCTGTACCATTCAATGACAAGCAGTCGTTCCAGAGGTTTTTATGGTATTAGGTGGCAATTAGAAGTTCCAGAAAGTTTTGATTGCATTCCATGGCAACTAGAATACCAGAGCGTTCCATAGCCATTTCATGGCAACTCGTAGTTCCAGAGCTTTGCTATGGCATTCCATGGAACTAGAATTTCTGCAGCATTTCATGGCATTCCATGGCAACTAGTAGATCCAGGGAATTTCCATGGCATTCCAAGGCAACTAGTAGTTTCAGAGCCTTTCTATGGCATTCCATGGTAACTAGGAGTTCCAGAGCGTTCCACAGCATTCCATGGCAACTAGTAATTAAGGAGCGTTTCTATGGCATTCCATGACAACTAGAAGTTCCAGAGAATTCCATGGCATTCCATGGCTACTAATAGTTTCAGAGGGTTTATTTGGCATTCCATGGGAAGTAGAAGTTCAAGAGCGTTCCATTTCATTCCATATCAACCAGTAGTTCCAAAGTGTTTCTGCGCCACTACCTGGAAACTAGTAGTTCCAAAGCGTTTTTATGGAATTCCGTGGAATCTAGGAATTCCAGAGCGTTCCATGGCATTCCATGACAACTAGAATTGTGAGAGCGCTTCTATGGCATTCAATAGCAACTATTATTTGCAATGTGTTTCCATGGCATTCCATGGCAACTAGTAGTTCCAGACCGTTTCTATGGCATTCCATGGCAACTAGAAGTTCCAGATCGTTCCACGGCATTCCAAGGCAACTAGAAGTTCCAGAGTGTTCCATGCCGTTCCATGGCAACTAGCATTTTGAGAGCCTTTCTATGGCATTTAACAGCAAGTATTGTTTGCGATATGTTTGCATGACATTCCATAGGATCTAGAAGTTCTGAAGCGTTCCATGGCATTCCATGGCAACTAGAAGTTCCAGAGCGTTTTATAGAATTCCATGGCAACTAGTTGTTCTAGAGCGTTTATTTGGTATTCCATGGCAATTAGAAGTTTTATAGCGTTCGATAGCATTCCATGGCAACTGGTAGGTCCAGAGCATTTCTATGGCAGTTCATGGCAACTAATATTTTCAGAGGGTTTATTTGTCATTCCATGGCAACTAGGAATTCCAGAGCGTTTCTATGGCATTCCATGGCAACTAGGAATTCCGGAGTGTTCCATGCATTCCATGGCAACTAGGAGTTCCAGAGCGTTCCATGGCATTCCATGGCAACTAGAAGTTGCAGAGCATTCCATGGCCTTCCATGTTAACTAGTAGTTCCAGAGCGTTTCTATGCCATTCCATGGCAACTAGAATTTCCAGAGCGGTTTATAGCATTCCATGCCAACTAGAAGTTCCAGAGGATTCCATAGCATTCCATGGACACTAGAAGTTCCAGAGTGTTTCTACGTCATTCTGTGGTAACTAGGAGTTCCGGAGGGTTCCATTGCATTCCATGGCAACTAGAATTTTGAGAGCGTTTCTATGTCATTCAATGCAACTATTATTTTCCATGTGTTTCCATGACTTTCCATGGCAACTAGGAGTTCCTGAGGGTTCCATGGCATTTCTTGGCAACTATTGATTCCAGAGCGTTTCTATGGTATTTTATCACAACTGAAAGTTTTGCAGTGTTTTATGGCATTCCATGGCAACTAGAAGTTCCAGTGTGTTCCATAAAATTACATGGCAACTAGTAGTTCCAGAGCTTTTCTATGGCATTCCATGGCAACTATTATTTGAGATGGGTTGCCATGATATTCCATTTCAACTAAAAGTTCTGCAGCATTTCATGATATTCAATGGCAACTAGAAATTCCATTGTGTTCCATGGCATTCCATGGAAACTAGATATTCCAGAAAGTTCCATATCATTACACGGTCACTAGTAGTTCCAATGCGTTTCTATGCCATTCCGTGGCAACTACTATTTGTGGTGTGTTTCCATGACATTCCATTGCATCTACAAGTTCCACAGCCTTCCACTACATTCCATGGAAACTAGAATTTCCAGAGCGTTCCTGAGCATTCCATGGCAACTAATATTTCTGGAGTGTTTCTATGGCACCACCTTGCAACTAGTATTTCCAGAGAGTTTCTATGACATTCCATGGCAACTAGAAGCTTCAGAGCGTTCCATAGCATTCCACGGCATCTAGAAGTTCCAGAGTGTTTCTCTGTCATTCCATGGCTACTAGGAGTTACGGAGGGTTCCATGGCATTTAACTGCAACTAGGATTTTCAGAGCGTTTCTATGGCATTTAACAGCAAGTATTACTTGCGATGTGTTTCCATGACATTCCATAGCATCTAGAAGTTCAAGAGCATACCATGGCATTGCATGGCAAATAGAAGTTCTGCACCGTTCTATGGAATGCCATGGCAACTATAGTTCCAGAACATTTCTAGGGCACTCCATGGCAACTAGGATTTCCAGAGCGTTCCACGGCATTCCATGGCACCTCCAATTTTGAGAGCGTTTCCATGGTAAACAACAGCAACTATTATTTGCGACATGTTTCCATGACATTAACATTGTCAACCCTGCTTCATTTCTTAGTGGGAAGACTGGAGAACCAGTGGACCACGACTGCCTCGAGACGATTGAGGCCACGTACTCTAGCCGCATCGACCTCAAAGATGCCCCCAAGGATGGGGTAGAGCACTGGTTCACAGATGGGAGCATCTACATCCTGGGCGGAAAACAGCATTCTGGGTATGCCACCACCACTGCTGAAAAGGTAATAGAATCTGGACCACTACCGGCTGACACTTCAGCGCAAAAGGCTGAGATCATAGCCCTCACTCAGGCCCTGGAGAGGGCCGAAGGAAAGGCTGTGAATATTTGGACTGATTCTAAATACGCCTTTGGAGTGGTACATGCCCATGGAGCAATTTGGAAGGAGTGAGGACTGTTGAACTCCCTAGGAAAGACTATCAAGCACGTGAAGGAAATTTTAAGACTTTTGAATGCAGTCCAACTTCCTGAAAAGGTGGCGATTATGCACATCAGGGCACACCAGAAAGTGAGCATCGAATTGGAAAGAGGAAACGAACTGGCGGACAGAGAGGCAAAACAGGCAGCTAAAGAAACGGTAAAGGTGGAGGGAGCACTAGTCCCAGACGGACAGATAACCCTAGAAGGTAAGCCAGAATACACTAAGGAGGATTGAAAGTTAATCACAGATTTGGAAGGAACATACAATGAGGATGGGTGGGCTGTAACATCACATGGGAAACTCATAGTCTCCTCTTACATGGTTTGGCCATTGGTCCGGGAGGAACACAAGAAGGGGCACTGGGGGGCGGAGGCATTACACAAATACCTTATCAGACACGTAACGGCTCGCAATTTATACACCACTGTCAAACAAGTGACTCAGTGTCCTGGGTTACAGTGTAAAATGTGCCAAAAGAAAAAAAAATATATTCTATTACCATCTTCAGGAGCTGTTGAGACCAGGTGGGGCGGTGCTCCCTGCCTCCCCCCTCTGGACTATCTCCTGTTACTGGGCACAACAATGCCTTATCGCCTGACCCATCGGTAACTCGCTCCTGGGCTATCTCCTGTTAATGGCCCATCAAGGAACTGCCTCACGACTCCCCATCCCATTGTGAGATGCTCCGCCCGGGGAGGGGGGGGGGAAGGAGCCAAGCAGTCCATGCCAAATAAAAATGGAGATTTTGAACACCCTAGCCGCCTTTCTTCCACTGGATTCCCAGAGGAGTTTTTCCCCCACTGGAGTTCCAGAGGACAAGAGCTACCTGCCGACCACTGGACCTTCGGAGGAAGACCAGACTCTTTTACCTGATTGCTGCTTCCACAGAACTACACCCATCACTTCAGGAGGACTGCAGCCAGCATCTTATCGGACTGCTACTGCCACCCTAACAGGGTGTCAGGTTGTTTTCCTGACTCTGTCAGTGTAAACCAGTGGGTTGTTTGTTTTTCCCTGCCTTGTGTTTTATATATATATATATTAGTAAAGAACTGTTATTCGTATTCCCCATATCTTTGCCTGAAGGCCCGTTAATTTCAAAATTATAATAATTTGGAGGGAAGGGGGTTGCACTTTCCATTTCAAGGGAGGCTCCTGCCTTCCTCCACAGACACCTGTCTTTTCAAACCAAGACACTCAGCAATGTGACCTTTGCCTCCAGACTAATCCAAAAATTGTCCTGAAACCAGAAATGGGCCAAATTGGGAAAGGGAATTGTCCGGGACAACATTGGCAAATTGATTTCACGGAACTTCCTAGAAAAGGAGGGTGTAAATACTTGCTTGTACTAACTGATACCTTTTCAGGCTGGCCAGAAGCCTTCCCGTGCAGAACAGCCAAAGCTCGAGAGGTGACCAAGGTGTTGCTACAAGAAATCATACCCAGGTTTGGAGTCCCAGCGGTGATGTCCTCAGATAGAGGGCCGCACTTTATGTCCAAAACAGTGCAACAAATAAGCCACCATCTAGGGACAGACTGGCAACTACACACTCCATACTGGCCACAATCCAGTGGCCAGGTGGATGTGATAGGTAGAGACACGGACAATTTAAAGTGTCAAAATCCAATGCGAATTTTATTATATTAGCAAGCGAACAAGAGCAAAGGCAGCGCTGGGCGGCCGGGGAGTCTGCGCTCCGCCAACGGCTCGCAACTTCCCGCCTCGTGTAAGCACATTATATACAGCCTCATTTCCTGCATTCATGATGTCGCAATCAGGTCGATACTCTGCGCATGTTCCTTCTGTTGCTGGGGGGTCTTTCTCTGCCTCCTGGTGATGGTAAGGATGAAGGCTGAAGGTCTTCCTCGTTGCCCTGTGGGTGGACTTATGCAAGAATGTGACTACTCAACCCCCTCAGCTACGGGTCCTGTTGACTTATGCAAGAATGTCCTTCGGTTGGGCTATCAAGCCTTGCAGGCACATAAATCTTCCATCCATACCTTCCCATACAGGTTTAATGAACAAAGCACAATATGTTACTTATTACAATCCCCCCTTTTTCTTTTGTCCATTATTTTGTTCATTGAACCGTTGTAGCTCTTGAGCACTCAAGACAAGGGTTTCTGCTAAATCAGGCTCATCGGGTACCAATTTGTACTTCGCTCGAACAAGCATCAGGTGAGCGGCTTCTAAACAGTTCTTAACTATCGCGATAACTTTATTAAAAATACAAGGTCCGAATGCAAGCGCTAAAGTGAGCAGTATTAATGGTCCCGCCAATGTTGACAATAAAGTAGTAAGCCAAGGAGAATGGTTAAATCATGATTCAGGGTTCGTCCCATTTACATGCTTGGCCTTAGATGTAATTCCCACAGCCTCGTAAAAGGGCGGTCTAATGCCATAACACAGCCAACAGGAGCTGGTCATTTGTGGGTTAGTTTTATTCAATATTTGGTAGCTTGCTTGCATCACTTTCCATAAGGTATTCCCTCCTAAATCTTCTTCCGGGATAGTTATACTAGAGTGAGTATTCTTACTAGTAAACTGGGTGTCATTGCTAATTTCAGTATCATTTGTAGGTCCCAGAGTTTGTTCGTGTGCGAGTACGGAATTTGGTCCAATTGGTTCAGGATCATTTGGAATGGCCTCCTTTTTATCAGTCCCCCTCTACCCGTTCCTGACTCCCAATAACGAATTCCCCAAGTCTTTCCAGTTACCCACCCTGAGTCATTGGGCTGCGTGATATTTATAAAGATAACATGGGGACTCCAATCGGAAACTTACAATTTCCTCCGGACGCGGAGGGAGATCCCCGGTAAACAGGGTTGTATCGGTACCAGTTGGCACAATGTGGGGGTGAAACTGGGAGACCCGGGAGCAGTTACTGTTTGCACTATGGCTTGATCTTCCCATCTGGATAATGTCCATTTAAAAGGTTGGTGTGCATATGGCTCACAGACAGGGACGCATAATACTACCCAGATTGCCCTTATAAATACGTATCGGGAAAAGTGGTGGGTTTTGTAATATACCAATTGCTTATTCCTACCCCAATTTGATACCCGTACCCGATTTTTGTCGTTTGTACTCCAGGGCTTCGCCTTTTTGCTACCATCCTTGAGGCAGGATCTCAAGCACTGCTTTGCAGTCCCAATCGTTGGGTTTGTTCCTCCACAGTTTTTTTACTCCTCTGCCTCGCTCGTCGACTCGGTTGCTTCGAGCCACGAGGGGTACCATCTTCTCGGCAGCAGGGGTATTCTTCAGGAGGGCTAGTGCTTACTTTAGCAGCTTGCCTCAGGATGTACGAATTCCAGTTGGTATCTTTAACTTGGGGTGCGTTGCACTTCACCCCTTTCAGGAACTTCCGGCACTGCCCTCTTACTATTTCAACGACAAAAGGAATCAGTTCGTTCGAATGGTAACGATAATTTTCGGGCCGGATTCCCTTAGCAAATATCTCCCACCATTCCCTTGATTCGGGAATAATCTCTCCCTGTGATTCTTTTAATTTTAGTGCCAATTCTGTAAGTTCTCTTTCTCACTCCCAGCAGATTTGGCAGACGCCCCTTGGGGGTCTTCCGTTTCGGCAATGGGCCCACTACCGTTCCCGACACACCTTACACACAAAGCACACAAATGGGTAACAGTTAATATACCACACTTGATTTCAGCATCTACATGCCCATCTTCAGTCAGAATTGGATTCTCACTATATTCAATTTTAAAGGTGTTCATTCAGGTCCTTTGAAATTTTATTTTTAGGTCCCCGGGTACACTGGTCACTTGCCACTGTTGATTCTTTACGGGCCCTTTGATTTGGCTGGCGTGAGTTCACCCTCTTTTAGCTGTTCGTATGGAGGTTTCTGTAGTAAGTAAAACAGGATAAGGCCCTTCCCACTATGGGGTTAGTAAGGTCTCTTTACTTTTAGGTCCCAGCTGGCTGAGTATTTGCCACAACTGGGAACCTTGCAAGTGTTCTTTTGTTAATTTCCCGTAGGTCATGGACTAATCTATAGGACCCATCAGTTTTCTTTATGGGTAAGATGGGTGTATTGAAGGGAGACATGCATGGTTCCAGTAGCTTTGGTTTAATTAATCTTTCAATCTCTGGTTTCAACCCCATCCTGCCTTCTCGTGAGATTGGGTATTGTTTTATTTTTATTGGAATTTCCGGATCCCTGGTAGTTACAGTGAAGGGTGGGATATTAAATTTGCCCACTGTCTCCGGAGTGTACCAAACCTCGGGGTTAATTTTTACTTCATCCTCACTTCTAAGGGGACATAATTTTACTTGTAACTCATTATTTTTAACTTCCAAATTAATGTCCAGTGTGATGATTATATTTTGTCCCAGTAGGTTATAATCTGCTTCTGGGACCAACAATAGGGATCCCACCCCAAATTTAGATTTTGTTTCAAAAAGAATGTCTTTTATTACTGGAACCCCAAAAGGCTCTCCTTTTGCTCCAATTACTTGCATTGTCTCCAGGGACAAGTGACATCCCCGGGGTAACTCTTGTACTGTGGACCTCTCGGCCCCGGAGTCCACAAGGAACTCGATTTCCTGTTGCTGGGGACCTATTTTAATTTTTATCAAGGGCTCGGTTTTATGTCTAGCCCCCAGCAAATAGAGCCCCTGACACCCCTAATCCTCCTTGAATATTTTCTCATCCTGCAGCCGCTTTCTGCATTCCCTTCTCATATGACCCTTCCTCCCACAATAATAACACTCCACGTCCTTTCTCCTTGTTCCTTCCACCCCAGGTCTTGTGTCCGTCTTGTAATCCCACCCCCACGCTGTCCTTCCCGAGCCACTGCTACCATCAACCTTGCCTGCTTCTTAAACCTCTCGTCTTCCCTTCTGACAAACACCTTCTGTGCCTCCCTCAATAACTCATCCAAACCTCTGTTCTGCCAATCATCTATCTTCTCAGTTTTTCTTTTAATATCTTCCCATGCGTTTGCTACAAATTGCATTTTCAGCAGGGCCTGCCCCTCCTGAGTGTCTACATTCAGACTGGAATACATTTGGAGACTCTTTCGTAGTCTCTCTAACCATTTAGTGGGCGACTCATCTGCTTCTTGATATTCCTTGAAAGCTTTATTAATTCTTCCTCTCTATTCTTCCTCCCTTGGTAGCCACCCCCCTTTTCTTTTAAAGGGTATAAATTTACCCTAGTGTCGGCCACCATCCACAGACTGGCATATTCACTTTCTTCCAAATTAAATGGTTCCTTTGAGTTAACATAAATGTTTAGCGCCTGACATATCCAATCCTCAAATGATCCAAAAACAGGCCAATGCAGATGGTCTCCTCGAATCTGTTTTCCGCCCCAGACCTCTATGCAATAATGGATCATTTTTACCTTATCCTTTCCCTGCCTAGAGGGAAAGTTATCCCAGTGTTTCAACATCAGCCCTAGGGGACTATCGGGCGGTATTTGGGGCAATTTCACATGGGGCCCCTCTCCCATGGGCTCAAAGGGTTTGCTTTTCCTTTGTCCCATCTTCTGAGGCACTCACACACACACACCAACTGCTCCCCTCGTTTGTGGCTCGCTCCCTCGCGGGCTACGAGAAACGCACTACTAGAGGGTCCGCACTCACTTCGCCCTGGCAGGACGTCTCATACACCGTGCCCCAGGCTACCCAACCCAAACCGAAGGGATTCCCGGCCTATACTCACGCGTCCTGCGTCTTCGTTCGGAGCTTTGTGCACAAAGATTACAGGGTTACCGGTTCTCCTTTGCTCAGTGTTCAATTTAGGTTCGTCGGTCGAGACAGAAGCGACCTGAGAGCTGCAGGGGCCGCCAGATGGTGGGGCGCCTCCCCAATGCAGCTGCAGGCCACAATCTAGTCGCGATCCGAGTCACGGCACCAAATTGTGATAGGTAGAGACACGGACAATTTAAAGTGTCAAAATCCAATGCGAATTTTATTATATTAGCAAGCGAACAAGAGCAAAGGCAGCGCTGGGCGGCCGGGGAGTCTGCGCTCCGCCAACGGCTCGCAACTTCCCGCCTCGTGTAAGCACATTATATACAGTCTCATTTCCTGTATTCGTGATGTCGCAATCAGGTCGATACTCTGCGCATGTGCCTTCTGTTGCTGGGGGGTCTTTCTCTGCCTCCTGGTGGTCGTAAGGATGAAGGCTGAAGGTCTTCCTCGTTGCCCTGTGGGTGAACTTATGCAAGAATGTGACTACTCAACCCCCTCAGCTACGGGTCCTGTTGACTTATTGCAAGAATGTCCTTCGGTTGGGCTATCAAGCCTTGCGGGCACATAAATCTTCCATCCATACCTTCCCATACAGGTTTAATGAACAAAGCACAATATGTTACTTATTACAGTGGAGAAAATGAATCACCTGATTAAACAACAGATTGTTAAATTAGGACAAGAAACCAATTTGGCCTGGCCACAATCTCTACCCCTAGCAATGCTACGGATACGAACTAGACCCCGAGCTAAGGAAGGGCTAAACCCATTTGAAATTCTATATGGACGACCCTATGGGGTACAAAAGGGAACCTCTTCACAAAGTGGTGAAGAACTGATGACTTCCTATATGGTGGCATTAGGGAAACAGCTTTGTAAAACTGGGAAACGGCTGTTTGGAACCCGATGCAGGGGTTTGGATGGGCCAGTGCCTAACATACAGCCTGGAGACTATGGGTGTGTTAAGTTTCTTACAGAGAAAACTTTGGAGCCACAGTGGGAAGGACCATATCAAGTGCTTCTCACCTCTTTCATGGCAATTAGGCTCAGGGAACAAAGCGCCTGGATTCACTACACCTGTGTGAAGAAAGCACCTCCTGGGATTTTTCTAAGCTGTGGGAAAAGCTAACCTCTTGGTTGTCAAATCTAACATGGTTAAAGCAATTGTTTGTCACAATGATAACAATTATCCTTTTGTTTATAGTCCTTTGTATAACAGTCTGATGTAGTTTATGGTATTTTCAAAAGACAGGGGATTCCTACAATGAATTGAAAAAGAACCAATTACGAAGGAAGGTTGAGACTAATAAGTATTTTTAAAATCTTAGATAGAGGAACATTATGTTCGGCTGTAGTAAAAGAATTCACTTAACAGAAAAGGGGGGAATTGCTAGGGGGCCATATAGAAAATATATTTTATAACCAAAGATATATCGAAAATATTAATAGGGAGCTACATAGAAAAAGCTAAAACTATTAAAACTTACTTCCCAGAACTAACATACAGGCAAGTAAGCAATTAGTCACTAACCCCTGCAAATTGCTTGAGAAAGAAGCTGATAAGGGAAACAGAAAGGACAGAAACAAGGACATAATTCATGGTTCAAAAGCGTCTGTCCCGGGTTACAGTGTAAAATGTGCCAAAAGGAAAAAAAAAATATTCTATTACCATCTTCAGGAGCTGTTGAGACCAGGTGGGGCGGTGCTCTCTGCCTCCCCCCTCTGGACTATCTCCTGTTACTGGGCACAACAATGCCTTATCGCCTGACCCATCGGTAACTCGCTCCTGGGCTATCTCCTGTTAATGGCCCATCAAGGAACTGCCTCACGACTCCCCATCCCATGGTGAGATGCTCCGCCCGGGGAGGGGGGGGGGGAAGGAGCCAAGCAGTCCATGCCAAATAAAAATGGAGATTTTGAACACCCTAGCCGCCTTTCTTCCACTGGATTCCCAGAGGAGCTTTTCCCCCCACTGCAGTTCCAGAGGACAAGAGCTACCTACCTACCACTGGACCTTCGGAGGAAGACCAGACTCTTTTACCTGATTGCTGCTTCCACAGAACTACATCCATCACTTCAGGAGGACTGCAGCCAGCATCTTATCGGACTGCTACTGCCACCCTAACAGGGTGTCAGGTTGTTTTCCTGACTCTGTCAGTGTAAACCAGTGGGTTGTTTGTTTTTCCCTGCCTTGTGTTTTATATATATATATATTAGTAAAGAACTGTTATTCGTATTCCCCATATCTTTGCCTGAAGGCCCGTTAATTTCAAAATTATAATAATTTGGAGGGAAGGGGGTTGCACTTTCCATTTCAAGGGAGGCTCCTGCCTTCCTCCACAGACACCTGTCTTTTCAAACCAAGACAGCGTCAAAGGCAGGAGGAGCTAAGGGCTAAGGAGGGCTCGCTAACATCCATCTCTAAACAGGAACAAAGAGGCGATAGCCAGGTGTGCACATAAGGACAGACCAGGCTGAAACTGGTCTGGGACTGCAAGCTCAGCCAAATTAGAGATTCCAGGGGAGAGGTGAGGAGTACACAGCGAGGAAGACCTACGGCCTTCATCCTTGAAGACCCCTGCCCACGACCACCAGGAGGAACTGCGCAAGTGCCACGAGGAGGAGCCCGAGGCGGAGATTATGGAAATGGAGTGACCAGAAGGAACTGCCTTTTCGGGGATAGATCATGAATATGTACAGGCGTTTCGAAATAGGTGATGTTTTAACTGTATAAATCCTGGACAAGCGGCCACGGTGGGTATGCCCGCGTGTGGTGGAACGATCCCCCGTGCATCTGCGCGCAATAAACACACCTACTGTGTAACCTTGCAGGTTGTAGAGTCTTTTCCGCACGTCATGGGTCACTTTCCTTATTATCATTTTAAAAAAACCAAACCCAAACAGGACTTGCTTATTGATGATCATGAAAGGGACTTAGCCCGGCATTGGCTACGAGCTGCCGTTCAGGACTGCCAGGAACTGCCCCCCCCTCCCCCAAGCCCCTCCCAGCTGTGAGTGAGCGCAGGTCTCACTACTGCAAGCTGGGGTGCCCCTGGGGTAACAATGCACGGGCCCAGTGAGGGCAGAGCTCGCTTGCCCTGAGGAGGAGCGGGGGGACAAGGGGAAGGAAGCCAGTGCCTTCTGCCGGGCGAGAGGGTGGCATTTCCCAGCACCCACTGCACTGGAGAGCTGGAGCAGACACTGGCAGCAGCACTGAGCTTGCAGGTACTGCAGGAGTTCAGAAGACAGGTCAGCTTCAAAGTGCCTGTGAGGTGAGCTGAGCTGTGCTGATGGCTGTGCTTCCTCCCCCGTTGCTGAGAAGCTCGGAGCATGAACCTGTCCCCCCGTCTCCCCTGTCTTGGCTCATGTACATAGAAGAGCAGTTGGCAGAGCAGACTTTGGGGGCTGCTAATGCTGCTGCCTCTGAACTCCGAGGGGGAGAGAAAATCAGATGAGGAGGGAAGAATGGCCTGAGGCGAACTGCAGAGGAAGTCAAGCACCAAGTAAACCGACAGCCGCACTCTTAAAGCCAGCCCTCTGCTGTGTTTCACCACAGCAGGGATTCCAACAGCACAACCTTTTACCTTGAAGATTCTTTTTTCTTAGATGACTAAAATAAGGTAATCTACCCCAGCTGTTTGATGGATTTTTCACTGACAGCTGAGGATTTGAAACCCTCCTCTAAACTACAGAGCACTGAACTAATAAACTGCTGCTTGAAAGTGGAAATGGGAAAAAGATTAGAAAAGGCTCCGATCGATTAACACTGTGTTGTAGCGCGGTGCTCGACTGCCTTGAGTCATCCATGCCAAGGTGTGAGGCAATGGATGAAGGTTCACAAAGCCTGAATGCTGCCTACAGCAAGGAATCACAGAACTAATTCAGCTCTTTACAAGGTGCTTGTGCCTGGGGCAGCGACAGCCCCAGCCGAGCGCTCGCTTGGGGGGGGGGGTCAGGAGTTTGGGGAGCACAAGGGGGACCCAGCATTCCCATGTCCTGGAGGTACCTACAAACCGGACAGAGCAGCCGCTCAGAACGGGGATTTATTCCCACCCCACGCAGCCAGCACTCCGCCAGAGTGCAGTACAGCTCGGGATCAGCTGGGAATATCACACTCCGCGGCTTGGCCCAAGAATGCCCAAGTTTCACCATCGATCCTTTCGGCACGATGACCCCACTCACAGAGGGGGAACCGGCCCGCGCCCGGTGCCCCGACCCTGCAACCACTCACCGACGGGCGAGGGCTTGCTCACGGACAGAATCCGTGGGGTCTCCACTCACCCAAGGCCCCCGGGGGGTGAGGGCCCTCAGCCCCGGGCAGCGTCCTCGGGCACGTCCCAGCCCCCGGGAGAGTCCCTGGCCGCAGACCCGCTGCTCCCCGGAGGCCCGGAGTGGCTCCCAGCACCTCTTGGTTGGGCTCCGGCTGCGCCCCCTTGGCTCGGGCTGGGGTCAGCTCTCATGTGCTGGGGCCAAGTGCCAAAACCGTGAGGTAAACGCCATGATGAGATCTTACCGGCTGAACTCCGATCGTTGTCTTTGGCAAGTCCCTGTCAATGTTGGCTCTTTGCCAGGGCGGGTGCATCTGCCACAACCCACCCATGACCACAGCCGTTACTCAACTGGTTTCCTGGGAGCGGTCGTGCAGCCACCTCTTGCCTCCAGCGTTAAAAGCGAGCGTGACCTCGGGGAGCTTTCGTGCTCGCTGTGGATCGTCATTCCTCAATTATCCTTCTGTCCAACACGGACAGAACAGGTTTCAAGGGGGTGCACTCTACCGTTAACAGGTTTCAGTACTGCACGCCTACTCTGGCTTATTACAATACAAATTACAATAATCATAACTGCAGTCACCTATTAAAATCCAAACATTCCAAAACTTTCCCCGACCCATTAGTCCCTGGTACAGCAACAACTGCCTCCCAGCCTTTTGCCACTTTCTTCATTTCGTTGGTCTGATCCTGAGGTGGCATCGACACATCTCGGATGTGGATGCAGCCCTATTCCACACACTCCTTCTCCTTTGGTCACACAGCATTGTGTTCCACTGAGCACCACACTCGGCTGTTGCCCTGGGAATGTTGAAACGCAAGGTAGTGCCATTCCAGTCCCCACCCCACGGTGTCATGAGCAGGTAGGAAGGAATAAGTTCATCGCTCAGGTGAATCCCACTGGCATTTTTGCCACCACATGGTCATCCAGGTCCTGGTTGTCACCATGGCCAGCAGGGACACCAGGGCAATCGCTGTCCCTGTAAGACAACACGGCTGGCCTCAGCTTGGAAACTGGGCTTCAGGGTTAGAAGTCAGGGATTATCCACCGGCACTAATACGGTGGATTTCCCACTCCCATCCAGGGCTTCCCAGGCAAATATGCCTCTGGGTTTCGCCAGGGTCATGGGCACAATGCCGAGGGAGGGCAGCCTCACCATTACAGGTTGGCCCACGTATGTCCACAGTGTCCCTTTTATCATCTGGTACAGGGGCGATGCCCATTAATGGTCCCATAGGACAAAACGCTCAAATTTTGGGGTTTCCATGACGTCCCCAGCGGTTCTCGTCAATAAAGACCGCCTGTGGTGGCTGTACATCCCAGTTACAGTGTCAGACATCGGCACATCTTTCAATCAAACCACGGGTTCATTCGACTGCATGGTCAGCCTGAGTATGAGACCGTGGATGAACACCCACCTGATGCCCTTCCCTCGAGCCCAGTGCTGCACCGCTGTGGCCATAAAGTGTGGCCCATTGTCACTTCGGATGCACTCAGGAGTGGGTAAAATACTAAACCACTTTCTCTGTGCTTGCCCTGCCTGGTCTCCAGAGGCAGTTCTACAGCTGTAGCCATGGTCAGTCCACACACCACCTCCACTGCTACCAAGAGAGATCCCTTTCCATGCGATGGCTGCAAAGGACCAGTACAACCACCTCTTCTCTTACAGGAATCATAAAAACCAGGTCCTTACCACCCAAAGCGGGCACCCACGAACAGGCGGCTGCCTGTATTGCTGTTACCACTGAGGGTACCCTCGGGATGGAGCTGTCAGGGACGGGCTATTACCGGTCAGTTTGCTATAACCGTTAATTAAACACCACCATCCATCAGGCTTACGGACTGGCCGGACTGGAGCGTTACGGGGTGAATGGGTGCAGCTTATGGTCTGTCTCTTCTCCAGGTCGCCAGTCCCTTTGGTGATGCCCTGCTTGGCTGCGGCTGGCAGCGGGCCCTGAGCCGTGCCGGGCACGTTCGATTGCGGCAGCGCAGGAGCGAGCTGCAGGGGCCTGATCCACCCCCAGCTCCCGAAACCCCAATGCTGAGAAAAAATGTGGATTAGAAGGAGAAATGTTAATGCCACGTGTGGAGGAAAAGGAGAAAAAGGAAAAGAAACATCTGCCTGGATGTTGGGGGGTGACAAACAAGAGGATGGGCAGTTGCGAGTCCCTTCTTCCCCTCCCCCGTGTGACCCCGGTCCAAAGGGGAAGAGAGGCAGGAAAAACCAGACAGAGCAGAAAGGACAGAGAAGAAATGGGGAGTTCGGGACTGTTTCAAGCGGCACTAGAGGGCACTCACCCCCCCCCCCGCCACACACACAGGTGCCGCTGAGCCAGGCTGTCGGGGTGGATGCTGCGGCATCTTTGTTTCTCCCATCCCTGCACCCCCAAAATCTGGTTATATTCCCACCTGCACCCCCAAGTCCAGTTAAATCCCCCACCCTGCACCCCTAAATATGGTTAATTCCACAACTTGCACCCCCAAACCAGGGTGTATCTCTCATCCTGCACCCCCACATCCATGGGTGCCTTGGTGCTGGGGGACCACCCAGGCAGGGTGAGACACAAAAGATGACGCGGAGGCCACGGCCTCGCAGGACGCAGCGTTTATTGTTGGCAGGGGAAACTGAGGCACGGGGACGTGGACAGACCTGTGTCCCACCCCCTGCCACCCCAGCCCGGGGGATGCACCCGTGCCTCAGCAGGCAGGGCCACTGCCCCCCTTGGGTTAAATAGCTTAAAAAACAACCAACCAAACCAAAACAAGCCCAAACAAAAAAAAAAAAAAAAAAAAAAGGGAGATTTTAAGGGAAATAAAAGGGTGAGAAGCCCCAGAGCTCAGTGGGGACCAAGGCCGGGGCTCCCAGGAGCCTCGCAGGGGAAACTGAGGCACACGGCGGTGTCACGGCCAGCACCCCACGGGATGCGGCACCACACCTTCCCTGAGAGCTTGTTTAGTGTTAAACTGGGGAGACCGGAGGCTGCTGGCTGGACCTCCTCAGAATTAGCCCTTGGGGTGGGGTCTGCCCCACGGTCAAGGGGAAACTGAGGCACGGGGTGGGAGGAAAAGTCAGTCCTTCATCCCTGCAAATGGGACCCTACTTTGCTGTCAGCAGGGGAAACTGAGGCATGGACTCATCCTCCACCTCTCCAAGGTGCCCCAAACCAGCTCCCAACTGGAGAAACTGAGGCACGGACCCACTGGTGCTCCCCCCCCAAAACTCCAGCCCTGCTCAGCAGGGGAAACCAAGTCACGGATCCACCTCCCCCTCACCTCCCCGCCCCCTCCCCCAACAACTCCAGCAGCCCCACTTCTCCCAGTCGCGCCTTGGAGTGCTCCCCCCAGCCCCGGCTGGTTTTGGGGCTCGGGTGGGGGTGACCCCTCGCCGCGGAGGGCCGGGCCGGCGGCTGCCACTCGCTGTAACGCCCCCGCCCGCCCCCCGAACACCCGCGGCCCGGCCGCGTTGGTCGGGGGCAGGTTCGGGCCGCGGAGGCGAGCGGAGAGGCGGGGCGGGGGCCGCAGAAGGGGCGGTGCCGGCGGCGGGGGCGGTGGTCGCGGCAGAGGGTCTGGGCAGGGCGGGGCAGGGCCCGCACCGGGCGCTCGGGGGCGGCTTCTTCGCCCCGCGACGGCCCGCGGCCACCTCCGCGCGTGCCAGGCGCCGCCGGAGGGCACCGGCGGGACCGGGGTGGGGCGGGGGGGGCTGGTGGTTGCCCCCCCAGGCGCGGTTTCTCCTCCCACATGAGCGGGGGGCAAGTGCCAAACGGGCTACTGAGCCCTGCGATCAGGCTTTTGTAGCCGAGGCCGGTTGGTGGGGGGTTGGCCGCGCTGGGATGACCTGATCTCCGCCACACTTTGGCAACCCCTGGCCGCTGCCGGGGCTTTTCAGGGCAGGGCCACGAGCCACAGCGGGGGATCGGTGAAACCCCCCACTTGATCGCTCTTCCCTTCCGACCAAAGCTCCGGTCATACCGCCGTGTGGGGGGCTGCTCCAGGCGCAGTGATTTGCCACAGGAGAGTAAAATCATTTTGGACGTTGATACAACGGGGAGGAGTCGGTGCAGCTCGGCAGTCAGGAGCGCTGACCAGGATGATGCTGGACTCCCAGTTCATGGGGAGCGTGTGAGCAACCACGCTCAGCTCAGTGTGGGCACTTGCATCATTTAAAGGTCAGGCTCGCTGAAACACTTCCCTGAACCGAAGCCGCACTGGGTTGTGCCCTAAAAACCCCCGGGACCGCCCAGCTGCACCAACCCCAGGCTTCTCCACCGGCGCGCTGTTCCTTGCAGGCTGGCCCGCTCCTGCCAGCGCAAGCCCCGATCCCTGCTGGCTCCTCGGGACGAGGCGGGTCACCCCGCTGCCGCCAGCAGCACCTGCCCCAGCAGTGGGGCCGTGTGCCCAAACCTGGTGTTTCCCTGGCCATGGAAGTGCAGCTGGAGTGAGGGCCGAGGGCCAGCGGGGACTGCCAGCGCTCACGACACCCCTCTCGTCCGAAGGGTCGTTGCTGGAGCAGTGCTGAGGGACAGGCTCTACTTAGACCATGCACAAGGTGTATTTATTTTTAATCAACTTCCTTGCTGACAGGTGCACACTTCAGTGAGAAAAGATCATTAAACAGCTTTCTGTACCACGGAAGTCTAACCATGCAAAAGAAAGATTATTCTGTTTTTCCCGGAAGAAAACATAAACTCCGAAAACAAGTCTCAGCACTGAAAGCAAATTATTAATTTAATAGCACTGTAAAACCAGATCACAAAACCACACATGCAAGACATACGATTAGGATGTCTAACTTGGAGCCTCTTTCCCTTGAGAATCAAGACAAAACCGATTTCACAAGAACGGATGGGTTATTTCTGTTACAGCAGCAGTATTTGGACAAGGCAGGTGTTACCATTCTTACAGCTAGAAAAGCAGTGCCCTTCAGGCTTGACAGCTCCCCACTACTGTTAAGGCCAGAGGACAAGTTCATAGAAACCTCTAAACTGGGCATTACAAGAATTAAAACCCCTCAGATGTGTGATTTTCCCCCTATGCCTATGCAGAAGAATCAAAGCCCAGACAACGACCATCAGAAACAGCAACCGCATTAAACAAGACTTCGTGAGGAATTTGTGAAGTAAAATTTTTCATCTTTTTTTTTTTTTCTTTTTTCTTTTGGCAGTATACAAAGAGCCAAACCAAACCAAACCCCAACAGACTTATTTTGAGACCTGACTCTAAGATCTTAAAGTAAAATCAATTATTTTTTCCATTCTCTGTTTTTTTCTTCTTTATTTTAATTTTGCAAGCAAAGGCCTGTAACGTTACACGAACAATCCCTTTTCGATGTGACATCACGTGGCTATGTACTTCCCAGACTAATGCTCAGGAGCAACCACAGCTCAAACATCACACTGGGGTTTTGTTGGGTTGGTTTGTTTTCAAAAACATTTTATATTCCTCTCCGGTAAGAAAACAACAACAACTTGCCTGGGGTCCTGTGATCAAAACCCCCAAAATTCTGCCAGTGACACAGGGCTCGGAGACAGGTATTCATCTGATGGCTGTTCCTGTCTCTTCCCTCGTCACTCCCTGCAACTGGAAGGAAAGGAGAACACTACTTGTTTCCTGATCCCTTCACCACTCCTCCCAAGACCCTGAAGCCTCTCTTGATTGCCCTTGGACTTCTGGTTACAACTTCATCGCTGCCTACCTGGAAAATCAATCCCGGATAATGTACAGGGTACTAACGGATAGGCACACCCTAGGCCATCCCCCCTGCCCCCAAATACTTATAGTCACGCGAATTGGTGGGGTGAATTTCTGTTAGGCCATGAGGCTGAATTTAAAGCAATCACTTAGACGTAAAATACAACTGTAACAGGCAGAAAATGTTCACCTCACTCTACAATGTTCCAGTAATTTAACCTTTGAAAGACAAGGAAGAGATAAATCACCATTGTTCCAGCAAGTGAAAATCCAATGACCTATTTTCTGATGATACAAGGTAAGCACCAGACTGCAGTACTGTAATTCTTAAAGTTATCTTTTCAGGGAAACGGTCAGTATTTCTCCGCCCTCACTGAAGAGGGTATTTCAAGCAAGAGTTCATGCAGACAGCTGCAGTGCACAACCGTCTGCATCAACAACTCAGCAGCCTTTTGCCACCTTACCCACTGTTTTCTATCACCTAAAACTGTTAGCTGTCCCGCCCTTTTCACCAGCAGGGCGGGACTGCAACATTTCCTGACTGCAACAGATCCAAGATGTTCACAAAACGTACCTCCTCAGGGGACACCACATGGGTGACTCTGACAGGAAAGGGATCTCCTGGAACAGGTAGCGGTGGCAACAGGTACGAAGGCAAACCAGGAACGTCTTCTTCGAGTAGCTCCTAGACCAAGAGAGGTTTTGGTCAGGCATCATGTTTAGTAACAAAATGGAAACTAGCTTTGGTATGATTCCTGGCACAAAGGAGTTATCTGAGAATGTAACCAGCATGTCTTTGATGAAAAAGATATTAATCAACATTTCCAACAAAAACTTAAGCTAAAAGATAACAGAAGAGAACTAGTTAACTAACACTTTTAAAATAGAAAGCATCTATCTTTGAAATGGTCCTAACACACTGACTTGCTAACTTGGCTGCTGTTAATTCAAAAGTGCACTGAATATGGCATTCCCTTTAAAGAAAGAAAATATTTAGAAAGAAAAACGAAGATAACAGCAATTTATTGGCATGGATTAACCCGAATGCCGTGCCCAAGGCTACTGCAGTTTGCCAGAGCAAGCTATCCCTTACGAGAAAGGCAAAGGATAATTTGACTCCTTAGCCGCCAGCATCATCCCACGTTCAAAACAGATCACAGACTTTGCAGGGTACAGATACCCATTGTCTGGGCAGCACAGCACGCTCCGGTCTGTCGTCTTCTAGACCCTCATATTGTACAGGTTCAGCTCTATGTGCCGTGCGCTCACTTGGCTCAGGACAAAATCAACTTGGCACATTCCATTATGCCTTTAAAGTAAGGATGGATAGCACATAGCTCAGCTGGACCATAGTTCCGGGGTACAGCTCCTGTCCTCTCTCGTACTTTAATGTCATACGTAACAAAAGGCACAATTTCTCTGAAATAATTTATTTTTCACACATCTACTTCCGCCCAAAACAAAAAGTGGAAGCAATCAGATACCGATAACTGCAAAATAAAACAGCTTAAAAAACCCAACAAACCCATCTTGATAAATACCGGTAAAGAAAGGACATCTAACTAGATCACAGACACACACAAAGTGCCAGATTTCTGCCAAACCACCAGGAATATTGTGACGGGCCACCTGACTGCACCTGGCTCTGAAGATTCCTCTGAAATTCCTGCTTGTTCCCAACAGAGCACTGCACATCGCCCAGCCGGGCACCTTGGTCACCTCTCGTGCGCGTCTTTGAAAGAAAAACTGCCCTCGCAGCTCTGCTGTTGTGTTACCAGCCCTTCCTCGCTGCCAGCAGGGTGCTTACTGCCAGATCTGCCACACCGGGGCGTGGACAGCCCAGTTGCAAACACTGACCCTAAAAAGGTGTCCTGCCAAGACCTCTCAAGGAGCTACCCGTTTCAAACGGCTGTCCCTCTGCCTTTCCGCCTTTGTGCCTGTTCTTGAAACACCAGAAAAGGCCTCACATTCCTTAATGCATCTTTGAAGCCACAGCCAAAACCCTGAATGTTTAATAGATAATTCACACATCACCTAACACTGCACACTTAATAAGGCAACACAGGAGCACTTTTCAGCACGAGGAATTCAATCCAAAGAAAGCAAAGGGCAGGCTGCAGGGCAGCGTGTCACCTCGTACCTCCTTCACCACACGCAAAGCTTTGGCCATGAGCAGCCTGCATGAGCCCAGCCAGTAGGCTGAGGCATTAAAGACGTCTTTAGGGTGAGGAAGATCGAAGTGACAGTCCGGCAAGTCTCAGATTCTGTACTTCCCCGACACAGACAGGGTACCGTAGACTTCCCTCTCCTGTTGACAAAAGGAAAGCAGAAAGGGCTTTCTACCCAGGTGTTTGCAGAACGCCTTTCCACTGGACTTGTTGCGAACATCAGCCACAGAACAGGTCTTCTTGGTGTCACAGATGGCGGGACCCACGACCCACACAGCTGGCCTTCAGCATACGGCCACAGTCACGTGACAGCCCCGTCCTTCATCCAGGCCTGGCCTGATAAATTTCTAACAAGGAAACGACAGCTCAGGGGATCGGGCAGGTCTTTCAGTCGTACAGATCACCGGTTCCAGAGGGAATTAACTGCCTGTGTAAAAGTGGGGAACAGGGACAGGAGGAATAAGCCTTCCTGCAAGCCGCAGGGCCCAACCACCTCGCAGTCCCAGTGCTGGGATCTGCAACGCTGCCGGCAGTGCTGCAACACCAACTGCAGCATCTGCTCTCCTACCGTGGAAGCCCACGTGGAATCAGAGGAGAAGGAACCAGCCCTTCGCACGCTGCTGCTTCTGCCTAAAGGGTTCTCCCTCTGCCTGAGGAGACGCTGGTCCCTCCTAGAACGGCTGGTGGCTGAACAGCTCCTGGTGAGGCTGGAAGCGCTCAGACGACTACAAGTCAGTCCCATCACAAACGGCTGTGCGTCAAGTCTGTTCAGCACGGCCTTGGCTGTCATTCAGAAGGCAGGGGCTCACTGAATGAACGTGCCCAGGGTGTCAACAGCAGTTTGAAGCGCAGCTCTCCTCCGACCCGAGCTGACAGACTGTTCCAAAAGCCAGCATTGCCATTTCCAGGGGCAGATTACAAGGGACCAGGCTGGCCAAGGGCTCGCTCAGATCATGAGCTTAAAACCTGCAGGCCTCAAGTACCTCCCTACGGAGGGGCTGACAAGCAGTGTGGTTAAATACAAAAACAGGCCGTAGGAGGAACTGGGGACTTATTTTGGCTCAGACACTTGGAAAGGGTTTGTCATCAACTGCTGTAGAAAAAGTAATTCTAGAAATGACGGTTAGTTAAACCTCAGCTCAGAACAAAGAGATTAAAAACTCGTCTGTCAAATGAAGCAAGGTCACAGTCCCCCAGGCCTGAATCTAGGAGCACAAGGCAGCACCTGTACTTACGCGTATGCACACGAAGACACGTTCACGTGCACACATTCACCCAGAACGAGACTCGCTGCCGTGAGCTCACCACGCCTGGGGTTCTGGGGTGCTCTCCAACATCCTACTGCCTGCCAGGGAATCTCCTGGCTAATGACTAAGCTGGGACGGTGCTACGGTAACAAAGACCA
Source organism: Leptosomus discolor (assembly GCF_034619465.1). Lineage (NCBI taxonomy): Eukaryota > Metazoa > Chordata > Aves > Leptosomiformes > Leptosomidae > Leptosomus > Leptosomus discolor. Next base: position 3,198,202 of record NC_141416.1, read on the forward strand.
GCTCCTGAACTCGCCTGTCAGCTCAGCAGAAGCGCATCTCGCAGACAGGAACACACTCTGAAGCAAGACACCGGTGTAGCGGGCTCTGCATAAGCAGCTCATTACCACTGTTAACAGCACGACAACACTCCCAGAACAGACCACAGTCCTTACCAGGTTACTTACCCGAAAACACGCATGCGAAGCAAGGAAGTAAAGTTACTATAAAATAATAACATGGGTAATGGCTGTACTTTACATAGTAACGGTATCCTTCAGCCAACGCAGCGTAGCAGCTGGCTTGTGAGGATGGAGGGCTGCTGAGCCTCTCTGCAGCTAAACCCAGAGCTGATCGCGGCTGAACGTTCTCAGAGCTGCAGGCTTCCCCCTTCTGCTGTTCCCGAGGCTCGGCTCCCGGAACCAGCTCGAGCTCTGGACGCCTTGCTCCTTTTCTGGTCCACAAATGAACACCTCCAACACTTATTTTCTTACACATTCTTCTGAACCGCTTATTTCTGGATCGGGTCTGCTTAATGCTACATGCCTTGCGGAGAGCATTCCGGGCTTTCTGAACGCTCCTTGCTTACAACCGCCTTACGCAGCTTGGTGGCTGTTTTCCAAATTTCATTTTTGTTCTAAGGGTACAATCCCATTTCAAGACAGTTTGCAGAAAGTCGCGTGTCACGTGCTGACTTTACCAAAACGCAACAAGAGACTGATTCACCATTGGGGTTTCACCGTTACTCAGTTCTAACGCACGCTGAGAGATTCTTCTAACTGCATCACTGCCATGCACGCCACGATTACATCAGCAGTGACAGCAGCGTCCTCTGAAGGGGAAAACGATCCTCTGAAGCAGAGACGAGCAACTGAGCAGTCTTTTTAATGTCAGAGGGACAGCAGCAAGAGACACACCTACACACACAAAAAAGCTCACCAGCTTTGTTATGTCCTGACCCTCTTCAGCAATACAGAACTTCTGACGTGCCATGAAGGAAGAAAGCGACGTTCCACCAAAACACAGGCTGACGGACAATTTGCCCCACGGGTTATCTGGTAATTCCTACTTAGACAGGACAAAATAAGATTAGAACAGGCACAGTGTGACTGAGGTTTTAGAAACAGCGACCCAGAAGTTCCAACCTGTCAGTCCTACGCGCGCCCCACTCATTCGCCAACAGGACGAAACCCCCAAGGATGGTCGTTAACGTCAGGTAACGACACAAATGGGAACGTGCCCGTCCCTGGAACGGCAGCCCCGACCACTCGGTCCAACACCGAAACACCATCCCACGTTCGCTCACTCAGCGATAAACCCTTCTCTTCCACAATATACCATTAGAAATTAAATTATCTGAAATTGCAGGTTTTCAGACAATACAGATTATCTGTTTCCCTGTAGTGTCATACATTAATTTAAGCATGTCCATACTCGATTACGCCCAATTTTAATAACGTAAAATTGAATTTACAAGAATTTATGCTGTGGTAGGTAGGTTGCTTGTCAGAACGACAACACAGAATACAAACAGCACCAAAAAGCATTTTTGACCTCTAAAGGACACATTTCGGGCCTGAAAACTATAACAAAGGTAAAGTCACGGGAGAAAACTTTAGTTTGGGATTTTGATCTGTCTACGCAACACATTTACTGCTGTACTCCTTCACCTATTATTCCTGATGCAAGTTAAAAGGAAATTAAAGCAAGATAACAGAAAGTAAGCCTCATTCCACACCCGTGAATACATTAAGCTACCTGAACATGGATTTCAACCTCCTCATGTGTAAGTAGTTCTTGAAGGCAATCCACTGCACCTTGCTGCCAAAAACTGCCGATCTGTTGGGTGAAAGCAAGAAATCGCCACACGTTAAGATGCTGACACTAAGCCTCACACCATCCTCAACACAGGGGCATGAAAATAGGTGACTACCATTGAAAAACTTGGTTGAAAACACCCATCACTGCTTTGATTTGTCTACAACAGTTTAAACGTTACCTGCTCTTTGGGACACTAAAACTTTCTGTGTGACAAAGCCCACCAGCCAGTTCAGACATTGAAGTGGCTTAGAAAGAGACGCTGCTTGCCAAGGCTGACCTTTACCCCAGGCATAACAAGGTCTGTGTGCACAATCACCCAAAGCAGAACCCAAAGACACAGAATTACACTCGGAGATAACAGACAACAGGAAACACAGGACACTTTAAAGACTTCTGTGTTTCCCTGCAATATCTGTCTGCGTCCCAACCCGCAGGCCGATAAGCCTGTCTGTCTGAATCTATCCGTTGAACTGCTCCCAGCAATAAAAAGGTTTTCTTTAAGAACAAGTTCAAAAGTGACCCAGTCGTTTCAGTAATTCACCTTTACTAAATGCACCATTCAAATGGGACTAAGGTGTGATGACACCCGAGAACGTTGTTTACGTACCAATTACCGACTAACAAAACCCCTAAACCACTCACTCCCATGAGTTGAGCAGCGGTAACAGAGGGTTTCCTTCACAGCTACCTGCAGAATGACAGAAACTTTTGCAGGACTTGAAGACTGACAATTTTCTGGCTATTTTGCATTAAGAAATCCAGGCCCCCCTTCTTCTTGCTGCTACTGCAAAACAAACTACCACTCCTGAGTATCATCCTGCCAACTACCGCAGCGTCCCCTCTCACAAAGATTTAATTCCAAGCACAGCTGCTTCTGAAGCATGGTCACTTCATAAAGTAATCCAGTGGCTCCTGGTAAAAGCCTGCCTTGCTGAAACCATCCTCCAGCTGTTCTCCCCATCCTCGCAGGCAAGAAAACACGCCAGCAACTAGCCTCAACCTTGGTGGGACTCAACAGCGTACCAGTTTGAGTAACTATCAGCTAAAACCTCTTCCAAGTCACCGTTGCTCACTGGTACTGTCTTGTGCAGCTCACAGGGTATGCAAAACGCAGGAACACCAGCATACAGTGCGGCTGGATACAGAAGACACGGAATAACCCTCTCCATGTAACCATGGTCTATGTACTGTACCTATAGGAAAAGAAAAGCTTTCCTGAAATAATTCAGTCAAGTTTACTCAGAGAACGCGTTCATTGACAGCATTCACTTCTCTGGGGGAAAAAATAACGGTCTGCTGAGAGCAGGTGATGTGATGAGGTGGAAATGAAGGAAAGGATTAAAAAACTGCTATGGCAGGTCAGAAGTTCACTTTCCAAACTTGTCTTGCAAGAGACCCCACGTGTTGTGCAATAACCCACAGCAGTTTAGAAGTGAAAGACATAAAGAATGCGTGAACCAGGCTGGAGTCAGACTTGCAAATCTACGTTGAAAGAGGGCAAGCAGACTCAGGAGTTTAGGTAGGATTAACTGCTCATTCGAAAAAGGAGCTCTGTACCTGTGCAGCAGAAAGCATTCAAAACACACAGCCAGCCCCGACTCTCTGGGTGGGAGGAAGCTAAACCCAAGTATTTTCAAAGCGTTCCACACATGGTAACACCAACAGCAAAAGAAGAAAAAACCTGCAAGGGATTACTTACAGGGGATCAAGGGGAGCTTTTTACTTAAGAACATTTATCATCACCAGGAAAACTACGGGAAAGATTGTGACAACTGAGATAGGTACGTAGAATTCATCTTTAACAGAAACGTTAACATCCGGACAGTTACCACACTTTTAAGCAGAATGAGCATCTGGATAGTCAGGTCAGCTGAATGAAAAAAAAGGTGTGATCATAAACTGACGGTAGATGACTGGATTATTTGCCTTTTTTTTTTTTTTTTTTTTTTTTTTTAACATACACGTGCGCCTGTTCATACGCACATGCCCCCTCCCCCCGTATAATCAAACTTACCTGGAGATAGGCACTGCTGAGTCCTACAACTCTACCTCGATACCACATGGCACCTGGTCCTCTTACAACACCAGCTTCTCCCTTTGCCCAGCAGTAGGGTTGCAGAAGACCAAGGCACTGGAAGTTACTTTGTATGTCAGTCATCAATTGGTTTAGTGCCGTTTCTGGGGGTGGGGGGAGGAATAAAAAAAATCAATTCAAAATAGTCTATAACATAGTAGTGCAAATGATTTCAGTCACCAAACCCCAGCAGATTCAGGTGAAGACCTGTATAAACAGAAACCACACGTGCTGCTCCAAAGAATATTTTCCAACACTGATACAATCTGTATGTTCGACGTCCAGCATATGCAAACACGCTACTGCTCAAAACAAAAAGCAAACTGCATTCTAATTGGGAAGCCATTAGTATTTCTGGACTCTCATCTCAGAGAAGGAGAGTCTGTAAATTTTGCAATCGACACCTTGACAGCACTAGTACAAGAGCCTCTCCATGAGCAATGCAACAGATTGCCAGAGACAGCAGCAGGACACTATGAACCACCACCAAACACACGTCCAGACGACCCCCTGGAGACCGGGAAACTGGGTACTGAGCTCACGCGGAAAGGGGAAAGTCCATCAGTAGCTGAGAACCAGGCTAACTCCCAAGCATCTTTAGGCCTGCACCTTCCTCAACAGCGGCAAAGCATGCCACCAGCTCCGCGTTCCAAAGCCAAGCACTTGTGGCTGCACCCCAGACTGCCCAGAGAAACATTGTCAAACACATTTGACATTTTTGTCTGCTGCCTGAGCAGCAGTTGCTGATCCTGGGAAGGGAATGCCAGGCCTGTGAGGTCATTGTGCCCCGGACAGAGCAAGGACGAGAGCTGAGCAACTTGTTCATCTGGCAGAAAACAGCAAAAGGATAAGAGATGCTGGTATCTGCTTCTCCCTTCTAGAAACCTTGTGGGGGTAGATAACAGCCAAAGGAGGGAGCCTTGCTGGAGGCAAGAGGGCTCTGTTTGTCTCACGAGTGCTGTGCTGTTCTCCGGTGCCAGGGACGAGCCTGAGAACCGTAATCAAGAAGGATCGATCAGCATCGATGGAGCCAAGAAGAGGCGGAGATATAGAGGAGGAGCAAGGGCTGCTGCTGGACATAAAAAAGGGCTCCTCAGCACCCGAACTTTGGAAGCTCCCCCCACCAAGGATCATGATGATCGTTAGGACCAGCAGGATGCTGTCTGGACCTGGGACCATAGGGACGCCTTGGAACCGTGGTGGTAGCTATCCATCTCTGTCCTCTTTTCACTTTGTTTTCTCCTTTCCTTTCACCCTCTTTCCCTATCACACACTACTTTATGGGCAAACAATAAAGTTTCGCTGTCTGATTTTAGCAAACCCCTTTGGCACGGTCACCTTAATTTTGGACTTTCAGATCACAGCAAACGAACCATCATGAGTCCACGGAGTGGACCGTGACACACCAATTGCAGCGAGAGAGAGGAGTGAGAATATGGGAGAGGAACAGCCCTGCAGGCACCAAGGTCAGTGCAGAAGGAGGGGCAGGAGATGCTGCAGGTGCCGGAGCAGTGATTCCCCTGCGGCCTGTGGTGAAGACCACGGTGAGGCAGGCTGTCCCCCTGCAGCCCGTGGGCGGTGGAGCAGATGACTGCCTACACCCCGTGGAGGGCCCCCACGCCGGAGTAGGTGGGTTCCTGAAGGAGGCTGTGACCCCGTGGGAAGCCTTTACCGGAGCAGGCTCCTGGCAGGACCTGTGGCCTGGGGAGAGAGAGAAGGCCACGCTGGAGCAGGTTTGCTGCTGGTGACCCCATGAGGGGGCTCACGCTGGAGCAGTCGGTTCCTGAAGGACGGCACCCCATGGAGGAGACCCACGTTGGAGCAGTTCGTGGAGAACTGCAGCCCCTGGGAAGGACTCACGCTGGAGAAGTCATGGAGGACTGTCTGCCGTTGAGAGGGGACCCCACACTGGAGCAGGGGAAGTGTGTGAGGAGTCCTCCCTCTGAGGAGGAAGGAGCAGCAGGAACAACAGTGATGAACTGACCACAACCCCCATTCCCTGTTCCCTCCCGCCCCGTGCCGCTGGGGGGGAGGAGGGAGAGAAATTGGGATCAAAGTTAAGCCCCGGAAAGAAGGGAGGGGTGGGGGGAAGGTGTTTTAAGATTTAGTTTTATTTCTCAGTGCTTCTCTCTGAGTTAATTGGTAATAAGTGACATTCGTTCTCCCATGTCAAGTCTGTTTTGCCCATGAGGGTAAATGCCGAGTGATCTCCCTGTCCTGATCTCAACCCACAAACCTGTTGTTCTATTTTTCTCTCCCCTGTCCAGTTGAGGAGGGGGAGAGTGATAGTGGCTTTGGTGGGCACCTGCCATCTAACCAGGGTCAAACCACCCCAGCCAGGCCCTAAGCACGGGCTTGCGTGCCTTAACGCGTGCCCCCACAGCTGTCTGCGTGGCACGTTGTTGTCTCCTGTCCTCTTGCGAGCCTCGGTGACACGTCTTCTCCATCCCATGGGGGCTCCCAGCCTCCTCCCCTCTGCCCAGGCACCGTTTCAGCCCTTTGGTGTGACGCTTCCCCTTTGTGCCCGACTTGTCTGCCCGCAGCCTCCTGCCGCAAGGGCCTGCCGTGGAAGTCCTTGCCTTGCACAGGAGACTGAACTGGACTGAAGCGTGGTCAACTGTGACAACTGGTGACTTTATTTCAAGAACTAAGTCGAGCGCAGCAAGTGTGTGCCCGGAGAGGAGCGTGGGCAGGACAGAGCAGGCCTCTGGCACTGCGGCTGCCTTTGGATCTCAGCAGGCTTTGCCCCGGGAGGAAAGGGTGGTGCTACCCTGCAGTCTGCACTGGCTCCTGTTCCTCCTGCTGCTCAAGCCTTTATCCCCCTTAGGACCTGCAGGAGCTCCTGCAGCAGGTTAAAGAATTCCAGCAGCTTCTGCCGTGGAAACTGACAGGGCCTAAACCTGCCCGACTGGGTTGGGATCGGCCTTGGCCTCTGCACGGGGGCTGAGGTGAAGACTGGCTGTGGCGTTGGAGAAGCCGTTCCTGCTGGGTGCAGTCCCATATGCGCCAGGATCCAGTCGTAGAAGTGCTGCGTGGAGGTGTAGACTCCGGGCCGCTTGGCTCTGGCGCAGCCTTTCCCCCAGCTGGTCACCCCCACGAGCCAGAAGTAGGCAGCGTGCTTGTCTTGGCAGACGAGAGGACCACCGCTGTCCCCCTGCAGCGGAGCGGAGGAGAGAGAGGGGGTTCCAGTGTTGTTGGGTGGCCCCGGCAGCACTGTGGCTGGCCCCTTCTCTCTCCCAGCACCTGCCAGAGCTGTACCCACTGCCCAGAAAGGCTCTGCTCAGGTGCTGGAGCCTGTAGGACCTTGTCTGGGAGGGGCTGGTGGGCCTGCAAGGTCGGGCGCTCTCCTGTCTGCCCCAGTGGATCCTGGAGGTGTGGAAGGGGGACGTTCCAGGACTGGGATCCGGAGCTCTGGGCTGGGGCAAGAGCACTGGGTGGCCTTTCTGGGCAGAGTGCCGGGGCTCTGGGACAAGGCGGGCGCTGGGCAAGGGCCTGCAAACGGGGAAGGGGAGGCAAGCCCCGACAGCGGTGGGGACCCAGCGGTGGGAGGGTGACTTGCCGAGCGCAGCACGCGCCAGGGGACGTTTGGGCGCTGGCGACAGGGCTGCCTGTGCTGCTGGGGGCTGGCGCGGACAACACTCCTACCTGGCAGGTGTCGATGCCACCCTGCGGATAGCCGGCACACACGTTGTGGGGGTGGATGGCCCCTCTGTACCAGCGGCTGCTGTTGCAGAGCTTGGCATCGATGAGGGGGACCTGGGCCTCCTGCAGGACAGCGGTCGATCCTCCAGCTGTGAGCACAGGAAGGAGTTAGCAGCCAGCAGCCCTTCTGTTCCCACTTCTCCTCCCCTGTGTGGGCAAAGCCATTCCCTAGGGCTCGCCTTTGCCGCTGCAGAGGCCTTGTGCCGGGCTTGCCCTTCCGTCTCGCTTTGGCTAATGGCTCGGGCCCATCTCTCCGTGGCCGTACATCCCCACAGCCCAACTCTGGCTTTCGCCGCCACTGCTGCCATAAGCCCAGCCCATCTCCCCAGTGTGCCGAGCTTGCCCTCGGGACACGAGCACTGTTTGGGAACTCACATCTTGCCGTGGTGGCACCCCACCCGCTGACGTAGCAGTTTGTCAGCTCTGACACTCTCAGCGAGGCGTCGGGCACACAGGCCAGCTGTACGTAGTAGCCGCACTGGACAGGCTGGTCCAGTTCCAGCAAGGCGATGTCATTCCTCTCCGTGCCGTTACGGTAGTGTTCGTGAACCACCAGCCGCTTGATGTTGCGCACTTGGGTCTCAGGGCCCGGCTGAGCCAAGTGGGTGGCCCCGATCACCACGCGCCACATGGTGACGTGCCTGGAAGGCAGATGGAGAGAGCGGTGAGAGGGAGCGGAGCCACGTGCTGCAGCAGCCCCGCGGTTCCCTGCCTTCTGCTTCCCAAGGCAGGGAGGAAAGCAGAGCTGCGGAGGGTGCCACTGCCCTAGCATGCCTTGGGCACCAGGAACGTGGAGCTGGAGGCTGCTAGGAAGCGGTGGCATGAGCCCAGCCTTCTGCGGAGCAGTCTCTCAGCTGGGCTCACCAGTGCCCTGGCACTGGGCGTACTGCAAGGCACCGGGATGGTAGGAGCTCGTGGGGCTGCGGACAGGGCGCCTGCTGGTGCTGTGGGGACAGCCCCCTTCCCTGCTCCTCCTTACCTGGCCCCGACGAAGCAGTGGGCTGCTGTGAGGACCCACTGCGGGCTGATGATGGACCCGCCGCACACATGGCCCGTGCCCACTTTCCAGGGGTTCTGGATGCTGACGATCCAGGGCCAGGCCCCTGGCTGGGCACCCGTGCCACCCACCACGCGCGACGTGCCGGAGGGAGCCGCCATGGGCCGGAGCCCGCAGGTCCCGCTGTAAGAAGAAACTCATGAGTGTGCTGCTGGATGGCTGTGCTGCTGTTGAGGCTGAAGGTCAGCCGTCTTCCCTCCCCCCGAGGGGCTGCACGGACGGCAGGGCCAGGGAACCCCATGGCTGTGCCTCCAGCCCTCTGTCCACTTCAGCCCCGTAGACGGCTTGTGCCAGCAGCCTGGGTGCTGGCAAGGAGCTGAGGCTCCCACAGGGGTTCGGGAAGCTGTGGGGTGGCCACAGGGGACACGCGGGCCCCCTCCAGCAAAGCCCGTCAAGGGCTGCCCGAGCTCCCTCCCAGAGCCTCGGCCCACTTACCCACAGCTGTCCCACATGCCGTGCGCAGGCCGGCACACGGCCAGCAGGATGAGGAGGGCGAGCACTTTCATCGCTGCCAGCGGCACGTGTCAGCGTCAGCTGCAAGAAGGAGGTCTGGTTGCCTCCAGCGCAGCCGCCGACGTACTGCCCGCAGCAGTCTCGTTGCCTCTGATGCCCTTGGCCCTGGGGCTGATGTCACAGAGCCGCCGTTTCTGGGTGTGGGGCACGGTGGCCTCTCAAGGGGGGGTGGAGGTGGGGGTGTCAGCAACATGGGGGGTTTCCAAGCAGGAGGGGAGGCAGAAGCTGGGATCGGACCCCCCTGACGGACCCCTGCTGAACACTCTGCCTGCGGGATGAGGGCATGCAGGCCCCGTGGCAGGCAGCGGCGCCTGCCTCCGAGCGCTGCCTGCTCACAGCCAGCAGGAAAAGAGCAAGCGTGGCAGCACGGCCTCTTTGGGAAGTTCACTGCCACCCTGCTCTCCGCAGCCGTTCGCCTCCAGGTCCTTCCCAAAACCCACACACCAGAGAACATAACTGCTCTGGGCAGGACGCACTTGTTGGGTGTTGAAGAGCCAGTCCAGCCATCGCCGCGGCGGGCAAGCAGCGATGTGCAGCCAAACAAGCCAAGCATCCCCAAGCAGGGACAGCTTCCCTGCACAAAGCCCAGTGAAACACAGATGCAGCACAGTCCACGCTGGCTAGGGCAGCCACAGCAACACCCTCTGGCAGGCTTCCTGTCCTCGCTGTCTAGGAGGTCTGTTGCCCTTCCGAGCCAACCCTGGCAACGGCGATGGGGCGCCTGGTTCGTGCGGCCCAGGACGTGCAAGCTGAAGCTCCAGACAGAGAAGGATGCTCCTGCTCTCAGCCGCACATGTCATTCTCCACGGCTTTGGGAAGCCCTGCACCAGCCTCATCTCACCAGTCCGCCTTCTGCAGCTGTATGGCGGAGCCTTGCCTTGCTCACGTGCTGGAGCGCAGGGCAGTCACGGGAGCACAGCAGCAGCCAGCCACCGTGCGTGGCATTTGCTGAGCAGGGCCGGGTCCCTGGAGGGGAGAGAGCAGCGGCTTGAAGAACGGCAGCCTCCAAGCTCGTGAAAGGTGCGGGAGCTTCCTGCCGTCATCCTGGCTTGGGTGGACAGACAGAAGGCACTGTAACGGGCAAGGTTTTGGTAGCTGAGGGGCTACAGGGGTGGCTTCTGTACGAAGCTGCTAGAAGATTCCCCTATGTCAGATAGAGCCAATAACTAAGTGCGGGAGCTGCGTGAGGACACTGACACGATCAATGTGATCTAACAAGTGAACCTTTATTTCCGTGTTTTTCAGTGCAATATATAACCCTCGACCACACCCAATAAATACTGATTGGCTTCATCGCAAATAATCGGCCCATAGTCCAACCCGATTGGCCATATTGCGAGTCATGTTCAAGTCACGTTCACAGATGTTCACACCCATCTTCTTCAGGAATTAAAACTACGTCATTAATGGCGGCTGTCTCTTCTCCTGCACCTGCAAGATGTTCATGCCCCCTGCACCGGAAGTTGTTTATGCTTTCCGCAGTTCCGGTACGTCCCAGCCCAGGCTCTCTGAAAAGGCTGGATTGTTCACATGTCCCTTATTTCATAAATGTCCTCCCACAACTAAGAGATGGGATTTAGGCAAGAACAAATCAGTCAGTAAAAACATGGTTTTGAGGGAAAGATCCTTGTAAATCTCTAAGCTAACGGATGTAGTTTCTATTTTTTGTTTTAGAAAGCATAACACTTTTTTTCTTTGTTGTTGTTTTTTTTTTCCTTTGTTTTGTTTGGTTTGTTTTTTTTTAGGATAATCATGATTTCACCCAACACACTTGAAGCAAAGTATTTTCCTTTTACCTTTTCACATTTCAGTTCAACAGGTTTGGGGTTTGTTGCTGTTTCTGGACCGGTCTTAAAAGACTGCTCCTTCGTGGCTCCTGTCAAGAGTACGAACATGCTGTGGGAAATCAGACCCAGGAAACAAGCACAAATCTGTTCCACATAGTTCCTGAAACTTATAAGCTATAGTTTCCTGGTGGCAAGGCAGGGATGTTGTTAGTAATTCTGTTCCCTTCCTTCAGCTGGAAAAGCCCAAAACCTCAGAAACTTCCGTTCAGCATGAGATAAGGAGTGCCAGAGGCACGACAAATGCTATGATTCTCTGGGGAGGCAGAGACATGACTGCTCCCAGTCACTGCAAAACCTGAGTGCCCAGGAGACAACAACTAGAAAGAGCTCTTTTTTTCCACTACAGGCAGCAACAGGATCTTACTTCCTTTCTCCAACAATTTTTTTTTGGTTGTTGAAGCTACTATGAACTTAGTATATTTGAAATTTCAAGTCTTTCAGGAAATCTGGCTGAACTCACTCACTGGATTCACAGGTTATTAAGGAAGGACAGCCAGACAGGCCTTGTTTCCCATGGCTGGAAACTTACCCAAGTCCAACACCAGAGATGGCCATGCCCAGAGTGTATCCTAGACTGAGAGATGGGAGATACTTATATGGATGTCTTTCAGGCCGCCTGATCATCTCGTTGTATGCTCTGGTGGTCGCTTCTGAATTGTGTCCACTTTTGAGGCTTAAAAACAGTGCCTTGCTCTGAGTATCAACATGCAACGCCTACTGGATCATAAATACTCTATTTTCCAAAATAAGAAAATCTCATCAGAAGCAGGCACAAAAATATTAATTCAATAAAGAAGACTTACATTAATTCACACCTGAAAAAAAAAATCCCCCTCTTTCTCTTCCACATAATTTTCAAAGGAAAGGAAACCCTCAAAGTTCTTTCTAAGAGTCCCAAAAGAAACTCCAAGGAAATAAATATTATTTACTTTGCGTATCCTGCAAGACAGTAAGCAACCTCCCAAAGAGGGTCCACAGACTCCTTTCAGTATCAAGAATTTCCCTTGCAGAGACAAAAGAAAAATAGATCTATGAAGAACTACTACGGTTTAAAACGCTGTGAGAGGCAGACCGTTAATGCCTGTCCCTATCACCATACACAAGTGAGCACCCCGGGTTTTGTGTCCTTCACCAGTTTTATCGCGCGCTTCAGCGTTTCTCTGGCTTTGTGGACAGGGTTATCCCCAACCTACAAAATTAAAAATAAACTGAAAATCTTTACTGCTAAACCCAGTACTAGTTCTTGGTAAACACAGTCCAACTTTGCTTACGAAAATTACTATATTGAGACAATATATTTTATTTAAGGGTTTAAATGCATATAATAAATAAAAAGGTTGCTTACATTACCCCAAAATAGCACAAATTAAAGGAAGGGTGATCACAAATTCTTAAGAATTAAAATAAAGGAAAATTTGGTTTAAATGTCTTTAGGCATGGTAGCAGTGTAAGGAGCATGACAAGATTGCTTAGGATCATTTTATCTGGTTTTTGGATTCTTCTGATTCTTCCTTTTATGAAAACCATGAAACAGCCACTGTTTTATTTTATTTCCGCTCTTACAACTGTAATCTACTTTTGGAGAGAGTTCTACAGAAATGCCAACTCCAAATGCTCTTTTCATGGGAAGAATAAAAAATAAAAGACTTTTTTTTTAAAGAAAGGATTTCAAATAAATCCCAAGTTGCTGATTTTCAGTACTACAAATAAAACCAGCTTTTGTGAAGGTATTTACATTAAACATGTTTCAAATAATACTACTGTGTTATCTGATTATGCTTTATTAACAGTGTCTTTTCCACAGTTTTTCTGCATTTTTACCTGCAAGGCTCACCTCAGTGCAGGGCACTCTTCCAGAACAATTAGCAGCGGAGTCACGACATGTAACACCAGCTGTAAATTCCAGACCGGACTGCCGAGCTGCAGGCATTCCAGTCACAGCCTTGTCAGGCTCATAAGCCTTCACGGGCTGTTTCACCGCTGTCCTCGGCTCCAAGATCCCTCCCAGCACTCCCGCCAGCACACCCTTTCTTCTTGAAGGCTGCCACAAAGGGAACCAAGGAAAAAATCACGTTCAAAAGCCCAACCTAAAGAGTGAGGAGTAAAAGCAAACCCCAGAACTGTTAAGATAATCGCTGTTCAGAGGACAAATTAGTTTGCAAGGTGCCTCAGGCACCAACGGTTTGGCTCTTCCCATAACTACCACGAGCAACCCCGAATGCAGGCAAAGCTCTCAAGGGCAGGGTAAACAGCTTGTTGTTCTTTGTTCTCATCAGCCCCACTCACCCACTGGTTAGATACCCTTGTTAACTGAAACGGGACTTCAAGAGTTAACTGTTCATTCTCCAAATGGTAAATGCTAAAGGAACATTGTCATTTAAAAATCTTGCAAATATTCTTTACTTGAAGTTTGTGGTTTACGTTAAATAGGTGTATGCTGGTGACTGGCTAATTATTTGAAAGAGCTCCAGGCCATATTTATTACTTCCTTACCAAGCAGCCAGCAGACACCTCATATAAAACGAGAACAACAGAAAGCAGGTCAGGGAGTTTCATCTCCTGAACGACGACTCTTTGTCTAGGAAAACATTCTGCTCTACAGGCAGAAGAAGAATGAAGTGTTACACACAGATAGTTACTGTTTGATCCCCAAACTGCACAAGTAAAACACAGTTGAATTATTGATGAAATGAGCCTTCAGTGTACATGAAAGCATAAAGTGTAAATATTTCCTGAACTGCCAGAAGTTCAGCCGTCTGACAAATATCAAAAAACATGGGGAAATGGGAGACTGAACCTCCCCCCCTTCTGTCTGCTCGTAATGCAGCAAAAGAGAAACCACAAGATCAAGTTGAAGTTCAGCTGCTCGGCCAACAGGAAGGGAAAGTGCCTGTCACAGAGCCCTGATATCGTCACCTTGACAAAAGCTCCTCCACTGGGTGACACTGGGGTATCATCTCTAATCTGGTACAGTCAGTCAAGAAGGGCTCTGAGAGATGCACGGCCAGATTGGAATGCATCCTGTCTGATAAAGAGGAAAACGAAATAGGAAGACAATTCTTTCATTTACAGCCCGAGCAAGGAAACCCACCAACTCACATTAAATGCTGGTAACACTACCAAGGATACAGTCACAATTATAATCTCAGCCATAAACAAACATACTCTCATTCAAAATTTCTTAGCTACGTACAATTACAAATAACACGTTATAATGACCCATGAGATTTCGAATCAACAGAATCGCTGTTAAGCTCCATCAGAGAGGCCACACAGTAACTCATTGTATCTTTCCATTTTGCATAGTTAAGACCAGAATGAACTACAACTGTCAAAAGAGAACAACAATCATTTATTAACACACAGCCGAATAATACCAGTCCAGTGTTGAAAATAGGGAGTACATTTATGTGACATTCTAACTTATTCTGAAGCAATAGGAAAAACCGGCCTCACCACAAGAATGGGACAGCTGTACACACATGGACATACAGAGCTGATTTTTTTTTTTTTTTTAACAGAACAGAGTCTAATTCTCTGTTTAATTAAAAATAGATATTGATGTGCATAGGTATATGTGTGTGCATACACCCCCCCCCCCCCCCATTAGATTTTTATCATCTCTATTGTGTAGCAGAAAATGGTGCTATTCACACCTGCCCCTGGTTTCCAATGACACCCAAGGGTTCTCAGTCCCTCTGAAAAGATGCTAAAGTCTCCAGGGAATTCAAGTTTGTGAGAAAAGATGAACCACTTACTTCCCTAAGCTTTCAACCTGTCCCAGGCAGGCTGAAAACCAGTAGCTGTGTGCTATCCCAGCGGAAGGCTCTAACGGCTGGAAGGCTCACACGAGAACAGCACTGCCGCAGGAGCGGGATTCTGGCTCCGGTACTGAGGGAGCACGTTGCAGGGCTTTCCCTTGAGCTCGCTGCTGGATGCTGGGTGTCCCAGGAACACAATTCGTTGGCTTTGCAATACGCAGCACCAGGGACTCCACACGATACTGCACAACAGGTTGGATACAGTCACTGTAATTTCAGAAATGCAGAGTAAACACGGCTGTATCCAACTGTGCGAGTACACACTCACATTTCCTGAATTTAAAGTACGGACAACGAGTTTTCCAAAATAAACAGCCACACTCTCGCTTTTAAGGTACATTTTCTATCACATACGGTGGAACTTTTCCATGTGTTTCCTCATCATTTAGCCCTAATAACTGAAAATCAAGTACTTCTAATTTTTACCTATGGAAAAATAAACACCCAACAGGCTGCAACAACATGTGCGGATGGCCATGCTGCAGTCAGGGAACAAGCGTTTACTAAACTGTATTTTTGTTGGACTTGCAGAACACTGAAGAAAACACAGTATAACATGCAGCTGGTGAGCATTTTCCCGGTCATCATTCCAGGAAAGAGGCACTGCATTATTATTTCAACATCTGGGAAAACAGAGAAACGACACGGGAGCTGTGTCAGCTGGTAATTGTGCCTCCAAGCTTTTAACCGTGAGGAGTAACTAGAACGTGCTTTGCAGCAAGAGAACTAAGGGGAGAATCCAAGTTAGCCCAGTTCAAAAGTCTGCTGCTTTGCTCTGGGTATCG
This sequence comes from Leptosomus discolor, assembly GCF_034619465.1. Classification (NCBI taxonomy): domain Eukaryota; kingdom Metazoa; phylum Chordata; class Aves; order Leptosomiformes; family Leptosomidae; genus Leptosomus; species Leptosomus discolor. The sequence continues at coordinate 3,213,799 of NC_141416.1, forward strand.
TGCTTTCTGCCTGAGGATGCCACAAGTAGTACAGGAAGCATAAAACCCCAAAAGTTTAAGAACTGTCACCTTGTTCGAGACATCACAAAATGTTGCATGTGGAGGTAGCAACATGAGAAAAACCAGCCCTATTTATTTATTACTCAATGCTTTAGTAAGGCTTTAAAAGCACTGATAGCCAGGTATTCACCGTGTCCATTCACAAGAAAAACCAAAGTAGCTGAAAATTACACACATGGGTGGCAAAGGACTGAAAATCCCAAAATATCAAAGAACAGCCCCATGTAATCCTGGTTCTGTTCTTTGTAAGCAACTCAATCACGGCTCAAAAGCCCTCTGCCTGACGCACTACACATTCAAGTATTGTACTGAATGGCTTCGGTATAATTTCTTTAACTCTGACGTTATCAATGAACTCAGAGAACCAACAGCTTTAACCAGACCCTGCTACCTCACAAACAGGTTGGGGTTTGAAAGTGTAGCTCTGCAGCAGCATGAGCTGCTGCTGCTGCCTTGCACTAAGCTGTGTCCAGTGCTGAGCTCAGGTGTGTGATGAGGTGCTCAGGGACTGGATCTGGCAAGAGCGAGGGGTTTGGGTTGGTTTTGTTTTCTTTTTTCTAGTGTTCAGCAAGTTCTTCAGTCATCTTGTGATAGGTAGAGACACGGACAATTTAAAGTGTCAAAATCCAATGCGAATTTTATTATATTAGCAAGCGAACAAGAGCAAAGGCAGCGCTGGGCGGCCGGGGAGTCTGCGCTCCGCCAACGGCTCGCAACTTCCCGCCTCGTGTAAGCACATTATATACAGTCTCATTTCCTGCATTCGCGATGTCGCAATCAGGTCGATACTCTGCGCATGTGCCTTCTGTTGCTGGGGGGTCTTTCTCTGCCTCCTGGTGATGGTAAGGATGAAGGCTGAAGGTCTTCCTCGTTGCCCTGTGGGTGAACTTATGCAAGAATGTGATTACTCAACCCCCTCAGCTGCGGGTCCTGTTTACTTTGCCAGATGTCCTTTGGTTGGGCTATCAAGCCTTGCAGGCACATAAATCTTCCATCCATACCTTCCCATACAGGTTTAATGAACAAAGCACAATATGTTACTTATTACAATCTGACTAATAATCCCTAGGTCTATGACCATCTCCCTGTTAGATTTGTTTAGTCTACTATGGAATATTCAAGATAGCTTAATAAAATAAAAGAAAAAAACACCTTTAAAAAAGGTCTTGTAAAACTTTCAACACTGAGGAAGAGCTGAAAACTTGTTTTTAGCTTTGATTCCATTAATTTCTACTACATGGAAATGACTCAGGTATTCCTTCTTGTCATTGAAGACAAGAGAATGAGTTAAAAAATTTCAACAAAACAAGGAACAAAATCTGAAATACAAACTAGTTGGATAAACCTATTTTAATGCAGGTTTATTAAATGCAATTCTTCTGTCACAGAACAGATTGACAGAACAGTCGAGGTTGGAAGGAGCTTCTGGAGACCATCCAGTCCAACCTCCCTGCTCAAAGCCTATGACCTCGTCTAGTCTTTCAGTTGGCTTTGGATTTTTTTAATTTGACTCCAGTTTCTACACAAAGGTATGTTTCACAAATTCATTTTCACAAACGTATGATTTTTGTGTATAGGAACTGATGTGTTTTGCTAACCCGTTGGAGCATGGGTGGAAGGAGCCATCCCCCGTGCTGCCCGGCACCGTAATACAGAATCCCTGCTTAATAACACTGAGTTGTTAGTGAGTTTTCTTTGAGTCAGCTACAGCACTGCTTCAGCAAATGCTTCCCAGGCTCTGGAGGTGAAGTGGCCTCACGAAAAACTCAGTTTGGGTAAACATCAAGATTTTAACTATGCAGAGGCAAATTAAGCTTCAAAACACACATTTAAAGAGATACACAGACGCACAAGTCAGCAGAGTGTGTGATTCTGTGATTTTTCTGAACACAAATGGCACTAAACACATGACTAAAACTTTCTTAAAACATACACTTAAACCAAAAAATGGCCCAAGTTTCAGATGTTCAAATGCCTTCAACTTCTACAGCCTAAACTTAAGAACATAATAGGTGTAGAACAAGGCTTGAATTTTCCAAATTTGCCAGAAGTAGGGAGGTACTGAGAAGCTACTATAAGCTGTCTTAAAACAAGAATTTTCACCATAGTGAAAAAAACCCCACTGAAACGCAAAATCCAAACCAGTTTGGGGTTTTGTATGGGTTTTTTTTGGTTGGTTGGTTGGTTTTGGTTGTGGTTTTTGGGTTTGGTTCATTTGTTGGCTGCATTTTTAAATGACAATCAAGTTGAGGACATCAATACCAAGTACAAAAAACGCCCCCGCAAACCACTGCCTCTCCCCGCTCCCTCTCCCATAAGTAGGATGAGTCACCTCCTCTTGTTGTCCCACTAATCCAACTCTTCTACAATCCTTTCCTCCCTATATCTAAAGTATAAAACAAGCTCGATCTTGTTTAAAAAGCAGTGACCGTCAAGACAGAACACAAAGGCTTACAGCACCGTCAAGACTCAATGGTTGAAACCGTTTCCTCAGTTGCAAGTCGTGCCATCCCCTTACCACTATGTACCTCACAGAAACAGTACTTTCCCCTTCTCTCACAGAGGAAAATAAATTCTAGATTGGAAGGTAAAAAAGAACGGGGGGCGGGGGGGGGGGGGTGTTTGAAGCGGGTAAGCAGAAGCCTCAGCTCTGACCACGGAGGCGAACAGGAGGTTTATCACTCACGACGCTGCTCCTGGATCCCACGCTGCCACCGGGAAGGCGAACTCACCCGGGAAAGTCGAGTTTCAGATTGATTTCTGCCCGAGGGAAGGAACCGCAGGGAGATCCTGCCTACGTCAGCTCCCCAGCCACATCCCCCACGGCGCCACACGAGCCTCCCCAGCTCGCGCGCTCCGTTTTGAGATGAAAAACAGCTAAAAAGGAGCTACAAGGCGCTGGCCCAAGGGCACCTCCTACCTGCCAGCTCTGCAGCCTCGTCAGAGGGGGGGGTCAGGCCCCAACCCCCGGCGGTGGCCGATGACCCTGTGCCCGATCGCGGCTTTGTCTCGGAGCCGCGCGTGCCTCCCGCCCGCCGCCCCGCGAGCGCGTTCATCGCCGCAGCGGGGACCGAAGGCGGAAGCAACCGGCGGGACGCTCGCAGCCCCGGGACCGTTGTCCCGCCGGCGCCGGCACGGCGGGAGACGCGGCCCGGACGCGCCCGCCCTCCCCCGGGCAGCGGAGGGGCCGCCCTGGCCCCGGCCCCCGACCCCCCCCGCCCCGGGCCGCCCTCCCCGCGCCGCGCCGGCGCCTGCGCTCTTGCGCCGCTCGCACTTGCGGTGAGAGCCCGGGGGAAGAGGCGCTGCCGGGGCCGCCTCGCCGTCCGGCGGCGGGGCCGGCGCTGCGGCTGCCGCGACACCAGCCCCGGCCCGGGCCGAGGGAGCTGCAGCCCCGCGGGCGGGAGGCCTCTCCCGGCGGGAGCGCCGCTGCGGGGCCCCGGAGGGGAGCGAGGTAACGCGGCGTCCGCCCGCGGGGCCTCCGGTCCCGCTCTCTGCGTCCCTGCCGCCGGGCCCGCTCCCCTTCCCTGGCCGCCCCGTGCCTTCGGAGAGCCGCCTGCCGGGGACGGCCGCGGCGGGGTGGAGGTGAGAGGGTTTCATCTCGGCGCTGCCGGGGGGGGAGGCAGGGAGGGAGGGAAGTGCTTGACGGCCCTTGCCGTAACTGCAGACCGTGGGGGCTGGGAGCTGAACTGGGAAGCCGCAGCTTTCGGGACTTGTCACCTTGGCCGTGACGCCGTACTCGAGGTCACCTCGCTGGGAAGCGAGGGAGGGCAGAGCTGAATCGTTGGACTCGGAGATGCGGTTGTGTTTAACTGAAGCAAAATGACAATCAATGCCCCTGGTTGTGCTTTCTTACAGCACACAGTGGGTTTTCCTTAGGAGAACCCTCGCTGTTGAAAGCTGCGGGAACGGAGCCGATAGTTTTGAATTCAGGTGGCCTCTTAAGTGGCAAATAAACATGTTCCATGGGAAGATAATGTTCTAGCTTTTGGCTTTGTAGGTGAGGTAAAAATTTCAGCTGTTGAGCTGCAGTAGGCACAGTTCTCTGTAGCTTCAGTAATGCCAGTGTCAGTAACCCTTGCTGCTTGTCGGCGTGGGTTTTGAGGGGAGATGGTATTTTACTTGGTATGAAGGACTCAACACTGTTTTACTGTCTGCAGTCACAATTTGATGCTCTGTTGACCATTCGCAGTGTGTTCAGAAGCGTTCTTAGCCTCACCTTCCTTCAGAGAAGTCCTCTCTGATGTCTCTGGTGTACCTACTGTTCTACAGTTTCCCAAACCTCAACCCAAATAAAAAGGCAGTACCTAGGAATCGTTCCCTTTTGGGTGGAGTTTCTAAACAGTTTTGTGTAGGTGCCTCCAGCAAAGAAGATAAAAATAGCCATTTCAGTTTCTAGGTGCCTTGCCTGAAGTTTCTGCAAAGCTTTAAGCTTGCTCACATCAATCAGTGAGGCTTTAGAATTATCTCTTGTTTTATTTTGTTTTGTGGTTTTGTTTGGATTTTTTTAAACACAACTTTTCCTGTGTCCCTTGAAACAACTGTCCTGGTAGAGGTGGAGGGAGAAGGACTGGGAAGAGTCATGGCTCAGGGGTGACGTAGCCAGGCACGCTGCTGGATGCAAACTCTAACGGACTGAGGCCCGTGGACTGCAATTAGACAGCCCAAACTGCTACAGCCCCCAAAGGTGTTCCTCGTGCTTCTGAGTGTGGCTGTGCTCGAGGCAGGAGTGTTTGGCCTTCCTGTGAACCGCCAGTTGAGCCCTGTGTTTGAGGGTGCTGTAACATTGGGTAGTATGATGACTTGGGGAACTTTTCTGCCCAGTTAGAATCCCACAACTTTGCAAAGGCAGTAACTTTTGTAATTACGTCTTTTTTTACGAGATGCTTGGTGGACAAGGAGAAGCTGAGCCTGGAAAGCTGTGGCTGAGCAACCCCGAGGCAATACTTACGGACTGGTCCCACGTGTGGGATTGGAGAGACGGGAGCAGGTCAGTTAACAAACACCTCCATTTCGGGGGGTCATGAAACGAGCTTTTTTTGGCAATGAAGGGGGAGAGAAATGGCTAGCTTCATCTAACTAGAGACAGGCTGATTCAAAGTGTGAAAGTCTCCTCGAAAACAAAGAACCCTGAAGTAGTGGAGAACTTGCTGTGCTTCAGAAGGTTTGGTTAAAATTTAGGCACTCACGAATAAGAACCTCTAAATACCTGTAGCCTGTGCACGTAAATACAATGTAGGCAGAGAAGTTTCTTGGAAAAGCTTTACGCCTCTACCGTGCTTTACCAGTTCAGCAGTGTCAGCAACTGGAGATTTTAAAAGCTCTGATTCTCAGATCAGAGTTCACGGTACAGGTTTCTAGGTGTGCGCTGTGTGTTTTATTCTGGCAGAAGAACAGGCCTGTATGCTGTGACCCCTGCGGTACCTTGTGGGTGTAGCTATCAGTACACCTTCAAGGTGAAGAGTGTGTGTATGTCCAGAGAACCCAGTTATTTCCAGGCCCACACAGTTTCCTGGAGGATGGTGAGGACTGTGCAAGGACTGAGCTGTGAACGGAAGGAGTTTGCCATCAGCTGAAGTAAAGGTCTGTGGGGTTGTTTTGTGATTAGGAAAGATAATTGGCTGCTGGTCTTCCAGTTCCTCGAGCCCCTTGCTTCTGTCAGGAAAAAGGGCAGCTGTCTGGTACAAGACCAGTTGTGCTGGTGGGTTGCTGGGGAGGTGTTCAAACCAGGGCTCGCTTGCCAAGGGCAGCGTCAGGTGGTGAAGAGGGAGACCCCCGGGTCCGAGTTGCCGGGGCCAGGAGCAGCAGTCGGTCTCTGCCCAGACTTCTGGAATGCCGTGGGGACAGGTTTGCTCGTGCCAGGCTGGGGTCTGTTAGATACAGCCTACGCTCAGCCACGGGGAGTGGAATTTCGGGGTGGGATTACTGTGCAGCACAGGGGGGCACAAATTCCTGTGTTTTCATCTCCCCCTTTAGCGTAAGACTTAAGTTTTTATACGGTGCTGACTCAGCAGCCTATTTCAGCAGCTTAGAATTAGGAAAGGTTGTTTCACAATTAAAGCCACTGAATTTCGTGCTGCTAGTCAGAAGCTGGAGATGTGAAGTAATTCGAATTCAGATGTTTCATGTGGCTGTAAATGATTCCTGGGTTGTCACCTGGGGAGTCAGTCTGTGGGCGCGGGGGTGGAGGCGGCACAGCAGGAGGTGTGTTCCTGCGGGGCGGGTGGCGAAGGGGTGAGCGTGCGAGGGGAGACCTCTGGGCGTAGTCACAAGGGAGACTTGTGCAGGACTTGCAAAGTGGGGGTTTTATGGTGGTCCTACGCTAGCGTGGTACAAACTGCCTACAACGGCGGGCACTGGTGCTGCGCTGCAGAAGGGAACGTCCTAACCCCTGGCCCGTGTTGCCCCCGAGACTTCCTCATGTCACATCCCACTTCTTCGTTGCCCCTTCTCCATGGGCTTAGGGTTACAGTCTTCCCATGTCTCAAGTGTGTTTCTGACCGTCAGAACAAATTTCTAACGGGTTTAATGTTTAGGAAAATGAATGTAATACTTATTGTAGTTTACTCATGCATTAATTACCGAGTTGGAAAAAAAGACGTGTTCTTTGAGATGTGAGCCATGTTCAGTGTCCTTGTTGTGATCCATTTTATACTCACGTTGTGTAATGCTGACCTTGGGGATGAAGGTATTTCTGCGTGTTTTATTGACTTACATCTTGAAAGTGAGGTGTTGATATGTACGTTAGATGTTAGGCAGGACAAAAACATAATAGAAAAGCGCAGTAATGGTATCTTTCCCTCTCACCCAGTTATTATGGTAGAGCAGGTTTTTTTGTTGGGGTTTTTGTTGTTGGTGGGTTGGGTTTTTTTTGTATTTAGAATAGTCTGTCTGTTCCTGTTTAGGCACAGAGGCATGTGAGATGTTAAAGCTGTTGTGACCTGATGCATCTACAGCTCCAAATTAAGTGGATGAGTGGGTTAATTGATACAATATTGAAACAGAGGAGCCTATTTTATTGTAGTTCTGATTTTGCATACATACGAGATACGATGTAATAATATTTATGCAATGCATGAGTAAATATTCATTATTAAAAACTGTAGAGCCTGAGGTTGTCTGGCAGTTTCTTCCATTGAGGTAAAATAAAGCTGGTTTTATAAATACTTGGTATCAACTATTTTGACTTTTAGGCTGTTTGAATTAGCTTTGTAGTACTGAGGCTTAATCATCTTTACTGTTAGGTGTAAACAGCAGCAGGAAAACCAACCCAGTTCTGCTGCGAGTATTATCTGTTCCTCTGTTTCCTACCACAGAAGTGGGTTTTTTACCCTCAGATTAATGTTCAGGTTGGAAGGGACCTCTAGAGATCGTTTAGTTGGTCCAGGCGCCCTGCTCAAATCAGGGTCACCTAGACCAGCTCCAGGGATGGAAACGCCACAACCTGTCTGGGTAAGTTCCAGTGTTTGACCACCCTCATAGAAAAACAAAACAAACAGCAGGAGGGGGGAAAAAAAAAAAAAACACGAAAGAAAGAAACCAAACCCACCCAAAACTTCCTTTTTAAGTTTCTTGTGTTTCCAGTTGTGCCTGTTGCCTCTTGTCCGTTCACTGGGCACCACTTGGGTGAGTCAGACCCACTCTTTTTTACTGCTTCCCATCAGGTTTTTATACGCATCGATAAGATTCTTTCCCGCCGCCCCCAGTCCTTCTTGAGGCTACAAAATCCTGGCTCACACAGCCTTCCCTTGTATGTCCGATGCTCCAAGCCCTTAATCGGGCTCCAGTATGTCCGTGTTTGCCTTGTACTGGGGAGCCTAGACCTGGGCCCAGCACTCCAGATGTGTCTTACCAGTGCTGAGCAGAGGGAAAGGGTCACGTCCCTCGACCTGCTGGTGCTCTTCCTAATGCAGCCCAGGACACTGTTGGCCGCCTTTGTGGCCGAGGCGCGTTGCTGGCTGCTTCACCCAGGACCCCGGGTCCTGTTCTGCAGAGCTGCTTTCCAGACAGTCTGCCTCCAGCCCGCAGTGAGGGACGGGGTTATTCCTCCCCGCGTGAGGACTTTGCATTTCCCCTTGTAGGGCTTCAGGAGATTCCTCTCTGCCCATTTCTCCGGCCTGCCGAGGTCCTGCTGAATGTCAGCACAACCCTCTGGTGTGTAAGGCACTCCTCCAAATGTTATCATCTGCAGACCTGCTGAGGGTACACCTGTTCGCTGTCCAGGCCGTTAATGAAGGTGTTCAGCAATACTGGCCTCAGTGTTGACCTCTGGAGCACCACTAGTGACTGGCCTCTGTGTTGCATTACCACAAGGCTGCTTCTCCTCACTTCAGTTTCATTTCTCTCTCCGCTGCATAACAGCCAAATCTGGTTTAGAGCTCTCCAGGGTGTGTTTTGTTGTTACCTCTTCCTTTTTTTAACATGCTGTCCTCTGGGGTGAATGTGTACGTGATGCATTTCATTTCTGATTACAGCAAGGCTTGTTTTGTAGCTTTTAGAAAACTTTTATGTAGATATCTTGGGTATGGTATGACTAAAGTAATAGTGACAAATCCTGAGTCTGTGTTTTCTGATTTTTGATGGTATGTATTACCTGAACAGAAAACACAGGAATGATCTAAAATAACTGAATATAAGTCGTCATTTGACTAAGAAGGTGTTCTGTACCAGAAATACAGTTTTAAATTGTCCCATGTTTTCTTTACTTCAGAAGAGTGGCATATGTTGTGCATAAAGTAATTTAACTTGCCATGGTAATTCAGGTCATTCTTTATTATGTTTTTTTTTAATGGATGCTTCTTAAGGAATTTGTGCATTCACATGTATGTTTGTGAACCTGCAATGCCCATGCAGAGATGGATTTAGTACCTTTACAGTCTAGATTTCTGTTTTGAGTCTGGTGCTTGAAACACCCCCAAAACCCACCAACAAAACCGCCCACCATAGGATAGATGGGAAGAACAGACTAAAGCTCTGCTAAGCATTTAGAGGTTGTGCCAGCATGTCAGGTTTTGGTGAGCTTGTGTTCTTATGCCAGCAGTTGGAAACCTAATCAAGGAAATAAATAGTCGTTTTTAACCACAGCTATATTAAAGATGAAAGACTTAAGAACAGAAATGAGTTGGTTTAGACAGTGTAATGGTGGATAGTCCTCACTCCAAAAGAATTCTGTTCTCTATAAAAGGAGGAATTAAAAGATGTAGGAAGAGTGATATGTTACGAAAACAGATGGCATGGCAATATTGTTAGTCGTCATTTTGAAGTGAGATTTTGTAGGAGGGATTGCCCGAGTGGACAAACAGGAGGAGGGGAGGATGTGTTGAAAGGAAGGCTGGGAGTGGAAAGGGAGATGCAGAGCATGTGAGGTGAGGTGGGGGGGAGGGTGGGGGTGGCTGGAGGAAGAGAGTGCTGAGAGCCAGGGCTGCAGAAAATGCTGACGTGGGAGTTGCAACAACAGGGACCAGTGATCCAAGGTGCTCCCTTTTGGTTTCGCTTGCTTTGGTTCACGGGGCTGACTCATCCCCTGGAATTTCTTATCTCCAGACTTGTGGAAGTAGATGAAGTGTTAGGTGAGGTTGATTGCTCTGTGCAGTGGGAGAGGAGAGAAGGAGAACAAAGTCCCCCTGGCTGAGAAGTGTCCAAGAGGTGTTGAACATAGTGGAGAACTACAGTGTTCTCGTGAGCACTGTGCAGTTTGTGAGCACGTTTTGTGTTGCCTGCATTTGTGAAAATTTGGGTGGTTATATTTAGGTTAAGGGATGTGAAAATGTAAATAAAATGAATTCCAGATATCTAGTGTTCATCTTCCCTGTGTATCAGCAGAAATAAACTAAAACCAGCCAGACTTCAAGCCTGACTGCAGGGTGATGCGTGCACAAGAAAATACTTTTGCTGGCGGAGAAAGCTTGGTGGAGCTGCCTAATCTAGGTGCCTATGTGGCAGATTTAAAAAACAGAACAAAACACAAACACAGTGAGAAACAGGTCACTTCTTCAACTGATCATCTCTTCTTTAGGCTCAGGGGGCTTTCTGTAGCCTGTTTGTTTGTCATGTTCTTCAGTTGCTTCCATAAATACCTTACTTGTTTTGTGGGAGCTTGAGTTGTTGAAAGAAAACCTTAGCAACATCTGATTCTTTCCAAGATAGTCTTCGGCTTTTTCAGAATGTCATTCTCTTGTGGAAACCACTAGCAATGCGATATTTTAATTTTATTAATAATCTGGTTTCTGTCAATAGTCATCTGTCTCGTAGTAAACCATTTAATTTCACTGGATGTTTGAATTCTGTAGTTTCTAAAGGTTGAGCGGTTCCATTTTTTTACTTGTAGTACCCTCATGACCAGGGACTTGGTATTTTGATAGCAGAACATTGACGGCGAGAGGCCGAAGCTTATACATTTGACAATAAAGTTGTGGAGATAAAATGGTGATGGAAAAGTAACAGTAGATCAGAGTGGCGTTGGCCAAAGACCCTTTAGTAAGAAGTTGGTTTAGGAGAAACCTTGGCGACTAAGATTGCAGCGTAATGCTTTTATTATCTGAAGATAGATAATTTGGTGTAGAAGGGTCAGGAGAAGCACAAGTAATGCTTAAAACTGAGTAGTACAAAACTTTGGCCGTTTTTACAGCTGCTTTGCAGCAGCCATCAGTTGAAACTGGAAGCTTGGTCGTACAGTTGAATCTGCACCTGCCTCGAAGGTGGATGGCTGAGTTTTCAAATCCAGTAGCTTGCATTATTTTTCTTTTATGTTTCGTTAATAATCCTAGATGTTTCGTGGTGTGCAATAGTGAACAGGAGTTTCCTAGTGCGAGGGTTTGATGCAGCAGCCGTCACACGGCGTAAATGTTGCTTTCTGAAGCCGTCTGATTTCATTGGGCTTGTTTGGACAAACGCACGGTGTGGCTATTTGTGAGTGCCTTTAGACTAGAAAGTCACTTAGAATTGTGGGGCAGGGGGAAGCAGAGGGGAAAGCCTGATGTGATTTATTTGCTGAGCTGAGGAGGGCTGGGGGGTGTTTTGGTTCAGGTTTTTTCTTCTGGAGGTCGACTCAGTGTGTTGTCCTCAAATGACTGAGTTCTTTGTTAGCACTAATGGAGGTTTGAGTTGTTCTGGAGCTGAAAGAGTTTACTGTTTCAGAGTATTTTGTGAGCTGCCTGTGGATGCTGCGATGAGTAACTAAAGAAGGGCAGGGGATTTTCTACGAGTTGTGTGTCCTGAAATGCTGCACACACTGAAGCTCTGCAGAGGAATTCTGCTGTTTCAGCTCATCAAAGCAGGGTACTGCTAGTACTAGAGGTAGTGTATTCATGTGAGGATTATGTTTTGGAGTTGTCTGTGTTAACAGAGACCTTGATCCCTGGCTATTGACCAGTAGCAGCCACAATAACAGGATGAATGTGTCAAAAATGTCACATTTAAATATTTTTGTTAGCTTGCCGTTGTTGTAGGAAATCATGTCTTAGATCTATCTTTTTAAGACAGTTTCTTAATAGTTGAGACATGATTAAAATTTCAAGGGGCAATCCTTCCGTTGGGTGCAAGGAAGTTTGTCAGGAGATGATCTGCCTGGTCTGGCTCCATAACATCGAGAACTTGGTTTTTCAAAAGTATAGAATGATCACAATTCCTATAAAATCAGTGTATGTCTGGCTGCCTCCAGGAGTTCCACCCTTAATCCTTTTTTCCTAGAAATACACTACAAATGTTTTTAGTTAGAAACAATAATTGGAGCCCTGCATTTTTCTAATGCATAATTGTCAAGGAGAGTTACTTATTTGTAGGAGAGAAGCAGCAGAACCCACGGTCTCATTTGTGATTCGTGTATGGGCTTAAGTTTTTAGTTCTTCAGATGGTAACTTTTAAGTGATTGCTGTTGTTCATGCAGTCATAACTTCAGGGTTTTGTCTCCCCCACAACTCCCCAGTTCATGTCCTGAACAGAGTTTTGTACCTCAAGACCTGAAAACCTCCTAATAGCAAGAGTAATCAAAAGGCTTGCCGTGTCAAACCACTGCCCTTTTAAGCAATATCTCTGTTGTTGGGTGCTTTTACTGGAGTTATTTGAAATTGGATTAAACTCTCGCCAGAGGATGATTCCTTCACATTGGCCTTTCCAGACTGTGTTCAGATTGAAAGCTGAGAATTGTGTGCAGAACCTTTGCAAAGGCTCTTGATTTTTTTCTTGCTTTTAATTCTACTCCTGCAAAGAAATTGTTTTCAGTGTTTATCGCCCATACAGACTGCCTGACTGCATTTGTGTCTGAGTGCCACGTATGCAGTTAGCAAATGATTTTTAAAAATTTAAAATATTTGAGCAATTCTTAATTTGGTATTTTAGATGTGGAATATAGAGCGAGGGATTGGATGACCTGTACAAGGTTGCGAGGGATTTGAAGGGGGGTTCGTCCTCCTTTTCTTGCCTTTAGGTGCCTTAATCACAAGACCATCATTTAAGATAACAGTATGCAGCAGTGCTTCTAAGAAACCCTCACCAGATCTGTGCCTTTGTGCTGTAACGCTGTGTGCAGATTTGTACAGCTAAACTGATGGGCAATAGACTGGAAACAGGCGCTGTAGAATTGCATTGAAAAGTCATCAAACCAAAGGTGTTATTAAAAGGTTGTATTTTGAGGGGAACCAAAGATGTCTGTGTTCATCAATTTCAGCTTGATTTCGTTAAAGTTTATGCTTTTTTCATCATGTGTTAAGAACAACTTTGAGTATTCTGTACTGGTAAATGATTTCCAAGACTCACAGCATAGCATTTTGGTTTTTGAAGACTAAAGTTTTGACTGTGCTGTGTCTTGTAATGGTTTTGAACCGTATTCAGATACAAGTCTGCATACGTGCTGGTGCACTTCCACTTTCTGCAAGAACTGTTGGAAGGAGAGTCCCTGACACAGCTTAGCTCACACAGTTCCTTTCTTTTTTTTTTTTTTTAAAAAAAAAAGCCAAACAAAGCCAAGCCAAACCCTGGACAGGGAAACTTGGCAGACAGTCATATTGGAAAATAATAAACAGGCCTCTGCCAGGAGTGTTTGAATTTGTTACGTTTGTCTGGTCGGGACTCGTAGCTGCTTAGAAATCTCTGAATAGCAACAGAGGAGGCAGAGGAACAATTTTTCTACAGGCATAGGGTTGAAATGATTCTTATTTGGAAGTCTGCCTTTGTCATCAAAGAGCTAGAAATATAGTGGGTTTTTCTCTTAAAGGTTGGTTTTTGTTTTGTTTTGTTTTTCTGAAGAAATGAATATGAAGTTTGCTGGAGCATTCATTTTAGAACAGGACAGTGCAGAAACACCCCGGTGGCACTGATGAATGAGTTTCTGACCAAAGCCACGACAAAATAAATAGCCTGACCTGTGGTTTTAGATCTCAAGGTCTTCTGGTGGTTTCGATGGCAATTCTTTTCTGCTTTTCCTAGAAATAAAGGAATTCTTTGTCTCTTCAAGGGCTAGAGCCCCAGGGATTTGAATGGTCAGCTTCTCTATAGAGTTGCACAAGCCTTAGTCTTACTTTCCGTCAATAGGAGGTTTTCAGGTGGTTGTCCCAGCCCCAGCCATCGCTATTAATACTATGCTGTGGCGGTCACCTGTGTGAGAAGTTCCTGTTGGTTTGTGCTTTGCTCTCAATGCACTTTGTGTTTATTTTACTTTTGATATACTCAAGTTAATTGGCCAGGACTTGCAATAATCAGTCAAGTGTTGGCCTTAACTATGCAAAATACTTTTAAAGCACAGATTTTTATCCCTGGTTACAGTCTGTTTATTTCAGTTGTCCCAAGTGTTGGAATGACCACTGGAAGAGTAAGTGTTGACTGAAGAGCAGTCTGATGGTTAGGGTGTGAGAGTTCAGATTTTGGTTTTTTCATCAATTTCTACTGAGGCTTTGGAAAATGCTTCTAATATCGATAAAAATGTCAAATGAAGTAAAGTCCTAATTTATAATTTGGCACAGTGCTGCACTGGTAATCTGATCTAAATGATTTGAATCTACTTTATAGCATTTTCCCTTCTTGGTCTAATTACAAATGAAAAGTAGATCCTTTTCTTCATTGTCCTGAACTTTGCTCTCAACACTTCCAGGTTCTTTTGTTCTGGATGCCTGAACAAGTTTGTGTGTGTCAGTTCTTTCTTAAACTCATTGTTAGTAACCTCATCGTTATTGTTCAAAGGATTGAATGAAACCTTTCTCTCAAAAGGACCGGGAGCCAGGACAGCAAAATAATAAAATTGTCTAGAACAAAAGTGATGCCATTAGTACTGGAAATAAAATGCAAATACTTCCAAATCTGAAACACGAGAACGGGAATAGTTGTGTTCTGTGATACTGGTGTTCACAGAGAGTTTTCCAGTCTCAAACTAGAGCCTCTAGTTAAGTAGTACTCTGACTGCTTTATAAAACTGGGTGTGTCCTGACAACCTTTTTATTTTGAGTGAGAGACAGTTGCAACTTTATAGTTCAACAGCCCCAAAACATTTTACTAGTTAGTGATCTTTGTGGACTGTGAGTTCACTGCAGCGATAACTCTCCAACCGACCTCGGGGACAAAAAACTAAAACTTGGAGGTATGATTTGTCATTGTACTTCTGAACTTGGACAACTTCTTGATCTGTCTCCTGACACTGGATGATTAGCATGAAGTTGTTGCACGGCTTCAGAAAGACAGCCTGTCTTTTCAGTTCTTGGAAATGTCAGTGATAGTTTCTGAGGAAGACTTAAGTGCTCTTTTGAGGTGTGTCTTCACTAAGCAATGAGCAGTAGGGCTGTTGCAAAGTGTATCACACCGTTGACGTTAACACCCTGCGTGCTTTCGGATCTGGTCACGTCCAGTGACTTTAGGAAAAGTCATAGCTTGGCGTTCAAGTGCATTCCTTACTCAAGCTTGTCATGACGGGGCACGTAAGCTGACATAATGTGCCGGTAAAAGCTCTTAGAGCATCTCACTACAAAAAGTAGAATATACCACTAGAGGCACATGGCTGAACAAAACCAGTATGGAAGGTGCAGAATCACTGAATGGTGTTTTACAAGGTTCACCTGGGTCTTCAGATTTGGTTGTTAATCTTTGGAGTTCTCCATAGGGTAACCAGCTGCAAGGGTATCTAAACACACGGGTATAAAGCAAAGTCTGTTTTGAAAGAGATCGAGACAATCACTTCTCTGACAATGAACAGGAAAATATATTCAGTAGCTTCTAGTCCTCTCTTTT
Source organism: Leptosomus discolor (assembly GCF_034619465.1). Lineage (NCBI taxonomy): Eukaryota > Metazoa > Chordata > Aves > Leptosomiformes > Leptosomidae > Leptosomus > Leptosomus discolor. The sequence continues at coordinate 3,229,066 of NC_141416.1, forward strand.
TTTCTTTTAGGGCTAGCTTCTACTATGCCAGTAGCTGTAGCATGGGAAAACAATGGTTTGGGCAGATTACCATGTGTGTATTCTGCCATCAGCGGAAAAAAAAAGACCTAATTAATGTTTATTTCTGTAAGCCCTTGGGTAAAAAGCAATAAAACCACTACAGAAAACCAACTAGTAGGGAATAAACTGGCTTCAAATGTTTACTTTGTAATAGCTTCATCAGAAGTTATATTCATATGCATAAAATGCATAAAACTACCTCTCATGGCTAATCTATAGTGTTATCCCCAAGTTTTACCTGCTGCTGTGATAAGGAGACTTTGTCCTGTTCACTTACAAAGTGTAGAGTGTCCTGGGAGTTAAACGGATTGTATTTTGTTTAGTTTTATCCCCTCTCCATTGCACCTTCCTTTGGCAACTATTTAGTCCAAAAAGTCTCCAGTGTGCTTTATGGGTTTTGGTTTTTTCCAGATCTGTACTACCCCGGCTTTTGTACAGAAACCCTTAGTCCCCATGGACCTTTGAGTAACGCAGTGAGATGTCTGTGTTTTGTTTGGATGTTGTTATTTCAGTTGTCAGGTTGTACTGAGGAGCTTAATGAAGTCCTCTGGGTATCTTAAATGTGGGAAGTCCTCCATTCTGTTATTAAATATGGAGCCTTTAAACAGATAACAGATAAAAAGCGAGGACTTACTTTGATCCGACTAAATGATGATGATGGTGGTTATAATTTTTTTTCTCAGTGCATTGGAAATGCAAGTTCTCTTCCATTCTTTAAGCAGTCCTGTTGCTTTTGATGATCCATTCCACTCAAAGGCTTAATACAGTAAGATTTGAAATATTTGTAGTGAACTTGTGTAGCTATTTGATTCCTTTTTCTGAACATGGTGATCAGTAGCCATAAATTTTCACAACCTGAATCAATGAAGTTCTGTTGGTGGAACTTTGTGTGCAGATTTGTGTAATACATGCTGTTCCTTGCCATCTTCAATTTAAGCAGGATTTTGTGTAAAGCCAAACTTCTTAGAATAATAGCAGCAATCCCAGGGGACATAAAAGAAAGTATCTTGGGAACAGAGGTAGACCTGTGTTTTTGATTTTGTTTTCAAATGAGAACCAGTTCTGTAGTTGTAGTTGCCAGGAAACATTCAACACCAAAACCAAGTCAATCCAGTAACACACTGTCTGCTTGAGCTGTCAGAGAGCTTAAAACAATAGCTCTGAGGTATGAACTGACCCATTCTTAAAACTGTGCCAGTAGTGATCATAGAATCATGGAATCGTTAGGCTGGAGTAGACCTCTAAGATCATCAAGTCCAACCGTTGACCTAACACCACCATGCGCACTAAACCATGTCTAGAAGCACTACATCAACACGTTTTTTGAACACCTCCAAGGCTGGTGACTCCACCACTTCCCTTAGCAGCCTGTCCCAATGCTTGATAACCCTTTCGGTAAAGAAATTTATCCTGATGTCCAATCTAAACCTCCCTGGCGCAACATAGAAGAATCATTTTGGTTGGAAAAGACCTTTAAGATCATCAGGTCCAACCGTTATCCTAACACTACCAAGCCCGCCACTAAACCAGGACCCTGAGCACCACATGGGTACGTCTTTGAACACCTCCAGGGATGGTGACTCCACCACCTCCCTGGGCAGCCTGTTCCAATGTCTGACCACTCTTTCAATAAAGAAAATTTTCCTCATGTCCAATCTAAACCTCCCCTGGCACAACTTGAGGACATTTCCTCTTGTCCTATGGCTTGTCACTTGGGACAAGAGACTGACCCCACCTCACTCCAGCCTCCTTTCAGGCAGTTGCAGAGAGCAGTAAGGTCTCCCCTCAGCCTCCTCTTCTCCAGACTAAACCACCCCAGCTCCCTCAGCTGCTCCCCATCAGACCCGCTCTCCAGAGCCCTCACCAGCTTCGCTGCCCTTCTCTGGACATGCTCCAGCACCTCAGTGTCTGTCTTGTCCTGAGGGGCCCAAAATCGCACCCAGCATTCGAGGGGCGGCCTCACCAGTGCCCAGCACAGGGGCACGATCACCTCCCTGCTCCTGCTGGCCACCCCATGGCTGACACAGGCCAGGATGCTGTTGGCCGCCTTGCCCACCTGGGCACACTGCCGGCTCACGTTCAGCCGCCTGTCGACCAGCACCCCCAGGTCCCTCTCTGCCGGGCAGCTTCCCAGCCACTCCTCCCCAGCCTGTAGCGCTGCTGGGGGTTGTTGTGGCCGAAGTGCAGGACCCGGCACTTGACCTTGTTGCAACTCGTGGAACTGGCCTTGGCCCAGTGATCCAGCCTGTCCAGATCCCTCTGTAGAGCTTCCCTGCCCTCCAGCAGATCGACACTCCCACCCAACGTGGTGTCATCTGCAAGCTCCCTGCGGGAGCACTCGATCCCCTCATCCAGCTCATCCATCAAGATGTGATACCAGAGCGGTCCCAATGCTGAGCCCTGGGGGACACCCCTTGTGACCGGCCGCCAGCTGGATTGAACTCCCTTCACCACCACTCTCTGTGCTTGGCCATCCAGCCAGTTTTTAGCCCAGCTTGGAGTGATGATCGGAAATGTCCGAGTACTTTACTGTGTCACTGTTCATTGAGATAGAAAGTAGGACCATATCTATATACATCTTGCATTCTGAAAAATGTAGAGCCCAGACAGGCTGATAGAGTCAATAAAATGAGTAAAAGAACAGGTGTAGGTGGATATTAAACTAAACAGCTGCAAAGTCTTAGATTTGGAATTGTTTTTTCTGAAGTAAGTATTGTAAAACTTTAGACTTACTGCTATAATTATTGTCAATTCAGGATGCTTCAGTTGCAGGGCGTACACATGTTAATTGGTGATGTTTAATAATATTTATTGCCTTGAAGAAAAACTACCTTCACTTACATTTTCTTTTGCTTCTTTGTTGTTGGGCTTAAGGTTAACTGTGATTTGATGGCTTGAACACTTGTCAGAATACCTTTGTGTAGAAACTGGAGTCAAATAAAAAAATCCAAAGCCAACTAAAAGACTAGACGAGGTCATAGGCTTTGAGCAGGGAGGTTGGACTAGATGGTCTCCAGAAGTTCCTTCCAACCTCGACTGTTCTGTCAATCTGTTCTGTGACAGAATAACTGCATTTAATAAACCTGCCTTAACATAGGTTTATCCCAGTAATTTGTATTTCAGACTTTGTTCCTTGTTTTGATGAAATTTTTTAACTCATTCTGTTTGTGATAAGTAGAGACACGGACAATTTAAAGTGTCAAAATCCAATGCGAATTTTATTATATTAGCAAGCGAACAAGAGCAAAGGCAGCGCTGGGCGGCCGGGGAGTCTGCGCTCCGCCAATGGCTCGTGCCTTCCCGTCTCGTGTAAGCACATTATATACAGTCTCATTTCCTGCATTCGCGATGTCGCAATCAGGGCGATACTCTGCGCATGTTCCTTCTGTTGCTGGGGGGTCTTTCTCTGCCTCCTGGTGGTTGTAAGGATGAAGGCTGAAGGTCTTCCTCGTTGCCCTGTGGGTGAACTTATGCAAGAATGTGATTACTCAACCCCCTCAGCTGCGGGTCTTGTTTACTTTGCCGAATGTCCTTCGGTTGAGCTATCAAGCCTCGCGAGCACATAAATCTTCCATCCATACCCTCCCATACAGGGTTAATGAACAAAGCACAATATGTTACTTATTACAATCCCCCCTTTTTCTTTTGTCCATTATTTTGTTCATTGAACCGTTGTAGCTCTTGAGCACTCAAAACAAGGGTTTCTGCCAAATTGGGGTCATCGGATACCGATTCGTACTTCGCTCGAACAAGTATCAGGTGAGCGGCTTCTAAACGGTTCTTAACTATCACGATAACTTTATTAAAAATACAAGGTCCAAATGCAAGCGTTAAAGTGAGCAGTATTAATGGTCCCGCCAATGTTGACAATGAAGTAGTAAGCCAAGGAGAATGGTTAAACCGTGATTCGTACCAACTTTGTTGGGATTCTCGCTCTCTCCTTCGTTGTTCCAACCCCTTTCTTAGCTCAGCCATTGTGTCCCGTACTATTCCGGTATGATCTGCATATACACAGCACTCTTCCTTTAAAGCTGCACACAATCCCCCTTGCTGCAAGAATAATAAATCCAAGCCGCGTCTATTCTGAAGCACCACTTCTGATAGTGATCTTAGTGATTTTTCCAATGCGTCTATCGATTTTTCTATTCTGCTGAAATCCTCATCCACTGCTACTCTAAGTGACTTAAATTCAGCTTGTTGATTAATAGAGAGGTTATCCCTGTGGCCGCTCCGGTTCCTCCAATTGCAAGGAGAGCGGCTATGGTCAGAGCTGTAAACGGTTCCCTCCTAGCAAGATGGTGCTCGGGGGTGGTTTGATAATTGTAGACAAACTCATTTGAGTGATATACAATTTTTGGAATTATTGCTACTTGTATGCAATAATCTTTGCTTTTATTAACATTTCGGAGGCTCAAGCAAGGTGTTACTCCGATGCTTGAGCACACCCATTTTGTGTTTGCCGCTGGTATTAACCAATCCGCAGGAGCTTCCTTTTTGAGTGAAATACTTACATTACACAAATGTTGTTTTGTGGGTGGAATTGTCCCAACGCACCGTCCTTTTCCCGTTACTTGTTCCAAGGTGAGACCTTGGACCTGATCCTTTCCTTTTTCTCCATAAACATTGTGCAGGGTTTGTCCCATTTACCTGCCTAGCCTTGGATGTAATTCCTACAGCCTCGTAAAAGGGCGGTTTAGTGCTATAACATAGCCAGCAGGAGCTGGTTATTTGCGGGTTAGTCTTATTTAGTATTCGGTAGCTAGCTTGCATCACTTTCCATAGGGTATTTCCTTCTAAGTTTTCTTCTTCTGAGATAGTTATACCAGAGTGAGTATTATTACCAGTAAACTGGGTATCATTGCTAGTTTCAGTATCATTCGCGGGTCCCAGAGTTTGTTCATGTGTGAGCACGGGATTTGGTCCAATTGGTTCCGGATCATTTGGAATGGTCTCTTTTTTTATTAGTATCAGTCCTCCTCTATCAGTTCCCGGTTCTCAATAACGCATTCCCCAAGTTTTTCCCACAAACCATGTAGGGTTCTGGTCTTGAGAAATATTCATGTATACAAACTGGCAATTTCCAGACAATAGTATACCACCAGAACTATGACGCTGAGGGGGTGCACATCCCACTGGTCCCCATGTTACTGTAATAAACTTGTCATTCCCTCCCCTGGGAGCCCAGTTCGATGCTATGGTTTCACAACCCCAGTATGTGCAATAATAATGTCCTGGTGAATTACAATAGGTCCTTCCTGGATTTGAACTAGGGCAAAAATAAAACCCTTTTAGGTTTAAGCATGGTTGTATTGGCACGAGTTGGCACAACGTGGGAGTAAAACTGGGAGGTCCAGAGACTATTTTTGTCTGTACTACAGCTTGGTCTTCCCATCTAAACAGGGTCCATTTAAAAGGTTCCTGCGCGTACGGCTCACAAACAGGGATGCATAATACTACCCAGATTGCCCCTATAAATACGTATCGGGAAAAGTGGTGGTTTTTGTAATATACCAATTGCTTATTCCTACCCCGATTTGATACCCGTCCCCGATTTTTGTCGTTTGCACTCCAGGGCTTCGCCTTTTCGCTACCATCCTTGAGGCAGGATCTCAAGCACTGCTTTACGGTCCCAATCGTTGGGTTCATTCCTCCACAGTTTTTTACTCCTCTGCCTCGCTCGTCGACTCGGTTGCTTCGAGCCACGAGGGGTACCATCTTCTCGGCAGCAGGGGTATTCTTCAGGAGGACTCGGGCTTACTTTAGCCGCTTGCCTCAGGATGTATGAACTCCAGTTGGTATCTTTAACTTGGGGTGCGTTGCACTTCACCCCTTTCAGGAACTTACGGCACTGCCCTCTTACTATTTCAGCGACAAAAGGAATTGGTTCATTCGAATGGTAACAATAATTTTCAGGCCGAATTCCTTTAGCAAATATCTCCCACCATTCCTCTGATTCAAGAATAATCTCTCCCTGTGATTCTTTTAATTTTAATGCCAATTCTGTGAGTTCCCTTTCCCACTCCCAGCAGATCCCGCAGACACTCTTTGGGGTCTGCCGTTTCGGCAATGGGCCCACCACCGTTCCCGACACACCTTACGCACAAAGCACATGAATGGGTAACAGTTAATATACCACACTTGATTTCAGCATCTACGTGCCCATCTTCAATCAGAATTGGATTCTCACTATATTCAATTTTAAAGGTGTTCATTCAGGTCCTTTGAAATTTTATTTTTAGGTCCCCGGGTACACTGGTCACTTGCCACTGTTGATTCTTTACGGGTCCTTTGATTCGGCTGGCGTGAGTCCACCCTCTTTCAGCTGTTCGTATGGAGGTTTCTGTAGTAAGTAAAACAGGATATCCCACTATGGGGTTAGTAAGGTCTCTTTACTTTCAGGTCCCAGCTGGCTCAGTAAAATATACGGATTTGCCACAACTGGGAACCTTGCAAGTGTTCTTTTGTTAATTTCCCGTAGGTCATGGACTAATCTATAGGACCCATCGATTTTCTTTACGGGTAAGATGGGTGTATTGAAGGGAGACATGCATGGTTCCAGTAGCCTTGGTTTAATTAATCTTTCAATCTCTGGTTTCAACCCCATCCTGCCTTCTCGTGAGATTGGGTATTGTTTTATTTTTATTGGAATTTCCAGATCCTTGATAGTTACAGTGAAGGGTGGGATATCTAATTTGCCCACTGTCTCCGGAGTGTACCAAACCTCGGGGTTAATTTTTACTTCATCCTCACTCCTAAGGGGATATAATTTTACTTGCAACTCATTATTTTTAACTTCCAAATTAATGCCCAGTGTGATGATCATATCTCGTCCCAATAGGTTATAATCTGCTTCTGGGACCAACAATAGGGATCCCACCACAAATTTAGATTCCATTTCAAAAAGAACATCTTTTATTACTGGAACCCCGAAAGGCTCTCCTTTTGCTCCAATTACTTGCATTGTCTCCGGGGACAAGTGACATCCCCGGGGTAACTCTTGTACTGTGGACCTCTTGGCCCCGGAGTCCACAAGGAACTTGATTTCCTGTTGCTGGGGACTTACTTTAATTTTTATCAAGGGCTCGGTCTTACGTCTAGCCCCCAGCAAATAGAGCCCCTGACACCCCTAATCCTCCTTGAATATTTTCTCATCTTGCAGCCGCTTTCTGCATTCCCTTCTCATATGACCCTTCCTCCCACAATAATAACACCCTACGTCCTTTCTCCTTGTTCCTTCCACCCCGGGTCTTGGGTCCGTTTTGTGAGTCGATCTAATCCCACCTCCACATTGTCCTTCCCGAGCCACTGCTACCATCACCTTTGCCTGCTTCTTAAACCTCTCGTCTTTCCTTCTGACAAACACCTTCTGTGCCTCCCTCAATAGCCCGTCCAAACCTCTGTTCTGCCAATCATCTATCTTCTCAGTTTTTCTTTTAATATCTTCCCATGCGTTTGCTACAAATTGCATTTTCAGCAGGGCCTGCCCCTCCTGAGTGTCTACATTCAGACTGGAATACATTTGGAGACTCTTTCGTAGTCTCTCTAACCATTTAGTGGGCGACTCATCTGCTTCTTGATATTCCTTGAAAGCTTTATTAATTCTTCCTCTCTATTCTTCCTCCCTCGGTAGTCACCCCCCTTTTCTTTTAAAGGGTATAAATTTACCCTAGTGTCGGCCACCATCCACAGACTGGCATATTCACTTTCTTCCAAATTAAATGGTTCCTTTGAGTTAACATAAATGTTTAGCGCCTGACCTATCCAATCCTCAAATGATCCAAAAACAGGCCAATACAGATGGTCTCCTCGAATCTGTTTTCCGCCCCAGACCTCTATGCAATAATGGATCATTTTTACCTTATCCTTTCCCTGCCTAGAGGGAAAGTTATCCCAGTGTTTCAACATCAGCCCTAGGGGACTATCGGGCGGTATTTGGGGCAATTTCACATGGGGCCCCTCTCCCATGGGCTCAAAGGGCTTGCTTTTCCTTTGTCCCATCTTCTGAGGCACTCACACACACACCCCAACCGCTCCCCTCGTTTGTGGCTCGCTCCCTCGCGGGCTACGAGAAACGCACTACTAGAGGGTCCGCACTCACTTCGCCCTGGCAGGACGTCTCATACACCGTGCCCCAGGATACCCAACCCAAACCGAACGGATTCCCGGCCTATACTCACGCGTCCTGCGTCTTCGTTCGGAGCTTCGTGCACAAAGATTACAGGGTTACCGGTTCTCCTTTGCTCAGTGTTCAATTTAGGTTCGTCGGTCGAGACAGAAGCGACCTGAGGGCTGCAGGGGCCGCCAGATGGTGGGGCGCCTCCCCAATGCAGCTGCAGGCCACAATCTAGTCGCGATCCGAGTCACGGCACCAAATTGTGATAGGTAGAGACACGGACAATTTACAGTGTCAAAATCCAATGCGAATTTTATTATATTAGCAAGCGAACAAGAGCAAAGGCAGCGCTGGGCGGCCGGGGAGTCTGCGCTCCACCAACAGCTCGTGCCTTCCCGCCTCGTGTAAGCACATTATATACAGTCTCATTTCCTGCATTCGCGATGTCGCAATCAGGTCGATTCTCTGCGCATGTTCCTTCTGTTGCTGGGGGGTCTTTCTCTGCCTCCTGGTGGTCGTAAGGATGAAGGCTGAAGGTCTTCCTCGTTGCCCTGTGGGTGAACTTATGCAAGAATGTGATTACTCAACCCCCTCAGCTGCGGGTCTTGTTTACTTTGCCGGATGTCCTTCGGTTGGGCTATCAAGCCTTGGGGGCACATAAATCTTCCCTCCATACCTTCCCATACAGGTTTAATGAGCAAAGCACAATATGTTACTTATTACACCGACCATCCACCTTCAGGTCTCTGCTGATAACAGCAAAGGAAGAGGTAGATACTGGGGCAATTTGAGAGAGGACCCCCTCCCCAAAAGGAAGGCAATCCTAAATACACCCCAAGCTTTAGGGAGCCAGCCCAGAACAGCCGAAAATAAAGTTAAAATGAACTATTTCGCATTCCGCCAGCCCCCAGCCGGCAGCACACCGAGCGCCTCGGGGCTCCGGTGGGAAGGGAAGACAAAGAGCGGGATAAAAGAAAATGGATGCATCCCCGGGGTGCTGGGCAGCGTCCCGGGTGCCTCGTCCCCGCAGCTCCCCCCGCCCGGACTCCAGCCCTCGGCGCCGTTACCTGCTGCCCCGCACCGGGGCTGGCGCCGCCAGGGCGGCCGGGACGCCGCGGGCCCCCCCCGGGCCCGGCGGGCTGAGGTAGTGCGGGCCGAGCGCCCCCCCCACAGCCCCCCCCATCTCCACGAGCCGAGGTGGTGCGGCCCGCGTTCCCCCCCCCCCTCCACGGGCTGAGGTGGTGCGGCCCGGAGCGCTCACGTGACCGGGTGTTGCTGCGTCGCCTGGCAACGGGAACACGGGAACATGGCGCAGACGGCGGCGGGTGAGTGCGGGGCTGGGCCGCGGCCGGGCCTTGAACCGCCCGGCCCTCGGCCGCCCGGCCTCCCCGGCCCCGCGGGTGCCCGTGCCCAGCCCCGCGGCGGCCTGCAGCTGGCAGGCCCCGGGGAGCCGGGCTGGTTCTCACTCTTCCCTCCGCTCTGGTTGCAGGCACAGGCCATCCCCAGCCCAGCAATATGGAGGAGGCCGCCGGTGGCGCAGCAGAGGGCTCTGGGGTGGAATCCGGCTCCGCTGCGCGGGATATCGTCCGAGTTCCGTCGCCTCTTGCTGTGGAGGTGATTTCCTTCAGAACGTTCGCGGGGCAGCATGACGTTCCTACGCTCTCCTTGCAGAGTGATGGCTTCATGGAAGCAGTTTCAATAGGGAGAAGTAAAACAAGGGAGCGGTTGTTGAAGTCTTGCCCTGCCTATTAAAAAAACAAAGTTAAATGTAGTTGTAGTTCTGTGTGTCAGCAGCGTCCTGAAGCATGTGCTTCTCACTCAGCTCCCAGATGGCTGTAGGCATGTTAAACGGGAGGTTGCCCCCATCTCACAGACACACGTATGGGGGCTGTGTTCGAGGTTGGTGGTGATAAGTTTTCTTTGTCTGTTGGTACTGCACGATATTTGAATTTGGCAAATGATGGTACGGGATAAAACAGTGTCTCTTTAAAAAGAAGATAATAGTTTGGCTACGTGTAGCACCAGCTGGAGGACTAAAATCCCTAAGGGCATTTTTTTAAAAAATAGACGTGAGCCAGAGACACATCTGAAATTAAAAGTGGTGTGTAGAATTTTTGTCAGGATCTTTACCGTCTTCATGCTGCCTGGGTGACTGTTTTTGTGAACGAGATTAAACTTCAAAATTAAACTCCCATGACAAAAAGCAGTTGTTACAGCACCGTAGCATGAGCATTAAACCAAATGCACAACCTGCTGTAACGCTGCTATTCTGCTTTTTGCCTGTGTGTGTGCTAGGCAGTAGAGGCGGAGAATGGGAGCAACAGTGAAGAAGAAGGGTCCGTTCCTCTGCAGGACCAAAAAGAGACATTTCCCCCAGCAGAAAGAGGAGCTACAGAGCTGTTTGTTAGTTCTGCAGAGGTGAGACACTAACAACACACACAATCTTATTCACAGAAGGCATGGCCGGTATTTGTAACTTCAAATTCTCCTGGGGCGGTTTTGTTGCTGCCAACACAAACCCGACCAGAACTGAACAGAGAGAAGCTAACTGGTCAGGCACAAAGTCTACAAAAGCTGTGACAGAGCTGGAGAGGTTCCTCTGTTGTGCTGCATGTGGGTAAAGGTGGTTTTTTGATCGGCAGAGGCACAGCTTTGCCAGTGTATCTGTGGGCTGAGTTTAGAACAAGGCCCTCTTGCCTATTCTGTGTCTGCATCGTTCTTGTCTCGCGATGACAGAAATAAGCAGATTGTCAGGGCAGACTGAAAAGCTGTTTCAGGTGGTGGATTTTACGTTTCAGGAAAAATCCCCTGAGACTTTCTTGGACAAAGTCGAATTAGACAGTTGTCCTCCTGCGTTGGGTGACATGGAGCAGCCAGTAACCGAGAGAGAAAACCCTCCCCTTCCTTCAGGAGCTCCTCAGCAGGTGTCTGCGTGGTCAGCGGAGCGGAACAGCTGCACAGAGTCAGGTATCCTTCAGTCCCTTGCTAACAGTACAACACTCCATACCACCTGTCAAGCGCAGTTTCTAGTTTTCTCCCTTTCTCGTCATTGTTAGTCCAACTGGAGGCACAACGCTTTGAAATCTAAGCATTTTCTTTGTCTTCTTCTCTTTTTTTTTTTTTTTTTTTCTTGGGGGGTGGGGTCCAGGTGACATTGGAGAACCCATTTCTCTCTGCTCAGAGACTGCCTTTGAGCAGTTGGATCAGCTCACCAGTGAGCATGGTGACCAAAGGCGGGAACAGGCATGCCAGCAGCGTGGAGCTGAGGGGCACAAAATGAGTGGAAGAAGTGAAGAAACCGTAGAAGAAACAGAGCTGGTTGTCTTGGATCTAGAACATGTGAGAAGTCCTCAAATCTTGTCGTTCTTCTTCGCAGACCTGCTGTTTTTATTTGTATGAAATACACAAGGTAGATTGTCAGCAGCGGCTCAGCCATAGGCTGAAACCACGTGTTTAAAACAGGCTTTTGCAGAAGTACTGACTCCTGAGCGTGTCTGCTCCCTCAGGGTTAACCCCAAACGGGAGGCTCAGGAGGGAGCCGTGTAGTGGGTAAATCTGGTACTCCTCAGTGCTCCTGAAAGAGAAGTACTGTCAGCAAGAGCGAGGGGATGGGCTCTCAGAGGCAGCTCTTCTGATGTGTTTCTGACTTTCAGATATCCTCAGTAGTGGCTTTCTGCTGTCAACAAATAGCCACTATGTAACTCCTCTCACTCGTTACAGTGAGCGTAGCTAAAGGAAGAATGCAAGGGTCTGTGGCAGAAAATACGCTGTGTTATTTAACAGCGGGGGTAGCAGTAAGGTTTCTTCATAATTTCTTTACACAAGTACGTTGACTTGTATCAATGTCATACTTCTTGACAGCCTCTGATGAGAAGATTCCAGGCTGCCCTGAAGAGTCACCTCACTAAGCAGATGGAAAAAGTGAGCCTAGAGCTTCAGGAACTGGTACGTGGCATTCTTACTTTGCCGTCCCGCAGCAGCCCACCCCTGCCCGAGCTGAAGCCAGGTAACTGGTTTCCTCTTGTGTTTGCAGAGGGCAGCAGCGAAGAAAGGGCAAGCAGAGAGGGAAGAGCTTGGGCTGGTTCTTTACGGAGCGCAGCAGCAGCTGGCCCGCCTGCAGCTGGAACTGGAGAAGAGCCACGACCGCCGTTCTCAGGTGGCCACAGCACGTCAGCAGCTGGAGGAGGAGCTGGGGGGCCTCAGGCTTACTTACAAGCAAATGTGTCAGAACACACACGATGAACGCCAGAAAGGTGACCGAGGCAGCCCTTGCCAGGTTTCCTGGCTCTAGTACTGTGTGGAGAAAGGGATTTATTTGAATCCAAGGCAAGCATTGGATTGAAAAATACAGTAACATTGATCAGGAATAAGGCACTCGCTGAAACCTTTCACAGGTATTCCTGGTTGTTTCTAAGACCGTGTGGCTACCTTGTACTTCTGAGAAGGTCTTTAGGACTAAAACTGTTCCGGGCAGATGGGCTGCTCTGTGACTTAGAAGGAGGAAGATCCTGTCGCTCTGTTACGTTTGCCTGTGTCTCTGTAAGGGTGTGACGAGATCGCAAAGGTCGTGGGTCGTGAGGGGCACCCGGGAGCCTGAGAGTGCCATCCGTGTGGGAACCCGTCCCAGCCAAAGAAATGGACTTGACTCATGCTGGTTGTGCTGCAGGCCTGTGGGTAGGGGACAGGGAAACAACTGTGATGGCGAGGGTAGCTCAGCGTAGGATAAACTGCCTAGAAAGGTTTGGCAGGTTGCTGAAAAAAATAGAGAAGCATTCAACAGACTGAGAAAGAGACAGTTCCGTTTTGGGGCAGAGGAGTGGAGTCACAGCCTCCTGAGGCCGCCCCTTCTTTGATCTCCTGGGCTTCTGAGTGCTGGGAAGCAATGAATTGCTTACCAAGATATTAGCTGTGCTTGTGGAGCTGTACTCCAAAGCCGATGCAAATTCACATTTCAGGGGGGCTGATTTGGCTGGTAAGTGTGCAAATTTAGCTTTGGGTGCTTCTGTGTTTCTTTCCCTTTTACCTCTGTTTAAAGTGTGTCTTACAAACATACTTTCCTGTAAATATTTTTCCCCCTGCCTCCCCAGTCTCTGCAATGCAGACCCAGCTTGAAAACCTGGCCTTGCCCCTCTTCTACATGCAGAACATGGCCCATATGCACCATAATATTTTACTAATGAAACGGTCGACAAAGAGGGCTGAGCTGGAGAAGGCCCAAGCTGACGTGGAAAAGAAAAAACAGGTATCAAGTAAAACTCTCTTCTTTCAAATAAATAAATGAATTCAGGTGACGGCTAGCGGCGAGTCTCGGAGGACGTGCTGCCTTGGCAGAAGGAAGGCTGTAGTGAATATACAGACACCATGGAAGGTGCGTGGGGATATTTTCCCCAAATAATTGAAAATGAGAAGAATCCCCACCACCAAGATAGTGGCATGTACTGAACAGAATTTTTTTATGAGCCTTATAATAGGAAGTAGTAATCAGTAGTGATCACTCTTCACGCAGGCAACGGGGGTGTGGGGGCAGAAAGATATTTAGCAAAGAAGTATCGTATGTTGAAGTCTGGAGAATTGCTCTGAGTCCCAAGGAAGAGCGAACTTGGAAGGTGAACTGAGCGGTCGGTGTGCTGGAGCTCCCTCTGCTGCCTCCTGCTTGCAGCAGGACACCAACTAATTACTGTTGATGCAGAATTGCGGGCAAACGGTTGAGATGGAATGGGTTTAGATGGTTTTTAACAAAGGATTTTAAACCATAAATTATCAAGATTCCCAGCTGCTGGAGAGGTGGCGCAATGTAACCCATGCTGGCAGGGATGAATGCTGCTTCAGATCTGAAGGACCAATTTCCTACTGTGGGTGGAACGATAAAAACCAGCAAAGAAGGTTTTGTTCTCTTCAAAATCGTCACTGCTGCATTCAGGAGTCATTTGGATAGGAATGGAAGAGTTTCAGTAGGAATCAAAGCTAACTGAATTCATTTTCAGCCCAAGTTATTGCTGTAGAATTTAGTTGGTTAAGCCTGAGATTATGTTACTCATCCTGAGCTGTTTGGCTCTGCCTCTGTAGGATCTTCTGGTAGACCGCTTGACCCGGAAAGCCTACGAGCTGCAGGAACAGATTGCTCTGTTCGAAGCTCAGTTTGTGGCTCAGGCAGAGGACACAAAAGTAACTCGGCAAGCAGCAAATGAGGTAGGAGAATGCTTTTTTTTCGCTTCTGGTTAATATTTCCCTCTGGAAGGACCGACCCCGTTGGCTCATGCTCACGTGGTAGCTACAGTGTAGGACAGAGTTGTATGATCAGTTCCTGTTTGGAGGAATGAAGACTTTTTTGTTTTGTTTTGTTTTGTTTTGTTTTTCCCTTTGTCCTCAAGAATTGCCTATAAATCACTTCCTCCTCCACCCTCTCTGCATTTTTTTCCTTGCAGACCTATGCTCTGTGGTCGGGGGTGACCATAAACCAGAGGCACGTTAGCTGAAGCTGTTCCTGCCCAGCGTATTATGAACACACACCAAAAAAAGGCATTGTAACGTGAATTTGGTTTCCCAGCCTAGTATAGATTTATCCTGTCTACAAATCCTCTCTCCCCCAGGCTTGTATGGAGGTTCAGGCTATTAACATGGAGAAAAAGCGACTGATGAACCACTGGAATAGCAGCTTGGCGGGAATGAAGCAGAGAGATGAGGCCTATATCGCCACCCAAGCGCTGCTGAGGTACGGTATCTGAGAACAGTCCCAGGAGAGACCTCACACGGGTTGGACGAGAGGGATGCTGAAAGGGACAGTGCGTCTCCAGTTTATTGCTGCGCGTGCAGGATATGTCAAGCAGAACAAGTTTGCTGCTCTGAAGCACGTAGTAAGATTAAAGGATAGGAAGCACAGTTCTTTGTCACTATTCTGTATCCAAAACACAACTCTCCCCCAAAATGTGTGGGGTTTTTAAAACTGTTTAGAGTTTTTCTGTTCATATTTTAGTCCTTTAGAAGAGTTCCTTCACCTTTGCAACATCTCTCAATCCAAAGAGCTAGACTTCAAGAGGGATTTTACCTGTCGCTCTCAGTTAGGGTTTTGTGATGCCTTCAGAAATCATCAGGAAAACCGTCCTGTTGTTGCCAAAGGAAGCGCTTATTTGCTCTGGAGTCAGCCTGGCTGATTCCCTGCAATGTGCTTTGATGGTGGCATCCTGGTAAGAGTGGGGGGTGGGGACAGGACTGAAAGCGGGAATTAATTTTCCTACGTACGTTTGCTTTTCAGTCTTCTGTCTCCATCCATCTTCTGATGACTCTGCACTGTCACAGCAGGGTGGCCTTTGTAAAGATCTTCCTCCTTGGTCTGTTGTCGCTGCAGTAGCGTGTTTGAAAAGAGGAATTTGTAGATGACTGTTCAGCGCGTGAGTCTACCCCTGTGGTGATTTTCCATCCTCTTTGCCTCTCCAGCAAGTACAGACATGACCTCAAGTCCCTAGAAACGGACATCCATGGCTGTAGGAAGTCAATCAGGAAGGAGGAGGAGAAGAATGAGTTGCTTGTCGCCATCCTGAGCCGTTCACAGAACGATGCCAACATGACAAAGAAGCTGATTGCCCAGTGCCTTTCCAGGCAGGAGGCCTTGAAGGTGGAATCTGGCACCTACGCTCGCGTTCTCCACGAGACAGAGCAGGCCCTCAACAGGACCAGGATGGTGAGGAGAGTTACTTGGAAGAAGAACCTTTCAAATCAGACACAGATGTTTAATCCCCTTCCCCAAACAGTTGTAGTGACCCTGTCTCCTGTCTTTCCTGCGTTTAGGATCAAGCTGCTTGTCTGAATCAGTTGCTGTCCATCAGTAGGGACATAGAGAAAGGAACTGATGCCAAAGTGCAGATGGAGAACGAAATCATGGCAAAGCTTCAGGACCAGATGGTGTCCAGCAAAGCCACAAAGCACTTCTCGCAGCTGGCTGCAAAGCTCCGTAGGAGAAAAACAGACCTGGTGTGTTATCTCTTCCGTTTGGGAGGGCGGGGGAAGGAAACCGCCCTGAGCGGTGTTTCTCAAGTGTGTTTCGTCCGCGCCTTCGTTCTGCTTTTCAGACCTGAAGTTGAAGGTCTGCTGAGTTTGTGACTTCAGTTTGGTTCTTCCAGTGATCTTAGTGCGGGATTCTGGTGTACGCGAGAGGGTTTGGCCAAAAAGGCCTTGACACATAATGTACTATTCTTTCTTTGCTTAAAAAATGGGACAGAACGATGAATTCTGGGAGTTTTTACCATAAAGTAGTACCAGTTCTTATGTATTGGAGGAAGACAGTGGATGTGTAGTTCTGCTGTACTCCACATTGAACTAACCTGTATCTCTGTCCGGCATCAGGGAATGCGATACAGGCCTGCTCTCGTTCCTGAGTGAGGATTACAGCCCAAGGAACAATCGAACCAGACCCACAGTTCTTTGTGGCACGATCAGTTGCTCTCTTTGGGAGTGTGTAACTGGAACAGATAGAAAAACTAGAAGATCCAGCGTAGTGTTTGTGGTGTTGAGTTGTGTGGGCTGGCACTAACAAGGCACCCACACCTCTGTATTTCTGCGGGTTACTTCAGCCTGGCCCTGGGATTTTTAAATCGGGGGCATTATCTTGAGCAAGAGGAAGAGTTCCAGGGCTGGCTTCCGTTGTGAGAGAGGGGCCCCCTGCCCCCTTCCCACAGGCACACCAACAAGCGGACACTCGCGTTGTCTCCCATCAGCACCTGCGGTGCACGGCTGGATGTAGCCAGAGAGTCGTGGCTGCTGGCGGCGCGGGGGCAGCAGAAGTCACCCGGCTGCATTCGCGCTGCGCTCAACAGGCACCCGCCTTTCTGGCTGCTGCGGTGGTGGTTCGGTGAGGGACGTGTTTGTCGGGTGTGGTGGAGAATGTCCTGCTCTGGTGAGCCGGGCAGCTGGAGACACCCAGGCAAGGCAGGTAACTGCAGAGGTGATGAGCGCGGCCTCTTAAAGGCTTTGGGATGTTTGGGCTCCTTCATGCTCTTCAGCAGCCTTATGGCAGAGGTAAATGTTGGTATCTCCGTCAGGAGATGGAGAAACAAAGGTACAGAGCGGGTAAGTGGCTGGCTCGCAGCTTGTGGCACAGACCTGGGAGGAGAATCTAAATCCCCTGACTCCTGTGCCTCGGGAAGCGGGCGTTCCAAATCAATGGGCTGCTGCTGCTGACAGTAATTTGTTTTCTGTCTGTTGGCGTTCCTAGGAGCTGCATTTTTCCAAGGTTGAGAATGATGTGGCCCAGGTTATTCTGAATGCAACTCATACCAGCTGCAGGCTGACAGTTCTCCAAAACACGCTTTGTCAGCTGGACAAGGAAGTAAAAAATACCCGTGACCTGATCAGCTGCAGGGAAAGCGAGATTGCAAGGTGCAGTCTCCTGACCGAGAACAGGCAAGCGGTGCTCAGCCAGTACAACAAGAGGTTGGAGAAGATTCTTGCGCGGCAGGGGGTATGTACATTCCCATTTCAGTCCCAGGCTTGATTTTATTCTTTGTGGTGACCACAGGTGCCCCTGATAAATGTAACTGTGTAAGTGCTGAGTAGTTAAAACTTTCAGGCATCAGTATAGAGGTTTAAAAGCTGCACTAGTTAATGTAAATGTTTACGTCTGTCAAACAGCTCTTAGTGCACGGGGGGGAGGAGCTGGCATGAGGGAATTGTGAAATGAGGGTGTGCCCAGCACAGATTTCTGCAGGGAGTTGTCTGCGCCCGATGAAAACGTTGAATGACATCAATACCCTGGGAGTAACTAGGGTCTCATCAGAAAACCTGCAAATACTGACA
This sequence comes from Leptosomus discolor, assembly GCF_034619465.1. Classification (NCBI taxonomy): domain Eukaryota; kingdom Metazoa; phylum Chordata; class Aves; order Leptosomiformes; family Leptosomidae; genus Leptosomus; species Leptosomus discolor. Next base: position 3,247,028 of record NC_141416.1, read on the forward strand.
AGGGGCGAATGGAGCAGGCGGGGTGATGTAGATCACTTGGTGCTTGGCCCCATTCAGCTGATAGATACCCAGGTCTGCCCCTGGCACCGTGAGCTGCAAGACCTTTATAGAGCCCAATGCAAGAATGAGTGCTGTGGCAGACTCTTGGACACCCAGATGTGCCTGTTGTAGGAGCTTAGGAGGCCCCTCTCACCCCAGAGCCTGAGAGCTGTTCGGGCTTCCCTTGCATTTGTTCCCGTGAGGTCAGGAATGATTGGTCCCATCCAGCTCATGGGAAATAGAGGCACAAAGGAAGTAGCAGTATAGCGGAAGTATTCGGTAGGCATCTCAGCAGCTGGACCGGCCTTCTGCAAAAAGTGCTTCAGCAGCTTCTGCCTGATTAATCCCCAACCTTGCCCTCATCCAGGGTCAAGAACTGGGGCCACTGGAAATGGAGATCAACAAGCTGTCCAAGCAGATAGAAGAATATCACTCTGAGGTGATGACGCTACAAAAGCACTGGCTCAATCAGCAGCAAGAGCTGGTCAAGTTAACACACCAACGGGAGGAACAAGTAGCCTCCCTGGATATGTTAAAGAAACGGATCACAGTAATGCAGCAGAAGAAAGTGCGCAGGGAAAGTAGGTCATTCCCCAACTCTTTTTAAAACGTTCAGCTGTGAATGGAGGAAAAAGGGAGCGAGGGCTTACGGACGGGTGAGCCAGACCTTCACCAGAGAATGCGCCGTGCTCCTACGTCCGTGTGAGCAGTAACGCAGGCGGCCCCAGCACTGCTCTGGGGCTACGAGCCAGGCACCTCTGCTGCTCTGCCTGGCGTTATTCCCTGTCCCGACTGATCCCGCTGCCTTAACGGGCACAACCGAACCGAAGTGGCCGTGTCACGTGCTACACTTCTTAAATAACGTTTGCAAGTAGTTGGTGGGTAAATGTCCCCACCACGATGGCGCTTCCCTTGGCTCAAACCAGCTCTTTTCCACAGCAGTCTCCTTCAAAACCGTATTTGGGTTTTGGGCTTGTGGAAAAACGGTTTGGCTGGGTACGTGGGACGCAGGTGGCTCTGCAGGCAGCGTTGTCTGGTCTGATGGCAGTCTGTCACGCCTTGCCTGTGTTCCACCTGCTGCTTGTGGGAATTTTAAGACTTTTTTTTTTTTTTCTGTTCACCTGTAGATGAAATTCAGCAGGAAACAAAAGAGCAGAAGGACATCGAACGTCACATGAGGAACATGTCCAATGACTTGATAAAGCTGAATGTGTTGATCAACAAGAACAGCAGCAGCTTCGAGGAGCTGCAATATGGCAACACTATCACCGAGAACGAGTTTGTGCGCTCTCTCAAGGTACAGACATCTCATTTCCAGGTCTCAGCCTCCCATGCAGATCGGAGGCAGACAGTGACCGTGTAAATCTTTCTTAGTCTGACCACGTTGTGTTGTCTGACAATGTTATGCTTCCCAAACCTAGGCAGCAGAAAAAGAGTCGGTTGAGATGCAGGAGAAGCACAGTCAGCTGACTGAGGAGAAGGAAAGACTCCTAAACAGCCTGGTGGAAGCAGAGTAGGTACCAGAGAGGTTCTTGCTTTGTGCCACCCTCTTTGAATGTAGGTGTCCATGTCACCTTTCCACTCTGCTCATCGAACTGAACCAGCAACAGCAAATGTGCTTCTGTCCTTCTCGGAGAAGATGAAAGGAGTTTCATGGATTTTTGGGCGCAGAAGCTGAAAGGTGCTTTAGCTGTCTCTGCAAGCAGCGAGAGCCGTGAGGATGTCGGCTTTAACAGTTCCAGCAGGCTCGTGCTGGACGTTGCTGAGATCTGTATGGGGTGACTCTGCCCGCGCTCTCCTCCGCCAGTAACTCGGAGCGAGCGTGCTGCGCTGGGCAGCTCACTGGGGTCCACCAGCCCCCGGCAGCCTGGGCACGCTTGTTGTTAGTCACCGTGCCACCACCGTGCCACGTTGTGGATGGCGGAGCTCCCTGTCTGGTTCCACGCTGCTCCTGGCTGCCCTTTTACGTGTCCCACGTGCAAACCCTCAGGTTCTGCTGAACCTTCAGCTCCATGTTCAGGACTGAGCTCGGGAGCGTGCTGCCACGCGTGCACAGGGAGCGAGCGTCCTCTCGGGCACTGACAAAGGTGCCGCTTTCCCTTTCTGTCACTGAAGGCATCAAATCCTGCTGTGGGAGAAGAAGATCCAGCTGACGAGAGAGATGCGTGCGGCGGTGGAGTCTGAGTCAGGGCACGGCGAGCTCCACGCCATGAGAACAGAGATTCACAGGATGCAGGTGAGCCCCGGGGGAGGAGCACTGGGGAGGGGAAGCTGCACACGATGGATTCAGCTTCGGCGTTGCTGAAGGCAGGAGATGAGAAACGGGCTGGGGAAGCAGCATTGCCAGGCCACAGCAATGTTGGAAATAGTACACCCTCCAGCTGGGCTGAATGAAATACATCCAGCGTGCGTGCTCTTCGTGCCTTCCTTGCGCCTGCCGTGTAACGGGCTGCAGCAGAGTCTAGAGACACCTGAGCAATCTATTTAAAACATAATATGTTTGCCACCTTATGCCGTGACCCCAATTTATAAGCAAAGGAATGTTGATGACTAAATATTGCATCATCTTAATCACTGGTTAGGGAAGCCTTCTGTCTTCTGGCAAAGCAACTCTTCCCTTTTGTTCCCAGGTTACTTTACTCTTCTGCTTTTCCTATTGCTAAGGAGTTCCAGTGAAACCTTTTGAAGATTACTTTAGACGAGTTGATAATCCAGCCCTTTGCTTTCCAGATCCACACAGGGCAAGCCGGGTTTGGGTTTAGAGCAAATTTGGCTTGCCAACACTCACGTGTCACGTATGTCTGGTTTATGTGGAGGGGATGTGCCGCACAGAATCGGTTCGGTGCCGTTTGTGAACATTTGTTACTTTCAGCCTATTTCATATCTTGACACACGGCAGGTCCGCTACGGCCAGCTGATGAAGCAGCAGGAGAAGATGATTCGTGATATGGAGGCATCTGTTTCTCGCAGAGAGGTGATAGCGCTTCGTGGAGAGGGTCAGAACAAAAGAGACAAGAAGCTTGTCCCCAAGAGCGTCTTCCACTGCAAGAAACAGGAGCTGAGAAAGAAGATCAGCAAAGCCCAGAAGGTGAGCGAGCAGAGCAGGGCTGCAGGAGTTCACCGGGGCTGTAAGGAGCACCAGGGTGGGCTGAGCGCAGACACGCGGGGTGTCGGGACACAGACGGGACAGGCTTTGGAGGCTCCTTAAAAAACCCCACAGGAGAGTTCTGGGGAGATGGCTGGGAGTGCAGCTGGACGAAGAACCACACTCTGCCCTTTCCTTCTCTTCCGTTTGCCAGAACGTTCAGGACTGCAACGCAACCCTCCTGGAGCTGGAGAGCGCCCAGGCGTCCCTCGGTGCCGCCTTCTCGGAAAAGCAGCGAGAACTGCGCAGGCTGGAGGCTGAGTGCGACGGCCTCGATGCAGACGCAGAAGCTCGTCGGAACAGGAAGCGACGGGTGAGCGGCTCCGCTCCCTGGAGCTCGCGAGCCCGACGGGACCGGCTGCTTTCTCCTGGTGCCAGCTCCCCATCTCCCTGTCTCGCCACCATCCTGAACTGAGTGTGCTTGGCATTTTAGCGGCACTTTAAGTTAACTGAGCACACCTTGAGGGCTCATGGGGGTCCTGAATTGGGGCTGCAGTTGTACTCTTAGCGAGGCAGCATTCACCTGGAGACATCAGCCTGCAGGACATGGTTTGTGTCTTGAAAATACCCGGTCACAGCTCTCCTCTGTGAGCACTTTCTGGCTGCTCATATGTTCCAGATTTGAGAGCCAGCTGAAGGTCTTGAATGGCCTCCTGCAAAAGTTGTAAGTTGGTCAAACTCTGTCCTGGCAAGGGTTGCCCTGTGCATGCAGGTATTTCTCTGGTTTATGGAATTCTGTGATGAACATTTAATTTTTTTTTTTTTTTTTCTATTGGCTGACGTGTAGATGTGGTGCTTAGGGACACGGTTTAATGGTGGACTTGGCAGCGTTAGGTTCATGGTTGGACTCAATGATCTTAAAGGTCTCTTCCAACCTAACCACTTCTCTGGCTGTACCCGTTAGCAGCTGTTCTGCCGGTACAAGAGGGACTTCATAGCCCTGTCCCTCTTCAGAAGCCCTTCCCTTTCAGAATGTGATGGTTCCAGTACCGGTGACAAAAGTCACCTGCCTTTCTTAGTGCTTTTCTCTCTGCGGCCTGCTGTCAAAGCAATTTCTGTTGTTGCTTTCCTCAGAACCTTTTGGAGATCGTGTCCTACCAGACTCGCCGGAAGCACCTGCAGGCGCTGAAGGAAGGGACGTACACTCCCCTGTGCCGCACGGAGCAAGCCTGGAGAAATGAGCACCAGAAACTGCGCCACCGGCTCCAGACCATCGATGCCATCATCCAGCAGATCCAGCAGGACCATCCCCAGCACTACCGGACTCTCCAGTGGCTCAGACAGTGCTTGGGCTCCAGGCTGGGCTCGCAGGAAGCCTGACTGCCACGAACCCCATCCATGTAACCCTCAGCTCTTGTTCTGCTGGAGCCTGCAGGCTTTGTAAATAAACAAATATCTAAAAAATAAGTCTGTGTAGCAGGTAGTGGTCACCAAAGCTGTAGCAGTGCAAATGATTTTTGTTTCCTTGGCTGCACAAGGGTGGCTTCATCCCTCCCCCTGGCCTGGGGCGCTGGGGGCAGCCGCCCCCTTCCCCTCCGGGCCCCCCCTCTCTCACCGCCTTTCCCTGCAGCTCCGGGAGGCGGAAGGCCCCGGCCCCGGCGGGGGAAGGCGCCCGCCCGCTCCCGGGGCCGGTCCCGCCCCGCAGACGCCTCCGCGACGTGGGGCCGGTCCCGCCGCGCCTGCTGGGAGGCCGGGCCGGGCCGGCGGGGCCATGGCGGGGCCGGGGCTCCCGGCCGCGCTGCTGCTGCTGGCGCTGCTGGGCTCCGCCGCGGCGGGCAGCCCCGGGGCCGCCGGCTGCCAGGTGCCCCCGGGCGAACGCTTTGACTGCGGCCCCGAGCGGCTGCTGTCGCGGGCGGACTGCGAGGAGCGGGGCTGCTGCTATGCACCCGCCGGCTCCGGCTCCAGCCCTGGCTCCAGCACCGGCCCGCCCTGGTGCTTCTTCCCCAGCGGCTACCGGAGCTACCGGGCGGAGAACCTGACGGCCACCGCCACCGGCTCCGCCACCCGGCTCCGCCGCGTCGCCGCCAGCTTCCTGCCGGGGGCCGTGGGCAGCTTGCGGCTGGACGTGGCGCTGGAGACCCCCACCCGCCTCCGCTTCACGGTGCGAGCCGGCCCCGGGACCGGTGCCCCGGTGCTCCGGACCCCCCCGCTGACATCCCCCCTCTCCCTTCTGTCCCCGCAGCTGCGGGACCCGGCCCAGCAGCGGTACGAGGTGCCCCTGGCCACGCCGCGGGCGAGCGGCCGAGCCGCCTCCCCGCTCTACGGGCTGCAGATCAACCAGGATCCCTTCGGCCTCGTCGTCTGCTGGCAGCGCGACGGGCAGGTCCTGTAAGTGCCCGTCCTGCCCCGAGCCTTCCCGAAGGGATTCGGTCTGGAAGCGGGTCCTGGCCCCAACCCCAGCGGTGCGTGGGACGGAGCAGGGATGCGGCAGGGTATGGCGGTGACTGCAGCGGGGTGGCGGTCAGCGGCTGCAGGGGCTTTGCTTTGAGCCCCTCTGTGGTTCGGTGCCTGGGAAGGGAAGCAGGAGTCCCAGAGATCAGTCGAAACCCGGCTGCTGGGCACCGCTGGGGCTGTTTGCCGGAGTCTCCCTTTCTCTCCGGCAGGCTGAACACCACCGTCGCGCCCCTCTTCTTCGCAGACCAGTTCCTGCAGATCTCCACCTCTTTGCCCTCCCATTTCATTTCTGGGCTGGGGGAGCACCAGACGCCGCTGGTCCTCGACACGGCGTGGACCAGGGTCACCCTCTGGAATCGGGATATGGCGCCTGTGGTACGGAGCGGGGCTGAGGGAGAGGGAGGTGGCTCATCTGCTCCTGTGGGGGTGGCCCTGCAACCTCTGACATCTTGTTTGGGGCTGGGGAAAGGCATCCATGGCTGTGGAGCTCTGGGACCTGGCCTCAGCCCTGGGCAAGCCCAGGGGACCGTTGTCCCCAAGTCAGGCTTTGTCCCCCCTGGGGCTCTTGTTTGGCTCAGAAGCCGCTTTCCCTTACACGGTCCAGGGCTCTTGTTTGGGGCAGAGCTCTGCTGACTCAGGCAGTGTCTGGGGCTGCAAGCCCTGGCTTTGCACCCCGAGCCGTGACGGTGCTTCTGGCCAGTGGCAGGCAGGTGGGTGGGTGGGTGCTGTGCTGGGGCCTCCAACGGAGCCTCACCCGCACTGCGCTGTGCTCTACTCCAGCCCCAGGTCAACCTCTACGGCTCCCACCCTTTCTACCTGGTGATGGAGGACAGCGGTTTGGCTCACGGCGTCTTTCTGCTGAACAGCAACGTGATGGGTGAGTCCCACGGAGGTGCTGGGCATGGGCTTGGCCCACGTCCCCATCCTCAGCTTGTTCCTCCGGCGCTCGTGCTTCGCCAGATGAGCTCCTGCAGCCCAGCCCGGCCCTGACCTGGCGCACGACGGGCGGGATCCTGGACTTCTACGTCTTCCTGGGCCCTGACCCCAAGAGCGTGGTGCGGCAGTACCTGGATGTCATCGGTAGGGCCGAGCCACGGGCAGGGGGCACGGGTGCTCCTGGGATGGCTCTGCCGGGATGCTGCGTGGCCCGTCTGAGGTGAGGGCTGGGGCTGCCCCTGAGGTGAGTGAGGCCCTTGGGTGGGTGACGGGGTGTCTTCTGCCTGCTGGCTGCTCGGGGGTGGTGGGTGGGAGCTCCAAGCTGGAGCCGGGCCGGCTGGGGCATCCCCGGGAGTGACCTGAGAGCTGGGCAGGGGAAGGAGAAGGAGACAGACCCCCCAGCACAGGCACTGGGCACCCCGACTCCCAGAGCCCCCCTGAGCCACCTCAGCCCCGCTTACCCCCTGCAGCTGCCCCGTCCCCAGCCCCTCCCCTGAGGCCAGTCCTGCAGCCCCAGGCTGCCCCACGGCCTGTCCTGGCAGCAGCGAGCGGGGCCTCGGGCAGGCCCAGGGCTCTGTTAACCCAGGGGCCTTCAGCAGCAGTGCGGGGAAGGAGCGGGGTCTGCAGGAGCTGCTGCAGCAGGAGGGGCTCCGGCCTGGGGCCGGCTGAGACAGTCAGGGTTCTTTCCCTCTGCCAGAGGCCGTGCCAGGGGCTCGGTGGTCTGTTCCTGCCCTGGGGATGTCGTCAGCTGCATCCAGCTCAGGCTGGAGCTGAAGAGATGGGCAAAAGGAAAAGCGGCTGGAGAAGGACACGAAGGGGATCCGGCTGCGAGCTGCCCCCAGCTGCAGACAAGAGACAGCCGGCCTCTCCGCGTGAGGAAGGGTCCCTGTGAGTAGTCCTCAGCAGAGCTGGTCAGCAACATGCACCGCGGGGTCTGTGTGCGTAACCAAAGCACGGTACAGCCGTGTAGTGTGTGTGTGTGTGTGTGCGCACGTGAGGCTGTGTATGTAGGAAGCCTCATATTGTAAGAGCTGAGAGAGGCAGAGACAGAAGTGTCTGAACAGTAAGATCCTCCCAGCAGCACCAAGAGCGGGAACTGCAGTGAGTCCTGGGCCCTTGGGGCCGTGTCACCCCTCTTCTGCATCCGGGTCCCTCCCTGTGCCTGTGCCCTCCCTCCTTCCATCACTGGCGTCACTCATTTGCTTCCCTGTACCTTTCTTCTTCTGTCTGTTCTCGTACCCTGCTCCCTGTTCGTCCCTCTCTGGTTTCCAAGCCCCTCTCTTGTTCTGCTGTTCTACCTGCCCCTTTGGTTTTTCTTGCTCTCCCTCTGTCCTGCTCCCTGCCCCTCTTTGTTCCTTCCTCTGTCTCTGTCCTGCAGCACATGGCTGCTTTTTCATTCACTGCCTCTTTGTCCCGATCTGCATCCCTCCTTGTTTTTCACAATCTCTCTGGCTTCTTGCCTGACCTGCTTTTCCTTTCTCTGCCTGTACGTCCCACTCCCTGCCCCTGTCCTCCTCTCTCTGCTTCATAGAATCCTAGAATGTATTGGGTTGGAAGGGACCTCTAAAGGCCGTCTAGTCCAAGCCCCCTACAACAAGCAGGGACATCTCTAACGAGGTCGGGTTGCTTAGAGCCCCGTCAGGCCTGACCTTGAATGTTTGCAGGGATGGGGCTTCCGGTACCTCTCTGGGCAACCTGTTCCAGTGACCCACCACCCTCATATTAAAGAACTTTTTCCTCATGTCCAACCTAAATCTACCCTTTTGTAGCTCAAAACCATTACCTCTCATCCTATCGCTACAAACCCTCGCAAATTGTTCTTCCCCTGCCTTCTTAGAGTGTGGGAGCGTAGCTCGCTGAAAACAGGCATGGAATGCTAGAGGGCCTGCACAGGGAAAACTCTGTTGAACAGTTTGTCTAAACTAATATAGTAGGCCTCAAGGACGCTTTGACCTTGAGGGTCAGAATAGAAGAATTAGAAGCTAACATCCGTATGAGGCGGAATTAATAGTAAAGTGATAGGTAGAAGTAGATGACTGATGTATGTATAGCACAACTAGAGTTTATGAAAAACTGCAAGTCATGATGACTTTGGAAAATTATGCTATATAAGAAAGTGCATCTGCACAATAAAATGAGTTTCCTGATATAACTCATATTGAGTCTTTTGTGGATTCTCCAACTCCCGTCTCCGCAAGTGGCGCCCGAACAGGGACCCGAAGAATGAGCAGGACTCACGTTTGGGGAAATTAAGGAAAAAGCTCACCTCTGCAGCAGAGTTGGAGCTCAGCGGAGAAAAGGAAAAAAGAAAACAGGCGGCCCATCAGGGAAAGCTGGAGAAAACAGGCGGCCCATCAGGGAAAGCCGGAAAAAAGAAAACAGGCGGCCCGTCACGGAAAGCTGGGAGAAAAAAAAAAAAAAAAAAAAAAAAAAAAGAAACTTGACACTGCGGTAAGATAATGGAAAAAGAAGTAACTTTATCACTATTGGAAAGCTTTCTGGGAAAGCTGGGTGTAAATATTGGAAAAAAGACTTTAATATCTCTTTATACTTTGGGATATGTAAAAGGACATTTCTCGGACTCAAGCACATTGTTTGATGTGTCCGAGTGGCGTAGATGTGGGGACTCGTTATGGGATGCGGTTATTGATAAGGACCGAACGGCAGAAAGGCTGGGGGCGCCGTGGCGGGAAGTAACTAACTGTTTGAAAAAGTATAAAATGGAACTATTGGTGGCGGCTGCTGCCGTGAGACGACTTAATGCGGTCGAGAGTTTGTCGGTATTTACGAAACCCCAGATGTCTCCCGGGTCTGAGGTCTTCCCGCTTGCGCCGCCATTTCCACCCCCCCCCCACCCCACCCCCCCCCCCGATGGGCAGTACCCTGCAGGGGGGTCGAGCACACTGCCGGAGGAAAAGCGGTGACTCACATGGTTACCAGGCAGGAGGAGAGAAAAGGAAGGTGCGCGCCTCGTCGTGAAACGACTACGGAATCTCACCCCGATCAGACACAGAGCGCGAGTTCGGGGGCTAGTGGGGCCTCCGCGGGGACTGCACCCTCGGAGGAGGAGGTGCGCCATAACGGCGCCGACCGATCGCAGTAACAAGGGACTCGGCGGAGAACGCAGAAAAACTACAAGAGGGCGTGGGCAAAGGAAAGGGACAAGTACGTGAACCGGTAGAATCCCGCCTTTATCCCGAGGTCACAACGACCCGCCTAGAATCCCGCCTTTATCCCCGATGTCACAACGACCCGCCTACAGGAAGACTCTCTTTCTCCAGGGATCATGTCCAAACAAAAGCAGAAAGAGGAACTGTTTGATGAAGTCCTACAGCAACTCATAAACAAACTATCGGAACTCAATACCGCAGCGGACAGCAACAAGAAGAATCCAGAAAACGCTGCGACTCATAATCCTTTTGCTGTACCGTCATCACTATCAGTGCCTTTGTTGCAAATGCCCGTGCCAACTACTTCATTGTCAAATACACTATTAAATGAACAAGAAGCAGGACGAAGATGGAAAGGAGTTATTCGTGATGCCCTAATTGAAGGAAATTTTCTTCCTTCTGCCTTTCCTATCGTTACAGATCAGGCAGGAGGTAGAAAATGGGAACCATTTGACTGGAAAATCCTTGAAAAAGCACGTTTAGCAGAATCACAATATGGGCTTCAATCTAATTATACTCAGCAATTATTACAATCTATTTTTACAGCAGGTGTTTTGTTACCACTTGATTCACAACAGATTGCTAACATTCTTTTGTCCCCTTCTCAGCAGCTTATGTTCTCCAAGGCCTGGCAACAACTCTGTGACCAGGAGGCTGCATGACCAAGGCAGCAAGGGGATCCATTGTATGGGGTACAAGCACAAATGCTAACAGGCCAAGGTCCTTTTGAGAGCGTGGTTTTACAACAAGGTTTTATAGGAGAGGTATTACAATTGTCACAGCGGTTAGCTTACGAAGCAATAATTTCAATCAGGGAACCAGGAACGGTATATTCCTTTGCCACTATTAAGCAGGGTCCACAAGAAAGTTTTCCTTCTTTTATTGATTGTTTATATCAGGTTATTAGAAGTCATCCAGATTTGGATGAGGGAATAAAGGAAAAGGTTTTTAAAATGTTTGCCTTTGAGAATGCTAATGATACAACAAAAAGAGCTTTAAGTACCCTACCCAGAGATGCACAAGTAGCTGATATGCTTAAAGTTATAGAACGCATCAATGATATCGCGTTCTTACTTGCTGCTGCTGTATACAGTGCTGTTCAACTCCTCATAGATAGAAAGGAGAGAGGCAAGCAAAAGAGATGCTTCAATTACGGGACAATGGGTCACTTTATGAGCCAATGTAAACTCATTTCAGTCCCTCTGTAAATCAAACCTCCGCAGTTACACGGCGTACCAAATTCTAATCGCGCTGTAGGAGCCAAGCAGTCCAAGCCAAATAAAAACTGATTTACAAACACCCTAGCAGCCTTCTTCCACTGGATTCCCAGAGGAGCTTTTCCCACCACTGGAGTTCCAGAGGACAAGAGCTACCTCCCTACCACTGGACCTTCGGAGGAAGACCAGACTCTTTTACCTGATTGCTGCTTCCACAGAACTACATCCATCACTTCAGGAGGACTGCAGCCAGCATCTTATCGGACTGCTACTGCCACCCTAACAGGGTGTCAGGTTGTATTCCTGACTCTGTCAGTGTAAACCAGTGGGTTGTTTGTTTTTTCCCTGCCTTGTGTTATATATATATATATACATATATATATATATATTAGTAAAGAACTGTTATTCCTATTCCCCATATCTTTGCCTGAAGGCCCGTTAATTTCAAAATTATAATAATTTGGAGGGAAGGGGGTTGCACTTTCCATTTCAAGGGAGGCTACTGCCTTCCTCCACAGACACCTGTCTTTCAAACCAAGACAGATTTTGGCGCCCAACGTGGGGCCCGAGGGCATCGAGAGAAAAAGGAATAACAGTTCTTGTGCGTTGGATATAGATTCCTCGTTAGGTGGCATCATGTGGGCTAGCTTATCCTGGTTCGTGTGGCATGTGGTGGTGGCTGTATTTCTCCCATTTGCAGGCCCTTGTCTAAACATGGGTCCTATAACTAAGGCTACTGTGACTGTTATCCAGTTTGTTTTATGGATTAATAAGGTGAGGAATTCATGGCTTATTAACATCCTCTGGAAGGCGGGCACATGGATTCAGAGCTATCACACACTGACTATATGTTTTTGGGGTTACTGCTGCCTTCGGAGGCGTGGCGACCTGGCTCAGGAACGGCACGGCGGCCTTCCCCGGGCTGATTGGGCCATCAGCTCACTCACACCAATGTGGTGGACGGTAAATGGCGTTTATTGCTGGGTGACACGGCGTTATATAGCTTAGGTTTATGACCTCATTTATGTCTGCTTACATCATAAACTAGGCACTATTGGCTGTCAGGAGGGGGGGCCCCTATGTTTCCGTACAGCACGATATCTTCCGGCCGCCAGATCCTAACTATCTACATTTCCCCCCTCCCTATGGATAATTAAATTCGTTAAATATAACAACCATTAAAGAATAAAAACCATCTTAAGATATATATCAATAACTTGGATAGAAAATATAAGGCAATCTAGAAAAGAAGTAATTGGGGGATAATCGGGGGTAACGGGGTGTAATTGGGAATAGCAAAAAAAAACATTCTTAAAGGAGTTGGCGTTCTATCAACATGATGTTAACATTCTCTAGCCGGCTCTTAACGAACGACGTTGCTTACGGGGTTTGGCGTAACGGGGTTTGGCGTTGGGGTCAGAAGAATCAAACGCGTTGGGGTTTGGCGTTGGGGTCAGAAGAAGCAAACGCGTTGGGGTTTGGCGTTGGGGTTTGGCGTTGGGGTCAGAAGAAGCAAACGTGTTGTGGTTTGGCTTAGGTTTTTGGCATTGGTGTTTGGCGTTGTATTTTGGCGTTGAGATTTGGCGTTGGGTTCAGAAGACGCAAACACTTTGGGGTTTTGCGTTGTGATTTGGTGTTGGGGTCAGAAGAAGCAAACGCGTTAAGGTTTGGCGTTGGGGTTTGGCGTTGGGGTTTGGCGTTGGGGTTTGGCGTTGGGGTTAGGTGTTGGGGTTTGGCGTTGGGGTTTGGCGTTGGGGTCAGAAGACGCAAACTCGTTGGAGTTTTGCGGTGGGGTTAGGCGTTGGGGTTAGGTGTTGGGGTTTGGTGTTGATGTTTGGCGTTGGGGTTTGGCGTTGGGGTCAGAAGACGGAAACGGGTTGGGTTTGGCGTTGGGGTCAGGAGACGCAAATGAGTTGGGGTTTGGCGTTGGCATATGGCCTTGGGGTCAGAAGACGCGAACACGTTGGGGTTTGGCGCTGGAGTTTCGCGTTTGGGTCAGAAGACGCAAACGCGTTGAGGTTAGGCATTAGGGTTTCGCGTTGGGGTCAGAAGAGGCAAGCGCGTTGGTGTTTGGCATTGGGGTTTGGCGTTGGGATTTATCGTTGGGTTTTGGCGTTGGGGTCAGAAGACGCAAACTCGTTGGAGTTTGGCGGTGGAGTTTGGCGGTGGAGTTTGGCGGTGGAGTTTGGCGTTGGGGTTTGGCGTTGGGGTTTGGCGTTGGGGTCAGAAGAAGCAAACGCGTTGGGGTTTGGCGTTGGGGTTTGGTGTTGGGGTTAGGCGTTGGGGTTTGGCTTTGGGGTTTGGTGTTGGGGTTTGGCGTTGGGGTCAGAAGAAGCAAACGCGTTGGGGTTTGGCATTGGGGTTTGGCGTTGGGGTCAGAAGACGCAAACGCGTTGGGGTTTGGCATTGGGGTTTGGCGTTGGGGTCAGAAGACGCAAACGCGTTGGGGTTTGGCGTTGGGTTTTGGCGTTGGGGTTTATCGTTGGGTTTTGGCGTTGGGGTCAGAAGAAGCAAACGCGTTGGGGTTTGGCGTTGGGGTTTGGCAATGGGGTTTGGCGTTGGTGTTTGGTGTTGGGGTTTGGCGTTGGGGTTTGGCGTTGGAGTCAGAAGAAGCAAACGCGTTGTGGTTTGGCTTAGGTTTTTGGCATTGGTGTTTGGCGTTGTATTTTGGCGTTGAGATTTGGCGTTGGGTTCAGAAGACGCAAACACTTTGGGGTTTTGCGTTGTGATTTGGCGTTGGGGTCAGAAGAAGCAAACGCGTTAAGGTTTGGCGTTGTAGTTTGGCGTTGGGATTTGGCATTGGGATCAGAAGATGCAAACGTGTTGGGGTTTGGCGTTGGGGTCAGAAAAAGCAAACGCGTTGGGGTTTGGCGCTGGGGTTTGGCGTTGGGGTCAGAAGACGGAAACGCATTGGGGTTTGGCGTTGGAGTTTGGCGTTGGGGTCAGAAGACGCAAACGCGTTTTGGTTTGGCGTTGGGTTTTGGCGTTGGGGTTTATCGTTGGGTTTTGGTGTTGGGGTCAGAAGAAGCAAACGCGTTGGGGTTTGGCGTTGGGGTTTGGCGTTGGGGTTTGGCAATGGGGTTTGGCGTCGGTGTTTGGTGTTGGGGTTTTGCGTTGGGGTTTGGCGTTGGGGTCAGAAGACGGAAACGGGTTGGGTTTGGCGTTGGGGTCAGGAGACGCAAATGCGTTGGGGTTTGGCGTTGGCATATGGCCTTGGGGTCAGAAGACGCGAACACGTTGGGGTTTGGCGCTGGAGTTTCGCGTTGGGGTCAGAAGACGCAAACGCGTTGAGGTTAGGCATTAGGGTTTCGCGTTGGGGTCAGAAGAGGCAAGCGCGTTGGTGTTTGGCATTGGGGTTTGGCGTTGGGATTTATCGTTGGGTTTTGGCGTTGGGGTCAGAAGACGCAAACTCGTTGGAGTTTGGCGGTGGAGTTTGGCGGTGGAGTTTGGCGGTGGAGTTTGGCGTTGGGGTTTGGCAATGGGGTTTGGCGTTGGTGTTTGGTGTTGGGGTTTGGCGTTGGGGTTTGGCGTTGGGGTTTGGCGTTGGGGTCAGAAGAAGCAAACGCGTTGGGGTTTGGCATTGGGGTTTGGCGTTGGGGTCAGGAGACGCAAACGCGTTGGGGTTTGGCGTTGGCATATAGCCTTGGGGTCAGAAGACGCGAACACGTTGGGGTTTGGCGCTGGAGTTTCGCGTTGGGGTCAGAAGACGCAAACGCGTTGAGGTTAGGCATTAGGGTTTCGCGTTGCGGTCAGAAGAGGCAAACGCGTTGGTGTTTGGCATTGGGGTTTGGCGTTGGGGTTTGGCGTTGGGGTTTGGCGTTGGGGTTAGGCGTTGGGGTTAGGCGTTGGGGTTTGGCGTTGGGGTTTGGCGTTGGGGTCAGAAGACGCAAACTCGTTGGAGTTTTGCAGTGGGGTTTGGCGTTGGGGTTTGGCTTTGGGGTTTGGCGTTGGGGTTTGGCGTTGGGGTCAGAAGAAGCAAACGCGTTGGGGTTTGGCATTGGGGTTTGGCGTTGGGGTGAAAAGAAAGAGACGTGTTGGGGTTTGGCGTTGGGGACAGAAGACGCAAACGCGGTGGGGTTTGGCGTTGGGATTTGGCGTTGTGGTCAGAAGACGCAAACACGTTGGGGTTTGGCGTTGGGTTTTGGCGTTGGGGTTTATCGTTGGGTTTTGGCGTTGGGGTCAGAAGAAGCAAACGCGTTGGGGTTTGGCGTTGGGGTTTGGCGTTGGGGTTTGGCAATGGGGTTTGGCATTGGTGTTTGGTGTTGGGGTTTGGCGTTGGGGTTTGGCGTTGGGGTCAGAAGAAGCAAACGCGTTGGGGTTTGGCGTTGGGGTTTGGCGTTGGGGTCAGAAGAAGCAAACGTGTTGTGGTTTGGCTTAGGTTTTTGGCATTGGTGTTTGGCGTTGTATTTTGGCGTTGAGATTTGGCGTTGGGTTCAGAAGACGCAAACACTTTGGGGTTTTGCGTTGTGATTTGGTGTTGGGGTCAGAAGAAGCAAACGCGTTAAGGTTTGGCGTTGGGGTTTGGCGTTGGGGTTTGGCGTTGGGGTCAGAAGACGCAAACTCGTTGGAGTTTTGCGGTGGGGTTAGGCGTTGGGGTTAGGTGTTGGGGTTTGGTGTTGATGTTTGGCGTTGGGGTTTGGCGTTGGGGTCAGAAGAAGCAAACGCGTTGGGGTTTGGCGTTGGGGTTTGGCGTTGGGGTCAAAAGAAAGAGACGTGTTGGGGTTTGGCGTTGGGGACAGAAGACGCAAACGCGGTGGGGTTTGGCGTTGGGTTTTGGCGTTGGGGTTTATCGTTGGGTTTTGGCGTTGGGGTCAGAAGAAACAAACGCGTTGGGGTTTGGCGTTGGGGTTTGGCGTTGGGGTTTGGCAATGGGGTTTGGCGTTGGTGTTTGGTGTTGGGGTTTGGCGTTGGGGTTTGGCGTTGGAGTCAGAAGAAGCAAACGCGTTGTGGTTTGGCTTAGGTTTTTGGCATTGGTGTTTGGCGTTGTATTTTGGCATTGAGATTTGGCGTTGGGTTCAGAAGACGCAAACACTTTGGGGTTTTGCGTTGTGATTTGGCGTTGGGGTCAGAAGAAGCAAACGCGTTAAGGTTTGGCGTTGTAGTTTGGCGTTGGGATTTGGCATTGGGATCAGAAGATGCAAACGCGTTGGGGTTTGGCGTTGGGGTCAGAAAAAGCAAACGCGTTGGGGTTTGGCGCTGGGGTTTGGCGTTGGGGTCAGAAGACGGAAACGCATTGGGGTTTGGCGTTGGAGTTTGGCGTTGGGGTCAGAAGACGCAAACGCGTTTTGGTTTGGCGTTGGGTTTTGGCGTTGGGGTTTATCGTTGGGTTTTGGTGTTGGGGTCAGAAGAAGCAAACGCGTTGGGGTTTGGCGTTGGGGTTTGGCGTTGGGGTTTGGCAATGGGGTTTGGCGTTGGTGTTTGGTGTTGGGGTTTGGCGTTGGGGTTTGGCGTTGGGGTCAGAAGACGGAAACGGGTTGGGTTTGGCGTTGGGGTCAGGAGACGCAAATGCGTTGGGGTTTGGCGTTGGCATATGGCCTTGGGGTCAGAAGACGCGAACACGTTGGGGTTTGGCGCTGGAGTTTCGCGTTGGGGTCAGAAGACGCAAACGCGTTGAGGTTAGGCATTAGGGTTTCGCGTTGGGGTCAGAAGAGGCAAGCGCGTTGGTGTTTGGCATTGGGGTTTGGCGTTGGGATTTATCGTTGGGTTTTGGCGTTGGGGTCAGAAGACGCAAACTCGTTGGAGTTTGGCGGTGGAGTTTGGCGGTGGAGTTTGGCGGTGGAGTTTGGCAGTGGAGTTTGGCGTTGGGGTTTGGCGTTGGGGTTTGGCGTTGGGGTCAGAAGAAGCAAACGCGTTGGGGTTTGGCATTGGGGTTTGGCGTTGGGGTCAGGAGACGCAAACGCGTTGGGGTTTGGCGTTGGCATATAGCCTTGGGGTCAGAAGACGCGAACACGTTGGGGTTTGGCGCTGGAGTTTCGCGTTGGGGTCAGAAGACGCAAACGCGTTGAGGTTAGGCATTAGGGTTTCGCGTTGGGGTCAGAAGAGGCAAACGCGTTGGTGTTTGGCATTGGGGTTTGGCGTTGGGGTTTGGCGTTGGGGTTTGGCGTTGGGGTTAGGCGTTGGGGTTAGGCGTTGGGGTTAGGCGTTGGGGTTTGGCGTTGGGGTCAGAAGACGCAAACTCGTTGGAGTTTTGCAGTGGGGTTTGGCGTTGGGGTTTGGCTTTGGGGTTTGGCGTTGGGGTTTGGCGTTGGGGTCAGAAGAAGCAAACGCGTTGGGGTTTGGCATTGGGGTTTGGCGTTGGGGTGAAAAGAAAGAGACGTGTTGGGGTTTGGCGTTGGGGACAGAAGACGCAAACGCGGTGGGGTTTGGCGTTGTGATTTGGCGTTGTGGTCAGAAGACGCAAACGCGTTGGGGTTTGGCGTTGGGTTTTGGCGTTGGGGTTTATCGTTGGGTTTTGGCGTTGGGGTCAGAAGAAGCAAACGCGTTGGGGTTTGGCGTTGGGGTTTGGCGTTGGGGTTTGGCGTTGGGGTTTGGCATTGGTGTTTGGTGTTGGGGTTTGGCGTTGGGGTTTGGCGTTGGGGTCAGAAGAAGCAAACGCGTTGGGGTTTGGCGTTGGGGTTTGGCGTTGGGGTCAGAAGAAGCAAACGTGTTGTGGTTTGGCTTAGGTTTTTGGCATTGGTGTTTGGCGTTGTATTTTGGCGTTGAGATTTGGCGTTGGGTTCAGAAGACGCAAACACTTTGGGGTTTTGCGTTGTGATTTGGTGTTGGGGTCAGAAGAAGCAAACGCGTTAAGGTTTGGCGTTGGGGTTTGGCGTTGGGGTTTGGCGTTGGGGTCAGAAGACGCAAACTCGTTGGAGTTTTGCGGTGGGGTTAGGCGTTGGGGTTAGGTGTTGGGGTTTGGTGTTGATGTTTGGCGTTGGGGTTTGGCGTTGGGGTCAGAAGAAGCAAACGCGTTGGGGTTTGGCGTTGGGGTTTGGCGTTGGGGTCAAAAGAAAGAGACGTGTTGGGGTTTGGCATTGGGGACAGAAGACGCAAACGCGGTGGGGTTTGGCGTTGGGTTTTGGCGTTGGGGTTTATCGTTGGGTTTTGGCGTTGGGGTCAGAAGAAGCAAACGCGTTGGGGTTTGGCGTTGGGGTTTGGCGTTGGGGTTTGGCAATGGGGTCAGAAGACACAAACTCGTTGGAGTTTGGCGGTGGAGATTGGTGGTGGAGTTTGGCGTTGGGGTTTGGCGTTGGGGTTTGGTGTTGGGGTTTGGCGTTGGGGTTTGGCGTTGGGGTCAGAAGAAGCAAACGCGTTGGGGTTTGGCATTGGGGTTTGGCGTTGGGGTCAGAAGACGCAAACGCGTTGGGGTTTGGCGTTGGGATTTGGTGTTGGAGTTTATCGTTGGGTTTTGGCGTTGGGGTCAGAAGAAGCAAACGCGTTGGGGTTTGGCGTTGGGGTCAGAAAAAGCAAACGCGTTGGGGTTTGGCTTTAGGGTTTGGCGTTGGGGTCAGAAGACGGAAACGCATTGGGGTTTGGCGTTGGAGTTTGGCGTTGGGGTCAGAAGACGCAAACGCGTTGGGGTTTGGCGTTGGAGTTTGGCGTTGGGGTCAGAAGACGCAAACGCGTTGGGGTTTGGCGTTGGGTTTTGGTGTTGGGGTTTATCGTTGGGTTTTGGCGTTGGGGTCAGAAGAAGCAAACGCGTTGGGGTTTGGCGTTGGGGTTTGGCGTTGGGGTTTGGCAATGGGGTTTGGCGTTGGTGGTTGGTGTTGGGGTTAGGCGTTGGGGTTTGGCTTTGGGGTTTGGTGTTGGGGTTTGGCGTTGGGGTCAGAAGAAGCAAACGCGTTGGGGTTTGGCATTGGGGTTTGGCGTTGGGGTCAGAAGACGCAAACGCGTTGGGGTTTGGCGTTGGGTTTTGGCGTTGGGGTTTATCGTTGGGTTTTGGCGTTGGGGTCAGAAGAAGCAAACGCGTTGGGGTTTGGCGTTGGGGTTTGGCGTTGGGGTCAAAAGAAAGAGACGTGTTGGGGTTTGGCGTTGGGGACAGAAGACGGAAACGCGTTGGGGTTTGGCGTTGGGTTTTGGCATTGGGGTTTGGCGTTGGGTTTTGGCGTTGGGGTCAGAAGAAGCAAACGCGTTGGGGTTTGGCGTTGGGGTTTGGCAATGGGGTTTGGCGTTGGTGTTTGGTGTTGTGGTTTGGCGTTGGGGTTTGGCGTTGGAGTCAGAAGAAGGAAACGCGTTGTGGTTTGGCTTAGGTTTTTGGCATTGGTGTTTGGCGTTGTATTTTGGCGTTGAGATTTGGCGTTGGGTTCAGAAGACGCAAACACTTTGGGGTTTTGCGTTGTGATTTGGCGTTGGGGTCAGAAGAAGCAAACGCGTTAAGGTTTGGCGTTGTAGTTTGGCGTTGGGATTTGGCATTGGGATCAGAAGATGCAAATGCGTTGGGGTTTGGCGTTGGGGTCAGAAAAAGCAAACGCGTTGGGGTTTGGCGCTGGGGTTTGGCGTTGGGGTCAGAAGACGGAAACGCATTGGGGTTTGGCGTTGGAGTTTGGCGTTGGGGTCAGAAGACGCAAACGCGTTTTGGTTTGGCGTTGGGTTTTGGCGTTGGGGTTTATCGTTGGGTTTTGGTGTTGGGGTCAGAAGAAGCAAACGCGTTGGGGTTTGGCGTTGGGGTTTGGCAATGGGGTTTGGCGTTGGTGTTTGGAGTTGGGGTTTGGCGTTGGGGTTTGGCGTTGGGGTCAGAAGACGGAAACGGGTTGGGTTTGGCGTTGGGGTCAGGAGACGCAAATGCGTTGGGGTTTGGCGTTGGCATATGGCCTTGGGGTCAGAAGACGCGAACACGTTGGGGGTTTGGCGCTGGAGTTTTGCGTTGGGGTCAGAAGACGCAAACGCGTTGAGGTTAGGCATTAGGGTTTCGCGTTGGGGTCAGAAGAGGCAAGCGCGTTGGTGTTTGGCATTGGGGTTTGGCGTTGGGATTTATCGTTGGGTTTTGGCGTTGGGGTCAGAAGACGCAAAC
Source organism: Leptosomus discolor (assembly GCF_034619465.1). NCBI lineage: Eukaryota > Metazoa > Chordata > Aves > Leptosomiformes > Leptosomidae > Leptosomus > Leptosomus discolor. The sequence continues at coordinate 3,266,918 of NC_141416.1, forward strand.
TCGTTGGAGTTTGGCGGTGGAGTTTGGCGGTGGAGTTTGGCGGTGGAGTTTGGCGTTGGGGTTTGGCGTTGGGGTTTGGCGTTGGGGTCAGAAGAAGCAAACGCGTTGGGGTTTGGCATTGGGGTTTGGCGTTGGGGTCAGAAGACGCAAACGCGTTGGGGTTTGGCGTTGGGTTTTGGCGTTGGGGTTTATCGTTGGGTTTTGGCGTTGGGGTCAGAAGAAGCAAACGCGTTGGAGTTTGGCGTTGGGGTTTGGCGTTGGGGTTTGGCGTTGGTGTTTGGCGTTGGGGTTTGGCAATGGGGTTTGGCGTTGGTGTTTGGTGTTGGGGTTTGGCGTTGGGGTTTGGCGTTGGGGTCAGAAGAAGCAAACGCGTTGGGGTTTGGCGTTGGGGTTTGGCGTTGGGGTTTGGCAATGGGGTTTGGCGTTGGGGTTTGGTGTTGGGGTTAGGCGTTGGGGTTTGGCTTTGGGGTTTGGTGTTGGGGTTTGGCGTTGGGGTCAGAAGAAGCAAACGCGTTGGGGTTTGGCATTGGGGTTTGGCGTTGGGGTCAGAAGACGCAAACGCGTTGGGGTTTGGCGTTGGGTTTTGGCGTTGGGGTTTATCGTTGGGTTTTGGCGTTGGGGTCAGAAGAAGCAAACGCGTTGGGGTTTGGCGTTGGGGTTTGGCGTTGGGGTCAAAAGAAAGAGACGTGTTGGGGTTTGGCGTTGGGGACAGAAGACGGAAACGCGTTGGGGTTTGGCGTTGGGTTTTGGCGTTGGGGTTTGGCGTTGGGTTTTGGCGTTGGGGTCAGAAGAAGCAAACGCGTTGGGGTTTGGCGTTGGGGTTTGGCGTTGGGGTCAGAAGAAGCAAACGCGTTGTGGTTTGGCTTAGGTTTTTGGCATTGGTGTTTGGCGTTGTATTTTGGCGTTGAGATTTGGCGTTGGGTTCAGAAGACGCAAACACTTTGGGGTTTTGCGTTGTGATTTGGCGTTGGGGTCAGAAGAAGCAAACGCGTTAAGGTTTGGCGTTGTAGTTTGGCGTTGGGATTTGGCATTGGGATCAGAAGATGCAAACGCGTTGGGGTTTGGCGTTGGGGTCAGAAAAAGCAAACGCGTTGGGGTTTGGCGCTGGGGTTTGGCGTTGGGGTCAGAAGACGGAAACGCATTGGGGTTTGGCGTTGGAGTTTGGCGTTGGGGTCAGAAGACGCAAACGCGTTTTGGTTTGGCGTTGGGTTTTGGCGTTGGGGTTTATCGTTGGGTTTTGGCGTTGGGGTCAGAAGAAGCAAACGCGTTGGGGTTTGGCGTTGGGGTTTGGCGTTGGGGTTTGGCAATGGGGTTTGGCGTTGGTGTTTGGTGTTGGGGTTTGGCGTTGGGGTTTGGCGTTGGGGTCAGAAGACGGAAACGGGTTGGGTTTGGCGTTGGGGTCAGGAGACGCAAATGCGTTGGGGTTTGGCGTTGGCATATGGCCTTGGGGTCAGAAGACGCGAACACGTTGGGGTTTGGCGCTGGAGTTTCGCGTTGGGGTCAGAAGACGCAAACGCGTTGAGGTTAGGCATTAGGGTTTCGCGTTGGGGTCAGAAGAGGCAAGCGCGTTGGTGTTTGGCATTGCGGTTTGGCGTTGGGATTTATCGTTGGGTTTTGGCGTTGGGGTCAGAAGACGCAAACTCGTTGGAGTTTGGCGGTGGAGTTTGGCGGTGGAGTTTGGCGTTGGGGTTTGGCGTTGGGGTTTGGCGTTGGGGTCAGAAGAAGCAAACGCGTTGGGGTTTGGCATTGGGGTTTGGCGTTGGGGTCAGGAGACGCAAACGCGTTGGGGTTTGGCGTTGGCATATAGCCTTGGGGTCAGAAGACGCGAACACGTTGGGGTTTGGCGCTGGAGTTTCGCGTTGGGGTCAGAAGACGCAAACGCGTTGAGGTTAGGCATTAGGGTTTTGCGTTGGGGTCAGAAGAGGCAAACGCGTTGGTGTTTGGCATTGGGGTTTGGCGTTGGGGTTTGGCGTTGGGGTTTGGCGTTGGGGTTAGGCTTTGGGGTTAGGCGTTGGGGTTAGGCGTTGGGGTTTGGCGTTGGGGTTTGGCGTTGGGGTTTGGCGTTGGGGTTAGGCTTTGGGGTTAGGCGTTGGGGTTAGGCATTGGGGTTTGGCGTTGGGGTTTGGCGTTGGGGTCAGAAGACGCAAACTCGTTGGAGTTTTGCAGTGGGGTTTGGCGGTGGAGTTTGGCGTTGGGGTTTGGCGTTGGGGTTTGGCGTTGGGGTCAGAAGAAGCAAACGCGTTGGGGTTTGGCATTGGGGTTTGGCGTTGGGGTCAGAAGACGCAAACGCGTTGGGGTTTGGCGTTGGGTTTTGGCGTTGGGGTTTATCGTTGGGTTTTGGCGTTGGGGTCAGAAGAAGCAAACGCGTTGGAGTTTGGCGTTGGGGTTTGGCGTTGGGGTTTGGCGTTGGTGTTTGGCGTTGGGGTTTGGCAATGGGGTTTGGCGTTGGTGTTTGGTGTTGGGGTTTGGCGTTGGGGTTTGGCGTTGGGGTCAGAAGAAGCAAACGCGTTGGGGTTTGGCGTTGGGGTTTGGCGTTGGGGTTTGGCAATGGGGTTTGGCGTTGGGGTTTGGTGTTGGGGTTAGGCGTTGGGGTTTGGCTTTGGGGTTTGGTGTTGGGGTTTGGCGTTGGGGTCAGAAGAAGCAAACGCGTTGGGGTTTGGCATTGGGGTTTGGCGTTGGGGTCAGAAGACGCAAACGCGTTGGGGTTTGGCGTTGGGTTTTGGCGTTGGGGTTTATCGTTGGGTTTTGGCGTTGGGGTCAGAAGAAGCAAACGCGTTGGGGTTTGGCGTTGGGGTTTGGCATTGGGGTCAAAAGAAAGAGACGTGTTGGGTTTTGGCGTTGGGGTCAGAAGAAGCAAACGCGTTGGGGTTTGGCGTTGGGGTTTGGCAATGGGGTTTGGCGTTGGTGTTTGGTGTTGGGGTTTGGCGTTGGGGTTTGGCGTGGGAGTCAGAAGAAGGAAACGCGTTGTGGTTTGGCTTAGGTTTTTGGCATTGGTGTTTGGCGTTGTATTTTGGCGTTGAGATTTGGCGTTGGGTTCAGAAGACGCAAACACTTTGGGGTTTTGCGTTGTGATTTGGCGTTGGGGTCAGAAGAAGCAAACGCGTTAAGGTTTGGCGTTGTAGTTTGGCGTTGGGATTTGGCATTGGGATCAGAAGATGCAAACGCGTTGGGGTTTGGCGTTGGGGTCAGAAAAAGCAAACGCGTTGGGGTTTGGCGCTGGGGTTTGGCGTTGGGGTCAGAAGACGGAAACGCATTGGGGTTTGGCGTTGGAGTTTGGCGTTGGGGTCAGAAGACGCAAACGCGTTTTAGTTTGGCGTTGGGTTTTGGCGTTGGGGTTTATCGTTGGGTTTTGGTGTTGGGGTCAGAAGAAGCAAACGCGTTGGGGTTTGGCGTTGGGGTTTGGCAATGGGGTTTGGCGTTGGTGTTTGGTGTTGGGGTTTGGCGTTGGGGTTTGGCGTTGGGGTCAGAAGACGGAAACGGGTTGGGTTTGGCGTTGGGGTCAGGAGACGCAAATGCGTTGGGGTTTGGCGTTGGCATATGGCCTTGGGGTCAGAAGACGCGAACACGTTGGGGTTTGGCGCTGGAGTTTTGCGTTGGGGTCAGAAGACGCAAACGCGTTGAGGTTAGGCATTAGGGTTTCGCGTTGGGGTCAGAAGAGGCAAGCGCGTTGGTGTTTGGCATTGGGGTTTGGCGTTGGGATTTATCGTTGGGTTTTGGCGTTGGGGTCAGAAGACGCAAACTCGTTGGAGTTTGGCGGTGGAGTTTGGCGGTGGAGTTTGGCGGTGGAGTTTGGCGGTGGAGTTTGGCGTTGGGGTTTGGCGTTGGGGTTTGGCGTTGGGGTCAGAAGAAGCAAACGCGTTGGGGTTTGGCATTGGGGTTTGGCGTTGGGGTCAGAAGACGCAAACGCGTTGGGGTTTGGCGTTGGGTTTTGGCGTTGGGGTTTATCGTTGGGTTTTGGCGTTGGGGTCAGAAGAAGCAAACGCGTTGGAGTTTGGCGTTGGGGTTTGGCGTTGGGGTTTGGCGTTGGTGTTTGGCGTTGGGGTTTGGCAATGGGGTTTGGCGTTGGTGTTTGGTGTTGGGGTTTGGCGTTGGGGTTTGGCGTTGGGGTCAGAAGAAGCAAACGCGTTGGGGTTTGGCGTTGGGGTTTGGCGTTGGGGTTTGGCAATGGGGTTTGGCGTTGGGGTTTGGTGTTGGGGTTAGGCGTTGGGGTTTGGCTTTGGGGTTTGGTGTTGGGGTTTGGCGTTGGGGTCAGAAGAAGCAAACGCGTTGGGGTTTGGCATTGGGGTTTGGCGTTGGGGTCAGAAGACGCAAACGCGTTGGGGTTTGGCGTTGGGTTTTGGCGTTGGGGTTTATCGTTGGGTTTTGGCGTTGGGGTCAGAAGAAGCAAACGCGTTGGGGTTTGGCGTTGGGGTTTGGCGTTGGGGTCAAAAGAAAGAGACGTGTTGGGGTTTGGCGTTGGGGACAGAAGACGGAAACGCGTTGGGGTTTGGCGTTGGGTTTTGGCGTTGGGGTTTGGCGTTGGGTTTTGGCGTTGGGGTCAGAAGAAGCAAACGCGTTGGGGTTTGGCGTTGGGGTTTGGCGTTGGGGTCAGAAGAAGCAAACGCGTTGTGGTTTGGCTTAGGTTTTTGGCATTGGTGTTTGGCGTTGTATTTTGGCGTTGAGATTTGGCGTTGGGTTCAGAAGACGCAAACACTTTGGGGTTTTGCGTTGTGATTTGGCGTTGGGGTCAGAAGAAGCAAACGCGTTAAGGTTTGGCGTTGTAGTTTGGCGTTGGGATTTGGCATTGGGATCAGAAGATGCAAACGCGTTGGGGTTTGGCGTTGGGGTCAGAAAAAGCAAACGCGTTGGGGTTTGGCGCTGGGGTTTGGCGTTGGGGTCAGAAGACGGAAACGCATTGGGGTTTGGCGTTGGAGTTTGGCGTTGGGGTCAGAAGACGCAAACGCGTTTTGGTTTGGCGTTGGGTTTTGGCGTTGGGGTTTATCGTTGGGTTTTGGCGTTGGGGTCAGAAGAAGCAAACGCGTTGGGGTTTGGCGTTGGGGTTTGGCGTTGGGGTTTGGCAATGGGGTTTGGCGTTGGTGTTTGGTGTTGGGGTTTGGCGTTGGGGTTTGGCGTTGGGGTCAGAAGACGGAAACGGGTTGGGTTTGGCGTTGGGGTCAGGAGACGCAAATGCGTTGGGGTTTGGCGTTGGCATATGGCCTTGGGGTCAGAAGACGCGAACACGTTGGGGTTTGGCGCTGGAGTTTCGCGTTGGGGTCAGAAGACGCAAACGCGTTGAGGTTAGGCATTAGGGTTTCGCGTTGGGGTCAGAAGAGGCAAGCGCGTTGGTGTTTGGCATTGGGGTTTGGCGTTGGGATTTATCGTTGGGTTTTGGCGTTGGGGTCAGAAGACGCAAACTCGTTGGAGTTTGGCGGTGGAGTTTGGCGGTGGAGTTTGGCGTTGGGGTTTGGCGTTGGGGTTTGGCGTTGGGGTCAGAAGAAGCAAACGCGTTGGGGTTTGGCATTGGGGTTTGGCGTTGGGGTCAGGAGACGCAAACGCGTTGGGGTTTGGCGTTGGCATATAGCCTTGGGGTCAGAAGACGCGAACACGTTGGGGTTTGGCGCTGGAGTTTCGCGTTGGGGTCAGAAGACGCAAACGCGTTGAGGTTAGGCATTAGGGTTTTGCGTTGGGGTCAGAAGAGGCAAACGCGTTGGTGTTTGGCATTGGGGTTTGGCGTTGGGGTTTGGCGTTGGGGTTTGGCGTTGGGGTTAGGCTTTGGGGTTAGGCGTTGGGGTTAGGCGTTGGGGTTTGGCGTTGGGGTTTGGCGTTGGGGTTTGGCGTTGGGGTTAGGCTTTGGGGTTAGGCGTTGGGGTTAGGCATTGGGGTTTGGCGTTGGGGTTTGGCGTTGGGGTCAGAAGACGCAAACTCGTTGGAGTTTTGCAGTGGGGTTTGGCGGTGGAGTTTGGCGTTGGGGTTTGGCGTTGGGGTTTGGCGTTGGGGTCAGAAGAAGCAAACGCGTTGGGGTTTGGCATTGGGGTTTGGCGTTGGGGTCAGAAGACGCAAACGCGTTGGGGTTTGGCGTTGGGTTTTGGCGTTGGGGTTTATCGTTGGGTTTTGGCGTTGGGGTCAGAAGAAGCAAACGCGTTGGAGTTTGGCGTTGGGGTTTGGCGTTGGGGTTTGGCGTTGGTGTTTGGCGTTGGGGTTTGGCAATGGGGTTTGGCGTTGGTGTTTGGTGTTGGGGTTTGGCGTTGGGGTTTGGCGTTGGGGTCAGAAGAAGCAAACGCGTTGGGGTTTGGCGTTGGGGTTTGGCGTTGGGGTTTGGCAATGGGGTTTGGCGTTGGGGTTTGGTGTTGGGGTTAGGCGTTGGGGTTTGGCTTTGGGGTTTGGTGTTGGGGTTTGGCGTTGGGGTCAGAAGAAGCAAACGCGTTGGGGTTTGGCATTGGGGTTTGGCGTTGGGGTCAGAAGACGCAAACGCGTTGGGGTTTGGCGTTGGGTTTTGGCGTTGGGGTTTATCGTTGGGTTTTGGCGTTGGGGTCAGAAGAAGCAAACGCGTTGGGGTTTGGCGTTGGGGTTTGGCATTGGGGTCAAAAGAAAGAGACGTGTTGGGTTTTGGCGTTGGGGTCAGAAGAAGCAAACGCGTTGGGGTTTGGCGTTGGGGTTTGGCAATGGGGTTTGGCGTTGGTGTTTGGTGTTGGGGTTTGGCGTTGGGGTTTGGCGTGGGAGTCAGAAGAAGGAAACGCGTTGTGGTTTGGCTTAGGTTTTTGGCATTGGTGTTTGGCGTTGTATTTTGGCGTTGAGATTTGGCGTTGGGTTCAGAAGACGCAAACACTTTGGGGTTTTGCGTTGTGATTTGGCGTTGGGGTCAGAAGAAGCAAACGCGTTAAGGTTTGGCGTTGTAGTTTGGCGTTGGGATTTGGCATTGGGATCAGAAGATGCAAACGCGTTGGGGTTTGGCGTTGGGGTCAGAAAAAGCAAACGCGTTGGGGTTTGGCGCTGGGGTTTGGCGTTGGGGTCAGAAGACGGAAACGCATTGGGGTTTGGCGTTGGAGTTTGGCGTTGGGGTCAGAAGACGCAAACGCGTTTTAGTTTGGCGTTGGGTTTTGGCGTTGGGGTTTATCGTTGGGTTTTGGTGTTGGGGTCAGAAGAAGCAAACGCGTTGGGGTTTGGCGTTGGGGTTTGGCAATGGGGTTTGGCGTTGGTGTTTGGTGTTGGGGTTTGGCGTTGGGGTTTGGCGTTGGGGTCAGAAGACGGAAACGGGTTGGGTTTGGCGTTGGGGTCAGGAGACGCAAATGCGTTGGGGTTTGGCGTTGGCATATGGCCTTGGGGTCAGAAGACGCGAACACGTTGGGGTTTGGCGCTGGAGTTTCGCGTTGGGGTCAGAAGACGCAAAAGCGTTGAGGTTAGGCATTAGGGTTTCGCGTTGGAGTCAGAAGAGGCAAGCGCGTTGGTGTTTGGCATTGGGGTTTGGCGTTGGGATTTATCGTTGGGTTTTGGCGTTGGGGTCAGAAGACGCAAACTCGTTGGAGTTTGGCGGTGGAGTTTGGCGGTGGAGTTTGGCGGTGGAGTTTGGCGGTGGAGTTTGGCGTTGGGGTTTGGCGTTGGGGTTTGGCGTTGGGGTCAGAAGAAGCAAACGCGTTGGGGTTTGGCATTGGGGTTTGGCGTTGGGGTCAGAAGACGCAAACGCGTTGGGGTTTGGCGTTGGGTTTTGGCGTTGGGGTTTATCGTTGGGTTTTGGCGTTGGGGTCAGAAGAAGCAAACGCGTTGGAGTTTGGCGTTGGGGTTTGGCGTTGGGGTTTGGCGTTGGTGTTTGGCGTTGGGGTTTGGCAATGGGGTTTGGCGTTGGTGTTTGGTGTTGGGTTTTGGCGTTGGGGTTTGGCGTTGGGGTCAGAAGAAGCAAACGCGTTGGGGTTTGGCGTTGGGGTTTGGCGTTGGGGTTTGGCAATGGGGTTTGGCGTTGGGGTTTGGTGTTGGGGTTAGGCGTTGGGGTTTGGCTTTGGGGTTTGGTGTTGGGGTTTGGCGTTGGGGTCAGAAGAAGCAAACGCGTTGGGGTTTGGCATTGGGGTTTGGCGTTGGGGTCAGAAGACGCAAACGCGTTGGGGTTTGGCGTTGGGTTTTGGCGTTGGGGTTTATCGTTGGATTTTGGCGTTCGGGTCAGAAGAAGCAAACGCGTTGGGGTTTGGCGTTGGGGTTTGGCGTTGGGGTCAAAAGAAAGAGACGTGTTGGGGTTTGGCGTTGGGGACAGAAGACGGAAACGCGTTGGGGTTTGGCGTTGGGTTTTGGCGTTGGGGTTTGGCGTTGGGTTTTGGCGTTGGGGTCAGAAGAAGCAAACGCGTTGGGGTTTGGCGTTGGGGTTTGGCAATGGGGTTTGGCGTTGGTGTTTGGTGTTGGGGTTTGGCGTTGGGGTTTGGCGTTGGAGTCAGAAGAAGCAAACGCGTTGTGGTTTGGCTTAGGTTTTTGGCATTGGTGTTTGGCGTTGTATTTTGGCGTTGAGATTTGGCGTTGGGTTCAGAAGACGCAAACACTTTGGGGTTTTGCGTTGTGATTTGGCGTTGGGGTCAGAAGAAGCAAACGCGTTAAGGTTTGGCTTAGGTTTTTGGCATTGGTGTTTGGCGTTGTATTTTGGCGTTGAGATTTGGCGTTGGGTTCAGAAGATGCAAACACTTTGGGGTTTTGCGTTGTGATTTGGTGTTGGGGTCAGAAGAAGCAAACGCATTAAGGTTTGGCGTTGGGGTTTGGCGTTGGGGTTTGGCGTTGGGGTCAGAAGACGCAAACTCGTTGGAGTTTTGCGGTGGGGTTAGGCGTTGGGGTTAGATGTTGGGGTTTGGTGTTGATGTTTGGCGTTGGGGTTTGGCGTTGGGGTCAGAAGAAGCAAACGCGTTGGGGTTTGGCGTTGGGGTTTGGCGTTGGGGTCAAAAGAAAGAGACGTGTTGGGGTTTGGCGTTGGGGACAGAAGAAACAAACGTGTTGGGGTTTGGCGTTGGGGTTTGGCGTTGGGGTTTGGCAATGGGGTTTGGCGTTGGTGTTTGGTGTTGGGGTTTGGCGTTGGGGTTTGGCGTTGGAGTCAGAAGAAGCAAACGCGTTGTGGTTTGGCTTTGGTGTTTGGCATTGGTGTTTGGCGTTGTATTTTGGCGTTGAGATTTGGCGTTGGGTTCAGAAGACGCAAACACTTTGGGGTTTTGCGTTGTGATTTGGTGTTGGGGTCAGAAGAAGCAAACGCGTTAAGGTTTGGCGTTGGAGTTTGGCCTTGGGATTTGGCATTGGGATCAGAAGATGCAAACGCGTTGGGGTTTGGCGTTGGGGTTTGGCGTTGGGTTTGGCTTTAGGGTTTGGCGTTGGGGCAGGAGAAGCAAACGTGTTGGGGTTTGGCGTTGGGGTTTGGCGTTGGGGTCAGAAGACGCAAACTCGGTGGAGTTTGGCGGTGGAGTTTGGTGGTGGAGTTTGGCGTTGGGGTTTGGCGTTGGGGTTTGGCGTTGGGGTCAGAAGACGCAAACGCGTTGGGGTTTGGCGTTGGGTTTTGGCGTTGGGGTTTGTCGCTGGGTTTTGGCGTTGGGGTCAGAAGAAGCAAACGCGTTGGGGTTTGGCGTTGGGGTTTGGCGTTGGGGTTTGGCAATGGGGTCAGAAGACGCAAACTCGTTGGAGTTTGGCGGTGGAGATTGGTGGTGGAGTTTGGCGTTGGGGTTTGGCGTTGGGGTTTGGTGTTGGGGTTTGGCGTTGGGGTTTGGCGTTGGGGTCAGAAGAAGCAAACGCGTTGGGGTTTGGCATTGGGGTTTGGCGTTGGGGTCAGAAGACGCAAACGCGTTGGGGTTTGGCGTTGGGATTTGGTGTTGGGGTTTATCGTTGGGTTTTGGCGTTGGGGTCAGAAGAAGCAAACGCGTTGGGGTTTGGCGTTGGGGTCAGAAAAAGCAAACGCGTTGGGGTTTGGCTTTAGGGTTTGGCGTTGGGGTCAGAAGACGCAAACGCGTTGGGGTTTGGCGTTGGGTTTTGGTGTTGGGGTTTATCGTTGGGTTTTGGCGTTGGGGTCAGAAGAAGCAAACGCGTTGGGGTTTGGCGTTGGGGTTTGGCGTTGGGGTTTGGCAATGGGGTTTGGCGTTGGTGTTTGGTGTTGGGGTTAGGCGTTGGGGTTTGGCTTTGGGGTTTGGTGTTGGGGTTTGGCGTTGGGGTCAGAAGAAGCAAACGCGTTGGGGTTTGGCATTGGGGTTTGGCGTTGGGGTCAGAAGACGCAAACGCGTTGGGGTTTGGCGTTGGGTTTTGGCGTTGGGGTTTATCGTTGGGTTTTGGCGTTGGGGTCAGAAGAAGCAAACGCGTTGGGGTTTGGCGTTGGGGTTTGGCGTTGGGGTCAAAAGAAAGAGACGTGTTGGGGTTTGGCGTTGGGGACAGAAGACGGAAACGCGTTGGGGTTTGGCGTTGGGTTTTGGCGTTGGGGTTTGGCGTTGGGTTTTGGCGTTGGGGTCAGAAGAAGCAAACGCGTTGGGGTTTGGCGTTGGGGTTTGGCAATGGGGTTTGGCGTTGGTGTTTGGTGTTGGGGTTTGGCGTTGGGGTTTGGCGTTGGAGTCAGAAGAAGCAAACCCGTTGTGGTTTGGCTTAGGTTTTTGGCATTGGTGTTTGGCGTTGTATTTTGGCGTTGAGATTTGGCGTTGGGTTCAGAAGACGCAAACACTTTGGGGTTTTGCGTTGTGATTTGGCGTTGGGGTCAGAAGAAGCAAACGCGTTAAGGTTTGGCGTTGTAGTTTGGCGTTGGGATTTGGCATTGGGATCAGAAGATGCAAACGCGTTGGGGTTTGGCGTTGGGGTCAGAAAAAGCAAACGCGTTGGGGTTTGGCGCTGGGGTTTGGCGTTGGGGTCAGAAGACGGAAACGCATTGGGGTTTGGCGTTGGAGTTTGGCGTTGGGGTCAGAAGACGCAAACGCGTTTTGGTTTGGCGTTGGGTTTTGGCGTTGGGGTTTATCGTTGGGTTTTGGTGTTGGGGTCAGAAGAAGCAAACGCGTTGGGGTTTGGCGTTGGGGTTTGGCGTTGGGGTTTGGCAATGGGGTTTGGCGTTGGTGTTTGGTGTTGGGGTTTGGCGTTGGGGTTTGGCGTTGGGGTCAGAAGACGGAAACGGGTTGGGTTTGGCGTTGGGGTCAGGAGACGCAAATGCGTTGGGGTTTGGCGTTGGCATATGGCCTTGGGGTCAGAAGACGCGAACACGTTGGGGTTTGGCGCTGGAGTTTCGCGTTGGGGTCAGAAGACGCAAACGCGTTGAGGTTAGGCATTAGGGTTTCGCGTTGGGGTCAGAAGAGGCAAGCGCGTTGGTGTTTGGCATTGGGGTTTGGCGTTGGGATTTGTCGTTGGGGTTTGGCGTTGGGGTCAGAAGACGCAAACTCGGTGGAGTTTGGCGGTGGAGTTTGGCGGTGGAGTTTGGCGTTGGGGTTTGGCGTTGGGGTTTGGCGTTGGGGTCAGAAGAAGCAAACGCGTTGGGGTTTGGCATTGGGTTTTGGCGTTGGGGTCAGAAGACGCAAACGCGTTGGGGTTTGGCGTTGGGTTTTGGCGTTGGGGTTTATCGTTGGGTTTTGGCGTTGGGGTCAGAAGAAGCAAACGCGTTGGGGTTTGGCGTTGGGGTTTGGCGTTGGGGTTTGGCGTTGGGGTTTGGCAATGGGGTTTGGCGTTGGTGTTTGGTGTTGGGGTTTGGCGTTGGGGTTTGGCGTTGGAGTCAGAAGAAGCAAACGTGTTGTGGTTTGGCTTAGATTTTTGGCATTGGTGTTTGGCGTTGTATTTTGGCGTTGAGATTTGGCGTTGGGTTCAGAAGACGCAAACACTTTGGGGTTTTGCGTTGTGATTTGGCGTTGGGGTCAGAAGAAGCAAAGGCGTTAAGGTTTGGCGTTGTAGTTTGGCGTTGGGATTTGGCATTGGGATCAGAAGATGCAAACGCGTTGGGGTTTGGCGTTGGGGTTAGAAGACACAAACGCGTTGGGGTTTGGCCTTGGGGTTTGGCGTTGGGGTCAGAAAAAGCAAACGCGTTGGGGTTTGGCGCTGGGGTTTGGCGTTGGGGTCAGAAGACGGAAACGCATTGGGGTTTGGCGTTGGAGTTTGGCGTTGGGGTCAGAAGACGCAAACGCGTTGGGGTTTGGCGTTGGGTTTTGGCGTTGGGGTTTATCGTTGGGTTTTGGCGTTGGGGTCAGAAGAAAGAAACGCGTTGGGGTTTGGCGTTGGGGTTTGGCGTTGGGGTTTGGCAATGGGGTTTGGCGTTGGTGTTTGGTGTTGGGGTTTGGCGTTGGGGTTTGGCGTTGGGGTCAGAAGACGGAAACGGGTTGGGTTTGGCGTTGGGGTCAGGAGACGCAAACGCGTTGGGGTTTGGCGTTGGCATATAGCCTTGGGGTCAGAAGACGCGAACACGTTGGGGTTTGGCGCTGGAGTTTCGCGTTGGGGTCAGAAGACGCAAACGCGTTGAGGTTAGGCATTAGGGTTTCGCGTTGGGGTCAGAAGAGGCAAACGCGTTGGTGTTTGGCATTGGGGTTTGGCGTTGGGGTTTGGCGTTGGGGTTTGGCGTTGGGGTTAGGCGTTGGGGTTTGGCGTTGGGGTTTGGCGTTGGGGTCAGAAGACGCAAACTCGTTGGAGTTTTGCAGTGGGGTTTGGCGTTGGGGTTTGGCTTTGGGGTTTGGCGTTGGGGTTTGGCGTTGGGGTCAGAAGAAGCAAACGCGTTGGGGTTTGGCATTGGGGTTTGGCGTTGGGGTGAAAAGAAAGAGACGTGTTGGGGTTTGGCGTTGGGGACAGAAGACGCAAACGCGGTGGGGTTTGGCGTTGGGATTTGGCGTTGTGGTCAGAAGACGCAAACGCGTTGGGGTTTGGCGTTGGGTTTTGGCGTTGGGGTTTATCGTTGGGTTTTGGCGTTGGGGTCAGAAGAAGCAAACGCGTTGGGGTTTGGCGTTGGGGTTTGGCGTTGGGGTTTGGCAATGGGGTTTGGCATTGGTGTTTGGTGTTGGGGTTTGGCGTTGGGGTTTGGCGTTGGGGTCAGAAGAAGCAAACGTGTTGTGGTTTGGCTTTGGTGTTTGGCATTGGTGTTTGGCGTTGTATTTTGGCGTTGAGATTTGGCGTTGGGTTCAGAAGACGCAAACACTTTGGGGTTTTGCGTTGTGATTTGGTGTTGGGGTCAGAAGAAGCAAACGCGTTAAGGTTTGGCGTTGGGGTTTGGCGTTGGGGTTTGGCGTTGGGGTTAGGCGTTGGTGTTAGGTGTTGGGGTTTGGTGTTGATGTTTGGCGTTGGGGTCAGAAGAAGCAAACGCGTTGGGGTTTGGCGTTGGGGTTTGGCGTTGGGGTCAAAAGAAAGAGACGTGTTGGGGTTTGGCGTTGGGGACAGAAGAAACAAACGTGTTGGGGTTTGGCGTTGGGGTTTGGCGTTGGGGTTTGGCAATGGGGTTTGGCGTTGGTGTTTGGTGTTGGGGTTTGGCGTTGGGGTTTGGCGTTGGAGTCAGAAGAAGCAAACGCGTTGTGGTTTGGCTTTGGTGTTTGGCATTGGTGTTTGGCGTTGTATTTTGGCGTTGAGATTTGGCGTTGGGTTCAGAAGACGCAAACACTTTGGGGTTTTGCGTTGTGATTTGGTGTTGGGGTCAGAAGAAGCAAACGCGTTAAGGTTTGGCGTTGGAGTTTGGCCTTGGGATTTGGCATTGGGATCAGAAGATGCAAACGCGTTGGGGTTTGGCGTTGGGGTTTGGCGTTGGGTTTGGCTTTAGGGTTTGGCGTTGGGGCAGGAGAAGCAAACGTGTTGGGGTTTGGCGTTGGGGTTTGGCGTTGGGGTCAGAAGACGCAAACTCGGAGTTTGGCGGTGGAGTTTGGTGGTGGAGTTTGGCGTTGGGGTTTGGCGTTGGGGTTTGGCGTTGGGGTCAGAAGAAGCAAACGCGTTAAGGTTTGGCGTTGTAGTTTGGCGTTGGGATTTGGCATTGGGATCAGAAGATGCAAACGCGTTGGGGTTTGGCGTTGGGGTCAGAAAAAGCAAACGCGTTGGGGTTTGGCGCTGGGGTTTGGCGTTGGGGTCAGAAGACGGAAACGCATTGGGGTTTGGCGTTGGAGTTTGGCGTTGGGGTCAGAAGACGCAAACGCGTTTTGGTTTGGCGTTGGGTTTTGGCGTTGGGGTTTATCGTTGGGTTTTGGCGTTGGGGTCAGAAGAAGCAAACGCGTTGGGGTTTGGCGTTGGGGTTTGGCGTTGGGGTTTGGCAATGGGGTTTGGCGTTGGTGTTTGGTGTTGGGGTTTGGCGTTGGGGTTTGGCGTTGGGGTCAGAAGACGGAAACGGGTTGGGTTTGGCGTTGGGGTCAGGAGACGCAAATGCGTTGGGGTTTGGCGTTGGCATATGGCCTTGGGGTCAGAAGACGCGAACACGTTGGGGTTTGGCGCTGGAGTTTCGCGTTGGGGTCAGAAGACGCAAACGCGTTGAGGTTAGGCATTAGGGTTTCGCGTTGGGGTCAGAAGAGGCAAGCGCGTTGGTGTTTGGCATTGGGGTTTGGCGTTGGGATTTATCGTTGGGTTTTGGCGTTGGGGTCAGAAGACGCAAACTCGTTGGAGTTTGGCGGTGGAGTTTGGCGGTGGAGTTTGGCGTTGGGGTTTGGCGTTGGGGTTTGGCGTTGGGGTCAGAAGAAGCAAACGCGTTGGGGTTTGGCATTGGGGTTTGGCGTTGGGGTCAGGAGACGCAAACGCGTTGGGGTTTGGCGTTGGCATATAGCCTTGGGGTCAGAAGACGCGAACACGTTGGGGTTTGGCGCTGGAGTTTCGCGTTGGGGTCAGAAGACGCAAACGCGTTGAGGTTAGGCATTAGGGTTTTGCGTTGGGGTCAGAAGAGGCAAACGCGTTGGTGTTTGGCATTGGGGTTTGGCGTTGGGGTTTGGCGTTGGGGTTTGGCGTTGGGGTTAGGCTTTGGGGTTAGGCGTTGGGGTTAGGCGTTGGGGTTTGGCGTTGGGGTTTGGCGTTGGGGTTTGGCGTTGGGGTTAGGCTTTGGGGTTAGGCGTTGGGGTTAGGCATTGGGGTTTGGCGTTGGGGTTTGGCGTTGGGGTCAGAAGACGCAAACTCGTTGGAGTTTTGCAGTGGGGTTTGGCGGTGGAGTTTGGCGTTGGGGTTTGGCGTTGGGGTTTGGCGTTGGGGTCAGAAGAAGCAAACGCGTTGGGGTTTGGCATTGGGGTTTGGCGTTGGGGTCAGAAGACGCAAACGCGTTGGGGTTTGGCGTTGGGTTTTGGCGTTGGGGTTTATCGTTGGGTTTTGGCGTTGGGGTCAGAAGAAGCAAACGCGTTGGAGTTTGGCGTTGGGGTTTGGCGTTGGGGTTTGGCGTTGGTGTTTGGCGTTGGGGTTTGGCAATGGGGTTTGGCGTTGGTGTTTGGTGTTGGGGTTTGGCGTTGGGGTTTGGCGTTGGGGTCAGAAGAAGCAAACGCGTTGGGGTTTGGCGTTGGGGTTTGGCGTTGGGGTTTGGCAATGGGGTTTGGCGTTGGGGTTTGGTGTTGGGGTTAGGCGTTGGGGTTTGGCTTTGGGGTTTGGTGTTGGGGTTTGGCGTTGGGGTCAGAAGAAGCAAACGCGTTGGGGTTTGGCATTGGGGTTTGGCGTTGGGGTCAGAAGACGCAAACGCGTTGGGGTTTGGCGTTGGGTTTTGGCGTTGGGGTTTATCGTTGGGTTTTGGCGTTGGGGTCAGAAGAAGCAAACGCGTTGGGGTTTGGCGTTGGGGTTTGGCATTGGGGTCAAAAGAAAGAGACGTGTTGGGTTTTGGCGTTGGGGTCAGAAGAAGCAAACGCGTTGGGGTTTGGCGTTGGGGTTTGGCAATGGGGTTTGGCGTTGGTGTTTGGTGTTGGGGTTTGGCGTTGGGGTTTGGCGTGGGAGTCAGAAGAAGGAAACGCGTTGTGGTTTGGCTTAGGTTTTTGGCATTGGTGTTTGGCGTTGTATTTTGGCGTTGAGATTTGGCGTTGGGTTCAGAAGACGCAAACACTTTGGGGTTTTGCGTTGTGATTTGGCGTTGGGGTCAGAAGAAGCAAACGCGTTAAGGTTTGGCGTTGTAGTTTGGCGTTGGGATTTGGCATTGGGATCAGAAGATGCAAACGCGTTGGGGTTTGGCGTTGGGGTCAGAAAAAGCAAACGCGTTGGGGTTTGGCGCTGGGGTTTGGCGTTGGGGTCAGAAGACGGAAACGCATTGGGGTTTGGCGTTGGAGTTTGGCGTTGGGGTCAGAAGACGCAAACGCGTTTTAGTTTGGCGTTGGGTTTTGGCGTTGGGGTTTATCGTTGGGTTTTGGTGTTGGGGTCAGAAGAAGCAAACGCGTTGGGGTTTGGCGTTGGGGTTTGGCAATGGGGTTTGGCGTTGGTGTTTGGTGTTGGGGTTTGGCGTTGGGGTTTGGCGTTGGGGTCAGAAGACGGAAACGGGTTGGGTTTGGCGTTGGGGTCAGGAGACGCAAATGCGTTGGGGTTTGGCGTTGGCATATGGCCTTGGGGTCAGAAGACGCGAACACGTTGGGGTTTGGCGCTGGAGTTTCGCGTTGGGGTCAGAAGACGCAAAAGCGTTGAGGTTAGGCATTAGGGTTTCGCGTTGGAGTCAGAAGAGGCAAGCGCGTTGGTGTTTGGCATTGGGGTTTGGCGTTGGGATTTATCGTTGGGTTTTGGCGTTGGGGTCAGAAGACGCAAACTCGTTGGAGTTTGGCGGTGGAGTTTGGCGGTGGAGTTTGGCGGTGGAGTTTGGCGGTGGAGTTTGGCGTTGGGGTTTGGCGTTGGGGTTTGGCGTTGGGGTCAGAAGAAGCAAACGCGTTGGGGTTTGGCATTGGGGTTTGGCGTTGGGGTCAGAAGACGCAAACGCGTTGGGGTTTGGCGTTGGGTTTTGGCGTTGGGGTTTATCGTTGGGTTTTGGCGTTGGGGTCAGAAGAAGCAAACGCGTTGGAGTTTGGCGTTGGGGTTTGGCGTTGGGGTTTGGCGTTGGTGTTTGGCGTTGGGGTTTGGCAATGGGGTTTGGCGTTGGTGTTTGGTGTTGGGTTTTGGCGTTGGGGTTTGGCGTTGGGGTCAGAAGAAGCAAACGCGTTGGGGTTTGGCGTTGGGGTTTGGCGTTGGGGTTTGGCAATGGGGTTTGGCGTTGGGGTTTGGTGTTGGGGTTAGGCGTTGGGGTTTGGCTTTGGGGTTTGGTGTTGGGGTTTGGCGTTGGGGTCAGAAGAAGCAAACGCGTTGGGGTTTGGCATTGGGGTTTGGCGTTGGGGTCAGAAGACGCAAACGCGTTGGGGTTTGGCGTTGGGTTTTGGCGTTGGGGTTTATCGTTGGATTTTGGCGTTCGGGTCAGAAGAAGCAAACGCGTTGGGGTTTGGCGTTGGGGTTTGGCGTTGGGGTCAAAAGAAAGAGACGTGTTGGGCTTTGGCGTTGGGGACAGAAGACGGAAACGCGTTGGGGTTTGGCGTTGGGTTTTGGCGTTGGGGTTTGGCGTTGGGTTTTGGCGTTGGGGTCAGAAGAAGCAAACGCGTTGGGGTTTGGCGTTGGGGTTTGGCAATGGGGTTTGGCGTTGGTGTTTGGTGTTGGGGTTTGGCGTTGGGGTTTGGCGTTGGAGTCAGAAGAAGCAAACGCGTTGTGGTTTGGCTTAGGTTTTTGGCATTGGTGTTTGGCGTTGTATTTTGGCGTTGAGATTTGGCGTTGGGTTCAGAAGACGCAAACACTTTGGGGTTTTGCGTTGTGATTTGGCGTTGGGGTCAGAAGAAGCAAACGCGTTAAGGTTTGGCTTAGGTTTTTGGCATTGGTGTTTGGCGTTGTATTTTGGCGTTGAGATTTGGCGTTGGGTTCAGAAGATGCAAACACTTTGGGGTTTTGCGTTGTGATTTGGTGTTGGGGTCAGAAGAAGCAAACGCATTAAGGTTTGGCGTTGGGGTTTGGCGTTGGGGTTTGGCGTTGGGGTCAGAAGACGCAAACTCGTTGGAGTTTTGCGGTGGGGTTAGGCGTTGGGGTTAGATGTTGGGGTTTGGTGTTGATGTTTGGCGTTGGGGTTTGGCGTTGGGGTCAGAAGAAGCAAACGCGTTGGGGTTTGGCGTTGGGGTTTGGCGTTGGGGTCAAAAGAAAGAGACGTGTTGGGGTTTGGCGTTGGGGACAGAAGAAACAAACGTGTTGGGGTTTGGCGTTGGGGTTTGGCGTTGGGGTTTGGCAATGGGGTTTGGCGTTGGTGTTTGGTGTTGGGGTTTGGCGTTGGGGTTTGGCGTTGGAGTCAGAAGAAGCAAACGCGTTGTGGTTTGGCTTTGGTGTTTGGCATTGGTGTTTGGCGTTGTATTTTGGCGTTGAGATTTGGCGTTGGGTTCAGAAGACGCAAACACTTTGGGGTTTTGCGTTGTGATTTGGTGTTGGGGTCAGAAGAAGCAAACGCGTTAAGGTTTGGCGTTGGAGTTTGGCCTTGGGATTTGGCATTGGGATCAGAAGATGCAAACGCGTTGGGGTTTGGCGTTGGGGTTTGGCGTTGGGTTTGGCTTTAGGGTTTGGCGTTGGGGCAGGAGAAGCAAACGTGTTGGGGTTTGGCGTTGGGGTTTGGCGTTGGGGTCAGAAGACGCAAACTCGGTGGAGTTTGGCGGTGGAGTTTGGTGGTGGAGTTTGGCGTTGGGGTTTGGCGTTGGGGTTTGGCGTTGGGGTCAGAAGACGCAAACGCGTTGGGGTTTGGCGTTGGGTTTTGGCGTTGGGGTTTGTCGCTGGGTTTTGGCGTTGGGGTCAGAAGAAGCAAACGCGTTGGGGTTTGGCGTTGGGGTTTGGCGTTGGGGTTTGGCAATGGGGTCAGAAGACGCAAACTCGTTGGAGTTTGGCGGTGGAGATTGGTGGTGGAGTTTGGCGTTGGGGTTTGGCGTTGGGGTTTGGTGTTGGGGTTTGGCGTTGGGGTTTGGCGTTGGGGTCAGAAGAAGCAAACGCGTTGGGGTTTGGCATTGGGGTTTGGCGTTGGGGTCAGAAGACGCAAACGCGTTGGGGTTTGGCGTTGGGATTTGGTGTTGGGGTTTATCGTTGGGTTTTGGCGTTGGGGTCAGAAGAAGCAAACGCGTTGGGGTTTGGCGTTGGGGTCAGAAAAAGCAAACGCGTTGGGGTTTGGCTTTAGGGTTTGGCGTTGGGGTCAGAAGACGCAAACGCGTTGGGGTTTGGCGTTGGGTTTTGGTGTTGGGGTTTATCGTTGGGTTTTGGCGTTGGGGTCAGAAGAAGCAAACGCGTTGGGGTTTGGCGTTGGGGTTTGGCGTTGGGGTTTGGCAATGGGGTTTGGCGTTGGTGTTTGGTGTTGGGGTTAGGCGTTGGGGTTTGGCTTTGGGGTTTGGTGTTGGGGTTTGGCGTTGGGGTCAGAAGAAGCAAACGCGTTGGGGTTTGGCATTGGGGTTTGGCGTTGGGGTCAGAAGACGCAAACGCGTTGGGGTTTGGCGTTGGGTTTTGGCGTTGGGGTTTATCGTTGGGTTTTGGCGTTGGGGTCAGAAGAAGCAAACGCGTTGGGGTTTGGCGTTGGGGTTTGGCGTTGGGGTCAAAAGAAAGAGACGTGTTGGGGTTTGGCGTTGGGGACAGAAGACGGAAACGCGTTGGGGTTTGGCGTTGGGTTTTGGCGTTGGGGTTTGGCGTTGGGTTTTGGCGTTGGGGTCAGAAGAAGCAAACGCGTTGGGGTTTGGCGTTGGGGTTTGGCAATGGGGTTTGGCGTTGGTGTTTGGTGTTGGGGTTTGGCGTTGGGGTTTGGCGTTGGAGTCAGAAGAAGCAAACCCGTTGTGGTTTGGCTTAGGTTTTTGGCATTGGTGTTTGGCGTTGTATTTTGGCGTTGAGATTTGGCGTTGGGTTCAGAAGACGCAAACACTTTGGGGTTTTGCGTTGTGATTTGGCGTTGGGGTCAGAAGAAGCAAACGCGTTAAGGTTTGGCGTTGTAGTTTGGCGTTGGGATTTGGCATTGGGATCAGAAGATGCAAACGCGTTGGGGTTTGGCGTTGGGGTCAGAAAAAGCAAACGCGTTGGGGTTTGGCGCTGGGGTTTGGCGTTGGGGTCAGAAGACGGAAACGCATTGGGGTTTGGCGTTGGAGTTTGGCGTTGGGGTCAGAAGACGCAAACGCGTTTTGGTTTGGCGTTGGGTTTTGGCGTTGGGGTTTATCGTTGGGTTTTGGTGTTGGGGTCAGAAGAAGCAAACGCGTTGGGGTTTGGCGTTGGGGTTTGGCGTTGGGGTTTGGCAATGGGGTTTGGCGTTGGTGTTTGGTGTTGGGGTTTGGCGTTGGGGTTTGGCGTTGGGGTCAGAAGACGGAAACGGGTTGGGTTTGGCGTT
The DNA here is from genome assembly GCF_034619465.1 of Leptosomus discolor. Lineage (NCBI taxonomy): Eukaryota > Metazoa > Chordata > Aves > Leptosomiformes > Leptosomidae > Leptosomus > Leptosomus discolor. The sequence continues at coordinate 3,287,109 of NC_141416.1, forward strand.
GGGGTCAGGAGACGCAAATGCGTTGGGGTTTGGCGTTGGCATATGGCCTTGGGGTCAGAAGACGCGAACACGTTGGGGTTTGGCGCTGGAGTTTCGCGTTGGGGTCAGAAGACGCAAACGCGTTGAGGTTAGGCATTAGGGTTTCGCGTTGGGGTCAGAAGAGGCAAGCGCGTTGGTGTTTGGCATTGGGGTTTGGCGTTGGGATTTGTCGTTGGGGTTTGGCGTTGGGGTCAGAAGACGCAAACTCGGTGGAGTTTGGCGGTGGAGTTTGGCGGTGGAGTTTGGCGTTGGGGTTTGGCGTTGGGGTTTGGCGTTGGGGTCAGAAGAAGCAAACGCGTTGGGGTTTGGCATTGGGTTTTGGCGTTGGGGTCAGAAGACGCAAACGCGTTGGGGTTTGGCGTTGGGTTTTGGCGTTGGGGTTTATCGTTGGGTTTTGGCGTTGGGGTCAGAAGAAGCAAACGCGTTGGGGTTTGGCGTTGGGGTTTGGCGTTGGGGTTTGGCGTTGGGGTTTGGCAATGGGGTTTGGCGTTGGTGTTTGGTGTTGGGGTTTGGCGTTGGGGTTTGGCGTTGGAGTCAGAAGAAGCAAACGTGTTGTGGTTTGGCTTAGATTTTTGGCATTGGTGTTTGGCGTTGTATTTTGGCGTTGAGATTTGGCGTTGGGTTCAGAAGACGCAAACACTTTGGGGTTTTGCGTTGTGATTTGGCGTTGGGGTCAGAAGAAGCAAAGGCGTTAAGGTTTGGCGTTGTAGTTTGGCGTTGGGATTTGGCATTGGGATCAGAAGATGCAAACGCGTTGGGGTTTGGCGTTGGGGTTAGAAGACACAAACGCGTTGGGGTTTGGCCTTGGGGTTTGGCGTTGGGGTCAGAAAAAGCAAACGCGTTGGGGTTTGGCGCTGGGGTTTGGCGTTGGGGTCAGAAGACGGAAACGCATTGGGGTTTGGCGTTGGAGTTTGGCGTTGGGGTCAGAAGACGCAAACGCGTTGGGGTTTGGCGTTGGGTTTTGGCGTTGGGGTTTATCGTTGGGTTTTGGCGTTGGGGTCAGAAGAAAGAAACGCGTTGGGGTTTGGCGTTGGGGTTTGGCGTTGGGGTTTGGCAATGGGGTTTGGCGTTGGTGTTTGGTGTTGGGGTTTGGCGTTGGGGTTTGGCGTTGGGGTCAGAAGACGGAAACGGGTTGGGTTTGGCGTTGGGGTCAGGAGACGCAAACGCGTTGGGGTTTGGCGTTGGCATATAGCCTTGGGGTCAGAAGACGCGAACACGTTGGGGTTTGGCGCTGGAGTTTCGCGTTGGGGTCAGAAGACGCAAACGCGTTGAGGTTAGGCATTAGGGTTTCGCGTTGGGGTCAGAAGAGGCAAACGCGTTGGTGTTTGGCATTGGGGTTTGGCGTTGGGGTTTGGCGTTGGGGTTTGGCGTTGGGGTTAGGCGTTGGGGTTTGGCGTTGGGGTTTGGCGTTGGGGTCAGAAGACGCAAACTCGTTGGAGTTTTGCAGTGGGGTTTGGCGTTGGGGTTTGGCTTTGGGGTTTGGCGTTGGGGTTTGGCGTTGGGGTCAGAAGAAGCAAACGCGTTGGGGTTTGGCATTGGGGTTTGGCGTTGGGGTGAAAAGAAAGAGACGTGTTGGGGTTTGGCGTTGGGGACAGAAGACGCAAACGCGGTGGGGTTTGGCGTTGGGATTTGGCGTTGTGGTCAGAAGACGCAAACGCGTTGGGGTTTGGCGTTGGGTTTTGGCGTTGGGGTTTATCGTTGGGTTTTGGCGTTGGGGTCAGAAGAAGCAAACGCGTTGGGGTTTGGCGTTGGGGTTTGGCGTTGGGGTTTGGCAATGGGGTTTGGCATTGGTGTTTGGTGTTGGGGTTTGGCGTTGGGGTTTGGCGTTGGGGTCAGAAGAAGCAAACGTGTTGTGGTTTGGCTTTGGTGTTTGGCATTGGTGTTTGGCGTTGTATTTTGGCGTTGAGATTTGGCGTTGGGTTCAGAAGACGCAAACACTTTGGGGTTTTGCGTTGTGATTTGGTGTTGGGGTCAGAAGAAGCAAACGCGTTAAGGTTTGGCGTTGGGGTTTGGCGTTGGGGTTTGGCGTTGGGGTTAGGCGTTGGTGTTAGGTGTTGGGGTTTGGTGTTGATGTTTGGCGTTGGGGTCAGAAGAAGCAAACGCGTTGGGGTTTGGCGTTGGGGTTTGGCGTTGGGGTCAAAAGAAAGAGACGTGTTGGGGTTTGGCGTTGGGGACAGAAGAAACAAACGTGTTGGGGTTTGGCGTTGGGGTTTGGCGTTGGGGTTTGGCAATGGGGTTTGGCGTTGGTGTTTGGTGTTGGGGTTTGGCGTTGGGGTTTGGCGTTGGAGTCAGAAGAAGCAAACGCGTTGTGGTTTGGCTTTGGTGTTTGGCATTGGTGTTTGGCGTTGTATTTTGGCGTTGAGATTTGGCGTTGGGTTCAGAAGACGCAAACACTTTGGGGTTTTGCGTTGTGATTTGGTGTTGGGGTCAGAAGAAGCAAACGCGTTAAGGTTTGGCGTTGGAGTTTGGCCTTGGGATTTGGCATTGGGATCAGAAGATGCAAACGCGTTGGGGTTTGGCGTTGGGGTTTGGCGTTGGGTTTGGCTTTAGGGTTTGGCGTTGGGGCAGGAGAAGCAAACGTGTTGGGGTTTGGCGTTGGGGTTTGGCGTTGGGGTCAGAAGACGCAAACTCGGAGTTTGGCGGTGGAGTTTGGTGGTGGAGTTTGGCGTTGGGGTTTGGCGTTGGGGTTTGGCGTTGGGGTCAGAAGACGCAAACGCGTTGGGGTTTGGCGTTGGGTTTTGGCGTTGGGGTTTGTCGCTGGGTTTTGGCGTTGGGGTCAGAAGAAGCAAACGCGTTGGGGTTTGGCGTTGGGGTTTGGCGTTGGGGTTTGGCAATGGGGTCAGAAGACGCAAACTCGTTGGAGTTTGGCGGTGGAGATTGGTGGTGGAGTTTGGCGTTGGGGTTTGGCGTTGGGGTTTGGTGTTGGGGTTTGGCGTTGGGGTTTGGCGTTGGGGTCAGAAGAAGCAAACGCGTTGGGGTTTGGCATTGGGGTTTGGCGTTGGGGTCAGAAGACGCAAACGCGTTGGGGTTTGGCGTTGGGATTTGGTGTTGGGGTTTATCGTTGGGTTTTGGCGTTGGGGTCAGAAGAAGCAAACGCGTTGGGGTTTGGCGTTGGGGTCAGAAAAAGCAAACGCGTTGGGGTTTGGCTTTAGGGTTTGGCGTTGGGGTCAGAAGACGGAAACGCATTGGGGTTTGGCGTTGGAGTTTGGCGTTGGGGTCAGAAGACGCAAACGCGTTGGGGTTTGGCGTTGGAGTTTGGCGTTGGGGTCAGAAGACGCAAACGCGTTGGGGTTTGGCGTTGGGTTTTGGTGTTGGGGTTTATCGTTGGGTTTTGGCGTTGGGGTCAGAAGAAGCAAACGCGTTGGGGTTTGGCGTTGGGGTTTGGCGTTGGGGTTTGGCAATGGGGTTTGGCGTTGGTGTTTGGTGTTGGGGTTAGGCGTTGGGGTTTGGCTTTGGGGTTTGGTGTTGGGGTTTGGCGTTGGGGTCAGAAGAAGCAAACGCGTTGGGGTTTGGCATTGGGGTTTGGCGTTGGGGTCAGAAGACGCAAACGCGTTGGGGTTTGGCGTTGGGTTTTGGCGTTGGGGTTTATCGTTGGGTTTTGGCGTTGGGGTCAGAAGAAGCAAACGCGTTGGGGTTTGGCGTTGGGGTTTGGCGTTGGGGTCAAAAGAAAGAGACGTGTTGGGGTTTGGCGTTGGGGACAGAAGACGGAAACGCGTTGGGGTTTGGCGTTGGGTTTTGGCGTTGGGGTCAGAAGAAGCAAACGCGTTGGGGTTTGGCGTTGGGGTTTGGCAATGGGGTTTGGCGTTGGTGTTTGGTTTTGGGGTTTGGCGTTGGGGTTTGGCGTTGGAGTCAGAAGAAGCAAACCCGTTGTGGTTTGGCTTAGGTTTTTGGCATTGGTGTTTGGCGTTGTATTTTGGCGTTGAGATTTGGCGTTGGGTTCAGAAGACGCAAACACTTTGGGGTTTTGCGTTGTGATTTGGCGTTGGGGTCAGAAGAAGCAAACGCGTTAAGGTTTGGCGTTGTAGTTTGGCGTTGGGATTTGGCATTGGGATCAGAAGATGCAAACGCGTTGGGGTTTGGCGTTGGGGTCAGAAAAAGCAAACGCGTTGGGGTTTGGCGCTGGGGTTTGGCGTTGGGGTCAGAAGACGGAAACGCATTGGGGTTTGGCGTTGGAGTTTGGCGTTGGGGTCAGAAGACGCAAACGCGTTTTGGTTTGGCGTTGGGTTTTGGCGTTGGGGTTTATCGTTGGGTTTTGGTGTTGGGGTCAGAAGAAGCAAACGCGTTGGGGTTTGGCGTTGGGGTTTGGCGTTGGGGTTTGGCGTTGGGGTTTGGCAATGGGGTTTGGCGTTGGTGTTTGGTGTTGGGGTTTGGCGTTGGGGTTTGGCGTTGGGGTCAGAAGACGGAAACGGGTTGGGTTTGGCGTTGGGGTCAGGAGACGCAAATGCGTTGGGGTTTGGCGTTGGCATATGGCCTTGGGGTCAGAAGACGCGAACACGTTGGGGTTTGGCGCTGGAGTTTCGCGTTGGGGTCAGAAGACGCAAACGCGTTGAGGTTAGGCATTAGGGTTTCGCGTTGGGGTCAGAAGAGGCAAGCGCGTTGGTGTTTGGCATTGGGGTTTGGCGTTGGGATTTGTCGTTGGGGTTTGGCGTTGGGGTCAGAAGACGCAAACTCGGTGGAGTTTGGCGGTGGAGTTTGGCGGTGGAGTTTGGCGTTGGGGTTTGGCGTTGGGGTTTGGCGTTGGGGTCAGAAGAAGCAAACGCGTTGGGGTTTGGCATTGGGTTTTGGCGTTGGGGTCAGAAGACGCAAACGCGTTGGGGTTTGGCGTTGGGTTTTGGCGTTGGGGTTTATCGTTGGGTTTTGGCGTTGGGGTCAGAAGAAGCAAACGCGTTGGGGTTTGGCGTTGGGGTTTGGCGTTGGGGTTTGGCGTTGGGGTTTGGCAATGGGGTTTGGCGTTGGTGTTTGGTGTTGGGGTTTGGCGTTGGGGTTTGGCGTTGGAGTCAGAAGAAGCAAACGTGTTGTGGTTTGGCTTAGATTTTTGGCATTGGTGTTTGGCGTTGTATTTTGGCGTTGAGATTTGGCGTTGGGTTCAGAAGACGCAAACACTTTGGGGTTTTGCGTTGTGATTTGGCGTTGGGGTCAGAAGAAGCAAAGGCGTTAAGGTTTGGCGTTGTAGTTTGGCGTTGGGATTTGGCATTGGGATCAGAAGATGCAAACGCGTTGGGGTTTGGCGTTGGGGTTAGAAGACACAAACGCGTTGGGGTTTGGCCTTGGGGTTTGGCGTTGGGGTCAGAAAAAGCAAACGCGTTGGGGTTTGGCGCTGGGGTTTGGCGTTGGGGTCAGAAGACGGAAACGCATTGGGGTTTGGCGTTGGAGTTTGGCGTTGGGGTCAGAAGACGCAAACGCGTTGGGGTTTGGCGTTGGGTTTTGGCGTTGGGGTTTATCGTTGGGTTTTGGCGTTGGGGTCAGAAGAAAGAAACGCGTTGGGGTTTGGCGTTGGGGTTTGGCGTTGGGGTTTGGCAATGGGGTTTGGCGTTGGTGTTTGGTGTTGGGGTTTGGCGTTGGGGTTTGGCGTTGGGGTCAGAAGACGGAAACGGGTTGGGTTTGGCGTTGGGGTCAGGAGACGCAAACGCGTTGGGGTTTGGCGTTGGCATATAGCCTTGGGGTCAGAAGACGCGAACACGTTGGGGTTTGGCGCTGGAGTTTCGCGTTGGGGTCAGAAGACGCAAACGCGTTGAGGTTAGGCATTAGGGTTTCGCGTTGGGGTCAGAAGAGGCAAACGCGTTGGTGTTTGGCATTGGGGTTTGGCGTTGGGGTTTGGCGTTGGGGTTTGGCGTTGGGGTTAGGCGTTGGGGTTTGGCGTTGGGGTTTGGCGTTGGGGTCAGAAGACGCAAACTCGTTGGAGTTTTGCAGTGGGGTTTGGCGTTGGGGTTTGGCTTTGGGGTTTGGCGTTGGGGTTTGGCGTTGGGGTCAGAAGAAGCAAACGCGTTGGGGTTTGGCATTGGGGTTTGGCGTTGGGGTGAAAAGAAAGAGACGTGTTGGGGTTTGGCGTTGGGGACAGAAGACGCAAACGCGGTGGGGTTTGGCGTTGGGATTTGGCGTTGTGGTCAGAAGACGCAAACGCGTTGGGGTTTGGCGTTGGGTTTTGGCGTTGGGGTTTATCGTTGGGTTTTGGCGTTGGGGTCAGAAGAAGCAAACGCGTTGGGGTTTGGCGTTGGGGTTTGGCGTTGGGGTTTGGCAATGGGGTTTGGCATTGGTGTTTGGTGTTGGGGTTTGGCGTTGGGGTTTGGCGTTGGGGTCAGAAGAAGCAAACGTGTTGTGGTTTGGCTTTGGTGTTTGGCATTGGTGTTTGGCGTTGTATTTTGGCGTTGAGATTTGGCGTTGGGTTCAGAAGACGCAAACACTTTGGGGTTTTGCGTTGTGATTTGGTGTTGGGGTCAGAAGAAGCAAACGCGTTAAGGTTTGGCGTTGGGGTTTGGCGTTGGGGTTTGGCGTTGGGGTTAGGCGTTGGTGTTAGGTGTTGGGGTTTGGTGTTGATGTTTGGCGTTGGGGTCAGAAGAAGCAAACGCGTTGGGGTTTGGCGTTGGGGTTTGGCGTTGGGGTCAAAAGAAAGAGACGTGTTGGGGTTTGGCGTTGGGGACAGAAGACGCAAACGCGTTGGGGTTTGGCGTTGGGTTTTGGCGTTGGGGTTTATCGTTGGGTTTTGGCGTTGGGGTCAGAACAAGCAAACGCGTTGGGGTTTGGCGTTGGGGTTTGGCGTTGGGGTTTGGCAATGGGGTTTGGCGTTGGTGTTTGGTGTTGGGGTTTGGCGTTGGGGTTTGGCGTTGGGGTTTGGCATTGGGGTTTGGCGTTGGGGTCAGAAGACGCAAACGCGTTGGGGTTTGGCGTTGGGTTTTGGCGTTGGGGTTTATCGTTGGGTTTTGGCGTTGGGGTCAGAAGAAGCAAACGCGTTGGGGTTTGGCGTTGGGGTTTGGCGTTGGGGTTTGGCAATGGGGTCAGAAGACGCAAACTCGGTGGAGTTTGGCGGTGGAGATTGGTGGTGGAGTTTGGCGTTGGGGTTTGGCGTTGGGGTTTGGCGTTGGGGTTTGGCGTTGGGGTCAGAAGAAGCAAACGCGTTGGGGTTTGGCATTGGGGTTTGGCGTTGGGGTCAGAAGACGCAAACGCGTTGGGGTTTGGCGTTGGGATGTGGTGTTGGGGTTTATCGTTGGGTTTTGGCGTTGGGGTCAGAAGAAGCAAACGCGTTGGGGTTTGGCGTTGGGGTCAGAAAAAGCAAACGCGTTGGGGTTTGGCTTTAGGGTTTGGCGTTGGGGTCAGAAGACGGAAACGCATTGGGGTTTGGCGTTGGAGTTTGGCGTTGGGGTCAGAAGACGCAAACGCGTTGGGGTTTGGCGTTGGAGTTTGGCGTTGGGGTCAGAAGACGCAAACGCGTTGGGGTTTGGCGTTGGGTTTTGGTGTTGGGGTTTATCGTTGGGTTTTGGCGTTGGGGTCAGAAGAAGCAAACGCGTTGGGGTTTGGCGTTGGGGTTTGGCGTTGGGGTTTGGCAATGGGGTTTGGCGTTGGTGTTTGGTGTTGGGGTTTGGCGTTGGGGTTTGGCGTTGGGGTCAGAAGACGCAAACACGTTGGGGTTTGGCGTTGGGTTTTGGCGTTGGGGTTTATCGTTGGGTTTTGGCGTTGGGGTCAGGAGACGCAAACGTGTTGGGGTTTGGCGTTGGCATATGGCCTTGGGGTCAGAAGACGCGAACATGTTGGGGTTTGGCGCTGGACTTTCGCGTTGGTGTCAGAAGACGCAAACGCGTTGAGGTTAGGCATTAGGGTTTCGCGTTGGGGTCAGAAGAGGCAAACGCGTTGGTGTTTGGCATTGGGGTTTGGCGTTGGGGTTTGGCGTTGGGGTTTGGCGTTGGGGTTTGGCGTTGGGGTTAGGCGTTGGTGTTTGGTGTTGGGGTTTGGCGTTGGGGTTTGGCATTGGTGTTTGGCGTTGGGATTTGGCAATGGGGTTTGGCGTTGGTGTTTGGTGTTGGGGTTTGGCGTTGGGGTTTGGCGTTGGAGTCAGAAGAAGCAAACGCGTTGTGGTTTGGCTTAGGTTTTTGGCATTGGTGTTTGGCGTTGTATTTTGGCGTTGAGATTTGGCGTTGGGTTCAGAAGACGCAAACACTTTGGGGTTTTGCGTTGTGATTTGGCGTTGGGGTCAGAAGAAGCAAAGGCGTTAAGGTTTGGCGTTGTAGTTTGGCGTTGGGATTTGGCATTGGGATCAGAAGATGCAAACGCGTTGGGGTTTGGCGTTGGGGTTAGAAGACACAAACGCGTTGGGGTTTGGCCTTGGGGTTTGGCGTTGGGGTCAGAAAAAGCAAACGTGTTGGGGTTTGGCGCTGGGGTTTGGCGTTGGGGTCAGAAGACGGAAACGCATTGGGGTTTGGCGTTGGAGTTTGGCGTTGGGGTCAGAAGACGCAAACGCGTTGGGGTTTGGCGTTGGGTTTTGGCGTTGGGGTTTATCGTTGGGTTTTGGCGTTGGGGTCAGAAGAAACAAACGCGTTGGGGTTTGGCGTTGGGGTTTGGCGTTGGGGTTTGGCAATGGGGTTTGGCGTTGGTGTTTGGTGTTGGGGTTTGGCGTTGGGGTTTGGCGTTGGGGTCAGAAGACGGAAACGGGTTGGGTTTGGCGTTGGGGTCAGGAGACGCAAACGTGTTGGGGTTTGGCGTTGGCATATAGCCTTGGGGTCAGAAGACGCGAACACGTTGGGGTTTGGCGCTGGAGTTTCGCGTTGGGGTCAGAAGACGCAAACGCGTTGAGGTTAGGCATTAGGGTTTCGCGTTGGGGTCAGAAGAGGCAAACGCGTTGGTGTTTGGCATTGGGGTTTGGCGTTGGGGTTTGGCGTTGGGGTTAGGCGTTGGGGTTTGGCGTTGGGGTTTGGCGTTGGGGTCAGAAGACGCAAACTCGTTGGAGTTTTGCAGTGGGGTTTGGCGTTGGGGTTTGGCTTTGGGGTTTGGTGTTGGGGTTTGGCGTTGGGGTCAGAAGAAGCAAACGCGTTGGGGTTTGGCATTGGGGTTTGGCGTTGGGGTGAAAAGAAAGAGACGTGTTGGGGTTTGGCGTTGGGGACAGAAGACGCAAACGCGGTGGGGTTTGGCGTTGGGATTTGGCGTTGTGGTCAGAAGACGCAAACGCGTTGGGGTTTGGCGTTGGGTTTTGGCGTTGGGGTTTATCGTTGGGTTTTGGCGTTGGGGTCAGAAGAAGCAAACGCGTTGGGGTTTGGCGTTGGGGTTTGGCGTTGGGGTTTGGCAATGGGGTTTGGCATTGGTGTTTGGTGTTGGGGTTTGGCGTTGGGGTTTGGCGTTGGGGTCAGAAGAAGCAAACGTGTTGTGGTTTGGCTTTGGTGTTTGGCATTGGTGTTTGGCGTTGTATTTTGGCGTTGAGATTTGGCGTTGGGTTCAGAAGACGCAAACACTTTGGGGTTTTGCGTTGTGATTTGGTGTTGGGGTCAGAAGAAGCAAACGCGTTAAGGTTTGGCGTTGGGGTTTGGCGTTGGGGTTTGGCGTTGGGGTTTGGCGTTGTTGTTTGGTGTTGGGGTTTGGCGTTGGGGTTTGGCGGTGGGGTCAGAAGACGCAAACTCGTTGGAGTTTTGCGGTGGGGTTAGGCGTTGGTGTTAGGTGTTGGGGTTTGGTGTTGATGTTTGGCGTTGGGGTCAGAAGAAGCAAACGCGTTGGGGTTTGGCGTTGCGGTTTGGCGTTGGGGTCAAAAGAAAGAGACGTGTTGGGGTTTGGCGTTGGGGACAGAAGACGCAAACGCGTTGGGGTTTGGCGTTGGGTTTTGGCGTTGGGGTTTATCGTTGGGTTTTGGCGTTGGGGTCAGAACAAGCAAACGCGTTGGGGTTTGGCGTTGGGGTTTGGCGTTGGGGTTTGGCAATGGGGTTTGGCGTTGGTGTTTGGTGTTGGGGTTTGGCGTTGGGGTTTGGCGTTGGGGTTTGGCATTGGGGTTTGGCGTTGGGGTCAGAAGACGCAAACGCGTTGGGGTTTGGCGTTGGGTTTTGGCGTTGGGGTTTATCGTTGGGTTTTGGCGTTGGGGTCAGAAGAAGCAAACGCGTTGGGGTTTGGCGTTGGGGTTTGGCGTTGGGGTTTGGCAATGGGGTCAGAAGACGCAAACTCGGTGGAGTTTGGCGGTGGAGATTGGTGGTGGAGTTTGGCGTTGGGGTTTGGCGTTGGGGTTTGGCGTTGGGGTTTGGCGTTGGGGTCAGAAGAAGCAAACGCGTTGGGGTTTGGCATTGGGGTTTGGCGTTGGGGTCAGAAGACGCAAACGCGTTGGGGTTTGGCGTTGGGGTTTGGCGTTGGGGTTTGGCGTTGGTGTTTGGTGTTGGGGTTTGGCGTTGGGGTTTGGCGTTGGAGTCAGAAGAAGCAAACGTGTTGTGGTTTGGCTTAGGTTTTTGGCATTGGTGTTTGGCGTTGTATTTTGGCGTTGAGATTTGGCGTTGGGTTCAGAAGACGCAAACACTTTGGGGTTTTGCGTTGTGATTTGGCGTTGGGGTCAGAAGAAGCAAACGCGTTAAGGTTTGGCGTTGTAGTTTGGCGTTGGGATTTGGCATTGGGATCAGAAGATGCAAACGCGTTGGGGTTTGGCGTTGGGGTCAGAAAAAGCAAACGCGTTGGGGTTTGGCGCTGGGGTTTGGCGTTGGGGTCAGAAGACGGAAACGCATTGGGGTTTGGCGTTGGAGTTTGGCGTTGGGGTCAGAAGACGCAAACGCGTTTTGGTTTGGCGTTGGGTTTTGGCGTTGGGGTTTATCGTTGGGTTTTGGTGTTGGGGTCAGAAGAAGCAAACGCGTTGGGGTTTGGCGTTGGGGTTTGGCAATGGGGTTTGGCGTTGGTGTTTGGTGTTGGGGTTTGGCGTTGGGGTTTGGCGTTGGGGTCAGAAGACGGAAACGGGTTGGGTTTGGCGTTGGGGTCAGGAGACGCAAATGCGTTGGGGTTTGGCGTTGGCATATGGCCTTGGGGTCAGAAGACGCGAACACGTTGGGGTTTGGCGCTGGAGTTTCGCGTTGGGGTCAGAAGACGCAAAAGCGTTGAGGTTAGGCATTAGGGTTTCGCGTTGGAGTCAGAAGAGGCAAGCGCGTTGGTGTTTGGCATTGGGGTTTGGCGTTGGGATTTATCGTTGGGTTTTGGCGTTGGGGTCAGAAGACGCAAGCTCGTTGGAGTTTGGCGGTGGAGTTTGGCGGTGGAGTTTGGCGGTGGAGTTTGGCGGTGGAGTTTGGCGTTGGGGTTTGGCGTTGGGGTCAGAAGAAGCAAACGCGTTGGGGTTTGGCGTTGGGGTCAGAAGACGCAAACGCGTTGGGGTTTGGCGTTGGGTTTTGGCGTTGGGGTTTATCGTTGGGTTTTGGCGTTGGGGTCAGAAGAAGCAAACGCGTTGGAGTTTGGCGTTGGGGTTTGGCGTTGGGGTTTGGCGTTGGTGTTTGGCGTTGGGGTTTGGCAATGGGGTTTGGCGTTGGTGTTTGGTGTTGGGGTTTGGCGTTGGGTTTTGGCGTTGGGGTCAGAAGAAGCAAACGCGTTGGGGTTTGGCGTTGGGGTTTGGCGTTGGGGTTTGGCAGTGGGGTTTGGCGTTGGTGTTTGGTGTTGGGGTTAGGCGTTGGGGTTTGGCTTTGGGGTTTGGTGTTGGGGTTTGGCGTTGGGGTCAGAAGAAGCAAACGCGTTGGGGTTTGGCATTGGGGTTTGGCGTTGGGGTCAGAAGACGCAAACGCGTTGGGGTTTGGCGTTGGGTTTTGGCGTTGGGGTTTATCGTTGGGTTTTGGCGTTGGGGTCAGAAGAAGCAAACGCGTTGGGGTTTGGCGTTGGGGTTTGGCGTTGGGGTCAAAAGAAAGAGACGTGTTGGGGTTTGGCGTTGGGGACAGAAGACGGAAACGCGTTGGGGTTTGGCGTTGGGTTTTGGCGTTGGGGTTTGGCGTTGGGTTTTGGCGTTGGGGTCAGAAGAAGCAAACGCGTTGGGGTTTGGCGTTGGGGTTTGGCAATGGGGTTTGGCGTTGGTGTTTGGTGTTGGGGTTTGGCGTTGGGGTTTGGCGTTGGAGTCAGAAGAAGCAAACGCGTTGTGGTTTGGCTTAGGTTTTTGGCATTGGTGTTTGGCGTTGTATTTTGGCGTTGAGATTTGGCGTTGGGTTCAGAAGACGCAAACACTTTGGGGTTTTGCGTTGTGATTTGGCGTTGGGGTCAGAAGAAGCAAACGCGTTAAGGTTTGGCGTTGTAGTTTGGCGTTGGGATTTGGCATTGGGATCAGAAGATGCAAACGCGTTGGGGTTTGGCGTTGGGGTCAGAAAAAGCAAACGCGTTGGGGTTTGGCTTTAGGGTTTGGCGTTGGGGTCAGAAGACGGAAACGCATTGGGGTTTGGCGTTGGAGTTTGGCGTTGGGGTCAGAAGACGCAAACGCGTTTTGGTTTGGCGTTGGGTTTTGGCGTTGGGGTTTATCGTTGGGTTTTGGTGTTGGGGTCAGAAGAAGCAAACGCGTTGGGGTTTGGCGTTGGGGTTTGGCAATGGGGTTTGGCGTTGGTGTTTGGTGTTGGGGTTTGGCGTTGGGGTTTGGCGTTGGGGTCAGAAGACGGAAACGGGTTGGGTTTGGCGTTGGGGTCAGGAGACGCAAATGCGTTGGGGTTTGGCGTTGGCATATGGCCTTGGGGTCAGAAGACGCGAACACGTTGGGGTTTGGCGCTGGAGTTTCGCGTTGGGGTCAGAAGACGCAAAAGGGTTGAGGTTAGGCATTAGGGTTTCGCGTTGGAGTCAGAAGAGGCAAGCGCGTTGGTGTTTGGCGTTGGGGTTTGGCGTTGGGATTTATCGTTGGGTTTTGGCGTTGGGGTCAGAAGACGCAAGCTCGTTGGAGTTTGGCGGTGGAGTTTGGCGGTGGAGTTTGGCGGTGGAGTTTGGCGTTGGGGTTTGGCGTTGGGGTTTGGCGTTGGGGTCAGAAGACGAAACGCGTTGGGGTTTGGCGTTGGGTTTTGGCGTTGGGGTTTATCGTTGGGTTTTGGCGTTGGGGTCAGAAGAAGCAAACGCGTTGGAGTTTGGCGTTGGGGTTTGGCGTTGGGGTTTGGCGTTGGTGTTTGGCGTTGGGGTTTGGCAATGGGGTTTGGCGTTGGTGTTTGGTGTTGGGGTTTGGCGTTGGGGTTTGGCGTTGGGGCAGAAGAAGCAAACGCGTTGGGGTTTGGCGTTGGGGTTTGGCGTTGGGGTTTGGCAATGGGGTTTGGCGTTGGGGTTTGGTGTTGGGGTTAGGCGTTGGGGTTTGGCTTTGGGGTTTGGTGTTGGGGTTTGGCGTTGGGGTCAGAAGAAGCAAACGCGTTGGGGTTTGGCGTTGGGTTTTGGCGTTGGGGTCAGAAGACGCAAACGCGTTGGGGTTTGGCGTTGGGTTTTGGCGTTGGGGTTTATCGTTGGGTTTTGGCGTTGGGGTCAGAAGAAGCAAACGCGTTGGGGTTTGGCGTTGGGGTTTGGCGTTGGGGTCAAAAGAAAGAGACGTGTTGGGGTTTGGCGTTGGGGACAGAAGACGGAAACGCATTGGGGTTTGGCGTTGGGTTTTGGCGTTGGGGTTTGGCGTTGGGTTTTGGCGTTGGGGTCAGAAGAAGCAAACGCGTTGGGGTTTGGCGTTGGGGTTTGGCAATGGGGTTTGGCGTTGGTGTTTGGTGTTGGGGTTTGGCGTTGGGGTTTGGCGTTGGAGTCAGAAGAAGCAAACGCGTTGTGGTTTGGCTTAGGTTTTTGGCATTGGTGTTTGGCGTTGTATTTTGGCGTTGAGATTTGGCGTTGGGTTCAGAAGACGCAAACACTTTGGGGTTTTGCGTTGTGATTTGGCGTTGGGGTCAGAAGAAGCAAACGCGTTAAGGTTTGGCGTTGGAGTTTGGCGTTGGGATTTGGCATTGGGATCAGAAGATGCAAACGCGTTGGGGTTTGGCGTTGGGGTCAGAAAAAGCAAACGCGTTGGGGTTTGGCGCTGGGGTTTGGCGTTGGGGTCAGAAGACGGAAACGCATTGGGGTTTGGCGTTGGAGTTTGGCGTTGGGGTCAGAAGACGCAAACGCGTTTTGGTTTGGCGTTGGGTTTTGGCGTTGGGGTTTATCGTTGGGTTTTGGTGTTGGGGTCAGAAGAAGCAAACGCGTTGGGGTTTGGCGTTGGGGTTTGGCGTTGGGGTTTGGCAATGGGGTTTGGCGTTGGTGTTTGGTGTTGGGGTTTGGCGTTGGGGTTTGGCGTTGGGGTCAGAAGACCGAAACGGGTTGGGTTTGGCGTTGGGGTCAGGAGACGCAAATGCGTTGGGGTTTGGCGTTGGCATATGGCCTTGGGGTCAGAAGACGCGAACACGTTGGGGTTTGGCGCTGGAGTTTCGCGTTGGGGTCAGAAGACGCAAACGCGTTGAGGTTAGGCATTAGGGTTTCGCGTTGGGGTCAGAAGAGGCAAGCGCGTTGGTGTTTGGCATTGGGGTTTGGCGTTGGGATTTATCGTTGGGGTTTGGCGTTGGGGTCAGAAGACGCAAACTCGTTGGAGTTTGGCGGTGGAGTTTGGCGGTGGAGTTTGGCGGTGGAGTTTGGCGGTGGAGTTTGGCGTTGGGTTTTGGCGTTGGGGTTTGGCGTTGGGGTCAGAAGAAGCAAACGCGTTGGGGTTTGGCATTGGGTTTTGGCGTTGGGGTCAGAAGACGCAAACGCGTTGGGGTTTGGCGTTGGGTTTTGGCGTTGGGGTTTATCGTTGGGTTTTGGCGTTGGGGTCAGAAGAAGCAAACGCGTTGGGGTTTGGCGTTGGGGTTTGGCGTTGGGGTCAAAAGAAAGAGACGTGTTGGGGTTTGGCGTTGGGGACAGAAGACGGAAACGCATTGGGGTTTGGCGTTGGGTTTTGGCGTTGGGGTTTGGCGTTGGGTTTTGGCGTTGGGGTCAGAAGAAGCAAACGCGTTGGGGTTTGGCGTTGGGGTTTGGCAATGGGGTTTGGCGTTGGTGTTTGGTGTTGGGGTTTGGCGTTGGGGTTTGGCGTTGGAGTCAGAAGAAGCAAACGCGTTGTGGTTTGGCTTAGGTTTTTGGCATTGGTGTTTGGCGTTGTATTTTGGCGTTGAGATTTGGCGTTGGGTTCAGAAGACGCAAACACTTTGGGGTTTTGCGTTGTGATTTGGCGTTGGGGTCAGAAGAAGCAAACGCGTTAAGGTTTGGCGTTGTAGTTTGGCGTTGGGATTTGGCATTGGGATCAGAAGATGCAAACGCGTTGGGGTTTGGCGTTGGGGTCAGAAAAAGCAAACGCGTTGGGGTTTGGCGCTGGGGTTTGGCGTTGGGGTCAGAAGACGGAAACGCATTGGGGTTTGGCGTTGGAGTTTGGCGTTGGGGTCAGAAGACGCAAACGCGTTTTGGTTTGGCGTTGGGTTTTGGCGTTGGGGTTTATCGTTGGGTTTTGGTGTTGGGGTCAGAAGAAGCAAACGCGTTGGGGTTTGGCGTTGGGGTTTGGCGTTGGGGTTTGGCAATGGGGTTTGGCGTTGGTGTTTGGTGTTGGGGTTTGGCGTTGGGGTTTGGCGTTGGGGTCAGAAGACCGAAACGGGTTGGGTTTGGCGTTGGGGTCAGGAGACGCAAATGCGTTGGGGTTTGGCGTTGGCATATGGCCTTGGGGTCAGAAGACGCGAACACGTTGGGGTTTGGCGCTGGAGTTTCGCGTTGGGGTCAGAAGACGCAAACGCGTTGAGGTTAGGCATTAGGGTTTCGCGTTGGGGTCAGAAGAGGCAAGCGCGTTGGTGTTTGGCATTGGGGTTTGGCGTTGGGATTTATCGTTGGGGTTTGGCGTTGGGGTCAGAAGACGCAAACTCGTTGGAGTTTGGCGGTGGAGTTTGGCGGTGGAGTTTGGCGGTGGAGTTTGGCGGTGGAGTTTGGCGTTGGGTTTTGGCGTTGGGGTTTGGCGTTGGGGTCAGAAGAAGCAAACGCGTTGGGGTTTGGCATTGGGTTTTGGCGTTGGGGTCAGAAGACGCAAACGCGTTGGGGTTTGGCGTTGGGTTTTGGCGTTGGGGTTTATCGTTGGGTTTTGGCGTTGGGGTCAGAAGAAGCAAACGCGTTGGGGTTTGGCGTTGGGGTTTGGCGTTGGGGTTTGGCAATGGGGTTTGGCGTTGGTGTTTGGTGTTGGGGTTTGGCGTTGGGGTTTGGCGTTGGAGTCAGAAGAAGCAAACGTGTTGTGGTTTGGCTTTGGTGTTTGGCATTGGTGTTTGGCGTTGTATTTTGGCGTTGAGATTTGGCGTTGGGTTCAGAAGACGCAAACACTTTGGGGTTTTGCGTTGTGATTTGGTGTTGGGGTCAGAAGAAGCAAACGCGTTAAGGTTTGGCGTTGGGGTTTGGCGTTGGGGTTTGGCGTTGGGGTTTGGCGTTGGTGTTTGGTGTTGGGGTTTGGCGTTGGGGTTTGGCGTTGGGGTCAGAAGACGCAAACTCGTTGGAGTTTTGCGGTGGGGTTAGGCGTTGGGGTTAGGTGTTGGGGTTTGGTGTTGATGTTTGGCGTTGGGGTCAGAAGAAGCAAACGCGTTGGGGTTTGGCGTTGGGGTTTGGCGTTGGGGTCAAAAGAAAGAGACGTGTTGGGGTTTGGCGTTGGGGACAGAAGACGCAAACGCGTTGGGGTTTGGCGTTGGGTTTTGGCGTTGGGGTTTATCGTTGGGTTTTGGCGTTGGGGTCAGAACAAGCAAACGCATTGGGGTTTGGCGTTGGGGTTTGGCGTTGGGGTTTGGCAATGGGGTTTGGCGTTGGTGTTTGGTGTTGGGGTTTGGCGTTGGGGTTTGGCGTTGGGGTTTGGCGTTGGGGTTTGGCGTTGGGGTCAGAAGACGCAAACGCGTTGGGGTTTGGCGTTGGGTTTTGGCGTTGGGGTTTATCGTTGGGTTTTGGCGTTGGGGTCAGAAGAAGCAAACGCGTTGGGGTTTGGCGTTGGGGTTTGGCGTTGAGGTTTGGCAATGGGGTCAGAAGACGCAAACTCGGTGGAGTTTGGCGGTGGAGATTGGTGGTGGAGTTTGGCGTTGGGGTTTGGCGTTGGGGTTTGGCGTTGGGGTTTGGCGTTGGGGTCAGAAGAAGCAAACGCGTTGGGGTTTGGCATTGGGGTTTGGCGTTGGGGTCAGAAGACGCAAACGCGTTGGGGTTTGGCGTTGGGATTTGGTGTTGGGGTTTATCGTTGGGTTTTGGCGTTGGGGTCAGAAGAAGCAAACGCGTTGGGGTTTGGCGTTGGGGTCAGAAAAAGCAAACGCGTTGGGGTTTGGCTTTAGGGTTTGGCGTTGGGGTCAGAAGACGGAAACGCATTGGGGTTTGGCGTTGGAGTTTGGCGTTGGGGTCAGAAGACGCAAACGCGTTGGGGTTTGGCGTTGGAGTTTGGCGTTGGGGTCAGAAGACGCAAACGCGTTGGGGTTTGGCGTTGGGTTTTGGTGTTGGGGTTTATCGTTGGGTTTTGGCGTTGGGGTCAGAAGAAGCAAACGCGTTGGGGTTTGGCGTTGGGGTTTGGCGTTGGGGTTTGGCAATGGGGTTTGGCGTTGGTGTTTGGTGTTGGGGTTTGGCGTTGGGGTTTGGCGTTGGGGTCAGAAGACGCAAACGCGTTGGGGTTTGGCGTTGGGTTTTGGCGTTGGGGTTTATCGTTGGGTTTTGGCGTTGGGGTTTGGCGTTGGGGTCAGAAGACGGAAACGGGTTGGGTTTGGCGTTGGGGTCAGGAGACGCAAACGCGTTGGGGTTTGGCGTTGGCATATAGCCTTGGGGTCAGAAGACGCGAACACGTTGGGGTTTTGGCGCTGGAGTTTCGCGTTGGGGTCAGAAGACGCAAACGCGTTGAGGTTAGGCATTAGGGTTTCGCGTTGGGGTCAGAAGAGGCAAGCGCGTTGGTGTTTGGCATTGGGGTTTGGCGTTGGGGTTTGGCGTTGGGGTTTGGCGTTGGGGTTTGGCAATGGGGTTTGGCGTTGGTGTTTGGTGTTGGGGTTTGGCGTTGGGGTTTGGCGTTGGGGTCAGAAGACGCAAACGCGTTGGGGTTTGGCGTTGGGTTTTGGCGTTGGGGTTTATCGTTGGGTTTTGGCGTTGGGGTCAGGAGACGCAAACGCGTTGGGGTTTGGCGTTGGCATATGGCCTTGGGGTCAGAAGACGCGAACACGTTGAGGTTTGGCGCTGGACTTTCGCGTTGGTGTCAGAAGACGCAAACGCGTTGAGGTTAGGCATTAGGGTTTCGCGTTGGGGTCAGAAGAGGCAAACGCGTTGGTGTTTGGCATTGGGGTTTGGCGTTGGGGTTTGGCGTTGGGGTTTGGCGTTGGGGTTAGGCGTTGGTGTTTGGTGTTGGGGTTTGGCGTTGGGGTTTGGCGTTGGTGTTTGGCGTTGGGGTTTGGCAATGGGGTTTGGCGTTGGTGTTTGGTGTTGGGGTTTGGCGTTGGGGTTTTGGCGTTGGAGTCAGAAGAAGCAAACGCGTTGTGGTTTGGCTTAGGTTTTTGGCATTGGTGTTTGGCGTTGTATTTTGGCGTTGAGATTTGGCGTTGGGTTCAGAAGACGCAAACACTTTGGGGTTTTGCGTTGTGATTTGGCGTTGGGGTCAGAAGAAGCAAACACGTTAAGGTTTGGCGTTGTAGTTTGGCGTTGGGATTTGGCATTGGGATCAGAAGATGCAAACGCGTTGGGGTTTGGCGTTGGGGTTAGAAGACACAAACTCGTTGGGGTTTGGCCTTGGGGTTTGGCGTTGGGGTCAGAAAAAGCAAACGCGTTGGGGTTTGGCGCTGGGGTTTGGCGTTGGGGTCAGAAGACGGAAACGCATTGGGGTTTGGCGTTGGAGTTTGGCGTTGGGGTCAGAAGACGCAAACGCGTTGGGGTTTGGCGTTGGGTTTTGGCGTTGGGGTTTATCGTTGGGTTTTGGCGTTGGGGTCAGAAGAAGCAAACGCGTTGGGGTTTGGCGTTGGGGTTTGGCGTTGGGGTTTGGCAATGGGGTTTGGCGTTGGTGTTTGGCATTGGGGTTTGGCGTTGGGGTTTGGCGTTGGGGTTTGGCGTTGGGGCTAGGCGTTGGGGTTAGGCGTTGGGGTTTGGCGTTGGGGTTTGGCGTTGGGGTCAGAAAACGCAAACTAGTTGGAGTTTTGCAGTGGTGTTTGGCGTTGGGGTTTGGCTTTGGGGTTTGGCGTTGGGGTTTGGCGTTGGGGTCAGAAGAAGCAAACGCGTTGGGGTTTGGCATTGGGGTTTGGCGTTGGGGTGAAAAGAAAGAGACGTGTTGGGGTTTGGCGTTGGGGACAGAAGACGCAAACGCGGTGGGGTTTGGCGTTGGGATTTGGCGTTGTGGTCAGAAGACGCAAACGCGTTGGGGTTTGGCGTTGGGTTTTGGCGTTGGGGTTTATCGTTGTGTTTTGGCGTTGGGGTCAGAAGAAGGAAACGCGTTGGTGTTTGTCGTTGGGGTTTGGCGTTGGGGTCAAAAGAAAGAGACGTGTTGGGGTTTGGCGTTGGGGACAGAAGACGCAAACGCGGTGGGGTTTGGCGTTGGGTTTTGGCGTTGGGGTTTATCGTTGGGTTTTGGCGTTGGGGTCAGAAGAAGCAAACGCGTTGGGGTTTGGCGTTGGGGTTTGGCGTTGGGGTTTGGCAATGGGGTTTGGCGTTGGTGTTTGGTGTTGGGGTTTGGCGTTGGGGTTTGGCGTTGGAGTCAGAAGAAGCAAACGCGTTGTGGTTTGGCTTTGGTGTTTGGCATTGGTGTTTGGCGTTGTATTTTGGCGTTGAGATTTGGCGTTGGGTTCAGAAGACGCAAACACTTTGGGGTTTTGCGTTGTGATTTGGTGTTGGGGTCAGAAGAAGCAAACGCGTTAAGGTTTGGCGTTGGAGTTTTGCCTTGGGATTTGGCATTGGGATCAGAAGATGCAAACGCGTTGGGGTTTGGCGTTGGGGTTTGGCGTTGGGTTTGGCTTTAGGGTTTGGCGTTGGGGCAGAAGAAGCAAACGTGTTGGGGTTTGGCGTTGGGGTTTGGCGTTGGGGTTTGGCGTTGGGGTCAGAAGACGCAAACTCGTTGGAGTTTGGCGGTGGAGTTTGGTGGTGGAGTTTGGCGTTGGGGTTTGGCGTTGGGGTTTGGCGTTGGGGTCAGAAGACGCAAACGCGTTGGGGTTTGGCGTTGGCTTTTGGCGTTGGGGTTTGGCGTTGGGTTTTGGCGTTGGGGTCAGAAGAAGCAAACGCGTTGGGGTTTGGCGTTGGGGTTTGGCGTTGGGGTTTGGCAATGGGGTCAGAAGACGCAAACTCATTGGAGTTTGGCGGTGTAGTTTGGTGGTGGAGTTTGGCGTTGGGGTTTGGCGTTGGGGTTTGGCGTTGGGGTCAGAAGACGCAAACGCGTTGGGGTTTGGCGTTGGCTTTTGGCGTTGGGGTTTGGCGTTGGGGTCAGAAGAAGCAAACGCGTTGGGGTTTGGCATTGGGGTTTGGCGTTGGTGTCAGAAGACGCAAACGCGTTGGGGTTTGGCGTTGGGATTTGGTGTTGGGGTTTATCGTTGGGTTTTGGCGTTGGGGTCAGAAGAAGCAAACGCGTTGGGGTTTGGCGTTGGGGTCAGAAAAAGCAAACGCGTTGGGGTTTGGCTTTAGGGTTTGGCGTTGGGGTCAGAAGACGGAAACGCATTGGGGTTTGGCGTTGGAGTTTGGCGTTGGAGTCAGAAGACGCAAACGCGTTGGGGTTTGGCGTTGGAGTTTGGCGTTGTGGTCAGAAGACGCAAACTCGTTGGGGTTTGGCGTTGGGTTTTGGTGTTGGGGTTTATCGTTGGGTTTTGGCGTTGGGGTCAGAAGAAGCAAACGCGTTGGGGTTTGGCGTTGGGGTTTGGCGTTGGGGTTTGGCAATGGGGTTTGGCGTTGGTGTTTGGTGTTGGGGTTTGGCGTTGGGGTTTGGCGCTGGGGTCAGAAGACGCAAACGCGTTGGGGTTTGGCGTTGGGTTTTGGCGTTGGGGTTTATCGTTGGGTTTTGGCGTTGGGGTCAGGAGACGCAAACGCGTTGGGGTTTGGCGTTGGCATATGGCCTTGGGGTCAGAAGACGCGAACACGTTGGGGTTTGGCGCTGGACTTCCGCGTTGGGGTCAGAAGACGCAAACGCGTTGAGGTTAGGCATTAGGGTTTCGCGTTGGGGTCAGAAGAGGCAAACGCGTTGGTGTTTGGCATTGGGGTTTGGCGTTGGGGTTAGGCGTTGGGGTTAGGCGTTGGGGTTTGGCCTTGGGGTTTCGCGTTGGGGACAGAAGACGCAAACGCGGTGGGGTTTGGCGTTGGGATTTGGCGTTGTGGTCAGAAGACGCAAACGCGTTGGGGTTTGGCGTTGGGTTTTGGCGTTGGGGTTTATCGTTGGGTTTTGGCGTTGGGGTCAGAAGAAGCAAACGCGTTGGGGTTTGGTGTTGGGGTTTGGCGTTGGGGTTTGGCAATGGGGTTTGGCGTTGGTGTTTGGTGTTGGGGTTTGGCGTTGGGGTTTGGCGTTGGAGTCAGAAGAAGCAAACGTGTTGTGGTTTGGCTTAGGTTTTTGGCATTGGTTTTTGGCGTTGTATTTTGGCGTTGAGATTTGGCGTTGGGTTCAGAAGACGCAAAGACTTTGGGGTTTTGCGTTGTGATTTGGTGTTGGGGTCAGAAGAAGCAAACGCGTTAAGGTTTGGCGTTGGAGTTTGGCGTTGGGATTTGGCATTGGGATCAGAAGATGCAAACGCGTTGGGGTTTGGAGTTGGGGTTTGGCGTTGGGGTGTGGCGTTGGGTTTGGCTTTAGGGTTTGGCGTTGGGGCAGAAGAAGCAAACGTGTTGGGGTTTGGCGTTGGGTTTTGGCGTTGGGGTCAGAAGACGCAAACTCGTTGGAGTTTGGCAGTGGAGTTTGGCAGTGGAGTTTGGCGTTGGGGTTTGGCTTTGGGGTTTGGCGTTGGGGTCAGAAGAAGCAAACGCGTTGGGGTTTGGCATTGGGGTTTGGCGTTGGGGTCAGAAGACGCAAACGCGTTGGGGTTTGGCGTTGGGTTTTGGCGTTGGGGTTTATCGTTGGGTTTTGGCGTTGGAGTCAGAAGAAGCAAACGCGTTGGGGTTTGGCGTTGGGGTTTGGCGTTGGGGTTTGGTGTTGGGGTTTGGCGTTGGGGTTTGGCAATGGGGTTTGGCGTTGGTGTTTGGTGTTGGGGTTTGGCGTTGGGGTTTGGCGTTGGGGTCAGAAGACGGAAACGGGTTGGGTTTGGCGTTGGGGTCAGGAGACGCAAACGCGTTGGGGTTTGGCGTTGGCATATAGCCTTGGGGTCAGAAGACGCGAACACGTTGGGGTTTGGCGCTGGAGTTTCGCGTTGGGGTCAGAAGACGCAAACGCGTTGAGGTTAGGCATTAGGGTTTCGCGTTGGGGTCAGAAGAGGCAAACGCGTTGGTGTTTGGCATTGGGGTTTGGCGTTGGGGTTTGGCATTGGGGTTTGGCGTTGGGGTGAAAAGAAAGAGACGTGTTGGGGTTTGGCGTTGGGGACAGAAGACGCAAACGCGGTGGGGTTTGGCGTTGGGATTTGGCGTTGTGGTCAGAAGACGCAAACGCGTTGGGGTTTGGCGTTGGGTTTTGGCGTTGGGGTTTATCGTTGGGTTTTGGCGTTGGGGTCAGAAGAAGGAAACGCGTTGGGGTTTGGCGTTGGGGTTTGGCGTTGGGGTCAAAAGAAAGAGACGTGTTGGGGTTTGGCGTTGGGGACAGAAGACGCAAACGCGGTGGGGTTTGGCGTTGGGTTTTGGCGTTGGGGTTTAGCGTTGGGTTTTGGCGTTGGGGTCAGAAGAAGCAAACGCGTTGGGGTTTGGCGTTGGGGTCAGAAGAAGCAAACGCGTTGGGGTTTGGCGTTGGGGTTTGGCGTTGGGGTTTGGCAATGGGGTTTGGCGTTGGTGTTTGGTGTTGGGGTTTGGCGTTGGGGTTTGGCGTTGGAGTCAGAAGAAGCAAACGCGTTGTGGTTTGGCTTTGGTGTTTGGCGTTGGTGTTTGGCGTTGTATTTTGGCGTTGAGATTTGGCGTTGGGTTCAGAAGACGCAAACACTTTGGGGTTTTGCGTTGTGATTTGGTGTTGGGGTCAGAAGAAGCAAACGCGTTAAGGTTTGGCGTTGGAGTTTGGCCTTGGGATTTGGCATTGGGATCAGAAGATGCAAACGCGTTGGGGTTTGGCGTTGGGGTTTGGCGTTGGGTTTGGCTTTAGGGTTTGGCGTTGGGGCAGAAGAAGCAAACGTGTTGGGGTTTGGCGTTGGGGTTTGGCGTTGGGGTTTGGCGTTGGGGTCAGAAGACGCAAACTCGTTGGAGTTTGGCGGTGGAGTTTGGTGGTGGAGTTTGGCGTTGGGGTTTGGCGTTGGGGTTTGGCGTTGGGGTCAGAAGACGCAAACGCGTTGGGGTTTGGCGTTGGGTTTTGGCGTTGGGGTTTGGCGTTGGGGTCAGAAGAAGCAAACGCGTTGGGGTTTGGCATTGGGGTTTGGCGTTGGTGTCAGAAGACGCAAACGCGTTGGGGTTTGGCGTTGGGATTTGGTGTTGGGGTTTATCGTTGGGTTTTGGCGTTGGGGTCAGAAGAAGCAAACGCGTTGGGGTTTGGCGTTGGGGTCAGAAAAAGCAAACGCGTTGGGGTTTGGCTTTAGGGTTTGGCGTTGGGGTCAGAATACGGAAACGCATTGGGGTTTGGCGTTGGAGTTTGGCGTTGGGGTCAGAAGACGCAAACGCGTTGGGGTTTGGCGTTGGAGTTTGGCGTTGGGGTCAGAAGACGCAAACGCGTTGGGGTTTGGCGTTGGGTTTTGGTGTTGGGGTTTATCGTTGGGTTTTGGCGTTGGGGTCAGAAGAAGCAAACGCGTTGGGGTTTGGCGTTGGGGTTTGGCGTTGGGGTTTGGCAATGGGGTTTGGCGTTGGTGTTTGGTGTTGGGGTTTGGCGTTGGGGTTTGGCGCTGGGGTCAGAAGACGCAAACGCGTTGGGGTTTGGCGTTGGGTTTTGGCGTTGGGGTTTATCGTTGGGTTTTGGCGTTGGGGTCAGGAGACGCAAACGCGTTGGGGTTTGGCGTTGGCATATGGCCTTGGGGTCAGAAGACGCGAACACGTTGGGGTTTGGCGCTGGACTTCCGCGTTGGGGTCAGAAGACGCAAACGCGTTGAGGTTAGGCATTAGGGTTTCGCGTTGGGGTCAGAAGAGGCAAACGCGTTGGTGTTTGGCATTGGGGTTTGGCGTTGGGGTTAGGCGTTGGGGTTAGGCGTTGGGGTTTGGCCTTGGGGTTTGGCGTTGGGGACAGAAGACGCAAACGCGGTGGGGTTTGGCGTTGGGATTTGGCGTTGTGGTCAGAAGACGCAAACGCGTTGGGGTTTGGCGTTGGGGTTTGGCAATGGGGTTTGGCGTTGGTGTTTGTTGTTGGGGTTTGGCGTTGGGGTTTGGCGTTGGAGTCAGAAGAAGCAAACGTGTTGTGGTTTGGCTTAGGTTTTTGGCATTGGTTTTTGGCGTTGTATTTTGGCGTTGAGATTTGGCGTTGGGTTCAGAAGACGCAAAGACTTTGGGGTTTTGCGTTGTGATTTGGTGTTGGGGTCAGAAGAAGCAAACGCGTTAAGGTTTGGCGTTGGAGTTTGGCGTTGGGATTTGGCATTGGGATCAGAAGATGCAAACGCGTTGGGGTTTGGAGTTGGGGTTTGGCGTTGGGGTTTGGCGTTGGGTTTGGCTTTAGGGTTTGGCGTTGGTGCAGAAGAAGCAAACGTGTTGGGGTTTGGCGTTGGGGTTTGGCGTTGGGGTCAGAAGACGCAAACTCGTTGGAGTTTGGCAGTGGAGTTTGGCAGTGGAGTTTGGCGTTGGGGTTTGGCTTTGGGGTTTGGCGTTGGGGTCAGAAGAAGCAAACGCGTTGGGGTTTGGCATTGGGGTTTGGCGTTGGGGTCAGAAGACGCAAACGCGTTGGGGTTTGGCGTTGGGTTTTGGCGTTGGGGTTTATCGTTGGGTTTTGGCGTTGGAGTCAGAAGAAGCAAACGCGTTGGGGTTTGGCGTTGGGGTTTGGCGTTGGGGTTTGGTGTTGGGGTTTGGCGTTGGGGTTTGGCGTTGGGGTTTGGCGTTGGAGTCAGAAGAAGCAAACGTGTTGTGGTTTGGCTTAGGTTTTTGGCATTGGTGTTTGGCGTTGTATTTTGGCGTTGAGATTTGGCGTTGGGTTCAGAAGACGCAAACACTTTGGGGTTTTGCGTTGTGATTTGGCGTTGGGGTCAGAAGAAGCAAACGCCTTAAGGTTTGGCGTTGTAGTTTGGCGTTGGGATTTGGCATTGGGATCAGAAGATGCAAACGCGTTGGGGTTTGGCGTTGGGGTTTGGCGTTGGGGTCAGAAAAAGCAAACGCGTTGGGGTTTGGCGCTGGGGTTTGGCGTTGGGGTCAGAAGACGGAAACGCATTGGGGTTTGGCGTTGGAGTTTGGCGTTGGGGTCAGAAGACGCAAACGCGTTGGGGTTTGGCGTTGGGGTTTGGCGTTGGGGTTTGGCAATGGGGTTTGGCGTTGGTGTTTGGTGTTGGGGTTTGGCGTTGGGGTTTGGCGTTGGGGTCAGAAGATGGAAACGGGTTGGGTTTGGCGTTGGGGTCAGGAGACGCAAATGCGTTGGGGTTTGGCGTTGGCATATGGCCTTGGGGTCAGAAGACGCGAACACGTTGGGGTTTGGCGTTGGGGTCAGAAGAAGCAAACGTGTTGGGATTTGGCGTTGGGGTCAGAAGAGGGAAACGCGTTGGGGTTTGGCGTTGGGGTTTGGCGCTGGGGTTTTGCGTTGGGGTCAGAAGAAGCAATCGCGTTGGGGTTTGGCGTTGGGGTTTGGCGTTGGGGTTTGGCGCTAGGGTTTGGCGTTGTGGTCAGAAGACGCAAACGCATTGTGGTTTGGCCATGGGGTTTGGCGCTGGGGTCAGAAGACGCAAACGGGTTGGGTTTGGCGTTGAGGTCAGAAGAACTCATCTGTCCAGCTTGTCCACGTGTTAGACCTTGGTTCCAAGTGAACCGCCCTGGATAAAGCTCGCCTGATGTTTTGCAAAATTACGTTCTAATTCCTTGGCATGAGGTCTGTCAGGAAGACTTGCTGATCTGGAATTTGGAGACTGCTGAAAGACAGAGTTGCGGGTGGCTCCTGTCTGCCCAGTTATGTGTTTTCTCCATAATATATTTGTGCACGCAGCTAACATGTCTGTGTTGGAAATGAGGCTCCAAATGTTTCCGTTTAGCCAAGGAATAAGCTGATGGTTCTACTTTTTTTTCCTCTAGTTACCATTTTTATCTAAAACAGAGCGAAAATCGGGACTACTTGTCTTTTAAGGAAGCTGTACTTTAGGGAGCAGTGAGCACTGCAGGGATGCATTTTATGTCAGAATCATTTGAAATAACACAGCTGGACCAAGTTCACTCTTTAAAATAGCCGGTAAAGCTGGTGTTGATGCACAAAGAAGCCAAATGTGCTTTTGCTGATGGACTTCCTACTCACTAGGTCAGCCACTGCAATCAGCTGTCGAGACAAGATCACGTTGATGTTGGAGTAGCTGTGGCTGCATCAGGTTTTTTTTGTAGGTATAGAAACATCATCTCTAACCCTCTGCCAGGGAGGAAAGTGGCACTGGAGGCTGGGCCTTAAAAACTGGGCTCTCTGTGAGCAGTTCTGGGTAAGAAAGAAACAGGTGGAGTCTCGTGTTTCTTGTCTCTCTAGGCGATGGATCTGATAGCGACCAACGGGACACCAGAGCCGCAGAACCGCGAGCAACTGTCTGCTGAGTTTCGGGCCTTTTGGAGCTGCTGCCTGGAGGTGGACGTGGGCAGGCGAGGGTCTGCCAAGGACCTTCTGCAGGTAAAGGGCGAAGCGGCTGCAGGTGAAAGAGCTGCGCTGTGTCATGGTTTTGTCATCAGCTGAACTCAAAGGCATCAGATGGAGCCCTCTCGCGTTAGTCTCCAGTCTCGGTGCTTTTCAGGTGAAAAATCAGTGGAATCATACAGTGGTTTGGGCTGGAAGGGCCCATTAGAGGCCATCTAGTCCAGCCCCCCTGCAGTGAGCAGGGACATCTTTAGCTGCATCAGGTTGCTCAGAGCCGCATCCAGCCTGACCTTGGATGTCTCCAGGGATGGGGCTTCTGCCACCTCTCTGGGCAGCCTGTGCCAGTGTTTCACCACCCTCAGTGTAATAAATTTCTTCCTCATATCTAGTCCGAATCTGGCCTCTTTAGTTTAAAACCGTTAGCCCCTGTCCTATTGCGACAGGCCCTGCTAAAAAGTCTGTCCCCATCTTTCTTATAGGCCCCCTTTCAGCACTGGAAGGGCGCTAGAAGGTCTCCCCGGAGCCTTCTCTTCTCCAGGCTGAACAACCACAACTCGCTCAGCTTGTGCTCACAGGGGAGGTGTTCCATCCCTCCGGTCATTTTTGTGGCCCTATTTTGTGTTCTGGTAGGACGTTCCGTTTTACAGGGTGGCGAAATAACTGCAGTGGAACGATAGCAGGTGCAGAGGCCTGAGATGGCGTCGGGGACTGGTGTATGCCGAGAGATGAGCAGGGAGGAACGCAGTGAAGTCAGTCCCAGCCAAGCGGTCAGAGGTTTGGCAGTGGGAAGGAAGGGGCTGCGGGTGCTCCCTGTGAGCATCAGAGGGGCCCCGGCCCCGGCTTGTCCCTCCTGCCCCACTCTTAAAGGTTTCTGCTGCTGAGCCCCACTTTTAGAGGTTTCTGCCAGCGAAACGGGGACGGCTGAGCAGGACTTGTCACAGCTCCTTCTGTTGCCTGGCATAGTCGAGTAGATGAAAACTGCCGCAGGTTTGGTGCCAGGTTTTGTGGCAGGCAGGGAGTGGCACCATGTGCCCCTTGGCTGTCCCTGCTGTGAAGGTGCCAGATAGCGCAGGAGGGGCAGGGCATGGGGTGGTAGACACTGCTGTCCCTGCAACCCAGAGCTGAGTGCATCAGCGCTCTGACACTTGTCTCCCTGCTCTTCTCTCGACCTCAGAGGCCTTCAGAAGAACACATGGGCCTAAATATTGCTGGGATAAACATTTCCTAGAGGTACCGGAGTTCCTTGAGGAATGGCTTGTGCCCCTCATCTTTTCTGACCACTAGAAGAGCCCGTGTCTGTAGAAAACAGGAACCTAAGTGAGCATTTTGAGGTTCCTGAGAGGAACAAGGCCCTGGGACAGCAAGCAGCATTCCCAGAGCACTGGCAGGGCAAAATTGCCAGCAAGCTGAAGACACCTTGAGAAATGGATTAATCGAATGATGGGCCATGGTGGCCTGTGATAGCAAGGGACTGGACTTGCAGATGCAGGTGCAGGCGGTCCCCTCAGTCCCATTTCTGCATATGCCTGGTAACCAGCAGGATACTGCTTGAGCCCGTGAGTAACTGAGTTTGGAAAGTAATGGTTCATTTCTTTTTTTTTTTTTTCCTGTGGGCAGCATCCATTTTTAAAGAAAGCCCAGCCTCTGTCCAGCCTGACGCCTGTGTTCGTTGCAGCAAAGGAAGCGATTCGGAACAGCAGCTGCTAGCACTTCAGGGGGGCTTTCTCCCATGCCAGCTCAGCGCAGGAGTGAGAACCAAAACTCTAACTTAACCCCTAACCCTAACCCAACCCAGTCCCTTGAGTAAAAATGTATGGTTTGTCTTCTTCCTGCTTTCTGGCTCCTTCCTTCATTTTTAAGATGAATGACGGCTTAAGACAGAGAGGTAATGACCGAAAATGCTTTGCTGCCTCATCCGTTTCCAAGGTAAAGCAAACTGAGTTGGAAGATTCTCTTCCTTCTCACCCTGTGAATAAGCTGTACATTCACTTTTAAATTGTCACTTGTTTCTTAGAGACGGAAAGTCCCTTTGACGGTTGGTTAATTTTTGGTACGGTTTGGAATTGGAGAAGGGTCTCCTGCATTCCTAAGCTGCCGACTGCACTGCCTTTTCAGTACATACTCGCTGGTATGTGCCCAGTCGTGGTCCTTCTAGAGGAGGAAGAAAGTGAAACTGCATTTCCAACCAACAGGGAATGAGGGGTGGGACAGGCAAGAGCTCCTGTGGAGAGACAGGCTTTCAGCTGTGACCATACAGTGTTTCGTTCTTGACAGTGTGGTTTGTGTCACTAACTGCAATCTTTTTGCCTGGGTGAGAGTCTCCCTGAGCTGAAAGAGCAGAAAGATCAGTCCGTGTGCTCAGAAAGGGCTCGTCTGATGCAAAGCTGCCAGAGGAACGTGAAGTGAGAGCGGGCCCAGCCTTGCTTGGTGCTGAGCCCCAGCGGAGCCCTCGCAGAGCCCAGAGCAGCCTCAGCATCTGCAGAGCCAGGCGGGAAGAAGGCGCTCGGGGAGGCAAGCAGCAGCAGACCGGCCCTGAATGGGTGAGCTTGGCCTGGGGAGGGAGTCGCTGCCTCCCTTTGGTGCATAAGCTCCAAGAGCCCAGGGCCTGTCACCTGAAGTCCCTGCTTGCGCTGAGGGCTCCCGGGTACTTGGGGCTGGTGTGACACCATTGCAAACGTCAGGCAATAGTGGCAGGTTGTGTTTGGAAAGTCAGGCCCTTTTGCTGCTGCCCGTTGCGTGTGTCATTGGTCCAGCCCAGCCGTAGGCTCAGGGATTGGCTACAGGCACTGCTGCTGCTGCCACGGAGGTCGGGGAGAATGGGGTTGTTGGCCTCCACGGCAGCACAGCCGGTTGCTTAAGAAGCGGGTGCTGATAATGCCGTGGGTAGGGGGGCTGGGGGTTCCCTCGTCTGAGCGGGTGGAAGGGAGCTGCCCGCTGTCCTTCTTCTGAAAAAAACAGGACCAGGCTTTGAGAAAGGAACTCTTGCTGACAGACCACTTGGTCCATCAGACAGAACAATAGGCCCTGGATCTTGGGAAAACTCAAGGTTTGCAATTCCTATGAGAATTTTGTGAAAAACAAGGCCGAAAACCAAAGCCAAACACCAGGGCCAGACCTGGGAAAGCAAAGGAAGGAAAAACTCCATCACTAACGAGAGAAAAAGAAGGATAAACCACTGCCTTTGCTTGCCGTACATGAGCTGCGCGGGGAGGCCCCGGCTGCAGCCGCCGCCTCTGGAGCCCGCGCGGTCCCGGAGCTGCCCGCGCAGCTTGCCGACCGCGGCTGAGACCGAGTTGGCTCTTCTGCCCCCAAACAGGCGCGTACTGCCTATAGCGGTGATCTTCCCCGATGTATGTGTTTTGGGAAGGACCTGGTGGCAAACGGCTGTGGAGAGCAGGGTGGCAGTGAACTTCCCAAAGAGGCCGTGATGCCACGCTTGTTTTTTTCCTGCTGTCTGTGAGCAGGCAGCGCTCGGAGGCAGGCGCCGCTGCCTGCCACGGGGCCTGCACGCCCTCGTCCCGCAGGCAGAGTGTTCAGCAGGGGTTTGTCAGGGCTGTCTGATCCCAGCTTCCGCCGCCGCTCCTGCTTGGAAAGCCCTCATGTGGCTGACACCCCCACCTCCACCCCCCCTTGAGAGGCCACCGTGCCCCACGCCCAGAAACGGCGGCTCTGTGACATCAGCCCCGGGGCCAAGGGCATCAGAGGCAGCGAGACTGCTGCGGGCAGTACGTCGGCGGCTGCGCTGGAGGCAACCAGACCTCCTTCTTGCAGCTGACGCTGACACGTGCCGCTGGCAGCAATGAAAGTGCTCGCCCTCCTCGTCCTGCTGGCTGTGTGCTGGCCCGCGCACGGCATGTGGGACAGCTGTGGGTAAGTGGGCCGAGGCTCTGGGAGGGAGCTCGGGCAGCCCTTGACGGGCTTCACTGGAGGGGGCCCGCGTGTCCCCTGTGGCCACCCCACAGCTTCCCAAACCCCTTGTGGGAGCCACAGCTTCTTGCCAGCACCCAGGCTGCTGGCACAACCCATCTACGGGGCTAAAGCGGACAGAGGGCTGGAGGCACAGCCACGGGGTTCCCTGGCCCTGCTGTCCATGCAGCCCCTCGGGGGGAGGGAAGACGGCTGACCTTCAGCCTCAACAGCAGCGCAGCCATCCAGCAGCACACTCACGAGTTTCTTCTTACAGCGGGACCTGCGGGCTCCGGCCCATGGCGGATCCCTCCAGCACGTTGCGCGTCGTGGGTGGCACGGATGCCCAGCCAGGGGCCTGGCCCTGGATCGTCAGCATCCAGAGCCCCTGGGGCCACGTGTGCGGAGGGTCCCTCTTCGGCCCGCAGTGGGTCCTCACAGCAGCCCACTGCTTCAACGCAGCCAGGTAAGGAGGGCCAGGGAAGGGGGCTGTCCCCACAGCACCAGCAGGCGCCCTGTCCGCAGCCCCACGAGCTCCTGCCATCCCGCTGCCTTGCAGTACGCCCGGTGCCGGGGCACTGGCGAGCCCAGCTGAGAGACTGCTCCGCAGAGGGCTGGGCTCGTGCCACCGCTTCCTAGCAGCCTCCAGCTCCACGTTCCTGGTGCCCAAGGCATGCTAGGGCAGTGGCACCCTCCGCAGCGCTGCTTTCCTCCCTGCCTTGGGAAGCAGAAGGCAGGGAACCGCGGGGCTGCTGCAGCACGTGGCTCCGCTCCCTCTGAGCCCTCTCTGCATCTGCCTTCCAGGCGCCTCAGCATGTGGCGCGTGGTGATCGGGGCCACCCACTTGGCTCAGCCGGGCCCTGAGACCCAAGTGCGCAGTATTAATCGGCTGATACGTCACGAACACTACGATTACATCACGGAGAGGAACGACATCGCCTTGCTAGAACTGGACCAGCCTGTCCAGTGCGGCTACTACGTACAGCTGGCCTGCGTGCCCGACGGCTCGGTGAGAGTGTCAGAGCTGACAAACTGCTACGTCAGCGGTTGGGGTGCCACCACGGCAAGATGTGAGTTCCCAAAGAGTACTCGTGTGCCAAGGGCAAGCTCGGCACACTGGGGAGGCGGGCTGGGCTTCCTGGCAGCGGCGGCGGCGAAAGCCAGAGTTGGGCTGCGGGGACGTACGGCCACGGAGAGATGGGCCCGAGCCATTAGCCAAAGCGAGACGGAAGGGCAAGCCCAGCACGAGGCGTCTGCAGGGGCAAAGGCGAGCCCTAGGGAAGGGCTTTGCCCGCACAGGGGAGGAGAAGTGGGAACAGAAGGGCTGCTCCTGAGAACTCCTTTCTGTGCTTCACAGCTGCAGGATCGACTGCTGTCCTGCAGGAGGCCCAGGTCCTCCTCATCGATGTCAATCTCTGCAACAGCAGCCTCTGGTACAGAGGGGCCATCCAACCCCACAACCTGTGTGCCGGCTATCCGCAGGGCGGCATCGACACCTGCCGGGTAGGAGCGTGCTCCGCGCCAGCCCCCAGCAGCACAGGCAGCCCTGTCGCCAGCGCCCAAACGTCCCCCGGCACGCGCTGCACCTGGCGAGTCACCCTCCTGCCACTAGGTCCTCACCGCTGTCGAGGCTTGCCTCCCCTTCCCTGTCTGCAGGCCCTTGCCCAGCACTCCTCTTGTCCCAGAGCCCCGGCACTCTGCCCAGAAAGGCCACCCAGTGCTCTTGCCCCAGCCCAGAGGTCCCGATCCCAGTCCTGGAACGTCCCCCTTCCACACCTCCAGAATCAGCGGGCAGAGAGGAGAGAGCGCCCTGCCTTGCAGGCCCACCACCCCCTCCCAGACAAGGTCCTGCAGGCTCCAGCACCTGAGCAGAGCCTTTCTGGGCAGTGGGTACAGCTCTGGCAGGTGCCGGGAGAGAGAAGGGGCCAGCCACAGTGCTGACAGGGGCCACCCAACACCACCAGAACCCTCTGACTCTCCTCCGCTCCGCTGCAGGGTGACAGCGGTGGTCCTCTGGTCTGTCAAGACAAACACGCCGACTACTTCTGGCTCGTGGGGGTGACCAGCTGGGGGAGAGGCTGCGCGAGAGCCAGGCGGCCCGGTATCTACACCTCCACGCAGTACTTTTACGACTGGATCCAGGTCCAGATGGGACCGCAGCCAGAAGTACGGGCTGCTCCAACGGCGCGGGCATGGAGTCACTTTCTCACCGCCTCCACCCCTGTGCAGAGGCCAAGGCCGATCCCAACACAGTCAGGCACGTTTAGCTCCTGCCCATTCCCACTCCAGAAGCTGGTGGAGTTCTTTACTCGGGTGCAGGAGCTCCTGCAGGCGCTAAGGGGGAAAAAGGCTTGAGCAGCAAGAGGAAGAGGATCCAGTGCAGGCTGCAGAGTAGCACCACCGTTTCCTCCTGGGGCGATGCCCGCTGAGATCCAGAGGCAGCCTCAGTGCCAGTGGCCTGCCCTGTCCTGCCCACGCTCCTCTCAGGGCACACACAACTGCTGCTGTTGACTTAGTTCTTGAAATAAAGTTGACGATTTTCACAGCTAACCCTGCTTCAGTCCAGTCTCCTGTGCAAGGCAAGGACTTCCACGCCCAGCACCTGCAGAACGAGACTGCAGGCAGACAAGTCGGTCACACGGGCAAGGAGTCACTCCAAAAGCTGAAACCATGCCCGGTCTGAGACGAGGGTGCTCAGAGCCACCGTGGGGTGGAGAAGACTGGCTAGATGGAGGCTAGCAAGAGGAGAGGAGGAAATGATGTGACACGCAGCCAGCGTTGGTGGTATGCCTTAAGGGACGCAATCCGAAGGTTAGGGCCTGCCGTGAGCCTTCGCTTACTGAACACATTGTGGGAGATGCCTGAGCATGGCAAGAGCTATTGCTGCCTGTAGCAAAGCGAGTGCGAAGCTGACGGGAGTTAGAGTGCCATGAGGAAGAGCCGGATTTCACAGGTAGTTAAGGGGGATTGGTGTGGGAGGTGGCCACACTTGACAGATAACTGAAGGAAGAGCTGGGGTGGTTTTGGGGAGAGCAGTCTGGCAGGGACAGCAATACCCAGGAAAAAACTGCATCAGTAATGCTGTGGAAGTCCAAGGTGACCCAGCTAACAGCGCCTGAAACACCAAACCTGTGGACAGCTGTGACAAACCTGGGAGCAACGGGGGAAAAATACCTGTG
Source organism: Leptosomus discolor (assembly GCF_034619465.1). Lineage (NCBI taxonomy): Eukaryota > Metazoa > Chordata > Aves > Leptosomiformes > Leptosomidae > Leptosomus > Leptosomus discolor. Next base: position 3,320,874 of record NC_141416.1, read on the forward strand.
GGGAGGTCCCTTGCTTGGAAGGAGACAGGGGTGGAGAAAGGGGGGCATCAAGGAATTTGAGGGGCATGTATAGGCATGGAAAAAGGAGGGCAGGGGGGATCAAGGAGCCAGTCACACAGAGGTAAACTGCTGGTCGGTTGGCTTGTTTGACTGAGCCCTGCAGGTTATCACTGCAGTGCATCCTACCTCCTCTGGGAGAGCGATTCCCACTCCTTTTGTGTGCGGCCCCGCTCTGCATCCGGGGCGCGGGTGGGTCCAGAGGCCTGGCTGCCGGCAAGGGCAGAAGGGAACACAGGCCACAGGGACCCAGCGGTGGGAAAGAGCGTGTGTCTCGGGCCAGCTACTGGTGGGAGCGCTGTGTGTGTGTGCAATTCACTAGGGCACCTGAAGCTGGACTAGCTCACGAGCAGAGGAGAGAGACCCTTGCAGTCGTGCGGATGGCCTGTGGTTGCAGCCCACCCGCTTTGTTGAGCTGCCCGGTGGTGCCGATCCTGGGGAAGGCTCAAGAAACAGGGCGGCTGCCTGTACCTGCAGGCGGGCAGTGGAGTGTGCACAGCGGGAGCCAGCGGTGGTTTGTGCGGCTGTTGAACGGGTTTGGGCTTTCAATGTGCCCAGCCCGGTACGCCTGGTTCCCTTCTCCTTGCAGGTTGTATTCAGAGCTTTAATGCTATTTTTTTAAAAAAGCAAAAGCAAAAGCAAGCAGCAAACAAAAAACCAGCTGGGCAATTCGACCCCGCAACGGGTTGTCTCCCCCGGCCCTGCCCACCCTGCCAGGCGACATTCACCACCACCAGCAGGGTGCAGGAGCGGGCCCGGGGCAGGGCTTTCACAGGCCGCCCCTATTTTGAGGCTCCTGGCCGTGCAGTTCCTGGGCAGTGCTCAAGCAATGGCAGCAGTTGCCCACAGCCGGTATTTTTGGTCTTACTGCCTTTCTCTCAGGCTCTGGCTCCCAGGTTTCCAGCTGTTCCCTTTCTGCCCTGCAGCCTGTTGCGCTGCTTCTCTTCCTCTTCCTCTTCCTCTTCCTCACTCTGGCTCCTCGTCCCCATCTTTTTTAGCCTCCTGCCTGCCTGCCCCAGCCCCTCGTGCTCCCCCTGCTCCCCCACCCCGGAAGCCATGGCTGCTCGGTCCCTCTCTGCCGCCCTGCCCCACACTCCCCCCTCCCGCTGGCCCTCAGGCTCTGGGGGCTGTTTGCCGCCCTGCTCTGGGCCTGTGCCCCGGGGAGGGGCCATGGGGCCCGCGGGGGCGGGGCCGGGCCGGGGGAAGTGTCCCTGCAGGGGCAGGCAGCAGGAAGAAGCCCCGGGGCATGCTGGGAGCTGTAGTCCTGGGGCAGGGGCTGCTGAGCAGCCATGTTGGTGCTGGGAGGTGCAGGCTCTGCTCCAGCCGTGGCCCGGCTGAGGTGAGGGCTGGGGCTGCCCCTCAGGTGAGTGAGGCCCTTGGGCGGGCGAGGGAGTGTCTCCTGCCTGCTGACTGCCTGGGGGTGGTGGGTGGGAGCTCCAAGCCGGAGCCGGGCCGGCTGGGGCATCCCCGGGAGTGATCTGAGAGCTGGGCAGGGGAAGGAGAAGGAGACAGACCCCCCAGCACAGGCACTGGGCACCCCGACTCCCAGAGCCCCCCTGAGCCACCTCAGCCCCGCTTACCCCCTGCAGCTGCCCCGTCCCCAGCCCCTCCCCTGAGGCCAGTCCTGCAGCCCCAGGCTGCCCCACGGCCTGTCCTGGCAGCGGCAAGTGGGGCCTCGGGCAGGCCCAGGGCTCTGTTAACCCAGGGGCCTTCAGCAGCAGTGCGGGGAAGGAGCGGGGTCTGCAGGAGCGGCTGCAGCAGGAGGGGCTCCGGCCTGGGGCCGGCTGAGACAGTCAGGGTTCTTTCCCTCTGCCAGAGGCTGTGCCAGGGGCTCGGTTGTCTGTTCCTGCCCTGGGGATGTCGTCAGCTGCATCCAGCTCAGGCTGGAGCTGAAGAGATGGGCAAAAGGAAAAGCGGCTGGAGAAGGACACGAAGGGGATCCGGCTGCGAGCTGCCCCCAGCTGCAGACAAGAGACAGCCGGCCTCTCCGCGTGAGGAAGGGTCCCTGTGAGTAGTCCTCAGCAGAGCTGGTCAGCAACATGCACCGCGGGGTCTGTGTGCGTAACCAAAGCACAGTACAGCCGTGTAGTGTGTGTGTGTGTGTGTGCGCACGTGAGGCTGTGTATGTAGGAAGCCTCATATTGTAAGAGCTGAGAGAGGCAGAGACAGAAGTGTCTGAACAGTAAGATCCTCCCAGCAGCACCAAGAGTGGGAACTGCAGTGAGTCCTGGGCCCTTGGGGCCGTGTCACCCCTCTTCTGCATCCGGGTCCCTCCCTGTGCCTGTGCCCTCCCTCCTTCCATCACTGGCGTCACTCTTTTGCTTCCCTGTACCTTTCTTCTTCTGTCTGTTCTCGTACCCTGCTCCCTGTTCGTCCCTCTCTGGTTTCCAAGCCCCTCTCTTGTTCTGCTGTTCTACCTGCCCCTTTGGTTTTTCTTGCTCTCCCTCTGTCCGGCTCCCTGCCCCTCTTTGTTCCTTCCTCTGTCTCTGTCCTGCAGCACATGGCTGCTTTTTCATTCACTGCCTCTTTGTCCCGATCTGCATCCCTCCTTGTTTTTCACAATCTCTCTGGCTTCTTGCCTGACCTGCTTTTCCTTTCTCTGCCTGTACGTCCCACTCCCTGCCCCTGTCCTCCTCTCTCTGCTTCATAGAATCCTAGAATGTATTGGGTTGGAAGGGACCTCTAAAGGCCGTCTAGTCCAAGCCCCCTACAACAAGCAGGGACATCTCTAACGAGGTCGGGTTGCTTAGAGCCCCGTCAGGCCTGACCTTGAATGTTTGCAGGGATGGGGCTTCCGGTACCTCTCTGGGCAACCTGTTCCAGTGACCCACCACCCTCATATTAAAGAACTTTTTCCTCATGTCCAACCTAAATCTACCCTTTTGTAGCTCAAAACCATTACCTCTCATCCTATCGCTACAAACCCTCGCAAATTGTTCTTCCCCTGCCTTCTTAGAGTGTGGGAGCGTAGCTCGCTGAAAACAGGCATGGAATGCTAGAGGGCCTGCACAGGGAAAACTCTGTTGAACAGTTTAGCTAAACTAATATAGTAGGCCTCAAGGACGCTTCGACCTTGAGGGTCAGAATAGAAGAATTAGAAGCTAACATCCGTATGAGGCGGAACGCATCAGTATTAATAGTAAAGTGATAGGTAGAAGTAGATGACTGATGTATGTATAGCACAACTAGAGTTTATGAAAAACTGCAAGTCATGATGACTTTGGAAAATTATGCTATATAAGAAAGTGCATCTGCACAATAAAATGAGTTTCCTGATATAACTCATATTGAGTCTTTTGTGGATTCTCCAACTCCCGTCTCCGCAAGTGGCGCCCGAACAGGGACCCGAAGAATGAGCAGGACTCACGTTTGGGGAAATTAAGGAAAAAGCTCACCTCTGCAGCAGAGTTGGAGCTCGGCGGAGAAAAGGAAAAAAGAAAACAGGCGGCCCGTCACGGAAAGCTGGAGAAAACAGGCGGCCCATCAGGGAAAGCTGGGAGAAAAAAAAAAAAAAAAAAAAAAAAAAGAAACTTGACACTGCGGTAAGATAATGGAAAAAGAAGTAACTTTATCACTATTGGAAAGCTTTCTGGGAAAGCTGGGTGTAAATATTGGAAAAAAGACTTTAATATCTCTTTATACTTTGGGATATGTAAAAGGACATTTCTCGGACTCAAGCACATTGTTTGATGTGTCCGAGTGGCGTAGATGTGGGGACTCGTTATGGGATGCGGTTATTGATAAGGACCGAACGGCAGAAAGGCTGGGGGCGCCGTGGCGGGAAGTAACTAACTGTTTGAAAAAGTATAAAATGGAACTATTGGTGGCGGCTGCTGCCGTGAGACGACTTAATGCAGTCGAGAGTTCGTCGGTATTTACGAAACCCCAGATGTCTCCTGGGTCTGAGGTCTTCCCGCTTGCGCCGCCATTTCCACCCCCCCCCCCCCCCCCCCCCCCCCCCCGATGGGCAGTACCCTGCAGGGGGGTCGAGCACACTGCCGGAGGAAAAGTGGTGACTCACATGGCTACCAGGCAGGAGGAGAGAAAAGGAAGGTGCGCGCCTCGTCGTGAAACGACTACGGAATCTCACCCCGATCAGACACAGAGCGTGAGTTCGGGGGCTAGTGGGGCCTCCGCGGGGACTGCACCCTCGGAGGAGGAGGTGCGCCATAACGGCGCCGACCCGATCGCAGTAACAAAGGACTCGGCGGAGAACGCAGAAAAACTACAAGAGGGCGTGGGCAAAGGAAAGGGACAAGTACGTGAACCGGTAGAATCCCGCCTTTATCCCGACGTCACAACGACCCGCCTAGAATCCCGCCTTTATCCCCGATGTCACAACGACCCGCCTACAGGAAGACTCTCTTTCTCCAGGGATCATGTCAAAACAAAAGCAGAAAGAGGAACTGTTTGATGAAGTCCTACAGCAACTCATAAACAAACTATCGGAACTCAATACCGCAGCGGACAGCAACAAGAAGAATCCAGAAAACGCTGCGACTCATAATCCTTTTGCTGTACCGTCATCACTATCAGTGCCTTTGTCGCAAATGCCTGTGCCAACTACTTCATTGTCAAATACACTATTAAATGAACAAGAAGCAGGACGAAGATGGAAAGGAGTTATTCGTGATGCCCTAATTGAAGGAAATTTTCTTCCTTCTGCCTTTCCTATCGTTACAGATCAGGCAGGAGGTAGAAAATGGGAACCATTTGACTGGAAAATCCTTGAAAAAGCGCGTTTAGCAGAATCACAATATGGGCTTCAATCTAATTATACTCAGCAATTATTACAATCTATTTTTACAGCAGGTGTTTTGTTACCACTTGATTCACAACAGATTGCTAACATTCTTTTGTCCCCTTCTCAGCAGCTTATGTTCTCCAAGGCCTGGCAACAACTCTGTGACCAGGAGGCTGCATGACCAAGGCAGCAAGGGGATCCATTGTATGGGGTACAAGCACAAATGCTAACAGGCCAAGGTCCTTTTGAGAGCGTGGTTTTACAACAAGGTTTTATAGGAGAGGTATTACAATTGTCACAGCGGTTAGCTTACCAAGCAATAATTTCAATCAGGGAACCAGGAAAGGTATATTCCTTTGCCACTATTAAGCAGGGTCCACAAGAAAGTTTTCCTTCTTTTATTGATTGTTTATATTAGGTTATTAGAAGTCATCCAGATTTGGATGAGGGAATAAAGGAAAAGGGTTTTAAAATGTTTGCCTTTGAGAATGCTAATGATACAACAAAAAGAGCTTTAAGTACCCTACCCAGAGATGCACAAGTAGCTGATATGCTTAAAGTTATAGAACGCATCAATGGTATCGCGTTCTTACTTGCTGCTGTTGTATACAGTGCTGTTCAACTCCTCATAGATAGAAAGGAGAGAGGCAAGCAAAAGAGATGTTTCAATTACGGGACAATGGGTCACTTTATGAGCCAATGTAAACTCATTTCAGTCCCTCTGTAAATCAAACCTCCGCAGTTACACGGCATACCAAATTCTAATCGCGCTGTAGGAGCCAAGCAGTCCATGCCAAATAAAAACTGAGATCTCAAACACCCTAGCAGCCTTCTTCCACTGGATTCCCAGAGGAGCTTTTCCCACCACTGGAGTTCCAGAGGACAAGAGCTACCTCCCTACCACTGGACCTTCGGAGGAAGACCAGACTCTTTTAGCTGATTGCTGCTTCCACAGAACTACATCCATCACTTCAGGAGGACTGCAGCCAGCATCTTATCGGACTGCTACTGCCACCCTAACAGGGTGTCAGGTTGTATTCCTGACTCTGTCAGTGTAAACCAGTGGGTTGTTTGTTTTTTCCCTGCCTTGTGTTATATATATATATATATTAGTAAAGAACTGTTATTCCTATTCCCCATATCTTTGCCTGAAGGCCCGTTAATTTCAAAATTATAATAATTTGGAGGGAAGGGGGTTGCACTTTCCAATTCAAGGGAGGCTACTGCCTTCCTCCACAGACACCTGTCTTTCAAACCAAGACAGATTTTGGCGCCCAACGTGGGGCCCGAGGGCATCGAGAGAAAAAGGAATAACAGTTCTTGTGCGTTGGATATAGATTCCTCGTTAGGTGGCATCATGTGAGCTAGCTTATCCTGGTTCGTGTGGCATGTGGTGGTGGCTGTATTTCTCCCATTTGCAGGCCCTTGTCTAAACATGGGTCCTATAACTAAGGCTACTGTGACTGTTATCCAGTTTGTTTTATGGATTAATAAGGTGAGGAATTCATGGCTTATTAACATCCTCTGGAAGGCGGGCACATGGATTCAGAGCTATCACACACTGACTATATGTTTTTGGGGTTACTGCTGCCTTCGGAGGTGTGGCGACCTGGCTCAGGAACGGCACGGCGGCCTTCCCCGGGCCGCTTGGGCCATCAGCTCACTCACACCAATGTGGTGGACGGTAAATGGCGTTTATTGCTGGGTGACATGGCGTTATATAGCTTAGGTTTATGACCTCATTTACGTCTGCTTACATCATAAACTAGGCACTATTGGCTGTCAGGAGGGGGGGCCCCTATGTTTCCGTACAGCACGATACCTTCCGGCCGCCAGATCCTAACTATCTACATTTCCCCCCTCCCTATGGATAATTAAATTTGTTAAATATAACAACCATTAAAGAATAAAAACCATCTTAAGATATATATCAATAACTTGGATAGAAAATATAAGGCAATCTAGAAAAGAAGTAATTGGGGGATAATCGGGGGTAACGGGGTGTAATTGGGAATAGCAAAAAAAAACATTCTTAAAGGAGTTGGCGTTCTATCAACATGATGTTAACATTCTCTAGCCGGCTCTTAACGAATGACGTTGCTTACGGGGTTTGGCGTAACGGGGTTTGGCGTTGGGGTCAGAAGAATCAAACGCGTTGGGGTTTGGTGTTGGGGTCAGAAGAAGCAAATGTGTTGGGGTTTGGCGTTGGGGTTTGGCGTTGGTGTCAGAAGAAGCAAACGCGTTGGGGTTTGGCGTTGGGGTTTGGCGTTGGGGTCAGAAGAAGCAAACGTGTTGTGGTTTGGCTTAGGTTTTTGGCATTGGTGTTTGGCGTTGTATTTTGGCGTTGAGATTTGGCGTTGGGTTCAGAAGACGCAAACACTTTGGGGTTTTGCGTTGTGATTTGGTGTTGGGGTCAGAAGAAGCAAACGCGTTAAGGTTTGGCGTTGGGGTTTGGCGTTGGGGTTTGGCAATGGGGTTTGGCGTTGGTGTTTGGTGTTGGGGTTTGGCGTTGGGGTTTGGCGTTGGAGTCAGAAGAAGCAAACGTGTTGTGGTTTGGCTTTGGTGTTTGGCATTGGTGTTTGGCGTTGTATTTTGGCGTTGAGATTTGGCGTTGGGTTCAGAAGACGCAAACACTTTGGGGTTTTGCGTTGTGATTTGGTGTTGGGGTCAGAAGAAGCAAACGCGTTAAGGTTTGGCGTTGGAGTTTGGCGTTGGGATTTGGCATTGGGATCAGAAGATGCAAACGCGTTGGGGTTTGGCGTTGGGGTTTGGCGTTGGGGTTTGGCGTTGGGTTTGGCTTTAGGGTTTGGCGTTGGGGCAGAAGAAGCAAACGCATTGGGGTTTGGCGTTGGGGTTTGGCGTTGGGGTTTGGCGTTGGGGTCAGAAGACGCAAACTCGTTGGAGTTTGGCGGTGGAGTTTGGCGGTGGAGTTTGGCGTTGGGGTTTGGCGTTGGGGTCAGAAGACGCAAACGCGTTGGGGTTTGGCATTGGGGTTTGGCGTTGGGGTTTATCGTTGGGTTTTGGCGTTGGGGTCAGAAGAAGCAAACGCGTTGGGGTTTGGCGTTGGGGTTTGGCGTTGGGGTTTGGCGTTGGGGTTTGGCGTTGGTGTTTGGTGTTGGGGTTTGGCGTTGGGGTTTCGCGTTGGAGTCAGAAGAAGCAAACGTGTTGTGGTTTGGCTTAGGTTTTTGGCATTGGTGTTTGGCGTTGTATTTTGGCGTTGAGATTTGGCGTTGGGTTCAGAAGACGCAAACACTTTGGGGTTTTGCGTTGTGATTTGGCGTTGGGGTCAGAAGAAGCAAAGGCGTTAAGGTTTGGCGTTGTAGTTTGGCGTTGGGATTTGGCATTGGGATCAGAAGATGCAAACGCGTTGGGGTTTGGCGTTGGGGTTAGAAGACACAAACTCGTTGGGGTTTGGCCTTGGGGTTTGGCGTTGGGGTCAGAAAAAGCAAACGCGTTGGGGTTTGGCGCTGGGGTTTGGCGTTGGGGTCAGAAGACGGAAACGCATTGGGGTTTGGCGTTGGAGTTTGGCGTTGGGGTCAGAAGACGCAAACGCGTTGGGGTTTGGCGTTGGGTTTTGGCGTTGGGGTTTATCGTTGGGTTTTGGCGTTGGGGTCAGAAGAAGCAAACGCGTTGGGGTTTGGCGTTGGGGTTTGGCGTTGGGGTTTGGCAATGGGGTTTGGCGTTGGTGTTTGGTGTTGGGGTTTGGCGTTGGGGTTTGGCGTTGGGGTCAGAAGACGGAAACGGGTTGGGTTTGGCGTTGGGGTCAGGAGACGCAAACGCGTTGGGGTTTGGCGTTGGCATATAGCCTTGGGGTCAGAAGACGCGAACACGTTGGGGTTTGGCGCTGGAGTTTCGCGTTGGGGTCAGAAGACGCAAACGCGTTGAGGTTAGGCATTAGGGTTTCGCGTTGGGGTCAGAAGAGGCAAGCGCGTTGGTGTTTGGCATTGGGGTTTGGCGTTGGGGTTTGGCGTTGGGGTTAGGCGTTGGGGTTAGGCGTTGGGGTTAGGCGTTGGGGTTAGGCGTTGGGGTTTGGCGTTGGGGTTTGGCGTTGGGGTCAGAAGACGCAAACTCGTTGGAGTTTTGCGGTGGGGTTTGGCGTTGGGGTTTGGCGTTGGGGTTTGGCGTTGGGGTCAGAAGAAGCAAACGCGTTGGGGTTTGGCATTGGGGTTTGGCGTTGGGGTGAAAAGAAAGAGACGTGTTGGGGTTTGGCGTTGGGGACAGAAGACGCAAACGCGGTGGGGTTTGGCGTTGGGATTTGGCATTGTGGTCAGAAGACGCAAACGCGTTGGGGTTTGGCGTTGGGTTTTGGCGTTGGGGTTTATCGTTGGGTTTTGGCGTTGGGGTCAGAAGAAGCAAACGCGTTGGGGTTTGGCGTTGGGGTTTGGCGTTGGGGTTTGGCGTTGGGTTTGGCTTTGGGGTTTGGCGTTGGGGCAGAAGAAGCAAACGCGTTGGGGTTTGGCGTTGGGGTTTGGCGTTGGGGTTTGGCGTTGGGGTCAGAAGACGCAAACTCGGAGTTTGGTGGTGGAGTTTGGCGGTGGAGTTTGGCGGTGGAGTTTGGCGTTGGGGTTTGGCGTTGGGGTCAGAAGAAGCAAACGCGTTGGGGTTTGGCATTGGGGTTTGGCGTTGGGGTCAGAAGACGCAAACGCGTTGGGGTTTGGCGTTGGGTTTTGGCGTTGGGGTTTATCGTTGGGTTTTGGCGTTGGGGTCAGAAGAAGCAAACGCGTTGGGGTTTGGCGTTGGGGTTTGGCGTTGGGGTTTGGCGTTGGGGTTTGGCGTTGGGGTTTGGCGTTGGGGTTTGGCGTTGGAGTCAGAAGAATCAAACGTGTTGTGGTTTGGCTTAGGTTTTTGGCATTGGTGTTTGGCGTTGTATTTTGGCGTTGAGATTTGGCGTTGGGTTCAGAAGACGCAAACACTTTGGGGTTTTGCGTTGTGATTTGGCGTTGGGGTCAGAAGAAGCAAAGGCGTTAAGGTTTGGCGTTTGAGTTTGGCGTTGGGATTTGGCATTGGGATCAGAAGATGCAAACGCGTTGGGGTTTGGCGTTGGGGTTAGAAGACACAAACGCGTTGGGGTTTGGCCTTGGGGTTTGGCGTTGGGGTCAGAAAAAGCAAACGTGTTAGGGTTTGGCGCTGGGGTTTGGCGTTGGGGTCAGAAGACGGAAACGCATTGGGGTTTGGCGTTGGAGTTTGGCGTTGGGGTCAGAAGACGCAAACGCGTTGGGGTTTGGCGTTGGGTTTTGGCGTTGGGGTTTATCGTTGGGTTTTGGCGTTGGGGTCAGAAGACGGAAACGGGTTGGGTTTGGCGTTGGGGTCAGGAGACGCAAACGCGTTGGGGTTTGGCGTTGGCATATGGCCTTGGGGTCAGAAGACGCGAACACATTGGGGTTTGGCGCTGGAGTTTCGCGTTGGGGTCAGAAGACGCAAACGCGTTGAGTTTAGGCATTAGGGTTTCGCGTTGGGGTCAGAAGAGGCAAACGCGTTGGGGTTTGGCGTTGGGGTTTGGCGTTGGGGTTTGGCGTTGGGGTTAGGCGTTGGGGTTTGGCGTTGGGTTTTGGCGTTGTGGTCAGAAGATGCAAACGCGTAGGGGTTTGGCCTTGGGGTTTGGCGTTGGGGTCAGAAGAAGCAAACGTGTTGGGATTTGGCGTTGGGGTCAGAAGAGGGAAACGCGTTGGGGTTTGGCATTGGGGTTTGGCGCTGGGGTTTGGCGTTGGGGTCAGAAGAAGCAATCGCGTTGGGGTTTGGCGTTGGGGTTTGGCGTTGGGGTTTGGCGCTAGGGTTTGGCGTTGTGGTCAGAAGACGCAAACGCATTGTGGTTTGGCGTTGGGGTTTGGCGCTGGGGTCAGAAGACGCAAACGGGTTGGGTTTGGCGTTGAGGTCAGAAGAACTCATCTGTCCAGCTTGTCCACGTGTTAGACCTTGGTTCCAAGTGAACCGCCCTGGATAAATCTCGCCCGATGTTTTGCAAAATTACGTTCTAATTCCTTGGCATGAGGTCTGTCAGGAAGACTTGCTGATCTGGAATTTGGAGACTGCTGAAAGACAGAGTTGCGGGTGGCTCCTGTCTGCCCAGTTATGTGTTTTCTCCATAATATATTTGTGCACGCAGCTAACATGTCTGTGTTGGAAATGAGGCTCCAAATGTTTCCGTTTAGCCAAGGAATAAGCTGATGGTTCTACTTTTTTTTCCTCTAGTTACCATTTTTATCTAAAACAGAGCGAAAATCGGGACTACTTGTCTTTTAAGGAAGCTGTACTTTAGGGAGCAGTGAGCACTGCAGGGATGCATTTTATGTCAGAATCATTTGAAATAACACAGCTGGACCAAGTTCACTCTTTAAAATAGCCGGTAAAGCTGGTGTTGATGCACAAAGAAGCCAAATGTGCTTTTGCTGATGGACTTCCTACTCACTAGGTCAGCCACTGCAATCAGCTGTCGAGACAAGATCACGTTGATGTTGGAGTAGCTGTGGCTGCATCAGGTTTTTTTTGTAGGTATAGAAACATCATCTCTAACCCTCTGCCAGGGAGGAAAGTGGCACTGGAGGCTGGGCCTTAAAAACTGGGCTCTCTGTGAGCAGTTCTGGGTAAGAAAGAAACAGGTGGAGTCTCGTGTTTCTTGTCTCTCTAGGCGATGGATCTGATAGCGACCAACGGGACACCAGAGCCGCAGAACCGCGAGCAACTGTCTGCTGAGTTTCGGGCCTTTTGGAGCTGCTGCCTGGAGGTGGACGTGGGCAGGCGAGGGTCTGCCAAGGACCTTCTGCAGGTAAAGGGCGAAGCGGCTGCAGGTGAAAGAGCTGCGCTGTGTCATGGTTTTGTCATCAGCTGAACTCAAAGGCATCAGATGGAGCCCTCTCGCGTTAGTCTCCAGTCTCGGTGCTTTTCAGGTGAAAAATCAGTGGAATCATACAGTGGTTTGGGCTGGAAGGGCCCATTAGAGGCCATCTAGTCCAGCCCCCCTGCAGTGAGCAGGGACATCTTTAGCTGCATCAGGTTGCTCAGAGCCGCATCCAGCCTGACCTTGGATGTCTCCAGGGATGGGGCTTCTGCCACCTCTCTGGGCAGCCTGTGCCAGTGTTTCACCACCCTCAGTGTAATAAATTTCTTCCTCATATCTAGTCCGAATCTGGCCTCTTTAGTTTAAAACCGTTAGCCCCTGTCCTATTGCGACAGGCCCTGCTAAAAAGTCTGTCCCCATCTTTCTTATAGGCCCCCTTTCAGCACTGGAAGGGCGCTAGAAGGTCTCCCCGGAGCCTTCTCTTCTCCAGGCTGAACAACCACAACTCGCTCAGCTTGTGCTCACAGGGGAGGTGTTCCATCCCTCCGGTCATTTTTGTGGCCCTATTTTGTGTTCTGGTAGGACGTTCCGTTTTACAGGGTGGCGAAATAACTGCAGTGGAACGATAGCAGGTGCAGAGGCCTGAGATGGCGTCGGGGACTGGTGTATGCCGAGAGATGAGCAGGGAGGAACGCAGTGAAGTCAGTCCCAGCCAAGCGGTCAGAGGTTTGGCAGTGGGAAGGAAGGGGCTGCGGGTGCTCCCTGTGAGCATCAGAGGGGCCCCGGCCCCGGCTTGTCCCTCCTGCCCCACTCTTAAAGGTTTCTGCTGCTGAGCCCCACTTTTAGAGGTTTCTGCCAGCGAAACGGGGACGGCTGAGCAGGACTTGTCACAGCTCCTTCTGTTGCCTGGCATAGTCGAGTAGATGAAAACTGCCGCAGGTTTGGTGCCAGGTTTTGTGGCAGGCAGGGAGTGGCACCATGTGCCCCTTGGCTGTCCCTGCTGTGAAGGTGCCAGATAGCGCAGGAGGGGCAGGGCATGGGGTGGTAGACACTGCTGTCCCTGCAACCCAGAGCTGAGTGCATCAGCGCTCTGACACTTGTCTCCCTGCTCTTCTCTCGACCTCAGAGGCCTTCAGAAGAACACATGGGCCTAAATATTGCTGGGATAAACATTTCCTAGAGGTACCGGAGTTCCTTGAGGAATGGCTTGTGCCCCTCATCTTTTCTGACCACTAGAAGAGCCCGTGTCTGTAGAAAACAGGAATCTAAGTGAGCATTTTGAGGTTCCTGAGAGGAACAAGGCCCTGGGACAGCAAGCAGCATTCCCAGAGCACTGGCAGGGCAAAATTGCCAGCAAGCTGAAGACACCTTGAGAAATGGATTAATCGAATGATGGGCCATGGTGGCCTGTGATAGCAAGGGACTGGACTTGCAGATGCAGGTGCAGGCGGTCCCCTCAGTCCCATTTCTGCATATGCCTGGTAACCAGCAGGATACTGCTTGAGCCCGTGAGTAACTGAGTTTGGAAAGTAATGGTTCATTTCTTTTTTTTTTTTTTCCTGTGGGCAGCATCCATTTTTAAAGAAAGCCCAGCCTCTGTCCAGCCTGACGCCTGTGTTCGTTGCAGCAAAGGAAGCGATTCGGAACAGCAGCTGCTAGCACTTCAGGGGGGCTTTCTCCCATGCCAGCTCAGCGCAGGAGTGAGAACCAAAACTCTAACTTAACCCCTAACCCTAACCCAACCCAGTCCCTTGAGTAAAAATGTATGGTTTGTCTTCTTCCTGCTTTCTGGCTCCTTCCTTCATTTTTAAGATGAATGACGGCTTAAGACAGAGAGGTAATGACCGAAAATGCTTTGCTGCCTCATCCGTTTCCAAGGTAAAGCAAACTGAGTTGGAAGATTCTCTTCCTTCTCACCCTGTGAATAAGCTGTACATTCACTTTTAAATTGTCACTTGTTTCTTAGAGACGGAAAGTCCCTTTGACGGTTGGTTAATTTTTGGTACGGTTTGGAATTGGAGAAGGGTCTCCTGCATTCCTAAGCTGCCGACTGCACTGCCTTTTCAGTACATACTCGCTGGTATGTGCCCAGTCGTGGTCCTTCTAGAGGAGGAAGAAAGTGAAACTGCATTTCCAACCAACAGGGAATGAGGGGTGGGACAGGCAAGAGCTCCTGTGGAGAGACAGGCTTTCAGCTGTGACCATACAGTGTTTCGTTCTTGACAGTGTGGTTTGTGTCACTAACTGCAATCTTTTTGCCTGGGTGAGAGTCTCCCTGAGCTGAAAGAGCAGAAAGATCAGTCCGTGTGCTCAGAAAGGGCTCGTCTGATGCAAAGCTGCCAGAGGAACGTGAAGTGAGAGCGGGCCCAGCCTTGCTTGGTGCTGAGCCCCAGCGGAGCCCTCGCAGAGCCCAGAGCAGCCTCAGCATCTGCAGAGCCAGGCGGGAAGAAGGCGCTCGGGGAGGCAAGCAGCAGCAGACCGGCCCTGAATGGGTGAGCTTGGCCTGGGGAGGGAGTCGCTGCCTCCCTTTGGTGCATAAGCTCCAAGAGCCCAGGGCCTGTCACCTGAAGTCCCTGCTTGCGCTGAGGGCTCCCGGGTACTTGGGGCTGGTGTGACACCATTGCAAACGTCAGGCAATAGTGGCAGGTTGTGTTTGGAAAGTCAGGCCCTTTTGCTGCTGCCCGTTGCGTGTGTCATTGGTCCAGCCCAGCCGTAGGCTCAGGGATCGGCTACAGGCACTGCTGCTGCTGCCACGGAGGTCGGGGAGAATGGGGTTGTTGGCCTCCACGGCAGCACAGCCGGTTGCTTAAGAAGCGGGTGCTGATAATGCCGTGGGTAGGGGGGCTGGGGGTTCCCTCGTCTGAGCGGGTGGAAGGGAGCTGCCCGCTGTCCTTCTTCTGAAAAAAACAGGACCAGGCTTTGAGAAAGGAACTCTTGCTGACAGACCACTTGGTCCATCAGACAGAACAATAGGCCCTGGATCTTGGGAAAACTCAAGGTTTGCAATTCCTATGAGAATTTTGTGAAAAACAAGGCCGAAAACCAAAGCCAAACACCAGGGCCAGACCTGGGAAAGCAAAGGAAGGAAAAACTCCATCACTAACGAGAGAAAAAGAAGGATAAACCACTGCCTTTGCTTGCCGTACATGAGCTGCGCGGGGAGGCCCCGGCTGCAGCCGCCGCCTCTGGAGCCCGCGCGGTCCCGGAGCTGCCCGCGCAGCTTGCCGACCGCGGCTGAGACCGAGTTGGCTCTTCTGCCCCCAAACAGGCGCGTACTGCCTATAGCGGTGATCTTCCCCGATGTATGTGTTTTGGGAAGGACCTGGTGGCAAACGGCTGTGGAGAGCAGGGTGGCAGTGAACTTCCCAAAGAGGCCGTGATGCCACGCTTGTTTTTTTCCTGCTGGCTGTGAGCAGGCAGCGCTCGGAGGCAGGCGCCGCTGCCTGCCACGGGGCCTGCACGCCCTCGTCCCGCAGGCAGAGTGTTCAGCAGGGGTTTGTCAGGGCTGTCTGATCCCAGCTTCCGCCGCCGCTCCTGCTTGGAAAGCCCTCATGTGGCTGACACCCCCACCTCCACCCCCCCTTGAGAGGCCACCGTGCCCCACGCCCAGAAACGGCGGCTCTGTGACATCAGCCCCGGGGCCAAGGGCATCAGAGGCAGCGAGACTGCTGCGGGCAGTACGTCGGCGGCTGCGCTGGAGGCAACCAGACCTCCTTCTTGCAGCTGACGCTGACACGTGCCGCTGGCAGCAATGAAAGTGCTCGCCCTCCTCGTCCTGCTGGCTGTGTGCTGGCCCGCGCACGGCATGTGGGACAGCTGTGGGTAAGTGGGCCGAGGCTCTGGGAGGGAGCTCGGGCAGCCCTTGACGGGCTTCACTGGAGGGGGCCCGCGTGTCCCCTGTGGCCACCCCACAGCTTCCCAAACCCCTTGTGGGAGCCACAGCTTCTTGCCAGCACCCAGGCTGCTGGCACAACCCATCTACGGGGCTAAAGCGGACAGAGGGCTGGAGGCACAGCCACGGGGTTCCCTGGCCCTGCTGTCCATGCAGCCCCTCGGGGGGAGGGAAGACGGCTGACCTTCAGCCTCAACAGCAGCGCAGCCATCCAGCAGCACACTCACGAGTTTCTTCTTACAGCGGGACCTGCGGGCTCCGGCCCATGGCGGATCCCTCCAGCACGTTGCGCGTCGTGGGTGGCACGGATGCCCAGCCAGGGGCCTGGCCCTGGATCGTCAGCATCCAGAGCCCCTGGGGCCACGTGTGCGGAGGGTCCCTCTTCGGCCCGCAGTGGGTCCTCACAGCAGCCCACTGCTTCAACGCAGCCAGGTAAGGAGGGCCAGGGAAGGGGGCTGTCCCCACAGCACCAGCAGGCGCCCTGTCCGCAGCCTCACGAGCTCCTGCCATCCCGCTGCCTTGCAGTACGCCCGGTGCCGGGGCACTGGCGAGCCCAGCTGAGAGACTGCTCCGCAGAGGGCTGGGCTCGTGCCACCGCTTCCTAGCAGCCTCCAGCTCCACGTTCCTGGTGCCCAAGGCATGCTAGGGCAGTGGCACCCTCCGCAGCGCTGCTTTCCTCCCTGCCTTGGGAAGCAGAAGGCAGGGAACCGCGGGGCTGCTGCAGCACGTGGCTCCGCTCCCTCTGAGCCCTCTCTGCATCTGCCTTCCAGGCGCCTCAGCATGTGGCGCGTGGTGATCGGGGCCACCCACTTGGCTCAGCCGGGCCCTGAGACCCAAGTGCGCAGTATTAATCGGCTGATACGTCACGAACACTACGATTACATCACGGAGAGGAACGACATCGCCTTGCTAGAACTGGACCAGCCTGTCCAGTGCGGCTACTACGTACAGCTGGCCTGCGTGCCCGACGGCTCGGTGAGAGTGTCAGAGCTGACAAACTGCTACGTCAGCGGTTGGGGTGCCACCACGGCAAGATGTGAGTTCCCAAAGAGTACTCGTGTGCCAAGGGCAAGCTCGGCACACTGGGGAGGCGGGCTGGGCTTCCTGGCAGCGGCGGCGGCGAAAGCCAGAGTTGGGCTGCGGGGACGTACGGCCACGGAGAGATGGGCCCGAGCCATTAGCCAAAGCGAGACGGAAGGGCAAGCCCAGCACGAGGCGTCTGCAGGGGCAAAGGCGAGCCCTAGGGAAGGGCTTTGCCCGCACAGGGGAGGAGAAGTGGGAACAGAAGGGCTGCTCCTGAGAACTCCTTTCTGTGCTTCACAGCTGCAGGATCGACTGCTGTCCTGCAGGAGGCCCAGGTCCTCCTCATCGATGTCAATCTCTGCAACAGCAGCCTCTGGTACAGAGGGGCCATCCAACCCCACAACCTGTGTGCCGGCTATCCGCAGGGCGGCATCGACACCTGCCGGGTAGGAGCGTGCTCCGCGCCAGCCCCCAGCAGCACAGGCAGCCCTGTCGCCAGCGCCCAAACGTCCCCCGGCACGCGCTGCACCTGGCGAGTCACCCTCCTGCCACTAGGTCCTCACCGCTGTCGAGGCTTGCCTCCCCTTCCCTGTCTGCAGGCCCTTGCCCAGCACTCCTCTTGTCCCAGAGCCCCGGCACTCTGCCCAGAAAGGCCACCCAGTGCTCTTGCCCCAGCCCAGAGGTCCCGATCCCAGTCCTGGAACGTCCCCCTTCCACACCTCCAGAATCAGCGGGCAGAGAGGAGAGAGCGCCCTGCCTTGCAGGCCCACCACCCCCTCCCAGACAAGGTCCTGCAGGCTCCAGCACCTGAGCAGAGCCTTTCTGGGCAGTGGGTACAGCTCTGGCAGGTGCCGGGAGAGAGAAGGGGCCAGCCACAGTGCTGACAGGGGCCACCCAACACCACCAGAACCCTCTGACTCTCCTCCGCTCCGCTGCAGGGTGACAGCGGTGGTCCTCTGGTCTGTCAAGACAAACACGCCGACTACTTCTGGCTCGTGGGGGTGACCAGCTGGGGGAGAGGCTGCGCGAGAGCCAGGCGGCCCGGTATCTACACCTCCACGCAGTACTTTTACGACTGGATCCAGGTCCAGATGGGACCGCAGCCAGAAGTACGGGCTGCTCCAACGGCGCGGGCATGGAGTCACTTTCTCACCGCCTCCACCCCTGTGCAGAGGCCAAGGCCGATCCCAACACAGTCAGGCACGTTTAGCTCCTGCCCATTCCCACTCCAGAAGCTGGTGGAGTTCTTTACTCGGGTGCAGGAGCTCCTGCAGGCGCTAAGGGGGAAAAAGGCTTGAGCAGCAAGAGGAAGAGGATCCAGTGCAGGCTGCAGAGTAGCACCACCGTTTCCTCCTGGGGCGATGCCCGCTGAGATCCAGAGGCAGCCTCAGTGCCAGTGGCCTGCCCTGTCCTGCCCACGCTCCTCTCAGGGCACACACAACTGCTGCTGTTGACTTAGTTCTTGAAATAAAGTTGACGATTTTCACAGCTAACCCTGCTTCAGTCCAGTCTCCTGTGCAAGGCAAGGACTTCCACGCCCAGCACCTGCAGAACGAGACTGCAGGCAGACAAGTCGGTCACACGGGCAAGGAGTCACTCCAAAAGCTGAAACCATGCCCGGTCTGAGACGAGGGTGCTCAGAGCCACCGTGGGGTGGAGAAGACTGGCTAGATGGAGGCTAGCAAGAGGAGAGGAGGAAATGATGTGACACGCAGCCAGCGTTGGTGGTATGCCTTAAGGGACGCAATCCGAAGGTTAGGGCCTGCCGTGAGCCTTCGCTTACTGAACACATTGTGGGAGATGCCTGAGCATGGCAAGAGCTATTGCTGCCTGTAGCAAAGCGAGTGCGAAGCTGACGGGAGTTAGAGTGCCATGAGGAAGAGCCGGATTTCACAGGTAGTTAAGGGGGATTGGTGTGGGAGGTGGCCACACTTGACAGATAACTGAAGGAAGAGCTGGGGTGGTTTTGGGGAGAGCAGTCTGGCAGGGACAGCAATACCCAGGAAAAAACTGCATCAGTAATGCTGTGGAAGTCCAAGGTGACCCAGCTAACAGCGCCTGAAACACCAAACCTGTGGACAGCTGTGACAAACCTGGGAGCAACGGGGGAAAAATACCTGTGGGGAGGTCCCTTGCTTGGAAGGAGACAGGGGCGGAGAAAGGGGGGCATCAAGGAATTTGAGGGGCATGTATAGGCATGGAAAAAGGAGGGCAGGGGGGATCAAGGAGCCAGTCACACAGAGGTAAACTGCTGGTCGGTTGGCTTGTTTGACTGAGCCCTGCAGGTTATCACTGCAGTGCATCCTACCTCCTCTGGGAGAGCGATTCCCACTCCTTTTGTGTGCGGCCCCGCTCTGCATCCGGGGCGCGGGTGGGTCCAGAGGCCTGGCTGCCGGCAAGGGCAGAAGGGAACACAGGCCACAGGGACCCAGCGGTGGGAAAGAGCGTGTGTCTCGGGCCAGCTACTGGTGGGAGCGCTGTGTGTGTGTGCAATTCACTAGGGCACCTGAAGCTGGACTAGCTCACGAGCAGAGGAGAGAGACCCTTGCAGTCGTGCGGATGGCCTGTGGTTGCAGCCCACCCGCTTTGTTGAGCTGCCCGGTGGTGCCGATCCTGGGGAAGGCTCAAGAAACAGGGCGGCTGCCTGTACCTGCAGGCGGGCAGTGGAGTGTGCACAGCGGGAGCCAGCGGTGGTTTGTGCGGCTGTTGAACGGGTTTGGGCTTTCAATGTGCCCAGCCCGGTACGCCTGGTTCCCTTCTCCTTGCAGGTTGTATTCAGAGCTTTAATGCTATTTTTTTAAAAAAGCAAAAGCAAAAGCAAGCAGCAAACAAAAAACCAGCTGGGCAATTCGACCCCGCAACGGGTTGTCTCCCCCGGCCCTGCCCACCCTGCCAGGCGACATTCACCACCACCAGCAGGGTGCAGGAGCGGGCCCGGGGCAGGGCTTTCACAGGCCGCCCCTATTTTGAGGCTCCTGGCCGTGCAGTTCCTGGGCAGTGCTCAAGCAATGGCAGCAGTTGCCCACAGCCGGTATTTTTGGTCTTACTGCCTTTCTCTCAGGCTCTGGCTCCCAGGTTTCCAGCTGTTCCCTTTCTGCCCTGCAGCCTGTTGCGCTGCTTCTCTTCCTCTTCCTCTTCCTCTTCCTCACTCTGGCTCCTCGTCCCCATCTTTTTTAGCCTCCTGCCTGCCTGCCCCAGCCCCTCGTGCTCCCCCTGCTCCCCCACCCCGGAAGCCATGGCTGCTCGGTCCCTCTCTGCTGCCCTGCCCCACACTCCCCCCTCCCGCTGGCCCTCAGGCTCTGGGGGCTGTTTGCCGCCCTGCTCTGGGCCTGTGCCCCGGGGAGGGGCCATGGGGCCCGCGGGGGCGGGGCCGGGCCGGGGGAAGTGTCCCTGCAGGGGCAGGCAGCAGGAAGAAGCCCCGGGGCATGCTGGGAGCTGTAGTCCTGGGGCAGGGGCTGCTGGGCGGCCATGTTGGTGCTGGGAGGTGCAGGCTCTGCTCCAGCCGTGGCCCGGCTGAGGTGAGGGCTGGGGCTGCCCCTCAGGTGAGTGAGGCCCTTGGGCGGGCGAGGGAGTGTCTCCTGCCTGCTGACTGCCTGGGGGTGGTGGGTGGGAGCTCCAAGCCGGAGCCGGGCCGGCTGGGGCATCCCCGGGAGTGACCTGAGAGCTGGGCAGGGGAAGGAGAAGGAGACAGACCCCCCAGCACAGGCACTGGGCACCCCGACTCCCAGAGCCCCCCTGAGCCACCTCAGCCCCGCTTACCCCCTGCAGCTGCCCCGTCCCCAGCCCCTCCCCTGAGGCCAGTCCTGCAGCCCCAGGCTGCCCCACGGCCTGTCCTGGCAGCGGCGAGCGGGGCCTCGGGCAGGCCCAGGGCTCTGTTAACCCAGGGGCCTTCAGCAGCAGTGCGGGAAAGGAGCGGGGTCTGCAGGAGCGGCTGCAGCAGGAGGGGCTCCGGCCTGGGGCCGGCTGAGACAGTCAGGGTTCTTTCCCTCTGCCAGAGGCCGTGCCAGGGGCTCGGTTGTCTGTTCCTGCCCTGGGGATGTCGTCAGCTGCATCCAGCTCAGGCTGGAGCTGAAGAGATGGGCAAAAGGAAAAGCGGCTGGAGAAGGACACGAAGGGGATCCGGCTGCGAGCTGCCCCCAGCTGCAGACAAGAGACAGCCGGCCTCTCCGCGTGAGGAAGGGTCCCTGTGAGTAGTCCTCAGCAGAGCTGGTCAGCAACATGCACCGCGGGGTCTGTGTGCGTAACCAAAGCACGGTACAGCCGTGTAGTGTGTGTGTGTGTGTGTGCGCACGTGAGGCTGTGTATGTAGGAAGCCTCATATTGTAAGAGCTGAGAGAGGCAGAGACAGAAGTGTCTGAACAGTAAGATCCTCCCAGCAGCACCAAGAGCGGGAACTGCAGTGAGTCCTGGGCCCTTGGGGCCGTGTCACCCCTCTTCTGCATCCGGGTCCCTCCCTGTGCCTGTGCCCTCCCTCCTTCCATCACTGGCGTCACTCATTTGCTTCCCTGTACCTTTCTTCTTCTGTCTGTTCTCGTACCCTGCTCCCTGTTCGTCCCTCTCTGGTTTCCAAGCCCCTCTCTTGTTCTGCTGTTCTACCTGCCCCTTTGGTTTTTCTTGCTCTCCCTCTGTCCTGCTCCCTGCCCCTCTTTGTTCCTTCCTCTGTCTCTGTCCTGCAGCACATGGCTGCTTTTTCATTCACTGCCTCTTTGTCCCGATCTGCATCCCTCCTTGTTTTTCACAATCTCTCTGGCTTCTTGCCTGACCTGCTTTTCCTTTCTCTGCCTGTACGTCCCACTCCCTGCCCCTGTCCTCCTCTCTCTGCTTCATAGAATCCTAGAATGTATTGGGTTGGAAGGGACCTCTAAAGGCCGTCTAGTCCAAGCCCCCTACAACAAGCAGGGACATCTCTAACGAGGTCGGGTTGCTTAGAGCCCCGTCAGGCCTGACCTTGAATGTTTGCAGGGATGGGGCTTCCGGTACCTCTCTGGGCAACCTGTTCCAGTGACCCACCACCCTCATATTAAAGAACTTTTTCCTCATGTCCAACCTAAATCTACCCTTTTGTAGCTCAAAACCATTACCTCTCATCCTATCGCTACAAACCCTCGCAAATTGTTCTTCCCCTGCCTTCTTAGAGTGTGGGAGCGTAGCTCGCTGAAAACAGGCATGGAATGCTAGAGGGCCTGCACAGGGAAAACTCTGTTGAACAGTTTAGCTAAACTAATATAGTAGGCCTCAAGGACGCTTCGACCTTGAGGGTCAGAATAGAAGAATTAGAAGCTAACATCCGTATGAGGCGGAACGCATCAGTATTAATAGTAAAGTGATAGGTAGAAGTAGATGACTGATGTATGTATAGCACAACTAGAGTTTATGAAAAACTGCAAGTCATGATGACTTTGGAAAATTATGCTATATAAGAAAGTGCATCTGCACAATAAAATGAGTTTCCTGATATAACTCATATTGAGTCTTTTGTGGATTCTCCAACTCCCGTCTCCGCAAGTGGCGCCCGAACAGGGACCCGAAGAATGAGCAGGACTCACGTTTGGGGAAATTAAGGAAAAAGCTCACCTCTGCAGCAGAGTTGGAGCTCGGCGGAGAAAAGGAAAAAAGAAAACAGGCGGCCCGTCACGGAAAGCTGGAGAAAACAG
This sequence comes from Leptosomus discolor, assembly GCF_034619465.1. Classification (NCBI taxonomy): domain Eukaryota; kingdom Metazoa; phylum Chordata; class Aves; order Leptosomiformes; family Leptosomidae; genus Leptosomus; species Leptosomus discolor. The sequence goes on from NC_141416.1 coordinate 3,343,019, forward strand.
GCGGCCCATCAGGGAAAGCTGGGAGAAAAAAAAAAAAAAAAAAAAAAAAAGAAACTTGACACTGCGGTAAGATAATGGAAAAAGAAGTAACTTTATCACTATTGGAAAGCTTTCTGGGAAAGCTGGGTGTAAATATTGGAAAAAAGACTTTAATATCTCTTTATACTTTGGGATATGTAAAAGGACATTTCTCGGACTCAAGCACATTGTTTGATGTGTCCGAGTGGCGTAGATGTGGGGACTCGTTATGGGATGCGGTTATTGATAAGGACCGAACGGCAGAAAGGCTGGGGGCGCCGTGGCGGGAAGTAACTAACTGTTTGAAAAAGTATAAAATGGAACTATTGGTGGCGGCTGCTGCCGTGAGACGACTTAATGCAGTCGAGAGTTCGTCGGTATTTACGAAACCCCAGATGTCTCCTGGGTCTGAGGTCTTCCCGCTTGCGCCGCCATTTCCACCCCCCCCCCCCACCCCCCCCCCCCCCCCGATGGGCAGTACCCTGCAGGGGGGTCGAGCACACTGCCGGAGGAAAAGTGGTGACTCACATGGCTACCAGGCAGGAGGAGAGAAAAGGAAGGTGCGCGCCTCGTCGTGAAACGACTACGGAATCTCACCCCGATCAGACACAGAGCGTGAGTTCGGGGGCTAGTGGGGCCTCCGCGGGGACTGCACCCTCGGAGGAGGAGGTGCGCCATAACGGCGCCGACCCGATCGCAGTAACAAAGGACTCGGCGGAGAACGCAGAAAAACTACAAGAGGGCGTGGGCAAAGGAAAGGGACAAGTACGTGAACCGGTAGAATCCCGCCTTTATCCCGACGTCACAACGACCCGCCTAGAATCCCGCCTTTATCCCCGATGTCACAACGACCCGCCTACAGGAAGACTCTCTTTCTCCAGGGATCATGTCAAAACAAAAGCAGAAAGAGGAACTGTTTGATGAAGTCCTACAGCAACTCATAAACAAACTATCGGAACTCAATACCGCAGCGGACAGCAACAAGAAGAATCCAGAAAACGCTGCGACTCATAATCCTTTTGCTGTACCGTCATCACTATCAGTGCCTTTGTCGCAAATGCCTGTGCCAACTACTTCATTGTCAAATACACTATTAAATGAACAAGAAGCAGGACGAAGATGGAAAGGAGTTATTCGTGATGCCCTAATTGAAGGAAATTTTCTTCCTTCTGCCTTTCCTATCGTTACAGATCAGGCAGGAGGTAGAAAATGGGAACCATTTGACTGGAAAATCCTTGAAAAAGCGCGTTTAGCAGAATCACAATATGGGCTTCAATCTAATTATACTCAGCAATTATTACAATCTATTTTTACAGCAGGTGTTTTGTTACCACTTGATTCACAACAGATTGCTAACATTCTTTTGTCCCCTTCTCAGCAGCTTATGTTCTCCAAGGCCTGGCAACAACTCTGTGACCAGGAGGCTGCATGACCAAGGCAGCAAGGGGATCCATTGTATGGGGTACAAGCACAAATGCTAACAGGCCAAGGTCCTTTTGAGAGCGTGGTTTTACAACAAGGTTTTATAGGAGAGGTATTACAATTGTCACAGCGGTTAGCTTACCAAGCAATAATTTCAATCAGGGAACCAGGAAAGGTATATTCCTTTGCCACTATTAAGCAGGGTCCACAAGAAAGTTTTCCTTCTTTTATTGATTGTTTATATCAGGTTATTAGAAGTCATCCAGATTTGGATGAGGGAATAAAGGAAAAGGGTTTTAAAATGCTTGCCTTTGAGAATGCTAATGATACAACAAAAAGAGCTTTAAGTACCCTACCCAGAGATGCACAAGTAGCTGATATGCTTAAAGTTATAGAACGCATCAATGGTATCGCGTTCTTACTTGCTGCTGTTGTATACAGTGCTGTTCAACTCCTCATAGATAGAAAGGAGAGAGGCAAGCAAAAGAGATGTTTCAATTACGGGACAATGGGTCACTTTATGAGCCAATGTAAACTCATTTCAGTCCCTCTGTAAATCAAACCTCCGCAGTTACACGGCGTACCAAATTCTAATCGCGCTGTAAGAGCCAAGCAGTCCATGCCAAATAAAAACTGAGATCTCAAACACCCTAGCAGCCTTCTTCCACTGGATTCCCAGAGGAGCTTTTCCCACCACTGGAGTTCCAGAGGACAAGAGCTACCTCCCTACCACTGGACCTTCGGAGGAAGACCAGACTCTTTTACCTGATTGCTGCTTCCACAGAACTACATCCATCACTTCAGGAGGACTGCAGCCAGCATCTTATCGGACTGCTACTGCCACCCTAACAGGGTGTCAGGTTGTATTCCTGACTCTGTCAGTGTAAACCAGTGGGTTGTTTGTTTTTTCCCTGCCTTGTGTTATATATATATATATATTAGTAAAGAACTGTTATTCCTATTCCCCATATCTTTGCCTGAAGGCCCGTTAATTTCAAAATTATAATAATTTGGAGGGAAGGGGGTTGCACTTTCCAATTCAAGGGAGGCTACTGCCTTCCTCCACAGACACCTGTCTTTCAAACCAAGACAGATTTTGGCGCCCAACGTGGGGCCCGAGGGCATCGAGAGAAAAAGGAATAACAGTTCTTGTGCGTTGGATATAGATTCCTCGTTAGGTGGCATCATGTGAGCTAGCTTATCCTGGTTCGTGTAGCATGTGGTGGTGGCTGTATTTCTCCCATTTGCAGGCCCTTGTCTAAACATGGGTCCTATAACTAAGGCTACTGTGACTGTTATCCAGTTTGTTTTATGGATTAATAAGGTGAGGAATTCATGGCTTATTAACATCCTCTGGAAGGCGGGCACATGGATTCAGAGCTATCACACACTGACTATATGTTTTTGGGGTTACTGCTGCCTTCGGAGGTGTGGCGACCTGGCTCAGGAACGGCACGGCGGCCTTCCCCGGGCCGCTTGGGCCATCAGCTCACTCACACCAACGTGGTGGACGGTAAATGGCGTTTATTGCTGGGTGACATGGCGTTATATAGCTTAGGTTTATGACCTCATTTACGTCTGCTTACATCATAAACTAGGCACTATTGGCTGTCAGGAGGGGGGGCCCCTATGTTTCCGTACAGCACGATACCTTCCGGCCGCCAGATCCTAACTATCTACATTTCCCCCCTCCCTATGGATAATTAAATTTGTTAAATATAACAACCATTAAAGAATAAAAACCATCTTAAGATATATATCAATAACTTGGATAGAAAATATAAGGCAATCTAGAAAAGAAGTAATTGGGGGATAATCGGGGGTAACGGGGTGTAATTGGGAATAGCAAAAGAAAACATTCTTAAAGGAGTTGTTGGCGTTCTATCAACATGATGTTAACATTCTCTAGCCGGCTCTTAACGAACGACGTTGCTTACGGGGTTTGGCGTAACGGGGTTTGGCGTTGGGGTCAGAAGAATCAAACGCGTTGGGGTTTGGTGTTGGGGTCAGAAGAAGCAAATGTGTTGGGGTTTGGCGTTGGGGTTTGGCGTTGGTGTCAGAAGAAGCAAACGCGTTGGGGTTTGGCGTTGGGGTTTGGCGTTGGGGTCAGAAGAAGCAAACGCGTTGGGGTTTGGCGTTGGGGTTTGGCGTTGGGGTCAGAAGAAGCAAACGTGTTGGGGTTTGGCAATGGGGTTTGGCGTTGGTGTTTGGTGTTGGGGTTTGGCGTTGGGGTTTGGCGTTGGGGTCAGAAGAAGCAAACGCGTTGGGGTTTGGCGTTGGGGTTTGGCGTTGGGGTCAGAAGAATCAAACGCGTTGGGGTTTGGCGTTGGGGGTTTGGCGTTGGGGTCAGAAGACGCAAACGCGTTGGGGTTTGGCGTTGGGGTTTGGCGTTGGGGTTTGGCGTTGGGGTTTGGCGTTGGGGTTTGGCGTTGGGGTTAGGTGTTGGGGTTTGGCGTTGGGATTTGGCATTGGGATCAGAAGATGCAAACGCGTTGGGGTTTGGCGTTGGGGTTAGAAGACAGAAACGCGTTGGGGTTTGGCCTTGGGGTTTGGCGTTGGGGTCAGAAGACGGAAACGCATTGGGGTTTGGCGTTGGAGTTTGGCGTTGGGGTCAGAAGACGCAAACGCGTTGGGGTTTGGCGTTGGGTTTTGTCGTTGGGGTTTATCGTTGGGTTTTGGCATTGGGGTCAGAAGAAGCAAACGCGTTGGGGTTTGGCGTTGGGGTTTGGCGTTGGGGTTTGGCAATGGGGTTTGGCGTTGGTGTTTGGTGTTGGGGTTTGGCGTTGGGGTTTGGCATTGGGGTCAGAAGACGGAAACGGGTTGGGTTTGGCGTTGGGGTCAGGAGACGCAAACGCGTTGGGGTTTGGCGTTGGCAGATAGCCTTGGGGTCAGAAGACGCAAACACTTTCGGGTTTGGCGCTGGAGTTTCGCGTTGGGGTCAGAAGACGCAAACGCGTTGAGGTTAGGCATTAGGGTTTCGCGTTGGGGTCAGAAGAGGCAAACGCGTTGGTGTTTGGCATTGGGGTTTGGCGTTGGGGTTTGGCGTTGGGGTTTGGCGTTGGGGTTAGGCGTTGGGGTTTGGCGTTGGGGTTTGGCGTTGGGGTCAGAAGACGCAAACTCGTTGGAGTTTTGCGGTGGGGTTTTGCGCTGGGGTTTGGCGTTGGGGTTTGGCGTTGGGGTTTGGCGTTGGGGTTTGGCGTTGGGGTTTGGCAATGGGGTCAGAAGAAGCAAACGCGTTGGGGTTTGGCATTGGGGTTTGGCGTTGGGGTGAAAAGAAAGAGACGTGTTGGGGTTTGGCGTTGGGGACAGAAGACGCAAACGCGGTGGGGTTTGGCGTTGGGATTTGGCGTTGTGGTCAGAAGACGCAAACGCGTTGGGGTTTGGCGTTGGGTTTTGGCATTGGGGTTTATCGTTGGGTTTTGGCGTTGGGGTCAGAAGAAGCAAACGCGTTGGGGTTTGGCGTTGGGGTTTGGCGTTGGCGTTGGGGTTTGGCGTTGGGGTTTGGCGTTGGGGTTTGGCGTTGGGGTTTGGCGTTGGGGTTTGGCAATGGGGTTTGGCGTTGGTGTTTGGTGTTGGGGTTTGGCGTTGGGGTTTGGCGTTGGGGTCAGAAGACGGAAACGGGTTGGGTTTGGCGTTGGGGTCAGGAGACGCAAACGCGTTGGGGTTTGGCGTCGGCATATAGCCTTGGGGTCAGAAGACGCGAACACGTTGGGGTTTGGCGCTGGAGTTTCGCGTTGGGGTCAGAAGACGCAAACGCGTTGAGGTTAGGCATTAGGGTTTCGCGTTGGGGTCAGAAGAGGCAAACGCGTTGGTGTTTGGCATTGGGGTTTGGCGTTGGGGTTTGGCGTTGAGGTTTGGCGTTGGGGTTAGGCGTTGGGGTTAGGCGTTGGGGTTTGGCGTTGGGGTTTGGCAATGGGGTTTGGCGTTGGTGTTTGGTGTTGGGGTTTGGCGTTGGGGTTTGGCGTTGGGGTCAGAAGACGGAAAAGGGTTGGGTTTGGCGTTGGGGTCAGGAGACGCAAACGCGTTGGGGTTTGGCGTTGGCATATAGCCTTGGGGTCAGAAGACGCGAACACGTTGGGGTTTGGCGCTGGAGTTTCGCGTTGGGGTCAGAAGACGCAAACGCGTTGAGGTTAGGCATTAGGGTTTCGCGTTGGGGTCAGAAGAGGCAAACGCGTTGGTGTTTGGCATTGGGGTTTGGCGTTGGGGTTTGGCGTTGAGGTTTGGCGTTGGGGTTAGGCGTTGGGGTTAGGCGTTGGGGTCAGAAGACGCAAACTCGTTGGAGTTTTGCGGTGGGGTTTGGCGTTGGGGTTTGGCTTTGGGGTTTGGTGTTGGGGTTTGGCGTTGGGGTTTGGCGTTGGGGTCAGAAGAAGCAAACGCGTTGGGGTTTGGCATTGGGGTTTGGCGTTGGGGTGAAAAGAAAGAGACGTGTTGGGGTTTGGCGTTGGGGACAGAAGACGCAAACGCGGTGGGGTTTGGCGTTGGGATTTGGCGTTGTGGTCAGAAGACGCAAACGCGTTGGGGTTTGGCGTTGGGTTTTGGCGTTGGGGTTTATCGTTGGGTTTTGGCGTTGGGGTTAGAAGAAGCAAACGCGTTGGGGTTTGGCGTTGGGGTTTGGCGTTGGGGTTTGGCAATGGGGTTTGGCATTGGTGTTTGGTGTTGGGGTTCGGCGTTGGGGTTTGGCGTTGGAGTCAGAAGAAGCAAACACGTTGTGGTTTGGCTTTGGTGTTTGGCATTGGTGTTTGGCGTTGTATTTTGGCGTTGAGATTTGGCGTTGGGTTCAGAAGACGCAAACACTTTGGGGTTTTGCGTTGTGATTTGGTGTTGGGGTCAGAAGAAGCAAACGCGTTAAGGTTTGGCGTTGGAGTTTGGCGTTGGGATTTGGCATTGGGATCAGAAGATGCAAACGCGTTGGGGTTTGGCGTTGGGGTTTGGCGTTGGGGTTTGGCGTTGGGTTTGGCTTTAGAGTTTGGCGTTGGGGCAGAAGAAGCAAACGCGTTGGGGTTTGGCGTTGGGGTTTGGCGTTGGGGTCAGAGGATGTAAACTCGTTGGAGTTTGGCGGTGGAGTTTGGCGGTGGAGTTTGGCGGTGGAGTTTGGCGTTGGGGTTTGGCGTTGGGGTCAGAAGAAGCAAACGTGTTGGGGTTTGGCATTGGGGTTTGGCGTTGGGGTCAGAAGACGCAAACGCGTTGGGGTTTGGCGTTGGGTTTTGGCGTTGGGGTTTATCGTTGGGTTTTGGCGTTGGGGTCAGAAGAAGCAAACGCGTTGGGGTTTGGCGTTGGGGTTTGGCGTTGGGGTTTGGCGTTGGGGTTTGGCGTTGTGGTTTGGCAATGGGGTTTGGCGTTGGTGTTTGGTGTTGGGGTTTGGCGTTGGGGTTTGGCGTTGGGTTCAGAAGACGCAAACACTTTGGGGTTTTGCGTTGTGATTTGGCGTTGGGGTCAGAAGAAGCAAAGGCGTTAAGGTTTGGCGTTGTAGTTTGGCGTTGGGATTTGGCATTGGGATCAGAAGATGCAAACGCGTTGGGGTTTGGCGTTGGGGTTAGAAGACACAAACGCGTTGGGGTTTGGCCTTGGGGTTTGGCGTTGGGGTCAGAAAAAGCAAACGCGTTGGGGTTTGGCGCTGGGGTTTGGCGTTGGGGTCAGAAAAAGCAAACGTGTTGGGGTTTGGCGCTGGGGTTTGGCGTTGGGGTCAGAAGACGGAAACGCATTGGGGTTTGGCGTTGGGGTTTGGCGTTGGGGTCAGAAAAAGCAAACGCGTTGGGGTTTGGCGTTGGGTTTTGGCGTTGGGGTTTATCGTTGGGTTTTGGCGTTGGGGTCAGAACAAGCAAACGCGTTGGGGTTTGGCGTTGGGGTTTGGCGTTGGGGTTCGGCAATGGGGTTTGGCGTTGGTGTTTGGTGTTGGGGTTTGGCGTTGGGGTTTGGCATTGGGGTCAGAAGACGGAAACGGGTTGGGTTTGGCGTTGGGGTCAGGAGACGCGAACACGTTGGGGTGTGGCGCTGGAGTTTCACGTTGGGGTCAGAAGACGCAAACACGTTGAGGTTAGGCATTAGGGTTTCGCGTTGGGGTCAGAAGAGGCAAACGCGTTGGGGTTTGGCGTTGCGGTTTGGCGTTGGGGTTTGGCGTTGGGGTTTGGCGTTGTGGTCAGAAGATGCAAACGCGTAGGGGTTTGGCCTTGGGGTTTGGCGTTGGGGTCAGAAGAAGCAAACGTGTTGGGATTTGGCGTTGGGGTCAGAAGAGGGAAACGCGTTGGGGTTTGGCGTTGGGGTTTGGCGTTGGGGTTTGGCGCTGGGGTTTGGCGATGGGGTCAGAAGAAGCAAACGCGTTGGGGTTTGGCGTTGGGGTTTGGCGGTAGGGTTTGGCGTTGGGGTCAGAAGAAGCAATCGCGTTGGGGTTTGGCGTTGGGGTTTGGCGTTGGGGTTAGGTGTTGGGGTTTGGCGTTGGGGTTTGGCGCTCGGGTCAGAAGACGCAAACTCATTGGAGTTTTGCGGTGGGGTTAGGCGTTGGGGTTAGGCGTTGGGGTTAGGCGTTGGGGTTTGGTGTTGGGGTTTGGCGTTGGGGTTTGGCGTTGGGGTCAGAAGAAGCAAACGCGTTGGGGTTTGGCATTGGGGTTTGGCGTTGGGGTCAAAAGAAAGAGACGTGTTGGGGTCTGGCGTTGGGGACAGAAGACGCAAACGCATTGGGGTTTGGCGTTGGGGTTTGGCGTTGGGGACAGAAGACGCAAACGCATTGGGGTTTGGCGTTGGGGTTTGGCGTTGTGGTCAGAAGACGCAAACGCGTTGGGGTTTGGCGTTGGGTTTTGGCGTTGGGGTTTATCGTTGGGTTTTGGCGTTGGGGTCAGAAGAAGCAAACGCGTTGGGGTTTGGCGTTGGGGTTTGGCGTTGGTGTTTGGTGTTGGGGTTTGGCGTTGGGGTTTGGCGTTGGGGTCAGAAGAAGCAAACGCGTTGGGGTTTGGCGTTGGAGTTTGGCGTTGGGGTCAGAAGAAGCAAACGCGTTGGGTTTTGGCGTTGGGGTTTGGCGTTGGGGTCAGAAGACGCAAACGCGTTGGGGTTTGGCGTTGGGGTTTGGCGTTGGGGTTAGGTGTTGGGGTTTGGCATTGGGATTTGGCATTGGGATCAGAAGATGCAAACGCCTTGGGGTTTGGCGTTGGGGTTAGAAGACACAAACGCGTTGGGGTTTGGCCTTGGGATTTGGCGTTGGGGTCAGAAGACGGAAACGCATTGTGGTTTGGCGTTGGAGTTTGGCGTTGGGGTCAGAAGACGCAAACGCGTTGGGGTTTGGCGTTGGGTTTTGTCGTTGGGGTTTATCGTTGGGTTTTGGCGTTGGGGTCAGAACAAGCAAACGCGTTGGGGTTTGGCGTTGGGGTTTGGCAATGGGGTTTGGCGTTGGTGTTTGGTGTTGGGGTCAGAAGACGGAAACGGGTTGGGTTTGGCGTTGGGGTCAGGAGACGCAAACGCGTTGGGGTTTGGCGTTGGCATATAGCCTTGGGGTCAGAAGACGCGAACACGTTGGGGTTTGGCGCTGGAGTTTCGCGTTGGGGTCAGAAGACGCAAACGCGTTGAGGTTAGGCATCAGGGTTTAACGTTGGGGTCAGAAGAGGCAAACGCGTTGGTGTTTGGCATTGGGGTTTGGCGTTGGGGTTTGGCGTTGGGGTTTGGTGTTGGGGTTAAAAGAAAGAGACGTGTTGGGGTCTGGCGTTGGGGACAGAAGACACAAACGCATTGGGGTTTGGCGTTGGGGTTTGGCGTTGGGGACAGAAGACGCAAACGCATTGGGGTTTGGCGTTGGGGTTTGGGGTTGTGGTCAGAAGACGCAAACGCGTTGGGGTTTGGCGTTGGGTTTTGGCGTTGGGGTTTATCGTTGGGTTTTGGCGTTGGGGTCAGAAGAAGCAAACGCGTTGGGATTTGGCGTTGGGGTTTGGCGTTGGGGTTTGGCGTTGGTGTTTGGTGTTGGGGTTTGGCGTTGGGGTTTGGCATTGGGGTCAGAAGACGCAAACGCGTTGGGGTTTGGCGTTGGGGTTTGGCGTTGGGGTTTGGCGTTGGGGTTTGGCGTTGGGGTTTGGCGTTGGGGTTAGGTGTTGGGGTTTGGCATTGGGATTTGGCATTGGGATCAGAAGAGGCAAACGCGTTGGTGTTTGGCATTGGGGTTTGGCGTTGGGGATTGGCGTTGTGGTTTGGCGTTGGGGTTTGGCGTTGGGGCTAGGCGTTGGGGCTAGGCGTTGGGGTTAGGCGTTGGGGTTAGGCGTTGGGGTTTGGCGTTGGGGTTTGGCGTTGGGGTCAGAAGACGCAAACTCGTTGGGGTTTGGCGTTGGGGTTTGGCGTTGGGGTTTGGCTTTGGGGTTTGGCGTTGGGGTTTGGCGTTGGGGTTTGGCGTTGGGGTCAGAAGAAGCAAACGCGTTGGGGTTTGGCATTGGGGTTTGGCGTTGGGGTGAAAAGAAAGAGACGTGTTGGGGTTTGGCGTTGGGGACAGAAGACGCAAACGCGGTGGGGTTTGGCGTTGGGATTTGGCGTTGTGGTCAGAAGACGCAAACGTGTTGGGGTTTGGCGTTGGGTTTTGGCGTTGGGGTTTATCGTTGGGTTTTGGCGTTGGGGTTTGGCGTTGGGGTTTGGCAATGGGGTTTGGCGTTGGGGTTTGGCGTTGGAGTCAGAAGAAGCAAACGCGTTGTGGTTTGGCTTTGGTGTTTGGCATTGGTGTTTGGCGTTGTATTTTGGCGTTAAGATTTGGCGTTGGGTTCAGAAGACGCAAACACTTTGGGGTTTTGCGTTGTGATTTGGTGTTGGGGTCAGAAGAAGCAAACGCGTTAAGGTTTGGCGTTGGAGTTTGGCGTTGGGATTTGGCATTGGGATCAGAAGATGCAAACGCGTTGGGGTTTGGCGTTGGGGTTAGAAGACAGAAACGCGTTGGGGTTTGGCCTTGGGGTTTGGCGTTGGGGTCAGAAGACGGAAACGCATTGGGGTTTGGCGTTGGAGTTTGGCGTTGGGGTCAGAAGACGCAAACGCGTTGGGGTTTGGCGTTGGGTTTTGTCGTTGGGGTTTATCGTTGGGTTTTGGCATTGGGGTCAGAAGAAGCAAACGCGTTGGGGTTTGGCATTGGGGTTTGGCGTTGGGGTTTGGCAATGGGGTTTGGCGTTGGTGTTTGGTGTTGGGGTTTGGCGTTGGGGTTTGGCGTTGGGGTCAGAAGACGGAAACGGGTTGGGTTTGGCGTTGGGGTCAGGAGACGCAAACGCGTTGGGGTTTGGCGTTGGCAGATAGCCTTGGGGTCAGAAGACGCAAACACTTTCGGGTTTGGCGCTGGAGTTTCGCGTTGGGGTCAGAAGACGCAAACGCGTTGAGGTTAGGCATTAGGGTTTCGCGTTGGGGTCAGAAGAGGCAAACGCGTTGGTGTTTGGCATTGGGGTTTGGCGTTGGGGTTTGGCGTTGGGGTTAGGCGTTGGGGTTTGGCGTTGGGGTTTGGCGTTGGGGTCAGAAGACGCAAACTCGTTGGAGTTTTGCTGTGGGGTTTTGCGGTGGGGTTTGGCGTTGGGGTTTGGCGTTGGGGTTTGGCGTTGGGGTTTGGCAATGGGGTCAGAAGAAGCAAACGCGTTGGGGTTTGGCATTGGGGTTTGGCGTTGGGGTGAAAAGAAAGAGACGTGTTGGGGTTTGGCGTTGGGGACAGAAGACGCAAACGCGGTGGGGTTTGGCGTTGGGATTTGGCGTTGTGGTCAGAAGACGCAAACGCGTTGGGGTTTGGCGTTGGGTTTTGGCATTGGGGTTTATCGTTGGGTTTTGGCGTTGGGGTCAGAAGAAGCAAACGCGTTGGGGTTTGGCGTTGGGGTTTGGCGTTGGCGTTGGGGTTTGGCGTTGGGGTTTGGCGTTGGGGTTTGGCGTTGGGGTTTGGCGTTGGGGTTTGGCAATGGGGTTTGGCGTTGGTGTTTGGTGTTGGGGTTTGGCGTTGGGGTTTGGCGTTGGGGTCAGAAGACGGAAACGGGTTGGGTTTGGCGTTGGGGTCAGGAGACGCAAACGCGTTGGGGTTTGGCGTCGGCATATAGCCTTGGGGTCAGAAGACGCGAACATGTTGGGGTTTGGCGCTGGAGTTTCGCGTTGGGGTCAGAAGACGCAAACGCGTTGAGGTTAGGCATTAGGGTTTCGCGTTGGGGTCAGAAGAGGCAAACGCGTTGGTGTTTGGCATTGGGGTTTGGCGTTGGGGTTTGGCGTTGGGGTTTGGCGTTGGGGTTAGAAGACACAAACGCGTTGGGGTTTGGCCTTGGGATTTGGCGTTGGGGTCAGAAGACGGAAACGCATTGGGGTTTGGCGTTGGAGTTTGGCGTTGGGGTCAGAAGACGCAAACGCGTTGGGGTTTGGCGTTGGGTTTTGTCGTTGGGGTTTATCGTTGGGTTTTGGCGTTGGGGTCAGAACAAGCAAACGCGTTGGGGTTTGGCGTTGGGGTTTGGCAATGGGGTTTGGCGTTGGTGTTTGGTGTTGGGGTCAGAAGACGGAAACGGGTTGGGTTTGGCGTTGGGGTCAGGAGACGCAAACGCGTTGGGGTTTGGCGTTGGGGTTTGGCGTTGGGGTTTGGCGTTGGGGTTTGGCGTTGGGGTTTGGCGTTGGGGTTAGGTGTTGGGGTTTGGCATTGGGATTTGGCATTGGGATCAGAAGAGGCAAACGCGTTGGTGTTTGGCATTGGGGTTTGGCGTTGGGGTTTTGCGTTGGGGTTTGGCGTTGGGGTTTGGCGTTGGGGTTAGGCGTTGGGGCTAGGCGTTGGGGTTAGGCGTTGGGGTTAGGCATTGGGGTTAGGCGTTGGGGTTTGGCGTTGGGGTTTGGCGTTGGGGTTAGAAGACGCAAACTCGTTGCGGTTTGGCGTTGGGGTTTGGCGTTGGGGTTTGGCTTTGGGGTTTGGCGTTGGGGTTTGGCGTTGGGGTTTGGCGTTGGGGTCAGAAGAAGCAAACGCGTTGGGGTTTGGCATTGGGGTTTGGCGTTGGGGTGAAAAGAAAGAGACGTGTTGGGGTTTGGCGTTGGGGACAGAAGACGCAAACGCGGTGGGGTTTGGCGTTGGGATTTGGCGTTGTGGTCAGAAGACGCAAACGTGTTGGGGTTTGGCGTTGGGTTTTGGCGTTGGGGTTTATCGTTGGGTTTTGGCGTTGGGGTTTGGCGTTGGGGTTTGGCGTTGGGGTCAGAAGACGCAAACGCGTTGGGGTTTGGCGTTGGGTTTTGTCGTTGGGGTTTATCGTTGGGTTTTGGCATTGGGGTCAGAAGAAGCAAACGCGTTGGGGTTTGGCATTGGGGTTTGGCGTTGGGGTTTGGCAATGGGGTTTGGCGTTGGTGTTTGGTGTTGGGGTTTGGCGTTGGGGTTTGGCGTTGGGGTCAGAAGACGGAAACGGGTTGGGTTTGGCGTTGGGGTCAGGAGACGCAAACGCGTTGGGGTTTGGCGTTGGCAGATAGCCTTGGGGTCAGAAGACGCAAACACTTTCGGGTTTGGCGCTGGAGTTTCGCGTTGGGGTCAGAAGACGCAAACGCGTTGAGGTTAGGCATTAGGGTTTCGCGTTGGGGTCAGAAGAGGCAAACGCGTTGGTGTTTGGCATTGGGGTTTGGCGTTGGGGTTTGGCGTTGGGGTTTGGCGTTGGGGTTTGGCGTTGGGGTTAGGCGTTGGGGTTTGGCGTTGGGGTTTGGCGTTGGGGTCAGAAGACGCAAACTCGTTGGAGTTTTGCGGTGGGGTTTTGCGGTGGGGTTTGGCGTTGGGGTTTGGCGTTGGGGTTTGGCGTTGGGGTTTGGCAATGGGGTCAGAAGAAGCAAACGCGTTGGGGTTTGGCATTGGGGTTTGGCGTTGGGGTGAAAAGAAAGAGACGTGTTGGGGTTTGGCGTTGGGGACAGAAGACGCAAACGCGGTGGGGTTTGGCGTTGGGATTTGGCGTTGTGGTCAGAAGACGCAAACGCGTTGGGGTTTGGCGTTGGGTTTTGGCATTGGGGTTTATCGTTGGGTTTTGGCGTTGGGGTCAGAAGAAGCAAACGCGTTGGGGTTTGGCGTTGGGGTTTGGCGTTGGCGTTGGGGTTTGGCGTTGGGGTTTGGCGTTGGGGTTTGGCGTTGGGGTTTGGCGTTGGGGTTTGGCAATGGGGTTTGGCGTTGGTCTTTGGTGTTGGGGTTTGGCGTTGGGGTTTGGCGTTGGGGTCAGAAGACGGAAACGGGTTGGGTTTGGCGTTGGGGTCAGGAGACGCAAACGCGTTGGGGTTTGGCGTCGGCATATAGCCTTGGGGTCAGAAGACGCGAACACGTTGGGGTTTGGCGCTGGAGTTTCGCGTTGGGGTCAGAAGACGCGAACGCGTTGAGGTTAGGCATTAGGGTTTCGCGTTGGGGTCAGAAGAGGCAAACGCGTTGGTGTTTGGCATTGGGGTTTGGCGTTGGGGTTTGGCGTTGGGGTTTGGCGTTGGGGTTAGAAGACACAAACGCGTTGGCGTTTGGCCTTGGGATTTGGCGTTGGGGTCAGAAGACGGAAACGCATTGGGGTTTGGCGTTGGAGTTTGGCGTTGGGGTCAGAAGACGCAAACGCGTTGGGGTTTGGCGTTGGGTTTTGTCGTTGGGGTTTATCGTTGGGTTTTGGCGTTGGGGTCAGAACAAGCAAACGCGTTGGGGTTTGGCGTTGGGGTTTGGCAATGGGGTTTGGCGTTGGTGTTTGGTGTTGGGGTCAGAAGACGGAAACGGGTTGGGTTTGGCGTTGGGGTCAGGAGACGCAAACGCGTTGGGGTTTGGCGTTGGGGTTTGGCGTTGGGGTTTGGCGTTGGGGTTTGGCGTTGGGGTTAGGTGTTGGGGCTTGGCATTGGGATTTGGCATTGGGATCAGAAGAGGCAAACGCGTTGGTGTTTGGCATTGGGGTTTGGCGTTGGGGTTTTGCGTTGGGGTTTGGCGTTGGGGTTTGGCGTTGGGGTTAGGCGTTGGGGCTAGGCGTTGGGGTTAGGCGTTGGGGTTAGGCATTGGGGTTAGGCGTTGGGGTTTGGCGTTGGGGTTTGGCGTTGGGGTTAGAAGACGCAAACTCGTTGGGGTTTGGCGTTGGGGTTTGGCGTTGGGGTTTGGCTTTGGGGTTTGGCGTTGGGGTTTGGCGTTGGGGTTTGGCGTTGGGGTCAGAAGAAGCAAACGCGTTGGGGTTTGGCATTGGGGTTTGGCGTTGGGGTGAAAAGAAAGAGACGTGTTGGGGTTTGGCGTTGGGGACAGAAGACGCAAACGCATTGGGGTTTGGCGTTGGGGTTTGGCGTTGGGGACAGAAGACGCAAACGCATTGGGGTTTGGCGTTGGGGTTTGGCGTTGTGGTCAGAAGACGCAAACGCGTTGGGGTTTGGCGTTGGGTTTTGGCGTTGGGGTTTATCGTTGGGTTTTGGCGTTGGGGTCAGAAGAAGCAAACGCGTTGGGGTTTGGCGTTGGGGTTTGGCGTTGGTGTTTGGTGTTGGGGTTTGGCGTTGGGGTTTGGCGTTGGGGTCAGAAGAAGCAAACGCGTTGGGGTTTGGCGTTGGAGTTTGGCGTTGGGGTCAGAAGAAGCAAACGCGTTGGGTTTTGGCGTTGGGGTTTGGCGTTGGGGTCAGAAGACGCAAACGCGTTGGGGTTTGGCGTTGGGGTTTGGCGTTGGGGTTAGGTGTTGGGGTTTGGCATTGGGATTTGGCATTGGGATCAGAAGATGCAAACGCCTTGGGGTTTGGCGTTGGGGTTAGAAGACACAAACGCGTTGGGGTTTGGCCTTGGGATTTGGCGTTGGGGTCAGAAGACGGAAACGCATTGTGGTTTGGCGTTGGAGTTTGGCGTTGGGGTCAGAAGACGCAAACGCGTTGGGGTTTGGCGTTGGGTTTTGTCGTTGGGGTTTATCGTTGGGTTTTGGCGTTGGGGTCAGAACAAGCAAACGCGTTGGGGTTTGGCGTTGGGGTTTGGCAATGGGGTTTGGCGTTGGTGTTTGGTGTTGGGGTCAGAAGACGGAAACGGGTTGGGTTTGGCGTTGGGGTCAGGAGACGCAAACGCGTTGGGGTTTGGCGTTGGCATATAGCCTTGGGGTCAGAAGACGCGAACACGTTGGGGTTTGGCGCTGGAGTTTCGCGTTGGGGTCAGAAGACGCAAACGCGTTGAGGTTAGGCATCAGGGTTTAACGTTGGGGTCAGAAGAGGCAAACGCGTTGGTGTTTGGCATTGGGGTTTGGCGTTGGGGTTTGGCGTTGGGGTTTGGTGTTGGGGTTAAAAGAAAGAGACGTGTTGGGGTCTGGCGTTGGGGACAGAAGACACAAACGCATTGGGGTTTGGCGTTGGGGTTTGGCGTTGGGGACAGAAGACGCAAACGCATTGGGGTTTGGCGTTGGGGTTTGGGGTTGTGGTCAGAAGACGCAAACGCGTTGGGGTTTGGCGTTGGGTTTTGGCGTTGGGGTTTATCGTTGGGTTTTGGCGTTGGGGTCAGAAGAAGCAAACGCGTTGGGATTTGGCGTTGGGGTTTGGCGTTGGGGTTTGGCGTTGGTGTTTGGTGTTGGGGTTTGGCGTTGGGGTTTGGCATTGGGGTCAGAAGACGCAAACGCGTTGGGGTTTGGCGTTGGGGTTTGGCGTTGGGGTTTGGCGTTGGGGTTTGGCGTTGGGGTTTGGCGTTGGGGTTAGGTGTTGGGGTTTGGCATTGGGATTTGGCATTGGGATCAGAAGAGGCAAACGCGTTGGTGTTTGGCATTGGGGTTTGGCGTTGGGGATTGGCGTTGTGGTTTGGCGTTGGGGTTTGGCGTTGGGGCTAGGCGTTGGGGCTAGGCGTTGGGGTTAGGCGTTGGGGTTAGGCGTTGGGGTTTGGCGTTGGGGTTTGGCGTTGGGGTCAGAAGACGCAAACTCGTTGGGGTTTGGCGTTGGGGTTTGGCGTTGGGGTTTGGCTTTGGGGTTTGGCGTTGGGGTTTGGCGTTGGGGTTTGGCGTTGGGGTCAGAAGAAGCAAACGCGTTGGGGTTTGGCATTGGGGTTTGGCGTTGGGGTGAAAAGAAAGAGACGTGTTGGGGTTTGGCGTTGGGGACAGAAGACGCAAACGCGGTGGGGTTTGGCGTTGGGATTTGGCGTTGTGGTCAGAAGACGCAAACGTGTTGGGGTTTGGCGTTGGGTTTTGGCGTTGGGGTTTATCGTTGGGTTTTGGCGTTGGGGTTTGGCGTTGGGGTTTGGCAATGGGGTTTGGCGTTGGGGTTTGGCGTTGGAGTCAGAAGAAGCAAACGCGTTGTGGTTTGGCTTTGGTGTTTGGCATTGGTGTTTGGCGTTGTATTTTGGCGTTAAGATTTGGCGTTGGGTTCAGAAGACGCAAACACTTTGGGGTTTTGCGTTGTGATTTGGTGTTGGGGTCAGAAGAAGCAAACGCGTTAAGGTTTGGCGTTGGAGTTTGGCGTTGGGATTTGGCATTGGGATCAGAAGATGCAAACGCGTTGGGGTTTGGCGTTGGGGTTAGAAGACAGAAACGCGTTGGGGTTTGGCCTTGGGGTTTGGCGTTGGGGTCAGAAGACGGAAACGCATTGGGGTTTGGCGTTGGAGTTTGGCGTTGGGGTCAGAAGACGCAAACGCGTTGGGGTTTGGCGTTGGGTTTTGTCGTTGGGGTTTATCGTTGGGTTTTGGCATTGGGGTCAGAAGAAGCAAACGCGTTGGGGTTTGGCATTGGGGTTTGGCGTTGGGGTTTGGCAATGGGGTTTGGCGTTGGTGTTTGGTGTTGGGGTTTGGCGTTGGGGTTTGGCGTTGGGGTCAGAAGACGGAAACGGGTTGGGTTTGGCGTTGGGGTCAGGAGACGCAAACGCGTTGGGGTTTGGCGTTGGCAGATAGCCTTGGGGTCAGAAGACGCAAACACTTTCGGGTTTGGCGCTGGAGTTTCGCGTTGGGGTCAGAAGACGCAAACGCGTTGAGGTTAGGCATTAGGGTTTCGCGTTGGGGTCAGAAGAGGCAAACGCGTTGGTGTTTGGCATTGGGGTTTGGCGTTGGGGTTTGGCGTTGGGGTTAGGCGTTGGGGTTTGGCGTTGGGGTTTGGCGTTGGGGTCAGAAGACGCAAACTCGTTGGAGTTTTGCTGTGGGGTTTTGCGGTGGGGTTTGGCGTTGGGGTTTGGCGTTGGGGTTTGGCGTTGGGGTTTGGCAATGGGGTCAGAAGAAGCAAACGCGTTGGGGTTTGGCATTGGGGTTTGGCGTTGGGGTGAAAAGAAAGAGACGTGTTGGGGTTTGGCGTTGGGGACAGAAGACGCAAACGCGGTGGGGTTTGGCGTTGGGATTTGGCGTTGTGGTCAGAAGACGCAAACGCGTTGGGGTTTGGCGTTGGGTTTTGGCATTGGGGTTTATCGTTGGGTTTTGGCGTTGGGGTCAGAAGAAGCAAACGCGTTGGGGTTTGGCGTTGGGGTTTGGCGTTGGCGTTGGGGTTTGGCGTTGGGGTTTGGCGTTGGGGTTTGGCGTTGGGGTTTGGCGTTGGGGTTTGGCAATGGGGTTTGGCGTTGGTGTTTGGTGTTGGGGTTTGGCGTTGGGGTTTGGCGTTGGGGTCAGAAGACGGAAACGGGTTGGGTTTGGCGTTGGGGTCAGGAGACGCAAACGCGTTGGGGTTTGGCGTCGGCATATAGCCTTGGGGTCAGAAGACGCGAACATGTTGGGGTTTGGCGCTGGAGTTTCGCGTTGGGGTCAGAAGACGCAAACGCGTTGAGGTTAGGCATTAGGGTTTCGCGTTGGGGTCAGAAGAGGCAAACGCGTTGGTGTTTGGCATTGGGGTTTGGCGTTGGGGTTTGGCGTTGGGGTTTGGCGTTGGGGTTAGAAGACACAAACGCGTTGGGGTTTGGCCTTGGGATTTGGCGTTGGGGTCAGAAGACGGAAACGCATTGGGGTTTGGCGTTGGAGTTTGGCGTTGGGGTCAGAAGACGCAAACGCGTTGGGGTTTGGCGTTGGGTTTTGTCGTTGGGGTTTATCGTTGGGTTTTGGCGTTGGGGTCAGAACAAGCAAACGCGTTGGGGTTTGGCGTTGGGGTTTGGCAATGGGGTTTGGCGTTGGTGTTTGGTGTTGGGGTCAGAAGACGGAAACGGGTTGGGTTTGGCGTTGGGGTCAGGAGACGCAAACGCGTTGGGGTTTGGCGTTGGGGTTTGGCGTTGGGGTTTGGCGTTGGGGTTTGGCGTTGGGGTTTGGCGTTGGGGTTAGGTGTTGGGGTTTGGCATTGGGATTTGGCATTGGGATCAGAAGAGGCAAACGCGTTGGTGTTTGGCATTGGGGTTTGGCGTTGGGGTTTTGCGTTGGGGTTTGGCGTTGGGGTTTGGCGTTGGGGTTAGGCGTTGGGGCTAGGCGTTGGGGTTAGGCGTTGGGGTTAGGCATTGGGGTTAGGCGTTGGGGTTTGGCGTTGGGGTTTGGCGTTGGGGTTAGAAGACGCAAACTCGTTGCGGTTTGGCGTTGGGGTTTGGCGTTGGGGTTTGGCTTTGGGGTTTGGCGTTGGGGTTTGGCGTTGGGGTTTGGCGTTGGGGTCAGAAGAAGCAAACGCGTTGGGGTTTGGCATTGGGGTTTGGCGTTGGGGTGAAAAGAAAGAGACGTGTTGGGGTTTGGCGTTGGGGACAGAAGACGCAAACGCGGTGGGGTTTGGCGTTGGGATTTGGCGTTGTGGTCAGAAGACGCAAACGTGTTGGGGTTTGGCGTTGGGTTTTGGCGTTGGGGTTTATCGTTGGGTTTTGGCGTTGGGGTTTGGCGTTGGGGTTTGGCAATGGGGTTTGGCGTTGGGGTTTGGCGTTGGAGTCAGAAGAAGCAAACGCGTTGTGGTTTGGCTTTGGTGTTTGGCATTGGTGTTTGGCGTTGTATTTTGGCGTTAAGATTTGGCGTTGGGTTCAGAAGACGCAAACACTTTGGGGTTTTGCGTTGTGATTTGGTGTTGGGGTCAGAAGAAGCAAACGCGTTAAGGTTTGGCGTTGGAGTTTGGCGTTGGGATTTGGCATTGGGATCAGAAGATGCAAACGCGTTGGGGTTTGGCGTTGGGGTTAGAAGACAGAAACGCGTTGGGGTTTGGCCTTGGGGTTTGGCGTTGGGGTCAGAAGACGGAAACGCATTGGGGTTTGGCGTTGGAGTTTGGCGTTGGGGTCAGAAGACGCAAACGCGTTGGGGTTTGGCGTTGGGTTTTGTCGTTGGGGTTTATCGTTGGGTTTTGGCATTGGGGTCAGAAGAAGCAAACGCGTTGGGGTTTGGCATTGGGGTTTGGCGTTGGGGTTTGGCAATGGGGTTTGGCGTTGGTGTTTGGTGTTGGGGTTTGGCGTTGGGGTTTGGCGTTGGGGTCAGAAGACGGAAACGGGTTGGGTTTGGCGTTGGGGTCAGGAGACGCAAACGCGTTGGGGTTTGGCGTTGGCAGATAGCCTTGGGGTCAGAAGACGCAAACACTTTCGGGTTTGGCGCTGGAGTTTCGCGTTGGGGTCAGAAGACGCAAACGCGTTGAGGTTAGGCATTAGGGTTTCGCGTTGGGGTCAGAAGAGGCAAACGCGTTGGTGTTTGGCATTGGGGTTTGGCGTTGGGGTTTGGCGTTGGGGTTAGGCGTTGGGGTTTGGCGTTGGGGTTTGGCGTTGGGGTCAGAAGACGCAAACTCGTTGGAGTTTTGCTGTGGGGTTTTGCGGTGGGGTTTGGCGTTGGGGTTTGGCGTTGGGGTTTGGCGTTGGGGTTTGGCAATGGGGTCAGAAGAAGCAAACGCGTTGGGGTTTGGCATTGGGGTTTGGCGTTGGGGTGAAAAGAAAGAGACGTGTTGGGGTTTGGCGTTGGGGACAGAAGACGCAAACGCGGTGGGGTTTGGCGTTGGGATTTGGCGTTGTGGTCAGAAGACGCAAACGCGTTGGGGTTTGGCGTTGGGTTTTGGCATTGGGGTTTATCGTTGGGTTTTGGCGTTGGGGTCAGAAGAAGCAAACGCGTTGGGGTTTGGCGTTGGGGTTTGGCGTTGGCGTTGGGGTTTGGCGTTGGGGTTTGGCGTTGGGGTTTGGCGTTGGGGTTTGGCGTTGGGGTTTGGCAATGGGGTTTGGCGTTGGTGTTTGGTGTTGGGGTTTGGCGTTGGGGTTTGGCGTTGGGGTCAGAAGACGGAAACGGGTTGGGTTTGGCGTTGGGGTCAGGAGACGCAAACGCGTTGGGGTTTGGCGTCGGCATATAGCCTTGGGGTCAGAAGACGCGAACATGTTGGGGTTTGGCGCTGGAGTTTCGCGTTGGGGTCAGAAGACGCAAACGCGTTGAGGTTAGGCATTAGGGTTTCGCGTTGGGGTCAGAAGAGGCAAACGCGTTGGTGTTTGGCATTGGGGTTTGGCGTTGGGGTTTGGCGTTGGGGTTTGGCGTTGGGGTTAGAAGACACAAACGCGTTGGGGTTTGGCCTTGGGATTTGGCGTTGGGGTCAGAAGACGGAAACGCATTGGGGTTTGGCGTTGGAGTTTGGCGTTGGGGTCAGAAGACGCAAACGCGTTGGGGTTTGGCGTTGGGTTTTGTCGTTGGGGTTTATCGTTGGGTTTTGGCGTTGGGGTCAGAACAAGCAAACGCGTTGGGGTTTGGCGTTGGGGTTTGGCAATGGGGTTTGGCGTTGGTGTTTGGTGTTGGGGTCAGAAGACGGAAACGGGTTGGGTTTGGCGTTGGGGTCAGGAGACGCAAACGCGTTGGGGTTTGGCGTTGGGGTTTGGCGTTGGGGTTTGGCGTTGGGGTTTGGCGTTGGGGTTTGGCGTTGGGGTTAGGTGTTGGGGTTTGGCATTGGGATTTGGCATTGGGATCAGAAGAGGCAAACGCGTTGGTGTTTGGCATTGGGGTTTGGCGTTGGGGTTTTGCGTTGGGGTTTGGCGTTGGGGTTTGGCGTTGGGGTTAGGCGTTGGGGCTAGGCGTTGGGGTTAGGCGTTGGGGTTAGGCATTGGGGTTAGGCGTTGGGGTTTGGCGTTGGGGTTTGGCGTTGGGGTTAGAAGACGCAAACTCGTTGCGGTTTGGCGTTGGGGTTTGGCGTTGGGGTTTGGCTTTGGGGTTTGGCGTTGGGGTTTGGCGTTGGGGTTTGGCGTTGGGGTCAGAAGAAGCAAACGCGTTGGGGTTTGGCATTGGGGTTTGGCGTTGGGGTGAAAAGAAAGAGACGTGTTGGGGTTTGGCGTTGGGGACAGAAGACGCAAACGCGGTGGGGTTTGGCGTTGGGATTTGGCGTTGTGGTCAGAAGACGCAAACGTGTTGGGGTTTGGCGTTGGGTTTTGGCGTTGGGGTTTATCGTTGGGTTTTGGCGTTGGGGTTTGGCGTTGGGGTTTGGCGTTGGGGTCAGAAGACGCAAACGCGTTGGGGTTTGGCGTTGGGTTTTGTCGTTGGGGTTTATCGTTGGGTTTTGGCATTGGGGTCAGAAGAAGCAAACGCGTTGGGGTTTGGCATTGGGGTTTGGCGTTGGGGTTTGGCAATGGGGTTTGGCGTTGGTGTTTGGTGTTGGGGTTTGGCGTTGGGGTTTGGCGTTGGGGTCAGAAGACGGAAACGGGTTGGGTTTGGCGTTGGGGTCAGGAGACGCAAACGCGTTGGGGTTTGGCGTTGGCAGATAGCCTTGGGGTCAGAAGACGCAAACACTTTCGGGTTTGGCGCTGGAGTTTCGCGTTGGGGTCAGAAGACGCAAACGCGTTGAGGTTAGGCATTAGGGTTTCGCGTTGGGGTCAGAAGAGGCAAACGCGTTGGTGTTTGGCATTGGGGTTTGGCGTTGGGGTTTGGCGTTGGGGTTTGGCGTTGGGGTTTGGCGTTGGGGTTAGGCGTTGGGGTTTGGCGTTGGGGTTTGGCGTTGGGGTCAGAAGACGCAAACTCGTTGGAGTTTTGCGGTGGGGTTTTGCGGTGGGGTTTGGCGTTGGGGTTTGGCGTTGGGGTTTGGCGTTGGGGTTTGGCAATGGGGTCAGAAGAAGCAAACGCGTTGGGGTTTGGCATTGGGGTTTGGCGTTGGGGTGAAAAGAAAGAGACGTGTTGGGGTTTGGCGTTGGGGACAGAAGACGCAAACGCGGTGGGGTTTGGCGTTGGGATTTGGCGTTGTGGTCAGAAGACGCAAACGCGTTGGGGTTTGGCGTTGGGTTTTGGCATTGGGGTTTATCGTTGGGTTTTGGCGTTGGGGTCAGAAGAAGCAAACGCGTTGGGGTTTGGCGTTGGGGTTTGGCGTTGGCGTTGGGGTTTGGCGTTGGGGTTTGGCGTTGGGGTTTGGCGTTGGGGTTTGGCGTTGGGGTTTGGCAATGGGGTTTGGCGTTGGTCTTTGGTGTTGGGGTTTGGCGTTGGGGTTTGGCGTTGGGGTCAGAAGACGGAAACGGGTTGGGTTTGGCGTTGGGGTCAGGAGACGCAAACGCGTTGGGGTTTGGCGTCGGCATATAGCCTTGGGGTCAGAAGACGCGAACACGTTGGGGTTTGGCGCTGGAGTTTCGCGTTGGGGTCAGAAGACGCGAACGCGTTGAGGTTAGGCATTAGGGTTTCGCGTTGGGGTCAGAAGAGGCAAACGCGTTGGTGTTTGGCATTGGGGTTTGGCGTTGGGGTTTGGCGTTGGGGTTTGGCGTTGGGGTTAGAAGACACAAACGCGTTGGCGTTTGGCCTTGGGATTTGGCGTTGGGGTCAGAAGACGGAAACGCATTGGGGTTTGGCGTTGGAGTTTGGCGTTGGGGTCAGAAGACGCAAACGCGTTGGGGTTTGGCGTTGGGTTTTGTCGTTGGGGTTTATCGTTGGGTTTTGGCGTTGGGGTCAGAACAAGCAAACGCGTTGGGGTTTGGCGTTGGGGTTTGGCAATGGGGTTTGGCGTTGGTGTTTGGTGTTGGGGTCAGAAGACGGAAACGGGTTGGGTTTGGCGTTGGGGTCAGGAGACGCAAACGCGTTGGGGTTTGGCGTTGGGGTTTGGCGTTGGGGTTTGGCGTTGGGGTTTGGCGTTGGGGTTAGGTGTTGGGGCTTGGCATTGGGATTTGGCATTGGGATCAGAAGAGGCAAACGCGTTGGTGTTTGGCATTGGGGTTTGGCGTTGGGGTTTTGCGTTGGGGTTTGGCGTTGGGGTTTGGCGTTGGGGTTAGGCGTTGGGGCTAGGCGTTGGGGTTAGGCGTTGGGGTTAGGCATTGGGGTTAGGCGTTGGGGTTTGGCGTTGGGGTTTGGCGTTGGGGTTAGAAGACGCAAACTCGTTGGGGTTTGGCGTTGGGGTTTGGCGTTGGGGTTTGGCTTTGGGGTTTGGCGTTGGGGTTTGGCGTTGGGGTTTGGCGTTGGGGTCAGAAGAAGCAAACGCGTTGGGGTTTGGCATTGGGGTTTGGCGTTGGGGTGAAAAGAAAGAGACGTGTTGGGGTTTGGCGTTGGGGACAGAAGACGCAAACGCGGTGGGGTTTGGCGTTGGGATTTGGCGTTGTGGTCAGAAGACGCAAACGTGTTGGGGTTTGGCGTTGGGTTTTGGCGTTGGGGTTTATCGTTGGGTTTTGGCGTTGGGGTTTGGCGTTGGGGTTTGGCAATGGGGTTTGGCGTTGGGGTTTGGCGTTGGAGTCAGAAGAAGCAAACGCGTTGTGGTTTGGCTTTGGTGTTTGGCATTGGTGTTTGGCGTTGTATTTTGGCGTTGAGATTTGGCGTTGGGTTCAGAAGACGCAAACACTTTGGGGTTTTGCGTTGTGATTTGGTGTTGGGGTCAGAAGAAGCAAACGCGTTAAGGTTTGGCGTTGGAGTTTGGCGTTGGGATTTGGCATTGGGATCAGAAGATGCAAACGCGTTGGGGTTTGGCGTTGGGGTTAGAAGACAGAAACGCGTTGGGGTTTGGCCTTGGGGTTTGGCGTTGGGGTCAGAAGACGGAAACGCATTGGGGTTTGGCGTTGGAGTTTGGCGTTGTGGTCAGAAGACGCAAACGCGTTGGGGTTTGGCGTTGGGTTTTGTCGTTGGGGTTTATCGTTGGGTTTTGGCATTGGGGTCAGAAGAAGCAAACGCGTTGGGGTTTGGCATTGGGGTTTGGCGTTGGGGTTTGGCAATGGGGTTTGGCGTTGGTGTTTGGCGTTGGGGTTTGGCGTTGGGGTTTGGCGTTGGGGTCAGAAGACGGAAACGGGTTGGGTTTGGCGTTGGGGTCAGGAGACGCAAACGCGTTGGGGTTTGGCGTTGGCAGATAGCCTTGGGGTCAGAAGACGCAAACACTTTCGGGTTTGGCGCTGGAGTTTCGCGTTGGGGTCAGAAGACGCAAACGCGTTGAGGTTAGGCATTAGGGTTTCGCGTTGGGGTCAGAAGAGGCAAACGCGTTGGTGTTTGGCATTGGGGTTTGGCGTTGGGGTTTGGCGTTGGGGTTTGGCGTTGGGGTTTGGCGTTGGGGTTAGGCGTTGGGGTTTGGCGTTGGGGTTTGGCGTTGGGGTCAGAAGACGCAAACTCGTTGGAGTTTTGCGGTGGGGTTTTGCGGTGGGGTTTGGCGTTGGGGTTTGGCGTTGGGGTTTGGCGTTGGGGTTTGGCAATGGGGTCAGAAGAAGCAAACGCGTTGGGGTTTGGCATTGGGGTTTGGCGTTGGGGTGAAAAGAAAGAGACGTGTTGGGGTTTGGCGTTGGGGACAGAAGACGCAAACGCGGTGGGGTTTGGCGTTGGGATTTGGCGTTGTGGTCAGAAGACGCAAACGCGTTGGGGTTTGGCGTTGGGTTTTGGCATTGGGGTTTATCGTTGGGTTTTGGCGTTGGGGTCAGAAGAAGCAAACGCGTTGGGGTTTGGCGTTGGGGTTTGGCGTTGGCGTTGGGGTTTGGCGTTGGGGTTTGGCGTTGGGGTTTGGCGTTGGGGTTTGGCGTTGGGGTTTGGCAATGGGGTTTGGCGTTGGTGTTTGGTGTTGGGGTTTGGCGTTGGGGTTTGGCGTTGGGGTCAGAAGACGGAAACGGGTTGGGTTTGGCGTTGGGGTCAGGAGACGCAAACGCGTTGGGGTTTGGCGTTGGCATATAGCCTTGGGGTCAGAAGACGCGAACACGTTGGGGTTTGGCGCTGGAGTTTCGCGTTGGGGTCAGAAGACGCAAACGCGTTGAGGTTAGGCATTAGGGTTTCGCGTTGGGGTCAGAAGAGGCAAACGCGTTGGTGTTTGGCATTGGGGTTTGGCGTTGGGGTTTGGCGTTGGGGTTTGGCGTTGGGGTTTGGCGTTGGGGTTAGGCGTTGGGGTTAGGCGTTGGGGTTAGGCGTTGGGGTTAGGCGTTGGGGTTAGGCGTTGGGGTTTGGCAATGGGGTTTGGCGTTGGTGTTTGGTGTTGGGGTTTGGCGTTGGGGTTTGGCGTTGGGGTCAGAAGACGTAAACGGGTTGGGTTTGGCGTTGGGGTCAGGAGACGCAAACGCGTTGGGGTTTGGCGTTGGCATATAGCCTTGGGGTCAGAAGACGCGAACACGTTGGGGTTTGGCGCTGGAGTTTCGCGTTGGGGTCAGAAGACGCAAACGCGTTGAGGTTAGGCATTAGGGTTTCGCGTTGGGGTCAGAAGAGGCAAACGCGTTGGTGTTTGGCATTGGGGTTTGGCGTTGGGGTTTGGCGTTGGGGTCAGAAGACGGAAACGGGTTGGGTTTGGCGTTGGGGTCAGGAGACGCAAACGCGTTGGGGTTTGGCGTTGGCATATAGCCTTGGGGTCAGAAGACGCGAACACGTTGGGGTTTGGCGCTGGAGTTTCGCGTTGGGGTCAGAAGACGCAAACGCGTTGAGGTTAGGCATTAGGGTTTCGCGTTGGGGTCAGAAGAGGCAAACGCGTTGGTGTTTGGCATTGGGGTTTGGCGTTGGGGTTTGGCGTTGAGGTTTGGCGTTGGGGTTAGGCGTTGGGGTTAGGCGTTGGGGTCAGAAGACGCAAACTCGTTGGAGTTTTGCGGTGGGGTTTGGCGTTGGGGTTTGGCTTTGGGGTTTGGTGTTGGGGTTTGGCGTTGGGGTTTGGCGTTGGGGTCAGAAGAAGCAAACGCGTTGGGGTGTGGCATTGGGGTTTGGCGTTGGGGTGAAAAGAAAGAGACGTGTTGGGGTTTGGCGTTGGGGACAGAAGACGCAAACGCGGTGGGGTTTGGCGTTGGGATTTGGCGTTGTGGTCAGAAGACGCAAACGCGTTGGGGTTTGGCGTTGGGTTTTGGCGTTGGGGTTTATCGTTGGGTTTTGGCGTTGGGGTTAGAAGAAGCAAACGCGTTGGGGTTTGGCGTTGGGGTTTGGCGTTGGGGTTTGGCAATGGGGTTTGGCATTGGTGTTTGGTGTTGGGGTTCGGCGTTGGGGTTTGGCGTTGGAGTCAGAAGAAGCAAACACGTTGTGGTTTGGCTTTGGTGTTTGGCATTGGTGTTTGGCGTTGTATTTTGGCGTTGAGATTTGGCGTTGGGTTCAGAAGACGCAAACACTTTGGGGTTTTGCGTTGTGATTTGGTGTTGGGGTCAGAAGAAGCAAACGCGTTAAGGTTTGGCGTTGGAGTTTGGCGTTGGGGTCAGAAGACGCAAACGGGTTGGGGTTTGGCGTTGGGTTTTGGCGTTGGGGTTTATCGTTGGGTTTTGGCGTTGGGGTCAGAACAAGCAAACGCGTTGGGGTTTGGCGTTGGGGTTTGGCGTTGGGGTTTGGCAATGGGGTTTGGCGTTGGTGTTTGGTGTTGGGGTTTGGCGTTGGGGTTTGGCATTGGGGTCAGAAGACGGAAACGGGTTGGGTTTGGCGTTGGGGTCAGGAGACGCGAACACGTTGTGGTGTGGCGCTGGAGTTTCGCGTTGGGGTCAGAAGACGCAAACACGTTGAGGTTAGGCATTAGGGTTTCGCGTTGGGGTCAGAAGAGGCAAACGCGTTGGGGTTTGGCGTTGCGGTTTGGCGTTGGGGTTTGGCGTTGGGGTTTGGCGTTGTGGTCAGAAGATGCAAACGCGTAGGGGTTTGGCCTTGGGGTTTGGCGTTGGGGTCAGAAGAAGCAAACGTGTTGGGATTTGGCGTTGGGGTCAGAAGAGGGAAACGCGTTGGGGTTTGGCGTTGGGGTTTGGCGTTGGGGTTTGGCGCTGGGGTTTGGCGATGGGGTCAGAAGAAGCAAACGCGTTGGGGTTTGGCGTTGGGGTTTGGCGGTAGGGTTTGGCGTTGGGGTCAGAAGAAGCAATCGCGTTGGGGTTTGGCGTTGGGGTTTGGCGTTGGGGTTTGGCGTTGGGGTTAGGTGTTGGGGTTTGGCGTTGGGGTTTGGCGCTCGGGTCAGAAGACGCAAACTCATTGGAGTTTTGCGGTGGGGTTAGGCGTTGGGGTTAGGCGTTGGGGTTAGGCGTTGGGGTTTGGTGTTGGGGTTTGGCGTTGGGGTTTGGCGTTGGGGTCAGAAGAAGCAAACGCGTTGGGGTTTGGCATTGGGGTTTGGCGTTGGGGTCAAAAGAAAGAGACGTGTTGGGGTCTGGCGTTGGGGACAGAAGACGCAAACGCATTGGAGTTTGGCGTTGGGGTTTGGCGTTGGGGACAGAAGACGCAAACGCATTGGGGTTTGGCGTTGGGGTTTGGCGTTGTGGTCAGAAGACGCAAACGCGTTGGGGTTTGGCGTTGGGTTTTGGCGTTGGGGTTTATCGTTGGGTTTTGGCGTTGGGGTCAGAAGAAGCAAACGCGTTGGGGTTTGGCGTTGGGGTTTGGCGTTGGTGTTTGGTGTTGGGGTTTGGCGTTGGGGTCAGAAGAAGCAAACGCGTTGGGGTTTGGCGTTGGAGTTTGGCGTTGGGGTCAGAAGAAGCAAACGCGTTGGGTTTTGGCGTTGGGGTTTGGCGTTGGGGTCAGAAGACGCAAACGCGTTGGGGTTTGGCGTTGGGGTTTGGCGTTGGGGTTAGGTGTTGGGGTTTGGCATTGGGATTTGGCATTGGGATCAGAAGATGCAAACGCCTTGGGGTTTGGCGTTGGGGTTAGAAGACACAAACGCGTTGGGGTTTGGCCTTGGGATTTGGCGTTGGGGTCAGAAGACGGAAACGCATTGGGGTTTGGCGTTGGAGTTTGGCGTTGGGGTCAGAAGACGCAAACGCGTTGGGGTTTGGCGTTGGGTTTTGGCATTGGGGTTTATCGTTGGGTTTTGGCGTTGGGGTCAGAACAAGCAAACGCGTTGGGGTTTGGCGTTGGGGTTTGGCAATGGGGTTTGGCGTTGGTGTTTGGTGTTGGGGTCAGAAGACGGAAACGGGTTGGGTTTGGCGTTGGGGTCAGGAGACGCAAACGCGTTGGGGTTTGGCGTTGGCATATAGCCTTGGGGTCAGAAGACGCGAACACGTTGGGGTTTGGCGCTGGAGTTTCGCGTTGGGGTCAGAAGACGCAAACGCGTTGAGGTTAGGCATCAGGGTTTAACGTTGGGGTCAGAAGAGGCAAACGCGTTGGTGTTTGGCATTGGGGTTTGGCGTTGGGGTTTGGCGTTGGGGTTTGGCGTTGGGGTTTGGTGTTGGGGTTAAAAGAAAGAGACGTGTTGGGGTCTGGCGTTGGGGACAGAAGACACAAACGCATTGGGGTTTGGCGTTGGGGTTTGGCCTTGGGGACAGAAGACGCAAACGCATTGGGGTTTGGCGTTGGGGTTTGGGGTTGTGGTCAGAAGACGCAAACGCGTTGGGGTTTGGCGTTGGGTTTTGGCGTTGGGGTTTATCGTTGGGTTTTGGCGTTGGGGTCAGAAGAAGCAAACGCGTTGGGATTTGGCGTTGGGGTTTGGCGTTGGGGTTTGGCGTTGGTGTTTGGTGTTGGGGTTTGGCGTTGGGGTTTGGCATTGGGGTCAGAAGACGCAAACGCGTTGGGGTTTGGCGTTGGGGTTTGGCGTTGGGGTTTGGCGTTGGGGTTAGGTGTTGGGGTTTGGCATTGGGATTTGGCATTGGGATCAGAAGAGGCAAACGCGTTGGTGTTTGGCATTGGGGTTTGGCGTTGGGGTTTTGCGTTGGGGTTTGGCGTTGGGGTTTGGCGTTGGGGTTAGGTGTTGGGGCTAGGCGTTGGGGTTAGGCGTTGGGGTTAGGCATTGGGGTTAGGCGTTGGGGTTTGGCGTTGGGGTTTGGCGTTGGGGTCAGAAGACGCAAACTCGTTGGGGTTTGGCGTTGGGGTTTGGCGTTGGGGTTTGGCTTTGGGGTTTGGCGTTGGGGTTTGGCGTTGGGGTTTGGCGTTGGGGTCAGAAGAATCAAACGCGTTGGGGTTTGGCATTGGGGTTTGGCGTTGGGGTGAAAAGAAAGAGACGTGTTGGGGTTTGGCGTTGGGGACAGAAGACGCAAACGCGGTGGGGTTTGGCGTTGGGATTTGGCGTTGTGGTCAGAAGACGCAAACGTGTTGGGGTTTGGCGTTGGGTTTTGGCGTTGGGGTTTATCGTTGGGTTTTGGCGTTGGGGTTTGGCGTTGGGGTTTGGCAATGGGGTTTGGCGTTGGGGTTTGGCGTTGGAGTCAGAAGAAGCAAACGCGTTGTGGTTTGGCTTTGGTGTTTGGCATTGGTGTTTGGCGTTGTATTTTGGCGTTGAGATTTGGCGTTGGGTTCAGAAGACGCAAACACTTTGGGGTTTTGCGTTGTGATTTGGTGTTGGGGTCAGAAGAAGCAAACGCGTTAAGGTTTGGCGTTGGAGTTTGGCGTTGGGATTTGGCATTGGGATCAGAAGATGCAAACGCGTTGGGGTTTGGCGTTGGGGTTTGGCGTTGGGTTTGGCTTTAGGGTTTGGCGTTGGGGCAGAAGAAGCAGACGTGTTGGGGTTTGGCGTTGGGGTTTGGCGTTGGGGTCAGAAGACGCAAACTCGTTGGAGTTTGGCGGTGGAGTTTGGCGGTGGAGTTTGGCATTGGGGTTTGGCGTTGGGGTCAGAAGAAGCAAACGCGTTGGGGTTTGGCATTGGGGTTTGGCGTTGGGGTCAGAAGAAGCAAACGCGTTGGGGTTTTGCATTGGGGTTTGGCGTTGGGGTCAGAAGACGCAAACGCGTTGGGGTTTGGCGTTGGGTTTTGGCGTTGGGGTTTATCGTTGGGTTTTGGCGTTGGGGTCAGAAGAAGCAAACGCGTTGGGGTTTGGCGTTGGGGTTTGGCGTTGGGGTTTGGCGCTGGGGTTTGGCGATGGGGTCAGAAGAAGCAAACGCGTTGGGGTTTGGCGTTGGGGTTTGGCGGTAGGGTTTGGCGTTGGGGTCAGAAGAAGCAATCGCGTTGGGGTTTGGCGTTGGGGTTTGGCGTTGGGGTTTGGCGTTGGGGTTAGGTGTTGGGGTTTGGCGTTGGGGTTTGGCGCTCGGGTGAGAAGACGCAAACTCATTGGAGTTTTGCGGTGGGGTTAGGCGTTGGGGTTAGGCGTTGGGGTTAGGCGTTGGGGTTTGGTGTTGGGGTTTGGCGTTGGGGTTTGGCGTTGGGGTCAGAAGAAGCAAACGCGTTGGGGTTTGGCATTGGGGTTTGGCGTTGGGGTCAAAAGAAAGAGACGTGTTGGGGTCTGGCGTTGGGGACAGAAGACGCAAACGCATTGGGGTTTGGCGTTGGGGTTTGGCGTTGGGGACAGAAGACGCAAACGCATTGGGGTTTGGCGTTGGGGTTTGGCGTTGTGGTCAGAAGACGCAAACGCGTTGGGGTTTGGCGTTGGGTTTTGGCGTTGGGGTTTATCGTTGGGTTTTGGCGTTGGGGTCAGAAGAAGCAAACGCGTTGGGGTTTGGCGTTGGGGTTTGGCGTTGGTGTTTGGTGTTGGGGTTTGGCGTTGGGGTTTGGCGTTGGGGTCAGAAGAAGCAAACGCGTTGGGGTTTGGCGTTGGAGTTTGGCGTTGGGGTCAGAAGAAGCAAACGCGTTGGGTTTTGGCGTTGGGGTTTGGCGTTGGGGTCAGAAGACGCAAACGCGTTGGGGTTTGGCGTTGGGGTTTGGCGTTGGGGTTAGGTGTTGGGGTTTGGCATTGGGATTTGGCATTGGGATCAGAAGATGCAAACGCCTTGGGGTTTGGCGTTGGGGTTAGAAGACACAAACGCGTTGGGGTTTGGCCTTGGGATTTGGCGTTGGGGTCAGAAGACGGAAACGCATTGGGGTTTGGCGTTGGAGTTTGGCGTTGGGGTCAGAAGACGCAAACGCGTTGGGGTTTGGCGTTGGGTTTTGGCATTGGGGTTTATCGTTGGGTTTTGGCGTTGGGGTCAGAACAAGCAAACGCGTTGGGGTTTGGCGTTGGGGTTTGGCAATGGGGTTTGGCGTTGGTGTTTGGTGTTGGGGTCAGAAGACGGAAACGGGTTGGGTTTGGCGTTGGGGTCAGGAGACGCAAACGCGTTGGGGTTTGGCGTTGGCATATAGCCTTGGGTTCAGAAGACGCGAACACGTTGGGGTTTGGCGCTGGAGTTTCGCGTTGGGGTCAGAAGACGCAAACGCGTTGAGGTTAGGCATCAGGGTTTAACGTTGGGGTCAGAAGAGGCAAACGCGTTGGTGTTTGGCATTGGGGTTTGGCGTTGGGGTTTGGCGTTGGGGTTTGGCGTTGGGGTTTGGTGTTGGGGTTAAAAGAAAGAGACGTGTTGGGGTCTGGCGTTGGGGACAGAAGACACAAACGCATTGGGGTTTGGCGTTGGGGTTTGGCGTTGGGGACAGAAGACGCAAACGCATTGGGGTTTGGCGTTGGGGTTTGGGGTTGTGGTCAGAAGACGCAAACGCGTTGGGGTTTGGCGTTGGGTTTTGGCGTTGGGGTTTATCGTTGGGTTTTGGCGTTGGGGTCAGAAGAAGCAAACGCGTTGGGATTTGGCGTTGGGGTTTGGCGTTGGGGTTTGGCGTTGGTGTTTGGTGTTGGGGTTTGGCGTTGGGGTTTGGCATTGGGGTCAGAAGACGCAAACCCGTTGGGGTTTGGCGTTGGGGTTTGGCGTTGGGGTTTGGCGTTGGGGTTTGGCGTTGGGGTTAGGTGTTGGGGTTTGGCATTGGGATTTGGCATTGGGATCAGAAGAGGCAAACGCGTTGGTGTTTGGCATTGGGGTTTGGCGTTGGGGTTTTGCGTTGGGGTTTGGCGTTGGGGTTTGGCGTTGGGGTTAGGCGTTCGGGCTAGGCGTTGGGGTTAGGCGTTGGGGTTAGGCATTGGGGTTAGGCGTTGGGGTTTGGCGTTGGGGTTTGGCGTTGGGGTCAGAAGAAGCAAACGCGTTGGGGTTTGGCATTGGGGTTTGGCGTTGGGGTGAAAAGAAAGAGACGTGTTGGGGTTTGGCGTTGGGGACAGAAGACGCAAACGCGGTGGGGTTTGGCGTTGGGATTTGGCATTGTGGTCAGAAGACGCAAACGTGTTGGGGTTTGGCGTTGGGTTTTGGCGTTGGGGTTTATCGTTGGGTTTTGGCGTTGGGGTTTGGCGTTGGGGTTTGGCAATGGGGTTTGGCGTTGGGGTTTGGCGTTGGAGTCAGAAGAAGCAAACGCGTTGTGGTTTGGCTTTGGTGTTTGGCATTGGTGTTTGGCGTTGTATTTTGGCGTTGAGATTTGGCGTTGGGTTCAGAAGACGCAAACACTTTGGGGTTTTGCGTTGTGATTTGGTGTTGGGGTCAGAAGAAGCAAACGCGTTAAGGTTTGGCGTTGGAGTTTGGCGTTGGGATTTGGCATTGGGATCAGAAGATGCAAACGCGTTGGAGTTTGGCGTTGGGGTTTGGCGTTGGGTTTGGCTTTAGGGTTTGGCGTTGGGGCAGAAGAAGCAGACGTGTTGGGGTTTGGCGTTGGGGTTTGGCGTTGGGGTCAGAAGACGCAAAATCGTTGGAGTTTGGCGGTGGAGTTTGGCGGTGGAGTTTGGCATTGGGGTTTGGCGTTGGGGTCAGAAGAAGCAAACGCGTTGGGGTTTGGCATTGGGGTTTGGCGTTGGGGTCAGAAGAAGCAAACGCATTGGGGTTTGGCATTGGGGTTTGGCGTTGGGGTCAGAAGACGCAAACGCGTTGGGGTTTGGCGTTGGGTTTTGGCGTTGGGGTTTATCGTTGGGTTTTGGCGTTGGGGTCAGAAGAAGCAAACGCGTTGGGGTTTGGCGTTGGGGTTTGTCGTTGGGGTTTGGCAATGGGGTTTGGCGTTGGTGTTTGGTGTTGGGGTTTGGCGTTGGGGTTTGGCGTTGGAGTCAGAAGAAGCAAACGTGTTGTGGTTTGGCTTTGGTGTTTGGCATTGGTGTTTGGCGTTGTATTTTGGCGTTGAGATTTGGCGTTGGGTTCAGAAGACGCAAACACTTTGGGGTTTTGCGTTGTGATTTGGTGTTGGGGTCAGAAGAAGCAAACGCGTTAAGGTTTGGCGTTGGATTTTGGCGTTGGGATTTGGCATTGGGATCAGAAGATGCAAACGCGTTGGGGTTTGGCGTTGGGGTTTGGCGTTGGGGTTTGGCG
Organism: Leptosomus discolor; assembly: GCF_034619465.1. NCBI lineage: Eukaryota > Metazoa > Chordata > Aves > Leptosomiformes > Leptosomidae > Leptosomus > Leptosomus discolor. Next base: position 3,376,510 of record NC_141416.1, read on the forward strand.
TTGGGTTTGGCTTTAGGGTTTGGCGTTGGGGCAGAAGAAGCAAACGCGTTGGGGTTTGGCGTTGGGGTTTGGCGTTGGGGTCAGAAGACGCAAACTCGTTGGAGTTTGGCGGTGGAGTTTGGCGGTGGAGTTTGGCGTTGGGGTTTGGCGTTGGGGTCAGAAGAAGCAAACGTGTTGTGGTTTGGCTTAGGTTTTTGGCATTGGTGTTTGGCTTTGTATTATGGCGTTGAGATTTGGCGTTGGGTTCAGAAGACGCAAACACTTTGGGGTTTTGCGTTGTGATTTGGCGTTGGGGTCAGAAGAAGCAAAGGCGTTAAGGTTTGGCGTTGTAGTTTGGCGTTGGGATTTGGCATTGGGATCAGAAGATGCAAACGCGTTGGGGTTTGGCCTTGGGGTTTGGCGTTGGGGTCAGAAAAAGCAAACGCGTTGGGGTTTGGCGTTGGGTTTTGGCGTTGGGGTTTATCGTTGGGTTTTGGCGTTGGGGTCAGAAGAAGCAAACGCGTTGGGGTTTGGCGTTGGGGTTTGGCGTTGGGGTTTGGCAATGGGGTTTGGCGTTGGTGTTTGGTGTTGGGGTTTGGCGTTGGGGTTTGGCGTTGGAGTCAGAAGAAGCAAACGCTTTGTGGTTTGGCTTTGGTGTTTGGCATTGGTGTTTGGCGTTGTATTTTGGCGTTGAGATTTGGCGTTGGGTTCAGAAGACGCAAACATTTTGGGGTTTTGCGTTGTGATTTGGTGTTGGGGTCAGAAGAAGCAAACGCGTTAAGGTTTGGCGTTGGAGTTTGGCGTTGGGATTTGGCATTGGGATCAGAAGATGCAAACGCGTTGGGGTTTGGCGTTGGGGTTTGGCGTTGGGGTTTGGCGTTGGGTTTGGCTTTAGGGTTTGGCGTTGGGGCAGAAGAAGCAAACGTGTTGGGGTTTGGCGTTGGGGTTTGGCGTTGGGGTCAGAAGACGCAAACTCGTTGGAGTTTGGCGGTGGAGTTTGGCGGTGGAGTTTGGCATTGGGGTTTGGCGTTGGGGTCAGAAGAAGCAAACGCGTTGGGGTTTGGCATTGGGGTTTGGCGTTGGGGTCAGAAGACGCAAACGCGTTGGGGTTTGGCGTTGGGTTTTGGCGTTGGGGTTTATCGTTGGGTTTTGGCGTTGGGGTCAGAAGAAGCAAACGCGTTGGGGTTTGGCGTTGGGGTTTGGCGTTGGTGTTTGGTGTTGGGGTTTGGCGTTGGGGTTTGGCGTTGGAGTCAGAAGAAGCAAACGTGTTGTGGTTTGGCTTTGGTGTTTGGCATTGGTGTTTGGCGTTGTATTTTGGCGTTGAGATTTGGCGTTGGGTTCAGAAGACGCAAACACTTTGGGGTTTTGCGTTGTGATTTGGTGTTGGGGTCAGAAGAAGCAAACGCGTTAAGGTTTGGCGTTGGAGTTTGGCGTTGGGATTTGGCATTGGGATCAGAAGATGCAAACGCGTTGGGGTTTGGTGTTGGGGTTTGGCGTTGGGGTTTGGCGTTGGGTTTGGCTTTAGGCTTTGGCGTTGGGGCAGAAGAAGCAAACGCGTTGGGGTTTGGCGTTGGGGTTTGGCGTTGGGGTCAGAAGACGCAAACTCGTTGGAGTTTGGCGGTGGAGTTTGGCGGTGGAGTTTGGCGTTGGGGTTTGGCGTTGGGGTTTGGCGTTGGGGTCAGAAGAAGCAAACGCGTTGGGGTTTGGCATTGGGGTTTGGCGTTGGGGTCAGAAGACGCAAACGCGTTGGGGTTTGGCGTTGGGTTTTGGCGTTGGGGTTTATCGTTGGGTTTTGGCGTTGGGGTCAGAAGAAGCAAACGCGTTGGGGTTTGGCGTTGGGGTTTGGCGTTGGGGTTTGGCGTTGGTGTTTGGTGTTGGGGTTTGGCGTTGGGGTTTGGCGTTGGAGTCAGAAGAAGCAAACGTGTTGTGGTTTGGCTTAGGTTTTTGGCATTGGTGTTTGGCGTTGTATTTTGGCGTTGAGATTTGGCGTTGGGTTCAGAAGACGCAAACACTTTGGGGTTTTGCGTTGTGATTTGGCGTTGGGGTCAGAAGAAGCAAACGCGTTAAGGTTTGGCGTTGTAGTTTGGCGTTGGGATTTGGCATTGGGATCAGAAGATGCAAACGCGTTGGGGTTTGGCGTTGGGGTTAGAAGACACAAACGCGTTGGGGTTTGGCCTTGGGGTTTGGCGTTGGGGTCAGAAAAAGCAAACGCGTTGGGGTTTGGCGCTGGGGTTTGGCGTTGGGGTCAGAAGACGGAAACGCATTGGGGTTTGGCGTTGGAGTTTGGCGTTGGGGTCAGAAGACGCAAACGCGTTGGGGTTTGGCGTTGGGTTTTGGCGTTGGGGTTTATCGTTGGGTTTTGGCGTTGGGGTCAGAAGAAGCAAACGCGTTGGGGTTTGGCGTTGGGGTTTGGTGTTGGGGTTTGGCAATGGGGTTTGGCGTTGGTGTTTGGTGTTGGGGTTTGGCGTTGGGGTTTGGCGTTGGGGTCAGAAGACGGAAACGGGTTGGGTTTGGCGTTGGGGTCAGGAGACGCAAACGCGTTGGGGTTTGGCGTTGGCATATAGCCTTGGGGTCAGAAGACGCGAACACGTTGGGGTTTGGCGCTGGAGTTTCGCGTTGGGGTCAGAAGACGCAAACGCGTTGAGGTTAGGCATTAGGGTTTCGCGTTGGGGTCAGAAGAGGCAAACGCGTTGGTGTTTGGCATTGGGGTTTGGCGTTGGGGTTTGGCGTTGGGGTTTGGCGTTGGGGTTAGGCGTTGGGGTTAGGCGTTGGGGTTTGGCGTTGGGGTTTGGCTTTGGGGTTTGGTGTTGGGGTTTGGCGTTGGGGTTTGGCGTTGGGGTCAGAAGAAGCAAACGCGTTGGGGTTTGGCATTGGGGTTTGGCGTTGGGGTGAAAAGAAAGAGACGTGTTGGGGTTTGGCGTTGGGGACAGAAGACGCAAATGCGGTGGGGTTTGGCGTTGGGATTTGGCGTTGTGGTCAGAAGACGTAAATGCGTTGGGGTTTGGCGTTGGGTTTTGGCGTTGGGGTTTATCGTTGGGTTTTGGCGTTGGGGTCAGAAGAAGCAAACGTGTTGGGGTTTGGCGTTGGGGTTTGGCGTTGGGGTTTGGCAGTGGGGTTTGGCATTGGTGTTTGGTGTTGGGGTTTGGCGTTGGGGTTTGGCGTTGGAGTCAGAAGAAGCAAACGCGTTGTGATTTGGCTTTCGTGTTTGGCATTGGTGTTTGGCGTTGTATTTTGGCGTTGAGATTTGGCGTTGGGTTCAGAAGACGCAAACACTTTGGGGTTTTGCGTTGTGATTTGGTGTTGGGGTCAGAAGAAGCAAACGCGTTAAGGTTTGGCGTTGGATTTTGGCGTTGGGATTTGGCATTGGGATCAGAAGATGCAAACGCTTTGGGGTTTGGCGTTGGGGTTTGGCGTTGGGTTTGGCTTTAGGGTTTGGCGTTGGGGCAGAAGAAGCAAACGCGTTGGGGTTTGGCGTTGGGGTTTGGCGTTGGGGTTTGGCGTTGGGGTCAGAAGACGCAAACTCGTTGGAGTTTGGTGGTGGAGTTTGGCGGTGGAGTTTGGCGGTGGAGTTTGGCGTTGGGGTTTGGCGTTGGGGTCAGAAGAAGCAAACGCGTTGGGGTTTGGCATTGGGGTTTGGCGTTGGGGTCAGAAGACGCAAACGCGTTGGGGTTTGGCGTTGGGTTTTGGCGTTGGGGTTTATCGTTGGGTTTTGGCGTTGGGGTCAGAAGAAGCAAACGCGTTGGGGTTTGGCGTTGGGGTTTGGCGTTGGGGTTTGGCGTTGGGGTTTGGCAATGGGGTTTGGCGTTGGAGTTTGGCGTTGGGATTTGGCATTGGGATCAAAGATGCAAACGCGTTGGGGTTTGGCGTTGGGGTTTGGCGTTGGGTTTGGCTTTGGGGTTTGGCGTTGGGGCAGAAGAAGCAAACGCGTTGGGGTTTGGCGTTGGGGTTTGGCGTTGGGGTCAGAAGACGCAAACTCGGAGTTTGGCGGTGGAGTTTGGCGGTGGAGTTTGGCGGTGGAGTTTGGCGGTGAAGTTTGGCGTTGGGGTTTGGCGTTGGGGTCAGAAGAAGCAAACGCGTTGGGGTTTGGCATTGGGGTTTGGCGTTGGGGTCAGAAGACGCAAACGCGTTGGGGTTTGGCGTTGGGTTTTGGCGTTGGGGTTTATCGTTGGGTTTTGGCGTTGGGGTCAGAAGAAGCAAACGCGTTGGGGTTTGGCGTTGGGGTTTGGCGTTGGGGTTTGGCGTTGGTGTTTGGTGTTGGGGTTTGGCGTTGGGGTTTGGCGTTGGAGTCAGAAGAATCAAACGTGTTGTGGTTTGGCTTAGGTTTTTGGCATTGGTGTTTGGCGTTGTATTTTGGCGTTGAGATTTGGCGTTGGGTTCAGAAGACGCAAACACTTTGGGGTTTTGCGTTGTGATTTGGCGTTGGGGTCAGAAGAAGCAAAGGCGTTAAGGTTTGGCGTTGTAGTTTGGCGTTGGGATTTGGCATTGGGATCAGAAGATGCAAACGCGTTGGGGTTTGGCGTTGGGGTTAGAAGACACAAACGCGTTGGGGTTTGGCCTTGGGGTTTGGCGTTGGGGTCAGAAAAAGCAAACGTGTTGGGATTTGGTGCTGGGGTTTGGCGTTGGGGTCAGAAGACGGAAACGCATTGGGGTTTGGCGTTGGAGTTTGGCGTTGGGGTCAGAAGACGCAAACGTGTTGGGGTTTGGCGTTGGGTTTTGGCGTTGGGGTTTATCGTTGGGTTTTGGCGTTGGGGTCAGAAGACGGAAACGGGTTGGGTTTGGCGTTGGGGTCAGGAGACGCAAACGCGTTGGGGTTTGGCGTTGGCATATGGCCTTGGGGTCAGAAGACGCGAACACATTGGGGTTTGGCGCTGGAGTTTCGCGTTGGGGTCAGAAGACGCAAACGCGTTGAGGTTAGGCATTAGGGTTTCGCGTTGGGGTCAGAAGAGGCAAACGCGTTGGGGTTTGGCGTTGGGGTTTGGCGTTGGGGTTTGGCGTTGGGGTTTGGCGTTGGGGTTTGGCGTTGGGGTTAGGCGTTGGGGTTTGGCGTTGGGGTTTGGCGTTGTGGTCAGAAGATGCAAACGCGTAGGGGTTTGGCCTTGGGGTTTGGCGTTGGGGTCAGAAGAAGCAAACGTGTTGGGATTTGGCGTTGGGGTCAGAAGAGGGAAACGCGTTGGGGTTTGGCGTTGGGGTTTGGCGCTGGGGTTTGGCGTTGGGGTCAGAAGAAGCAATCGCGTTGGGGTTTGGCGTTGGGGTTTGGCGTTGGGGTTTGGCGCTAGGGTTTGGCGTTGTGGTCAGAAGACGCAAACGCATTGTGGTTTGGCGTTGGGGTTTGGCGCTGGGGTCAGAAGACGCAAACGGGTTGGGTTTGGCGTTGAGGTCAGAAGAACTCATCTGTCCAGCTTGTCCACGTGTTAGACCTTGGTTCCAAGTGAACCGCCCTGGATAAAGCTCGCCCGATGTTTTGCAAAATTACGTTCTAATTCCTTGGCATGAGGTCTGTCAGGAAGACTTGCTGATCTGGAATTTGGAGACTGCTGAAAGACAGAGTTGCGGGTGGCTCCTGTCTGCCCAGTTATGTGTTTTCTCCATAATATATTTGTGCACGCAGCTAACATGTCTGTGTTGGAAATGAGGCTCCAAATGTTTCCGTTTAGCCAAGGAATAAGCTGATGGTTCTACTTTTTTTTCCTCTAGTTACCATTTTTATCTAAAACAGAGCGAAAATCGGGACTACTTGTCTTTTAAGGAAGCTGTACTTTAGGGAGCAGTGAGCACTGCAGGGATGCATTTTATGTCAGAATCATTTGAAATAACACAGCTGGACCAAGTTCACTCTTTAAAATAGCCGGTAAAGCTGGTGTTGACGCACAAAGAAGCCAAATGTGCTTTTGCTGATGGACTTCCTACTCACTAGGTCAGCCACTGCAATCAGCTGTCGAGACAAGATCACGTTGATGTTGGAGTAGCTGTGGCTGCATCAGGTTTTTTTTGTAGGTATAGAAACATCATCTCTAACCCTCTGCCAGGGAGGAAAGTGGCACTGGAGGCTGGGCCTTAAAAACTGGGCTCTCTGTGAGCAGTTCTGGGTAAGAAAGAAACAGGTGGAGTCTCGTGTTTCTTGTCTCTCTAGGCGATGGATCTGATAGCGACCAACGGGACACCAGAGCCGCAGAACCGCGAGCAACTGTCTGCTGAGTTTCGGGCCTTTTGGAGCTGCTGCCTGGAGGTGGACGTGGGCAGGCGAGGGTCTGCCAAGGACCTTCTGCAGGTAAAGGGCGAAGCGGCTGCAGGTGAAAGAGCTGCGCTGTGTCATGGTTTTGTCATCAGCTGAACTCAAAGGCATCAGATGGAGCCCTCTCGCGTTAGTCTCCAGTCTCGGTGCTTTTCAGGTGAAAAATCAGTGGAATCATACAGTGGTTTGGGCTGGAAGGGCCCATTAGAGGCCATCTAGTCCAGCCCCCCTGCAGTGAGCAGGGACATCTTTAGCTGCATCAGGTTGCTCAGAGCCGCATCCAGCCTGACCTTGGATGTCTCCAGGGATGGGGCTTCTGCCACCTCTCTGGGCAGCCTGTGCCACTGTTTCACCACCCTCAGTGTAATAAATTTCTTCCTCATATCTAGTCCGAATCTGGCCTCTTTAGTTTAAAACCGTTAGCCCCTGTCCTATTGCGACAGGCCCTGCTAAAAAGTCTGTCCCCATCTTTCTTATAGGCCCCCTTTCAGCACTGGAAGGGCGCTAGAAGGTCTCCCCGGAGCCTTCTCTTCTCCAGGCTGAACAACCACAACTCGCTCAGCTTGTGCTCACAGGGGAGGTGTTCCATCCCTCCGGTCATTTTTGTGGCCCTATTTTGTGTTCTGGTAGGACGTTCCGTTTTACAGGGTGGCGAAATAACTGCAGTGGAACGATAGCAGGTGCAGAGGCCTGAGATGGCGTCGGGGACTGGTGTATGCCGAGAGATGAGCAGGGAGGAACGCAGTGAAGTCAGTCCCAGCCAAGCGGTCAGAGGTTTGGCAGTGGGAAGGAAGGGGCTGCGGGTGCTCCCTGTGAGCATCAGAGGGGCCCCGGCCCCGGCTTGTCCCTCCTGCCCCACTCTTAAAGGTTTCTGCTGCTGAGCCCCACTTTTAGAGGTTTCTGCCAGCGAAACGGGGACGGCTGAGCAGGACTTGTCACAGCTCCTTCTGTTGCCTGGCATAGTCGAGTAGATGAAAACTGCCGCAGGTTTGGTGCCAGGTTTTGTGGCAGGCAGGGAGTGGCACCATGTGCCCCTTGGCTGTCCCTGCTGTGAAGGTGCCAGATAGCGCAGGAGGGGCAGGGCATGGGGTGGTAGACACTGCTGTCCCTGCAACCCAGAGCTGAGTGCATCAGCGCTCTGACACTTGTCTCCCTGCTCTTCTCTCGACCTCAGAGGCCTTCAGAAGAACACATGGGCCTAAATATTGCTGGGATAAACATTTCCTAGAGGTACCGGAGTTCCTTGAGGAATGGCTTGTGCCCCTCATCTTTTCTGACCACTAGAAGAGCCCGTGTCTGTAGAAAACAGGAACCTAAGTGAGCATTTTGAGGTTCCTGAGAGGAACAAGGCCCTGGGACAGCAAGCAGCATTCCCAGAGCACTGGCAGGGCAAAATTGCCAGCAAGCTGAAGACACCTTGAGAAATGGATTAATCGAATGATGGGCCATGGTGGCCTGTGATAGCAAGGGACTGGACTTGCAGATGCAGGTGCAGGCGGTCCCCTCAGTCCCATTTCTGCATATGCCTGGTAACCAGCAGGATACTGCTTGAGCCCGTGAGTAACTGAGTTTGGAAAGTAATGGTTCATTTCTTTTTTTTTTTTTTCCTGTGGGCAGCATCCATTTTTAAAGAAAGCCCAGCCTCTGTCCAGCCTGACGCCTGTGTTCGTTGCAGCAAAGGAAGCGATTCGGAACAGCAGCTGCTAGCACTTCAGGGGGGCTTTCTCCCATGCCAGCTCAGCGCAGGAGTGAGAACCAAAACTCTAACTTAACCCCTAACCCTAACCCAACCCAGTCCCTTGAGTAAAAATGTATGGTTTGTCTTCTTCCTGCTTTCTGGCTCCTTCCTTCATTTTTAAGATGAATGACGGCTTAAGACAGAGAGGTAATGACCGAAAATGCTTTGCTGCCTCATCCGTTTCCAAGGTAAAGCAAACTGAGTTGGAAGATTCTCTTCCTTCTCACCCTGTGAATAAGCTGTACATTCACTTTTAAATTGTCACTTGTTTCTTAGAGACGGAAAGTCCCTTTGACGGTTGGTTAATTTTTGGTACGGTTTGGAATTGGAGAAGGGTCTCCTGCATTCCTAAGCTGCCGACTGCACTGCCTTTTCAGTACATACTCGCTGGTATGTGCCCAGTCGTGGTCCTTCTAGAGGAGGAAGAAAGTGAAACTGCATTTCCAACCAACAGGGAATGAGGGGTGGGACAGGCAAGAGCTCCTGTGGAGAGACAGGCTTTCAGCTGTGACCATACAGTGTTTCGTTCTTGACAGTGTGGTTGTGTCACTAACTGCAATCTTTTTGCCTGGGTGAGAGTCTCCCTGAGCTGAAAGAGCAGAAAGATCAGTCCGTGTGCTCAGAAAGGGCTCGTCTGATGCAAAGCTGCCAGAGGAACGTGAAGTGAGAGCGGGCCCAGCCTTGCTTGGTGCTGAGCCCCAGCGGAGCCCTCGCAGAGCCCAGAGCAGCCTCAGCATCTGCAGAGCCAGGCGGGAAGAAGGCGCTCGGGGAGGCAAGCAGCAGCAGACCGGCCCTGAATGGGTGAGCTTGGCCTGGGGAGGGAGTCGCTGCCTCCCTTTGGTGCATAAGCTCCAAGAGCCCAGGGCCTGTCACCTGAAGTCCCTGCTTGCGCTGAGGGCTCCCGGGTACTTGGGGCTGGTGTGACACCATTGCAAACGTCAGGCAATAGTGGCAGGTTGTGTTTGGAAAGTCAGGCCCTTTTGCTGCTGCCCGTTGCGTGTGTCATTGGTCCAGCCCAGCCGTAGGCTCAGGGATCGGCTACAGGCACTGCTGCTGCTGCCACGGAGGTCGGGGAGAATGGGGTTGTTGGCCTCCACGGCAGCACAGCCGGTTGCTTAAGAAGCGGGTGCTGATAATGCCGTGGGTAGGGGGGCTGGGGGTTCCCTCGTCTGAGCGGGTGGAAGGGAGCTGCCCGTAGTCCTTCTTCTGAAAAAAACAGGACCAGGCTTTGAGAAAGGAACTCTTGCTGACAGACCACTTGGTCCATCAGACAGAACAATAGGCCCTGGATCTTGGGAAAACTCAAGGTTTGCAATTCCTATGAGAATTTTGTGAAAAACAAGGCCGAAAACCAAAGCCAAACACCAGGGCCAGACCTGGGAAAGCAAAGGAAGGAAAAACTCCATCACTAACGAGAGAAAAAGAAGGATAAACCACTGCCTTTGCTTGCCGTACATGAGCTGCGCGGGGAGGCCCCGGCTGCAGCCGCCGCCTCTGGAGCCCGCGCGGTCCCGGAGCTGCCCGCGCAGCTTGCCGACCGCGGCTGAGACCGAGTTGGCTCTTCTGCCCCCAAACAGGCGCGTACTGCCTATAGCGGTGATCTTCCCCGATGTATGTGTTTTGGGAAGGACCTGGTGGCAAACGGCTGTGGAGAGCAGGGTGGCAGTGAACTTCCCAAAGAGGCCGTGATGCCACGCTTGTTTTTTTCCTGCTGGCTGTGAGCAGGCAGCGCTCGGAGGCAGGCGCCGCTGCCTGCCACGGGGCCTGCACGCCCTCGTCCCGCAGGCAGAGTGTTCAGCAGGGGTTTGTCAGGGCTGTCTGATCCCAGCTTCCGCCGCCGCTCCTGCTTGGAAAGCCCTCATGTGGCTGACACCCCCACCTCCACCCCCCCTTGAGAGGCCACCGTGCCCCACGCCCAGAAACGGCGGCTCTGTGACATCAGCCCCGGGGCCAAGGGCATCAGAGGCAGCGAGACTGCTGCGGGCAGTACGTCGGCGGCTGCGCTGGAGGCAACCAGACCTCCTTCTTGCAGCTGACGCTGACACGTGCCGCTGGCAGCAATGAAAGTGCTCGCCCTCCTCGTCCTGCTGGCTGTGTGCCGGCCCGCGCACGGCATGTGGGACAGCTGTGGGTAAGTGGGCCGAGGCTCTGGGAGGGACCTCGGGCAGCCCTTGACGGGCTTCACTGGAGGGGGCCCGCGTGTCCCCTGTGGCCACCCCACAGCTTCCCAAACCCCTTGTGGGAGCCACAGCTTCTTGCCAGCACCCAGGCTGCTGGCACAACCCATCTACGGGGCTAAAGCGGACAGAGGGCTGGAGGCACAGCCACGGGGTTCCCTGGCCCTGCTGTCCATGCAGCCCCTCGGGGGGAGGGAAGACGGCTGACCTTCAGCCTCAACAGCAGCGCAGCCATCCAGCAGCACACTCACGAGTTTCTTCTTACAGCGGGACCTGCGGGCTCCGGCCCATGGCGGATCCCTCCAGCACGTTGCGCGTCGTGGGTGGCACGGATGCCCAGCCAGGGGCCTGGCCCTGGATCGTCAGCATCCAGAGCCCCTGGGGCCACGTGTGCGGAGGGTCCCTCTTCGGCCCGCAGTGGGTCCTCACAGCAGCCCACTGCTTCAACGCAGCCAGGTAAGGAGGGCCAGGGAAGGGGGCTGTCCCCACAGCACCAGCAGGCGCCCTGTCCGCAGCCCCACGAGCTCCTGCCATCCCGCTGCCTTGCAGTACGCCCGGTGCCGGGGCACTGGCGAGCCCAGCTGAGAGACTGCTCCGCAGAGGGCTGGGCTCGTGCCACCGCTTCCTAGCAGCCTCCAGCTCCACGTTCCTGGTGCCCAAGGCATGCTAGGGCAGTGGCACCCTCCGCAGCGCTGCTTTCCTCCCTGCCTTGGGAAGCAGAAGGCAGGGAACCGCGGGGCTGCTGCAGCACGTGGCTCCGCTCCCTCTGAGCCCTCTCTGCGTCTGCCTTCCAGGCGCCTCAGCATGTGGCGCGTGGTGATCGGGGCCACCCACTTGGCTCAGCCGGGCCCTGAGACCCAAGTGCGCAGTATTAATCGGCTGATACGTCACGAACACTACGATTACATCACGGAGAGGAACGACATCGCCTTGCTAGAACTGGACCAGCCTGTCCAGTGCGGCTACTACGTACAGCTGGCCTGCGTGCCCGACGGCTCGGTGAGAGTGTCAGAGCTGACAAACTGCTACGTCAGCGGTTGGGGTGCCACCACGGCAAGATGTGAGTTCCCAAAGAGTACTCGTGTGCCAAGGGCAAGCTCGGCACACTGGGGAGGCGGGCTGGGCTTCCTGGCAGCGGCGGCGGCGAAAGCCAGAGTTGGGCTGCGGGGACGTACGGCCACGGAGAGATGGGCCCGAGCCATTAGCCAAAGCGAGACGGAAGGGCAAGCCCAGCACGAGGCGTCTGCAGGGGCAAAGGCGAGCCCTAGGGAAGGGCTTTGCCCGCACAGGGGAGGAGAAGTGGGAACAGAAGGGCTGCTCCTGAGAACTCCTTTCTGTGCTTCACAGCTGCAGGATCGACTGCTGTCCTGCAGGAGGCCCAGGTCCTCCTCATCGATGTCAATCTCTGCAACAGCAGCCTCTGGTACAGAGGGGCCATCCAACCCCACAACCTGTGTGCCGGCTATCCGCAGGGCGGCATCGACACCTGCCGGGTAGGAGCGTGCTCCGCGCCAGCCCCCAGCAGCACAGGCAGCCCTGTCGCCAGCGCCCAAACGTCCCCCGGCACGCGCTGCACCTGGCGAGTCACCCTCCTGCCACTAGGTCCTCACCGCTGTCGAGGCTTGCCTCCCCTTCCCTGTCTGCAGGCCCTTGCCCAGCACTCCTCTTGTCCCAGAGCCCCGGCACTCTGCCCAGAAAGGCCACCCAGTGCTCTTGCCCCAGCCCAGAGGTCCCGATCCCAGTCCTGGAACGTCCCCCTTCCACACCTCCAGAATCAGCGGGCAGAGAGGAGAGAGCGCCCTGCCTTGCAGGCCCACCACCCCCTCCCAGACAAGGTCCTGCAGGCTCCAGCACCTGAGCAGAGCCTTTCTGGGCAGTGGGTACAGCTCTGGCAGGTGCCGGGAGAGAGAAGGGGCCAGCCACAGTGCTGACAGGGGCCACCCAACACCACCAGAACCCTCTGACTCTCCTCCGCTCCGCTGCAGGGTGACAGCGGTGGTCCTCTGGTCTGTCAAGACAAACACGCCGACTACTTCTGGCTCGTGGGGGTGACCAGCTGGGGGAGAGGCTGCGCGAGAGCCAGGCGGCCCGGTATCTACACCTCCACGCAGTACTTTTACGACTGGATCCAGGTCCAGATGGGACCGCAGCCAGAAGTACGGGCTGCTCCAACGGCGCGGGCATGGAGTCACTTTCTCACCGCCTCCACCCCTGTGCAGAGGCCAAGGCCGATCCCAACACAGTCAGGCACGTTTAGCTCCTGCCCATTCCCACTCCAGAAGCTGGTGGAGTTCTTTACTCGGGTGCAGGAGCTCCTGCAGGCGCTAAGGGGGAAAAAGGCTTGAGCAGCAAGAGGAAGAGGATCCAGTGCAGGCTGCAGAGTAGCACCACCGTTTCCTCCTGGGGCGATGCCCGCTGAGATCCAGAGGCAGCCTCAGTGCCAGTGGCCTGCCCTGTCCTGCCCACGCTCCTCTCAGGGCACACACAACTGCTGCTGTTGACTTAGTTCTTGAAATAAAGTTGACGATTTTCACAGCTAACCCTGCTTCAGTCCAGTCTCCTGTGCAAGGCAAGGACTTCCACGCCCAGCACCTGCAGAACGAGACTGCAGGCAGACAAGTCGGTCACACGGGCAAGGAGTCACTCCAAAAGCTGAAACCATGCCCGGTCTGAGACGAGGGTGCTCAGAGCCACCGTGGGGTGGAGAAGACTGGCTAGATGGAGGCTAGCAAGAGGAGAGGAGGAAATGATGTGACACGCAGCCAGCGTTGGGGGTATGCCTTAAGGGACGCAAGCCGAAGGTTAGGGCCTGCCGTGAGCCTTCGCTTACTGAACACATTGTGGGAGATGCCTGAGCATGGCAAGAGCTATTGCTGCCTGTAGCAAAGCGAGTGCGAAGCTGACGGGAGTTAGAGTGCCATGAGGAAGAGCCGGATTTCACAGGTAGTTAAGGGGGATTGGTGTGGGAGGTGGCCACACTTGACAGATAACTGAAGGAAGAGCTGGGGTGGTTTTGGGGAGAGCAGTCTGGCAGGGACAGCAATACTCAGGAAAAAACTGCATCAGTAATGCTGTGGAAGTCCAAGGTGACCCAGCTAACAGCGCCTGAAACACCAAACCTGTGGACAGCTGTGACAAACCTGGGAGCAACGGGGGAAAAATACCTGTGGGGAGGTCCCTTGCTTGGAAGGAGACAGGGGCGGAGAAAGGGGGGCATCAAGGAATTTGAGGGGCATGTATAGGCATGGAAAAAGGAGGGCAGGGGGGATCAAGGAGCCAGTCACACAGAGGTAAACTGCTGGTCGGTTGGCTTGTTTGACTGAGCCCTGCAGGTTATCACTGCAGTGCATCCTACCTCCTCTGGGAGAGCGATTCCCACTCCTTTTGTGTGTGGCCCCGCTCTGCATCCGGGGCGCGGGTGGGTCCAGAGGCCTGGCTGCCGGCAAGGGCAGAAGGGAACACAGGCCACAGGGACCCAGCGGTGGGAAAGAGCGAGTGTCTCGGGCCAGCTACTGGTGGGAGCGCTGTGTGTGTGTGCAATTCACTAGGGCACCTGAAGCTGGACTAGCTCACGAGCAGAGGAGAGAGACCCTTGCAGTCGTGCGGATGGCCTGTGGTTGCAGCCCACCCGCTTTGTTGAGCTGCCCGGTGGTGCCGATCCTGGGGAAGGCTCAAGAAACAGGGCGGCTGCCTGTACCTGCAGGCGGGCAGTGGAGTGTGCACAGCGGGAGCCAGCGGTGGTTTGTGCGGCTGTTGAACGGGTTTGGGCTTTCAATGTGCCCAGCCCGGTACGCCTGGTTCCCTTCTCCTTGCAGGTTGTATTCAGAGCTTTAATGCTATTTTTTTAAAAAAGCAAAAGCAAAAGCAAGCAGCAAACAAAAAACCAGCTGGGCAATTCGACCCCGCAACGGGTTGTCTCCCCCGGCCCTGCCCACCCTGCCAGGCGACATTCACCACCACCAGCAGGGTGCAGGAGCGGGCCCGGGGCAGGGCTTTCACAGGCCGCCCCTATTTTGAGGCTCCTGGCCGTGCAGTTCCTGGGCAGTGCTCAAGCAATGGCAGCAGTTGCCCACAGCCGGTATTTTTGGTCTTACTGCCTTTCTCTCAGGCTCTGGCTCCCAGGTTTCCAGCTGTTCCCTTTCTGCCCTGCAGCCTGTTGCGCTGCTTCTCTTCCTCTTCCTCTTCCTCTTCCTCACTCTGGCTCCTCGTCCCCATCTTTTTTAGCCTCCTGCCTGCCTGCCCCAGCCCCTCGTGCTCCCCCTGCTCCCCCACCCCGGAAGCCATGGCTGCTCGGTCCCTCTCTGCCGCCCTGCCCCACACTCCCCCCTCCCGCTGGCCCTCAGGCTCTGGGGGCTGTTTGCCGCCCTGCTCTGGGCCTGTGCCCCGGGGAGGGGCCATGGGGCCCGCGGGGGCGGGGCCGGGCCGGGGGAAGTGTCCCTGCAGGGGCTGGCAGCAGGAAGAAGCCCCGGGGCATGCTGGGAGCTGTAGTCCTGGGGCAGGGGCTGCTGGGCGGCCATGTTGGTGCTGGGAGGTGCAGGCTCTGCTCCAGCCGTGGCCCGGCTGAGGTGAGGGCTGGGGCTGCCCCTCAGGTGAGTGAGGCCCTTGGGCGGGCGAGGGAGTGTCTCCTGCCTGCTGACTGCCTGGGGGTGGTGGGTGGGAGCTCCAAGCCGGAGCCGGGCCGGCTGGGGCATCCCCGGGAGTGACCTGAGAGCTGGGCAGGGGAAGGAGAAGGAGACAGACCCCCCAGCACAGGCACTGGGCACCCCGACTCCCAGAACCCCCCTGAGCCACCTCAGCCCCGCTTACCCCCTGCAGCTGCCCCGTCCCCAGCCCCTCCCCTGAGGCCAGTCCTGCAGCCCCAGGCTGCCCCACGGCCTGTCCTGGCAGCGGCAAGCGGGGCCTCGGGCAGGCCCAGGGCTCTGTTAACCCAGGGGCCTTCAGCAGCAGTGCGGGGAAGGAGCGGGGTCTGCAGGAGCGGCTGCAGCAGGAGGGGCTCCGGCCTGGGGCCGGCTGAGACAGTCAGGGTTCTTTCCCTCTGCCAGAGGCTGTGCCAGGGGCTCGGTTGTCTGTTCCTGCCCTGGGGATGTCGTCAGCTGCATCCAGCTCAGGCTGGAGCTGAAGAGATGGGCAAAAGGAAAAGCGGCTGGAGAAGGACACGAAGGGGATCCGGCTGCGAGCTGCCCCCAGCTGCAGACAAGAGACAGCCGGCCTCTCCGCGTGAGGAAGGGTCCCTGTGAGTAGTCCTCAGCAGAGCTGGTCAGCAACATGCACCGCGGGGTCTGTGTGCGTAACCAAAGCACAGTACAGCCGTGTAGTGTGTGTGTGTGTGTGTGCGCACGTGAGGCTGTGTATGTAGGAAGCCTCATATTGTAAGAGCTGAGAGAGGCAGAGACAGAAGTGTCTGAACAGTAAGATCCTCCCAGCAGCACCAAGAGCGGGAACTGCAGTGAGTCCTGGGCCCTTGGGGCCGTGTCACCCCTCTTCTGCATCCGGGTCCCTCCCTGTGCCTGTGCCCTCCCTCCTTCCATCACTGGCGTCACTCTTTTGCTTCCCTGTACCTTTCTTCTTCTGTCTGTTCTCGTACCCTGCTCCCTGTTCGTCCCTCTCTGGTTTCCAAGCCCCTCTCTTGTTCTGCTGTTCTACCTGCCCCTTTGGTTTTTCTTGCTCTCCCTCTGTCCTGCTCCCTGCCCCTCTTTGTTCCTTCCTCTGTCTCTGTCCTGCAGCACATGGCTGCTTTTTCATTCACTGCTTCTTTGTCCCGATCTGCATCCCTCCTTGTTTTTCACAATCTCTCTGGCTTCTTGCCTGACCTGCTTTTCCTTTCTCTGCCTGTACGTCCCACTCCCTGCCCCTGTCCTCCTCTCTCTGCTTCATAGAATCCTAGAATGTATTGGGTTGGAAGGGACCTCTAAAGGCCGTCTAGTCCAAGCCCCCTACAACAAGCAGGGACATCTCTAACGAGGTCGGGTTGCTTAGAGCCCCGTCAGGCCTGACCTTGAATGTTTGCAGGGATGGGGCTTCCGGTACCTCTCTGGGCAACCTGTTCCAGTGACCCACCACCCTCATATTAAAGAACTTTTTCCTCATGTCCAACCTAAATCTACCCTTTTGTAGCTCAAAACCATTACCTCTCGTCCTATCGCTACAAACCCTCGCAAATTGTTCTTCCCCTGCCTTCTTAGAGTGTGGGAGCGTAGCTTGCTGAAAACAGGCATGGAATGCTAGAGGGCCTGCACAGGGAAAACTCTGTTGAACAGTTTGTCTAAACTAATATAGTAGGCCTCAAGGACGCTTCGACCTTGAGGGTCAGAATAGAAGAATTAGAAGCTAACATCCGTATGAGGCGGAACGCATCAGTATTAATAGTAAAGTGATAGGTAGAAGTAGATGACTGATGTATGTATAGCACAACTAGAGTTTATGAAAAACTGCAAGTCATGATGACTTTGGAAAATTATGCTATATAAGAAAGTGCATCTGCACAATAAAATGAGTTTCCTGATATAACTCATATTGAGTCTTTTGTGGATTCTCCAACTCCCGTCTCCGCAAGTGGCGCCCGAACAGGGACCCGAAGAATGAGCAGGACTCACGTTTGGGGAAATTAAAGAAAAAGCTCACCTCTGCAGCAGAGTTGGAGCTCGGCGGAGAAAAGGAAAAAAGAAAACAGGCGGCCCGTCACGGAAAGCTGGAGAAAACAGGCGGCCCATCAGGGAAAGCTGGGAGAAAAAAAAAAAAAAAAAAAAAAAAAAGAAACTTGACACCGCGGTAAGATAATGGAAAAAGAAGTAACTTTATCACTATTGGAAAGCTTTCTGGGAAAGCTGGGTGTAAATATTGGAAAAAAGACTTTAATATCTCTTTATACTTTGGGATATGTAAAAGGACATTTCTCGGACTCAAGCACATTGTTTGATGTGTCCGAGTGGCGTAGATGTGGGGACTCGTTATGGGATGCGGTTATTGATAAGGACCGAACGGCAGAAAGGCTGGGGGCGCCGTGGCGGGAAGTAACTAACTGTTTGAAAAAGTATAAAATGGAACTATTGGTGGCGGCTGCTGCCGTGAGACGACTTAATGCAGTCGAGAGTTCGTCGGTATTTACGAAACCCCAGATGTCTCCTGGGTCTGAGGTCTTCCCGCTTGCGCCGCCATTTCCACCCCCCCCCCACCCCCCCCACCCCCCGATGGGCAGTACCCTGCAGGGGGGTCGAGCACACCGCCGGAGGAAAAGTGGTGACTCACATGGCTACCAGGCAGGAGGAGAGAAAAGGAAGGTGCGCGCCTCGTCGTGAAACGACTACGGAATCTCACCCCGATCAGACACAGAGCGCGAGTTCGGGGGCTAGTGGGGCCTCTGCGGGGACTGCACCCTCGGAGGAGGAGGTGCGCCATAACGGCGCCGACCCGATCGCAGTAACAAGGGACTCGGCGGAGAACGCAGAAAAACTACAAGAGGGCGTGGGCAAAGGAAAGGGACAAGTACGTGAACCGGTAGAATCCCGCCTTTATCCCGAGGTCACAACGACCCGCCTAGAATCCCGCCTTTATCCCCGATGTCACAACGACCCGCCTACAGGAAGACTCTCTTTCTCCAGGGATCATGTCAAAACAAAAGCAGAAAGAGGAACTGTTTGATGAAGTCCTACAGCAACTCATAAACAAACTATCGGAACTCAATACCGCAGCGGACAGCAACAAGAAGAATCCAGAAAACGCTGCGACTCATAATCCTTTTGCTGTACCGTCATCACTATCAGTGCCTTTGTCGCAAATGCCTGTGCCAACTACTTCATTGTCAAATACACTATTAAATGAACAAGAAGCAGGACGAAGATGGAAAGGAGTTATTCGTGATGCCCTAATTGAAGGAAATTTTCTTCCTTCTGCCTTTCCTATCGTTACAGATCAGGCAGGAGGTAGAAAATGGGAACCATTTGACTGGAAAATCCTTGAAAAAGCGCGTTTAGCAGAATCACAATATGGGCTTCAATCTAATTATACTCAGCAATTATTACAATCTATTTTTACAGCAGGTGTTTTGTTACCACTTGATTCACAACAGATTGCTAACATTCTTTTGTCCCCTTCTCAGCAGCTTATGTTCTCCAAGGCCTGGCAACAACTCTGTGACCAGGAGGCTGCATGACCAAGGCAGCAAGGGGATCCATTGTATGGGGTACAAGCACAAATGCTAACAGGCCAAGGTCCTTTTGAGAGCGTGGTTTTACAACAAGGTTTTATAGGAGAGGTATTACAATTGTCACAGCGGTTAGCTTACCAAGCAATAATTTCAATCAGGGAACCAGGAAAGGTATATTCCTTTGCCACTATTAAGCAGGGTCCACAAGAAAGTTTTCCTTCTTTTATTGATTGTTTATATCAGGTTATTAGAAGTCATCCAGATTTGGATGAGGGAATAAAGGAAAAGGGTTTTAAAATGTTTGCCTTTGAGAATGCTAATGATACAACAAAAAGAGCTTTAAGTACCCTACCCAGAGATGCACAAGTAGCTGATATGCTTAAAGTTATAGAACGCATCAATGGTATCGCGTTCTTACTTGCTGCTGTTGTATACAGTGCTGTTCAACTCCTCATAGATAGAAAGGAGAGAGGCAAGCAAAAGAGATGTTTCAATTACGGGACAATGGGTCACTTTATGAGCCAATGTAAACTCATTTCAGTCCCTCTGTAAATCAAACCTCCGCAGTTACACGGCATACCAAATTCTAATCGCGCTGTAGGAGCCAAGCAGTCCATGCCAAATAAAAACTGAGATCTCAAACACCCTAGCAGCCTTCTTCCACTGGATTCCCAGAGGAGCTTTTCCCACCACTGGAGTTCCAGAGGACAAGAGCTACCTCCCTACCACTGGACCTTCGGAGGAAGACCAGACTCTTTTACCTGATTGCTGCTTCCACAGAACTACATCCATCACTTCAGGAGGACTGCAGCCAGCATCTTATCGGACTGCTACTGCCACCCTAACAGGGTGTCAGGTTGTATTCCTGACTCTGTCAGTGTAAACCAGTGGGTTGTTTGTTTTTTCCCTGCCTTGTGTTATATATATATATATATTAGTAAAGAACTGTTATTCCTATTCCCCATATCTTTGCCTGAAGGCCCGTTAATTTCAAAATTATAATAATTTGGAGGGAAGGGGGTTGCACTTTCCAATTCAAGGGAGGCTACTGCCTTCCTCCACAGACACCTGTCTTTCAAACCAAGACAGATTTTGGCGCCCAACGTGGGGCCCGAGGGCATCGAGAGAAAAAGGAATAACAGTTCTTGTGCGTTGGATATAGATTCCTCGTTAGGTGGCATCATGTGAGCTAGCTTATCCTGGTTCGTGTAGCATGTGGTGGTGGCTGTATTTCTCCCATTTGCAGGCCCTTGTCTAAACATGGGTCCTATAACTAAGGCTACTGTGACTGTTATCCAGTTTGTTTTATGGATTAATAAGGTGAGGAATTCATGGCTTATTAACATCCTCTGGAAGGCGGGCACATGGATTCAGAGCTATCACACACTGACTATATGTTTTTGGGGTTACTGCTGCCTTCGGAGGCGTGGCGACCTGGCTCAGGAACGGCACGGCGGCCTTCCCCGGGCCGCTTGGGCCATCAGCTCACTCACACCAACGTGGTGGACGGTAAATGGCGTTTATTGCTGGGTGACATGGCGTTATATAGCTTAGGTTTATGACCTCATTTACGTCTGCTTACATCATAAACTAGGCACTATTGGCTGTCAGGAGGGGGGGCCCCTATGTTTCCGTACAGCACGATACCTTCCGGCCGCCAGATCCTAACTATCTACATTTCCCCCCTCCCTATGGATAATTAAATTTGTTAAATATAACAACCATTAAAGAATAAAAACCATCTTAAGATATATATCAATAACTTGGATAGAAAATATAAGGCAATCTAGAAAAGAAGTAATTGGGGGATAATCGGGGGTAACGGGGTGTAATTGGGAATAGCAAAAGAAAACATTCTTAAAGGAGTTGTTGGCGTTCTATCAACATGATGTTAACATTCTCTAGCCGGCTCTTAACGAACGACGTTGCTTACGGGGTTTGGCGTAACGGGGTTTGGCGTTGGGGTCAGAAGAATCAAACGCGTTGGGGTTTGGTGTTGGGGTCAGAAGAAGCAAATGTGTTGGGGTTTGGCGTTGGGGTTTGGCGTTGGTGTCAGAAGAAGCAAACGCGTTGGGGTTTGGCGTTGGGGTTTGGCGTTGGGGTCAGAAGAAGCAAACGCGTTGGGGTTTGGCAATGGGGTTTGGCGTTGGTGTTTGGCAATGGGGTTTGGCGTTGGGGTTTGGCGTTGGGGTTTGGCGTTGGGGTTAGGTGTTGGGGTTTGGCGTTGGGATTTGGCATTGGGATCAGAAGATGCAAACGCGTTGGGGTTTGGCGTTGGGGTTAGAAGACACAAACGCATTGGGGTTTGGGAAGACACAAACGCATTGGGGTTTGGCCTTGGGGTTTGGCGTTGGGGTCAGAAGACTGAAACGCATTGGGGTTTGGCGTTGGAGTTTGGCGTTGGGGTCAGAAGACGCAAACGCGTTGGGGTTTGGCGTTGGGTTTTGGCGTTGGGGTTTATCGTTGGGTTTTGGCGTTGGGGTCAGAACAAGCAAACGCGTTGGGGTTTGGCGTTGGGGTTTGGCGTTGGGGTTTGGCAATGGGGTTTGGCGTTGGTGTTTGGTGTTGGGGTCAGAAGATGGAAACGGGTTGGGTTTGGCGTTGGGGTCAGGAGACGCAAACGCGTTGGGGTTTGGCGTTGGCATATAGCCTTGGGGTCAGAAGACGCGAACACGTTGGGGTTTGGCGCTGGAGTTTCGTGTTGGGGTCAGAAGACGCAAACGCGTTGAGGTTAGGCATTAGGGTTTCGCGTTGGGGTCAGAAGAGGCAAACGCGTTGGTGTTTGGCATTGGGGTTTGGCGTTGGGGTTTGGTGTTGGGGTTTGGCGTTGGGGTCAGAAGACGCAAACTCGTTGGGGTTTGGCGTTGGGGTTTGGTGTTGGGGTTTGGCTTTGGGGTTTGGCGTTGGGGTTTGGCGTTGGGGTTTGGCGTTGGGGTCAGACGAAGCAAACGCGTTGGGGTTTGGCGTTGGGGTTTGGCGTTGGGGTCAGAAGAATCAAACGCGTTGGGGTTTGGCGTTGGGGGTTTGGCGTTGGGGTCAGAAGACGCAAACGCGTTGGGGTTTGGCGTTGGGGTTTGGCGTTGGGGTTTGGCGTTGGGGTTTGGCGTTGGGGTTAGGTGTTGGGGTTTGGCGTTGGGATTTGGCATTGGGATCAGAAGATGCAAACGCGTTGGGGTTTGGCGTTGGGGTTAGAAGACAGAAACGCGTTGGGGTTTGGCCTTGGGGTTTGGCGTTGGGGTCAGAAGACGGAAACGCATTGGGGTTTGGCGTTGGAGTTTGGCGTTGGGGTCAGAAGACGCAAACGCGTTGGGGTTTGGCGTTGGGTTTTGTCGTTGGGGTTTATCGTTGGGTTTTGGCATTGGGGTCAGAAGAAGCAAACGCGTTGGGGTTTGGCGTTGGGGTTTGGCGTTGGGGTTTGGCAATGGGGTTTGGCATTGGTGTTTGGTGTTGGGGTTTGGCGTTGGGGTTTGGCGTTGGGGTCAGAAGACGGAAACGGGTTGGGTTTGGCGTTGGGTTCAGGAGACGCAAACGCGTTGGGGTTTGGCGTTGGCAGATAGCCTTGGGGTCAGAAGACGCAAACACTTTCGGGTTTGGCGCTGGAGTTTCGCGTTGGGGTCAGAAGACGCAAACGCGTTGAGGTTAGGCATTAGGGTTTCGCGTTGGGGTCAGAAGAGGCAAACGCGTTGGTGTTTGGCATTGGGGTTTGGCGTTGGGGTTTGGCGTTGGGGTTTGGCGTTGGGGTTTGGCGTTGGGGTTAGGCGTTGGGGTTTGGCGTTGGGGTTTGGCGTTGGGGTCAGAAGACGCAAACTCGTTGGAGTTTTGCGGTGGGGTTTTGCGGTGGGGTTTGGCGTTGGGGTTTGGCGTTGGGGTTTGGCGTTGGGGTTTGGCGTTGGGGTTTGGCAATGGGGTCAGAAGAAGCAAACGCGTTGGGGTTTGGCATTGGGGTTTGGCGTTGGGGTGAAAAGAAAGAGACGTGTTGGGGTTTGGCGTTGGGGACAGAAGACGCAAACGCGGTGGGGTTTGGCGTTGGGATTTGGCGTTGTGGTCAGAAGACGCAAACGCGTTGGGGTTTGGCGTTGGGTTTTGGCATTGGGGTTTATCGTTGGGTTTTGGCGTTGGGGTCAGAAGAAGCAAACGCGTTGGGGTTTGGCGTTGGGGTTTGGCGTTGGCGTTGGGGTTTGGCGTTGGGGTTTGGCGTTGGGGTTTGGCGTTGGGGTTTGGCAATGGGGTTTGGCGTTGGTGTTTGGTGTTGGGGTTTGGCGTTGGGGTTTGGCGTTGGGGTCAGAAGACGGAAACGGGTTGGGTTTGGCGTTGGGGTCAGGAGACGCAAACGCGTTGGGGTTTGGCGTCGGCATATAGCCTTGGGGTCAGAAGACGCGAACACGTTGGGGTTTGGCGCTGGAGTTTCGCGTTGGGGTCAGAAGACGCAAACGCGTTGAGGTTAGGCATTAGGGTTTCGCGTTGGGGTCAGAAGAGGCAAACGCGTTGGTGTTTGGCATTGGGGTTTGGCGTTGGGGTTTGGCGTTGGGGTTTGGCGTTGGGGTTAGGCGTTGGGGTTAGGCGTTGGGGTTTGGCGTTGGGGTTTGGCAATGGGGTTTGGCGTTGGTGTTTGGTGTTGGGGTTTGGCGTTGGGGTTTGGCGTTGGGGTCAGAAGACGGAAACGGGTTGGGTTTGGCGTTGGGGTCAGGAGACGCAAACGCGTTGGGGTTTGGCGTTGGCATATAGCCTTGGGGTCAGAAGACGCGAACACGTTGGGGTTTGGCGCTGGAGTTTCGCGTTGGGGTCAGAAGACGCACACGCGTTGAGGTTAGGCATTAGGGTTTCGCGTTGGGGTCAGAAGAGGCAAACGCGTTGGTGTTTGGCATTGGGGTTTGGCGTTGGGGTTTGGCGTTGAGGTTTGGCGTTGGGGTTAGGCGTTGGGGTTAGGCGTTGGGGTCAGAAGACGCAAACTCGTTGGAGTTTTGCGGTGGGGTTTGGCGTTGGGGTTTGGCTTTGGGGTTTGGTGTTGGGGTTTGGCGTTGGGGTTTGGCGTTGGGGTCAGAAGAAGCAAACGCGTTGGGGTTTGGCATTGGGGTTTGGCGTTGGGGTGAAAAGAAAGAGACGTGTTGGGGTTTGGCGTTGGGGACAGAAGACGCAAACGCGGTGGGGTTTGGCGTTGGGATTTGGCGTTGTGGTCAGAAGACGCAAACGCGTTGGGGTTTGGCGTTGGGTTTTGGCGTTGGGGTTTATCGTTGGGTTTTGGCGTTGGGGTTAGAAGAAGCAAACGCGTTGGGGTTTGGCGTTGGGGTTTGGCGTTGGGGTTTGGCAATGGGGTTTGGCATTGGTGTTTGGTGTTGGGGTTCGGCGTTGGGGTTTGGCGTTGGAGTCAGAAGAAGCAAACACGTTGTGGTTTGGCTTTGGTGTTTGGCATTGGTGTTTGGCGTTGTATTTTGGCGTTGAGATTTGGCGTTGGGTTCAGAAGACGCAAACACTTTGGGGTTTTGCGTTGTGATTTGGTGTTGGGGTCAGAAGAAGCAAACGCGTTAAGGTTTGGCGTTGGAGTTTGGCGTTGGGATTTGGCATTGGGATCAGAAGATGCAAACGCGTTGGGGTTTGGCGTTGGGGTTTGGCGTTGGGGTTTGGCGTTGGGTTTGGCTTTAGAGTTTGGCGTTGGGGCAGAAGAAGCAAACGCGTTGGGGTTTGGCGTTGGGGTTTGGCGTTGGGGTCAGAGGATGCAAACTCGTTGGAGTTTGGCGGTGGAGTTTGGCGGTGGAGTTTGGCGGTGGAGTTTGGCGTTGGGGTTTGGCGTTGGGGTCAGAAGAAGCAAACGTGTTGGGGTTTGGCATTGGGGTTTGGCGTTGGGGTCAGAAGAAGCAAACGCGTTGGGGTTTGGCGTTGGGTTTTGGCGTTGGGGTTTATCGTTGGGTTTTGGCGTTGGGGTCAGAAGAAGCAAACGCGTTGGGGTTTGGCGTTGGGGTTTGGCGTTGGGGTTTGGCGTTGGGGTTTGGCGTTGTGGTTTGGCAATGGGGTTTGGCGTTGGTGTTTGATGTTGGGGTTTGGCGTTGGGGTTTGGCGTTGGGTTCAGAAGACGCAAACACTTTGGGGTTTTGCGTTGTGATTTGGCGTTGGGGTCAGAAGAAGCAAAGGCGTTAAGGTTTGGCGTTGTAGTTTGGCGTTGGGATTTGGCATTGGGATCAGAAGATGCAAACGCGTTGGGGTTTGGCGTTGGGGTTAGAAGACACAAACGCGTTGGGGTTTGGCCTTGGGGTTTGGCATTGGGGTCAGAAAAAGCAAACGCGTTGGGGTTTGGCGCTGGGGTTTGGCGTTGGGGTCAGAAAAAGCAAACGTGTTGGGGTTTGGCGCTGGGGTTTGGCGTTGGGGTCAGAAGACGGAAACGCATTGGGGTTTGGCGTTGGAGTTTGGCGTTGGGGTCAGAAGACGCAAACGCGTTGGGGTTTGGCGTTGGGTTTTGGCGTTGGGGTTTATCGTTGGGTTTTGGCGTTGGGGTCAGAACAAGCAAACGCGTTGGGGTTTGGCGTTGGGGTTTGGCGTTGGGGTTTGGCAATGGGGTTTGGCGTTGGTGTTTGGTGTTGGGGTTTGGCGTTGGGGTTTGGCATTGGGGTCAGAAGACGGAAACGGGTTGGGTTTGGCGTTGGGGTCAGGAGACGCGAACACGTTGGGGTGTGGCGCTGGAGTTTCGCGTTGGGGTCAGAAGACGCAAACACGTTGAGGTTAGGCATTAGGGTTTCGCGTTGGGGTCAGAAGAGGCAAACGCGTTGGGGTTTGGCGTTGCGGTTTGGCGTTGGGGTTTGGCGTTGGGGTTTGGCGTTGTGGTCAGAAGATGCAAACGCGTAGGGGTTTGGCCTTGGGGTTTGGCGTTGGGGTCAGAAGAAGCAAACGTGTTGGGATTTGGCGTTGGGGTCAGAAGAGGGAAACGCGTTGGGGTTTGGCGTTGGGGTTTGGCGTTGGGGTTTGGCGCTGGGGTTTGGCGATGGGGTCAGAAGAAGCAAACGCGTTGGGGTTTGGCGTTGGGGTTTGGCGGTAGGGTTTGGCGTTGGGGTCAGAAGAAGCAATCGCGTTGGGGTTTGGCGTTGGGGTTTGGCGTTGGGGTTAGGTGTTGGGGTTTGGCGTTGGGGTTTGGCGCTCGGGTCAGAAGACGCAAACTCATTGGAGTTTTGCGGTGGGGTTAGGCGTTGGGGTTAGGCGTTGGGGTTAGGCGTTGGGGTTTGGTGTTGGGGTTTGGCGTTGGGGTTTGGCGTTGGGGTCAGAAGAAGCAAACGCGTTGGGGTTTGGCATTGGGGTTTGGCGTTGGGGTCAAAAGAAAGAGACGTGTTGGGGTCTGGCGTTGGGGACAGAAGACGCAAACGCATTGGGGTTTGGCGTTGGGGTTAGAAGACACAAACGCGTTGGGGTTTGGCCTTGGGATTTGGCGTTGGGGTCAGAAGACGGAAACGCATTGGGGTTTGGCGTTGGAGTTTGGCGTTGGGGTCAGAAGACGCAAACGCGTTGGGGTTTGGCGTTGGGTTTTGGCATTGGGGTTTATCGTTGGGTTTTGGCGTTGGGGTCAGAAGAAGCAAACGCGTTGGGGTTTGGCGTTGGGGTTTGGCGTTGGTGTTTGGTGTTGGGGTTTGGCGTTGGGGTTTGGCGTTGGGGTCAGAAGAAGCAAACGCGTTGGGGTTTGGCGTTGGAGTTTGGCGTTGGGGTCAGAAGAAGCAAACGCGTTGGGTTTTGGCGTTGGGGTTTGGCGTTGGGGTCAGAAGACGCAAACGCGTTGGGGTTTGGCGTTGGGGTTTGGCGTTGGGGTTAGGTGTTGGGGTTTGGCATTGGGATTTGGCATTGGGATCAGAAGATGCAAACGCCTTGGGGTTTGGCGTTGGGGTTAGAAGACACAAACGCGTTGGGGTTTGGCCTTGGGATTTGGCGTTGGGGTCAGAAGACGGAAACGCATTGGGGTTTGGCGTTGGAGTTTGGCGTTGGGGTCAGAAGACGCAAACGCGTTGGGGTTTGGCGTTGGGTTTTGGCATTGGGGTTTATCGTTGGGTTTTGGCGTTGGGGTCAGAACAAGCAAACGCGTTGGGGTTTGGCGTTGGGGTTTGGCGTTGGTGTTTGGTGTTGGGGTCAGAAGACGGAAACGGGTTGGGTTTGGCGTTGGGGTCAGGAGACGCAAACGCGTTGGGGTTTGGCGTTGGCATATAGCCTTGGGGTCAGAAGACGCGAACACGTTGGGGTTTGGCGCTGGAGTTTCGCGTTGGGGTCAGAAGACGCAAACGCGTTGAGGTTAGGCATCAGGGTTTAACGTTGGGGTCAGAAGAGGCAAACGCGTTGGTGTTTGGCATTGGGGTTTGGCGTTGGGGTTTGGCGTTGGGGTTTGGTGTTGGGGTTAAAAGAAAGAGACGTGTTGGGGTCTGGCGTTGGGGACAGAAGACACAAACGCATTGGGGTTTGGCGTTGGGGTTTGGCGTTGGGGACAGAAGACGCAAACGCATTGGGGTTTGGCGTTGGGGTTTGGGGTTGTGGTCAGAAGACGCAAACGCGTTGGGGTTTGGCGTTGGGTTTTGGCGTTGGGGTTTGGCGTTGGGGTTTGGCGTTGGGGTTTGGCGTTGGGGTTTGGCGTTGGGGTTAGGTGTTGGGGTTTGGCATTGGGATTTGGCATTGGGATCAGAAGAGGCAAACGCGTTGGTGTTTGGCATTGGGGTTTGGCGTTGGGGTTTTGCGTTGGGGTTTGGCGTTGGGGTTTGGCGTTGGGGTTAGGCGTTGGGGCTAGGCGTTGGGGTTAGGCGTTGGGGTTAGGCATTGGGGTTAGGCGTTGGGGTTTGGCGTTGGGGTTTGGCGTTGGGGTCAGAAGACGCAAACTCGTTGGGGTTTGGCGTTGGGGTTTGGCGTTGGGGTTTGGCTTTGGGGTTTGGCGTTGGGGTTTGGCGTTGGGGTTTGGCGTTGGGGTCAGAAGAAGCAAACGCGTTGGGGTTTGGCATTGGGGTTTGGCGTTGGGGTGAAAAGAAAGAGACGTGTTGGGGTTTGGCGTTGGGGACAGAAGACGCAAACGCGGTGGGGTTTGGCGTTGGGATTTGGCGTTGTGGTCAGAAGACGCAAACGTGTTGGGGTTTGGCGTTGGGTTTTGGCGTTGGGGTTTATCGTTGGGTTTTGGCGTTGGGGTTTGGCGTTGGGGTTTGGCAATGGGGTTTGGCGTTGGGGTTTGGCGTTGGAGTCAGAAGAAGCAAACGCGTTGTGGTTTGGCTTTGGTGTTTGGCATTGGTGTTTGGCGTTGTATTTTGGCGTTGAGATTTGGCGTTGGGTTCAGAAGACGCAAACACTTTGGGGTTTTGCGTTGTGATTTGGTGTTGGGGTCAGAAGAAGCAAACGCGTTAAGGTTTGGCGTTGGAGTTTGGCGTTGGGATTTGGCATTGGGATCAGAAGATGCAAACGCGTTGGGGTTTGGCGTTGGGGTTAGAAGACAGAAACGCGTTGGGGTTTGGCCTTGGGGTTTGGCGTTGGGGTCAGAAGACGGAAACGCATTGGGGTTTGGCGTTGGAGTTTGGCGTTGGGGTCAGAAGACGCAAACGCGTTGGGGTTTGGCGTTGGGTTTTGTCGTTGGGGTTTATCGTTGGGTTTTGGCATTGGGGTCAGAAGAAGCAAACGCGTTGGGGTTTGGCGTTGGGGTTTGGCGTTGGGGTTTGGCAATGGCGTTTGGCGTTGGTGTTTGGTGTTGGGGTTTGGCGTTGGGGTTTGGCGTTGGGGTCAGAAGACGGAAACGGGTTGGGTTTGGCGTTGGGGTCAGGAGACGCAAACGCGTTGGGGTTTGGCGTTGGCAGATAGCCTTGGGGTCAGAAGACGCAAACACTTTCGGGTTTGGCGCTGGAGTTTCGCGTTGGGGTCAGAAGACGCAAACGCGTTGAGGTTAGGCATTAGGGTTTCGCGTTGGGGTCAGAAGAGGCAAACGCGTTGGTGTTTGGCATTGGGGTTTGGCGTTGGGGTTTGGCGTTGGGGTTTGGCGTTGGGGTTTGGCGTTGGGGTTAGGCGTTGGGGTTTGGCGTTGGGGTTTGGCGTTGGGGTCAGAAGACGCAAACTCGTTGGAGTTTTGCGGTGGGGTTTTGCGGTGGGGTTTGGCGTTGGGGTTTGGCGTTGGGGTTTGGCGTTGGGGTTTGGCGTTGGGGTTTGGCGTTGGGGTTTGGCGTTGGGGTTTGGCAATGGGGTCAGAAGAAGCAAACGCGTTGGGGTTTGGCATTGGGGTTTGGCGTTGGGGTGAAAAGAAAGAGACGTGTTGGGGTTTGGCGTTGGGGACAGAAGACGCAAACGCGGTGGGGTTTGGCGTTGGGATTTGGCGTTGTGGTCAGAAGACGCAAACGCGTTGGGGTTTGGCGTTGGGTTTTGGCATTGGGGTTTATCGTTGGGTTTTGGCGTTGGGGTCAGAAGAAGCAAACGCGTTGGGGTTTGGCGTTGGGGTTTGGCGTTGGCGTTGGGGTTTGGCGTTGGGGTTTGGCGTTGGGGTTTGGCGTTGGGGTTTGGCGTTGGGGTTTGGCAATGGGGTTTGGCGTTGGTGTTTGGTGTTGGGGTTTGGCGTTGGGGTTTGGCGTTGGGGTCAGAAGACGGAAACGGGTTGGGTTTGGCGTTGGGGTCAGGAGACGCAAACGCGTTGGGGTTTGGCGTCGGCATATAGCCTTGGGGTCAGAAGACGCGAACACGTTGGGGTTTGGCGCTGGAGTTTCGCGTTGGGGTCAGAAGACGCAAACGCGTTGAGGTTAGGCATTAGGGTTTCGCGTTGGGGTCAGAAGAGGCAAACGCGTTGGTGTTTGGCATTGGGGTTTGGCGTTGGGGTTTGGCGTTGGGGTTTGGCGTTGGGGTTAGGCGTTGGGGTTAGGCGTTGGGGTTAGGCGTTGGGGTTTGGCGTTGGGGTTTGGCAATGGGGTTTGGCGTTGGTGTTTGGTGTTGGGGTTTGGCGTTGGGGTTTGGCGTTGGGGTCAGAAGACGGAAACGGGTTGGGTTTGGCGTTGGGGTCAGGAGACACAAACGCGTTGGGGTTTGGCGTTGGCATATAGCCTTGGGGTCAGAAGACGCGAACACGTTGGGGTTTGGCGCTGGAGTTTCGCGTTGGGGTCAGAAGACGCAAACGCGTTGAGGTTAGGCATTAGGGTTTCGCGTTGGGGTCAGAAGAGGCAAACGCGTTGGTGTTTGGCATTGGGGTTTGGCGTTGGGGTTTGGCGTTGAGGTTTGGCGTTGGGGTTAGGCGTTGGGGTTAGGCGTTGGGGTCAGAAGACGCAAACTCGTTGGAGTTTTGCGGTGGGGTTTGGCGTTGGGGTTTGGCTTTGGGGTTTGGTGTTGGGGTTTGGCGTTGGGGTTTGGCGTTGGGGTCAGAAGAAGCAAACGCCTTGGGGTTTGGCATTGGGGTTTGGCGTTGGGGTGAAAAGAAAGAGACGTGTTGGGGTTTGGCGTTGGGGACAGAAGACGCAAACGCGGTGGGGTTTGGCGTTGGGATTTGGCGTTGTGGTCAGAAGACGCAAACGCGTTGGGGTTTGGCGTTGGGTTTTGGCGTTGGGGTTTATCGTTGGGTTTTGGCGTTGGGGTCAGAAGAAGCAAACGCGTTGGGGTTTGGCGTTGGGGTTTGGCGTTGGGGTTTGGCAATGGGGTTTGGCATTGGTGTTTGGTGTTGGGGTTCGGCGTTGGGGTTTGGCGTTGGAGTCAGAAGAAGCAAACACGTTGTGGTTTGGCTTTGGTGTTTGGCATTGGTGTTTGGCGTTGTATTTTGGCGTTGAGATTTGGCGTTGGGTTCAGAAGACGCAAACACTTTGGGGTTTTGCGTTGTGATTTGGTGTTGGGGTCAGAAGAAGCAAACGCGTTAAGGTTTGGCGTTGGAGTTTGGCGTTGGGATTTGGCATTGGGATCAGAAGATGCAAACGCGTTGGGGTTTGGTGTTGGGGTTTGGCGTTGGGGTTTGGCGTTGGGTTTGGCTTTAGGCTTTGGCGTTGGGGCAGAAGAAGCAAACGCGTTGGGGTTTGGCGTTGGGGTTTGGCGTTGGGGTCAGAGGACGCAAACTCGTTGGAGTTTGGCGGTGGAGTTTGGCGGTGGAGTTTGGCGGTGGAGTTTGGCGTTGGGGTTTGGCGTTGGGGTCAGAAGAAGCAAACGTGTTGGGGTTTGGCATTGGGGTTTGGCGTTGGGGTCAGAAGACGCAAACGCGTTGGGGTGTGGCGTTGGGTTTTGGCGTTGGGGTTTATCGTTGGGTTTTGGCGTTGGGGTCAGAAGAAGCAAACGCGTTGGGGTTTGGCGTTGGGGTTTGGCGTTGGGGTTTGGCTTTGGGGTTTGGCGTTGTGGTTTGGCAATGGGGTTTGGCGTTGGTGTTTGGTGTTGGGGTTTGGCGTTGGGGTTTGGCGTTGGGTTCAGAAGACGCAAACACTTTGGGGTTTTGCGTTGTGATTTGGCGTTGGGGTCAGAAGAAGCAAAGGCGTTAAGGTTTGGCGTTGTAGTTTGGCGTTGGGATTTGGCATTGGGATCAGAAGATGCAAACGCGTTGGGGTTTGGCGTTGGGGTTAGAAGACACAAACGCGTTGGGGTTTGGCCTTGGGGTTTGGCGTTGGGGTCAGAAAAAGCAAACGCGTTGGGGTTTGGCGCTGGGGTTTGGCGTTGGGGTCAGAAAAAGCAAACGTGTTGGGGTTTGGCGCTGGGGTTTGGCGTTGGGGTCAGAAGACGGAAACGCATTGGGGTTTGGCGTTGGAGTTTGGCGTTGGGGTCAGAAGACGCAAACGGGTTGGGGTTTGGCGTTGGGTTTTGGCGTTGGGGTTTATCGTTGGGTTTTGGCGTTGGGGTCAGAACAAGCAAACGCGTTGGGGTTTGGCGTTGGGGTTTGGCGTTGGGGTTTGGCAATGGGGTTTGGCGTTGGTGTTTGGTGTTGGGGTTTGGCGTTGGGGTTTGGCATTGGGGTCAGAAGACGGAAACGGGTTGGGTTTGGCGTTGGGGTCAGGAGACGCGAACACGTTGGGGTGTGGCGCTGGAGTTTCGCGTTGGGGTCAGAAGACGCAAACACGTTGAGGTTAGGCATTAGGGTTTCGCGTTGGGGTCAGAAGAGGCAAACGCGTTGGGGTTTGGCGTTGCGGTTTGGCGTTGGGGTTTGGCGTTGGGGTTTGGCGTTATGGTCAGAAGATGCAAACGCGTAGGGGTTTGGCCTTGGGGTTTGGCGTTGGGGTCAGAAGAAGCAAACGTGTTGGGATTTGGCGTTGGGGTCAGAAGAGGGAAACGCGTTGGGGTTTGGCGTTGGGGTTTGGCGTTGGGGTTTGGCGCTGGGGTTTGGCGATGGGGTCAGAAGAAGCAAACGCGTTGGGGTTTGGCGTTGGGGTTTGGCAGTAGGGTTTGGCGTTGGGGTCAGAAGAAGCAATCGCGTTGGGGTTTGGCGTTGGGGTTTGGCGTTGGGGTTTGGCGTTGGGGTTAGGTGTTGGGGTTTGGCGTTGGGGTTTGGCGCTCGGGTCAGAAGACGCAAACTCATTGGAGTTTTGCGGTGGGGTTAGGCGTTGGGGTTAGGCTTTGGGGTTAGGCGTTGGGGTTTGGTGTTGGGGTTTGGCGTTGGGGTTTGGCGTTGGGGTCAGAAGAAGCAAACGCGTTGGGGTTTGGCATTGGGGTTTGGCGTTGGGGTCAAAAGAAAGAGACGTGTTGGGGTCTGGCGTTGGGGACAGAAGACGCAAACACATTGGGGTTTGGCGTTGGGGTTTGGCGTTGGGGACAGAAGACGCAAACGCATTGGGGTTTGGCGTTGGGGTTTGGCGTTGTGGTCAGAAGACGCAAACGCGTTGGGGTTTGGCGTTGGGTTTTGGCGTTGGGGTTTATCGTTGGGTTTTGGCGTTGGGGTCAGAAGAAGCAAACGCGTTGGGGTTTGGCGTTGGGGTTTGGCGTTGGGGTTTGGCGTTGGGGTTTGGCGTTGGGGTTTGGCGTTGGGGTCAGAAGAAGCAAACGCGTTGGGGTTTGGCGTTGGAGTTTGGCGTTGGGGTCAGAAGAAGCAAACGCGTTGGGTTTTGGCGTTGGGGTTTGGCGTTGGGGTCAGAAGACGCAAACGCGTTGGGGTTTGGCGTTGGGGTTTGGCGTTGGGGTTAGGTGTTGGGGTTTGGCATTGGGATTTGGCATTGGGATCAGAAGATGCAAACGCCTTGGGGTTTGGCGTTGGGGTTAGAAGACACAAACGCGTTGGGGTTTGGCCTTGGGATTTGGCGTTGGGGTCAGAAGACGGAAACGCATTGGGGTTTGGCGTTGGAGTTTGGCGTTGGGGTCAGAAGACGCAAACGCGTTGGGGTTTGGCGTTGGGTTTTGGCATTGGGGTTTATCGTTGGGTTTTGGCGTTGGGGTCAGAACAAGCAAACGCGTTGGGGTTTGGCGTTGGGGTTTGGCAATGGGGTTTGGCGTTGGTGTTTGGTGTTGGGGTCAGAAGACGGAAACGGTTTGGGTTTGGCGTTGGGGTCAGGAGATGCAAACGCGTTGGGGTTTGGCGTTGGCATATAGCCTTGGGGTCAGAAGACGCGAACACGTTGGGGTTTGGCGCTGGAGTTTCGCGTTGGGGTCAGAAGACGCAAACGCGTTGAGGTTAGGCATCAGGGTTTAACGTTGGGGTCAGAAGAGGCAAACGCGTTGGTGTTTGGCATTGGGGTTTGGCGTTGGGGTTTGGCGTTGGGGTTTGGCGTTGGGGTTTGGTGTTGGGGTTAAAAGAAAGAGACGTGTTGGGGTCTGGCGTTGGGGACAGAAGACACAAACGCATTGGGGTTTGGCGTTGGGGTTTGGCCTTGGGGACAGAAGACGCAAACGCATTGGGGTTTGGCGTTGGGGTTTGGGGTTGTGGTCAGAAGACGCAAACGCGTTGGGGTTTGGCGTTGGGTTTTGGCGTTGGGGTTTATCGTTGGGTTTTGGCGTTGGGGTCAGAAGAAGCAAACGCGTTGGGATTTGGCGTTGGGGTTTGGCGTTGGGGTTTGGCGTTGGTGTTTGGTGTTGGGGTTTGGCGTTGGGGTTTGGCATTGGGGTCAGAAGACGCAAACGCGTTGGGGTTTGGCGTTGGGGTTTGGCGTTGGGGTTAGGTGTTGGGGTTTGGCATTGGGATTTGGCATTGGGATCAGAAGAGGCAAACGCGTTGGTGTTTGGCATTGGGGTTTGGCGTTGGGGTTTTGCGTTGGGGTTTGGCGTTGGGGTTTGGCGTTGGGGTTAGGTGTTGGGGCTAGGCGTTGGGGTTAGGCGTTGGGGTTAGGCATTGGGGTTAGGCGTTGGGGTTTGGCGTTGGGGTTTGGCGTTGGGGTCAGAAGACGCAAACTCGTTGGGGTTTGGCGTTGGGGTTTGGCGTTGGGGTTTGGCTTTGGGGTTTGGCGTTGGGGTTTGGCGTTGGGGTTTGGCGTTGGGGTCAGAAGAAGCAAACGTGTTGGGGTTTGGCGCTGGGGTTTGGCGTTGGGGTCAGAAGACGGAAACGCATTGGGGTTTGGCGTTGGAGTTTGGCGTTGGGGTCAGAAGACGCAAACGGGTTGGGGTTTGGCGTTGGGTTTTGGCGTTGGGGTTTATCGTTGGGTTTTGGCGTTGGGGTCAGAACAAGCAAACGCGTTGGGGTTTGGCGTTGGGGTTTGGCGTTGGGGTTTGGCAATGGGGTTTGGCGTTGGTGTTTGGTGTTGGGGTTTGGCGTTGGGGTTTGGCATTGGGGTCAGAAGACGGAAACGGGTTGGGTTTGGCGTTGGGGTCAGGAGACGCGAACACGTTGGGGTGTGGCGCTGGAGTTTCGCGTTGGGGTCAGAAGACGCAAACACGTTGAGGTTAGGCATTAGGGTTTCGCGTTGGGGTCAGAAGAGGCAAACGCGTTGGGGTTTGGCGTTGCGGTTTGGCGTTGGGGTTTGGCGTTGTGGTCAGAAGATGCAAACGCGTAGGGGTTTGGCCTTGGGGTTTGGCGTTGGGGTCAGAAGAAGCAAACGTGTTGGGATTTGGCGTTGGGGTCAGAAGAGGGAAACGCGTTGGGGTTTGGCGTTGGGGTTTGGCGTTGGGGTTTGGCGCTGGGGTTTGGCGATGGGGTCAGAAGAAGCAAACGCGTTGGGGTTTGGCGTTGGGGTTTGGCGGTAGGGTTTGGCGTTGGGGTCAGAAGAAGCAATCGCGTTGGGGTTTGGCGTTGGGGTTTGGCGTTGGGGTTTGGCGTTGGGGTTAGGTGTTGGGGTTTGGCGTTGGGGTTTGGCGCTCGGGTCAGAAGACGCAAACTCATTGGAGTTTTGCGGTGGGGTTAGGCGTTGGGGTTAGGCTTTGGGGTTAGGCGTTGGGGTTTGGTGTTGGGGTTTGGCGTTGGGGTTTGGCGTTGGGGTCAGAAGAAGCAAACGCGTTGGGGTTTGGCATTGGGGTTTGGCGTTGGGGTCAAAAGAAAGAGACGTGTTGGGGTCTGGCGTTGGGGACAGAAGACGCAAACACATTGGGGTTTGGCGTTGGGGTTTGGCGTTGGGGACAGAAGACGCAAACGCATTGGGGTTTGGCGTTGGGGTTTGGCGTTGTGGTCAGAAGACGCAAACGCGTTGGGGTTTGGCGTTGGGTTTTGGCGTTGGGGTTTATCGTTGGGTTTTGGCGTTGGGGTCAGAAGAAGCAAACGCGTTGGGGTTTGGCGTTGGGGTTTGGCGGTGGAGTTTGGTGTTGGGGTTTGGCGTTGGGGTTTGGCGTTGGGGTCAGAAGAAGCAAACGCGTTGGGGTTTGGCGTTGGAGTTTGGCGTTGGGGTCAGAAGAAGCAAACGCGTTGGGTTTTGGCGTTGGGGTTTGGCGTTGGGGTCAGAAGACGCAAACGCGTTGGGGTTTGGCGTTGGGGTTTGGCGTTGGGGTTAGGTGTTGGGGTTTGGCATTGGGATTTGGCATTGGGATCAGAAGATGCAAACGCCTTGGGGTTTGGCGTTGGGGTTAGAAGACACAAACGCGTTGGGGTTTGGCCTTGGGATTTGGCGTTGGGGTCAGAAGACGGAAACGCATTGGGGTTTGGCGTTGGAGTTTGGCGTTGGGGTCAGAAGACGCAAACGCGTTGGGGTTTGGCGTTGGGTTTTGGCATTGGGGTTTATCGTTGGGTTTTGGCGTTGGGGTCAGAACAAGCAAACGCGTTGGGGTTTGGCATTGGGGTTTGGCAATGGGGTTTGGCGTTGGTGTTTGGTGTTGGGGTCAGAAGACGGAAACGGGTTGGGTTTGGCGTTGGGGTCAGGAGACGCAAACACGTTGGGGTTTGGCGTTGGCATATAGCCTTGGGGTCAGAAGACGCGAACACGTTGGGGTTTGGCGCTGGAGTTTCGCGTTGGGGTCAGAAGACGCAAACGCGTTGAGGTTAGGCATCAGGGTTTAACGTTGGGGTCAGAAGAGGCAAACGCGTTGGTGTTTGGCATTGGGGTTTGGCGTTGGGGTTTGGCGTTGGGGTTTGGCGTTGGGGTTTGGTGTTGGGGTTAAAAGAAAGAGACGTGTTGGGGTCTGGCGTTGGGGACAGAAGACACAAACGCATTGGGGTTTGGCGTTGGGGTTTGGCCTTGGGGACAGAAGACGCAAACGCATTGGGGTTTGGCGTTGGGGTTTGGGGTTGTGGTCAGAAGACGCAAACGCGTTGGGGTTTGGCGTTGGGTTTTGGCGTTGGGGTTTATCGTTGGGTTTTGGCGTTGGGGTCAGAAGAAGCAAACGCGTTGGGATTTGGCGTTGGGGTTTGGCGTTGGGGTTTGGCGTTGGTGTTTGGTGTTGGGGTTTGGCGTTGGGGTTTGGCATTGGGGTCAGAAGACGCAAACGCGTTGGGGTTTGGCGTTGGGGTTTGGCGTTGGGGTTAGGTGTTGGGGTTTGGCATTGGGATTTGGCATTGGGATCAGAAGAGGCAAACGCGTTGGTGTTTGGCATTGGGGTTTGGCGTTGGGGTTTTGCGTTGGGGTTTGGCGTTGGGGTTTGGCGTTGGGGTTAGGTGTTGGGGCTAGGCGTTGGGGTTAGGCGTTGGGGCTAGGCGTTGGGGTTAGGCGTTGGGGTTAGGCATTGGGGTTAGGCGTTGGGGTTTGGCGTTGGGGTTTGGCGTTGGGGTCAGAAGACGCAAACTCGTTGGGGTTTGGCGTTGGGGTTTGGCGTTGGGGTTTGGCTTTGGGGTTTGGCGTTGGGGTTTGGCGTTGGGGTTTGGCGTTGGGGTCAGAAGAAGCAAACGCGTTGGGGTTTGGCATTGGGGTTTGGCGTTGGGGTGAAAAGAAAGAGACGTGTTGGGGTTTGGCGTTGGGGACAGAAGACGCAAACGCGGTGGGGTTTGGCGTTGGGATTTGGCGTTGTGGTCAGAAGACGCAAACGTGTTGGGGTTTGGCGTTGGGTTTTGGCGTTGGGGTTTATCGTTGGGTTTTGGCGTCGGGGTTTGGCGTTGGGGTTTGGCAATGGGGTTTGGCGTTGGGGTTTGGCGTTGGAGTCAGAAGAAGCAAACGCGTTGTGGTTTGGCTTTGGTGTTTGGCATTGGTGTTTGGCGTTGTATTTTGGCGTTGAGATTTGGCGTTGGGTTCAGAAGACGCAAACACTTTGGGGTTTTGCGTTGTGATTTGGTGTTGGGGTCAGAAGAAGCAAACGCGTTAAGGTTTGGCGTTGGAGTTTGGCGTTGGGATTTGGCATTGGGATCAGAAGATGCAAACGCGTTGGGGTTTGGCGTTGGGGTTTGGCGTTGGGTTTGGCTTTAGGGTTTGGCGTTGGGGCAGAAGAAGCAGACGTGTTGGGGTTTGGCGTTGGGGTTTGGCGTTGGGGTCAGAAGACGCAAACTCGTTGGAGTTTGGCGGTGGAGTTTGGCGGTGGAGTTTGGCGTTGGGGTTTGGCGTTGGGGTCAGAAGAAGCAAACGCGTTGGGGTTTTGCATTGGGGTTTGGCGTTGGGGTCAGAAGACGCAAACGCGTTGGGGTTTGGCGTTGGGTTTTGGCGTTGGGGTTTATCGTTGGGTTTTGGCGTTGGGGTCAGAAGAAGCAAACGCGTTGGGGTTTGGCGTTGGGGTTTGTCGTTGGGGTTTGGCAATGGGGTTTGGCGTTGGTGTTTGGTGTTGGGGTTTGGCGTTGGGGTTTGGCGTTGGAGTCAGAAGAAGCAAACGTGTTGTGGTTTGGCTTTGGTGTTTGGCATTGGTGTTTGGCGCTGAGATTTGGCGTTGGGTTCAGAAGACGCAAACACTTTGGGGTTTTGCGTTGTGATTTGGTGTTGGGGTCAGAAGAAGCAAACGCGTAAAGGTTTGGCGTTGGATTTTGGCGTTGGGATTTGGCATTGGGATCAGAAGATGCAAACGCGTTGGGGTTTGGCGTTGGGGTTTGGCGTTGGGGTTTGGCGTTGGGTTTGGCTTTAGGGTTTGGCGTTGGGGCAGAAGAAGCAAACGCGTTGGGGTTTGGCGTTGGGGTTTGGCGTTGGGGTTTGGCATTGGGGTCAGAAGACGCAAACTCGTTGGAGTTTGGCGGTGGAGTTTGGCGGTGGAGTTTGGCGTTGGGGTTTGGCGTTGGGGTCAGAAGAAGCAAACGTGTTGTGGTTTGGCTTAGGTTTTTGGCATTGGTGTTTGGCGTTGTATTATGGCGTTGAGATTTGGCGTTGGGTTCAGAAGACGCAAACACTTTGGGGTTTTGCGTTGTGATTTGGCGTTGGGGTCAGAAGAAGCAAAGGCGTTAAGGTTTGGCGTTGTAGTTTGGCGTTGGGATTTGGCATTGGGATCAGAAGATGCAAACGCGTTGGGGTTTGGCCTTGGGGTTTGGCGTTGGGGTCAGAAAAAGCAAACGCGTTGGGGTTTGGCGTTGGGTTTTGGCGTTGGGGTTTATCGTTGGGTTTTGGCGTTGGGGTCAGAAGAAGCAAACGCGTTGGGGTTTGGCGTTGGGGTTTGGCGTTGGGGTTTGGCAATGGGGTTTGGCGTTGGTGTTTGGTGTTGGGGTTTGGCGTTGGGGTTTGGCGTTGGAGTCAGAAGAAGCAAACGCGTTGTGGTTTGGCTTTGGTGTTTGGCATTGGTGTTTGGCGTTGTATTTTGGCGTTGAGATTTGGCGTTGGGTTCAGAAGACGCAAACATTTTGGGGTTTTGCGTTGTGATTTGGTGTTGGGGTCAGAAGAAGCAAACGCGTTAAGGTTTGGCGTTGGAGTTTGGCGTTGGGATTTGGCATTGGGATCAGAAGATGCAAACGCGTTGGGGTTTGGCGTTGGGGTTTGGCGTTGGGGTTTGGCGTTGGGTTTGGCTTTAGGGTTTGGCGTTGGGGCAGAAGAAGCAAACGTGTTGGGGTTTGGCGTTGGGGTTTGGCGTTGGGGTCAGAAGACGCAAACTCGTTGGAGTTTGGCGGTGGAGTTTGGCGGTGGAGTTTGGCATTGGGGTTTTGCGTTGGGGTCAGAAGAAGCAAACGCGTTGGGGTTTGGCATTGGGGTTTGGCGTTGGGGTCAGAAGAAGCAAACGCGTTGGGGTTTGGCATTGGGGTTTGGCGTTGGGGTTTATCGTTGGGTTTTGGCGTTGGGGTCAGAAGAAGCAAACGCGTTGGGGTTTGGCGTTGGGGTTTGGCGTTGGGTTTTGGCGTTGGGGTCAGAAGACGCAAACGCGGTGGGGTTTGGCGTTGGGATTTGGCGTTGTGGTCAGAAGACGCAAACGTGTTGGGGTTTGGCGTTGGGTTTTGGCGTTGGGGTTTATCGTTGGGTTTTGGCGTTGGGGTTTGGCGTTGGGGTTTGGCAATGGGGTTTGGCGTTGGGGTCAGAAGAAGCAAACGTGTTGGGATTTGGCGTTGGGGTCAGAAGAGGGAAACGCGTTGGGGTTTGGCGTTGGGGTTTGGCGTTGGGGTTTGGCGTTGGGGTTTGGCGCTGGGGTTTGGCGTTGGGGTCAGAAGAAGCAAACGCGTTGGGGTTTGGCGTTGGGGTTTGGCGTTGGGGTTTGGCGTTGGGGTTTGGCGTTGGGGTTTGGTGTTGGGGTTTGGCATTGGGATTTGGCATTGGGATCAGAAGATGCAAACGCGTTGGGGTTTGGCGTTGGGGTTAGAAGACACAAACGCGTTGGGGTTTGGCCTTGGGATTTGGCGTTGGGGTCAGAAGACGGAAACGCATTGGGGTTTGGCGTTGGAGTTTGGCGTTGGGGTCAGAAGACGCAAACGCGTTGGGGTTTGGCGTTGGGTTTTGGCGTTGGGGTTTATCGTTGGGTTTTGGCGTTGGGGTCAGAACAAGCAAACGCGTTGGGGTTTGGCGTTGGGGTTTGGCAATGGGGTTTGGCGTTGGTGTTTGGTGTTGGGGTCAGAAGACGGAAACGGGTTGGGTTTGGCGTTGGGGTCAGGAGACGCAAACGCGTTGGGGTTTGGTGTTGGCATATAGCCTTGGGGTCAGAAGACGCGAACACGTTGGGGTTTGGCGCTGGAGTTTCGCGTTGGGGTCAGAAGACACAAACGCGTTGAGGTTAGGCATTAGGGTTTAACGTTGGTGTCAGAAGAGGCAAACGCGTTGGTGTTTGGCATTGGGGTTTGGCGTTGGGGTTTGGCGTTGGGGTTTGGCGTTGGGTTTAGGCATTGGGGTTAGGCGTTGGGGTTAGGCGTTGGGGTTTGGCGTTGGGGTTTGGCGTTGGGGTCAGAAGACGCAAACTCGTTGGGGTTTGGCGTTGGGGTTTGGCTTTGGGGTTTGGCGTTGGGGTTTGGCGTTGGGGTTTGGCGTTGGGGTCAGAAGACGCAAACGCGTTGAGGTTAGGCATCAGGGTTTAACGTTGGGGTCAGAAGAGGCAAACGCGTTGGTGTTTGGCATTGGGGTTTGGCGTTGGGGTTTGGCGTTGGGGTTTGGCGTTGGGGTTTGGTGTTGGGGTTAAAAGAAAGAGACGTGTTGGGGTCTGGCGTTGGGGACAGAAGACACAAACGCATTGGGGTTTGGCGTTGGGGTTTGGCCTTGGGGACAGAAGACGCAAACGCATTGGGGTTTGGCGTTGGGGTTTGGGGTTGTGGTCAGAAGACGCAAACGCGTTGGGGTTTGGCGTTGGGTTTTGGCGTTGGGGTTTATCGTTGGGTTTTGGCGTTGGGGTCAGAAGAAGCAAACGCGTTGGGATTTGGCGTTGGGGTTTGGCGTTGGGGTTTGGCGTTGGTGTTTGGTGTTGGGGTTTGGCGTTGGGGTTTGGCATTGGGGTCAGAAGACGCAAACGCGTTGGGGTTTGGCGTTGGGGTTTGGCGTTGGGGTTAGGTGTTGGGGTTTGGCATTGGGATTTGGCATTGGGATCAGAAGAGGCAAACGCGTTGGTGTTTGGCATTGGGGTTTGGCGTTGGGGTTTTGCGTTGGGGTTTGGCGTTGGGGTTTGGCGTTGGGGTTAGGTGTTGGGGCTAGGCGTTGGGGTTAGGCGTTGGGGTTAGGCATTGGGGTTAGGCGTTGGGGTTTGGCGTTGGGGTTTGGCGTTGGGGTCAGAAGACGCAAACTCGTTGGGGTTTGGCGTTGGGGTTTGGCGTTGGGGTTTGGCGTTGGGGTTTGGCGTTGGGGTTTGGCGTTGGGGTCAGAAGAAGCAAACGTGTTGGGGTTTGGCGTTGGGGTTTGGCGTTGGGGTCAGAAGACGCAAACGGGTTGGGGTTTGGCGTTGGGTTTTGGCGTTGGGGTTTATCGTTGGGTTTTGGCGTTGGGGTCAGAACAAGCAAACGCGTTGGGGTTTGGCGTTGGGGTTTGGCGTTGGGGTTTGGCAATGGGGTTTGGCGTTGGTGTTTGGTGTTGGGGTTTGGCGTTGGGGTTTGGCATTGGGGTCAGAAGACGGAAACGGGTTGGGTTTGGCGTTGGGGTCAGGAGACGCGAACACGTTGGGGTGTGGCGCTGGAGTTTCGCGTTGGGGTCAGAAGACGCAAACACGTTGAGGTTAGGCATTAGGGTTTCGCGTTGGGGTCAGAAGAGGCAAACGCGTTGGGGTTTGGCGTTGCGGTTTGGCGTTGGGGTTTGGCGTTGTGGTCAGAAGATGCAAACGCGTAGGGGTTTGGCCTTGGGGTTTGGCGTTGGGGTCAGAAGAAGCAAACGTGTTGGGATTTGGCGTTGGGGTCAGAAGAGGGAAACGCGTTGGGGTTTGGCGTTGGGGTTTGGCGTTGGGGTTTGGCGCTGGGGTTTGGCGATGGGGTCAGAAGAAGCAAACGCGTTGGGGTTTGGCGTTGGGGTTTGGCGGTAGGGTTTGGCGTTGGGGTCAGAAGAAGCAATCGCGTTGGGGTTTGGCGTTGGGGTTTGGCGTTGGGGTTTGGCGTTGGGGTTAGGTGTTGGGGTTTGGCGTTGGGGTTTGGCGCTCGGGTCAGAAGACGCAAACTCATTGGAGTTTTGCGGTGGGGTTAGGCGTTGGGGTTAGGCTTTGGGGTTAGGCGTTGGGGTTTGGTGTTGGGGTTTGGCGTTGGGGTTTGGCGTTGGGGTCAGAAGAAGCAAACGCGTTGGGGTTTGGCATTGGGGTTTGGCGTTGGGGTCAAAAGAAAGAGACGTGTTGGGGTCTGGCGTTGGGGACAGAAGACGCAAACACATTGGGGTTTGGCGTTGGGGTTTGGCGTTGGGGACAGAAGACGCAAACGCATTGGGGTTTGGCGTTGGGGTTTGGCGTTGTGGTCAGAAGACGCAAACGCGTTGGGGTTTGGCGTTGGGTTTTGGCGTTGGGGTTTATCGTTGGGTTTTGGCGTTGGGGTCAGAAGAAGCAAACGCGTTGGGGTTTGGCGTTGGGGTTTGGCGGTGGAGTTTGGTGTTGGGGTTTGGCGTTGGGGTTTGGCGTTGGGGTCAGAAGAAGCAAACGCGTTGGGGTTTGGCGTTGGAGTTTGGCGTTGGGGTCAGAAGAAGCAAACGCGTTGGGTTTTGGCGTTGGGGTTTGGCGTTGGGGTCAGAAGACGCAAACGCGTTGGGGTTTGGCGTTGGGGTTAGGTGTTGGGGTTTGGCATTGGGATTTGGCATTGGGATCAGAAGATGCAAACGCCTTGGGGTTTGGCGTTGGGGTTAGAAGACACAAACGCGTTGGGGTTTGGCCTTGGGATTTGGCGTTGGGGTCAGAAGACGGAAACGCATTGGGGTTTGGCGTTGGAGTTTGGCGTTGGGGTCAGAAGACGCAAACGCGTTGGGGTTTGGCGTTGGGTTTTGGCATTGGGGTTTATCGTTGGGTTTTGGCGTTGGGGTCAGAACAAGCAAACGCGTTGGGGTTTGGCATTGGGGTTTGGCAATGGGGTTTGGCGTTGGTGTTTGGTGTTGGGGTCAGAAGACGGAAACGGGTTGGGTTTGGCGTTGGGGTCAGGAGACGCAAACGCGTTGGGGTTTGGCGTTGGCATATAGCCTTGGGGTCAGAAGACGCGAACACGTTGGGGTTTGGCGCTGGAGTTTCGCGTTGGGGTCAGAAGACGCAAACGCGTTGAGGTTAGGCATCAGGGTTTAACGTTGGGGTCAGAAGAGGCAAACGCGTTGGTGTTTGGCATTGGGGTTTGGCGTTGGGGTTTGGCGTTGGGGTTTGGCGTTGGGGTTTGGTGTAGGGGTTAAAAGAAAGAGACGTGTTGGGGTCTGGCGTTGGGGACAGAAGACACAAACGCATTGGGGTTTGGCGTTGGGGTTTGGCCTTGGGGACAGAAGACGCAAACGCATTGGGGTTTGGCGTTGGGGTTTGGGGTTGTGGTCAGAAGACGCAAACGCGTTGGGGTTTGGCGTTGGGTTTTGGCGTTGGGGTTTATCGTTGGGTTTTGGCGTTGGGGTCAGAAGAAGCAAACGCGTTGGGATTTGGCGTTGGGGTTTGGCGTTGGGGTTTGGCGTTGGTGTTTGGTGTTGGGGTTTGGCGTTGGGGTTTGGCATTGGGGTCAGAAGACGCAAACGCGTTGGGGTTTGGCGTTGGGGTTTGGCGTTGGGGTTAGGTGTTGGGGTTTGGCATTGGGATTTGGCATTGGGATCAGAAGAGGCAAACGCGTTGGTGTTTGGCATTGGGGTTTGGCGTTGGGGTTTTGCGTTGGGGTTTGGCGTTGGGGTTTGGCGTTGGGGTTAGGTGTTGGGGCTAGGCGTTGGGGTTAGGCGTTGGGGTTAGGCATTGGGGTTAGGCGTTGGGGTTTGGCGTTGGGGTTTGGCGTTGGGGTCAGAAGACGCAAACTCGTTGGGGTTTGGCGTTGGGGTTTGGCGTTGGGGTTTGGCTTTGGGGTTTGGCGTTGGGGTTTGGCGTTGGGGTTTGGCGTTGGGGTCAGAAGAAGCAAACGCGTTGGGGTTTGGCATTGGGGTTTGGCGTTGGGGTGAAAAGAAAGAGACGTGTTGGGGTTTGGCGTTGGGGACAGAAGACGCAAACGCGGTGGGGTTTGGCGTTGGGATTTGGCGTTGTGGTCAGAAGACGCAAACGTGTTGGGGTTTGGCGTTGGGTTTTGGCGTTGGGGTTTATCGTTGGGTTTTGGCG
Source organism: Leptosomus discolor (assembly GCF_034619465.1). NCBI lineage: Eukaryota > Metazoa > Chordata > Aves > Leptosomiformes > Leptosomidae > Leptosomus > Leptosomus discolor. Next base: position 3,420,024 of record NC_141416.1, read on the forward strand.
TTGGGGTTTGGCGTTGGGGTTTGGCAATGGGGTTTGGCGTTGGGGTTTGGCGTTGGAGTCAGAAGAAGCAAACGCGTTGTGGTTTGGCTTTGGTGTTTGGCATTGGTGTTTGGCGTTGTATTTTGGCGTTGAGATTTGGCGTTGGGTTCAGAAGACGCAAACACTTTGGGGTTTTGCGTTGTGATTTGGTGTTGGGGTCAGAAGAAGCAAACGCGTTAAGGTTTGGCGTTGGAGTTTGGCGTTGGGATTTGGCATTGGGATCAGAAGATGCAAACGCGTTGGGGTTTGGCGTTGGGGTTTGGCGTTGGGTTTGGCTTTAGGGTTTGGCGTTGGGGCAGAAGAAGCAGACGTGTTGGGGTTTGGCGTTGGGGTTTGGCGTTGGGGTCAGAAGACGCAAACTCGTTGGAGTTTGGCGGTGGAGTTTGGCGGTGGAGTTTGGCATTGGGGTTTGGCGTTGGGGTCAGAAGAAGCAAACGCGTTGGGGTTTGGCATTGGGGTTTGGCGTTGGGGTCAGAAGAAGCAAACGCGTTGGGGTTTTGCATTGGGGTTTGGCGTTGGGGTCAGAAGACGCAAACGCGTTGGGGTTTGGCGTTGGGTTTTGGCGTTGGGGTTTATCGTTGGGTTTTGGCGTTGGGGTCAGAACAAGCAAACGCGTTGGGGTTTGGCGTTGGGGTTTGTCGTTGGGGTTTGGCAATGGGGTTTGGCGTTGGTGTTTGGTGTTGGGGTTTGGCGTTGGGGTTTGGCGTTGGAGTCAGAAGAAGCAAACGTGTTGTGGTTTGGCTTTGGTGTTTGGCATTGGTGTTTGGCGCTGAGATTTGGCGTTGGGTTCAGAAGACGCAAACACTTTGGGGTTTTGCGTTGTGATTTGGTGTTGGGGTCAGAAGAAGCAAACGCGTAAAGGTTTGGCGTTGGATTTTGGCGTTGGGATTTGGCATTGGGATCAGAAGATGCAAACGCGTTGGGGTTTGGCGTTGGGGTTTGGCGTTGGGGTTTGGCGTTGGGTTTGGCTTTAGGGTTTGGCGTTGGGGCAGAAGAAGCAAACGCGTTGGGGTTTGGCGTTGGGGTTTGGCGTTGGGGTTTGGCGTTGGGGTCAGAAGACGCAAACTCGTTGGAGTTTGGCGGTGGAGTTTGGCGGTGGAGTTTGGCGTTGGGGTTTGGCGTTGGGGTCAGAAGAAGCAAACGTGTTGTGGTTTGGCTTAGGTTTTTGGCATTGGTGTTTGGCGTTGTATTATGGCGTTGAGATTTGGCGTTGGGTTCAGAAGACGCAAACACTTTGGGGTTTTGCGTTGTGATTTGGCGTTGGGGTCAGAAGAAGCAAAGGCGTTAAGGTTTGGCGTTGTAGTTTGGCGTTGGGATTTGGCATTGGGATCAGAAGATGCAAACGCGTTGGGGTTTGGCCTTGGGGTTTGGCGTTGGGGTCAGAAAAAGCAAACGCGTTGGGGTTTGGCGTTGGGTTTTGGCGTTGGGGTTTATCGTTGGGTTTTGGCGTTGGGGTCAGAAGAAGCAAACGCGTTGGGGTTTGGCGTTGGGGTTTGGCGTTGGGGTTTGGCAATGGGGTTTGGCGTTGGTGTTTGGTGTTGGGGTTTGGCGTTGGGGTTTGGCGTTGGAGTCAGAAGAAGCAAACGCGTTGTGGTTTGGCTTTGGTGTTTGGCATTGGTGTTTGGCGTTGTATTTTGGCGTTGAGATTTGGCGTTGGGTTCAGAAGACGCAAACATTTTGGGGTTTTGCGTTGTGATTTGGTGTTGGGGTCAGAAGAAGCAAACGCGTTAAGGTTTGGCGTTGGAGTTTGGCGTTGGGATTTGGCATTGGGATCAGAAGATGCAAACGCGTTGGGGTTTGGCGTTGGGGTTTGGCGTTGGGGTTTGGCGTTGGGTTTGGCTTTAGGGTTTGGCGTTGGGGCAGAAGAAGCAAACGTGTTGGGGTTTGGCGTTGGGGTTTGGCGTTGGGGTCAGAAGACGCAAACTCGTTGGAGTTTGGCGGTGGAGTTTGGCGGTGGAGTTTGGCATTGGGGTTTTGCGTTGGGGTCAGAAGAAGCAAACGCGTTGGGGTTTGGCATTGGGGTTTGGCGTTGGGGTCAGAAGAAGCAAACGCGTTGGGGTTTGGCATTGGGGTTTGGCGTTGGGGTTTATCGTTGGGTTTTGGCGTTGGGGTCAGAAGAAGCAAACGCGTTGGGGTTTGGCGTTGGGGTTTGGCGTTGGGTTTTGGCGTTGGGGTCAGAAGACGCAAACGCGGTGGGGTTTGGCGTTGGGATTTGGCGTTGTGGTCAGAAGACGCAAACGTGTTGGGGTTTGGCGTTGGGTTTTGGCGTTGGGGTTTATCGTTGGGTTTTGGCGTTGGGGTTTGGCGTTGGGGTTTGGCAATGGGGTTTGGCGTTGGGGTCAGAAGAAGCAAACGTGTTGGGATTTGGCGTTGGGGTCAGAAGAGGGAAACGCGTTGGGGTTTGGCGTTGGGGTTTGGCGTTGGGGTTTGGCGTTGGGGTTTGGCGCTGGGGTTTGGCGTTGGGGTCAGAAGAAGCAAACGCGTTGGGGTTTGGCGTTGGGGTTTGGCGTTGGGGTTTGGCGTTGGGGTTTGGCGTTGGGGTTTGGTGTTGGGGTTTGGCATTGGGATTTGGCATTGGGATCAGAAGATGCAAACGCGTTGGGGTTTGGCGTTGGGGTTAGAAGACACAAACGCGTTGGGGTTTGGCCTTGGGATTTGGCGTTGGGGTCAGAAGACGGAAACGCATTGGGGTTTGGCGTTGGAGTTTGGCGTTGGGGTCAGAAGACGCAAACGCGTTGGGGTTTGGCGTTGGGTTTTGGCGTTGGGGTTTATCGTTGGGTTTTGGCGTTGGGGTCAGAACAAGCAAACGCGTTGGGGTTTGGCGTTGGGGTTTGGCAATGGGGTTTGGCGTTGGTGTTTGGTGTTGGGGTCAGAAGACGGAAACGGGTTGGGTTTGGCGTTGGGGTCAGGAGACGCAAACGCGTTGGGGTTTGGTGTTGGCATATAGCCTTGGGGTCAGAAGACGCGAACACGTTGGGGTTTGGCGCTGGAGTTTCGCGTTGGGGTCAGAAGACACAAACGCGTTGAGGTTAGGCATTAGGGTTTAACGTTGGGGTCAGAAGAGGCAAACGCGTTGGTGTTTGGCATTGGGGTTTGGCGTTGGGGTTTGGCGTTGGGGTTTGGCGTTGGGTTTAGGCATTGGGGTTAGGCGTTGGGGTTAGGCGTTGGGGTTTGGCGTTGGGGTTTGGCGTTGGGGTCAGAAGACGCAAACTCGTTGGGGTTTGGCGTTGGGGTTTGGCTTTGGGGTTTGGCGTTGGGGTTTGGCGTTGGGGTCAGAAGAAGCAAACGCGTTGGGGTTTGGCATTGGGGTTTGGCGTTGGGGTGAAAAGAAAGAGACGTGTTGGGGTTTGGCGTTGGGGACAGAAGACGCAAACGCGGTGGGGTTTGGCGTTGGGATTTGGCGTTGTGGTCAGAAGACGCAAACGCGTTGGGGTTTGGCGTTGGGTTTTGGCGTTGGGGTTTATCGTTGGGTTTTGGCGTTGGGGTCAGAAGAAGCAAACGCATTGGGGTTTGGCGTTGGGGTTTGGCGTTGGGGTTTGGCAATGGGGTTTGGCGTTGGGGTTTGGCGTTGGAGTCAGAAGAAGCAAACGCGTTGTGGTTTGGCTTTGGTGTTTGGCATTGGTGTTTGGCGTTGTATTTTGGCGTTGAGATTTGGCGTTGGGTTCAGAAGACGCAAACACTTTGGGGTTTTGCGTTGTGATTTGGTGTTGGGGTCAGAAGAAGCAAACGCGTTAAGGTTTAGCGTTGGAGTTTGGCGTTGGGATTTGGCATTGGGATCAGAAGATGCAAACGCGTTGGGGTTTGGCGTTGGGGTTTGGCGTTGGGGTTTGGCGTTGGGTTTGGCTTTAGGGTTTGGCGTTGGGGCAGAAGAAGCAAACGCGTTGGGGTTTGGCGTTGGGGTTTGGCGTTGGGGTTTGGCGTTGGGGTCAGAAGACGCAAACTCGTTGGAGTTTGGCGGTGGAGTTTGGCGGTGGAGTTTGGCGGTGGAGTTTGGCGCTGGGGTTTGGCGTTGGGGTCAGAAGAAGCAAACGCGTTGGGGTTTGGCATTGGGGTTTGGCGTTGGGGTCAGAAGACGCAAACGCGTTGGGGTTTGGCGTTGGGTTTTGGCGTTGGGGTTTATCATTGGGTTTTGGCGTTGGGGTCAGAAGAAGCAAACGCGTTGGGGTTTGGCGTTGGGGTTTGGCGTTGGGGTTTGGCAATGGGGTTTGGCGTTGGTGTTTGGTGTTGGGGTTTGGCGTTGGGGTTTGGCGTTGGAGTCAGAAGAAGCAAACGTGTTGTGGTTTGGCTTAGGTTTTTGGCATTGGTGTTTGGCGTTGTATTTTGGCGTTGAGATTTGGCGTTGGGTTCAGAAGACGCAAACACTTTGGGGTTTTGCGTTGTGATTTGGCGTTGGGGTCAGAAGAAGCAAAGGCGTTAAGGTTTGGCGTTGTAGTTTGGCGTTGGGATTTGGCATTGGGATCAGAAGATGCAAACGCGTTGGGGTTTGGCGTTGGGGTTAGAAGACACAAACGCGTTGGGGTTTGGCCTTGGGGTTTGGCGTTGGGGTCAGAAAAAGCAAACGCGTTGGGGTTTGGCGCTGAGGTTTGGCGTTGGGGTCAGAAGACGGAAACGCATTGGGGTTTGGCGTTGGAGTTTGGCGTTGGGGTCAGAAGACGCAAACGCGTTGGGGTTTGGCGTTGGGTTTTGGCGTTGGGGTTTATCGTTGGGTTTTGGCGTTGGGGTCAGAAGAAGCAAACGCGTTGGGGTTTGGCGTTGGGGTTTGGCGTTGGGGTCAGAAGACGCAAACGCGTTGGGGTTTGGCGTTGGGGTTTGGCGTTGGGGTTTGGCGTTGGGGTTTGGCGTTGGGGTTTGGCGTTGGGGTTTGGCGTTGGGGTCAGAAGAAGCAAACGCGTTGGGGTTTGGCATTGGGGTTTGGCGTTGGGGTGAAAAGAAAGAGACGTGTTGGGGTTTGGCGTTGGGGACAGAAGACGCAAACGCGGTGGGGTTTGGTGTTGGGATTTGGCGTTGTGGTCAGAAGACGCAAACGTGTTGGGGTTTGGCGTTGGGTTTTGGCGTTGGGGTTTATCGTTGGGTTTTGGCGTTGGGGTTTGGCGTTGGGGTTTGGCGTTGGGGTTTGGCGTTGGAGTCAGAAGAAGCAAACGCGTTGTGGTTTGGCTTTGGTGTTTGGCATTGGTGTTTGGCGTTGTATTTTGGCGTTGAGATTTGGCGTTGGGTTCAGAAGACGCAAACACTTTGGGGTTTTGCGTTGTGATTTGGTGTTGGGGTCAGAAGAAGCAAACGCGTTAAGGTTTAGCGTTGGAGTTTGGCGTTGGGATTTGGCATTGGGATCAGAAGATGCAAACGCGTTGGGGTTTGGCGTTGGGGTTTGGCGTTGGGGTTTGGCGTTGGGTTTGGCTTTAGGGTTTGGCGTTGGGGCAGAAGAAGCAAACGCGTTGGGGTTTGGCGTTGGGGTTTGGCGTTGGGGTTTGGCGTTGGGGTCAGAAGACGCAAACTCGTTGGAGTTTGGCGGTGGAGTTTGGCGGTGGAGTTTGGCGGTGGAGTTTGGCGCTGGGGTTTGGCGTTGGGGTCAGAAGAAGCAAACGCGTTGGGGTTTGGCATTGGGGTTTGGCGTTGGGGTCAGAAGACGCAAACGCGTTGGGGTTTGGCGTTGGGTTTTGGCGTTGGGGTTTGGCAATGGGGTTTGGCGTTGGTGTTTGGTGTTGGGGTTTGGCGTTGGGGTTTGGCGTTGGAGTCAGAAGAAGCAAACGTGTTGTGGTTTGGCTTAGGTTTTTGGCATTGGTGTTTGGCGTTGTATTTTGGCGTTGAGATTTGGCGTTGGGTTCAGAAGACGCAAACACTTTGGGGTTTTGCGTTGTGATTTGGCATTGGGGTCAGAAGAAGCAAAGGCGTTAAGGTTTGGCGTTGTAGTTTGGCGTTGGGATTTGGCATTGGGATCAGAAGATGCAAACGCGTTGGGGTTTGGCGTTGGGGTTAGAAGACACAAACGCGTTGGGGTTTGGCCTTGGGGTTTGGCGTTGGGGTCAGAAAAAGCAAACGCGTTGGGGTTTGGCGCTGGGGTTTGGCGTTGGGGTCAGAAGACGGAAACGCATTGGGGTTTGGCGTTGGAGTTTGGCGTTGGGGTCAGAAGACGCAAACGCGTTGGGGTTTGGCGTTGGGTTTTGGCGTTGGGGTTTATCGTTGGGTTTTGGCGTTGGGGTCAGAAGACGCAAACGCGGTGGGGTTTGGCGTTGGGATTTGGCGTTGTGGTCAGAAGACGCAAACGTGTTGGGGTTTGGCGTTGGGTTTTGGCGTTGGGGTTTATCGTTGGGTTTTGGCGTTGGGGTTTGGCGTTGGGGTTTGGCAATGGGGTTTGGCGTTGGGGTCAGAAGAAGCAAACGTGTTGGGATTTGGCGTTGGGGTCAGAAGAGGGAAACGCGTTGGGGTTTGGCGTTGGTGTTTGGCGTTGGGGTTTGGCGTTGGGGTTTGGCGCTGGGGTTTGGCGTTGGGGTCAGAAGAAGCAAACGCGTTGGGGTTTGGCGTTGGGGTTTGGCGTTGGGGTTTGGTGTTGGGGTTTGGCATTGGGATTTGGCATTGGGATCAGAAGATGCAAACGCGTTGGGGTTTGGCGTTGGGGTTAGAAGACACAAACGCGTTGGGGTTTGGCCTTGGGATTTGGCGTTGGGGTCAGAAGACGGAAACGCATTGGGGTTTGGCGTTGGAGTTTGGCGTTGGGGTCAGAAGACGCAAACGCGTTGGGGTTTGGCGTTGGGTTTTGGCGTTGGGGTCAGAACAAGCAAACACGTTGGGGTTTGGCGTTGGGGTTTGGCAATGGGGTTTGGCGTTGGTGTTTGGTGTTGGGGTCAGAAGACGGAAACGGGTTGGGTTTGGCGTTGGGGTCAGGAGACGCAAACGCGTTGGGGTTTGGCGTTGGCATATAGCCTTGGGGTCAGAAGATGCGAACACGTTGGGGTTTGGCGCTGGAGTTTCGCGTTGGGGTCAGAAGACACAAACGCGTTGAGGTTAGGCATTAGGGTTTAACGTTGGGGTCAGAAGAGGCAAACGCGTTGGTGTTTGGCATTGGGGTTTGGCGTTGGGGTTTGGCGTTGGGGTTTGGCGTTGGGGTTTGGCGTTGGGTTTAGGCATTGGGGTTAGGCGTTGGGGTTAGGCGTTGGGGTTTGGCGTTGGGGTTTGGCGTTGGGGTCAGAAGACGCAAACTCGTTGGGGTTTGGCGTTGGGGTTTGGCTTTGGGGTTTGGCGTTGGGGTTTGGCGTTGGGGTCAGAAGAAGCAAACGCGTTGGGGTTTGGCATTGGGGTTTGGCGTTGGGGTGAAAAGAAAGAGACGTGTTGGGGTTTGGCGTTGGGGACAGAAGACGCAAACGCGGTGGGGTTTGGCGTTGGGATTTGGCGTTGTGGTCAGAAGACGCAAACGCGTTGGGGTTTGGCGTTGGGTTTTGGCGTTGGGGTTTATCGTTGGGTTTTGGCGTTGGGGTCAGAAGAAGCAAACGCATTGGGGTTTGGCGTTGGGGTTTGGCGTTGGGGTTTGGCAATGGGGTTTGGCGTTGGGGTTTGGCGTTGGAGTCAGAAGAAGCAAACGCGTTGTGGTTTGGCTTTGGTGTTTGGCATTGGTGTTTGGCGTTGTATTTTGGCGTTGAGATTTGGCGTTGGGTTCAGAAGACGCAAACACTTTGGGGTTTTGCGTTGTGATTTGGTGTTGGGGTCAGAAGAAGCAAACGCGTTAAGGTTTAGCGTTGGAGTTTGGCGTTGGGATTTGGCATTGGGATCAGAAGATGCAAACGCGTTGGGGTTTGGCGTTGGGGTTTGGCGTTGGGGTTTGGCGTTGGGTTTGGCTTTAGGGTTTGGCGTTGGGGCAGAAGAAGCAAACGCGTTGGGGTTTGGCGTTGGGGTTTGGCGTTGGGGTCAGAAGACGCAAACTCGTTGGAGTTTGGCGGTGGAGTTTGGCGGTGGAGTTTGGCGGTGGAGTTTGGCGCTGGGGTTTGGCGTTGGGGTCAGAAGAAGCAAACGCGTTGGGGTTTGGCATTGGGGTTTGGCGTTGGGGTCAGAAGACGCAAACGCGTTGGGGTTTGGCGTTGGGTTTTGGCGTTGGGGTTTGGCAATGGGGTTTGGCGTTGGTGTTTGGTGTTGGGGTTTGGCGTTGGGGTTTGGCGTTGGAGTCAGAAGAAGCAAACGTGTTGTGGTTTGGCTTAGGTTTTTGGCATTGGTGTTTGGCGTTGTATTTTGGCGTTGAGATTTGGCGTTGGGTTCAGAAGACGCAAACACTTTGGGGTTTTGCGTTGTGATTTGGCGTTGGGGTCAGAAGAAGCAAAGGCGTTAAGGTTTGGCGTTGTAGTTTGGCGTTGGGATTTGGCATTGGGATCAGAAGATGCAAACGCGTTGGGGTTTGGCGTTGGGGTTAGAAGACACAAACGCGTTGGGGTTTGGCCTTGGGGTTTGGCGTTGGGGTCAGAAAAAGCAAACGCGTTGGGGTTTGGCGCTGGGGTTTGGCGTTGGGGTCAGAAGACGGAAACGCATTGGGGTTTGGCGTTGGAGTTTGGCGTTGGGGTCAGAAGACGCAAACGCGTTGGGGTTTGGCGTTGGGTTTTGGCGTTGGGGTTTATCGTTGGGTTTTGGCGTTGGGGTCAGAAGACGCAAACGCGGTGGGGTTTGGCGTTGGGATTTGGCGTTGTGGTCAGAAGACGCAAACGTGTTGGGGTTTGGCGTTGGGTTTTGGCGTTGGGGTTTATCGTTGGGTTTTGGCGTTGGGGTTTGGCGTTGGGGTTTGGCAATGGGGTTTGGCGTTGGGGTCAGAAGAAGCAAACGTGTTGGGATTTGGCGTTGGGGTCAGAAGAGGGAAACGCGTTGGGGTTTGGCGTTGGGGTTTGGCGTTGGGGTTTGGCGTTGGGGTTTGGCGCTGGGGTTTGGCGTTGGGGTCAGAAGAAGCAAACGCGTTGGGGTTTGGCGTTGGGGTTTGGCGTTGGGGTTTGGTGTTGGGGTTTGGCATTGGGATTTGGCATTGGGATCAGAAGATGCAAACGCGTTGGGGTTTGGCGTTGGGGTTAGAAGACACAAACGCGTTGGGGTTTGGCCTTGGGATTTGGCGTTGGGGTCAGAAGACGGAAACGCATTGGGGTTTGGCGTTGGAGTTTGGCGTTGGGGTCAGAAGACGCAAACGCGTTGGGGTTTGGCGTTGGGTTTTGGCGTTGGGGTCAGAACAAGCAAACGCGTTGGGGTTTGGCGTTGGGGTTTGGCAATGGGGTTTGGCGTTGGTGTTTGGTGTTGGGGTCAGAAGACGGAAACGGGTTGGGTTTGGCGTTGGGGTCAGGAGACGCAAACGCGTTGGGGTTTGGCGTTGGCATATAGCCTTGGGGTCAGAAGATGCGAACACGTTGGGGTTTGGCGCTGGAGTTTCGCGTTGGGGTCAGAAGACACAAACGCGTTGAGGTTAGGCATTAGGGTTTAACGTTGGGGTCAGAAGAGGCAAACGCGTTGGTGTTTGGCATTGGGGTTTGGCGTTGGGGTTTGGCGTTGGGGTTTGGCGTTGGGGTTTGGCGTTGGGTTTAGGCATTGGGGTTAGGCGTTGGGGTTAGGCGTTGGGGTTTGGCGTTGGGGTTTGGCGTTGGGGTCAGAAGACGCAAACTCGTTGGGGTTTGGCGTTGGGGTTTGGCTTTGGGGTTTGGCGTTGGGGTTTGGCGTTGGGGTCAGAAGAAGCAAACGCGTTGGGGTTTGGCATTGGGGTTTGGCGTTGGGGTGAAAAGAAAGAGACGTGTTGGGGTTTGGCGTTGGGGACAGAAGACGCAAACGCGGTGGGGTTTGGCGTTGGGATTTGGCGTTGTGGTCAGAAGACGCAAACGCGTTGGGGTTTGGCGTTGGGTTTTGGCGTTGGGGTTTATCGTTGGGTTTTGGCGTTGGGGTCAGAAGAAGCAAACGCATTGGGGTTTGGCGTTGGGGTTTGGCGTTGGGGTTTGGCAATGGGGTTTGGCGTTGGGGTTTGGCGTTGGAGTCAGAAGAAGCAAACGCGTTGTGGTTTGGCTTTGGTGTTTGGCATTGGTGTTTGGCGTTGTATTTTGGCGTTGAGATTTGGCGTTGGGTTCAGAAGACGCAAACACTTTGGGGTTTTGCGTTGTGATTTGGTGTTGGGGTCAGAAGAAGCAAACGCGTTAAGGTTTAGCGTTGGAGTTTGGCGTTGGGATTTGGCATTGGGATCAGAAGATGCAAACGCGTTGGGGTTTGGCGTTGGGGTTTGGCGTTGGGGTTTGGCGTTGGGTTTGGCTTTAGGGTTTGGCGTTGGGGCAGAAGAAGCAAACGCGTTGGGGTTTGGCGTTGGGGTTTGGCGTTGGGGTCAGAAGACGCAAACTCGTTGGAGTTTGGCGGTGGAGTTTGGCGGTGGAGTTTGGCGGTGGAGTTTGGCGCTGGGGTTTGGCGTTGGGGTCAGAAGAAGCAAACGCGTTGGGGTTTGGCATTGGGGTTTGGCGTTGGGGTCAGAAGACGCAAACGCGTTGGGGTTTGGCGTTGGGTTTTGGCGTTGGGGTTTGGCAATGGGGTTTGGCGTTGGTGTTTGGTGTTGGGGTTTGGCGTTGGGGTTTGGCGTTGGAGTCAGAAGAAGCAAACGTGTTGTGGTTTGGCTTAGGTTTTTGGCATTGGTGTTTGGCGTTGTATTTTGGCGTTGAGATTTGGCGTTGGGTTCAGAAGACGCAAACACTTTGGGGTTTTGCGTTGTGATTTGGCGTTGGGGTCAGAAGAAGCAAAGGCGTTAAGGTTTGGCGTTGTAGTTTGGCGTTGGGATTTGGCATTGGGATCAGAAGATGCAAACGCGTTGGGGTTTGGCGTTGGGGTTAGAAGACACAAACGCGTTGGGGTTTGGCCTTGGGGTTTGGCGTTGGGGTCAGAAAAAGCAAACGCGTTGGGGTTTGGCGCTGGGGTTTGGCGTTGGGGTCAGAAGACGGAAACGCATTGGGGTTTGGCGTTGGAGTTTGGCGTTGGGGTCAGAAGACGCAAACGCGTTGGGGTTTGGCGTTGGGTTTTGGCGTTGGGGTTTATCGTTGGGTTTTGGCGTTGGGGTCAGAAGACGCAAACGCGGTGGGGTTTGGCGTTGGGATTTGGCGTTGTGGTCAGAAGACGCAAACGTGTTGGGGTTTGGCGTTGGGTTTTGGCGTTGGGGTTTATCGTTGGGTTTTGGCGTTGGGGTTTGGCGTTGGGGTTTGGCAATGGGGTTTGGCGTTGGGGTCAGAAGAAGCAAACGTGTTGGGATTTGGCGTTGGGGTCAGAAGAGGGAAACGCGTTGGGGTTTGGCGTTGGGGTTTGGCGTTGGGGTTTGGCGTTGGGGTTTGGCGCTGGGGTTTGGCGTTGGGGTCAGAAGAAGCAAACGCGTTGGGGTTTGGCGTTGGGGTTTGGCGTTGGGGTTTGGTGTTGGGGTTTGGCATTGGGATTTGGCATTGGGATCAGAAGATGCAAACGCGTTGGGGTTTGGCGTTGGGGTTAGAAGACACAAACGCGTTGGGGTTTGGCCTTGGGATTTGGCGTTGGGGTCAGAAGACGGAAACGCATTGGGGTTTGGCGTTGGAGTTTGGCGTTGGGGTCAGAAGACGCAAACGCGTTGGGGTTTGGCGTTGGGTTTTGGCGTTGGGGTCAGAACAAGCAAACGCGTTGGGGTTTGGCGTTGGGGTTTGGCAATGGGGTTTGGCGTTGGTGTTTGGTGTTGGGGTCAGAAGACGGAAACGGGTTGGGTTTGGCGTTGGGGTCAGGAGACGCAAACGCGTTGGGGTTTGGCGTTGGCATATAGCCTTGGGGTCAGAAGATGCGAACACGTTGGGGTTTGGCGCTGGAGTTTCGCGTTGGGGTCAGAAGACACAAACGCGTTGAGGTTAGGCATTAGGGTTTAACGTTGGGGTCAGAAGAGGCAAACGCGTTGGTGTTTGGCATTGGGGTTTGGCGTTGGGGTTTGGCGTTGGGGTTTGGCGTTGGGGTTTGGCGTTGGGTTTAGGCATTGGGGTTAGGCGTTGGGGTTAGGCGTTGGGGTTTGGCGTTGGGGTTTGGCGTTGGGGTCAGAAGACGCAAACTCGTTGGGGTTTGGCGTTGGGGTTTGGCTTTGGGGTTTGGCGTTGGGGTTTGGCGTTGGGGTCAGAAGAAGCAAACGCGTTGGGGTTTGGCATTGGGGTTTGGCGTTGGGGTGAAAAGAAAGAGACGTGTTGGGGTTTGGCGTTGGGGACAGAAGACGCAAACGCGGTGGGGTTTGGCGTTGGGATTTGGCGTTGTGGTCAGAAGACGCAAACGCGTTGGGGTTTGGCGTTGGGTTTTGGCGTTGGGGTTTATCGTTGGGTTTTGGCGTTGGGGTCAGAAGAAGCAAACGCATTGGGGTTTGGCGTTGGGGTTTGGCGTTGGGGTTTGGCAATGGGGTTTGGCGTTGGGGTTTGGCGTTGGAGTCAGAAGAAGCAAACGCGTTGTGGTTTGGCTTTGGTGTTTGGCATTGGTGTTTGGCGTTGTATTTTGGCGTTGAGATTTGGCGTTGGGTTCAGAAGACGCAAACACTTTGGGGTTTTGCGTTGTGATTTGGTGTTGGGGTCAGAAGAAGCAAACGCGTTAAGGTTTAGCGTTGGAGTTTGGCGTTGGGATTTGGCATTGGGATCAGAAGATGCAAACGCGTTGGGGTTTGGCGTTGGGGTTTGGCGTTGGGGTTTGGCGTTGGGTTTGGCTTTAGGGTTTGGCGTTGGGGCAGAAGAAGCAAACGCGTTGGGGTTTGGCGTTGGGGTTTGGCGTTGGGGTTTGGCGTTGGGGTCAGAAGACGCAAACTCGTTGGAGTTTGGCGGTGGAGTTTGGCGGTGGAGTTTGGCGGTGGAGTTTGGCGCTGGGGTTTGGCGTTGGGGTCAGAAGAAGCAAACGCGTTGGGGTTTGGCATTGGGGTTTGGCGTTGGGGTCAGAAGACGCAAACGCGTTGGGGTTTGGCGTTGGGTTTTGGCGTTGGGGTTTGGCAATGGGGTTTGGCGTTGGTGTTTGGTGTTGGGGTTTGGCGTTGGGGTTTGGCGTTGGAGTCAGAAGAAGCAAACGTGTTGTGGTTTGGCTTAGGTTTTTGGCATTGGTGTTTGGCGTTGTATTTTGGCGTTGAGATTTGGCGTTGGGTTCAGAAGACGCAAACACTTTGGGGTTTTGCGTTGTGATTTGGCGTTGGGGTCAGAAGAAGCAAAGGCGTTAAGGTTTGGCGTTGTAGTTTGGCGTTGGGATTTGGCATTGGGATCAGAAGATGCAAACGCGTTGGGGTTTGGCGTTGGGGTTAGAAGACACAAACGCGTTGGGGTTTGGCCTTGGGGTTTGGCGTTGGGGTCAGAAAAAGCAAACGCGTTGGGGTTTGGCGCTGGGGTTTGGCGTTGGGGTCAGAAGACGGAAACGCATTGGGGTTTGGCGTTGGAGTTTGGCGTTGGGGTCAGAAGACGCAAACGCGTTGGGGTTTGGCGTTGGGTTTTGGCGTTGGGGTTTATCGTTGGGTTTTGGCGTTGGGGTCAGAAGACGCAAACGCGGTGGGGTTTGGCGTTGGGATTTGGCGTTGTGGTTTGGCGTTGGGGTTTGGCGTTGGGGTTTGGCAATGGGGTTTGGCGTTGGGGTCAGAAGAAGCAAACGCGTTGGGGTTTGGCGTTGGAGTTTGGCGTTGGGGTCAGAAGAAGCAAACGCGTTGGGGTTTGGCGTTGGGGTCAGAAGACGCAAACGCGTTGGGGTTTGGCGTTGGGGTTTGGCGTTGGGTTTTGGCGTTGGGGTTAGGTGTTTGGGTTTGGCATTGGGATTTGGCATTGGGATCAGAAGAGGCAAACGCGTTGGTGTTTGGCATTGGGGTTTGGCGTTGGGGTTTGGCGTTGGGGTTATGCGTTGGGGTTATGCGTTGGGGTTAGGCGTTGGGGTTAGGCGTTGGGGTTTGGCGTTGGGGTTTGGCGTTGGGGTCAGAAGACGCAAACTCGTTGGGGTTTGGCGTTGGGGTTTGGCGTTGGGGTTTGGCGTTGGGGTTTGGCGTTGGGGTTTGGCGTTGGGGTTTGGCGTTGGGGTCAGAAGAAGCAAACGCGTTGGGGTTTGGCATTGGGGTTTGGCGTTGGGGTGAAAAGAAAGAGACGTGTTGGGGTTTGGCGTTGGGGACAGAAGACGCAAACGCGGTGGGGTTTGGCGTTGGGATTTGGCGTTGTAATCAGAAGACGCAAACGTGTTGGGGTTTGGCGTTGGGTTTTGGCGTTGGGGTTTATCGTTGGGTTTTGGCGTTGGGGTTTGGCGTTGGGGTTTGGCGTTGGGGTTTGGCGTTGGAGTCAGAAGAAGCAAACGCGTTGTGGTTTGGCTTTGGTGTTTGGCATTGGTGTTTGGCGTTGTATTTTGGCGTTGAGATTTGGCGTTGGGTTCAGAAGACGCAAACACTTTGGGGTTTTGCGTTGTGATTTGGTGTTGGGGTCAGAAGAAGCAAACGCGTTAAGGTTTAGCGTTGGAGTTTGGCGTTGGGATTTGGCATTGGGATCAGAAGATGCAAACGCGTTGGGGTTTGGCGTTGGGGTTTGGCGTTGGGGTTTGGCGTTGGGTTTGGCTTTAGGGTTTGGCGTTGGGGCAGAAGAAGCAAACGCGTTGGGGTTTGGCGTTGGGGTTTGGCGTTGGGGTTTGGCGTTGGGGTCAGAAGACGCAAACTCGTTGGAGTTTGGCGGTGGAGTTTGGCGGTGGAGTTTGGCGGTGGAGTTTGGCGCTGGGGTTTGGCGTTGGGGTCAGAAGAAGCAAACGCGTTGGGGTTTGGCATTGGGGTTTGGCGTTGGGGTCAGAAGACGCAAACGCGTTGGGGTTTGGCGTTGGGTTTTGGCGTTGGGGTTTGGCAATGGGGTTTGGCGTTGGTGTTTGGTGTTGGGGTTTGGCGTTGGGGTTTGGCCTTGGGATTTGGCGTTGGGGTCAGAAGACGGAAACGCATTGGGGTTTGGCGTTGGAGTTTGGCGTTGGGGTCAGAAGACGCAAACGCGTTGGGGTTTGGCGTTGGGTTTTGGCGTTGGGGTTTATCGTTGGGTTTTGGCGTTGGGGTCAGAACAAGCAAACGCGTTGGGCTTTGGCGTTGGGGTTTGGCAATGGGGTTTGGCGTTGGTGTTTGGTGTTGGGGTCAGAAGACGGAAACGGGTTGGGTTTGGCGTTGGGGTCAGGAGACGCAAACGCATTGGGGTTTGGCGTTGGAGTTTGGCGTTGGGGTCAGAAGACGCAAACGCGTTGGGGTTTGGCGTTGGCATATAGCCTTGGGGTCAGAAGACGCGAACACGTTGGGGTTTGGCGCTGGAGTTTCGCGTTGGGGTCAGAAGACACAAACGCGTTGAGGTTAGGCATTAGGGTTTAACGTTGGGGTCAGAAGAGGCAAACGCGTTGGTGTTTGGCATTGGGGTTTGGCGTTGGGGTTTGGCGTTGGGGTTTGGCGTTGGGTTTAGGCATTGGGGTTAGGCGTTGGGGTTAGGCGTTGGGGTTTGGCGTTGGGGTTTGGCGTTGGGGTCAGAAGACGCAAACTCGTTGGGGTTTGGCGTTGGGGTTTGGCTTTGGGGTTTGGCGTTGGGGTTTGGCGTTGGGGTCAGAAGAAGCAAACGCGTTGGGGTTTGGCATTGGGGTTTGGCGTTGGGGTGAAAAGAAAGAGACGTGTTGGGGTTTGGCGTTGGGGACAGAAGACGCAAACGCGGTGGGGTTTGGCGTTGGGATTTGGCGTTGTGGTCAGAAGACGCAAACGCGTTGGGGTTTGGCGTTGGGTTTTGGCGTTGGGGTTTATCGTTGGGTTTTGGCGTTGGGGTCAGAAGAAGCAAACGCATTGGGGTTTGGCGTTGGGGTTTGGCGTTGGGGTTTGGCAATGGGGTTTGGCGTTGGGGTTTGGCGTTGGAGTCAGAAGAAGCAAACGCGTTGTGGTTTGGCTTTGGTGTTTGGCATTGGTGTTTGGCGTTGTATTTTGGCGTTGAGATTTGGCGTTGGGTTCAGAAGACGCAAACACTTTGGGGTTTTGCGTTGTGATTTGGTGTTGGGGTCAGAAGAAGCAAACGCGTTAAGGTTTAGCGTTGGAGTTTGGCGTTGGGATTTGGCATTGGGATCAGAAGATGCAAACGCGTTGGGGTTTGGCGTTGGGGTTTGGCGTTGGGGTTTGGCGTTGGGTTTGGCTTTAGGGTTTGGCGTTGGGGCAGAAGAAGCAAACGCGTTGGGGTTTGGCGTTGGGGTTTGGCGTTGGGGTCAGAAGACGCAAACTCGTTGGAGTTTGGCGGTGGAGTTTGGCGGTGGAGTTTGGCGGTGGAGTTTGGCGGTGGAGTTTGGCGTTGGGGTCAGAAGAAGCAAACGCGTTGGGGTTTGGCATTGGGGTTTGGCGTTGGGGTCAGAAGAAGCAAACGCGTTGGGGTTTGGCGTTGGGGTTTGGCGTTGGGGTTTGGCAATGGGGTTTGGCGTTGGTGTTTGGTGTTGGGGTTTGGCGTTGGGGTTTGGCGTTGGAGTCAGAAGAAGCAAACGTGTTGTGGTTTGGCTTAGGTTTTTGGCATTGGTGTTTGGCGTTGTATTTTGGCGTTGAGATTTGGCGTTGGGTTCAGAAGACGCAAACACTTTGGGGTTTTGCGTTGTGATTTGGCGTTGGGGTCAGAAGAAGCAAAGGCGTTAAGGTTTGGCGTTGTAGTTTGGCGTTGGGATTTGGCATTGGGATCAGAAGATGCAAACGCGTTGGGGTTTGGCGTTGGGGTTAGAAGACACAAACGCGTTGGGGTTTGGCCTTGGGGTTTGGCGTTGGGGTCAGAAAAAGCAAACGCGTTGGGGTTTGGCGCTGAGGTTTGGCGTTGGGGTCAGAAGACGGAAACGCATTGGGGTTTGGCGTTGGAGTTTGGCGTTGGGGTCAGAAGACGCAAACGCGTTGGGGTTTGGCGTTGGGTTTTGGCGTTGGGGTTTATCGTTGGGTTTTGGCGTTGGGGTCAGAAGAAGCAAACGCATTGGGGTTTGGCGTTGTGGTTTGGCGTTGTGGTTTGGCGTTGGGGTTTGGCGTTGGGGTTTGGCAATGGGGTTTGGCGTTGGGGTCAGAAGAAGCAAACGCGTTGGGGTTTGGCGTTGGAGTTTGGCGTTGGGGTCAGAAGAAGCAAACGCGTTGGGGTTTGGCGTTGGGGTCAGAAGACGCAAACGCGTTGGGGTTTGGCGTTGGGGTTTGGCGTTGGGTTTTGGCGTTGGGGTTAGGTGTTTGGGTTTGGCATTGGGATTTGGCATTGGGATCAGAAGAGGCAAACGCGTTGGTGTTTGGCATTGGGGTTTGGCGTTGGGGTTTGGCGTTGGGGTTTGGCGTTGGGGTTTGGCGTTGGGTTTAGGCATTGGGGTTAGGCGTTGGGGTTAGGCGTTGGGGTTTGGCGTTGGGGTTTGGCGTTGGGGTCAGAAGACGCAAACTCGTTGGGGTTTGGCGTTGGGGTTTGGCTTTGGGGTTTGGCGTTGGGGTTTGGCGTTGGGGTCAGAAGAAGCAAACGCGTTGGGGTTTGGCATTGGGGTTTGGCGTTGGGGTGAAAAGAAAGAGACGTGTTGGGGTTTGGCGTTGGGGACAGAAGACGCAAACGCGGTGGGGTTTGGCGTTGGGATTTGGCGTTGTGGTCAGAAGACGCAAACGCGTTGGGGTTTGGCGTTGGGTTTTGGCGTTGGGGTTTATCGTTGGGTTTTGGCGTTGGGGTCAGAAGAAGCAAACGCATTGGGGTTTGGCGTTGGGGTTTGGCGTTGGGGTTTGGCAATGGGGTTTGGCGTTGGGGTTTGGCGTTGGAGTCAGAAGAAGCAAACGCGTTGTGGTTTGGCTTTGGTGTTTGGCATTGGTGTTTGGCGTTGTATTTTGGCGTTGAGATTTGGCGTTGGGTTCAGAAGACGCAAACACTTTGGGGTTTTGCGTTGTGATTTGGTGTTGGGGTCAGAAGAAGCAAACGCGTTAAGGTTTAGCGTTGGAGTTTGGCGTTGGGATTTGGCATTGGGATCAGAAGATGCAAACGCGTTGGGGTTTGGCGTTGGGGTTTGGCGTTGGGGTTTGGCGTTGGGTTTGGCTTTAGGGTTTGGCATTGGGGCAGAAGAAGCAAACGCGTTGGGGTTTGGCGTTGGGGTTTGGCGTTGGGGTCAGAAGACGCAAACTCGTTGGAGTTTGGCGGTGGAGTTTGGCGGTGGAGTATGGCGGTGGAGTTTGGCGCTGGGGTTTGGCGTTGGGGTCAGAAGAAGCAAACGCGTTGGGGTTTGGCATTGGGGTTTGGCGTTGGGGTCAGAAGAAGCAAACGCGTTGGGGTTTGGCGTTGGGGTTTGGCGTTGGGGTTTGGCAATGGGGTTTGGCGTTGGTGTTTGGTGTTGGGGTTTGGCGTTGGGGTTTGGCGTTGGAGTCAGAAGAAGCAAACGTGTTGTGGTTTGGCTTAGGTTTTTGGCATTGGTGTTTGGCGTTGTATTTTGGCGTTGAGATTTGGCGTTGGGTTCAGAAGACGCAAACACTTTGGGGTTTTGCGTTGTGATTTGGCGTTGGGGTCAGAAGAAGCAAAGGCGTTAAGGTTTGGCGTTGTAGTTTGGCGTTGGGATTTGGCATTGGGATCAGAAGATGCAAACGCGTTGGGGTTTGGCGTTGGGGTTAGAAGACACAAACGCGTTGGGGTTTGGCCTTGGGGTTTGGCGTTGGGGTCAGAAAAAGCAAACGCGTTGGGGTTTGGCGCTGAGGTTTGGCGTTGGGGTCAGAAGACGGAAACGCATTGGGGTTTGGCGTTGGAGTTTGGCGTTGGGGTCAGAAGACGCAAACGCGTTGGGGTTTGGCGTTGGGTTTTGGCGTTGGGGTTTATCGTTGGGTTTTGGCGTTGGGGTCAGAAGAAGCAAACGCATTGGGGTTTGGCGTTGTGGTTTGGCGTTGTGGTTTGGCGTTGGGGTTTGGCGTTGGGGTTTGGCAATGGGGTTTGGCGTTGGGGTCAGAAGAAGCAAACGCGTTGGGGTTTGGCGTTGGAGTTTGGCGTTGGGGTCAGAAGAAGCAAACGCGTTGGGGTTTGGCGTTGGGGTCAGAAGACGCAAACGCGTTGGGGTTTGGCGTTGGGGTTTGGCGTTGGGTTTTGGCGTTGGGGTTAGGTGTTTGGGTTTGGCATTGGGATTTGGCATTGGGATCAGAAGAGGCAAACGCGTTGGTGTTTGGCATTGGGGTTTGGCGTTGGGGTTTGGCGTTGGGGTTATGCGTTGGGGTTATGCGTTGGGGTTAGGCGTTGGGGTTAGGCGTTGGGGTTTGGCGTTGGGGTTTGGCGTTGGGGTCAGAAGACGCAAACTCGTTGGGGTTTGGCGTTGGGGTTTGGCGTTGGGGTTTGGCGTTGGGGTTTGGCGTTGGGGTTTGGCGTTGGGGTTTGGCGTTGGGGTCAGAAGAAGCAAACGCGTTGGGGTTTGGCATTGGGGTTTGGCGTTGGGGTGAAAAGAAAGAGACGTGTTGGGGTTTGGCGTTGGGGACAGAAGACGCAAACGCGGTGGGGTTTGGCGTTGGGATTTGGCGTTGTAATCAGAAGACGCAAACGTGTTGGGGTTTGGCGTTGGGTTTTGGCGTTGGGGTTTATCGTTGGGTTTTGGCGTTGGGGTTTGGCGTTGGGGTTTGGCGTTGGGGTTTGGCGTTGGAGTCAGAAGAAGCAAACGCGTTGTGGTTTGTCTTTGGTGTTTGGCATTGGTGTTTGGCGTTGTATTTTGGCGTTGAGATTTGGCGTTGGGTTCAGAAGACGCAAACACTTTGGGGTTTTGCGTTGTGATTTGGTGTTGGGGTCAGAAGAAGCAAACGCGTTAAGGTTTAGCGTTGGAGTTTGGCGTTGGGATTTGGCATTGGGATCAGAAGATGCAAACGCGTTGGGGTTTGGCGTTGGGGTTTGGCGTTGGGGTTTGGCGTTGGGTTTGGCTTTAGGGTTTGGCGTTGGGGCAGAAGAAGCAAACGCGTTGGGGTTTGGCGTTGGGGTTTGGCGTTGGCGTTTGGCGTTGGGGTCAGAAGACGCAAACTCGTTGGAGTTTGGCGGTGGAGTTTGGCGGTGGAGTTTGGCGGTGGAGTTTGGCGCTGGGGTTTGGCGTTGGGGTCAGAAGAAGCAAACGCGTTGGGGTTTGGCATTGGGGTTTGGCGTTGGGGTCAGAAGACGCAAACGCGTTGGGGTTTGGCGTTGGGTTTTGGCGTTGGGGTTTGGCAATGGGGTTTGGCGTTGGTGTTTGGTGTTGGGGTTTGGCGTTGGGGTTTGGCCTTGGGATTTGGCGTTGGGGTCAGAAGACGGAAACGCATTGGGGTTTGGCGTTGGAGTTTGGCGTTGGGGTCAGAAGACGCAAACGCGTTGGGGTTTGGCGTTGGGTTTTGGCGTTGGGGTTTATCGTTGGGTTTTGGCGTTGGGGTCAGAACAAGCAAACGCGTTGGGCTTTGGCGTTGGGGTTTGGCAATGGGGTTTGGCGTTGGTGTTTGGTGTTGGGGTCAGAAGACGGAAACGGGTTGGGTTTGGCGTTGGGGTCAGGAGACGCAAACGCATTGGGGTTTGGCGTTGGAGTTTGGCGTTGGGGTCAGAAGACGCAAACGCGTTGGGGTTTGGCGTTGGCATATAGCCTTGGGGTCAGAAGACGCGAACACGTTGGGGTTTGGCGCTGGAGTTTCGCGTTGGGGTCAGAAGACACAAACGCGTTGAGGTTAGGCATTAGGGTTTAACGTTGGGGTCAGAAGAGGCAAACGCGTTGGTGTTTGGCATTGGGGTTTGGCGTTGGGGTTTGGCGTTGGGGTTTGGCGTTGGGGTTTGGCGTTGGGTTTAGGCATTGGGGTTAGGCGTTGGGGTTAGGCGTTGGGGTTTGGCGTTGGGGTTTGGCGTTGGGGTCAGAAGACGCAAACTCGTTGGGGTTTGGCGTTGGGGTTTGGCTTTGGGGTTTGGCATTGGGGTTTGGCGTTGGGGTCAGAAGAAGCAAACGCGTTGGGGTTTGGCATTGGGGTTTGGCGTTGGGGTGAAAAGAAAGAGACGTGTTGGGGTTTGGCGTTGGGGACAGAAGACGCAAACGCGGTGGGGTTTGGCGTTGGGATTTGGCGTTGTGGTCAGAAGACGCAAACGCGTTGGGGTTTGGCGTTGGGTTTTGGCGTTGGGGTTTATCGTTGGGTTTTGGCGTTGGGGTCAGAAGAAGCAAACGCATTGGGGTTTGGCGTTGGGGTTTGGCGTTGGGGTTTGGCAATGGGGTTTGGCGTTGGGGTTTGGCGTTGGAGTCAGAAGAAGCAAACGCGTTGTGGTTTGGCTTTGGTGTTTGGCATTGGTGTTTGGCGTTGTATTTTGGCGTTGAGATTTGGCGTTGGGTTCAGAAGACGCAAACACTTTGGGGTTTTGCGTTGTGATTTGGTGTTGGGGTCAGAAGAAGCAAACGCGTTAAGGTTTAGCGTTGGAGTTTGGCGTTGGGATTTGGCATTGGGATCAGAAGATGCAAACGCGTTGGGGTTTGGCGTTGGGGTTTGGCGTTGGGGTTTGGCGTTGGGTTTGGCTTTAGGGTTTGGCGTTGGGGCAGAAGAAGCAAACGCGTTGGGGTTTGGCGTTGGGGTTTGGCGTTGGGGTCAGAAGACGCAAACTCGTTGGAGTTTGGCGGTGGAGTTTGGCGGTGGAGTTTGGCGGTGGAGTTTGGCGTTGGGGTCAGAAGAAGCAAACGCGTTGGGGTTTGGCATTGGGGTTTGGCGTTGGGGTCAGAAGAAGCAAACGCGTTGGGGTTTGGCGTTGGGGTTTGGCGTTGGGGTTTGGCAATGGGGTTTGGCGTTGGTGTTTGGTGTTGGGGTTTGGCGTTGGGGTTTGGCGTTGGAGTCAGAAGAAGCAAACGTGTTGTGGTTTGGCTTAGGTTTTTGGCATTGGTGTTTGGCGTTGTATTTTGGCGTTGAGATTTGGCGTTGGGTTCAGAAGACGCAAACACTTTGGGGTTTTGCGTTGTGATTTGGCGTTGGGGTCAGAAGAAGCAAAGGCGTTAAGGTTTGGCGTTGTAGTTTGGCGTTGGGATTTGGCATTGGGATCAGAAGATGCAAACGCGTTGGGGTTTGGCGTTGGGGTTAGAAGACACAAACGCGTTGGGGTTTGGCCTTGGGGTTTGGCGTTGGGGTCAGAAAAAGCAAACGCGTTGGGGTTTGGCGCTGAGGTTTGGCGTTGGGGTCAGAAGACGGAAACGCATTGGGGTTTGGCGTTGGAGTTTGGCGTTGGGGTCAGAAGACGCAAACGCGTTGGGGTTTGGCGTTGGGTTTTGGCGTTGGGGTTTATCGTTGGGTTTTGGCGTTGGGGTCAGAAGAAGCAAACGCATTGGGGTTTGGCGTTGTGGTTTGGCGTTGTGGTTTGGCGTTGGGGTTTGGCGTTGGGGTTTGGCAATGGGGTTTGGCGTTGGGGTCAGAAGAAGCAAACGCGTTGGGGTTTGGCGTTGGAGTTTGGCGTTGGGGTCAGAAGAAGCAAACGCGTTGGGGTTTCGCGTTGGGGTCAGAAGACGCAAACGCGTTGGGGTTTGGCGTTGGGGTTTGGCGTTGGGTTTTGGCGTTGGGGTTAGGTGTTTGGGTTTGGCATTGGGATTTGGCATTGGGATCAGAAGAGGCAAACGCGTTGGTGTTTGGCATTGGGGTTTGGCGTTGGGGTTTGGCGTTGGGGTTATGCGTTGGGGTTATGCGTTGGGGTTAGGCGTTGGGGTTAGGCGTTGGGGTTTGGCGTTGGGGTTTGGCGTTGGGGTCAGAAGACGCAAACTCGTTGGGGTTTGGCGTTGGGGTTTGGCGTTGGGGTTTGGCGTTGGGGTTTGGCGTTGGGGTCAGAAGAAGCAAACGCGTTGGGGTTTGGCATTGGGGTTTGGCGTTGGGGTGAAAAGAAAGAGACGTGTTGGGGTTTGGCGTTGGGGACAGAAGACGCAAACGCGGTGGGGTTTGGCGTTGGGATTTGGCGTTGTGGTCAGAAGACGCAAACGTGTTGGGGTTTGGCGTTGGGTTTTGGCGTTGGGGTTTATCGTTGGGTTTTGGCGTTGGGGTTTGGCGTTGGGGTTTGGCGTTGGGGTTTGGCGTTGGAGTCAGAAGAAGCAAACGCGTTGTGGTTTGGCTTTGGTGTTTGGCATTGGTGTTTGGCGTTGTATTTTGGCGTTGAGATTTGGCGTTGGGTTCAGAAGACGCAAACACTTTGGGGTTTTGCGTTGTGATTTGGTGTTGGGGTCAGAAGAAGCAAACGCGTTAAGGTTTAGCGTTGGAGTTTGGCGTTGGGATTTGGCATTGGGATCAGAAGATGCAAACGCGTTGGGGTTTGGCGTTGGGGTTTGGCGTTGGGGTTTGGCGTTGGGTTTGGCTTTAGGGTTTGGCGTTGGGGCAGAAGAAGCAAACGCGTTGGGGTTTGGCGTTGGGGTTTGGCGTTGGGGTTTGGCGTTGGGGTCAGAAGACGCAAACTCGTTGGAGTTTGGCGGTGGAGTTTGGCGGTGGAGTTTGGCGGTGGAGTTTGGCGCTGGGGTTTGGCGTTGGGGTCAGAAGAAGCAAACGCGTTGGGGTTTGGCATTGGGGTTTGGCGTTGGGGTCAGAAGACGCAAACGCGTTGGGGTTTGGCGTTGGGTTTTGGCGTTGGGGTTTGGCAATGGGGTTTGGCGTTGGGGTTTGGCGTTGGGGTTTGGCGTTGGGGTTAGGTGTTGGGGTTTGGCATTGGGATTTGGCATTGGGATCAGAAGATGCAAACGCGTTGGGGTTTGGCGTTGGGGTTAGAAGACACAAACGCGTTGGGGTTTGGCCTTGGGATTTGGCGTTGGGGTCAGAAGACGGAAACGCATTGGGTTTTGGCGTTGGAGTTTGGCGTTGGGGTCAGAAGACGCAAACGCGTTGGGGTTTGGCGTTGGGTTTTGGCGTTGGGGTTTATCGTTGGGTTTTGGCGTTGGGGTCAGAACAAGCAAACGCGTTGGGCTTTGGCGTTGGGGTTTGGCAATGGGGTTTGGCGTTGGTGTTTGGTGTTGGGGTCAGAAGACGGAAACGGGTTGGGTTTGGCGTTGGGGTCAGGAGACGCAAACGCGTTGGGGTTTGGCGTTGGCATATAGCCTTGGGGTCAGAAGACGCGAACACGTTGGGGTTTGGCGCTGGAGTTTCGCGTTGGGGTCAGAAGACACAAACGCGTTGAGGTTAGGCATTAGGGTTTAACGTTGGGGTCAGAAGAGGCAAACGCGTTGGTGTTTGGCATTGGGGTTTGGCGTTGGGGTTTGGCGTTGGGGTTTGGCGTTGGGGTTTGGCGTTGGGTTTAGGCATTGGGGTTAGGCGTTGGGGTTAGGCGTTGGGGTTTGGCGTTGGGGTTTGGCGTTGGGGTCAGAAGACGCAAACTCGTTGGGGTTTGGCGTTGGGGTTTGGCTTTGGGGTTTGGCGTTGGGGTTTGGCGTTGGGGTCAGAAGAAGCAAACGCGTTGGGGTTTGGCATTGGGGTTTGGCGTTGGGGTGAAAAGAAAGAGACGTGTTGGGGTTTGGCGTTGGGGACAGAAGACGCAAACGCGGTGGGGTTTGGCGTTGGGATTTGGCGTTGTGGTCAGAAGACGCAAACGCGTTGGGGTTTGGCGTTGGGTTTTGGCGTTGGGGTTTATCGTTGGGTTTTGGCGTTGGGGTCAGAAGAAGCAAACGCATTGGGGTTTGGCGTTGGGGTTTGGCGTTGGGGTTTGGCAATGGGGTTTGGCGTTGGGGTTTGGCGTTGGAGTCAGAAGAAGCAAACGCGTTGTGGTTTGGCTTTGGTGTTTGGCATTGGTGTTTGGCGTTGTATTTTGGCGTTGAGATTTGGCGTTGGGTTCAGAAGACGCAAACACTTTGGGGTTTTGCGTTGTGATTTGGTGTTGGGGTCAGAAGAAGCAAACGCGTTAAGGTTTAGCGTTGGAGTTTGGCGTTGGGATTTGGCATTGGGATCAGAAGATGCAAACGCGTTGGGGTTTGGCGTTGGGGTTTGGCGTTGGGGTTTGGCGTTGGGTTTGGCTTTAGGGTTTGGCGTTGGGGCAGAAGAAGCAAACGCGTTGGGGTTTGGCGTTGGGGTTTGGCGTTGGGGTCAGAAGACGCAAACTCGTTGGAGTTTGGCGGTGGAGTTTGGCGGTGGAGTTTGGCGGTGGAGTTTGGCGGTGGAGTTTGGCGTTGGGGTCAGAAGAAGCAAACGCGTTGGGGTTTGGCATTGGGGTTTGGCGTTGGGGTCAGAAGAAGCAAACGCGTTGGGGTTTGGCGTTGGGGTTTGGCGTTGGGGTTTGGCAATGGGGTTTGGCGTTGGTGTTTGGTGTTGGGGTTTGGCGTTGGGGTTTGGCGTTGGAGTCAGAAGAAGCAAACGTGTTGTGGTTTGGCTTAGGTTTTTGGCATTGGTGTTTGGCGTTGTATTTTGGCGTTGAGATTTGGCGTTGGGTTCAGAAGACGCAAACACTTTGGGGTTTTGCGTTGTGATTTGGCGTTGGGGTCAGAAGAAGCAAAGGCGTTAAGGTTTGGCGTTGTAGTTTGGCGTTGGGATTTGGCATTGGGATCAGAAGATGCAAACGCGTTGGGGTTTGGCGTTGGGGTTAGAAGACACAAACGCGTTGGGGTTTGGCCTTGGGGTTTGGCGTTGGGGTCAGAAAAAGCAAACGCGTTGGGGTTTGGCGCTGAGGTTTGGCGTTGGGGTCAGAAGACGGAAACGCATTGGGGTTTGGCGTTGGAGTTTGGCGTTGGGGTCAGAAGACGCAAACGCGTTGGGGTTTGGCGTTGGGTTTTGGCGTTGGGGTTTATCGTTGGGTTTTGGCGTTGGGGTCAGAAGAAGCAAACGCATTGGGGTTTGGCGTTGTGGTTTGGCGTTGTGGTTTGGCGTTGGGGTTTGGCGTTGGGGTTTGGCAATGGGGTTTGGCGTTGGGGTCAGAAGAAGCAAACGCGTTGGGGTTTGGCGTTGGAGTTTGGCGTTGGGGTCAGAAGAAGCAAACGCGTTGGGGTTTGGCGTTGGGGTCAGAAGACGCAAACGCGTTGGGGTTTGGCGTTGGGGTTTGGCGTTGGGTTTTGGCGTTGGGGTTAGGTGTTTGGGTTTGGCATTGGGATTTGGCATTGGGATCAGAAGAGGCAAACGCGTTGGTGTTTGGCATTGGGGTTTGGCGTTGGGGTTTGGCGTTGGGGTTTGGCGTTGGGGTTTGGCGTTGGGTTTAGGCATTGGGGTTAGGCGTTGGGGTTAGGCGTTGGGGTTTGGCGTTGGGGTTTGGCGTTGGGGTCAGAAGACGCAAACTCGTTGGGGTTTGGCGTTGGGGTTTGGCTTTGGGGTTTGGCGTTGGGGTTTGGCGTTGGGGTCAGAAGAAGCAAACGCGTTGGGGTTTGGCATTGGGGTTTGGCGTTGGGGTGAAAAGAAAGAGACGTGTTGGGGTTTGGCGTTGGGGACAGAAGACGCAAACGCGGTGGGGTTTGGCGTTGGGATTTGGCGTTGTGGTCAGAAGACGCAAACGCGTTGGGGTTTGGCGTTGGGTTTTGGCGTTGGGGTTTATCGTTGGGTTTTGGCGTTGGGGTCAGAAGAAGCAAACGCATTGGGGTTTGGCGTTGGGGTTTGGCGTTGGGGTTTGGCAATGGGGTTTGGCGTTGGGGTTTGGCGTTGGAGTCAGAAGAAGCAAACGCGTTGTGGTTTGGCTTTGGTGTTTGGCATTGGTGTTTGGCGTTGTATTTTGGCGTTGAGATTTGGCGTTGGGTTCAGAAGACGCAAACACTTTGGGGTTTTGCGTTGTGATTTGGTGTTGGGGTCAGAAGAAGCAAACGCGTTAAGGTTTAGCGTTGGAGTTTGGCGTTGGGATTTGGCATTGGGATCAGAAGATGCAAACGCGTTGGGGTTTGGCGTTGGGGTTTGGCGTTGGGGTTTGGCGTTGGGTTTGGCTTTAGGGTTTGGCGTTGGGGCAGAAGAAGCAAACGCGTTGGGGTTTGGCGTTGGGGTTTGGCGTTGGGGTCAGAAGACGCAAACTCGTTGGAGTTTGGCGGTGGAGTTTGGCGGTGGAGTTTGGCGGTGGAGTTTGGCGGTGGAGTTTGGCGTTGGGGTCAGAAGAAGCAAACGCGTTGGGGTTTGGCATTGGGGTTTGGCGTTGGGGTCAGAAGAAGCAAACGCGTTGGGGTTTGGCGTTGGGGTTTGGCGTTGGGGTTTGGCAATGGGGTTTGGCGTTGGTGTTTGGTGTTGGGGTTTGGCGTTGGGGTTTGGCGTTGGAGTCAGAAGAAGCAAACGTGTTGTGGTTTGGCTTAGGTTTTTGGCATTGGTGTTTGGCGTTGTATTTTGGCGTTGAGATTTGGCGTTGGGTTCAGAAGACGCAAACACTTTGGGGTTTTGCGTTGTGATTTGGCGTTGGGGTCAGAAGAAGCAAAGGCGTTAAGGTTTGGCGTTGTAGTTTGGCGTTGGGATTTGGCATTGGGATCAGAAGATGCAAACGCGTTGGGGTTTGGCGTTGGGGTTAGAAGACACAAACGCGTTGGGGTTTGGCCTTGGGGTTTGGCGTTGGGGTCAGAAAAAGCAAACGCGTTGGGGTTTGGCGCTGAGGTTTGGCGTTGGGGTCAGAAGACGGAAACGCATTGGGGTTTGGCGTTGGAGTTTGGCGTTGGGGTCAGAAGACGCAAACGCGTTGGGGTTTGGCGTTGGGTTTTGGCGTTGGGGTTTATCGTTGGGTTTTGGCGTTGGGGTCAGAAGAAGCAAACGCATTGGGGTTTGGCGTTGTGGTTTGGCGTTGTGGTTTGGCGTTGGGGTTTGGCGTTGGGGTTTGGCAATGGGGTTTGGCGTTGGGGTCAGAAGAAGCAAACGCGTTGGGGTTTGGCGTTGGAGTTTGGCGTTGGGGTCAGAAGAAGCAAACGCGTTGGGGTTTGGCGTTGGGGTCAGAAGACGCAAACGCGTTGGGGTTTGGCGTTGGGGTTTGGCGTTGGGTTTTGGCGTTGGGGTTAGGTGTTTGGGTTTGGCATTGGGATTTGGCATTGGGATCAGAAGAGGCAAACGCGTTGGTGTTTGGCATTGGGGTTTGGCGTTGGGGTTTGGCGTTGGGGTTATGCGTTGGGGTTATGCGTTGGGGTTAGGCGTTGGGGTTAGGCGTTGGGGTTTGGCGTTGGGGTTTGGCGTTGGGGTCAGAAGACGCAAACTCGTTGGGGTTTGGCGTTGGGGTTTGGCGTTGGGGTTTGGCGTTGGGGTTTGGCGTTGGGGTTTGGCGTTGGGGTTTGGCGTTGGGGTCAGAAGAAGCAAACGCGTTGGGGTTTGGCATTGGGGTTTGGCGTTGGGGTGAAAAGAAAGAGACGTGTTGGGGTTTGGCGTTGGGGACAGAAGACGCAAACGCGGTGGGGTTTGGCGTTGGGATTTGGCGTTGTAATCAGAAGACGCAAACGTGTTGGGGTTTGGCGTTGGGTTTTGGCGTTGGGGTTTATCGTTGGGTTTTGGCGTTGGGGTTTGGCGTTGGGGTTTGGCGTTGGGGTTTGGCGTTGGAGTCAGAAGAAGCAAACGCGTTGTGGTTTGGCTTTGGTGTTTGGCATTGGTGTTTGGCGTTGTATTTTGGCGTTGAGATTTGGCGTTGGGTTCAGAAGACGCAAACACTTTGGGGTTTTGCGTTGTGATTTGGTGTTGGGGTCAGAAGAAGCAAACGCGTTAAGGTTTAGCGTTGGAGTTTGGCGTTGGGATTTGGCATTGGGATCAGAAGATGCAAACGCGTTGGGGTTTGGCGTTGGGGTTTGGCGTTGGGGTTTGGCGTTGGGTTTGGCTTTAGGGTTTGGCGTTGGGGCAGAAGAAGCAAACGCGTTGGGGTTTGGCGTTGGGGTTTGGCGTTGGGGTTTGGCGTTGGGGTCAGAAGACGCAAACTCGTTGGAGTTTGGCGGTGGAGTTTGGCGGTGGAGTTTGGCGCTGGGGTTTGGCGTTGGGGTCAGAAGAAGCAAACGCGTTGGGGTTTGGCATTGGGGTTTGGCGTTGGGGTCAGAAGACGCAAACGCGTTGGGGTTTGGCGTTGGGTTTTGGCGTTGGGGTTTGGCAATGGGGTTTGGCGTTGGTGTTTGGTGTTGGGGTTTGGCGTTGGGGTTTGGCCTTGGGATTTGGCGTTGGGGTCAGAAGACGGAAACGCATTGGGGTTTGGCGTTGGAGTTTGGCGTTGGGGTCAGAAGACGCAAACGCGTTGGGGTTTGGCGTTGGGTTTTGGCGTTGGGGTTTATCGTTGGGTTTTGGCGTTGGGGTCAGAACAAGCAAACGCGTTGGGCTTTGGCGTTGGGGTTTGGCAATGGGGTTTGGCGTTGGTGTTTGGTGTTGGGGTCAGAAGACGGAAACGGGTTGGGTTTGGCGTTGGGGTCAGGAGACGCAAACGCATTGGGGTTTGGCGTTGGAGTTTGGCGTTGGGGTCAGAAGACGCAAACGCGTTGGGGTTTGGCGTTGGCATATAGCCTTGGGGTCAGAAGACGCGAACACGTTGGGGTTTGGCGCTGGAGTTTCGCGTTGGGGTCAGAAGACACAAACGCGTTGAGGTTAGGCATTAGGGTTTAACGTTGGGGTCAGAAGAGGCAAACGCGTTGGTGTTTGGCATTGGGGTTTGGCGTTGGGGTTTGGCGTTGGGGTTTGGCGTTGGGGTTTGGCGTTGGGTTTAGGCATTGGGGTTAGGCGTTGGGGTTAGGCGTTGGGGTTTGGCGTTGGGGTTTGGCGTTGGGGTCAGAAGACGCAAACTCGTTGGGGTTTGGCGTTGGGGTTTGGCTTTGGGGTTTGGCATTGGGGTTTGGCGTTGGGGTCAGAAGAAGCAAACGCGTTGGGGTTTGGCATTGGGGTTTGGCGTTGGGGTGAAAAGAAAGAGACGTGTTGGGGTTTGGCGTTGGGGACAGAAGACGCAAACGCGGTGGGGTTTGGCGTTGGGATTTGGCGTTGTGGTCAGAAGACGCAAACGCGTTGGGGTTTGGCGTTGGGTTTTGGCGTTGGGGTTTATCGTTGGGTTTTGGCGTTGGGGTCAGAAGAAGCAAACGCATTGGGGTTTGGCGTTGGGGTTTGGCATTGGGGTTTGGCAATGGGGTTTGGCGTTGGGGTTTGGCGTTGGAGTCAGAAGAAGCAAACGCGTTGTGGTTTGGCTTTGGTGTTTGGCATTGGTGTTTGGCGTTGTATTTTGGCGTTGAGATTTGGCGTTGGGTTCAGAAGACGCAAACACTTTGGGGTTTTGCGTTGTGATTTGGTGTTGGGGTCAGAAGAAGCAAACGCGTTAAGGTTTAGCGTTGGAGTTTGGCGTTGGGATTTGGCATTGGGATCAGAAGATGCAAACGCGTTGGGGTTTGGCGTTGGGGTTTGGCGTTGGGGTTTGGCGTTGGGTTTGGCTTTAGGGTTTGGCGTTGGGGCAGAAGAAGCAAACGCGTTGGGGTTTGGCGTTGGGGTTTGGCGTTGGGGTCAGAAGACGCAAACTCGTTGGAGTTTGGCGGTGGAGTTTGGCGGTGGAGTTTGGCGGTGGAGTTTGGCGGTGGAGTTTGGCGTTGGGGTCAGAAGAAGCAAACGCGTTGGGGTTTGGCATTGGGGTTTGGCGTTGGGGTCAGAAGAAGCAAACGCGTTGGGGTTTGGCGTTGGGGTTTGGCGTTGGGGTTTGGCAATGGGGTTTGGCGTTGGTGTTTGGTGTTGGGGTTTGGCGTTGGGGTTTGGCGTTGGAGTCAGAAGAAGCAAACGTGTTGTGGTTTGGCTTAGGTTTTTGGCATTGGTGTTTGGCGTTGTATTTTGGCGTTGAGATTTGGCGTTGGGTTCAGAAGACGCAAACACTTTGGGGTTTTGCGTTGTGATTTGGCGTTGGGGTCAGAAGAAGCAAAGGCGTTAAGGTTTGGCGTTGTAGTTTGGCGTTGGGATTTGGCATTGGGATCAGAAGATGCAAACGCGTTGGGGTTTGGCGTTGGGGTTAGAAGACACAAACGCGTTGGGGTTTGGCCTTGGGGTTTGGCGTTGGGGTCAGAAAAAGCAAACGCGTTGGGGTTTGGCGCTGAGGTTTGGCGTTGGGGTCAGAAGACGGAAACGCATTGGGGTTTGGCGTTGGAGTTTGGCGTTGGGGTCAGAAGACGCAAACGCGTTGGGGTTTGGCGTTGGGTTTTGGCGTTGGGGTTTATCGTTGGGTTTTGGCGTTGGGGTCAGAAGAAGCAAACGCATTGGGGTTTGGCGTTGTGGTTTGGCGTTGTGGTTTGGCGTTGGGGTTTGGCGTTGGGGTTTGGCAATGGGGTTTGGCGTTGGGGTCAGAAGAAGCAAACGCGTTGGGGTTTGGCGTTGGAGTTTGGCGTTGGGGTCAGAAGAAGCAAACGCGTTGGGGTTTGGCGTTGGGGTCAGAAGACGCAAACGCGTTGGGGTTTGGCGTTGGGGTTTGGCGTTGGGTTTTGGCGTTGGGGTTAGGTGTTTGGGTTTGGCATTGGGATTTGGCATTGGGATCAGAAGAGGCAAACGCGTTGGTGTTTGGCATTGGGGTTTGGCGTTGGGGTTTGGCGTTGGGGTTATGCGTTGGGGTTATGCGTTGGGGTTAGGCGTTGGGGTTAGGCGTTGGGGTTTGGCGTTGGGGTTTGGCGTTGGGGTCAGAAGACGCAAACTCGTTGGGGTTTGGCGTTGGGGTTTGGCGTTGGGGTTTGGCGTTGGGGTTTGGCGTTGGGGTCAGAAGAAGCAAACGCGTTGGGGTTTGGCATTGGGGTTTGGCGTTGGGGTGAAAAGAAAGAGACGTGTTGGGGTTTGGCGTTGGGGACAGAAGACGCAAACGCGGTGGGGTTTGGCGTTGGGATTTGGCGTTGTGGTCAGAAGACGCAAACGTGTTGGGGTTTGGCGTTGGGTTTTGGCGTTGGGGTTTATCGTTGGGTTTTGGCGTTGGGGTTTGGCGTTGGGGTTTGGCGTTGGGGTTTGGCGTTGGAGTCAGAAGAAGCAAACGCGTTGTGGTTTGGCTTTGGTGTTTGGCATTGGTGTTTGGCGTTGTATTTTGGCGTTGAGATTTGGCGTTGGGTTCAGAAGACGCAAACACTTTGGGGTTTTGCGTTGTGATTTGGTGTTGGGGTCAGAAGAAGCAAACGCGTTAAGGTTTAGCGTTGGAGTTTGGCGTTGGGATTTGGCATTGGGATCAGAAGATGCAAACGCGTTGGGGTTTGGCGTTGGGGTTTGGCGTTGGGGTTTGGCGTTGGGTTTGGCTTTAGGGTTTGGCGTTGGGGCAGAAGAAGCAAACGCGTTGGGGTTTGGCGTTGGGGTTTGGCGTTGGGGTTTGGCGTTGGGGTCAGAAGACGCAAACTCGTTGGAGTTTGGCGGTGGAGTTTGGCGGTGGAGTTTGGCGGTGGAGTTTGGCGCTGGGGTTTGGCGTTGGGGTCAGAAGAAGCAAACGCGTTGGGGTTTGGCATTGGGGTTTGGCGTTGGGGTCAGAAGACGCAAACGCGTTGGGGTTTGGCGTTGGGTTTTGGCGTTGGGGTTTGGCAATGGGGTTTGGCGTTGGGGTTTGGCGTTGGGGTTTGGCGTTGGGGTTAGGTGTTGGGGTTTGGCATTGGGATTTGGCATTGGGATCAGAAGATGCAAACGCGTTGGGGTTTGGCGTTGGGGTTAGAAGACACAAACGCGTTGGGGTTTGGCCTTGGGATTTGGCGTTGGGGTCAGAAGACGGAAACGCATTGGGGTTTGGCGTTGGAGTTTGGCGTTGGGGTCAGAAGACGCAAACGCGTTGGGGTTTGGCGTTGGGTTTTGGCGTTGGGGTTTATCGTTGGGTTTTGGCGTTGGGGTCAGAACAAGCAAACGCGTTGGGCTTTGGCGTTGGGGTTTGGCAATGGGGTTTGGCGTTGGTGTTTGGTGTTGGGGTCAGAAGACGGAAACGGGTTGGGTTTGGCGTTGGGGTCAGGAGACGCAAACGCGTTGGGGTTTGGCGTTGGCATATAGCCTTGGGGTCAGAAGACGCGAACACGTTGGGGTTTGGCGCTGGAGTTTCGCGTTGGGGTCAGAAGACACAAACGCGTTGAGGTTAGGCATTAGGGTTTAACGTTGGGGTCAGAAGAGGCAAACGCGTTGGTGTTTGGCATTGGGGTTTGGCGTTGGGGTTTGGCGTTGGGGTTTGGCGTTGGGGTTTGGCGTTGGGTTTAGGCATTGGGGTTAGGCGTTGGGGTTAGGCGTTGGGGTTTGGCGTTGGGGTTTGGCGTTGGGGTCAGAAGACGCAAACTCGTTGGGGTTTGGCGTTGGGGTTTGGCTTTGGGGTTTGGCGTTGGGGTTTGGCGTTGGGGTCAGAAGAAGCAAACGCGTTGGGGTTTGGCATTGGGGTTTGGCGTTGGGGTGAAAAGAAAGAGACGTGTTGGGGTTTGGCGTTGGGGACAGAAGACGCAAACGCGGTGGGGTTTGGCGTTGGGATTTGGCGTTGTGGTCAGAAGACGCAAACGCGTTGGGGTTTGGCGTTGGGTTTTGGCGTTGGGGTTTATCGTTGGGTTTTGGCGTTGGGGTCAGAAGAAGCAAACGCATTGGGGTTTGGCGTTGGGGTTTGGCGTTGGGGTTTGGCAATGGGGTTTGGCGTTGGGTTTTGGCGTTGGAGTCAGAAGAAGCAAACGCGTTGTGGTTTGGCTTTGGTGTTTGGCATTGGTGTTTGGCGTTGTATTTTGGCGTTGAGATTTGGCGTTGGGTTCAGAAGACGCAAACACTTTGGGGTTTTGCGTTGTGATTTGGTGTTGGGGTCAGAAGAAGCAAACGCGTTAAGGTTTAGCGTTGGAGTTTGGCGTTGGGATTTGGCATTGGGATCAGAAGATGCAAACGCGTTGGGGTTTGGCGTTGGGGTTTGGCGTTGGGGTTTGGCGTTGGGTTTGGCTTTAGGGTTTGGCGTTGGGGCAGAAGAAGCAAACGCGTTGGGGTTTGGCGTTGGGGTTTGGCGTTGGGGTCAGAAGACGCAAACTCGTTGGAGTTTGGCGGTGGAGTTTGGCGGTGGAGTTTGGCGGTGGAGTTTGGCGCTGGGGTTTGGCGTTGGGGTCAGAAGAAGCAAACGCGTTGGGGTTTGTCATTGGGGTTTGGCGTTGGGGTCAGAAGACGCAAACGCGTTGGGGTTTGGCGTTGGGTTTTGGCGTTGGGGTTTATCATTGGGTTTTGGCGTTGGGGTCAGAAGAAGCAAACGCGTTGGGGTTTGGCGTTGGGGTTTGGCGTTGGGGTTTGGCAATGGGGTTTGGCGTTGGTGTTTGGTGTTGGGGTTTGGCGTTGGGGTTTGGCGTTGGAGTCAGAAGAAGCAAACGTGTTGTGGTTTGGCTTAGGTTTTTGGCATTGGTGTTTGGCGTTGTATTTTGGCGTTGAGATTTGGCGTTGGGTTCAGAAGACGCAAACACTTTGGGGTTTTGCGTTGTGATTTGGCGTTGGGGTCAGAAGAAGCAAAGGCGTTAAGGTTTGGCGTTGTAGTTTGGCGTTGGGATTTGGCATTGGGATCAGAAGATGCAAACGCGTTGGGGTTTGGCGTTGGGGTTAGAAGACACAAACGCGTTGGGGTTTGGCCTTGGGGTTTGGCGTTGGGGTCAGAAAAAGCAAACGCGTTGGGGTTTGGCGCTGAGGTTTGGCGTTGGGGTCAGAAGATGGAAACGTATTGGGGTTTGGCGTTGGAGTTTGGCGTTGGGGTCAGAAGACGCAAACGCGTTGGGGTTTGGCGTTGGGTTTTGGCGTTGGGGTTTATCGTTGGGTTTTGGCGTTGGGGTCAGAAGAAGCAAACGCATTGGGGTTTGGCGTTGTGGTTTGGCGTTGTGGTTTGGCGTTGGGGTTTGGCGTTGGGGTTTGGCAATGGGGTTTGGCGTTGGGGTCAGAAGAAGCAAACGCGTTGGGGTTTGGCGTTGGAGTTTGGCGTTGGGGTCAGAAGAAGCAAACGCGTTGGGGTTTGGCGTTGGGGTCAGAAGACGCAAACGCGTTGGGGTTTGGCGTTGGGGTTTGGCGTTGGGTTTTGGCGTTGGGGTTAGGTGTTTGGGTTTGGCATTGGGATTTGGCATTGGGATCAGAAGAGGCAAACGCGTTGGTGTTTGGCATTGGGGTTTGGCGTTGGGGTTTGGCGTTGGGGTTATGCGTTGGGGTTATGCGTTGGGGTTAGGCGTTGGGGTTAGGCGTTGGGGTTTGGCGTTGGGGTTTGGCGTTGGGGTCAGAAGACGCAAACTCGTTGGGGTTTGGCGTTGGGGTTTGGCGTTGGGGTTTGGCGTTGGGGTTTGGCGTTGGGGTCAGAAGAAGCAAACGCGTTGGGGTTTGGCATTGGGGTTTGGCGTTGGGGTGAAAAGAAAGAGACGTGTTGGGGTTTGGCGTTGGGGACAGAAGACGCAAACGCGGTGGGGTTTGGCGTTGGGATTTGGCGTTGTGGTCAGAAGACGCAAACGTGTTGGGGTTTGGCGTTGGGTTTTGGCGTTGGGGTTTATCGTTGGGTTTTGGCGTTGGGGTTTGGCGTTGGGGTTTGGCAATGGGGTTTTTCGTTGGGGTCAGAAGAAGGAAACGTGTTGGGATTTGGCGTTGGGGTCAGAAGAGGGAAACGCGTTGGGGTTTGGCGTTGGGGTTTGGCGTTGGGGTTTGGCGCTGGGGTTTGGCGTTGGGGTCAGAAGAAGCAAACGCGTTGGGGTTTGGCGTTGGAGTTTGGCGTTGGGGTTTGGCGTTGGGTTTTGCCGTTGGGGTTAGGTGTTGGGGTTTGGCATTGGGATTTGGCATTGGGATCAGAAGATGCAAACGCGTTGGGGTTTGGCGTTGGGGTTAGAAGACACAAACGCGTTGGGGTTTGGCCTTGGGATTTGGCGTTGGGGTCAGAAGACGGAAACGCATTGGGGTTTGGCGTTGGAGTTTGGCGTTGGGGTCAGAAGACGCAAACGCGTTGGGGTTTGGCGTTGGGTTTTGGCGTTGGGGTTTATCGTTGGGTTTTGGCGTTGGGGTCAGAACAAGCAAACGCGTTGGGGTTTGGCGTTGGGGTTTGGCAATGGGGTTTGGCGTTGGTGTTTGGTGTTGGGGTCAGAAGACGGAAACGGGTTGGATTTGGCATTGGGGTCAGGAGACGCAAACGCGTTGGGGTTTGGCGTTGGCATATAGCCTTGGGGTCAGAAGACGCGAACACGTTGGGGTTTGGCGCTGGAGTTTCGCGTTGGGGTCAGAAGACGCAAACGCGTTGAGGTTAGGCATTAGGGTTTAACGTTGGGGTCAGAAGAGGCAAACGCGTTGGTGTTTGGCATTGGGGTTTGGCGTTGGGGTTTGGCGTTGGGGTTTGGCGTTGGGGTTAGGCGTTGGGGTTAGGCGTTGGGGTTAGGCGTTGGGGTTTGGCGTTGGGGTTTGGCGTTGGGGTCAGAAGACGCAAACTCGTTGGGGTTTGGCGTTGGGGTTTGGCGTTGGGGTTTGGCTTTGGGGTTTGGCGTTGGGGTTTGGCGTTGGGGTTTGGCGTTGGGGTCAGAAGAAGCAAACGCGTTGGGGTTTGGCATTGGGGTTTGGCGTTGGGGTGAAAAGAAAGAGACGTGTTGGGGTTTGGCGTTGGGAACAGAAGACGCAAACGCGGTGGGGTTTGGCGTTGGGATTTGGCGTTGTGGTCAGAAGACGCAAACGCGTTGGGGTTTGGCGTTGGGTTTTGGCTTTGGGGTTTATAGTTGGGTTTTGGCGTTGGGGTCAGAAGAAGCAAACGCATTGGGGTTTGGCGTTGGGGTTTGGCGTTGGGGTTTGGCAATGGGGTTTGGCGTTGGGGTTAGCGTTGGAGTCAGAAGAAGCAAACGCGTTGTGGTTTGGCTTTGGTGTTTGGCATTGGTGTTTGGCGTTGTATTTTGGCGTTGAGATTTGGCGTTGGGTTCAGAAGACGCAAACACTTTGGGGTTTTGCGTTGTGATTTGGCGTTGGGGTCAGAAGAAGCAAACGCGTTAAGGTTTGGCGTTGGAGTTTGGCGTTGGGATTTGGCATTGGGATCAGAAGATGCAAACGCGTTGGGGTTTGGCGTTGGGGTTTGGCGTTGGGGTTTGGCGTTGGGTTTGGCTTTAGGGTTTGGCGTTGGGGCAGAAGAAGCAAACGCATTGGGGTTTGGCGTTGGGGTTTGGCGTTGGGGTCAGAAGACGCAAACTCGTTGGAGTTTGGCGGTGGAGTTTGGCGGTGGAGTTTGGCGGTGGAGTTTGGCGTTGGGGTTTGGCGTTGGGGTCAGAAGAAGCAAACGCGTTGGGGTTTGGCATTGGGGTTTGGCGTTGGGGTCAGAAGACGCAAACGCGTTGGGGTTTGGCGTTTTGTTTTGGCGTTGGGGTTTATCGTTGGGTTTTGGCGTTGGGGTCAGAAGAAGCAAACGCGTTGGGGTTTGGCGTTGGGGTTTGGCATTGGGGTTTGGCGTTGGGGTTTGGCGTTGGTGTTTGGTGTTGGGGTTTGGCGTTGGGGTTTGGCGTTGGAGTCAGAAGAAGCAAACGTGTTGTGGTTTGGCTTAGGTTTTTGGCATTGGTGTTTGGCGTTGTATTTTGGCGTTGAGATTTGGCGTTGGGTTCAGAAGACGCAAACACTTTGGGGTTTTGCGTTGTGATTTGGCGTTGGGGTCAGAAGAAGCAAAGGCGTTAAGGTTTGGCGTTGTAGTTTGGCGTTGGGATTTGGCATTGGGATCAGAAGATGCAAACGCGTTGGGGTTTGGCGTTGGGGTTAGAAGACACAAACGCGTTGGGGTTTGGCCTTGGGGTTTGGCGTTGGGGTCAGAAAAAGCAAATGCGTTGGGGTTTGGCGCTGGGGTTTGGCGTTGGGGTCAGAAGACGGAAACGCATTGGGGTTTGGCGTTGGAGTTTGGCGTTGGGGTCAGAAGACGCAAACGCGTTGGGGTTTGGCGTTGGGGTTTGGCGTTGGGGTTTGGCAATGGGGTTTGGCGTTGGTGTTTGGTGTTGGGGTTTGGCGTTGGGGTTTGGCGTTGGGGTCAGAAGACGGAAACGGGTTGGGTTTGGCGTTGGGGTCAGGAGACGCAAACGCGTTGGGGTTTGGCGTTGGCATATGGCCTTGGGATCAGAAGACGCGAACACATTGGGGTTTGGCGCTGGAGTTTCGCGTTGGGGTCAGAAGACGCAAACGCGTTGAGGTTAGGCATTAGGGTTTCACGTTGGGGTCAGAAGAGGCAAACGCGTTGGTGTTTGGCATTGGGGTTTGGCGTTGGGGTTTGGCGTTGGGGTTTGGCGTTGGGGTTAGGCGTTGGGGTTAGGCGTTGGGGTTAGGCGTTGGGGTTTGGCGTTGGGGTTTGGCGTTGGGGTCAGAAGACGCAAACTCGTTGGAGTTTTGCGGTGGGGTTTGGCGTTGGGGTTTGGCTTTGGGGTTTGGTGTTGGGGTTTGGCGTTGGGGTTTGGCGTTGGGGTCAGAAGAAGCAAACGCGTTGGGGTTTGGCATTGGGGTTTGGCGTTGGGGTGAAAAGAAAGAGACGTGTTGGCGTTTGGCGTTGGGGACAGAAGACGCAAACGCGTTGGGGTTTGGCGTTGGGATTTGGCGTTGTGGTCAGAAGACGCAAACGCGTTGGGGTTTGGCGTTGGGTTTTGGCGTTGGGGTTTATCGTTGGGTTTTGGCGTTGGGGTCAGAAGAAGCAAACGCGTTGGGGTTTGGCGTTGGGGTTTGGCAATGGGGTTTGGCATTGGTGTTTGGTGTTGGGGTTTGGCGTTGGGGTTTGGCGTTGGATTCAGATGAAGCAAACGCGTTGTGGTTTGGCTTTGGTGTTTGGCATTGGTGTTTGGCGTTGTATTTTGGCGTTGAGATTTGGCGTTGGGTTCAGAAGACGCAAACACTTTGGGGTTTTGCGTTGTGATTTGGTGTTGGGGTCAGAAGAAGCAAACGCGTTAAGGTTTGGCGTTGGATTTTGGCGTTGGGATTTGGCATTGGGATCAGAAGATGCAAACGCGTTGGGGTTTGGCGTTGGGGTTTGGCGTTGGGTTTGGCTTTAGGGTTTGGCGTTGGGGCAGAAGAAGCTAACGCGTTGGGGTTTGGCGTTGGGGTTTGGCGTTGGGGTTTGGCGTTGGGGTCAGAAGACGCAAACTCGTTGGAGTTTGGTGGTGGAGTTTGGCGGTGGAGTTTGGCGGTGGAGTTTGGCGGTGGAGTTTGGCGTTGGGGTCAGAAGAAGCAAACGCGTTGGGGTTTGGCATTGGGGTTTGGCGTTGGGGTCAGAAGACGCAAACGCGTTGGGGTTTGGCGTTGGGGTCAGAAGAAGCAAACGCGTTGGGGTTTGGCGTTGGGGTTTGGCGTTGGGGTTTGGCGTTGGTGTTTGGTGTTGGGGTTTGGCGTTGGGGTTTGGCGTTGGAGTCAGAAGAAGCAAACGTGTTGTGGTTTGGCTTAGGTTTTTGGCATTGGTGTTTGGCTTTGTATTTTGGCGTTGAGATTTGGCGTTGGGTTCAGAAGACGCAAACACTTTGGGGTTTTGCGTTGTGATTTGGCGTTGAGGTCAGAAGAAGCAAACGCGTTAAGTTTTGGCGTTGTAGTTTGGCGTTGGGATTTGGCATTGGGATCAGAAGATGCAAACGCGTTGGGGTTTGGCGTTGGGGTTAGAAGACACAAACACGTTGGGGTTTGGCCTTGGGGTTTGGCGTTGGGGTCAGAAAAAGCAAACGTGTTGGGGTTTGGCGCTGGGGTTTTGGCGTTGGGGTCAGAAGACGGAAACGCATTGGGGTTTGGCGTTGGAGTTTGGCGTTGGGGTCAGAAGATGCAAACGTGTTGGGGTTTGGCGTTGGGTTTTGGCGTTGGGGTTTATCGTTGGGTTTTGGCGTTGGGGTCAGAAGAAGCAAACGCGTTGGGGTTTGGCGTTGGGGTTTGGCGTTGGGGTTTGGCAATGGGGTTTGGCGTTGGTGTTTGGTGTTGGGGTTTGGCGTTGGGGTTTGGCGTTGGGGTCAGAAGACGGAAACGGGTTGGGTTTGGCGTTGGGGTCAGGAGACGCAAACGCGTTGGGGTTTGGCGTTGGCATATGGCCTTGGGATCAGAAGACGCGAACACGTTGGGGTTTGGCGCTGGAGTTTCGCGTTGGGGTCAGAAGAAGGAAACGCGTTGGGGTTTGGCGTTGGGGTTTGGCGTTGGGTTTTGGCGCTAGGGTTTGGCGTTGGGGTCAGAAGAAGCAATCGCGTTGGGGTTTGGCGTTGGGGTTTGGCGTTGGGGTTTGGCGCTAGGGTTTGGCGTTGTGGTCAGAAGACGCAAACGCATTGTGGTTTGGCGTTGGGGTTTGGCGCTGCGGTCAGAAGACGCAAATGGGTTGGGTTTGGCGTTGAGGTCAGAAGAACTCATCCGTCCAGCTTGTCCACGTGTTAGACCTTGGTTCCAAGTGAACCGGCCTGGATAAAGCTCGCCCGATGTTTTGCAAAATTACGTTCTAATTCCTTGGCATGAGGTCTGTCAGGAAGACTTGCTGATCTGGAATTTGGAGACTGCTGAAAGACAGAGTTGCGGGTGGCTCCTGTCTGCCCAGTTATGTGTTTTCTCCATAATATATTTGTGCACGCAGCTAACATGTCT
The DNA here is from genome assembly GCF_034619465.1 of Leptosomus discolor. NCBI lineage: Eukaryota > Metazoa > Chordata > Aves > Leptosomiformes > Leptosomidae > Leptosomus > Leptosomus discolor. The sequence continues at coordinate 3,460,279 of NC_141416.1, forward strand.
GTGTTGGAAATGAGGCTCCAAATGTTTCCGTTTAGCCAAGGAATAAGCTGATGGTTCTACTTTTTTTTCCTCTAGTTACCATTTTTATCTAAAACAGAGCGAAAATCGGGACTACCTGTCTTTTAAGGAAGCTGTACTTTAGGGAGCAGTGAGCACTGCAGGGATGCATTTTATGTCAGAATCATTTGAAATAACACAGCTGGACCAAGTTCACTCTTTAAAATAGCCGGTAAAGCTGGTGTTGATGCACAAAGAAGCCAAATGTGCTTTTGCTGATGGACTTCCTACTCACTAGGTCAGCCACTGCAATCAGCTGTCGAGACAGGATCACGTTGATGTTGGAGTAGCTGTGGCTGCATCAGGGTTTTTTTGTAGGTATAGAAACATCATCTCTAACCCTCTGCCAGGGAGGAAAGTGGCACTGGAGGCTGGGCCTTAAAAACTGGGCTCTCTGTGAGCAGTTCTGGGTAAGAAAGAAACAGGTGGAGTCTCGTGTTTCTTGTCTCTCTAGGCGATGGATCTGATAGCGACCAATGGGACACCAGAGCCGCAGAACCGCGAGCAACTGTCTGCTGAGTTTCGGGCCTTTTGGAGCTGCTGCCTGGAGGTGGACGTGGGCAGGCGAGGGTCTGCCAAGGACCTTCTGCAGGTAAAAGGCGAAGCGGCTGCAGGTGAAAGAGCTGCGCTGTGTCATGGTTTTGTCATCAGCTGAACTCAAAGGCATCAGATGGAGCCCCCTCGCGTTAGTCTCCAGTCTCGGTGCTTTTCAGGTGAAAAATCAGTGGAATCATACAGTGGTTTGGGCTGGAAGGGCCCATTAGAGGCCATCTAGTCCAGCCCCCCTGCAGTGAGCAGGGACATCTTTAGCTGCATCAGGTTGCTCAGAGCCGCATCCAGCCTGACCTTGGATGTCTCCAGGGATGGGGCTTCTGCCACCTCTCTGGGCAGCCTGTGCCAGTGTTTCACCACCCTCAGTGTAATAAATTTCTTCCTCATATCTAGTCCGAATCTGGCCTCTTTAGTTTAAAACCGTTAGCCCCTGTCCTATTGCGACAGGCCCTGCTAAAAAGTCTGTCCCCATCTTTCTTATAGGCCCCCTTTCAGCACTGGAAGTGCGCTAGAAGGTCTCCCCGGAGCCTTCTCTTCTCCAGGCTGAACAACCACAACTCGCTCAGCTTGTGCTCACAGGGGAGGTGTTCCATCCCTCCGGTCATTTTTGTGGCCCTATTTTGTGTTCTGGTAGGACGTTCCGTTTTACAGGGTGGCGAAATAACTGCAGTGGAACGATAGCAGGTGCAGAGGCCTGAGATGGCGTCGGGGACTGGTGTATGCCGAGAGATGAGCAGGGAGGAACGCAGTGAAGTCAGTCCCAGCCAAGCGGTCAGAGGTTTGGCAGTGGGAAGGAAGGGGCTGCGGGTGCTCCCTGTGAGCATCAGAGGGGCCCCGGCCCCGGCTTGTCCCTCCTGCCCCACTCTTAAAGGTTTCTGCTGCTGAGCCCCACTTTTAGAGGTTTCTGCCAGCGAAACGGGGACGGCTGAGCAGGACTTGTCACAGCTCCTTCTGTTGCCTGGCATAGTCGAGTAGATGAAAACTGCCGCAGGTTTGGTGCCAGGTTTTGTGGCAGGCAGGGAGTGGCACCATGTGCCCCTTGGCTGTCCCTGCTGTGAAGGTGCCAGATAGCGCAGGAGGGGCAGGGCATGGGGTGGTAGACACTGCTGTCCCTGCAACCCAGAGCTGAGTGCATCAGCGCTCTGACACTTGTCTCCCTGCTCTTCTCTCAACCTCAGAGGCCTTCAGAAGAACACATGGGCCTAAATATTGCTGGGATAAACATTTCCTAGAGGTACCAGAGTTCCTTGAGGAATGGCTTGTGCCCCTCATCTTTTCTGACCACTAGAAGAGCCCGTGTCTGTAGAAAACAGGAACCTAAGTGAGCATTTTGAGGTTCCTGAGAGGAACAAGGCCCTGGGACAGCAAGCAGCATTCCCAGAGCACTGGCAGGGCAAAATTGCCAGCAAGCTGAAGACACCTTGAGAAATGGATTAATCGAATGATGGGCCATGGTGGCCTGTGATAGCAAGGGACTGGACTTGCAGATGCAGGTGCAGGCGGTCCCCTCAGTCCCATTTCTGCATATGCCTGGTAACCAGCAGGATACTGCTTGAGCCCGTGAGTAACTGAGTTTGGAAAGTAATGGTTCATGTCTTTTTTTTTTTTTTTTCCTGTGGGCAGCATCCATTTTTAAAGAAAGCCCAGCCTCTGTCCAGCCTGACGCCTGTGTTCGTTGCAGCAAAGGAAGCGATTCGGAACAGCAGCTGCTAGCACTTCAGGGGGGCTTTCTCCCATGCCAGCTCAGCGCAGGAGTGAGAACCAAAACTCTAACTTAACCCCTAACCCTAACCCAACCCAGTCCCTTGAGTAAAAATGTATGGTTTGTCTTCTTCCTGCTTTCTGGCTCCTTCCTTCATTTTTAAGATGAATGACGGCTTAAGACAGAGAGGTAATGACCGAAAATGCTTTGCTGCCTCATCCGTTTCCAAGGTAAAGCAAACTGAGTTGGAAGATTCTCTTCCTTCTCACCCTGTGAATAAGCTGTACATTCACTTTTAAATTGTCACTTGTTTCTTAGAGACGGAAAGTCCCTTTGACGGTTGGTTAATTTTTGGTACGGTTTGGAATTGGAGAAGGGTCTCCTGCATTCCTAAGCTGCCGACTGCACTGCCTTTTCAGTACATACTCGCTGGTATGTGCCCAGTCGTGGTCCTTCTAGAGGAGGAAGAAAGTGAAACTGCATTTCCAACCAACAGGGAATGAGGGGTGGGACAGGCAAGAGCTCCTGTGGAGAGACAGGCTTTCAGCTGTGACCATACAGTGTTTCGTTCTTGACAGTGTGGTTTGTGTCACTAACTGCAATCTTTTTGCCTGGGTGAGAGTCTCCCTGAGCTGAAAGAGCAGAAAGATCAGTCCGTGTGCTCAGAAAGGGCTCGTCTGATGCAAAGCTGCCAGAGGAACGTGAAGTGAGAGCGGGCCCAGCCTTGCTTGGTGCTGAGCCCCAGCGGAGCCCTCGCAGAGCCCAGAGCAGCCTCAGCATCCGCAGAGCCAGGCGGGAAGAAGGCGCTCGGGGAGGCAAGCAGCAGCAGACCGGCCCTGAATGGGTAAGCTTGGCCTGGGGAGGGAGTCGCTGCCTCCCTTTGGTGCATAAGCTCCAAGAGCCCAGGGCCTGTCACCTGAAGTCCCTGCTTGCGCTGAGGGCTCCCGGGTACTTGGGGCTGGTGTGACACCATTGCAAACGTCAGGCAATAGTGGCAGGTTGTGTTTGGAAAGTCAGGCCCTTTTGCTGCTGCCCGTTGCGTGTGTCATTGGTCCAGCCCAGCCGTAGGCTCAGGGATCGGCTACAGGCACTGCTGCTGCTGCCACGGAGGTCGGGGAGAATGGGGTTGTTGGCCTCCACGGCAGCACAGCCGGTTGCTTAAGAAGCGGGTGCTGATAATGCCGTGGGTAGGGGGGCTGGGGGTTCCCTCGTCTGAGCGGGTGGAAGGGAGCTGCCCGCTGTCCTTCTTCTGAAAAAAACAGGACCAGGCTTTGAGAAAGGAACTCTTGCTGACAGACCACTTGGTCCATCAGACAGAACAATAGGCCCTGGATCTTGGGAAAACTCAAGGTTTGCAATTCCTATGAGAATTTTGTGAAAAACAAGGCCGAAAACCAAAGCCAAACACCAGGGCCAGACCTGGGAAAGCAAAGGAAGGAAAAACTCCATCACTAACGAGAGAAAAAGAAGGATAAACCACTGCCTTTGCTTGCCGTACATGAGCTGCGCGGGGAGGCCCCGGCTGCAGCCGCCGCCTCTGGAGCCCGCGCGGGCCCGGAGCTGCCCGCGCAGCTTGCCGACCGCGGCTGAGACCAGGTTGGCTCTTCTGCCCCCAAACAGGCGCGTACTGCCTATAGCGGTGATCTTCCCCGATGTATGTGTTTTGGGAAGGACCTGGTGGCAAACGGCTGTGGAGAGCAGGGTGGCAGTGAACTTCCCAAAGAGGCCGTGATGCCACGCTTGTTTTTTTCCTGCTGGCTGTGAGCAGGCAGCGCTCGGAGGCAGGCGCCGCTGCCTGCCACGAGGCCTGCACGCCCTCGTCCCGCAGGCAGAGTGTTCAGCAGGGGTTTGTCAGGGCTGTCTGATCCCAGCTTCCGCCGCCGCTCCTGCTTGGAAAGCCCTCATGTGGCTGACACCCCCACCTCCACCCCCCCTTGAGAGGCCACCGTGCCCCACGCCCAGAAACGGCGGCTCTGTGACATCAGCCCCGGGGCCAAGGGCATCAGAGGCAGCGAGACTGCTGCGGGCAGTACGTCGGCGGCTGCGCTGGAGGCAACCAGACCTCCTTCTTGCAGCTGACGCTGACACGTGCCGCTGGCAGCAATGAAAGTGCTCGCCCTCCTCGTCCTGCTGGCCGTGTGCCGGCCCGCGCACGGCATGTGGGACAGCTGTGGGTAAGTGGGCCGAGGCTCTGGGAGGGAGCTCGGGCAGCCCTTGATGGGCTTCACTGGAGGGGGCCCGCGTGTCCCCTGTGGCCACCCCACAGCTTCCCAAACCCCCTGTGGGAGCCACAGCTCCTTGCCAGCACCCAGGCTGCTGGCACAACCCATCTACGGGGCTAAAGCGGACAGAGGGCTGGAGGCACAGCCACGGGGTTCCCTGGCCCTGCTGTCCATGCAGCCCCTCGGGGGGAGGGAAGACGGCTGACCTTCAGCCTCAACAGCAGCGCAGCCATCCAGCAGCACACTCACGAGTTTCTTCTTACAGCGGGACCTGCGGGCTCCGGCCCATGGCGGATCCCTCCAGCACGTTGCGCGTCGTGGGTGGCACGGATGCCCAGCCAGGGGCCTGGCCCTGGATCGTCAGCATCCAGAGCCCCTGGGGCCACGTGTGCGGAGGGTCCCTCTTCGGCCCGCAGTGGGTCCTCACAGCAGCCCACTGCTTCAACGCAGCCAGGTAAGGAGGGCCAGGGAAGGGGGCTGTCCCCACAGCACCAGCAGGCGCCCTGTCCGCAGCCCCACGAGCTCCTGCCATCCCGCTGCCTTGCAGTACGCCCGGTGCCGGGGCACTGGCGAGCCCAGCTGAGAGACTGCTCCGCAGAGGGCTGGGCTCGTGCCACCGCTTCCTAGCAGCCTCCAGCTCCACGTTCCTGGTGCCCAAGGCATGCTAGGGCAGTGGCACCCTCCGCAGCGCTGCTTTCCTCCCTGCCTTGGGAAGCAGAAGGCAGGGAACCGCGGGGCTGCTGCAGCACGTGGCTCCGCTCCCTCTGAGCCCTCTCTGCATCTGCCTTCCAGGCGCCTCAGCATGTGGCGCGTGGTGATCGGGGCCACCCACTTGGCTCAGCCGGGCCCTGAGACCCAAGTGCGCAGTATTAATCGGCTGATACGTCACGAACACTACGATTACATCACGGAGAGGAACGACATCGCCTTGCTAGAACTGGACCAGCCTGTCCAGTGCGGCTACTACGTACAGCTGGCCTGCGTGCCCGACGGCTCGGTGAGAGTGTCAGAGCTGACAAACTGCTACGTCAGCGGTTGGGGTGCCACCACGGCAAGATGTGAGTTCCCAAAGAGTACTCGTGTGCCAAGGGCAAGCTCGGCACACTGGGGAGGCGGGCTGGGCTTCCTGGCAGCGGCGGCGGCGAAAGCCAGAGTTGGGCTGCGGGGACGTACGGCCACGGAGAGATGGGCCCGAGCCATTAGCCAAAGCGAGACGGAAGGGCAAGCCCAGCACGAGGCGTCTGCAGGGGCAAAGGCGAGCCCTAGGGAAGGGCTTTGCCCGCACAGGGGAGGAGAAGTGGGAACAGAAGGGCTGCTCCTGAGAACTCCTTTCTGTGCTTCACAGCTGCAGGATCGACTGCTGTCCTGCAGGAGGCCCAGGTCCTCCTCATCGATGTCAATCTCTGCAACAGCAGCCTCTGGTACAGAGGGGCCATCCAACCCCACAACCTGTGTGCCGGCTATCCGCAGGGCGGCATCGACACCTGCCGGGTAGGAGCGTGCTCCGCGCCAGCCCCCAGCAGCACAGGCAGCCCTGTCGCCAGCGCCCAAACGTCCCCCGGCACGCGCTGCACCTGGCGAGTCACCCTCCTGCCACTAGGTCCTCACCGCTGTCGAGGCTTGCCTCCCCTTCCCTGTCTGCAGGCCCTTGCCCAGCACTCCTCTTGTCCCAGAGCCCCGGCACTCTGCCCAGAAAGGCCACCCAGTGCTCTTGCCCCAGCCCAGAGGTCCCGATCCCAGTCCTGGAACGTCCCCCTTCCACACCTCCAGAATCAGCGGGCAGAGAGGAGAGAGCGCCCTGCCTTGCAGGCCCACCACCCCCTCCCAGACAAGGTCCTGCAGGCTCCAGCACCTGAGCAGAGCCTTTCTGGGCAGTGGGTACAGCTCTGGCAGGTGCCGGGAGAGAGAAGGGGCCAGCCACAGTGCTGACAGGGGCCACCCAACACCACCAGAACCCTCTGACTCTCCTCCGCTCCGCTGCAGGGTGACAGCGGTGGTCCTCTGGTCTGTCAAGACAAACACGCCGACTACTTCTGGCTCGTGGGGGTGACCAGCTGGGGGAGAGGCTGCGCGAGAGCCAGGCGGCCCGGTATCTACACCTCCACGCAGTACTTTTACGACTGGATCCAGGTCCAGATGGGACCGCAGCCAGAAGTACGGGCTGCTCCAACGGCGCGGGCATGGAGTCACTTTCTCACCGCCTCCACCCCTGTGCAGAGGCCAAGGCCGATCCCAACACAGTCAGGCACGTTTAGCTCCTGCCCATTCCCACTCCAGAAGCTGGTGGAGTTCTTTACTCGGGTGCAGGAGCTCCTGCAGGCGCTAAGGGGGAAAAAGGCTTGAGCAGCAAGAGGAAGAGGATCCAGTGCAGGCTGCAGAGTAGCACCACCGTTTCCTCCTGGGGCGATGCCCGCTGAGATCCAGAGGCAGCCTCAGTGCCAGTGGCCTGCCCTGTCCTGCCCACGCTCCTCTCAGGGCACACACAACTGCTGCTGTTGACTTAGTTCTTGAAATAAAGTTGACGATTTTCACAGCTAACCCTGCTTCAGTCCAGTCTCCTGTGCAAGGCAAGGACTTCCACGCCCAGCACCTGCAGAACGAGACTGCAGGCAGACAAGTCGGTCACACGGGCAAGGAGTCACTCCAAAAGCTGAAACCATGCCCGGTCTGAGACGAGGGTGCTCAGAGCCACCGTGGGGTGGAGAAGTTGGCTAGATGGAGGCTAGCAAGAGGAGAGGAGGAAATGATGTGACACGCAGCCAGCGTTGGTGGTATGCCTTAAGGGACGCAATCCGAAGGTTAGGGCCTGCCGTGAGCCTTCGCTTACTGAACACATTGTGGGAGATGCCTGAGCATGGCAAGAGCTATTGCTGCCTGTAGCAAAGCGAGTGCGAAGCTGACGGGAGTTAGAGTGCCATGAGGAAGAGCCGGATTTCACAGGTAGTTAAGGGGGATTGGTGTGGGAGGTGGCCACACTTGACAGATAACTGAAGGAAGAGCTGGGGTGGTTTTGGGGAGAGCAGTCTGGCAGGGACAGCAGTACCCAGGAAAAAACTGCATCGGTAATGCTGTGGAAGTCCAAGGTGACCCAGCTAACAGTGCCTGAAACACCAAACCTGTGGACAGCTGTGACAAACCTGGGAGCAACGGGGGAAAAATACCTGTGGGGAGGTCCCTTGCTTGGAAGGAGACAGGGGCGGAGAAAGGGGGGCATCAAGGAATTTGAGGGGCATGTATAGGCATGGAAAAAGGAGGGCAGGGGGGATCAAGGAGCCAGTCACACAGAGGTAAACTGCTGGTCGGTTGGCTTGTTTGACTGAGCCCTGCAGGTTATCACTGCAGTGCATCCTACCTCCTCTGGGAGAGCGATTCCCACTCCTTTTGTGTGCGGCCCCGCTCTGCATCCGGGGCGCGGGTGGGTCCAGAGGCCTGGCTGCCGGCAAGGGCAGAAGGGAACACAGGCCACAGGGACCCAGCGGTGGGAAAGAGCGTGTGTCTCGGGCCAGCTACTGGTGGGAGCGCTGTGTGTGTGTGCAATTCACTAGGGCACCTGAAGCTGGACTAGCTCACGAGCAGAGGAGAGAGACCCTTGCAGTCGTGCGGATGGCCTGTGGTTGCAGCCCACCCGCTTTGTTGAGCTGCCCGGTGGTGCCGATCCTGGGGAAGGCTCAAGAAACAGGGCGGCTGCCTGTACCTGCAGGCGGGCACTGAAGTGTGCACAGCGGGAGCCAGCGGTGGTTTGTGCGGCTGTTGAACGGGTTTGGGCTTTCAATGTGCCCGGCCCGGTACGCCTGGTTCCTTTCTCCTTGCAGGTTGTATTCAGAGCTTTAATGCTATTTTTTAAAAAAAGCAAAAGCAAAAGCAACCAGCAAACAAAAAACCAGCTGGGCAATTCGACCCCGCAACGGGTTGTCTCCCCCGGCCCTGCCCACCCTGCCAGGCGACATTCACCACCACCAGCAGGGTGCAGGAGCGGGCCTGGGGCAGGGCTTTCACAGGCCGCCCCTATTTTGAGGCTCCTGGCCGTGCAGTTCCTGGGCAGTGCTCAATCAATGGCAGCAGTTGCCCACAGCCGGTATTTTTGGTCTTACTGCCTTTCTCTCAGGCTCTGGCTCCCTGGTTTCCAGCTGTTCCCTTTCTGCCCTGCAGCCTGTTGCGCTGCTTCTCTTCCTCTTCCTCTTCCTCACTCTGGCTCCTCGTCCCCATCTTTTTTAGCCTCCTGCCTGCCTGCCCCAGCCCCTCGTGCTCCCCCTGCTCCCCCACCCCGGAAGCCATGGCTGCTCGGTCCCTCTCTGCCGCCCTGCCCCACACTCCCCCCTCCCGCTGGCCCTCAGGCTCTGGGGGCTGTTTGCCGCCCTGCTCTGGGCCTGTGCCCCGGGGAGGGGCCATGGGGCCCGCGGGGGCGGGGCCGGGCCGGGGGAAGTGTCCCTGCAGGGGCAGGCAGCAGGAAGAAGCCCCGGGGCGTGCTGGGAGCTGTAGTCCTGGGGCAGGGGCTGCTGGGCGGCCATGTTGGTGCCGGGAGGTGCAGGCTCTGCTCCAGCCGTGGCCCGGCTGAGGTGAGGGCTGGGGCTGCCCCTCAGGTGAGTGAGGCCCTTGGGCGGGCGAGGGAGTGTCTCCTGCCTGCTGGCTGCCTGGGGGTGGTGGGTGGGAGCTCCAAGCCGGAGCCGGGCAACATGCACCGTGGGGTCTGTGTGCGTAACCAAAGCACGGTACAGCCATGTAGTGTGTGTGTGTGTGCACGTGAGGCTGTGTATGTAGGAAGCCTCATATTGTAAGAGCTGAGAGAGGCAGAGACAGAAGTGTCTGAACAGTAAGATCCTCCCAGCAGCACCAAGAGCGGGAACTGCAGTGAGTCCTGGGCCCTTGGGGCCGTGTCACCCCTCTTCTGCATCCGGGTCCCTCCCTGTGCCTGTGCCCTCCCTCCTTCCATCACTGGCGTCACTCATTTGCTTCCCTGTACCTTTCTTCTTCTGTCTGTTCTCGTACCCTGCTCCCTGTTCGTCCCTCTCTGGTTTCAAAGCCCCTCTCTTGTTCTGCTATTCTACCTGCCCCTTTGGTTTTTCTTGCTCTCCCTCTGTCCTGCTCCCTGCCCCTCTTTGTTCCTTCCTCTGTCTCTGTCCTGCAGCACATGGCTGCTTTTTCGTTCACTGCCTCTTTGTCCCGATCTGCATCCCTCCTTGTTTTTCACAATCTCTCTGGCTTCTTGCCTGACCTGCTTTTCCTTTCTCTGCCTGTACGTCCCACTCCCTGCCCCTGTCCTCCTCTCTCTCCTTCATAGAATCCTAGAATGTATTGGGTTGGAAGGGACCTCTAAAGGCCGTCTAGTCCAAGCCCCCTACAACAAGCAGGGACATCTCTAACGAGGTCGGGTTGCTTAGAGCCCCATCAGGCCTGACCTTGAATGTTTGCAGGGATGGGGCTTCCGGTACCTCTCTGGGCAACCTGTTCCAGTGACCCACCACCCTCATATTAAAGAACTTTTTCCTAATGTCCAACCTAAATCTACCCTTTTGTAGCTCAAAACCATTACCTCTCGTCCTATCGCTACAAACCCTCGCAAATTGTTCTTCCCCTGCCTTCTTAGAGTGTGGGAGCGTAGCTCGCTGAAAACAGGCATGGAATGCTAGAGGGCCTGCACAGGGAAAACTCTGTTGAACAGTTTGTCTAAACTAATATAGTAGGCCTCAAGGACGCTTCGACCTTGAGGGTCAGAATAGAAGAATTAGAAGCTAACATCCGTATGAGGCGGAACGCATCAGTATTAATAGTAAAGTGATAGGTAGAAGTAGATGACTGATGTATGTATAGCACAACTAGAGTTTATGAAAAACTGCAAGTCATGATGACTTTGGAAAATTATGCTATATAAGAAAGTGCATCTGCACAATAAAATGAGTTTCCTGATATAACTCATATTGAGTCTTTTGTGGATTCTCCAACTCCCGTCTCCGCAAGTGGCGCCCAAACAGGGACCCGAAGAATGAGCAGGACTCACGTTTGGGGAAATTAAGGAAAAAGCTCACCTCTGCAGCAGAGTTGGAGCTCGGCGGAGAAAAGGAAAAAAGAAAACAGGCGGCCCATCAGGGAAAGCTGGAGAAAACAGGCGGCCCGTCACGGAAAGCTGGAGAAAACAGGCGGCCCATCAGGGAAAGCCGGAAAAAAGAAAACAGGCGGCCCATCAGGGAAAGCTGGAGAAAACAGGCGGCCCGTCACGGAAAGCTGGAGAAAACAGGCGGCCCATCAGGGAAAGCTGGGAGGAAAAAAAAAAAAAAAAAAAAGAAACTTGACACCACGGTAAGATAATGGAAAAAGAAGTAACTTTATCACTATTGGAAAGCTTTCTGGGAAAGCTGGGTGTAAATATTGGAAAAAAGACTTTAATATCTCTTTATACTTTGGGATATGTAAAAGGACATTTCTCGGACTCAAGCACATTGTTTGATGTGTCCGAGTGGCGTAGATGTGGGGACTCATTATGGGATGCGGTTATTGATAAGGACCGAACGGCAGAAAGGCTGGGGGCGCCGTGGCGGGAAGTAACTAACTGTTTGAAAAAGTATAAAATGGAACTATTGGTGGCGGCTGCTGCCGTGAGACGACTTAATGCAGTCGAGAGTTCGTCGGTATTTACGAAACCCCAGATGTCTCCCGGGTCTGAGGTCTTCCCGCTTGCGCCGCCATTTCCACCCCCCACCCCCCCACCCCCCCCCCCCGATGGGCAGTACCCTGCAGGGGGGTCGAGCACACCGCCGGAGGAAAAGCGGTGACTCACATGGTTACCAGGCAGGAGGAGAGAAAAGGAAGGTGCGCGCCTCGTTGTGAAACGACTACGGAATCTCACCCCGATCAGACACAGAGCGCGAGTTCGGGGGCTAGTGGGGCCTCCGCGGGGACTGCACCCTCGGAGGAGGAGGTGCGCCATAACGGCGCCGACCCGATCGCAGTAACAAGGGACTCGGCGGAGAACGCAGAAAAACTACAAGAGGGCGTGGGCAAAGGAAAGGGACAAGTACGTGAACCAGTAGAATCCCGCCTTTATCCCCGACGTCACAACAACCCGCCTAGAATCCCGCCTTTATCCCCGATGTCACAACGACCCGCCTACAGGAAGACTCTCTTTCTCCAGGGATCATGTCAAAACAAAAGCAGAAAGAGGAACTGTTTGATGAAGTCCTACAGCAACTCATAAACAAACTATCGGAACTCAATACCGCAGCGGACAGCAACAAGAAGAATCCAGAAAACGCTGCGACTCATAATCCTTTTGCTGTACCGTCATCACTATCAGTGCCTTTGTCGCAAATGCCTGTGCCAACTACTTCATTGTCAAATACACTATTAAATGAACAAGAAGCAGGACGAAGATGGAAAGGAGTTATTCGTGATGCCCTAATTGAAGGAAATTTTCTTCCTTCTGCCTTTCCTATCGTTACAGATCAGGCAGGAGGTAGAAAATGGGAACCATTTGACTGGAAAATCCTTGAAAAAGCACGTTTAGCAGAATCACAATATGGGCTTCAATCTAATTATACTCAGCAATTATTACAATCTATTTTTACAGCAGGTGTTTTGTTACCACTTGATTCACAACAGATTGCTAACATTCTTTTGTCCCCTTCTCAGCAGCTTATGTTCTCCAAGGCCTGGCAACAACTCTGTGACCAGGAGGCTGCATGACCAAGGCAGCAAGGGGATCCATTGTATGGGGTACAAGCACAAATGCTAACAGGACAAGGTCCTTTTGAGAGCGTGGTTTTACAACAAGGTTTTATAGGAGAGGTATTACAATTGTCACAGCGGTTAGCTTACCAAGCAATAATTTCAATCAGGGAACCAGGAAAGGTATATTCCTTTGCCACTATTAAGCAGGGTCCACAAGAAAGTTTTCCTTCTTTTATTGATTGTTTATATCAGGTTATTAGAAGTCATCCAGATTTGGATGAGGGAATAAAGGAAAAGGTTTTTAAAATGTTTGCCTTTAAGAATGCTAATGATACAACAAAAAGAGCTTTAAGTACCCTACCCAGAGATGCACAAGTAGCTGATATGCTTAAAGTTATAGAACGCATCAATGGTATCGCGTTCTTACTTGCTGCTGCTGTATACAGTGCTGTTCAACTCCTCATAGATAGAAAGGAGAGAGGAAAGCAAAAGAGATGCTTCAATTACGGGACAATGGGTCACCTTATGAGCCAATGTAAACTCATTTCAGTCCCTCTGTAAATCAAACCTCCGCAGTTACACGGCGTACCAAATTCTAATCGCACTGTAGGTTTGTGCTTGCCAGGCAGGATTAAAAAGTGCTTAATTTTTCAGTCATTGCAATAGGGTCAAAGCAGGTCCTTGTTTTAAAACTTTTTTTTAAACTGTCTTATGATCTGTGTCTGTTCAAAGATAAAGCTTCATAATGCTATTTTTATTCATCATGTTAACTGGCTGTAAAATATGAGACATTTTATCTAAAGCAGGCAAAGAAATTCAGGATTCATTTACAGGTTGCCTATAAAGTTGTGTAATTTGAAAAGCAGTGTTCATTATGAAAGAGCTCAAGTTGCTTGTAAAGATAATCTAATTAAAAAAGATGATGGAAAAAGGGGGATATGCATAAAACATATAAAAGCCTTTGACAGATTTCTTGAAGTGCAATGGAGAATGGAAAATACCTGCTTGATAACATGTAGTTGTTATTGAGTTTTCTCAGATTCAGTTGACAACCCAGAGGCGACAATCTCTGTCCGGCTGCAGGAGCCGCTGAGGACCGGGACTCCCTAGGTGCGCCTCGGGACCCTTTCTCGGAGGGGCTCCCTGACTCATCTGGCTCGCTGCAGGGGCAGACACGGTCCATCTACGGAAAAAGGTATTCTTTCTGGTCTGTTTCTGTAATTTGCTAAATGTTCACACTGTGCACCGATCGGCATTGATGTCAACGTGTATTTTCACCACTCGCACTGATATTTAACTACGTGAATGGGGTTAGTCTGCTTAATGCTATAGTTGCTATTGTAGTGATCATATTTGCAAGCATCTTCTTATGTCTTTTGTGTGAATGGTGTAAAGGAGCTCCTTGTGTGATAGTGTAAAACTGGTTATCAATATTTGAATGTGTGAGTGAGTGAGACACAGTGTTATTGTTATCATTATATAGAAGATATTTTGTTAACCGCACTTTGCCGCTTTTCACAAAAAAAAAAAAAAAAAAAAAGAAAGACACGTGGGACAGGTACCGCACAGACTGGTGAAACTACACGACATGTTGAGCAACAGCTTTATGCATGCTTTGCTGTTTTAGGCATTCCACTTGAAATTAAGACAAACAACGCACCTGCTTATGCTTCGCTTCGCTTTGCACGTTTTTGCAATCTTTGGGGTATTAACTATCGTACAGGTATACCTCACTCTCCTACTGTCAGGCAATTGTTGAGCACTCTCACCAGACACTAAAAGCAACATTGTTAAAACAAAAAAGGGGAACCCAGGGTTGGTTGCCTAATGATCAACTGATGAAAGCATTGTATGTTTTGAATTTTTTAAGTCTAGCAGGTAACAGTGAGGAGCCACCAATGTTAATACACAGCAAAGGAATGGGTTCATTCTGGGAAGGGCTTCTAGAATTGCTTTATCATTATTTTTGCCAGGAGCTGTTGGGGGCAATGCCTTGCGTGAACTATCGCATTTAGCATGCTGGACTGCTAAGAAAATTAATCTGACCTCAAGCATACTAACAGAATTGCTGGAAGATGTAGATAGTGTTAGACATGCAGTATTACAGAATAGAGCTGCTATAAATTTCTTGTTATTGGTATTAGGTCATGGGTGTGAAGATTTTGAGGGATTGTGTTGCATGAATCTTTCTGATCATTTCACAAGCATATATAAAATCTGCAAAAGAATATCAAAAAGATTGGCATTGATTGTTCTCCGCTGGACGCGTGGTTGAGTTCTTGGGGTATAAGTGAATGGTTACTACACTGGGTAAAGTATGGTATCCTTATTGTTATCATGATATTAATAGTACTGCTGATGCTACCTTGTATCCTACGGTACATAAGCTCAATGATCGAGCGGGCTGTAAAACAAGTCTGGATTGTTCAAAAAAAAAGAAGGGGGCTGTGTGGGAGGACATTTATGAAATAAGGGACATGTGAACAATCCAGCCTTTCCAGAGAATCCGAGCTGGGACGTACCGGAACTGCTGAAAGCATAAACAACTTCCGGTGCAGGGGGCATCAACATCTTACAGGTGCAGGAGAAGAGACAGCCGCCATTAATGACGCAGTTTTAATTTCTTGAAGAAGATGGGTATGAACATCTGTGAATGTGACTTGAACACGACTCGCAATATGGCCAATCGGGTTGGACTATGGGCTGTTATTTGCGATGAAGCCAATCAGTATTTATTGGGTGTGGTCGAGGGTTATAAATTGCACTGGAAACACGGAAATAAAGGTTCACTTGTTAGATCACATTGATCGTGTCAGTGTCCTCACGCACCTCCCACACAGCTCCAAGAATTCAAGTGGTGTTCAGTAGCTTGTTTTCTTAAACTGTGATCCATTTAACCTGAGTCATCACCCTGAAGCAGCAGTTCTACTCTAAAGAGGCTTTTTAGCAAGATGGGTCATCATCCTCTAGGCTGAACACACATTTAGGAGATCCGAGACACAGAGTAAGTCAGATCCTGGCTGTTACACAGGCACCACTTACTACAGGAAGACACACGGTCACTCTTTGCTTCAACTTCGGAGTGAATCTGCAATGGTCAACAACAAAAATCCTCAGGATTTAGCCCCACTGATGGAAGGACTGAGGCCACAGACTGACTTCAAACTTGACCTTTGCAGCATGGCCTGGAAGCCCCCCACCCTTTAAGTATATCGAGCTACATAATCTATCCTCTGTGCTCTCTCTTCTCTCCTGTAAAATAGGGGGTCATTCAGAACATGAACAGGTGAAATATTTCAGCCCCCATATTTTAATAAATCTGTGTTTCCAAATCTTTTTCCTCCATTTTTGCTTATTCAAGTTCTCCTAAGTTTTTACCTGCATTTGAGAGACTTTTGGTATTCACTTGTTGCTGATGCCTCTCTCAGTCAAATGTAGGATTGGCATAATGAAAAATGCTCTAATTCTCTATTACATTACATAGGACTTTTCCTCTTAAAAAAGGGATGCTGACACAGTGTGATGAACTTGTTTTCCTTTGGATTGCTTCATCTACCATATTGCTACCACGCTTCATGGGCATGTCTGTCACAATTGTTGATATATTCACATACTATTATATAACTATGAGAGAAGCTGTCCCATCAAAAAAATTAAATCCAATCAAATGCAAAAGCAGCTAACATGGACACTTTCATTCATTTTTTTTGTATATGGAAGGTTTTGGCAAGACATAGCATAACTACTTAGACAAGGCACTCCGTGGGCACGTGAATGCACATATGATTATATAACAGCACAAATTTTACTGGCATTATTTACTTTTTGAATGGCAAAACATCAGTGGAATCCATTTAGAGGACTTTTCAGATTCTCTTTATCTACCTGATTTTTTTCCCCCTCAACACATCATCAATACCATGTTAGTTGCTTGTTTTGTATGGGAGATGGGAAGCTGGCAGACAGAAGCAAGCCAAAATACCGACTCCTGCTCTCCCTCTCAGGGATCCCTGAGTGCTGGCAAGCACCCTACCAGCAGGCTTTTGGGAAGAGAGCTGGACCTGGACTGTACCAGAACTGAAGCATGCGTTTAAGCTTGGCTGTTAAATAGTTCCCTGGAAAGTCACAGTCTTTGCAGGATTTGGGGCTTAAAAGTATAGAAGCTTGTCCCGGTTTGGCTGGGGCAGAATCACAGCCCAGCCACGCTAGGCAGTTCCAGGGCAGCCAGGGCAGCTGACCTGAGTTATCTCCAGGGGTAGCCCACACCATGATGGCATGGTCATTCTAAAGGGGGAAGGTTTGCTGAGGAGAGGTAGCTCCTGTGGGGTTCCTCTGGCTTCTCCTCAGGACTGCCCTCTGGCCAATGGGGACAGCTGCATATTCCCTTGGCTAAGCACGTCTCTGGTGGTATTGGTGGTGTTTTCACTAAATCTGCTGCACTTCTACCCCAGGTCTGCTCTCCTTTTTCCCAATTCCCCTCCCTGGCTGGTGAGGGTTCACCAGCTGACAGAGTGACTGTTACAGCTTAGCCCCGGGTACAGGCTCAATGTAGACAAGGATACACGACACCCACAGTGCAAAGTCTGCAATAACTGGAATTTATGAACCATATCACAAAAAAAGTCTTTTCTTCTAAAGTACGAGTAAAAATACCATGTATCTTTTAAGGAAGACACAATGGCTTTTAAAAGTTAGCAGGAGGGCAGACAATTAAAACAAGCTAATAAAATTTTACAAGAC
Organism: Leptosomus discolor; assembly: GCF_034619465.1. Lineage (NCBI taxonomy): Eukaryota > Metazoa > Chordata > Aves > Leptosomiformes > Leptosomidae > Leptosomus > Leptosomus discolor. The sequence goes on from NC_141416.1 coordinate 3,477,214, forward strand.
ATTTCTCAGCGTAAGGATGACAAGCGAGAGATGCTATGGAAAAAGTAGGAATACTCCAACAAGACAAGACAAAAGTACGGACAGCTTTGCTTACAGGAAGCCATAGATGCTTTATAACATCACCAGAGGATGCTTGTCAAGGCTGACATTCATGATCCACTGACAGCAAGAGATACCTTCAGGGCGATGTTCTACACCTCCCTTCGGTGCAGATACAGATCAAATAGAAGAGAGATATTACACCAGTAAAAAAAATTAACAATTCCATTTCTTTTTTTTGTGTGTGTGTGTGTGTGCTGGCTGTATTATTTCCTTTCTAGTCCTTGAAACATTAACCAAAGAATGACAGTTTTATTGGATGACTCAGAAATACGTACACCTAATAGGGATTCAGAGACAAAAAAATAGATTCCTTAAGAAAAGAGCTGGATGATGGGGTGGAGCAGGGGAGAAGAATAATTGTTCAGGTTTTTTACAGCATATGTTTCTATTTCAATGAGACAACTGTATGCAGGTCTTCTCTTTTTTGAGTGTTCATTAAAAACAAGTGTTTGATTACCTTCATGAACATTAAGTTTTGTTTTCCTCCTATCATCCTCTGTTATTTACAAAACCTGATAACAGACAGCAGACTGACTTCTACGGTCCTTGTTTTGGGACTATCTCACCCCACAGTTGACCTGTCACCAAGAATGCTGCTAGTGGTTGTGCTGAACCAGCTGCACTCACCAGGCATTGCCCAAACTACATCCACAGACACAGAAATCCTTACAAAGCTCTTCAAAAGCAACCAGGCGCTGTAAGGCACACAGTGATACAGGCTAGAAAGAAATCCAAGACCTGCAGAAGCAGAACCCTGGAGATGTGAATTTTGACTACAGTGGTTTTGACTTCCCTGTGGGAAGGTTCTCTGTGGAAGAATGTCTGAACTTCAGCAACGCTCATCTCACCTCCATGAGGACAGTGGAAATGAATTTCTGGTTTCCTGTTACCTTAAAACCCCATTTCCTGGAGTCCAGCTGGGCCCTCAGCTGACTCCATGTAGATAACCGGTACAAAGGAACAAAGGGAAAGTTTCAAGTGGATTTCCCACACCTTCTGCTCCGTTTTACACGATCTAATTCTCTACTACCTTATAAAAACAAATACCAAAGAGAGAAAAGGGGACCAAACTACGGCACCAATGGCTTGGTGTACTAGGGGTGACCGAGGCAGAGACCTGAGCTGTTCCAACAAAGAAGCAGGCAACTGGGACATGAGTTCATGTGCTCACAGGTCTAGTGGGCTGAAGAGGTATTTGAATTTTCAAATAAATGCAAAAGGAGATTGCTGACAGTAAAATACACCTACATAATGCAACAAGTTTTTTTAAAATAAATTTCTTTTCATTCTGGAATAACTGAACCAGAATATTTCTATAATGAAGAACAAGAACTGGTTGATGCTAATTACTAACTAGTCAGTGAATATATTCTTTATTGTTGCACAGCCGAAAGCCATTAATGAGCTTTCTAATTTTCAGCAATGTGACGGTTTAATGGAGGAAGTGGTGGAGCCCTGTTTGCTAGCAGAGGTTTGGGACAGACTGTCACGACATGAAATGCTTGGCAACACAGCAACAGGTCTCACTTAATTTTTAATGACATGCTCTTCCATCTTCAGAAATTATTTTAAACTGACTTAAAACTCAGATCTGAGTTGCTTGCTTTCTTTGTTCTCTAACACGTAAAATTAAGCCCCAAGATCAAAAGGATGTCAACAGCACTTTTAAAATTATTTTAAGTGAATCTTTCGTACCTAATAATCTAAAGGGCGTTTCAAGTGCTGGCTCTCTCCAAATCTGCTTTTAAAATGGAAACCACACAGACAGCGAGTGCACAGGATGGCACAAGAACCGAACAAGAACACCTCATCCATTCAATGCATAGAAAAAGCTTGCTTATTCTGTGCAAGGAATACTCTGCCCAGATGTGCTTGTGTCACCATTTCAGGCAACTGTACTCAATGAACATGAATCTTTCCATAAGACTTAACCATAATACAAAAAAAATAAAGCTTGAAAACTCAGGAGAAGATACGTAATCTACTGCAAAGTCTTTTAATGATAGCTGATTTAAAACAAAGATTTCTTTTTTGTTTTTCTTTCTATTTCTCTTCTTTTAAAGAAGACAACATGAAGAAATATAAGAAAACAATATTTTACCTTGTAGGGATTTCTTCAGCCTTCAGGAATGTCCTCATTGAAATAAGTGGCAGACAGGCAAATCCTGCCTGCTACAAAATTGCCCTCAAAAGACACACTTAGGAAATGGATCCTATTGTTACAGTGCACGAGCACAGCGATCAGGAAATTAAAAAGACAAAACTTAGCATAGATCTCGACTATCGGGTCTTCCTTACGCCCCTGCCAGAGAACACACACAGATGACTGGACCTGAATTCCGTATTTAACCCAAATTTGTGAGTGCCACGTTAGGTATGGTACTGGAAAACCAAGGTAAGAGTGTACCATCATCAGGCTGCCAGCAAGTGCTTGTTGTCAGTAGGGCAAACTACTTGGCAGCTGTAATCTAGAAAATACACTCAAAAAAATAAAAAAAAAAAAAAAAGAAAGGAAAGAGAAAGCAGTAGAAAGTCAGGGAAAGATGACGGAAGCAAAAAGAGTAAAAAAAGGGCAAAGGAAAAGAAAAGAATGAAGAAATAGGGCAAAGAAAAATAAAAGAAAAGCTCTGTGAAAGCTCATCATTTAGCTTGACAGAGACAAAATAACGGGCTTTGAATAAAAAAAAAAGACATCAGCAATTAGCCTTATTTTCCACATCCTTAACGCAGAGCACAAGTGGGTGGCTCTGCTGAGGGGAAGGCAACCGGAGGCCGAGCCTGTGGGAGCACTCACTTGCAGGCAGCGGCACAGGAGCAGCAGAAGGGAAGTGTCTGCCAGGGGTCACCCAGAGCCCCAGGACCCCCGTGGCTGGGGCACGCAGGGCAATGTCACTGCTGGACAAACTGCCCAGGTCATCATGGGTCATTGTCCCTACTCCATAGGCTAAACATAGAAAAAATTAATCTCATTATGAAAACTAAGTGGTGCATGACATTGCAAATATGTAACTAAAAAAGTATTTTTAAAAAGGACTCAAAATGTCCTGAACACAAGTAGGACAGGACTTCGGACAAGCTTTATAAATACAACCACCGCCCCAGTTCTCTGAAGTCTTTCATTATGTTGCTGTTTGCCGTCTTTTTCCCTTCATTTGAATGGTTGTTCCCCAGTCTGAATGCCGACAGCCACTTATCAGGTAAAACAAATCAGTACATTTATCTTAAACCTGTCAGTGCTGGAAGGTACCAGCTCCCAGCCTTGTGGGAGTCGGCTCCTGGACCTACAGAAATAACCTTTATAAAGTGAGATATGGTTTAGGATATGGTTAAGCCTTTATTTTCTACTATGCTTTATCCTAAATACACCTAATCCCTGAAAAAAGTCAGGACCTCAAACACTAATTATTCATTTTGTAAAAATAACAAAGTGCCCAGCACTTTCCCAATGGAGTTGCTGAGGCTGGGCACAGCAGGTTTGGCTCTACTTTGAACCAAGCTTTAAGGAACCTCTCGCAGATGAGATGGCAAGCCACCGACCCTGCAGGAAACGCTCGCTCTGCTCAGGCAATGGAGTTGCTGCTTGGCAGAAACACACCGCTTCCACATCAAAACAAAACACCGACACCACTCCAACACGGTACACGTCCCCCAGCCCAGCAGCTCCGCAGTAGGTGAGCATTAAGTACGGAAGGGAAGGAGGTGGCATGGGAAACAAGCCTGCCCAAATGGCACAGCAGTGTGGGAGCAGGAGGGATTGGCACGCCGTGGGCAATGGGTCGGGGAAAAGGAGGAGGAGGCAGCAGAAATGCGGCCGCTACCCAGTGCCAAAGGTGACCCGTGCCGGGGCTGCAATGCAATGGCCAGTAACCGCATCATGGCACTGGTGCCCGCACTGGATACAGCGGGGCCGAAAGGGAGCAGCTGGGGTGCTGGCCCCAGGCAGGCAGGCAGGGAGGAGCAGGCAGGCAAGGGCTGCAGGGCAGCCCAGGGCAGGGCACCCCACCGGCTGGCTGCCCCCCAGGCTGGCAGTGCTCCCGGGCACAGCGAGGGGCACGGCTGGGCGCCAGCTGGTGCAGCTGCTGGGGTGCGGGGGGACAGGTCCCATCGGCCAGCCAGGCACTGCTCCTGCTGTCCCCAACCCATGGGTGAGGGGCTGAGCACGTTGGCTGCTTTGGGGCTCCTGCACACCCGGGTCACCTCTTCAGCCATATCGAGCCCCCACCCAGTGTTTTGGGAAGAGGGAAATGACAGGGAAGAGGAGAAGCCACGCTGGCGTTCAGCAGCTCTGCTGAGCCATGCCCTCACAGGAGACCTTCGCAGGCCCAGAGGAAAGCCAATGAGGTGCTTGAGGCTTACTCAGAGCAGGCTCCCTGTGAGCTCGAGGTTGGAGGAGAGGGAGGACACAGAGCAGAGGCCAAGCCTGGGCAGCAGGGGAAGGGGTTGGAGGTGCTTACTTCTAAAGTGGCTTTGGAACCCAGCCCTGGGGGTTCCAGGTGCCAGCCCAGGGGGAGTAGGCAAGGGTGGGGCAGGCAGGGAGGCAAAGGGAAGTTTACACCAAAGGCTCACCCTTTTAAAAGTAAACTTAAAACAAAACCCCAACCACAAGCAGCATGCACCATGGAAACAGAACACCAGCCAACCTGCCCAAATGATTGCATGCAACTGTCTGCAGAGCAGCTCACTGGTGCAGCTGAGGGGAACACTGCTCACCACAGAAGGACGCAATCTAAAGAGTCTGAAGTAGCCAGTCATAACCCTTTTGCATTGACTTTTTTTTTCAGATTGTGTGGCTTTCTTCCACAGTCACTTGAAAAAAAGCAGTTGGCTGAAGACTCATGTCTTAAGCAAAATAGGCCACCTGCTATTGCAGGGCTCACTGCAGCCTTCAGCAGCTGCAGAGGCAGGAACAAGAAACCCAGCAAGTCACAGGCCACAGCTACACTTACTGCACTGAAACGTTAACGAGACTCCAGTCAAAATTCCGGGTCATAAAGCACAGAAGACAGCTGCTTCTTGGAGTGAGAGCTGCCTTTCCAGACACCAGTGGCAATGCCAAGGAGATGGGCACCGGAGAGCAGCGCCAATCCCCCCACACGAGGTCAGTCACCCTGGGGATGGATACACTGGGACACCTGCGCTACTAAACCTAGCCCTGCTCCTAGGTGAAGGAGGCAGGACCCACCCAGCCAGAAAGCCTTGTCATCCTTTTGCTCCAAAGCAGCGGTTCTTTTTGCTCCTATGTCTGCTGCCACAACAGGAGAGAGTGCCAAGAACCCTGGGAGGCTGAGCAGAACAAACGTCCAAAATCTCAAATGCAGGGAGGCAGAGTCAGTGCTTTGCAGGGCTTCCCCCCAGAGCCATTTCTCAATAGCACGCTTCTCCTCCAGAACACAGAGCAGGCTGTGAAATGCATCCACCTCTCAGACAGGAGACGAGCGCTTGTCTGCAGAGCAGTATAGAGCACAGCAGCAGCACAATCCAAAACCCACTGACTTTTAGCAGGTTAAAGTAAGGGAGAAATTTTGACAGACTGAATAGTTGCATGACAGCAATGAAAACAGGGGTCCAGAACTGAGGAAGCACTCACATACAGACCCTGAAACATTTTCCACATAGATCAGTAATACCTGTATTTCTCTTTTTTTCTGAAGGCAGCATTTTAAGCATCAGGAATGAGCTTTTAATGTAGATTAGATTCCTTAGTGCAGGGTTTAATTTGATCACAGAAGAAGGAGATACAGCTGAAGGAACATTGACTCTGTTTTTGGAAACACCACCATCTCTCAGAACTATGCAGATCCACTTAAAATCCTTTTGGGTCTATCAAAATTTGTAATGATTTTGAAAACAGATGTACTATCTCATTACACAGGTTTCAAGTGTCATCTAGTGGCTATTTTCTCTTTTATTTCAATTTGGCATTTAAAAATAACTTTCCCCCCTCTTTAAATTTTAAAAAGTTTGTTATTTCTATCATTACTGTTATTTTATTATGCGACTCTGGCTCCTGCAATGGTAAGTAGATGCCTAAGTTTAAGCATTCAGATGGACTGAATCTGAGCCATAAGACAGCTGATTTCAGGACTAAAAAATTAAAAGAGAAAAAAATCTTATCCATCTTGTCTATAGAAACAAAACAAGGCACAAATGTCAGTTCATGATTTAGAGCTTTTTCAATACAACTTAATCACTTCTTACAATGAGAAAATTCTGGCACGTTAAAGTCCGTAATAAAGCGTATTCTAAGCATTCCTCACACCAGATAAAGCCAAAAATCCACAGTGCCATGTCAAGAGGTTTGTTTTTTACACTAACCCAACTGGTGATCTTACACAGGCCCAAAACTTTGATACTCAGCTCAGGTTGGTGATTTATCATATCACTCTCATAATGGGAACAATTAGTTCAGGTCTTCTGTCTCCTACCTCAAATGTCCTCTTATTCTCCAAGAATAAGGAATGAAGCTGACTAGACATCCAGAAAAATGTCTAAACACGCACATGCAATGCAGTGTGCCCAAACAGGCATCAGACCTGCACTGCATGCCAGGCAGACATGGCGTGAAACATGCAAAGCACATCAAAACTGGAATTCCATGTGTCACAAAGACATGTAAGACCATTTGTGCTGCAGCCTGCTAGAGATCAGTGACACGACACGCTGTACATAAGCCCTACATCAAATTAGAAGCCAGTTACATCCCTCAGTGAGTGTTTGATATTTGACATTTTGCTTTCCCCAGATCACCTCTGTCACATAACTTTTCACAGGCTGTTACAGAAATTGAACTCTGCAGGCTTCTAAAATTTCCTGCTTGTTTAGGCCATGGAAGTTACATTACATGTACAAGAACAAGCCCTTCTTTACACAGGAACTCACATTAGTAAATCAAAACCAACTCAGCAGCCTCCAATTCTTATTTCAGTCTCAGAGCTGTTGATTCTCAGTTAGCTTAGGCTGCTTCCTCAACACCACGAAGCTCAGAGGGTGCCAGGGGAATAAAGCTGTACTGAATGTTGATACTGAATCACAGGCAGCTGAAAATGAGTCAGCAGTGTGCCCAGGTGGCCAAAAAAGCCAACGGCATCCTGGCTTGTATTAGGAATAGTGTGGCCAGCAGGAGGAGGGAGGTGATTGTCCCTGTCTACTAGGCACTGGTGAGGCCACACCTCGAGCGCTGTGTCCAGTTCTGGGCACCTCAATACAAGAAGGTCATTGAGGTGCTGGAGAGAGCACAGAGAAGGGCAACAAAGCTGGTGAAGGGCCTAGAGAACAAGTCTTATGAAGAGCTGCTGAGGGAACTGGGGCTGTTTAGTCTTAAGTGAAGGAGGCTGAGGGGAGACCTTACTGCTCTCTACAACTGCCTGAGAGGACATTGTAGAGAGGCAGGTGCTGGTCTCTTCTCATGGGTAATTAATGACAGAACAAGAGGAAACAGGCTCAAGCTGCACCAGGGTAGGTTTAGGCTTGACATTAGGAAAAAATTGTTCACTGAAAGGGTTGCCAGACATTGGAATAGGTTGCCCAGGGAGGAGGTCGAGTCACCATCCCTCAATGTGTTTAAAGGTCGTTTAGATGTGGTGCTTGGAGATATGGTTTAGGGGTGTCCTTGGTACAGTAGGGTTGATGGTTGGACTCGATGATCCCAAAGGTCTTTTCCAACCTGAATAATTATAATGTTAGAATTTACATCCATGACATATGTGGCTGCCAGTGTGTCACAAAACCCAGACTGATTTCAGATGAAAGAAACCACGAAGCTGAAGCCTCACAAGGCAAATCATTCACTACTTCGATTTAGGTTAAACAGATTTATGAGCTTAGAAACAGGACTAAGTTACTGCAATTTGAGTAGCTGAGCTGTACAGCACTTCAGCCTACAGCAAAAGCAGGTCAAGCACATTCTTGGCTTATGAAAGGCAAACGATAGGAGATATGAATGCAGAAGATTCAGTGGAGGAGGTTTGTGGAATATACCCACTTTACCTCACCACTGGGACAAGAGTATTCCCTGCGGAAGCTGCAGGTACTCAGTTATCAAAACTGTCTGCTGAACCATATCCTCAACCATGGTCTGCTGCAAGGTCCATCCCATCAGTGCCAGACTGATGTTCACACCACAACACTCACCAGGTGTCCACATTCCAAAGACCGCCGTGACCACAGAGAGACCTCCATGTGTGAAAACAATGTGCATGGTGTGTCCCACCACACACCTGGTCATGCACCCAACACGTAATGGCCATCTCTTCATGCATCTCTGACAACACAAAGGGGGTCACAGCAGTAGCTGGCAAGTGACTGCAGTGGGCTATCCCACTACAGCCCCAGTTTGAGATACAGGCTTGCAGTGACATTACCCAACCTCAGTGTTCACAACTGAACACACCGTTAAAAGGCTCAGACACAGAATCAGATGCTGGCCAGACACTGGTTATCCAACTCACTCTAACATAGAGTTATGTCAACCACCATAGACGTTGGGAGAGGACAGGTTTAGACCAGATACAAGGAAGAAGTTCTTCACCCTAAGAGTGGTGAGACACTGGCACAGGTTGCCTAAGGAATCTGTGGCTGCTCCATCCCTGGCAGTGTTCAAGGCCAGACTGGATGCAGCCTTGAGCAGCCTGGTCTAGTGGGAGGTGTCCCTGCCATGGCAGGGGGTTGGAACTAGATGATCTTGAGGTCCCTTCCACCCAAACCAGTCTATGATTCTAACCCAACAAAGCTGCTGCCCAGAGTCAAAAGCAAACAAGGATTGCCTGGAGCTCAACATGTACCCTGTACTCCTCAATTACTGCATGAAGGAAATACAATACTGGATTCACGGAGGCTTAATCTAAAATGGGATTAAAGATAGAAATATCAGCTTGAGTTGGAGGAAAATGAGGAAGCAGGCATCTTCCGGAACAGTGCAGTAGTACTAGATGCCACAGCTAACCACCACACTCTTCAATCTTGTTACCTACTTTAAGTCACAGGTCACAACCTCAGCAAGGCCCTTTCTTCAGCTGACTACACTGATTCACAGTATGTAGACGATCTGCCCCATGTTATCAATAAACAACTTGCATCCCCTGAGCTCTATAAACTATTACCTCTGGCTTGACAGCAGTAAAATTTACCCACCTTCTTCCTACCAGGACTCCTTGATAAATGGCAACTGCTGCTCAAACCAACGCTAACTAGAGATGAAATACTTCAAGATTTTGAAGTATTCACCTAACCTCTAGCAAAGAGATTATTCCTGGTGAAGATGTTATAGTCTGGAAGAGCTACAGGCTGGAGGTACCCACCCAAGCCTGAGGACATGGGCTCAGGAACCCCCAGGACCCAGGAGGCCACCATCTCCATGGGAAACAGAAGCACCACGGAGACCCAAGTAAATGAAAACAGAATGGCCGCTCCCAGTGCTCGTCAGGATGCTGCTTCCCCGTTTGCTTAGCACCTGCCAACTCTTCAAATGTCCTTTTGAAAGGACCAAGTTTAACAAGTGCTGTCAAGCAAGTGGGAACTGCGAGCAAACCTGCAGGTGTATCCCTACAGCTCACAGCAACCAGCTTCACTTTCATTTACCAGCTCACACAGAGCCACTGACGCAACAAACTTCATCCCCTAGTAAAAAGCTTTTTCAGGAGCTGTACGATACCAAAGTATTCCAAACACTCGAGCAACATAACCCTTTGCCTAAGGACCTCACAGCTTAAAGAGTATCTGATACACAAAGCTACACAAAACAGTAACCAGCTTCCAAATTGGAAAAGGCTCCTAAAGGTGCTAGAGATCTGAGAACTATCCCAGCTAATCACATTCGATGTTATGATCCTGGCTATAGTTCAGAATTACACAAACCGAAAACGCAATCCCCCTCCAATTTGTCAGGGGCTTATCCACATGGACTCTGTCTGAAAATCAGAGGGTGATACAGGTATGGGAAGTGCTTTTCACTGTCACCTCCTGATGGATCCCAAGTCTTGCCTCCTAACTCCTAAGAGACTTTAATTCTAAGAAGTGAGGGGACAGGGGTGGCCAGGGGGGAGAAAATAACACAGAGGCATCTCACCTGAATACCTGACACGCCCATGCATCCACCAGAATTAGGACAGGTTTCTGCCACCTGCTCCATGCTAGATGAAGAGAGAGAGAGGGAGATAGGGCTGAGAAGAGAATGGGTTTATCCTGAGTTTCAAAAGAAATTTTCCTCCTTCTTTCTACACAGCTTTCCCTTTGGGTGGAACAGGGTGAGCGCTGAAAGGGCTGATCTGGTGATATCCAACAGATTATGCATTTCAAAAGGAAAAACCTGACTTTCCTAGGTTAATTCAGCTTATGCTCTCAAATAAAGTCATGCAACTGAATTTCTCATTACGACAAAGCTTGGCATAAGGCATAATGTTTCCTAACATTATCCATATGAGCAGAAGCTGCTTTCACTTGGATGTTTACACAGCTTGCACAAGTTTGCAAACATGGCTGTGATAAGATAGTTGAAAAAAACCAGTGGTTATTTCCTTCCTTAGGTGTGCTCCTGGGCCCTTTCAGACCACTCTGAACTACTGGGGACCAGCCTCTTTGCCTTGCCAAGCTCTTCCAAGCCCGCGTATGGGACCTGCTCCCAGAAGTGAGGAAATGTTCTGCAGAGGAAAGAGGTGGTTGACAGTGCACATGCTTGCCTGTCAGGTGGACACAGCAGAGTCACAGCATTGCTGTACGTACTGCTACTGCTACGCAACAACTGCTGGGAGAGAACAGCAAGAGCTCCTGGTTACCCGTGTGGGAACACAGGAACCATGAAACAAGGACCTGCACAGTGGTCATGAACTTACTGAGACCAGGAAGATGCCTGTGCACACACACCTGAAGCTTGGCAAGACAGGTCCTGAAGGTGTGTACATCAAATTCCAACATACCAAAACTGTTCGTTTTAATGTCCTCCCCAGCCTAAAATAGCTCTGTAATCTTGCTGCAGTACCTGATACTTATTTAGTACCACATATACAATACATCACTGTTCAATGAAAAGCTTCTGGGCACTATAAACAGATAACTGTCCACCAGAATAAGGCCAATTTTAATTCCACTTAGCCAGTTCTCTTTAATTCTCCAAGCGTTCTCAAAAAGGCCTCCATCGCAAGCAGCTGTGGATCATCAGCATAATCCATAGTCCAACACATTTTGCATGGAAAAAATGTTAACCTAGAGCATGAAATGTTTACTGCAAATGAAAGTTAATCATCTGATGATACTAGAACACCTTAATGTAGTGATATTGCTTGTTTCCCTGAGCATCATTTCTTAATAGTGCATTAAACAGGTAAGAAAAGAAACTGTTCTTTTATTTTCAGCTGTGATTCACCCAAGTTTCATCACTCCTCAGAAATATTCACGAAACTAGAAAAAGAAATTAAGCAAAACATTAAAGCAAAGTCTTCAATAAGGAGGAGAGAAGCATACATCCAGCTTCTTGTGGCTAGAGAGAGGGCAGTCAGAGCAAGGCGAGTGAACACAACCATCAGAAAAGCAAGAGCTGAGCAGTCCAGGAACCGCAAAGCAGAGCAAAAAGGGAAGGCAGGGGGTCGGAGGTAGAAAGAGAGACAAGGAGACCCAGAAAAGACAACTTGAAATACAAGTGTCAACTAGTCTTCAAAAGCCTTTGTGACTTCTCAAGTGTTTGTTCAAAGGAAGGTGTCTTCATGATATGTCTTGCAGCAACCAACCTCTCCAGCAAACACCTCCTGAAGGCTGCCGCGGCAGCTCTGCTCAGCCAAGCACAATGCTGCAGTCCAGTATCACCTTCACGTATCATAATTTTGATCTGAGTGTGCTGTACCTGCTGTTGTTACAGGCAGCTGGTAACATGCTTGTAAGTGAGAAGAGGTGAGAAAATATCTTCTGTTTGCATATATTCTTCTTAACTGTTACTCATCTCACCTCTTAGCCCTTATCGAAGAGCCACACAAATTTAGTGTCTGACCACCCAAGCTGCAGAAATGATTCAGCTAAGAAACAAAACCAGAAAACAGAGGATGTTGAAAGAGTTCTTTGTATGAAAAGGAGGAAATCCTACTGCATTTTAAATCTCATGTGTAAGCAGCGTACATGGCCTTCGCTTCGGCTCTGCTGAACACTGCATCTCACAACAGGTCTTTGCCAAATGGAGGGGTACGGCTGTGCATAACCGAGGTCACTGCTCTTTGCCCAGGGCTTGCCCAGGGGGATGTTTACCAGCCTTCACACCAGAACAGCTGACAATGAAGAGGCACCAATACAGAGGGAGCTCAGGGAAAAAGAAAGATAAAGAAAGGCCCTTTCGGTGTTTTTCATCTATCAAGATACTTGAACTATTTATAAGGTAGGTAGAAGATATAATCTCACAGAGAGAACGTCTTAAGACCAGAGGAGATTCCAGGACTGAGTCAACAATTGTATGGTTTCAAATAAAAGTCATTATGAACTCCGCAGTTTGGTGTCTAACTCTGAAGCTTCAAGGACTTGCAAGGTATTTTTTGGGTTTCAAATAAGAGAACCATCGGACGGTTACTTTAATTAAAGTCAAGAATTTTAAAATCAAGAATTTAAACGAACATAATTTGAAGAGCTGAATCTTTAAATCAGTCATTAGATAGCATGAACTCATGAAAAGAGGAGCTGTTAATAGCAACACCTCTTTGAAGGCTATTTTTATAAATTCTTGTGTATGAAAAGGAATTTTATTACAAATAGCTGATAATCCACACCCCCCCAGCTCTCTTATGCTAGGCCTCAGCACACTTAATGTCTCTATCAACTAATCCAACTGCTAACACCATTACTAAATGAGCCTTTTACTACAATGTAGGTACATCCCAGATGTTCTCTCGCTGGTTTTGAAATCTGAGATAACAAGCAATAAAACAGAGTTATGTTTATGATCCACAAGACAATGTTGAGCAAATCAATTCCGTTACTGTATTTCATTAACATATCTGCTATGGGGGGATTTAAAAGGGAAAGCACAACCAAGACAAGTAAGTAGGCATGAAATTCTAAGATTGAGAGAGGGTTGCTTTTCATTAATCTCAATGTCATTTAAAAGAAAATGACTAAAGCCATTAATTGTAAACTATTTCCGGTGTCATGCCTCTGCTGGTGCATGTCAACTCTCTTCATACCAGTGCAAAACACTTCCCACCTGCATGGTAGAACAGTTTTCAAGCTCCATACTGGGAAAAGAATTACAGAGATGTAGTGCAATAACGGTGATTTTGGCCTCAAATATCAGGCAACTCGTTTCTATCTCAATATTCTTTTGTTAGTTCACTGAATGGAATATATAGTGGACTTAGTAGACTTTGAGCACAGAACATATGCAAAGACACGGTTTCTATGAGGTAATGTACATACAAAGGGGGATATGGAAGGGAATCAAGCTTGCCCACCAATCCTGTCAATGTTATTTCAAATAATTGAGAGCAAGCAAATTTCAGAGCAGTGAAGCAATTCAGAAAACACAGCAACAATGAAATCCACAATGAAGCATCTTTAAGTAAAATGAAAATGGTAATGTTTCTATTTGCTTTATTTCAAAAAAGCATAAAAAAATGTTTGTTTTCATTTAGCAACTATTTCTGCTTCTTCAGCTCTAATTACTAGCTTGCAGTTACTACTTTATCCAGTGAAGTACAAGTCTGACCTCTAGTGACCGCAATATGCAGATTGAGTGGGATTAACGCCGTAACTTCGCCCCTCCCCACCTTTTGACCAATGAAATATTTGATTCCTGATGATTCCTGCTTGCAAGATAAGGTGGGACAGACAAAAATCATGTAAGAAGGTTGGATTCATACCATAAAGAGAAGTTGATCATTGGAGTTTATTAAAGGGGTTCTCACCAAGAACAAACTCAAGCCACTCCAATTTGGATTTCTTTGGTATCGTGGAAGCCACATGGTTTGCTAGAGGAAAGCAAACAAACAAAAACCCCTGCATCTTACAGGCCTGCATGGAATGCTGAAGACAGGCAAACTGCTCTAGGTAAGACAGAGACAGTAAATGACAACAACAACAACCATCCAAACAAAAAGCCAACCAAACAAAAAACCCCAAACATACACACACACGAAACCCATAAATAAACCCCACCAACCTGCAAGTGGGATTTGCTCTTTCTTAGGATCTGAAAGGAAACACGGAAATTTAAACACCAAAAAAAGGAGATCGGAGGAACTAGATTTTCAAAGGGAGTGTGTGTTCAATCTGAGGTTGAATCAACTGGGGAAAAGGAGTCCCCCTCTTCACAAATTGTAACTATGTATTGCAAAAGCGAACATTTGGCACCCCGCAGTTACAGGTTAGGGCCAAGAACGTTAAAGCGCTGTTGGATGAGTCATTTCTTCAGGTGCCTTGCAGATGACTGAGGAAATGGGTCCCGAACGCTGATCCTCTTAACGATCCTCCTCAGCCCATGGAATACACTTGGAAGGCTGAAAAGCCCCCCTGGGAATGGAAAGAGAATCACCTCCACCACGCTGTCAGGTCAGACAGCTTTCTAGCTCGCTGCATGGTACTTGGGGAAGCAGCCTTTCATACCTCCAAATTATATTCTATGTTCGTCTCAGGCACACAGACATGGCAAGTTACATGGTATGATTATTCCATTAGCATGTTGCAAATTCTTGGAATCCAGTGGTTTCTGCTTTCCTTCAGAGCAAAAGATGACAAAACTCCTAAGTGCAGAGGAATGTTTAAAAACCTAAGTCACATGCATGGGGACAAAAACCCACAAAGTTGAAAAAGCCTCCTTGTCCAGCTTCATTAAAAAGAGGGACACATCAGTAAGTAACCACTGCTCTTGGATGCCTGTGTTGTGGGTTTTTTTTCAGTGGCTGGAATTGGCCCTGTGCAAGCAGGGACTCTCATAGAGAGGCTCCCTTCTCAACAACCCCTCTCCAGTCCCATTTTGTCTCAAAATGGGAGGCACTGCATTTAAATTAAGGAAAGAAAGATACTCTAGGTATGACCACAAGTCCACAAAGACGTATTTAAAAACAGACTTACAAGAGTGCTAGAACAAAGCTGGTTTTTTAAAGGTAAAAAATAATCTTAGTTGCTCTTGCTGTTTCATCTCAAGAACACAACATTAAAACTATAGCATGGTACCAAGTTTTACACACAGATTACATAAACTTGCTATGAATATATAGATTTGCAGTACTCTCTGACAATTTTCATCCAAGTGTGCCTTCAGCTACATTTTCAGTCTTTTCCTTCCTCTTCAGGGACATAGGTTTGGGTCAAGAAAATTCTAGTCCTGGTTTGCAAACACTCACCTTAATCCAGAATTGCATTTTTGGGAGCTAACTCAGAAGGGGTTTTGAACGTATCAACAGGTCTTAAGTATCTAAGAGAGAAAAAGCAAAACTACAGCTGAAGAAAATTTCCAAACATAAAATGGTTTGGGTTGAAAGGACCTTAAAGATCATCTAGTTCCAACCCCACTGCCATGGGCAGGGGCACCTTCCACTAGACCAGACTGCTCAAAGTCCCATCCAACCTAGTCTTGAACACTGCCAGGGAGGGCACTCACAACTTCTCTGGGCCACAACATGATAGAAGCAGAAAGGCTGATACACCTGACCCTTACTTCAAAGATAGACACTCTTATTGTGTATTAAGTTTAAAACCAGGACTAGCACTATGCTCACCATGAACACTGAAGCTGTAATGTTTGAATGCTTCCAAGAGTAATATAAAATCTTCACAGGTCAAGCCATAGTTCAGGGCCAAATCTCTATGGGATTCTTGGCTGATGAAAACAATTATGAAAAAGAAATACCATCAGCCTTGGGCACCGCCGTTTTACCCAGCACATACTTTGCACCAGGAAGTGGTCACATTTAATGGCAACTAAGGATTCATTATTACATCTCAGAAATAAAAATGGATGTCAGAGAAACACATGGAGCAACAGCGGGACCACCTCATTGTCTAAATACCTTGATAAAGTGACCACATGCTTAGTACAGACACTGGCAAACACATGGTTATGAAACTGAAGCATCATTTACGCTGTCTCTAAACGACAGGAAGACTATTTACTCCCGAGCATCTCAGGGCGAGTGGACCCTCTGAGTACGCAGGGAAATCCGTAGGGAGTTTGTGGAAATTCTGCCTGGGCCTTAATTTCAGTAGAGTCTGTTGAAATTTTTTCCAGCCTAACAGGATTCATCCATTCATCCACCTACAAGACGCAAAGCAGTGGCAAAGATAGTGTTATGTTGCTGCTGATTTGGGTGGGGTCTTTTGTGAGTCTTCTTGCTTCGTAAGCTCGCAAAAGAAGAGTTCTAACAGCAGAGCTCGACATAAAACCAGGCATCATTTGCAATCTAGTCACCCAGTAGTACAACCTGTAAAATTAGCTTCTTCACACGTTCATTGCCTCAGTAAATCCACCCTGACCTTAGGGAGGTCTAGACCTTTGTTTTGCAAATGCTTTCAAAGGACATATTAACAAACCTCACCAACTTGTGATCTGTAAAGGTATACTTCCCTGTAGCTACTTCAACTCAAACTACAAACCACGTTAACACTTCCTTCAGTTGCAAGACACATCAACCATGTATTTTGGTGCCTCTCATTCAGTACAGACTAAGAACAGCCCTCTCCTTCCCACACCAGCTCTTCACTTCCACAGCTTTCCTCAGCTTTACCTACCAGCAGGCCGAAGGAGTCATCTAGTGCCCACAGATAATTCCCGCAGCCTCACCCGCTTCTTCAGTCCAGCTGTCAGGGCAAGACACCAGAGGTCTGAACCCTTCAAGTACACGCAGCCCTGACAAGATCCGGGCGGTGAGCCGTTGCGTCCCACGTCACTCGCTGTATGTATTATCTCATTAGTATTGTTGTTGTTACCGTTGTTTCTTCTCTCTTCGTGCTGTTCCATTAAAACCGTTCTTATCTCAACCCGCGGGGTTTGACCCTTTTCTCCCCATTCTCCTCCCCACCCCGCCACAGTGGGAGGGGTGAGTGAGTGGCCGCGTGGTGCCTGCTACCAGCGGGGGCCAAACCACGACGGTCCTTTTTGGTGCCCAACATGGGGCACGAGAGGTTGAGATAACGGCAGATCTGGCCAGAGCATGTTGAAAGGTCTGTCACACCCCTCTGTGACAGCAGTTAAATCACCGCTGGTCACGCTGGTTCGTCTGCTCACGCGGCGGTGCTGTGTCAACTCGTACATGCACTCTGTGCTCCCTGCGCTGATGGTCGGGACCTCTGGGAGGGGGATCAGGACTAGCATCTTGCTGCACCCGCTGATGTCGACTTAGGATCTGATTGCATCACTGGCCACGAGGTTAAGCTGGTATTTGTATGTGGCATTGCTGTCATGCCCATCCCCCAGGCATCTTCTCATGGCATTTGTTACTCATCGCACTGGCACCCAGGCCACAGGAGGGACAAAGGAGGTCACTTTCTCCCACTCTTCCACCGCTCCTTCCACATTCAGGCTCATTATAGCAGCTTTTGAGAATTCCAAATATCCCTGGGATGCCCAAGCCAGCATGTTCTTCTTTCTCTATCTCCTGAATGTGTCCCAGGTTAACAACCATGTTGTTCATGGTTAAACAAACTTTTGCTAAGAACACCACCCAGAGATCTGCCCTGAGGCTGGATAATTATGAGTGGCAGGATGTGTGGGAGAGTACGGGCAAGTGCCTGGGACAGTGGTTACCCTCAGTGTTTTGGAATTTCACCCCTGAACAAATACAGAATCCCGAAAAACTAGTAAAACACTTGGAAAAGGTATGCTGTCACTCTGGCAACTCCAGAGAGACACAAATCACTGCAATATGCTGGGGCCTGGCCCATGCCTACCGAGCCCTTCTCAGCGCTGCTCAGTACCCTCAAGGGGAAGAGAAGGTCTCTGGACCTTCTAAGTAATTTTCACAAGGAGTGATTCTGATGAGGATTAGAGGGGCCCTGCCTCCAACCAAGGGGAGGAAAGAGACAACCGGGTTTACTGGACTGCATAGGTCCGATGGCCTGGCACGTCAGACCTGCAGGACTCTAAGGCTCCAGTAGACGCTGGTGCACACTGTACCCTAATGCCATCAAGCTATAGAGGGGCAGAACCCATTTGTCTTTCTGGAGTGACAGGGGCATCCCAACAGCTAACTGTACTGGAAGCTGACCTGAGTCTAACTGGGAATGAGTGGCATAAACACCCCATTGTAACTGGCCCAGAGGCTCCGCACATCCTTGGCAGAGACTACCTCAGGAGAGGGTATTTCAAGGACCCAAGAGAGTACCCGTGGGCCTTTGGTATAGCTGCCTTGGAGACGGAGGAAGTTGAATAGTTGTCCACCTTGCCCGGTCTCTCGGAGGACCCTTCTGTGGTGGAGCTGCTGAAGGTTGAAGAATAAAGGGTGCCAATCGCTACCGCAACAGTACATCGGCAGCAATATTGCACCGACCAAGACTCTCTGATTCCCACCCATGAGCTGATTCATCAACTGGAGAGTCAAGGGGTGATCGGCACAACTCGCTCACCATTTAACAGCCCCACGTGGCCAGTGTGAAAATCTAATGGAGAGTGGAGACTAACAGTAGACTATCGTGGCCTGAATGAAGTCATGCCACCACTGAGTGCTGCTGTGCCAGCCATGCTAGAACTTCCAATACCAATTGGAGTCAAAGGCAGCCAAGGGGTACGCCACAACTGGTATCGTTCATGCATTTTTCTCAATCCCTTTGGCAGCAGAGTGCAGGGCACCATCTGCTTTCACTTGGAGGGGTGTCCAGTACACCTGGAATCAACTGCCCCGGGGTGGAAACACAGTCCCACCATTTGCCATGGACTGATTCAGACTACACTGCAACAGGTGAAGCTCCAGAACACCTGCAATACATTGATGATATCATCATGATGGCCAAACCATCTGGTTCCTGACATCTGGATACCAGCATCTGCACAAAGCACCTCTGACCAGTGCAACTGGTGCAGCAGCTGCCCCTGGGACTCAGCTGGAACCACAACTGGTAGCAGATGCTGTGCTGGGCCATCTCTGTGGCTCACTAGCCCACGCAAGGCATGAAATTAAGCGTCTCTGCAGCGAGTCTCTGACTGATCCCTTCCTGCTGTGCAGGCTACAGCACGTCCACGCATGGATCTGAACCTCAGCTTCCAAAGTCGGACAGTTACCAGAGGGAAACACACTGACCGGGTGCTGCTTTCTCCGAAGCTATTGGGATTTCCTTTGGAACTTGGGAGGTTTTTTGGGAATAGCTCCCTATTCTAGCTTTCTACTTCCTTCTTTGACAACATTAACAGAAAGTAAGACGGTAAATGTCACACGAATAAAATACTGAAAATGCATTCTTACTCTGTAAAGTCAGCAAAGCTGGACTACTCACCCCTGGGATGCCAGCTAGGAATCAGCCTGGGATCCAGCTGAGGAGTTGGAAAAGCCCTCCCGGTGGCCGCATCTGCAACCAAACACCCACGAGAAGTTAACGTCACGTGTTCTGACCCACGTGGCCATAACTGAACAGCAGAACATAGAAAGGGTTCACGTCAAGACACGGCACAGGTGAGCGGGGCTGCGTTCTCACGCCCGCAGAGGCGCCTGGCTGACTTTGGGCTTGGAGCTGGCAGCTCCCGAAGGTTTAAGGACAAGGCCATGATGCACCTGCGCGACCTCTCTGCAGCTCAGCCCTGGAACCCAGTCGGGAAGCTGGACAGCCCTCGCCTGCACTGGTGTCCGTGAATGAACACAGGACAGAGCAGCTCCTGTGAAATGTTTCAATGTGCTGCTTCAGGTCTGAATGCCAGCGAACGCAGCTCAGAGACAGGACTGCTCCAGAGCGCTCCTCTCGCCTTCTGCTCAGGTGCCTCTTGCAGATAGTTACCGGCTGCCTGCAGTGGCATGGAGCTGTCAGCTCCCTGGAACTCCCAAGGCTCATAGTCAGGCTCCAGCTGAGAAGCTCGATAAGCCAGGCCAAGGCCATCACCTGCAATCCAGCAGAGCTCAGAGAAGTTTGCACACACACAGAGGAAGCCCACCCCTGGAACTGAAGGAAAAAGCAACAAGGGACTGTGACAGGCGGCAGCAGCGCTACCCCTGCCTGTTCCTGCAGGCTGGGGACCTGCAGTTCATCCGAGGGGAGCAGGACTGCAGGACTGGAGCAGAAATGCTCCTGTTTTCCTGAGCAGACTTCTCCTGAGCGTGCCCCTCTGCAGTGGCCCCGAGGATGACAGCCGGGATCCAGCCAGGGAGTGGCAGAGCCACGGCCCTGGGCACGGCTGCAGCCAGCCCGGGGAGAAACGCTGCCGTGGGCTGTTGTCTGGCTCCCACGGTGCCACGTGCTCACCCGCCCTGGCACACAGTGGGGGCAGGCTGCCCTGGGGCAGGGCAGAGTGGCACGGGGCCGGGTGTCCCCACAGAGACTTAATGCTGGGTTTCTTAACTTGCACATCCGCTCCCACCAGAAAATGCCCCCAAAGCAGCCACAGCCCCTCTACAGCTCCCCGCAGGGTGTCTGACCCCTCTGCCCGCACCGCGGTGCCTGCCTGGCTTGCCCGGCCCGGCCCAGCTGCTCTCCCAGACCCAGCCTTAGCCTTGGCCCTGCCGCCGCCCCACTGAGGCGCACTGGATGCCACACCGCACTCCTCGGGGCTGGGTGCTGGCCCTCTGCCTGCCTACCTGCTTCCTGTGCTTGTCTTGGAGCAGCCTGCGGGCTTGCAGGACCACCAGGAGGAGGAGAAGGAGGCGGGTAAGGACCCGGGCCCCACACGCTCACACTATGCTGCTACCGGCTGCTGCTGCTGCTGCAGCCGCTGACAGAGTGTTGCCCACAGCTGGCGTGGCACAGCACAGCAGGGCAGGGCTCTGTCACCTCAGAGACCTGTCAGGCCCCACGCTCCACCAAGCCCCTCCGGCGTACACCCGGTGCCATTGAGTTACCGAGTCTGCACGCTCTTGTGTTTCCTCGTTCTCCGTGTGTGGGGAAGAAGCAGAAGCGGAGAAGGGTGGATGGACCCGTTTTGGGAGGTGTCATGTCTCTAGTAGCTCACCTGTCGTGCTTCTAGGATAGAGCTCTTACGTGAATATATTTTAAAACATCTTTGTCTTTGAGATGAGAGGGAGAGTTACATACCCTGTTTGCTTTCTGGGTTAAGAAATGAAGGAAAACAAGGCCTATCTTCTCAAGTGTGGCTTCAGGAACCCACTGGTGAAAGAGCCTGAAAGGCTGGAGCAGATGGTGAGCCTCCGAGGACAGTGATCTGTCTAACTGCAGTGCACTTCAAAGTTAATGGCTGAAATATGTGGCTGAAATATTTTGTGCTTTTCCTAGGGAGCCAAATGCAGTATGTCTGACCTCACAGGCACGCTGGTTCTCCAGATGCCCGCGGGCTATACCCAGGCGGGTCCGGAAGAGCAGTCCAGGGTCACTTCTGCTGTCCGCTCCACGTGGGCACCAGATATGTCAGTGTGCTCAGAGGTGCAGGTCCCACCCTGTCCAGCGACCTGTAGTTGTTATCACCTGATACAAAACAGTATGTAAGCGCGTGGACTGAGCACCGGTTTGGTGTCAGGAAGGGCTGTTGAGGCCCCTTCCATTCGGTACCAAAGCCCGTTACCGGCCTGCAAGTACAGACCAGGCTGTATGAGGGGGCTCCATCTGATGCCTTCGAGTTCAGCTGATGACAAAACCATGACACAGCGCAGCTCTTTCACCTGCAGCCGCTTCGCCTTTTACCTGCAGAAGGTCCTTGGCAGACCCTCGCCTGCCCACGTCCACCTCCAGGCAGCAGCTCCAAAAGGCCTGAAACTCAGCGGACAGTTGCTCGGGGTTCTGCGGCTCTGGTGTCCCGTTGGTCGCTATCAGATCCATCGCCTAGAGAGACAAGAAACTGTTTCTTTCTTACCCAGAACTGCTCACAGAGAGCCCAGTTTTTAAGGCCCAGCCTCCAGTGCCACTTTCCTCCCTGGCAGAGGGTTAGACTTGATTTTTCTATACCTACAAAAAAAAACCCTGATGCAGCCAAAGCTACTCCAACATCAACGTGATCTTGCCTTGACAGCTGATTGCAGTGGCTGACCTAGTTAGTAGGAACTCCATCAGCAAAAGCACATTTGGCTTCTCTGTGCATCGACACCAGCTTTACCAGCTATTTTAAAGAGTGAACTTGGTCCAGCTGTGTTATTTCAAAGGATTCTGACATAAAATGCATCCCTGCAGTGCTCACTGCTCCCTAAAGTACAGCTTCCTTAAAACAAAGGCAGTCCAGATTTTCCCTCTGTTCTAGATAAAAATGGTAACTAGAGGAAAAAAAAAAGTAGATCCATCAGCTTATTCCTTGGCTAAACAGAAACATTTGGAACCTCATTTTCAACACAGACATGTTAGCCGCGTGCACAAATATATTATGGAGAAAACACATAACTGGGCAGACAGGAGCCACCCGCAACTCTGTCTTTCAGCAGTCTCCAAATTCCAGATCAGCAAGTCTTCCTGACAGACCTCATGCCAAGGAATTAGAACGTAATTTTGCAAAACATTATACAGCAATAATAATAGAAATAGGTCTAGGAGTCTTCCATAAAAATATCTGCCAAGACAAGAACAGCTCTGCGCTACTGGCATTGAAAGAGACAGTGGCCGAAGGGACTTTGCTCTTATCCTCTTAAACGCAGAGGAAAATTTCCAGGCCTAAAAAGGCAAGTGAACTATCCTAGAGTAAAAACAATAAAAGAAAGTTTCTCTACTCTTCCCACAAGAGAAGTGCCACAAAATCAGCCTTGTCCCACCCATCTGCAGCTGCCCTCAGGCACCGGGCGCAGCGGTGAGCCGGAGGGCCTGTCCTCACTGCGGTTAAATGGTGCTGCCCCAGGGACGCCCCTTCTCCTGCGGTAAAGGAACATAGCACCCATGTCAGCCTTGGGAATTTTATTCTGGCTCCATTCACCTGGCTTTGAAACAGGAGTGCCGGGACAAATGGAGCTCTTTCAGCTGCTCCTTTCTTCACAGAACACCAATCAACAGAGTCATCTGTAGCTGGGTACTGCACCTTTTAAATAGTTCTATGACCACAGCAAAAGCTCTAGGGGAAGCTCAAATACCTTCTTGTCACGTCTCTTTTGCTTTCCTGTGATCCAGCTGGCAGAGAAAAGCAAGTACAGTCCAAAGGAAATGAGTGTTTGCAGTAGCTGCAAAGGGGCAATAAGCTCCTCAATTTCTTTAATGTACCCAGAAACCAGAAGGGATTTGGCATACAGCTGCAGCTGCAGTCTGTGAAAATGAGACCCTCAAGTTATCCAGGGCTCCCACATACATGACAGAACAACATACAGATGATTTAGCAGCCTGAAACTGTAGAAGATCCACAGCATTTGGAAAATTGATACAGTTTTGAGGAACACCGATGCACTGTGGTTAATAAATGAAAAAGCAAACAGAAATGCCTAGGATTTGGTTTGTTGGGTTTTCTTAAAACTGAAACTGGGGAGGTCCAACCGGCATTTCAAAGGATATTTATCGCACCAATACTTGTCCCTCAGGCCCCAGGCATACGCCTGCTGGAAGGAAATCACAGTGAAAGAAAACAAACACTGTCACAGAAATATCCAGGACACTCTTGGCTGGAAAATGATTTATTCCTGGGAGTTCTGCATCGGCTGGGAAGAACCTGAGCGACAGGGGATGCGTTTGCTCTGCACATGGAAAACAATAAACACATCGACATTCAGGCTGGTGTTAACTCTACCATCAATGATCCTTTAATGCCTTATAGTATATTTTGGTATTTCAATTCAGGTCAGTAACGGAAGCTGCTGCGTTCCTTGCACTATTAAAACAAGAAATCACAAAAATGTGAAAGAGCATCCTTTGGTTTCCAGGCTTCGCAGAACTCCCTGGATGGGGTCTAAATGTGACTATTAAACCCAACACCTACTGTGTGCCATCAGCTAAAAACCTGACCTGCAAACACAGGTCTTGCTTATCAGCTCTCCTGTCTGGATGCAGCTGAGAGCTCTCGCTGCACTCTGTGATTCCACACACAACAGCAGAAGGATCCTGTCCCTGTCGGGGATGATTCACCTTCATAAAACCAGCTGGGAGCTGAGGAACTTCAGGCGGTCCATCACAAGCTGTTCACTGTTCCCAGCTCAGAGACAACAGCCTCTGCCCAAGACTCCAAGAAGTGAACACAGACGGGACCAACTCCAGAGGCCTGATTTTAACCTCCTGCAGTTTTCCTCAGACACCTGAAGATGCCTTGAAGCTCCAAGTGCTCAAGCTGATCCCAACTCCCACAGCAGATGAGGCATGTATGGAGAAAAAGAGCATCTCTAGTAATCTGGGCAAGGGCAGGAATCGCTGAATGTGAATTTGATCAGGGGTAAGAAATCCAGTTCCCTTCCTCACAGTTGACCTGAGGCTTCTTGAGGAGCCCTAATCAACAGCTGAGGTTAAGGAAGCTGGGAATTTTCAGCCTCCAAACCAGGGACACAGGCCTACTGCCACCCTGCCAGCTGCGGTGCACTCAGCTTACTCAGCATCAGGCTGAACCCAAATCTGTTTGCTTCTTCTGAGTTAAAAGCCGAACCAAAAAGCTCACTCAGAAACAGGCAGGTCAGATCCAAACCCAAACGCCGAACCCAAACCTGTTTGGTTCTTCTGGGCTAAAAGCCAAACCCAAACTCCGAACCAAAACCTGTTTGCTTCTTCTGAGCTAAAAGCCAAACCCAAAAGCCAAACCCAAATGACAAACACAAACATGTTTTCTTCTTATGAGCTAAAAGCCAAACCCAAACGCCAAACCCAAACGCCAAATCCAAATGCCAAACCCAAACGCCAAACCGAAAACTGTTTGTTTCTTCTGAGATAAAAGCCAAACCCAAACGCCAAAAACAAATGCCAAGCCAAATAGCGAAACCCAAATGCCAAACCCCAACGACAAACTCCAACGCAAAACAAAACGCCAAACACCAACGCGATTCCTTTTCCTGACCCCAATGCCTAAACCCAACGCCAGACCGCAACGCCAAACCCCAACGCCAAAACCTAACGCGTTTGCGTTTTCTGAGCCCAACGCCAAACTCCAAAGCCAAACCCCAACGCCAAACCCCAACAAAAAACCCCAACGCGTTTGCGTCTTCTGACCCCAACGCCAAACCCCAACACCAAACCCCAAAGCGTTTGCCTTCTCTGACCCCAACGCCAAACCCCAACGCGTTTCCGTCTTCTGACCCCAATGCCAAAACGCAGCGCCAAATCCCAACGCCAAACCCCAACACCAAACCTCAAAACATTTGCGTCTTCTGACAACAACGCCAAAGCCCAACGCCAAACCCCAATGCGTTTCCGTCTTCTGACCCCAACGCCAAACCCCAACGCTTTTCCATCTCCTGATCCCAAAGCCAAACCCCAACGTCAAACTCCAACGCCAAACCCCAATGCCAAACAACAACGTCAAACCCCAACACGTTTGCGTGTTCTGACCCAACGACAAACCAAAACGCCAATCCCCAACGCGAAATCCCAAGGCCAAAGCCGAACGATAAACCCCAACGCCAAACCCAAATGCGTTTTCGTCTTCTGAACCCAACGCCAAAACCCAACGCCAAACCCCACCGCCAAAACCCAACGCCAAAACCCAATGCCAAACCCGATGCATTTGCTTCTTCTGACCCCAATGCCAAACCCCAACACCAAACCCCAACGCCAAAACCGAAAGCCAAACCCCAACGCCAAACCCCAACACCAAACCCCAACGGCAAAAACCAAAGCCTTTGCGTCTTCTGACCCCAACGCCAAACCCCCCCAAAAAAAACCCCAACATGTTTGCATCTTCTGACCCCAAAACCAAACCACAACAAGCTTGCGTCTTCTAACCCCAGAGACAAACCCCAACGCCAAAGCCCAACGCCAAACCCCAAAGCGTTTGCGTCTTCTGAGCCCAACGCCAAAGCCCAACGCAAAACCCCAACGCGTTTGCGTCTTCTGACCCCAACGCCAAACTCCAACGCCAAACCCCAACGCGTTTGCGTCTTTGACCCCAACGCCAAACCCCAACGCTAAAGCCCAATGAGTTTGTTCTTCTGACCCAAAAGGCAAAATCCAATGCCAAACCACAAGGCCAAACCCCAACGCGTTTGCTTCTTCTGAACTCAACGCCAAACTCCAATGTGAAACAACGAAAAACAAAAAGCAAAACCCCAAGGCGTTTTCTTCTTCTGACCCCAACGCCAAACCCCAACGCGTTTGCTTCTTCTGACCTCAATGCCAAAACCCAACGCCAAAGCCCAGCGCATTTGCTTCTTCTGACCCCAACGCCAAACTCCAACGCTCTTGCGGCTCATGACCCCAACGCCAAACCACATCGCCAAACCCCAACGCCAAACCCAATGCGTTTGCGTCTTCGAACCCCAACGCCAAACCTCAATGCTAAACACCAACGCGTTTGCGTCTCCTGACCCCAAGGCCAAACCCCAACAGTAAACCTCAACGACAAACCCCAAAGCCAAACACCAACGCGTTTGCGTCTTCTGACCCCACCGCCAAAACCCACCGCCAAACCCCAAGGCGTTTGCGTCTTCTGAACCCAATGCCAAACCCCAAAGCCAGACCCCAACGCCAAACCCCAACGCATTTGCTTCTTCTGACCCCAATGCCAAACTCCAACGCATTTGCTTCTTCTGACCCCAACGCCAAACCCAAAAGCCAAAACCCAACGCTTTTGCGTCTTCTGACCCCAATGCCTAAACCCAACGCCAGACCGCAACGCCAAACCCCAACGCCAAAACCTAACGCGTTTGCGTTTTCTGAGCCCAACGCCAAACTCCAAAGCCAAACCCCAACGCCAAAACCCAACGCGTTTGTGTCTTCTGACCCCAACGCCAAAGCCCAACGCCAAACCCCAATGCGTTTGCGTCTTCCGACCCCAACGCAAAACCCAAATCCCAAAATGTTTGCGTCTTCTAACCCCAAGGCCAAACCCCAACGCCACACCCCAACGCGTTTGCGTCTTCTGACCCCAACGCCAAACCCCAACGCCAAAACCAAACGCCAAAATCCAAAGCTTTTGCGTCTTTTGACTCCAACGCCAAACTCCAACGCCAAACCCCAACGCGTTTGCATCTTCTGATCCCAATGCCAAACCCCAACGCCAAACCCCAACGCGTTTGCGTCTTCTGACCCCAACGCCAAACCCCAAAGTCAAACCCCAAAGTGTTTTTGTCTACTGACGCCAACGCCACACCCCAACGCCAAACCCAACGCCGAACCCCAACGCATTTGCGTCTTCTGACCCCAACACCAAACCACTAAGCCAAACCCCAAAGCGTTTGTGTCTTCTGACGCCAACGCCAAACCCCAAAGCCAAACCCCAATGCGTTTGCGTCTTCTGACCCCAATGCCAAACCCCAACAGCAAACCCCAACACCAATCCCCAACTCATTTGCGTCTTCTGACCCCAAGGACAAAACCCAACGCCAAACCCCAAAGCGTTTGTGTCTTCTGACCACAACGCCAAACCCCAACACCAAACCCGAACGCGTTTGCATCTTCTGACCCAACGCCAAACCCCAACGCCAAACCCCAACGCGTTTGCGTCTTCGGACCCCAACGCCAAACTCCAACGCCAAACCACAATGCGTTTGCGTCTTCTCACCCCAACGACAAACCCCATCGCCAAACCCCAACGCCAAACCCCAATGGCAAAAACCAACGCCTTTGCGTCTTCTGACCCCAACGCCAAGCCCCAACGCCAAGCCCCAACGCCAAAACCCAACGCCAAACCTCAACGTCAAACTTCAACGCCAAACCCCAACGACAAACCCCAACGCGTTTCCGTCTTCTGACCCAAACGCCAAACCACAACGTCAAACCCCAATGCGTTTGCGTCTTCTGACCCCAACGCCAAACCTCAACGACAAACCCCAACAAAAAACCCCAACGCGTTTGCGTCTTCTGACCCCAACGCCAAACCCCAACACCAAACCCCAAAGCGTTTGCCTTGTCTGACCCCAACGCCAAACCCCAACGCGTTTGCGTCTTCTGACCCCAATGCCAAAACGCAGCGCCAAATCCCAACGCCAAACCCCAACACCAAACCTCAACATGTTTGCGTCTTCTGACAACAACGCCAAAGCCCAACGCCATACCCCAACGCGTTTACATCTTCTGACCCCGACGCCAAACTCCAACGCCAAAAGCCAACGCGTTTGCGTCTTCTGACCCCAACGCCAAACCCCATCGCCAAACCCCAACGCCAAACTCCAATGCCAAACCTCAACGCATTAGCGTCTTCTGACCCCAATGCCAAACCCCAACGCGTTTGCTTGTTCTGACCCCAACGCCAAACCCCAATGCGTTTGCGTCTTCTGACCCCAAAGACAAACCCCAACGCCAAATCCCAACGCGTTTGCGTCTTCTGACCCCAACGTCAAACTACAACGCTTTTGCATCTTCTGACCCCAACGCCAAACCCCAACGCCAAACCCCAAAGCGCTTGCGTCTTCTGAACCCAACGCCAAACCCCAACGCCAAAACCCAACACGTTTGCGTCTTCTGACGCCCACGCTAAACCCCAACACGTTTATGTCTTCTGACCCCAACGCCAAACCCCATCGCCAAACCCCAACGCCATACCCCATCGCCAAACCCCAACACGTTTGCGTCTTCTGACCCCAACGCCAAACCCCAGTGCCAGAACCCAACGCGTTTGCATCTTCTGACCCCAATGCCAAACCCCAGTGCCAAAACCCAACGCCAAACCCCAACACGAAATCTCAACATGTTTGCGTCTTCTGACCCCAACGCCAAACCCCAACGCCAAACCCCAAAGCGTTTGCGTCTTCTGACCCCAAAGCCAAACCCCAACGCGTTTGCGTCTCCTGACCCCAGTGCCAAAAAGAAACGCATTTGCGACTTCTGATCCCAACGCCAAACCCCAACGCCAAACCCCAACGCGTTTGCATCTTCTGACCCCAATGCCAAACCCCAGCGCCAAACCGCAACGCCAAACCCCAACTCCAAACCTCAACGCGTTTGCGTCTTCTGACCCCAACGCCAAACCTCAACACCAAAACCCTACGCGTTTGCATCTTCGAACACAACGCCAAACCCCAGCGCCAAACCCGAACACCAAACCCCAATGCCAAACAACAACGCGTTTGCCTCTTCCGACCCCAACGCGAAACCCTAATGCCTAACCTCAACGCGTTTGCGTCTTCTGACCCCAACGCAAAACTCCAGCGCCAAACCCCAACGTGTTTGCGTCTTCTAACCCCAACGCCATATGCCAACGCCGAACCCAAAAGTATTTGCGTCTTCTGACCCCAATGCCAAACCCCAACGCCAAAAACCAACGCCAAACCCCAACGCCAAAACTCAACACGTTTGCGTCTTCTGACCCCAACGCCAAACCCCAACGCCAAACTCCAACGCGTTTGCGTCTTCTGACCCCAACGCCAAACCCCAACGCCAAACCCCAACGTCTTTGCATCTTCTGACCCCAACGCCAAAACCCAGCGCCAAAACCCAGCGCCTACCCCCAACGCTAAACCCCAACGCGTTTCCCTCTTCTGACCCAAACGCAAAGCCCCCAACGCCAAACCCCAACGTCTTTGCGTCTTCTGACCCCAACGCCAAACCCCAAAGCCAAACCCCAACACGTTTGCTTCTTCTGACCCCAACACCAAACTCCAACACCAAAACCCTACGCGTTTGTAACTTCTGACCACAGCGCCAAACCCCAGCGCCAAAACCGAACGCCAGACCCCAATGCCAAACACCAACGTGTTTGCCTCTTCTGACCCCAACGCGAAACCCTAATGCCTAACATCAACGCGTTTGCGTCTTCTGACCCCAACACGAAAATCTAGCGCCAACCCCAACGTGTTTGCGTCTCCTGACCCCAACGCCAAACCCAAACGCGTTTGCGTCTTCTGACACCAACTCCAAACCCCAACGCCAAACCCCAGTGCGATTGCGTCTTCTGACCCCAACGCCAAACCCGAAAGCCAAACCCCAACACGTTTGCGTTTTCTGACCCCAACGCCAAACCCCAAGGCCAAACCCCAACGCGTTTGTGTCTTCTGACACCAACGCCAAACCCCAACGCATTTGTGTCTTCCGAACCCAACGCCAAAACCCAGCGCCAAACCCCAAAGTGTTTGCTTCTTCTGGCCCCAACGCAAAACCCCAAAGCCAAACCCCAATGCCTTTTCGTCTTCTGACCTCAACACCAAACCCCAACACGTTTGCATGTTCTGACCCCAACGCCAAACCCCAACAAAAAGCCCCAACGCGTTTGCAACTTCTGACCACAACGCCAAACCCCAGCGCCAAACCACAACGCCAAACCCCAACGCCAAACCCGAAAGCGTTTCAGTCTTCTGACCCCGCCAAACTCAAACGCCAAACCCCAATGCGTTTCCGTCTTCTGACCCCAATGCCAAACCCCAACGCGTTTGCTTGTTCTGACCCCAACGCCAAACCCCAATGCGTTTGCGTCTTCTGACCCCAAAGACAAACCCCAACGCCAAATCCCAACGCGTTTGCGTCTTCTGACCCCAACGTCAAACTACAACGCTTTTGCATCTTCTGACCCCAACGCCAAACCCCAACGCCAAACCCCAAAGCGCTTGCGTCTTCTGAACCCAACGCCAAACCCCAACGCCAAAACCCAACACGTTTGCGTCTTCTGACGCCCACGCTAAACCCCAACACGTTTATGTCTTCTGACCCCAACGCCAAACCCCATCGCCAAACCCCAACGCCATACCCCATCGCCAAACCCCAACACGTTTGCGTCTTCTGACCCCAACGCCAAACCCCAGTGCCAGAACCCAACGCGTTTGCATCTTCTGACCCCAATGCCAAACCCCAGTGCCAAAACCCAACGCCAAACCCCAACACGAAATCTCAACATGTTTGCGTCTTCTGACCCCAACGCCAAACCCCAACGCCAAACCCCAAAGCGTTTGCGTCTTCTGACCCCAAAGCCAAACCCCAACGCGTTTGCGTCTCCTGACCCCAGTGCCAAAAAGAAACGCATTTGCGACTTCTGATCCCAACGCCAAACCCCAACGCCAAACCCCAACGCGTTTGCATCTTCTGACCCCAATGCCAAACCCCAGCGCCAAACCGCAACGCCAAACCCCAACTCCAAACCTCAACGCGTTTGCGTCTTCTGACCCCAACGCCAAACCTCAACACCAAAACCCTACGCGTTTGCATCTTCGAACACAACGCCAAACCCCAGCGCCAAACCCGAACACCAAACCCCAATGCCAAACAACAACGCGTTTGCCTCTTCCGACCCCAACGCGAAACCCTAATGCCTAACCTCAACGCGTTTGCGTCTTCTGACCCCAACGCAAAACTCCAGCGCCAAACCCCAACGTGTTTGCGTCTTCTAACCCCAACGCCATATGCCAACGCCGAACCCAAAAGTATTTGCGTCTTCTGACCCCAATGCCAAACCCCAACGCCAAAAACCAACGCCAAACCCCAACGCCAAAACTCAACACGTTTGCGTCTTCTGACCCCAACGCCAAACCCCAACGCCAAACTCCAACGCGTTTGCGTCTTCTGACCCCAACGCCAAACCCCAACGCCAAACCCCAACGTCTTTGCATCTTCTGACCCCAACGCCAAAACCCAGCGCCAAAACCCAGCGCCTACCCCCAACGCTAAACCCCAACGCGTTTCCCTCTTCTGACCCAAACGCAAAGCCCCCAACGCCAAACCCCAACGTCTTTGCGTCTTCTGACCCCAACGCCAAACCCCAAAGCCAAACCCCAACACGTTTGCTTCTTCTGACCCCAACACCAAATTCCAACACCAAAACCCTACGCGTTTGTAACTTCTGACCACAGCGCCAAACCCCAGCGCCAAAACCGAACGCCAGACCCCAATGCCAAACACCAACGTGTTTGCCTCTTCTGACCCCAACGCGAAACCCTAATGCCTAACATCAACGCGTTTGCGTCTTCTGACCCCAACACGAAAATCTAGCGCCAACCCCAACGTGTTTGCGTCTCCTGACCCCAACGCCAAACCCAAACGCGTTTGCGTCTTCTGACACCAACTCCAAACCCCAACGCCAAACCCCAGTGCGATTGCGTCTTCTGACCCCAACGCCAAACCCGAAAGCCAAACCCCAACACGTTTGCGTTTTCTGACCCCAACGCCAAACCCCAAGGCCAAACCCCAACGCGTTTGTGTCTTCTGACACCAACGCCAAACCCCAACGCATTTGTGTCTTCCGAACCCAACGCCAAAACCCAGCGCCAAACCCCAAAGTGTTTGCTTCTTCTGGCCCCAACGCAAAACCCCAAAGCCAAACCCCAATGCCTTTTCGTCTTCTGACCTCAACACCAAACCCCAACACGTTTGCATGTTCTGACCCCAACGCCAAACCCCAACAAAAAGCCCCAACGCGTTTGCAACTTCTGACCACAACGCCAAACCCCAGCGCCAAACCACAACGCCAAACCCCAACGCCAAACCCGAAAGCGTTTCAGTCTTCTGACCCCGCCAAACTCAAACGCCAAACCCCAATGCGTTTCCGTCTTCTGACCCCAATGCCAAACCCCAGCGCCAAACCCCAAACCGTTTGAATCTTCTGACCCCAACGCCAAACCCCAAAGCCAAACCCCAGCACGTTTGCTTCTTCTGACCCCAACGCCAAACCTCAACACCAAAACCCTACGCGTTTGCATCTTCTGACCACAACGCCAAACCCCAGCGCCAAAACCGAACGCCAAACCCCAATGCCAAACACCAACGCGTTAGCCTCTTCTGACCCCAACGTGAAACCCTAATACCTAACATCAACGCGTTTGCGTCTACTGACCCCAATGCCAAACCCCAGCGCCAAACCGCAACGCCAAACCCCAACTCCAAACCTCAACGCGTTTGCGTCTTCTGACCCCAACGCCAAACCTCAACACCAAAACCCTACGCGTTTGCATCTTCTGACCACAACGCCAAACCCCAGCGCCAAAACCGAACGCCAAACCCCAATGCCAAACCCCAACGCGTTTCCCTCTTCTGACCCCAACGCAAAACCCAACGCCAAACTCCAACGTCTTTGCGTCTTCTGACCCCAACGCCAAACCCCAAAGCCAAACCCCAGCACGTTTCCTTCTTCTGACCCCAACGCCAAACCTCAACACCAAAACCCTACGCGTTTGCATCTTCTGACCACAACGCCAAACCCCAGCGCCAAAACCGAACGCCAAACTCCAATGCCAAACACCAACGCGTTAGCCTCTTCTGACCCAAACGTGAAACCCTAATACCTAACATCAACACGTTTGCGTCTACTGACCCCAACGCGAAACTCCAGCGCCAAACCCCAACGTGTTTGCGTCTCCTGACCACAACACCAAACCCAACCCGTTAGCGTCTTCTGACCGCAATGCCAAACCCCATCGCCAATCCCCAACGCCAAACCACAACGCCAAACCCCAAAGCGTTTGTGTCTTCTGACCCCAAAGCCAAACCCCAACGCGTTTGCGCCTCCTGACCCCAGTGCCAAACCGAAACGCATTTGCGTCTTCTGACCTCAATGCCAAACCACAACGCCAAAACCAAAACGCGTTTGCATCTTCTGACCCCAACGCCAAACCCCAACGCCAAACCCCAACGCGTTTCCGTCTTCTGACTTCAACGCCAAAACTGAACGCCAAACCGCAACGCCAAACCCCAAAGCATTTGCTTCTTCTGGCCCCAACGTGAACCCCAAAGCCAAACCACAACACTTTTGCGTCTTCTGATCACAACGCCAAACCCCAACACGAAACCCCATTGCCAAACGTCAAAATGTTTGCGTCTTCTGACCCGAACGCCAAATCCCAACGCCAAACCCCAACGCTTTTGCGTCTTCTGACCCCAACGCCAAACCCCAACAACAAACCCCAACGCGTTTGCGTCTTCTGACCCCAACGCCAAAACCCAACGCCAAACCCCAAAGCATTTGCGTCTTCTGAACACAACGCCAAACCCAAACGCCAAATCCCAACTCGTATGCATCTTCTGACCCCAACGCCAAACCCCAATGTGTTTGCGTCTTCTGACCTCAAAGCCAAAACCCAGAGCCAAACCCCAACGCGAAACAGCAACGCGTTTGCGTCTTCTCACCCCAACGCCGAACCCCAAAGCCAAACCCCAATGCGTTTGCGTCTTCTGACCCCAACGCCAAACCCCAACGCCAAACTCCAACGCGTTTGTGTCTTCTGACCCAAACGCTAAACCCCAACACCAAATCCCAACGCGTTTGCGTCTTCTGACCCCAACGCCAAACCCCAACGCCAAAACCCAACGCATTTGCGTATTCTGACAACAACGCCAAACCAAACGCCAAACCCCAACGCGTTTGCGTCTACTGACCCCCACGCCAAACCCCAGTGCCAAACACCAACGCGTTTGCTTCTTCTGACCCCAATGCCAAACCCCAGCGCCAAACCGCAACGCCAAACCCCAACTCCAAACCTCAACGCGTTTGTGTCTTCTGACCCCAACGCCAAACCCCAATGCCAAAGCCCAACGCGTTTGCGTCTCCTGACCGAAACGCCAAACCCCAACGTCAAACTCCAATGCGTTTGCGTCTTCTGACCCCAACGCCAAACCGCAACAACAAACCCCAACACGTTTGCGTCTTCTGACCCCAATGCCAAACCCCAGCGCCAAACCCCAATGCGTTAGCGTCTTCTGACCCCAATGCCAAACCCCAACGCCAAACCTCAGCGCCAAACACCAACGTGTTTGAGTCTTCTGACCCCAATGCTAAACCCCAACGCCAAACACCAACGGATTTGCATCTTCTGACCCCAACGCCAAACCCCAACAACAAACCCCAAAGCGTTTGCGTCTTCTGACCCCAACGCCAAACCCCAATATCAAACCCCAATGCGTTTGCGTCTTCTGACCCCAACGCCAAACCCCATCGCCAATCCCCAACGCCAAACCCCAACGCCAAACCCCAATGCGTTTGCGTCTTCTGACTTCATCGCCAAAACTGAACGCCAAACCGCAATGCCAAACCCCAAAGCGTTTGCGTCTTCTGACCCCAACGCCAAACCCCAACGCCAAACCCCAACGCGTTTGCGTCTTCTGACCTCAACGCCAAACCCCAATACCAAACCCCAAAGCGTTTCCATCTTCTGACCCCAATGTAAAACCCCAACGCCAAACAACAACGACAAACCCCAGCGCGAAACCCCAACGCGTTTGCGTTTTCTGACCCCACTGCACACCCTAGCACCAAACCCCAACGCCAAACCCACACGACAAACCCAAAAGCGTTTGCGTCTTCTGACACCAACGCAAAACCCCAACGCCAAACCCCAAAGCGTTGGAGTCTTCTGACACCAACGCCAAACCCCAACGCCAAACCCCAATACGATTGCATCTTCTGACCCCAACGCCAAACACCAGCGCCGAAACCCAACGCGTTTGCTTCTTCTGACCCCAATGCCAAACCCCAACGCATTTGTGTCTTCTGAACCCAATGCCAAAACCCAGCGCCAAACCCCAACGCGTTTGCTTCTTCTGACCCCAACGCAAAACCCCAAAGCCTAACCCCAACGCCTTTTCGTCTTCTGACCTCAACGCCAAACCCCAACACGTTTGCATCTTCTGACCCCAACACCAAACCCCAACGCCAAACCTGAACGCATTTGCAACTTCTGACCACAACGCCAAACCCCAGCGCCAAACCCCAACGCCAAACCCCAACGCATTTGAGTCTTCTGACCCCAACGCCAAACTCCAACGCCAAACGCCAATGCGTTTCCGTCTTCTGACCCCAACGCCAAACCCCAGCGCCAATCCCCAACGCGTTTGCTTTTTCTATCCCCAACGCCAAACCCCAAGGCTAAACCCCAACACGTTTGTGTCTTCTGACCCCAACGCCAAACCCCAACGCGTTTGCATCTTCTGATCCCAACGCCAAATCCCAACGCCAAACCCCAACGCCAAACCTTAACGCATTTGCTTCTTCTGACCCCAACGCCAAATCACAACGCAAAACCCCAACGCGTTTGTGTTTTCTGAACCCAACGCCAAACCCCAACGCATTTGCGTCTTCTGACGCCAACGCCAAACCTGAACGCCAAAACCCGAACGCCAAAACCCAACACCAAACCCCAACGCCAAACCCCAACGAGTTTCCGTCTTCTGACCCCAACGCCAAACCCCAATACCAAACCCCAAAGCGTTTGCATCTTCTGACCCCAACGCCAAACCCCAACGCCAAACCCCAAACCGTTTGAGTCTTCTGACCCCAACGCCAAACTCGAACGCCAAACCCCAATGCGATTGCTTCTTCTGACCCCAACGCCAAACCCCAACGCTTTTGAGTCTTCTGACCCCAACGCCAAACTTCAACGCACAACCCCAATGCATTTCCGTCTTCTGACCCCAACGCAAACCCCAGCGCCAAACCCCAACGCGTTTGCTTTTTCTGAACCCAACGCCAAACCCCAAGGCCAAACCCCAACGCGTTTGTGTCTTCTAACCCCAACGCCAAACCCCAACGCGTTTGAATCTTCTGATCCCAATGCCAAATCCCAACGCCAAACTCCAACGCCAAACCTTGACGCGTTTGCTTCTTCAGACCCCAACGCCAAATCACAACGCAAAACCCCAAAGTGTTTGAGTCTTCTGAACCCAACACCAAATCTCAACGCCAAAATACAATGCCTAACACCAATGCCAAACACCAAAGCCAAACCACAACGCGTTTTCTTCTTCTGACTCCAACGCCAAACCCCAACGCCAAACCCCAACACCAAACACCAACGCCAAACCCCAACGCCAAACCCCAACGCCAAACCCCAACGCCAAACCCCAACGCGTTTGCGTCTTCTGACGCCAACGCCAAACCCCAACGCCAAAACCCTACGCGTTTGCATCTTCGAACACAACGCCAAACCCCAGCGCCAAACCCGAACACCAAACCCCAATGCCAAACAACAACGCGTTTGCCTCTTCCGACCCCAACGCGAAACCCTAATGCCTAACCTCAACGCGTTTGCGTCTTCTGACCCCAACGCAAAACTCCAGCGCCAAACCCCAACGTGTTTGCGTCTTCTAACCCCAACGCCATATGCCAACGCCGAACCCAAAAGTATTTGCGTCTTCTGACCCCAATGCCAAACCCCAACGCCAAAAACCAACGCCAAACCCCAACGCCAAAACTCAACACGTTTGCGTCTTCTGACCCCAACGCCAAACCCCAACGCCAAACTCCAACGCGTTTGCGTCTTCTGACCCCAACGCCAAACCCCAACGCCAAACCCCAACGTCTTTGCATCTTCTGACCCCAACGCCAAAACCCAGCGCCAAAACCCAGCGCCTACCCCCAACGCTAAACCCCAACGCGTTTCCCTCTTCTGACCCAAACGCAAAGCCCCCAACGCCAAACCCCAACGTCTTTGCGTCTTCTGACCCCAACGCCAAACCCCAAAGCCAAACCCCAACACGTTTGCTTCTTCTGACCCCAACACCAAACTCCAACACCAAAACCCTACGCGTTTGTAACTTCTGACCACAGCGCCAAACCCCAGCGCCAAAACCGAACGCCAGACCCCAATGCCAAACACCAACGTGTTTGCCTCTTCTGACCCCAACGCGAAACCCTAATGCCTAACATCAACGCGTTTGCGTCTTCTGACCCCAACACGAAAATCTAGCGCCAACCCCAACGTGTTTGCGTCTCCTGACCCCAACGCCAAACCCAAACGCGTTTGCGTCTTCTGACACCAACTCCAAACCCCAACGCCAAACCCCAGTGCGATTGCGTCTTCTGACCCCAACGCCAAACCCGAAAGCCAAACCCCAACACGTTTGCGTTTTCTGACCCCAACGCCAAACCCCAAGGCCAAACCCCAACGCGTTTGTGTCTTCTGACACCAACGCCAAACCCCAACGCATTTGTGTCTTCCGAACCCAACGCCAAAACCCAGCGCCAAACCCCAAAGTGTTTGCTTCTTCTGGCCCCAACGCAAAACCCCAAAGCCAAACCCCAATGCCTTTTCGTCTTCTGACCTCAACACCAAACCCCAACACGTTTGCATGTTCTGACCCCAACGCCAAACCCCAACAAAAAGCCCCAACGCGTTTGCAACTTCTGACCACAACGCCAAACCCCAGCGCCAAACCACAACGCCAAACCCCAACGCCAAACCCGAAAGCGTTTCAGTCTTCTGACCCCGCCAAACTCAAACGCCAAACCCCAATGCGTTTCCGTCTTCTGACCCCAATGCCAAACCCCAGCGCCAAACCCCAGCGCCAAACCCCAAACCGTTTGAACCTTCTGACCCCAACGCCAAACCCCAAGGCCAAACCCCAATGCCAAACCACAATGCGTTTGCATCTTCTGAACCAAACGCCAAACCCCAGCGCCAAACCCCAACGCCAAACCCCAATGCCAAACCCCAACGCGTTTGCCTCTTCTGACCCCAATGCGAAACCCTAATGCCTAACCTCAACGCGTTTGCGTCTTCTGACCCCAACGCGAAACTCCAGTGCCAAACCTCAACGTGTTTGCGTCTTCTGACCCCACGCCATACGCCAACGCCAAACCCCAACGCGTTTGCGACTCCTGACCTCAACGCCAAACCCCAACACATTTGCATCTTCTGACCCCAACACCAAACCCCAACATCAAGCACCAAAGCGTTCGCAACTTCTGACCACAACGCCAAACCCCAGCGCCAAACCCCAACACCAAACCCCAACGCCAAAACCCAAGGCGTTTGAGTCTTCTGACCCCAACGCCAAACTCCAACGCCAAACCCCTATGCGTTTCCGTCTTCCAACCCCAACACCAAAACCCAGCGCCAAACCCCAACGCGTTTGCTTTTTCTAACCCCAAC
Organism: Leptosomus discolor; assembly: GCF_034619465.1. Lineage (NCBI taxonomy): Eukaryota > Metazoa > Chordata > Aves > Leptosomiformes > Leptosomidae > Leptosomus > Leptosomus discolor. The sequence continues at coordinate 3,516,189 of NC_141416.1, forward strand.
GCCAAACCCCAAGGCCAAACCCCAACGCCAAACCTTAACGCATTTGCTTCTACTGACCCCAAGTCCAAATGACAACGCAAAACCCCAAGGCGTTTGTGTCTTCTGAACCCAATGCCAAACCCCAACGCCAAACCGCAACGCCATACCCAAACGCCAAACCCCAACGCCAAACCCCAACGCGTTTGCGTCTTCTGACGCCAGCGCCAAACCCGAACGCCAAAACACAACACCAAACCCCAACGCCAAACCCCAACGACTTTGCGTCTTCTGACCCCAACGCCAAACCCCAAGGCCAAACCCCAACGCGTTTGCATCTTCTGACCCCAACGCCAAACCCCAACGCCAAACCCCAAACCGTTTGAGTCTTCTGACCCCAACGTCAAACTCGAACGCCAAACCCCAATGCGATTGCTTCTTCTGACCCCAACGCCAAACCCCAGCGCCAAACCCCAACGCCAAACCCCAACACGTTTGCGTCTTCTGACCCCAACGCCAAACCCCAACGCGTTTGAGTCTTCTGACCCCAACGCCAAACTCCAACGCCAAACCCGAATGCATTTCCGTCTTCTGACCCCAACGCAAACCCCAGCGCCAAACCCCAACGCGTTTTTCTTTTTCTGACCCCAACGCCAAACCCCAACGCCAAACCCCAACGCGTTTGCTTCTTCTGCCCCAACGCCAAACCCCAACGCTAATCTCCAACGCGCTTGCTTCTTCTGACCCCAACGCCAAACCCCAACGCCAAACCCAACGCCAAACCCCAACGCCAAACCCCAACGCGTTTGCTTCTTCTGACCCCAACGCCAAACCCCAACGCCAAACCCCAACACATTTGCTTCTTCTGACCCCAACACCAAACCCCAACGCGTTTGATTCTTCTGACCCCAACGCCAAACCCTGTTACGCCAAACCCCGTAAGCAACGTCGTTCGTTAAGAGCTGGCTAGAGAATGTTAACATCATGTTGATAGAACGTCAACAACTCCTTTAAGAATGTTTTTTCTTGCTATTCCAAATTACACCCCGTTACCCCCGATTATCCCCCAATTACTTCTTTTCTAGATTGCCTTATATTTTCTATCCAAGTTATTGATATATATCTTAAGATGGTTTTTATTCTTTAATGGTTGTTATATTTAACAAATTTAATTATCCATAGGGAGGGGGGAAATGTAGATAGTTAGGATCTGGCGGCCGGAAGATATCGTGCTGTACGGAAACATAGGGCCCCCCGCCTCCTGACAGCCAATAGTGCCTAGTTTATGATGTAAGCAGACGTAAATGAGGTCATAAACCTAAGCTATATAATGCCGTGTCACCCAGCAATAAACGCCATTTACCGTCCACCACGTTGGTGTGAGTGAGCTGATGGCCCAAGCGGCCCGGGGAAGGCCGCTGTGCCGTTCCTGAGCCAGGTCGCCACGCCTCCGAAGGCAGCAGTAACCCCAAAAACATATAGTCAGTGTGTGATAGCTCTGAATCCATGTGCCCGCCTTCCAGAGGATGTTAATAAGCCATGAATTCCTCACCTTATTAATCCATAAAACAAACTGGATAACAGTCACAGTAGCCTTAGTTATAGGACCCATGTTTAGACAAGGGCCTGCAAATGGGAGAAATACAGCCACCACCACATGCCACACGAACCAGGATAAGCTAGCTCACATGATGCCACCTAACGAGGAATCTATATCCAACGCACAAGAACTGTTATTCCTTTTTCTCTCGATGCCCTCGGGCCCCACGTTGGGCGCCAAAATCTGTCTTGGTTTGAAAGACAGGTGTCTGTGGAGGAAGGCAGGAGCCTCCCTTGAAATGGAAAGTGCAACCCCCTTCCCTCCAAATTATTATAATTTTGAAATTAACGGGCCTTCAGGCAAAGATATGGGGAATAGGAATAACAGTTCTTTACTAATATATATATATATATAACACAAGGCAGGGAAAAAACAAACAACCCACTGGTTTACACTGACAGAGTCAGGAATACAACCTGACAGCCTGTTAGGGTGGCAGTAGCAGTCCGATAAGATGCTGGCTGCAGTCCTCCTGAAGTGATGGATGTAGTTCTGTGGAAGCAGCAATCAGGTAAAAGAGTCTGGTCTTCCTCCGAAGGTCCAGTGGTAGGGAGGTAGCTCTTGTCCTCTGGAACTCCAGTGGTGGGAAAAGCTCCTCTGGGAATCCAGTGGAAGAAGGCTGCTAGGGTGTTTGAGATCTCAGTTTTTATTTGGCATGGACTGCTTGGCTCCTACAGCGCGATTAGAATTTGGTATGCCGTGTAACTGCGGAGGTTTGATTTACAGAGGGACTGAAATGAGTTTACATTGGCTCATAAAGTGACCCATTGTCCCGTAATTGAAACATCTCTTTTGCTTGCCTCTCTCCTTTCTATCTATGAGGAGTTGAACAGCACTGTATACAGCAGCAGCAAGTAAGAACGCGATACCATTGATGCGTTCTATAACTTTAAGCATATCAGCTACTTGTGCATCTCTGGGTAGGGTACTTAAAGCTCTTTTTGTTGTATCATTAGCATTCTCAAAGGCAAACATTTTAAAACCCTTTTCCTTTATTCCCTCATCCAAATCTGGATGACTTCTAATAACCTGATATAAACAATCAATAAAAGAAGGAAAACTTTCTTGTGGACCCTGCTTAATAGTGGCAAAGGAATATACCTTTCCTGGTTCCCTGATTGAAATTATTGCTTGGTAAGCTAACCGCTGTGACAATTGTAATACCTCTCCTATAAAACCTTGTTGTAAAACCACGCTCTCAAAAGGACCTTGGCCTGTTAGCATTTGTGCTTGTACCCCATACAATGGATCCCCTTGCTGCCTTGGTCATGCAGCCTCCTGGTCACAGAGTTGTTGCCAGGCCTTGGAGAACATAAGCTGCTGAGAAGGGGACAAAAGAATGTTAGCAATCTGTTGTGAATCAAGTGGTAACAAAACACCTGCTGTAAAAATAGATTGTAATAATTGCTGAGTATAATTAGATTGAAGCCCATATTGTGATTCTGCTAAACGCGCTTTTTCAAGGATTTTCCAGTCAAATGGTTCCCATTTTCTACCTCCTGCCTGATCTGTAACGATAGGAAAGGCAGAAGGAAGAAAATTTCCTTCAATTAGGGCATCACGAATAACTCCTTTCCATCTTCGTCCTGCTTCTTGTTCATTTAATAGTGTATTTGACAATGAAGTAGTTGGCACAGGCATTTGCGACAAAGGCACTGATAGTGATGACGGTACAGCAAAAGGATTATGAGTCGCAGCGTTTTCTGGATTCTTCTTGTTGCTGTCCGCTGCGGTATTGAGTTCCGATAGTTTGTTTATGAGTTGCTGTAGGACTTCATCAAACAGTTCCTCTTTCTGCTTTTGTTTTGACATGATCCCTGGAGAAAGAGAGTCTTCCTGTAGGCGGGTCGTTGTGACATCGGGGATAAAGGCGGGATTCTAGGCGGGTTGTTGTGACGTCGGGGATAAAGGCGGGATTCTACTGGTTCACGTACTTGTCCCTTTCCTTTGCCCACGCCCTCTTGTAGTTTTTCTGCGTTCTCCGCCGAGTCCCTTATTACTGCGATCGGGTCGGCGCCGTTATGGCGCACCTCCTCCTCCGAGGGTGCAGTCCCCGCGGAGGCCCCACTAGCCCCCGAACTCGCGCTCTGTGTCTGATCGGGGTGAGATTCCGTAGTCGTTTCACGACGAGGCGCGCACCTTCCTTTTCTCTCCTCCTGCCTGGTAACCATGTGAGTCACCACTTTTCCTCCGGCGGTGTGCTCGACCCCCCTGCAGGGTACTGCCCATCGGGGGGGGGGGGGGGGGGGGGGTGTGTGTGGAAATGGCGGCGCAAGCGGGAAGACCTCAGACCCGGGAGACATCTGGGGTTTCGTAAATACCGACGAACTCTCGACCGCATTAAGTCGTCTCACGGCAGCAGCCGCCACCAATAGTTCCATTTTATACTTTTTCAAACAGTTAGTTACTTCCCGCCACGGCGCCCCCAGCCTTTCTGCCGTTCGGTCCTTATCAATAACCGCATCCCATAACGAGTCCCCACATCTACGCCACTCGGACACATCAAACAATGTGCTTGAGTCCGAGAAATGTCCTTTTACATATCCCAAAGTATAAAGAGATATTAAAGTCTTTTTTCCAATATTTACACCCAGCTTTCCCAGAAAGCTTTCCAATAGTGATAAAGTTACTTCTTTTTCCATTATCTTACCGTGGTGTCAAGTTTCTTTTTTTTTTTTTTTTTTTTTTCCTCCCAGCTTTCCCTGATGGGCCGCCTGTTTTCTTTTTTCCGGCTTTCCCTGATGGGCCGCCTGTTTTCTCCAGCTTTCCGTGACGGGCCGCCTGTTTTCTCCAGCTTTCCCTGATGGGCCGCCTGTTTTCTTTTTTCCTTTTCTCCGCCGAGCTCCAACTCTGCTGCAGAGGTGAGCTTTTTCCTTAATTTCCCCAAACGTGAGTCCTGCTCATTCTTCGGGTCCCTGTTCGGGCGCCACTTGCGGAGACGGGAGTTGGAGAATCCACAAAAGACTCAATATGAGTTATATCAGGAAACTCGTTTTATTGTGCAGATGCACTTTCTTATATAGCATAATTTTCCAAAGTCATCATGACTTGCAGTTTTTCATAAACTCTAGTTGTGCTATACATACATCAGTCATCTACTTCTACCTATCACTTTACTATTAATTCCGCCTCATACGGATGTTAGCTTCTAATTCTTCTATTCTGACCCTCAAGGTCGAAGCGTCCTTGAGGCCTACTATATTAGTTTAGACAAACTGTTCAACAGAGTTTTCCCTGTGCAGGCCCTCTAGCATTCCATGCCTGTTTTCAGCGAGCTACGCTCCCACACTCTAAGAAGGCAGGGGAAGAACAATTTGCGAGGGTTTGTAGCGATAGGACGAGAGGTAATGGTTTTGAGCTACAAAAGGGTAGATTTAGGTTGGACATGAGGAAAAAGTTCTTTAATATGAGGGTGGTGGGTCACTGGAACAGGTTGCCCAGAGAGGTACCGGAAGCCCCATCCCTGCAAACATTCAAGGTCAGGCCTGACGGGGCTCTAAGCAACCCGACCTCGTTAGAGATGTCCCTGCTTGTTGTAGGGGGCTTGGACTAGACGGCCTTTAGAGGTCCCTTCCAACCCAATACATTCTAGGATTCTATGAAGGAGAGAGAGGAGGACAGGGGCAGGGAGTGGGACGTACAGGCAGAGAAAGGAAAAGCAGGTCAGGCAAGAAGCCAGAGAGATTGTGAAAAACAAGGAGGGATGCAGATCGGGACAAAGAGGCAGTGAACGAAAAAGCAGCCATGTGCTGCAGGACAGAGACAGAGGAAGGAACAAAGAGGGGCAGGGAGCAGGACAGAGGGAGAGCAAGAAAAACCAAAGGGGCAGGTAGAATAGCAGAACAAGAGAGGGGCTTGGAAACCAGAGAGGGACGAACAGGGAGCAGGTACGAGAACAGACAGAAGAAGAAAGGTATAGGGAAGCAAAAGAGTGACACCAGTGATGGAAGGAGGGAGGGCACAGGCACAGGGAGGGACCCGGATGCAGAAGAGGGGTGACACGGCCCCAAGGGCCCAGGACTCACTGCAGTTCCCGCTCTTGGTGCTGCTGGGAGGATCTTACTGTTCAGACACTTCTGTCTCTGCCTCTCTCAGCTCTTACAATATGAGGCTTCCTACATACACAGCCTCACGTGCGCACACACACACACACACTACATGGCTGTACCGTGCTTTGGTTACGCACACAGACCCCGCGGTGCATGTTGGTGACCAGCTCTGCTGAGGACTACTCACAGGGACCCTTCCTCACGCGGAGAGGCCGGCTGTCTCTTGTCTGCAGCTGGGGGCAGCTCGCAGCCGGATCCCCTTCATGTCCTTCTCCAGCCGCTTTTCCTTTTGCCCATCTCTTCAGCTCCAGCCTGAGCTGGATGCAGCTGACGACATCCCCAGGGCAGGAACAGACAACCGAGCCCCTGGCACGGCCTCTGGCAGAGGGAAAGAACCCTGACTGTCTCAGCCGGCCCCAGGCCGGAGCCCCTCCTGCTGCAGCCGCTCCTGCAGACCCCGCTCCTTCCCCGCACTGCTGCTGAAGGCCCCTGGGTTAACAGAGCCCTGGGCCTGCCCGAGGCCCCGCTCGCTGCTGCCAGGACAGGCCGTGGGGCAGCCTGGGGCTGCGGGACTGGCCTCAGGGGAGGGGCTGGGGACGGGGCAGCTGCTGGGGTTAAGCGGGGCTGAGGTGGCTCAGGGGGGCTCTGGGAGTCGGGGTGCCCAGTGCCTGTGCTGGGGGGTCTGTCTCCCTTCTCCTTCCTCTGCCCAGCTCTCAGGACGCTTGGAGCTCCCACCCACCACCCCCAGGCAGCCAGCAGGCAGGAGACACTCCCTCGCCCGCCCAAGGGCCTCACTCACCTGAGGGGCAGCCCCAGCCCTCACCTCAGCCGGGCCACGGCTGGAGCAGAGCCTGCACCTCCCGGCACCAACATGGCCGCCCAGCAGCCCCTGCCCCAGGACTACAGCTCCCAGCATGCCCCGGGGCTTCTTCCTGCTGCCTGCCCCTGCAGGGACACTTCCCCCGGCCCGGCCCCGCCCCCGCGGGCCCCATGGCCCCTCCCCGGGGCACAGGCCCAGAGCAGGGCGGCAAACAGCCCCCAGAGCCTGAGGGCCAGCGGGAGGGGGGAGTGTGGGGCAGGGCGGCAGAGAGGGACCGAGCAGCCATGGCTTCCGGGGTGGGGGAGCAGGGGGAGCACGAGGGGCTGGGGCAGGCAGGCAGGAGGCTAAAAAAGATGGGGACGAGGAGCCAGAGTGAGGAAGAGGAAGAGGAAGAGAAGCAGCGCAACAGGCTGCAGGGCAGAAAGGGAACAGCTGGAAACCAGGGAGCCAGAGCCTGAGAGAAAGGCAGTAAGACCAAAAATACTGGCTGTGGGCAACTGCTGCCATTGCTTGAGCACTGCCCAGGAACTGCACGGCCAGGAGCCTCAAAATAGGGGCGGCCTGTGAAAGCCCTGCCCCGGGCCCGCTCCTGCACCCTGCTGGTGGTGGTGAATGTCGCCTGGCAGGGTGGGCAGGGCCGGGGGAGACAACCCGTTGCGGGTCGAATTGCCCAGCTGGTTTTTTGTTTGCTGGTTGCTTTTGCTTTTGCTTTTTTAAAAAAATAGCATTAAAGCTCTGAATACAACCTGCAAGGAGAAAGGAACCAGGCGTACCGGGCTGGGCACATTGAAAGCCCAAACCCGTTCAACAGCCGCACAAACCACCGCTGGCTCCCGCTGTGCACACTCCACTGCCCGCCTGCAGGTACAGGCAGCCGCCCTGTTTCTTGAGCCTTCCCCAGGATCGGCACCACCGGGCAGCTCAACAAAGCGGGTGGGCTGCAACCAGAGGCCATCCGCACGACTGCAAGGGTCTCTCTCCTCTGCTCGTGAGCTAGTCCAGCTTCAGGTTCCCTAGTGAATTGCACACACACACAGCGCTCCCACCAGTAGCTGGCCCGAGACACTCGCTCTTTCCCACCGCTGGGTCCCTGTGGCCTGTGTTCCCTTCTGCCCTTGCTGGCAGCCAGGCCTCTGGACCCACCTGCGCCCTGGGTGCAGAGCAGGGCCACACACAAAGGAGTGGGAATCGCTCTCCCAGAGGAGGTAGGACGCACTGCGGTGATCACCTGCAGGGCTCAGTCAAACAAGCCAATCGCCCAGCACTTTGCCTCTGTGTGGCTGGCTCCTTGATCCCCCTCCTCCCCTCGTTTTTCCATGCCTATACATGCCCCTCAAATGCCTTGACTCCCCCTTTTCTCTGACCCTGTCTCTTCCCAAGCAAGGGACCTCCCCGCGGGTATTTTTTCCCCCTTGCTCCCAGGTTTGCCACAGCCGTCCACAGGTTTGGTGTTTCAGGCGCTGTTAGCTGGGTCACCTTGGACTTCCACAGCATTACTGATGCAGTTTTTTCCTGGGTACTGCTGTCCCTGCCAGACTGCTCTCCCCAAAACCACCCCAGCTCTTCCTTCAGTTATCTGTCAAGTGTGGCCACCTCCCACACCAATCCCCCTTAGCTACCTGTGAAATCCGGCTCTTCCTCATGGCACTCTAACTCCCGTCAGCTTCGCACTCGCTTTGCTACAGGCAGCAATAGCTCTTGCCATGCTCAGGCATCTCCCACAATGTGTTCAGTAAGCGAAGGCTCACGGCAGGCCCTAACCTTCGGCTTGCGTCCCTTAAGGCATACCTCCAACGCTGGCTGCGTGTCACATCATTTCCTCCTCTCCTCTTGCTAGCCTCCATCTAGCCAGTCTTCTCCACCCCACGGTGGCTCTGAGCACCCTCGTCTCAGACCGGGCATGGTTTCAGCTTTTGGAGTGACTCCTTGCCCGTGTGACCGACTTGTCTGCCTGCAGCCTCGTTCTGCAGGTGCTGGGCGTGGAAGTCCTTGCCTTGCACAGGAGACTGGACTGAAGCAGGGTTAGCTGTGAAAATCGTCAACTTTATTTCAAGAACTAAGTCAACAGCAGCAGTTGTGTGTGCCCTGAGAGGAGCGTGGGCAGGACAGGGCAGGCCACTGGCACTGAGGCTGCCTCTGGATCTCAGCGGGCATCGCCCCAGGAGGAAACGGTGGTGCTACTCTGCAGCCTGCACTGGATCCTCTTCCTCTTGCTGCTCAAGCCTTTTTCCCCCTTAGCGCCTGCAGGAGCTCCTGCACCCGAGTAAAGAACTCCACCAGCTTCTGGAGTGGGAATGGGCAGGAGCTAAACGTGCCTGACTGTGTTGGGATCGGCCTTGGCCTCTGCACGGGGGTGGAGGCGGTGAGAAAGTGACTCCATGCCCGCTTCGTTGGAGCAGCCCGTACTTCTGGCTGCGGTCCCATCTGGACATGGATCCAGTAGTAAAAGTGCTGCGTAGAGGTGTAGACTCCGGGCCGCCTGGCTCTCGCGCAGCCTATCCCCCAGCTGGTCACCCCCACGAGCCAGAAGTAGTCGGCGTGTTTGTCTTGACAGACCAGAGGACCACCGCTGTCACCCTGCAGCGGAGCGGAGGAGAGTCAGAGGGTTCTGGTGGTGTTGGGTGGCCCCTGTCAGCACTGTGGCTGGCCCCTTCTCTCTCCCGGCACCTGCCAGAGCTGTACCCACTGCCCAGAAAGGCTCTGCTCAGGTGCTGGAGCCTGCAGGACCTTGTCTTGGAGGGGGTGGTGGGCCTGCAAGGTAGGGCGCTCTCTCCTCTCTGCCCGCTGATTCTGGAGGTGTGGAAGGGGGACGTTCCAGGACTGGGATCAGGACCTCTGGGCTGGGGCAAGAGCACTGGGTGGCCTTTCTGGGCAGAGTGCCGGGGCTCCGGGACAAGAGGGGTGCTGGGCAAGGTCCTGCAGACGGGGAAGGGGAGGCAAGCCTCGACAGCGGTGAGGACCCAGCGGCAGGAGGGCGACTCGCCAGGTGCAGCGCGTGCCGGGGGACATTTGGGCGCTGGCGACAGGGCTGCCTGTGCTGCTGGGGGCTGGCGCGGAGCACGCTCCTACCTGGCAGGTGTCGATGCCGCCCTGCGGATAGCCGGCACACAGGTTGTGGGGGTGGATGGCCCCTCTGTACCAGCGGCTGCTGTTGCAGAGATTGACATCGATGAGGAGGACCTGGGCCTCCTGCAGGACAGCAGTCGATCCTGCAGCTGTGAAGCACAGAAAGGAGTTCTCAGGAGCAGCCCTTCTGTTCCCACTTCTCCTCCCCTGTGAGGGCAAAGCCCTTCCCTAGGGCTCGCCTTTGCCCCTGCAGAGGCCTTGTGCTGGGCTTGCCCTTCCGTCTCGCTTTGGCTAATGGCTCGGGCCCATCTCTCCGTGGCCGTACGTCCCCGCAGCCCAACTCTGGCTTTCGCCGCCGCCGCTGCCAGGAAGCCCAGCCCGCCTCCCCAGCGTGCCGAGCTTGCCCTCGGCACACGAGTACTCTTTGGGAACTCACATCTTGCCGTGGTGGCACCCCAACCGCTGACGTAGCAGTTTGTCAGCTCTGACACTCTCACTGAGCCATCGGGCACGCAGGCCAGCTGTACGTAGTAGCCGCACTGGACAGGCTGGTCCAGTTCTAGCAAGGCGATGTCGTTCCTCTCCGTGATGTAATTGTAGTGTTCGTGACGTATCAGCCGATTAATACTGCGCACTTGGGTCTCAGGGCCCGGCTGAGCCAAGTGGGTGGCCCCGATCACCACGCGCCACATCCTGAGGCGCCTGGAAGGCAGATGCAGAGAGGGCTCAGAGGGAGCGGAGCCACATGCTGCAGCAGCCCCGCAGTTCCCTGCCTTCTGCTTCCCAAGGCAGGGAGGAAAGCAGCGCTGCGGAGGGTGCCACTGCCCTAGCATGCCTTGGGCACCAGGAACGTGGAGCTGGAGGCTGCTAGGAAGCAGTGGCACAAGCCCAGCCCTCTGCGGAGCAGTCTCTCAGCTGGGCTCGCCAGTGCCCCGGCACCGGGCGTACTGCAAGGCAGCGGGATGGCAGGAGCTCGTGGGGCTGCGGACAGGGCGCCTGCTGGTGCTGTGGGGACAGCCCCCTTCCCTGGCCCTCCTTACCTGGCTGCGTTGAAGCAGTGGGCTGCTGTGAGGACCCACTGCGGGCCGAAGAGGGACCCTCCGCACACGTGGCCCCAGGGGCTCTGGATGCTGACGATCCAGGGCCAGGCCCCTGGCTGGGCATCCGTGCCACCCACGACGCGCAACGTGCTGGAGGGATCCGCCATGGGCCGGAGCCCGCAGGTCCCGCTGTAAGAAGAAACTCGTGAGTGTGCTGCTGGATGGCTGCGCTGCTGTTGAGGCTGAAGGTCAGCTGTCTTCCCTCCCCCCGAGGGGCTGAATGGACAGCAGGGCCAGGGAACCCCGTGTCTGTGCCTCCAGCCCTCTGTCCACTTTAGCCCCGTAGATGGGTTGTGCCAGCAGCCTGGGTGCTGGCAAGGAGCTGTGGCTCCCACAGGGGGTTTGGGAAGCTGTGGGGTGGCCACAGGGGACATGCGGGCCCCCTCCAGTGAAGCCCGTCAAGGGCTGCCCAAGCTCCCTCCCAGAGCCTCGGCCCACTTACCCACAGCTGTCCCACATGCCGTGCGCGGGCCGGCACACGGCCAGCAGGACGAGGAGGGCGAGCACTTTCATTGCTGCCAGCGGCACGTGTCAGCGTCAGCTGCAAGAAGGAGGTCTGGTTGCCTCCAGCGCAGCCGCCGACGTACTGCCCGCAGCAGTCTCGCTGCCTCTGATGCCCTTGGCCCTGGGGCTGATGTCACAGAGCCGCCGTTTCTGGGCGTGGGGCACGGTGGCCTCTCAAGGGGGGGTGGAGGTGGGGGTGTCAGCCACATGAGGGCTTTCCAAGCAGGAGAGGCGGCGGAAGCTGGGATCAGACAGCCCTGATAAACCCCTGCTGAACACTCTGCCTGCGGGACGAGGGCGTGCAGGCCTCGTGGCAGGCAGCGGCGCCTGCCTCCGAGCGCTGCCTGCTCACAGCCAGCAGGAAAAAAACAAGCGTGGCATCACGGCCTCTTTGGGAAGTTCACTGCCACCCTGCTCTCCACAGCCATTTGCCACCAGGTCCTTCCCAAAACACGTACATCAGGGAAGATCACCGCTATAGGCAGTACGCGCCTGTTTGGGGGCAGAAGAGCCAACCCGGTCTCAGCCACGGTCGGCAAGCTGCGCGGGCAGTTCCGGGACCGCGCGGGCTCCAGAGGCGGCGGCTGCAGCCGGGGCCTCCACGCGCATCTCATGTACGGCAAGCAAAGGAAGTGGTTTATCCTTCTTTTTCTCTCGTTAGTGATGGAGTTTTTCCTTCCTTTGCTTTCCCAGGTCTGGCCCTGGTGTTTGGCTTTGGTTTTCGGCCTTGTTTTTCACAAAATTCTCATAGGAATTGCAAACCTTGAGTTTTCCCAAGATCCATGGCCTATTGTTCTGTCTGATGGACCAAGTGGTCTGTCAGCAAGAGTTCCTTTCTCAAAGCCTGGTCCTGTTTTTTTCAGAAGAAGGACAGCGGGCAGCTCCCTTCCACCCGCTCAGACGAGGGAACCCCCAGCCCCCCTACCCACGGCATTATCAGCACCCGCTTCTTAAGCAACCGGCTGTGCTGCCGTGGAGGCCAACAACCCCATTCTCCCCGACCTCCGTGGCAGCAGCAGCAGTGCCTGTAGCCAATCCCTGAGCCTACGGCTGGGCTGGACCAATGACACACGCAACGGGCAGCAGCAAAAGGGCCTGACTTTCCAAACACAACCTGCCACTATTGCCTGACGTTTGCAATGGTGTCACACCAGCCCCAAGTACCCGGGAGCCCTCAGCGCAAGCAGGGACTTCAGGTGACAGGCCCTGGGCTCTTGGAGCTTATGCACCAAAGGGAGGCAGCGACTCCCTCCCCAGGCCAAGCTTACCCATTCAGGGCCGGTCTGCTGCTGCTTGCCTCCCCGAGCGCCTTCTTCCCGCCTGGCTCTGCGGATGCTGAGGCTGCTCTGGGCTCTGCGAGGGCTCTGCTGGGGCTCAGCACCAAGCAAGGCTGGGCCCGCTCTCACTTCACGTTCCTCTGGCAGCTTTGCATCAGACGAGCCCTTTCTGAGCACACGGACTGATCTTTCTGCTCTTTCAGCTCAGGGAGACTCTCACCCAGGCAAAAAGATTGCAGTTAGTGACACAAACCACACTGTCAAGAACGAAACACTGTATGGTCACAGCTGAAAGCCTGTCTCTCCACAGGAGCTCTTGCCTGTCCCACCCCTCATTCCCTGTTGGTTGGAAATGCAGTTTCACTTTCTTCCTCCTCTAGAAGGACCACGACTGGGCACATACCAGCGAGTATGTACTGAAAAGGCAGTGCAGTTGGCAGCTTAGGAATGCAGGAGACCCTTCTCCATTTCCAAACCGTACCAAAAATTAACCAACCGTCAAAGGGACTTTCCGTCTCTAAGAAACAAGTGACAATTTAAAAGTGAATGTACAGCTTATTCACAGGGTGAGAAGGAAGAGAATCTTCCAACTCAGTTTGCTTTACCTTGGAAACGGATGAGGCAGCAAAGCATTTTCGGTCATTACCTCTCTGTCTTAAGCCGTCATTCATCTTAAAAATGAAGGAAGGAGCCAGAAAGCAGGAAGAAGACAAACCATACATTTTTACTCAAGGGACTGGGTTGGGTTAGGGTTAGGGGTTAAGTTAGAGTTTTGGTTCTCACTCCTGCGCTGAGCTGGCATGGGAGAAAGCCCCCCTGAAGTTCTAGCAGCTGCTGTTCCGAATCGCTTCCTTTGCTGCAACGAACACAGGCATCAGGCTGGACAGAGGCTGGGCTTTCTTTAAAAATGGATGCTGCCCACAGGAAAAAAAAAAAACAGAAATGAACCATTACTTTCCAAACTCAGTTACTCACGGGCTCAAGCAGTATCCTGCTGGTTACCAGGCATATGCAGAAATGGGACTGAGGGGACCGCCTGCACCTGCATCTGCAAGTCCAGTCCCTTGCTATCACAGGCCACCATGGCCCATCATTCGATTAATCCATTTCTCAAGGTGTCTTCAGCTTGCTGGCAATTTTGCCCTGCCAGTGCTCTGGGAATGCTGCTTGCTGTCCCAGGGCCTTGTTCCTCTCAGGAACCTCAAAATGCTCACTTAGGTTCCTGTTTTCTACAGACACGGGCTCTTCTAGTGGTCAGAAAAGATGAGGGGCACAAGCCATTCCTCAAGGAACTCCGGTACCTCTAGGAAATGTTTATCCCAGCAATATTTAGGCCCATGTGTTCTTCTGAAGGCCTCTGAGGTCGAGAGAAGAGCAGGGAGACAAGTGTCAGAGCGCTGATGCACTCAGCTCTGGGTTGCAGGGACAGCAGTGTCTACCACCCCATGCCCTGCCCCTCCTGCGCTATCTGGCACCTTCACAGCAGGGACAGCCAAGGGGCACATGGTGCCACTCCCTGCCTGCCACAAAACCTGGCACCAAACCTGCGGCAGTTTTCATCTACTCGACTATGCCAGGCAACAGAAGGAGCTGTGACAAGTCCTGCTCAGCCGTCCCCGTTTCGCTGGCAGAAACCTCTAAAAGTGGGGCTCAGCAGCAGAAACCTTTAAGAGTGGGGCAGGAGGGACAAGCCGGGGCCGGGGCCCCTCTGATGCTCACAGGGAGCACCCGCAGCCCCTTCCTTCCCACTGCCAAACCTCTGACCGCTTGGCTGGGACTGACTTCACTGCGTTCCTCCCTGCTCATCTCTCGGCATACACCAGTCCCCGACGCCATCTCAGGCCTCTGCACCTGCTGTCGTTCCACTGCAGTTATTTCGCCACCCTGTAAAACGGAACGTCCTACCAGAACACAAAATAGGGCCACAAAAATGACCGGAGGGATGGAACACCTCCCCTGTGAGCACAAGCTGAGCGAGTTGTGGTTGTTCAGCCTGGAGAAGAGAAGGCTCCGGGGAGACCTTCTAGCGCCCTTCCAGTGCTGAAAGGGGGCCTATAAGAAAGATGGGGACAGACTTTTTAGCAGGGCCTGTCGCAATAGGACAGGGGCTAACGGTTTAAAACTAAAGAGGCCAGATTCGGACTAGATATGAGGAAGAAATTTATTACACTGAGGGTGGAGAAACACTGGCACAGGCTGCCCAGAGAGGTGGCAGAAGCCCCATCCCTGGAGACATCCAAGGTCAGGCTGGATGCGGCTCTGAGCAACCTGATGCAGCTAAAGATGTCCCTGCTCACTGCAGGGGGGCTGGACTAGATGGCCTCTAATGGGCCCTTCCAGCCCAAACCACTGTATGATCCCACTGATTTTTCACCTGAAAAGCACCGAGACTGGAGACTAACGCGAGGGGGCTCCATCTGATGCCTTCGAGTTCAGCTGATGACAAAACCATGACACAGCGCAGCTCTTTCACCTGCAGCCGCTTCGCCTTTTACCTGCAGAAGGTCCTTGGCAGACCCTCGCCTGCCCGCGTCCACCTCCAGGCAGCAGCTCCAAAAGGCCCGAAACTCAGCAGACAGTTGCTCGCGGTTCTGCGGCTCTGGTGTCCCGTTGGTCGCTATCAGATCCATCGCCTAGAGAGACAAGAAACACGAGACTCCACCTGTTTCTTTCTTACCCAGAACTGCTCACAGAGAGCCCAGTTTTTAAGGCCCAGCCTCCAGTGCCACTTTCCTCCCTAGCAGAGGGTTAGAGATGATTTTTCTATACCTACAAAAAAACCCTGATGCAGCCAAAGCTACTCCAACATCAACGTGATCTTGTCTCGACAGCTGATTGCAATGGCTGACCTAGTGAGTAGGAAGTCCATCAGCAAAAGCACATTTGGCTTCTTTGTGCGTCAACACCAGCTTTACCGGCTATTTTAAAGAGTGAACTTGGTCCAGCTGTGTTATTTCAAATGATTCTGACATAAAATGCATCCCTGCAGTGCTCACTGCTCCCTAAAGTACAGCTTCCTTAAAAGACAGGTAGTCCCGATTTTCGCTCTGTTTTAGATAAAAATGGTAACTAGAGGAAAAAAAAGTAGAACCATCAGCTTATTCCTTGGCTAAACGGAAACATTTGGAGCCTCATTTCCAACACAGACATGTTAGCTGCGTGCACAAATATATTATGGAGAAAACACATAACTGGGCAGACAGGAGCCACCCGCAACTCTGTCTTTCAGCAGTCTCCAAATTCCAGATCAGCAAGTCTTCCTGACAGACCTCATGCCAAGGAATTAGAACGTAATTTTGCAAAACATCGGGCGAGCTTTATCCAGGGCGGTTCACTTGGAACCAAGGTCTAACACGTGGACAAGCTGGACAGATGAGTTCATTCTGCTTTTGCAAGATGTTCTTCAGAAAGGCAAGACAAATGTTTTGACCTGTTCGAACCTAAACTTGCAGAATGTGTCCCAAATATACAGCAATAATAATAGAAATAGGCCTAGGAGTCTTCCATACAATTGTCTGCCATGACAAGAACAGCTCTGCGCTACTGGCATTTAAAGAGACAGTGGCCAAAGGGACTTTGCTCTTACCCTCTTAAACGCAGAGGAAAATTTCCAGGCCTAAAAAGGCAAATGAACTATCCTAGAGCAAAAACAATAAAAGGAAGTTTCTCTACTCTTCCCACAAGAGAAGTGTCACAAAATCAGCCTTGTCCCACCCATCTGCAGCTGCCCTCAGGCACCAGGCGCAGCGGTGAGCCGGAGGGCCTGTCCTCACTGCGGTTAAATGGTGCTGCCCCAGGGACGTCTCTTCTCCTGCGGTAAAGGAACACAGCACCCATGTCAGCCTTGGGAATTTTATTCCGGCACGTTCGCCTGGCTGTGAAACAGGAGTCCCGGGACAAAGGGAGCTCTTTCAGCTGCTCCTTTCTTCACAGAACACCAATCATGAGAGTCATCTTTAGCTGGGTACCGCACCTTTTAAATAGTTCTGCGACCACAGAAAAAGCTCTAAGGGAAGCTCAAGTACCTTCTTGTCACGTCTCTTTTGCTTTCCTGTGATCCAGCTGGCAGAGAAAAGCAAGTACAGTCCAAAGGAAATGAGTGTTTGCAGTAGCTGCAAAGGGGCAATAAGCTCATCGATTTCTTTAATGTACCCAGAAACCAGAAGGGATTTGGCATACAGCTGCCGCTGCAGTCTGTGAAAATGAGACCCTCAAGTTATCCAGGGCACCCCGATACATGACAGAACAACATACAGATGATTGAGCAGCCTGAAACTGTAGAAGATCCGCAGCATTTGGAAAACATGCTCTAGTTTTGAAGAAAACTGATGCACTCTGGTTAACAAATGAAAAAGCAAACAGAAATGCCTAGGATTTGGTTTGTTGGGTATTTCTAAAACTGAAACTGGGGAGGTCCAACCAGCGTTTCAAAGGGCATTTATCGCACCAATACTTGTCCCTCAGGCCCCAGGCATATGCCTGCTGGAAGGAAATCACAGTGAGAGAAAACAAACACCGTCACAGAAAGATCCAGGACACTCTTGGCTGGAAATTGCCTCGTTCCTGTGAGTTCTGCATCGGCTGGAAAGAACGTGAGCAACAGGGGATGCATTTGCTCCACACGTGGAAAACAACAATCATATCTACATTCAGACTGGTGTTAACTCTACGATCAATGATCCTTTAATGCCCTTATAGTACACGTAGGTATTTCAACTCCTGTCAGTAACGGAAGCTGCTGCGTGCCTTGCACTATTAAAACAAGCATTCACAAAAATGTGAAAGAGCATCCTTTGGTTTCCAGGCTTCGCAGAACTCCCTGGATGGGGTCTAAATGTGACTATTAAACCCAACAGCTACTGTGTGCCATCAGCTAAAAACCTGACCTGCAAACACAGGTCTTGCTTATCAGCTCTCCCGTCTGGATGCAGCTGAGAGCTCTCGCTGCACTCTGTGATTCCACACACAACAGCAGAAGGATCCTGTCCCTGTCGGGGATGATTCACCTTCATAAAACCAGCTGGGAGCTGGGGAACTTCAGGCGGTCCATCACAAGCTGTTCACTGTTCCCAGCTCAGGGGCAACAGCCCCTGCCCAAGAGCCCAGGAAGTGAACACAGACGGGACCAACTCCAGGTGCCTGATTTTAACCTCCTGCAGTTTTCCTCAGGCACCTGAAGACACCGTGAAGCTCCAAGTGCTCAAGCTGATCTCAACTCCCACAGCAGACGAGGCATGTATGGAGAAAAAGAGCATCTCTAGTAATCTGGGCAAGGGCAGGAATCGCTGAATATGAATTTGATCAGAGAGAAAAAAATCCAGTTCCCTGCCTCACAGTTGACCTGAGGCTTCTCAAGGAGCCCTAAGCAACCTTTGAGGTTAAGGAAGCTGGGAATTTTCAGCCTCCAAACCAGGGACACAGGCCTACTGCCACCCTGCCAGCTGCGGTGCACTCGGCTGACTCAGCATCAGGCTGAACCCAAACCTCTTTACTTCTTCTCCCCCCTCAGGAGGTGGCACAGTGCACACCGCTCCTCCTGTGTGCACTGGAACCAAAAACCCCGGGCACCTACCAAACCAAAACAAGCCTTCCAAGAGAACTCAGGAACCTTTGTTCAAACAGAGCGGAGGACTGACACTGCTGTAGTTGTTATATTCCTTTCTTAAGCAGCCTGCCTGGGGGTATGTCCTGACCCTTCTGCTGTTGCTTCTCTCAGCCTGCAGCACACAGTCTGGGTGCCATAGACCAGAGAGAGCACAGCCTTATTGCTATGAGAAAAGCTACACGTCATGCTCTATTTTAATTCCAGCCTTAACACAAATGATCTATCTATACACATGGTCACAATTCATTTCCTCATACATTCCTGCATCCCTATCAGGAATTCACTGTGCAGCACCTAACTTTGTTCCAGCTACCAGTCATGACGTTTTATCTTGGTGTACATGCCTTCACTATCACACACTCATTTGGGATAAGAGCTGGTCATTTCATTGTAAGGAATGAGGATGAAACGGAATACTTCAAAACATTAAAAATACATTCGTTCACTACAAGTTTCTGTGCCAAAACACATATTTAGAAAGTCATTTGCTAATGAGTAAATAGGGCATTTGTACAAGCAGCGACACTTCCTGAGAGGCTCAGGTAAGCCATCGGCACTGACCCCAGTTTGAAAAGACTTCTCTGCCTGCAGACACAGCCGGAATGCTTTTCAGAAAAATTCCCCAACTGGAGAAACTTGCCGCTGAAAAAATCACTGTCACTCAGAGATACAGCTCAAAGAGAGTTCAAAAAACATACCAGGTATTTCAAGCCCCGTTGAAGGCAGAGATGGCACATCTCTGAGCTGGCTACAAGTCACTTCTCTTTGGAGGTCTTCCCCTTGACGTCACCAAAGCTACAGGAGATGCTGCTGTGCTGCAGTGACAGCTTTAGAAGCGGGCCATGGGGGAACTGGTTCCAGCTGGTGCGGCTGGGTTTTTCCCTCACAGGGGACTAACGGGATTGATTTGAAAGACACTGGCATCTGATTTTATGTGCACCTTACCCTGAGAGGATCTTCATCAAGGTAAGGAGGCTGTCCTTCCGCCATCTCTATTGCCACGACCCCAAGCAACCAGATGTCCACCTTGGGGCCGTAGGCTTCTTTCGTCACCACTTCTGGTGCCAGCCAGTATGGACACCCGACCACTGTGCTCCATCGACTCTGCTCAGGGCTGAGCCGAGCACAGACGCCAAAATCAGCTGAGGAGAAAAACAAGTGGTGTTAAAGGCAGCTTGGATTAGGAAAGCGAGCAAAAGAAATCCCCACTCTGTGCCCGAGAACACAGTGTGGAATCTATCTGGAAAAGCAGCCGTGCTCTGTTTGCTCAGTGCTGTAGCCACGGAAATATTGTTGAATTGGCCACTTAAACCCCCCCTCAAGTTTCCTGCAGTGGCTTTTGTTGACTTGAACCGTTAGAGTGTAACTGCCTCCCTCTGGGAGGGCCACACACAAACCAAAGCCACTCTTGACACCTTTCTCCTTTCTCTGCCTCTCTGCACGTTGGAACTGTGCTCGGAGCTGGCAGCAGAGGTCAGCGCACTGCCACAGGCATCCCTTCTGGGCAACTGGCTGTCAGTCAAAAGCAGCCCCATGCCACAGCCTGGGAAGGCTGCGCCTGACCAAGAATACCCACCCAATTCGACAGACCCATCCACGCCAAGCAGAATGTTGTCGCTATTGATGTCCCTGTGAATCACTTGCTTTGAATGAAGGAAATCCAGGGCTTGCAGGCACTGACAGAAGAAAAACAAACATGAGGGTAAAAATTAATGACCTGATTTCATCACACGAGAAGGAAATGCCTCTAAAAGATTTAATTTCTAGATGAACTGCGAGCAATGCCCGAATATTGCGCTGTCAAGAGGAACAGCTGCTGCTTCAACACTATTAAACTAACAACTTTCCAAACGAAGGCATATCAGGTTTGGGAAGAGGAATGTCCATTACTGTCACAGACTAGCCCCTGAAAGCACAGGCAGGATGGCTGCTGCCGCAATCGGTGTGCTATCTCCATCCATGTGACAAAGTATTGTTTGCCAGAAATGAGAAAGTCCCTTCCTTCGGTGTGAAGTGGATCAGTGTTGGGTGCGAGGTCGCAGGACAAAGATTTTATGGTCAGGCTCTACAGCATGTTTGGAAAGAGCACCTTAGTCATTTTTCAGGAGCAAACACCATTTTGGGTGGAATGCTATCCTTTTAAGCTGAGACTCTGACAAATGAGTCTCTGTTTTTCTTTGCTGTTCTTTTAAAATTCTGCCACCAGCATGTTTGCTTTTACAGGCAAGGAATGCAGTACAGACATGCTCCAGGCAGATGTTGAGAAGAGTACAACTAAAAAAAGATAGAGATAACACAATAACAGTGTTGAAGAGTGTAATGACAGAGGACAGTAAGTGCAGTAACACTGGCAGGCAGTTCACTTAAGGTGCTCTTTCTTCTCCGTATCATAAAGCAACGCAGAAACAAAGCTCTCAAGATGAAATCCCTCATGTTCTTACCACCTGTTCACCAGTACCATCCTGTCCGAGGCAGAGGAAGCACACGCGGGATCCCTCACCTCCCTACAGACAGCTGCCATCTGCCCTTCCTCCATACAAAACCGGGTAACATCTTCGGCTAAAGCGCCTCCGGCCACGTATTCCGTCACCACCCAGAGCTCGTCACCGACCAGGTGGCTGAAAGAAGAAAACAAGGGCACTGAGATGAACAGGCACAGCTAAATTACCTCATGGAAAAGGCTGCCGGTGGCTTTTGTTTCCAGGTCATTTTTAAATGAAGACAGAATAAAATGACGAGACGTTCCTTCTAGGCTATACAGAACTTAGAATCTGTGCAGCCTAAACGAGAAAGGCAGGAGAGTGAAAAATCAGATGTCTTAGATGGCAAGCAAGGGAAAATGCAGTTTACTAACAGCAAAGATAAATCTGCAACCAGGACATAGCACATCATCTGGTTCATCATCTTAACGCATCAATCCCAGGATTAACTCCAGAAACAAGGCAACACAACTTTCACAGATGTCCATGGTAAGCGGGGGTGCACCACTGAGGACAGAAATTGGTCCACAGTTTGGAAAACCTTACAGAAAATACACGCAGAGACAGGAAAACAATTTAAAAACTGGCAAAGGACATGTTTCTGGAAACAAGAGCCTCGTCTTCCTGGCATCCACAGTGATGGAACACAGTGGGAACAGCCCAACAGAAATAATTTCTACGATGATTTCTCAGCACTTATCACAGGACACAGAAAATATGATCGACTGGGAAAAAAAAAAACCAACCAAAAAACCCCAACAAAACAACACAGAGGTAATGAATTTACAGGCTGTTGTTTTGGTAAGCTATGGCTGATCCAGGCTTTTGAAAATATTCTTCAAACTATATATGCCAGAAAAGATTAATGCAGACAAAACACAATCTTCTCCCACAAATTGTACATGAGTAGATAAATAATAGAGAGGTCTATGTTCTGCCAGAGACCAGAAGTTTTTAAATCTTTGGCTTGCAGTACGTAAATGAACATTCACATGATAGTACCAGCACTAATTACCTGTCTAAATAGTTAACAACATTGGGGTTCTTATTTTCCCGCATCTTCAGGATTTCGTTTCTAAGTCCTTCCTTTTGCGGCTGTTGTTGGAGATTCATTTGCTTTATCGCCCCCTAAAATGACATGGAAAACCATTCATTTGAGCAGTCTGTTGCACGAGATCAGAATGAACCTGGAGGGAGTGTTTTTGGAATGACGTAGCAGAGCTCTGCCAAGCTGTCTTGTTATTAGACCTAAGAGGTCAGTAACTCACACTCCAACACCCTATTTCTCTACTAGCTTGGCTGCTGCTTACAAGACACACGGCCATACACATTTTGGCTTGTAAATCCGTAAAAACGGTCTTCCAACTATCAGCCACCCATCTCTAACAGCACTCACTGGACCTACGGTCCTTTCAAATGGCCTCAGTTGATCACCACTATTATTATTCACGCACGTTTTGCGAGCAGGAAGTGATTTTGTGCTGTGAAAACATAAAACCACCTGGTAATGCTTTAGCAATCCTGTGATTTTTGATCATTATTTCAGCAACCGCTGTTATTCTTGATGGCATAACTGAAAGAAAACACACATGAACATTACGTGGCAAATGCCATACTAAAAAGATTACTAAGGTTACACAAAATAATACGACCCTAGCTCTTCCTAATGCCCGGAATGTTGATTTGGCAACTCTAAATGCCATTCTTTAGCACGGTTTAGATTTGCAATTATTTTCTGGGTTGAATCCATTCACCGGTATTTGATGGATACACCCAGGGTCATAAGCAGAGCTTAGGGCTTTTAGATCCCTTGCAGACCTCTGTCTCAGAGCAGCTGTAAAGTGCAGCACTGCAGGTGGATGAGACACTACCCGTGAGATTCAGATGTATCTGCTGACAGCCAGGAATCATAAATCAGAAAGCTGAAGCTGTAGCCCCAAAGAGCAACGGGACTCTCTAAGCCACCACCGTGTCTGATCATTACTAGTGTGACCGCTTTTGCTCTGAACCGCTGCAGCCAGCCTGCCTCTGCCTCTGCCTCAGCCTGGCTCCTCCGCCCAGTCCCACCTTCCCCCAGGCAGCCACGGTCCCTGCTCGAGCTTTTCGTCCTGGCCTCCTCGTGAGCCCGCTTCTGCTAGCCCCGTCCCTCTGGGCTCAGCCCTGCTTCCCAGCTCAGCTCCGGCCAAGGGCTCCTACAAACCCACCCCAGAAGAGGCCCCCTACCCGACCCGCGCCCGCTAGGGAGACGAGGCCCCGGGGCTATTTCAAGTCTGCCTCTTGCTCCCCCATACGCAATCTGGCTAGCCTCTCCCTCTGCCCAGTCCTGCTCTTGACATGGCCCAAAAGAGAGCACCCCTCCGCTCTCGGGCCTGATTTTCCAGCCAGATTTTCAGGCAGCGTTTGACAGATTCTAAAACTCTGGCTTGGAAAAGGAAACGAACGTTCAGGTGCCACTTTAAATGGGCCACTGCAGGGACTGTCAGCGTTAACTCTGCTTTCCTTCAAGAGCTGCTTCTCAACCCCCCGGCCCCCACTTCCCTGCAACCACTCCACGGGCTGTAACGGGCTGTCACCGACACCGGACCTAAACACGGCTCTATTGTTTTGGGGAGAGCTTTGCTCTTCCCCTCTGTCAGGTGTGTGTCAACCAGCTTCAGGATGACTAAAACACAAAAGTGTGTCCTAAACACGACCGCTCCTTCATTAGGTCTTGCATCACACTTTAGAGATGAAACACCAGAGGGAAAAAACGCTAAACAGTATTGCTGCCTGAACCTGGGATTAAGGTAAATTGGGACTGAATGACGGCAGCCTTCAGCAGCGAGTGGACGCATCAATATATTCAGTAACTAAGACAGAGCTAGTGTGGCCTTCTCTGAAAGATACCACTGCCCTCCTTGCCTTCTTGCTGGTTGTTAATAAGGACAAGGTCTGTCCGCAATTAAGCTACATCATGAAGCTATTTATTCCTGACAGCAACAGGGGAATCTGTGAGCACCCCTGGTGTTCTCCCGACGCCTCTCATTGTGACAGATCTTCAGATTTTACCATTTGTATTACTAACCAATCTAGGGCCAGGCAGATTTACATGCTGTAAATGTACAGAGTTAAATTCTATATCGAGACCAACACTCTCTCTAAGAGCACAACTTCACGCACACCGGGGAACAGAGATGTAACAATTTCTTAACCAACACCTTCACACTGGCAGTAAAAATTATAGTTTTTAGCAGGCCCAAAGCCTTGCTGGGATTTCTTTACAGATTTCTCTCCATTCAAATGCCCAGTCAGGGATGATGTAACATGGTAGCAGCCGGGGACCAACAGTACTGTGGAGAGCACCAACCTGGCCTCAAGACACAGTAAGTAAAAAACCAGTTCTCTTACGATGGGTCTTGGAAGCGAGGGGTGAAGCATCAGCCCAAGCACAGAGAGCACCAAGGCTCTTCCTGATTCCAGGGAGACCAGGACCTCCCCCCAGGAATTCGCAGGCACCTTTTCAGGCAGTAATCAACCCCTCGGTGCAATGGCTGCTGGAAAGCGAATAGCCACAGGAAGCGTTCAGGTCCTGAGGCACAGAACCACGGTGCCCTTAAAGAGCTGTCCCTGAAAAGCTGAAGACAGCAGACGAGGTACGTTGCAGGCTGACGCCAGCCTGCCCTTCAGAGGAACAGCCTTTGCAGTAAAGATCTCCTGGCAATCCGAAAGCCCATCCGCTGTTGGCACCGGGGCGGAAAGCGCTGAACCCCTGCCATATCTGCTGGGGCTGTTGACACCCACCTCTTGTCCCGTGGTGACGTCGAGTGCTGTATAGACAGTTCCAGACGCCCTAGAAACAAAAGAGCAGCGGAGACATGAGAAGTGGTTTAGACCCTGGAAGTGAAAGCCCTGACAGGAGCTCTCTGCTGCCTGTAGTGTTTCTAAAACACCTTGGTTCCTCCACTCGTGCAGCCAGCAGCGCACAGCGCAGCAGCCCACCAGCCCCCTGCCATGCAGGCTATCCAAGAGAAAACTTAGGTCCAACAGGAAGAAAAAGGGCTGGTGCAAATCTCCAGAGTTCATACCACATTCTTTTAGTCCAAAACTGAAGGGCGGGGTGCCTACAAAGACTGGAAAATAATAGATTTCATTCTTTTCCCCTTTCCTCCAGTTTTGCTCTGTTTGGATTTATTTTTTTCCTTTTTCTTTTCTTTTCTTTTTTTTTTCCCCCTGCGGTGTGTTTGTGTGGTTTTTGTTCCAGAGAATGTAACACATGCACAGTCTAGCTGTGCCTTCTCAGACTTATTATTTGGACCTATCTGCAAAACTCAGGCAACACCACGCAGTCATTCTGACAGCCCTGAACACACGTGCCAGCCATCTGAGGAAAGGACAGTGCATCGACACTTTGTTTATTACATAATTGTTGTGTTTGACTACCTCTGCCAGAAAAGAGAGCTGATTGTTTAATCTCTGGTTGCAGTTTCTAAACTATACCGTTATAACACTGATCACTGAATATTTTTTGAAAGCAAAATATTGGAAAGAAATGTTCTTCAGAACTGTTATTTATCTGACAGCTATCAAGTTCTAAGTTGCTCTTTCAGGCAATAAAGATTTTTCTCCTTTCTTTAGCGTGGCCGTATTATTTTGAGACATACAAAAACGATTTCCCCTAAGAAAACAAGCAAACGGGTGCCACAAACTTGAGGGACAGTAGATCTTCCAGGTCTTGCCCCTTGCTGCAGACAAGACGTTGCCGGCATCCAGAGCTCTTTGACGACGCCTTCTGATCACAGTCACCAATTCTGAGCAGTACTGAGAGACAGCAGAATCTAAACCCAGGGTCTGAACACGGTTGGAGCTTGCCTGACTTCACGCTTGATATCACACCAGCAAAATACCCGGCCCGTGGTTTTGTCTAAGTAACTGTGACTGGACTTACCCTTGCCCGACTTGTTCAAATCGAGTGTATTTCTGCTTAGGATCTCCCACGCTCATAGTGCTCCCTGAAAGAAACAACACTAAAAATGGAGACACCCCCTTCCAGCAGATCACAAATGCCACCCCACTGTCTGGGGTTGGGAGCCGTTTGTAGCAGCTGGGTGACAACAACAATACAGGCAGCTCCGCAGCACAGAGAGTCTCCACGAAGACTGATTTTTACAGTCCTCTGGAGAGTCACCTGGACAGGAAACCAAGAACATGGAGAAACATTCACAGGAGCCACAGATCAGAAAAGAACAAGTACCAGTGCAAGTGCTTGTTGTCTAGAAACACTAAGGACAGCTGGAACAACAGAGCCTTCATCTTCTTAGGAACAAATAGTCTGTGCGATTCAGCAGAAGGTTTAAGACTTCTGGAGGTTAACTGCCCCTTGGGTTCTGGAATCCATTCTGATGAACAGGTGCCACTTGCAGACAGGAAGAATATCGCAGAGTGTTGCCAGGAGGGATCTTCTCAACGTTTCAGTGGCTTGCCAAAAGATCGCCGTTATGTTTTTAAAGAACAGTGTCTCCTGGTACAACCAAGAACTACAGGGCTCTGAGAACTATGACCCTCCTCACGTATTACCAGGCTAAGGCCCCCAGAAGACCTTGTTTGTGCCATCTTAAGAACCACGCTGCTTGTCCTCAGCCTGACTCGGATCAGTGACCAGCATTTGACTTGCACTCCCAACACTGCACACACGCTGACCTCCCCCAACAAGTACAGCCGTGCTGGACAACAGCAGAGCAACACCCCTGAGGCTCTAGTGTCACCCAGAGCTGCACAACTGAGATGCTGATCATTTCAGGGGTGCAGGGGAGGCGAGTCAGAAGCCAGGGTGTGGGACAGGCCGGCTCCATCAGCCACTGTGCAGCTCAGCTGCCACTGAAGGCCAACAGGGAAGCGTGCGCTGCCTGACGGCGTCTGGCCCACTCGGAGGTGCAGGCAGTCTGAACGCCGAGGAGAGCAAGCAGTCATTAGGGTGCTGTGTTTGTGTCGAGTGAAAGAGCCAAGATCTGATACACTAATCTGAAGGAATAATTAAAAAAAAAAATCCATACTGCTTTCTCTGGTCTGGTAGTTTCCCAGATAAAATACAAACAACGAAGGTGATGGCTCAATGCAAATGACTTCTCAAGGTTTAACTTGGAACATATATCACTGAAATACTTGAAGAAGATAAGTTCAGGAGGAAAACTTCCAGTGTTTCACAGCGTATCTTGTTTGACCCATCTGGCAATATTCCTGTATCACCAACACAAACACAGGCTTCTTTGTTCACCTGCACATCCAAAACAAAACCGGGTGATGCACCATTCACTGGAAGTAGGAACAAACACCTCCCTCCCCTGTCCAGGCCTTTTCTCTGGAGCAGAGGGCTTCAGCATCCACATGGGCATCTGACTGGATGCCTAGCCAGGAATCCTGTCTGCCAGCACGGCAAGACGACGGGGCAACCCCAACACCGGCTACACTCCCTGCTAAAACTGTTCTGCAAAGCCTGCCTCAAACATTTAGCCTCTGCTGAAGACGCTCTAATTCCTCCCTTTATAAGCTGACATACCTGCAAGTAACCCTCTGCTCTGGAATTTACTTCATTTGCCCTCAGCTAAAGCTACTGAACTGAGCCCTTGGGTACTCCCTCATGGCACTGAGATTCAGTTCTTGAGAGTCCTGCCAACCCGCTAAGGGTGCAGAGAACTCTACAGGAGCAGCTGAAATCTCCCAGCTGAGGAAGGCTTCAGCCTCTGCAGTCACACCAGCCATCAGCGGCAGGGCAGGTGCGACAGAAAGGGTGCTACAGCACAAGGACGAGCACTGACAGCCGCTGTGAAGAAGCCACAGCCAGACTGCACCCCTTTACAAGCTGTTGTCCCCGTTACAGACAGAACGGTGTTGGCTTTGAGATCACACACGAGGAGGTGTAGCTCCATCCACTTGCTGTCCTAACAGTCCACAGCAGACACAGAGTGAACTGGGCTGTGCTATGGACCCAGCAAGTTTCCATCTGAGAACACAGCACTGGCCGTTATTCAGTGCAAGAAGCAGATTAAGTTCTTGTGCTGCAGAACCACAAAGGGCTTGGTGTCTTTTCCTAGAGTATGGCCTACCCAGGGGCTGGGGCCAACGCTCAGGATTCTAATGGTATGAACTGGCTGGGAATAAGCTGTGACAAAGTGCCCCGTATCTGAAGGATATACAGTGGATGTGCTGCAGGCTGCCTCCTGAGACACGCCTGCAGTGCAGTTTTACCAGATCGTGCCACACAGATGTGTCTCGGGTACATCTTCTGAAGCATAAAGCTAAGAAATAAAATAAGGATTGTTATAAAAGTTGGGGTTCTGTTTTGTTTTGTTTTTCTGTTGGGGCACATTGAAAACACCTCTTCCTCTCTATCCACAGTGTCAACTGATGTTCTTTCAAAGCAGTTCTCTCTGACAAAAACATAGACTTCTTATGAAAACAAACTCCCATCTATTAGTAGAAGCAGTAGTAGTAACAGTAGCCATAAAAATGTCACCAATAGAGTATCTGGGGCAGCAGAGCTCCTTGAGGCTGAAAGAATCAGCTTAGTGCTGTGGTTGTCTATGGGTTAAAAAAGAAACCGAAACCAAAACCAACAAAACCACAAACCAAAAAAACCCCAAACCAACAGCCCAACAGATTTCTGCAAAGTGTATTGGGCTCCAATGACTGCTGAGAATCAGGAGTCTAAAGATCACTCAGGAACCCAAATATTCTGCTCCATTTGGCCATTAGCACACAGGCGTTCCCTGGGCCAGTCAGGAGGTCACAGCCTTCTGCTCAACCAGAAACAATCTCTGCTTCTGCCTTCAGCGGAGAAGGCAGCTCAGGCAAATCCAATCCCGTCACAGCTGCCCTCGGCGGCACAAGGAACACCCAGAGCGCTCTCTCGCTTCCTCTTCAGCACAGTCACAGTTCGTGTAGGGAGTCGGGACTCTGCGACACTGAACTGAGGATGGACACTGAGCACCTGTAACATCGAGACACACGCACAGCACACACTGCTTTATCAGACAAGAAATACAGAACACATACTCAGTATCTCTAGGATCTCCTCATCGCTCATTTCGGGTTTCTTTCACCGCCGGTCCGTGTCTCTGTACAAAGCATTTGAGTTTTCAGGCTGGCGAGCGGTGGCTCCTTTAGCTGGTGCTGGTGCAGCCGCAGGTTCAATTACAGAGCGGGTGTAGGTCTGTGACAAGAAAGTATTTTGTGTCAGAAAAGCAGCTTGCAGAGATGCCCCTGAGATCGTGTTTCAAATGCAAACCCTTAGGAAGACGCTGTCTGCCCCATCCAGGGCTCTTAAAATGTTTGGGTTTGCTCTCCACTTCTCAACCTCAACAGGCAAAAATGAAAGGCTGGTTTTACACAAGTTCGTGGCCGGTCTCATTTTCAATTTTCATTGATTTTCTGAAAGATGCCTCAAACAATGTATTTACTGTGGTGCAAGGATACAGAAATAGGTCTGTCCAAGGCCCCAGAGCCTTGTGCCTTGATGCTCGTGTGTTTTCTCGGGTAACGACACGACTCTTCAGTTGCTACGTAAGCGTCTGAACAGAAGCAGGAACATCTTCCTTTTCTGATCACAATGGTGGAACTGACTTCTCATCAGGATTTCCAGCCGTAGGGAGGGGCGATGAGGAACTGCATTCCAGTCCTTCAGAGACCTCCCTTCTCTTCACAAGGCAGAGCTGTGCAGGATTCTCCTCACCAAACTGCAGCCATGGAAAAGCTAAGGGGGCAGTCTAAGCTCTTCGTTGCCTACTTGTAGAGCCTGCGGAGAGCGACGGGTACCTCCAGGGGACACTTTCTCCTAAGGATCCCGCAAGGGGGTGGACTGTGTCTGATGACCGCTCTCTCCGCTGATGCCAGAGAGCCCATACAGGCACTTTGGGCAAAGCTGCTCACTTGGACACCGCTGGCATTAACAGACATAGTGCTGCCTCTTATCTGATAATGAAGAACACACGGTCCCTCTCAGAATCACAGGAAACTCATCACTACATGGGAAAGTTCAAAGCAGATTTTCCTGGTGTCAGTGATGTGGGTGAAGCACTGGGTCATGGTAGGACTCCAGTCCGTTCATCCGTGAACGGCAAATGCTGTCTGATCCGAAACATGTAGCTCTGAATGACACCCACTGCAGTGCTAACCAAAGCTGGGACTTCCTGGTTTTGTATGTTCAGGCCACGGGGCGATAACAGGGGGAGGTTTGCTGTCATCTTCCTCTTCTTCATCACCTTCCTCCTCTTCTTCAGAAACAGAGGGAGCTGGTGGGGGTTGTGACATTGGTTTTGTGCTCTGTGGAGAGACAGACAGACAGCAGCGTGAGTGACAGTCCCCATCCTGGCACTTGGGAGGTTTGATAATCACACCACACTTCAGTCTGCTTTTCCCTGCACTGTAACATCCAACCAGCATTCTCTGAGTCGGTAACTTTTGAAAGCTCCCATCTGCACTGTCTCACCACTGCCTACGTCTGCTACAGCAAACTGCCACAGCATCCGCCAATGGGCCCGTACCCACGGGAAAAGCCATGGGGAAGGCTTACAGTGCTCTGCTGAACCCCAAACTTCCTTTTAAAGGTGTGTTTTAGCAAGATGATGAAAGTGGCATCAACTGAAAATCTGAAGTGTGACTATGCAAAGATGACTTTCATTTTGTTAGGCACACTCTCTGCTGTGTAATCCCAAACCCCAAATTAAGGGGCTTGAGAATCAAAAATAAAGGCCAAATCCCCGCTCAGTCATTTGCTATTCAATGCACTCACATCAACACTAACAAACCTGGTCAATATTCATGGGGAGGTCATGACTACATCTCTGGGAGCGCTATGGCAATCCAGTATTCATTAGAGTGGAGGATTATTTCAAACGTTCTTGCAGTGGTTCCAGTCAGTTACGTATCAATTATAACCTTATCTATATTCAGCTCCACATCCAGCTGTACTAAGGAGAAATCATAACAAGTAAGAGAAATTGACACTAAGTTGTTAAAACTAAATTAAAATGGGCTAATTAGACAGTACTCAATACTGTTGTGAATGATATATTCCACCATGCCCAAGAACAGCAAGCGATCTTCTGTCTGCAGAACCAGACTTTCATCTGTCTAAAAGCTCTTGAACAGAAAATTAGAAAACAGCCAGTGACCCCTTTACTGCTGCTGAAAAGACACTAAAAGGTATTTTCGTTCAGCCTACCAGGCTGGCACTCTGTCACCAAAGGCAAAGCTCACAGCCTGCTCCACAGTTCTGAAACGCCATGGAAGGAAGAGGTGACTCTCACACTCACCGAAGGACGGGCTTCTAGGTATCCACGGGCGCTTTTAGCTGCAATGTGCAAGGGAGAATTAACCAGATGCTGTTATAAAACTGCCTGATGGGGGGAACCCCACAAAACAAGTAAATCCAAACAGATAGCATTTCTCTTTCACAACAGCCCTCCAGCAGCAACGGCCATTTTACATAGCAAGCAAGACAGCAGGACAATATACGAGGTTACTCTTTTTCTAGAGTTTCTGGTGTCTATGTTTTGCCCTGTTTTGCCAGTCAATAAAATAAACAGAAACTTGCTGAAGAAAACGCAAATTGCTCTTTAACAGTCAATGCTTCTGCTCTGACCAAGAGATAAAGCAGCTTCTTTTCGTAGGATGGTTTGGGCTGGAAGGGACCTTAAAGACCATCTCGTTCCAACCCCATGCTGTGGGCAGGGACACCTTCCACCAGACCAGGTTGCTCCCAGCCCCATCCAGCCTGGCCTTGAACACTGCCAGGGAGGGCACAGCCACAGCTTCTCTGGGCAACCTCTTCCAGTGTCTCACCACCCTCACAGGAAAGAATTTCTTCCCAAGATCAAATCGAAATCTCCCCTCTTTCAGTTTCAAACCGTTACCCTTCGTCCTGTCACGGCACTCCCTGACAAAGAGTCCCTCCCCACCTTGCCTGTAGCCCCCCTTTAAGCACTGGAAGGGTGCGAGAAGGTCTCCCCGGAGCCTTCTCTTCTCCAGGCGGAACAACACCAACTCTCTCAGACTGTCCCCACAGGGCAGGTGCTCCAGCCCCCTCAGCACCTCTGTGGCCTCCTCTGCGCTATCGGTACCTTAACGGTATTTTTGTTGGAAAATGAACTCGGTTATTAGGGAACAGCAAAAGGACACATCGATACAAAAGCCAGATATCCTGCATCTCGTAAACCCCTCTGCTTACCCGCAAGATCCGTCATCAGCCACGCTTTGTCTAGCAAAAGCCAGAAGGAATGGGCCAAAGGCAAAAGCACACTGAAGAGCACACCACAGACTTGCTCCTTCACCTTTGCAGCGCTACACTACGAGTCTGCAGACGGGGCCCAACCAAGGGGACAAAAGGGCACTCTGGTCACACCCTCCTGGAAGGCGCGTGCTGCGAAGGCTGCTCTGGGCACTGACACCTTCCTTCTCCTCTGGGCCAACGTTCCCGTGACATCACAACAGCAGCCCTCCAGGCTTTCGCCCTAGGTTGGTGTGTGAATTTATGCATAGCCACCAAGTCTGCTCCACAGCTCGTGTGAGAATAGCCTTGAAAAATGTGCTCTGTCACAAAGTATCCCAAAAAATCCTTTTCCTCTGGAACACATTGCTCAAAGGATCCAAGAATAACTCATAGAACGCACAAAACAAGTATACCCTGTACCCAGTCTGAATTTGACAACAGCTAGAACCGCTTGTGGGTTCTTCTTCTGCTCCAGTTTTGTTATGTTGGAGGTCTGCAGTAGCCTGGCCCACTGCTCCGGAGTGCCCTGTAGACGTCAAGGGGAAAGAAGGAGCATTTACAATACTGAACAGCCGCAGCCTCACACATCTTGACCAAGCTCCCATGCTACCTGTAAGATTACTTTCACAAATTTTGGTTGACACCTTACCATTCAAGTTAGTAGCTTCTACACTAGATGCAATCATTCTCTTCTCTACCAAAATACAGAGCTAAAACCAGGATCCAACTTTAAAAACAAAAGAATGTTAGGGCTGTGATTGGAAAAAAAGGGCATGAAACTCATCTTTAAATCAACTCTGCTCTTCATGGCATAATGATTTAAGGCTTCACTTGTTTTCCTGGGGATTCAGTGCAGACATAACCAGGCGGTTCTATATTTGTGGACAACACCGTGTATTTTAGGAGCTTTACACTGGATTTTGAATGCTTAATAACGCAAACCCATCTTGCTGAAACGATCACTGCTGTCTGACTAAAAGCTAAACCCCACCCTGATACAACTCATTTGCAGCATACCAGGGAACCCTGCGGGCTTAAGAATCCGCATTTAAATTCTCAAAATCGTAACACTGAGTTCCGCCACTGCTGCTAAGGATGCCTCTTTTGCGAGCTCCTGTAGCTCTCTAGGTTCTCTCCTGTAAAGATGCAGAAACCAGGGACTGGGAAAACAGGCTGAGAGGGCCAAAGCCTTGCCTGAATTCTCGGACATCTTACGAGGGAGGGTGGCATTTCAAAATTGATCCCATCGCTGAAAGCCGCAGCTCTGCGTTCAAACTATATGGATGAACAATTGCTTTAAATCTCCAGTGCAATTTCCTGAATTGGAAAGCCTGTCATTTTCCCCACATACCTGCACAGCCAACATCTACCAGCCAGTTGCAGGCCTTACTGAACGAAAAACTCCACCTGAAGAACATTTAAACTTAGCCTTCGTGCCACCCCAATCTAGGGTTTGACTGGCTGGGAAGTCAGTCAGTCTGCGTACGTTTCTCATCTCCCCCCTAGCTTAACAGCTTTCAAAAGTAACATCCCTTGTGGTCATCCGTCTCCTGAGCCTTTTGCGATTGACAAATCTCACTTCAGCCCACTTTTAGTGACCCTGATAAAGCGTGAGTGCAACAAAGGCTGAGAGAAGCTGCCTTCCATCTGATGCATCAACAACCCGTGTTCAACAGAGATTTACTTCTCTGAGAAATGGTCTTAATAATGCCAGTTCTGGACAACTCCCAAACACCCAGAGAAACACAGCACAAACCCACGTGCAAACATCGATCCTGCTGGTGGGTACCTCACATATTGGGCTTCCCTGGAGAACCAGCATTCTCCAAGACTAACTACCATGTGGTTGGATAATACAGCACAGAGCTGTCTGTAGGATCTTCTCTAGTGCCAGTGGTACCTCTGTAACAGTCGAGAAGGGAACTGCCATTCTACCAAATACATTTGTCTTTTCACTGGAAAAATTACCAAACAAGTGTTATAGAATCACAGAACCGTTTTGCTCGGAAAAGACCTTTAAGATCATCAGGTCCAACCATTAACCCAACACGACCAAGCCCACCCCTAAACCAGGTCCCTAAGCACCACATCTATACGTCTTTTGAACACCTCCAGGGATGGTGACTCCACCACCTACCTCCCGGGGCAGCCTGGGCCAATGTCTGACCACACTTTCAGTAAAGAAATTTTTCCTAATACCCAGTCTCCCCTGGCCATTTACCTCTTGTCTGTCCTGTCATTAGTTACTTGGGAGAAGAGACCAACACCAGCCTCACTACAACTTCCTTGGAGGGAGCTGTCGAGAGCAAATTCCTGTCTTACAGCGCTCACTTGCAGTATGCGAGAGCTATTAACACAAACTCAGGAACTAAGTCACGCTTAAAGCGCTCATGTAGAACACAAACCAGTCACATCCTCTCACATCTTCCAAGAAAGCACTCGGCCCCCCAGGATCCCCCCTCTCCTCGGCTGCCCTTCTTACCAGTTCAAGGTGTGTCTGGTCGACATGTCCTCACCGTGGTGCTGAGCAGGCTTGCTCTAGAGATCTGATGTGACCTGACTTCACGCTAACAGTTGTGAGAAACCCAGAGATAGGCGAGAGGTTTATACTGTGCCTCTCACAGTGGGGCTCTCTATCGGGATCTCCAAAGGCCCGTGTATCACCGTCTATCGGTGACAACATGAAAACGAACACACATGCCACAGTTACACACCAGCAGGAGAGGAAGGAGCAGTTGTTCAGGTCCTGTCTTTGCCTTCCGTGTTCCCTCCGTGCAGCACCAGGGACAGCCACGCTACGCACAACAAAAACAGCTGGATGAAGACACCTTTGCGTGTGTCTGACTTCAAAAGCACGTGTCCCCTTCCACCCTTATCAACCACAATGGAGCTTTGCGAAACCTATTTCTATTTCATCAGTCTTCTAACATAAAGCACTACTACGCTCATGGACTTTTAATTAACGTTTTTCTCTGATGTTTTACTACTATGGCTGCCAGCTGCCCAAGTTTACCCGGGGGTCTCATCCAAAGCCTGAACTCGCTATGGACCAGCACCCTCCCAGCCTGGGTCTGTCTCTGCTCACAGACACTAGCTCCACAAGGCCTCTCTTTGTCTGCCTTTCTCATTCTGCCTTACAGCCTCCTTCAGTTGGAAGATGCTCTGCTCTTCTCTTCAGAATTACAGTCTAGAGTACTTTGGGTGTTTCTAATCCTTTCTCTGCGTTGTTGCATCTACCCTCATTAAATAATTAACTGTCACCTTTGGTCTGTACTGTACACCCCTACACAATGTGAAGTGATGAATTATTTTCAGTTAGCATGCAGTAAAGATGGCAGCAATACACCAAATACAAAGGCAAAGGCTTTTCTCCTTCTTTTATCTCGACGACGATGTTGTTTACTGTTCAGGACAGATGTTGCCAGTTACAAGACATCATCTCCATTCAGCACATATAACTTTTGACTGGAGATAACAAAACTGGCTTCTCCTACCTCAGCATTTGCAAGCAAATGCAGGGAAAATTAGATTTAAAGGATCATCAAATTCAATTCAAAGCAACGGCCAAATCTAGAAGCGAAATAAGGCATTCCAGGAAATGTTCCATCAAAAGCAGCACTCGTCCATTCTAGGCCTCTCCTGCCAGCAGGGAAGTCTTCCACCAGCTCATTCCCTAAGATTTGCCTCATCTGCTTCACAGACCTCTGCCTACCAGACTGGGGATAGAACATCCATCGTCCAAATGCTGACAAACCATAAATTAAATACAGAACTCAACATCTCCTTGAAACACCCTCACCCCTCCCCAGTCTATAAACACTGACACTTCTCTCTGTGCCCTGCAACTCACATCACTTCTGTTTTATGTAAGCTGGCAAAATGAGATGAAAAGGCACGACTCCCTTGAAGCAATGACTGACTGGATTCAAGGGGTTTATACTAGACGTTCCTATTGTATTTTCTCACAAACGCCCCTCACAATACACTCCTGCCGCACAGCAGTTAGCCACAAGGGCCACCCACAACACCTCAGCAACTCTTACAGCCCAAATAGAACAAGGAAAGAGTTTTCTGTCTTCCACGGTCTGCAGCATCACCATCATTATTACGTTAAAAGAGCAGTTGTTTGGCAGAAAAACATGACTCAGCTAAGTAGCAGCTTTTCTGCAGAGAGACAGGAGGATTGACCCCACGCTTACGCCCTCCTGTTTGCTTACCTCCTTTTCATCTCATTCTGTTCTTTCCTCCATCCCCTCTCCCTGCCACTGTCACTCACGCTGTCCTCCCATCCACCGTCCTGCTCTGCTCCTCCTCTCCTACCCCAGCAGCCTCGTCCTTTTCTTTCTCCTCCATTAATCTCAACCCCGCTGGGCAACCGGATGACTGAAGGTCAGACTGCTCCCACCCGCAGCTCAGTCTAGAGCAGCTTCAGCGGAACTGAGACTGTTCACCCAGTAATCGTCACATGGATGTACCTCCTCAGCGGAAAGGGGCAGCTGAGCTGGGGTGGGCCTGCTGCCCCTGCATTGCTTTAGGCTGAATGCTCTACAGCGCCTTCACGCAGCCACCAGCTCACACACAGCACTAATTGAGTCCATAACACGGCAACTACAGGCGGTTTAATGAAGGAAGAACAAGGCTGTATCAAACAACCAGAAGAACACAGGTCATTTCCTTCTGCTCTCAATTCTCCTCAGGTAAAGCACTCTGCTGAAAGGAAACACAAATGCTGTCAACTCCACTGAGGCTCCCATCACCACCATCACCTCTGAGGAAGGCAGGCCAAATTCTCAGCGGCAGCACGCGCTGTGGGGGAACAAATTCAGCTCCTTGTTCCACACAGGTCGCTCACGTTACATTTGAAACGTATTTCAGTTGTCTGCCTTGGCTTCCTGCCCCCAGAAAATGGGCTACCTTACCGCAGGGACGGGGCGAGAGGAGCTATACAACGGAACTGAAGGAGGTCAGGTGCTATGGGAAGGAGCAGGACACTAATGCCTAAAAGTGGCTTGATTCAGCTGCAGAAGCACAGACGGGCCCCACAGAGCCAGCAGTGGCTTGCCAAAACCAGCTTTTGAACACACAAGTGCTCCAACCCTAACCGAAAACCCTACACTCCCACAGGGGAGGGACTGCGAAGGATTCCTGGCCCCAAGCACAGCACTCCCAGCACACACCGTCGCCTCGAGGAGACCACACCGTAGCATATTCATCCTCGCATCCCCCCTGGCTCGTGAGCCAACGAAACACAACAAAGTTCTGCGGGTTCAGGCAGAAACACCCTGCCGTGGCGTTTTCTTCGCGTTCTCTTTGCTAGCACCAGTGGTGGACTATTAATATAAAGTTGTGATGCTGCAAAGCACTGCACTAGATGAGAGCAGCCGTACCAATCACCTCCTGTTTTACAAGCAGGACTCTCTCAAATGTGTCACACAGTCTGTGAAGCACACACAGGCCACCTGATACCCTGGCCCACAAACCAACCCTGAGATGAAACCACCTCAAGGGCCTCGCCCAGCCAAGATAAACTTCCTCCACTTGTTATTTCCCCCAACAAAATCAACCTATAAATCTTAGCTCCACATGACCTGGGGAAGAGACTCACGAGTGGGGCGGCCGAGCAGCGCAGGTGAGCTGGAGCTCGGAGGGACTCACCACAGTCCCAGACTTCTGAGCTCTCCTTGGAGGGACAGCAAGGCACATCGAAGGTGGAATCCCCCCTGAAATCCAGACGGATTTCGTGCTGCTGACCACAACCCCTTGAGCACAGCATTTCAGCCACTTTTCAGTCCACCTCACCGTCCACTCGCCTAGACTGCACTTCATCAGTGTGTCTGTGAGGATACCATGGCAGGCTGTATTGAACACCTCACTAAAGGAGAAATAACACCCGCTACTCTCCCCTCACCACCAAGCCTGGCATCTCCTGGGAGAAGGCTGTCAGTGTGGTTCAGCATGAAATCTCTGCTGACTACTCCTGATCTCATTCTTAGCCTTCATTCCTGTGGAAATGGTTTCCAGGAGGAGTTGCTCCACCAGCTTCCCAGGGACCAAGGGGAGGCTGGCTGGTCCACAGCTCCCCAGATCCTCCTTCTTAAAGACAGAAGTGACATTTGCCTTTGTACAGTCATCAGGAACATCCCCAGGCACCAGAACTTTTCCAAGATAACCCAGAGTGGCCTTGCAGTGACATCACCAGCTCCCTCAGCACGTGTGGGGGCAGCCCATCAGCTCCCACGGTGTTACAAAAACAGAAGATCC
The DNA here is from genome assembly GCF_034619465.1 of Leptosomus discolor. Lineage (NCBI taxonomy): Eukaryota > Metazoa > Chordata > Aves > Leptosomiformes > Leptosomidae > Leptosomus > Leptosomus discolor. Next base: position 3,554,169 of record NC_141416.1, read on the forward strand.
CTTCCCTTGATGCTGTGAACACACTAACTCAAAACATACACCTTCCCGCCAGTGCATTTCACAGCATGCAACTGAAACAGAAAACAGGGGCAGAAAGCAAACGCGGCAACCCACCACCAACAGAAAGCAAACCGAGATGGAGCCACCCGTTGGCGCTGCTGAGACTTTACTTTCATCCCCTCCTCCTGGGAAGGTGGAGCGAAGCCTGGCTTTCTTGTCCTTCCCTCAGGGGCCGTGGGGAGCGGTTTGGAACTGGGGTTTAGGGCTGAAGAGTCGCCATTGTTGCTGTTCAGTCTCAACACTGGGGCCGGAAGTTTCTCTTCAAAATCAGGACTATCGGACCCCTCAGCAGCCCTCACAGCCTCCTGCAGAAGCAGAACAGAAAGCAAGCCTGTCAGGGAAGGGTGCCAAGGCTGGTGTCCTGGGGAGGGAGGAAGGAGGGCAAGAAAAGCCTTCTGGTGGAATTCAGAAGCCTCTCTATTAGAAGTTTGCCCCAAAGAAGATTATTGCGACAAATAAATGCAGCAGCCAAGTCCTAAAAATCACTTAGTACCATTAAAATAAAGTGCTTTCCCCCCCCCCCCCCCAAAAGGCGTTCAAAATTTTTATTTACAACTTTTTTCCTCTAGCTGTTTACAATCCAATTTTTTCTCTAAAACCAGACTTCCAAAGCAAAATTTAAATGGTTTGCTGAAACTACCTGGTATCTGAAAGTACACGGTAGTGAACCATTTTTATGATGTAAGAAACAAGGTGCATGTTGGGGGGATGCAGACAGTAAGCATGAAGATCTCTGTTCCCTCCCTGCTCTGTGTCTGGAGAGGGTTTAGTCCTGGGGAACGATCTGCCCAAGGAAATCCATTCACAAGTACCAATTCAATACTTTCTCGCACATAAAGATCAGCAATACGTTTGCTTTAAAGTCAATCAAAACCTAAGCAGGAAAACTATTCTAAGCTGAAAACAGTTCAAGTCTTCCTCTTTCTCCCCTGCTACCACACACACCTGTTACATGGGGTTGTTTGTGGCACCGCTTTGAATAACAGCACCATAAAGTCCCAAGCACGGTACCTCAGCAAGGAGTAGACACCTACAGGCTTTTCTTGGCCGCTAAGAACAGGGGTGCTGATCTAAGGAAAAAAACAGTTTGGTAATTTCTGACATGAAACACTTGGTTTCAGATAAAAAAAAATGACATTTTCCAGCTTGCTCGAGAAAAATGCATCTCAGGTGTTCACTGCACAGTTCTCTCCCCTGCCTGCCTTTTCCTTCACAACTGCTCCCCACTTGCCCCGGGGGAGTTCCCAGCTCATCGCCGTCGCCATCGCACTGCAGCCCTCCTTGCTGCCCCTCACCCTGAGGAAGAGAAAGCCCCAGGTCTGGGGACTCGTCCTGTCCCTGGCTGCACCACAGCAGTGTCTCAGGACCCCTGTTCCATTTGACGCTGTCAGTCAGAGCCACTCTCCAGCCCTCGGCCCCAGGCACGGTGCTACAGTTCCCTTACAATGCTCATGATTTCAGTGCAGCCCCGTTTCTGTCCTCACTGCCGTGTTCCCACGCCCTTTCCCTCCTCCCCCATCAGGACGAGCTCTGTGAACCCCTGGGACTCTTCCCCCGTTAGGCTCAGCCTGACGCTTACCCGTCTCCTCCGGCACCCCAGACCAGTCCCCTCAGCGGGGAACCCTGCACTGACCGTGCTGAGCACAGCGCACAGCAGGGCTGTCGGGGCCAGAAGAGCTCCGCTCCACCCGTGGGTTTGCTGTTGGCCTCACCTCAATCCTCGCTGTTTCCAACTCAATCCTCACTGTTTCCAACTCTCACTTGGGAAACTACCAAGATAAGGACTCTGAGGAACCTGCAAACAGGGCGACGAGAAAAGATAAGCCCATATACGGAAGAAAGACTCAGTTTTCATGGAAAAGACACTAAAGGACACCTCTTCAACGGCCACCAGAGACCACCAGAGACCCCATGGAAGCCCCTCAGAGACCCAGCCCACATGCCTAATAACTATGCAACTATGATTATGATCATTAGTTCCAGGAAACAGGATGAATATGTCTCAACTTTCCTGGAATTCTAATGCCTGTGTATGGAATAAGGGGATAAAAGGTTTGGTTGATGCCACATACGGGATGCACATCGGGTGGAGTGATCCCCCGTGCCACTGGCGCCGCAATCAAAGAATGCCTGCCTTGTGATGCTGCCCTGGGGTTAAGAGGTTTATGCCCGATTTTGGTGACAACTACAGCTAAGATTAAAGCCAGGCTCCTAGGGACAAGCTGGCTTTTTGATGCAGCTGACTTATTCCCAAACCATGGGCAGGGGAGAAGAGTACCACCAAGATTCTTATCGATGGACAGTCATCAGGGAAAGGAACCAAAAGCTCGACTTCAGCATTTTCATGCTGCAGAAAACAGTATTTTCCAAGGTGCTCAGGAACAAATTCTTTTTCAATTTTGCCTTGTAAGACATTCACTACGAGTACGAGTCTTGAACATGAACAGACTCATTGTAGAACTTTTGAGCATTTTAAGCATTGAGAAAGCTTACTCACTCTTAGATTTCTTTGTTTCCTCCTGATGTTTTAGTTTTTCCAACAATGACTGAAAGAATTCTGATCTTTCCACACGTCTAGGAAACAACACAAACAGCATCTATGCCAGCACCTGCAAAGAGATTCCATTTCTTCTGTTGTGGTTGGAAGTCACTTTCAAAGATTAGAACTATAATCAGACTATGAAAGTTCTACCTTTAGTGTGTGCTCCAAGCCTCTAAGAACCGAATGTAAATATTTGCCACCAACATTTGCTGCTGCTGAAGGGGGAAGATTCTGTGGGCAGAAGAGAGTTTACTTTAGAATAGAAGAAACACACTGACCTATCTGCAAGTTACTGGAAAGACCACAACAGCCTCCATAAAGTGTCTTCTCAGGCCCGTACCCAGTGGTTACTCTAACAGACTGATGCTGTTTTTCTGCAGTGGGTGCTTGCAACTCAAAAAACCAAAAGCACGCTCCCCACCCCCACCCCCACCCCAATGTAGCATTCCTTTCAGTACTTTACCCAAAATAAGACCTATGGTTGGTCTTCCCTGCAGCAGGCACACATGAAGCAGCTATACAAAAGGCAAGTCTCCTGTCACAATGTCGAACCAGGCTGGGTGCTGCAGGCTGTTTGGGGCAAATCAGTGCCCATTTACCATCTGCCTCGCCCCACAACACCTTGTTCCAGCTTTGTGAACTGCTACAAGTCAACTGATGGAGCCACTTCACAGATTGATTTGGAGCCCCAAAGACTTCAAGATCTTCATCTGAGGTATCTTATTTCAATGGCAGTTACAACGGCTCCACTCAGTACTTCAGAGGAAAGTTAAAACTGAGCTTTAGCATAAAGCCCAGTAGTATGGCCTTTAAAAGAAATCAAAAGGCTTCAGCTGTTTTGAGAAGAATGTATAAAAAATCCTTCCCTTGCTCTCACCAAGGTCTGACATCCATTCTTTGACCAAGTTACTCAGTTTTCCAGGAACAACCAGCCTGTAAAGAAAACTCATCCGTTTGTCCTAAAAAAATGAAGAGGTTATCAAGTTTTACAGCCTTGTTAGACCTGCGATTCAGTTCTTCCTCGTCTTCAAATACCCCACATGGCTACATCGCTTCAACCAGCTTCTGAGTATGACGGCAATCTATATCCTTAGCAGGAGCCAAGCTAATTGCACAAGTAATTCCATGGTGCCTCTGGGGCTGCTTCTGCAGCCTACAAGTACTGTGGGAGGAAATAAAATGCTGAAGACTCCACAAAAGCAAAAAAAGAAACTTATTGGAAAACAGCCTTCAGCTTACAGGTTTCCAAATCAACTTCTGCTCTTTTACCCAGCATTAACAGAAATGAGAAAAAAAAACCTGCCGATGATTTTTAGAGAACTTGACCCAACTTAGAAGCCACAACTACCTCTTTTAAAAACCATTTGGGGATAGAAGAAAAGATCCAAGTTGCTACCATCTTAACACAACTGATTTGCACTGCTCTGGACAGCTAGAACTAATCACCAGGAAAGGAAAAGGTTTGAACCCCACTAAGGGTCACACAGCAGAGGTTTTGGACCCATTTCCAGTCCCATACCAGTTTTGACTTAAGGATATTCCCATCAGCTTCCTGCGGACATTAAACAAGACAGTTTAACAGCAGCTTCTTTTCGTTCAATGTATTTGCCGTGCTGCTGCTGATTCTGGAAGGGCCTTCTAGTGGAAGGACAGCTAACGAAGCGGGCTGTTAAACACAGCTGATGCAGTAAATTCAGTATTACCTTGGCTTTGTTTATGGAAGAGTGGGAGAACATGAACCAATCTGCAGTGCATGCTGCTGGGAGAGCCTCCTGCTCGTCACACGGTGTTCAGTTTTTATAGTCCAGAGGCTCAGCTGTACACACGGCTGTTTTATCTAAAGCAGTCAGCATATAAAGCAGCCCAAGCCAAGCTCTGGTTGCAGAGGGTGTTCAGATCTGGCACAGCGAGCTCACCGCCCCGTTAGGCAGAGCATGACGCCAGGCACCTGGTTTGGAGGCCCCCAGGTTACTGCCCTGGAACTCCAGTTACAGCAAGGCATCATTTTCACCTCCCACCCTCCACTTGTCCTGCGTGTTGAGGCTCATTTGCAGTCAGAAGCAGCACAGGACTGACAGGGCAGGGCAACATTCAATTAAAGGCAGCATTAGCTTTTTTTTTTTTTTACACCATAAACCCCTTGCTTTAGAAAGGGAAAAATGGAGAAATCCCCCGACTGTTCACTCCCAGCTGAAACCAGCAGAGAGAGAGGAGTGGGACAGGAGGCAAGAACTGTCCTTAACAGATGAAGGATCTCTACCGAAACACTAGCAGCAACAGGGGGAGACCCATTAAAAGTCTATTCAACTCCTCCTGCTTGTCAGAGTCCATACCCAGACCCTAAGGCTAAAGGCATTAATGAGGCCATTACTCAAAGCGGGTATTTTCCCCCTTCACATATGGACAACTGCAGAGATCAGCTGGGTCAGTCAAGAGATGCTTTTGAGGTACCTGACCCACTTCAGCTGCAGTGGGATTAGGAAATGCTCAAAGGACAGCTTCGACACTGGGGTTGAAAAAGGACACCTGATTACAGCTCCTCATTTCTAATTGTTGCCCTGACTCTCCCATGGAGGGAAGATGGATGTCTCTCTCTCTCTCTCGGAGCAGCTTTATCCAACTACAGACATAGCTCTTAGTCATCTTGTGGCTTTTCTTACTCCCTCCTCCCTATGAGCTCATTTTTCTCACTTTCTTCTCAAGGGAGGGCGACCTGCTCTCACCAGGCAGAGGGCACAGTGAGGAAGATGCCAGGACAAGCCAAACTCCCACTGTGCTACACAGCTGGGGAAGGTCAACAGGACCGCGGCAGAGCTCGCACTGGACCACCTCCCACACTGCTTTGGGCAGCAGAGCCTCGGGCCAGGAGACAGCCCCCGCTCCAGATTGCCGAGCACTCACCTTTGTGATTTTGCCTCCACTAAAGTCAGCAAAGCGCTTCAGTGAGACCGTGAGAACATTGGAGGCTCGGTGGATGGTGAAGCCCTTGCTGGCCGTCACTTTCTTCTTGCATCTGCACAGGAAGAGTTCGAGCTATTCAAGCTGTTCCACCACCCAGACGATGCCAGCCCTGGCCAAGCGGCACACCCCATGGCAATGACCCTGCTGACAGCGGGCACCACTCCAGAGCACCTGCTCATGGCCGTGTCTGTTGGCCCTGGTCTTCCCCACAAGAGGAGGGAGTTGAGGAGCGGCAGGCTTCATTGCAGGCTTCCGGGGCCACGTGCCTCACGGTTTAGCCATGGAGCAGGTAGAGAAGCCCCCCCTTACTGGACTAGGCTCAGCCAGGGGCTCTCCAGGGGACACTTCAGGGGGTTCTTCTGGGGACTCCCCACAGGACAGTCCTCTGCAGTCTTGGGACAACTCTCCAGAGCGCTCTCCTTGAAAGCCTCCAGCGGCAGGCAGGTGGGGAGGTCTGCCACCACTCCGCCCCGCTTCCCCTTGGGGTCCTGCAAGGGGCTGGCCGGCACCCCCCAGAAGGGGTCAGCATCCCCCAGCATCACCTCCGCCAGGCTGCCCTTGCGGCAGCTGCTCTCCACCGCGTGCTCAGAGAGGTTGGGGAGCTCCTGGATGAAGACGGTCCAGCCGGGGATGTTAGAGACGTCGGAGGCAGTGTTGAGCCAGGCCAGCATGTGGTTGACGGTGGTGTCCTCTGCCTGCTCAGGAAAGGCCACGGCGAAGGTGGATGGCCACTGCTGGGGCAGAGGCGTGGGCTTCCCTGGAGCTGGCCCTGCAGCCGAGAACCTCCAGGAGCCTCCTCCAGCCTCCAGGCTTCCTCCCTCCAAGCAATTCCAGGGGCTTCTCCTGGGCTTCCTCTGAGATGTCTTGGGGCTGCCTCGAGCCAGCTCTGTCCCGAGGGCAAAGCAGGGCAGTCTGGCAGCAGGACATGGGGGGACGCCCCTTTCTCCTGCCCCGCAGCATTGTGACTGCTGCATTGCCGAGTGTGGGCACTGTGACCTGGGGGGGACATGGGGGCCCCCCCCTGCAGAGTCCCGCCTGCTGCAGCCCTGCCCGCCGCCCCTCTGCCCAGAATCCTTCGGAGGAAGGCCTTTGGGGTGCTAGCCCCGAGACTCAGGGGGCTGTCCCTGCCCTTGGTGGCCATGCACTGGGCATGGCTGCTGGGCGGGCCCGACGCCTCCTCTGTCCCTCGGCTCCCATGGACAAAGCCAGTGCTGCTGCTCTTCTCTCCAGCCGGGGCAGAAACCCAATGTGCGGCCCAGAGACCCCCTCTACCCACCGTCCCCTCTCTGCACCAGAGCCAGCGGCCATGAGGCCGTGCAGTGGGGAGGACGGGAGACTTGATCTGGGGGAGACAACCCCTTGCCCAGGGGGGCAGCGAGGCTGGTTTCGGCAGCCACAGCCCCAGTGGAACCAGAGCCAGAGGCTGGGCTGGACGGTGCCAATGGAGCACCATGGAAACAGCAGAGGCTTTGGAAAAGGAGGGAGCAGGGATTACCCTGGGCTGGTGGAGACGTTGCTCCTTTTCAGGCCCAGAACACTGGAGGCCGTGCCCAAAGCACGACGAGGCAAATGGCAACGCTTCCCAACTGTCAAGGCAGCCCCTGGCTGCTGGGGCTGTCACATCCCCTTTTCCCTGTGAAACCAAGCTGCGTAGTCGGCTGTCTTTACGGGGTACAAAATGTCTTCAGCCACGGGGTGAAACTTGCAGAGCTCATTTGGGACTTGAACCTTTCTGAGATTTTTTTTTTTGTTCAATTCCTAAAAGAAACTGTGAAAAACAATCTTCTGGCACACGGCTGGTAATTAGTTTGGAAAACTTGTGGAATGAGTGCAGCAAGCTGATATTTTGCGGTCTCAAAGCCTCAGTTTTAGGGTCCATAGCTCAGATTCTAGGGGTGAAAGCTTCATTTTTATGCCCCGGACCCTCCTTTGAAGGGGCAAACTTAGGGCTCAAAGCCTCAGTTTCTCCATGTCCAAGTTCTCATTCTCAGCATCCAAAGACATGTTTTTAGGCTGGAAAGCCCCATTTGCAGGGCCAAAGTCCTGCAAAGTCACGGATATATGCCCCCCCCCCCCCAAAGGAGGGCAGGGGGGATCAAGGAGCCAGTCACACAGAGGTAAACTGCTGGTCGGTTGGCTTGTTTGACTGAGCCCTGCAGGTAATCACTGCAGTGCATCCTACCTCCTCTGGGAGAGCGATTCCCACTCCTTTGTGTGCGGCCCCGCTCTGCACCCAGGGCGCGGGTGGGTCCAGAGGCCTGGCTGCCGGCAAGGGCAGAAGGGAACACAGGCCACAGGGACCCAGCGGTGGGAAAGAGCGAGTGTCACAGGCCAGCTACTGGTAGGAGCGCTGTGTGTGTCCGCAATTCACTAGGGAACCTGAACCTGGACTAACTGTTTCCCACCCTGCTCTCAGCCTGTGCCCCGGGGAGGGGCCATGGTGCCCGCGGGGGTGGGGCGAGGCCAAAGGAAGTGTCCCTGCAGGGGCTGGCAGCAGGAAAAAGCCCCGGGGGATGCTGGGAGCTGTAGTCCTGGGGCAGGGGCTGCCGGGCAGCCATGTTGGTGCCGGGAGGTGCAGGCTCTGCTCCAGCTGTGGCCCAGCTGAGGTGAGGGCTGGGGCTGCCCCTCAGGTGAGTGAGGCCCTTGGGCGGGCGAGGGGGTGTCTCCTGCCTGCTGACTGCCTGGGAGTGGTGGGTGGGAGCTCCAAGCCGGAGCCGGGCTGGCTGGGGCATCCCCGGGAGTGACCTGAGAGCTGGGCAGGGGAAGGAGAAGGAGACAGACCCCCCAGCACAGGCACTGGGCACCCCGACTCCCAGAGCCCCCCTGAGCCGCCTCAGCCCCGCTTACCCCCTGCAGCTGCCCCGTCCCCAGTCCCTCCCCTGAGGCCAGTCCCGCAGCCCCAGGCTGCCCCACGGCCTGTCCTGGCAGCGGCGAGCGGGGCCTCGGGCAGGCCCAGGGCTCTGTTAACCCAGGGGCCTTCAGCAGCAGTGCGGGGAAGGAGCGGGGTCTGCAGGAGCTGCTGCAGCAGGAGGGGCTCCGGCCTGGGGCCGGCTGTGACAGTCAGGGTTCTTTTCCTCTGCCAGAGGCTGTGCCAGGGGCTCGGTTGTCTGTTCCTGCCCTGGGGATGTCATCAGCTGCATCCAGCTCAGGCTGAAGCTGAAGAGATGGGCAAAAGGAAAAGCGGCTGGAGAAGGACACGAAGGGGATCCGGCTGCGAGCTGCCCCCAGCTGCAGACAAGAGACAGCCGGCCTCTCCGCGTGAGGAAGGGTCCCTGTGAGTAGTCCTCAGCAGAGCTGGTCAGCAACATGCACCGCGGGGTCTGTGTGTGTAACCAAAGCATGGCACAGCCATGTAGTGTGTGTGTGTGTGTGTGTGCACACGTGAGGCTGTTTATCTAGGAAGCCTCACATTGTAAGAGCTGAGAGAGGCAGAGACAGAAGTGTCTGAACAGTAAGATCCTCCCAGCAGCACCAAGAGTGGGAACTGCAGTGAGTCCTGGACCCTTGGGGCCGTGTCACCCCTCTTCTGCATCCAGGTCCCTCCCTGTCCGAGTGCCCTCCCACCTTCCATCACTGGCATCACTCTTTTGCTTCCCTGTACCTTTCTTCTTCTGTCTGTTCTTGTACCCTGCCCCCTGTTCATCCCTCTCTGGTTTCCAAGCCCCTCTCTCGTTCTGCTGTTCTACCTGCCTCTTTGGTTTTTCTTGCTCTCCCTCTGTCCTGCTCCCTGCCCCTCTTTGTTCCTTCCTCTGTCTCTGTCCTGCAGCACATGGCTGGTTTTTTGTTCACTGCCTCTTTGTCCCGATGTGCATTCCTCCTTGTTGTTCACAATCTCTCTGGCTTCTTGCCTGAGCTGCTTTTTGTCTCTCTACCTGTATGTCCCACTCCCTGCCCCTCTCCTCATCTCTCTCCTTCAAAGAATCCTAGAATGTATTGGGTTGGAAGGGACCTCTAAAGTCCATCTAGTCCAACCCCCCTACAATAAGCAGGGACATCTCTAACTAGGTGAGGTTGCTCAGAGCCCCGTCAAGCCTGACCTTGAATATCTCCAGGGATGGGGCTTCCAGTACCTCTTTGGGCAACCTCTTCCAGTGACTCACCACCCTCATATTAAAAAACTTTTTCCTAATGTCCAACCTAAATCTACCCTTTTGTAGCTCAAAACCATTACCCCTTGTCCTATCGCTACAAATGCTTGCAAATTGTTCTTCCTCTGCCTTCCTACAGGCCCCTTTCAGGTATTGGAAGGTCGCTACCAGGTCCTCCCGGAGCCTTCTTTTCTCCAGGCTGAACAACCCCAACTCTCTCAGCCTGTCTCCCTTTGTCCTGCTCACTGTCAATGTTTTTTTTTTCATTCTGTGTCCCACTGTCCCTGTCCTTCTTCCTGTTCATCTCTTACTCATGCTGTCCCTCTCTGCTGCTCCCTGACCCCCTTTTTATTTTTTCATTCCTCCGTGTCTCCACAGGGCTCCTGATCCCGCTCGTTCTTTCTCCGTCTCTCTGTGAGGCTCAAAATCCCTTGTCTTTCTCTCTCTTGTTTTTCTTGTCTGTCCCTTTGTCTTGTTCCCTGTCCCATTGTTTCTTGCTTTGTCCGTCTGTCCAGAGGGTGTTGCTCTGGCAGCCCTGGCCAGCGTGGACTGTGCTGCATCTGTGTTTCATGAGCCTTTGTGCAGGAAAGTTGGCCCTGCTTGGGGATGCTTGGCTTATTGGGCTTGCACATCCCTGCTTAAATCTGATGATTTTATGCAACAACAAAGCAGCCCAAGTCCCACCACTGCTGACCCAAACAGTGTGACCCGTGGGTGGGGTAGTGTCCCGGTTGCCATCAACTGAATGGAACCTTTCTATTTGATCGGTCCGTGTATCCAGAAGGGAACTAGTTTGATTTGAGCATTCGCATCTCCATTTTAATGCTTGGGTCACCGGACCTATTCTTTGAATTTCAATGGCGTTATTTGACGTGGAACAGTTACAGGTCAAGCTACAACTCCATCTGGGGTGCTTCCTAACAGTTTAATTCCAAGGAATACACCAAGGTATAATTTGCATATATTCCCAATCTCCCGTTTCTGTTTTTTTCCAAACCTTGGAGACTGTCATGCCCCATGGGTATAAATGACAGTTTCCTTTGGGATCAATCCATTTGTTCGGCCCAGATTTCGAGGCCAAACTAGTTCCCAGCACTGTTCTAAGATTATCATCGTCTGGTCCATATTCATCAACTTGTAAGGTCGGAGTTGGTTACCTTCCACAACTTTGACCCATGTCCTAGTCCTAGCACCATGCTGAAGATCTTCTTTTCTTTCAATCACAGTGTTCCATCACTTTCCCCTAGCATGGCCTGGCAGGTAGCATTTAAACCTGGAGTCAGCATTCCCCATGCTACCGGTTTAGCTGTTGACTTACGTAATGGTGAACAAGGAGTTATGGATCCTCCTGAGTGACTGGATGAGCTGCAAAATTAATTTACTTTACATACTGTGAATGTAAAACAAACTGATGTTACGCTTAAGGCATTCACCTTAACAAGGGCCAATTATAATCACACCAACACTGCCAAGGCCACCTCTAAACCAGGTCCCTGAGCGCCACAACTGCATGTCTTCTAAACACCTCCAGGGACAGTGATTCAAGCACTCCCCTAGACAGCCTGTTCCAGTGCCTTTTCAGTGAAGAAATTTCATCTGTACTCTCATTTCATTTACCTGTTTTGTTCATTCTTATTTCTTTGTAGCCATATTCTCAAACCCATTCTTAACTTTACAGTTGAAATGCCAAAAATTATTGGTTTGAATCTACTGGATGGGCTTCGCTTGGTTATTGATTAGTTTCTTCTTCAGTTAGACCACGACTTTTTAGATGGAAAGCATACACCAAGGTTTTAAAGGTTAGCAGTGAAGAATCTTTCACTCATAGCAAACCCCGACAATCCATCGCATCCGGATTTATATTCACATGGATTGCTCCCTGGTAAAATAAAACTGTAGATTGAAATGAGCAAGAAGGAGAAAATGTGCATTTGGACACAGGTCTCTTTGATATCTATTTAATTTGTTCTTAATTTCTCTGCCCCTTCTAAGAGTCTCAGCAAAAAAAATGCAAAGTTGGAGGTTTTCCATGAAAGCAACAGTTCAAATACCATCTCCGAATTGTTTTACAATTAGATGTTACACAGAGGTACTGGTCACTGATAACCATTCACTTCTTCTGGATAAGAGTGGCAACAGTTTTCCCTGTTCTCTTCCATGGATAAGAAGGAATTCTTGCCGTGTACGGATGTCCTTGTGAAAGCCTTTATGTAGATCTTGTTTTCTGCTCCCCTAGCATGTTATGCAGATGCTACCTACATGGGCTCAAAACTCTGTGAGAAGCACGGAAGAGCTGCTTGTACGTCAGGTAAGTGCCTTAACATCAGAAGAAGGAGCCCTTGGTATGATTTGTGACTGCTGTTTATGTTTTCTGTGCATTCCAGCGCGGTGTTCATCCCTTAAGGAAAGAACCTGTTGCCTTTTCAGCGCTCAGATGACCCCTCGTTTTCCCCCTGGGTGGAAATCAGTGCCGTATGCCATCTCCCGTGAGCTGCACAGCACCATCCACTGCAGCATCTCTCCAAAGCTGGGAGAGCTCATGCGTGGCAGTTCAGTGCAGAAGGGACCTGATCCTGTTCTGTGCCTGTGCGTGGGAGAGGAAGGATGGCAGCAGTTCTGGCTGACTGGGCGTTAGGGAAAGAGCTGAGGAGGTTCAGGGTTTAGGAGGAAGGCTGGCTTGCATTGCTGCAGCGCTGCCTGTGAGGCTTCGCTGCGGCTGTTTGGTTTCCTGCTCTCTGAGCAGTGCTGTAAGTTCTTCACCTGGAATGACAATGAGCAGTGACGAACTGGCATTGTGCTTCTGTAAGGGCCCTGCGGTGGGCTGGAGCTGTGGTACATGCGTCTAGGAGGGAGACATGGTGTATAGCAGTGTGCAAGAAGCTTGTTGGCTTTGGGCTGCAGGTGATTTGACTTGTAATTCCAACATGCTGACAGTATGTTATTTTATTTTCAGACAACATCACGAAAGAGAGAATTTTGGGACAATAAATTCACTAGAGAAATTACAGCATACACCTCAGCTCACCTTTATAGTTTGGTAAGGGATCTTCCCTTCCTGTTTCAGGGTGAGCTTTTCGGTTCGGCTTTTAGCTCATGTTTACCGTTCTGCTTAGGATCTTACCTTCCTGTTTCAGGGTGACCTTTTTGGTTTTGGTTTTAGCTCACGTTTAAGGTTCGGTTTTGCATTTTCCCTTTCCTGTTTCAGGGTGAGCTTTTTGGTTCAGGTTTAAGCTCACGTTTGGTGTTCGGTTTTGCATTTTCACTCTCCTGTTTCAGGGTGAGCATTTTAGAATGCGTTTAGGTCATATTTAGGGTTCGTTTTTACATTTTGCCTTTCCTGTTTCAGAGTGAGCTTTTCGGTTCAGCTTTTAGCTCACATTTGAGGGTTCGGCTTTGGATCTTTCCTTTCTGTTTCGGGGTTGGCTTTTTAGATCGGATTTTAGCTCACGTTCAGGTTTCGGTTTTGCATTTTCCCTTTATTGTTTCAGGGTGAGCTTTTTAGTTCAGCTTTTAGCTCACGTTTAGGGTTCGGTTTTGCATTTTCCCTTTCCTGTTTCAGGGTGAGCTTTTTGGTTCGTCTTTTAGCTCACATTTGAGGGTTCAGCTTTGGATCTTTCCTTTCTGTTTCGGGGTTTGCTGTTCGGTTCGGATTTTAGCTCATGTTTAGGATTCGGTTTTGCGTTTTCCCTTTCCTGTTTCAGGGTGAGCTTTTCGGTTCGGCTTTTAGCTCACGTTTGCAGGTTCGCCTTTGGATCTGTCCTTCCTGTTTCAATGTGAGCTTTTCGGTTCGGCTTTTAGCTCATGTTTAAGGTTCGGTTTTGCATTTCCCTTCTTGTTTCAAGGTGAGCTTTTCGGTTCAGCTTTTCGCTCACATTTGATGGTTCGAATTTGGATCTTTCCTTCCTGTTTCAGGGTGAGCTTTTAGCTTTAGGTTTTACCTCACAGTTAGGGTTCAGTTTTGCATTTTCCCTTTCCTGTTTCAAGGTGAGATTTTCGGTTCGGCTTGCAGCCCACATTTAGGTTCGTTTTTGTTTTTTCCTTCCTGTTTCAGGGTGAGCTTTTTAGTTCGGATTTTAGCTCACGTTTGAGGGTTCGGCTTTGGATCTTTCCTTTCTGTTTTGGGGTTGGCTGTTCGGTTTGGATTTTATCTCACGTTTAGGATTCAGTTTTGCATTTTCCCTTTCCTGTTTCAGGGTGAGCTCTTCAGTTTGGCTTTTAGCTCATGTTTACGGTTCGATTTTGCATTTCCCTTATTGTTTCAGGGTGAGCTTTTCGTTTCAGGTTTTAGCTCACGTTTGATGGTTCGGTTTTGCATTTTCCCTTTCCTGTTTCAGGGTGAGCTTTTTAGTTCGGCTTTTCGCTCACATTTAAGATTTGGCTTTGGAACTTACCTTCCTATTTCAGGATGAACCTTTCAGCTTAGGTTTTAGCTCACGGTTAGGGTTCAGTTTTGCATTTTCCCTTTCCTGTTTCAGGGCGAGATTTTCGGTTCGGCTTGCAGCCCACGTTTAGATTCGTTTTTGTTTTTTCCTTCCTGTTTCAGGGTGAGCTTTTTAGTTTGGATTTCAGCTCACGTTTGAGGGTTCGGCTTTGGATCTTTCCTTTCTGTTTTGGGGTTGGCTGTTTGGTTCGGATTTTAGCTCATGTTTAGGATTCGGTTTTGCATTTTCCCTTTCCTGTTTCAGAGTGAGCTTTTCGGTTTGGGTTTTAGCTCACGTTTAGGTTTTGCTTTTACTTTTTTCCTTCCTTTTTCGGGGTGAGCTTTTCGGTTTAGGTTTTATCTCACGTTTAGGATACAGTTTTGCATTTTCCCTTTCCTGTTTCGGGGTGAGCTTTTCGGTTCGACTTTTAGCTCACGTTTAATTTTTTTATTTGAATTTTCCCTTTCCTGTTTCAGGGTAAGATTTTCGGTTTAGGTTTTAGCTGACCTTTAGGGTTTGGTTTTGCATTTTGCCTTTCCAGTTTCAGGGTGAGCTTTTCGGTTCAGGTTTTAGCTCACGTTTAAGATTTGGCTTTGGAACTTACCTTCCTATTTCAGGATGAGCTTTTCAGCTTAGATTTTAGCTCACCTTTAGGGTTCACTTTTCCAGTTTTCTTTCCTGTTTCAGGGTGAGCTGTTCGGTTCGGCTTTTAGCTCACATTTGAGGGTTCAGCTTTGGATCTTTCCTTTCTGTTTCGGGGTTGGCTGTTCGGTTCGGATTTTAGCTCATGTTTAGGATTCGGTTTTGCGTTTTCCCTTTCCTGTTTCAGGGTGAGCTTTTCGGTTCGGCTTTTAACTGACGTTTCAATTTGGTTTTGCATTTTTCCTTCCTGTTTCAGATTGAGATTTTCAGTTCAGCTTTTAGCTCACATTTGATGGTTCACCTTTGGGTCTGTACTTCCTGTTTCAATGTGAGCTTTTCGTTTCGGGTTTTAGCTCACGTTTAGGGTTTGGGTTTGCATTTTTGCTTTCCTGTTTAAAGGTGAGCTTTTCAGTTTGGCTTTTCGCTCTCCTTTGAGGGCTCGACTTTGGATGTTTCCTTCCTGTTTCAGGGTAAGCTTTTCACTTCGGCATTAGCTCACTTTTAAGTTTTAGCTTTGGAACTTCCCTGCCTATTTCAGGAGGAGCTTTTCAGTTTAGGTTTTAGCTTACGCTTAGGCTTCGGTTTTATAGTTTTTGTTCCTGTTTCAGGGTGAGCTTTTTGGTTGGCCAGATAGCTCATATTTAGCGTTCGGTTTTGTTTTTTCCATCCTGTTTCAGGGTAAGCTTTTTAGTTCGGCTTTTAGCTCACGTTTAGGGTTCGGTTTTGCATTTTGCCTTTCCAGTTTCAGGGTGAGCTTTTCGGTTCGTCTTTTAGCTCACATTTAAGGGTTCAGCTTTGGATCTTTCCCTTCTGTTTCGGGGTTGGCTGTTCGGTTCGGATTTTAGCTCATGTTTAGGATTCGGTTTTGCGTTTTCCCTTTCTTGTTTCAGGGTGAGCTTTTCGGTTCGGCTTTTAGCTCGTGTTCACAGTTCGATTTTGCATTTCCCTTATTGTTTCAGGGTGAGCTTTTCGTTTCAGGTTTTAGCTCACGTTTGATGGTTCGATTTTGCATTTTCTCTTTCCTGTTTCAGGGTGAGCTTTTCGGTTCAGGTTTTAGCTCATGTTTGATGGTTCGGATTTGGATCTGTCCTTCCTGTTTCAGGGTGAGCTTTTCGATTCAGCTTTAGCTCACGTTTAAGATTTGGCTTTGGAACTTACCTTCCTCTTTCAGGATGAGCTTTTCAGCCTTGGTTTTAGCTCACCTTTAGGGTTCACTTTTCCAGTTTTCTTTCCTGTTTCAGGGTGAGCTGTTCAGTTCGGCTTTTAGCTCACATTTAGCGTACACTTTTGCATTTTTCCTTTTCCGTTTCAGGGTGAGGTTTTCGATTCTACATTTAGCTCACATTTGAGGGTTCGGCTTTGGATCTTTCCTTTCTGTTTCGGGGTTGGCTGTTCGGTTCGGATTTTAGCTCTCGTTTAGGGTTCGGTTTTGCATTTTCTCTTTCCTGTTTCAGGGTGAGCTCTTCAGTTTGGCTTTTAGCTCATGTTCACGGTTCGATTTTGCATTTCCTTTATTGTTTCAGGGTGAGCTTTTCGGTTCGGCTTTTAGCTCACGTTTGATGGTTCGGATTTGGATCTGTCCTTCCTGTTTCAGGGTGAGCTTTTCGATTCAGCTTTAGCTCACGTTTAAGATTTGGCTTTGGAACTTACCTTCCTATTTCAGGATGAACATTTCAGCTTAGGTTTTAGCTCACGGTTAGGGTTCAGTTTTGCATTTTTCCTTTCCTGTTTCAGGGTGAGATTTTCGCTTCGGCTTGCAGCCCAACTTTAGATTCGTTTTTGTTTTTTCCTTCCTGTTTCAGGGTGAGCTTTTTAGTTCGGATTTTAGCTCACGTTTGAGGGTTCGGCTTTGGATCTTTCCTTTCTGTTTCGGGGTTTGCTGTTCGGTTCGGATTTTAGCTCATGTTTAGGATTCGGTTTTGCATTTTCCCTTTCCTGTTTCAGAGTGAGCTTTTCGTTTTGGCTTTTAGCTCACGTTTAGGCTTCGCTTTTACTTTTTTCCTTCCTGTTTCAGGGTGAGCTTTTCAGTTTAGGTTTTATCTCACGTTTAGGATACAGTTTTGCATTTTCCCTTTCCTGTTTCGGGGTGAGCTTTTCGGTTCGACTTTTAGCTCACGTTTAAGTTTTTTATTTGAATTTTCCCTTTCCTGTTTCAGGGTAAGATTTTCGGTTTAGGTTTTAGCTGACCTTTAGGGTTCCGTTTTGCATTTTGCCTTTCCAGTTTCAGGGTGAGCTTTTCGGTTCAGGTTTTAGCTCACGTTTGATGGTTCGGTTTTGCATTTTCTCTTTCCTGTTTCAGGGTGAGCTTTTCGGTTCAGGTTTTAGCTCACGTTTGATGGTTCGAATTTGAATCTGTCCTTCCTGTTTCAGGGTGAGCTTTTCGATTCAGCTTTAGCTCACGTTTAAGATTTGGCTTTGGAACTTACCTTCCTATTTCAGGGTGAGCTTTTCAGCCTTGGTTTTAGCTCACCTTTAGGGTTCACTTTTCCAGTTTTCTTTCCTGTTTCAGGGTGAGCTGTTCAGTTCGGCTTTTAGCTCACATTTAGCGTACACTTTTGCATTTCCCCTTTCCTGTTTCAGGGTGAGGTTTTCGGTTCGACTTTTAGCTCACGTTTGAAGGTTCGCCTTTGGATCTGTCCTTCCTGTTTCAATGTGAGCTTTTCGGTTTGGCTTTTAGCTCATGTTTAAGGTTCGCTTTTGCATTTCCCTTCTTGTTTCAGGGTGAGCTTTTCAGTTTGGCTTTTAGCTCATGTTCACGGTTCGATTTTGCATTTCCCTTATTGTTTCAGGGTGAGCTTTTCGTTTCAGGTTTTAGCTGACATTTGATGGTTCGATTTTGCATTTTCTCTTTCCAGTTTCAGGGTGAGCTTTTCGGTTCAGGTTTTAGCTCATGTTTGATGGTTCGGATTTGGATCTGTCCTTCCTGTTTCAGGGTGAGCTTTTCGATTCAGCTTTAGCTCACGTTTAAGATTTGGCTTTGGAACTTACCTTCCTATTTCAGGATGAGCTTTTCAGCCTTGGTTTTAGCTCACCTTTAGGGTTCACTTTTCCAGTTTTCTTTCCTGTTTCAGGGTGAGCTGTTCAGTTCGGCTTTTAGCTCACATTTAGCGTACACTTTTGCATTTTTCCTTTTCCGTTTCAGGGTGAGGTTTTCGGTTCGACTTTTAGCTCACGTTTGAGGCTTCGGCTTTGGATCTTTCCTTTCTGTTTCGGGGTTGGCTTTTCGGTTCGGATTTTAGCTCATGTTTAGGATTCCGTTTTGCATTTTCCATGTCCCGTTTCAGGGTGAGCTTTTTAGTTCGGCTTTTAGCTCACGTTTAGGGTTCAGTTTTGCATTTTCCCTTTCCTGTTTTAGGGTGAGCCTTTTGGTTTGTCTTTTAGCTCACCTTTGAGGGTTCGACTTTGGATCTTTCTTTTCTGTTTCGGGGTTGGCTGTTCGGTTTGGATTTTATCTCACGTTTAGGATTCGGTTTTGCATTTTCCCTTTCCTGTTTCAGGGTGAGCTCTTCAGTTTGGCTTTTAGCTCATGTTTACGGTTCGATTTTGCATTTCCCTTATTGTTTCAGGGTGAGCTTTTCGTTTCAGGTTTTAGCTCACGTTTGATGGTTCGCTTTTGCATTTTCCCTTTCCTGTTTCAGGGTGAGCTTTTCGGTTCGGCTTTTCGCTCACATTTAAGATTTGGCTTTGGTACTTACCTTCCTATTTCAGGATGAACCTTTCAGCTTAGGTTTTAGCTCACGGTTAGGGTTCAGTTTTGCATTTTCCCTTTCCTGTTTCAGGGCGAGATTTTCGGTTCGGCTTGCAGCCCACGTTTAGGTTCGTTTTTGTTTTTTCCTTCCTGTTTCAGGGTGAGCTTTTTAGTTTGGATTTCAGCTCACGTTTGAGGGTTCGGCTTTGGATCTTTCCTTTCTGTTTTGGGGTTGGCTGTTCGGTTCGGATTTTAGCTCACGTTTAGGGTTCGGTTTTGCGTTTTCCCTTTCCTATTTCAGGGTGAGCTCTTCAGTTTGGCTTTTAGCTCATGTTTACGGTTCGATTTTGCATTTTCCCTTTCCTGTTTCAGGGTGAGCTTTTCGGTTCGGCTTTTGGCTCACATTTGATGGTTCGAATTTGGATCTTTCCTTCCTGTTTCAGGTTGAGCTTTTAGGTTTAGGTTTTAGCTCACGGTTAGGGTTCAGTTTTGCATTTTCCCTTTCCCGTTTCAAGGTGAGATTTTCGGTTCGACTTGCAGCCTACGTTTAGGTTCGTTTTTGTTTTTTCCTTCCTATTTCAGGGTGAGCTTTTTAGTTCGGATTTTAGCTCACCTTTGAGGGTTCGGCTATGGATCTTTCCTTTCTGTTTCGGGGTTGGCTTTTCGGTTCGGATTTTAGCTCACGTTTAGGATTCGGTTTTGCCTTTTCCCTTTCCTGTTTCAGGGTGAGCTTTTCGTTTCAGGTTTTAGCTGACGTTTGATGGTTCGTTTTTGCATTTTCCCTTTATTGTTTCAGGGTGAGCTGTTCGGTTCGGCTTTTAGCTCACATTTAGCGTACACTTTTGCATTTTTCCTTTTCCATTTCAGGGTGAGGTTTTCGGTTCGACTTTTAGCTCACGTTTGAGGGTTCGGCTTTGGATCTGTCCTTTCTGTTTCGGGGTTGGCTTTTCGGTTCGGATTTTAGCTCACGTTTAGGTTTCGTTTTTGCATTTTCCCTTTATTGTTTCAGGGTGAGCTTTTTAGTTCAGCTTTTAGCTCACGTTTAGGGTTCGGTTTTGCATTTTCCCTTTCCTGTTTCAGGGTGAGCTTTTTGGTTCGTCTTTTAGCTCACATTTGAGGGTTCGGCTTTGGATCTTTCCTTTCTGTTTCGGGGTTTGCTGTTCGGTTCGGATTTTAGCTCATGTTTAGGATTCGGTTTTGCATTTTCCCTTTCCTGTTTCAGAGTGAGCTTTTCGTTTTGGCTTTTAGCTCACGTTTAGGCTTCGCTTTTACTTTTTTCCTTCCTGTTTCAGGGTGAGCTTTTCAGTTTAGGTTTTATCTCACGTTTAGGATACAGTTTTGCATTTTCCCTTTCCTGTTTCGGGGTGAGCTTTTCGGTTCGACTTTTAGCTCACGTTTCAGTTTTTTATTTGAATTTTCCCTTTCCTGTTTCAGGGTAAGATTTTCGGTTTAGGTTTTAGCTGACCTTTAGGGTTCCGTTTTGCATTTTGCCTTTCCAGTTTCAGGGTGAGCTTTTCGGTTCAGGTTTTAGCTCACGTTTGATGGTTCGGTTTTGCATTTTCTCTTTCCTGTTTCAGGGTGAGCTTTTCGGTTCAGGTTTTAGCTCACGTTTGATGGTTCGAATTTGAATCTGTCCTTCCTGTTTCAGGGTGAGCTTTTCGATTCAGCTTTAGCTCACGTTTAAGATTTGGCTTTGGAACTTACCTTCCTATTTCAGGGTGAGCTTTTCAGCCTTGGTTTTAGCTCACCTTTAGGGTTCACTTTTCCAGTTTTCTTTCCTGTTTCAGGGTGAGCTGTTCAGTTCGGCTTTTAGCTCACATTGAGCGTACACTTTTGCATTTCCCCTTTCCTGTTTCAGGGTGAGGTTTTCGGTTCGACTTTTAGCTCACGTTTGAAGGTTCGCCTTTGGATCTGTCCTTCCTGTTTCAATGTGAGCTTTTCGGTTTGGCTTTTAGCTCATGTTTAAGGTTCGCTTTTGCATTTCCCTTCTTGTTTCAGGGTGAGCTTTTCAGTTTGGCTTTTAGCTCATGTTCACGGTTCGATTTTGCATTTCCCTTATTGTTTCAGGGTGAGCTTTTCGTTTCAGGTTTTAGCTGACATTTGATGGTTCGATTTTGCATTTTCTCTTTCCAGTTTCAGGGTGAGCTTTTCGGTTCAGGTTTTAGCTCATGTTTGATGGTTCGGATTTGGATCTGTCCTTCCTGTTTCAGGGTGAGCTTTTCGATTCAGCTTTAGCTCACGTTTAAGATTTGGCTTTGGAACTTACCTTCCTATTTCAGGGTGAGCTTTTCAGCCTTGGTTTTAGCTCACCTTTAGGGTTCACTTTTCCAGTTTTCTTTCCTGTTTCAGGGTGAGCTGTTCAGTTCGGCTTTTAGCTCACATTTAGCGTACACTTTTGCATTTCCCCTTTCCTGTTTCAGGGTGAGGTTTTCGGTTCGACTTTTAGCTCACGTTTGAGGCTTCGGCTTTGGATCTTTCCTTTCTGTTTCGGGGTTGGCTTTTCGGTTCGGATTTTAGCTCATGTTTAGGATTCCGTTTTGCATTTTCCATGTCCCGTTTCAGGGTGAGCTTTTTAGTTCGGCTTTTAGCTCACGTTTAGGGTTCAGTTTTGCATTTTCCCTTTCCTGTTTTAGGGTGAGCCTTTTGGTTTGTCTTTTAGCTCACCTTTGAGGGTTCGACTTTGGATCTTTCTTTTCTGTTTCGGGGTTGGCTGTTCGGTTTGGATTTTATCTCACGTTTAGGATTCGGTTTTGCATTTTCCCTTTCCTGTTTCAGGGTGAGCTCTTCAGTTTGGCTTTTAGCTCATGTTTACGGTTCGATTTTGCATTTCCCTTATTGTTTCAGGGTGAGCTTTTCGTTTCAGGTTTTAGCTCACGTTTGATGGTTCGCTTTTGCATTTCCCCTTCCCTGTTTCAGGGTGAGCTTTTCGGTTCGGCTTTTCGCTCACATTTAAGATTTGGCTTTGGTACTTACCTTCCTATTTCAGGATGAACCTTTCAGCTTAGGTTTTAGCTCACGGTTAGGGTTCAGTTTTGCATTTTCCCTTTCCTGTTTCAGGGTGAGATTTTCGGTTCGGCTTGCAGCCCACGTTTAGGTTCGTTTTTGTTTTTTCCTTCCTGTTTCAGGGTGAGCTTTTTAGTTTGGATTTCAGCTCACGTTTGAGGGTTCGGCTTTGGATCTTTCCTTTCTGTTTTGGGGTTGGCTGTTCGGTTCGGATTTTAGCTCACGTTTAGGGTTCGGTTTTGCGTTTTCCCTTTCCTATTTCAGGGTGAGCTCTTCAGTTTGGCTTTTAGCTCATGTTTACGGTTCGATTTTGCATTTTCCCTTTCCTGTTTCAGGGTGAGCTTTTCGGTTCGGCTTTTGGCTCACATTTGATGGTTCGAATTTGGATCTTTCCTTCCTGTTTCAGGTTGAGCTTTTAGGTTTAGGTTTTAGCTCACGGTTAGGGTTCAGTTTTGCATTTTCCCTTTCCCGTTTCAAGGTGAGATTTTCGGTTCGACTTGCAGCCTACGTTTAGGTTCGTTTTTGTTTTTTCCTTCCTATTTCAGGGTGAGCTTTTTAGTTCGGATTTTAGCTCACCTTTGAGGGTTCGGCTATGGATCTTTCCTTTCTGTTTCGGGGTTGGCTTTTCGGTTCGGATTTTAGCTCACGTTTAGGATTCGGTTTTGCCTTTTCCCTTTCCTGTTTCAGGGTGAGCTTTTCGTTTCAGGTTTTAGCTGACGTTTGATGGTTCGATTTTGCATTTTCTCTTTCCTGTTTCAGGGTGAGCTGTTCGGTTCGGCTTTTAGCTCACATTTAGCGTACACTTTTGCATTTTTCCTTTTCCATTTCAGGGTGAGGTTTTCGGTTCGACTTTTAGCTCACGTTTGAGGGTTCGGCTTTGGATCTTTCCTTTCTGTTTCGGGGTTGGCTTTTCGGTTCGGATTTTAGCTCACGTTTAGGTTTCGTTTTTGCATTTTCCCTTTATTGTTTCAGGGTGAGCTTTTTAGTTCAGCTTTTAGCTCACGTTTAGGGTTCGGTTTTGCATTTTCCCTTTCCTGTTTCAGGGTGAGCTTTTTGGTTCGACTTTTAGCTCACATTTGAGGGTTCGGCTTTGGATCTTTCCTTTCTGTTTCGGGGTTTGCTGTTCGGTTCGGATTTTAGCTCATGTTTAGGATTCGGTTTTGCATTTTCCCTTTCCTGTTTCAGAGTGAGCTTTTCGTTTTGGCTTTTAGCTCACGTTTAGGCTTCGCTTTTACTTTTTTCCTTCCTGTTTCAGGGTGAGCTTTTCAGTTTAGGTTTTATCTCACGTTTAGGATACAGTTTTGCATTTTCCCTTTCCTGTTTCGGGGTGAGCTTTTCGGTTCGACTTTTAGCTCACGTTTAAGTTTTTTATTTGAATTTTCCCTTTCCTGTTTCAGGGTAAGATTTTCGGTTTAGGTTTTAGCTGACCTTTAGGGTTCCGTTTTGCATTTTGCCTTTCCAGTTTCAGGGTGAGCTTTTCGGTTCAGGTTTTAGCTCACGTTTGATGGTTCGGTTTTGCATTTTCTCTTTCCTGTTTCAGGGTGAGCTTTTCGGTTCAGGTTTTAGCTCACGTTTGGTGGTTCGAATTTGAATCTGTCCTTCCTGTTTCAGGGTGAGCTTTTCGATTCAGCTTTAGCTCACGTTTAAGATTTGGCTTTGGAACTTACCTTCCTATTTCAGGGTGAGCTTTTCAGCCTTGGTTTTAGCTCACCTTTAGGGTTCACTTTTCCAGTTTTCTTTCCTGTTTCAGGGTGAGCTGTTCAGTTCGGCTTTTAGCTCACATTTAGCGTACACTTTTGCATTTCCCCTTTCCTGTTTCAGGGTGAGGTTTTCGGTTCGACTTTTAGCTCACGTTTGAAGGTTCGCCTTTGGATCTGTCCTTCCTGTTTCAATGTGAGCTTTTCGGTTTGGCTTTTAGCTCATGTTTAAGGTTCGCTTTTGCATTTCCCTTCTTGTTTCAGGGTGAGCTTTTCAGTTTGGCTTTTAGCTCATGTTCACGGTTCGATTTTGCATTTCCCTTATTGTTTCAGGGTGAGCTTTTCGTTTCAGGTTTTAGCTGACATTTGATGGTTCGATTTTGCATTTTCTCTTTCCAGTTTCAGGGTGAGCTTTTCGGTTCAGGTTTTAGCTCATGTTTGATGGTTCGGATTTGGATCTGTCCTTCCTGTTTCAGGGTGAGCTTTTCGATTCAGCTTTAGCTCACGTTTAAGGTTTGGCTTTGGAACTTACCTTCCTATTTCAGGATGAGCTTTTCAGCCTTGGTTTTAGCTCACCTTTAGGGTTCACTTTTCCAGTTTTCTTTCCTGTTTCAGGGTGAGCTGTTCAGTTCGGCTTTTAGCTCACATTTAGCGTACACTTTTGCATTTTTCCTTTTCCGTTTCAGGGTGAGGTTTTCGGTTCGACTTTTAGCTCACGTTTGAGGCTTCGGCTTTGGATCTTTCTTTTCTATTTCGGGGTTGGCTGTTCGGTTTGGATTTTATCTCACGTTTAGGATTCGGTTTTGCATTTTCCCTTTCCTGTTTCAGGGTGAGCTCTTCAGTTTGGCTTTTAGCTCATGTTTACGGTTCGATTTTGCATTTCCCTTATTGTTTCAGGGTGAGCTTTTCGTTTCAGGTTTTAGCTCACGTTTGATGGTTCGCTTTTGCATTTTCCCTTTCCTGTTTCAGGGTGAGCTTTTCGGTTCGGCTTTTCGCTCACATTTAAGATTTGGCTTTGGTACTTACCTTCCTATTTCAGGATGAACCTTTCAGCTTAGGTTTTAGCTCACGGTTAGGGTTCAGTTTTGCATTTTCCCTTTCCTGTTTCAGGGTGAGATTTTCGGTTCGGCTTGCAGCCCACGTTTAGGTTCGTTTTTGTTTTTTCCTTCCTGTTTCAGGGTGAGCTTTTTAGTTTGGATTTCAGCTCACGTTTGAGGGTTCGGCTTTGGATCTTTCCTTTCTGTTTTGGGGTTGGCTGTTCGGTTCGGATTTTAGCTCACGTTTAGGGTTCGGTTTTGCGTTTTCCCTTTCCTATTTCAGGGTGAGCTCTTCAGTTTGGCTTTTAGCTCATGTTTACGGTTCGATTTTGCATTTTCCCTTTCCTGTTTCAGGGTGAGCTTTTCGGTTCGGCTTTTGGCTCACATTTGATGGTTCGAATTTGGATCTTTCCTTCCTGTTTCAGGTTGAGCTTTTAGGTTTAGGTTTTAGCTCACGGTTAGGGTTCAGTTTTGCATTTTCCCTTTCCCGTTTCAAGGTGAGATTTTCGGTTCGACTTGCAGCCTACGTTTAGGTTCGTTTTTGTTTTTTCCTTCCTATTTCAGGGTGAGCTTTTTAGTTCGGATTTTAGCTCACCTTTGAGGGTTCGGCTATGGATCTTTCCTTTCTGTTTCGGGGTTGGCTTTTCGGTTCGGATTTTAGCTCACGTTTAGGATTCGGTTTTGCCTTTTCCCTTTCCTGTTTCAGGGTGAGCTTTTCGTTTCAGGTTTTAGCTGACGTTTGATGGTTCGATTTTGCATTTTCTCTTTCCTGTTTCAGGGTGAGCTGTTCAGTTCGGCTTTTAGCTCACATTTAGCGTACACTTTTGCATTTTTCCTTTTCCATTTCAGGGTGAGGTTTTCGGTTCGACTTTTAGCTCACGTTTGAGGGTTCGGCTTTGGATCTTTCCTTTCTGTTTCGGGGTTGGCTTTTCGGTTCGGATTTTAGCTCACGTTTAGGTTTCGTTTTTGCATTTTCCCTTTATTGTTTCAGGGTGAGCTTTTTAGTTCAGCTTTTAGCTCACGTTTAGGGTTCGGTTTTGCATTTTCCCTTTCCTGTTTCAGGGTGAGCTTTTTGGTTCGTCTTTTAGCTCACATTTGAGGGTTCAGCTTTGGATCTTTCCTTTCTGTTTCGGGGTTTGCTGTTCGGTTCGGATTTTAGCTCATGTTTAGGATTCGGTTTTGCATTTTCCCTTTCCTGTTTCAGAGTGAGCTTTTCGTTTTGGCTTTTAGCTCACGTTTAGGCTTCGCTTTTACTTTTTTCCTTCCTGTTTCAGGGTGAGCTTTTCAGTTTAGGTTTTATCTCACGTTTAGGATACA
Organism: Leptosomus discolor; assembly: GCF_034619465.1. Classification (NCBI taxonomy): domain Eukaryota; kingdom Metazoa; phylum Chordata; class Aves; order Leptosomiformes; family Leptosomidae; genus Leptosomus; species Leptosomus discolor. The sequence goes on from NC_141416.1 coordinate 3,579,625, forward strand.
GTTTTGCATTTTCCCTTTCCTGTTTCGGGGTGAGCTTTTCGGTTCGACTTTTAGCTCACGTTTCAGTTTTTTATTTGAATTTTCCCTTTCCTGTTTCAGGGTAAGATTTTCGGTTTAGGTTTTAGCTGACCTTTAGGGTTCCGTTTTGCATTTTGCCTTTCCAGTTTCAGGGTGAGCTTTTCGGTTCAGGTTTTAGCTCACGTTTGATGGTTCGGTTTTGCATTTTCTCTTTCCTGTTTCAGGGTGAGCTTTTCGGTTCAGGTTTTAGCTCACGTTTGATGGTTCGAATTTGAATCTGTCCTTCCTGTTTCAGGGTGAGCTTTTCGATTCAGCTTTAGCTCACGTTTAAGATTTGGCTTTGGAACTTACCTTCCTATTTCAGGGTGAGCTTTTCAGCCTTGGTTTTAGCTCACCTTTAGGGTTCACTTTTCCAGTTTTCTTTCCTGTTTCAGGGTGAGCTGTTCAGTTCGGCTTTTAGCTCACATTGAGCGTACACTTTTGCATTTCCCCTTTCCTGTTTCAGGGTGAGGTTTTCGGTTCGACTTTTAGCTCACGTTTGAAGGTTCGCCTTTGGATCTGTCCTTCCTGTTTCAATGTGAGCTTTTCGGTTTGGCTTTTAGCTCATGTTTAAGGTTCGCTTTTGCATTTCCCTTCTTGTTTCAGGGTGAGCTTTTCAGTTTGGCTTTTAGCTCATGTTCACGGTTCGATTTTGCATTTCCCTTATTGTTTCAGGGTGAGCTTTTCGTTTCAGGTTTTAGCTGACATTTGATGGTTCGATTTTGCATTTTCTCTTTCCAGTTTCAGGGTGAGCTTTTCGGTTCAGGTTTTAGCTCATGTTTGATGGTTCGGATTTGGATCTGTCCTTCCTGTTTCAGGGTGAGCTTTTCGATTCAGCTTTAGCTCACGTTTAAGATTTGGCTTTGGAACTTACCTTCCTATTTCAGGATGAGCTTTTCAGCCTTGGTTTTAGCTCACCTTTAGGGTTCACTTTTCCAGTTTTCTTTCCTGTTTCAGGGTGAGCTGTTCAGTTCGGCTTTTAGCTCACATTTAGCGTACACTTTTGCATTTTTCCTTTTCCGTTTCAGGGTGAGGTTTTCGGTTCGACTTTTAGCTCACGTTTGAGGCTTCGGCTTTGGATCTTTCCTTTCTGTTTCGGGGTTGGCTTTTCGGTTCGGATTTTAGCTCATGTTTAGGATTCCGTTTTGCATTTTCCATGTCCCGTTTCAGGGTGAGCTTTTTAGTTCGGCTTTTAGCTCACGTTTAGGGTTCAGTTTTGCATTTTCCCTTTCCTGTTTTAGGGTGAGCCTTTTGGTTTGTCTTTTAGCTCACCTTTGAGGGTTCGACTTTGGATCTTTCTTTTCTGTTTCGGGGTTGGCTGTTCGGTTTGGATTTTATCTCACGTTTAGGATTCGGTTTTGCATTTTCCCTTTCCTGTTTCAGGGTGAGCTCTTCAGTTTGGCTTTTAGCTCATGTTTACGGTTCGATTTTGCATTTCCCTTATTGTTTCAGGGTGAGCTTTTCGTTTCAGGTTTTAGCTCACGTTTGATGGTTCGCTTTTGCATTTTCCCTTTCCTGTTTCAGGGTGAGCTTTTCGGTTCGGCTTTTCGCTCACATTTAAGATTTGGCTTTGGTACTTACCTTCCTATTTCAGGATGAACCTTTCAGCTTAGGTTTTAGCTCACGGTTAGGGTTCAGTTTTGCATTTTCCCTTTCCTGTTTCAGGGTGAGATTTTCGGTTCGGCTTGCAGCCCACGTTTAGGTTCGTTTTTGTTTTTTCCTTCCTGTTTCAGGGTGAGCTTTTTAGTTTGGATTTCAGCTCACGTTTGAGGGTTCGGCTTTGGATCTTTCCTTTCTGTTTTGGGGTTGGCTGTTCGGTTCGGATTTTAGCTCACGTTTAGGGTTCGGTTTTGCGTTTTCCCTTTCCTATTTCAGGGTGAGCTCTTCAGTTTGGCTTTTAGCTCATGTTTACGGTTCGATTTTGCATTTTCCCTTTCCTGTTTCAGGGTGAGCTTTTCGGTTCGGCTTTTGGCTCACATTTGATGGTTCGAATTTGGATCTTTCCTTCCTGTTTCAGGTTGAGCTTTTAGGTTTAGGTTTTAGCTCACGGTTAGGGTTCAGTTTTGCATTTTCCCTTTCCCGTTTCAAGGTGAGATTTTCGGTTCGACTTGCAGCCTACGTTTAGGTTCGTTTTTTTTTTTTCCTTCCTATTTCAGGGTGAGCTTTTTAGTTCGGATTTTAGCTCACCTTTGAGGGTTCGGCTATGGATCTTTCCTTTCTGTTTCGGGGTTGGCTTTTCGGTTCGGATTTTAGCTCACGTTTAGGATTCGGTTTTGCCTTTTCCCTTTCCTGTTTCAGGGTGAGCTTTTCGTTTCAGGTTTTAGCTGACGTTTGATGGTTCGATTTTGCATTTTCTCTTTCCTGTTTCAGGGTGAGCTGTTCAGTTCGGCTTTTAGCTCACATTTAGCGTACACTTTTGCATTTTTCCTTTTCCATTTCAGGGTGAGGTTTTCGGTTCGACTTTTAGCTCACGTTTGAGGGTTCGGCTTTGGATCTTTCCTTTCTGTTTCGGGGTTGGCTTTTCGGTTCGGATTTTAGCTCACGTTTAGGTTTCGTTTTTGCATTTTCCCTTTATTGTTTCAGGGTGAGCTTTTTAGTTCAGCTTTTAGCTCACGTTTAGGGTTCGGTTTTGCATTTTCCCTTTCCTGTTTCAGGGTGAGCTTTTTGGTTCGTCTTTTAGCTCACATTTGAGGGTTCAGCTTTGGATCTTTCCTTTCTGTTTCGGGGTTTGCTGTTCGGTTCGGATTTTAGCTCATGTTTAGGATTCGGTTTTGCATTTTCCCTTTCCTGTTTCAGAGTGAGCTTTTCGTTTTGGCTTTTAGCTCACGTTTAGGCTTCGCTTTTACTTTTTTCCTTCCTGTTTCAGGGTGAGCTTTTCAGTTTAGGTTTTATCTCACGTTTAGGATACAGTTTTGCATTTTCCCTTTCCTGTTTCGGGGTGAGCTTTTCGGTTCGACTTTTAGCTCACGTTTAAGTTTTTTATTTGAATTTTCCCTTTCCTATTTCAGGGTAAGATTTTCGGTTTAGGTTTTAGCTGACCTTTAGGGTTCCGTTTTGCATTTTGCCTTTCCAGTTTCAGGGTGAGCTTTTCGGTTCAGGTTTTAGCTCACGTTTGATGGTTCGGTTTTGCATTTTCTCTTTCCTGTTTCAGGGTGAGCTTTTCGGTTCAGGTTTTAGCTCACGTTTGATGGTTCGAATTTGAATCTGTCCTTCCTGTTTCAGGGTGAGCTTTTCGATTCAGCTTTAGCTCACGTTTAAGATTTGGCTTTGGAACTTACCTTCCTATTTCAGGGTGAGCTTTTCAGCCTTGGTTTTAGCTCACCTTTAGGGTTCACTTTTCCAGTTTTCTTTCCTGTTTCAGGGTGAGCTGTTCAGTTCGGCTTTTAGCTCACATTTAGCGTACACTTTTGCATTTCCCCTTTCCTGTTTCAGGGTGAGGTTTTCGGTTCGACTTTTAGCTCACGTTTGAAGGTTCGCCTTTGGATCTGTCCTTCCTGTTTCAATGTGAGCTTTTCGGTTTGGCTTTTAGCTCATGTTTAAGGTTCGCTTTTGCATTTCCCTTCTTGTTTCAGGGTGAGCTTTTCAGTTTGGCTTTTAGCTCATGTTCACGGTTCGATTTTGCATTTCCCTTATTGTTTCAGGGTGAGCTTTTCGTTTCAGGTTTTAGCTGACATTTGATGGTTCGATTTTGCATTTTCTCTTTCCAGTTTCAGGGTGAGCTTTTCGGTTCAGGTTTTAGCTCATGTTTGATGGTTCGGATTTGGATCTGTCCTTCCTGTTTCAAGGTGAGCTTTTCGATTCAGCTTTAGCTCACGTTTAAGATTTGGCTTTGGAACTTACCTTCCTATTTCAGGATGAGCTTTTCAGCCTTGGTTTTAGCTCACCTTTAGGGTTCACTTTTCCAGTTTTCTTTCCTGTTTCAGGGTGAGCTGTTCAGTTCGGCTTTTAGCTCACATTTAGCGTACACTTTTGCATTTTTCCTTTTCCGTTTCAGGGTGAGGTTTTCGGTTCGACTTTTAGCTCACGTTTGAGGCTTCGGCTTTGGATCTTTCCTTTCTGTTTCGGGGTTGGCTTTTCGGTTCGGATTTTAGCTCATGTTTAGGATTCCGTTTTGCATTTTCCATGTCCCGTTTCAGGGTGAGCTTTTTAGTTCGGCTTTTAGCTCGCGTTTAGGGTTCAGTTTTGCATTTTCCCTTTCCTGTTTTAGGGTGAGCCTTTTGGTTTGTCTTTTAGCTCACCTTTGAGGGTTCGACTTTGGATCTTTCTTTTCTGTTTCGGGGTTGGCTGTTCGGTTTGGATTTTATCTCACGTTTAGGATTCGGTTTTGCATTTTCCCTTTCCTGTTTCAGGGTGAGCTCTTCAGTTTGGCTTTTAGCTCATGTTTACGGTTCGATTTTGCATTTCCCTTATTGTTTCAGGGTGAGCTTTTCGTTTCAGGTTTTAGCTCACGTTTGATGGTTCGCTTTTGCATTTTCCCTTTCCTGTTTCAGGGTGAGCTTTTCGGTTCGGCTTTTCGCTCACATTTAAGATTTGGCTTTGGTACTTACCTTCCTATTTCAGGATGAACCTTTCAGCTTAGGTTTTAGCTCACGGTTAGGGTTCAGTTTTGCATTTTCCCTTTCCTGTTTCAGGGTGAGATTTTCGGTTCGGCTTGCAGCCCACGTTTAGGTTCGTTTTTGTTTTTTCCTTCCTGTTTCAGGGTGAGCTTTTTAGTTTGGATTTCAGCTCACGTTTGAGGGTTCGGCTTTGGATCTTTCCTTTCTGTTTTGGGGTTGGCTGTTCGGTTCGGATTTTAGCTCACGTTTAGGGTTCGGTTTTGCGTTTTCCCTTTCCTATTTCAGGGTGAGCTCTTCAGTTTGGCTTTTAGCTCATGTTTACGGTTCGATTTTGCATTTTCCCTTTCCTGTTTCAGGGTGAGCTTTTCGGTTCGGCTTTTGGCTCACATTTGATGGTTCGAATTTGGATCTTTCCTTCCTGTTTCAGGTTGAGCTTTTAGGTTTAGGTTTTAGCTCACGGTTAGGGTTCAGTTTTGCATTTTCCCTTTCCCGTTTCAAGGTGAGATTTTCGGTTCGACTTGCAGCCTACGTTTAGGTTCGTTTTTGTTTTTTCCTTCCTATTTCAGGGTGAGCTTTTTAGTTCGGATTTTAGCTCACCTTTGAGGGTTCGGCTATGGATCTTTCCTTTCTGTTTCGGGGTTGGCTTTTCGGTTCGGATTTTAGCTCACGTTTAGGATTCGGTTTTGCCTTTTCCCTTTCCTGTTTCAGGGTGAGCTTTTCGTTTCAGGTTTTAGCTGACGTTTGATGGTTCGATTTTGCATTTTCTCTTTCCTGTTTCAGGGTGAGCTGTTCAGTTCGGCTTTTAGCTCACATTTAGTGTACACTTTTGCATTTTTCCTTTTCCATTTCAGGGTGAGGTTTTCGGTTCGACTTTTAGCTCACGTTTGAGGGTTCGGCTTTGGATCTTTCCTTTCTGTTTCGGGGTTGGCTTTTCGGTTCGGATTTTAGCTCACGTTTAGGTTTCGTTTTTGCATTTTCCCTTTATTGTTTCAGGGTGAGCTTTTTAGTTCAGCTTTTAGCTCACGTTTAGGGTTCGGTTTTGCATTTTCCCTTTCCTGTTTCAGGGTGAGCTTTTTGGTTCGTCTTTTAGCTCACATTTGAGGGTTCAGCTTTGGATCTTTCCTTTCTGTTTCGGGGTTTGCTGTTCGGTTCGGATTTTAGCTCATGTTTAGGATTCGGTTTTGCATTTTCCCTTTCCTGTTTCAGAGTGAGCTTTTCGTTTTGGCTTTTAGCTCACGTTTAGGCTTCGCTTTTACTTTTTTCCTTCCTGTTTCAGGGTGAGCTTTTCAGTTTAGGTTTTATCTCACGTTTAGGATACAGTTTTGCATTTTCCCTTTCCTGTTTCGGGGTGAGCTTTTCGGTTCGACTTTTAGCTCACGTTTAAGTTTTTTATTTGAATTTTCCCTTTCCTGTTTCAGGGTAAGATTTTCGGTTTAGGTTTTAGCTGACCTTTAGGGTTCCGTTTTGCATTTTGCCTTTCCAGTTTCAGGGTGAGCTTTTCGGTTCAGGTTTTAGCTCACGTTTGATGGTTCGGTTTTGCATTTTCTCTTTCCTGTTTCAGGGTGAGCTTTTCGGTTCAGGTTTTAGCTCACGTTTGATGGTTCGAATTTGAATCTGTCCTTCCTGTTTCAGGGTGAGCTTTTCGATTCAGCTTTAGCTCACGTTTAAGATTTGGCTTTGGAACTTACCTTCCTATTTCAGGGTGAGCTTTTCAGCCTTGGTTTTAGCTCACCTTTAGGGTTCACTTTTCCAGTTTTCTTTCCTGTTTCAGGGTGAGCTGTTCAGTTCGGCTTTTAGCTCACATTTAGCGTACACTTTTGCATTTCCCCTTTCCTGTTTCAGGGTGAGGTTTTCGGTTCGACTTTTAGCTCACGTTTGAAGGTTCGCCTTTGGATCTGTCCTTCCTGTTTCAATGTGAGCTTTTCGGTTTGGCTTTTAGCTCATGTTTAAGGTTCGCTTTTGCATTTCCCTTCTTGTTTCAGGGTGAGCTTTTCAGTTTGGCTTTTAGCTCATGTTCACGGTTCGATTTTGCATTTCCCTTATTGTTTCAGGGTGAGCTTTTCGTTTCAGGTTTTAGCTGACATTTGATGGTTCGATTTTGCATTTTCTCTTTCCAGTTTCAGGGTGAGCTTTTCGGTTCAGGTTTTAGCTCATGTTTGATGGTTCGGATTTGGATCTGTCCTTCCTGTTTCAGGGTGAGCTTTTCGATTCAGCTTTAGCTCACGTTTAAGATTTGGCTTTGGAACTTACCTTCCTATTTCAGGATGAGCTTTTCAGCCTTGGTTTTAGCTCACCTTTAGGGTTCACTTTTCCAGTTTTCTTTCCTGTTTCAGGGTGAGCTGTTCAGTTCGGCTTTTAGCTCACATTTAGCGTACACTTTTGCATTTTTCCTTTTCCGTTTCAGGGTGAGGTTTTCGGTTCGACTTTTAGCTCACGTTTGAGGCTTCGGCTTTGGATCTTTCCTTTCTGTTTCGGGGTTGGCTTTTCGGTTCGGATTTTAGCTCATGTTTAGGATTCCGTTTTGCATTTTCCATGTCCCGTTTCAGGGTGAGCTTTTTAGTTCGGCTTTTAGCTCACGTTTAGGGTTCAGTTTTGCATTTTCCCTTTCCTGTTTTAGGGTGAGCCTTTTGGTTTGTCTTTTAGCTCACCTTTGAGGGTTCGACTTTGGATCTTTCTTTTCTGTTTCGGGGTTGGCTGTTCGGTTTGGATTTTATCTCACGTTTAGGATTCGGTTTTGCATTTTCCCTTTCCTGTTTCAGGGTGAGCTCTTCAGTTTGGCTTTTAGCTCATGTTTACGGTTCGATTTTGCATTTCCCTTATTGTTTCAGGGTGAGCTTTTCGTTTCAGGTTTTAGCTCACGTTTGATGGTTCGCTTTTGCATTTTCCCTTTCCTGTTTCAGGGTGAGCTTTTCGGTTCGGCTTTTCGCTCACATTTAAGATTTGGCTTTGGTACTTACCTTCCTATTTCAGGATGAACCTTTCAGCTTAGGTTTTAGCTCACGGTTAGGGTTCAGTTTTGCATTTTCCCTTTCCTGTTTCAGGGTGAGATTTTCGGTTCGGCTTGCAGCCCACGTTTAGGTTCGTTTTTGTTTTTTCCTTCCTGTTTCAGGGTGAGCTTTTTAGTTTGGATTTCAGCTCACGTTTGAGGGTTCGGCTTTGGATCTTTCCTTTCTGTTTTGGGGTTGGCTGTTCGGTTCGGATTTTAGCTCACGTTTAGGGTTCGGTTTTGCGTTTTCCCTTTCCTATTTCAGGGTGAGCTCTTCAGTTTGGCTTTTAGCTCATGTTTACGGTTCGATTTTGCATTTCCCTTATTGTTTCAGGGTGAGCTGTTCGTTTCAGGTTTTAGCTCACGTTTGATGGTTCGGTTTTGCATTTTCCCTTTCCTGTTTCAGGGTGAGCTTTTCGGTTCGGCTTTTGGCTCACATTTGATGGTTCGAATTTGGATCTTTCCTTCCTGTTTCAGGTTGAGCTTTTAGGTTTAGGTTTTAGCTCACGGTTAGGGTTCAGTTTTGCATTTTCCCTTTCCCGTTTCAAGGTGAGATTTTCGGTTCGACTTGCAGCCTACGTTTAGGTTCGTTTTTGTTTTTTCCTTCCTATTTCAGGGTGAGCTTTTTAGTTCGGATTTTAGCTCACCTTTGAGGGTTCGGCTATGGATCTTTCCTTTCTGTTTCGGGGTTGGCTTTTCGGTTCGGATTTTAGCTCACGTTTAGGATTCGGTTTTGCCTTTTCCCTTTCCTGTTTCAGGGTGAGCTTTTCGTTTCAGGTTTTAGCTGACGTTTGATGGTTCGATTTTGCATTTTCTCTTTCCTGTTTCAGGGTGAGCTGTTCAGTTCGGCTTTTAGCTCACATTTAGCGTACACTTTTGCATTTTTCCTTTTCCATTTCAGGGTGAGGTTTTCGGTTCGACTTTTAGCTCACGTTTGAGGGTTCGGCTTTGGATCTTTCCTTTCTGTTTCGGGGTTGGCTTTTCGGTTCGGATTTTAGCTCACGTTTAGGTTTCGTTTTTGCATTTTCCCTTTATTGTTTCAGGGTGAGCTTTTTAGTTCAGCTTTTAGCTCACGTTTAGGGTTCGGTTTTGCATTTTCCCTTTCCTGTTTCAGGGTGAGCTTTTTGGTTCGTCTTTTAGCTCACATTTGAGGGTTCAGCTTTGGATCTTTCCTTTCTGTTTCGGGGTTTGCTGTTCGGTTCGGATTTTAGCTCATGTTTAGGATTCGGTTTTGCATTTTCCCTTTCCTGTTTCAGGGTGAGCTTTTCGTTTTGGCTTTTAGCTCACGTTTAGGCTTCGCTTTTACTTTTTTCCTTCCTGTTTCAGGGTGAGCTTTTCAGTTTAGGTTTTATCTCACGTTTAGGATACAGTTTTGCATTTTCCCTTTCCTGTTTCGGGGTGAGCTTTTCGGTTCGACTTTTAGCTCACGTTTAAGTTTTTTATTTGAATTTTCCCTTTCCTATTTCAGGGTAAGATTTTCGGTTTAGGTTTTAGCTGACCTTTAGGGTTCCGTTTTGCATTTTGCCTTTCCAGTTTCAGGGTGAGCTTTTCGGTTCAGGTTTTAGCTCACGTTTGATGGTTCGGTTTTGCATTTTCTCTTTCCTGTTTCAGGGTGAGCTTTTCGGTTCAGGTTTTAGCTCACGTTTGATGGTTCGAATTTGAATCTGTCCTTCCTGTTTCAGGGTGAGCTTTTCGATTCAGCTTTAGCTCACGTTTAAGATTTGGCTTTGGAACTTACCTTCCTATTTCAGGGTGAGCTTTTCAGCCTTGGTTTTAGCTCACCTTTAGGGTTCACTTTTCCGGTTTTCTTTCCTGTTTCAGGGTGAGCTGTTCAGTTCGGCTTTTAGCTCACATTGAGCGTACACTTTTGCATTTCCCCTTTCCTGTTTCAGGGTGAGGTTTTCGGTTCGACTTTTAGCTCACGTTTGAAGGTTCGCCTTTGGATCTGTCCTTCCTGTTTCAATGTGAGCTTTTCGGTTTGGCTTTTAGCTCATGTTTAAGGTTCGCTTTTGCATTTCCCTTCTTGTTTCAGGGTGAGCTTTTCAGTTTGGCTTTTAGCTCATGTTCACGGTTCGATTTTGCATTTCCCTTATTGTTTCAGGGTGAGCTTTTCGTTTCAGGTTTTAGCTGACATTTGATGGTTCGATTTTGCATTTTCTCTTTCCAGTTTCAGGGTGAGCTTTTCGGTTCAGGTTTTAGCTCATGTTTGATGGTTCGGATTTGGATCTGTCCTTCCTGTTTCAGGGTGAGCTTTTCGATTCAGCTTTAGCTCACGTTTAAGGTTTGGCTTTGGAACTTACCTTCCTATTTCAGGGTGAGCTTTTCAGCCTTGGTTTTAGCTCACCTTTAGGGTTCACTTTTCCAGTTTTCTTTCCTGTTTCAGGGTGAGCTGTTCAGTTCGGCTTTTAGCTCACATTTAGCGTACACTTTTGCATTTTTCCTTTTCCGTTTCAGGGTGAGGTTTTCGGTTCGACTTTTAGCTCACGTTTGAGGCTTCGGCTTTGGATCTTTCCTTTCTGTTTCGGGGTTGGCTTTTCGGTTCGGATTTTAGCTCATGTTTAGGATTCCGTTTTGCATTTTCAATGTCCCGTTTCAGGGTGAGCTTTTTAGTTCGGCTTTTAGCTCACGTTTAGGGTTCAGTTTTGCATTTTCCCTTTCCTGTTTTAGGGTGAGCCTTTTGGTTTGTCTTTTAGCTCACCTTTGAGGGTTCGACTTTGGATCTTTCTTTTCTGTTTCGGGGTTGGCTGTTCGGTTTGGATTTTATCTCACGTTTAGGATTCGGTTTTGCATTTTCCCTTTCCTGTTTCAGGGTGAGCTCTTCAGTTTGGCTTTTAGCTCATGTTTACGGTTCGATTTTGCATTTCCCTTATTGTTTCAGGGTGAGCTTTTCGTTTCAGGTTTTAGCTCACGTTTGATGGTTCGCTTTTGCATTTCCCCTTCCCTGTTTCAGGGTGAGCTTTTCGGTTCGGCTTTTCGCTCACATTTAAGATTTGGCTTTGGTACTTACCTTCCTATTTCAGGATGAACCTTTCAGCTTAGGTTTTAGCTCACGGTTAGGGTTCAGTTTTGCATTTTCCCTTTCCTGTTTCAGGGTGAGATTTTCGGTTCGGCTTGCAGCCCACGTTTAGGTTCGTTTTTGTTTTTTCCTTCCTGTTTCAGGGTGAGCTTTTTAGTTTGGATTTCAGCTCACGTTTGAGGGTTCGGCTTTGGATCTTTCCTTTCTGTTTTGGGGTTGGCTGTTCGGTTCGGATTTTAGCTCACGTTTAGGGTTCGGTTTTGCGTTTTCCCTTTCCTATTTCAGGGTGAGCTCTTCAGTTTGGCTTTTAGCTCATGTTTACGGTTCGATTTTGCATTTCCCTTATTGTTTCAGGGTGAGCTGTTCGTTTCAGGTTTTAGCTCACGTTTGATGGTTCGGTTTTGCATTTTCCCTTTCCTGTTTCAGGGTGAGCTTTTCGGTTCGGCTTTTGGCTCACATTTGATGGTTCGAATTTGGATCTTTCCTTCCTGTTTCAGGTTGAGCTTTTAGGTTTAGGTTTTAGCTCACGGTTAGGGTTCAGTTTTGCATTTTCCCTTTCCCGTTTCAAGGTGAGATTTTCGGTTCGACTTGCAGCCTACGTTTAGGTTCTTTTTTGTTTTTTCCTTCCTATTTCAGGGTGAGCTTTTTAGTTCGGATTTTAGCTCACCTTTGAGGGTTCGGCTATGGATCTTTCCTTTCTGTTTCGGGGTTGGCTTTTCGGTTCGGATTTTAGCTCACGTTTAGGATTCGGTTTTGCCTTTTCCCTTTCCTGTTTCAGGGTGAGCTTTTCGTTTCAGGTTTTAGCTGACGTTTGATGGTTCGATTTTGCATTTTCTCTTTCCTGTTTCAGGGTGAGCTGTTCAGTTCGGCTTTTAGCTCACATTTAGCGTACACTTTTGCATTTTTCCTTTTCCATTTCAGGGTGAGGTTTTCGGTTCGACTTTTAGCTCACGTTTGAGGGTTCGGCTTTGGATCTGTCCTTTCTGTTTCGGGGTTGGCTTTTCGGTTCGGATTTTAGCTCACGTTTAGGTTTCGTTTTTGCATTTTCCCTTTATTGTTTCAGGGTGAGCTTTTTAGTTCAGCTTTTAGCTCACGTTTAGGGTTCGGTTTTGCATTTTCCCTTTCCTGTTTCAGGGTGAGCTTTTTGGTTCGTCTTTTAGCTCACATTTGAGGGTTCAGCTTTGGATCTTTCCTTTCTGTTTCGGGGTTTGCTGTTCGGTTCGGATTTTAGCTCATGTTTAGGATTCGGTTTTGCATTTTCCCTTTCCTGTTTCAGAGTGAGCTTTTCGTTTTGGCTTTTAGCTCACGTTTAGGCTTCGCTTTTACTTTTTTCCTTCCTGTTTCAGGGTGAGCTTTTCAGTTTAGGTTTTATCTCACGTTTAGGATACAGTTTTGCATTTTCCCTTTCCTGTTTCGGGGTGAGCTTTTCGGTTCGACTTTTAGCTCACGTTTAAGTTTTTTATTTGAATTTTCCCTTTCCTGTTTCAGGGTAAGATTTTCGGTTTAGGTTTTAGCTGACCTTTAGGGTTCCGTTTTGCATTTTGCCTTTCCAGTTTCAGGGTGAGCTTTTCGGTTCAGGTTTTAGCTCACGTTTGATGGTTCGGTTTTGCATTTTCTCTTTCCTGTTTCAGGGTGAGCTTTTCGGTTCAGGTTTTAGCTCACGTTTGATGGTTCGAATTTGAATCTGTCCTTCCTGTTTCAGGGTGAGCTTTTCGATTCAGCTTTAGCTCACGTTTAAGATTTGGCTTTGGAACTTACCTTCCTATTTCAGGGTGAGCTTTTCAGCCTTGGTTTTAGCTCACCTTTAGGGTTCACTTTTCCAGTTTTCTTTCCTGTTTCAGGGTGAGCTGTTCAGTTCGGCTTTTAGCTCACATTTAGCGTACACTTTTGCATTTCCCCTTTCCTGTTTCAGGGTGAGGTTTTCGGTTCGACTTTTAGCTCACGTTTGAAGGTTCGCCTTTGGATCTGTCCTTCCTGTTTCAATGTGAGCTTTTCGGTTTGGCTTTTAGCTCATGTTTAAGGTTCGCTTTTGCATTTCTGTTCTTGTTTCAGGGTGAGCTTTTCAGTTTGGCTTTTAGCTCATGTTCACGGTTCGATTTTGCATTTCCCTTATTGTTTCAGGGTGAGCTTTTCGTTTCAGGTTTTAGCTGACATTTGATGGTTCGATTTTGCATTTTCTCTTCCCAGTTTCAGGGTGAGCTTTTCGGTTCAGGTTTTAGCTCATGTTTGATGGTTCGGATTTGGATCTGTCCTTCCTGTTTCAGGGTGAGCTTTTCGATTCAGCTTTAGCTCACGTTTAAGATTTGGCTTTGGAACTTACCTTCCTATTTCAGGATGAGCTTTTCAGCCTTGGTTTTAGCTCACCTTTAGGGTTCACTTTTCCAGTTTTCTTTCCTGTTTCAGGGTGAGCTGTTCAGTTCGGCTTTTAGCTCACATTTAGCGTACACTTTTGCATTTTTCCTTTTCCGTTTCAGGGTGAGGTTTTCAGTTCGACTTTTAGCTCACCTTTGAGGGTTCGGCTATGGATCTTTCCTTTCTGTTTCGGGGTTGGCTTTTCGGTTCGGATTTTAGCTCACGTTTAGGATTCGGTTTTGCCTTTTCCCTTTCCTGTTTCAGGGTGAGCTTTTCGTTTCAGGTTTTAGCTGACGTTTGATGGTTCGATTTTGCATTTTCTCTTTCCTGTTTCAGGGTGAGCTGTTCGGTTCGGCTTTTAGCTCACATTTAGCGTACACTTTTGCATTTTTCCTTTTCCATTTCAGGGTGAGGTTTTCGGTTCGACTTTTAGCTCACGTTTGAAGGTTCGCCTTTGGATCTGTCCTTCCTGTTTCAATGTGAGCTTTTCGGTTTGGCTTTTAGCTCATGTTTAAGGTTCGCTTTTGCATTTCCCTTCTTGTTTCAGGGTGAGCTTTTCAGTTTGGCTTTTAGCTCATGTTCACGGTTCGATTTTGCATTTCCCTTATTGTTTCAGGGTGAGCTTTTCGTTTCAGGTTTTAGCTGACATTTGATGGTTCGATTTTGCATTTTCTCTTTCCAGTTTCAGGGTGAGCTTTTCGGTTCAGGTTTTAGCTCATGTTTGATGGTTCGGATTTGGATCTGTCCTTCCTGTTTCAGGGTGAGCTTTTCGATTCAGCTTTAGCTCACGTTTAAGATTTGGCTTTGGAACTTACCTTCCTATTTCAGGGTGAGCTTTTCAGCCTTGGTTTTAGCTCACCTTTAGGGTTCACTTTTCCGGTTTTCTTTCCTGTTTCAGGGTGAGCTGTTCAGTTCGGCTTTTAGCTCACATTGAGCGTACACTTTTGCATTTCCCCTTTCCTGTTTCAGGGTGAGGTTTTCGGTTCGACTTTTAGCTCACGTTTGAAGGTTCGCCTTTGGATCTGTCCTTCCTGTTTCAATGTGAGCTTTTCGGTTTGGCTTTTAGCTCATGTTTAAGGTTCGCTTTTGCATTTCCCTTCTTGTTTCAGGGTGAGCTTTTCAGTTTGGCTTTTAGCTCATGTTCACGGTTCGATTTTGCATTTCCCTTATTGTTTCAGGGTGAGCTTTTCGTTTCAGGTTTTAGCTGACATTTGATGGTTCGATTTTGCATTTTCTCTTTCCAGTTTCAGGGTGAGCTTTTCGGTTCAGGTTTTAGCTCATGTTTGATGGTTCGGATTTGGATCTGTCCTTCCTGTTTCAGGGTGAGCTTTTCGATTCAGCTTTAGCTCACGTTTAAGGTTTGGCTTTGGAACTTACCTTCCTATTTCAGGGTGAGCTTTTCAGCCTTGGTTTTAGCTCACCTTTAGGGTTCACTTTTCCAGTTTTCTTTCCTGTTTCAGGGTGAGCTGTTCAGTTCGGCTTTTAGCTCACATTTAGCGTACACTTTTGCATTTTTCCTTTTCCGTTTCAGGGTGAGGTTTTCGGTTCGACTTTTAGCTCACGTTTGAGGCTTCGGCTTTGGATCTTTCCTTTCTGTTTCGGGGTTGGCTTTTCGGTTCGGATTTTAGCTCATGTTTAGGATTCCGTTTTGCATTTTCAATGTCCCGTTTCAGGGTGAGCTTTTTAGTTCGGCTTTTAGCTCACGTTTAGGGTTCAGTTTTGCATTTTCCCTTTCCTGTTTTAGGGTGAGCCTTTTGGTTTGTCTTTTAGCTCACCTTTGAGGGTTCGACTTTGGATCTTTCTTTTCTGTTTCGGGGTTGGCTGTTCGGTTTGGATTTTATCTCACGTTTAGGATTCGGTTTTGCATTTTCCCTTTCCTGTTTCAGGGTGAGCTCTTCAGTTTGGCTTTTAGCTCATGTTTACGGTTCGATTTTGCATTTCCCTTATTGTTTCAGGGTGAGCTTTTCGTTTCAGGTTTTAGCTCACGTTTGATGGTTCGCTTTTGCATTTCCCCTTCCCTGTTTCAGGGTGAGCTTTTCGGTTCGGCTTTTCGCTCACATTTAAGATTTGGCTTTGGTACTTACCTTCCTATTTCAGGATGAACCTTTCAGCTTAGGTTTTAGCTCACGGTTAGGGTTCAGTTTTGCATTTTCCCTTTCCTGTTTCAGGGTGAGATTTTCGGTTCGGCTTGCAGCCCACGTTTAGGTTCGTTTTTGTTTTTTCCTTCCTGTTTCAGGGTGAGCTTTTTAGTTTGGATTTCAGCTCACGTTTGAGGGTTCGGCTTTGGATCTTTCCTTTCTGTTTTGGGGTTGGCTGTTCGGTTCGGATTTTAGCTCACGTTTAGGGTTCGGTTTTGCGTTTTCCCTTTCCTATTTCAGGGTGAGCTCTTCAGTTTGGCTTTTAGCTCATGTTTACGGTTCGATTTTGCATTTCCCTTATTGTTTCAGGGTGAGCTGTTCGTTTCAGGTTTTAGCTCACGTTTGATGGTTCGGTTTTGCATTTTCCCTTTCCTGTTTCAGGGTGAGCTTTTCGGTTCGGCTTTTGGCTCACATTTGATGGTTCGAATTTGGATCTTTCCTTCCTGTTTCAGGTTGAGCTTTTAGGTTTAGGTTTTAGCTCACGGTTAGGGTTCAGTTTTGCATTTTCCCTTTCCCGTTTCAAGGTGAGATTTTCGGTTCGACTTGCAGCCTACGTTTAGGTTCTTTTTTGTTTTTTCCTTCCTATTTCAGGGTGAGCTTTTTAGTTCGGATTTTAGCTCACCTTTGAGGGTTCGGCTATGGATCTTTCCTTTCTGTTTCGGGGTTGGCTTTTCGGTTCGGATTTTAGCTCACGTTTAGGATTCGGTTTTGCCTTTTCCCTTTCCTGTTTCAGGGTGAGCTTTTCGTTTCAGGTTTTAGCTGACGTTTGATGGTTCGATTTTGCATTTTCTCTTTCCTGTTTCAGGGTGAGCTGTTCAGTTCGGCTTTTAGCTCACATTTAGCGTACACTTTTGCATTTTTCCTTTTCCATTTCAGGGTGAGGTTTTCGGTTCGACTTTTAGCTCACGTTTGAGGGTTCGGCTTTGGATCTGTCCTTTCTGTTTCGGGGTTGGCTTTTCGGTTCGGATTTTAGCTCACGTTTAGGTTTCGTTTTTGCATTTTCCCTTTATTGTTTCAGGGTGAGCTTTTTAGTTCAGCTTTTAGCTCACGTTTAGGGTTCGGTTTTGCATTTTCCCTTTCCTGTTTCAGGGTGAGCTTTTTGGTTCGTCTTTTAGCTCACATTTGAGGGTTCAGCTTTGGATCTTTCCTTTCTGTTTCGGGGTTTGCTGTTCGGTTCGGATTTTAGCTCATGTTTAGGATTCGGTTTTGCATTTTCCCTTTCCTGTTTCAGAGTGAGCTTTTCGTTTTGGCTTTTAGCTCACGTTTAGGCTTCGCTTTTACTTTTTTCCTTCCTGTTTCAGGGTGAGCTTTTCAGTTTAGGTTTTATCTCACGTTTAGGATACAGTTTTGCATTTTCCCTTTCCTGTTTCGGGGTGAGCTTTTCGGTTCGACTTTTAGCTCACGTTTAAGTTTTTTATTTGAATTTTCCCTTTCCTGTTTCAGGGTAAGATTTTCGGTTTAGGTTTTAGCTGACCTTTAGGGTTCCGTTTTGCATTTTGCCTTTCCAGTTTCAGGGTGAGCTTTTCGGTTCAGGTTTTAGCTCACGTTTGATGGTTCGGTTTTGCATTTTCTCTTTCCTGTTTCAGGGTGAGCTTTTCGGTTCAGGTTTTAGCTCACGTTTGATGGTTCGAATTTGAATCTGTCCTTCCTGTTTCAGGGTGAGCTTTTCGATTCAGCTTTAGCTCACGTTTAAGATTTGGCTTTGGAACTTACCTTCCTATTTCAGGGTGAGCTTTTCAGCCTTGGTTTTAGCTCACCTTTAGGGTTCACTTTTCCAGTTTTCTTTCCTGTTTCAGGGTGAGCTGTTCAGTTCGGCTTTTAGCTCACATTTAGCGTACACTTTTGCATTTCCCCTTTCCTGTTTCAGGGTGAGGTTTTCGGTTCGACTTTTAGCTCACGTTTGAAGGTTCGCCTTTGGATCTGTCCTTCCTGTTTCAATGTGAGCTTTTCGGTTTGGCTTTTAGCTCATGTTTAAGGTTCGCTTTTGCATTTCCGTTCTTGTTTCAGGGTGAGCTTTTCAGTTTGGCTTTTAGCTCATGTTCACGGTTCGATTTTGCATTTCCCTTATTGTTTCAGGGTGAGCTTTTCGTTTCAGGTTTTAGCTGACATTTGATGGTTCGATTTTGCATTTTCTCTTCCCAGTTTCAGGGTGAGCTTTTCGGTTCAGGTTTTAGCTCATGTTTGATGGTTCGGATTTGGATCTGTCCTTCCTGTTTCAGGGTGAGCTTTTCGATTCAGCTTTAGCTCACGTTTAAGATTTGGCTTTGGAACTTACCTTCCTATTTCAGGATGAGCTTTTCAGCCTTGGTTTTAGCTCACCTTTAGGGTTCACTTTTCCAGTTTTCTTTCCTGTTTCAGGGTGAGCTGTTCAGTTCGGCTTTTAGCTCACATTTAGCGTACACTTTTGCATTTTTCCTTTTCCGTTTCAGGGTGAGGTTTTCAGTTCGACTTTTAGCTCACCTTTGAGGGTTCGGCTATGGATCTTTCCTTTCTGTTTCGGGGTTGGCTTTTCGGTTCGGATTTTAGCTCACGTTTAGGATTCGGTTTTGCCTTTTCCCTTTCCTGTTTCAGGGTGAGCTTTTCGTTTCAGGTTTTAGCTGACGTTTGATGGTTCGATTTTGCATTTTCTCTTTCCTGTTTCAGGGTGAGCTGTTCGGTTCGGCTTTTAGCTCACATTTAGCGTACACTTTTGCATTTTTCCTTTTCCATTTCAGGGTGAGGTTTTCGGTTCGACTTTTAGCTCACGTTTGAAGGTTCGCCTTTGGATCTGTCCTTCCTGTTTCAATGTGAGCTTTTCGGTTTGGCTTTTAGCTCATGTTTAAGGTTCGCTTTTGCATTTCCCTTCTTGTTTCAGGGTGAGCTTTTCAGTTTGGCTTTTAGCTCATGTTCACGGTTCGATTTTGCATTTCCCTTATTGTTTCAGGGTGAGCTTTTCGTTTCAGGTTTTAGCTGACATTTGATGGTTCGATTTTGCATTTTCTCTTTCCAGTTTCAGGGTGAGCTTTTCGGTTCAGGTTTTAGCTCATGTTTGATGGTTCGGATTTGGATCTGTCCTTCCTGTTTCAGGGTGAGCTTTTCGATTCAGCTTTAGCTCACGTTTAAGATTTGGCTTTGGAACTTACCTTCCTATTTCAGGATGAGCTTTTCAGCCTTGGTTTTAGCTCACCTTTAGGGTTCACTTTTCCAGTTTTCTTTCCTGTTTCAGGGTGAGCTGTTCAGTTCGGCTTTTAGCTCACATTTAGCGTACACTTTTGCATTTTTCCTTTTCCGTTTCAGGGTGAGGTTTTCGGTTCGACTTTTAGCTCACGTTTGAGGCTTCGGCTTTGGATCTTTCCTTTCTGTTTCGGGGTTGGCTTTTCGGTTCGGATTTTAGCTCATGTTTAGGATTCCGTTTTGCATTTTCCATGTCCCGTTTCAGGGTGAGCTTTTTAGTTCGGCTTTTAGCTCACGTTTAGGGTTCAGTTTTGCATTTTCCCTTTCCTGTTTTAGGGTGAGCCTTTTGGTTTGTCTTTTAGCTCACCTTTGAGGGTTCGACTTTGGATCTTTCTTTTCTGTTTCGGGGTTGGCTGTTCGGTTTGGATTTTATCTCACGTTTAGGATTCGGTTTTGCATTTTCCCTTTCCTGTTTCAGGGTGAGCTTTTCGGTTCGGCTTTTCGCTCACATTTAAGATTTGGCTTTGGTACTTACCTTCCTATTTCAGGATGAACCTTTCAGCTTAGGTTTTAGCTCACGGTTAGGGTTCAGTTTTGCATTTTCCCTTTCCTGTTTCAGGGTGAGATTTTCGGTTCGGCTTGCAGCCCACGTTTAGGTTCGTTTTTGTTTTTTCCTTCCTGTTTCAGGGTGAGCTTTTTAGTTTGGATTTCAGCTCACGTTTGAGGGTTCGGCTTTGGATCTTTCCTTTCTGTTTTGGGGTTGGCTGTTCGGTTCGGATTTTAGCTCACGTTTAGGGTTCGGTTTTGCGTTTTCCCTTTCCTATTTCAGGGTGAGCTCTTCAGTTTGGCTTTTAGCTCATGTTTACGGTTCGATTTTGCATTTTCCCTTTCCTGTTTCAGGGTGAGCTTTTCGGTTCGGCTTTTGGCTCACATTTGATGGTTCGAATTTGGATCTTTCCTTCCTGTTTCAGGTTGAGCTTTTAGGTTTAGGTTTTAGCTCACGGTTAGGGTTCAGTTTTGCATTTTCCCTTTCCCGTTTCAAGGTGAGATTTTCGGTTCGACTTGCAGCCTACGTTTAGGTTCGTTTTTGTTTTTTCCTTCCTATTTCAGGGTGAGCTTTTTAGTTCGGATTTTAGCTCACCTTTGAGGGTTCGGCTATGGATCTTTCCTTTCTGTTTCGGGGTTGGCTTTTCGGTTCGGATTTTAGCTCACGTTTAGGATTCGGTTTTGCCTTTTCCCTTTCCTGTTTCAGGGTGAGCTTTTCGTTTCAGGTTTTAGCTGACGTTTGATGGTTCGATTTTGCATTTTCTCTTTCCTGTTTCAGGGTGAGCTGTTCAGTTCGGCTTTTAGCTCACATTTAGCGTACACTTTTGCATTTTTCCTTTTCCATTTCAGGGTGAGGTTTTCGGTTCGACTTTTAGCTCACGTTTGAGGGTTCGGCTTTGGATCTTTCCTTTCTGTTTCGGGGTTGGCTTTTCGGTTCGGATTTTAGCTCACGTTTAGGTTTCGTTTTTGCATTTTCCCTTTATTGTTTCAGGGTGAGCTTTTTAGTTCAGCTTTTAGCTCACGTTTAGGGTTCGGTTTTGCATTTTCCCTTTCCTGTTTCAGGGTGAGCTTTTTGGTTCGTCTTTTAGCTCACATTTGAGGGTTCAGCTTTGGATCTTTCCTTTCTGTTTCGGGGTTTGCTGTTCGGTTCGGATTTTAGCTCATGTTTAGGATTCGGTTTTGCATTTTCCCTTTCCTGTTTCAGAGTGAGCTTTTCGTTTTGGCTTTTAGCTCACGTTTAGGCTTCGCTTTTACTTTTTTCCTTCCTGTTTCAGGGTGAGCTTTTCAGTTTAGGTTTTATCTCACGTTTAGGATACAGTTTTGCATTTTCCCTTTCCTGTTTCGGGGTGAGCTTTTCGGTTCGACTTTTAGCTCACGTTTAAGTTTTTTATTTGAATTTTCCCTTTCCTGTTTCAGGGTAAGATTTTCGGTTTAGGTTTTAGCTGACCTTTAGGGTTCCGTTTTGCATTTTGCCTTTCCAGTTTCAGGGTGAGCTTTTCGGTTCAGGTTTTAGCTCACGTTTGATGGTTCGGTTTTGCATTTTCTCTTTCCTGTTTCAGGGTGAGCTTTTCGGTTCAGGTTTTAGCTCACGTTTGATGGTTCGAATTTGAATCTGTCCTTCCTGTTTCAGGGTGAGCTTTTCGATTCAGCTTTAGCTCACGTTTAAGATTTGGCTTTGGAACTTACCTTCCTATTTCAGGGTGAGCTTTTCAGCCTTGGTTTTAGCTCACCTTTAGGGTTCACTTTTCCAGTTTTCTTTCCTGTTTCAGGGTGAGCTGTTCAGTTCGGCTTTTAGCTCACATTTAGCGTACACTTTTGCATTTCCCCTTTCCTGTTTCAGGGTGAGGTTTTCGGTTCGACTTTTAGCTCACGTTTGAAGGTTCGCCTTTGGATCTGTCCTTCCTGTTTCAATGTGAGCTTTTCGGTTTGGCTTTTAGCTCATGTTTAAGGTTCGCTTTTGCATTTCCCTTCTTGTTTCAGGGTGAGCTTTTCAGTTTGGCTTTTAGCTCATGTTCACGGTTCGATTTTGCATTTCCCTTATTGTTTCAGGGTGAGCTTTTCGTTTCAGGTTTTAGCTGACATTTGATGGTTCGATTTTGCATTTTCTCTTTCCAGTTTCAGGGTGAGCTTTTCGGTTCAGGTTTTAGCTCATGTTTGATGGTTCGGATTTGGATCTGTCCTTCCTGTTTCAGGGTGAGCTTTTCGATTCAGCTTTAGCTCACGTTTAAGATTTGGCTTTGGAACTTACCTTCCTATTTCAGGATGAGCTTTTCAGCCTTGGTTTTAGCTCACCTTTAGGGTTCACTTTTCCAGTTTTCTTTCCTGTTTCAGGGTGAGCTGTTCAGTTCGGCTTTTAGCTCACATTTAGCGTACACTTTTGCATTTTTCCTTTTCCGTTTCAGGGTGAGGTTTTCGGTTCGACTTTTAGCTCACGTTTGAGGCTTCGGCTTTGGATCTTTCCTTTCTGTTTCGGGGTTGGCTTTTCGGTTCGGATTTTAGCTCATGTTTAGGATTCCGTTTTGCATTTTCCATGTCCCGTTTCAGGGTGAGCTTTTTAGTTCGGCTTTTAGCTCACGTTTAGGGTTCAGTTTTGCATTTTCCCTTTCCTGTTTTAGGGTGAGCCTTTTGGTTTGTCTTTTAGCTCACCTTTGAGGGTTCGACTTTGGATCTTTCTTTTCTGTTTCGGGGTTGGCTGTTCGGTTTGGATTTTATCTCACGTTTAGGATTCGGTTTTGCATTTTCCCTTTCCTGTTTCAGGGTGAGCTCTTCAGTTTGGCTTTTAGCTCATGTTTACGGTTCGATTTTGCATTTCCCTTATTGTTTCAGGGTGAGCTTTTCGTTTCAGGTTTTAGCTCACGTTTGATGGTTCGCTTTTGCATTTTCCCTTTCCTGTTTCAGGGTGAGCTTTTCGGTTCGGCTTTTCGCTCACATTTAAGATTTGGCTTTGGTACTTACCTTCCTATTTCAGGATGAACCTTTCAGCTTAGGTTTTAGCTCACGGTTAGGGTTCAGTTTTGCATTTTCCCTTTCCTGTTTCAGGGTGAGATTTTCGGTTCGGCTTGCAGCCCACGTTTAGGTTCGTTTTTGTTTTTTCCTTCCTGTTTCAGGGTGAGCTTTTTAGTTTGGATTTCAGCTCACGTTTGAGGGTTCGGCTTTGGATCTTTCCTTTCTGTTTTGGGGTTGGCTGTTCGGTTCGGATTTTAGCTCACGTTTAGGGTTCGGTTTTGCGTTTTCCCTTTCCTATTTCAGGGTGAGCTCTTCAGTTTGGCTTTTAGCTCATGTTTACGGTTCGATTTTGCATTTCCCTTATTGTTTCAGGGTGAGCTGTTCGTTTCAGGTTTTAGCTCACGTTTGATGGTTCGGTTTTGCATTTTCCCTTTCCTGTTTCAGGGTGAGCTTTTCGGTTCGGCTTTTGGCTCACATTTGATGGTTCGAATTTGGATCTTTCCTTCCTGTTTCAGGTTGAGCTTTTAGGTTTAGGTTTTAGCTCACGGTTAGGGTTCAGTTTTGCATTTTCCCTTTCCCGTTTCAAGGTGAGATTTTCGGTTCGACTTGCAGCCTACGTTTAGGTTCGTTTTTTTTTTTTCCTTCCTATTTCAGGGTGAGCTTTTTAGTTCGGATTTTAGCTCACCTTTGAGGGTTCGGCTATGGATCTTTCCTTTCTGTTTCGGGGTTGGCTTTTCGGTTCGGATTTTAGCTCACGTTTAGGATTCGGTTTTGCCTTTTCCCTTTCCTGTTTCAGGGTGAGCTTTTCGTTTCAGGTTTTAGCTGACGTTTGATGGTTCGATTTTGCATTTTCTCTTTCCTGTTTCAGGGTGAGCTGTTCGGTTCGGCTTTTAGCTCACATTTAGCGTACACTTTTGCATTTTTCCTTTTCCATTTCAGGGTGAGGTTTTCGGTTCGACTTTTAGCTCACGTTTGAGGGTTCGGCTTTGGATCTTTCCTTTCTGTTTCGGGGTTGGCTTTTCGGTTCGGATTTTAGCTCACGTTTAGGTTTCGTTTTTGCATTTTCCCTTTATTGTTTCAGGGTGAGCTTTTTAGTTCAGCTTTTAGCTCACGTTTAGGGTTCGGTTTTGCATTTTCCCTTTCCTGTTTCAGGGTGAGCTTTTTGGTTCGTCTTTTAGCTCACATTTGAGGGTTCAGCTTTGGATCTTTCCTTTCTGTTTCGGGGTTTGCTGTTCGGTTCGGATTTTAGCTCATGTTTAGGATTCGGTTTTGCATTTTCCCTTTCCTGTTTCAGAGTGAGCTTTTCGTTTTGGCTTTTAGCTCACGTTTAGGCTTCGCTTTTACTTTTTTCCTTCCTGTTTCAGGGTGAGCTTTTCAGTTTAGGTTTTATCTCACTTTTAGGATACAGTTTTGCATTTTCCCTTTCCTGTTTCGGGGTGAGCTTTTCGGTTCGACTTTTAGCTCACGTTTAAGTTTTTTATTTGAATTTTCCCTTTCCTGTTTCAGGGTAAGATTTTCGGTTTAGGTTTTAGCTGACCTTTAGGGTTCCGTTTTGCATTTTGCCTTTCCAGTTTCAGGGTGAGCTTTTCGGTTCAGGTTTTAGCTCACGTTTGATGGTTCGGTTTTGCATTTTCTCTTTCCTGTTTCAGGGTGAGCTTTTCGGTTCAGGTTTTAGCTCACGTTTGATGGTTCGAATTTGAATCTGTCCTTCCTGTTTCAGGGTGAGCTTTTCGATTCAGCTTTAGCTCACGTTTAAGATTTGGCTTTGGAACTTACCTTCCTATTTCAGGGTGAGCTTTTCAGCCTTGGTTTTAGCTCACCTTTAGGGTTCACTTTTCCAGTTTTCTTTCCTGTTTCAGGGTGAGCTGTTCAGTTCGGCTTTTAGCTCACATTTAGCGTACACTTTTGCATTTCCCCTTTCCTGTTTCAGGGTGAGGTTTTCGGTTCGACTTTTAGCTCACGTTTGAAGGTTCGCCTTTGGATCTGTCCTTCCTGTTTCAATGTGAGCTTTTCGGTTTGGCTTTTAGCTCATGTTTAAGGTTCGCTTTTGCATTTCCCTTCTTGTTTCAGGGTGAGCTTTTCAGTTTGGCTTTTAGCTCATGTTCACGGTTCGATTTTGCATTTCCCTTATTGTTTCAGGGTGAGCTTTTCGTTTCAGGTTTTAGCTGACATTTGATGGTTCGATTTTGCATTTTCTCTTTCCAGTTTCAGGGTGAGCTTTTCGGTTCAGGTTTTAGCTCATGTTTGATGGTTCGGATTTGGATCTGTCCTTCCTGTTTCAGGGTGAGCTTTTCGATTCAGCTTTAGCTCACGTTTAAGATTTGGCTTTGGAACTTACCTTCCTATTTCAGGATGAGCTTTTCAGCCTTGGTTTTAGCTCACCTTTAGGGTTCACTTTTCCAGTTTTCTTTCCTGTTTCAGGGTGAGCTGTTCAGTTCGGCTTTTAGCTCACATTTAGCGTACACTTTTGCATTTTTCCTTTTCCGTTTCAGGGTGAGGTTTTCGGTTCGACTTTTAGCTCACGTTTGAGGCTTCGGCTTTGGATCTTTCCTTTCTGTTTCGGGGTTGGCTTTTCGGTTCGGATTTTAGCTCATGTTTAGGATTCCGTTTTGCATTTTCCATGTCCCGTTTCAGGGTGAGCTTTTTAGTTCGGCTTTTAGCTCACGTTTAGGGTTCAGTTTTGCATTTTCCCTTTCCTGTTTTAGGGTGAGCCTTTTGCTTTGTCTTTTAGCTCACCTTTGAGGGTTCGACTTTGGATCTTTCTTTTCTATTTCGGGGTTGGCTGTTCGGTTTGGATTTTATCTCACGTTTAGGATTCGGTTTTGCATTTTCCCTTTCCTGTTTCAGGGTGAGCTCTTCAGTTTGGCTTTTAGCTCATGTTTACGGTTCGATTTTGCATTTCCCTTATTGTTTCAGGGTGAGCTTTTCGTTTCAGGTTTTAGCTCACGTTTGATGGTTCGCTTTTGCATTTTCCCTTTCCTGTTTCAGGGTGAGCTTTTCGGTTCGGCTTTTCGCTCACATTTAAGATTTGGCTTTGGTACTTACCTTCCTATTTCAGGATGAACCTTTCAGCTTAGGTTTTAGCTCACGGTTAGGGTTCAGTTTTGCATTTTCCCTTTCCTGTTTCAGGGTGAGATTTTCGGTTCGGCTTGCAGCCCACGTTTAGGTTCGTTTTTGTTTTTTCCTTCCTGTTTCAGGGTGAGCTTTTTAGTTTGGATTTCAGCTCACGTTTGAGGGTTCGGCTTTGGATCTTTCCTTTCTGTTTTGGGGTTGGCTGTTCG
Source organism: Leptosomus discolor (assembly GCF_034619465.1). NCBI lineage: Eukaryota > Metazoa > Chordata > Aves > Leptosomiformes > Leptosomidae > Leptosomus > Leptosomus discolor. The sequence continues at coordinate 3,604,656 of NC_141416.1, forward strand.
GTTCGGATTTTAGCTCACGTTTAGGGTTCGGTTTTGCGTTTTCCCTTTCCTATTTCAGGGTGAGCTCTTCAGTTTGGCTTTTAGCTCATGTTTACGGTTCGATTTTGCATTTTCCCTTTCCTGTTTCAGGGTGAGCTTTTCGGTTCGGCTTTTGGCTCACATTTGATGGTTCGAATTTGGATCTTTCCTTCCTGTTTCAGGTTGAGCTTTTAGGTTTAGGTTTTAGCTCACGGTTAGGGTTCAGTTTTGCATTTTCCCTTTCCCGTTTCAAGGTGAGATTTTCGGTTCGACTTGCAGCCTACGTTTAGGTTCGTTTTTTTTTTTTCCTTCCTATTTCAGGGTGAGCTTTTTAGTTCGGATTTTAGCTCACCTTTGAGGGTTCGGCTATGGATCTTTCCTTTCTGTTTCGGGGTTGGCTTTTCGGTTCGGATTTTAGCTCACGTTTAGGATTCGGTTTTGCCTTTTCCCTTTCCTGTTTCAGGGTGAGCTTTTCGTTTCAGGTTTTAGCTGACGTTTGATGGTTCGATTTTGCATTTTCTCTTTCCTGTTTCAGGGTGAGCTGTTCGGTTCGGCTTTTAGCTCACATTTAGCGTACACTTTTGCATTTTTCCTTTTCCATTTCAGGGTGAGGTTTTCGGTTCGACTTTTAGCTCACGTTTGAGGGTTCGGCTTTGGATCTTTCCTTTCTGTTTCGGGGTTGGCTTTTCGGTTCGGATTTTAGCTCACGTTTAGGTTTCGTTTTTGCATTTTCCCTTTATTGTTTCAGGGTGAGCTTTTTAGTTCAGCTTTTAGCTCACGTTTAGGGTTCGGTTTTGCATTTTCCCTTTCCTGTTTCAGGGTGAGCTTTTTGGTTCGTCTTTTAGCTCACATTTGAGGGTTCAGCTTTGGATCTTTCCTTTCTGTTTCGGGGTTTGCTGTTCGGTTCGGATTTTAGCTCATGTTTAGGATTCGGTTTTGCATTTTCCCTTTCCTGTTTCAGAGTGAGCTTTTCGTTTTGGCTTTTAGCTCACGTTTAGGCTTCGCTTTTACTTTTTTCCTTCCTGTTTCAGGGTGAGCTTTTCAGTTTAGGTTTTATCTCACTTTTAGGATACAGTTTTGCATTTTCCCTTTCCTGTTTCGGGGTGAGCTTTTCGGTTCGACTTTTAGCTCACGTTTAAGTTTTTTATTTGAATTTTCCCTTTCCTGTTTCAGGGTAAGATTTTCGGTTTAGGTTTTAGCTGACCTTTAGGGTTCCGTTTTGCATTTTGCCTTTCCAGTTTCAGGGTGAGCTTTTCGGTTCAGGTTTTAGCTCACGTTTGATGGTTCGGTTTTGCATTTTCTCTTTCCTGTTTCAGGGTGAGCTTTTCGGTTCAGGTTTTAGCTCACGTTTGATGGTTCGAATTTGAATCTGTCCTTCCTGTTTCAGGGTGAGCTTTTCGATTCAGCTTTAGCTCACGTTTAAGATTTGGCTTTGGAACTTACCTTCCTATTTCAGGGTGAGCTTTTCAGCCTTGGTTTTAGCTCACCTTTAGGGTTCACTTTTCCAGTTTTCTTTCCTGTTTCAGGGTGAGCTGTTCAGTTCGGCTTTTAGCTCACATTTAGCGTACACTTTTGCATTTCCCCTTTCCTGTTTCAGGGTGAGGTTTTCGGTTCGACTTTTAGCTCACGTTTGAAGGTTCGCCTTTGGATCTGTCCTTCCTGTTTCAATGTGAGCTTTTCGGTTTGGCTTTTAGCTCATGTTTAAGGTTCGCTTTTGCATTTCCGTTCTTGTTTCAGGGTGAGCTTTTCAGTTTGGCTTTTAGCTCATGTTCACGGTTCGATTTTGCATTTCCCTTATTGTTTCAGGGTGAGCTTTTCGTTTCAGGTTTTAGCTGACATTTGATGGTTCGATTTTGCATTTTCTCTTCCCAGTTTCAGGGTGAGCTTTTCGGTTCAGGTTTTAGCTCATGTTTGATGGTTCGGATTTGGATCTGTCCTTCCTGTTTCAGGGTGAGCTTTTCGATTCAGCTTTAGCTCACGTTTAAGATTTGGCTTTGGAACTTACCTTCCTATTTCAGGATGAGCTTTTCAGCCTTGGTTTTAGCTCACCTTTAGGGTTCACTTTTCCAGTTTTCTTTCCTGTTTCAGGGTGAGCTGTTCAGTTCGGCTTTTAGCTCACATTTAGCGTACACTTTTGCATTTTTCCTTTTCCGTTTCAGGGTGAGGTTTTCGGTTCGACTTTTAGCTCACGTTTGAGGCTTCGGCTTTGGATCTTTCCTTTCTGTTTCGGGGTTGGCTTTTCGGTTCGGATTTTAGCTCATGTTTAGGATTCCGTTTTGCATTTTCCATGTCCCGTTTCAGGGTGAGCTTTTTAGTTCGGCTTTTAGCTCACGTTTAGGGTTCAGTTTTGCATTTTCCCTTTCCTGTTTTAGGGTGAGCCTTTTGGTTTGTCTTTTAGCTCACCTTTGAGGGTTCGACTTTGGATCTTTCTTTTCTGTTTCGGGGTTGGCTGTTCGGTTTGGATTTTATCTCACGTTTAGGATTCGGTTTTGCATTTTCCCTTTCCTGTTTCAGGGTGAGCTTTTCGGTTCGGCTTTTCGCTCACATTTAAGATTTGGCTTTGGTACTTACCTTCCTATTTCAGGATGAACCTTTCAGCTTAGGTTTTAGCTCACGGTTAGGGTTCAGTTTTGCATTTTCCCTTTCCTGTTTCAGGGTGAGATTTTCGGTTCGGCTTGCAGCCCACGTTTAGGTTCGTTTTTGTTTTTTCCTTCCTGTTTCAGGGTGAGCTTTTTAGTTTGGATTTCAGCTCACGTTTGAGGGTTCGGCTTTGGATCTTTCCTTTCTGTTTTGGGGTTGGCTGTTCGGTTCGGATTTTAGCTCACGTTTAGGGTTCGGTTTTGCGTTTTCCCTTTCCTATTTCAGGGTGAGCTCTTCAGTTTGGCTTTTAGCTCATGTTTACGGTTCGATTTTGCATTTTCCCTTTCCTGTTTCAGGGTGAGCTTTTCGGTTCGGCTTTTGGCTCACATTTGATGGTTCGAATTTGGATCTTTCCTTCCTGTTTCAGGTTGAGCTTTTAGGTTTAGGTTTTAGCTCACGGTTAGGGTTCAGTTTTGCATTTTCCCTTTCCCGTTTCAAGGTGAGATTTTCGGTTCGACTTGCAGCCTACGTTTAGGTTCGTTTTTGTTTTTTCCTTCCTATTTCAGGGTGAGCTTTTTAGTTCGGATTTTAGCTCACCTTTGAGGGTTCGGCTATGGATCTTTCCTTTCTGTTTCGGGGTTGGCTTTTCGGTTCGGATTTTAGCTCACGTTTAGGATTCGGTTTTGCCTTTTCCCTTTCCTGTTTCAGGGTGAGCTTTTCGTTTCAGGTTTTAGCTGACGTTTGATGGTTCGATTTTGCATTTTCTCTTTCCTGTTTCAGGGTGAGCTGTTCAGTTCGGCTTTTAGCTCACATTTAGCGTACACTTTTGCATTTTTCCTTTTCCATTTCAGGGTGAGGTTTTCGGTTCGACTTTTAGCTCACGTTTGAGGGTTCGGCTTTGGATCTTTCCTTTCTGTTTCGGGGTTGGCTTTTCGGTTCGGATTTTAGCTCACGTTTAGGTTTCGTTTTTGCATTTTCCCTTTATTGTTTCAGGGTGAGCTTTTTAGTTCAGCTTTTAGCTCACGTTTAGGGTTCGGTTTTGCATTTTCCCTTTCCTGTTTCAGGGTGAGCTTTTTGGTTCGTCTTTTAGCTCACATTTGAGGGTTCAGCTTTGGATCTTTCCTTTCTGTTTCGGGGTTTGCTGTTCGGTTCGGATTTTAGCTCATGTTTAGGATTCGGTTTTGCATTTTCCCTTTCCTGTTTCAGAGTGAGCTTTTCGTTTTGGCTTTTAGCTCACGTTTAGGCTTCGCTTTTACTTTTTTCCTTCCTGTTTCAGGGTGAGCTTTTCAGTTTAGGTTTTATCTCACGTTTAGGATACAGTTTTGCATTTTCCCTTTCCTGTTTCGGGGTGAGCTTTTCGGTTCGACTTTTAGCTCACGTTTAAGTTTTTTATTTGAATTTTCCCTTTCCTGTTTCAGGGTAAGATTTTCGGTTTAGGTTTTAGCTGACCTTTAGGGTTCCGTTTTGCATTTTGCCTTTCCAGTTTCAGGGTGAGCTTTTCGGTTCAGGTTTTAGCTCACGTTTGATGGTTCGGTTTTGCATTTTCTCTTTCCTGTTTCAGGGTGAGCTTTTCGGTTCAGGTTTTAGCTCACGTTTGATGGTTCGAATTTGAATCTGTCCTTCCTGTTTCAGGGTGAGCTTTTCGATTCAGCTTTAGCTCACGTTTAAGATTTGGCTTTGGAACTTACCTTCCTATTTCAGGGTGAGCTTTTCAGCCTTGGTTTTAGCTCACCTTTAGGGTTCACTTTTCCAGTTTTCTTTCCTGTTTCAGGGTGAGCTGTTCAGTTCGGCTTTTAGCTCACATTTAGCGTACACTTTTGCATTTCCCCTTTCCTGTTTCAGGGTGAGGTTTTCGGTTCGACTTTTAGCTCACGTTTGAAGGTTCGCCTTTGGATCTGTCCTTCCTGTTTCAATGTGAGCTTTTCGGTTTGGCTTTTAGCTCATGTTTAAGGTTCGCTTTTGCATTTCCCTTCTTGTTTCAGGGTGAGCTTTTCAGTTTGGCTTTTAGCTCATGTTCACGGTTCGATTTTGCATTTCCCTTATTGTTTCAGGGTGAGCTTTTCGTTTCAGGTTTTAGCTGACATTTGATGGTTCGATTTTGCATTTTCTCTTTCCAGTTTCAGGGTGAGCTTTTCGGTTCAGGTTTTAGCTCATGTTTGATGGTTCGGATTTGGATCTGTCCTTCCTGTTTCAGGGTGAGCTTTTCGATTCAGCTTTAGCTCACGTTTAAGATTTGGCTTTGGAACTTACCTTCCTATTTCAGGATGAGCTTTTCAGCCTTGGTTTTAGCTCACCTTTAGGGTTCACTTTTCCAGTTTTCTTTCCTGTTTCAGGGTGAGCTGTTCAGTTCGGCTTTTAGCTCACATTTAGCGTACACTTTTGCATTTTTCCTTTTCCGTTTCAGGGTGAGGTTTTCGGTTCGACTTTTAGCTCACGTTTGAGGCTTCGGCTTTGGATCTTTCCTTTCTGTTTCGGGGTTGGCTTTTCGGTTCGGATTTTAGCTCATGTTTAGGATTCCGTTTTGCATTTTCCATGTCCCGTTTCAGGGTGAGCTTTTTAGTTCGGCTTTTAGCTCACGTTTAGGGTTCAGTTTTGCATTTTCCCTTTCCTGTTTTAGGGTGAGCCTTTTGGTTTGTCTTTTAGCTCACCTTTGAGGGTTCGACTTTGGATCTTTCTTTTCTGTTTCGGGGTTGGCTGTTCGGTTTGGATTTTATCTCACGTTTAGGATTCGGTTTTGCATTTTCCCTTTCCTGTTTCAGGGTGAGCTCTTCAGTTTGGCTTTTAGCTCATGTTTACGGTTCGATTTTGCATTTCCCTTATTGTTTCAGGGTGAGCTTTTCGTTTCAGGTTTTAGCTCACGTTTGATGGTTCGCTTTTGCATTTTCCCTTTCCTGTTTCAGGGTGAGCTTTTCGGTTCGGCTTTTCGCTCACATTTAAGATTTGGCTTTGGTACTTACCTTCCTATTTCAGGATGAACCTTTCAGCTTAGGTTTTAGCTCACGGTTAGGGTTCAGTTTTGCATTTTCCCTTTCCTGTTTCAGGGTGAGATTTTCGGTTCGGCTTGCAGCCCACGTTTAGGTTCGTTTTTGTTTTTTCCTTCCTGTTTCAGGGTGAGCTTTTTAGTTTGGATTTCAGCTCACGTTTGAGGGTTCGGCTTTGGATCTTTCCTTTCTGTTTTGGGGTTGGCTGTTCGGTTCGGATTTTAGCTCACGTTTAGGGTTCGGTTTTGCGTTTTCCCTTTCCTATTTCAGGGTGAGCTCTTCAGTTTGGCTTTTAGCTCATGTTTACGGTTCGATTTTGCATTTCCCTTATTGTTTCAGGGTGAGCTGTTCGTTTCAGGTTTTAGCTCACGTTTGATGGTTCGGTTTTGCATTTTCCCTTTCCTGTTTCAGGGTGAGCTTTTCGGTTCGGCTTTTGGCTCACATTTGATGGTTCGAATTTGGATCTTTCCTTCCTGTTTCAGGTTGAGCTTTTAGGTTTAGGTTTTAGCTCACGGTTAGGGTTCAGTTTTGCATTTTCCCTTTCCCGTTTCAAGGTGAGATTTTCGGTTCGACTTGCAGCCTACGTTTAGGTTCGTTTTTTTTTTTTCCTTCCTATTTCAGGGTGAGCTTTTTAGTTCGGATTTTAGCTCACCTTTGAGGGTTCGGCTATGGATCTTTCCTTTCTGTTTCGGGGTTGGCTTTTCGGTTCGGATTTTAGCTCACGTTTAGGATTCGGTTTTGCCTTTTCCCTTTCCTGTTTCAGGGTGAGCTTTTCGTTTCAGGTTTTAGCTGACGTTTGATGGTTCGATTTTGCATTTTCTCTTTCCTGTTTCAGGGTGAGCTGTTCGGTTCGGCTTTTAGCTCACATTTAGCGTACACTTTTGCATTTTTCCTTTTCCATTTCAGGGTGAGGTTTTCGGTTCGACTTTTAGCTCACGTTTGAGGGTTCGGCTTTGGATCTTTCCTTTCTGTTTCGGGGTTGGCTTTTCGGTTCGGATTTTAGCTCACGTTTAGGTTTCGTTTTTGCATTTTCCCTTTATTGTTTCAGGGTGAGCTTTTTAGTTCAGCTTTTAGCTCACGTTTAGGGTTCGGTTTTGCATTTTCCCTTTCCTGTTTCAGGGTGAGCTTTTTGGTTCGTCTTTTAGCTCACATTTGAGGGTTCAGCTTTGGATCTTTCCTTTCTGTTTCGGGGTTTGCTGTTCGGTTCGGATTTTAGCTCATGTTTAGGATTCGGTTTTGCATTTTCCCTTTCCTGTTTCAGAGTGAGCTTTTCGTTTTGGCTTTTAGCTCACGTTTAGGCTTCGCTTTTACTTTTTTCCTTCCTGTTTCAGGGTGAGCTTTTCAGTTTAGGTTTTATCTCACTTTTAGGATACAGTTTTGCATTTTCCCTTTCCTGTTTCGGGGTGAGCTTTTCGGTTCGACTTTTAGCTCACGTTTAAGTTTTTTATTTGAATTTTCCCTTTCCTGTTTCAGGGTAAGATTTTCGGTTTAGGTTTTAGCTGACCTTTAGGGTTCCGTTTTGCATTTTGCCTTTCCAGTTTCAGGGTGAGCTTTTCGGTTCAGGTTTTAGCTCACGTTTGATGGTTCGGTTTTGCATTTTCTCTTTCCTGTTTCAGGGTGAGCTTTTCGGTTCAGGTTTTAGCTCACGTTTGATGGTTCGAATTTGAATCTGTCCTTCCTGTTTCAGGGTGAGCTTTTCGATTCAGCTTTAGCTCACGTTTAAGATTTGGCTTTGGAACTTACCTTCCTATTTCAGGGTGAGCTTTTCAGCCTTGGTTTTAGCTCACCTTTAGGGTTCACTTTTCCAGTTTTCTTTCCTGTTTCAGGGTGAGCTGTTCAGTTCGGCTTTTAGCTCACATTTAGCGTACACTTTTGCATTTCCCCTTTCCTGTTTCAGGGTGAGGTTTTCGGTTCGACTTTTAGCTCACGTTTGAAGGTTCGCCTTTGGATCTGTCCTTCCTGTTTCAATGTGAGCTTTTCGGTTTGGCTTTTAGCTCATGTTTAAGGTTCGCTTTTGCATTTCCCTTCTTGTTTCAGGGTGAGCTTTTCAGTTTGGCTTTTAGCTCATGTTCACGGTTCGATTTTGCATTTCCCTTATTGTTTCAGGGTGAGCTTTTCGTTTCAGGTTTTAGCTGACATTTGATGGTTCGATTTTGCATTTTCTCTTTCCAGTTTCAGGGTGAGCTTTTCGGTTCAGGTTTTAGCTCATGTTTGATGGTTCGGATTTGGATCTGTCCTTCCTGTTTCAGGGTGAGCTTTTCGATTCAGCTTTAGCTCACGTTTAAGATTTGGCTTTGGAACTTACCTTCCTATTTCAGGATGAGCTTTTCAGCCTTGGTTTTAGCTCACCTTTAGGGTTCACTTTTCCAGTTTTCTTTCCTGTTTCAGGGTGAGCTGTTCAGTTCGGCTTTTAGCTCACATTTAGCGTACACTTTTGCATTTTTCCTTTTCCGTTTCAGGGTGAGGTTTTCGGTTCGACTTTTAGCTCACGTTTGAGGCTTCGGCTTTGGATCTTTCCTTTCTGTTTCGGGGTTGGCTTTTCGGTTCGGATTTTAGCTCATGTTTAGGATTCCGTTTTGCATTTTCCATGTCCCGTTTCAGGGTGAGCTTTTTAGTTCGGCTTTTAGCTCACGTTTAGGGTTCAGTTTTGCATTTTCCCTTTCCTGTTTTAGGGTGAGCCTTTTGCTTTGTCTTTTAGCTCACCTTTGAGGGTTCGACTTTGGATCTTTCTTTTCTATTTCGGGGTTGGCTGTTCGGTTTGGATTTTATCTCACGTTTAGGATTCGGTTTTGCATTTTCCCTTTCCTGTTTCAGGGTGAGCTCTTCAGTTTGGCTTTTAGCTCATGTTTACGGTTCGATTTTGCATTTCCCTTATTGTTTCAGGGTGAGCTTTTCGTTTCAGGTTTTAGCTCACGTTTGATGGTTCGCTTTTGCATTTTCCCTTTCCTGTTTCAGGGTGAGCTTTTCGGTTCGGCTTTTCGCTCACATTTAAGATTTGGCTTTGGTACTTACCTTCCTATTTCAGGATGAACCTTTCAGCTTAGGTTTTAGCTCACGGTTAGGGTTCAGTTTTGCATTTTCCCTTTCCTGTTTCAGGGTGAGATTTTCGGTTCGGCTTGCAGCCCACGTTTAGGTTCGTTTTTGTTTTTTCCTTCCTGTTTCAGGGTGAGCTTTTTAGTTTGGATTTCAGCTCACGTTTGAGGGTTCGGCTTTGGATCTTTCCTTTCTGTTTTGGGGTTGGCTGTTCGGTTCGGATTTTAGCTCACGTTTAGGGTTCGGTTTTGCGTTTTCCCTTTCCTATTTCAGGGTGAGCTCTTCAGTTTGGCTTTTAGCTCATGTTTACGGTTCGATTTTGCATTTTCCCTTTCCTGTTTCAGGGTGAGCTTTTCGGTTCGGCTTTTGGCTCACATTTGATGGTTCGAATTTGGATCTTTCCTTCCTGTTTCAGGTTGAGCTTTTAGGTTTAGGTTTTAGCTCACGGTTAGGGTTCAGTTTTGCATTTTCCCTTTCCCGTTTCAAGGTGAGATTTTCGGTTCGACTTGCAGCCTACGTTTAGGTTCGTTTTTGTTTTTTCCTTCCTATTTCAGGGTGAGCTTTTTAGTTCGGATTTTAGCTCACCTTTGAGGGTTCGGCTATGGATCTTTCCTTTCTGTTTCGGGGTTGGCTTTTCGGTTCGGATTTTAGCTCACGTTTAGGATTCGGTTTTGCCTTTTCCCTTTCCTGTTTCAGGGTGAGCTTTTCGTTTCAGGTTTTAGCTGACGTTTGATGGTTCGATTTTGCATTTTCTCTTTCCTGTTTCAGGGTGAGCTGTTCAGTTCGGCTTTTAGCTCACATTTAGCGTACACTTTTGCATTTTTCCTTTTCCATTTCAGGGTGAGGTTTTCGGTTCGACTTTTAGCTCACGTTTGAGGGTTCGGCTTTGGATCTTTCCTTTCTGTTTCGGGGTTGGCTTTTCGGTTCGGATTTTAGCTCACGTTTAGGTTTCGTTTTTGCATTTTCCCTTTATTGTTTCAGGGTGAGCTTTTTAGTTCAGCTTTTAGCTCACGTTTAGGGTTCGGTTTTGCATTTTCCCTTTCCTGTTTCAGGGTGAGCTTTTTGGTTCGTCTTTTAGCTCACATTTGAGGGTTCAGCTTTGGATCTTTCCTTTCTGTTTCGGGGTTTGCTGTTCGGTTCGGATTTTAGCTCATGTTTAGGATTCGGTTTTGCATTTTCCCTTTCCTGTTTCAGAGTGAGCTTTTCGTTTTGGCTTTTAGCTCACGTTTAGGCTTCGCTTTTACTTTTTTCCTTCCTGTTTCAGGGTGAGCTTTTCAGTTTAGGTTTTATCTCACGTTTAGGATACAGTTTTGCATTTTCCCTTTCCTGTTTCGGGGTGAGCTTTTCGGTTCGACTTTTAGCTCACGTTTCAGTTTTTTATTTGAATTTTCCCTTTCCTGTTTCAGGGTAAGATTTTCGGTTTAGGTTTTAGCTGACCTTTAGGGTTCCGTTTTGCATTTTGCCTTTCCAGTTTCAGGGTGAGCTTTTCGGTTCAGGTTTTAGCTCACGTTTGATGGTTCGGTTTTGCATTTTCTCTTTCCTGTTTCAGGGTGAGCTTTTCGGTTCAGGTTTTAGCTCACGTTTGATGGTTCGAATTTGAATCTGTCCTTCCTGTTTCAGGGTGAGCTTTTCGATTCAGCTTTAGCTCACGTTTAAGATTTGGCTTTGGAACTTACCTTCCTATTTCAGGGTGAGCTTTTCAGCCTTGGTTTTAGCTCACCTTTAGGGTTCACTTTTCCAGTTTTCTTTCCTGTTTCAGGGTGAGCTGTTCAGTTCGGCTTTTAGCTCACATTGAGCGTACACTTTTGCATTTCCCCTTTCCTGTTTCAGGGTGAGGTTTTCGGTTCGACTTTTAGCTCACGTTTGAAGGTTCGCCTTTGGATCTGTCCTTCCTGTTTCAATGTGAGCTTTTCGGTTTGGCTTTTAGCTCATGTTTAAGGTTCGCTTTTGCATTTCCCTTCTTGTTTCAGGGTGAGCTTTTCAGTTTGGCTTTTAGCTCATGTTCACGGTTCGATTTTGCATTTCCCTTATTGTTTCAGGGTGAGCTTTTCGTTTCAGGTTTTAGCTGACATTTGATGGTTCGATTTTGCATTTTCTCTTTCCAGTTTCAGGGTGAGCTTTTCGGTTCAGGTTTTAGCTCATGTTTGATGGTTCGGATTTGGATCTGTCCTTCCTGTTTCAGGGTGAGCTTTTCGATTCAGCTTTAGCTCACGTTTAAGATTTGGCTTTGGAACTTACCTTCCTATTTCAGGATGAGCTTTTCAGCCTTGGTTTTAGCTCACCTTTAGGGTTCACTTTTCCAGTTTTCTTTCCTGTTTCAGGGTGAGCTGTTCAGTTCGGCTTTTAGCTCACATTTAGCGTACACTTTTGCATTTTTCCTTTTCCGTTTCAGGGTGAGGTTTTCGGTTCGACTTTTAGCTCACGTTTGAGGCTTCGGCTTTGGATCTTTCCTTTCTGTTTCGGGGTTGGCTTTTCGGTTCGGATTTTAGCTCATGTTTAGGATTCCGTTTTGCATTTTCCATGTCCCGTTTCAGGGTGAGCTTTTTAGTTCGGCTTTTAGCTCACGTTTAGGGTTCAGTTTTGCATTTTCCCTTTCCTGTTTTAGGGTGAGCCTTTTGGTTTGTCTTTTAGCTCACCTTTGAGGGTTCGACTTTGGATCTTTCTTTTCTGTTTCGGGGTTGGCTGTTCGGTTTGGATTTTATCTCACGTTTAGGATTCGGTTTTGCATTTTCCCTTTCCTGTTTCAGGGTGAGCTCTTCAGTTTGGCTTTTAGCTCATGTTTACGGTTCGATTTTGCATTTCCCTTATTGTTTCAGGGTGAGCTTTTCGTTTCAGGTTTTAGCTCACGTTTGATGGTTCGCTTTTGCATTTTCCCTTTCCTGTTTCAGGGTGAGCTTTTCGGTTCGGCTTTTCGCTCACATTTAAGATTTGGCTTTGGTACTTACCTTCCTATTTCAGGATGAACCTTTCAGCTTAGGTTTTAGCTCACGGTTAGGGTTCAGTTTTGCATTTTCCCTTTCCTGTTTCAGGGTGAGATTTTCGGTTCGGCTTGCAGCCCACGTTTAGGTTCGTTTTTGTTTTTTCCTTCCTGTTTCAGGGTGAGCTTTTTAGTTTGGATTTCAGCTCACGTTTGAGGGTTCGGCTTTGGATCTTTCCTTTCTGTTTTGGGGTTGGCTGTTCGGTTCGGATTTCAGCTCACGTTTGAGGGTTCGGTTTTGCGTTTTCCCTTTCCTATTTCAGGGTGAGCTCTTCAGTTTGGCTTTTAGCTCATGTTTACGGTTCGATTTTGCATTTCCCTTATTGTTTCAGGGTGAGCTGTTCGTTTCAGGTTTTAGCTCACGTTTGATGGTTCGGTTTTGCATTTTCCCTTTCCTGTTTCAGGGTGAGCTTTTCGGTTCGGCTTTTGGCTCACATTTGATGGTTCGAATTTGGATCTTTCCTTCCTGTTTCAGGTTGAGCTTTTAGGTTTAGGTTTTAGCTCACGGTTAGGGTTCAGTTTTGCATTTTCCCTTTCCCGTTTCAAGGTGAGATTTTCGGTTCGACTTGCAGCCTACGTTTAGGTTCGTTTTTTTTTTTTCCTTCCTATTTCAGGGTGAGCTTTTTAGTTCGGATTTTAGCTCACCTTTGAGGGTTCGGCTATGGATCTTTCCTTTCTGTTTCGGGGTTGGCTTTTCGGTTCGGATTTTAGCTCACGTTTAGGATTCGGTTTTGCCTTTTCCCTTTCCTGTTTCAGGGTGAGCTTTTCGTTTCAGGTTTTAGCTGACGTTTGATGGTTCGATTTTGCATTTTCTCTTTCCTGTTTCAGGGTGAGCTGTTCGGTTCGGCTTTTAGCTCACATTTAGCGTACACTTTTGCACTTTTCCTTTTCCATTTCAGGGTGAGGTTTTCGGTTCGACTTTTAGCTCACGTTTGAGGGTTCGGCTTTGGATCTTTCCTTTCTGTTTCGGGGTTGGCTTTTCGGTTCGGATTTTAGCTCACGTTTAGGTTTCGTTTTTGCATTTTCCCTTTATTGTTTCAGGGTGAGCTTTTTAGTTCAGCTTTTAGCTCACGTTTAGGGTTCGGTTTTGCATTTTCCCTTTCCTGTTTCAGGGTGAGCTTTTTGGTTCGTCTTTTAGCTCACATTTGAGGGTTCAGCTTTGGATCTTTCCTTTCTGTTTCGGGGTTTGCTGTTCGGTTCGGATTTTAGCTCATGTTTAGGATTCGGTTTTGCATTTTCCCTTTCCTGTTTCAGAGTGAGCTTTTCGTTTTGGCTTTTAGCTCACGTTTAGGCTTCGCTTTTACTTTTTTCCTTCCTGTTTCAGGGTGAGCTTTTCAGTTTAGGTTTTATCTCACTTTTAGGATACAGTTTTGCATTTTCCCTTTCCTGTTTCGGGGTGAGCTTTTCGGTTCGACTTTTAGCTCACGTTTAAGTTTTTTATTTGAATTTTCCCTTTCCTGTTTCAGGGTAAGATTTTCGGTTTAGGTTTTAGCTGACCTTTAGGGTTCCGTTTTGCATTTTGCCTTTCCAGTTTCAGGGTGAGCTTTTCGGTTCAGGTTTTAGCTCACGTTTGATGGTTCGGTTTTGCATTTTCTCTTTCCTGTTTCAGGGTGAGCTTTTCGGTTCAGGTTTTAGCTCACGTTTGATGGTTCGAATTTGAATCTGTCCTTCCTGTTTCAGGGTGAGCTTTTCGATTCAGCTTTAGCTCACGTTTAAGATTTGGCTTTGGAACTTACCTTCCTATTTCAGGGTGAGCTTTTCAGCCTTGGTTTTAGCTCACCTTTAGGGTTCACTTTTCCAGTTTTCTTTCCTGTTTCAGGGTGAGCTGTTCAGTTCGGCTTTTAGCTCACATTTAGCGTACACTTTTGCATTTCCCCTTTCCTGTTTCAGGGTGAGGTTTTCGGTTCGACTTTTAGCTCACGTTTGAAGGTTCGCCTTTGGATCTGTCCTTCCTGTTTCAATGTGAGCTTTTCGGTTTGGCTTTTAGCTCATGTTTAAGGTTCGCTTTTGCATTTCCCTTCTTGTTTCAGGGTGAGCTTTTCAGTTTGGCTTTTAGCTCGTGTTCACGGTTCGATTTTGCATTTCCCTTATTGTTTCAGGGTGAGCTTTTCGTTTCAGGTTTTAGCTGACATTTGATGGTTCGATTTTGCATTTTCTCTTTCCAGTTTCAGGGTGAGCTTTTCGGTTCAGGTTTTAGCTCATGTTTGATGGTTCGGATTTGGATCTGTCCTTCCTGTTTCAGGGTGAGCTTTTCGATTCAGCTTTAGCTCACGTTTAAGATTTGGCTTTGGAACTTACCTTCCTATTTCAGGATGAGCTTTTCAGCCTTGGTTTTAGCTCACCTTTAGGGTTCACTTTTCCAGTTTTCTTTCCTGTTTCAGGGTGAGCTGTTCAGTTCGGCTTTTAGCTCACATTTAGCGTACACTTTTGCATTTTTCCTTTTCCGTTTCAGGGTGAGGTTTTCGGTTCGACTTTTAGCTCACGTTTGAGGCTTCGGCTTTGGATCTTTCCTTTCTGTTTCGGGGTTGGCTTTTCGGTTCGGATTTTAGCTCATGTTTAGGATTCCGTTTTGCATTTTCCATGTCCCGTTTCAGGGTGAGCTTTTTAGTTCGGCTTTTAGCTCACGTTTAGGGTTCAGTTTTGCATTTTCCCTTTCCTGTTTTAGGGTGAGCCTTTTGCTTTGTCTTTTAGCTCACCTTTGAGGGTTCGACTTTGGATCTTTCTTTTCTGTTTCGGGGTTGGCTGTTCGGTTTGGATTTTATCTCACGTTTAGGATTCGGTTTTGCATTTTCCCTTTCCTGTTTCAGGGTGAGCTCTTCAGTTTGGCTTTTAGCTCATGTTTACGGTTCGATTTTGCATTTCCCTTATTGTTTCAGGGTGAGCTTTTCGTTTCAGGTTTTAGCTCACGTTTGATGGTTCGCTTTTGCATTTTCCCTTTCCTGTTTCAGGGTGAGCTTTTCGGTTCGGCTTTTCGCTCACATTTAAGATTTGGCTTTGGTACTTACCTTCCTATTTCAGGATGAACCTTTCAGCTTAGGTTTTAGCTCACGGTTAGGGTTCAGTTTTGCATTTTCCCTTTCCTGTTTCAGGGTGAGATTTTCGGTTCGGCTTGCAGCCCACGTTTAGGTTCGTTTTTGTTTTTTCCTTCCTGTTTCAGGGTGAGCTTTTTAGTTTGGATTTCAGCTCACGTTTGAGGGTTCGGCTTTGGATCTTTCCTTTCTGTTTTGGGGTTGGCTGTTCGGTTCGGATTTTAGCTCACGTTTAGGGTTCGGTTTTGCGTTTTCCCTTTCCTATTTCAGGGTGAGCTCTTCAGTTTGGCTTTTAGCTCATGTTTACGGTTCGATTTTGCATTTTCCCTTTCCTGTTTCAGGGTGAGCTTTTCGGTTCGGCTTTTGGCTCACATTTGATGGTTCGAATTTGGATCTTTCCTTCCTGTTTCAGGTTGAGCTTTTAGGTTTAGGTTTTAGCTCACGGTTAGGGTTCAGTTTTGCATTTTCCCTTTCCCGTTTCAAGGTGAGATTTTCGGTTCGACTTGCAGCCTACGTTTAGGTTCGTTTTTTTTTTTTCCTTCCTATTTCAGGGTGAGCTTTTTAGTTCGGATTTTAGCTCACCTTTGAGGGTTCGGCTATGGATCTTTCCTTTCTGTTTCGGGGTTGGCTTTTCGGTTCGGATTTTAGCTCACGTTTAGGATTCGGTTTTGCCTTTTCCCTTTCCTGTTTCAGGGTGAGCTTTTCGTTTCAGGTTTTAGCTGACGTTTGATGGTTCGATTTTGCATTTTCTCTTTCCTGTTTCAGGGTGAGCTGTTCGGTTCGGCTTTTAGCTCACATTTAGCGTACACTTTTGCATTTTTCCTTTTCCATTTCAGGGTGAGGTTTTCGGTTCGACTTTTAGCTCACGTTTGAGGGTTCGGCTTTGGATCTTTCCTTTCTGTTTCGGGGTTGGCTTTTCGGTTCGGATTTTAGCTCACGTTTAGGTTTCGTTTTTGCATTTTCCCTTTATTGTTTCAGGGTGAGCTTTTTAGTTCAGCTTTTAGCTCACGTTTAGGGTTCGGTTTTGCATTTTCCCTTTCCTGTTTCAGGGTGAGCTTTTTGGTTCGTCTTTTAGCTCACATTTGAGGGTTCAGCTTTGGATCTTTCCTTTCTGTTTCGGGGTTTGCTGTTCGGTTCGGATTTTAGCTCATGTTTAGGATTCGGTTTTGCATTTTCCCTTTCCTGTTTCAGAGTGAGCTTTTCGTTTTGGCTTTTAGCTCACGTTTAGGCTTCGCTTTTACTTTTTTCCTTCCTGTTTCAGGGTGAGCTTTTCAGTTTAGGTTTTATCTCACTTTTAGGATACAGTTTTGCATTTTCCCTTTCCTGTTTCGGGGTGAGCTTTTCGGTTCGACTTTTAGCTCACGTTTAAGTTTTTTATTTGAATTTTCCCTTTCCTGTTTCAGGGTAAGATTTTCGGTTTAGGTTTTAGCTGACCTTTAGGGTTCCGTTTTGCATTTTGCCTTTCCAGTTTCAGGGTGAGCTTTTCGGTTCAGGTTTTAGCTCACGTTTGATGGTTCGGTTTTGCATTTTCTCTTTCCTGTTTCAGGGTGAGCTTTTCGGTTCAGGTTTTAGCTCACGTTTGATGGTTCGAATTTGAATCTGTCCTTCCTGTTTCAGGGTGAGCTTTTCGATTCAGCTTTAGCTCACGTTTAAGATTTGGCTTTGGAACTTACCTTCCTATTTCAGGGTGAGCTTTTCAGCCTTGGTTTTAGCTCACCTTTAGGGTTCACTTTTCCAGTTTTCTTTCCTGTTTCAGGGTGAGCTGTTCAGTTCGGCTTTTAGCTCACATTTAGCGTACACTTTTGCATTTCCCCTTTCCTGTTTCAGGGTGAGGTTTTCGGTTCGACTTTTAGCTCACGTTTGAAGGTTCGCCTTTGGATCTGTCCTTCCTGTTTCAATGTGAGCTTTTCGGTTTGGCTTTTAGCTCATGTTTAAGGTTCGCTTTTGCATTTCCGTTCTTGTTTCAGGGTGAGCTTTTCAGTTTGGCTTTTAGCTCATGTTCACGGTTCGATTTTGCATTTCCCTTATTGTTTCAGGGTGAGCTTTTCGTTTCAGGTTTTAGCTGACATTTGATGGTTCGATTTTGCATTTTCTCTTCCCAGTTTCAGGGTGAGCTTTTCGGTTCAGGTTTTAGCTCATGTTTGATGGTTCGGATTTGGATCTGTCCTTCCTGTTTCAGGGTGAGCTTTTCGATTCAGCTTTAGCTCACGTTTAAGATTTGGCTTTGGAACTTACCTTCCTATTTCAGGATGAGCTTTTCAGCCTTGGTTTTAGCTCACCTTTAGGGTTCACTTTTCCAGTTTTCTTTCCTGTTTCAGGGTGAGCTGTTCAGTTCGGCTTTTAGCTCACATTTAGCGTACACTTTTGCATTTTTCCTTTTCCGTTTCAGGGTGAGGTTTTCGGTTCGACTTTTAGCTCACGTTTGAGGCTTCGGCTTTGGATCTTTCCTTTCTGTTTCGGGGTTGGCTTTTCGGTTCGGATTTTAGCTCATGTTTAGGATTCCGTTTTGCATTTTCCATGTCCCGTTTCAGGGTGAGCTTTTTAGTTCGGCTTTTAGCTCACGTTTAGGGTTCAGTTTTGCATTTTCCCTTTCCTGTTTTAGGGTGAGCCTTTTGGTTTGTCTTTTAGCTCACCTTTGAGGGTTCGACTTTGGATCTTTCTTTTCTGTTTCGGGGTTGGCTGTTCGGTTTGGATTTTATCTCACGTTTAGGATTCGGTTTTGCATTTTCCCTTTCCTGTTTCAGGGTGAGCTTTTCGGTTCGGCTTTTCGCTCACATTTAAGATTTGGCTTTGGTACTTACCTTCCTATTTCAGGATGAACCTTTCAGCTTAGGTTTTAGCTCACGGTTAGGGTTCAGTTTTGCATTTTCCCTTTCCTGTTTCAGGGTGAGATTTTCGGTTCGGCTTGCAGCCCACGTTTAGGTTCGTTTTTGTTTTTTCCTTCCTGTTTCAGGGTGAGCTTTTTAGTTTGGATTTCAGCTCACGTTTGAGGGTTCGGCTTTGGATCTTTCCTTTCTGTTTTGGGGTTGGCTGTTCGGTTCGGATTTTAGCTCACGTTTAGGGTTCGGTTTTGCGTTTTCCCTTTCCTATTTCAGGGTGAGCTCTTCAGTTTGGCTTTTAGCTCATGTTTACGGTTCGATTTTGCATTTTCCCTTTCCTGTTTCAGGGTGAGCTTTTCGGTTCGGCTTTTGGCTCACATTTGATGGTTCGAATTTGGATCTTTCCTTCCTGTTTCAGGTTGAGCTTTTAGGTTTAGGTTTTAGCTCACGGTTAGGGTTCAGTTTTGCATTTTCCCTTTCCCGTTTCAAGGTGAGATTTTCGGTTCGACTTGCAGCCTACGTTTAGGTTCGTTTTTGTTTTTTCCTTCCTATTTCAGGGTGAGCTTTTTAGTTCGGATTTTAGCTCACCTTTGAGGGTTCGGCTATGGATCTTTCCTTTCTGTTTCGGGGTTGGCTTTTCGGTTCGGATTTTAGCTCACGTTTAGGATTCGGTTTTGCCTTTTCCCTTTCCTGTTTCAGGGTGAGCTTTTCGTTTCAGGTTTTAGCTGACGTTTGATGGTTCGATTTTGCATTTTCTCTTTCCTGTTTCAGGGTGAGCTGTTCAGTTCGGCTTTTAGCTCACATTTAGCGTACACTTTTGCATTTTTCCTTTTCCATTTCAGGGTGAGGTTTTCGGTTCGACTTTTAGCTCACGTTTGAGGGTTCGGCTTTGGATCTTTCCTTTCTGTTTCGGGGTTGGCTTTTCGGTTCGGATTTTAGCTCACGTTTAGGTTTCGTTTTTGCATTTTCCCTTTATTGTTTCAGGGTGAGCTTTTTAGTTCAGCTTTTAGCTCACGTTTAGGGTTCGGTTTTGCATTTTCCCTTTCCTGTTTCAGGGTGAGCTTTTTGGTTCGTCTTTTAGCTCACATTTGAGGGTTCAGCTTTGGATCTTTCCTTTCTGTTTCGGGGTTTGCTGTTCGGTTCGGATTTTAGCTCATGTTTAGGATTCGGTTTTGCATTTTCCCTTTCCTGTTTCAGAGTGAGCTTTTCGTTTTGGCTTTTAGCTCACGTTTAGGCTTCGCTTTTACTTTTTTCCTTCCTGTTTCAGGGTGAGCTTTTCAGTTTAGGTTTTATCTCACGTTTAGGATACAGTTTTGCATTTTCCCTTTCCTGTTTCGGGGTGAGCTTTTCGGTTCGACTTTTAGCTCACGTTTAAGTTTTTTATTTGAATTTTCCCTTTCCTGTTTCAGGGTAAGATTTTCGGTTTAGGTTTTAGCTGACCTTTAGGGTTCCGTTTTGCATTTTGCCTTTCCAGTTTCAGGGTGAGCTTTTCGGTTCAGGTTTTAGCTCACGTTTGATGGTTCGGTTTTGCATTTTCTCTTTCCTGTTTCAGGGTGAGCTTTTCGGTTCAGGTTTTAGCTCACGTTTGATGGTTCGAATTTGAATCTGTCCTTCCTGTTTCAGGGTGAGCTTTTCGATTCAGCTTTAGCTCACGTTTAAGATTTGGCTTTGGAACTTACCTTCCTATTTCAGGGTGAGCTTTTCAGCCTTGGTTTTAGCTCACCTTTAGGGTTCACTTTTCCAGTTTTCTTTCCTGTTTCAGGGTGAGCTGTTCAGTTCGGCTTTTAGCTCACATTTAGCGTACACTTTTGCATTTCCCCTTTCCTGTTTCAGGGTGAGGTTTTCGGTTCGACTTTTAGCTCACGTTTGAAGGTTCGCCTTTGGATCTGTCCTTCCTGTTTCAATGTGAGCTTTTCGGTTTGGCTTTTAGCTCATGTTTAAGGTTCGCTTTTGCATTTCCCTTCTTGTTTCAGGGTGAGCTTTTCAGTTTGGCTTTTAGCTCATGTTCACGGTTCGATTTTGCATTTCCCTTATTGTTTCAGGGTGAGCTTTTCGTTTCAGGTTTTAGCTGACATTTGATGGTTCGATTTTGCATTTTCTCTTTCCAGTTTCAGGGTGAGCTTTTCGGTTCAGGTTTTAGCTCATGTTTGATGGTTCGGATTTGGATCTGTCCTTCCTGTTTCAGGGTGAGCTTTTCGATTCAGCTTTAGCTCACGTTTAAGATTTGGCTTTGGAACTTACCTTCCTATTTCAGGATGAGCTTTTCAGCCTTGGTTTTAGCTCACCTTTAGGGTTCACTTTTCCAGTTTTCTTTCCTGTTTCAGGGTGAGCTGTTCAGTTCGGCTTTTAGCTCACATTTAGCGTACACTTTTGCATTTTTCCTTTTCCGTTTCAGGGTGAGGTTTTCGGTTCGACTTTTAGCTCACGTTTGAGGCTTCGGCTTTGGATCTTTCCTTTCTGTTTCGGGGTTGGCTTTTCGGTTCGGATTTTAGCTCATGTTTAGGATTCCGTTTTGCATTTTCCATGTCCCGTTTCAGGGTGAGCTTTTTAGTTCGGCTTTTAGCTCACGTTTAGGGTTCAGTTTTGCATTTTCCCTTTCCTGTTTTAGGGTGAGCCTTTTGGTTTGTCTTTTAGCTCACCTTTGAGGGTTCGACTTTGGATCTTTCTTTTCTGTTTCGGGGTTGGCTGTTCGGTTTGGATTTTATCTCACGTTTAGGATTCGGTTTTGCATTTTCCCTTTCCTGTTTCAGGGTGAGCTCTTCAGTTTGGCTTTTAGCTCATGTTTACGGTTCGATTTTGCATTTCCCTTATTGTTTCAGGGTGAGCTTTTCGTTTCAGGTTTTAGCTCACGTTTGATGGTTCGCTTTTGCATTTTCCCTTTCCTGTTTCAGGGTGAGCTTTTCGGTTCGGCTTTTCGCTCACATTTAAGATTTGGCTTTGGTACTTACCTTCCTATTTCAGGATGAACCTTTCAGCTTAGGTTTTAGCTCACGGTTAGGGTTCAGTTTTGCATTTTCCCTTTCCTGTTTCAGGGTGAGATTTTCGGTTCGGCTTGCAGCCCACGTTTAGGTTCGTTTTTGTTTTTTCCTTCCTGTTTCAGGGTGAGCTTTTTAGTTTGGATTTCAGCTCACGTTTGAGGGTTCGGCTTTGGATCTTTCCTTTCTGTTTTGGGGTTGGCTGTTCGGTTCGGATTTTAGCTCACGTTTAGGGTTCGGTTTTGCGTTTTCCCTTTCCTATTTCAGGGTGAGCTCTTCAGTTTGGCTTTTAGCTCATGTTTACGGTTCGATTTTGCATTTCCCTTATTGTTTCAGGGTGAGCTGTTCGTTTCAGGTTTTAGCTCACGTTTGATGGTTCGGTTTTGCATTTTCCCTTTCCTGTTTCAGGGTGAGCTTTTCGGTTCGGCTTTTGGCTCACATTTGATGGTTCGAATTTGGATCTTTCCTTCCTGTTTCAGGTTGAGCTTTTAGGTTTAGGTTTTAGCTCACGGTTAGGGTTCAGTTTTGCATTTTCCCTTTCCCGTTTCAAGGTGAGATTTTCGGTTCGACTTGCAGCCTACGTTTAGGTTCGTTTTTTTTTTTTCCTTCCTATTTCAGGGTGAGCTTTTTAGTTCGGATTTTAGCTCACCTTTGAGGGTTCGGCTATGGATCTTTCCTTTCTGTTTCGGGGTTGGCTTTTCGGTTCGGATTTTAGCTCACGTTTAGGATTCGGTTTTGCCTTTTCCCTTTCCTGTTTCAGGGTGAGCTTTTCGTTTCAGGTTTTAGCTGACGTTTGATGGTTCGATTTTGCATTTTCTCTTTCCTGTTTCAGGGTGAGCTGTTCGGTTCGGCTTTTAGCTCACATTTAGCGTACACTTTTGCATTTTTCCTTTTCCATTTCAGGGTGAGGTTTTCGGTTCGACTTTTAGCTCACGTTTGAGGGTTCGGCTTTGGATCTTTCCTTTCTGTTTCGGGGTTGGCTTTTCGGTTCGGATTTTAGCTCACGTTTAGGTTTCGTTTTTGCATTTTCCCTTTATTGTTTCAGGGTGAGCTTTTTAGTTCAGCTTTTAGCTCACGTTTAGGGTTCGGTTTTGCATTTTCCCTTTCCTGTTTCAGGGTGAGCTTTTTGGTTCGTCTTTTAGCTCACATTTGAGGGTTCAGCTTTGGATCTTTCCTTTCTGTTTCGGGGTTTGCTGTTCGGTTCGGATTTTAGCTCATGTTTAGGATTCGGTTTTGCATTTTCCCTTTCCTGTTTCAGAGTGAGCTTTTCGTTTTGGCTTTTAGCTCACGTTTAGGCTTCGCTTTTACTTTTTTCCTTCCTGTTTCAGGGTGAGCTTTTCAGTTTAGGTTTTATCTCACTTTTAGGATACAGTTTTGCATTTTCCCTTTCCTGTTTCGGGGTGAGCTTTTCGGTTCGACTTTTAGCTCACGTTTAAGTTTTTTATTTGAATTTTCCCTTTCCTGTTTCAGGGTAAGATTTTCGGTTTAGGTTTTAGCTGACCTTTAGGGTTCCGTTTTGCATTTTGCCTTTCCAGTTTCAGGGTGAGCTTTTCGGTTCAGGTTTTAGCTCACGTTTGATGGTTCGGTTTTGCATTTTCTCTTTCCTGTTTCAGGGTGAGCTTTTCGGTTCAGGTTTTAGCTCACGTTTGATGGTTCGAATTTGAATCTGTCCTTCCTGTTTCAGGGTGAGCTTTTCGATTCAGCTTTAGCTCACGTTTAAGATTTGGCTTTGGAACTTACCTTCCTATTTCAGGGTGAGCTTTTCAGCCTTGGTTTTAGCTCACCTTTAGGGTTCACTTTTCCAGTTTTCTTTCCTGTTTCAGGGTGAGCTGTTCAGTTCGGCTTTTAGCTCACATTTAGCGTACACTTTTGCATTTCCCCTTTCCTGTTTCAGGGTGAGGTTTTCGGTTCGACTTTTAGCTCACGTTTGAAGGTTCGCCTTTGGATCTGTCCTTCCTGTTTCAATGTGAGCTTTTCGGTTTGGCTTTTAGCTCATGTTTAAGGTTCGCTTTTGCATTTCCCTTCTTGTTTCAGGGTGAGCTTTTCAGTTTGGCTTTTAGCTCATGTTCACGGTTCGATTTTGCATTTCCCTTATTGTTTCAGGGTGAGCTTTTCGTTTCAGGTTTTAGCTGACATTTGATGGTTCGATTTTGCATTTTCTCTTTCCAGTTTCAGGGTGAGCTTTTCGGTTCAGGTTTTAGCTCATGTTTGATGGTTCGGATTTGGATCTGTCCTTCCTGTTTCAGGGTGAGCTTTTCGATTCAGCTTTAGCTCACGTTTAAGATTTGGCTTTGGAACTTACCTTCCTATTTCAGGATGAGCTTTTCAGCCTTGGTTTTAGCTCACCTTTAGGGTTCACTTTTCCAGTTTTCTTTCCTGTTTCAGGGTGAGCTGTTCAGTTCGGCTTTTAGCTCACATTTAGCGTACACTTTTGCATTTTTCCTTTTCCGTTTCAGGGTGAGGTTTTCGGTTCGACTTTTAGCTCACGTTTGAGGCTTCGGCTTTGGATCTTTCCTTTCTGTTTCGGGGTTGGCTTTTCGGTTCGGATTTTAGCTCATGTTTAGGATTCCGTTTTGCATTTTCCATGTCCCGTTTCAGGGTGAGCTTTTTAGTTCGGCTTTTAGCTCACGTTTAGGGTTCAGTTTTGCATTTTCCCTTTCCTGTTTTAGGGTGAGCCTTTTGCTTTGTCTTTTAGCTCACCTTTGAGGGTTCGACTTTGGATCTTTCTTTTCTATTTCGGGGTTGGCTGTTCGGTTTGGATTTTATCTCACGTTTAGGATTCGGTTTTGCATTTTCCCTTTCCTGTTTCAGGGTGAGCTCTTCAGTTTGGCTTTTAGCTCATGTTTACGGTTCGATTTTGCATTTCCCTTATTGTTTCAGGGTGAGCTTTTCGTTTCAGGTTTTAGCTCACGTTTGATGGTTCGCTTTTGCATTTTCCCTTTCCTGTTTCAGGGTGAGCTTTTCGGTTCGGCTTTTCGCTCACATTTAAGATTTGGCTTTGGTACTTACCTTCCTATTTCAGGATGAACCTTTCAGCTTAGGTTTTAGCTCACGGTTAGGGTTCAGTTTTGCATTTTCCCTTTCCTGTTTCAGGGTGAGATTTTCGGTTCGGCTTGCAGCCCACGTTTAGGTTCGTTTTTGTTTTTTCCTTCCTGTTTCAGGGTGAGCTTTTTAGTTTGGATTTCAGCTCACGTTTGAGGGTTCGGCTTTGGATCTTTCCTTTCTGTTTTGGGGTTGGCTGTTCGGTTCGGATTTTAGCTCACGTTTAGGGTTCGGTTTTGCGTTTTCCCTTTCCTATTTCAGGGTGAGCTCTTCAGTTTGGCTTTTAGCTCATGTTTACGGTTCGATTTTGCATTTTCCCTTTCCTGTTTCAGGGTGAGCTTTTTGGTTCGGCTTTTGGCTCACATTTGATGGTTCGAATTTGGATCTTTCCTTCCTGTTTCAGGTTGAGCTTTTAGGTTTAGGTTTTAGCTCACGGTTAGGGTTCAGTTTTGCATTTTCCCTTTCCCGTTTCAAGGTGAGATTTTCGGTTCGACTTGCAGCCTACGTTTAGGTTCGTTTTTGTTTTTTCCTTCCTATTTCAGGGTGAGCTTTTTAGTTCGGATTTTAGCTCACCTTTGAGGGTTCGGCTATGGATCTTTCCTTTCTGTTTCGGGGTTGGCTTTTCGGTTCGGATTTTAGCTCACGTTTAGGATTCGGTTTTGCCTTTTCCCTTTCCTGTTTCAGGGTGAGCTTTTCGTTTCAGGTTTTAGCTGACGTTTGATGGTTCGATTTTGCATTTTCTCTTTCCTGTTTCAGGGTGAGCTGTTCAGTTCGGCTTTTAGCTCACATTTAGCGTACACTTTTGCATTTTTCCTTTTCCATTTCAGGGTGAGGTTTTCGGTTCGACTTTTAGCTCACGTTTGAGGGTTCGGCTTTGGATCTTTCCTTTCTGTTTCGGGGTTGGCTTTTCGGTTCGGATTTTAGCTCACGTTTAGGTTTCGTTTTTGCATTTTCCCTTTATTGTTTCAGGGTGAGCTTTTTAGTTCAGCTTTTAGCTCACGTTTAGGGTTCGGTTTTGCATTTTCCCTTTCCTGTTTCAGGGTGAGCTTTTTGGTTCGTCTTTTAGCTCACATTTGAGGGTTCAGCTTTGGATCTTTCCTTTCTGTTTCGGGGTTTGCTGTTCGGTTCGGATTTTAGCTCATGTTTAGGATTCGGTTTTGCATTTTCCCTTTCCTGTTTCAGAGTGAGCTTTTCGTTTTGGCTTTTAGCTCACGTTTAGGCTTCGCTTTTACTTTTTTCCTTCCTGTTTCAGGGTGAGCTTTTCAGTTTAGGTTTTATCTCACGTTTAGGATACAGTTTTGCATTTTCCCTTTCCTGTTTCGGGGTGAGCTTTTCGGTTCGACTTTTAGCTCACGTTTCAGTTTTTTATTTGAATTTTCCCTTTCCTGTTTCAGGGTAAGATTTTCGGTTTAGGTTTTAGCTGACCTTTAGGGTTCCGTTTTGCATTTTGCCTTTCCAGTTTCAGGGTGAGCTTTTCGGTTCAGGTTTTAGCTCACGTTTGATGGTTCGGTTTTGCATTTTCTCTTTCCTGTTTCAGGGTGAGCTTTTCGGTTCAGGTTTTAGCTCACGTTTGATGGTTCGAATTTGAATCTGTCCTTCCTGTTTCAGGGTGAGCTTTTCGATTCAGCTTTAGCTCACGTTTAAGATTTGGCTTTGGAACTTACCTTCCTATTTCAGGGTGAGCTTTTCAGCCTTGGTTTTAGCTCACCTTTAGGGTTCACTTTTCCAGTTTTCTTTCCTGTTTCAGGGTGAGCTGTTCAGTTCGGCTTTTAGCTCACATTGAGCGTACACTTTTGCATTTCCCCTTTCCTGTTTCAGGGTGAGGTTTTCGGTTCGACTTTTAGCTCACGTTTGAAGGTTCGCCTTTGGATCTGTCCTTCCTGTTTCAATGTGAGCTTTTCGGTTTGGCTTTTAGCTCATGTTTAAGGTTCGCTTTTGCATTTCCCTTCTTGTTTCAGGGTGAGCTTTTCAGTTTGGCTTTTAGCTCATGTTCACGGTTCGATTTTGCATTTCCCTTATTGTTTCAGGGTGAGCTTTTCGTTTCAGGTTTTAGCTGACATTTGATGGTTCGATTTTGCATTTTCTCTTTCCAGTTTCAGGGTGAGCTTTTCGGTTCAGGTTTTAGCTCATGTTTGATGGTTCGGATTTGGATCTGTCCTTCCTGTTTCAGGGTGAGCTTTTCGATTCAGCTTTAGCTCACGTTTAAGATTTGGCTTTGGAACTTACCTTCCTATTTCAGGATGAGCTTTTCAGCCTTGGTTTTAGCTCACCTTTAGGGTTCACTTTTCCAGTTTTCTTTCCTGTTTCAGGGTGAGCTGTTCAGTTCGGCTTTTAGCTCACATTTAGCGTACACTTTTGCATTTTTCCTTTTCCGTTTCAGGGTGAGGTTTTCGGTTCGACTTTTAGCTCACGTTTGAGGCTTCGGCTTTGGATCTTTCCTTTCTGTTTCGGGGTTGGCTTTTCGGTTCGGATTTTAGCTCATGTTTAGGATTCCGTTTTGCATTTTCCATGTCCCGTTTCAGGGTGAGCTTTTTAGTTCGGCTTTTAGCTCACGTTTAGGGTTCAGTTTTGCATTTTCCCTTTCCTGTTTTAGGGTGAGCCTTTTGGTTTGTCTTTTAGCTCACCTTTGAGGGTTCGACTTTGGATCTTTCTTTTCTGTTTCGGGGTTGGCTGTTCGGTTTGGATTTTATCTCACGTTTAGGATTCGGTTTTGCATTTTGCCTTTCCTGTTTCAGGGTGAGCTCTTCAGTTTGGCTTTTAGCTCATGTTTACGGTTCGATTTTGCATTTCCCTTATTGTTTCAGGGTGAGCTTTTCGTTTCAGGTTTTAGCTCACGTTTGATGGTTCGCTTTTGCATTTTCCCTTTCCTGTTTCAGGGTGAGCTTTTCGGTTCGGCTTTTCGCTCACATTTAAGATTTGGCTTTGGTACTTACCTTCCTATTTCAGGATGAACCTTTCAGCTTAGGTTTTAGCTCACGGTTAGGGTTCAGTTTTGCATTTTCCCTTTCCTGTTTCAGGGTGAGATTTTCGGTTCGGCTTGCAGCCCACGTTTAGGTTCGTTTTTGTTTTTTCCTTCCTGTTTCAGGGTGAGCTTTTTAGTTTGGATTTCAGCTCACGTTTGAGGGTTCGGCTTTGGATCTTTCCTTTCTGTTTTGGGGTTGGCTGTTCGGTTCGGATTTTAGCTCACGTTTAGGGTTCGGTTTTGCGTTTTCCCTTTCCTATTTCAGGGTGAGCTCTTCAGTTTGGCTTTTAGCTCATGTTTACGGTTCGATTTTGCATTTCCCTTATTGTTTCAGGGTGAGCTGTTCGTTTCAGGTTTTAGCTCACGTTTGATGGTTCGGTTTTGCATTTTCCCTTTCCTGTTTCAGGGTGAGCTTTTCGGTTCGGCTTTTGGCTCACATTTGATGGTTCGAATTTGGATCTTTCCTTCCTGTTTCAGGTTGAGCTTTTAGGTTTAGGTTTTAGCTCACGGTTAGGGTTCAGTTTTGCATTTTCCCTTTCCCGTTTCAAGGTGAGATTTTCGGTTCGACTTGCAGCCTACGTTTAGGTTCGTTTTTTTTTTTTCCTTCCTATTTCAGGGTGAGCTTTTTAGTTCGGATTTTAGCTCACCTTTGAGGGTTCGGCTATGGATCTTTCCTTTCTGTTTCGGGGTTGGCTTTTCGGTTCGGATTTTAGCTCACGTTTAGGATTCGGTTTTGCCTTTTCCCTTTCCTGTTTCAGGGTGAGCTTTTCGTTTCAGGTTTTAGCTGACGTTTGATGGTTCGATTTTGCATTTTCTCTTTCCTGTTTCAGGGTGAGCTGTTCAGTTCGGCTTTTAGCTCACATTTAGCGTACACTTTTGCATTTTTCCTTTTCCATTTCAGGGTGAGGTTTTCGGTTCGACTTTTAGCTCACGTTTGAGGGTTCGGCTTTGGATCTTTCCTTTCTGTTTCGGGGTTGGCTTTTCGGTTCGGATTTTAGCTCACGTTTAGGTTTCGTTTTTGCATTTTCCCTTTATTGTTTCAGGGTGAGCTTTTTAGTTCAGCTTTTAGCTCACGTTTAGGGTTCGGTTTTGCATTTTCCCTTTCCTGTTTCAGGGTGAGCTTTTTGGTTCGTCTTTTAGCTCACATTTGAGGGTTCAGCTTTGGATCTTTCCTTTCTGTTTCGGGGTTTGCTGTTCGGTTCGGATTTTAGCTCATGTTTAGGATTCGGTTTTGCATTTTCCCTTTCCTGTTTCAGAGTGAGCTTTTCGTTTTGGCTTTTAGCTCACGTTTAGGCTTCGCTTTTACTTTTTTCCTTCCTGTTTCAGGGTGAGCTTTTCAGTTTAGG
The DNA here is from genome assembly GCF_034619465.1 of Leptosomus discolor. Lineage (NCBI taxonomy): Eukaryota > Metazoa > Chordata > Aves > Leptosomiformes > Leptosomidae > Leptosomus > Leptosomus discolor. Next base: position 3,632,418 of record NC_141416.1, read on the forward strand.
TTTTATCTCACGTTTAGGATACAGTTTTGCATTTTCCCTTTCCTGTTTCGGGGTGAGCTTTTCGGTTCGACTTTTAGCTCACGTTTAAGTTTTTTATTTGAATTTTCCCTTTCCTATTTCAGGGTAAGATTTTCGGTTTAGGTTTTAGCTGACCTTTAGGGTTCCGTTTTGCATTTTGCCTTTCCAGTTTCAGGGTGAGCTTTTCGGTTCAGGTTTTAGCTCACGTTTGATGGTTCGGTTTTGCATTTTCTCTTTCCTGTTTCAGGGTGAGCTTTTCGGTTCAGGTTTTAGCTCACGTTTGATGGTTCGAATTTGAATCTGTCCTTCCTGTTTCAGGGTGAGCTTTTCGATTCAGCTTTAGCTCACGTTTAAGATTTGGCTTTGGAACTTACCTTCCTATTTCAGGGTGAGCTTTTCAGCCTTGGTTTTAGCTCACCTTTAGGGTTCACTTTTCCAGTTTTCTTTCCTGTTTCAGGGTGAGCTGTTCAGTTCGGCTTTTAGCTCACATTTAGCGTACACTTTTGCATTTCCCCTTTCCTGTTTCAGGGTGAGGTTTTCGGTTCGACTTTTAGCTCACGTTTGAAGGTTCGCCTTTGGATCTGTCCTTCCTGTTTCAATGTGAGCTTTTCGGTTTGGCTTTTAGCTCATGTTTAAGGTTCGCTTTTGCATTTCCCTTCTTGTTTCAGGGTGAGCTTTTCAGTTTGGCTTTTAGCTCATGTTCACGGTTCGATTTTGCATTTCCCTTATTGTTTCAGGGTGAGCTTTTCGTTTCAGGTTTTAGCTGACATTTGATGGTTCGATTTTGCATTTTCTCTTTCCAGTTTCAGGGTGAGCTTTTCGGTTCAGGTTTTAGCTCATGTTTGATGGTTCGGATTTGGATCTGTCCTTCCTGTTTCAGGGTGAGCTTTTCGATTCAGCTTTAGCTCACGTTTAAGATTTGGCTTTGGAACTTACCTTCCTATTTCAGGATGAGCTTTTCAGCCTTGGTTTTAGCTCACCTTTAGGGTTCACTTTTCCAGTTTTCTTTCCTGTTTCAGGGTGAGCTGTTCAGTTCGGCTTTTAGCTCACATTTAGCGTACACTTTTGCATTTTTCCTTTTCCGTTTCAGGGTGAGGTTTTCGGTTCGACTTTTAGCTCACGTTTGAGGCTTCGGCTTTGGATCTTTCCTTTCTGTTTCGGGGTTGGCTTTTCGGTTCGGATTTTAGCTCATGTTTAGGATTCCGTTTTGCATTTTCCATGTCCCGTTTCAGGGTGAGCTTTTTAGTTCGGCTTTTAGCTCACGTTTAGGGTTCAGTTTTGCATTTTCCCTTTCCTGTTTTAGGGTGAGCCTTTTGCTTTGTCTTTTAGCTCACCTTTGAGGGTTCGACTTTGGATCTTTCTTTTCTATTTCGGGGTTGGCTGTTCGGTTTGGATTTTATCTCACGTTTAGGATTCGGTTTTGCATTTTCCCTTTCCTGTTTCAGGGTGAGCTCTTCAGTTTGGCTTTTAGCTCATGTTTACGGTTCGATTTTGCATTTCCCTTATTGTTTCAGGGTGAGCTTTTCGTTTCAGGTTTTAGCTCACGTTTGATGGTTCGCTTTTGCATTTTCCCTTTCCTGTTTCAGGGTGAGCTTTTCGGTTCGGCTTTTCGCTCACATTTAAGATTTGGCTTTGGTACTTACCTTCCTATTTCAGGATGAACCTTTCAGCTTAGGTTTTAGCTCACGGTTAGGGTTCAGTTTTGCATTTTCCCTTTCCTGTTTCAGGGTGAGATTTTCGGTTCGGCTTGCAGCCCACGTTTAGGTTCGTTTTTGTTTTTTCCTTCCTGTTTCAGGGTGAGCTTTTTAGTTTGGATTTCAGCTCACGTTTGAGGGTTCGGCTTTGGATCTTTCCTTTCTGTTTTGGGGTTGGCTGTTCGGTTCGGATTTTAGCTCACGTTTAGGGTTCGGTTTTGCGTTTTCCCTTTCCTATTTCAGGGTGAGCTCTTCAGTTTGGCTTTTAGCTCATGTTTACGGTTCGATTTTGCATTTTCCCTTTCCTGTTTCAGGGTGAGCTTTTCGGTTCGGCTTTTGGCTCACATTTGATGGTTCGAATTTGGATCTTTCCTTCCTGTTTCAGGTTGAGCTTTTAGGTTTAGGTTTTAGCTCACGGTTAGGGTTCAGTTTTGCATTTTCCCTTTCCCGTTTCAAGGTGAGATTTTCGGTTCGACTTGCAGCCTACGTTTAGGTTCGTTTTTGTTTTTTCCTTCCTATTTCAGGGTGAGCTTTTTAGTTCGGATTTTAGCTCACCTTTGAGGGTTCGGCTATGGATCTTTCCTTTCTGTTTCGGGGTTGGCTTTTCGGTTCGGATTTTAGCTCACGTTTAGGATTCGGTTTTGCCTTTTCCCTTTCCTGTTTCAGGGTGAGCTTTTCGTTTCAGGTTTTAGCTGACGTTTGATGGTTCGATTTTGCATTTTCTCTTTCCTGTTTCAGGGTGAGCTGTTCAGTTCGGCTTTTAGCTCACATTTAGCGTACACTTTTGCATTTTTCCTTTTCCATTTCAGGGTGAGGTTTTCGGTTCGACTTTTAGCTCACGTTTGAGGGTTCGGCTTTGGATCTTTCCTTTCTGTTTCGGGGTTGGCTTTTCGGTTCGGATTTTAGCTCACGTTTAGGTTTCGTTTTTGCATTTTCCCTTTATTGTTTCAGGGTGAGCTTTTTAGTTCAGCTTTTAGCTCACGTTTAGGGTTCGGTTTTGCATTTTCCCTTTCCTGTTTCAGGGTGAGCTTTTTGGTTCGTCTTTTAGCTCACATTTGAGGGTTCAGCTTTGGATCTTTCCTTTCTGTTTCGGGGTTTGCTGTTCGGTTCGGATTTTAGCTCATGTTTAGGATTCGGTTTTGCATTTTCCCTTTCCTGTTTCAGAGTGAGCTTTTCGTTTTGGCTTTTAGCTCACGTTTAGGCTTCGCTTTTACTTTTTTCCTTCCTGTTTCAGGGTGAGCTTTTCAGTTTAGGTTTTATCTCACGTTTAGGATACAGTTTTGCATTTTCCCTTTCCTGTTTCGGGGTGAGCTTTTCGGTTCGACTTTTAGCTCACGTTTAAGTTTTTTATTTGAATTTTCCCTTTCCTATTTCAGGGTAAGATTTTCGGTTTAGGTTTTAGCTGACCTTTAGGGTTCCGTTTTGCATTTTGCCTTTCCAGTTTCAGGGTGAGCTTTTCGGTTCAGGTTTTAGCTCACGTTTGATGGTTCGGTTTTGCATTTTCTCTTTCCTGTTTCAGGGTGAGCTTTTCGGTTCAGGTTTTAGCTCACGTTTGATGGTTCGAATTTGAATCTGTCCTTCCTGTTTCAGGGTGAGCTTTTCGATTCAGCTTTAGCTCACGTTTAAGATTTGGCTTTGGAACTTACCTTCCTATTTCAGGGTGAGCTTTTCAGCCTTGGTTTTAGCTCACCTTTAGGGTTCACTTTTCCAGTTTTCTTTCCTGTTTCAGGGTGAGCTGTTCAGTTCGGCTTTTAGCTCACATTTAGCGTACACTTTTGCATTTCCCCTTTCCTGTTTCAGGGTGAGGTTTTCGGTTCGACTTTTAGCTCACGTTTGAAGGTTCGCCTTTGGATCTGTCCTTCCTGTTTCAATGTGAGCTTTTCGGTTTGGCTTTTAGCTCATGTTTAAGGTTCGCTTTTGCATTTCCCTTCTTGTTTCAGGGTGAGCTTTTCAGTTTGGCTTTTAGCTCATGTTCACGGTTCGATTTTGCATTTCCCTTATTGTTTCAGGGTGAGCTTTTCGTTTCAGGTTTTAGCTGACATTTGATGGTTCGATTTTGCATTTTCTCTTTCCAGTTTCAGGGTGAGCTTTTCGGTTCAGGTTTTAGCTCATGTTTGATGGTTCGGATTTGGATCTGTCCTTCCTGTTTCAAGGTGAGCTTTTCGATTCAGCTTTAGCTCACGTTTAAGATTTGGCTTTGGAACTTACCTTCCTATTTCAGGATGAGCTTTTCAGCCTTGGTTTTAGCTCACCTTTAGGGTTCACTTTTCCAGTTTTCTTTCCTGTTTCAGGGTGAGCTGTTCAGTTCGGCTTTTAGCTCACATTTAGCGTACACTTTTGCATTTTTCCTTTTCCGTTTCAGGGTGAGGTTTTCGGTTCGACTTTTAGCTCACGTTTGAGGCTTCGGCTTTGGATCTTTCCTTTCTGTTTCGGGGTTGGCTTTTCGGTTCGGATTTTAGCTCATGTTTAGGATTCCGTTTTGCATTTTCCATGTCCCGTTTCAGGGTGAGCTTTTTAGTTCGGCTTTTAGCTCGCGTTTAGGGTTCAGTTTTGCATTTTCCCTTTCCTGTTTTAGGGTGAGCCTTTTGGTTTGTCTTTTAGCTCACCTTTGAGGGTTCGACTTTGGATCTTTCTTTTCTGTTTCGGGGTTGGCTGTTCGGTTTGGATTTTATCTCACGTTTAGGATTCGGTTTTGCATTTTCCCTTTCCTGTTTCAGGGTGAGCTCTTCAGTTTGGCTTTTAGCTCATGTTTACGGTTCGATTTTGCATTTCCCTTATTGTTTCAGGGTGAGCTTTTCGTTTCAGGTTTTAGCTCACGTTTGATGGTTCGCTTTTGCATTTTCCCTTTCCTGTTTCAGGGTGAGCTTTTCGGTTCGGCTTTTCGCTCACATTTAAGATTTGGCTTTGGTACTTACCTTCCTATTTCAGGATGAACCTTTCAGCTTAGGTTTTAGCTCACGGTTAGGGTTCAGTTTTGCATTTTCCCTTTCCTGTTTCAGGGTGAGATTTTCGGTTCGGCTTGCAGCCCACGTTTAGGTTCGTTTTTGTTTTTTCCTTCCTGTTTCAGGGTGAGCTTTTTAGTTTGGATTTCAGCTCACGTTTGAGGGTTCGGCTTTGGATCTTTCCTTTCTGTTTTGGGGTTGGCTGTTCGGTTCGGATTTTAGCTCACGTTTAGGGTTCGGTTTTGCGTTTTCCCTTTCCTATTTCAGGGTGAGCTCTTCAGTTTGGCTTTTAGCTCATGTTTACGGTTCGATTTTGCATTTTCCCTTTCCTGTTTCAGGGTGAGCTTTTCGGTTCGGCTTTTGGCTCACATTTGATGGTTCGAATTTGGATCTTTCCTTCCTGTTTCAGGTTGAGCTTTTAGGTTTAGGTTTTAGCTCACGGTTAGGGTTCAGTTTTGCATTTTCCCTTTCCCGTTTCAAGGTGAGATTTTCGGTTCGACTTGCAGCCTACGTTTAGGTTCGTTTTTGTTTTTTCCTTCCTATTTCAGGGTGAGCTTTTTAGTTCGGATTTTAGCTCACCTTTGAGGGTTCGGCTATGGATCTTTCCTTTCTGTTTCGGGGTTGGCTTTTCGGTTCGGATTTTAGCTCACGTTTAGGATTCGGTTTTGCCTTTTCCCTTTCCTGTTTCAGGGTGAGCTTTTCGTTTCAGGTTTTAGCTGACGTTTGATGGTTCGATTTTGCATTTTCTCTTTCCTGTTTCAGGGTGAGCTGTTCAGTTCGGCTTTTAGCTCACATTTAGTGTACACTTTTGCATTTTTCCTTTTCCATTTCAGGGTGAGGTTTTCGGTTCGACTTTTAGCTCACGTTTGAGGGTTCGGCTTTGGATCTTTCCTTTCTGTTTCGGGGTTGGCTTTTCGGTTCGGATTTTAGCTCACGTTTAGGTTTCGTTTTTGCATTTTCCCTTTATTGTTTCAGGGTGAGCTTTTTAGTTCAGCTTTTAGCTCACGTTTAGGGTTCGGTTTTGCATTTTCCCTTTCCTGTTTCAGGGTGAGCTTTTTGGTTCGTCTTTTAGCTCACATTTGAGGGTTCAGCTTTGGATCTTTCCTTTCTGTTTCGGGGTTTGCTGTTCGGTTCGGATTTTAGCTCATGTTTAGGATTCGGTTTTGCATTTTCCCTTTCCTGTTTCAGAGTGAGCTTTTCGTTTTGGCTTTTAGCTCACGTTTAGGCTTCGCTTTTACTTTTTTCCTTCCTGTTTCAGGGTGAGCTTTTCAGTTTAGGTTTTATCTCACGTTTAGGATACAGTTTTGCATTTTCCCTTTCCTGTTTCGGGGTGAGCTTTTCGGTTCGACTTTTAGCTCACGTTTAAGTTTTTTATTTGAATTTTCCCTTTCCTGTTTCAGGGTAAGATTTTCGGTTTAGGTTTTAGCTGACCTTTAGGGTTCCGTTTTGCATTTTGCCTTTCCAGTTTCAGGGTGAGCTTTTCGGTTCAGGTTTTAGCTCACGTTTGATGGTTCGGTTTTGCATTTTCTCTTTCCTGTTTCAGGGTGAGCTTTTCGGTTCAGGTTTTAGCTCACGTTTGATGGTTCGAATTTGAATCTGTCCTTCCTGTTTCAGGGTGAGCTTTTCGATTCAGCTTTAGCTCACGTTTAAGATTTGGCTTTGGAACTTACCTTCCTATTTCAGGGTGAGCTTTTCAGCCTTGGTTTTAGCTCACCTTTAGGGTTCACTTTTCCAGTTTTCTTTCCTGTTTCAGGGTGAGCTGTTCAGTTCGGCTTTTAGCTCACATTTAGCGTACACTTTTGCATTTCCCCTTTCCTGTTTCAGGGTGAGGTTTTCGGTTCGACTTTTAGCTCACGTTTGAAGGTTCGCCTTTGGATCTGTCCTTCCTGTTTCAATGTGAGCTTTTCGGTTTGGCTTTTAGCTCATGTTTAAGGTTCGCTTTTGCATTTCCCTTCTTGTTTCAGGGTGAGCTTTTCAGTTTGGCTTTTAGCTCATGTTCACGGTTCGATTTTGCATTTCCCTTATTGTTTCAGGGTGAGCTTTTCGTTTCAGGTTTTAGCTGACATTTGATGGTTCGATTTTGCATTTTCTCTTTCCAGTTTCAGGGTGAGCTTTTCGGTTCAGGTTTTAGCTCATGTTTGATGGTTCGGATTTGGATCTGTCCTTCCTGTTTCAGGGTGAGCTTTTCGATTCAGCTTTAGCTCACGTTTAAGATTTGGCTTTGGAACTTACCTTCCTATTTCAGGATGAGCTTTTCAGCCTTGGTTTTAGCTCACCTTTAGGGTTCACTTTTCCAGTTTTCTTTCCTGTTTCAGGGTGAGCTGTTCAGTTCGGCTTTTAGCTCACATTTAGCGTACACTTTTGCATTTTTCCTTTTCCGTTTCAGGGTGAGGTTTTCGGTTCGACTTTTAGCTCACGTTTGAGGCTTCGGCTTTGGATCTTTCCTTTCTGTTTCGGGGTTGGCTTTTCGGTTCGGATTTTAGCTCATGTTTAGGATTCCGTTTTGCATTTTCCATGTCCCGTTTCAGGGTGAGCTTTTTAGTTCGGCTTTTAGCTCACGTTTAGGGTTCAGTTTTGCATTTTCCCTTTCCTGTTTTAGGGTGAGCCTTTTGGTTTGTCTTTTAGCTCACCTTTGAGGGTTCGACTTTGGATCTTTCTTTTCTGTTTCGGGGTTGGCTGTTCGGTTTGGATTTTATCTCACGTTTAGGATTCGGTTTTGCATTTTCCCTTTCCTGTTTCAGGGTGAGCTCTTCAGTTTGGCTTTTAGCTCATGTTTACGGTTCGATTTTGCATTTCCCTTATTGTTTCAGGGTGAGCTTTTCGTTTCAGGTTTTAGCTCACGTTTGATGGTTCGCTTTTGCATTTTCCCTTTCCTGTTTCAGGGTGAGCTTTTCGGTTCGGCTTTTCGCTCACATTTAAGATTTGGCTTTGGTACTTACCTTCCTATTTCAGGATGAACCTTTCAGCTTAGGTTTTAGCTCACGGTTAGGGTTCAGTTTTGCATTTTCCCTTTCCTGTTTCAGGGTGAGATTTTCGGTTCGGCTTGCAGCCCACGTTTAGGTTCGTTTTTGTTTTTTCCTTCCTGTTTCAGGGTGAGCTTTTTAGTTTGGATTTCAGCTCACGTTTGAGGGTTCGGCTTTGGATCTTTCCTTTCTGTTTTGGGGTTGGCTGTTCGGTTCGGATTTTAGCTCACGTTTAGGGTTCGGTTTTGCGTTTTCCCTTTCCTATTTCAGGGTGAGCTCTTCAGTTTGGCTTTTAGCTCATGTTTACGGTTCGATTTTGCATTTCCCTTATTGTTTCAGGGTGAGCTGTTCGTTTCAGGTTTTAGCTCACGTTTGATGGTTCGGTTTTGCATTTTCCCTTTCCTGTTTCAGGGTGAGCTTTTCGGTTCGGCTTTTGGCTCACATTTGATGGTTCGAATTTGGATCTTTCCTTCCTGTTTCAGGTTGAGCTTTTAGGTTTAGGTTTTAGCTCACGGTTAGGGTTCAGTTTTGCATTTTCCCTTTCCCGTTTCAAGGTGAGATTTTCGGTTCGACTTGCAGCCTACGTTTAGGTTCGTTTTTGTTTTTTCCTTCCTATTTCAGGGTGAGCTTTTTAGTTCGGATTTTAGCTCACCTTTGAGGGTTCGGCTATGGATCTTTCCTTTCTGTTTCGGGGTTGGCTTTTCGGTTCGGATTTTAGCTCACGTTTAGGATTCGGTTTTGCCTTTTCCCTTTCCTGTTTCAGGGTGAGCTTTTCGTTTCAGGTTTTAGCTGACGTTTGATGGTTCGATTTTGCATTTTCTCTTTCCTGTTTCAGGGTGAGCTGTTCAGTTCGGCTTTTAGCTCACATTTAGCGTACACTTTTGCATTTTTCCTTTTCCATTTCAGGGTGAGGTTTTCGGTTCGACTTTTAGCTCACGTTTGAGGGTTCGGCTTTGGATCTTTCCTTTCTGTTTCGGGGTTGGCTTTTCGGTTCGGATTTTAGCTCACGTTTAGGTTTCGTTTTTGCATTTTCCCTTTATTGTTTCAGGGTGAGCTTTTTAGTTCAGCTTTTAGCTCACGTTTAGGGTTCGGTTTTGCATTTTCCCTTTCCTGTTTCAGGGTGAGCTTTTTGGTTCGTCTTTTAGCTCACATTTGAGGGTTCAGCTTTGGATCTTTCCTTTCTGTTTCGGGGTTTGCTGTTCGGTTCGGATTTTAGCTCATGTTTAGGATTCGGTTTTGCATTTTCCCTTTCCTGTTTCAGGGTGAGCTTTTCGTTTTGGCTTTTAGCTCACGTTTAGGCTTCGCTTTTACTTTTTTCCTTCCTGTTTCAGGGTGAGCTTTTCAGTTTAGGTTTTATCTCACGTTTAGGATACAGTTTTGCATTTTCCCTTTCCTGTTTCGGGGTGAGCTTTTCGGTTCGACTTTTAGCTCACGTTTAAGTTTTTTATTTGAATTTTCCCTTTCCTATTTCAGGGTAAGATTTTCGGTTTAGGTTTTAGCTGACCTTTAGGGTTCCGTTTTGCATTTTGCCTTTCCAGTTTCAGGGTGAGCTTTTCGGTTCAGGTTTTAGCTCACGTTTGATGGTTCGGTTTTGCATTTTCTCTTTCCTGTTTCAGGGTGAGCTTTTCGGTTCAGGTTTTAGCTCACGTTTGATGGTTCGAATTTGAATCTGTCCTTCCTGTTTCAGGGTGAGCTTTTCGATTCAGCTTTAGCTCACGTTTAAGATTTGGCTTTGGAACTTACCTTCCTATTTCAGGGTGAGCTTTTCAGCCTTGGTTTTAGCTCACCTTTAGGGTTCACTTTTCCGGTTTTCTTTCCTGTTTCAGGGTGAGCTGTTCAGTTCGGCTTTTAGCTCACATTGAGCGTACACTTTTGCATTTCCCCTTTCCTGTTTCAGGGTGAGGTTTTCGGTTCGACTTTTAGCTCACGTTTGAAGGTTCGCCTTTGGATCTGTCCTTCCTGTTTCAATGTGAGCTTTTCGGTTTGGCTTTTAGCTCATGTTTAAGGTTCGCTTTTGCATTTCCCTTCTTGTTTCAGGGTGAGCTTTTCAGTTTGGCTTTTAGCTCATGTTCACGGTTCGATTTTGCATTTCCCTTATTGTTTCAGGGTGAGCTTTTCGTTTCAGGTTTTAGCTGACATTTGATGGTTCGATTTTGCATTTTCTCTTTCCAGTTTCAGGGTGAGCTTTTCGGTTCAGGTTTTAGCTCATGTTTGATGGTTCGGATTTGGATCTGTCCTTCCTGTTTCAGGGTGAGCTTTTCGATTCAGCTTTAGCTCACGTTTAAGGTTTGGCTTTGGAACTTACCTTCCTATTTCAGGGTGAGCTTTTCAGCCTTGGTTTTAGCTCACCTTTAGGGTTCACTTTTCCAGTTTTCTTTCCTGTTTCAGGGTGAGCTGTTCAGTTCGGCTTTTAGCTCACATTTAGCGTACACTTTTGCATTTTTCCTTTTCCGTTTCAGGGTGAGGTTTTCGGTTCGACTTTTAGCTCACGTTTGAGGCTTCGGCTTTGGATCTTTCCTTTCTGTTTCGGGGTTGGCTTTTCGGTTCGGATTTTAGCTCATGTTTAGGATTCCGTTTTGCATTTTCCATGTCCCGTTTCAGGGTGAGCTTTTTAGTTCGGCTTTTAGCTCACGTTTAGGGTTCAGTTTTGCATTTTCCCTTTCCTGTTTTAGGGTGAGCCTTTTGGTTTGTCTTTTAGCTCACCTTTGAGGGTTCGACTTTGGATCTTTCTTTTCTGTTTCGGGGTTGGCTGTTCGGTTTGGATTTTATCTCACGTTTAGGATTCGGTTTTGCATTTTCCCTTTCCTGTTTCAGGGTGAGCTCTTCAGTTTGGCTTTTAGCTCATGTTTACGGTTCGATTTTGCATTTCCCTTATTGTTTCAGGGTGAGCTTTTCGTTTCAGGTTTTAGCTCACGTTTGATGGTTCGCTTTTGCATTTTCCCTTTCCTGTTTCAGGGTGAGCTTTTCGGTTCGGCTTTTCGCTCACATTTAAGATTTGGCTTTGGTACTTACCTTCCTATTTCAGGATGAACCTTTCAGCTTAGGTTTTAGCTCACGGTTAGGGTTCAGTTTTGCATTTTCCCTTTCCTGTTTCAGGGTGAGATTTTCGGTTCGGCTTGCAGCCCACGTTTAGGTTCGTTTTTGTTTTTTCCTTCCTGTTTCAGGGTGAGCTTTTTAGTTTGGATTTCAGCTCACGTTTGAGGGTTCGGCTTTGGATCTTTCCTTTCTGTTTTGGGGTTGGCTGTTCGGTTCGGATTTTAGCTCACGTTTAGGGTTCGGTTTTGCGTTTTCCCTTTCCTATTTCAGGGTGAGCTCTTCAGTTTGGCTTTTAGCTCATGTTTACGGTTCGATTTTGCATTTTCCCTTTCCTGTTTCAGGGTGAGCTTTTCGGTTCGGCTTTTGGCTCACATTTGATGGTTCGAATTTGGATCTTTCCTTCCTGTTTCAGGTTGAGCTTTTAGGTTTAGGTTTTAGCTCACGGTTAGGGTTCAGTTTTGCATTTTCCCTTTCCCGTTTCAAGGTGAGATTTTCGGTTCGACTTGCAGCCTATGTTTAGGTTCGTTTTTGTTTTTTCCTTCCTATTTCAGGGTGAGCTTTTTAGTTCGGATTTTAGCTCACCTTTGAGGGTTCGGCTATGGATCTTTCCTTTCTGTTTCGGGGTTGGCTTTTCGGTTCGGATTTTAGCTCACGTTTAGGATTCGGTTTTGCCTTTTCCCTTTCCTGTTTCAGGGTGAGCTTTTCGTTTCAGGTTTTAGCTGACGTTTGATGGTTCGATTTTGCATTTTCTCTTTCCTGTTTCAGGGTGAGCTGTTCGGTTCGGCTTTTAGCTCACATTTAGCGTACACTTTTGCATTTTTCCTTTTCCATTTCAGGGTGAGGTTTTCGGTTCGACTTTTAGCTCACGTTTGAGGGTTCGGCTTTGGATCTTTCCTTTCTGTTTCGGGGTTGGCTTTTCGGTTCGGATTTTAGCTCACATTTAGGTTTCGTTTTTGCATTTTCCCTTTATTGTTTCAGGGTGAGCTTTTTAGTTCAGCTTTTAGCTCACGTTTAGGGTTCGGTTTTGCATTTTCCCTTTCCTGTTTCAGGGTGAGCTTTTTGGTTCGTCTTTTAGCTCACATTTGAGGGTTCAGCTTTGGATCTTTCCTTTCTGTTTCGGGGTTTGCTGTTCGGTTCGGATTTTAGCTCATGTTTAGGATTCGGTTTTGCATTTTCCCTTTCCTGTTTCAGAGTGAGCTTTTCGTTTTGGCTTTTAGCTCACGTTTAGGCTTCGCTTTTACTTTTTTCCTTCCTGTTTCAGGGTGAGCTTTTCAGTTTAGGTTTTATCTCACGTTTAGGATACAGTTTTGCATTTTCCCTTTCCTGTTTCGGGGTGAGCTTTTCGGTTCGACTTTTAGCTCACGTTTAAGTTTTTTATTTGAATTTTCCCTTTCCTGTTTCAGGGTAAGATTTTCGGTTTAGGTTTTAGCTGACCTTTAGGGTTCCGTTTTGCATTTTGCCTTTCCAGTTTCAGGGTGAGCTTTTCGGTTCAGGTTTTAGCTCACGTTTGATGGTTCGGTTTTGCATTTTGTCTTTCCTGTTTCAGGGTGAGCTTTTCGGTTCAGGTTTTAGCTCACGTTTGATGGTTCGAATTTGAATCTGTCCTTCCTGTTTCAGGGTGAGCTTTTCGATTCAGCTTTAGCTCACGTTTAAGATTTGGCTTTGGAACTTACCTTCCTATTTCAGGGTGAGCTTTTCAGCCTTGGTTTTAGCTCACCTTTAGGGTTCACTTTTCCAGTTTTCTTTCCTGTTTCAGGGTGAGCTGTTCAGTTCGGCTTTTAGCTCACATTGAGCGTACACTTTTGCATTTCCCCTTTCCTGTTTCAGGGTGAGGTTTTCGGTTCGACTTTTAGCTCACGTTTGAAGGTTCGCCTTTGGATCTGTCCTTCCTGTTTCAATGTGAGCTTTTCGGTTTGGCTTTTAGCTCATGTTTAAGGTTCGCTTTTGCATTTCCCTTCTTGTTTCAGGGTGAGCTTTTCAGTTTGGCTTTTAGCTCATGTTCACGGTTCGATTTTGCATTTCCCTTATTGTTTCAGGGTGAGCTTTTCGTTTCAGGTTTTAGCTGACATTTGATGGTTCGATTTTGCATTTTCTCTTTCCAGTTTCAGGGTGAGCTTTTCGGTTCAGGTTTTAGCTCATGTTTGATGGTTCGGATTTGGATCTGTCCTTCCTGTTTCAGGGTGAGCTTTTCGATTCAGCTTTAGCTCACGTTTAAGATTTGGCTTTGGAACTTACCTTCCTATTTCAGGATGAGCTTTTCAGCCTTGGTTTTAGCTCACCTTTAGGGTTCACTTTTCCAGTTTTCTTTCCTGTTTCAGGGTGAGCTGTTCAGTTCGGCTTTTAGCTCACATTTAGCGTACACTTTTGCATTTTTCCTTTTCCGTTTCAGGGTGAGGTTTTCGGTTCGACTTTTAGCTCACGTTTGAGGCTTCGGCTTTGGATCTTTCCTTTCTGTTTCGGGGTTGGCTTTTCGGTTCGGATTTTAGCTCATGTTTAGGATTCCGTTTTGCATTTTCCATGTCCCGTTTCAGGGTGAGCTTTTTAGTTCGGCTTTTAGCTCACGTTTAGGGTTCAGTTTTGCATTTTCCCTTTCCTGTTTTAGGGTGAGCCTTTTGGTTTGTCTTTTAGCTCACCTTTGAGGGTTCGACTTTGGATCTTTCTTTTCTGTTTCGGGGTTGGCTGTTCGGTTTGGATTTTATCTCACGTTTAGGATTCGGTTTTGCATTTTCCCTTTCCTGTTTCAGGGTGAGCTCTTCAGTTTGGCTTTTAGCTCATGTTTACGGTTCGATTTTGCATTTCCCTTATTGTTTCAGGGTGAGCTTTTCGTTTCAGGTTTTAGCTCACGTTTGATGGTTCGCTTTTGCATTTTCCCTTTCCTGTTTCAGGGTGAGCTTTTCGGTTCGGCTTTTCGCTCACATTTAAGATTTGGCTTTGGTACTTACCTTCCTATTTCAGGATGAACCTTTCAGCTTAGGTTTTAGCTCACGGTTAGGGTTCAGTTTTGCATTTTCCCTTTCCTGTTTCAGGGTGAGATTTTCGGTTCGGCTTGCAGCCCACGTTTAGGTTCGTTTTTGTTTTTTCCTTCCTGTTTCAGGGTGAGCTTTTTAGTTTGGATTTCAGCTCACGTTTGAGGGTTCGGCTTTGGATCTTTCCTTTCTGTTTTGGGGTTGGCTGTTCGGTTCGGATTTTAGCTCACGTTTAGGGTTCGGTTTTGCGTTTTCCCTTTCCTATTTCAGGGTGAGCTCTTCAGTTTGGCTTTTAGCTCATGTTTACGGTTCGATTTTGCATTTTCCCTTTCCTGTTTCAGGGTGAGCTTTTCGGTTCGGCTTTTGGCTCACATTTGATGGTTCGAATTTGGATCTTTCCTTCCTGTTTCAGGTTGAGCTTTTAGGTTTAGGTTTTAGCTCACGGTTAGGGTTCAGTTTTGCATTTTCCCTTTCCCGTTTCAAGGTGAGATTTTCGGTTCGACTTGCAGCCTACGTTTAGGTTCGTTTTTGTTTTTTCCTTCCTATTTCAGGGTGAGCTTTTTAGTTCGGATTTTAGCTCACCTTTGAGGGTTCGGCTATGGATCTTTCCTTTCTGTTTCGGGGTTGGCTTTTCGGTTCGGATTTTAGCTCACGTTTAGGATTCGGTTTTGCCTTTTCCCTTTCCTGTTTCAGGGTGAGCTTTTCGTTTCAGGTTTTAGCTGACGTTTGATGGTTCGATTTTGCATTTTCTCTTTCCTGTTTCAGGGTGAGCTGTTCGGTTCGGCTTTTAGCTCACATTTAGTGTACACTTTTGCATTTTTCCTTTTCCATTTCAGGGTGAGGTTTTCGGTTCGACTTTTAGCTCACGTTTGAGGGTTCGGCTTTGGATCTTTCCTTTCTGTTTCGGGGTTGGCTTTTCGGTTCGGATTTTAGCTCACGTTTAGGTTTCGTTTTTGCATTTTCCCTTTATTGTTTCAGGGTGAGCTTTTTAGTTCAGCTTTTAGCTCACGTTTAGGGTTCGGTTTTGCATTTTCCCTTTCCTGTTTCAGGGTGAGCTTTTTGGTTCGTCTTTTAGCTCACATTTGAGGGTTCAGCTTTGGATCTTTCCTTTCTGTTTCGGGGTTTGCTGTTCGGTTCGGATTTTAGCTCATGTTTAGGATTCGGTTTTGCATTTTCCCTTTCCTGTTTCAGAGTGAGCTTTTCGTTTTGGCTTTTAGCTCACGTTTAGGCTTCGCTTTTACTTTTTTCCTTCCTGTTTCAGGGTGAGCTTTTCAGTTTAGGTTTTATCTCACGTTTAGGATACAGTTTTGCATTTTCCCTTTCCTGTTTCGGGGTGAGCTTTTCGGTTCGACTTTTAGCTCACGTTTAAGTTTTTTATTTGAATTTTCCCTTTCCTGTTTCAGGGTAAGATTTTCGGTTTAGGTTTTAGCTGACCTTTAGGGTTCCGTTTTGCATTTTGCCTTTCCAGTTTCAGGGTGAGCTTTTCGGTTCAGGTTTTAGCTCACGTTTGATGGTTCGGTTTTGCATTTTCTCTTTCCTGTTTCAGGGTGAGCTTTTCGGTTCAGGTTTTAGCTCACGTTTGATGGTTCGAATTTGAATCTGTCCTTCCTGTTTCAGGGTGAGCTTTTCGATTCAGCTTTAGCTCACGTTTAAGATTTGGCTTTGGAACTTACCTTCCTATTTCAGGGTGAGCTTTTCAGCCTTGGTTTTAGCTCACCTTTAGGGTTCACTTTTCCAGTTTTCTTTCCTGTTTCAGGGTGAGCTGTTCAGTTCGGCTTTTAGCTCACATTTAGCGTACACTTTTGCATTTCCCCTTTCCTGTTTCAGGGTGAGGTTTTCGGTTCGACTTTTAGCTCACGTTTGAAGGTTCGCCTTTGGATCTGTCCTTCCTGTTTCAATGTGAGCTTTTCGGTTTGGCTTTTAGCTCATGTTTAAGGTTCGCTTTTGCATTTCCCTTCTTGTTTCAGGGTGAGCTTTTCAGTTTGGCTTTTAGCTCATGTTCACGGTTCGATTTTGCATTTCCCTTATTGTTTCAGGGTGAGCTTTTCGTTTCAGGTTTTAGCTGACATTTGATGGTTCGATTTTGCATTTTCTCTTTCCAGTTTCAGGGTGAGCTTTTCGGTTCAGGTTTTAGCTCATGTTTGATGGTTCGGATTTGGATCTGTCCTTCCTGTTTCAGGGTGAGCTTTTCGATTCAGCTTTAGCTCACGTTTAAGATTTGGCTTTGGAACTTACCTTCCTATTTCAGGATGAGCTTTTCAGCCTTGGTTTTAGCTCACCTTTAGGGTTCACTTTTCCAGTTTTCTTTCCTGTTTCAGGGTGAGCTGTTCAGTTCGGCTTTTAGCTCACATTTAGCGTACACTTTTGCATTTTTCCTTTTCCGTTTCAGGGTGAGGTTTTCAGTTCGACTTTTAGCTCACGTTTGAGGCTTCGGCTTTGGATCTTTCCTTTCTGTTTCGGGGTTGGCTTTTCGGTTCGGATTTTAGCTCATGTTTAGGATTCCGTTTTGCATTTTCCATGTCCCGTTTCAGGGTGAGCTTTTTAGTTCGGCTTTTAGCTCACGTTTAGGGTTCAGTTTTGCATTTTCCCTTTCCTGTTTTAGGGTGAGCCTTTTGGTTTGTCTTTTAGCTCACCTTTGAGGGTTCGACTTTGGATCTTTCTTTTCTGTTTCGGGGTTGGCTGTTCGGTTTGGATTTTATCTCACGTTTAGGATTCGGTTTTGCATTTTCCCTTTCCTGTTTCAGGGTGAGCTCTTCAGTTTGGCTTTTAGCTCATGTTTACGGTTCGATTTTGCATTTCCCTTATTGTTTCAGGGTGAGCTTTTCGTTTCAGGTTTTAGCTCACGTTTGATGGTTCGCTTTTGCATTTTCCCTTTCCTGTTTCAGGGTGAGCTTTTCGGTTCGGCTTTTCGCTCACATTTAAGATTTGGCTTTGGTACTTACCTTCCTATTTCAGGATGAACCTTTCAGCTTAGGTTTTAGCTCATGGTTAGGGTTCAGTTTTGCATTTTCCCTTTCCTGTTTCAGGGTGAGATTTTCGGTTCGGCTTGCAGCCCACGTTTAGGTTCGTTTTTGTTTTTTCCTTCCTGTTTCAGGGTGAGCTTTTTAGTTTGGATTTCAGCTCACGTTTGAGGGTTCGGCTTTGGATCTTTCCTTTCTGTTTTGGGGTTGGCTGTTCGGTTCGGATTTTAGCTCACGTTTAGGGTTCGGTTTTGCGTTTTCCCTTTCCTATTTCAGGGTGAGCTCTTCAGTTTGGCTTTTAGCTCATGTTTACGGTTCGATTTTGCATTTTCCCTTTCCTGTTTCAGGGTGAGCTTTTCGGTTCGGCTTTTGGCTCACATTTGATGGTTCGAATTTGGATCTTTCCTTCCTGTTTCAGGTTGAGCTTTTAGGTTTAGGTTTTAGCTCACGGTTAGGGTTCAGTTTTGCATTTTCCCTTTCCCGTTTCAAGGTGAGATTTTCGGTTCGACTTGCAGCCTACGTTTAGGTTCGTTTTTGTTTTTTCCTTCCTATTTCAGGGTGAGCTTTTTAGTTCGGATTTTAGCTCACCTTTGAGGGTTCGGCTATGGATCTTTCCTTTCTGTTTCGGGGTTGGCTTTTCGGTTCGGATTTTAGCTCACGTTTAGGATTCGGTTTTGCCTTTTCCCTTTCCTGTTTCAGGGTGAGCTTTTCGTTTCAGGTTTTAGCTGACGTTTGATGGTTCGATTTTGCATTTTCTCTTTCCTGTTTCAGGGTGAGCTGTTCAGTTCGGCTTTTAGCTCACATTTAGCGTACACTTTTGCATTTTTCCTTTTCCATTTCAGGGTGAGGTTTTCGGTTCGACTTTTAGCTCACGTTTGAGGGTTCGGCTTTGGATCTTTCCTTTCTGTTTCGGGGTTGGCTTTTCGGTTCGGATTTTAGCTCACGTTTAGGTTTCGTTTTTGCATTTTCCCTTTATTGTTTCAGGGTGAGCTTTTTAGTTCAGCTTTTAGCTCACGTTTAGGGTTCGGTTTTGCATTTTCCCTTTCCTGTTTCAGGGTGAGCTTTTTGGTTCGTCTTTTAGCTCACATTTGAGGGTTCAGCTTTGGATCTTTCCTTTCTGTTTCGGGGTTTGCTGTTCGGTTCGGATTTTAGCTCATGTTTAGGATTCGGTTTTGCATTTTCCCTTTCCTATTTCAGAGTGAGCTTTTCGTTTTGGCTTTTAGCTCACGTTTAGGCTTCGCTTTTACTTTTTTCCTTCCTGTTTCAGGGTGAGCTTTTCAGTTTAGGTTTTATCTCACGTTTAGGATACAGTTTTGCATTTTCCCTTTCCTGTTTCGGGGTGAGCTTTTCGGTTCGACTTTTAGCTCACGTTTAAGTTTTTTATTTGAATTTTCCCTTTCCTGTTTCAGGGTAAGATTTTCGGTTTAGGTTTTAGCTGACCTTTAGGGTTCCGTTTTGCATTTTGCCTTTCCAGTTTCAGGGTGAGCTTTTCGGTTCAGGTTTTAGCTCACGTTTGATGGTTCGGTTTTGCATTTTCTCTTTCCTGTTTCAGGGTGAGCTTTTCGGTTCAGGTTTTAGCTCACGTTTGATGGTTCGAATTTGAATCTGTCCTTCCTGTTTCAGGGTGAGCTTTTCGATTCAGCTTTAGCTCACGTTTAAGATTTGGCTTTGGAACTTACCTTCCTATTTCAGGGTGAGCTTTTCAGCCTTGGTTTTAGCTCACCTTTAGGGTTCACTTTTCCAGTTTTCTTTCCTGTTTCAGGGTGAGCTGTTCAGTTCGGCTTTTAGCTCACATTGAGCGTACACTTTTGCATTTCCCCTTTCCTGTTTCAGGGTGAGGTTTTCGGTTCGACTTTTAGCTCACGTTTGAAGGTTCGCCTTTGGATCTGTCCTTCCTGTTTCAATGTGAGCTTTTCGGTTTGGCTTTTAGCTCATGTTTAAGGTTCGCTTTTGCATTTCCCTTCTTGTTTCAGGGTGAGCTTTTCAGTTTGGCTTTTAGCTCATGTTCACGGTTCGATTTTGCATTTCCCTTATTGTTTCAGGGTGAGCTTTTCGTTTCAGGTTTTAGCTGACATTTGATGGTTCGATTTTGCATTTTCTCTTTCCAGTTTCAGGGTGAGCTTTTCGGTTCAGGTTTTAGCTCACGTTTGATGGTTCGGATTTGGATCTGTCCTTCCTGTTTCAGGGTGAGCTTTTCGATTCAGCTTTAGCTCACGTTTAAGATTTGGCTTTGGAACTTACCTTCCTATTTCAGGATGAGCTTTTCAGCCTTGGTTTTAGCTCACCTTTAGGGTTCACTTTTCCAGTTTTCTTTCCTGTTTCAGGGTGAGCTGTTCAGTTCGGCTTTTAGCTCACATTTAGCGTACACTTTTGCATTTTTCCTTTTCCGTTTCAGGGTGAGGTTTTCGGTTCGACTTTTAGCTCACGTTTGAGGCTTCGGCTTTGGATCTTTCCTTTCTGTTTCGGGGTTGGCTTTTCGGTTCGGATTTTAGCTCATGTTTAGGATTCCGTTTTGCATTTTCCATGTCCCGTTTCAGGGTGAGCTTTTTAGTTCGGCTTTTAGCTCACGTTTAGGGTTCAGTTTTGCATTTTCCCTTTCCTGTTTTAGGGTGAGCCTTTTGGTTTGTCTTTTAGCTCACCTTTGAGGGTTCGACTTTGGATCTTTCTTTTCTGTTTCGGGGTTGGCTGTTCGGTTTGGATTTTATCTCACGTTTAGGATTCGGTTTTGCATTTTCCCTTTCCTGTTTCAGGGTGAGCTCTTCAGTTTGGCTTTTAGCTCATGTTTACGGTTCGATTTTGCATTTCCCTTATTGTTTCAGGGTGAGCTTTTCGTTTCAGGTTTTAGCTCACGTTTGATGGTTCGCTTTTGCATTTTCCCTTTCCTGTTTCAGGGTGAGCTTTTCGGTTCGGCTTTTCGCTCACATTTAAGATTTGGCTTTGGTACTTACCTTCCTATTTCAGGATGAACCTTTCAGCTTAGGTTTTAGCTCACGGTTAGGGTTCAGTTTTGCATTTTCCCTTTCCTGTTTCAGGGTGAGATTTTCGGTTCGGCTTGCAGCCCACGTTTAGGTTCGTTTTTGTTTTTTCCTTCCTGTTTCAGGGTGAGCTTTTTAGTTTGGATTTCAGCTCACGTTTGAGGGTTCGGCTTTGGATCTTTCCTTTCTGTTTTGGGGTTGGCTGTTCGGTTCGGATTTTAGCTCACGTTTAGGGTTCGGTTTTGCGTTTTCCCTTTCCTATTTCAGGGTGAGCTCTTCAGTTTGGCTTTTAGCTCATGTTTACGGTTCGATTTTGCATTTTCCCTTTCCTGTTTCAGGGTGAGCTTTTCGGTTCGGCTTTTGGCTCACATTTGATGGTTCGAATTTGGATCTTTCCTTCCTGTTTCAGGTTGAGCTTTTAGGTTTAGGTTTTAGCTCACGGTTAGGGTTCAGTTTTGCATTTTCCCTTTCCCGTTTCAAGGTGAGATTTTCGGTTCGACTTGCAGCCTACGTTTAGGTTCGTTTTTGTTTTTTCCTTCCTATTTCAGGGTGAGCTTTTTAGTTCGGATTTTAGCTCACCTTTGAGGGTTCGGCTATGGATCTTTCCTTTCTGTTTCGGGGTTGGCTTTTCGGTTCGGATTTTAGCTCACGTTTAGGATTCGGTTTTGCCTTTTCCCTTTCCTGTTTCAGGGTGAGCTTTTCGTTTCAGGTTTTAGCTGACGTTTGATGGTTCGATTTTGCATTTTCTCTTTCCTGTTTCAGGGTGAGCTGTTCAGTTCGGCTTTTAGCTCACATTTAGCGTACACTTTTGCATTTTTCCTTTTCCATTTCAGGGTGAGGTTTTCGGTTCGACTTTTAGCTCACGTTTGAGGGTTCGGCTTTGGATCTTTCCTTTCTGTTTCGGGGTTGGCTTTTCGGTTCGGATTTTAGCTCACGTTTAGGTTTCGTTTTTGCATTTTCCCTTTATTGTTTCAGGGTGAGCTTTTTAGTTCAGCTTTTAGCTCACGTTTAGGGTTCGGTTTTGCATTTTCCCTTTCCTGTTTCAGGGTGAGCTTTTTGGTTCGTCTTTTAGCTCACATTTGAGGGTTCAGCTTTGGATCTTTCCTTTCTGTTTCGGGGTTTGCTGTTCGGTTCGGATTTTAGCTCATGTTTAGGATTCGGTTTTGCATTTTCCCTTTCCTGTTTCAGAGTGAGCTTTTCGTTTTGGCTTTTAGCTCACCTTTAGGCTTCGCTTTTACTTTTTTCCTTCCTGTTTCAGGGTGAGCTTTTCAGTTTAGGTTTTATCTCACGTTTAGGATACAGTTTTGCATTTTCCCTTTCCTGTTTCGGGGTGAGCTTTTCGGTTCGACTTTTAGCTCACGTTTAAGTTTTTTATTTGAATTTTCCCTTTCCTGTTTCAGGGTAAGATTTTCGGTTTAGGTTTTAGCTGACCTTTAGGGTTCCGTTTTGCATTTTGCCTTTCCAGTTTCAGGGTGAGCTTTTCGGTTCAGGTTTTAGCTCACGTTTGATGGTTCGGTTTTGCATTTTCTCTTTCCTGTTTCAGGGTGAGCTTTTCGGTTCAGGTTTTAGCTCACGTTTGGTGGTTCGAATTTGAATCTGTCCTTCCTGTTTCAGGGTGAGCTTTTCGATTCAGCTTTAGCTCACGTTTAAGATTTGGCTTTGGAACTTACCTTCCTATTTCAGGGTGAGCTTTTCAGCCTTGGTTTTAGCTCACCTTTAGGGTTCACTTTTCCAGTTTTCTTTCCTGTTTCAGGGTGAGCTGTTCAGTTCGGCTTTTAGCTCACATTGAGCGTACACTTTTGCATTTCCCCTTTCCTGTTTCAGGGTGAGGTTTTCGGTTCGACTTTTAGCTCACGTTTGAAGGTTCGCCTTTGGATCTGTCCTTCCTGTTTCAATGTGAGCTTTTCGGTTTGGCTTTTAGCTCATGTTCACGGTTCGATTTTGCATTTCCCTTATTGTTTCAGGGTGAGCTTTTCGTTTCAGGTTTTAGCTGACATTTGATGGTTCGATTTTGCATTTTCTCTTTCCAGTTTCAGGGTGAGCTTTTCGGTTCAGGTTTTAGCTCATGTTTGATGGTTCGGATTTGGATCTGTCCTTCCTGTTTCAGGGTGAGCTTTTCGATTCAGCTTTAGCTCACGTTTAAGATTTGGCTTTGGAACTTACCTTCCTATTTCAGGATGAGCTTTTCAGCCTTGGTTTTAGCTCACCTTTAGGGTTCACTTTTCCAGTTTTCTTTCCTGTTTCAGGGTGAGCTGTTCGGTTCGGCTTTTAGCTCACATTTAGCGTACACTTTTGCATTTTTCCTTTTCCGTTTCAGGGTGAGGTTTTCGGTTCGACTTTTAGCTCACGTTTGAGGCTTCGGCCTTGGATCTTTCCTTTCTGTTTCGGGGTTGGCTTTTCGGTTCGGATTTTAGCTCATGTTTAGGATTCCGTTTTGCATTTTCCATGTCCCGTTTCAGGGTGAGCTTTTTAGTTCGGCTTTTAGCTCACGTTTAGGGTTCAGTTTTGCATTTTCCCTTTCCTGTTTTAGGGTGAGCCTTTTGGTTTGTCTTTTAGCTCACCTTTGAGGGTTCGACTTTGGATCTTTCTTTTCTGTTTCGGGGTTGGCTGTTCGGTTTGGATTTTATCTCACGTTTAGGATTCGGTTTTGCATTTTCCCTTTCCTGTTTCAGGGTGAGCTCTTCAGTTTGGCTTTTAGCTCATGTTTACGGTTCGATTTTGCATTTCCCTTATTGTTTCAGGGTGAGCTTTTCGTTTCAGGTTTTAGCTCACGTTTGATGGTTCGCTTTTGCATTTTCCCTTTCCTGTTTCAGGGTGAGCTTTTCGGTTCGGCTTTTTGCTCACATTTAAGATTTGGCTTTGGTACTTACCTTCCTATTTCAGGATGAACCTTTCAGCTTAGGTTTTAGCTCACGGTTAGGGTTCAGTTTTGCATTTTCCCTTTCCTGTTTCAGGGTGAGATTTTCGGTTCGGCTTGCAGCCCACGTTTAGGTTCGTTTTTGTTTTTTCCTTCCTGTTTCAGGGTGAGCTTTTTAGTTTGGATTTCAGCTCACGTTTGAGGGTTCGGCTTTGGATCTTTCCTTTCTGTTTTGGGGTTGGCTGTTCGGTTCGGATTTTAGCTCACGTTTAGGGTTCGGTTTTGCGTTTTCCCTTTCCTATTTCAGGGTGAGCTCTTCAGTTTGGCTTTTAGCTCATGTTTACGGTTCGATTTTGCATTTTCCCTTTCCTGTTTCAGGGTGAGCTTTTCGGTTCGGCTTTTGGCTCACATTTGATGGTTCGAATTTGGATCTTTCCTTCCTGTTTCAGGTTGAGCTTTTAGGTTTAGATTTTAGCTCACGGTTAGGGTTCAGTTTTGCATTTTCCCTTTCCCGTTTCAAGGTGAGATTTTCGTTTCGACTTGCAGCCTACGTTTAGGTTCGTTTTTGTTTTTTCCTTCCTATTTCAGGGTGAGCTTTTTAGTTCGGATTTTAGCTCACCTTTGAGGGTTCGGCTATGGATCTTTCCTTTCTGTTTCGGGGTTGGCTTTTCGGTTCGGATTTTAGCTCACGTTTAGGATTCGGTTTTGCCTTTTCCCTTTCCTGTTTCAGGGTGAGCTTTTCGTTTCAGGTTTTAGCTGACGTTTGATGGTTCGATTTTGCATTTTCTCTTTCCTGTTTCAGGGTGAGCTGTTCAGTTCGGCTTTTAGCTCACATTTAGCGTACACTTTTGCATTTTTCCTTTTCCGTTTCAGGGTGAGGTTTTCGGTTCGACTTTTAGCTCACGTTTGAGGCTTCGGCTTTGGATCTTTCCTTTCTGTTTCGGGGTTGGCTTTTCGGTTCGGATTTTAGCTCATGTTTAGGATTCCGTTTTGCATTTTCCATGTCCCGTTTCAGGGTGAGCTTTTTAGTTCGGCTTTTAGCTCACGTTTAGGGTTCAGTTTTGCATTTTCCCTTTCCTGTTTTAGGGTGAGCCTTTTGGTTTGTCTTTTAGCTCACCTTTGAGGGTTCGACTTTGGATCTTTCTTTTCTGTTTCGGGGTTGGCTGTTCGGTTTGGATTTTATCTCACGTTTAGGATTCGGTTTTGCATTTTCCCTTTCCTGTTTCAGGGTGAGCTCTTCAGTTTGGCTTTTAGCTCATGTTTACGGTTCGATTTTGCATTTCCCTTATTGTTTCAGGGTGAGCTTTTCGTTTCAGGTTTTAGCTCACGTTTGATGGTTCGCTTTTGCATTTTCCCTTTCCTGTTTCAGGGTGAGCTTTTCGGTTCGGCTTTTCGCTCACATTTAAGATTTGGCTTTGGTACTTACCTTCCTATTTCAGGATGAACCTTTCAGCTTAGGTTTTAGCTCACGGTTAGGGTTCAGTTTTGCATTTTCCCTTTCCTGTTTCAGGGTGAGATTTTCGGTTCGGCTTGCAGCCCACGTTTAGGTTCGTTTTTGTTTTTTCCTTCCTGTTTCAGGGTGAGCTTTTTAGTTTGGATTTCAGCTCACGTTTGAGGGTTCGGCTTTGGATCTTTCCTTTCTGTTTTGGGGTTGGCTGTTCGGTTCGGATTTTAGCTCACGTTTAGGGTTCGGTTTTGCGTTTTCCCTTTCCTATTTCAGGGTGAGCTCTTCAGTTTGGCTTTTAGCTCATGTTTACGGTTCGATTTTGCATTTTCCCTTTCCTGTTTCAGGGTGAGCTTTTCGGTTCGGCTTTTGGCTCACATTTGATGGTTCGAATTTGGATCTTTCCTTCCTGTTTCAGGTTGAGCTTTTAGGTTTAGGTTTTAGCTCACGGTTAGGGTTCAGTTTTGCATTTTCCCTTTCCCGTTTCAAGGTGAGATTTTCGGTTCGACTTGCAGCCTACGTTTAGGTTCGTTTTTGTTTTTTCCTTCCTATTTCAGGGTGAGCTTTTTAGTTCGGATTTTAGCTCACCTTTGAGGGTTCGGCTATGGATCTTTCCTTTCTGTTTCGGGGTTGGCTTTTCGGTTCGGATTTTAGCTCACGTTTAGGATTCGGTTTTGCCTTTTCCCTTTCCTGTTTCAGGGTGAGCTTTTCGTTTCAGGTTTTAGCTGACGTTTGATGGTTCGATTTTGCATTTTCTCTTTCCTGTTTCAGGGTGAGCTGTTCGGTTCGGCTTTTAGCTCACATTTAGCGTACACTTTTGCATTTTTCCTTTTCCATTTCAGGGTGAGGTTTTCGGTTCGACTTTTAGCTCACGTTTGAGGGTTCGGCTTTGGATCTTTCCTTTCTGTTTCGGGGTTGGCTTTTCGGTTCGGATTTTAGCTCACGTTTAGGTTTCGTTTTTGCATTTTCCCTTTATTGTTTCAGGGTGAGCTTTTTAGTTCAGCTTTTAGCTCACGTTTAGGGTTCGGTTTTGCATTTTCCCTTTCCTGTTTCAGGGTGAGCTTTTTGGTTCGTCTTTTAGCTCACATTTGAGGGTTCAGCTTTGGATCTTTCCTTTCTGTTTCGGGGTTTGCTGTTCGGTTCGGATTTTAGCTCATGTTTAGGATTCGGTTTTGCATTTTCCCTTTCCTGTTTCAGAGTGAGCTTTTCGTTTTGGCTTTTAGCTCACGTTTAGGCTTCGCTTTTACTTTTTTCCTTCCTGTTTCAGGGTGAGCTTTTCAGTTTAGGTTTTATCTCACGTTTAGGATACAGTTTTGCATTTTCCCTTTCCTGTTTCGGGGTGAGCTTTTCGGTTCGACTTTTAGCTCACGTTTAAGTTTTTTATTTGAATTTTCCCTTTCCTGTTTCAGGGTAAGATTTTCGGTTTAGGTTTTAGCTGACCTTTAGGGTTCCGTTTTGCATTTTGCCTTTCCAGTTTCAGGGTGAGCTTTTCGGTTCAGGTTTTAGCTCACGTTTGATGGTTCGGTTTTGCATTTTCTCTTTCCTGTTTCAGGGTGAGCTTTTCGGTTCAGGTTTTAGCTCACGTTTGATGGTTCGAATTTGAATCTGTCCTTCCTGTTTCAGGGTGAGCTTTTCGATTCAGCTTTAGCTCACGTTTAAGATTTGGCTTTGGAACTTACCTTCCTATTTCAGGGTGAGCTTTTCAGCCTTGGTTTTAGCTCACCTTTAGGGTTCACTTTTCCAGTTTTCTTTCCTGTTTCAGGGTGAGCTGTTCAGTTCGGCTTTTAGCTCACATTTAGCGTACACTTTTGCATTTTTCCTTTTCCGTTTCAGGGTGAGGTTTTCGGTTCGACTTTTAGCTCACGTTTGAGGCTTCGGCTTTGGATCTTTCCTTTCTGTTTCGGGGTTGGCTTTTCGGTTCGGATTTTAGCTCATGTTTAGGATTCCGTTTTGCATTTTCCATGTCCCGTTTCAGGGTGAGCTTTTTAGTTCGGCTTTTAGCTCACGTTTAGGGTTCAGTTTTGCATTTTCCCTTTCCTGTTTTAGGGTGAGCCTTTTGGTTTGTCTTTTAGCTCACCTTTGAGGGTTCGACTTTGGATCTTTCTTTTCTGTTTCGGGGTTGGCTGTTCGGTTTGGATTTTATCTCACGTTTAGGATTCGGTTTTGCATTTTCCCTTTCCTGTTTCAGGGTGAGCTCTTCAGTTTGGCTTTTAGCTCATGTTTACGGTTCGATTTTGCATTTCCCTTATTGTTTCAGGGTGAGCTTTTCGTTTCAGGTTTTAGCTCACGTTTGATGGTTCGCTTTTGCATTTTCCCTTTCCTGTTTCAGGGTGAGCTTTTCGGTTCGGCTTTTCGCTCACATTTAAGATTTGGCTTTGGTACTTACCTTCCTATTTCAGGATGAACCTTTCAGCTTAGGTTTTAGCTCACGGTTAGGGTTCAGTTTTGCATTTTCCCTTTCCTGTTTCAGGGTGAGATTTTCGGTTCGGCTTGCAGCCCACGTTTAGGTTCGTTTTTGTTTTTTCCTTCCTGTTTCAGGGTGAGCTTTTTAGTTTGGATTTCAGCTCACGTTTGAGGGTTCGGCTTTGGATCTTTCCTTTCTGTTTTGGGGTTGGCTGTTCGGTTCGGATTTTAGCTCACGTTTAGGGTTCGGTTTTGCGTTTTCCCTTTCCTATTTCAGGGTGAGCTCTTCAGTTTGGCTTTTAGCTCATGTTTACGGTTCGATTTTGCATTTCCCTTATTGTTTCAGGGTGAGCTGTTCGTTTCAGGTTTTAGCTCACGTTTGATGGTTCGGTTTTGCATTTTCCCTTTCCTGTTTCAGGGTGAGCTTTTCGGTTCGGCTTTTGGCTCACATTTGATGGTTCGAATTTGGATCTTTCCTTCCTGTTTCAGGTTGAGCTTTTAGGTTTAGGTTTTAGCTCACGGTTAGGGTTCAGTTTTGCATTTTCCCTTTCCCGTTTCAAGGTGAGATTTTCGGTTCGACTTGCAGCCTACGTTTAGGTTCGTTTTTGTTTTTTCCTTCCTATTTCAGGGTGAGCTTTTTAGTTCGGATTTTAGCTCACCTTTGAGGGTTCGGCTATGGATCTTTCCTTTCTGTTTCGGGGTTGGCTTTTCGGTTCGGATTTTAGCTCACGTTTAGGATTCGGTTTTGCCTTTTCCCTTTCCTGTTTCAGGGTGAGCTTTTCGTTTCAGGTTTTAGCTGACGTTTGATGGTTCGATTTTGCATTTTCTCTTTCCTGTTTCAGGGTGAGCTGTTCGGTTCGGCTTTTAGCTCACATTTAGCGTACACTTTTGCATTTTTCCTTTTCCATTTCAGGGTGAGGTTTTCGGTTCGACTTTTAGCTCACGTTTGAGGGTTCGGCTTTGGATCTTTCCTTTCTGTTTCGGGGTTGGCTTTTCGGTTCGGATTTTAGCTCACGTTTAGGTTTCGTTTTTGCATTTTCCCTTTATTGTTTCAGGGTGAGCTTTTTAGTTCAGCTTTTAGCTCACGTTTAGGGTTCGGTTTTGCATTTTCCCTTTCCTGTTTCAGGGTGAGCTTTTTGGTTCGTCTTTTAGCTCACATTTGAGGGTTCAGCTTTGGATCTTTCCTTTCTGTTTCGGGGTTTGCTGTTCGGTTCGGATTTTAGCTCATGTTTAGGATTCGGTTTTGCATTTTCCCTTTCCTGTTTCAGAGTGAGCTTTTCGTTTTGGCTTTTAGCTCACGTTTAGGCTTCGCTTTTACTTTTTTCCTTCCTGTTTCAGGGTGAGCTTTTCAGTTTAGGTTTTATCTCACGTTTAGGATACAGTTTTGCATTTTCCCTTTCCTGTTTCGGGGTGAGCTTTTCGGTTCGACTTTTAGCTCACGTTTAAGTTTTTTATTTGAATTTTCCCTTTCCTGTTTCAGGGTAAGATTTTCGGTTTAGGTTTTAGCTGACCTTTAGGGTTCCGTTTTGCATTTTGCCTTTCCAGTTTCAGGGTGAGCTTTTCGGTTCAGGTTTTAGCTCACGTTTGATGGTTCGGTTTTGCATTTTCTCTTTCCTGTTTCAGGGTGAGCTTTT
The DNA here is from genome assembly GCF_034619465.1 of Leptosomus discolor. Lineage (NCBI taxonomy): Eukaryota > Metazoa > Chordata > Aves > Leptosomiformes > Leptosomidae > Leptosomus > Leptosomus discolor. The sequence continues at coordinate 3,660,310 of NC_141416.1, forward strand.
CGGTTCAGGTTTTAGCTCACGTTTGATGGTTCGAATTTGAATCTGTCCTTCCTGTTTCAGGGTGAGCTTTTCGATTCAGCTTTAGCTCACGTTTAAGATTTGGCTTTGGAACTTACCTTCCTATTTCAGGGTGAGCTTTTCAGCCTTGGTTTTAGCTCACCTTTAGGGTTCACTTTTCCAGTTTTCTTTCCTGTTTCAGGGTGAGCTGTTCAGTTCGGCTTTTAGCTCACATTTAGCGTACACTTTTGCATTTCCCCTTTCCTGTTTCAGGGTGAGCTTTTCGGTTCGACTTTTAGCTCACGTTTGAAGGTTCGCCTTTGGATCTGTCCTTCCTGTTTCAATGTGAGCTTTTCGGTTTGGCTTTTAGCTCATGTTTAAGGTTCGCTTTTGCATTTCCCTTCTTGTTTCAGGGTGAGCTTTTCAGTTTGGCTTTTAGCTCATGTTCACGGTTCGATTTTGCATTTCCCTTATTGTTTCAGGGTGAGCTTTTCGTTTCAGGTTTTAGCTGACATTTGATGGTTCGATTTTGCATTTTCTCTTTCCAGTTTCAGGGTGAGCTTTTCGGTTCAGGTTTTAGCTCATGTTTGATGGTTCGGATTTGGATCTGTCCTTCCTGTTTCAGGGTGAGCTTTTCGATTCAGCTTTAGCTCACGTTTAAGATTTGGCTTTGGAACTTACCTTCCTATTTCAGGATGAGCTTTTCAGCCTTGGTTTTAGCTCACCTTTAGGGTTCACTTTTCCAGTTTTCTTTCCTGTTTCAGGGTGAGCTGTTCAGTTCGGCTTTTAGCTCACATTTAGCGTACACTTTTGCATTTTTCCTTTTCCGTTTCAGGGTGAGGTTTTCGGTTCGACTTTTAGCTCACGTTTGAGGCTTCGGCTTTGGATCTTTCCTTTCTGTTTCGGGGTTGGCTTTTCGGTTCGGATTTTAGCTCATGTTTAGGATTCCGTTTTGCATTTTCCATGTCCCGTTTCAGGGTGAGCTTTTTAGTTCGGCTTTTAGCTCACGTTTAGGGTTCAGTTTTGCATTTTCCCTTTCCTGTTTTAGGGTGAGCCTTTTGGTTTGTCTTTTAGCTCACCTTTGAGGGTTCGACTTTGGATCTTTCTTTTCTGTTTCGGGGTTGGCTGTTCGGTTTGGATTTTATCTCACGTTTAGGATTCGGTTTTGCATTTTCCCTTTCCTGTTTCAGGGTGAGCTCTTCAGTTTGGCTTTTAGCTCATGTTTACGGTTCGATTTTGCATTTCCCTTATTGTTTCAGGGTGAGCTTTTCGTTTCAGGTTTTAGCTCACGTTTGATGGTTCGCTTTTGCATTTTCCCTTTCCTGTTTCAGGGTGAGCTTTTCGGTTCGGCTTTTTGCTCACATTTAAGATTTGGCTTTGGTACTTACCTTCCTATTTCAGGATGAACCTTTCAGCTTAGGTTTTAGCTCACGGTTAGGGTTCAGTTTTGCATTTTCCCTTTCCTGTTTCAGGGTGAGATTTTCGGTTCGGCTTGCAGCCCACGTTTAGGTTCGTTTTTGTTTTTTCCTTCCTGTTTCAGGGTGAGCTTTTTAGTTTGGATTTCAGCTCACGTTTGAGGGTTCGGCTTTGGATCTTTCCTTTCTGTTTTGGGGTTGGCTGTTCGGTTCGGATTTTAGCTCACGTTTAGGGTTCGGTTTTGCGTTTTCCCTTTCCTATTTCAGGGTGAGCTCTTCAGTTTGGCTTTTAGCTCATGTTTACGGTTCGATTTTGCATTTCCCTTATTGTTTCAGGGTGAGCTGTTCGTTTCAGGTTTTAGCTCACGTTTGATGGTTCGGTTTTGCATTTTCCCTTTCCTGTTTCAGGGTGAGCTTTTCGGTTCGGCTTTTGGCTCACATTTGATGGTTCGAATTTGGATCTTTCCTTCCTGTTTCAGGTTGAGCTTTTAGGTTTAGGTTTTAGCTCACGGTTAGGGTTCAGTTTTGCATTTTCCCTTTCCCGTTTCAAGGTGAGATTTTCGGTTCGACTTGCAGCGTACGTTTAGGTTCGTTTTTGTTTTTTCCTTCCTATTTCAGGGTGAGCTTTTTAGTTCGGATTTTAGCTCACCTTTGAGGGTTCGGCTATGGATCTTTCCTTTCTGTTTCGGGGTTGGCTTTTCGGTTCGGATTTTAGCTCACGTTTAGGATTCGGTTTTGCCTTTTCCCTTTCCTGTTTCAGGGTGAGCTTTTCGTTTCAGGTTTTAGCTGACGTTTGATGGTTCGATTTTGCATTTTCTCTTTCCTGTTTCAGGGTGAGCTGTTCAGTTCGGCTTTTAGCTCACATTTAGCGTACACTTTTGCATTTTTCCTTTTCCATTTCAGGGTGAGGTTTTCGGTTCGACTTTTAGCTCACGTTTGAGGGTTCGGCTTTGGATCTTTCCTTTCTGTTTCGGGGTTGACTTTTCGGTTCGGATTTTAGCTCACGTTTAGGTTTCGTTTTTGCATTTTCCCTTTATTGTTTCAGGGTGAGCTTTTTAGTTCAGCTTTTAGCTCACGTTTAGGGTTCGGTTTTGCATTTTCCTTTTCCTGTTTCAGGGTGAGCTTTTTGGTTCGTCTTTTAGCTCACATTTGAGGGTTCAGCTTTGGATCTTTCCTTTCTGTTTCGGGGTTTGCTGTTCGGTTCGGATTTTAGCTCATGTTTAGGATTCGGTTTTGCATTTTCCCTTTCCTGTTTCAGAGTGAGCTTTTCGTTTTGGCTTTTAGCTCACGTTTAGTCTTCGCTTTTACTTTTTTCCTTCCTGTTTCAGGGTGAGCTTTTCAGTTTAGGTTTTATCTCACGTTTAGGATACAGTTTTGCATTTTCCCTTTCCTGTTTCGGGGTGAGCTTTTCGGTTCGACTTTTAGCTCACGTTTAAGTTTTTTATTTGAATTTTCCCTTTCCTGTTTCAGGGTAAGATTTTCGGTTTAGGTTTTAGCTGACCTTTAGGGTTCCGTTTTGCATTTTGCCTTTCCAGTTTCAGGGTGAGCTTTTCGGTTCAGGTTTTAGCTCACGTTTGATGGTTCGGTTTTGCATTTTCTCTTTCCTGTTTCAGGGTGAGCTTTTCGGTTCAGGTTTTAGCTCACGTTTGGTGGTTCGAATTTGAATCTGTCCTTCCTGTTTCAGGGTGAGCTTTTCGATTCAGCTTTAGCTCACGTTTAAGATTTGGCTTTGGAACTTACCTTCCTATTTCAGGGTGAGCTTTTCAGCCTTGGTTTTAGCTCACCTTTAGGGTTCACTTTTCCAGTTTTCTTTCCTGTTTCAGGGTGAGCTGTTCAGTTCGGCTTTTAGCTCACATTTAGCGTACACTTTTGCATTTCCCCTTTCCTGTTTCAGGGTGAGGTTTTCGGTTCGACTTTTAGCTCACGTTTGAAGGTTCGCCTTTGGATCTGTCCTTCCTGTTTCAATGTGAGCTTTTCGGTTTGGCTTTTAGCTCATGTTTAAGGTTCGCTTTTGCATTTCCCTTCTTGTTTCAGGGTGAGCTTTTCAGTTCGGCTTTTAGCTCATGTTCACGGTTCGATTTTGCATTTCCCTTATTGTTTCAGGGTGAGCTTTTCGTTTCAGGTTTTAGCTCACGTTTGATGGTTCGCTTTTGCATTTTCCCTTTCCTGTTTCAGGGTGAGCTTTTCGGTTCAGCTTTTCGCTCACATTTAAGATTTGGCTTTGGTACTTACCTTCCTATTTCAGGATGAACCTTTCAGCTTAGGTTTTAGCTCACGGTTAGGGTTCAGTTTTGCATTTTCCCTTTCCTGTTTCAGGGTGAGATTTTCGGTTCGGCTTGCAGCCCACGTTTAGGTTCGTTTTTGTTTTTTCCTTCCTGTTTCAGGGTGAGCTTTTTAGTTTGGATTTCAGCTCACGTTTGAGGGTTCGGCTTTGGATCTTTCCTTTCTGTTTTGGGGTTGGCTGTTCGGTTCGGATTTTAGCTCACGTTTAGGGTTCGGTTTTGCGTTTTCCCTTTCCTATTTCAGGGTGAGCTCTTCAGTTTGGCTTTTAGCTCATGTTTACGGTTCGATTTTGCATTTTCCCTTTCCTGTTTCAGGGTGAGCTTTTCGGTTCGGCTTTTGGCTCACATTTGATGGTTCGAATTTGGATCTTTCCTTCCTGTTTCAGGTTGAGCTTTTAGGTTTAGATTTTAGCTCACGGTTAGGGTTCAGTTTTGCATTTTCCCTTTCCCGTTTCAAGGTGAGATTTTCGTTTCGACTTGCAGCCTACGTTTAGGTTCGTTTTTGTTTTTTCCTTCCTATTTCAGGGTGAGCTTTTTAGTTCGGATTTTAGCTCACCTTTGAGGGTTCGGCTATGGATCTTTCCTTTCTGTTTCGGGGTTGGCTTTTCGGTTCGGATTTTAGCTCACGTTTAGGATTCGGTTTTGCCTTTTCCCTTTCCTGTTTCAGGGTGAGCTTTTCGTTTCAGGTTTTAGCTGACGTTTGATGGTTCGATTTTGCATTTTCTCTTTCCTGTTTCAGGGTGAGCTGTTCGGTTCGGCTTTTAGCTCACATTTAGCGTACACTTTTGCATTTTTCCTTTTCCATTTCAGGGTGAGGTTTTCGGTTCGACTTTTAGCTCACGTTTGAGGGTTCGGCTTTGGATCTTTCCTTTCTGTTTCGGGGTTGGCTTTTCGGTTCGGATTTTAGCTCACGTTTAGGTTTCGTTTTTGCATTTTCCCTTTATTGTTTCAGGGTGAGCTTTTTAGTTCAGCTTTTAGCTCACGTTTAGGGTTCGGTTTTGCATTTTCCCTTTCCTGTTTCAGGGTGAGCTTTTTGGTTCGTCTTTTAGCTCACATTTGAGGGTTCAGCTTTGGATCTTTCCTTTCTGTTTCGGGGTTTGCTGTTCGGTTCGGATTTTAGCTCATGTTTAGGATTCGGTTTTGCATTTTCCCTTTCCTGTTTCAGAGTGAGCTTTTCGTTTTGGCTTTTAGCTCACGTTTAGGCTTCGCTTTTACTTTTTTCCTTCCTGTTTCAGGGTGAGCTTTTCAGTTTAGGTTTTATCTCACGTTTAGGATACAGTTTTGCATTTTCCCTTTCCTGTTTCGGGGTGAGCTTTTCGGTTCGACTTTTAGCTCACGTTTAAGTTTTTTATTTGAATTTTCCCTTTCCTGTTTCAGGGTAAGATTTTCGGTTTAGGTTTTAGCTGACCTTTAGGGTTCCGTTTTGCATTTTGCCTTTCCAGTTTCAGGGTGAGCTTTTCGGTTCAGGTTTTAGCTCACGTTTGATGGTTCGGTTTTGCATTTTCTCTTTCCTGTTTCAGGGTGAGCTTTTCGGTTCAGGTTTTAGCTCACGTTTGGTGGTTCGAATTTGAATCTGTCCTTCCTGTTTCAGGGTGAGCTTTTCGATTCAGCTTTAGCTCACGTTTAAGATTTGGCTTTGGAACTTACCTTCCTATTTCAGGGTGAGCTTTTCAGCCTTGGTTTTAGCTCACCTTTAGGGTTCACTTTTCCAGTTTTCTTTCCTGTTTCAGGGTGAGCTGTTCAGTTCGGCTTTTAGCTCACATTTAGCGTACACTTTTGCATTTCCCCTTTCCTGTTTCAGGGTGAGCTTTTCGGTTCGACTTTTAGCTCACGTTTGAAGGTTCGCCTTTGGATCTGTCCTTCCTGTTTCAATGTGAGCTTTTCGGTTTGGCTTTTAGCTCATGTTTAAGGTTCGCTTTTGCATTTCCCTTCTTGTTTCAGGGTGAGCTTTTCAGTTTGGCTTTTAGCTCATGTTCACGGTTCGATTTTGCATTTCCCTTATTGTTTCAGGGTGAGCTTTTCGTTTCAGGTTTTAGCTGACATTTGATGGTTCGATTTTGCATTTTCTCTTTCCAGTTTCAGGGTGAGCTTTTCGGTTCAGGTTTTAGCTCATGTTTGATGGTTCGGATTTGGATCTGTCCTTCCTGTTTCAGGGTGAGCTTTTCGATTCAGCTTTAGCTCACGTTTAAGATTTGGCTTTGGAACTTACCTTCCTATTTCAGGATGAGCTTTTCAGCCTTGGTTTTAGCTCACCTTTAGGGTTCACTTTTCCAGTTTTCTTTCCTGTTTCAGGGTGAGCTGTTCAGTTCGGCTTTTAGCTCACATTTAGCGTACACTTTTGCATTTTTCCTTTTCCGTTTCAGGGTGAGGTTTTCGGTTCGACTTTTAGCTCACGTTTGAGGCTTCGGCTTTGGATCTTTCCTTTCTGTTTCGGGGTTGGCTTTTCGGTTCGGATTTTAGCTCATGTTTAGGATTCCGTTTTGCATTTTCCATGTCCCGTTTCAGGGTGAGCTTTTTAGTTCGGCTTTTAGCTCACGTTTAGGGTTCAGTTTTGCATTTTCCCTTTCCTGTTTTAGGGTGAGCCTTTTGGTTTGTCTTTTAGCTCACCTTTGAGGGTTCGACTTTGGATCTTTCTTTTCTGTTTCGGGGTTGGCTGTTCGGTTTGGATTTTATCTCACGTTTAGGATTCGGTTTTGCATTTTCCCTTTCCTGTTTCAGGGTGAGCTCTTCAGTTTGGCTTTTAGCTCATGTTTACGGTTCGATTTTGCATTTCCCTTATTGTTTCAGGGTGAGCTTTTCGTTTCAGGTTTTAGCTCACGTTTGATGGTTCGCTTTTGCATTTTCCCTTTCCTGTTTCAGGGTGAGCTTTTCGGTTCGGCTTTTCGCTCACATTTAAGATTTGGCTTTGGTACTTACCTTCCTATTTCAGGATGAACCTTTCAGCTTAGGTTTTAGCTCACGGTTAGGGTTCAGTTTTGCATTTTCCCTTTCCTGTTTCAGGGTGAGATTTTCGGTTCGGCTTGCAGCCCACGTTTAGGTTCGTTTTTGTTTTTTCCTTCCTGTTTCAGGGTGAGCTTTTTAGTTTGGATTTCAGCTCACGTTTGAGGGTTCGGCTTTGGATCTTTCCTTTCTGTTTTGGGGTTGGCTGTTCGGTTCGGATTTTAGCTCACGTTTAGGGTTCGGTTTTGCGTTTTCCCTTTCCTATTTCAGGGTGAGCTCTTCAGTTTGGCTTTTAGCTCATGTTTACGGTTCGATTTTGCATTTTCCCTTTCCTGTTTCAGGGTGAGCTTTTCGGTTCGGCTTTTGGCTCACATTTGATGGTTCGAATTTGGATCTTTCCTTCCTGTTTCAGGTTGAGCTTTTAGGTTTAGATTTTAGCTCACGGTTAGGGTTCAGTTTTGCATTTTCCCTTTCCCGTTTCAAGGTGAGATTTTCGGTTCGACTTGCAGCCTACGTTTAGGTTCGTTTTTGTTTTTTCCTTCCTATTTCAGGGTGAGCTTTTTAGTTCGGATTTTAGCTCACCTTTGAGGGTTCGGCTATGGATCTTTCCTTTCTGTTTCGGGGTTGGCTTTTCGGTTCGGATTTTAGCTCACGTTTAGGATTCGGTTTTGCCTTTTCCCTTTCCTGTTTCAGGGTGAGCTTTTCGTTTCAGGTTTTAGCTGACGTTTGATGGTTCGATTTTGCATTTTCTCTTTCCTGTTTCAGGGTGAGCTGTTCGGTTCGGCTTTTAGCTCACATTTAGCGTACACTTTTGCATTTTTCCTTTTCCATTTCAGGGTGAGGTTTTCGGTTCGACTTTTAGCTCACGTTTGAGGGTTCGGCTTTGGATCTTTCCTTTCTGTTTCGGGGTTGGCTTTTCGGTTCGGATTTTAGCTCACGTTTAGGTTTCGTTTTTGCATTTTCCCTTTATTGTTTCAGGGTGAGCTTTTTAGTTCAGCTTTTAGCTCACGTTTAGGGTTCGGTTTTGCATTTTCCCTTTCCTGTTTCAGGGTGAGCTTTTTGGTTCGTCTTTTAGCTCACATTTGAGGGTTCAGCTTTGGATCTTTCCTTTCTGTTTCGGGGTTTGCTGTTCGGTTCGGATTTTAGCTCATGTTTAGGATTCGGTTTTGCATTTTCCCTTTCCTGTTTCAGAGTGAGCTTTTCGTTTTGGCTTTTAGCTCACGTTTAGGCTTCGCTTTTACTTTTTTCCTTCCTGTTTCAGGGTGAGCTTTTCAGTTTAGGTTTTATCTCACGTTTAGGATACAGTTTTGCATTTTCCCTTTCCTGTTTCGGGGTGAGCTTTTCGGTTCGACTTTTAGCTCACGTTTAAGTTTTTTATTTGAATTTTCCCTTTCCTGTTTCAGGGTAAGATTTTCGGTTTAGGTTTTAGCTGACCTTTAGGGTTCCGTTTTGCATTTTGCCTTTCCAGTTTCAGGGTGAGCTTTTCGGTTCAGGTTTTAGCTCACGTTTGATGGTTCGGTTTTGCATTTTCTCTTTCCTGTTTCAGGGTGAGCTTTTCGGTTCAGGTTTTAGCTCACGTTTGATGGTTCGAATTTGAATCTGTCCTTCCTGTTTCAGGGTGAGCTTTTCGATTCAGCTTTAGCTCACGTTTAAGATTTGGCTTTGGAACTTACCTTCCTATTTCAGGGTGAGCTTTTCAGCCTTGGTTTTAGCTCACCTTTAGGGTTCACTTTTCCAGTTTTCTTTCCTGTTTCAGGGTGAGCTGTTCAGTTCGGCTTTTAGCTCACATTTAGCGTACACTTTTGCATTTCCCCTTTCCTGTTTCAGGGTGAGGTTTTCGGTTCGACTTTTAGCTCACGTTTGAAGGTTCGCCTTTGGATCTGTCCTTCCTGTTTCAATGTGAGCTTTTCGGTTTGGCTTTTAGCTCATGTTTAAGGTTCGCTTTTGCATTTCCCTTCTTGTTTCAGGGTGAGCTTTTCAGTTCGGCTTTTAGCTCATGTTCACGGTTCGATTTTGCATTTCCCTTATTGTTTCAGGGTGAGCTTTTCGTTTCAGGTTTTAGCTGACATTTGATGGTTCGATTTTGCATTTTCTCTTTCCAGTTTCAGGGTGAGCTTTTCGGTTCAGGTTTTAGCTCACGTTTGATGGTTCGGATTTGGATCTGTCCTTCCTGTTTCAGGGTGAGCTTTTCGATTCAGCTTTAGCTCACGTTTAAGATTTGGCTTTGGAACTTACCTTCCTATTTCAGGATGAGCTTTTCAGCCTTGGTTTTAGCTCACCTTTAGGGTTCACTTTTCCAGTTTTCTTTCCTGTTTCAGGGTGAGCTGTTCAGTTCGGCTTTTAGCTCACATTTAGCGTACACTTTTGCATTTTTCCTTTTCCGTTTCAGGGTGAGGTTTTCGGTTCGACTTTTAGCTCACGTTTGAGGCTTCGGCTTTGGATCTTTCCTTTCTGTTTCGGGGTTGGCTTTTCGGTTCGGATTTTAGCTCGTGTTTAGGATTCCGTTTTGCATTTTCCATGTCCCGTTTCAGGGTGAGCTTTTTAGTTCGGCTTTTAGCTCACGTTTAGGGTTCAGTTTTGCATTTTCCCTTTCCTGTTTTAGGGTGAGCCTTTTGGTTTGTCTTTTAGCTCACCTTTGAGGGTTCGACTTTGGATCTTTCTTTTCTGTTTCGGGGTTGGCTGTTCGGTTTGGATTTTATCTCACGTTTAGGATTCGGTTTTGCATTTTCCCTTTCCTGTTTCAGGGTGAGCTCTTCAGTTTGGCTTTTAGCTCATGTTTACGGTTCGATTTTGCATTTCCCTTATTGTTTCAGGGTGAGCTTTTCGTTTCAGGTTTTAGCTCACGTTTGATGGTTCGCTTTTGCATTTTCCCTTTCCTGTTTCAGGGTGAGCTTTTCGGTTCGGCTTTTCGCTCACATTTAAGATTTGGCTTTGGTACTTACCTTCCTATTTCAGGATGAACCTTTCAGCTTAGGTTTTAGCTCACGGTTAGGGTTCAGTTTTGCATTTTCCCTTTCCTGTTTCAGGGTGAGATTTTCGGTTCGGCTTGCAGCCCACGTTTAGGTTCGTTTTTGTTTTTTCCTTCCTGTTTCAGGGTGAGCTTTTTAGTTTGGATTTCAGCTCACGTTTGAGGGTTCGGCTTTGGATCTTTCCTTTCTGTTTTGGGGTTGGCTGTTCGGTTCGGATTTTAGCTCACGTTTAGGGTTCGGTTTTGCGTTTTCCCTTTCCTATTTCAGGGTGAGCTCTTCAGTTTGGCTTTTAGCTCATGTTTACGGTTCGATTTTGCATTTTCCCTTTCCTGTTTCAGGGTGAGCTTTTCGGTTCGGCTTTTGGCTCACATTTGATGGTTCGAATTTGGATCTTTCCTTCCTGTTTCAGGTTGAGCTTTTAGGTTTAGATTTTAGCTCACGGTTAGGGTTCAGTTTTGCATTTTCCCTTTCCCGTTTCAAGGTGAGATTTTCGTTTCGACTTGCAGCCTACGTTTAGGTTCGTTTTTGTTTTTTCCTTCCTATTTCAGGGTGAGCTTTTTAGTTCGGATTTTAGCTCACCTTTGAGGGTTCGGCTATGGATCTTTCCTTTCTGTTTCGGGGTTGGCTTTTCGGTTCGGATTTTAGCTCACGTTTAGGATTCGGTTTTGCCTTTTCCCTTTCCTGTTTCAGGGTGAGCTTTTCGTTTCAGGTTTTAGCTGACGTTTGATGGTTCGATTTTGCATTTTCTCTTTCCTGTTTCAGGGTGAGCTGTTCGGTTCGGCTTTTAGCTCACATTTAGCGTACACTTTTGCATTTTTCCTTTTCCATTTCAGGGTGAGGTTTTCGGTTCGACTTTTAGCTCACGTTTGAGGGTTCGGCTTTGGATCTTTCCTTTCTGTTTCGGGGTTGGCTTTTCGGTTCGGATTTTAGCTCACGTTTAGGTTTCGTTTTTGCATTTTCCCTTTATTGTTTCAGGGTGAGCTTTTTAGTTCAGCTTTTAGCTCACGTTTAGGGTTCGGTTTTGCATTTTCCCTTTCCTGTTTCAGGGTGAGCTTTTTGGTTCGTCTTTTAGCTCACATTTGAGGGTTCAGCTTTGGATCTTTCCTTTCTGTTTCGGGGTTTGCTGTTCGGTTCGGATTTTAGCTCATGTTTAGGATTCGGTTTTGCATTTTCCCTTTCCTGTTTCAGAGTGAGCTTTTCGTTTTGGCTTTTAGCTCACGTTTAGGCTTCGCTTTTACTTTTTTCCTTCCTGTTTCAGGGTGAGCTTTTCAGTTTAGGTTTTATCTCACGTTTAGGATACAGTTTTGCATTTTCCCTTTCCTGTTTCGGGGTGAGCTTTTCGGTTCGACTTTTAGCTCACGTTTAAGTTTTTTATTTGAATTTTCCCTTTCCTGTTTCAGGGTAAGATTTTCGGTTTAGGTTTTAGCTGACCTTTAGGGTTCCGTTTTGCATTTTGCCTTTCCAGTTTCAGGGTGAGCTTTTCGGTTCAGGTTTTAGCTCACGTTTGGTGGTTCGAATTTGAATCTGTCCTTCCTGTTTCAGGGTGAGCTTTTCGATTCAGCTTTAGCTCACGTTTAAGATTTGGCTTTGGAACTTACCTTCCTATTTCAGGGTGAGCTTTTCAGCCTTGGTTTTAGCTCACCTTTAGGGTTCACTTTTCCAGTTTTCTTTCCTGTTTCAGGGTGAGCTGTTCAGTTCGGCTTTTAGCTCACATTTAGCGTACACTTTTGCATTTCCCCTTTCCTGTTTCAGGGTGAGCTTTTCGGTTCGACTTTTAGCTCACGTTTGAAGGTTCGCCTTTGGATCTGTCCTTCCTGTTTCAATGTGAGCTTTTCGGTTTGGCTTTTAGCTCATGTTTAAGGTTCGCTTTTGCATTTCCCTTCTTGTTTCAGGGTGAGCTTTTCAGTTTGGCTTTTAGCTCATGTTCACGGTTCAATTTTGCATTTCCCTTATTGTTTCAGGGTGAGCTTTTCGTTTCAGGTTTTAGCTGACATTTGATGGTTCGATTTTGCATTTTCTCTTTCCAGTTTCAGGGTGAGCTTTTCGGTTCAGGTTTTAGCTCATGTTTGATGGTTCGGATTTGGATCTGTCCTTCCTGTTTCAGGGTGAGCTTTTCGATTCAGCTTTAGCTCACGTTTAAGATTTGGCTTTGGAACTTACCTTCCTATTTCAGGATGAGCTTTTCAGCCTTGGTTTTAGCTCACCTTTAGGGTTCACTTTTCCAGTTTTCTTTCCTGTTTCAGGGTGAGCTGTTCAGTTCGGCTTTTAGCTCACATTTAGCGTACACTTTTGCATTTTTCCTTTTCCGTTTCAGGGTGAGGTTTTCGGTTCGACTTTTAGCTCACGTTTGAGGCTTCGGCTTTGGATCTTTCCTTTCTGTTTCGGGGTTGGCTTTTCGGTTCGGATTTTAGCTCATGTTTAGGATTCCGTTTTGCATTTTCCATGTCCCGTTTCAGGGTGAGCTTTTTAGTTCGGCTTTTAGCTCACGTTTAGGGTTCAGTTTTGCATTTTCCCTTTCCTGTTTTAGGGTGAGCCTTTTGGTTTGTCTTTTAGCTCACCTTTGAGGGTTCGACTTTGGATCTTTCTTTTCTGTTTCGGGGTTGGCTGTTCGGTTTGGATTTTATCTCACGTTTAGGATTCGGTTTTGCATTTTCCCTTTCCTGTTTCAGGGTGAGCTCTTCAGTTTGGCTTTTAGCTCATGTTTACGGTTCGATTTTGCATTTCCCTTATTGTTTCAGGGTGAGCTTTTCGTTTCAGGTTTTAGCTCACGTTTGATGGTTCGCTTTTGCATTTTCCCTTTCCTGTTTCAGGGTGAGCTTTTCGGTTCGGCTTTTCGCTCACATTTAAGATTTGGCTTTGGTACTTACCTTCCTATTTCAGGATGAACCTTTCAGCTTAGGTTTTAGCTCACGGTTAGGGTTCAGTTTTGCATTTTCCCTTTCCTGTTTCAGGGTGAGATTTTCGGTTCGGCTTGCAGCCCACGTTTAGGTTCGTTTTTGTTTTTTCCTTCCTGTTTCAGGGTGAGCTTTTTAGTTTGGATTTCAGCTCACGTTTGAGGGTTCGGCTTTGGATCTTTCCTTTCTGTTTTGGGGTTGGCTGTTCGGTTCGGATTTTAGCTCACGTTTAGGGTTCGGTTTTGCGTTTTCCCTTTCCTATTTCAGGGTGAGCTCTTCAGTTTGGCTTTTAGCTCATGTTTACGGTTCGATTTTGCATTTTCCCTTTCCTGTTTCAGGGTGAGCTTTTCGGTTCGGCTTTTGGCTCACATTTGATGGTTCGAATTTGGATCTTTCCTTCCTGTTTCAGGTTGAGCTTTTAGGTTTAGATTTTAGCTCACGGTTAGGGTTCAGTTTTGCATTTTCCCTTTCCCGTTTCAAGGTGAGATTTTCGTTTCGACTTGCAGCCTACGTTTAGGTTCGTTTTTGTTTTTTCCTTCCTATTTCAGGGTGAGCTTTTTAGTTCGGATTTTAGCTCACCTTTGAGGGTTCGGCTATGGATCTTTCCTTTCTGTTTCGGGGTTGGCTTTTCGGTTCGGATTTTAGCTCACGTTTAGGATTCGGTTTTGCCTTTTCCCTTTCCTGTTTCAGGGTGAGCTTTTCGTTTCAGGTTTTAGCTGACGTTTGATGGTTCGATTTTGCATTTTCTCTTTCCTGTTTCAGGGTGAGCTGTTCGGTTCGGCTTTTAGCTCACATTTAGCGTACACTTTTGCATTTTTCCTTTTCCATTTCAGGGTGAGGTTTTCGGTTCGACTTTTAGCTCACGTTTGAGGGTTCGGCTTTGGATCTTTCCTTTCTGTTTCGGGGTTGGCTTTTCGGTTCGGATTTTAGCTCACGTTTAGGTTTCGTTTTTGCATTTTCCCTTTATTGTTTCAGGGTGAGCTTTTTAGTTCAGCTTTTAGCTCACGTTTAGGGTTCGGTTTTGCATTTTCCCTTTCCTGTTTCAGGGTGAGCTTTTTGGTTCGTCTTTTAGCTCACATTTGAGGGTTCAGCTTTGGATCTTTCCTTTCTGTTTCGGGGTTTGCTGTTCGGTTCGGATTTTAGCTCATGTTTAGGATTCGGTTTTGCATTTTCCCTTTCCTGTTTCAGAGTGAGCTTTTCGTTTTGGCTTTTAGCTCACGTTTAGGCTTCGCTTTTACTTTTTTCCTTCCTGTTTCAGGGTGAGCTTTTCAGTTTAGGTTTTATCTCACGTTTAGGATACAGTTTTGCATTTTCCCTTTCCTGTTTCGGGGTGAGCTTTTCGGTTCGACTTTTAGCTCACGTTTAAGTTTTTTATTTGAATTTTCCCTTTCCTGTTTCAGGGTAAGATTTTCGGTTTAGGTTTTAGCTGACCTTTAGGGTTCCGTTTTGCATTTTGCCTTTCCAGTTTCAGGGTGAGCTTTTCGGTTCAGGTTTTAGCTCACGTTTGATGGTTCGGTTTTGCATTTTCTCTTTCCTGTTTCAGGGTGAGCTTTTCGGTTCAGGTTTTAGCTCACGTTTGATGGTTCGAATTTGAATCTGTCCTTCCTGTTTCAGGGTGAGCTTTTCGATTCAGCTTTAGCTCACGTTTAAGATTTGGCTTTGGAACTTACCTTCCTATTTCAGGGTGAGCTTTTCAGCCTTGGTTTTAGCTCACCTTTAGGGTTCACTTTTCCAGTTTTCTTTCCTGTTTCAGGGTGAGCTGTTCAGTTCGGCTTTTAGCTCACATTTAGCGTACACTTTTGCATTTCCCCTTTCCTGTTTCAGGGTGAGGTTTTCGGTTCGACTTTTAGCTCACGTTTGAAGGTTCGCCTTTGGATCTGTCCTTCCTGTTTCAATGTGAGCTTTTCGGTTTGGCTTTTAGCTCATGTTTAAGGTTCGCTTTTGCATTTCCCTTCTTGTTTCAGGGTGAGCTTTTCAGTTTGGCTTTTAGCTCATGTTCACGGTTCGATTTTGCATTTCCCTTATTGTTTCAGGGTGAGCTTTTCGTTTCAGGTTTTAGCTGACATTTGATGGTTCGATTTTGCATTTTCTCTTTCCAGTTTCAGGGTGAATTTTTCGGTTCAGGTTTTAGCTCACGTTTGATGGTTCGGATTTGGATCTGTCCTTCCTGTTTCAGGGTGAGCTTTTCGATTCAGCTTTAGCTCACGTTTAAGATTTGGCTTTGGAACTTACCTTCCTATTTCAGGATGAGCTTTTCAGCCTTGGTTTTAGCTCACCTTTAGGGTTCACTTTTCCAGTTTTCTTTCCTGTTTCAGGGTGAGCTGTTCAGTTCGGCTTTTAGCTCACATTTAGCGTACACTTTTGCATTTTTCCTTTTCCGTTTCAGGGTGAGGTTTTCGGTTCGACTTTTAGCTCACGTTTGAGGCTTCGGCTTTGGATCTTTCCTTTCTGTTTCGGGGTTGGCTTTTCGGTTCGGATTTTAGCTCGTGTTTAGGATTCCGTTTTGCATTTTCCATGTCCCGTTTCAGGGTGAGCTTTTTAGTTCGGCTTTTAGCTCACGTTTAGGGTTCAGTTTTGCATTTTCCCTTTCCTGTTTTAGGGTGAGCCTTTTGGTTTGTCTTTTAGCTCACCTTTGAGGGTTCGACTTTGGATCTTTCTTTTCTGTTTCGGGGTTGGCTGTTCGGTTTGGATTTTATCTCACGTTTAGGATTCGGTTTTGCATTTTCCCTTTCCTGTTTCAGGGTGAGCTCTTCAGTTTGGCTTTTAGCTCATGTTTACGGTTCGATTTTGCATTTCCCTTATTGTTTCAGGGTGAGCTTTTCGTTTCAGGTTTTAGCTCACGTTTGATGGTTCGCTTTTGCATTTTCCCTTTCCTGTTTCAGGGTGAGCTTTTCGGTTCGGCTTTTCGCTCACATTTAAGATTTGGCTTTGGTACTTACCTTCCTATTTCAGGATGAACCTTTCAGCTTAGGTTTTAGCTCACGGTTAGGGTTCAGTTTTGCATTTTCCCTTTCCTGTTTCAGGGTGAGATTTTCGGTTCGGCTTGCAGCCCACGTTTAGGTTCGTTTTTGTTTTTTCCTTCCTGTTTCAGGGTGAGCTTTTTAGTTTGGATTTCAGCTCACGTTTGAGGGTTCGGCTTTGGATCTTTCCTTTCTGTTTTGGGGTTGGCTGTTCGGTTCGGATTTTAGCTCACGTTTAGGGTTCGGTTTTGCGTTTTCCCTTTCCTATTTCAGGGTGAGCTCTTCAGTTTGGCTTTTAGCTCATGTTTACGGTTCGATTTTGCATTTTCCCTTTCCTGTTTCAGGGTGAGCTTTTCGGTTCGGCTTTTGGCTCACATTTGATGGTTCGAATTTGGATCTTTCCTTCCTGTTTCAGGTTGAGCTTTTAGGTTTAGATTTTAGCTCACGGTTAGGGTTCAGTTTTGCATTTTCCCTTTCCCGTTTCAAGGTGAGATTTTCGTTTCGACTTGCAGCCTACGTTTAGGTTCGTTTTTGTTTTTTCCTTCCTATTTCAGGGTGAGCTTTTTAGTTCGGATTTTAGCTCACCTTTGAGGGTTCGGCTATG
Organism: Leptosomus discolor; assembly: GCF_034619465.1. Classification (NCBI taxonomy): domain Eukaryota; kingdom Metazoa; phylum Chordata; class Aves; order Leptosomiformes; family Leptosomidae; genus Leptosomus; species Leptosomus discolor. The sequence continues at coordinate 3,676,371 of NC_141416.1, forward strand.
GATCTTTCCTTTCTGTTTCGGGGTTGGCTTTTCGGTTCGGATTTTAGCTCACGTTTAGGATTCGGTTTTGCCTTTTCCCTTTCCTGTTTCAGGGTGAGCTTTTCGTTTCAGGTTTTAGCTGACGTTTGATGGTTCGATTTTGCATTTTCTCTTTCCTGTTTCAGGGTGAGCTGTTCGGTTCGGCTTTTAGCTCACATTTAGCGTACACTTTTGCATTTTTCCTTTTCCATTTCAGGGTGAGGTTTTCGGTTCGACTTTTAGCTCACGTTTGAGGGTTCGGCTTTGGATCTTTCCTTTCTGTTTCGGGGTTGGCTTTTCGGTTCGGATTTTAGCTCACGTTTAGGTTTCGTTTTTGCATTTTCCCTTTATTGTTTCAGGGTGAGCTTTTTAGTTCAGCTTTTAGCTCACGTTTAGGGTTCGGTTTTGCATTTTCCCTTTCCTGTTTCAGGGTGAGCTTTTTGGTTCGTCTTTTAGCTCACATTTGAGGGTTCAGCTTTGGATCTTTCCTTTCTGTTTCGGGGTTTGCTGTTCGGTTCGGATTTTAGCTCATGTTTAGGATTCGGTTTTGCATTTTCCCTTTCCTGTTTCAGAGTGAGCTTTTCGTTTTGGCTTTTAGCTCACGTTTAGGCTTCGCTTTTACTTTTTTCCTTCCTGTTTCAGGGTGAGCTTTTCAGTTTAGGTTTTATCTCACGTTTAGGATACAGTTTTGCATTTTCCCTTTCCTGTTTCGGGGTGAGCTTTTCGGTTCGACTTTTAGCTCACGTTTAAGTTTTTTATTTGAATTTTCCCTTTCCTGTTTCAGGGTAAGATTTTCGGTTTAGGTTTTAGCTGACCTTTAGGGTTCCGTTTTGCATTTTGCCTTTCCAGTTTCAGGGTGAGCTTTTCGGTTCAGGTTTTAGCTCACGTTTGATGGTTCGGTTTTGCATTTTCTCTTTCCTGTTTCAGGGTGAGCTTTTCGGTTCAGGTTTTAGCTCACGTTTGATGGTTCGAATTTGAATCTGTCCTTCCTGTTTCAGGGTGAGCTTTTCGATTCAGCTTTAGCTCACGTTTAAGATTTGGCTTTGGAACTTACCTTCCTATTTCAGGGTGAGCTTTTCAGCCTTGGTTTTAGCTCACCTTTAGGGTTCACTTTTCCAGTTTTCTTTCCTGTTTCAGGGTGAGCTGTTCAGTTCGGCTTTTAGCTCACATTTAGCGTACACTTTTGCATTTCCCCTTTCCTGTTTCAGGGTGAGGTTTTCGGTTCGACTTTTAGCTCACGTTTGAAGGTTCGCCTTTGGATCTGTCCTTCCTGTTTCAATGTGAGCCTTTCGGTTTGGCTTTTAGCTCATGTTTAAGGTTCGCTTTTGCATTTCCCTTCTTGTTTCAGGGTGAGCTTTTCAGTTTGGCTTTTAGCTCATGTTCACGGTTCAATTTTGCATTTCCCTTATTGTTTCAGGGTGAGCTTTTCGTTTCAGGTTTTAGCTGACATTTGATGGTTCGATTTTGCATTTTCTCTTTCCAGTTTCAGGGTGAGCTTTTCGGTTCAGGTTTTAGCTCATGTTTGATGGTTCGGATTTGGATCTGTCCTTCCTGTTTCAGGGTGAGCTTTTCGATTCAGCTTTAGCTCACGTTTAAGATTTGGCTTTGGAACTTACCTTCCTATTTCAGGATGAGCTTTTCAGCCTTGGTTTTAGCTCACCTTTAGGGTTCACTTTTCCAGTTTTCTTTCCTGTTTCAGGGTGAGCTGTTCAGTTCGGCTTTTAGCTCACATTTAGCGTACACTTTTGCATTTTTCCTTTTCCGTTTCAGGGTGAGGTTTTCGGTTCGACTTTTAGCTCACGTTTGAGGCTTCGGCTTTGGATCTTTCCTTTCTGTTTCGGGGTTGGCTTTTCGGTTCGGATTTTAGCTCGTGTTTAGGATTCCGTTTTGCATTTTCCATGTCCCGTTTCAGGGTGAGCTTTTTAGTTCGGCTTTTAGCTCACGTTTAGGGTTCAGTTTTGCATTTTCCCTTTCCTGTTTTAGGGTGAGCCTTTTGGTTTGTCTTTTAGCTCACCTTTGAGGGTTCGACTTTGGATCTTTCTTTTCTGTTTCGGGGTTGGCTGTTCGGTTTGGATTTTATCTCACGTTTAGGATTCGGTTTTGCGTTTTCCCTTTCCTGTTTCAGGGTGAGCTCTTCAGTTTGGCTTTTAGCTCATGTTTACGGTTCGATTTTGCATTTCCCTTATTGTTTCAGGGTGAGCTTTTCGTTTCAGGTTTTAGCTCACGTTTGATGGTTCGCTTTTGCATTTTCCCTTTCCTGTTTCAGGGTGAGCTTTTCGGTTCGGCTTTTCGCTCACATTTAAGATTTGGCTTTGGTACTTACCTTCCTATTTCAGGATGAACCTTTCAGCTTAGGTTTTAGCTCACGGTTAGGGTTCAGTTTTGCATTTTCCCTTTCCTGTTTCAGGGTGAGATTTTCGGTTCGGCTTGCAGCCCACGTTTAGGTTCGTTTTTGTTTTTTCCTTCCTGTTTCAGGGTGAGCTTTTTAGTTTGGATTTCAGCTCACGTTTGAGGGTTCGGCTTTGGATCTTTCCTTTCTGTTTTGGGGTTGGCTGTTCGGTTCGGATTTTAGCTCACGTTTAGGGTTCGGTTTTGCGTTTTCCCTTTCCTATTTCAGGGTGAGCTCTTCAGTTTGGCTTTTAGCTCATGTTTACGGTTCGATTTTGCATTTTCCCTTTCCTGTTTCAGGGTGAGCTTTTCGGTTCGGCTTTTGGCTCACATTTGATGGTTCGAATTTGGATCTTTCCTTCCTGTTTCAGGTTGAGCTTTTAGGTTTAGGTTTTAGCTCACGGTTAGGGTTCAGTTTTGCATTTTCCCTTTCCCGTTTCAAGGTGAGATTTTCGTTTCGACTTGCAGCCTACGTTTAGGTTCGTTTTTGTTTTTTCCTTCCTATTTCAGGGTGAGCTTTTTAGTTCGGATTTTAGCTCACCTTTGAGGGTTCGGCTATGGATCTTTCCTTTCTGTTTCGGGGTTGGCTTTTCGGTTCGGATTTTAGCTCACGTTTAGGATTCGGTTTTGCCTTTTCCCTTTCCTGTTTCAGGGTGAGCTTTTCGTTTCAGGTTTTAGCTGACGTTTGATGGTTCGATTTTGCATTTTCTCTTTCCTGTTTCAGGGTGAGCTGTTCGGTTCGGCTTTTAGCTCACATTTAGCGTACACTTTTGCATTTTTCCTTTTCCATTTCAGGGTGAGGTTTTCGGTTCGACTTTTAGCTCACGTTTGAGGGTTCGGCTTTGGATCTTTCCTTTCTGTTTCGGGGTTGGCTTTTCGGTTCGGATTTTAGCTCACGTTTAGGTTTCGTTTTTGCATTTTCCCTTTATTGTTTCAGGGTGAGCTTTTTAGTTCAGCTTTTAGCTCACGTTTAGGGTTCGGTTTTGCATTTTCCCTTTCCTGTTTCAGGGTGAGCTTTTTGGTTCGTCTTTTAGCTCACATTTGAGGGTTCAGCTTTGGATCTTTCCTTTCTGTTTCGGGGTTTGCTGTTCGGTTCGGATTTTAGCTCATGTTTAGGATTCGGTTTTGCATTTTCCCTTTCCTGTTTCAGAGTGAGCTTTTCGTTTTGGCTTTTAGCTCACGTTTAGGCTTCGCTTTTACTTTTTTCCTTCCTGTTTCAGGGTGAGCTTTTCAGTTTAGGTTTTATCTCACGTTTAGGATACAGTTTTGCATTTTCCCTTTCCTGTTTCGGGGTGAGCTTTTCGGTTCGACTTTTAGCTCACGTTTAAGTTTTTTATTTGAATTTTCCCTTTCCTGTTTCAGGGTAAGATTTTCGGTTTAGGTTTTAGCTGACCTTTAGGGTTCCGTTTTGCATTTTGCCTTTCCAGTTTCAGGGTGAGCTTTTCGGTTCAGGTTTTAGCTCACGTTTGATGGTTCGGTTTTGCATTTTCTCTTTCCTGTTTCAGGGTGAGCTTTTCGGTTCAGGTTTTAGCTCACGTTTGATGGTTCGAATTTGAATCTGTCCTTCCTGTTTCAGGGTGAGCTTTTCGATTCAGCTTTAGCTCACGTTTAAGATTTGGCTTTGGAACTTACCTTCCTATTTCAGGGTGAGCTTTTCAGCCTTGGTTTTAGCTCACCTTTAGGGTTCACTTTTCCAGTTTTCTTTCCTGTTTCAGGGTGAGCTGTTCAGTTCGGCTTTTAGCTCACATTTAGCGTACACTTTTGCATTTCCCCTTTCCTGTTTCAGGGTGAGCTTTTCGGTTCGACTTTTAGCTCACATTTGAGGGTTCAGCTTTGGATCTTTCCTTTCTGTTTCGGGGTTTGCTGTTCGGTTCGGATTTTAGCTCATGTTTAGGATTCGGTTTTGCATTTTCCCTTTCCTGTTTCAGAGTGAGCTTTTCGTTTTGGCTTTTAGCTCACCTTTAGGCTTCGCTTTTACTTTTTTCCTTCCTGTTTCAGGGTGAGCTTTTCAGTTTAGGTTTTATCTCACGTTTAGGATACAGTTTTGCATTTTCCCTTTCCTGTTTCGGGGTGAGCTTTTCGGTTCGACTTTTAGCTCACGTTTAAGTTTTTTATTTGAATTTTCCCTTTCCTGTTTCAGGGTAAGATTTTCGGTTTAGGTTTTAGCTGACCTTTAGGGTTCCGTTTTGCATTTTGCCTTTCCAGTTTCAGGGTGAGCTTTTCGGTTCAGGTTTTAGCTCACGTTTGATGGTTCGGTTTTGCATTTTCTCTTTCCTGTTTCAGGGTGAGCTTTTCGGTTCAGGTTTTAGCTCACGTTTGATGGTTCGAATTTGAATCTGTCCTTCCTGTTTCAGGGTGAGCTTTTCGATTCAGCTTTAGCTCACGTTTAAGATTTGGCTTTGGAACTTACCTTCCTATTTCAGGGTGAGCTTTTCAGCCTTGGTTTTAGCTCACCTTTAGGGTTCACTTTTCCAGTTTTCTTTCCTGTTTCAGGGTGAGCTGTTCAGTTCGGCTTTTAGCTCACATTTAGCGTACACTTTTGCATTTCCCCTTTCCTGTTTCAGGGTGAGGTTTTCGGTTCGACTTTTAGCTCACGTTTGAAGGTTCGCCTTTGGATCTGTCCTTCCTGTTTCAATGTGAGCTTTTCGGTTTGGCTTTTAGCTCATGTTTAAGGTTCGCTTTTGCATTTCCCTTCTTGTTTCAGGGTGAGCTTTTCAGTTTGGCTTTTAGCTCGTGTTCACGGTTCGATTTTGCATTTCCCTTATTGTTTCAGGGTGAGCTTTTCGTTTCAGGTTTTAGCTGACATTTGATGGTTCGATTTTGCATTTTCTCTTTCCAGTTTCAGGGTGAGCTTTTCGGTTCAGGTTTTAGCTCATGTTTGATGGTTCGGATTTGGATCTGTCCTTCCTGTTTCAGGGTGAGCTTTTCGATTCAGCTTTAGCTCACGTTTAAGATTTGGCTTTGGAACTTACCTTCCTATTTCAGGATGAGCTTTTCAGCCTTGGTTTTAGCTCACCTTTAGGGTTCACTTTTCCAGTTTTCTTTCCTGTTTCAGGGTGAGCTGTTCAGTTCGGCTTTTAGCTCACATTTAGCGTACACTTTTGCATTTTTCCTTTTCCGTTTCAGGGTGAGGTTTTCGGTTCGACTTTTAGCTCACGTTTGAGGCTTCGGCTTTGGATCTTTCCTTTCTGTTTCGGGGTTGGCTTTTCGGTTCGGATTTTAGCTCGTGTTTAGGATTCGGTTTTGCATTTTCCATGTCCCGTTTCAGGGTGAGCTTTTTAGTTCGGCTTTTAGCTCACGTTTAGGGTTCAGTTTTGCATTTTCCCTTTCCTGTTTTAGGGTGAGCCTTTTGGTTTGTCTTTTAGCTCACCTTTGAGGGTTCGACTTTGGATCTTTCTTTTCTGTTTCGGGGTTGGCTGTTCGGTTTGGATTTTATCTCACGTTTAGGATTCGGTTTTGCATTTTCCCTTTCCTGTTTCAGGGTGAGCTCTTCAGTTTGGCTTTTAGCTCATGTTTACGGTTCGATTTTGCATTTCCCTTATTGTTTCAGGGTGAGCTTTTCGTTTCAGGTTTTAGCTCACGTTTGATGGTTCGCTTTTGCATTTTCCCTTTCCTGTTTCAGGGTGAGCTTTTCGGTTCGGCTTTTCGCTCACATTTAAGATTTGGCTTTGGTACTTACCTTCCTATTTCAGGATGAACCTTTCAGCTTAGGTTTTAGCTCACGGTTAGGGTTCAGTTTTGCATTTTCCCTTTCCTGTTTCAGGGTGAGATTTTCGGTTCGGCTTGCAGCCCACGTTTAGGTTCGTTTTTGTTTTTTCCTTCCTGTTTCAGGGTGAGCTTTTTAGTTTGGATTTCAGCTCACGTTTGAGGGTTCGGCTTTGGATCTTTCCTTTCTGTTTTGGGGTTGGCTGTTCGGTTCGGATTTTAGCTCACGTTTAGGGTTCGGTTTTGCGTTTTCCCTTTCCTATTTCAGGGTGAGCTCTTCAGTTTGGCTTTTAGCTCATGTTTACGGTTCGATTTTGCATTTTCCCTTTCCTGTTTCAGGGTGAGCTTTTCGGTTCGGCTTTTGGCTCACATTTGATGGTTCGAATTTGGATCTTTCCTTCCTGTTTCAGGTTGAGCTTTTAGGTTTAGATTTTAGCTCACGGTTAGGGTTCAGTTTTGCATTTTCCCTTTCCCGTTTCAAGGTGAGATTTTCGTTTCGACTTGCAGCCTACGTTTAGGTTCGTTTTTGTTTTTTCCTTCCTATTTCAGGGTGAGCTTTTTAGTTCGGATTTTAGCTCACCTTTGAGGGTTCGGCTATGGATCTTTCCTTTCTGTTTCGGGGTTGGCTTTTCGGTTCGGATTTTAGCTCACGTTTAGGATTCGGTTTTGCCTTTTCCCTTTCCTGTTTCAGGGTGAGCTTTTCGTTTCAGGTTTTAGCTGACGTTTGATGGTTCGATTTTGCATTTTCTCTTTCCTGTTTCAGGGTGAGCTGTTCAGTTCGGCTTTTAGCTCACATTTAGCGTACACTTTTGCATTTTTCCTTTTCCGTTTCAGGGTGAGGTTTTCGGTTCGACTTTTAGCTCACGTTTGAGGCTTCGGCTTTGGATCTTTCCTTTCTGTTTCGGGGTTGGCTTTTCGGTTCGGATTTTAGCTCATGTTTAGGATTCCGTTTTGCATTTTCCATGTCCCGTTTCAGGGTGAGCTTTTTAGTTCGGCTTTTAGCTCACGTTTAGGGTTCAGTTTTGCATTTTCCCTTTCCTGTTTTAGGGTGAGCCTTTTGGTTTGTCTTTTAGCTCACCTTTGAGGGTTCGACTTTGGATCTTTCTTTTCTGTTTCGGGGTTGGCTGTTCGGTTTGGATTTTATCTCACGTTTAGGATTCGGTTTTGCATTTTCCCTTTCCTGTTTCAGGGTGAGCTCTTCAGTTTGGCTTTTAGCTCATGTTTACGGTTCGATTTTGCATTTCCCTTATTGTTTCAGGGTGAGCTTTTCGTTTCAGGTTTTAGCTCACGTTTGATGGTTCGCTTTTGCATTTTCCCTTTCCTGTTTCAGGGTGAGCTTTTTGGTTCGGCTTTTCGCTCACATTTAAGATTTGGCTTTGGTACTTACCTTCCTATTTCAGGATGAACCTTTCAGCTTAGGTTTTAGCTCACGGTTAGGGTTCAGTTTTGCATTTTCCCTTTCCTGTTTCAGGGTGAGATTTTCGGTTCGGCTTGCAGCCCACGTTTAGGTTCGTTTTTGTTTTTTCCTTCCTGTTTCAGGGTGAGCTTTTTAGTTTGGATTTCAGCTCACGTTTGAGGGTTCGGCTTTGGATCTTTCCTTTCTGTTTTGGGGTTGGCTGTTCGGTTCGGATTTTAGCTCATGTTTAGGGTTCGGTTTTGCGTTTTCCCTTTCCTATTTCAGGGTGAGCTCTTCAGTTTGGCTTTTAGCTCATGTTTACGGTTCGATTTTGCATTTTCCCTTTCCTGTTTCAGGGTGAGCTTTTCGGTTCGGCTTTTGGCTCACATTTGATGGTTCGAATTTGGATCTTTCCTTCCTGTTTCAGGTTGAGCTTTTAGGTTTAGGTTTTAGCTCACGGTTAGGGTTCAGTTTTGCATTTTCCCTTTCCCGTTTCAAGGTGAGATTTTCGGTTCGACTTGCAGCCTACGTTTAGGTTCGTTTTTGTTTTTTCCTTCCTATTTCAGGGTGAGCTTTTTAGTTCGGATTTTAGCTCACCTTTGAGGGTTCGGCTATGGATCTTTCCTTTCTGTTTCGGGGTTGGCTTTTCGGTTCGGATTTTAGCTCACGTTTAGGATTCGGTTTTGCCTTTTCCCTTTCCTGTTTCAGGGTGAGCTTTTCGTTTCAGGTTTTAGCTGACGTTTGATGGTTCGATTTTGCATTTTCTCTTTCCTGTTTCAGGGTGAGCTGTTCGGTTCGGCTTTTAGCTCACATTTAGCGTACACTTTTGCATTTTTCCTTTTCCATTTCAGGGTGAGGTTTTCGGTTCGACTTTTAGCTCACGTTTGAGGGTTCGGCTTTGGATCTTTCCTTTCTGTTTCGGGGTTGGCTTTTCGGTTCGGATTTTAGCTCACGTTTAGGTTTCGTTTTTGCATTTTCCCTTTATTGTTTCAGGGTGAGCTTTTTAGTTCAGCTTTTAGCTCACGTTTAGGGTTCGGTTTTGCATTTTCCCTTTCCTGTTTCAGGGTGAGCTTTTTGGTTCGTCTTTTAGCTCACATTTGAGGGTTCAGCTTTGGATCTTTCCTTTCTGTTTCGGGGTTTGCTGTTCGGTTCGGATTTTAGCTCATGTTTAGGATTCGGTTTTGCATTTTCCCTTTCCTGTTTCAGAGTGAGCTTTTCGTTTTGGCTTTTAGCTCACGTTTAGGCTTCGCTTTTACTTTTTTCCTTCCTGTTTCAGGGTGAGCTTTTCAGTTTAGGTTTTATCTCACATTTAGGATACAGTTTTGCATTTTCCCTTTCCTGTTTCGGGGTGAGCTTTTCGGTTCGACTTTTAGCTCACGTTTAAGTTTTTTATTTGAATTTTCCCTTTCCTGTTTCAGGGTAAGATTTTCGGTTTAGGTTTTAGCTGACCTTTAGGGTTCCGTTTTGCATTTTGCCTTTCCAGTTTCAGGGTGAGCTTTTCGGTTCAGGTTTTAGCTCACGTTTGATGGTTCGGTTTTGCATTTTCTCTTTCCTGTTTCAGGGTGAGCTTTTCGGTTCAGGTTTTAGCTCACGTTTGATGGTTCGAATTTGAATCTGTCCTTCCTGTTTCAGGGTGAGCTTTTCGATTCAGCTTTAGCTCACGTTTAAGATTTGGCTTTGGAACTTACCTTCCTATTTCAGGGTGAGCTTTTCAGCCTTGGTTTTAGCTCACCTTTAGGGTTCACTTTTCCAGTTTTCTTTCCTGTTTCAGGGTGAGCTGTTCAGTTCGGCTTTTAGCTCACATTTAGCGTACACTTTTGCATTTCCCCTTTCCTGTTTCAGGGTGAGCTTTTCGGTTCGACTTTTAGCTCACATTTGAGGGTTCAGCTTTGGATCTTTCCTTTCTGTTTCGGGGTTTGCTGTTCGGTTCGGATTTTAGCTCATGTTTAGGATTCGGTTTTGCATTTTCCCTTTCCTGTTTCAGAGTGAGCTTTTCGTTTTGGCTTTTAGCTCACCTTTAGGCTTCGCTTTTACTTTTTTCCTTCCTGTTTCAGGGTGAGCTTTTCAGTTTAGGTTTTATCTCACGTTTAGGATACAGTTTTGCATTTTCCCTTTCCTGTTTCGGGGTGAGCTTTTCGGTTCGACTTTTAGCTCACGTTTAAGTTTTTTATTTGAATTTTCCCTTTCCTGTTTCAGGGTAAGATTTTCGGTTTAGGTTTTAGCTGACCTTTAGGGTTCCGTTTTGCATTTTGCCTTTCCAGTTTCAGGGTGAGCTTTTCGGTTCAGGTTTTAGCTCACGTTTGATGGTTCGGTTTTGCATTTTCTCTTTCCTCTTTCAGGGTGAGCTTTTCGGTTCAGGTTTTAGCTCACGTTTGGTGGTTCGAATTTGAATCTGTCCTTCCTGTTTCAGGGTGAGCTTTTCGATTCAGCTTTAGCTCACGTTTAAGATTTGGCTTTGGAACTTACCTTCCTATTTCAGGGTGAGCTTTTCAGCCTTGGTTTTAGCTCACCTTTAGGGTTCACTTTTCCAGTTTTCTTTCCTGTTTCAGGGTGAGCTGTTCAGTTCGGCTTTTAGCTCACATTTAGCGTACACTTTTGCATTTCCCCTTTCCTGTTTCAGGGTGAGGTTTTCGGTTCGACTTTTAGCTCACGTTTGAAGGTTCGCCTTTGGATCTGTCCTTCCTGTTTCAATGTGAGCTTTTCGGTTTGGCTTTTAGCTCATGTTTAAGGTTCGCTTTTGCATTTCCCTTCTTGTTTCAGGGTGAGCTTTTCAGTTTGGCTTTTAGCTCATGTTCACGGTTCGATTTTGCATTTCCCTTATTGTTTCAGGGTGAGCTTTTCGTTTCAGGTTTTAGCTGACATTTGATGGTTCGATTTTGCATTTTCTCTTTCCAGTTTCAGGGTGAGCTTTTCGGTTCAGGTTTTAGCTCATGTTTGATGGTTCGGATTTGGATCTGTCCTTCCTGTTTCAGGGTGAGCTTTTCGATTCAGCTTTAGCTCACGTTTAAGATTTGGCTTTGGAACTTACCTTCCTATTTCAGGATGAGCTTTTCAGCCTTGGTTTTAGCTCACCTTTAGGGTTCACTTTTCCAGTTTTCTTTCCTGTTTCAGGGTGAGCTGTTCAGTTCGGCTTTTAGCTCACATTTAGCGTACACTTTTGCATTTTTCCTTTTCCGTTTCAGGGTGAGGTTTTCGGTTCGACTTTTAGCTCACGTTTGAGGCTTCGGCTTTGGATCTTTCCTTTCTGTTTCGGGGTTGGCTTTTCGGTTCGGATTTTAGCTCATGTTTAGGATTCCGTTTTGCATTTTCCATGTCCCGTTTCAGGGTGAGCTTTTTAGTTCGGCTTTTAGCTCACGTTTAGGGTTCAGTTTTGCATTTTCCCTTTCCTGTTTTAGGGTGAGCCTTTTGGTTTGTCTTTTAGCTCACCTTTGAGGGTTCGACTTTGGATCTTTCTTTTCTGTTTCGGGGTTGGCTGTTCGGTTTGGATTTTATCTCACGTTTAGGATTCGGTTTTGCATTTTCCCTTTCCTGTTTCAGGGTGAGCTCTTCAGTTTGGCTTTTAGCTCATGTTTACGGTTCGATTTTGCATTTCCCTTATTGTTTCAGGGTGAGCTTTTCGTTTCAGGTTTTAGCTCACGTTTGATGGTTCGCTTTTGCATTTTCCCTTTCCTGTTTCAGGGTGAGCTTTTTGGTTCGGCTTTTCGCTCACATTTAAGATTTGGCTTTGGTACTTACCTTCCTATTTCAGGATGAACCTTTCAGCTTAGGTTTTAGCTCACGGTTAGGGTTCAGTTTTGCATTTTCCCTTTCCTGTTTCAGGGTGAGCTTTTCGGTTCAGGTTTTAGCTCACGTTTGGTGGTTCGAATTTGAATCTGTCCTTCCTGTTTCAGGGTGAGCTTTTCGATTCAGCTTTAGCTCACGTTTAAGATTTGGCTTTGGAACTTACCTTCCTATTTCAGGGTGAGCTTTTCAGCCTTGGTTTTAGCTCACCTTTAGGGTTCACTTTTCCAGTTTTCTTTCCTGTTTCAGGGTGAGCTGTTCAGTTCGGCTTTTAGCTCACATTTAGCGTACACTTTTGCATTTCCCCTTTCCTGTTTCAGGGTGAGGTTTTCGGTTCGACTTTTAGCTCACGTTTGAAGGTTCGCCTTTGGATCTGTCCTTCCTGTTTCAATGTGAGCTTTTCGGTTTGGCTTTTAGCTCATGTTTAAGGTTCGCTTTTGCATTTCCCTTCTTGTTTCAGGGTGAGCTTTTCAGTTTGGCTTTTAGCTCATGTTCACGGTTCGATTTTGCATTTCCCTTATTGTTTCAGGGTGAGCTTTTCGTTTCAGGTTTTAGCTGACATTTGATGGTTCGATTTTGCATTTTCTCTTTCCAGTTTCAGGGTGAGCTTTTCGGTTCAGGTTTTAGCTCATGTTTGATGGTTCGGATTTGGATCTGTCCTTCCTGTTTCAGGGTGAGCTTTTCGATTCAGCTTTAGCTCACGTTTAAGATTTGGCTTTGGAACTTACCTTCCTATTTCAGGATGAGCTTTTCAGCCTTGGTTTTAGCTCACCTTTAGGGTTCACTTTTCCAGTTTTCTTTCCTGTTTCAGGGTGAGCTGTTCAGTTCGGCTTTTAGCTCACATTTAGCGTACACTTTTGCATTTTTCCTTTTCCGTTTCAGGGTGAGGTTTTCGGTTCGACTTTTAGCTCACGTTTGAGGCTTCGGCTTTGGATCTTTCCTTTCTGTTTCGGGGTTGGCTTTTCGGTTCGGATTTTAGCTCATGTTTAGGATTCCGTTTTGCATTTTCCATGTCCCGTTTCAGGGTGAGCTTTTTAGTTCGGCTTTTAGCTCACGTTTAGGGTTCAGTTTTGCATTTTCCCTTTCCTGTTTTAGGGTGAGCCTTTTGGTTTGTCTTTTAGCTCACCTTTGAGGGTTCGACTTTGGATCTTTCTTTTCTGTTTCGGGGTTGGCTGTTCGGTTTGGATTTTATCTCACGTTTAGGATTCGGTTTTGCATTTTCCCTTTCCTGTTTCAGGGTGAGCTCTTCAGTTTGGCTTTTAGCTCATGTTTACGGTTCGATTTTGCATTTCCCTTATTGTTTCAGGGTGAGCTTTTCGTTTCAGGTTTTAGCTCACGTTTGATGGTTCGCTTTTGCATTTTCCCTTTCCTGTTTCAGGGTGAGCTTTTCGGTTCGGCTTTTCGCTCACATTTAAGATTTGGCTTTGGTACTTACCTTCCTATTTCAGGATGAACCTTTCAGCTTAGGTTTTAGCTCACGGTTAGGGTTCAGTTTTGCATTTTCCCTTTCCTGTTTCAGGGTGAGATTTTCGGTTCGGCTTGCAGCCCACGTTTAGGTTCGTTTTTGTTTTTTCCTTCCTGTTTCAGGGTGAGCTTTTTAGTTTGGATTTCAGCTCACGTTTGAGGGTTCGGCTTTGGATCTTTCCTTTCTGTTTTGGGGTTGGCTGTTCGGTTCGGATTTTAGCTCACGTTTAGGGTTCGGTTTTGCGTTTTCCCTTTCCTATTTCAGGGTGAGCTCTTCAGTTTGGCTTTTAGCTCATGTTTACGGTTCGATTTTGCATTTTCCCTTTCCTGTTTCAGGGTGAGCTTTTCGGTTCGGCTTTTGGCTCACATTTGATGGTTCGAATTTGGATCTTTCCTTCCTGTTTCAGGTTGAGCTTTTAGGTTTAGGTTTTAGCTCACGGTTAGGGTTCAGTTTTGCATTTTCCCTTTCCCGTTTCAAGGTGAGATTTTCGGTTCGACTTGCAGCCTACGTTTAGGTTCGTTTTTGTTTTTTCCTTCCTATTTCAGGGTGAGCTTTTTAGTTCGGATTTTAGCTCACCTTTGAGGGTTCGGCTATGGATCTTTCCTTTCTGTTTCGGGGTTGGCTTTTCGGTTCGGATTTTAGCTCACGTTTAGGATTCGGTTTTGCCTTTTCCCTTTCCTGTTTCAGGGTGAGCTTTTCGTTTCAGGTTTTAGCTGACGTTTGATGGTTCGATTTTGCATTTTCTCTTTCCTGTTTCAGGGTGAGCTGTTCGGTTCGGCTTTTAGCTCACATTTAGCGTACACTTTTGCATTTTTCCTTTTCCATTTCAGGGTGAGGTTTTCGGTTCGACTTTTAGCTCACGTTTGAGGGTTCGGCTTTGGATCTTTCCTTTCTGTTTCGGGGTTGGCTTTTCGGTTCGGATTTTAGCTCACGTTTAGGTTTCGTTTTTGCATTTTCCCTTTATTGTTTCAGGGTGAGCTTTTTAGTTCAGCTTTTAGCTCACGTTTAGGGTTCGGTTTTGCATTTTCCCTTTCCTGTTTCAGGGTGAGCTTTTTGGTTCGTCTTTTAGCTCACATTTGAGGGTTCAGCTTTGGATCTTTCCTTTCTGTTTCGGGGTTTGCTGTTCGGTTCGGATTTTAGCTCATGTTTAGGATTCGGTTTTGCATTTTCCCTTTCCTGTTTCAGAGTGAGCTTTTCGTTTTGGCTTTTAGCTCACGTTTAGGCTTCGCTTTTACTTTTTTCCTTCCTGTTTCAGGGTGAGCTTTTCAGTTTAGGTTTTATCTCACGTTTAGGATACAGTTTTGCATTTTCCCTTTCCTGTTTCGGGGTGAGCTTTTCGGTTCGACTTTTAGCTCACGTTTAAGTTTTTTATTTGAATTTTCCCTTTCCTGTTTCAGGGTAAGATTTTCGGTTTAGGTTTTAGCTGACCTTTAGGGTTCCGTTTTGCATTTTGCCTTTCCAGTTTCAGGGTGAGCTTTTCGGTTCAGGTTTTAGCTCACGTTTGATGGTTCGGTTTTGCATTTTCTCTTTCCTGTTTCAGGGTGAGCTTTTCGGTTCAGGTTTTAGCTCACGTTTGATGGTTCGAATTTGAATCTGTCCTTCCTGTTTCAGGGTGAGCTTTTCGATTCAGCTTTAGCTCACGTTTAAGATTTGGCTTTGGAACTTACCTTCCTATTTCAGGGTGAGCTTTTCAGCCTTGGTTTTAGCTCACCTTTAGGGTTCACTTTTCCAGTTTTCTTTCCTGTTTCAGGGTGAGCTGTTCAGTTCGGCTTTTAGCTCACATTTAGCGTACACTTTTGCATTTCCCCTTTCCTGTTTCAGGGTGAGGTTTTCGGTTCGACTTTTAGCTCACGTTTGAAGGTTCGCCTTTGGATCTGTCCTTCCTGTTTCAATGTGAGCTTTTCGGTTTGGCTTTTAGCTCATGTTTAAGGTTCGCTTTTGCATTTCCCTTCTTGTTTCAGGGTGAGCTTTTCAGTTTGGCTTTTAGCTCATGTTCACGGTTCGATTTTGCATTTCCCTTATTGTTTCAGGGTGAGCTTTTCGTTTCAGGTTTTAGCTGACATTTGATGGTTCGATTTTGCATTTTCTCTTTCCAGTTTCAGGGTGAGCTTTTCGGTTCAGGTTTTAGCTCATGTTTGATGGTTCGGATTTGGATCTGTCCTTCCTGTTTCAGGGTGAGCTTTTCGATTCAGCTTTAGCTCACGTTTAAGATTTGGCTTTGGAACTTACCTTCCTATTTCAGGATGAGCTTTTCAGCCTTGGTTTTAGCTCACCTTTAGGGTTCACTTTTCCAGTTTTCTTTCCTGTTTCAGGGTGAGCTGTTCAGTTCGGCTTTTAGCTCACATTTAGCGTACACTTTTGCATTTTTCCTTTTCCGTTTCAGGGTGAGGTTTTCGGTTCGACTTTTAGCTCACGTTTGAGGCTTCGGCTTTGGATCTTTCCTTTCTGTTTCGGGGTTGGCTTTTCGGTTCGGATTTTAGCTCATGTTTAGGATTCCGTTTTGCATTTTCCATGTCCCGTTTCAGGGTGAGCTTTTTAGTTCGGCTTTTAGCTCACGTTTAGGGTTCAGTTTTGCATTTTCCCTTTCCTGTTTTAGGGTGAGCCTTTTGGTTTGTCTTTTAGCTCACCTTTGAGGGTTCGACTTTGGATCTTTCTTTTCTGTTTCG
Source organism: Leptosomus discolor (assembly GCF_034619465.1). Taxonomy (NCBI): domain Eukaryota; kingdom Metazoa; phylum Chordata; class Aves; order Leptosomiformes; family Leptosomidae; genus Leptosomus; species Leptosomus discolor. The sequence goes on from NC_141416.1 coordinate 3,691,789, forward strand.
GGGTTGGCTGTTCGGTTTGGATTTTATCTCACGTTTAGGATTCGGTTTTGCATTTTCCCTTTCCTGTTTCAGGGTGAGCTCTTCAGTTTGGCTTTTAGCTCATGTTTACGGTTCGATTTTGCATTTCCCTTATTGTTTCAGGGTGAGCTTTTCGTTTCAGGTTTTAGCTCACGTTTGATGGTTCGCTTTTGCATTTTCCCTTTCCTGTTTCAGGGTGAGCTTTTCGGTTCGGCTTTTCGCTCACATTTAAGATTTGGCTTTGGTACTTACCTTCCTATTTCAGGATGAACCTTTCAGCTTAGGTTTTAGCTCACGGTTAGGGTTCAGTTTTGCATTTTCCCTTTCCTGTTTCAGGGTGAGATTTTCGGTTCGGCTTGCAGCCCACGTTTAGGTTCGTTTTTGTTTTTTCCTTCCTGTTTCAGGGTGAGCTTTTTAGTTTGGATTTCAGCTCACGTTTGAGGGTTCGGCTTTGGATCTTTCCTTTCTGTTTTGGGGTTGGCTGTTCGGTTCGGATTTTAGCTCACGTTTAGGGTTCGGTTTTGCGTTTTCCCTTTCCTATTTCAGGGTGAGCTCTTCAGTTTGGCTTTTAGCTCATGTTTACGGTTCGATTTTGCATTTTCCCTTTCCTGTTTCAGGGTGAGCTTTTCGGTTCGGCTTTTGGCTCACATTTGATGGTTCGAATTTGGATCTTTCCTTCCTGTTTCAGGTTGAGCTTTTAGGTTTAGGTTTTAGCTCACGGTTAGGGTTCAGTTTTGCATTTTCCCTTTCCCGTTTCAAGGTGAGATTTTCGGTTCGACTTGCAGCCTACGTTTAGGTTCGTTTTTGTTTTTTCCTTCCTATTTCAGGGTGAGCTTTTTAGTTCGGATTTTAGCTCACCTTTGAGGGTTCGGCTATGGATCTTTCCTTTCTGTTTCGGGGTTGGCTTTTCGGTTCGGATTTTAGCTCACGTTTAGGATTCGGTTTTGCCTTTTCCCTTTCCTGTTTCAGGGTGAGCTTTTCGTTTCAGGTTTTAGCTGACGTTTGATGGTTCGATTTTGCATTTTCTCTTTCCTGTTTCAGGGTGAGCTGTTCGGTTCGGCTTTTAGCTCACATTTAGCGTACACTTTTGCATTTTTCCTTTTCCATTTCAGGGTGAGGTTTTCGGTTCGACTTTTAGCTCACGTTTGAGGGTTCGGCTTTGGATCTTTCCTTTCTGTTTCGGGGTTGGCTTTTCGGTTCGGATTTTAGCTCACGTTTAGGTTTCGTTTTTGCATTTTCCCTTTATTGTTTCAGGGTGAGCTTTTTAGTTCAGCTTTTAGCTCACGTTTAGGGTTCGGTTTTGCATTTTCCCTTTCCTGTTTCAGGGTGAGCTTTTTGGTTCGTCTTTTAGCTCACATTTGAGGGTTCAGCTTTGGATCTTTCCTTTCTGTTTCGGGGTTTGCTGTTCGGTTCGGATTTTAGCTCATGTTTAGGATTCGGTTTTGCATTTTCCCTTTCCTGTTTCAGAGTGAGCTTTTCGTTTTGGCTTTTAGCTCACGTTTAGGCTTCGCTTTTACTTTTTTCCTTCCTGTTTCAGGGTGAGCTTTTCAGTTTAGGTTTTATCTCACGTTTAGGATACAGTTTTGCATTTTCCCTTTCCTGTTTCGGGGTGAGCTTTTCGGTTCGACTTTTAGCTCACGTTTAAGTTTTTTATTTGAATTTTCCCTTTCCTGTTTCAGGGTAAGATTTTCGGTTTAGGTTTTAGCTGACCTTTAGGGTTCCGTTTTGCATTTTGCCTTTCCAGTTTCAGGGTGAGCTTTTCGGTTCAGGTTTTAGCTCACGTTTGATGGTTCGGTTTTGCATTTTCTCTTTCCTGTTTCAGGGTGAGCTTTTCGGTTCAGGTTTTAGCTCACGTTTGATGGTTCGAATTTGAATCTGTCCTTCCTGTTTCAGGGTGAGCTTTTCGATTCAGCTTTAGCTCACGTTTAAGATTTGGCTTTGGAACTTACCTTCCTATTTCAGGGTGAGCTTTTCAGCCTTGGTTTTAGCTCACCTTTAGGGTTCACTTTTCCAGTTTTCTTTCCTGTTTCAGGGTGAGCTGTTCAGTTCGGCTTTTAGCTCACATTTAGCGTACACTTTTGCATTTCCCCTTTCCTGTTTCAGGGTGAGCTTTTCGGTTCGACTTTTAGCTCACATTTGAGGGTTCAGCTTTGGATCTTTCCTTTCTGTTTCGGGGTTTGCTGTTCGGTTCGGATTTTAGCTCATGTTTAGGATTCGGTTTTGCATTTTCCCTTTCCTGTTTCAGAGTGAGCTTTTCGTTTTGGCTTTTAGCTCACCTTTAGGCTTCGCTTTTACTTTTTTCCTTCCTGTTTCAGGGTGAGCTTTTCAGTTTAGGTTTTATCTCACGTTTAGGATACAGTTTTGCATTTTCCCTTTCCTGTTTCGGGGTGAGCTTTTCGGTTCGACTTTTAGCTCACGTTTAAGTTTTTTATTTGAATTTTCCCTTTCCTGTTTCAGGGTAAGATTTTCGGTTTAGGTTTTAGCTGACCTTTAGGGTTCCGTTTTGCATTTTGCCTTTCCAGTTTCAGGGTGAGCTTTTCGGTTCAGGTTTTAGCTCACGTTTGATGGTTCGGTTTTGCATTTTCTCTTTCCTGTTTCAGGGTGAGCTTTTCGGTTCAGGTTTTAGCTCACGTTTGGTGGTTCGAATTTGAATCTGTCCTTCCTGTTTCAGGGTGAGCTTTTCGATTCAGCTTTAGCTCACGTTTAAGATTTGGCTTTGGAACTTACCTTCCTATTTCAGGGTGAGCTTTTCAGCCTTGGTTTTAGCTCACCTTTAGGGTTCACTTTTCCAGTTTTCTTTCCTGTTTCAGGGTGAGCTGTTCAGTTCGGCTTTTAGCTCACATTTAGCGTACACTTTTGCATTTCCCCTTTCCTGTTTCAGGGTGAGGTTTTTGGTTCGACTTTTAGCTCACGTTTGAAGGTTCGCCTTTGGATCTGTCCTTCCTGTTTCAATGTGAGCTTTTCGGTTTGGCTTTTAGCTCATGTTTAAGGTTCGCTTTTGCATTTCCCTTCTTGTTTCAGGGTGAGCTTTTCAGTTTGGCTTTTAGCTCATGTTCACGGTTCGATTTTGCATTTCCCTTATTGTTTCAGGGTGAGCTTTTCGTTTCAGGTTTTAGCTGACATTTGATGGTTCGATTTTGCATTTTCTCTTTCCAGTTTCAGGGTGAGCTTTTCGGTTCAGGTTTTAGCTCATGTTTGATGGTTCGGATTTGGATCTGTCCTTCCTGTTTCAGGGTGAGCTTTTCGATTCAGCTTTAGCTCACGTTTAAGATTTGGCTTTGGAACTTACCTTCCTATTTCAGGATGAGCTTTTCAGCCTTGGTTTTAGCTCACCTTTAGGGTTCACTTTTCCAGTTTTCTTTCCTGTTTCAGGGTGAGCTGTTCAGTTCGGCTTTTAGCTCACATTTAGCGTACACTTTTGCATTTTTCCTTTTCCGTTTCAGGGTGAGGTTTTCGGTTCGACTTTTAGCTCACGTTTGAGGCTTCGGCTTTGGATCTTTCCTTTCTGTTTCGGGGTTGGCTTTTCGGTTCGGATTTTAGCTCGTGTTTAGGATTCCGTTTTGCATTTTCCATGTCCCGTTTCAGGGTGAGCTTTTTAGTTCGGCTTTTAGCTCACGTTTAGGGTTCAGTTTTGCATTTTCCCTTTCCTGTTTTAGGGTGAGCCTTTTGGTTTGTCTTTTAGCTCACCTTTGAGGGTTCGACTTTGGATCTTTCTTTTCTGTTTCGGGGTTGGCTGTTCGGTTTGGATTTTATCTCACGTTTAGGATTCGGTTTTGCATTTTCCCTTTCCTGTTTCAGGGTGAGCTCTTCAGTTTGGCTTTTAGCTCATGTTTACGGTTCGATTTTGCATTTCCCTTATTGTTTCAGGGTGAGCTTTTCGTTTCAGGTTTTAGCTCACGTTTGATGGTTCGCTTTTGCATTTTCCCTTTCCTGTTTCAGGGTGAGCTTTTCGGTTCGGCTTTTCGCTCACATTTAAGATTTGGCTTTGGTACTTACCTTCCTATTTCAGGATGAACCTTTCAGCTTAGGTTTTAGCTCACGGTTAGGGTTCAGTTTTGCATTTTCCCTTTCCTGTTTCAGGGTGAGATTTTCGGTTCGGCTTGCAGCCCACATTTAGGTTCGTTTTTGTTTTTTCCTTCCTGTTTCAGGGTGAGCTTTTTAGTTTGGATTTCAGCTCACGTTTGAGGGTTCGGCTTTGGATCTTTCCTTTCTGTTTTGGGGTTGGCTGTTCGGTTCGGATTTTAGCTCACGTTTAGGGTTCGGTTTTGCGTTTTCCCTTTCCTATTTCAGGGTGAGCTCTTCAGTTTGGCTTTTAGCTCATGTTTACGGTTCGATTTTGCATTTTCCCTTTCCTGTTTCAGGGTGAGCTTTTCGGTTCGGCTTTTGGCTCACATTTGATGGTTCGAATTTGGATCTTTCCTTCCTGTTTCAGGTTGAGCTTTTAGGTTTAGATTTTAGCTCACGGTTAGGGTTCAGTTTTGCATTTTCCCTTTCCCGTTTCAAGGTGAGATTTTCGTTTCGACTTGCAGCCTACGTTTAGGTTCGTTTTTGTTTTTTCCTTCCTATTTCAGGGTGAGCTTTTTAGTTCGGATTTTAGCTCACCTTTGAGGGTTCGGCTATGGATCTTTCCTTTCTGTTTCGGGGTTGGCTTTTCGGTTCGGATTTTAGCTCACGTTTAGGATTCGGTTTTGCCTTTTCCCTTTCCTGTTTCAGGGTGAGCTTTTCGTTTCAGGTTTTAGCTGACGTTTGATGGTTCGATTTTGCATTTTCTCTTTCCTGTTTCAGGGTGAGCTGTTCAGTTCGGCTTTTAGCTCACATTTAGCGTACACTTTTGCATTTTTCCTTTTCCGTTTCAGGGTGAGGTTTTCGGTTCGACTTTTAGCTCACGTTTGAGGCTTCGGCTTTGGATCTTTCCTTTCTGTTTCGGGGTTGGCTTTTCGGTTCGGATTTTAGCTCATGTTTAGGATTCCGTTTTGCATTTTCCATGTCCCGTTTCAGGGTGAGCTTTTTAGTTCGGCTTTTAGCTCACGTTTAGGGTTCAGTTTTGCATTTTCCCTTTCCTGTTTTAGGGTGAGCCTTTTGGTTTGTCTTTTAGCTCACCTTTGAGGGTTCGACTTTGGATCTTTCTTTTCTGTTTCGGGGTTGGCTGTTCGGTTTGGATTTTATCTCACGTTTAGGATTCGGTTTTGCATTTTCCCTTTCCTGTTTCAGGGTGAGCTCTTCAGTTTGGCTTTTAGCTCATGTTTACGGTTCGATTTTGCATTTCCCTTATTGTTTCAGGGTGAGCTTTTCGTTTCAGGTTTTAGCTCACGTTTGATGGTTCGCTTTTGCATTTTCCCTTTCCTGTTTCAGGGTGAGCTTTTTGGTTCGGCTTTTCGCTCACATTTAAGATTTGGCTTTGGTACTTACCTTCCTATTTCAGGATGAACCTTTCAGCTTAGGTTTTAGCTCACGGTTAGGGTTCAGTTTTGCATTTTCCCTTTCCTGTTTCAGGGTGAGATTTTCGGTTCGGCTTGCAGCCCACGTTTAGGTTCGTTTTTGTTTTTTCCTTCCTGTTTCAGGGTGAGCTTTTTAGTTTGGATTTCAGCTCACGTTTGAGGGTTCGGCTTTGGATCTTTCCTTTCTGTTTTGGGGTTGGCTGTTCGGTTCGGATTTTAGCTCACGTTTAGGGTTCGGTTTTGCGTTTTCCCTTTCCTATTTCAGGGTGAGCTCTTCAGTTTGGCTTTTAGCTCATGTTTACGGTTCGATTTTGCATTTTCCCTTTCCTGTTTCAGGGTGAGCTTTTCGGTTCGGCTTTTGGCTCACATTTGATGGTTCGAATTTGGATCTTTCCTTCCTGTTTCAGGTTGAGCTTTTAGGTTTAGGTTTTAGCTCACGGTTAGGGTTCAGTTTTGCATTTTCCCTTTCCCGTTTCAAGGTGAGATTTTCGTTTCGACTTGCAGCCTACGTTTAGGTTCGTTTTTGTTTTTTCCTTCCTATTTCAGGGTGAGCTTTTTAGTTCGGATTTTAGCTCACCTTTGAGGGTTCGGCTATGGATCTTTCCTTTCTGTTTCGGGGTTGGCTTTTCGGTTCGGATTTTAGCTCACGTTTAGGATTCGGTTTTGCCTTTTCCCTTTCCTGTTTCAGGGTGAGCTTTTCGTTTCAGGTTTTAGCTGACGTTTGATGGTTCGATTTTGCATTTTCTCTTTCCTGTTTCAGGGTGAGCTGTTCGGTTCGGCTTTTAGCTCACATTTAGCGTACACTTTTGCATTTTTCCTTTTCCATTTCAGGGTGAGGTTTTCGGTTCGACTTTTAGCTCACGTTTGAGGGTTCGGCTTTGGATCTTTCCTTTCTGTTTCGGGGTTGGCTTTTCGGTTCGGATTTTAGCTCACGTTTAGGTTTCGTTTTTGCATTTTCCCTTTATTGTTTCAGGGTGAGCTTTTTAGTTCAGCTTTTAGCTCACGTTTAGGGTTCGGTTTTGCATTTTCCCTTTCCTGTTTCAGGGTGAGCTTTTTGGTTCGTCTTTTAGCTCACATTTGAGGGTTCAGCTTTGGATCTTTCCTTTCTGTTTCGGGGTTTGCTGTTCGGTTCGGATTTTAGCTCATGTTTAGGATTCGGTTTTGCATTTTCCCTTTCCTGTTTCAGAGTGAGCTTTTCGTTTTGGCTTTTAGCTCACGTTTAGGCTTCGCTTTTACTTTTTTCCTTCCTGTTTCAGGGTGAGCTTTTCAGTTTAGGTTTTATCTCACATTTAGGATACAGTTTTGCATTTTCCCTTTCCTGTTTCGGGGTGAGCTTTTCGGTTCGACTTTTAGCTCACGTTTAAGTTTTTTATTTGAATTTTCCCTTTCCTGTTTCAGGGTAAGATTTTCGGTTTAGGTTTTAGCTGACCTTTAGGGTTCCGTTTTGCATTTTGCCTTTCCAGTTTCAGGGTGAGCTTTTCGGTTCAGGTTTTAGCTCACGTTTGATGGTTCGGTTTTGCATTTTCTCTTTCCTGTTTCAGGGTGAGCTTTTCGGTTCAGGTTTTAGCTCACGTTTGATGGTTCGAATTTGAATCTGTCCTTCCTGTTTCAGGGTGAGCTTTTCGATTCAGCTTTAGCTCACGTTTAAGATTTGGCTTTGGAACTTACCTTCCTATTTCAGGGTGAGCTTTTCAGCCTTGGTTTTAGCTCACCTTTAGGGTTCACTTTTCCAGTTTTCTTTCCTGTTTCAGGGTGAGCTGTTCAGTTCGGCTTTTAGCTCACATTTAGCGTACACTTTTGCATTTCCCCTTTCCTGTTTCAGGGTGAGCTTTTCGGTTCGACTTTTAGCTCACGTTTGAAGGTTCGCCTTTGGATCTGTCCTTCCTGTTTCAATGTGAGCTTTTCGGTTTGGCTTTTAGCTCATGTTTAAGGTTCGCTTTTGCATTTCCCTTCTTGTTTCAGGGTGAGCTTTTCAGTTTGGCTTTTAGCTCATGTTCACGGTTCGATTTTGCATTTCCCTTATTGTTTCAGGGTGAGCTTTTCGTTTCAGGTTTTAGCTGACATTTGATGGTTCGATTTTGCATTTTCTCTTTCCAGTTTCAGGGTGAGCTTTTCGGTTCAGGTTTTAGCTCATGTTTGATGGTTCGGATTTGGATCTGTCCTTCCTGTTTCAGGGTGAGCTTTTCGATTCAGCTTTAGCTCACGTTTAAGATTTGGCTTTGGAACTTACCTTCCTATTTCAGGATGAGCTTTTCAGCCTTGGTTTTAGCTCACCTTTAGGGTTCACTTTTCCAGTTTTCTTTCCTGTTTCAGGGTGAGCTGTTCAGTTCGGCTTTTAGCTCACATTTAGCGTACACTTTTGCATTTTTCCTTTTCCGTTTCAGGGTGAGGTTTTCGGTTCGACTTTTAGCTCACGTTTGAGGCTTCGGCTTTGGATCTTTCCTTTCTGTTTCGGGGTTGGCTTTTCGGTTCGGATTTTAGCTCGTGTTTAGGATTCCGTTTTGCATTTTCCATGTCCCGTTTCAGGGTGAGCTTTTTAGTTCGGCTTTTAGCTCACGTTTAGGGTTCAGTTTTGCATTTTCCCTTTCCTGTTTTAGGGTGAGCCTTTTGGTTTGTCTTTTAGCTCACCTTTGAGGGTTCGACTTTGGATCTTTCTTTTCTGTTTCGGGGTTGGCTGTTCGGTTTGGATTTTATCTCACGTTTAGGATTCGGTTTTGCATTTTCCCTTTCCTGTTTCAGGGTGAGCTCTTCAGTTTGGCTTTTAGCTCATGTTTACGGTTCGATTTTGCATTTCCCTTATTGTTTCAGGGTGAGCTTTTCGTTTCAGGTTTTAGCTCACGTTTGATGGTTCGCTTTTGCATTTTCCCTTTCCTGTTTCAGGGTGAGCTTTTCGGTTCGGCTTTTCGCTCACATTTAAGATTTGGCTTTGGTACTTACCTTCCTATTTCAGGATGAACCTTTCAGCTTAGGTTTTAGCTCACGGTTAGGGTTCAGTTTTGCATTTTCCCTTTCCTGTTTCAGGGTGAGATTTTCGGTTCGGCTTGCAGCCCACGTTTAGGTTCGTTTTTGTTTTTTCCTTCCTGTTTCAGGGTGAGCTTTTTAGTTTGGATTTCAGCTCACGTTTGAGGGTTCGGCTTTGGATCTTTCCTTTCTGTTTTGGGGTTGGCTGTTCGGTTCGGATTTTAGCTCACGTTTAGGGTTCGGTTTTGCGTTTTCCCTTTCCTATTTCAGGGTGAGCTCTTCAGTTTGGCTTTTAGCTCATGTTTACGGTTCGATTTTGCATTTTCCCTTTCCTGTTTCAGGGTGAGCTTTTCGGTTCGGCTTTTGGCTCACATTTGATGGTTCGAATTTGGATCTTTCCTTCCTGTTTCAGGTTGAGCTTTTAGGTTTAGGTTTTAGCTCACGGTTAGGGTTCAGTTTTGCATTTTCCCTTTCCCGTTTCAAGGTGAGATTTTCGGTTCGACTTGCAGCCTACGTTTAGGTTCGTTTTTGTTTTTTCCTTCCTATTTCAGGGTGAGCTTTTTAGTTCGGATTTTAGCTCACCTTTGAGGGTTCGGCTATGGATCTTTCCTTTCTGTTTCATGGTTGGCTGTTCGGTTCGGCTTTTAGCTCACATTTAGCGTACACTTTTGCATTTTTCCTTTTCCATTTCAGGGTGAGGTTTTCGGTTCGACTTTTAGCTCACGTTTGAGGGTTCGGCTTTGGATCTTTCCTTTCTGTTTCGGGGTTGGCTTTTCGGTTCGGATTTTAGCTCACGTTTAGGTTTCGTTTTTGCATTTTCCCTTTATTGTTTCAGGGTGAGCTTTTTAGTTCAGCTTTTAGCTCACGTTTAGGGTTCGGTTTTGCATTTTCCCTTTCCTGTTTCAGGGTGAGCTTTTTGGTTCGTCTTTTAGCTCACATTTGAGGGTTCAGCTTTGGATCTTTCCTTTCTGTTTCGGGGTTTGCTGTTCGGTTCGGATTTTAGCTCATGTTTAGGATTCGGTTTTGCATTTTCCCTTTCCTGTTTCAGAGTGAGCTTTTCGTTTTGGCTTTTAGCTCACGTTTAGGCTTCGCTTTTACTTTTTTCCTTCCTGTTTCAGGGTGAGCTTTTCAGTTTAGGTTTTATCTCACATTTAGGATACAGTTTTGCATTTTCCCTTTCCTGTTTCGGGGTGAGCTTTTCGGTTCGACTTTTAGCTCACGTTTAAGTTTTTTATTTGAATTTTCCCTTTCCTGTTTCAGGGTAAGATTTTCGGTTTAGGTTTTAGCTGACCTTTAGGGTTCCGTTTTGCATTTTGCCTTTCCAGTTTCAGGGTGAGCTTTTCGGTTCAGGTTTTAGCTCACGTTTGATGGTTCGGTTTTGCATTTTCTCTTTCCTGTTTCAGGGTGAGCTTTTCGGTTCAGGTTTTAGCTCACGTTTGATGGTTCGAATTTGAATCTGTCCTTCCTGTTTCAGGGTGAGCTTTTCGATTCAGCTTTAGCTCACGTTTAAGATTTGGCTTTGGAACTTACCTTCCTATTTCAGGGTGAGCTTTTCAGCCTTGGTTTTAGCTCACCTTTAGGATTCACTTTTCCAGTTTTCTTTCCTGTTTCAGGGTGAGCTGTTCAGTTCGGCTTTTAGCTCACATTTAGCGTACACTTTTGCATTTCCCCTTTCCTGTTTCAGGGTGAGGTTTTTGGTTCGACTTTTAGCTCACGTTTGAAGGTTCGCCTTTGGATCTGTCCTTCCTGTTTCAATGTGAGCTTTTCGGTTTGGCTTTTAGCTCATGTTTAAGGTTCGCTTTTGCATTTCCCTTCTTGTTTCAGGGTGAGCTTTTCAGTTTGGCTTTTAGCTCATGTTCACGGTTCGATTTTGCATTTCCCTTATTGTTTCAGGGTGAGCTTTTCGTTTCAGGTTTTAGCTGACATTTGATGGTTCGATTTTGCATTTTCTCTTTCCAGTTTCAGGGTGAGCTTTTCGGTTCAGGTTTTAGCTCATGTTTGATGGTTCGGATTTGGATCTGTCCTTCCTGTTTCAGGGTGAGCTTTTCGATTCAGCTTTAGCTCACGTTTAAGATTTGGCTTTGGAACTTACCTTCCTATTTCAGGATGAGCTTTTCAGCCTTGGTTTTAGCTCACCTTTAGGGTTCACTTTTCCAGTTTTCTTTCCTGTTTCAGGGTGAGCTGTTCAGTTCGGCTTTTAGCTCACATTTAGCGTACACTTTTGCATTTTTCCTTTTCCGTTTCAGGGTGAGGTTTTCGGTTCGACTTTTAGCTCACGTTTGAGGCTTCGGCTTTGGATCTTTCCTTTCTGTTTCGGGGTTGGCTTTTCGGTTCGGATTTTAGCTCGTGTTTAGGATTCCGTTTTGCATTTTCCATGTCCCGTTTCAGGGTGAGCTTTTTAGTTCGGCTTTTAGCTCACGTTTAGGGTTCAGTTTTGCATTTTCCCTTTCCTGTTTTAGGGTGAGCCTTTTGGTTTGTCTTTTAGCTCACCTTTGAGGGTTCGACTTTGGATCTTTCTTTTCTGTTTCGGGGTTGGCTGTTCGGTTTGGATTTTATCTCACGTTTAGGATTCGGTTTTGCATTTTCCCTTTCCTGTTTCAGGGTGAGCTCTTCAGTTTGGCTTTTAGCTCATGTTTACGGTTCGATTTTGCATTTCCCTTATTGTTTCAGGGTGAGCTTTTCGTTTCAGGTTTTAGCTCACGTTTGATGGTTCGCTTTTGCATTTTCCCTTTCCTGTTTCAGGGTGAGCTTTTCGGTTCGGCTTTTCGCTCACATTTAAGATTTGGCTTTGGTACTTACCTTCCTATTTCAGGATGAACCTTTCAGCTTAGGTTTTAGCTCACGGTTAGGGTTCAGTTTTGCATTTTCCCTTTCCTGTTTCAGGGTGAGATTTTCGGTTCGGCTTGCAGCCCACGTTTAGGTTCGTTTTTGTTTTTTCCTTCCTGTTTCAGGGTGAGCTTTTTAGTTTGGATTTCAGCTCACGTTTGAGGGTTCGGCTTTGGATCTTTCCTTTCTGTTTTGGGGTTGGCTGTTCGGTTCCGATTTTAGCTCACGTTTAGGGTTCGGTTTTGCGTTTTCCCTTTCCTATTTCAGGGTGAGCTCTTCAGTTTGGCTTTTAGCTCATGTTTACGGTTCGATTTTGCATTTTCCCTTTCCTGTTTCAGGGTGAGCTTTTCGGTTCGGCTTTTGGCTCACATTTGATGGTTCGAATTTGGATCTTTCCTTCCTGTTTCAGGTTGAGCTTTTAGGTTTAGATTTTAGCTCACGGTTAGGGTTCAGTTTTGCATTTTCCCTTTCCCGTTTCAAGGTGAGATTTTCGGTTCGACTTGCAGCCTACGTTTAGGTTCGTTTTTGTTTTTTCCTTCCTATTTCAGGGTGAGCTTTTTAGTTCGGATTTTAGCTCACCTTTGAGGGTTCGGCTATGGATCTTTCCTTTCTGTTTCGGGGTTGGCTTTTCGGTTCGGATTTTAGCTCACGTTTAGGATTCGGTTTTGCCTTTTCCCTTTCCTGTTTCAGGGTGAGCTTTTCGTTTCAGGTTTTAGCTGACGTTTGATGGTTCGATTTTGCATTTTCTCTTTCCTGTTTCAGGGTGAGCTCTTCAGTTTGGCTTTTAGCTCATGTTTACGGTTCGATTTTGCATTTCCCTTATTGTTTCAGGGTGAGATTTTCGGTTCAGGTTTTAGCTCACGTTTGATGGTTCGGTTTTGCATTTTCCCTTTCCTGTTTCAGGGTGAGCTTTTCGGTTCGCCTTTTCGCTCACATTTAAGATTTGGCTTTGGAACTTACCTTCCTATTTCAGGATGAACCTTTCAGCTTAGGTTTTAGCTCTCGGTTAGGGTTCAGTTGTGCATTTTCCCTTTCTTGTTTCAGGGTGAGATTTTCGGTTCGGCTTGCAGCCCACGTTTAGGTTCGTTTTTGTTTTTTCCTTTCTGTTTCAGGGTGAGCTTTTTAGTTTGGATTTCAGCTCACGTTTGAGGGTTCGGCTTTGGATCTTTCCTTTCTGTTTTGGGGTTGGCTGTTTGGTTCGGATTTTAGCTCATGTTTAGGATTCGGTTTTGCATTTTCCCTTTCCTGTTTCAGAGTGAGCTTTTCGTTTTGGGTTTTAGCTCACGTTTAGGTTTTGCTTTTACTTTTTTCCTTCCTGTTTCAGGGTGAGCTTTTCGGTTCGGCTTATAGCTCTCGTTTAGGGTTCGGTTTTGCATTTTCCCTTTCCTGTTTCAGGGTGAGCTCTTCAGTTTGGCTTTTAGCTCATGTTTACGGTTCGATTTTGCATTTCCCTTATTGTTTCAGGGTGAGCTCTTCAGTTTGGCTTTTAGCTCATGTTTACGGTTCGATTTTGCATTTCCCTTATTGTTTCAGGGTGAGCTCTTCGTTTCAGGTTTTAGCTCACGTTTGATGGTTCGCTTTTGCATTTTCCCTTTCCTGTTTCAGGGTGAGCTTTTCGGTTCGGCTTTTCGCTCACATTTAAGGTTTGGCTTTGGAACTTACCTTCCTATTTCAGGATGAACCTTTCAGCTTAGGTTTTAGCTCACGGTTAGGGTTCAGTTTTGCATTTTCCCTTTCCTGTTTCAGGGTGAGATTTTCGGTTCGGCTTGCAGCCCACGTTTAGGTTCGTTTATGTTTTTTCCTTCCTGTTTCAGGGTGAGCTTTTTAGTTCGGATTTTAGCTCACCTTTGAGGTTTCGGCTATGGATCTTTCCTTTCTGTTTCGGGGTTGGCTTTTCGGTTCGGATTTTCGCTCACGTTTAGTATTCGGTTTTGCCTTTTCCCTTTCCTGTTTCAGGGTGAGCTTTTCGTTTCAGGTTTTAGCTGACGTTTGATGGTTCGATTTTGCATTTTCTCTTTCCTGTTTCAGGGTGAGCTGTTCAGTTCGGCTTTTAGCTCACATTTAGCGTACACTTTTGCATTTTTCCTTTTCCATTTCAGGGTGAGGTTTTCGGTTCGACTTTTAGCTCACGTTTGACGGTTCGGCTTTGGATCATTCTTTTCTGTTTCGGGGTTGGCTTTTCGGTTCGAATTTTAGCTCACGTTTAGGATTCGGTTTTGCATTTTCCCTTTCCTGTTTCGGGGTGAGCTTTTCGGTTCGGCTTTTAGCTCACGTTTAAGTTTTTTTTTTGAATTTTCCCTGTCCTGTTTCAGGGTAAGATTTTCGGTTCAGGTTTTAGCTGACCTTTAGGGTTCGGTTTTGCATTTTGCCTTTCCAGTTTCAGGGTGAGCTTTTCGGTTCGACTTTTAGCTCACGTTTGAAGGTTCGGCTTTGGATCTGTCCTTCCTGTTTCAATGTGAGCTTTTCGGTTCGGCTTTTCCCTCACATTTGATGGTTCGAATTTGGATCTTTCCTTCCTGTTTCAGGGTGAGATTTTAGGTTTAGGTTTTAGCTCATGGTTAGGTTTCAGTTTTGCATTTTCCCTTTCCTGTTTCAAGGTGAGATTTTCGGTTCGGCTTACAGCCCACATTTAGGTTTGTTTTTGTTTTTTCCTTCCTATTTCAGGGTGAGCTTTTTAGTTCGGATTTTAGCTCACCTTTGAGGGTTCGGCTTTGGATCTTTCCTTTCTGTTTCGGGGTTGGCTTTTCGGTTCGGATTTTGTCTCACGTTTAGGATTCGGTTTTGCTTTTTCCCTTTCCTGTTTCAGGGTGAGCTTTTCAGTTTGGCTTTTAGCTCATGTTCACGGTTCGATTTTGCATTTCCCTTATTGTTTCAGGGTGAGCTTTTCGGTTCAGGTTTTAGCTCATGTTTGATGGTTCGGATTTGGATCTGTCCTTCCTGTTTCAGGGTGAGCTTTTCGATTCAGCTTTAGCTCACGTTTAAGATTTGGCTTTGGAACTTACCTTCCTATTTCAGGATGAACATTTCAGCTTAGGTTTTAGCTCACGGTTAGGGTTCAGTTTTGCATTTTCCCTTTCCTGTTTCAGGGTGAGATTTTCGCTTCGGCTTGCAGCCCACCTTTAGGTTCGTTTTTGTTTTTTCCTTCCTGTTTCAGGGTGAGCTCTTCAGTTTGGCTTTTAGCTCATGTTTACGGTTCGATTTTGCATTTCCCTTATTGTTTCAGGGTGAGCTTTTCGTTTCAGGTTTTAGCTCACGTTTGATGGTTCGCTTTTGCATTTTCCCTTTCCTGTTTCAGGGTGAGCTTTTCGGTTCGGCTTTTCGCTCACATTTAAGATTTGGCTTTGGTACTTACCTTCCTATTTCAGGATGAACCTTTCAGCTTAGGTTTTAGCTCACGGTTAGGGTTCAGTTTTGCATTTTCCCTTTCCTGTTTCAGGGTGAGATTTTCGGTTCGGCTTGCAGCCCACGTTTAGGTTCATTTTTGTTTTTTCCTTCCTATTTCAGGGTGAGCTTTTTAGTTCGGATTTTAGCTCACCTTTGAGGGTTCGGCTATGGATCTTTCCTTTCTGTTTCGGGGTTGGCTTTTCGGTTTGGATTTTATCTCACGTTTAGGATTCGGTTTTGCCTTTTCCCTTTCCTGTTTCAGGGTGAGCTTTTCGTTTCAGGTTTTAGCTGACGTTTGATGGTTCGATTTTGCATTTTCTCTTTCCTGTTTCAGGGTGAGCTGTTCGGTTCGGCTTTTAGCTCACATTTAGCGTACACTTTTGCATTTTTCCTTTTCCATTTCAGGGTGAGGTTTTCGGTTCGACTTTTAGCTCAAGTTTGAGGGTTCGGCTTTGGATCTTTCCTTTCTGTTTTGGGGTTTGCTGTTCGGTTCGGATTTTAGCTCATGTTTAGGATTCGGTTTTGCATTTTCCCTTTCCTGTTTCAGAGTGAGCTTTTCGTTTTGGCTTTTAGCTCACCTTTAGGCTTCGCTTTTACTTTTTTCCTTCCTGTTTCAGGGTGAGCTTTTCAGTTTAGGTTTTATCTCACGTTTAGGATACAGTTTTGCATTTTCCCTTTCCTGTTTCGGGGTGAGCTTTTCGGTTCGACTTTTAGCTCACGTTTAAGTTTTTTATTTGAATTTTCCCTTTCCTGTTTCAGGGTAAGATTTTCGGTTTAGGTTTTAGCTGACCTTTAGGGTTCCGTTTTGCATTTTGCCTTTCCAGTTTCAGGGTGAGCTTTTCGGTTCAGGTTTTAGCTCACGTTTGATGGTTCGGTTTTGCATTTTCTCTTTCCTGTTTCAGGGTGAGCTTTTCGGTTCAGGTTTTAGCTCACGTTTGATGGTTCGAATTTGAATCTGTCCTTCCTGTTTCAGGGTGAGCTTTGCGATTCAGCTTTAGCTCACGTTTAAGATTTGGCTTTGGAACTTACCTTCCTATTTCAGGGTGAGCTTTTCAGCCTTGGTTTTAGCTCACCTTTAGGGTTCACTTTTCCAGTTTTCTTTCCTGTTTCAGGGTGAGCTGTTCAGTTCAGCTTTTAGCTCACATTTAGCGTACACTTTTGCATTTCCCCTTTCCTGTTTCAGGGTGAGGTTTTCGGTTCGACTTTTAGCTCACGTTTGAAGGTTTGCCTTTGGATCTGTCCTTCCTGTTTCAATGTGAGCTTTTCGGTTTGGCTTTTAGCTCATGTTTAAGGTTCGCTTTTGCATTTCCCTTCTTGTTTCAGGGTGAGCTTTTCAGTTTGGCTTTTAGCTCATGTTCACGGTTCGATTTTGCATTTCCCTTATTGTTTCAGGGTGAGCTTTTCGTTTCAGGTTTTAGCTGACATTTGATGGTTCGATTTTGCATTTTCTCTTTCCAGTTTCAGGGTGAGCTTTTCGGTTCAGGTTTTAGCTCATGTTTGATGGTTCGGATTTGGATCTGTCCTTCCTGTTTCAGGGTGAGCTTTTCGATTCAGCTTTAGCTCACGTTTAAGATTTGGCTTTGGAACTTACCTTCCTCTTTCAGGATGAGCTTTTCAGCCTTGGTTTTAGCTCACCTTTAGGGTTCACTTTTCCAGTTTTCTTTCCTGTTTCAGGGTGAGCTGTTCAGTTCGGCTTTTAGCTCACATTTAGCGTACACTTTTGCATTTTTCCTTTTCCGTTTCAGGGTGAGGTTTTCGGTTCGACTTTTAGCTCACGTTTGAGGCTTCGGCTTTGGATCTTTCCTTTCTGTTTCGGGGTTGGCTGTTCGGTTTGGATTTTATCTCACGTTTAGGATTCGGTTTTGCATTTTCCCTTTCCTGTTTCAGGGTGAGCTCTTCAGTTTGGCTTTTAGCTCATGTTTACGGTTCGATTTTGCATTTCCCTTATTGTTTCAGGGTGAGCTTTTCGTTTCAGGTTTTAGCTCACGTTTGATGGTTCGCTTTTGCATTTTCCCTTTCCTGTTTCAGGGTGAGCTTTTCGGTTCGGCTTTTCGCTCACATTTAAGATTTGGCTTTGGTACTTACATTCCTATTTCAGGATGAACCTTTCAGCTTAGGTTTTAGCTCACGGTTAGGGTTCAGTTTTGCATTTTCCCTATCCTGTTTCAGGGTGAGATTTTCGGTTCGGCTTGCAGCCCACGTTTAGGTTCGTTTTTGTTTTTTCCTTCCTGTTTCAGGGTGAGCTTTTTAGTTTGGATTTCAGCTCACGTTTGAGGGTTCGGCTTTGGATCTTTCCTTTCTGTTTTGGGGTTGGCTGTTCAGTTCGGATTTTAGCTCACGTTTAGGGTTCGGTTTTGCGTTTTCCCTTTCCTGTTCCAGGGTGAGCTTTTCGGTTCGGCTTTTGGCTCACATTTGATGGTTCGAATTTGGATCTTTCCTTCCTGTTTCAGGTTGAGCTTTTAGGTTTAGGTTTTAGCTCACGGTTAGGGTTCAGTTTTGCATTTTCCCTTTCCCGTTTCAAGGTGAGATTTTCGGTTCGACTTGCAGCCTACGTTTAGGTTCGTTTTTGTTTTTTCCTTCCTATTTCAGGGTGAGCTTTTTAGTTCGGATTTTAGCTCACGTTTGAGGGTTCGGCTTTGGATCTTTCTGTTTCGGGGTTGGCTTTTCGGTTCGGATTTTGTCTCACGTTTAGGATTCGGTTTTGCATTTTCCCTTTCCTGTTTCAGGGTGAGCTTTTCGGTTCGGCTTTTCGCTCACATTTAAGATTTGGCTTTGGAACTTACTTTCCTATTTCCGGATGAACCTTTCAGCTTAGGTTTTAGCTCACGGTTAGGGTTCAGTTTTGCATTTTCCCTTTCCCGTTTCAAGGTGAGATTTTCGGTTCGACTTGCAGCCTACGTTTAGGTTCATTTTTGTTTTTTCCTTCCTATTTCAGGGTGAGCTTTTTAGTTCGGATTTTAGCTCACTTTTGAGGGTTCGGCTATGGATCTTTCCTTTCTGTTTCGGGGTTGGCTTTTCGGTTCGGATTTTATCTCACGTTTAGGATTCGGTTTTGCCTTTTCCCTTTCCTGTTTCAGGGTGAGCTTTTCGTTTCAGGTTTTAGCTGACGTTTGATG
Organism: Leptosomus discolor; assembly: GCF_034619465.1. Lineage (NCBI taxonomy): Eukaryota > Metazoa > Chordata > Aves > Leptosomiformes > Leptosomidae > Leptosomus > Leptosomus discolor. Next base: position 3,709,532 of record NC_141416.1, read on the forward strand.
GTTCGATTTTGCATTTTCTCTTTCCTGTTTCAGGGTGAGCTGTTCGGTTCGGCTTTTAGCTCACATTTAGCGTACACTTTTGCATTTTTCCTTTTCCATTTCAGGGTGAGGTTTTCGGTTCGACTTTTAGCTCACGTTTGAGGGTTCGGCTTTGGATCTTTCCTTTCTGTTTCGGGGTTGGCTTTTCGGTTCGGATTTTAGCTCACGTTTAGTTTTCGTTTTTGCATTTTCCCTTTATTGTTTCAGGGTGAGCTTTTTAGTTCAGCTTTTAGCTCACGTTTAGGGTTCAGTTTTGCATTTTCCCTTTCCTGTTTCAGGGTGAGATTTTCGGTTCGGCTTGCAGCCCACGTTTAGGTTCGTTTTTGTTTTTTCCTTCCTGTTTCAGGGTGAGCTTTTTAGTTCGGATTTTAGCTCACGTTTGAGGGTTCGGCTTTGGATCTTTCCTTTGTGTTTTGGGGTTGGCTGTTCGGTTCGGATTTTAGCTCATGTTTAGGATTCGGTTTTTCATTTTCCATTTCCCGTTTCAGGGTGAGCTTTTTGGTTCGTCTTTTAGCTCACATTTGAGGGTTCAGCTTTGGATCTTTCCTTTCTGTTTCGGGGTTTGCTGTTCGGTTCGGATTTTAGCTCACGTTTAGGATTCGGTTTTGCGTTTTCCCTTTCGTGTTTCAGGGTGAGCTTTTCGGTTCGGCTTTTAGCTCACGTTTGAAGGTTCGCCTTTGGATCTGTCCTTCCTGTTTCAATGTGAGCTTTTCGGTTCGGCTTTTAGCTCATGTTTAAGGTTCGGTTTTGCATTTCCCTTCTTGTTTCAAGGTGAGCTTTTCGGTTCGGCTTTTCGCTCACATTTGATGGTTCGAATTTGGATCTTTCCTTCCTGTTTCAGGGTGAGCTTTTAGCTTTAGGTTTTAGCTCACGGTTAGGGTTCAGTTTTGCATTTTCCCTTTCCTGTTTCAAGGTGAGATTTTCGGTTCGGCTTGCAGCCCACACTTAGGTTCGTTTTTGTTTTTTCCTTCCTGTTTCAGGGTGAGCTTTTTAGTTCGGATTTTAGCTCACGTTTGAGGGTTCGGCTTTGGATCTTTCTGTTTCGGGGTTGGCTTTTTGGTTCGGATTTTGTCTCACGTTTAGGATTCGGTTTTGCATTTTCCCTTTCCTGTTTCAGGGTGAGCTTTTCGGTTCGGCTTTTCGCTCACATTTAAGATTTGGCTTTGGAACTTACTTTCCTATTTCCGGATGAACCTTTCAGCTTAGGTTTTAGCTCACGGTTAGGGTTCAGTTTTGCATTTTCCCTTTCCTGTTTCAGGGTGAGATTTTCGGTTCGGCTTTTGGCTCACATTTGATGGTTCGACTTTGGATCTTTCCTTCCTGTTTCAGGTTGAGCTTTTAGGTTTAGGTTTTAGCTCACGGTTAGGGTTCAGTTTTGCATTTTCCCTTTCCCGTTTCAAGGTGAGATTTTCGGTTCGACTTGCAGCCTACGTTTAGGTTCGTTTTTGTTTTTTCCTTCCTATTTCAGGGTGAGCTTTTTAGTTCGGATTTTAGCTCACCTTTGAGGGTTCGGCTATGGATCTTTCCTTTCTGTTTCGGGGTTGGCTTTTCGGTTTGGATTTTATCTCACGTTTAGGATTCGGTTTTGCCTTTTCCCTTTCCTGTTTCAGGGTGAGCTTTTCGTTTCAGGTTTTAGCTGACGTTTGATGGTTCGATTTTGCATTTTCTCTTTCCTGTTTCAGGGTGAGCTGTTCGGTTCGGCTTTTAGCTCACATTTAGCGTACACTTTTGCATTTTTCCTTTTCCATTTCAGGGTGAGGTTTTCGGTTCGACTTTTAGCTCACGTTTGAGGGTTCGGCTTTGGATCTTTCCTTTCTGTTTCGGGGTTGGCTTTTCGGTTCGGATTTTAGCTCACGTTTAGGTTTCGTTTTTGCATTTTCCCTTTATTGTTTCAGGGTGAGCTTTTTAGTTCAGCTTTTAGCTCACGTTTAGGGTTCAGTTTTGCATTTTCCCTTTCCTGTTTCAGGGTGAGATTTTCGGTTCGGCTTGCAGCCCACGTTTAGGTTCGTTTTTGTTTTTTCCTTCCTGTTTCAGGGTGAGCTTTTTAGTTCGGATTTTAGCTCACGTTTGAGGGTTCGGCTTTGGATCTTTCCTTTGTGTTTTGGGGTTGGCTGTTCGGTTCGGATTTTAGCTCATGTTTAGGATTCGGTTTTTCATTTTCCATTTCCCGTTTCAGGGTGAGCTTTTTGGTTCGTCTTTTAGCTCATATTTGAGGGTTCAGCTTTGGATCTTTCCTTTCTGTTTCGGGGTTTGCTGTTCGGTTCGGATTTTAGCTCACGTTTAGGTTTCGTTTTTGCATTTTCCCTTTATTGTTTCAGGGTGAGCTTTTTAGTTCAGCTTTTAGCTCACGTTTAGGGTTCGGTTTTGCATTTTCCCTTTCCTGTTTCAGGGTGAGCTTTTTGGTTCGTCTTTTAGCTCACATTTGAGGGTTCAGCTTTGGATCTTTCCTTTCTGTTTCGGGGTTTGCTGTTCGGTTCGGATTTTAGCTCATGTTTAGGATTCGGTTTTGCGTTTTCCCTTTCCTGTTTCAGGGTGAGCTTTTCGGTTCGGCTTTTAGCTCACGTTTGAAGGTTCGCCTTTGGATCTGTCCTTCCTGTTTCAATGTGAGCTTTTCGGTTCGGCTTTTAGCTTATGTTTAAGGTTTGGTTTTGCATTTCCCTTCTTGTTTCAAGGTGAGCTTTTCGGTTCAGCTTTTCGCTCACATTTGATGGTTTGAATTTGGATCCTTCCTTCCTGTTTCAGGGTGAGCTTTTAGCTTTAGGTTTTAGCTCACGGTTAGGGTTCAGTTTTGCATTTTCCCTTTCCTGTTTCAAGGTGAGATTTTCGGTTCGGCTTGCAGCCCACATTTAGGTTCGTTTTTGTTTTTTCCTTCCTGTTTCAGGGTGAGCTTTTTAGTTCGGATTTTAGCTCACCTTTGAGGGTTCGGCTTTGGATCTTTCCTTTCTGTTTTGGGGTTGGCTGTTCGGTTTGGATTTTATCTCACGTTTAGGATTCGGTTTTGCATTTTCCCTTTCCTGTTTCAGGGTGAGCTCTTCAGTTTGGCTTTTAGCTCATGTTTACGGTTCGATTTTGCATTTCCCTTATTGTTTCAGGGTGAGCTTTTCGTTTCAGGTTTTAGCTCACGTTTGATGGTTCGATTTTGCATTTTCCCTTTCCTGTTTCAGGGTGAGCTTTTTAGTTCGGATTTTAGCTCACGTTTGAGGGTTCGGCTTTGGATCTTTCCTTTGTGTTTTGGGGTTGGCTGTTCGGTTCGGATTTTAGCTCATGTTTAGGATTCGGTTTTGCATTTTCCCTTTCCTGTTTCAGGGTGAGCTTTTCGGTTCGGCTTTTCGCTCACATTTAAGATTTGGCTTTGGAACTTACTTTCCTATTTCCGGATGAACCTTTCAGCTTAGGTTTTAGCTCACGGTTAGGGTTCAGTTTTGCATTTTCCCTTTCCCGTTTCAAGGTGAGATTTTCGGTTCGACTTGCAGCCTACGTTTAGGTTCATTTTTGTTTTTTCCTTCCTATTTCAGGGTGAGCTTTTTAGTTCGGATTTTAGCTCACTTTTGAGGGTTCGGCTATGGATCTTTCCTTTCTGTTTCGGGGTTGGCTTTTCGGTTCGGATTTTATCTCACGTTTAGGATTCGGTTTTGCCTTTTCCCTTTCCTGTTTCAGGGTGAGCTTTTCGTTTCAGGTTTTAGCTGACGTTTGATGGTTCGATTTTGCATTTTCTCTTTCCTGTTTCAGGGTGAGCTGTTCGGTTCGGCTTTTAGCTCACATTTAGCGTACACTTTTGCATTTTTCCTTTTCCATTTCAGGGTGAGGTTTTCGGTTCGACTTTTAGCTCACGTTTGAGGGTTCGGCTTTGGATCTTTCCTTTCTGTTTCGGGGTTGGCTTTTCGGTTCGGATTTTAGCTCACGTTTAGGTTTCGTTTTTGCATTTTCCCTTTATTGTTTCAGGGTGAGCTTTTTAGTTCAGCTTTTAGCTCACGTTTAGGGTTCAGTTTTGCATTTTCCCTTTCCTGTTTCAGGGTGAGATTTTCGGTTCGGCTTGCAGCCCACGTTTAGGTTCGTTTTTGTTTTTTCCTTCCTGTTTCAGGGTGAGCTTTTTAGTTCGGATTTTAGCTCACGTTTGAGGGTTCGGCTTTGGATCTTTCCTTTGTGTTTTGGGGTTGGCTGTTCGGTTCGGATTTTAGCTCATGTTTAGGATTCGGTTTTTCATTTTCCATTTCCCGTTTCAGGGTGAGCTTTTTGGTTCGTCTTTTAGCTCATATTTGAGGGTTCAGCTTTGGATCTTTCCTTTCTGTTTCGGGGTTTGCTGTTCGGTTCGGATTTTAGCTCACGTTTAGGTTTCGTTTTTGCATTTTCCCTTTATTGTTTCAGGGTGAGCTTTTTAGTTCAGCTTTTAGCTCACGTTTAGGGTTCGGTTTTGCATTTTCCCTTTCCTGTTTCAGGGTGAGCTTTTTGGTTCGTCTTTTAGCTCACATTTGAGGGTTCAGCTTTGGATCTTTCCTTTCTGTTTCGGGGTTTGCTGTTCGGTTCGGATTTTAGCTCATGTTTAGGATTCGGTTTTGCGTTTTCCCTTTCCTGTTTCAGGGTGAGCTTTTCGGTTCGGCTTTTAGCTCACGTTTGAAGGTTCGCCTTTGGATCTGTCCTTCCTGTTTCAATGTGAGCTTTTCGGTTCGGCTTTTAGCTCATGTTTAAGGTTTGGTTTTGCATTTCCCTTCTTGTTTCAAGGTGAGCTTTTCGGTTCAGCTTTTCGCTCACATTTGATGGTTTGAATTTGGATCCTTCCTTCCTGTTTCAGGGTGAGCTTTTAGCTTTAGGTTTTAGCTCACGGTTAGGGTTCAGTTTTGCATTTTCCCTTTCCTGTTTCAAGGTGAGATTTTCGGTTCGGCTTGCAGCCCACATTTAGGTTCGTTTTTGTTTTTTCCTTCCTGTTTCAGGGTGAGCTTTTTAGTTCGGATTTTAGCTCACCTTTGAGGGTTCGGCTTTGGATCTTTCCTTTCTGTTTTGGGGTTGGCTGTTCGGTTTGGATTTTATCTCACGTTTAGGATTCGGTTTTGCATTTTCCCTTTCCTGTTTCAGGGTGAGCTCTTCAGTTTGGCTTTTAGCTCATGTTTACGGTTCGATTTTGCATTTCCCTTATTGTTTCAGGGTGAGCTTTTCGTTTCAGGTTTTAGCTCACGTTTGATGGTTCGATTTTGCATTTTCCCTTTCCTGTTTCAGGGTGAGCTTTTTAGTTCGGATTTTAGCTCACGTTTGAGGGTTCGGCTTTGGATCTTTCCTTTGTGTTTTGGGGTTGGCTGTTCGGTTCGGATTTTAGCTCATGTTTAGGATTCGGTTTTGCGTTTTCCCTTTCCTGTTTCAGGGTGAGCTTTTCGGTTCGGCTTTTAGCTCTCGTTTAGGGTTCGGTTTTGCATTTTCCCTTTCCTGTTTCAGGGTGAGCTTTTCGGTTCGACTTTTAGCTCACGTTTGAAGGTTCGCCTTTGGATCTGTCCTTCGTGTTTCAATGTGAGCTTTTCGGTTCGGCTTTTAGCTCATGTTTAAGGTTCGGTTTTGCATTTCCCTTCTTGTTTCAAGGTGAGCTTTTCGGTTCGGCTTTTCGCTCACATTTGATGGTTCGAATTTGGATCTTTCCTTCCTGTTTCAGGGTGAGCTTTTAGCTTTAGGTTTTAGCTCACGGTTAGGGTTCAGTTTTGCATTTTCCCTTTCCTGTTTCAAGGTGAGATTTTCGGTTCGGCTTGCAGCCCACCTTTAGGTTCTTTTTTGTTTTTTCCTTCCTGTTTCAGGGTGAGCTTTTTAGTTCGGATTTTAGCTCACCTTTGAGGGTTCAGCTTTGGATCTTTCTGTTTCGGGGTTGTCTTTTCGGTTCGGATTTTGTCTCACGTTTAGGATTTGGTTTTGCCTTTTCCCTTTCCTGTTTCTGAGTGAGCTTTTCATTTTGGCTTTTAGCTCACGTTTAGGTTGTGCTTTTACTTTTTTCCTTCCTGTTTCAGGGTGAGCTTTTCAATTTGGCTTTTAGCTCATGTTCACGGTTTGATTTTGCATTTCCCTTATTGTTTCAGGGTGAGCTTTTCGTTTCAGATTTTAGCTCACGTTTGATGGTTCGATTTTGCATTTTCTCTTTCCTGTTTCAGGGTGAGCTGTTCGATTCAGCTTTAGCTTACGTTTAAGATTTGGCTTTGGAACTTACCTTCCTATTTCAGGATGAGCTTTTCAGCTTAGGTTTTAGCTCACCTTTAGGGTTCACTTTTCCAGTTTTCTTTCCTGTTTCAGGGTGAGCTGTTCAGTTCGGCTTTTAGCTCACATTTAGCGTACACTTTTGCATTTCCCCTTTCCTGTTTCAGGGTGAGCTTTTCAGTTTGCCTTTTATCTCATGTTTACGGTTCAATTTTGCATTTCCCTTATTGTTTCAGGGTGAGCTTTTCGGTTTGGCTTTTAGCTCACATTTCGTTTTGGTTTTTCATTTTTCCTTCCTTTTTCTTGGTGAGATTTTCGGTTTGGGTTTTATCTCACATTTAGGGTTCGGTTTTGCATTTTCCCTTTCCTGTTTCAGGGTGAGCTTTTTGGTTCGGCTTTTAGCTCACGTTTCGTTTTGGTTTTTCTTTTTTCCTTCCTTTTTCTTGGTGAGATTTTTGGTTTTTATTTTATCTCACGTTTCGGGTTCGGTTTTGCATTTTCCCTTTCCTGTTTCAGGGTGAGCTATTTGGTTTGGCTTTTAGCTCACTTTTAGGCTTCGGATTTGTATCTTATCGTCCTGTTTCAGGGTGAGCTTTTGACTTTTGCTTTTAGGTCATGTTTAGGGTTCGGATTTGTGTTTTTCCTTCCTTTTTCAGGGTGGGCTTTTCCAGTCGGCTTTTAGCTTGCCTTTACTGTCGCTTTGCTTTTTTCCTTCGTGTTTCAGGGTGAGCTTTTCGGTTCGTCTTTTAGTGCCTCTTTAGGGTTTGGTTTTGCATTTTCCCTTTCCTGTTTCAGGGTCAGCTTTTCAGTTCGTCTTTTAGCTCACATTGGAGGCTCAGTTATGCATTTTTCCTTCCTGTTTCAGGGTGGACTTTTCGGTTTGGCTTTTAGCTCATGTTTACGGTTCGGCTTTGGATCTTACCTTTCCTGTTTCAGGGTGAGGTTTTTGGTTCAGCTCTTACCCCACGTTTAGGTTTTGGCTTTGGATCTCTCCTTCCTGTTTCAGGATGAGGTTTTCATTTGGCTTCTTCTCACATTGAGTGTTCAGCTTTGCATTTTCCCTTCCTGTTTCAGGGTGAGCTTTTTTCTTTCGCTTTTAGCTCACATTTAGGGTTTGAGTTTGGATCTTACCTTCTTGTTCTAGGATGAGATTTTTTCTTCTCCTTTTAGCCCTTGTTATGTCATTTTACATTTAGAGTGTATGTCATTTCATGTATAGATAATACGTAATTTTACGGATATATTTTTTGTTTAGGTTTTATGTCTAGATATTTAGAATTTATATAATTATGTGTCTAGATATGTTTAGTTTTTACGTCTAGACTTCATGTTTAGATTTTACTTTTATGTTTGGGTTTTAGGTTAGGATTTTACGTCATTTTAGGATTAGGTTGAATGGGTGCAATACATCAAGACACAGGCTGCTTTGCCCAAGTCCAAACCCCTGGTGAAATGGAGCCAAGGGAAGAGCAGATCTCGCTCCCGGTCCAAACTGCAACGGGCCCGAGAGCTCGAGAGAGGCAGGCCACAATCAGCGCCTGGGAGGCGTGAGAGCCTCAGGCAAGAACCTGGCCAGAACGGCCCAGAGGAGCCCTGGCAAGGAGCTGTGCTGCAGAGGAAGGCAAGAAACCCCCAGGGACACTTGCTAGCCCACCTCAGGTTAAAAACAGCCTTCTTCCACTCAGCTGCAGGGCCCGAGAGGCCATTTTCATGGGGCACGAGCAGCAGGCGGTGGACCCAGCCAAACCGGAGCAGAGGGGCCCTCACAAGTGGTCGTGCTCAGTGCTGCAGAGGAAGGCAAAAAACCCTCGGCGCCCTGTGCCAATCTGCCCCAGGGGAACATTCCTTCCCAACCCCAGTGCTGCTGGCAATCAGCTACTCCGTGAGCATGACCTGCCTCCTCCTCCTCCTCCTCCTCCTCCTCCTCCCACAGGCTGGTCGTGCCTCCCAGGAGGTGCCTGACCCCTGCTTCTCCCTCAACCTGGGGCCACCTCCAGGGCTGCCTAGAGCAGCCCAATGCCCCTGGCCTGATCGACCTCGGGGGCAAGAATCCCCCTCCACCACGCCTGGCAGGGCACCTGTGGGTGCTCCAAAGCACTGGCACCCCTGCCAGCATCCCTGCACCCCCTTCTTACTGCTGCTGCCCCTGGCTCCGCAGGGGGTGAGGACGGCGGGCTCCGCAGTGCTCCTCAAGAAGGCATCCCCTTGCCTGGCCGCTGCTCTCCAGCTGGAAAGGCCTGACAGCCCTGGGCACCTCCGGCTGTCACTGGTGGTTCTCCTCCCCAGCAGCCCCATGCAGCCTCCGCTCTTCCTCCCTCAGCCCCCTCCAAGCCATTCCGTCGGCTCCTCAGGGACCTCCTCAGGGATGTCTCCCTTGGGCTGCCCGGGCCAGCTCTGGCAGGGACAGGGCAGGGGGCTCCCTTGATCCTGCCCCAGGGCATTGTGACATGGGGGCGTTGCCGGGTGGTGGCATTGTGACATGGGGGTGATGTGGCCTCCGTGCACCGCACCGCCCACCACCCCTCTGCCCAGCACCCTTCAGCAGAAGGCCTGGGGGCACACAGAGGGTGATTTCAGCAGAGGAAACCCAAGTCTGTTCTGCCTTCTTGTGGCAGGGGGTAAAATAGTGCTCTACTGCCCTGGAGCAGAACTTGTGATTCTTGGAGTGCAAATTTTCAGCAAGACATGGATATGTTCCTGTACTAGGGCTTGTGTCTCTGTTGGGGACACATCACCCCACGCCAGGAAGACTGCTTTAGAATTTTCTTACCTCAGTCCAAAAAGCAGCAAAGCTTTTTGTCTTTAGAAGTGCTCAGCTGATTTATTAAGAGTATATAAATGGAAAAGGAATGGCTAAGAGGCTTAAAATGGTTAAGAAGTGATATTTAGATATATAAAATTAGGATATATGTAAGTAAAAGGAATCGTTAGTCTCTTCTTTTTTCACTTATTCATGTTTTTTCTTTAGTATTTCTTTTTCTATTGTTGCGTTCTCTACCTCCTTAACAGTAAAATACTGTGCTGACCCTGCTGCTTGTAGAACGGTTCAGGTTCGCTCTTAGTTTTTGGGCTCTGCATGGCAACAGAAGTTGGCAAGAGAAAAGGAGCTCCCCAGTATAACAACGGTCTGGGGAAGAATCAGCAATTGGAAAAATTCTTCATGAAGGGAGGCATGTTCTTTGTCCTTTTCAAAATGAGCTGTAGTGTTTCTAGACAGAATCATCTTGAAGAGAATAAGAAAGACAAAAACCAAAATGTGTGTTATCTTGGATCTCCTTTGTGGTTTGTTAAACATTATTTTTATTTTGGAGATTGGTTTTGGCATGCACTTCTCTGGCAGTAACTTGATTTCCTGTGTTGGAAGAGGAGGGTAATAGTGGATTTAAAAACCACTTCTGTGGTCTACCGTGAAGTCTCCATCTGCTAAAGTGTTGTAAAGCCAGAACTGTCACGTAGGGGGTTGTAGAACTCGGCTCTATGGTACTAGGACAGAATTGTCTCACTCTTTTATAGCTGGTTCCTGGAGGAGAAGGACTGGAATTGATATTGTTGTCATCTATGAAGACCTGTTATAAATACATGGGTATATAATATAAATGGAGCTTTTGGGGTATGGGTGTGGGTGGGTTTTGGTGTAGGTTTTTTGTGGGTTTTTTTTATTCACACACTCTTGCAGCTGACATTTGAAAAAGAGTTGGGATTCCCTCTCCAGGAGAGGTGCATTGCTAATGATAATGCTGACTTTGTACATTGCAATGGTGGTGTTCTTGTAAAATGCACTAATCTGTTCTGAAGAAAAGGCTTTCTTTTTGTTAGTTACTGTGTTCTGTTACAGAAGTGCACAAGTTAAGTAGTTTTAGAAGTGGTTGCTGGAATGGAAAAATAATAGTTAGGTTTCAGTTGCTCTCAGTCTTCAGGTTTTCCACATCTGTGGCATTTGTTTATGGCCCAAGTCTCTATAAAACCCAAGCCCTGAGCCGAGAGGTTGCTGTTCGTTCAAGTGCTGGCAAGTACTAAGCTGGATCATTTGTTGAAATGTGGCTTCAGGCTACATTGCCAGAAACCTTGTGGCAGAGCACCGTCGAGTTCTGAAAGCTCTTCAAAGTGCATCCATCTGTTTGATGCACAGCAGCCTTTTGTTCTACTGTCCCAAAATCAGGATTCTTTTACCCAGTGTGCAAAGAGCAGACAACCACAGAGTCCAGATATTGGTTTAATTCCAGTTCTGCACAGAAAAGGATGTGAGGTGGTAATTCCACAAAGCTAGCACGGCTTTTGAGAAATAAAGCTGGATCTTGTATACAAAACTACAGTAAAGTCAGTGATGTCACTCCTAACCTTACATATGAAACCAGACCTTTAACATTCTTTTATGTCGATTCTCCTGTTGTCTTCGAGATTAGTTGGGTGCCACCAAGGTCTGACCCCCACCCCTCCACACATCAGCTAGCCAAGCCCACCCAGTTTGGAAACCTGGAAGGTTTGTGACTGTTGACTGTGGTTAGTCTGTGGTTAAAATGGGATAGATTTGTTTTGGTAATTTTTTGATTAATTATTTTAATCAGCTAATCAGTGGGACTCATTATGAAGCTGGAGTTGTGTATTAGAACAATGGGCATCACTTCCAAGTCCTCCAGGCCACTTACAGGGAGGTAGGAGGTAGTTTTAATGTCATGACACTGTGAGTCACATCATCATCTCTACCAGCTCAAGGTGTGGTTTACATCCAATACGCTGAGAAAACAGGAGGGGAAAGGAGAAACAAGTTGGGGAGGGTTGAGCTGCAAGCATAAACGTACAAGTTTCCTAAGATCAGTAAAAATACTTAGAGGTTTTAATTCACCTTTCAAGGAAATAGCATTCTTTGAGTTGAGAAGTTTGAAGCCTGTTAACAGACAACATTTTGCCGGACATCTGCCATTCTTACATGCTGTGCTCTTTTTCATGGATTTTTACTGATTGTTTTTTTATTTCTGTCTGCTTCTCTACTGTCTTCATTCAGGATCATTTTCTAAGACATCCAGAACTGTATCTCTTAATGAATGCAAATGTACAAGGAAGTGTCTGGCGTCTGGCAATGTGTGCATACAAAAATAATTTTAAAATACCTCTATATTAATTAATTAATTATTGTATCGGGTTGATAAAACTTGCTAGTTATTGGCTAGCAACATAGTTCCTGCTGTGAAATCCGAAAGATCAGAATCCAGCTCCTCTTAAGTGGCTGAAGATGCGTGGCCGAGGTATTTCTGTGACAAACTAAACGGCTGATGTTATTCAAGGTGGTGACATCTGGCTCTCAGAGTACAGGGGCATGTTAGAAAAGTGCTAATAAGGGGTTTTCAGAAAACAGCATTTGGTCAATGGTCGGTGTGCCACAGCCTTCTGGTCCAAAGCGCAGACCGCCAGTACTGCAGCTGATGGCATAATTCACACAGCAATTCCAAGACTTTCTTACCCTTTTGAGCGTAGAAGCTGCGCACCGCCAGTAGTTTGTTAGGTTAATAATTTCTGTATAACAACATATTTGACAAGCTTATAGAAGAGATAACAGTGGTGAGCAGGAAGCTCACATTTCTTCTGGATGGTCGAAGAGGTTGTGGTTAGAACCATAGTTTGAGAAAGCACCTAGTGTAAAAGGCACAATTTAAAGAGGTTAGTTGTGTGTTTAAATATTACACCCTCCTCGTTCTTCCCAGGGCCTCATTTGAAAGTCCCAATACTTCTAATCCGTGTGAGTATCGTTCTTTTCCTGACAGTAAAGACTGGGGATGAAAAAGAAATAGTGAACACCTTCCAGTGGAGGAGATGTAAGTCATAGTCCAGGGGTTCTCAGGTCACCCTTGCTTCTCTTTGGACAAAAAATACTTGGATAGGGAACTTCCCTCCATTTCTGAAGACCTCTGGATTGGTCCTCGTGCTCTGAGGACCTTTGAGCCAGGCCTTCTAATTTAGCAGCCACAATGCACCAGCCTCTCTAGGGCACAACTCTGAACGCCCCAGGCAGCCCAAGTGCGGCATCCAACAGCAGGACAAACCTGAGTGCCACTGTTTGCCGTATCCCGGGCAGGGGGATCTGACCTGTCCAGGTACTGCTCAGGATCCCAGAGTGGCTGAGGTCAGAAGGGACCTCTGGAGGTCATCCTGTCCAACCCCCCTGCTCAAGCAGGGCTGCCCAGAGCCAGTTGCCCGGGACCATATCCAGATGGCTTTTGGATATCTCCAAGGACAGACACTCCACAGCCTGTCTGGGCAACCTGCGCCAGTGCTCAGTCACCCTCACAGTGAAAAAGTGTTTCCCGATGTTCAGAGGGAACCTCCCGTGTTTCTGTGTGTGCCGGTTGGCTCTGGCCCTGTCACTGGGCACCACTGGAAAGAGTCTGTCTGCATCCTCTTTGCACCCTCCCTTCAGGTACATCGATGCTCCCTTCTACCCATCGATGAGATCCCCCTGAGCCTTCTCCAGGCTGAACAGACCCAGCTCTCCCAGCCTGTCCTCATAGTGGTACCTCAAGGTAGCTTAGCTGAATGGAAGTTTGGGTAAGAAAAGAACGGCTTTGTACTTGACATATCATCACTGTCTTTTACAGTAATCAATCTGTCCTTGATGCATGCAGTTTTGAAACTTTAGCACATCATCCTGTCCTTGAGGTATGTTTGTTGCAGTCGTAGTTTCAACACTTTAGTGCATGTGAACAGAGGAGGAGCTACAGTATAATGAGGTATTGTGATTAAGGACTGGATGAAACCAGCCAGCCATGACAAGGAGATACACCATCTGGACTACTCCTTGTTGGGGAGAGTCCAGAGAAGAGTTCAACTAAAGGACACCAAAGAGACAAGCACCAGAAGGTCCCGGAGACCCCCAAGGACCACCGGTACATCCAGGGGGGCATGCTTAGAAAGGCAGACTCTAGGTAAATGATTTCTGGGGAACAACATGAGTATGTATGAACATTCTGGGAAATACCATGCCTATGGATGTTGTTGAACAATAAAAGCTCCACGTGTGGCTCCTTGGGGCATGCCCGCTAGGAGAAGTTATCCCCGGTGCATCCGGCACTGCAAATAAAGAATGCCCACCCTCTAAAACTGAAGACTGAGTCTTAGAGGGTTCTTCTGCGACTGATTTCTACAGTATCAACAGGAGAGATGCTCCAGTCCTTCATCATCTGTGTGGCCCTTCGCTGGACTCTCTCTGTCCATGTTTCTCTGGTACAGGGGAGCCCAGAACTGGACCCAGCACTCCCGCTGTGGCCTGACCAGTGCTGCTGTCACTTGAAAGGATAAAGAAATTTGTCAGAAAATAAACCACCTTGTGTTCCAGCTTGTCCTCGGATATCAGAGGGGCTGGGGATGCTGGGCTTAGGTGCTGAGTGATGCCCAGTTGGGCTCTGTGAGTCCAGACAAGAATGTGACATTTACCTGTCGGACTCCTCTCAGGGACTTTGACTGACGCCATTTCGCAGAGTTGCAAATAGAGGTATTTTATTGAGGCAACAGACACACAAGTTGGTTGGATTGTTGGTGATAAACTCACTGTCTGCAAAGCACGTGCAAGTTTCAGGTAAGAATAACACAGCTTGGCTATAAAACACAGTAAATTATAAAAACAACTCGACAGAGATTTCTAAGTTTGCTGGGGAGCACGTGGTGCAACCGAGCGTTCGAGCCTTACCCAAAGGCGTCCCTGTGGGGGGGAAAAAGAGGCTCAGCCTGTCGACTGATCCCAGAAGTTTAAGAGAGTCTGTGACTTGTCAGCGATGACATCTTCCCTAACATACTCCTCTCTTAAGCTATTTTTATACTATTTTTTACTTTTCGGGTGGAGCTTGAGTGACTCCAGTCGTACAGACCCTTATTATGATTGGTGTCCAACTCTCTCGCTTCACTTTTAGAGGTACAGGCTAGAGACATTCAGGGCGCAAGCTCGGCGAACGGTGGCTGCACCTTGAAGGCGGGTGGCTTTTGGGATGGAGGCGTGTTCTGGGATTATAGTGAGATTATAATGGGCAAAGTCGACCCAAAGGACAGTATTCTGTCAAGGAATGACAGCATCGGCCCCGGGTAGCAAATACGCAGCTTATTGGTTCCGCAGCACCATCCAGTTCCCATCCCAGGGCGGTACCGCAGATCCTGGCCGCCCCCACCCTCTGTGCTGTGCCGTTTCTCTCTCAGAGTCAGCACATCAAGCTCCCCTGATGTTGCCAACAGCCAAGATTGCCTGGGGAGCTTCTGGGGAATTGGTTCCTCATGTACCCGCCGCACTCGGCTTTTGTGCCCTTCCTTAACAGGTGAACACTGCTGCACCGTTAATTTCCAAGTCGCCTCTAGCTTTCCTTCCACACCTGCGCAGAGGGGAAGGATCACTGCCCTCAGCCTGCCAGCAACACTCCTCCCAAGGCAGCCCTGGGTGCTGTTGGCCTTCTTTGCAGCAGGGGCACGTTGCTGCCTCGTGTTCAACTTGATGTCCCCCAGGTCCTTTTGTGCAGAGCCACTTTCCAGCCAGGCAGTCCCCAGCATATACTGGTGCCTGGGGTTGTTCCTCGCCAGGGGCAGTTGGGGACTATCCAATCACCTGTGCTTAGTGGAAAGATCCACTTTCCTGCAAGTGCATTGAGGAGATAGTGCTGGGTACCAGGACCATTGTGTAAGATGAATGCAGCCAGTTTTCTTGTGGTCCTTTACTGAGTAATGTTTAATCTGTACTTTAAAGGTATGTCGCGTTTCCTGAGCACTCAAAATTGACAGGCGGGTTTCCTCCGACTACTCCTGAAAGCTCGGTGAAAAACTGTTCCCTGTTTAAGCCTTTCTTGGACACTGAGCTGCCCGTGATTTCTTTAGGAGTGCTGCTTCACATGCTGATGGTGAAGCGAGAAGGAATATGGGTTCTTCTGCTAAGTTTGCAGGATTTGGAAACGAGCTTGGACAAGCGAGCGCCTTGGGATTGGTAGGAGGGAGATTCCAGGTGATTGGTTTGATTTTAGTTCAGTATCCAGTGCCCATGATATAAATAGAGTTGCCTTCCTCATAGTGGAATGGGAATATTTAAAACACTTTTTCTCCCCTGGGGGGAACCTTCACTTCCAGGGCCCCAAGGGCGATAACAGCCTTAATTACCCTGATCAGCCTCTCCTGGGGTCTCCCCCCAGCCTGCCCCCAGCCCAGGAGCTCCATTGAAGCTCAGTCTGAGGCTATAACCTTCTCCCTGAGCAGTGCTGTGGGAGTGTGGGTCTTCATTGCTCCCGGCCCCAGCATGCTGGCTGTTGGTCTGTCTGTCTTCTCCTTGTAGGCCTGCCTGGCCACCGTGGGACTGTGTCTGACCTTGGCTATGCTGGCTGGCCGTGATCCTGACTTACCTTCCTGGCTTGGCATGGGCCCTGCCTTGTCCCCGTGGCTTTGCCTGGTGATCTAGACCTGTAGCCACCTCTGGGGCTGCCCTGCTGCCTTACTGGTGTGCTGAGGTAGGTCCTGCTGGCCCAGAGATCCCCATCCCATCAGGAGCAGCCTGCTCTTGCTGTGCCTGGACTGGGTAGCAACCTTTCCTTCTGCTAGAGCTGGCTCAAAGCAGGTTAGATCACAGCCCTGGTGTGCCAGTATGATGGTAGGAAGGTTTTGGTTTGGTGTGGGTTTTTTTTTTTTGTGGGGGAAGAGGGCGTTTCATTGTTTGTTGTTCTTTTTGGAAATCAGGTTTGGGAGAATCAAGATCTCTAGTTGAGCACAAAGACTTACAGCTGGGTTATGAAACCTATTGGAAGTATTGGCGTCCCCTTACTTGGATAGGTTATAAATACTGTTTGAGGGAAGTCTGTCACTTTAGGTTTAGAGTTTACCTTTTTTGTTTAGGTTTTACCTGTTGGTTTTATGTCATTTTCCATTTAGATTATTTTTCTGAATCTGTTTCTGAGCCAAAGGGCGGTCACAGAGGTACAGAAAGGAGCAGCAGGATTTTATGCCACTTTACAGTTAGATTTTAGGTCTAGATTTTAGATTTAGATTTTCGGTTTAGATTTTGTCCTATTTTCCATTTAGATTTTACGTCATTTTAGGATTTGTTTTTTATGTTTACATTTGATGTCATTTTACAATTTGATTTTCCCTCTAGATATGATGATTGTATTTTACTTCAAGATTTTAGGTTCTATTTTAGGATTAGATTTTACATTTAGATTTCAAGTTTAACTCTTGAAGTCTAGATTTTACATCTAGATTTTATGCAATTTTATGTTTAGATTTTATGTCTAGATGTTAGGCTGAAATTTCAGATTTAGATTCTATCTCATTTTATGTTTAGATTTTACATAGTTTTAGGGATGTATTGGTTTAGACGTGATGAGGAGCGACACAGGAACGGCTGGAACACCGCTGGGTTTGGTGACTGTGTCCTTGTCCTGCAGCAGAAACATTTGAGGCTTCGGCCCAGTTCAGCCGTTGCTGTGGAGAGGTTTGAGCTCACTGCACCCAGCCTGTTTGTATGGACTAAGTGTAGTATTCTGGGGTTTTCTAGGTATTTTTGTTTTAACATTCTGGGCCTAATTTTCCTCGAAACTGGAATTTCAGCTAGGGTGTTACTGTTGTTGCTAGATGCTAGCATTGAGCTGCCTGAGGAAAAATAGTGTGTAAGATTTATAGCCAAAGGGTTTCTGTATTTTCTATATATTTCTATATTTTTGGCGTACTTGCCAGCTGAGGAGTTTCTCTCTTGGACTTAACCTATAGAGGGTGATCTGTCGGACAGCCTGTCCTAGCGGTTGCATGATTCCTACTTGTAATCAGGTTCTTAATTTGCAGCCTGAATTTTGGATGGGTTGTGTGCTGAACTTCCCAGTAGCTCATTTGTTTGCTGCTACATTTCCCCAAGGCAAAGATTTCAAAAGGCAGCAAAGTTAAGGATATTTGCTACTGTGCCATGAGCTGTTGCTATTTGAAAGCCAGTTTGAGTATCGGTGGTATTCAAGAAACTGCCAAGGTTTCGAGGGTAAATCTGAGTATCTGTGTGCTGAGCAGAAAAGTACAAGGCATGTTTTCAGTTGCCAGGTAGATTACTTTACGCAGGTTTCTCGAGATGATGCTGCAGCGTGGCTGACGTATTTGTTAGTTCCAGCAACTGTCCTCTTAATGCAGAGATTGGTGGCAGTTCTGTGATCAAAGCTGGGATCATTGTCCCTGGTTATGTGTTCTTATTTGCTTTTTCTAACTCTACGGCAGGGCAGAAGAATCACTCTACTGCCTCTGCTGAGGGCAGAAGAATCACAAAGCTAGACCAGATTTTGCTCAGTGGAAATAACACAACAGTGGTAAGTCGTTGTTGTTAAAGGCTGCGAGCATTTACCTTCTGTAGATGTAAATCCATCGGCCGTCGAGTTCAGCTACTTCCAAGCTGAGCTTTCCGGCAGTTCTGTTACAGAAGCTGTTTTCAAGTAGCTTTGGGGGCGTATGTGTGTGTCAGTGATGCTGGGAAGGGGATCTTACTGCCTCACTTGGTACGTGTTACAGCGAACATGAAAGGAGCGTGGCCCTCATCTTATTTTGGAGAATGTTTTTCTGGTCTTCGGGTGCGCGAGGGAATCCCTGGCTTTGCTGCCCACTCTGTGGGCTGGGTCGTGCGGTGGCTTTTAAGTGGTGAGCAGACGTTTGCCTGCAGGAGCGCGCAGGGTGGGATCCAGCTGCGTTTCATCCACCGCCTTACGGATCAACGCATTGGCAGCCGTTCAGATGCTTACAAGCTCGCAGAGTCATCTGGCGATGATGATGATGCCACGTGATGCCCAGAGAGATGTACCTTCGTGTGCTCTGAAAGGAAACCTGGAGGTCTGCTGGGTTACAGCAAATTGGAAGCACTGAGAATCTTAGTTTATCCTGTGCCGATGCATGTAGATGGGTACTGAAACGGGAATGAAGTCTTGGAATTCTGCAATTGCTGAATTCTGCAATTTCCTAAATACTGCAAAAGCAGAGCCACTGTCGTTTTTTCCTTGTCTGCAGAGATGGCTACAAAATCTGGACTTCTTGCCCAAGGGCGTGCCTGATTTGGAGGGAGGAGAAGAGGAAGGCTGACTTGAGTCCCAGTCGGCTCTGTGTGAGTAAGGAATAGTCTCCATTTTGCTGTCTTCCCTACCTTGCACCTGCTCCCTGTGTGACTGAGCAAGTGCCATCCTGACTTAATTTCAAAGCCTTTCTCCACTTTGGTTATTGTTCTGCAGCCTTAAAGGATAGCACATGTTCTACCTTCTTGGGAGGGGCTAAAATTACGATGATGCCGTTAAGCTGGTGCTCTGCTGCCCCTGGAGCAGAAGCTTGTGATTGTCGGAGTGTGAATTTTCAGCCAGACACAGGTCTGTTCCCGTGTTAGGGCTTGTCTCTTCTGGGGAGGCATCTTTCCGCGCTAGGAAGGCTCTGCTTTAGGCTGTTCCGTACTTCAGTCCCAACAGCAGCAAAGCTCTCTGCCTTCTGAATTGCTCAGCTCCAAAATCACTTTCAGTGACACAAATCAGAAAGGCAGCAAGTGGAAACAGAGTTTTGTCTTGAGATTTTATTTCATTTCATTTTATTTTTATTTTTGTGAATCTGTTGCCAAGCCGATGTTCCCGAGCACTGACACAACGCCTGTGTGTCACCAGGAGCAGGCTGATGCGTTCTTCAGTTCAGCTGGAAAAAACATCCCTTGCAGCCTGGCGAGGGGCGATCACAGTGGTCCAGAAAGGAGCAGCGGGGCGTTGTTTGGGTTTGGCGTTGTTTGGGTTTGGCGTTGTTTGGGTTTGGCGTTGTTTGGGTTTGGCGTTGTTTGGGTTTGGCGTTGTTTGGGTTTGGCGTTGTTTGGGTTTGGCTTTTACCTTCCTATTTCAAGGTGAGCTTTTCAGTTCATGTTCTAGCCCATGTTGAGGGTTTGGGTTTGCATCTGACCTGCCAGTTTCAGGGTGAGATTTTTGGTTCGGCTTTTAGCTCAGAAGAAGTAAAGAGGTTTGGGTTCAGCCTGATGCTGAGTCAGCTGAGTGCACCGCAGCTGGCAGGGTGGCAGTAGGCCTGTGTCCCTGGTTTGGAGGCTGAAAATTCCCAGCTTCCTCAACTGTTGAGGTGCATCAAGAAGCCTCAGGTCAACTGTGAGGCAGGGAACTGGATTTCTTACCCCTGATCAAATTCACATTCAGAGATTCCTACCCTTGCCCAGATTATTTGAGATGCTCTTTTTCTTCATACATGCCTAATCTGCTGTGGGAGTTGAGATCAGCTTGAGCACTTGGAGCTTCAAGGCATCTTCAGGTGTCTGAGGAAAACTGCAGGAGGTTAAAATTAGGCACCTGGAGTTGGTCCCATCTGTGTTCACTTCCTGATGTCTTGGGCAGAGGCTGTTGCCCCTGAGCTAGGAACAGTGAACAGCTTGTGATGGATCACCTGAAGTTCCCCAGTTCCCAGCTGGTTTTATGAAGGTGAATCATCCCCGACAGGGACAGGATCCTTCTGCTGTTGTGTGTGGAATCATAGAGTGCAGCGAGAGCTCTCAGCTGCGTCCAGACAGGAGAGCTGATAAGCAAGGCCTGTATTTGCAGGTCAGGTTTTTAGCTGATGGCACACAGTAGCTGTTGGGTTTAATAGTCACATTTAGACCCCATCCAGGGAGTTCTGCGAAGCCTGGAAACCAAAGGATGCTCTTTCATATTTTTGTGAATGCTTGTCTCAATAGTGCAAGGCATGCAGCAGCTTCCGTTACTGACAGGAGTTGAAATACTGAAATATACTATAAGGGCATTAAAGGATCATTGATGGTAGAGTTAACACCAGCCTGAATGTCAATGCGTTTGTTGTTTTCCACGTGCGGAGCAAACACATCCCCTGGTGCTCCGGTTCTTCCCAGCCAATGCAGAATTCCCAGGAATGAATCATTTCCCAGCCAAGAGTGTCCTGGATATTTCTGTGATGGTGTTTGTTTTCTCTCACTGTGATTTCCTTCCACCAGGCGTATGCCTGGGGCCTGAGGGACAAATATTGGTGCAATAAATATCCTTTGAAATGCCGGTTGGACCTCCCCAGTTTCAGTTTTAAGAAAACCCAACAAACCAAATCCTAGGCATTTCTGTTACCTTTTCATTTAATAAACAGTGCATCAATGTTCCTCAAAACTGTAGCCATTTTCCAAATGCTGTGGATCTTCTACAGTTTCAGGCTGCTCAATCATCTGTATGTTGTTCTGTCATGTATCTGGGTGCCCTGGATAACTTGAGGGTCTCATTTTCACAGACTGCAGCTGTATGCCAAATCTGTTCTTGTTTCTGGGTATGGTAAAGAAGTCCATGAACTTATTGCCCCTTTGCAGCTACTGCAAACACTCATTTCCTTTGGACTGTACTTGTTTTTCTCTGCCAGCTGGATCACAGGAAAGCAAAAGAGACACAGCAAGAAGGTGCTTCAGCTTCCCCTAGTCCTTTTTCTGTGGTCGTAGAACTATTTAAAAGGTGCAGTACCCAGCTATGGATGACCCTGCTGATTGGTGTTCTGTAAAGAAAGGAGCAGCTGAAAGAGCTCCATTTGTCCTGGCACTCCTGTTTCACAGCCAGGTGAATGGAGCCGGAATAAAATTCCCAAGGCTGACATGGGTGCTGTGTTCCTTTACCGCAGGAGAAGGGACGTCCCTGGGGCAGCACCATTTAACCGCAATGAGGACAGGCCCTCCGGCTCACCGCTGTGCCCGGTGCCTGAGGGCAGCTGCAGTGGGACAGGACAGGACTGATTTTGTGACACTTCTGTTGTGGGAAAAGTAGAGAAACTTCCTTTTATTGTTTTTACTCTAGGATGGTTCGTTTGCCTTTTTAGGCCTGGAAATTTTCCTCTGTGTTTAAGAGGATAAGAGCAAAGTCCCTTTGGCCACTGTCTCTTTAAATGCCAGTAGTGCAGAGCTGTTCTTGTCATGGCAGATGTTTTTATGGAAGACTCCTAGACCCATTTCTATTCTTATTACTGTATATTTGAGACATATTCTGCAAGTTTAGGTGCCAACAGTTCAAAATGTTTGTCTTGCGTTTCTAAAGAATGTCTTGCAGAAGCAGAATCAACTCATCTGTCCAGCTTCTCAGCATGTGAGACCTTGGTTCCAAGTGAACTGCCCTGGATAATGATCGCCCGATGTTTTGCAAAATTCCGTTCTAATTCCTTGGCCTGAGGTCTGTCAGGAAGACTCGCTGATCTGGATTTTGGAGACTGCTGAAAGACAGAGTTGAGGTGGCTCCTGTCTGCCCAGTTATGCTTTTTCTTCATACTAAATTTGTGCACGCAGCTTACGCGTGTGTGTAGAAAATGAGAATCCAAATGTTTCTGTTTATCCAAGGAATAAGCTACAGTAAAGCTGGTGTTGATGCATGGAGAAGCAAAATGTGCTTTTGCTGATGGAGTTCCTACTAACTAGGTCAGCCACTGCAATCAGCTGTCAAGGCAAGATCACGTTGATGTTGGAGTAGCTGTGGCTGCATCAGGGTTTGTTTTTTTTTTTTGTAGGAATAGAAAGATCATCTCTAACCCTCTGCCAGGGAAGAAACTGGCAGCGGCGACTGGACCTTAAAAAATGGGCTCTCTGTGAGCAGTTCTGGGTAAGAAAGAAACAGGTGGAGTCTCGTGTTTCTGTTCTCTCTAGGTGACATATCTGATGGCGACCAGCGAGACACCAGAGCTGCAGAACCCCGAGCTACTGTCCGCTGAGTTTCGGGCCTTTTGGAGCTGCTGCCTGGAGGTGGACGTGGGCAGGCGAGGGTCTGCCAGGGACCTTCTGCAGGTAAAACGCGAAGCGGCTGCAGGTGAAAGAGCTACGCTGTGTCATGGTTTTGTCATCAGCTGAACTCGAAGGCATCAGATGGAGCCCCCTCATACAGCCTTGTCTGTACTTGCAGGCCGGTAACGGGCTTTGGTACGGAATGGAAGAGGCCTCAACAGCCCTTCCTGATATTAAATGGGTGCTCAGTGAAGGCGCTTACGTGCTGTTTTGTATCAGGTGATAACTACCGGTTGCTGGGCAGGGCGGGACCTGCACCTCTGAGCACACTGACTTATCTGGTGCCCACGTGGAGGGGACAGCAGAAGTGACCTTGTACTGCTCTTCTGGACCCATCTGGGTATAGCCCGCAGGCATCTGGAGAACTAGCGTGCATGAGAGGTCAGACATACTGCATTTGGCTCCTGAGAAAAAGCACAAAAGATTTCAGCTGTGTATTTCAGCCATTAACTTTGAAGTGCAGCACTGCAGTTAGACAGATTGCTGTCCTTGGAGGTTCACCATCCGCTCCAGCCTTTCAGTCTCTCTCACCAGTGGGTTCCTGAAGCCACACTTCAGAAGACAGGCCTTGTTTTCCTTCATTACTTAACCCAGAAAGCAAACAGGGTATATAACTCTCCCTCTCATCTCAAAGACAGAGGAAGGTGTTTCAAAATATATTCACGCAAGAGCTCTATCCTAGAGGCACGACAGGTGAGCTACTAGAGACACGACACCTCCCAAAACAGGTCCATCCACCCTTCTCCGCTTCTGCTTCTTCCCCATGCACAGAGAACAAGGAAACACAAGAGTGTGCAGACTCGATAACTCAATGGCACCGGGTGTACGCCGG
Source organism: Leptosomus discolor (assembly GCF_034619465.1). Taxonomy (NCBI): domain Eukaryota; kingdom Metazoa; phylum Chordata; class Aves; order Leptosomiformes; family Leptosomidae; genus Leptosomus; species Leptosomus discolor. The sequence continues at coordinate 3,732,325 of NC_141416.1, forward strand.
AGGGGCTTGGTGGAGCGTGGGGCCTGACAGGTCTCTGAGGTGACAGAGCCCTGCCCTGCTGTGCTGTGCCATGCCAGCTGTGGGCAACACTCCGGCAACGGCTGCAGCAGCAGCAGCCAGTAGCAGCATGGTGTGAGCGTGTGGGGCCCGGGTCCTTACCCACCTCCTTCTCCTCCTCCTGGTGGTCCTGCAAGCCTGCAGGTTGCTCAAAGACAAGCACAGGAAGCAGGTAGACAGGCAGAGGGCCAGCACCCAGCCCCGAGGAGTGCGATGTGGCATCCAGTGTGCCTCAGTGGGGCGATGGCGGGGCCAAGGCTAAGGCTGGGTCTGGGAGAGCAGCTGGTCCGGGCCAGGCAAGCCAGGCAGGCACCGGGGTGCAGGCAGAGGGGGCAGACACCCTCTGAGGAGCTGTAGAGGGGCTGTGACTGCTTTGGGGACATTTTCTGGTGGGAGCGGCCATGCAGGGTAAAAAACCCAGCACTAAGTCCCTGTGGGGACACCCGGCCCCATGCCACACTGCCCTGCCCCAGGGCAGCCTGCCCCGGCTGTGTGCCAGGACGGGTGAGAGCGTGGCACCGCGGGAGCCAGACAACAGCCCGCGGCAGCGTTTCTCCCCGGGCTGGCTGCAGCTGTGCCCAGGCCGTGGCTCTGCCACTCCCTGGCTGGATCCTGGCTGTCAGCCTTGGGGCCACCCCAGAGGGGCACGCTCAGGAGAGGTCTGCTCGGGAAAACAGGAGCATTTCTGCTCTAGTCCTGCTCCCCTCGGATGAACCACAGGTCCCCAGCCTGCAGGAACAGGCAGGGGTAGCCCTGCTGCTGCCTGTCGCAGTCTGTTGTCACTTTTTCCTCCAGTTCCAGGGGTGGGCTTCCTCTGTATGTGTGGAAACTTCTCTGAGCTCTGCTGGATTACAGGTGGTGGCCTTGGTCTGGTTTATCAAGCTTCTCAGCTGGAGCCTGATTATGAGCCTTGGGAGTTCCAGGGAGCTGACATCTCCACGCCACTGCAGGCAGCTGGTAAATATCTGCAAGAGGCACCTGAGCAGAAGGCGAGAGGAGTGCTCTGGAGCAGTCCTGTCTCTGAGCTGCGTTCGCTGGCATTCAGACCTGAAGCAGCACATTGAAACGTTTCACAGGAGCTGCTCTGTCCTGTGTTCATTCACGGACACCGGTGCAGGCGAGGGCTGTCCAGCTTCCTGGCTGGGTTCCAGGACTGAGCTGCAGAGAGGTCGCGCAGGTGCATCATGGCTTTGTCCTTAAACCTTCGGGAGCTGCCAGCTCAAAGCCCAAAGTCAGCCAGGTGCCTCTGCGGGCGTGAGAACGCAGCCCCGTGCGCATGTGCCATGTCATGACATGACCCCTTTCTATGTTCTGCTGTTCAGTTATGGCCACGTGGGTCAGAACACATGACGGTAACTTCTTGTGGGTGTTTGGTTGCAGATGTGGCCACCGGGAGGGCTTTTCCAACTCCTCGGCTGGATCCCAGGCTGATTCCTAGCTGGCATCCCAGGGGTGAGTAGTCCAGCTTTGCTGACTTTACAGAGTAAGAATGCATTTTCAGTATTTTATTCGTGTGACATTCACCTTCATTCACCATTACTTTCTGTTAATGTCAAAGAAGGAAGTAGAAAGCTAGAATAGGGAGCTATTCCCAAAAAACCTCCCAAGTTTCAAAGGAAATCCCAACAGCCTCGGAGAAAGCAGCACCCGGTCAGTGTGTTTCCCTCTGGTAACCGTCCAACTTTGGAAGCTGAGGTTCAGATCCATGCGTGGACGTGCTGTAGCCTACACAGCAGGAAGGGGTCAGTCAGACTCGCTGCAGCAACACTCAATTTCATGCCTTGCATGGGCTGGTGAGCCACAGAGATGGCCCAGCACAGCGTCTGCTACCAGTTGTGGTTCCAGCTGAGTCCCAGGGGCAGCTGCTGCGCCAGTTGCACTGGTCAGAGGTGCTTTGTGCAGATGCTGGTATCCAGATGTCAGGAACCAGATGGTTTGGCCATCATGATGATATCATCAATCTATTGCAGGTGTTCTGGAGCTTCACCTGTTGCAGTGTAGTCTGAATCAGTCCATGGCAAATGGTGGGACTGTGTTTCCACCCCGGGGCAGTTGATTCCAGGTGTACTGGTGTAACGGGTCTGCATGGCAAGGTTTTGGTAGCAGGGGGGTTACAGGGGTGGCTTCTGTACGAAGCTGTTAGAAGTCTCCCCTATGTCAGATATAGCCAATGCCAGCTGGTTTTAAGACGGACCCGCCGCTGGCCAAGGCCGAGCCAATCAGCAACAGCGTTTTTCGCTTCTCTGATAACGTATTTAAGAGAGTGAAAAAGTTGTTGCGCAGCAGGAATTGCAGCGAGTGAGAGGAGCGAGAATACATGAGAGAAACATTCTGCAGACACCCAGGTCAGTGCAGAAGGAGGGGGAGGAGATGCTCCAGGCACCGGAGCAGCGATTCTCCTGCGGCCTGTGGTGAAGACCATGGTGAAGCAGGCTGTCCCCCTGCAGCCCATGGGCGGTGGAGCAGATGACTGCCTACACCCCATGGAGGGCCCCCATGCCGGAGTAGGTGGATACCTGAAGGAAGCTGTGACCCCGTGGGAAGCCTGCACCGGTGCAGGCTTCTGGCAGGACCTGTGGCCCTTGGAGAGAGAGAAGCCCACGCTGGAGCAGGTTTGCTGCTAGAGACCCCGTGAGGGGGGCTCACGCTGGAGCGGTTGGTTCCTGAAGGACTGCACCCCATGAAGGAGACCCACGTTGGAGCAGTTCATGAAGGACTGAACCCGTGGGAAGACTCACATTGGAGAAGTCATGGAGGACTTTCTCCCGTGAGGGGGACCCCACATTGGAGCAGGGGAAACGTGTGAGGAATCCTCCCCCTGAGGAGGAAGAAGTGGCAGAAAACAACAGTGTGATGAACTGACCCCAACCCCATTCCCTGTTTTCCCCCTGTGCTACTAGGGGGGAGGAGGGAGAGAAATCGGGATCAAAGTTAAGCCCGGGAAAGGAGGGAGGGGTGGGAGGAAGGTGTTTAAGATTTGGGTTTATTTCTCATTATTCTTCTCTGAGTTAATTGGTAATAAATCACATTTCCTTTCAGTTGAGTCTGGTCTGCCCGTGACGGTAAATGCTGAGTGATTTCCCTGTCCTTATCTCAACCCCACAAGCCTGTTGTTATTTTTTTTTCTCTCCTGTCCAGTTAAGGAGGGGGAGTGATAGAGCGGCTTTGGTGGGCACCTGGCATTTTGACCAGGGTCAACCTGCCACAACTGGACACCCCTCCAAGTGAAAGTAAATGGTGCCCTGCACTCTGCTGCCAAAGGGACTGAGAAAAATGCATGAGCGATACCAGTTGTGGCGTACCCCTTGACTGCCTTTGACTCCAGTTGGTATTGGAAGTTCTAGCATGGCTGGCACGGCAGCACTCAGTGGTGGCGTGACTTCATTCAGGCCACGATAGTCTACTGTTAGTCTCCACTCTCCATTAGGTTTTCACACTGGCCACGTGGGGCTGTTAAATGGTGAGCGAGTTGTGCCGTTCACCCCTTGACTCTCCAGTTGACGAATCAGCTCATGGGTGGGAATCAGAGAGTCTCGGTCGGTGTAATATTGCCGCTGATGTACCATTGTGGTAGCGATTGGCACCCATTATTCTTCAACCTTCAGCAGCCCCACCACAGAAGGGTTCTCCGAGAGACCGGGCAAGGTGGACAACTATTCAACTTCCTTCGTCTCCAAGGCAGCTATACCAAAGGCCCACGGGTACTCTCTTGGGTCCTTGAAACACCTCCTCGTGAGGTAGTCTATGCCAAGGATGCACAGAGCCTCTGGGCCAGTTACAATGGGGTGTTTATGCCACTCATTCCCAGTAAGACTCAGGTCAGCTTCCAGTACAGTTAGCTGTTGGGATGCCCCTGTCACTCCAGAAAGACAAATGGGTTCTGCCCCTCTATAGCTCGATGGCATTAGGGTACAGTGTGCACCAGCGTCTGCTGGAGCCTTAGAGTCCTGCGGGTCTGATGTGCCAGGCCATTGGACCCACGCAGTCCAGGAGGCCCCTCTAATCCTCATCAGAATCACTCCTTGTGAAAATTACTTAGAAGGTCCAGAGACCTTCTCTTCCCCTTGAGGGCACTGAGCAGTGCTGAGAAGGGCTCGGTAGGCATGGGCCAGGCCCCAGCATGTTGCAGTGATTTGTGTCTCTCTGGAATTGCCAGGGTGACAGCATACCTTTTCCAAGTATTTTACTAGTTTTTTGGGATTCTGTATTCGTTCAGGGGTGAAATTCCAAAACACTGAGGGTAACCACTGTCCCAAGCACTTGTCCATACTCTCCCACACACCCTGCCACTCATAATTATCCAGCCTCAGGGCAGATCTCTGGGTGGTGTTCTTAGGAAAAGTTTGTTTAACCTTGAATAATAACCTGGGACACATTCAGGAGATAGAGCAAGAAGAACATGCTGGCTTGGGCATCCCAGGGATATTTGAAATTCTCAAAAGCTGCTATAATGAGCCTGAATGTGGAAGGAGAGGTGGAAGAGTGGGAGAAAGTATCCTCCTTTGTACCTCCTGTGGACTGGGTGCGATGAGTAACAAATGCCGTGAGAAGGTGCCTGGGGGATGGGCATGACAGCAATGCCACATACAAATACCAGCTTAACCTTGTGGCCAGTGATGCAATCAGATCCTAAGTCGATATTAGCTGGTGCAACAAGATGCTAGTCCTGACCTCCTTACCAGAGGTCCCAACCATCAGCGCAGGGAGCACACAGTACATGTACGAGTTGACACAGCACCGCCGCGTGAGCAGACGAACCAGTGTAACCAGCGGTGATTTAACTGATGTACCAGATGGGTATGACAGACCTTTCAACAGGCTCTGGCCAGATCTGCCGTTATCTCAACCTCTCGTGCCCCATGTTGGGCACCAAAAAGGACTGTCGTGGTTTGGCCCTGACTGGGAGCAGGCACCACGCGGCCGCTCACTCGCCCCTCCCACTGTGGCGAGGTGGGGAGGAGAATGGGGAGAAAAGGGTCAAGCCCCACTGGTTGAGATAAGAACAGTTTTAATGGAACAGCACGAAAAGAGAAGAAACAACGGTAACAACAATACTAATGAGATAATACATACAGCGAGCGACGTGGAACGCAACAGCTCACCGCCCGGATCTTGTCAGGGCTGCGTGTACTTGAAGGGCTCAAACCTCTGGTGTCTTGCCCTGACAGCTGGACTGAAGAAGCGGGTGAGGCTGCGGGAATTATCTGTGGGCACTAGATGACTCCTTCAGCCTGCTGGTAGGTAAAGCTGAGGAAAGCTGTGGAAGTGAAGAGCTGGTGTGGGAAGGAGAGGGCTGTTCTTGGTCTGTACTGAATGAGAGGCACCAAAATAAATGGTTGATGTGTCTTGCAACTGAAGGAAGTGTTAACGTGGTTTGTAGTTTGAGTTGAAGTAGCTACAGGGGAATATACCTTTACAGATCACAAGTTGGTGAGGTTTGTTAATATGTCCTTTGAAAGCATTTGCAAAACAAAGGTCCAGACCTCCCTAAGGTCAGGGTGGATTTACTGAGGCAATGAACGTGTGAAGAAGCTAATTTTACAGGTTGTACTACTGGGCGACTAGATTGCAAATGATGCCTGGGTTTATGTCGAGCTCTGCTGTTAGAACTCTTCTTTTGCGAGCTTACAAAGCAAGAAGACTCACAAAAGACCCCACCCAAATCAGCAGCAACATAACACTGTCTTTGCCACTGCTTTGCGTCTTGTAGATGGATGGATGGATGAATCCTGTTAGGCTGGAAAGAATTTCAACAGACTATATTGAAATTAAGGCCCAGGCAGAATTTCCACAAACTCCTTGCAGATTTCCCTGCGTACTCAGAGGGTCCACTCACCCTGAGATGCTCGGGAGTAAATAGTCTTCCTGTCGTTTAGAGACAGCGTAAATGATGCTTCAGTTTCATAACCATGTGTTTGCCAGTGTTCGTACTAAGCATGTAGTCACTTTATCAAGGTATTTAGACAATGAGGTGGTCCCGCTGTTGCTCCATGTGTTTCTCTGACATCCATTTTTATTTCTGAAATGTAATAATGAATCCTTAGTTGCCATTAAAAGTGACCACTTCCTGGTGCAAAGTATGTGCTGGGTAAAACGGCGGTGCCCAAGGCTGATGGTATTTCTTTTTCATAATTGTTTTCATCAGCCAAGAATCCCATAGAGATTTGGCCCTGAACTATGGCTTGACCTGTGAAGATTTTATATTACTCTTGGAAGCATTCAAACATTACAGCTTCGGTGTTCATGGTGAGCATAGTGCTAGTCCTGTTTTTAAACTTAATACACAATAAGAGTGTCTATCTTTGAAGTAAGGGTCAGGTGTATCAGCCTTTCTGCTTCTATCATGTTGTGGCCCAGAGAAGCTGTGAGTGCCCTCCCTGGCAGTGCTCAAGACCTGGTTGGACAGGGTTTTGAGCAACCTGGTCTAGTGGAAGGTGCCCCTGCCCATGGCAGGAGGTTGGAACTAGGTGATCTTTAAGGTCCTGCCAACACAAACCATTTTATGTTCAGAAGTTTTCTTCAGCTGTAGTTTTCCTTTTTCTCTCTTAGATACTTAAGACCTGTTGATACATGCAAAACCCCTTCTGAGTTAGCTCCCAAAAATGCAATTCTGGATTAAGGTGAGTGTTTGCAAACCAGGACTAGAATTTTCTTGACCGAAACCTATGTCCCTGAAGAGGAAGGAAAAGACTGAAAATGTAGCTGAAGGCACACTTGTATGAAAATTATCAGAGATCACAGAGCACTGCAAATCTATATGTTCATAGCAAGTTTATGTAATCTGTGTGTAAAACTTGGTACCATGCTATAGTTTTAATGTTGTGTTCTTGAGATGAAACAGCAAGAGCAACTAGGATTATTTTTTACCTTTAAAAAACCAGCTTTGTTCTAGTACTCTTGTAAGTCTGCTTTTAGATACGTCTTTGTGGACTTGTAATCATACTTAGAGTATCTTTCTTTCCTTAATTTAAATGCAGTGCCTCCCATTTTGAGACAAAATGGGACTGGAGAGGGGTTGTTGAGAAGGCAGCCTCTCTGTGAGAGTCCCTGCTTGCACAGGGCCAATTCCAGCCACTGAAAAAAAACCCACATAAAACAGGCATCCAAGAGCAGTGGTTGCTTACTGATGTGTCCCTCTTTTTAATGAAGCTGGACAAGGAGGCTTTTTCAACTTTGTGGGTTTTTGTCCCCATGCATGTGACTTAGATTTTTAAACATTCCTCTGCACTTAGGAGTTTTGTCATCTTTTGCTCTGAAGGAAAGCAGAAACCACTGGATTCCAAGAATTTGCAACATGCTAATGGAATAATCATACAATGTAACTTTTCATGTCTGTGTGCCTGAGATGAACATAGAATATAATTTGGAGATATGAAAGGCTGCTTCCCCAAGTACCATGCAGCGAGCTAGAAAGCTGTCTAATCTGACAGTGTGGTGGAGGTGATTCTCTTTCCATTCCCAGGGGGGCTTTTCAGCCTTCCAAGTGTATTCCATGGCCTGAGGAGGATAGTTAAGAGGATCAGCTCAGCGTTGGGGGCCCATTTCTTCAGTCATCTGCAAGGCACCTGAAGAAATGACTCATCCAATAGTGCTTTAACATTCTTGGCCCTAACCTGTAACTGCGGGGTGCCAAATGTTCGCTTTTGCAATACATAGTTACAATTTGTGAAGAGAGGGATTCCTTTTCCCCAGTTGATTCAACCTCAGATTGAACACACACTCCCTTTGAAAATCCAGTTGCTCCAATCTCCTTTTTTTGGTGTTTAAATTTCTGTGTTTCCTTTCAGATCCTAAGAAAGAGCAAATCCCACTTGCAGGTTGGTGGTTATGGGTTTTTTGTGTGTGTATGTTTGGGGTTATTTGTTTGGTTGGCTTTTTGTTTGGGTGGTTGTTGTTGTTGTCATTTACTGTCTCTGTCTTACCTAGAGCGGTTTGCCTGTCTTCAGCATTCCATGCAGTCCTGTAAGATGCAGGGTTTTTTGTTTGTTTGCTTTCCTCTAGCAAACCATGTGGCTTCCACGATACCAAAGAAAACCAAATTGGAATGGCTGGGGTTTGTTCTTGGTGAGAACCCCTTTAATAAACTCCAGTGATCAACTTCTCTTTATGGTATGAATCCAACCTTCTTACATGATTTTTGTCTGCCCCACATTATCTTGCAAGCAGGAATCATCAGGAATCTATTTCATTGGTCAAAACGGGGGGGGGGGGGGGGGGGGGGGCATGTTACGGCGTTAATCCCACTCAATCTGCATATTGCGGTCACTAGAGGTCAGACATACTTCACTGGATAAAGTAGTACCTGCAAGCTAGTAATTGGAGCTGAAGAAGCAGAAATAGTTGCTAAATGAAAACAAACATTTTTTATGCTTTTTTGAAATAAAGCAAATAGAAACATTACCAGTTTCATTTTACTTAAAGATGCTTCATTGTGGATTTCATTGTTGCTGTGTTTTCTGAATTGCTTCACTGCTCTGAAATTTGCTTGCTCTCATTTATTTGAAATAACATTGACAGAATTGGTGGGCAACCCTGATTCCCTTCCATCTTCCAATTTGTATGTACATTACCTCATAGAAACGGTGTCTTTGCATATGCTCTGTGCTCCAAGTCTACTGAGTCCACTATATATTCCATTCAGTGAACTAAAAAAAGAATATTGAGATAGAAATGAGTTGCTTGATATTTGAGGCCAAAATCACCATTATTGCACTACATCTCTGTAATTCTTTTCCCAGTATGAAGCTTGAAAACTGTTCTACCATGCAGGTGGGAAGTGTTTTGCACTGGTATGAAGAGAGTTGACATGCACCAGCAGAGGCATGACACTGGAAATAGTTTACAATTAATGGCTTTAGTCATTTTCTTTTAAATGATATTGAGATTAATGAAAAGCAGCCCTCTCTCAATCTTAGAATTTCATGCCTACTTACTTGTCTTGGTTGTGCTTTCCCTTTTAAATCGCCCCATAGCAAGTATGTTAATGAAATACAGTAATGGAATTGATTTGCTCAACATTGTCTTGTGGATCATAAACATAACTCTGTTTTATTGCATGTTATCTCAGATTTCAAAACCAGCGAGAGAACATCTGGGATGTACCTACATTGTAGTAAAAGGCTCATTTAGTAGTGGTGTTAGCAGTTGGATTAGTTGATAGAGACATTAAGTGTGCTGAGGCCTAGCATAAGATTGCTGGGGGGGTGTGGATTATCAGCTATTTGTAATAAAATTCCTTTTCATACAGAAGAATTTATAAAAATAGCCTTCAAAGAGGTGTTGCTATTAACAGCTCCTCTTTTCACGAGTTCATGCTATCTAATGACTGATTTAAAGATTCAGCTCTTCAAATTATGTTCATTTAAATTCTTGATTTTAAAATTCTTGACTTTAATTAAAGTAACCGCCCGATGGTTCTCTTATTTGAAACCCCAAAAATATCTTGCAAGTCCTTGAAGCTTCAGAGTTAGACACCAAACTGCGGAGTTCATAATGACTTTTATTTGAAACCATACAATTGTTGACTCAGTCCTGGAATCTCCTCTGGTCTTGAGACGTTCTCTCTGTGAGATTATATCTTCTACCTACCTTATAAATAGTTCAAGTATCTTGATAGATGAAAAACACCGAAAGGGCCTTTCTTTATCTTTCTTTTTCCCTGAGCTCCCTCTGTATTGGTGCCTCTTCATTGTCAGCTGTTCTGGTGTGAAGGCTGGTAAACATCCCCCTGGGCAGGCCCTGGGCAAAGAGCAGTGACCTCGGTTACGCACAGCCATACCCCTCCATTTGGCAAAGACCTGTTGTGAGATGCAACGTTCAGCAGAGCCGAAGCGAAGGCCATGTACGCTGCTTACACATGAGATTTAAAATGCAGTAGGATTTCCTCCTTTTCATACAAAAGAACTCTTTCAACATCCTCTGTTTTCTGCTTTTGTTTCTTAGCTGAATCATTCCTGCAGCTTGGGTGGTCGGACACTAAATTTGTGTGGCTCTTCGATAAGGGCTAAGAGGTGAGATGAGTAACAGTTAAGAAGAATATATGCAAACAGAAGATATTTTCTCACCTCTTCTCACTTACAAGCATGTCACCAGCTGCCTGTAACAACAGCAGGTACAGCACACTCAGATCAAAATTATGATACGTGAAGGTGATACTGGACTGCAGCATTGTGCTTGGCTGAGCAGAGCTGCCGCGGCAGCCTTCAGGAGGTGTTTGCTGGAGAGGTTGATTGCTGCAAGACATATCATGAAGACACCTTCCTTTGAACAAACACTTGAGAAGTCACAGAGGCTTTTGAAGACTAGTTGACACTTGTATTTCAAGTTGTCTTTTCTGGGTCTCCTTGTCTCTCTTTCTACCTCCGACCCCCTGCCTTCCTTTTTTGCTCTGCTTTGTGGTTCCTGGACTGCTCAGCTCTTGCTTTTCTGATGATCGTGTTCACTCGCCTTGCTCTGACTGCCCTCTCTCTAGCCACAGGAAGCTGGATGTATGCTTCTCTCCTCCTTATTGAAGACTTTGCTTTAATGTTTTGCTTAATTTCTTTTTCTAGTTTCGTGAATATTTCTGAGGAGTGATGAAACTTGGGTGAATCACAGCTGAAAATAAAAGAACAGTTTCTTTTCTTACCCGTTTAATGCACTGTTAAGAAATGATGCTCAGGGAAACAAACAATATCACTACATTCAGGTGTTCTGGTATCATCAGATGATTAACTTTCATTTGCACTAAACATTTCATGCTCTAGGTTAACATTTTTTCCGTGCAAAATGTGTTGGACTATGGATTATGCTGATGATCCACAGCTGCTTGCGATGGAGGCCTTTTTGAGAACGCTTGGAGAATTAAAGAGAACTGGCTAAGTGGAATTAAAATTGGCCTTATTCTGGTGGACAGTTATCTGTTTATAGTGCCCAGAAGCTTTTCATTGAACAGTGATGTATTGTGTATGTGGTACTAAATAAATATCAGGTACTGCAGGAAGATTACAGAGCTATTTTAGGCAGGGTAAGACATTAAAATGAACAGATTTGGAATTTGATGTACACACCTTCAGGACCTGTCTTGCCAAGCTTCAGGTGTGTGCGCACAGGCATCTTCCTGCTCTCAGTAAGTTCATTGCCACTGTGCAGGTCCTTGTTTCATGGTTCCTGTGTTCCCACACGGGTAACCGGGAGCTCTTGCTGTTCTCTCTCAGCAGTTGTTGCGTAGCAGCAGCGGTACGTACAGCAATGCTGTGGCGCTGCTGTGCCCACTCGACAGGCAAGCATGTGCACTGCCAACCACCTCTTTCCTCTGCAGAACAGTTCCTCGCTTCTGGGAGCCAATCCCATACGCGGGCTTGGAAGAGCTTGGCAAGGCAAAGAGGCTGGTCCCCAGTAGTTCAGAGTGGTCTGAAAGGGCCCAGGAGCACACCTAAGGGAGGAGATAACCGCTGTTTTTTCGACTATCTTTTCACAGCCATGTTTGCAAACTTGTGCAAGCTGTGTAAGCATCCAAGTGAAAGCAACTTCTGCTCGTATGGATACTGTTAGGAAACATTATGCCTTATGCCAAGCTTTGTCGTAATGAGAAATTCAGTTGCGTGACTTTATTTGAGGGCATAAGCTGAATTAACCTAGGAAAGTCAGGTTTTTCCTTTTGAAATGCGTTATCAGTTGGATATCACCAGATCAGCCCTTTCAGCGCTCACCCTGTTCCTCCCAAAGGGAAAGCTGTGTAGAAAGAAGGAGAAAAATTTCTTTTGAAACTCAAGATAAACCCATTCTCTTCTCAGCCCTATCTCCCCCTCTCTCTCCATCTAGCATGGAGCAGGTGGCAGAAACCTCTCCTAATCCTGGTGGATGCATGGGCATGTCAGGTGTTCAGATGAGATGCCTCTATGTTATTTTCTCCCCCCCTCTCTGCCCCTGCCCCCCTACCTCTTAGAATTAAAGTCTCTTAGGAGTTAGGAGGCAAGACTTGGGATCCATCAGGAGGTGATAGTGAAAAGCACTTCCCATACTTGTGTCTCCCTCTGATTTTCAGACAGAGTCCATGTGGATAAGCCCCTGACAAGTTGGAGGGGGATTGCATTTTTGGTTTGTGTAATTCTGAACTACAGCCAGGATCATAACATCTAACGTGATTAGCTGGGATAGTTCTCAGATCTCTAGCACCTTTGGGAGCCTTTTCCAATTTGGAGGCTGGTTACTGTTTTGTGTAGCTTTGTGTAACAGATACTCTTTAAGCTGTGAGGTCCTTAGGCAAGGGGTTATGTTGCTCAAGTGTTTGGAATACTTTGGTATCGTTGTCTTGGTTTGAAAGACAGGTGTCTGCAGAGGAAGGCAGGAGCCTCCCTTGCAATGGAAAATGCAACCCCCTTCCCTCCAAATTATTATAATTTTGAAATTAACGGGCCTTCAGGCAAAGATATGGGGAATAGGAATAACAGTTCTTTACATATATATATAACACAAGGCAGGGAAAAAAACACAACCCACTGGTTTACACTGACAGAGTCAGGAATACAACCTGACACCCTGTTAGGGTGGCAGTAGCAGTCCGATAAGATGCTGGCTGCAGTCCTCCTGAAGTGATGGATGTAGTTCTGTGGAAGCAGCAATCAGGTAAAAGGGTCTGGTCTTCCTCCGAAGGTCCAGTGGTAGGTAGGTAGCTCTTGTCCTCTGGAACTCCAGTGGGGGGGAAAAACTCCTCTGGAATCCAGTGGAAGAAGGCTGCTAGGGTGTTTGAGATCTCAGTTTTTATTTAGCATGGACTGCTTGGCTCCTTCCCCCCCTCCCCGGGCGGAGCATCTCACAATGGGATGGGGAGTCGTGAGGCAGTTCCTTGATGGGCCATTAACAGGAGATAGCCCAGGAGGGAGTTACCGATGGGTCAGGCGATAAGGCATTGTTGTGCCCATGAACAGGAGATAGTCCAGAGGGGGGAGGCAGGGAGCACCGCCCCACCTGGTCTCAACAGCTCCTGAAGATGGTAATAGAATACTTTTTTGGGCACATTTTACACTGTAACCTAGGACACCTCCCAAAAGGGAAAAGGAGAGAGAACAAGGGAGTGAGACTTTATGATTTGGAAAAGAAAACTGAAACAGCTTTAATGAGACAATAACAATAAAAGAAAAGATAATAATAAGAATAAGGAAATAATGAAATATATAAAATATGTACAAATATGTACAAAACCACTATCGAACCCAACTCCCCCGACCCTGATGAAGATACGTCACCACCGGCTCTGCAGGGCTGGCACTGGGGCAGTCCCAGGCTGGACTTGGCAACAGACAGGGACAGGATGCAGGAGCTGGACTCAGGCACTGGATTCAGGGATGCATGGGTCGGGGTCGACGACAGAAGAACACACAGAGTCCTCCTCAGATGTCGGCCATCGAAGTAGAGAGATTGACCCTCGTGATCTCTCAGCTTTATACTGAATATGACGTCTATGGGATGGAATACTCTGTTGGTCAGGTTTGGGTCACCTGTCCGGTTCGCTCCTCCCTGTAGGTGTGACCCTTTTCACTCCCGGCACCCCAACACGCAGTACAAGATTTAGCAGTGACCTTGGTCGCTGTAAGGACAAGTATAAGCAAGGGCCTCTCTGCATCCCATTCCTTGCTATGAACTATAAACATCAGGGGTTACCACTGCTGGGAGCAGTCACTGTGTGGAAAAACATGCTGCTGTTTCAGAAAGTGCCATTAGTTAGAGGAGACTTAACTGAAAAGTTAAAGCACTAAAACAGAATTAATTCAGGTTTAGCCCAAACCAGGACAATCTGAAATACTCTGTGTCCTCTTTGCCTCAGTTGCCACCAGCAAGTTCTCCTAGGCCTTTGAGCTTTGAGGCAGGACTCTGGAGGAGAGCAGCCAGCGGTGGATGGGGATTAAGCCAGGGGTTACTTGAGCAAACTACACTCTTCTCAGGCCATGGGACTGGAGGGGCTCCATCCAAGGGTGCTGAAAGAGTGTTTTTTTTCCAGGAGGCAACGGTTCATTATAATTCCACTAGCAAAGGCACTCAGACTCTGTGAGCTATCTATTAAAACGCTATTTATTACCGCTAAAACTATAAAGAGAGAATCATGCAGATAATCTAAGGTCCCTTTAATAGTGGCAACCCCAGGAGGTGTAGCATTGGGCGGGCCTTTGACCTTAATGCAGCCAAGCATGCAGACCCCATCTATGGAAGAGTCTCCAGTTTTGGTCACTCAAGCTAGAACAGGATTTTCTGACAAGGAAACAAAATCCAGAGCTTCCAAACCCCCCTGCTTTCTAATGCTCCTCACTGAGGTGGGAGGACAGCTAGGGCCGGGTGAGGGTTCCGAGATGAACGCTCAGTAACAACAGGGTGTCATGAAGCAGGCATTCTTTGTTGCAGCACTGGGCAGCACTGGGGATCTCTCCGCCACGAATGTTCCACCGGAGCGGTCTCACAAAGCAGCTTAAGGGCAGTTTAACTCGTGCCTATTCATTACATCTCTCAGAACTAATTATAATAATCAGGACTTTCCTGGAACTCATTACTGTATGCTAATTATTTTGGAACATACACAGTTAAATTATAGTAGCGTCTCTTCTCCCTCTGGTGGTCGTCCATAGTCTTCCTCACGTTGTCCTTCCTTTAACGCCAATCAGCACACATGCTCAGTTGTCCTTTGAATGTATTTTTGTGTCTCTTGGTCTCATGCTTTACTTGGGTGTTTGTCCAAGTTCCTGTTATTTACATATGTCTGTATATCTATATCTTCCAGACACCAAAGGCCACACGAACTGTTCTTCCCTGACACAAACACATGATCAAGTTCCCTATATCTTAACTGGTAAAAATATTCTTCTCTCACAATGTACACTACAGACAGAGGGTGTAAAATCAAACAGTCCTCAAAGACTAAGCTCCATAGCTGAAAACAACCAGGCTTAACACCAATGTGGTGTGGCAGTGTGTGAAGCCAGGTTCAGGTCAGCAATAGGACCCCTCCCAGCTCCATGGAGGATGGGTGAGGAGACAACGAAGCGCTGGAGCTGTAAGGACCTTGTGTCCTCCAGTGGGTCTCATTGGAAGAGACAGAAGCCAGAGCTGAGAGAGAAAGGGTCTCAGTTCTGTTGGGATGTCAAAGCCCCAAAAGGCCCATGGCCATCCCCACCACAGCTACACTGTCCCATGCCCGTGCCCGTTACCTTGCTTCCAACACCAAGCTGTGGTTTGCTGAGCATTCGCCAATGCCTGTGAACTCCCCACAACGCATCCCATTTCTCCCAACACCTTGCTAATGCCCATTTTCACCCAAGATTTCCAGTTCCCAGACAGGTGTGACTTCTCTATTTCACATCCTTCTCCTTCTGCTGCCTGGAAATACAAACACAACCTATTTCACTTCAGCTTGACACCCCCAATATTTTAGGTCTTCTTCCTTCCTTTAATGCACTCTGTGCTACACCTACACTCATCTCTCCTGCACTCCCCTGTGTCCAACAAACAGAGAGGTGGGATCTGAGTGGACACACTCTAGGGCACAGCCATAGTTGCCCTGCTCACCCACTGGCCATTTTTGAAAGCTGCATTGAACATCTGGGTGCTGCCAGTAAGAAGGGAGTTCTTTCCACCTCTGTGACCTCTCCAAGATGATGGAGAGTGGTCTCACGGTGACACCAGCCTGCTCTCTCAGCTCCCTTGGGTGTCGCACCTCCTGTCCCATAGACTGGGAAAAGGTTGTGTTTGCTCGAGTGACCTCTGACTTCATCTCCATTTGCCACTGGTTCTTCTTCTCCCTGGTCCTGCCTCGAGTCACAGAGGCCTGTGAGACCTTGCTGGGGAAGGCTGAGGCAAAGAGGACGGAGAATCTCAGCTCAAGCTGCACCTGCTCTCCCATTCAGCAGTGGCCACACATTGTCTCTTCCTTCTTGAATTGTCCCTGACATTTACAGGAGTAAACAGGCACCGTGGGGCCCTCGAATTGCCTTTTGAGCTCAGAGTGACTTCCAGTCTGGGCTGTCGCTGTGCCTGGAGGATGGTGTCCTGGAACAGCAGTTGTGCTGAGGTCTGCCACCGTGCCTCGGCTGTTTCATCCCCCAGGGCCACAGCTCCTTCTCCAACAAGAAGAGGTCCAGCTTGTCCTGTCTGTGCCCTGGCTGAGAGTATTGCTGCACGTTTGGGCTGAAACGACACATCTGGGGAACCGGGCAGGCTCACCCTTGCTATAAGGAAATCTTGTTTGCAAGACCCCGTGTTTGCTTCAGGGCAGAGACAAGGCACAGACAAAAATCAGCTGGATGTCTGCCTTGGCCTATGACTGCCAACAGAGGCCGAAATGCCTCTGTTCACTGAATTGAAGACGTCCCCCTGCTGGGAGAAATTAGAGCCTTGCCTGTCACCTTCTGGGTGTGCTGCCTAATGACAGGGAAAGGAAAGGTGATTCTCCTGCCCAGCTCTTTTCCCAATAGCAGAAGTACCACTCCCAGGATGAGAGAGAGAACATCAGTGCTGACTTCAGCCTGTTTTACAGTAGATTGCCCTGGAGCCCCAGGGACACCTGGAGGGAGCCCAGAGGGGGCAGAGAAAGGGCTGCCTTGGGCTGCTCCCCTGCTGCTGAGCTGTGCTCCTGGGATGGAGGGAGCTGCTGGCAGGCAGGCAGCACTGCAGAGAGACAGCTCTGCCCAGGAGAAGGTCTGGGGGTGCTGCCTGCAGGCAGCGACGGGAGAGGAGCCAGGCAGAGAGAGGTTAAAGGCAGCATGGGGTGGGAGGATGCTGAAAACTCACTCGAGGATAAATCTTTGCAGCCTTTGACCCAGTAAGTCTCTGGCTGCAGGGCATTGAATCTGCAGTTGCTGGAGGAATCTTCAAAAGCTGGCACAACCTGTAGCCTATGGGATCTGTAAGTACAACTCTCCCATTTTCTCCGGTGTAGAGCAAGACATCTTGCAAGAGCAGGCCCTCCCTGCTGCCCCGTCAGAGGGACAGGGCACAACGTGTCTTTCTGGGTGCGCTGTAATGCAGCGAGGCTTCCTGGAACAGTGTCCTAATGCTGGCATAGCCCACGTATGACCTGTGAGGAAGGATCTCAAGGATCCTTCAGGGCTGAGAAGGATGTGCTCCAGAGCAGGGCACCCCTACCGCATCACCAAAGGGACAGGACATGATGGCTCCTTGTCCCGGGCATGGCTTCAGGGGTACATAGCAGGGTGTGCAGCCAGGAGTGCCCAGAGCTCTTCCCCCAGGCAGGGTCCCTGTGTTGCAGCGGGCTGTGTGCTGGGGCAGGGACTCTGCTGCCTGCCATGGTCAGCACTCAGCCCGCCTGGGGACTTCCCCATGGCACTGTGGGGAGAAGCTGTGGATGGAAGGAGTGACCCTTGCAGGGCATGGCAGGGTTCTTCTGCCATCGGGAGGGTGCTGCGTGGGTCAGGTCTGGTCCCAGCTCCAGATCACCCCCGGCAAATTTGCAGCGTGTCCATTTGCAGACGAGCGTTGAGGAAGCATTTACCTGAAAGCCAAGGAGTCTGTGCTTTCAGTGTTCTCCTCATGGTTGACTGGGTGGTCAGGAGGAGATGGGAATTTCTTTCTCCCTTGTGGAGAAGACATGGAGAGCCCAGATCTCGTTGGCATGTGTCTGCGTTACTCCTTAGCCCTTGCCCGCACAGATATCCTGCCGGGCAGTGTCCTGCTGCAGAAGCTGCCTGCAAGTCAGAGCTGAGCACACAGCAGGGTGCTCTGAGCACTGAAAGGGAGGACACCTGAGGACAAAGAAACAGCCCCGGCAGGGATAGCTCTAGGCAGCAGAGACATGGGCAGGGAGGGAGAGGGAGCTGCTGCTTGAAAGGTCCTGGGAGGGGGGATTCCAGTAACTCCCTGCCATCCCCTGCAGTGCAGGTGCCTTCCTGGAGCAACTCCCTGATCTCTTCTGCTACACAGTACAGCCCCCCACCCCTTAATATCATAGGGAAATGGCCCTGCGTTGTCCTCCCAGCAGCCCAACCACCAAAGAGGAGAAATGCTTGAGTGTCTATGTCTCCCCATCCTGACTCTCCTGGCAGGAGAACTTTGGCATGTTCTCCTCTTGCCTCAGTTGCCCTTCTTCCCCTTTTTCTCTCTATGGTGAGGGGGTGAGGATTCACATGCAGCTCAGACACTGATGCTGCATGTCCTCTCCTGCAGGCGTATCCATGAAGGAAAAGCACCTAAATCCCCTAATATCTGGGGCTCTGGGGACAACAGCATGTGGGGCTGGGAGTAAGCCGACCCTGCTTCAGGATGTCCCACCTGTAGGACTTTTCACTGTTTCCCTGGAGGATCCTGCTGGGATGCAGGCTGACCTCCACAAGGGCAGAGCTCTCCCATGGCATCTCTGTGTTTTCCAGGAGCCCCTTGGAGAAGACGTGCCAGTGCCAAGGCCATGAGAATCCTGCTGGAGGTCTGCGTGTGGGCAGCTGCAATGAGCCCTGTGTGTCCCTGGCTGGGAGAGCAGAGCTGAGACCCTCCTCAGGTACGAGGAGACTGGGGGAGGGGGTGGGAGAGGTGCATTTGTCAATCTGACTCCTCTGCTGTCAGCAGTGTCCAGTTTCTTCTCGGGGGAATGTCTGAGCGTGATCATCCTCCAACCAAAGAGATGCCAGCACAGGGCAGCTGAGAGCAGCAGTGATGGACAGACCGGCTGTCCCCACCCTGCGCTAAGGGGCAGTCCCTTTGTCTCTTAGGACCCACAAGGTTTCACTTGGAGTGCAGCAGAAATGCTGGGGATCTCTGCCTTCAAAACTCTCCTCAGCTGCGGTGGGCAAACTGGAATAGAACAAAGAAACAAAAAGCCGCTCCGCTCTACTCTGTAGGCAGGCGAATTGGGAGTGACAATGCTGAAAAGCTCGTTCGTGCCACGAGTGGATTTAGTCTGAGATCACTCCCTGTTCCTATTTCCCTGTTGCTGTAGGGCAGGACTGGATCCTGCAGAGCTCACGGCTCCCTCTGTGGAGCTCACAGCTCCCTGATAGACCTTCAGCCAGCACCAATCAGAGTGTCCAAAAGGGACATGCCCAATGTCTTCCTGAAAGGGAAGAGGCAGTTTGGTGGGTCTCTAAGAGCACCTGAACAGGTATTTTTGAGTCTGCCTGACTTCTCACTGTCTTCTCTTCCACAGAGACTTCTCCATGCCCAGGGGAAGAAAATGTGCAACAGCAGCTCCATCACAGAGTTCCTCCTCCTGCCATTCGCAGACACACGGGAGCTGCAGCTCTTGACCTTCGGGCTCTTCCTGGGCATCTACCTGGCTGCCCTCCTGGGCAACGGACTCATCATCACCGCCGTAGCCTGTGACCACCGCCTGCACACCCCCATGTACTTCTTCCTCCTCAACCTCTCTGTTCTTGATCTAGGCTCCCTCTCCACCACTCTCCCCAAAGCCATGGCCAATGCCCTTGGGAACACCAGGGCCATCTCCTACGCAGGATGTGCTGCTCAGGTGTTTCTGTTTGCCTTCCTGATCACAGCAGAGTATTGTCTTCTCATCATCATGGCCTACGACCGCTATGTTGCCATCTGCAAACCCCTGCACTACAGGACCCTCCTGGGCAGCAGAGCTTGTGTCCACATGGCAGCAGCTGCCTGGGGCAGTGGGTTTCTCACTGCGCTGCTGCACACGGCCAATACATTTTCACTGCCCCTCTGCCAGGACAGTGGCCTTGACCAGTTCTTCTGTGAAGTTCCCCAGATCCTCAAGCTCTCCTGCTCACACTCAGGCTTCCTCAGGGAGGCTGGGCTTCTTGCGATTAGTTCCTGTTTAGTCTTAGTTGTTTTATTTTCATTCTTTTCTCCTACATGCAGATCTTCAGGGCCGTGCTGAGGATCCCCTCGGAGCAGGGACGCCACAAAGCCTTTTCCACCTGCCTCCCTCACCTGGCCGTAGTCTCCCTGTTTGTCAGCACTGCCATGTTTGCCTACCTGAAGCCCCCCTCCATCTCCTCCCCATCCCTGAACCTGGTGACAGCAGTTCTCGGTGGTGCCTCCTGCAGCGAACCCCCTCATCTACAGTGTGAGGAACCAGGAGCTCAAGGATGCAGTGTGCAAGCTGATGACTGGCTGGTATTCAGAAGCAAGAAACTGCCCATCTTCTTTTGCATAGCAGTTCCCATGTAACTCAGCACGGGCCCAGCCTGCCGTCTGTACTTTTTGCTGGTTTTGACGGTGTTTTACTTGCCATTCCCTTTCTAATTCACTGTCTGAATTTCTTTCCAGCTGAGTGGCTGTGTAAACTCGGAGCTCTGCTCTCTGTGTGCTTAAATAAAATAAAGGGCCCTACAGAGACTTTTAATATTTTTCTGATCTCCTTCCTCCAAGACTGTTTGAGCTGCACAGATAATTCCTCTGTGCAGAGGTGGAGGGGAAGAGAGTTCCCACATAACAGCACTGCTACAGAGCTCTTGGTCTCCCAGAACTCTTCTCTTTCCGCTTCCACACTCCCCCTCTGAGTCCTCGTGTGCAGTAGGGCCCGATCACTCTGGCAGCTTGGTCATTGTCCTGCTGCATGGTAGTCCTGTGACCGCAGGCAGGGACAGGCAACAGGCATCTCTGCAATACAGCTGCCCTCTGTAAGAGCGGTTCCATCATGAAAGGGGATCTCCTCAGGGCAGGTCTTCCTCCGAAGTTGCTCTCAAGAACGTGCCCAAGAAAGCGTCCCACAGATGAAAACACCAGTGAAGAGCTAAAGAGTGTGAGTGTGCATGGTGGGGGCAAACAGCAGTGTCCTCGCACAGCCAGGCCTCCTGGGAGAGACCTGAAAGACCAGCAGAGCAGGATCTGGTCTGTGCCTGTGCTCACTGGACACCCTGGGGAAGCTGCCTGTGCTGGTTTTGGCTGGGACAGAGTTAATTGTCCTCATCGTAGCTGGTAGGGGGCTGTGGTTTTGATTTGTGCTGAAAAAAGTGTTGATGACCCAGGGATGTTTTAGTTATTGCCGAAGAGTGCTTGAACTGAGTCAAGATGTTTTCTGCTCCTCAGCCCACCCTACCAGCGGGTGCACAAGGAGTTGGGAGGGGACGCAGCCGGGACAGCTGACCCCAGCTGACCAAAGGGATATTCTATACTGTGTGATGTCATGCTCAGCAATAAAAAGCTGGGGGAAGAGGAAGGAAGGGGGACCTTTTGGATTGATGGCATTTGTCTTCCCACGTGTTAGGTGTGATGGAGCCCTGATTTCCTGGGGATGGCTGAGCACCTGCCTGCTGATGGGAAGTAGGGCCTGAATTCCTCCTTTTGCATGGGCAGCTTTTGATTTACCTCTTAAACCATCTTTATCTTGACCCACGAGTTTTCTTACTTTTGCCCTTCCGATTCTCTCCCACATGCCTCTGCTGTGGGGGGCAGCAAGTGAGTGAGCGGCTGTGTGGTGCTTAGCTGTTGGCCTGAGTTAAACCACAACACCAGGGCGACCATCATGGACTAGTGCCTCACAACCACCATTTCCAGCACTGCCTCTCACCATAGCTTGAGGGGGTCCTTCGTCCCTCCATGAAGGGACACTGAACGACCAGGTCAGACGTCCGTGTTCACATTGTACAGGTGAGATGTAAGAATGCACATCGTGCCCATGAGATGAGATGAAACTGAATGAGCACAAATGCCATCACCTGTTCCTGGGGGTGTCATGAAGGCCAGTGGGACAGATAGGGTCTCAAAGTCACTTCATGTTGAGAGTAGCGACCCTGGGAAACCACTGGAATGCAGCACTGGGATGGACTTCCTTGAACCAACGTCCCTGTGTCCATTTCTCTTGCTGTGGGGCATCTCATACGAGCGCAGAGCAACGTGACACACGCAGGGCTGGGGTGCCTGCCAGCCTCTGGGAGAGGGAAGAGGAGGCCAGAGAGGCACTACAACTCCTGCCCTGCACTGCCTGTGTGTGCAAGGACTCGTGTCTCTGAGCAGCCCTGTGGGTAAGATCAGTGCACGAGGCCGACTCAGATGTGGAGACCTGGCAGAGCCCTGACATTTCTCTGTGTGACTCCAGGAACAAGCCCCACTGGCCCAGTGTGATTCATCTCAGCTGCCTCAGACAGGCTCATTGCAAGGGTTCCTGTTTGCTGTGTCACCCTTGCCTGTGGTTCTGGACTGTTCCCTCAAAAGTGCCAGAGCAATCAGAGAGGTTCTGGGGTCCACAGAGAGGAGCCATCAAATCCATCTTCAGGAAAGGCAGGAATGAGATTTGGGAGAATTACAGGCTGGTGAGCCTACATCCATCCCTGGGAAGGTGATGGGACATGTCCTGCAGCCATTTCCAGGTAGTTGAAGGACAAGAAAGGGACTGCTGAACCAAAATGCTAAGGGTAACAAAGGGCATGTTGTGTACCTGGAGTTTTACAAGGCCTTTGACACGGTCTCCTGTGGTGTCCTTATAGCCAGATTGGTGCTCTCCGGGCTGAAGAAGCGGACGTTGTTGTGGGTGGGATGTTGCCTGGATGATCAATGCCAAATGTCGTGTGGTATAAAGTCCTCCGTGCAGCGAGTTACTAGCGGCATCCCTCAAAGACCAGTACTTGCAACAACACGCTTGAACATCTTTACGATTGCCCTGCATGATGGGACAGAGCGCACTTTCAGCACCTTTGGGGGTGATGCAAAGCTGGGCAGAGGCCTTGAGCAACCTCATCTAGTTCACCCTGCCTGGAGCAGGACAGTCAGACACGATGTTGTTCAGGGCTCTCTTCCAACCTCAGTTAGTCTGTGATTCCATGAATCATTCCCTCAGAGAGGTTTTTGAAGACAGAATAAGTAGAGGAAGAAGAAGAAAAGAAAAAAATGTCGGAAGAGGAGCTGTATAATATGTCAACATAAATGCATCAGTTCCTGTGAAGAATGTCACCCCACTGAAATTGTTAGCAGGAATTATATTTTGTACATTCTACAAAACAGGCATACTTTTATCTGGTCAGGTCCTGGCCATAAGGAGGGTGATGGATGGGTCTGGTATTATGAAGTCAGTTGGCTACAGGAAGTATGAGAGAGAATACGGCAAGACAGCGAAGATTTACCTCCCTGAAGTTCAAAGCAGGGTGAGAGGTGAGAGGGATCTGAATGGTCAAAGAGTAAGAGAAGGAGAAGCCCTGGAGAACAGTGGAAAGTGCATATGTCCAGAGAGGCTTCTGAAGAGATGACTGCAGACATGGTGAGTTTAACCAGGGCAGGCAGAAACAGGTGAAAGGTTGGGGAGATTAAACAGACAGCGTGACAGGCAAAGTGGGGGCGAGGCACGCACAGGGTAAGGTCAGTATTTCAGAGAGCATTTTCTCTCTAATTTGGAGAGATACGGATTCAGTGGGTGGACTTTTCAGTGGATAAGGAAGTGGCTGGATGGACGCATCCAGAGGGCAGTGGTCAACGGCTCGATGTCCAGATGGAAAACGGTGACAAATGGTGCTCCTCAGCGGTCCGTCCTGGGACCAGTGTTGTTTAATATCTTCATCAATGATATTGACAGCGGCATTGAGTGCACCCTCAGCAAGTTCATTGATGACACCAAGCTGGGTGGTGCAGTCGATATGCCAGAGGGACGGCAGGCCATCCAGAGGGACCTGGACAGGCTGGAGAGGTGGGCCCAGGTGAACCTCAGGAGGTTCAACAAGGCCAAGGGCAGGGTCCTGCACGTGGGCTGGGGCAACTGCTGGTATCAACACAGGCTGGGAGAAGACAGGCTAGAGAGCAGCCCTGTGGAACAGGACTTGGGGGTGCTGGTGGATGAGAAGCTGGACATGAGCCACCAGTGAGCAACTGCAGCCCAGAAGGCCAATCGCATCCTGGGCTGCACCAAAAGAAGTGCAGGCAGCAGATTGAGAGAGGGGATTCTGCCCCTCTGCTCTGCCCTGGTGAGACCTCACCTGGAGTGCTGCATCCAGCTCAGGAGCCCCCAACACAAGAGGGACGTGGGCGTGTCAGAGAAGGGGGCTGGAGCACTTCTCCTATGAAGACAGGCTGAGAGAGTAGGGGTTGTTCAGCCTGGAGAAGAGAAGGCTCCGGGAGGACCTTATACCTGCAAGGGGCCTATAAGAAGGCAGGGGAAGAACAATTCACAAGGGTTTGTAGCAATAGGACAAGGGGTAATGGTTTTAAGCTACAAAAGGGTAGATTTAGGTTGAACATTAGGAAAAATTTCTTTAATATGAGGGTGGTGGATCACTGTAATGATCAGGGTGCCCAGAGAGGTGGTGAAACCTAATCCCTGGAGCCATTCAAGGTCAGGCTTGATGGGGCTCTGAGGAACATGACCTAGTTAGAGATGTCCCTGCTTATTGTAGGGGAGTTGGGCCAGGTGGCCTTTAGAGGCCCCTTCCAACCCAATGTATTCTATGATTCTTTGAGGTGGAGGCTCAGGGCACTACAGGAGCAGCGTGCACCTGTTTGAAGGGTGGTTTCAGAGATGATGGAACTTTTCTTGGTAGAGGGAACAGAAGGAAAGCTCCACAAAGTGCAGCTTGGAAGGATCAGACTGGAGGGGAGAACAAAAGAAATGCCACTCCAAGGGTAGCCTTGTGGTGCAAGAGGTCACCCAGAGGGAATCTGGATCAGCCCATGGCTTTGTGTTTCAAGGAATGGCTGGTGAGAGTGGAGAGACACGAGCAAAGGTGTAGAAATGGTGGGGTTAGAGCTGGGTGGGAAAGCAAGCAGGGTGTCAAGAGCCTGAAGGGAAAGAGGTGCAGGCTTGGGTCAGGGTAGGACAGCCTGCAGGAGAGATGGCCAAGGGCTGTAGCAAGGCTGAAAGGTCCAAGAGGCCTGAGGTCTTGGTCCTCTTGGCTGGAGCAGTTGCCTCTGCCAGCGAGGCTGGTGAGATGGAACTTGGAGGGTGTCAGGATGTGCCTTCGCAGGGCCTGAGGGTCAGGGCTTGGCCTTTCTGCTTCCGAAAGCAAAGCAAAGGGTTTTCTCAGCACTACAGCCACCTGCTCAGGGCCTTGGCCTGCCTGCAAGCATGGCCTCCAGTGATCTGCTCTGAGGAGGCCCTGGGGAGGCTTTGTCAGTAAGGACCCTCAGGGGGGCCAATCAGGGCTTCAAGGGACTTCTGGGCTTTGCTTCTGACTTTGACTTCTGGAGAGGTCTCTTCAGACTTCTCTCAGTACCTGGGGATCATGTAATGAGCCCCAAATGCCCTAACGAGCTGCTGATCTTTCTGTAACTTTCTTCACTACAGCTGATTGGAGCTGTTTCATAGTGTAGTGAAGGAGGAAGTTTTCAAAGTGCATCAATAATTTTATTTTTTATTTTAAGAGTTACACCTTCTGCCTTTTCTTTCAGAGAAAAGGTTAGAGCAGCATTCTCCAAGTGTGAATGATCCAGATGGTCTCCTCAGGAGGTCTAGACTGGTCAGAAAAGCAGTTTTTTGAGGTCTGACACTGTATGGACAACCTTGCTCCTCACCTCCCCAACCCCACCATTTTCCTCATTGTCCCCTGGAACCTGCATCACTTTTTGTGACATCCGCCTTCTCCCTTGCAGTCTGCAGCTGGATGTTACAGATCCATTGCATCACCTTCTGCCTGCACTCCTGAGAGACCTGGCTGCACACGGGCACAGAAGAACTTTCCTGATGTGCAAACAGAGAACAGTGAGGCATGATAAAGTTTCATGAACAATAAAACACACTCTGCAAGCACATGCTCTGTCCAAGCTGTCTCTAATGAGCTTGAACTTCTTACAAGTGATAATCTGATGAGAAATATTTGAGGCAGGTAGATACAAAATGAGATCTATAAACACAATGAAAGTGTTGACTAAATAGACAATTAGACTGTTGAAAGACGTGTAAGATTTTACTCCCTGAAGCTGAAACAGCAACATAGGTGAGAGGCACCTGAATGAACAAAGATTAAGGGAGGAGGAAGCTGGAGAATAATGGCAAGGGTCTTTACCTGGCCAGTCTGCATCTGAAAAGGTGACTTCAGAAATGGTCATTGTATCCTGGGCAGGTGCAAATATCTGAAAGATTAAAGAAAGTAAATACACCGTTGAACAGGCAGAATAGTGGTAGTGAAGTTACAGGGGCAGATGGATATTTCTTTGGAATAGCCCTTTGGCAAGGTCATGGGATTGGCAGAGGCCTCTTGTGAAAAAGGACAAGCCAGTGTTGCAGCCATCTTTGAAAGGGGCCAGAAGTGCAACCCAGGGAAGCCCAGACTGTACAAGCTCACGTTGGGGAGGAGTGTGACATCCCTGAGAGTCCTCTTGGGTGACAGTTCATCAAGAGACAGTAACTGTCAACATGGCCACTCCAAGGATCACTCGTGCCTCACCATCCTGATAGCCTGCAGTTCTGCATGAGGAGATAAAAAGTGGCTGCCATTTGCCTCAGCTTCAGCCAAACTCTTGGCGTGGTCTCCCTCAACATTCTTCTCCCCAAGTCAGGCCATTCCAGTCGGGATGCACAGAGAAACAGACGGGTAAAACACTGGTTGGATGATGAGGCTGAGAGCAGTGATGAAGGGGTCAGACCCTGCCTGGAGGCCACGGGGACACACTGGGGCATGGTGGGGCAGCACAGGGGACCCTGCTGTGCCCTGGGCAGTTGGACACGTGTGCCCATGACCCAGAGGAGGCCACTCTCACCACATCTGTCAATGGCACTAAATTGCAGAGACCGATCTTGTGCCCTAGGGATGCCATTGAGGGCCAACCTGACTGGCGGGAGGACTGTCCTGTCAGGACATTCATGAGCCACAAGAAGGACAAAGGGCAGATCCTGCACCTGGGACAGACCAACACCCTGCAGCTGCAGGGCCTGGGAGCTGCCTGGCTGGGGAGGAGCTCTGCAGAAAAGGCCCTGGTGGTGCTGGGGGACACAAGGCAAAGCACGATCCCACCGTGCAGCCTGGTGGCAAAGGCAGCCAGCAGTGTCCTGGAGTGTAGAAAGATGAGCTTTGCCAAAAGGGTGAGGGAAGTGATTGTCTCCCCATGCTCATCCCTTGTTAGAGCATCAGGACAGTGCTGTGTTAATGATTGGGCCTCCACTGTGGAAGGGCAGGAGAGAGTGAGCAGTTGGGTAGCTGCTGGGCTATTGGCCAGAGCCAGCCCAGCACAGCAGGGAAGAAGTTGTGTATAACTGGGAGCGAGTTGAGTGGAGAGTCATGGAGATGCTGAACGGCTGGATCACTTGCCTGGGAGGAGAAAGTGAGGGAAAGGGCCTTGTTCCAGCTGCAGAAAGGAAGGCCTTGGGAACCTCAGAGTGACCTGGCAGTCCCTGTGGGGAGGGTTTCAGGAAGATAAAACCACTCTTGTAACTGTGGTGCTTGACAGGAGAACCATAGGCAATAGTCAGGGTTTGAACTAAGGACATACTTGGCCAGAGAGAAGGAACTGAGATATCCCCAGATCATGGGATGCTGGAGGCTGTAAACAGAATATTGACAAACCCTCTGACTTGCGTCTCCCAACTTACTTGCTAAAAGAGAGGGAGGTAGAGGCATCTCAGAGCCTTCAGGATCCTGGGGAAGATTTAAGGCCTCCAAGAAAGGAGCTGAATATAATAGTTTTTCTCCCCCCTTTCAGTCATTGACACCCAGAAACTTCACCTGCTTTTCCCCCATCTCCTTCTAAAACCTGACCAAGTGATGGGGAGAAAGGAAGCAGAAAGGCCCTAGGACTTGAAGGGCCATGGTGTCATTTCACAGTTCAAGCCACAAAGAGTCAAGGTGGGAAGTGGGTCTGCAAGTCTGAATCAACAAAGTCCATGGACAAGCAAGGCTGTGTCCATGGTCTGTGTCTGGAGACCAGTACACCTACAGCATAGAGGAAGGTGGGGCTGAAACTCAGGCCTGGCTTCAACGGCCTCCTGGGCTGATGGAGAGAGGTGTGGGTGGAGGCCCCAGGGGAGGCTGGTCAGGGACAGGAAGGTCTGTGGATGCTCTCAGGGCCCTGCCCCTGCCCCATGGGATCCAACCTGCCAGTGCCCTCAACAGCCCAGGTTCTCATTCCCTGATACACAGGGTCTGTGCTCTGCTACTCTCCTTCCCCACATCCCTCCAGATCTGGGAGACCACCATTTCCAGTCACCCCAAGCAAGGCTGGCACTGGTCTTCCCATCCGTGACCAGCTCTTCCTCTTTTGGGAGTACCAGGTCCAGGCCAGGATCAGACTGAGTGGCCCATCTGGCATCAGGAACATCTCCACAAGCCCCCTGACTCTTTGCGCCCTTGAGAACTGGTCCCGTGAATACCAACGAGGTGGAGTCCCCCATTAAGTCACGTTCTGTGATCCACAGACTTCCTCAGGTCATTTGTATGAGACTTTCTCCATTCCTCACCCTGACGGCATGACCTGTAACTCTCTCCTGGGTCTGTCTGGGATGGAGTTAATTTTCTTCACAGTCGCCCTTACGGCGCTGTGCTTTGGCTCTGTTACTGACACAGCGCTGACAACACACCAGTGTTCTGGCTACTGCTGAGCAGTCCCGGCAGAGCATGAAGCTTTCTTGTTCTCACCCTCTTCCCCCACAGTAAGCGGGCTGGGGGTAGCCAAGAAGCTGGGACAGCTGACCCAAAATGACCAGAGGGATATTGCATACCATAGGACATCATGCTCATCAATAAATCTCAGGGAGAGGAGGATGAAAAGAGGACATTTGTGGTCATGGTGTTTGTCTCCCCGTGGCACTGATACCTGTGATGAAGCCCTGCGCTCCTGGAAATGGCTAGACCCCTGCCTGCCCGTGGGAAGTAGGGAATGAATTCTTTATCTTGCTTTGCTTGCACACACAGCTTTTGCTTCACATCTTGAGCTGTCTCAGTCTTGACCCGGGAGTTTTACTGATTTGTCACTTCTGATTCTCTCCCCCATCCAGCTGGGGGTGTAAGGGGGGAGTGAACAATTGATTCTGGGTGTTTAGCTGTTGGCCAGGCTCAAACCATAAAAAAATTCCTACGACCGTGACCTCCTTTCTGGGCTCTCCTTTGACCCACACACAGCTCTCACCTACACTCTTGCCTGTCCAACAGCAGAGCTCAGATATCTGAGCTGTCCTGACATCGAACAGGAGAACGCCTGCTCCTTATCTTCTCTGTCAGTCTCTCCTAAAGACCTTGCATCTCCACCCACCACCAAAGCCATGGGAGCTGTCCTTCCCCACCTCAGCCCTTCTTCCACTCCTGTCACAGCTCTGCGGTGGCACATGGGGCTCCTGCTCTCTCTGCCCCAGGCTGTGGGGCCCTTTTGGGCTGCGGCACCTCAGACGTGGCAC
Organism: Leptosomus discolor; assembly: GCF_034619465.1. Lineage (NCBI taxonomy): Eukaryota > Metazoa > Chordata > Aves > Leptosomiformes > Leptosomidae > Leptosomus > Leptosomus discolor. The sequence goes on from NC_141416.1 coordinate 3,761,573, forward strand.
CAGGGCCAAGGGCGGGCTTGTCACCTGGAAACGTGGTGGCAAGAGATGGGACGCCGTGTGTGGAAAGGCTTTGCTTGCCAGCAGAGGCACGCTGGAGGGGATGGCAGGTGGCAACGTGCTGATGGCTGAGGTTCTCACCACGAGAGCAAGAGCTGCAGTGCCCGAGGGCCGAGAGAAAGAGGCCTGGGCTGTGCAGCCCTGGCAGGAGAGGGGTTGGCTGTGCCAGGGCACTCTGCAGCAGGGTGGGGCCTGTGCCAGAGGTGAAGCCCATCTCCAAGAAGGACCATGATGCTGCTGGAATGTCCCTGGGGGAGGACAGCCTGTGATCCAGCCACACAGCGGACATCCTGCTGGGGCCGACCGGCTAGAGAGCAGCTCTGCAGAGAAGGACCTTGGGGTCCAAAAGGACAAGCAGCTCAGCCTGAGCCAGCAGGGCACCCTCGTGGCAAAGGCCAACAGCTCCTGGGCTGCATTAGGAAAAGCGTTGATGACAGGTGGAGGGAGGTGACCCTTCGCCTCGACTCAGCACTGGCGAGGACACACCTGGAGTGCTGTGTCCAGTGCTGGGCTGCCCAGGGCAGGGAAGCTGTTGACCTACTAAAGCATGTCCAGCAAAGGGCCACAGAGCTGGAAGGGACTGGAGCAGCTTTTGTAGGTGTTAAGGCTGAGAGATGTGGGACTGTTCAGTCTGGAGAAGGAAGCTTGGAAGGATTTTATTAATGTGTAGGAATACCTGCTGGGAGGGCATGAAGTCCAGGGAGCCAAACTTTTCTCAGGAGTTCCCAGTGATAAGACAGGGGGTGATGGACACAGATAGATACACATGAAATTACATCTAAAGCCAAGAAATACTTCTTGAGTGTGAGGGTGGTCAACCAGTTGAACAGAGTGCCTAGTGAGGTGATGGAGTCTCCATCCACCCACCTAGGCCATGGTCCTGAGCAACCTGCTCCAGCTGAGCCTGCCTCAGCTGGGGGTTGGACTAAAGGATTTCCAAACGTCCCTTCAAACCACAACGTTCCTTTGAGAACAAATGAGAAAATTAAGATGGAAAGAACTGAACAAGAAATAGCCTTGAGCACAAATACAGTGGGATCCCATGGAGAAGACTCACACTGGAAGCAGGGAGAAGTGTGAGGAAGGAGGAGTGGAAGAGATGAACTGTTGTGTACTGACTGACACAAAGCTGTGGGACTTGGTGTGTAATGAGTGTCAGTAGGAAACTGGATCCCTTTTTTATTAATAATGAGAGGGGATTTGGGTATCACTGAGCCCCGGAAGAGGACAGAGTTTACCATGCAGCAAAGGTCCCTGTTCAGAGCTGGGGTGTAGGGCCAGAGATGGAAATGGCTGGTGTGTGGGCCTAACTCTCCTGGGGCAGCTTCCCTGAAGTGTCCAGCGACCAAGGCAGAGACTAGGCCCCTCTCTTCTGCACCGTTGCTGCCTGCTTCCTTCAGCACAATGGCTGGCTCTGCCCTGGGAGCACCCTCTGGCTGCCCCCACCCTACGCACATACCACTTAGCTCTACACTGACATTTTCCTCTCCTGGGCTCTTTCCAGCCCACCTCAGCCCCTCCCCAGCTCTCCCCACCTCTCCTGAGCTTTTCCCTGCCCTGCACAGCACATCAACCCAGTCTGGGCTGGCCCCATAAAATTGTCCGCCTCAGGGTGCTGCAGAGCTCTGGGCACTCCCCCCACAGCCCCAGCCCCTCTGAAGTACAGAAAAGATTCTAGGGGACAGACAGGGTGGTTGAGGGTCCCCCTCAGCTCTAGGTCCGGGGTGAGCCATGGCATGAGGAGATGGAGGCCAGCATCTCCCTGTGTCTGCTGCTCTTGTCTCCAACAGATCCTTATAGCCCACTGCCAGCAGCCCCTCTAGGCCAGCCCCTCTCCACAGCACAAGAATCCAAGCTGTACCCTCCTCCCCTGAACCCATGGAGAACCCAAGCACAGCAGCACGGCCTCATGGGGTGTATTTCTTCAGCCTGTTCCTAATTGCAGCTTTGGAAGAAGACCTCCAACCTCCAGACAGGAGCACTGAGGAAATGCCCTTTTATTACAGAGACACAGCACAGCAGACCAACTGTATCATCATGCTAGACACACGTCCAAAGGCCTCTGGGTCAGACAGGCTGGGTTCCTGCCTTTGGAGAAATGGAGCAGCTTAAGACATTCCTAAGCAAAGAGAGTTCTCCTGGGTGAAATGCCCAAAGCACAGGAGGTTCCTGAGATAATGGGAAATCATTTGTGAAGAGCCATGGGCAGCTCATTGCTGCTGACAGACAAGTGGTTGAACATGTTTCTTCAGGGCATTCTTGATCTCCTGGTTCCTCATGCTGTAGATGAGGGGGTTCACTGCTGGAGGCACCACTGAGTACAGAAATGAAACCACAACATCCAGGGATGGAGAGGAGATGGAGGGGGGCTTTAGGTAGGCAAACATGGCAGTGCTTACAAACAGGGAGACCACGGCCATGTGAGGGAGGCAGGTGGAAAAGGCTTTGTGACGTCCCTGCTCTGAGGGGATCCTCAGCATGGCCCTGAAGATCTGCACGTAGGACACCACAATGAACACAAAACAAACAAATGCTAAACAGGCACTGACCACAAGTAGCCCAGCATCCCTGAGGAAGCCTGAGTGTGAGCAGGAGAGCTTGAGGATCTGGGGAACTTCACAGAAGAACTGGTCCACAATATTGCCTTGGCAGAGGGGCAGTGAAAATGTATTGGCCGTGTGCAGCAGAGCATTGAGAAACCCACTGCCCCAGGCAGCTGCTGACATGTGGACACAAGCTCTGCTGCCCAGGAGGGTCCCGTAGTGCAGGGGTTTCCAGATGGCCACATAGCGGTCATAGGCCATGACAGTGAGGAGATAATACTCTGCTGAGATCAAAAAGAGAAAGAAAAATTGCTGAGCAGCACATCCTGCGTAGGAGATGGCCCTGGTGTCCCACAGGGCATTGGCCATGGCTTTGGGTAGAGTGGTGGAGAGGGAGCCCAGGTCAAGGAGAGAGAGGTTTAGGAGGAAGAAGTACATGGGGCTGTGCAGGTGGTGGTCACAGGCTATGGCGGTGATGATGAGGCTGTTGCCCAGGAGGGCAGCCAAGTAGATGCCCTGGAAGAGCCAGAAGAGCAAGAGCTGGAGCTCCCACGTGTCTCTAAATGGCAGGAGGAGGAACTGGATGATGGAGCTGCCATTGGACATTTGCCGGGTCTTGGTATGGTATCACTGCTCAAAAAAGGAAAGGAAAGATAAAATTTAGGACAGACTCCTCTGAGCAAAGCCATTCCTCTTTTTACACCAACACCCCCAACTGAGATGCATTTCCTTCCTCAGCTTTGTGCTGGCTGAGTGTGGGGTGAGGAGCAGCACCTCTGCCCGTATGCTGCTGAGGAGTCAGCTTTGCTCTGCTGCACTGGGCACATGGAGCTGGTTTGTGCCAGCTCCGACGTTCACAAGGGCTGTCAGACGTAATCCACCTGTCATGGAAAACTTCAGGCCCTGCACTCATGACTCTCCAGAGCCTGGGCTGCAGAGCAGAAGCTTAGCATGGCCTTATAACAATTGTGTCTGATTTTCATTTTCCACCATCACAGCTGGAGAGTGTTCTTTTTCACGGTGGAAATCCTCATTTGTATGGCTGATAATGTGAAGAGTCTTGAGATGGGAGAGGCAAAAGGGCTGAGCTCTCTGTGCCTTAGGGCAGAGGCAGGAGAGCCACAGGGTCCGTCAGCCTCTATCCCACCTGCCCTGCGCTTTCGCTCGTGCTGCCCTGAAGATGACTTCACGCGCCAACTCCCCTTGAAAATGCCCCACACGACTGCACTGGTACGGGAGCAGGGGAGCCCTGTGGGAAAGGGCAGCTCTGTGAACTCTTGTGTGCCCCAGCCCAGAGATGGAGTTGTGGTGGAGAGAGCAGTACACGACCTCCCCCAGAGAGAAGCAAAGGACCGTGAGAGGGGAGCGCTGACCCCCACAGAAAGGCTCAGCACTGCCCAGGATCCTACGGGAGAGCTGGGCCTTTCTGGGGGCAGCTCGCAAGCCCAGCAGGACAGGCACAGCAGGCAGTCGGGGCTCCCACAGAGGAGATGCTCCAAGGAGAGGGGCAGCTCCTTGCCCAGCAGACAGCACCCACAGGACACCTTCAGGAAAGGACCAAGGGAGAGCTGCCTGCACGTGCCCTCCCCCAGGGCTTCTTTGCACTTTCCCCCAGCCCCTGCCCCTGCCTCTGCTGCCTGGAGCTGATCCTGCCAGCAGCTGCTTCTCTGTCCCCACCCTTCCTGCCTGCCCCTGCTCCCACAGCCCATCCCAACCGCTGGGGGCTCAGCTCTGCCCTGCACACCGCTCCCGGCAGCAGGGCCCTGCCCAGGGGCAGCTCCCTGGGTGCAGGCTCTGATGGGAACCTCCGAGCAGCCTTGAAAGGCTGCCAGAGCCATGCTGGTGCTGTCTGTAAGCCACGCTGGGCTGGTTTCTGATACTGCTTGGTTTCTGCACCTCTAAGAGGAACAGATGTGGCATTTCAGTGCCTCCTTCTCAACTGAGGCAAGAATATCTCAGTCCCATTGCCCACCCAGAGCAGAAGACTGACAGAACAGGGTCCTTCCCTTTCAGGTAGCCTCCGCCTTGCTGTGCTTCTGGAAAAGTCTCCTGGGAATGTCCTGCACTGCTCTGCAGCTATGAGCAGCCCTGACCCACACAGCACCCTCTTGACAGCGGGACCCTGCCCTGCAAGGGGTGGCTCCTTCCACCCCCAGCTTCCCCTGCAGCACCCTGGGAGCTCCCCGGGTAGGCTGAGAGCTGACCCTGGCAGGCGGCAGAGTCCCTGCCCCAGCACACAGCCCCTGGGGGGCAGGGACCCTGCTCGGAAGGACAGCCCTGGGTGCCCCTGGCTAAACACCCCTCCACACACCTCTACCACCATCCCCAGCCTCATGCCCTGTCCCTCTCATGGCGCAGCAGGGAAGCCCTGCTCTGCAGCACCTCCTCCTCCTCTAGAGCACAGAAACTAAGAGAGTCCTCCTGACAGATCCCAGGAACTGTCAGATGTACCAGGTTTAGCAGAGCCCTCCAGGAACTGCAGCTGCGTTGCCCTGCACCCAAAGATTTACCACACAGAGGACTGGGAAGGTTCCTCCCCCGGTCAGCTCTCAGCATCGTCCCACTCCCCACTGCCTTTAAGCTCTCCCAGCCTCGCACGTTTCCTCTCACTGCCTGCAGGCAGCACCCCCAGCCCTGCTCCTGGGCAGAGCTGTCTCTCTGCAGTGCTGCCTGCCTGCCAGCAGCTCCCTCCATCCCAGGAGCCCAGCTCAGCAGCAGGGGAGCAGCCCAAGGCAGCCTTTTCTCTGCCCCCTCTGGGCTCACTCCAGGTGTCCCTGGAGCTCCAGGGGAACCTGCTGTCAAACAGGCTGAAGTCAGCACTGAGGTTCCCTCCCTCAGCAGGGCAGAAATACTTCTTTCTGCCAGTGTCATTGTCTGCATTGTCATTTAGGTAGGAAAAGACCCTTGACATCATCATTCCAACCGTTAACATACCAATAGCAAGTCCACCAGTAAACCATGCCTTTTAAGTACCTCCAAGGATAGTGACGCAAGCACTTCCCTGGGCAGGTGTTTCCTGCCCCATCCTTAGGCAGGACACCCAGACAGCCACAGGGTGACCCTGCTGAGGGAAGGGATTCAGCTGAGTGGGTTGAGCGCAGTCCTGGGGCTGGAAGGGGACTCAGCTCCCTTCCACGCACACCACAAACCCACAGGAGGTGGATTCCCCTGGCCTCTCTTCAGGTCTGCATGAAAGAGGCACCTGCATGGGAGCTCCTGGTCTCAGCTCCCATGGTAATGAATGGCGATGGAGGCCAGGAGGATGATATTCAGATGCAGATTTCCGGTGACACTTGAGGTGATAGAGGTGGTCAAAGGTATGGGCAGGTAATAGAGTCAGATGGAAGATACATGCAGGCTGATACAGGGACAGGACAACATATGGGGGCCTCTTCTTGCAGGCTTTTGAGACTTTCCTTTGGCCAACTGCAATGGCAGCTGATGCCCCAATAAAGGGCAACTGAACCTGTCCCTGTCATGATGTTCAGGGTGGCCTGTAGAGGTGTTCGTCTGATGGGATGTAGTCATGTGCCACAGGGAGAGCTCAGTGTCTCTCTTCCTCCTCTCCATCTGTTGGATTTACTAGATCTTCACTGACTGCATTGGCAGTTGTCTCATGGTCAGCCCCACGTCGTGTGACACGATTCAGAGCAGCTCCTCAAATCAATGTTCCAGTCCAGGCCCACAGAGCTACCTGAGATGCCAGGGCTGGCACAGGAGTCACAAGTCCTACAGGAAAAACAATTCTCATTCAGGGAAGGTGTGTGAGGGACACCCCTGATGGCACCTCAGAGAGTGGGATTTGGTGTTTTGTGCCATCGATGGTTGCCATCAGTCAGAGGCATCAATCAGCAGATGCCACCAAAGCGGCAAGGTCTGTCCCTTCTTCTAACAGCTGCCAGCATTGGGTGAACGCAAAGCGCATCACAGCAGGGTCTTTACTCACCCCCTGACCATTCAACCAAGGAAGAGCCCAAGCATTTTAACAGTGTGCCTGGAGACATCTTGCCTTCAAAGACAGCATCCCCCAGGCACAGCAATGGCCCATATCAAAACTCAATCGAAACACAAAAGGGAATTCAAGGGCACCAAGACGAGCTGTTGCTACATCAGGAACAGTTGAAAAAGAAACAGACATCCTACAGGACTACTCCTAACTTAAGTAAGAATACATGTAGATAGATCTGGGATAGTCTATGTCCTCTTTGCCCCAGTTACCACCAGCAAGGTCTCCCAGGCCTTTGAGCTGTGAGGCAGGACTTTGGAGGAGAACAAGCAGTGGCGGATGGGGATCAAGCCAGGGGTCCCTTAGCAAAGCACATCCTTTCCAGTCCATGGGACTGGACATGTTGCATCCAAGGGTGCTGGTCAGCTCATGAGGATAACTAAACCCAGCCACACCCAGCAGTGGGCATTCCCCATCTCCATGGCCTGCACGCAAGATGGAAACATCTGTATCATCGCTGATATGCACAGGAGGGGCCTTCCTTCCTGCTATGTTTCCAGTAAAACCCTCCTCCTCCTCTACCTATTTTCTATTGCTGGACAGCGTTTTAAGGATTCGACAAAGCCATCAGCCATCTCTTTTTTTCTCACTGACATCCCCCGACGCTCTCTCCCACACCTACACATGTCCAACAACTACTGCTCAGGGGTGCTCCCTCTTCAGAAGAGGCCTTGAGCGTTTTAGATCTTCCTGGTGCTTTTTAGAATCTTCCGTGGTGCCTCTAGAGCTCATGGTGAGCTTTCTTAGCTACAGCAGGACCTTTTTGACCATGTCTTATGAAGTGATTGTCTGTTTGTGATCGTCTGTGCAGAAGGAGCACCAAATCAATCAAAACCGATACCGAGTGAAGTGTCAGTAGGAGCCAGGTGAGCTGCCCTCATGGCTGTGGCTTCCTGGCAAGGAGTCTGTCCTGAGAAGGGGATCCAGCCTCAGCCACACTCTGAGAGGGAAACAGCAGTGTCCATGCCACCTGGGGACACAAAGGGTGGCTTTTGCAAGACCATCCTTCATCTGAACTGCTTCAGAGAGGGACTTGCAGATTGGGTATCACGCTGTGGATGGCAAACGCTGATTGCGTTGCCATCACCCAGAGGGGCTACCCTGGTGAAGATGGCTCTGCTGCAGAGATTGGTGTTTAGGCAGACGAATGCTGTTGTTGTTGGAGATAGTGAAATCACCCGAGCACTTGGAGGATAATTGGAGGATTGCCACCTCAGTGGCCCTTCAGTGAACTGGTTCCTGTTTGGCATTGTCTCCCTGTCGTGGTGCAGGGTGTGGTGTCAAAGGTGCTGAGCAGAGGAGCACAATCCCTTCTTGTGGCTGCACTCCTGCTCCTACAGCCCAGGAGGCTGTTGCCCGCCTTTGCTGCTGGCTCGTGTTTTGCCTGATGAAAATCAAAGACCACCAGGGCCGTTTCCACAGAGCTGCTGCCCAGCCACATGGCTCCTGGCCTGTCTCCCTGCAGCCTGTAGTTCCCCTGCTCAGCCCTTGGGTCTCTTCAGAAGGCATGTGTGAGATTCACTTCTTGCTTTCTCCAGTCATGGAGACATTCCACTGGACCAGAGTAGCCCTACTATGGCACTGGCCTGGTCTGTCAACAGCCTTGGCCTCATCTCGCCTGCTCCAATGGGCTCCTAAGGGTTGGGCTGACCTTACCTAAGTATCCCCTGACTTGATCTCCATCACTGTTGGATTGTTTCTGGGCTTCTGCCTCTTAGACACACATAACCGAAAGACCTTGCTGGGGAAGACAAAGGCCAAAAGTGCCTCAGACCTCTCTACATCTACTCTGAGGAAATTCAGCAACGGCCACACATTATCTGCATTTCTTCTTGAACTGTTCCTGAAGCAGTAACAGCTCATCATTGTGCCTTTGAATTGCCTTGTGAGTGTCAGCCTCACAGGAGCTATGGCTTTTCTAAAACAAAATGGACTTCTGAATTCCTCCTTTGTTTGATCCTTGCATCTACCTCTTGCAGGCTTCTTTTTTTTCTGTGCAGCTTCCCTGTGAGTCTCCTGTTCCCCCAAGCTTCTCCCTTGACAGCTCTGCTTGTTGTCCTGCCTATTGGTGCGCACTCTCTCGTGCTTGAAAGACACTGTCCTTGAAGACCAGCTGTACTGCGCTGTGCTGCCCTTCTGTGCTGCTCACATGGGCTCCTGCCCTAAAACTCACAAGGCTTGAGACTCAAAGTCTGCTCCTCTGAGGTCTCGCATCTGCACTCTTCTTTTCTCGTTCTGCTTGGGAGGGGATACTCCACGCTTCCGTTGTCGTGACAGACAAGGCTGACGCTGGTTTTCACACACATGTCCAGCTCTTCCTTCTTTGAAAGCAGCAGATGCAGATGAGCATCACCATTGCTGACCAATCCAGCAGCTGTACTATAAACACTTGTGTCCCAAGCTGTGTCCCAAGTCCCTCCAGAAACCTCCAAGACTGTTTGCATGCTGTTGTGGTCCCCTTCCAGTGAATGCCAGGTAATTCAAGTCCACGAGGGGACTTCAATCTGTTCTGTGCCTCACACCAAACTGTCACCCCTACCAGTCTCTCCTCGCACCCCCACCCAAAAAGGCGCACCCAACTTGTTCATCCCATAGAGGAGCTCCACACGTCTAAGCAGCTCCTTCACACAGAGGGCACCCTCCTACTGGTCTTTCTGGCCTCCTGATCATCCTGTACCCACCCATCCCAGCACCCCAGTCATGGGAGCTGTCACAAGAGCCCTCAGTTGTTAGGCCCTTGAAGTGGAATGCAGAGATTGCACACACAGCTCCAGCTGCTCCTCTCTGTGCCGCAGACCCAGAGCACCGGTGCATGTCTGGGCTGCAGCACCTCAGCTTTGGCACATCGGGGTTGAGAGCAGACTTGCCAAGAGAAACCTGCTACCAGACTCTGAGGTGCCCTGAGTGGTGCTTGCCACTCAACTAGTCTGAATGGGGGCGGGGTTCCTGTGTTCGACCTGTGCTGTCTGTGTCAGGTGCCTGCAGTTGTGCTGGGGAGCCCTGGTGCCTCTCGTAGCACTATGGGCCTGTATTTGGATATTAAATTGACATTCATCTGCCCTGAATTAGGGCAGGCAATGAAGGGATTCACAGGAGACAACTGCCGTTAGACTCGAAGGACATACAGAAAACATAGTTGATGGAGAAGAGAAAGAGAGAGACTTGGCTCTGCCTGTGCCACATGGCTCCATTTGATCAGCTGAATACCTCTAGAGGATGCCCTGGACATAGGGAATAGTTACAAGTTCAGTGGTCCTGCCCGTGGGCACCTTCTGTCTTTTAAGTTGGCCAACGGAATTTCCCACCAGCCTCTAAGAAGATGCCCTCAGATGCTGCCCTGTGCCTAGGAACTGCTCTGTCGGAGCTTGTAGTTACCAGCATGCATCTTGGTCACTACTGGCATCAAATGTGTCACCAAGTGTCTGTGCCTGAGCATCTTCCTCCTGCCCTCCATTTCCAGTAACGAGCAAGGGAGCTGAGACAAGGAGCTCACATGCAGGAGCCTATCTTGTGCACGTCTGAACTGAGGCAAGAGGGATGTCCCCTCCTGCGGGTTTGTGGCGTGCCTGGGATGGAGCTAACTCCTCTTTTAGCCCTGGGGACTGCAGACCCAGGATGAGATGCCTCCCTTGAGACAGCTGAATCCTTTCCCTCAGGCCAGGTGAAGGAGATCCCTCCCTGTGTTTTAGAAGAGTCCAGGAAGACCCACCGCTGAATCGTGAGGTCCAGACAGGCCCCCCTCACTTTCTAAACTTCCTCTCCAAGAGGAGTGTAGGTGCAGCTCGATCCAGCCTTAGCCCCCAACTGCAAAGAAGAGTTTGGAGCCTCGGTTCTAGCAGACACACGTGTTCCTGAGCTGCCTCCCCTCATGAGTGCCAGAAGGTCAACTGCCCCAAGGGCGTGTGTGGCTGTGGTGGATGCCAGAGCATCGCCCCCAGGAAACCTTGCCAGCTGGAGTTAAAGCACAACCAACACAAACTCCAGAGGTCTATTCCAGTGCTGCACTGTTCCCCTGGTGATTGGGGTTTTTTATTCTTTATGTCAAGTTAGAAAGCATTAGACAACCCCGTGGATGAGATCATAGCAGAGGAAGATGACTTTCATGTCTTTTAGCTTTTTACAGCTGATTCCACACAGGGACACTGTAGATAGTCCGTGAGGTCTACTAAGCAATTTCTCAGCCCTGAGGGTAGTCGCTTGTCACGGTTTGAGGCTGGGCCGTCCACTAACAAATGATAGATGCTCTCTATTAACCCCTCCCCCCTCCCAAAAGGGAAAAGGAGAGAGACCAGACTTCACAGTTTGGAAAAGAAATCTAAAAGAGCTGTAATGAAACAATAACAATAAAAGAAAAGATAAGAATAAGGAAATAATGAAATATATACAATATGTACAAATATATACAAAACCAATACCGAACCCAACTCCCCCCACCCTGATGACAATACGTCACCATCACACTGCAGAGCTGGCACTGGGGCAGTTCCAGGCTGGACTCGGCAGCAGACAGGGACGGGATGCAGGAGCTGAACTCAGGCACTGGATTCAGGGATGCACAGATCGGGATCGACGACAGAAGAACAGAGTCCTCTTCAAATTTCAGCCATCGAAGAAGAGAGGGACACCCTCATGATCTCTCAGCTTTATACTGAATATGACGTCTGTGGGATGGAATAGTCTGTTGGTCAGGTTTGGGTCACCTGTCCAGTTCGCTCCTCCCTGCAGGGGCTACCTTTTCCACTCCTGGCACCCCAACATGGAGTACAAGGTTTAGCAGTGACCTTGGTCGCTACAAGAACAAGTATAAGCAAGGGCCTCTCTGCATCCCATTCCTTGCTATGAACTATAAACATCAGGCCTTGGCATGGCTAGAAGCAATCACGATGTGGAAAAACAGGCTGCTGTTTCAGAAAGTGAAGTTAGTTAAAGAAGACTTAACTGAAAATTTAAAGCACTAAACCAGAATTAGTTCTGGTTTAGCCCAAACCAGGACAGTACATTTTATTTCAGGTTATTACCTGATATATTTATTAATACTCAATGTTTTCAGAATGTATTTACTTTTCGTGTTACTGATATTTTTCTTCTTTTCAAGTGTTTTTCTTTCTGTCCTAGGGTTGCAGTCTGGAAGAGCTAAACTCTTACTGAGGCTGCTGATTTGAATATCCATCGAGAGATTAAGGCACAAAATTGAGGCCATATATTGTCAACACCACTACAAAGCTTTGTTTAGAGAGACACAGAGAGAGAGAAAGGGAGAAAGAGAAGAAGAAGAAGAAGAAGAGCACGCCACAATGGTCACCACCAGGGATCTATAGAGTCTGGTGTTATTTTCCATCCAGCGGTGGTCCAGTCCAGGCAGGCAGGCAGGTCTCAGCTCTGCTCCACTCTGCTCCTCTTTGCTCCTTTTCACTCTGCTCCGCTCCTTTTCTCCCCCTGCTCAGAGTCTGCCAAGGGTCCTTTTTGTACCATAGTCCCAGGCCAATCCGATGGCGATGTGTTGTGGTCAAGCGATGAGTTCCAATCCAGCAGCGGCATGTTGCTTCCACGCACCGATCACGAGCTGGCGGTCCATGCAACCTCCATGACACAGCTTGTGAGCTGCAGCGCATAAGCCGAACAAATTCGTGTCGTTAGCTGCCGCGTAGCAACAAACAAATATTTCCAAGAAGCCATGTCGTCTGGCCCAAAGTCCGACCCACGTCCATCCCAGAGGCAGCATACAAAACAGGTGTTCTTCTAAGAAACTGCTTCGGGCCATCAGACAGGGCGCTGTCGCTATGGTGACTTGAGTCTCTACTTCCTCTCCAAAACTGCAAGGTACAAAGTTTGAGACAAACACAAAGTTCAGTGGTCCTAATTCTTACACCTAGGCAACAATTCCTATTTGTGTAATTCAGTTCTGTCTAACCTGAAATTCTCTGTGTCATTTATTGTCTTTCATTGCTTGGCCTTAAACGGCTGCATTTGTGTGCATGGCTGTAGATCTGCTCTCTGTAGCTGGCTCATTCAGAAAAGAGGAGAAATGAAGGCCACGGATGGCACAGGGAGGAGTTCTTGCTCTTGTCGGGGTTTAATCCCACCCACAAAGCACCACGCAGCCCCTGGCTCACTCCTGTGACCAGTGGGGTTCCCAGGGCTCAATTTTAGGGCTAGTGCTCTGCAACGCTTTTATGAACAGTCAGGACACAGGAATTGAATGTACTTTAAATAAGTTTGCTGATGCTACTAAACTAGGAGGAGGAGCTGTGGACTCTTTCAGGGAGGCCTTAAGGAGCTCTAGGTAAACTAGAGAGCTGGGAAATCACCAGCTGTTTGAAACCAGTAGGAGGTCCAGGCTCCGCTCAGGCATTCTGTGTCCTAGCAAAGGGCTACTGGTGCAGACCTGGGCTCTGCTCTTTGCCTTGGATATGCTGCAGCCGTTCTCAGCCAGGGAGGGTGGCAGGGGAAGCACTGAACAGTCCTCAAGCCACCCCAAGGACTGCATTCACCACTTCTGCCAATGGTCCCTGTGGACTGTGTCCAGAGAAATCATCCCTCAACCAAAAATCCCCGGTGCTGGGGGACTGCCCCAACGGGGGCCTCACCCTGCACCTGCAACAAGCCAGACCCAGAAAGGCTTTGGATTGCTTTGGAGTTCTTTTGCTGTGGCAGTGAGACAAAGGCGGGCTCCAGAGCCAAGCGCGGTGGGACCTGAGGAAGGGTGCGATTGTCTTGAGAATCTGAGGCCTTTGCACAGAGCCTTGTCATGCTGCTCATGCTCAAGATGAAGGCCTGGCAACCCTTGTTGTGCGTGTCCATCCCCCTCCCCGTGGCCCCCCAAGGTCTGTCCCTGTCCTAGGTGCTGCGTGCTGCTTTCTGCGTTGGGCTGTGTCTGTCCTGGCTCCCACGCCAAAGGGCTCCTTCCCCTGGGGAAGGGAAGGAAATAGGGGATTCACCCCGGCCATTGCCTGCCCCTGACTCACTGCCCTTCAGGCTGGCGGCCTCTGATTTGGGGCTGAGCAGGGCTTTTGCACCCCTTGGGTGCCCTTTCCCAGTGCCCCCTGTGCTCCCTCCTACACAGGCACGGAGCCGTTCTGGAGAAATGGCATTTAATGGCAACAGAGCCAAAGTGTCATGAAATCTCCTCCAATATGACAGCACGCCACTACCACCATAACCTGCCCCCCCCCACGGCTACCTCAGCCCTGCTGTAGCTCTAATTGTCCCTTCTCAAACGATGTCTGGCTACCAGAATCTTGCGATTTCTGTGTGAGTTTGGCGAGGGGCTCCTCCGTGATGAGGGGCTCCTCCGTGGTGAGGGGCTCTTCCATAGCTTCTTTGCCTGCTTTTCTAGCCCACCAGGCTGGGATGTTCCAGGCTGCAGTGGGGGCGGGTCCATCCCCGTGTTGCAGCACAGCTCCCAGGGCTCCCTCCCGACAGTGGTGGGCTCAGCAGAGTGGCTGAGGAGGATGTTGCTGCTTGGGGGCATGTTGCTGCCCACAGGAGCCCCCGCTGGGGTGGCCGTGTCAGATATCTTGAGGCTTTCAAACCACCTCACCATGTCACTGACGGCTGTGGACTCTCCTTCTTCGGCTTGCCCAGCTGTGGGTCCTCCTCCTTCTGCCAGGCCGGAGAGCAAAGAGGGTGGTCGCTCGAGAAGCACGTCTGCCTGACGTACCATCTCCACCTTTACGCCGCGGTCCCCAGGCTCATCTGAACATGGCTCTGGAAAGCAAAGCCATAAAGGATGACACGTGTTGGGCTTGGTTGAGCTTTGAAAGTCATGACCCTGCCTGATGATTCAGCAGGACAAACTACGTGCCAAGAATGTGCAGCAGAAGGACTCCTGTGAAGTAAACAAGCCAAAACGTACACCCCAGCTGAAGAGGGATATTGTTTGGATCTGTCAGCCCTCTGATGCTGTGTGCTCCACAACCCCTGCTGCCCTCCTCGGGAGGGACTCGTGGCAACTGTTGTCACTGTGGCTGAAATGCTATGCCAATGGAGAAAGGCCTCAGTGCAGCTGCCTCAGAGGGACTCCAGCAGTGGCACTGTTCACAAAGCTCAGGCCATGTCTCATGAGCAGTTGCAAAGAGCAGAGAAAGCAGCCCTGGCTTGTGTGCCAGGATGTGCCCCGAAACCTGAAGAAAGGTCAATTAACCTCTGCAAAGGGTCACCCTAATTTGCCCTGTTTGGTAACGTTCAAAGCCACGACTCCCAGGATGGGATAAGGGCAATAGAGAAACGTAACCCGAGGTGATGCTCCCAACTGCACCATCAACTGCCTGTTCGAGGTGTGTCTGGATCTATGGGCTTTGAATTTGACATGAAGTGAAAACCATCACAGCATGCTACCTGTCTGCACATCGGCGCGCTCTCTGCCGTCCTCGGGCTCCGGCGCTTTTGACTCCAGCTGCACCTGTGCTGACTGCGTGGTCAGGTCTGTCCCATGGACTTCTCTGTGCCTTTGAGTCTGAGGACACTGATGTGGGCTCACCTGCGCAGGTGGGAGGAAAAAAAATTCCTTCCCAGGTTCCTTTCCGTATCTCATGGTACTCCTTCTCCCCAAAGGTCAATGACGATGATCGCCCTTAACCCCGCAGACTCGCAGTTTGGGGCCCTAACCCTGAGGAGGGAGTTGTCGGCTCTGTGCCCCACAGGGCTGTTCGCTCTGAAGGCTTGCGCTGTCCCCTTTGGGGTGACACTGGCCTCAGGACCTGTCCCACAGGGCACTGCCCCAGCACCCGTCTCGGCCGCTCTGTGATCCAGAAAAACTGTACCTGGGCACAAGTCATCTGCGTGGTGCACAGGGGACACAGGCTGCCCATCTGTGCTCTCCACCCCTGCACTGGCGATTTCTGCACAAACGCCACTAGGGAGAAAGCGGCCTGAGTCTTGATGGCTTCCCACCCTGGAAAACCTTACTCTCCCAGGGCCTCTCCCACCCATACACACCGCCAAGGCTGGAGAAATGGAGCAACTGCTTACTTTTGCCTGGCACCGAATCAAAGTCTCGATGGTCTTGGCAGTTAACATCACTGGCTGGAGAAGAGAAGAAAGGCCAAGTGAGAGAAACTCCTCTGATGGCCTATGCTAGAAAGCAGAGTCCTTCTCCTGACCCGTCTGGAACACCAAGGACACTTACGGTTTTACAGAAGCCCAAGACCATCACGAGGAGATTCATCGAGGGCAGTGTGGTCACTCGCATCTCCTGGGCTCCACTCCTTTGCCTGTGCACAGGGAATGGACAAAGGAAGAGCTCTGTGTCACTGAACCTGGCCTTGTTCTCTCCCCTGCCAGCTCGTCCCACACCATTTGCGTCAAATCGGCCCAAGGAGAAGTGCGGGCACAGAAGGAGCAAGCGGTGACAGCCGGCTCGTCTTGGTCTTACTTTACCAACACAAGGCTGAGAACCCGGCCAGCGCTGCCCCGTAGCTGCCCAAGCAGCACGTGTACCTCTCCCCCAGCTCTCGAGCTGCCTTTCAGCTGCAGCCGCGGCATCCCACCCACTGCCACGCTGACGCCAGAGGTTTGCTTCTCCAGCAGGGCTTACCTGAGGATGGCATCCTGCCAGAGCTCTTTCATCTCTTGCGAGCTGCAGAAGAGAGGAGAACAAGTGTCACGCCCTGCTGCCACCAACTGAGTGCAATGCTGTGTGCCACACAGGGGAACTCCGACCTCTGGGATCAGGTTTGCCTCTCAAGGGGTGACGTGTTCTTCTAGCAGAAGCAGAAGACATCAGGCTGATGCCTCTGCTTCCCCCCACTCCCCAAGGGCCCCTTTCCCTGCCTGCAGCTGTGCCTCAGTCCCAGCAGCTGGAGTACATGGACAGCAGGGCTGTCCTCCCCACATCATCCGGGAAGGGGGCTGGAGCTGAGCCCTGGGACCTTGTGCCACTCTGACACTAGGAAGACCTAGTCAAAAAGCTGCTCCTCCCTTCTTCTTAGGCTTTCCCAAAAAGAGGCTCCCACTGTGCCTCGGAGCTTAGGGACTGACAGGGGCTGAGCAGGGGCAGTAGGATCAAATGTCTTTCTGCTCTCTTTGCATAGAAGAAGAACGTCAAAGCCACTGAGCCTCGTCTCTCCAGGAGTCCCTCTCGATCCTGCAGCTCTACAGCCTTTGGGATGCCCCTGGGCTGAGGAGCACCATTACAGACACGGGGCTTCTCCAGAGCGGGGCACGACAGCCCAGCTCTGCCAGAACTGCACCTGGGCTTTCCTGGGATGGAAGAGGATCGATCAACTCTGTCTGCACACCCGCACACCCCGCACTCAGCCCACGCTTGGCCTCAGCCCTTTGACAGTGCATGCTTTGGGCACGGGCTGTTTCCAGAGGGGAGAGGGTCAGCTCCGAAAACAACCTGGTCACACTGCAAAAGCAAAGCGGTGCCCTGCTGTCCCTCCCCACCCCCTGACGTGAGCCTGAGGAGCCAGCAGGGGTCTGAAGGGGAGCACTGGGCCAGGCATCCCAGTGCCTGTGCCACACATCACCGCAACTCACCCAAAAGTGACTGTCTGGAAGCTGCTGGGCCAGACGAAGATGAGGGTACTGCTGCAGTCCAGGCCCAATGCTGCATCTTCTTCTGCACACCCGCACACTGCCTTCTCACTGCACAGCACCCACAGCTCGCTGAGATGCACCCTGTGCTTCAGCCAGAAGATGCTGCCACATCTGCAGCCAGGAAGAGCAGAGATTGGTGGTGAGGTTGCCTTCTGGGGGCACAACTATGACAGTCCCCCTTGGGAGAGCCACTGCGCCCAGGCCGAGCCCGGGGAAGGGCGGCCCAGAGCGGCAGGTCGCACAAATTGGCAACATCCCCGCTGCCGGGGAGACATCCTGACTCTTACAGCGCTGGTTTCTGACCCTAATGGGGAAGCCTCCCTGGGACTTTCTCGGCCATGGGACCAAAGGCAAGCCTGGGAGGGCTTTGTCAGATGTCTCCTGAGGGCTGGCGTTGGAGGCAGGAGTTGGGAAGAGCGAGCACCGGCCTCTTCTCTTCTTACCTGAGCTTGGCAATAGCAAGGGAGTCTTGGAAAAACAGGACATGTCTCCTTGTTCTCCCACGCCGAGTCACCTCCACGCACTCGCAGCGGAGGAGCTCGGGATGCTGTCGGGACATGAGGGCATCTGGCTGGCTGCCACTAGAGCCGCCCCTGCAAAGGACGCAGTGGCAGGCATCGGGCACACGGATCTGCCGGGAACCATCCGTGCCTGGTTGCCACAGAGAAGGAGGGGGCTCGCGCTGGGAGAAGCAGCAGTTCAGCTGGCCCATCGTGCCATGGCCAGGCAGATGCTTGTGCTCGGGCAGCGCTCAGCAAGGGGAAGAGCAAGGCCCTGCACAGCCTTCTGAGGCTGGGAAGTGATGTCCCCATGCCAGGGCAGTGCTGCTATTCTCAGAGCCCATGTCTCCCTAGCACTGCCTGTGCCATCACAGCGCCGCACTGAGATGGGGGCCGTGGGCGGGGTGGTTGTGATGGCACAACGCATCACAATGGCACTTTGCAATGCATGCCCCCCTGTGCATTGTGAGGTCACAGCCACCCCACCCAGGGCGGGGCGACACAGTGGGCATCGGGGTTTGGGGGGGCACAAGGAGCTGCTCCTGCTCCAATGGCTTTTCCCACACTGCCAGTAAACCAAAGGAACGGCATCCAGGCTACAGGTCCTGAGCATGGCTGGCAGCTGCTGGCAGGGGCCACCTCGGAGCCACGACAGGCACTTCAGGCCTGGCCCCCTAGCTGAGCAAAGGCCTTCTGGAAGGCAGCCCTTAGACATTGCGTCTCCTGCTGCCACCTCCGCGCTGCACGTGGTGTTGTTCCGTCCTTCCGTCTGGTCCGCTGGGCTGGATCCAGGGCACACGCCAGGCTCGGAGGGACTCTTGGGGGTGAGGATGAGTGGGTAACAGCCTGCATTTCCTGCGCCAAACAGGCGGTGGACAGGCAATCCTCAGCAGCAAGGTGCTGACAGCTGTGGTTAAGGAAGACACAGTATCAGTGAGCCAAGGTCGCAGGCAAGCACGCCAGTGTCAGCCCAACGGTCCCACCAAACCTGTTAAGACTCCCCCAGACCCCAGCGCCTTTGGTGCTGCAGTCCGTTTCTCTGCTTGGGTTGGGTCACACACCGCCTGTCCCAGGGCACAAGCGTCGCACCACAGGCCCAGACTCCTGTAAGGCAGCACCTGACATGTTGTGTTGATGTAGGAGGCATGGCCTCAGGTTCCTTTGGAGCAACCTGAAGTCCCAGGTGTGAGACGCTGGGTACTGAATCACCGTGAGTCGGCAGAATGTAGTGGAGGTTGACTTGAATGAGAGCACAGGCTGAACAGTGCACTTTTCTTGCGCAGATGAGTATAAATCTGGCACCTAGAATCCTCTGTTTTGAGGATGAGAACTTCAGCCACTAGACAGGGCGACAGGCCTGGATCTCTCTCTCCTCCCGAGGCAGGGACACCTCTTTGGTAAGGCTTGTGCCTCCGACTTTGTGGGATGTTACCTGCGAAAATGCTGCTAACAAAAGTGCTGTGTTACTAACTCGAGCTCTATTTTTGCAGGAAGTGTATTTATCAACAGCAATTCCAAACTTGTGACATCTGTCGCCTCAACAAATTACCTATTTTTGCAACTTTGCGAATCTGTCCCATGGGAAGTCATAGGCAGGATGGTGAAACAGGCAAATGTTGGCTCTAAGAAGCACCTACACACATATAATCCTTAGTCAGGTCAGCATCGCCCAAGTCTGGGCCTAGGGTTGGATCTAACCGTTCTCTTTGAAGGAGTCTGGAGAGTAAGGGGGTCCTCTCTGAACCTCTTGAAGCAACAGGAGGTCTTCCGTTACCCCTTTCACGTCTCTCCGTCCTCAGGCATAAACTGTTGACCAAGCCTGGCACTAAGGGTGGATCGAGCTGCACCTAGGCTCCTCTCTGAGAAGGAGTTTAGAGAGCAATGGGGGTCCACTCTGAACCTCGTGACTCAACAGAAGGGTTTCCTTGTTCTCTGTATTCTTAGACATAAACCGTTGACCAGTTCAATGGGAGGGCCTCCCTCGGCAACATATCAAACTCGTTCCCCTTTTATGCCACACCAGGTAGCAGCCCCAGACTCTTCCAAGGTAGCTCTCTCCCTGAGGGGTTTTGTAGATGTTCAAGGCAGGTCCATGTGTTCTGGCTCCCCGTGACTACTCCCAGGCAGCTCCCAGAGACTTTTGGCCTCCTCTGGAGACAACTGAAGTCTGACTGTCAGCCCCAGACTCCTCAAAAATAGCACCCCGCGGAATTTGGTCCATGTAGGAGGCAGGTCCATAGCCTCTAGCTCCCCGACACTCCTCCCGTGCCTCTCTTTGATCATCTTCCTCCCTTGTTCAGTGGCTCTTGGTAGCAGGGCTGTGGTGCATGGGTGTGGGCTCTGCATGGTCTTTCTGTCATTGGTGCAGCCAGGGCACGCTGGGGATCACGCGATTCATGTATCCCCCAGAGGTGCAGCCTCCAGCCTGCATGGCCCAAAGCTGCTGCAATTGTGTCACCCTAGAGGAACACTAATGACATCTCCCTGCACCGGTGACCCTTTCTGCCTGCAGGCACCTGCAGGGACAGGGAGGGACAGGGACAGGACAGTTGCGGGGACAGAGATGGGGATGTGGCCCCTACAGGGATGACATGGGGGAAAGGGATAGGGTCAGGTGCGGAGACGGGAGTTGGAGAATCCACAAATGACTCAGTATGAGTTCTATCAGGAAACTCCTTTTATTGTGCAGATGCACCTTCTTATATAGCATAATTTTCCAAAGTCATCATGACGTGCAGTTTTTCAGAAACTCCAATTGTGCTATACATACATCAGTCATCTGCTTCTACCTATCACTTTACTGTTAATACTAATGTGTTCCGCCTCATACGGATGTTAGCTTCTAATCCTTCTATTCTAACCCTCAAGGCCGAAGCGTCCTTGAGGCGTGCTATATTAGTTTAGACAAATTGTTCAACAGAGTTTTCCCTGTGCAGGCCCTCTCGCATTTCATACCTGTTTTGAGCGAGCTACGCACCCACATCAAGACCTGTGTAGCTGCTGTAGGCTCTGCGCCAAAGCGCTGTTCCCTCTGTAGCTGTTGTAGGCTCTGCGCCTGAGCTCTGTAGGCTCTGCGCCTGAGCTCTGTTCCATTTGTAGCTGTTGTACGCTGTGCGCCTGAGCGCTGTAGGCTCTGCGTCTGAGCGCTGTTCCCTGTGTATCTGTTGTAGGCTCTGCGCCTGAGCGCTGTTCGTTCTGCACCTGAGCACTGTTCCTTGCGTAGCTGTTGTAGGCTCTGCGCCTGAGCGCTGTTCCCTCTGCGTCTGAGCCGTGTTCCCTGTGTAGCTGTTGTATGCTCTGCGCCTGAGCTCTTTTCCCTCTGCGCCTGAGCGCTGTTCTCGCTGCGCTTGAGCGCTGTTCCCTCTGCGCCTGAGCGCTGTTCCCTGTGTAGCTGTTGTTGGCTCTGCGCCTGAGCGCTGTTCGCTCTGCACCTGAGCGCTGTTCCCTCTGTAGCTGTTGTAGGCTCTGCGCCTGAGCGCTGTTAACTCTGCGCCTGAGCGCTGCACCCTGTCTCGCAGTTGTAGGCTCTTTGCCTGAGCGCTGTTCCCTAGGCCCCTGAGCGCTGTTCTCACTGCGCCTGAGCGCTGTTACCTGTGTAGCTGCTGTTGGCACTGCGCGTGAGCGATGTTTTATCTGCGCCTGAGCGCTGTTCCCTGTGTAGCTGTTGTAGGCTCTGCGCCTGAGTGCTCTTCCCTATGCGCCTGAGCGCTGTTCCCTGTGTAGCTGTTGTATGCTCTGCGCCTGAGCGCTGTTCCCTCTGCCCCCGAGCGCTGTTCTCTCTGTGCCTGAGCGCTGTTCCCTGTGTAGCTATTCTAGGTTCTGCGCCTGAGCGCTGTTCCCTCTGCGCCTGAGCGCTGTTCCCGGTGTAGCTGTTGTTGGCTCTGCGCCTGAGTACTGTTCGCTCTGCACCTGAGCGCTCTTCCCTCTGTAGCTGTTGTAGGCTCTGCACCTGAGCGCTGTTACCTCTGCGCCTGAGTGCTGCACTCTGTGTAGCAGTTGTAGGCTCTTTGCCTGAGCGCTGTTTCCTGTGTAGCTGTTGTAGGATCTGCGCCTGAGCGCAGTTCGCTCTGCGCCTGAGAGCTGTTCCATCTGCGCCTGAGCTCTGTACTCTCTGCGCCTGAGCGCTGTTCCCTGTGTAGCTGTTGTATGCTCTGCACCTGAGCGCTGTTCCCTCTGCCCCGAGCGCTGCTCCCTGTGTAGCTGTTGTATGCTCTGCGCCTGAGCGCTGTTCCCTCTGCTCCTTAGCGCTGTTCTCTCTGCGCCTGAGCGCTGTTCCCTGCGTAGCTGTTCTACGCTCTGCGGCTGAGCGCTGTTCCCTCTGCGCATGAGCGTTGTTCCCTGCGTAGCTGTTGTAGGCTCTGCGTCTGAGCGCTGTTCCGTGTGTAGCTGTGTTAGTCTCTGAGACTGTGCACAGTTCGCTCTGCGCCTGAGCTCTCTTCCCTTTGTAGCTGTTGTAGGCTCTTCGCCTGAACGCTGTTCCCTGTGTAGCTGTTGTAGGCTGCCCCTGATCTCTGTTTGCTCTTCGCCTGAGCGCTGTTCGCTGTGCGCCTGAGCGCTATTCCCTGTGTAGCTGTTGTAGGCTCTGCGCCTGAGCGATGTCCGCTCTCCGCCTGAGGGCTGTTCCCTGTGTAGCTGTTGTTGTCTCCGCGCCTGAGCGCTGTTCTCTCTGTGCGTGAAGCGCTTTTCCCTGTGTAGCTGTTGTAGGCTCTGCGCCTGAGCGCTGTTCACTCTGCGCATGAGCGCTGTTCCCTGCGTAGTTTTTGTAGGCTCTGCGTCTGAGCGCTGTTCCCTGTGTAGCTGTTGTATGCTCTGCGCCTGAGCTCTTTTCCCTCTGCGCCTGAGCGCTGTTCTCTCTGCGCCTGAGCGCTGTTCCCTGTGTAGCTTTGTTGGCTCCGCGCCTGAGCGCTGTTACCTCTGCGCCTGAGCGCTGCACCCTGTGTAGCTGTTGTAGGCTCTGCGCCTGAGCGCTGTTCACTCTGCGCATGAGCGCTGTTCCCTGCGTAGTTTTTGTAGGCTCTGCGCCTGAGCGCTGTTCGTTCTCAGCCTGAGCGCTGTTCGCTCTGCGCCTGAGCGCTGTTCACTGTGTAGCTGTTGTAGGCTCTGCGTCTGAGCGCTTTTCCCTGTGTAGCTGTTGTTGTCTCCGCGCCTGAGCGCTGTTCTCTCTGCACCTGAGCGGTGTTCGATCTGCGCTTGAGCACTCTTCCCTGTGCAGCTGTTGTAGTCTCTGTGCCTGAGCGCTGTTTGCTCTGCGCCTGAGCGCTGTTCCCTGTGTAGCTGTTGTAGGCTCTGAGCCTGAGCGCTGTTCTCTCTGCGCCTGAGCGGTGTTCGATCTGCGCCTGAGCGCTCTTCCCTGTGCAGCTGTTGTAGGCTCTGCGCCTGAGCGCTGTTTGCTCTGCGCCTGATCGCTCTTCCCTGCATAACTGTTGTAGGCTCTGCGCGTGAGCGCTGTTCGCTCTGCGCCTGAGCGCTCTTCCCTGTGTATCTGTTGTTGTCTCCGCGCCTGAGCGCTGTTACCTCTGCGCCTGAGCGCTGTTCTCTCTGTGCGTGAAGCGCTGTACCCTGTGTAGCTGTTGTAGGCTCTGCGCCTGAGCGCTGTTCCCTGTGTAGCTGTTGTTGGCTCTGCGCCTGAGTGCTGTTCCCTCTGCGCCTGAGCGCTGTTCGCTCTGCACCTGAGCGCTGTTCCCTCTGTAGATGTTGTAGGCTCTGCGCCTTAGCGCTGTTCCCTCTGCGCCTAAGCCCTATTCTCTCTGCGCCTGAGCGCTGTTCCCTGTGTAGCTGTTGTAGGCTCTGCGCCTGAGTGCTGTTCCCTCTGCGCCTGAGTGCTGTTTGCTCTGCGCCTGAGCGCTGTTCCCTGTGTAGCTGTTGTAGGCTCTGAGTCTGAGCGCTGTTCCCTGTGTAGATGTTGTTGGCTCTGCGCCTGAGCGGTGTTCGCTCTGCACCTGAGCGCTGTGCCCTGTGTAGCTGTTGTAGGCTCTGCGCCTTAGCGCTGTTCCCTCTGCGCCTGAGTGCTGTTTGCTCTGCTCCTTTGCGCTGTTCCCTGTGTATCTGTTGTAGGCTCTTCGCCTGAGCGCTGTTCGCTCTGCACCTGAGCGCTGTGCCCTGTGTAGCTGTTGTAGGCTCTGCGCCTTAGCGCTGTTCCCTCTGCGCCTGAGTGCTGTTTGCTCTGCTCCTTTGCGCTGTTCCCTGTGTATCTGTTGTAGGCTCTTCGCCTGAGCGCTGTTCGTTCTGCACCTGAGCGCTGTTGCCTGTGTAGCTGTTGTAGGCTCTGCGCCTGAGCGCTGATCCCTTTGCGCCTGAATCCTGTTCCCTGTGTAGCTGTTGTACGCTCTGCGCCTGAGCTCTTTTCCCTCTGCGCCTGAGCGCTGTTCCCTGTGTAGCTTTGTTGGCTCTGTGCCTGAGCGTTGTTCGCTCTGCGCCTGAGCGCTTTTCCCTGTGTAGCTGTTGTAGGCTCTGCGCCTGAGCGCTGTTCCCTCTGCGCATGAGCGCTGTTCCCTTCGTAGCGTTTGTAGTCTCTGCGTCTGAGCGCTGTTCGCTCTCAGCCTGAGCGCTGTTCGCTCTGCGCCTGAGCGCTGTTCACCGTGTAGCTGTTGTAGGCTCTGCGTCTGAGCCCTGTTCCCTATGTAGCTGTTGTTGGCTCTGCGCCTGAGCGCTGTTCGCTCTGCGCCTGAGCGCTGTTACCTCTGGGCCTGAGCGCTGCACCCTGTGTAGCAGTTGTAGGCTCTTTGCCTGAGCGATGTTTGCTCTGCGCCTGAGCGCTCTTCCCTGTGTAGCTGTTGTAGGCCCTGCGTCTGAGCGCTGTTCCCTGTGTAGCTGTTGTAGGCTCTGCTCCTGAGCGCAGTTCGCTCTGCGCCTGAGCGCAGTTCGCTCTGCGCCTGAGCGCTGTTCCCTGTGTAGCTGTTGTAGGCTCTTCGCCTGATCGCTGTTCGCTCTCCGCTTGAGCACAGTTCGCTCTGCGCCTGAGCGTTGTTCCCTGTGTAGCTGTTGTAGGCTCTGCGCCTGAGCGCTGTTCCCTCTGCGCCTGAGCGCTGTTCCCTGTGCAGCTGTTGTAGGCTCTGCGCCTGAGCGCTGTTCTCTCTGCGCGTGAGCGCTGTTCCCTATGTAGCTGTTCTAGGCTCTGAACCTGAGCGCTGTTCTCTCTGCGCCTGAGAGGTGTTTGATCTGCGCCTGAGTGCTCTTCCCTGTGCAGCTGTTGTAGGCTCTGCGCCTGAGCGCAGTTTGCTCTGTGCCTGAGCGCTGTTCCCTTCGTAGCTGTTGTAGGATCTGCGCCTGAGCGCTGTTCGCTCTGCGCCTGAGCGCTCTTCCCTGTGTATCTGTTGTTGTCTCCGCGCCTGAGCGCTGTTACCTCTGCGCCTGAACGCTGTTCTCTCTGTGCGTGAACCGCTGTTCCCTGTGTAGCTGTTGTAGGCTCTGCGCCTGAGCGCTGTTCGCTCTGCGTCTGAGCGCTGTTCCCTGTGTAGCTGTTGTAGGCTCTGCGCCTGAGCGCTGTTCCCTCTGCGCCTGAGCGCTGTTCCCTGTGCAGCTGTTGTAGGCTCTGCGCCTGAGCGCTGTTCTCATTGCGTGTGAGCGCTGTTCCCTATGTAGCTGTTGTAGGCTCTGAGCCTGAGCGCTGTTCTCTCTGCGCCTGAGCGGTGTTCTATCTGCGCCTGAGCACTCTTCCCTTTGCAGCTGTGGTAGACTCTGCGCCTGAGCGCTGTTTGCTCTGCGCCTGAGCGCTTTTCCCTGCGTAGCTGTTGTAGGCTCTGAGCCTGAGCGCTGTTCTCTCTGCGCCTGAGCGGTGTTCGATCTGTGCCTGAGCGCTGTTCCCTGCGTAGCTGTTGTAGGCTCTGCGCCTGAGCGCTGTTCGCTCTGCGCCTGAGCGCTCTTCACTGTGTAGCTGTTGTTGTCTCGCGCCTGAGCGCTGTTACCTCTGCTCCTGAGCGCTGTTCTCTCAGTGTGTGAACCGCATTCCCTGTGTAGCTGTTGTAGGCTCTGCGCCTGAGTGCTGTTCGCTCTGCGCCTGAGCGCTGTTCCCTGTGCAGCTGTTGTAGTCTCTGCGCCTGAGCGCTGTTCGCTCTGCGTCTGACCGCTGTTCCCTGTGTAGCTGTTGAAGGCTCTGCGCCTGAGCGCTGTTCCCTCTGCGCCTGAGCGCTGTTCCCTGTGCAGCTGTTGTAGGCTCTGCGCCTGAGCGCTGTTCTCTCTGCGCGTGAGCGCTGTTCCCTATGTAGCTGTTCTAGGCTCTGAACCTGAGCGCTGTTCTCTCTGCGCCTGAGAGGTGTTTGATCTGCGCCTGAGCGCTCTTCCCTGTGCAGCTGTTGTAGGCTCTGCGCCTGAGCGCAGTTTGCTCTGTGCCTGAGCGCTGTTCCCTTCGTAGCTGTTGTAGGATCTGCGCCTGAGCGCCGTTCGCTCTGCGCCTGAGCGCTCTTCCCTGTGTATCTGTTGTTGTCTCCGCGCCTGAGCGCTGTTACCTCTGCGCCTGAACGCTGTTCTCTCTGTGCGTGAACCGCTGTTCCCTGTGTAGCTGTTGTAGGCTCTGCGCCTGAGCGCTGTTCGCTCTGCGTCTGAGCGCTGTTCCCTGTGTAGCTGTTGTAGGCTCTGCGCCTGAGCGCTGTTCCCTCTGCGCCTGAGCGCTGTTCCCTGTGCAGCTGTTGTAGGCTCTGCGCCTGAGCGCTGTTCTCATTGCGTGTGAGCGCTGTTCCCTATGTAGCTGTTGTAGGCTCTGCGCCTGAGCGCTGTTCTCTCTGCGCCTGAGCGGTGTTCTATCTGCGCCTGAGCACTCTTCCCTTTGCAGCTGTTGTAGACTCTGCGCCTGAGCGCTGTTTGCTCTGCGCCTGAGCGCTTTTCCCTGCGTAGCTGTTGTAGGCTCTGAGCCTGAGCGCTGTTCTCTCTGCGCCTGAGCGGTGTTCGATCTGCGCCTGAGCGCTGTTCCCTGCGTAGCTGTTGTAGGCTCTGCGCCTGAGCGCTGTTCGCTCTGCGCCTGAGCGCTCTTCACTGTGTAGCTGTTGTTGTCTCGCGCCTGAGCGCTGTTACCTCTGCTCCTGAGCGCTGTTCTCTCAGTGTGTGAACCGCATTCCCTGTGTAGCTGTTGTAGGCTCTGCGCCTGAGCGCTGTTCCCTCTGCGCCTGAGCGCTGTTCGCTCTGCGCCTGAGCGCTGTTCCCTGTGTAGCTGTTGTAGGCTCTGAGTCTGAGCGCTGTTCCCTGTGTAGCTGTTGTAGGCTCTGAGCCTGAGCGCTGTTCTCTCTGCGCCTGAGCGGTGTTCGATCTGCGTCTGAGCGTTCTTCCCTGTGCAGCTGTTGTAGGCTCTGCGCCTGAGCGATGTTTGCTCTGCGCCTGAGACTGTTCCCTGCGTAGCTGTTGTAGGCTTTGCGCCTGAGCGCTGTTACCTCTGCGCCTGAGCGCTTTTCGCTCTGCGCCTGAGTGCTCTTCCCTGTGCAGCTGTTGTAAGCTCTGCGTCTGAGCGCTGTTCCCTGTGTAGCTGTTGTAGTCCCTGCGCCTGAGCGCTGTTCGGTCTGAGCTTGAGCGCTGTTCCCTGTGTAGCTGTTGTAGGCTCTGCGCCTGAGAGCTGTTCCCAGTGTAGCTGTTGAAGTCTCTGTGCCTGAGCGCTGTTCCCTCTTCGCCTGAGTGCTCTTCCCTGTGTAGCTGTTGTAGGCCCTGCGTCTGGGCGCTGTTCCCTGTGTAGCTGTTGTTGGCTCTGCGCCTGAGCGCTGTTCGCTCTGCGCCTGAGCGCTGTTCCCTGTGTAGCTGTTGTAGGCTCTGCGTCTGAGCGCTGTTCCTTGTGTAGCTGTTGTTGGCTCTGCGCCTGAGCGCTTTACGTCTGCGCCTGAGCGCTGTTCCCTCTGTAGCTGTTGTAGGCTCTGCGCATGTGCGGTGTTCCCTCTGCACCTGAGCGCTGTAGGCTCTGTGCCTGAGCGCTGTTATCTTTGTAGCTGTTGTAGGCTCTGTGCCTCAGCGCTGTTCGCTCTGCGCCTGAGCGCTGTTATCTTTGTAGCTGTTGTAGGCTCTGTGCCTCAGCGCTGTTCGCTCTGCGCCTGAGCGCAGTTCGCTCTGCGCCTCAGCACTGTTCAATGTGTAGCTGTTGTAGGCTCTGCGCCTGAGCGCTGTTCGCTCTTAGCCTGAGCGCTGTTCGCTCTCCGCCTGAGCGCTGTTCCCTGTGTAGCTGTTGTAGGCTCTGCGTCTGAGAGCTGTTCCTTGTGTAGCTGTTTTAGGCTCTGCGCCTGAGCACAGTTCGCTCTGCACCTGAACGCTGTTCCCCGTGTAGCTGTTGCAGGCTCTGCGCCTGAGCGCTGTTCCCTGTGTAGCTGCTTTAGGCTCTGCGCCTGAGCGCTGTTCGCTCTCCGCCTGAGCGCAGTTTGCTCTGTGCCTGAACGCTGTTCCCTGTGCAGCTGTTGTTGGCTCTGCGCCTGAGCACTGTTCCCTGTGTAGCTGTTTTTGGCTCTGCGCCTTAGCGCTGTTCCCTGTGTAGCTGTTGTAGGCTCTGCGCCTGAGCGCTGTTCGCTCTGCGCCGAGCACTGTTCCATGTGTAGCTGTTGTAGGCTCTGCTCCTGAGCGCTGTTCGCTCTGCGCCTGAGCGCTGTTACCTGTAGCTGCTGTTGGTTCTTCACCTGAGCGCTATTCTCTCTGCGCCTGAGCGCTGTTCCCTGTGTAGCTGTTGTAGGCTCTGCGCCTGAGTGCTCTTCCCTATGCGCCTGAGCGCTGTTCCCTGTGTAGCTGGTGTATGCTCTGCACCTGAGCGCTGTTCCCTCTGCCCCTGAGCGCTTCTCCCCTTGTAGCTGTTGTATGCTCTACGCCTGAGCGCTGTTCGCTATGCGCCTGAGCGCTGTTTCCTGTGTACCTGTTGTAGGCTCTGCGCCTGAGCGCTGTTCCCTCTGCGCCTGAGCGCTGTTCCCTGTGCAGCTGTTGTAGGCTCTGCTCCTGAGCGCTGTTCTCTCTGCGCGTTAGCGCTGCTCCCTGTGTAGCTGTTGTAGGCTCTGCTTCTGAGCGCTGTTCGCTCTGCGCATGAGCGCTGTTCCCTCTGTAGCTGTTGTATGCTCTGCTCCTGAGCGCTGTTCCCTCTGCGCCTAAGCGCTGTTCTCTCTGCGACTGAGCGCTGTTCCCTGTGTAGCTGTTGTAGGCTCTGCGCCTGAGCACTGTTCCCTTTGCGCCTGAGTGCTGTTCGCTCTGCGCCTGAGCGCTGTTCCCTGTGTAGCTGTTGTAGGCTCTGCGCCTGAGCGCTGTTCCCTCTGCGCCTTAGCGCTCTTCCCTGTGCAGCTGTTGTAGGCTCTGCGCCTTAGCGCTGCTCTCTGTGTAGCTGTTGTATTCTCTGCGCCTGAGCACAGTTCGCTCTGCGCCTGAACGCTGTTCCCCGTGTAGCTGTTGCAGGCTCTGCGCCTGAGCGCTGTTCCCTGTGTAGCTGCTTTAGGCTCTGCGCCTGAGCGCTGTTCGCTCTCCGCCTGAGCGCAGTTCGCTCTGCGCCTGAGCGCTGTTCCCTGTTTAGCTGTTGTTGGCTCTGCGCCTGAGCACTGTACCCTGTGTAGCTGTTTTAGGATCTGCGCCTGAGCGCTGTTTCCTCTGCGCCTGAGCGCTGTTTCCTCTGCGCCTGAGCGCTGTTCCCTGTGTAGATCTTGTAGGCTCTGTGCCTGAGCGCTGTTCCCTGTGTAGCTGTTACAGGCTCTGCGCCTGAACGCTGTTCGCTCTGCGCCTGAGCACTGTTCCCTGTGTAGCTGTCTTAGGCTCTGCGCCTGAGGTCTGTTCCCTGTGTAGCTGTTGTAGGCTCTGCACCTGAGCACTGTTCGCTCTACGCCTGAGCGCTGTTCCCTCTGCGCCTGAGCACTGTTCCCTGTGTAGATGTTGTAGGATCTGTGCCTGAAAGCTGTTCCCTGTGTAGCTGTTGTAGGCTCTTCTCCTGAGCGCAGTTCGTTCTGCGCATGAGCGCTGTTCCATGAGTAGCTTTTGTAGGCTCTGCTCCTGAGCGCTGTTCGCTCTGCGCCTGAGCGCTGTTACCTGTAGCTGCTGTTGGTTCTGCACCTGAGCGCTATTCTCTCTGCGCCTGAGCGCTGTTCCCTGTGTAGCTTTGTAGACTCTGCGCCTGAGTGCTGTTCCCTATGCGCCTGAGCGCTGTTCCCTGTGTAGCTGTTGTAGGCTCTGCGCCTGAGTGCTGTTCGCTCTTAGCCTGAGCGCTGTTCGCTCTCCGCCTGAGCGCTGTTCCCTGGGTAGCTGTTGTAGGCTCTGCGTCTGAGCGCTGTTCCTTGTGTAGCTGTTGTTGGCTCTGCGCCTGAGCGCTTTACCTCTGCGCCTGAGCGCTGTTCCCTGTGTAGCTGTTGTAGGCTCTGCACCTGAGCGCTGTGGGCTCTGCACCTGAGCGCTGTAGGCTCTGTGCTTGAGCGCTGTTATCTTTGCAGCTGTTGTAGGCTCTGTGCCTCAGCGCTGTTCGCTCTGCGCCTGAGCGCAGTTCGCTCTGCGCCTGAGTACTGTTCAATGTGTAGCTGCTGTAGGCTCTGCACCTGAGTACTGTTCCCTGTGCAGCTGTTGTAGGCTCTGCGCCTGAGCGCTGTTCCCTGTGTAGCTGTTGTAGGCTCTGCGCCTGAGCGCTGTTCCCTCTGCGCCTGAGTGCTCTTCGCTGTGCGCCTAAGCGCTCTTCCCTGTGCAGCTGTTGTAGGCTCTGCGCCTGAGCGCTGTTCCCTGTGTAGCTTTGTAGACTCTGCGCCTGAGTGCTGTTCGCTCTGCGCCTGAGCGCTGTTGGCTCTGCGCCTGAGCGCTGTTCCCTGTGTAGCTTTTGTAGGCTCTGTGCCTGAGCGCTGTTCACTCTCCGACTGAGGGCTGTTCGCTCTGTGCCTGAGCGCTGTTCCCTGTGTATCTGTTGTAGGCCCTGCGTCTGAGCGCTGTTCCCTGTGTAGCTGTTGAAGTCTCTGCGCCTGAGCGCAGTTCCCTCTGTGCCTGAGCGCTGTTCCCTCTGCGCCTGAGTGCTGTTCGCTCTGCGCCTGAGCGCTGTTCCCTGTGTAGCTGTTGTAGGCTCTGCGCCTGAGCGCTGTTCCCTCTGCGCCTGAGCCCTGTTCCCTGTGTAGCTGTTGTAGGCTCTGCGCCTGAGCGCTGTTCGTTCTGCACCTGAGCGCTGTTCCCTGCGTAGCTGTTGTAGGCTCTGCGCCTGAGCGCTGTTCCCTCTGCGCCTGAGCCCTGTTCCCTGTGTAGCTGTTGTATGCTCTGCGCCTGAGCTCTTTTCCATCTGCGCCTGAGCGCTCTTCGCTGTGCGCCTGAGCGCTATTCCCTGTGTAGCTGTTGTAGGCTGTGCGCCTGAGAGCTGTTCCCTGTGTAGCTGTTGCAGGCTGTGCGCCTGAGCGCTGTTCGCTCTGCGCCTGAGCGCTGTTACCTGTGTAGCTGCTGTTGGCTCTGTGCCTGAGCGATCTTTACTCTGCGCCTGAGCGCTGTTCCCTGTGTAGCTGTTGTAGGCTCTGCGCCTGAGCGCAGTTCGCTCTGCGCCTGAGCGCTGTTCCATGTGTAGCTGTTGTAGGCTCTGCGCCTGAGCGCTGTTCGCTCTCCGCCTGAGCGCTGTTCGCTCTGCGCATGAGCGCTGTTCCGTGTGTAGCTGTTGTAGGCTCTGCGTCTGAGCGCAGTTCCCTGTGTAGCTGTTGTTTGCTCTGCGCCTGAGCGCTGTTCGCTCTGCACCTGAACGCTGTTCCCTCTGTAGCTGTTGTAGGCTCTGCGTCTGAGCGCTGTTCGCTCTGCGCCTGAGCGCTGTTCCCTCTGCGCCTAAGCGCTGTTACCTCAACGCATGAGCGCTGTTCCCTGTGTAGCTGTTGTAGGCTCTGCGCCTGAGCGCTGTTCCCTCTGCGCCTGAGCGCTGTTCCCTGTGTAGCTGTTGTAGGCTCTGCGTCTGAGCGCTGTTCCCTGTGGAGCTGTTGTAGGCTCTGCGATTGAGCGCTGTTCCCTCTGCGCCTGAGCGCTGTTCCCTGTGTAGCTGTTGTAGGCTCTGCGCCTGAGCGCTGTTCCCTCTGCGCCTGAGTGCTGTTCTCTCTGCGCCTGAGCGCTGCACCCTGTGTCGCAGTTGTAGGCTCTTTGCCTGAGCGCTGTTCGTCTGCGCCTAAGCGCTGTTCTCTATGCGCCTGAGCGCTGTTCTCTCTGTGCCTGAGCGCTGTTCCCTGTGTAGCTGTTGTAGGCTCTGCACCTGAGCGCTGTTCCCTCTGCGCCTGAGCGCTGTTCCCTGTGTAGCTGCTGTTGGCTCTGCGCCTGAGCGCTGTTCGCTTTGCACCTGAGCGCTGTTCATTCTGTAGCTGCTGTAGGCTCTGCGTCTGAGCGCTGTTCCCTCTGCGCCTGAGCGCTGCACCCTCTGTCGCAGTTGTAGGCTCTTTGCCTGAGCGCTGTTCCCTCTGCGCCTGAGCTCTGTTCCCTGAGTACTGTTGTAGGCTCTGCGCCTGAGCGCTGTTCCCTGTGTAGCTGTTGTAGGCTCTGCGTCTGAGCGCTGTTCCCTGTGTAGCTGTTGCAGGCTCTGCGCCTGAGAGATGTTTGCTCTGCGCCTGAGTGCTGATCCCTGTGTAGCTGATGTAGGCTCTGCGCCTGAACGGAGTTCGCTATGCGCCTGAGCGCTGTTCCCTGTGTAGCTGTTGCAGGCTCTGCGCCTGAGCGCTGTTTCCTCTGCGCCTGAGTGCCGTTTGCTCTGCGCCTGAGCGCTGTTCCCTGTGCAGCTGTTGTAGTCTCTGCGCCTGAGCGCTCTTCCCTGTATAGCTGTTGTAGGCTCTGCGCCTGAACGCTGTTCCCTGTGTAGCTGTTACAGGCTCTGCGTCTGAGCGCTGTTCCCTCTTCTCCTGAGCGCTCTTCCCTGTGCAGCTGTTGTAGGCTCTGCGTCTGAGCGCTGTTCCCTGTGTATCTGTTGTAGGCTCTGAGCCTGAACGGAGTTCGCTCTGCGCCTGAGCACTGTTCCCTGTGTATATGTTGTAGGATCTGCGCCTGAAAGCTGTTCCCTGTGTAGCTGTTGTAGGCTCTTCTCCTGAGCGCAGTTCGTTCTGCGCATGAGCGCTGTTCCATGAGTAGCTTTTGTAGGCTCTGCTCCTGAGCGCTGTTCGCTCTGCGCCTGAGCGCTGTTACATGTAGCTGCTGTTGGTTCAGCACCTGAGCGCTGTTCGCTCTGCGCCTGAGCGCTGTTACCTGTAGCTGCTGTTGGTTCTGCACCTGAGCGCTGTTCGCTCTGCGCCGAGCACTGTTCCATGTGTAGCTGTTGTAGGCTCTGCTCCTGAGCGCTGTTCGCTCTGCGCCTGAGCGCTGTTACCTGTAGCTGCTGTTGGTTCTGCACCTGAGCGCTATTCTCTCTGCGCCTGAGCGCTGTTCCCTGTGTAGCTTTGTAGACTCTGCGCCTGAGTGCTGTTCCCTATGCGCCTGAGCGCTGTTCCCTGTGTAGCTGTTGTAGGCTCTGCGCCTGAGTGCTGTTCGCTCTTAGCCTGAGCGCTGTTCGCTCTCCGCCTGAGCGCTGTTCCCTGGGTAGCTGTTGTAGGCTCTGCGTCTGAGCGCTGTTCCTTGTGTAGCTGTTGTTGGCTCTGCGCCTGAGCGCTTTACCTCTGCGCCTGAGCGCTGTTCCCTGTGTAGCTGTTGTAGGCTCTGCGCCTGAGCGCTGTGGGCTCTGCACCTGAGCGCTGTAGGCTCTGTGCTTGAGCGCTGTTATCTTTGCAGCTGTTGTAGGCTCTGTGCCTCAGCGCTCTTCGCTCTGCGCCTGAGCGCAGTTCGCTCTGCGCCTGAGTACTGTTCAATGTGTAGCTGCTGTAGGCTCTGCACCTGAGTACTGTACCCTGTGCAGCTGTTGTAGGCTCTGCGCCTGAGCGCTGTTCCCTGTGTAGCTGTTGTAGGCTCTGCGCCTGAGCGCTGTTCCCTCTGCGCCTGAGTGCTCTTCGCTGTGCGCCTAAGCGCTCTTCCCTGTGCAGCTGTTGTAGGCTCTGCGCCTGAGCGCTGTTCCCTGTGTAGCTTTGTAGACTCTGCGCCTGAGTGCTGTTCGCTCTGCGCCTGAGCGCTGTTGGCTCTGCGCCTGAGCGCTGTTCCCTGTGTAGCTTTTGTAGGCTCTGTGCCTGAGCGCTGTTCGCTCTCCGACTGAGGGCTGTTCGCTCTGTGCCTGAGCGCTGTTCCCTGTGTATCTGTTGTAGGCCCTGCGTCTGAGCGCTGTTCCCTGTGTAGCTGTTGAAGTCTCTGCGCCTGAGCGCAGTTCCCTCTGTGCCTGAGCGCTGTTCCCTCTGCGCCTGAGTGCTGTTCGCTCTGCGCCTGAGCGCTGTTCCCTGTGTAGCTGTTGTAGGCTCTGCGCCTGAGCGCTGTTCCCTCTGCGCCTGAGCCCTGTTCCCTGTGTAGCTGTTGTAGGCTCTGCGCCTGAGCGCTGTTCGTTCTGCACCTGAGTGCTGTTCCCTGCGTAGCTGTTGTAGGCTCTGCGCCTGAGCGCTGTTCCCTCTGCACCTGAGCCCTGTTCCCTGTGTAGCTGTTGTATGCTCTGCGCCTGAGCTCTTTTCCCTCTGCGCCTGAGCGCTCTTCGCTGTGCGCCTGAGCGCTATTCCCTGTGTAGCTGTTGTAGGCTGTTCTCCTGAGAGCTGTTCCCTGTGTAGCTGTTGCAGGCTGTGCGCCTGAGCGCTGTTCGCTCTGCGCCTGAGCGCTGTTACCTGTGTAGCTGCTGTTGGCTCTGTGCCTGAGCGATCTTTACTCTGCACCTGAGCGCTGTTCCCTGTGTAGCTGTTGTAGGCTCTGCGCCTGAGCGCAGTTCGCTCTGCGCCTGAGCGCTGTTCCATGTGTAGCTGTTGTAGGCTCTGCGCCTGAGCGCTGTTCCCTCCGCGCATGAGCGCTGTTCCGTGTGTAGCTGTTGTAGGCTCTGCGTCTGAGCGCAGTTCCCTGTGTAGCTGTTGTTTGCTCTGCGCCTGAGCGCTGTTCGCTCTGCACCTGAACGCTGTTCCCTCTGTAGCTGTTGTAGGCTCTGCATCTGAGCGCTGTTCGCTCTGCGCCTGAGCGCTGTTCCCTCTGCGCCTAAGCGCTGTTACCTCAACGCATGAGCGCTGTTCCCTGTGTAGCTGTTGTAGGCTCTGCGCCTGAGCGCTGTTCCCTCTGCGCCTGAGCGCTGTTCCCTGTGTAGCTGTTGTAGGCTCTGCGTCTGAGCGCTGTTCCCTGTGGAGCTGTTGTAGGCTCTGCGATTGAGCGCTGTTCCCTCTGCGCCTGAGCGCTGTTCCCTGTGTAGCTGTTGTAGGCTCTGCGCCTGAGCGCTGTTCCCTCTGCGCCTGAGTGCTGTTCTATCTGCGCCTGAGCGCTGCACCCTGTGTCGCAGTTGTAGGGTCTTTGCCTGAGCGCTGTTCGTCTGCGCCTAAGCGCTGTTCTCTATGCGCCTGAGCGCTGTTCTCTCTGTGCCTGAGCGCTGTTCCCTGTGTAGCTGTTGTAGGCTCTGCACCTGAGCGCTGTTCCCTCTGCGCCTGAGCGCTGTTCCCTGTGTAGCTGCTGTTGGCTCTGCGCCTGAGCGCTGTTCGCTTTGCACCTGAGCGCTGTTCATTCTGTAGCTGCTGTAGGCTCTGCGTCTGAGCGCTGTTCCCTCTGCGCCTGAGCGCTGCACCCTCTGTCGCAGTTGTAGGCTCTTTGCCTGAGCGCTGTTCCCTCTGCGCCTGAGCTCTGTTCCCTGAGTACTGTTGTAGGCTCTGCGCCTGAGCGCTGTTCCCTGTGTAGCTGTTGTAGGCTCTGCGTCTGAGCGCTGTTCCCTGTGTAGCTGTTGCAGGCTCTGCGCCTGAGAGATGTTTGCTCTGCGCCTGAGTGCTGATCCCTGTGTAGCTGATGTAGGCTCTGCGCCTGAACGGAGTTCGCTATGCGCCTGAGCGCTGTTCCCTGTGTAGCTGTTGCAGGCTCGGCGCCTGAGCGCTGTTCCCTCTGCGCCTGAGTGCCGTTTGCTCTGCGCCTGAGCGCTGTTCCCTGTGCAGCTGTTGTAGTCTCTGCGCCTGAGCGCTGTTCCCTATATAGCTGTTGTAGGCTCTGCGTCTGAACGCTGTTCCCTGTGTAGCTGTTACAGGCTCTGCGTCTGAGCGCTGTTCCCTCTTCTCCTGAGCGCTCTTCCCTGTGCAGCTGTTGTAGGCTCTGCGTCTGAGCGCTGTTCCCTGTGTATCTGTTGTAGGCTCTGAGCCTGAACGGAGTTCGCTCTGCGCCTGAGCTCTGTTCCCTGTGTATCTGTTGTAGGCTCTGCGCCTGAGCGCTGTTCGTTCTGCACCTGAGCGCTGTTCCCTGCGTAGCTGTTGTAGGCTCTGCGCCTGAGCGCTGTTCGCTCTGCACCTGAGCGCTGTTCCCTCTGTAGCTGTTGTAGGCTCTGCGCCTGAGCGCTGTTACCTCTGCGCCTGAACGCTGCACCCAGTGTAGCAGTTGTAGGCTCTTTGCCTGAGCGCTGTTCCCTCTGACCCTGAGCCCTGTTCCCTGTGGAGCTGTTGTATGCTCTGCGCCTGAGCGCTGTACCCTCTGCGCCTGAGCGCTGTTCTCTCTGAGCCTGAGCGCTGTTCCTTGTTTTGCTTTCTTGCCTCTGCGCCTGAGCGTTGCTCGCTCTGCGCCTGAGCGCTGTTACCTGTGTAGCTGTTGGAGGCTCTGAGCCTGAGCGCTGTTTGCTCTGCGCCTGAGCGCAGTTACATGTGTAGCTGCAGTTGGCTCTGTGCCTGAGCGATGTTTAATCTGCGCCTGAGCGCTGTTCGCTCTGCGCCTGAGCGCTGTTACCTCTGCGACTGAGCGCTGCACCCAGTGTAGCAGTTGTAGGCTCTTTGCCTGAGCGCTGTTCCCTCTGCGCCTGAGCACTGTTCCCTGTGGAGCTGTTGTATGCTCTGCGCCTGAGCGCTGTACCCTCTGCGCCTGAGCGCTGTTCTCTCAGGCTGAGCATTGTTCCTTGTTTTGATTAGTTAGCTCTGCGCCTGAGCGTTGCTCGCTCGGCGCCTGAGCGCTGTTCCCTGTGTAGCTGTTGTATGCTCTGCGCCTGAGCGCTGTTCCCTCTGCCCCTGAGCGCTGTTCTCTCTGCGCCTGAGCGCTGCTCCCTGTGTAGCTATTGTAGGTTCTGCACCGCAGCGCTGTTCGCTCTGCGCCTGAGCGCTGTTCCCTGTGTAGCTGTTGTAGGCTCTGCGCCTGAGAGCTGTTCCCTGTGTAGCTGTCGTAGGCTCAGCGCCTGAGCGCTGTTCCCTGTGTAGCTGTTACAGGCTCTGCGTCTGAGCGCTGTTCCCTCTTCGCCTGAGCGCTCTTCCCTGTGCAGCTGTTGTAGGCTCCGCGCCTGTGCGCTGTTCCCTGTGTAGCTGTTGTAGGCTCCGCGCCTGAACGGAGTTCGCTCTGCGCCTGAGCGCTGTTCCCTGTGTAGCTGTGCAGGCTCTGCGCCTGAGCGATGTTTGATCTGCGCCTGAGTGCTTATCCCTGTGTAGCTGTTGTAGGCTGTGCGCCTGAGCGCTGTTACCTCTGCGCCTGAGCGCTGCACCCTGTGTCGCTGTTGTAGGCTCTGCGCCTGAGTGCTGTTCGCTCTGCGCCTGAGCGCTGTTCCCTGTGTAGCTGTTGTAGGCTCTGAGTCTGAGCGCTGTTCCCTGTGTAGCTGTTTTTGGCTCTGCGCCTGAGCGCTGTTCGCTCTGCACATGAGCGCTGTTCCCTCTGTAGCTGTTGTAGGCTCTGCGCCTAAGTGCTGTTCTCTCGGCGCCTGAGCGCTGTTCCCTGAGTAGCTGTTGTAGGCTCTGCGCCTGAGCGCTGTTCCCTGTGTAGCTGTCGTAGGCTCTGCGCCTGAGCGCTGTTCGCTCTGCGCTTGAGCGCTGTTCTCTCTGCGCCTGAGCGCTGTGCCTTTTCTAGCTGCTGTAGGCTCTGCATCCGAGCGCTGTTCCCTGTTTAGCTGTTGTAGTCTCTGTGCCTGAGCGCAGTTCGCTCTGCGCCTGAGCGCTGTACCCTCTGCGCCTGAGCGCTGTTCTCTCTGAGCCTGAGCGCTGTTTCTTGTTTTGCTTTCTTGCCTCTGCGCCTGAGCGTTTCTCGCTCTGCGCCTGAGCGCTGTTACCTGTGTAGCTGTTGGAGGCTCTGAGCCTGAGCGCTGTTTGCTCTGCGCCTGAGCGCAGTTAAATGTGTAGCTGCAGTTGGCTCTGTGCCTGAGCGATGTTTAATCTGCGCCTGAGCGCTGTTCGCTCTGCGCCTGAGCGCTGTTACCTCTGCGACTGAGCGCTGCACCCAGTGTAGCAGTTGTAGGCTCTTTGCCTGAGCGCTGTTCCCTCTGCGCCTGAGCACTGTTCCCTGTGGAGCTGTTGTATGCTCTGCGCCTGAGCGCTGTACCCTCTGCGCCTGAGCGCTGTTCTCTCAGGCTGAGCATTGTTCCTTGTTTTGATTAGTTAGCTCTGCACCTGAGCGTTGCTCGCTCGGCGCCTGAGCGCTGTTCCCTGTGTAGCTGTTGTATGCTCTGCGCCTGAGCGCTGTTCCCTCTGCCCCTGAGCGCTGTTCTCTCTGCGCCTGAGCGCTGCTCCCTGTGTAGCTATTGTAGGTTCTGCACCGCAGCGCTGTTCGCTCTGCGCCTGAGCGCTGTTCCCTGTGTAGCTGTTGTAGGCTCTGCGCCTGAGAGCTGTTCCCTGTGTAGCTGTCGTAGGCTCAGCGCCTGAGCGCTGTTCCCTGTGTAGCTGTTACAGGCTCTGCGTCTGAGCGCTGTTCCCTCTTCGCCTGAGCGCTCTTCCCTGTGCAGCTGTTGTAGGCTCCGCGCCTGTGCGCTGTTCCCTGTGTAGCTGTTGTAGGCTCCGCGCCTGAACGGAGTTCGCTCTGTGCCTGAGCGCTGTTCCCTGTGTAGCTGTGCAGGCTCTGCGCCTGAGCGATGTTTGATCTGCGCCTGAGTGCTTATCCCTGTGTAGCTGTTGTAGGCTGTGCGCCTGAGCGCTGTTACCTCTGCGCCTGAGCGCTGCACCCTGTGTCGCTGTTGTAGGCTCTGCGCCTGAGTGCTGTTCGCTCTGCGCCTGAGCGCTGTTCCCTGTGTAGCTGTTGTAGGCTCTGAGTCTGAGCGCTGTTCCCTGTGTAGCTGTTTTAGGCTCTGCGCCTGAGCGCTGTTCGCTCTGCACATGAGCGCTGTTCCCTCTGTAGCTGTTGTAGGCTCTGCGCCTAAGTGCTGTTCTCTCGGCGCCTGAGCGCTGTTCCCTGAGTAGCTGTTGTAGGCTCTGCGCCTGAGCGCTGTTCCCTGTGTAGCTGTCGTAGGCTCTGCGCCTGAGCGCTGTTCGCTCTGCGCTTGAGCGCTGTTCTCTCTGCGCCTGAGCGCTGTGCCTTTTCTAGCTGCTGTAGGCTCTGCATCCGAGCGCTGTTCCCTGTTTAGCTGTTGTAGTCTCTGTGCCTGAGCGCAGTTCGCTCTGCGCCTGAGCGCTGTACCCTCTGCGCCTGAGCGCTGTTCTCTCTGAGCCTGAGCGCTGTTCCTTGTTTTGCTTTCTTGCCTCTGCGCCTGAGCGTTGCTCGCTCTGCGCCTGAGCGCTGTTACCTGTGTAGCTGTTGGAGGCTCTGAGCCTGAGCGCTGTTTGCTCTGCGCCTGAGCGCAGTTACATGTGTAGCTGCAGTTGGCTCTGTGCCTGAGCGATGTTTAATCTGCGCCTGAGCGCTGTTCGCTCTGCGCCTGAGCGCTGTTACCTCTGCGACTGAGCGCTGCACCCAGTGTAGCAGTTGTAGGCTCTTTGCCTGAGCGCTGTTCCCTCTGCGCCTGAGCACTGTTCCCTGTGGAGCTGTTGTATGCTCTGCGCCTGAGCGCTGTACCCTCTGCGCCTGAGCGCTGTTCTCTCAGGCTGAGCATTGTTCCTTGTTTTGATTAGTTAGCTCTGCGCCTGAGCGTTGCTCGCTCTGCGCCTGAGCGCTGTTCCCTGTGTAGCTGTTGTATGCTCTGCGCCTGAGCGCTGTTCCCTCTGCCCCTGAGCGCTGTTCTCTCTGCGCCTGAGCGCTGCTCCCTGTGTAGCTATTTTAGGTTCTGCACCGCAGCGCTGTTCGCTCTGCGCCTGAGCGCTGTTCCCTGTGTAGCTGTTGTAGGCTCTGCGCCTGAGCGCTGTTCCCTGTGTAGCTGTTACAGGCTCTGCGTCTGAGCGCTGTTCCCTCTTCGCCTGAGCGCTCTTCCCTGTGCAGCTGTTGTAGGCTCCGCGCCTGTGCGCTGTTCCCTGTGTAGCTGTTGTAGGCTCCGCGCCTGAACGGAGTTCGCTCTGCGCCTGAGCGCTGTTCCCTGTGTAGCTGTGCAGGCTCTGCGCCTGAGCGATGTTTGATCTGCGCCTGAGTGCTTATCCCTGTGTAGCTGTTGTAGGCTGTGCGCCTGAGCGCTGTTACCTCTGCGCCTGAGCGCTGCACCCTGTGTCGCTGTTGTAGGCTCTGCGCCTGAGTGCTGTTCGCTCTGTGCCTGAGCGCTGTTCCCTGTGTAGCTGTTGTAGGCTCTGAGTCTGAGCGCTGTTCCCTGTGTAGCTGTTTTTGGCTCTGCGCCTGAGCGCTGTTCGCTCTGCACATGAGCGCTGTTCCCTCTGTAGCTGTTGTAGGCTCTGCGCCTAAGTGCTGTTCTCTCGGCGCCTGAGCGCTGTTCCCTGAGTAGCTGTTGTAGGCTCTGCGCCTGAGCGCTGTTCCCTGTGTAGCTGTCGTAGGCTCTGCGCCTGAGCGCTGTTCGCTCTGCGCTTGAGCGCTGTTCTCTCTGCGCCTGAGCGCTGTGCCTTTTCTAGCTGCTGTAGGCTCTGCATCCGAGCGCTGTTCCCTGTTTAGCTGTTGTAGTCTCTGTGCCTGAGCGCAGTTCGCTCTGCGCCTGAGCGCTCTTCCCTGTGTATCTGTTGTAGGCTCTGTGCCTGAGTGCTGTTCCCTGTGTAGCTGCTGTAGGCTCTGCGCCTGAGCGCTGTTTGCTCTGCGCGTGAGCGCTGTTCCCTGTGTAGCTGTTGTAGGCTCTGCGTCTGAGCGCTGTTCACTGTGTAGCTGTTGAAGTCTCTGCGCCTGAGCGCAGTTCCCTCTGCACCTGAGAGCTGTTCCCTGTGTCGCTGTTGTAGGCTCTTCGCCTAATCGCTGTTCACTCTGCGCCTGAGCGCTGTGGCTTTTCTAGCTGCTGTAGGCTCTGCGTCCGAGCGCTGTTCTCTGTGTAGCTGTTGTAGTCTGTGTGCCTGAGCGCAGTTAGCTCTGCTACTGAGCGCTCTTCCCTGTGTATCTGTTGTACCCTCTGCGCCTGAGCGCTGTTCTCTCTGAGCCTGAGCACTATTCCTTGTTTAGCTTTGTTGGCTCTGCGCCTGAGCGTTGTTCGCTCTGCGCCTGAGCGCTGTTCCCTGTGTAGCTGTTGTAGGCTCCGCGCCTGTGCGCTGTTCCCTGTGTAGCTGTTGTAGGCTCCGCGCCTGAACGGAGTTCGCTCTGCGCCTGAGCGCTGTTCCCTGTGTAGCTGTGCAGGCTCTGCGCCTGAGCGATGTTTGATCTGCGCCTGAGTGCTTATCCCTGTGTAGCTGTTGTAGGCTGTGCGCCTGAGCGCTGTTACCTCTGCGCCTGAGCGCTGCACCCTGTGTCGCTGTTGTAGGCTCTGCGCCTGAGTGCTGTTCGCTCTGCGCCTGAGCGCTGTTCCCTGTGTAGCTGTTGTAGGCTCTGAGTCTGAGCGCTGTTCCCTGTGTAGCTGTTTTAGGCTCTGCGCCTGAGCGCTGTTCGCTCTGCACATGAGCGCTGTTCCCTCTGTAGCTGTTGTAGGCTCTGCGCCTAAGTGCTGTTCTCTCGGCGCCTGAGCGCTGTTCCCTGAGTAGCTGTTGTAGGCTCTGCGCCTGAGCGCTGTTCCCTGTGTAGCTGTCGTAGGCTCTGCGCCTGAGCGCTGTTCGCTCTGCGCTTGAGCGCTGTTCTCTCTGCGCCTGAGCGCTGTGCCTTTTCTAGCTGCTGTAGGCTCTGCATCCGAGCGCTGTTCCCTGTTTAGCTGTTGTAGTCTCTGTGCCTGAGCGCAGTTCGCTCTGCGCCTGAGCGCTGTACCCTCTGCGCCTGAGCGCTGTTCTCTCTGAGCCTGAGCGCTGTTCCTTGTTTTGCTTTCTTGCCTCTGCGCCTGAGCGTTGCTCGCTCTGCGCCTGAGCGCTGTTACCTGTGTAGCTGTTGGAGGCTCTGAGCCTGAGCGCTGTTTGCTCTGCGCCTGAGCGCAGTTACATGTGTAGCTGCAGTTGGCTCTGTGCCTGAGCGATGTTTAATCTGCGCCTGAGCGCTGTTCGCTCTGCGCCTGAGCGCTGTTACCTCTGCGACTGAGCGCTGCACCCAGTGTAGCAGTTGTAGGCTCTTTGCCTGAGCGCTGTTCCCTCTGCGCCTGAGCACTGTTCCCTGTGGAGCTGTTGTATGCTCTGCGCCTGAGCGCTGTACCCTCTGCGCCTGAGCGCTGTTCTCTCAGGCTGAGCATTGTTCCTTGTTTTGATTAGTTAGCTCTGCGCCTGAGCGTTGCTCGCTCTGCGCCTGAGCGCTGTTCCCTGTGTAGCTGTTGTATGCTCTGCGCCTGAGCGCTGTTCCCTCTGCCCCTGAGCGCTGTTCTCTCTGCGCCTGAGCGCTGCTCCCTGTGTAGCTATTTTAGGTTCTGCACCGCAGCGCTGTTCGCTCTGCGCCTGAGCGCTGTTCCCTGTGTAGCTGTTGTAGGCTCTGCGCCTGAGCGCTGTTCCCTGTGTAGCTGTTACAGGCTCTGCGTCTGAGCGCTGTTCCCTCTTCGCCTGAGCGCTCTTCCCTGTGCAGCTGTTGTAGGCTCCGCGCCTGTGCGCTGTTCCCTGTGTAGCTGTTGTAGGCTCCGCGCCTGAACGGAGTTCGCTCTGCGCCTGAGCGCTGTTCCCTGTGTAG
Organism: Leptosomus discolor; assembly: GCF_034619465.1. Classification (NCBI taxonomy): domain Eukaryota; kingdom Metazoa; phylum Chordata; class Aves; order Leptosomiformes; family Leptosomidae; genus Leptosomus; species Leptosomus discolor. Next base: position 3,803,902 of record NC_141416.1, read on the forward strand.
CTGTGCAGGCTCTGCGCCTGAGCGATGTTTGATCTGCGCCTGAGTGCTTATCCCTGTGTAGCTGTTGTAGGCTGTGCGCCTGAGCGCTGTTACCTCTGCGCCTGAGCGCTGCACCCTGTGTCGCTGTTGTAGGCTCTGCGCCTGAGTGCTGTTCGCTCTGTGCCTGAGCGCTGTTCCCTGTGTAGCTGTTGTAGGCTCTGAGTCTGAGCGCTGTTCCCTGTGTAGCTGTTTTTGGCTCTGCGCCTGAGCGCTGTTCGCTCTGCACATGAGCGCTGTTCCCTCTGTAGCTGTTGTAGGCTCTGCGCCTAAGTGCTGTTCTCTCGGCGCCTGAGCGCTGTTCCCTGAGTAGCTGTTGTAGGCTCTGCGCCTGAGCGCTGTTCCCTGTGTAGCTGTCGTAGGCTCTGCGCCTGAGCGCTGTTCGCTCTGCGCTTGAGCGCTGTTCTCTCTGCGCCTGAGCGCTGTGCCTTTTCTAGCTGCTGTAGGCTCTGCATCCGAGCGCTGTTCCCTGTTTAGCTGTTGTAGTCTCTGTGCCTGAGCGCAGTTCGCTCTGCGCCTGAGCGCTCTTCCCTGTGTATCTGTTGTAGGCTCTGTGCCTGAGTGCTGTTCCCTGTGTAGCTGCTGTAGGCTCTGCGCCTGAGCGCTGTTTGCTCTGCGCGTGAGCGCTGTTCCCTGTGTAGCTGTTGTAGGCTCTGCGTCTGAGCGCTGTTCACTGTGTAGCTGTTGAAGTCTCTGCGCCTGAGCGCAGTTCCCTCTGCACCTGAGAGCTGTTCCCTGTGTCGCTGTTGTAGGCTCTTCGCCTAATCGCTGTTCACTCTGCGCCTGAGCGCTGTGGCTTTTCTAGCTGCTGTAGGCTCTGCGTCCGAGCGCTGTTCTCTGTGTAGCTGTTGTAGTCTGTGTGCCTGAGCGCAGTTAGCTCTGCTACTGAGCGCTCTTCCCTGTGTATCTGTTGTACCCTCTGCGCCTGAGCGCTGTTCTCTCTGAGCCTGAGCACTATTCCTTATTTAGCTTTGTTGGCTCTGCGCCTGAGCGTTGTTCGCTCTGCGCCTGAGCGCTGTTCCCTGTGTAGCTGTTGTAGGCTCTGCGCTTGAGCGCTGTTCCCTCTGCGCCTGAGCGCTGTTCCCTGTGTAGCTGTTGTAGGCTCTGCGCCTGAGCTCTGTTCCCTCTGCGCCTGAGTCCTGTTCTCTCTGCGCCTGAGCCCTGTTCCCTGTGTAGCTGTTGTAGGCTCTGAGCCTGAGCGCTGTTCGCTCTGCGCCTGAGCGCTGTTACCTGTGTAGCTGCAGTTGGCTCTGCGCCTGAGCGATGTTTGATCTGCGCCTGAGCGCTGTTCCCTGCGTAGCTGTTGTAGGCTCTTCGCCTGATCGCTGTTAGCTCTCCGTCTGAGCGCTGTTCGCTCTGCGCCTGAGCGCTGTTCCCTGTGTAGCTGTTGTAGGCTCTGCGCCTGAGCTCTGTTCCCTCTGCGCCTGAGTCCTGTTCTCTCTGCGCCTGAGCCCTGTTCCCTGTGTAGCTGTTGTAGGCTCTGAGCCTGAGCGCTGTTCGCTCTGCGCCTGAGCGCTGTTACCTGTGTAGCTGCAGTTGGCTCTGCGCCTGAGCGATGTTTGATCTGCGCCTGAGTGCTTATCCCTGTGTAGCTGTTGTAGGCTGTGCGCCTGAGCGCTGTTACCTCTGCGCCTGAGCGCTGCACCCTGTGTCGCTGTTGTAGGCTCTGCGCCTGAGTGCTGTTCGCTCTGCGCCTGAGCGCTGTTCCCTGTGTAGCTGTTGTAGGCTCTGAGTCTGAGCGCTGTTCCCTGTGTAGCTGTTTTTGGCTCTGCGCCTGAGCGGTGTTCGCTCTGTACATGAGCGCTGTTCCCTCTGTAGCTGTTGTAGGCTCTGCGCCTAAGTGCTGTTCTCTCGGCGCCTGAGCGCTGTTCCCTGAGTAGCTGTTGTAGGCTCTGCGCCTGAGCGCTGTTCCCTGTGTAGCTGTCGTAGGCTCTGCGCCGGAGCGCTGTTCGCTCTGCGCTTGAGCGCTGTTCTCTCTGCGCCTGAGCGCTGTGCCTTTTCTAGCTGCTCTAGGCTCTGCATCCGAGCGCTGTTCCCTGTTTAGCTGTTGTAGTCTCTGTGCCTGAGCGCAGTTCGCTCTGCGCCTGAGCGCTCTTCCCTGTGTATCTGTTGTAGGCTCTGTGCCTGAGTGCTGTTCCCTGTGTAGCTGCTGTAGGCTCTGCGCCTGAGCGCTGTTTGCTCTGCGCGTGAGCGCTGTTCCCTGTGTAGCTGTTGTAGGCTCTGCGTCTGAGCGCTGTTCACTGTGTAGCTGTTGAAGTCTCTGCGCCTGAGCGCAGTTCCCTCTGCGCCTGAGAGCTGTTCCCTGTGTCGCTGTTGTAGGCTCTTCGCCTAATCGCTGTTCACTCTGCGCCTGAGCGCTGTGGCTTTTCTAGCTGCTGTAGGCTCTGCGTCCGAGCGCTGTTCTCTGTGTAGCTGTTGTAGTCTGTGTGCCTGAGCGCAGTTAGCTCTGCTACTGAGCGCTCTTCCCTGTGTATCTGTTGTACCCTCTGCGCCTGAGCGCTGTTCTCTCTGAGCCTGAGCACTATTCCTTGTTTAGCTTTGTTGGCTCTGCGCCTGAGCGTTGTTCGCTCTGCGCCTGAGCGCTGTTCCCTGTGTAGCTGTTGTAGGCTCTGCGCTTGAGCGCTGTTCCCTCTGCGCCTGAGCGCTGTTCCCTGTGTAGCTGTTGTAGGCTCTGCGCCTGAGCTCTGTTCCCTCTGCGCCTGAGTCCTGTTCTCTCTGCGCCTGAGCCCTGTTCCCTGTGTAGCTGTTGTAGGCTCTGAGCCTGAGCGCTGTTCGCTCTGCGCCTGAGCGCTGTTACCTGTGTAGCTGCAGTTGGCTCTGCGCCTGAGCGATGTTTGATCTGCGCCTGAGCGCTGTTCCCTGCGTAGCTGTTGTAGGCTCTTCGCCTGATCGCTGTTAGCTCTCCGTCTGAGCGCTGTTCGCTCTGCGCCTGAGCGCTGTTCCCTGTGTAGCTGTTGTAGGCTCTGCGCCTGAGCGCTGTTCGCTCTGCGCGTGAGCGCTGTTCCCTGTGTAGCTGTTGTAGGCTCTGCGCCTGAGCGCTGTTCCCTCTGCGCCTGAGCGCTGTTCCCTGTGCAGCTGTTGTAGTCTCTGCGCCTGAGCACTGTTCGCTCTGCGCTTGAGCGCTGTTCGCTCTGCGCCTGAGCGCTGTGCCTTTTCAAGCTGCTGTAAGCTCTGCGCCCGAGCGCTGTTCCCTGCATAGCTGTTGTAGGCTCTGCGTCTGAGCGCAGTTCGCTTGCTCCGTGTGTAGCTGTTGTAGTCTCTGCGACTGAGCGCAGTTCGCTCTGCGCCTGAGCGCTCTTCCCTGTGTATCTGTTGTAGGCTCTGCGCCTGAGCGCTGTTCCCTGCGTAGCTGTTGTAGGCTCTGCGCCTGAGCGCTCTTCCCTCTGCTCCTGAGCGCTGTTCGCTCTGCGCCTGAGCGTTCTTCCCTGTGCAGCTGTTGTAGTCTCTGCTCCTGAGCGCTGTTCGCTCTGCGCGTGAGCGCTGTTCCCTGTGTATCTGTTGTAGGCCCTGCGTCTGAGCGCTGTTCACTGTGTAGCTGTTGAAGTCTCTGCGCCTGAGCGCAGTTCCCTCTGCGCCTGAGCGCTGTTCCCTGTGTCGCTGTTGTAGGCTCTTCGCATAATCGCTGTTCGCTCTGCGCCTGAGCGCTGTGGCTTTTCTAGCTGCTGTAGGCTCTGCGTCCGAGCGCTGTTCTCTGTGTAGCTGTTGTAGTATGTGTGCCTGAGCGCAGTTAGCTCTGCTACTGAGCGCTCTTCCCTGTGTATCTGTTGTACCCTCTGCGCCTGAGCGCTGTTCTCTCTGAGCCTGAGCGCTATTCCTTGTTTAGCTTTGTTGGCTCTGCGCCTGAGCGCTGTTCCCTGAGTAGCTGTTGTAGGCTCTGCGCGTGAGCGCTCTAGGCTCTGCGCCTGAGCGCTGTATGCTCTGTGCCTGAGCGCAGTTCGCTCTGCGCCTGAGCGCAGTTCGCTCTGCGCCTGAGCACTGTTCAATGTGTAGCTGTTGTAGGCTGTGCGCCTGAGCGCTGTTCCCTGTGTAGCTGTTGTAGGCTCTGCGCCTGAGAGCTGTTCCCTCTGCGCCTGAGCAATTCTCCCTGTGTAGCTGTTGTAGGTTCTGAGCCTGAGCGCTGTTCGCTCTGAGCCTGAGCGCTCTTCCCTGTGCAGATGTTGTAGGCTCTGCGCCTGAGCGCTGTTCCCTGTGTAGCTGTCGTAGGCTCTGCGCCTGAGCGCTGTTCGCTCTGCGCTTGAGCGCTGTTCTCTCTGCGCCTGAGCGCTGTGCCTTTTCTAGCTGCTGTAGGCTCTGCATCCGAGCGCTGTTCCCTGTTTAGCTGTTGTAGTCTCTGTGCCTGAGCGCAGTTCGCTCTGCGCCTGAGCGCTCTTCCCTGTGTATCTGTTGTAGGCTCTGTGCCTGAGTGCTGTTCCCTGTGTAGCTGCTGTAGGCTCTGCGCCTGAGCGCTGTTTGCTCTGCGCGTGAGCGCTGTTCCCTGTGTAGCTGTTGTAGGCTCTGCGTCTGAGCGCTGTTCACTGTGTAGCTGTTGAAGTCTCTGCGCCTGAGCGCAGTTCCCTCTGCGCCTGAGAGCTGTTCCCTGTGTCGCTGTTGTAGGCTCTTCGCCTAATCGCTGTTCACTCTGCGCCTGAGCGCTGTGGCTTTTCTAGCTGCTGTAGGCTCTGCGTCCGAGCGCTGTTCTCTGTGTAGCTGTTGTAGTCTGTGTGCCTGAGCGCAGTTAGCTCTGCTACTGAGCGCTCTTCCCTGTGTATCTGTTGTACCGTCTGCGCCTGAGCGCTGTTCTCTCTGCGCGTGAGCGCTGTTCCCTATGTAGCTGTTCTAGGCTCTGAACCTGAGCGCTGTTCCCTCTGCGCCTGAGAGGTGTTTGATCTGCGCCTGAGCGCTCTTCCCTGTGTAGCTTTTGTAGGCTCTGCTCCTGAGAGCTGTTCCCTCTGCGACTGAGCGCTGTTCTCTGTGTAGCTCTTGCAGGCTCTGCGCCTGAGCGATGTTCGCTCTGCGACTGAGCACAGTTCGCCCTGAGCCTGAGTGCTGTTCCCTGTGTAGCTGTTGTTGGCTCTGCGACTGAGCTTTGTTCCCTGTATAGATGTTGTAGGCTATGCGCCTGAGCGCTGTTCGCTCTGCGGCTCAGCACTGTTCCCTTTGTAGCTGTTCTAGGCTCTGCGCCTGAGCGCTGTTCGCTGTGCGCCTGAGCGCTGTTCCCTGAGTAGCTGTTGGAGGCTCTGCGCCTGAGCGCTGTTCGCTGTGCGCCTGAGCGCTGTTCCCTGAGTAGCTGTTGGAGGCTCTGCGCCTGAGCGCTGTTCCCTCTGAGCCTGAGCGCTGTTTCCTATGCGCCATTGCGCTGTTCCCTGTGTAGCTGTTGTAGGCTCTGCGCCTGAGCGCTGTTCGCTCTCCGCCTGAGCGCAGTTCGCTCTGCGCCTGAACGCTGTTCCCTCTGTAGGTGTTGTTGGCTGTGCACCTGAGCTTTGTTCCCTGTGTAGCTCTTGTAGGCTATGCGCCTGAGCGCTGTTCGCTCTGCGGCTAAAAGCTGTTCCCTTTGTAGCTGTTGTAGGCTCTGCGCCTGAGCGCTGTTCGCTGTGCGCCTGAGCGCTGTTCCCTGTGTAGCTGTTGGAGGCTCTGTGCCTGAGCGCTGTTCGCTCTCCTCCTGAGCGCATTTCGCTCTGTGCCTGAACGCTCTTCCCTCTGTAGCTGTTGTAGTCTCTGCACCTGAGTGCTGTCCGTTCTGCGCCGAGCGCTGTTCGATGTGTAGCAGTTGTACGCTCTGCTCCTGAGCGCTGTTCACTCTGCGCCTGAGCGCTGATCCCTGTGTAGCTGTTGTAGGCTCTGTGCCTGAGCGCTGTTCGTTCTGCGCCGAGCGCTGTTCGATGTGTAGCTTATGTACGCTCTGCTCATGAGCACTGTTTACTCTGCGCCTGAGCGCTGATCCCTGTGTAGCTGTTGTAGGCTCTGCTCCTGAGCTCTGTTCCCTGTGTAGCTGTTTTAGTCTCTGTGTCTGAGTGCTGTTCCCTGTGTAGCTGTTGTAGGCTCTGTGCCTGAGCGCTGTTCGCTCTGCGCCAAGCGCTGTTCGCTCTGCGCCTGAGCGCTGTTCCCTGTGTAGCTGTTCTTGCCTCTGCGCCTGAGCTCTGTTCCCTTTGTAGCTGTTGTAGGCTCTGCGCCTGAGTGCGATTCGCTCTGCTGCTAAGCGGTTTTTACTTTGTAGGTGTTGCAGGATATGCGCCTGACCCCTGTTCCCTTTGTAGCTGTTTTAGGCTCTGCGCCTGAGCTCTGTTCCCTGTGTAGCTGTTGGAGGTTCTGCGCCTGAGTGCTGTTCTCTCTGCGGGTAAGCGCTCTTCCCTGTGTAGCTATTGTTGGCTCTGCGCCTGAGGTCTGTTCCCTGTGTAGCTGTTGTAGGTTCTGCGCCTGAGTGCTGTTCGCTCTGCGCCTGAGCGCTGTTCCCTGTGTAGCTGTTGTAGGCTATGCGCCTTAGCGCTGTTCATCTCCGCCCGAGCGCTGTTCCCTGTGTAGCTGTTGTAGGCTCTGCGCCTGAGCGCTGTTCCCTGTGTAGCTGTTACAGGCTCTGCGTCTGAGCGCTGTTCCCTCTTCGCCTGAGCGCTCTTCCCTGTGCAGCTGTTGTAGGCTCCGCGCCTGTGCGCTGTTCCCTGTGTAGCTGTTGTAGGCTCCGCGCCTGAACGGAGTTCGCTCTGCGCCTGAGCGCTGTTCCCTGTGTAGCTGTGCAGGCTCTGCGCCTGAGCGATGTTTGATCTGCGCCTGAGTGCTTATCCCTGTGTAGCTGTTGTAGGCTGTGCGCCTGAGCGCTGTTACCTCTGCGCCTGAGCGCTGCACCCTGTGTCGCTGTTGTAGGCTCTGCGCCTGAGTGCTGTTCGCTCTGTGCCTGAGCGCTGTTCCCTGTGTAGCTGTTGTAGGCTCTGAGTCTGAGCGCTGTTCCCTGTGTAGCTGTTTTTGGCTCTGCGCCTGAGCGCTGTTCGCTCTGCACATGAGCGCTGTTCCCTCTGTAGCTGTTGTAGGCTCTGCGCCTAAGTGCTGTTCTCTCGGCGCCTGAGCGCTGTTCCCTGAGTAGCTGTTGTAGGCTCTGCGCCTGAGCGCTGTTCCCTGTGTAGCTGTCGTAGGCTCTGCGCCTGAGCGCTGTTCGCTCTGCGCTTGAGCGCTGTTCTCTCTGCGCCTGAGCGCTGTGCCTTTTCTAGCTGCTGTAGGCTCTGCATCCGAGCGCTGTTCCCTGTTTAGCTGTTGTAGTCTCTGTGCCTGAGCGCAGTTCGCTCTGCGCCTGAGCGCTCTTCCCTGTGTATCTGTTGTAGGCTCTGTGCCTGAGTGCTGTTCCCTGTGTAGCTGCTGTAGGCTCTGCGCCTGAGCGCTGTTTGCTCTGCGCGTGAGCGCTGTTCCCTGTGTAGCTGTTGTAGGCTCTGCGTCTGAGCGCTGTTCACTGTGTAGCTGTTGAAGTCTCTGCGCCTGAGCGCAGTTCCCTCTGCGCCTGAGAGCTGTTCCCTGTGTCGCTGTTGTAGGCTCTTCGCCTAATCGCTGTTCACTCTGCGCCTGAGCGCTGTGGCTTTTCTAGCTGCTGTAGGCTCTGCGTCCGAGCGCTGTTCTCTGTGTAGCTGTTGTAGTCTGTGTGCCTGAGCGCAGTTAGCTCTGCTACTGAGCGCTCTTCCCTGTGTATCTGTTGTACCCTCTGCGCCTGAGCGCTGTTCTCTCTGAGCCTGAGCACTATTCCTTATTTAGCTTTGTTGGCTCTGCGCCTGAGCGTTGTTCGCTCTGCGCCTGAGCGCTGTTCCCTGTGTAGCTGTTGTAGGCTCTGCGCTTGAGCGCTGTTCCCTCTGCGCCTGAGCGCTGTTCCCTGTGTAGCTGTTGTAGGCTCTGCGCCTGAGCTCTGTTCCCTCTGCGCCTGAGTCCTGTTCTCTCTGCGCCTGAGCCCTGTTCCCTGTGTAGCTGTTGTAGGCTCTGAGCCTGAGCGCTGTTCGCTCTGCGCCTGAGCGCTGTTACCTGTGTAGCTGCAGTTGGCTCTGCGCCTGAGCGATGTTTGATCTGCGCCTGAGCGCTGTTCCCTGCGTAGCTGTTGTAGGCTCTTCGCCTGATCGCTGTTAGCTCTCCGTCTGAGCGCTGTTCGCTCTGCGCCTGAGCGCTGTTCCCTGTGTAGCTGTTGTAGGCTCTGCGCCTGAGCGCTGTTCGCTCTGCGCGTGAGCGCTGTTCCCTGTGTAGCTGTTGTAGGCTCTGCGCCTGAGCGCTGTTCCCTCTGCGCCTGAGCGCTGTTCCCTGTGCAGCTGTTGTAGTCTCTGCGCCTGAGCACTGTTCGCTCTGCGCTTGAGCGCTGTTCGCTCTGCGCCTGAGCGCTGTGCCTTTTCAAGCTGCTGTAAGCTCTGCGCCCGAGCGCTGTTCCCTGCATAGCTGTTGTAGGCTCTGCGTCTGAGCGCAGTTCGCTTGCTCCGTGTGTAGCTGTTGTAGTCTCTGCGACTGAGCGCAGTTCGCTCTGCGCCTGAGCGCTCTTCCCTGTGTATCTGTTGTAGGCTCTGCGCCTGAGCGCTGTTCCCTGCGTAGCTGTTGTAGGCTCTGCGCCTGAGCGCTCTTCCCTCTGCTCCTGAGCGCTGTTCGCTCTGCGCCTGAGCGTTCTTCCCTGTGCAGCTGTTGTAGTCTCTGCTCCTGAGCGCTGTTCGCTCTGCGCGTGAGCGCTGTTCCCTGTGTATCTGTTGTAGGCCCTGCGTCTGAGCGCTGTTCACTGTGTAGCTGTTGAAGTCTCTGCGCCTGAGCGCAGTTCCCTCTGCGCCTGAGCGCTGTTCCCTGTGTCGCTGTTGTAGGCTCTTCGCATAATCGCTGTTCGCTCTGCGCCTGAGCGCTGTGGCTTTTCTAGCTGCTGTAGGCTCTGCGTCCGAGCGCTGTTCTCTGTGTAGCTGTTGTAGTATGTGTGCCTGAGCGCAGTTAGCTCTGCTACTGAGCGCTCTTCCCTGTGTATCTGTTGTACCCTCTGCGCCTGAGCGCTGTTCTCTCTGAGCCTGAGCGCTATTCCTTGTTTAGCTTTGTTGGCTCTGCGCCTGAGCGCTGTTCCCTGAGTAGCTGTTGTAGGCTCTGCGCGTGAGCGCTCTAGGCTCTGCGCCTGAGCGCTGTATGCTCTGTGCCTGAGCGCAGTTCGCTCTGCGCCTGAGCGCAGTTCGCTCTGCGCCTGAGCACTGTTCAATGTGTAGCTGTTGTAGGCTGTGCGCCTGAGCGCTGTTCCCTGTGTAGCTGTTGTAGGCTCTGCGCCTGAGAGCTGTTCCCTCTGCGCCTGAGCAATTCTCCCTGTGTAGCTGTTGTAGGTTCTGAGCCTGAGCGCTGTTCGCTCTGAGCCTGAGCGCTCTTCCCTGTGCAGATGTTGTAGGCTCTGCGCCTGAGCGCTGTTCCCTGTGTAGCTGTCGTAGGCTCTGCGCCTGAGCGCTGTTCGCTCTGCGCTTGAGCGCTGTTCTCTCTGCGCCTGAGCGCTGTGCCTTTTCTAGCTGCTGTAGGCTCTGCATCCGAGCGCTGTTCCCTGTTTAGCTGTTGTAGTCTCTGTGCCTGAGCGCAGTTCGCTCTGCGCCTGAGCGCTCTTCCCTGTGTATCTGTTGTAGGCTCTGTGCCTGAGTGCTGTTCCCTGTGTAGCTGCTGTAGGCTCTGCGCCTGAGCGCTGTTTGCTCTGCGCGTGAGCGCTGTTCCCTGTGTAGCTGTTGTAGGCTCTGCGTCTGAGCGCTGTTCACTGTGTAGCTGTTGAAGTCTCTGCGCCTGAGCGCAGTTCCCTCTGCGCCTGAGAGCTGTTCCCTGTGTCGCTGTTGTAGGCTCTTCGCCTAATCGCTGTTCACTCTGCGCCTGAGCGCTGTGGCTTTTCTAGCTGCTGTAGGCTCTGCGTCCGAGCGCTGTTCTCTGTGTAGCTGTTGTAGTCTGTGTGCCTGAGCGCAGTTAGCTCTGCTACTGAGCGCTCTTCCCTGTGTATCTGTTGTACCGTCTGCGCCTGAGCGCTGTTCTCTCTGCGCGTGAGCGCTGTTCCCTATGTAGCTGTTCTAGGCTCTGAACCTGAGCGCTGTTCCCTCTGCGCCTGAGAGGTGTTTGATCTGCGCCTGAGCGCTCTTCCCTGTGTAGCTTTTGTAGGCTCTGCTCCTGAGAGCTGTTCCCTCTGCGACTGAGCGCTGTTCTCTGTGTAGCTCTTGCAGGCTCTGCGCCTGAGCGATGTTCGCTCTGCGACTGAGCACAGTTCGCCCTGAGCCTGAGTGCTGTTCCCTGTGTAGCTGTTGTTGGCTCTGCGACTGAGCTTTGTTCCCTGTATAGATGTTGTAGGCTATGCGCCTGAGCGCTGTTCGCTCTGCGGCTCAGCACTGTTCCCTTTGTAGCTGTTCTAGGCTCTGCGCCTGAGCGCTGTTCGCTGTGCGCCTGAGCGCTGTTCCCTGAGTAGCTGTTGGAGGCTCTGCGCCTGAGCGCTGTTCGCTGTGCGCCTGAGCGCTGTTCCCTGAGTAGCTGTTGGAGGCTCTGCGCCTGAGCGCTGTTCCCTCTGAGCCTGAGCGCTGTTTCCTATGCGCCATTGCGCTGTTCCCTGTGTAGCTGTTGTAGGCTCTGCGCCTGAGCGCTGTTCGCTCTCCGCCTGAGCGCAGTTCGCTCTGCGCCTGAACGCTGTTCCCTCTGTAGGTGTTGTTGGCTGTGCACCTGAGCTTTGTTCCCTGTGTAGCTCTTGTAGGCTATGCGCCTGAGCGCTGTTCGCTCTGCGGCTAAAAGCTGTTCCCTTTGTAGCTGTTGTAGGCTCTGCGCCTGAGCGCTGTTCGCTGTGCGCCTGAGCGCTGTTCCCTGTGTAGCTGTTGGAGGCTCTGTGCCTGAGCGCTGTTCGCTCTCCTCCTGAGCGCATTTCGCTCTGTGCCTGAACGCTCTTCCCTCTGTAGCTGTTGTAGTCTCTGCACCTGAGTGCTGTCCGTTCTGCGCCGAGCGCTGTTCGATGTGTAGCAGTTGTACGCTCTGCTCCTGAGCGCTGTTCACTCTGCGCCTGAGCGCTGATCCCTGTGTAGCTGTTGTAGGCTCTGTGCCTGAGCGCTGTTCGTTCTGCGCCGAGCGCTGTTCGATGTGTAGCTTATGTACGCTCTGCTCATGAGCACTGTTTACTCTGCGCCTGAGCGCTGATCCCTGTGTAGCTGTTGTAGGCTCTGCTCCTGAGCTCTGTTCCCTGTGTAGCTGTTTTAGTCTCTGTGTCTGAGTGCTGTTCCCTGTGTAGCTGTTGTAGGCTCTGTGCCTGAGCGCTGTTCGCTCTGCGCCAAGCGCTGTTCGCTCTGCGCCTGAGCGCTGTTCCCTGTGTAGCTGTTCTTGCCTCTGCGCCTGAGCTCTGTTCCCTTTGTAGCTGTTGTAGGCTCTGCGCCTGAGTGCGATTCGCTCTGCTGCTAAGCGGTTTTTACTTTGTAGGTGTTGCAGGATATGCGCCTGACCCCTGTTCCCTTTGTAGCTGTTTTAGGCTCTGCGCCTGAGCTCTGTTCCCTGTGTAGCTGTTGGAGGTTCTGCGCCTGAGTGCTGTTCTCTCTGCGGGTAAGCGCTCTTCCCTGTGTAGCTATTGTTGGCTCTGCGCCTGAGGTCTGTTCCCTGTGTAGCTGTTGTAGGTTCTGCGCCTGAGTGCTGTTCGCTCTGCGCCTGAGCGCTGTTCCCTGTGTAGCTGTTGTAGGCTATGCGCCTTAGCGCTGTTCATCTCCGCCCGAGCGCTGTTCCCTGTGTAGCTGTTGTAGGCTCTGCGCCTGAGCGCTGTTCCCTGTGTAGCTGTTACAGGCTCTGCGTCTGAGCGCTGTTCCCTCTTCGCCTGAGCGCTCTTCCCTGTGCAGCTGTTGTAGGCTCCGCGCCTGTGCGCTGTTCCCTGTGTAGCTGTTGTAGGCTCCGCGCCTGAACGGAGTTCGCTCTGCGCCTGAGCGCTGTTCCCTGTGTAGCTGTGCAGGCTCTGCGCCTGAGCGATGTTTGATCTGCGCCTGAGTGCTTATCCCTGTGTAGCTGTTGTAGGCTGTGCGCCTGAGCGCTGTTACCTCTGCGCCTGAGCGCTGCACCCTGTGTCGCTGTTGTAGGCTCTGCGCCTGAGTGCTGTTCGCTCTGTGCCTGAGCGCTGTTCCCTGTGTAGCTGTTGTAGGCTCTGAGTCTGAGCGCTGTTCCCTGTGTAGCTGTTTTTGGCTCTGCGCCTGAGCGCTGTTCGCTCTGCACATGAGCGCTGTTCCCTCTGTAGCTGTTGTAGGCTCTGCGCCTAAGTGCTGTTCTCTCGGCGCCTGAGCGCTGTTCCCTGAGTAGCTGTTGTAGGCTCTGCGCCTGAGCGCTGTTCCCTGTGTAGCTGTCGTAGGCTCTGCGCCTGAGCGCTGTTCGCTCTGCGCTTGAGCGCTGTTCTCTCTGCGCCTGAGCGCTGTGCCTTTTCTAGCTGCTGTAGGCTCTGCATCCGAGCGCTGTTCCCTGTTTAGCTGTTGTAGTCTCTGTGCCTGAGCGCAGTTCGCTCTGCGCCTGAGCGCTCTTCCCTGTGTATCTGTTGTAGGCTCTGTGCCTGAGTGCTGTTCCCTGTGTAGCTGCTGTAGGCTCTGCGCCTGAGCGCTGTTTGCTCTGCGCGTGAGCGCTGTTCCCTGTGTAGCTGTTGTAGGCTCTGCGTCTGAGCGCTGTTCACTGTGTAGCTGTTGAAGTCTCTGCGCCTGAGCGCAGTTCCCTCTGCACCTGAGAGCTGTTCCCTGTGTCGCTGTTGTAGGCTCTTCGCCTAATCGCTGTTCACTCTGCGCCTGAGCGCTGTGGCTTTTCTAGCTGCTGTAGGCTCTGCGTCCGAGCGCTGTTCTCTGTGTAGCTGTTGTAGTCTGTGTGCCTGAGCGCAGTTAGCTCTGCTACTGAGCGCTCTTCCCTGTGTATCTGTTGTACCCTCTGCGCCTGAGCGCTGTTCTCTCTGAGCCTGAGCACTATTCCTTATTTAGCTTTGTTGGCTCTGCGCCTGAGCGTTGTTCGCTCTGCGCCTGAGCGCTGTTCCCTGTGTAGCTGTTGTAGGCTCTGCGCTTGAGCGCTGTTCCCTCTGCGCCTGAGCGCTGTTCCCTGTGTAGCTGTTGTAGGCTCTGCGCCTGAGCTCTGTTCCCTCTGCGCCTGAGTCCTGTTCTCTCTGCGCCTGAGCCCTGTTCCCTGTGTAGCTGTTGTAGGCTCTGAGCCTGAGCGCTGTTCGCTCTGCGCCTGAGCGCTGTTACCTGTGTAGCTGCAGTTGGCTCTGCGCCTGAGCGATGTTTGATCTGCGCCTGAGCGCTGTTCCCTGCGTAGCTGTTGTAGGCTCTTCGCCTGATCGCTGTTAGCTCTCCGTCTGAGCGCTGTTCGCTCTGCGCCTGAGCGCTGTTCCCTGTGTAGCTGTTGTAGGCTCTGCGCCTGAGCTCTGTTCCCTCTGCGCCTGAGTCCTGTTCTCTCTGCGCCTGAGCCCTGTTCCCTGTGTAGCTGTTGTAGGCTCTGAGCCTGAGCGCTGTTCGCTCTGCGCCTGAGCGCTGTTACCTGTGTAGCTGCAGTTGGCTCTGCGCCTGAGCGATGTTTGATCTGCGCCTGAGTGCTTATCCCTGTGTAGCTGTTGTAGGCTGTGCGCCTGAGCGCTGTTACCTCTGCGCCTGAGCGCTGCACCCTGTGTCGCTGTTGTAGGCTCTGCGCCTGAGTGCTGTTCGCTCTGCGCCTGAGCGCTGTTCCCTGTGTAGCTGTTGTAGGCTCTGAGTCTGAGCGCTGTTCCCTGTGTAGCTGTTTTTGGCTCTGCGCCTGAGCGGTGTTCGCTCTGTACATGAGCGCTGTTCCCTCTGTAGCTGTTGTAGGCTCTGCGCCTAAGTGCTGTTCTCTCGGCGCCTGAGCGCTGTTCCCTGAGTAGCTGTTGTAGGCTCTGCGCCTGAGCGCTGTTCCCTGTGTAGCTGTCGTAGGCTCTGCGCCGGAGCGCTGTTCGCTCTGCGCTTGAGCGCTGTTCTCTCTGCGCCTGAGCGCTGTGCCTTTTCTAGCTGCTCTAGGCTCTGCATCCGAGCGCTGTTCCCTGTTTAGCTGTTGTAGTCTCTGTGCCTGAGCGCAGTTCGCTCTGCGCCTGAGCGCTCTTCCCTGTGTATCTGTTGTAGGCTCTGTGCCTGAGTGCTGTTCCCTGTGTAGCTGCTGTAGGCTCTGCGCCTGAGCGCTGTTTGCTCTGCGCGTGAGCGCTGTTCCCTGTGTAGCTGTTGTAGGCTCTGCGTCTGAGCGCTGTTCACTGTGTAGCTGTTGAAGTCTCTGCGCCTGAGCGCAGTTCCCTCTGCGCCTGAGAGCTGTTCCCTGTGTCGCTGTTGTAGGCTCTTCGCCTAATCGCTGTTCACTCTGCGCCTGAGCGCTGTGGCTTTTCTAGCTGCTGTAGGCTCTGCGTCCGAGCGCTGTTCTCTGTGTAGCTGTTGTAGTCTGTGTGCCTGAGCGCAGTTAGCTCTGCTACTGAGCGCTCTTCCCTGTGTATCTGTTGTACCCTCTGCGCCTGAGCGCTGTTCTCTCTGAGCCTGAGCACTATTCCTTGTTTAGCTTTGTTGGCTCTGCGCCTGAGCGTTGTTCGCTCTGCGCCTGAGCGCTGTTCCCTGTGTAGCTGTTGTAGGCTCTGCGCTTGAGCGCTGTTCCCTCTGCGCCTGAGCGCTGTTCCCTGTGTAGCTGTTGTAGGCTCTGCGCCTGAGCTCTGTTCCCTCTGCGCCTGAGTCCTGTTCTCTCTGCGCCTGAGCCCTGTTCCCTGTGTAGCTGTTGTAGGCTCTGAGCCTGAGCGCTGTTCGCTCTGCGCCTGAGCGCTGTTACCTGTGTAGCTGCAGTTGGCTCTGCGCCTGAGCGATGTTTGATCTGCGCCTGAGCGCTGTTCCCTGCGTAGCTGTTGTAGGCTCTTCGCCTGATCGCTGTTAGCTCTCCGTCTGAGCGCTGTTCGCTCTGCGCCTGAGCGCTGTTCCCTGTGTAGCTGTTGTAGGCTCTGCGCCTGAGCGCTGTTCGCTCTGCGCGTGAGCGCTGTTCCCTGTGTAGCTGTTGTAGGCTCTGCGCCTGAGCGCTGTTCCCTCTGCGCCTGAGCGCTGTTCCCTGTGCAGCTGTTGTAGTCTCTGCGCCTGAGCACTGTTCGCTCTGCGCTTGAGCGCTGTTCGCTCTGCGCCTGAGCGCTGTGCCTTTTCAAGCTGCTGTAAGCTCTGCGCCCGAGCGCTGTTCCCTGCATAGCTGTTGTAGGCTCTGCGTCTGAGCGCAGTTCGCTTGCTCCGTGTGTAGCTGTTGTAGTCTCTGCGACTGAGCGCAGTTCGCTCTGCGCCTGAGCGCTCTTCCCTGTGTATCTGTTGTAGGCTCTGCGCCTGAGCGCTGTTCCCTGCGTAGCTGTTGTAGGCTCTGCGCCTGAGCGCTCTTCCCTCTGCTCCTGAGCGCTGTTCGCTCTGCGCCTGAGCGTTCTTCCCTGTGCAGCTGTTGTAGTCTCTGCTCCTGAGCGCTGTTCGCTCTGCGCGTGAGCGCTGTTCCCTGTGTATCTGTTGTAGGCCCTGCGTCTGAGCGCTGTTCACTGTGTAGCTGTTGAAGTCTCTGCGCCTGAGCGCAGTTCCCTCTGCGCCTGAGCGCTGTTCCCTGTGTCGCTGTTGTAGGCTCTTCGCATAATCGCTGTTCGCTCTGCGCCTGAGCGCTGTGGCTTTTCTAGCTGCTGTAGGCTCTGCGTCCGAGCGCTGTTCTCTGTGTAGCTGTTGTAGTATGTGTGCCTGAGCGCAGTTAGCTCTGCTACTGAGCGCTCTTCCCTGTGTATCTGTTGTACCCTCTGCGCCTGAGCGCTGTTCTCTCTGAGCCTGAGCGCTATTCCTTGTTTAGCTTTGTTGGCTCTGCGCCTGAGCGCTGTTCCCTGAGTAGCTGTTGTAGGCTCTGCGCGTGAGCGCTCTAGGCTCTGCGCCTGAGCGCTGTATGCTCTGTGCCTGAGCGCAGTTCGCTCTGCGCCTGAGCGCAGTTCGCTCTGCGCCTGAGCACTGTTCAATGTGTAGCTGTTGTAGGCTGTGCGCCTGAGCGCTGTTCCCTGTGTAGCTGTTGTAGGCTCTGCGCCTGAGAGCTGTTCCCTCTGCGCCTGAGCAATTCTCCCTGTGTAGCTGTTGTAGGTTCTGAGCCTGAGCGCTGTTCGCTCTGAGCCTGAGCGCTCTTCCCTGTGCAGATGTTGTAGGCTCTGCGCCTGAGCGCTGTTCCCTGTGTAGCTGTCGTAGGCTCTGCGCCTGAGCGCTGTTCGCTCTGCGCTTGAGCGCTGTTCTCTCTGCGCCTGAGCGCTGTGCCTTTTCTAGCTGCTGTAGGCTCTGCATCCGAGCGCTGTTCCCTGTTTAGCTGTTGTAGTCTCTGTGCCTGAGCGCAGTTCGCTCTGCGCCTGAGCGCTCTTCCCTGTGTATCTGTTGTAGGCTCTGTGCCTGAGTGCTGTTCCCTGTGTAGCTGCTGTAGGCTCTGCGCCTGAGCGCTGTTTGCTCTGCGCGTGAGCGCTGTTCCCTGTGTAGCTGTTGTAGGCTCTGCGTCTGAGCGCTGTTCACTGTGTAGCTGTTGAAGTCTCTGCGCCTGAGCGCAGTTCCCTCTGCGCCTGAGAGCTGTTCCCTGTGTCGCTGTTGTAGGCTCTTCGCCTAATCGCTGTTCACTCTGCGCCTGAGCGCTGTGGCTTTTCTAGCTGCTGTAGGCTCTGCGTCCGAGCGCTGTTCTCTGTGTAGCTGTTGTAGTCTGTGTGCCTGAGCGCAGTTAGCTCTGCTACTGAGCGCTCTTCCCTGTGTATCTGTTGTACCGTCTGCGCCTGAGCGCTGTTCTCTCTGCGCGTGAGCGCTGTTCCCTATGTAGCTGTTCTAGGCTCTGAACCTGAGCGCTGTTCCCTCTGCGCCTGAGAGGTGTTTGATCTGCGCCTGAGCGCTCTTCCCTGTGTAGCTTTTGTAGGCTCTGCTCCTGAGAGCTGTTCCCTCTGCGACTGAGCGCTGTTCTCTGTGTAGCTCTTGCAGGCTCTGCGCCTGAGCGATGTTCGCTCTGCGACTGAGCACAGTTCGCCCTGAGCCTGAGTGCTGTTCCCTGTGTAGCTGTTGTTGGCTCTGCGACTGAGCTTTGTTCCCTGTATAGATGTTGTAGGCTATGCGCCTGAGCGCTGTTCGCTCTGCGGCTCAGCACTGTTCCCTTTGTAGCTGTTCTAGGCTCTGCGCCTGAGCGCTGTTCGCTGTGCGCCTGAGCGCTGTTCCCTGAGTAGCTGTTGGAGGCTCTGCGCCTGAGCGCTGTTCGCTGTGCGCCTGAGCGCTGTTCCCTGAGTAGCTGTTGGAGGCTCTGCGCCTGAGCGCTGTTCCCTCTGAGCCTGAGCGCTGTTTCCTATGCGCCATTGCGCTGTTCCCTGTGTAGCTGTTGTAGGCTCTGCGCCTGAGCGCTGTTCGCTCTCCGCCTGAGCGCAGTTCGCTCTGCGCCTGAACGCTGTTCCCTCTGTAGGTGTTGTTGGCTGTGCACCTGAGCTTTGTTCCCTGTGTAGCTCTTGTAGGCTATGCGCCTGAGCGCTGTTCGCTCTGCGGCTAAAAGCTGTTCCCTTTGTAGCTGTTGTAGGCTCTGCGCCTGAGCGCTGTTCGCTGTGCGCCTGAGCGCTGTTCCCTGTGTAGCTGTTGGAGGCTCTGTGCCTGAGCGCTGTTCGCTCTCCTCCTGAGCGCATTTCGCTCTGTGCCTGAACGCTCTTCCCTCTGTAGCTGTTGTAGTCTCTGCACCTGAGTGCTGTCCGTTCTGCGCCGAGCGCTGTTCGATGTGTAGCAGTTGTACGCTCTGCTCCTGAGCGCTGTTCACTCTGCGCCTGAGCGCTGATCCCTGTGTAGCTGTTGTAGGCTCTGTGCCTGAGCGCTGTTCGTTCTGCGCCGAGCGCTGTTCGATGTGTAGCTTATGTACGCTCTGCTCATGAGCACTGTTTACTCTGCGCCTGAGCGCTGATCCCTGTGTAGCTGTTGTAGGCTCTGCTCCTGAGCTCTGTTCCCTGTGTAGCTGTTTTAGTCTCTGTGTCTGAGTGCTGTTCCCTGTGTAGCTGTTGTAGGCTCTGTGCCTGAGCGCTGTTCGCTCTGCGCCAAGCGCTGTTCGCTCTGCGCCTGAGCGCTGTTCCCTGTGTAGCTGTTCTTGCCTCTGCGCCTGAGCTCTGTTCCCTTTGTAGCTGTTGTAGGCTCTGCGCCTGAGTGCGATTCGCTCTGCTGCTAAGCGGTTTTTACTTTGTAGGTGTTGCAGGATATGCGCCTGACCCCTGTTCCCTTTGTAGCTGTTTTAGGCTCTGCGCCTGAGCTCTGTTCCCTGTGTAGCTGTTGGAGGTTCTGCGCCTGAGTGCTGTTCTCTCTGCGGGTAAGCGCTCTTCCCTGTGTAGCTATTGTTGGCTCTGCGCCTGAGGTCTGTTCCCTGTGTAGCTGTTGTAGGTTCTGCGCCTGAGTGCTGTTCGCTCTGCGCCTGAGCGCTGTTCCCTGTGTAGCTGTTGTAGGCTATGCGCCTTAGCGCTGTTCATCTCCGCCCGAGCGCTGTTCCCTGTGTAGCTGTTGTACGCTCTGCGTCTTAGCGCTGCTCCCTGTGTAGCTGAAGTAGTCTCTGCGCCTGAGCGCTGTTCGCTGTGTGCCTGAGCGCTGTTACCTCTGTATCAGTTGTAGGCTCTGCGCCTTAGCGCTGCTCCCTGTTTCTGAAGTAGTCTCTGCGCCTGAGCGTAGTTCTCTCTGTGCCTGAGCGCTGTTCCCCGTTTAGCTGTTGTAGGTTCTGCGTGTGATTGCTTTTCCCTGTGTAGCTGTTGTAGTCTCTGCGGCAGAGCGCAGTTTGCTCTGCGCCTGAGCGCTGTTCCACGTGTAGCTGTTGTAGGCTCTGCGCCTGAGCGCTGTTACCTATGCGCCTGAGCGCTGCACCCTGTGTAGCTGTTGTAGGCTCTTTGCCTGAGCGCTGTTCCCTCTGCGCCTGAGCGCTGTTCCCTGTGTAGCTGTTGTAGGCTCTGCGCCTGAGCGCTGTTCGCTCTGCGCCTGAGTGCTGTTCCCTGTGTAGCTGTTGTAGGCTCTGCGCCTGAGCGCTGTTACATCTGCGCCTGAGCGCAGTTCGCTCTGCGCAAGAACACTGTTCCCTGTTCAGATGTTGTTGGCTCTGCGCCTGAGCTCTGTTCCCGGTGTAGCTGTTTTAGACTCTACGTCTGAGTGGTGTTCCCTGTGTAGCTGTTTTAGGCTCTGCGCCTGAGAGCTGTTCCCTGTATAGCTCTTGTAGGCTCTGCTCCTGAGCGCTGTTCGCTCTGCGCCTGAGCGCTGTTCCCTGTGTAGCTGTTGTAGGCTCTGCGCCTGAGCGCTGATCGCTATGCTCCTGAGCGCTGTTCTCTGTGTAGCTGTTGTAGGCTCTGCTCCTGAGCGCTGTTCGCTCTGCGCCTGAGCGCTGTTCCCTGTGTAGCTGTTTTTGGCTCTGCACCTGAGCGCTAATCGCTCTGCGCCTGAGCACTGTTCCCTGTGTAGCTGTTGTAGGCTCCGCGCCTGAGCGCTGTGCGTTCTGATCCTGAGCTCAGTTCCCTGTGTAGCTGTTGTAGGCTGTGCGCCTGAGCGCTTTTAACTTTGTAGCTCTTGTAGGCTCTGCGCCTGAGAACTGTTCGCTCTCCGCCTGAGGGCAGTTCGCTCTGCGCCTGAGCGCTGTTCCCTGTGTAACTGTTGTTGGCTCTGCGCCTGAGCTCTGTTCCCTGTGTAGCTCTTGGAGGTTCTGCGCCTGAGTGCGATTCGCTCTGCTGCTAAGCGGTTTTTACTTTGTAGCTGTTGTAGGATTTGCGCCTGAGCGCTGTTCCCTTTGTACCTGTTGTAGGCTCTGCACCTGAGCGCTGTTTGCTCTGCGCCTGAGCGCTGTTCGCTCTGCCCCTGAGCGCTGTTCCTCTGCCCCTGAGCTCTGTTCCCTGTGTAGCTGTTGTAGGCTCTTCGCCTGAGCGCTGTTCGCTCTGATCCTGAGCTCAGTTCCCTGTGTAGCTGCTGTGGGCTCTGCGCCTGAGCGCTGTTCGCTCTGTGCCTGAGCGCTGTAGGCTCTGTGCCAGAGCGCTGTAGGATCTGTGCCTGAGCGCTGTTCCCTGTGTAGCTGTTGTAAGCTCTGCGCCTGAGCGCTGCTAACTTTGTAGCTGTTGTAGGCTCTGCGCCTGAGAGCTGTTCGCTCTCCGCCTGAGCGCAGTTCGCTCTGCGCCTGAGCGCTGTTCCCTGTGTAGCTGTTGTAGGCTCTGCGCCTAGGTCTGTTCCCTGTGTAGCTGTTGGAGGTTCTGCGCCTGAGTTCTGTTCTCTCTGCGGCTAAGCGCTGTTCCCTGTGTAGCTGTTGTAGGCTCCACGCCTGAGCGCTGTGCGTTCTGATCCTGAGCTCAGTTCCCTGTGTAGCTGCTGTGGGCTCTGCGCCTGAGTGCTGTAGGCTCTGTGCCTGAGCGCTGTTCCCTGTGTAGCTGTTGTAGGCTCCGCGCCTGAGCGCTGATCGCTATGCTCCTGAGCGCTGTTCTCTGTGTAGCTGTTGTAGGCTCTGCTCCTGAGCGCTGTTCGCTCTGCGCCTGAGCGCTGTTCCCTGTGTAGCTGTTTTTGGCTCTGCACCTGAGCGCTAATCACTCTGCGCCTGAGCACTGTTCCCTGTGTAGCTGTTGTAGGCTCCGCGCCTGAGCGCTGTGCGTTCTGATCCTGAGCTCAGTTCCCTGTGTAGCTGTTATAGGCTGTGCGCCTGAGCGCTGTTAACTTTGTAGCTCTTGTAGGCTCTGCGCCTGAGAACTGTTCGCTCTCCGCCTGAGGGCAATTCGCTCTGCGCCTGAGCGCTGTTCCCTGTGTAACTGTTGTTGGCTCTGCGCCTGAGCTCTGTTCCCTGTGTAGCTGTTGGAGGTTCTGCCCCTGAGTGCGATTCGCTCTGCTGCTTAGCGGTTTTTACTTTGTAGCTGTTGTAGGATTTGCGCCTGAGCACTGTTCCCTTTGTAGCTGTTGTAGGCTATGCACCTGAGCGCTGTTTGCTCTGCGCCTGAGCGCTGTTCGCTCTGCCCCTGAGCGCTGTTCGCTCTGCCCCTGAGCGCTGTTCCCTGTGTAGCTGTTGTAGGCTCTTCGCCTGACCGCTGTTCGCTCTGATCCTGAGCTCAGTTCCCTGTGTAGCTGCTGTGGGCTCTGCGCCTGAGCGCTGTAGGCTCTGTGCCAGAGCGCTGTAGGATCTGTGCCTGAGCGCTGTTCCCTGTGTAGCTGTTGTAAGCTCTGCGCCTGAGCGCTGCTAACTTTGTAGCTGTTGTAGGCTCTGCGCCTGAGAGCTGTTCGCTCTCCGCCTGAGCGCAGTTCGCTCTGCGCCTGAGCGCTGTTCCCTGTGTAGCTGTTGTAGGCTCTGCGCCTGAGCTCTGTTCCCTGTGTAGCTGCTGGAGGTTCTGCGCCTGAGTGCTGTTCGCTCTGCGCCTTAGCGCTGCTCCCTGTGTAGCTGAAGTAGTCTCTGCGCCTGAGCCCTGTTCCCTCTGCGCCTGAGCGCTGTTCGCTGTGCGCCTGAGCGCTGTTACCTGTGTATCAGTTGTAGGCTCTGCGCCTTAGCGCTGCTCCCTGTGTAGCTGTTGTAGTCTCTGCGGCAGAGCGCAGTTTGCTCTGCGCCTGAGCGCTGTTCCCCGTGTAGCTGTTGTAGGCTCTGCGCCTGAGCGCTGTTCCCTGTGTATCTGTTGTAGGCTCTTCGCCTGATCGCTGTTCGCTCTCCGCCTGAGCGCTGTACGATATGCGCGTGAGCGCTGTTCCCCGTGTAGCTGTTGTAGGCTCTGCGCCTGAGCGCTGTTCGCTCTCCGACTGAGCGCTGTTCGCTCTGCGCCTGAGCGCTGTTCCCTGTGTAGCTGTTGTAGGCTCTGCGTCTGAGCGCTGTTCCCTGTGTAGCTGTTGTTGGCAGTGCGCCTGAGCGCTGTTCGCTCTGCACCTGAGCGCTCTTCCATCTGTAGCTGTTGTAGGCTCTGCGCCTGAGCCCTGTTACCTATGCGCCTGAGCGCTGCACCCTGTGTAGCTGTTGTAGGCTCTTTGCCTGAGCGCTGTTCCCTCTGCGCCTGAGCGCTGTTCCCTGTGTAGCTGTTGTAGGCTCTGCGCCTGAGCGCTGTTCGCTCTGCGCCTGAGTGCTGTTCCCTGTGTAGCTGTTGTAGGCTCTGCGCCTGAGCGCTGTTACATCTGCGCCTGAGCGCAGTTCGCTCTGCGCATGAACACTGTTCCCTGTTCAGATGTTGTTGGCTCTGCGCCTGAGCTCTGTTCCCGGTGTAGCTGTTTTAGACTCTACGTCTGAGTGGTGTTCCCTGTGTAGCTGTTTTAGGCTCTGCGCCTGAGTGCTGTTCGCTCTGCGCCTGAGTGCTGTTCCCTCTGTAGCTGTTGTAGGCTCTGTGCCTGAGCGCTGTTCCCTGTGAGCTGTTCTTGGTTCTGCGCCTGAACTCTGTTCCCTGTGTAGCTGTTGTAGGCTCTGCTCCTGAGCGCTGTTCGCTCTTATTCTGAGCTCAGTTCCCTGTGTAGGTGCTGTGGGCTCTGCGCTGAGCGCTGTAGGATCTGTGCATGAGCGCTGTTCTCTCTGTGGCTAAGCGCTGTTACCTGTGTAGCTATTGTTGGCTCTGCGCCTGAGGTCTGTTCCCTGTGTAGCTGTTGTTGGCTCTGCGCCTGAGGTCTGTTCTCTGTGTAGCTGTTGTAGTCTCTGCGCCTGTGCGCTGTTCCCTCTGCGCCTGAGTGCTGTTTTCTGTGCGCCTGAGCGCTGTTCCCTGTGTATCAGTTGTAGGCTCTGCGCCTGAGCGCTCTTTGCTCTGCGTCTGAGAGCTGTTCCCTGTGTAGCTGTTGTAGGCTCTGCGCCTTATCGCTGCTCCCTGTGTAGCTGAAGTAGTCTCTGCGCCTGAGCGCAGTTCTCTCTGTGCCTGAGCGCTGTTCCCTGTGTAGCTGTTGGAGGCTCTGTGCCTGAGCGCTGTTCGCTCTCCTCCTGAGCGCATTTCGCTCTGTGCCTGAACGCTCTTCCCTCTGTAGCTGTTGTAGTCTCTGCACCTGAGTGCTGTCCGTTCTGCGCCGAGCGCTGTTCGATGTGTAGCAGTTGTACGCTCTGCTCCTGAGCGCTGTTCACTCTGCGCCTGAGCGCTGATCCCTGTGTAGCTGTTGTAGGCTCTGTGCCTGAGCGCTGTTCGTTCTGCGCCGAGCGCTGTTCGATGTGTAGCTTATGTACGCTCTGCTCATGAGCACTGTTTACTCTGCGCCTGAGCGCTGATCCCTGTGTAGCTGTTGTAGGCTCTGCTCCTGAGCTCTGTTCCCTGTGTAGCTGTTTTAGTCTCTGTGTCTGAGTGCTGTTCCCTGTGTAGCTGTTGTAGGCTCTGTGTATTAGTGCTGTTCGCTCTGCGCCTGATCGCTGTTCCCTGTGTAGCTGTTGTAGGCTCTGTGCCTGAGCGCTGTTCGCTCTGCGCCAAGCGCTGTTCGCTCTGCGCCTGAGCGCTGTTCCCTGTGTAGCTGTTCTTGCCTCTGCGCCTGAGCTCTGTTCCCTTTGTAGCTGTTGTAGGCTCTGCGCCTGAGTGCGATTCGCTCTGCTGCTAAGCGGTTTTTACTTTGTAGGTGTTGCAGGATATGCGCCTGACCCCTGTTCCCTTTGTAGCTGTTTTAGGCTCTGCGCCTGAGCTCTGTTCCCTGTGTAGCTGTTGGAGGTTCTGCGCCTGAGTGCTGTTCTCTCTGCGGGTAAGCGCTCTTCCCTGTGTAGCTATTGTTGGCTCTGCGCCTGAGGTCTGTTCCCTGTGTAGCTGTTGTAGGTTCTGCGCCTGAGTGCTGTTCGCTCTGCGCCTGAGCGCTGTTCCCTGTGTAGCTGTTGTAGGCTATGCGCCTTAGCGCTGTTCATCTCCGCCCGAGCGCTGTTCCCTGTGTAGCTGTTGTACGCTCTGCGTCTTAGCGCTGCTCCCTGTGTAGCTGAAGTAGTCTCTGCGCCTGAGCGCTGTTCGCTGTGTGCCTGAGCGCTGTTACCTCTGTATCAGTTGTAGGCTCTGCGCCTTAGCGCTGCTCCCTGTTTCTGAAGTAGTCTCTGCGCCTGAGCGTAGTTCTCTCTGTGCCTGAGCGCTGTTCCCCGTTTAGCTGTTGTAGGTTCTGCGTGTGATTGCTTTTCCCTGTGTAGCTGTTGTAGTCTCTGCGGCAGAGCGCAGTTTGCTCTGCGCCTGAGCGCTGTTCCACGTGTAGCTGTTGTAGGCTCTGCGCCTGAGCGCTGTTCCCTGTGTACCTGTTGTAGGCTCTTCGCCTGATCGCTGTTCGCTCTCCGCCTTAGCGCTGTACGATATGTGCCTGAGCGCTGTTCCCCGTGTAGCTGTTGTAGGCTCTGCTTCTGAGCGCTGTTCGCTCTCCGACTGAGCCCTGTTCGCTCTGCGCCTGAGCGCTGTTCCCTGTGTAGCTGTTGTAGGCTCTGCGTCTGAGCGCTGTTCCCTGTGTAGCTGTTGTTGGCACTGCTCCTGAGCGCTGTTCGCTCTGCACCTGAGCGCTCTTCCAGCTGTAGCTGTTGTAGGCTCTGCGCCTGAGCCCTGTTACCTCTGCGCCTGAGCGCTGCACCCTGTGTAGCTGTTGTAGGCTCTTTGCCTGAGCGCTGTTCCCTCTGCGCCTGAGCGCTGTTCTCTCTGCGCCTGTGCTCTGTTCCCTGTGTAGCTGTTGTAGGCTCTGCGCCTGAGCGCTGCTCGCTCTGCGACTGAGCGCTTTTCCCTGTGTAGCTCTTGTATGCTCTGCCCCTGAGCGCTGTTCGCTCTGCGCCTGAGCGCTGTTCCCTGTGTAGCTGTTGTAGGCTCTGCGCCTGAGCGCTGTTCGCTGTGCGACTGAGCGCTTTTCCCTGTGTAGCTCTTGTACGCTCTGCTCCTGAGCGCTGTTCGCTCTGTGCCTGAGCGCTGTTCCCTGTGTAGCTGTTGTAGGCTCTGCGCCTGAGCGCTGTTCCCTGTATAGCTCTTGTAGGCTCTGCTCCTGAGCGCTGTTCACTCTGCGCCTGAGCGCTGTTCCCTGTGTAGCTGTTGTAGGCTCTGCGCCTTAGTGCTGCTCCCTGTGTAGCTGAAGTAGTCTCTGCGCCTGAGCGCAGTTCTCTCTGCGCCTGAGCGCTGTTCCCTGTGTAGGGGTTGTAGGCTTTGCGCCTGTGCACTTTTCCCTTTGTAGCTGTTGTAGACTGTGTGCCTGAGCGCTGTTCGCTCTCCGACTGAGCGCTGTTCGCTCTGCGCCTGAGCGCTGTTCCCTGTGTAGGTGTTGTAGGCTCTGCGTCTGAGCGCTGATCCCTGTGTAGCTGTTGTTGGCTCTGCGCCCGAGCGCTGTTCGATCTGCACCTGAGCGCTCTTCCCTCTGTAGCTGTTGTAGGTTCTGCGCCTGAGCGCTGTTACATCTGTGCCTGAGCCCTTCACCCTGTGTACCTGTTGTAGGCTCTTTGCCTGAGCGCTGTTCCCGCTGTGCCTGAGCGCTGTTCTCTCTGCGCCTGAGCGCTGTTCCCTGTGTAGCTGTTGTAGGCTCTGAGCCTGAGCGCTTTTCGCTCTGAGCCTGAGCGCTGTTCCCTCTGTGCCTGAGCGCTGTTCCCTGTGTAGCTGTTGTTGGATCTGTGCCTGAGCGCTGATCGCTCTGCGACTGAGCGCTGTTCCTTGTGTAGCTGTTGTAGGCTCTGCGCCTGAGCGCTGTTCGCTCTTATCCTGAGCTCAGTTCCCTGTGTAGCTGCTGTCGGCTCTGCGCTGAGCGCTGTAGTCTCTGTGCCTGAGCGCTGTTCTCTCTGTGGCTAAGCGCTGTTCCCTGTGTAGCTGTTGTAGGCTCTGTGCCTGAGCGCTGTTCCCTGTGAGCTGTTCTTGGTTCTGCGCCTGAACTCTGTTCCCTGTGTAGCTGTTGTAGGCTCTGCTCCTGAGCGCTGTTCGCTCTTATTCTGAGCTCAGTTCCCTGTGTAGGTGCTGTGGGCTCTGCGCTGAGCGCTGTAGGATCTGTGCATGAGCGCTGTTCTCTCTGTGGCTAAGCGCTGTTACCTGTGTAGCTATTGTTGGCTCTGCGCCTGAGGTCTGTTCCCTGTGTAGCTGTTGTAGTCTCTGCGCCTGAGCGCTGTTCCCTCTGCGCCTGAGTGCTGTTTTCTGTGTGCCTGACCGCTGTTCCCTGTGTAGGGTTTTGTAGGCTCTGCGTCTGAGCACTTTTCCCTTTGTAGCTGTTGTAGTCTCTGCGCCTGAGCGCAGTTTGATCTGCTCCTGAGCGCTGTTCCCCGTGTAGCTGTTGTAGGCTCTGCGCCTGAGGTCTGTTCCCTGTGTACCTGTTGTAGGCTCTGCGCCTTAGCGCTGTTCCCTGTGTAGCTGTTGTAGTCTCTGCGCCTGAGGGCTGTTCCCTCTGCGCCTGAGTGCTGTTTGCTATGCACCTGAGCGCTGTTCCCTGTGTATCAGTTGTAGGCTCTGCGCCTGAGCGCTGATTGGTCTGCGCCTGAGCCCTTCACCCTGTGTAGCTGTTGTAGGCTCTTTGCCTGAGCGCTGTTCCCGCTGTGCCTGAGCGCTGTTCTCTCTGCCCCTGAGCGCTGTTCACTGTGTAGCTGTTGTAGGCTCTGAGCCTGAGCACTGTTCGCTCTGAGCCTGAGCGCTCTTCCGTGTGCAGATGTTGTAGGCTCTGCGCCTGAGCTTTTTTCGCTCTGCTCCTGGGCGCTGTTCCTGTGTAGCTGTTGTAGGCTCTGCGTCTGAGCACTGTTCCCTGTGTAGCTGTTGTAGTCTCTGCGCTTGAGCGCAGTTCGCTCTGCGCCTGAGCGCTGTTCCCTGTGTAGCTGTTGTAGGCTCTGCGCCTGAGCACTGTTCGCACTCCGCCTGAGCGTTGTTCACTCTGCGCCTGAGCGCTGTTATCTGTGTAGCTGTTGCAGGCTCTGCGCCTGAGCGCTGTTCCCTGTGTAGCTGTTGTAGTCTCTACGCCTGAGCGCAGTTCGCTCTGCGCCTGAGAGCTGTTCCCTGTGTAGCTGTTGTAGGCTCTGCGTCTGAGCACTGTTCCCTGTGTAGCTGTTGTAGTCTCTGCGCCTGAGCGCAGTTCGCTCTGCGCCTGAGCGCTGTTCCCTGTGTAACTGTTGTAGTCTCTGCGCCTGAACGCAGTTCGCTCTGCGCCTGAGCGATGTTCCCTTTGTAGCTGTTGTAGGTTCTATGCCTGAGAGCTGTTCGCTAAGCTCCTGAGCGCTGTTACCTTTGTAGCTGCTGTTGGCTCTGCGCCTGAGCGAGGTTTCCTCTGCGTCTGAGCGCTGTTCCCTGTGTAGCTGTTGTAGGCTCTGCGTCTGAGCGCTGCACCCTGTGTAGCTGTTGTAGGCTCTGCGCCTGAGTGCTGTTTGCTCTGCGCCTGAGCGCTGTTCTGTCTGAGCCTGAGCTCTGTTCCCTTTGTAGATGTTGTAGTCTCTGAGCCCGAGCGCTGTTCCCTCTTCGCCTGAGCGCTGTTCGATCTGCGCCTGAGCGCTCTTCCCTGTGCAGCTGTTGTAGGCTCTGCGCCTGAGCGCTGTTAGCTCTGTGCCTGAGCGCTGTTCTCTCTGCGCCTGAGCGCTGTTCCCTGTGTAGCTGTTGTAGGCTCTGTGCCTGAGCGCTCTTCGCTCTGCGCCTGAGCGCTCTTCCCTGTGTAGCTGTTGTAGGCTCTGCGCCTTAATGCTGCTCCCTGTGTAGCTGTTGTAGTCTCTGCGCCTGAGCGCTGTTCGATCTGCGCCTGAGCGCTCTTCCCTGTGCAGCTGTTGTAGGCTCTGCGCCTGAGCGCTGTTAGCTCTGTGCCTGAGCGCTGTTCTCTCTGCGCCTGAGCGCTGTTCCCTGTGTAGCTGTTGTAGGCTCTGTGCCTGAGCGCTCTTCGCTCTGCGCCTGAGCGCTGTTCCCTGCGTAGCTGTTGTAGTCTCTGCGCCTGAGCGCTGTTCGCTTTGCGCCTGAGCGCTGTTCCCTGTGTAGCTGTTGTTGGCTCTGCGCCTGAGCGCTGTTCGCTCAGCACCTGAGCGCTGTTCACTCTGTAGCTGTTGTAGTCTCTGTGCCTGAGTGCTGTCCGTTCTGCGCCAAGCGCTGTTCGATGTGTAGCAGTTGTACGCTCTGCTCCTGAGCACTGTTCACTCTGCGCCTGAGCGCTGATCCCTTTTTAGCTGTTGTAGGCTCTGCGCCTGAGCGCTGTTTGCTCTGCGCCTGGACGCTGTTCTCTCTGCGCCTGAGCGCTGTTCCCTGTGTAGCTGTTGTAGGCTCTGTGCCTGAGCGCTCTTCGCTCTGCGCTTGAGCGCTCTTCCCTGTGTAGCTGTTGTAGGCTCTGCGCCTTAATGCTGCTCCCTGTGTAGCTGTTGTATTCTCTGCGCCTGAGCGCTGTTCGTTCTGCGCCTGAGCGCTGTTCCCTGCGTAGCTGTTGTAGTCTCTGCGTCTGAGCGCTGCTCGCTCTGCGCCTGAGCGCTGTTCGCTCAGCACCTGAGCGCTGTTCCCTCTGTAGCTGTTGTATGCTCTGCGACTGAGCGCTGTTCGCTCTGCGCCTGAGCGCTGTTCCCTGCGTAGCTGTTGTAGCCTCTGCGCCTGAGCGCTGTTCGCTCAGCACCTGAGCGCTGTTCCCTCTGTAGCTGTTGTAGGCTCTGCGCCTGAGCGCTGTTCGTTCTGCGCCGAGCGCTGTTTGATGTGTAGCTTTTGTACGCTCTGCTCATGAGCACTGTTTACTCTGCGCCTGAGCACTGATCCCTGTGTAGCTGTTGTAGGCTCTGCGCCTGATCGCTGTTTGCTCTGCGCCTGAGCGCTGTTCCCTCTGTGCCTGAGCGCTGTTCCCTGTGTGCCTGAGCGCTGTTCCCTGTGTAGCTGTTGTTGGCTCTGTGCCTGAGCGCTGATCGCTTTGCGCCTGAGCGCTGTTCCCTGTGTAGCTGTTGTAGGCTCTGCGCCTGAGCGCTGTTCTTTCTGCGCCAAGCGCTGTTTGATGTGTAGCTTTTGTACGCTCTGCTCATGAGCACTGTTTACTCTGCGCCTGAGCACTGATCCCTGTGTAGCTATTGTAGGCTCTGCGCCTGAGCGCTGTTCCCTCTGTGCCTGAGCGCTGTTCCCTGTGTAGCTGTTGTTGGCTCTGTGCCTGAGCGCGGATCGCTCTGCGCCTGAGCGCTGTTCCCTGTGTAGCTGTTGTAGGCTCTGCGCCTGAGCGCTGTTCCCTCTTATCCTGAGCTCAGTTCCCTGTGTAGCTGCTGTGGGCTCTGCGCTGAGTGCTGTAGGCTCTGTGCCTGAGCGCTGTTCTCTCTGCGGCTAAGCGCTGTTACCTGTGTAGCTATTGTTGGCTCTGCACCTGAGGTATGTTCCCTGTGTAGCTGTTGTAGGTTCTGCGCCTGAGTGCTGTTAGCTCTGCGCCTAAGGTCTCTTCCCTGTGTAGCTCTTGTAGGCTCTGCGCCTTAGCGCTGTTCCCTGTGTAGCTGTTGTAGTCTCTGCGCCTGAGCGCTGTTCCGTCTGCGCCTGAGTGTTGTTCGCTGTGCGCCTGAGCGCTGTTCCCTGTGTATCAGTTGTAGGCTCTGCGCCTGAGCGCTGTTTGCTCTGCGTCTGAGCGCTGTTCCCTGTGTAGCTGTTGTAGGCTCTGCGCCTTAGTGCTGCTCCCTGTGTAGCTGAAGTAGTCTCTGCGCCTGAGCGCAGTTCTCTCTGCGCCTGAGCGCTGTTCCCTGTGTAGGGGTTGTAGGCTTTGCGCCTGTGCACTTTTCCCTTTGTAGCTGTTGTAGACTGTGTGCCTGAGCGCTGTTCGCTCTCCGACTGAGCGCTGTTCGCTCTGCGCCTGAGCGCTGTTCCCTGTGTAGGTGTTGTAGGCTCTGCGTCTGAGCGCTGATCCCTGTGTAGCTGTTGTTGGCTCTGCGCCCGAGCGCTGTTCGATCTGCACCTGAGCGCTCTTCCCTCTGTAGCTGTTGTAGGTTCTGCGCCTGAGCGCTGTTACATCTGTGCCTGAGCCCTTCACCCTGTGTACCTGTTGTAGGCTCTGAGCCTGAGCGCTGTTCGCTCTGAGCCTGAGCGCTGTTCCCTCTGTGCCTGAGCGCTGTTCCCTGTGTAGCTGTTGTTGGATCTGTGCCTGAGCGCTGATCGCTCTGCGACTGAGCGCTGTTCCTTGTGTAGCTGTTGTAGGCTCTGCGCCTGAGCGCTGTTCGCTCTTATCCTGAGCTCAGTTCCCTGTGTAGCTGCTGTGGGCTCTGCGCTGAGCGCTGTAGGCTCTGTGCCTGAGCGCTGTTCTCTCTGTGGCTAAGCGCTGTTCCCTGTGTAGCTGTTGTAGGCTCTGCGCCTTAGCGCTGTTCCCTGTGTAGCTGTTGTAGTCTCTGCGCCTGAGCGCTGTTCCCTCTGCGCCTGAGTGCTGTTCGCTGTGCGCCTGAGCGCTGTTCCCTGTGTATCAGTTGTAGGCTCTGCGCCTGAGCGCTGTTTGCTCTGCGTCTGAGCGCTGTTCCCTGTGTAGCTGTTGTAGGCTCTGCGCATTAGCGCTGCTCCCTGTGTAGCTGAAGTAGTCTCTGCGCCTGAGCGCAGTTCTCTCTGCTCCTGAGCGCTGTTCACTGTGTAGGGGTTGTAGGCTCTGCGTCTGAGCACTATTCCCTTTGTAGCTGTTGTAGTCTCTGCGCTTGAGCGCAGTTTGATCTACGCCTGAGTGCTGTTCCCCGTGTAGCTGTTGTAGGCTCTGCGCCTGAGCGCTGTTCCCCGTGTAGCTGTTGTAGGCTGTGCGCCTGAACGCTGTTCGCTCTCCGACTGAGCGCTCTTCGCTCTGCGCCTGAGCGCTGTTCCCTGTATAGGTGTTGTAGGCTCTGCGCCTTAATGCTGCTCCCTGTGTAGCTGTTGTAGTCTCTGCGCCTGAGCGCTGTTCGTTCTGCGCCTGAGCGCTGTTCCCTGTGTAGCTGTTTTTGGCTCTGCGCCTGAGCGCTGTTCGCGCAGCACCTGAGCGCTGTTCCCTCTGTAGCTGTTGTAGTCTCTGCGCCTGAGTGCTGTCCGTTCTGCTCCGAGCGCTGTTCGATGTGTAGCAGTTGTACACTCTGCTCCTGAGCACTGTTCACTCTGCGCCTGAGCGCTGATCCCTTTGTAGCTGTTGTAGGCTCTGCGCCTGAGCGCTGTTTGCTCTGCGCCTGGACGCTGTTCCCTGTGTAGCTGTTGTAGGCTCTTTGCCTGAGCACTGTTCCCGCTGTGCCTGAGCGCTGTTCTCTCTGCCCCTGAGCGCTGTTCACTGTGTAGCTGTTGTAGGCTCTGAGCCTGGGCGGTATTCGCTCTGAGCCTGAGCGCTCTTCTGTGTGCAGATGTTGTAGGCTCTGCGCCTGAGCATTTTTCGCTCTGCTCCTGGGCGCTGTTCCCTGTGTAGCTGTTGTTGGCTCTGCGTTTGAGCACTGTTCCCTGTGCAGCTGTTGTAGTCTCTGCGCCTGAGCGCAGTTCGCTCTGCGCCTGAGCGCTGTTCCCTGTGTAGCTGTTGTAGGCTGTGCGCCTGAGCGCTGTTCTCTCTCCGCCTGAGCGCTGTTCACTCTGCGCCTGAGCGCTGTTATCTGTGTAGCTGTTGCAGGCTCTGCGCCTGAGCGCTGTTCCCTGTGTAGCTGTTGTAGGCTCTGCGCCTGAGCGCTGTTCGCTCTCCGAATGAGCGCTGTTCACTCTGCGCCTGAGAGCTGTTCCCTGTGTAGGTGTTGTAGGCTCTGCGTCTGAGTACTGTTCCCTGTGTAGCTGTTGTAGTCTCTGCGCCTGAGCGCAGTTCGCTCTGCGCCTGAGCGCTGTTCCCTGTGTAACTGTTGTAGTCTCTGCGGCTGAGCGCAGTTCTCTCTGCGCCTGAGCGATGTTCCCTGTGTAGCTGTTGTAGGTTCTGCGTCTGAGAGCTGTTCGCTAAGCTCCTGAGCGCTGTTACCTTTGTAGCTGCTGTTGGCTCTGCGCCTGAGCGAGGTTTGCTCTGCGTCTGAGCGCTGTTCCCTGTGTAGCTGTTGTAGGCTGTGCGCCTGAGCGCTGTTCTCTCTCCGCCTGAGCGCTGTTCACTCTGCGCCTGAGCGCTTTTATCTGTGTAGCTGTTGCAGGCTCTGCGCCTGAGCGCTGTTCCCTGTGTAGCTGTTGTAGGCTCTGCGCCTGAGCGCTGTTCGCTCTCCGAATGAGCGCTGTTCACTCTGCGCCTGAGAGCTGTTCCCTGTGTAGCTGTTGTTGGCTGTGCGTCTGAGTACTGTTCCCTGTGTAGCTGTTGTAGTCTCTGCGCCTGAGCGCAGTTCGCTCTGCGCCTGAGCGATGTTCCCTGTGTAGCTGTTGTAGGTTCTGCGTCTGAGAGCTGTTCGCTAAGCTCCTGAGCGCTCTTCCCTGTGTAGCTGTTGTAGGCCCTGCGCCTTAATGCTGCTCCCTGTGTAGCTGTTGTAGTCTCTGCGCCTGAGCGCTGTTCGTTCTGCGCCTGAGCGCTGTTCCCTGTGTAGCTGTTGTAGGCTCTGTGCCTGAGCGCTCTTCGCTCTGCGCCTGAGCGCTCTTCCCTGTGTAGCTGTTGTAGGCTCTGCGCCTTAATCCTGCTCCCTGTGTAGCTGTTGTAGTCTCTGCGCCTGAGTGCTTTCCGTTCTGCGCCAAGCGCTGTTCGATGTGTAGCAGTTGTACGCTCTGCTCCTGAGCACTGTTCACTCTGCGCCTGAGCGCTGATCCCTTTGTAGCTGTTGTAGGCTCTGCGCCTGAGTGCTGTCTGTTCTGCGCCAAGCGCTGTTCGATGTGTAGCAGTTGTACGCTCTTCTCCTGAGCACTGTTCACTCTGCGCCTGAGCGCTGATCCCTTTGTAGCTGTTGTAGGCTCTGCGCCTGAGCGCTGTTTGCTCTGCGCCTGGACGCTGTTCTCTCTGCGCCTGAGCGCTGTTCCCTGTGTAACTGTTGTAGGCTCTGTGCCTGAGCGCTATTCGCTCTGCGCCTGAGCGCTCTTCCCTGTGTAGCTGTTGTAAGTTCTGCGCCTTAATGCTGTTCCCTGTGTAGCTGTTGTAGTCTCTGCGCCTGAGCGCTGTTCGTACTGCGCCTGAGCGCTGTTCCCTGTGTAGCTGTTGTTGGCTCTGCGCCTGAGCGCTGTTCGTACTGCGCCTGAGCGCTGTTCCCTGTGTAGCTGTTGTTGGCTCTGCGCCTGAGCGCTGTTCGCTCTGCACCTGAGCGCTGTTCCCTCTGTAGCTGTTGTAGTCTCTGCGCCTGAGCACTGTTCGCTCTGCGCCTGAGCGCTGTTCCCTGTGTAGCTGTTGTAGTCTCTGCGCCTGAGTGCTGTCCGATCTGCGCCAAGCGCTGTTCGATGTGTAGCAGTTGTACGCTCTGCTCCTGAGCACTGTTCACTCTGCGCATGAGCGCTGATCCCTTTGTAGCTGTTGTAGGCTCTGCGCCTGAGCGCTGTTTGCTCTGCGCCTGGACGCTGTTCTCTCTGCGCCTGAGCGCTGTTCCCTGTGTAGCTGTTGTAGGCTCTGTGCCTGAGCGCTCTTCGCTCTGCGCCTGAGCGCTCTCCCCTGTGTAGCTGTTGTAGGCTCTGCGCCTTAATGCTGCTCCCTGTGTAGCTGTTGTAGTCTCTGCGCCTGAGCGCTGTTCGTTCTGCGCCTGAGCGCTGTTCCCTCTGTAGCTGTTGTAGTCTCTGCACCTGAGTGCTGTCCGTTCTGCGCCAAGCGCTGTTCGATGTGTAGCAGTTGTACGCTCTTCTCCTGAGCACTGTTCACTCTGCACCTGAGCGCTGATCCCTTTGTAGCTGTTGTAGGCTCTGCGCCTGAGCGCTGTTTGCTCTGCGCCTGGACGCTGTTCTCTCTGCGCCTGAGCGCTGTTGCCTGTGTATCTGTTGTAGGCTCTGTGCCTGAGCGCTCTTCGCTCTGCGCCTGAGCGCTCTCCCCTGTGTAGCTGTTGTAGGCTCTGCGCCTTAATGCTGCTCCCTGTGTAGCTGTTGTATTCTCTGCGCCTGAGCGCTGTTCGTTCTGCGCCTGAGCGCTGTTCCCTGTGAAGCTCTTTTTGGCTCTGCGCCTGAGCACTGTTCCCTGTGTAGCTGTTGTAGGATCTGCGCCTCAGCGCGGTTCGCTCTGCAGCTAAGCGGTGTCCCCTTTGTATCTGTTGTAGGTTCTGCACCTGAGCGCTGTTCACTTTGTATCTGTTGCAGGCTCTGCGCCTGAGCGCTGTTCCCTGTGTAGCTGTTGTAGGCTCTGCGCCTGAGCGCTGATTGATCTGCGCCGAGCGCTGTTCCATGAGTAGCTTTTGTAGGCTCTGCTCCTAAGCGCTTTTTGCTCGGCGCCTGAGCGCTTTTCCCTGTGTAGCTATGGTAGGCTCTGCGCCTGAGCGCTGTTTGCTCTGCGGCTAAGCACTGTTCCATTTGTAGCTTCTGCAGGCTCTATGCCTGAGCGCTGTAGGTTCTGCGCGTGAGCGATGTACGCTCTGCGCATGAGCGCTGTTCCCTGTGCAGCTGTTGTAGGCTCTGCGCCTGAGCGCTGTTCCCATGGTAGCTGTTGCACGCTCTGCGCCTGAGGGCTGTTTGGTCTGCGCCTGAGCACTGTTCCCTGTGTAGCTGTTGTAGGCTCTGCGCCTGAGCGCTGTTCGCTCTGCGCCGAGCGTTGTTCCGTGTGTAGCTGTTGTACGCTCTGTTCCTGAGCACAGTTTCTCTGCGCCTGAGCGCTGTTCCCTGTGTAGCTGTTGTAGGCTCTGCGCCTGAGCGCTGTTCGCTCTGCGCCTGAGCGCTTTTCCCTGTGTAGCTGTTGTAGGCTCTGCGCCTGAGCCCAGTTCGCTCTGAGGCTGAACGCTGTTCCCTGTTTATCTGTTGTTGGCTCTGCGCCTGAGCACTGTTCCCTGTGTAGCTGTTTTAGACTCTGCGCCTGAGCGCTGTTCCCTGTGTAGCTGTTGTAGGCTCTGCGCCTGAGAGCTGTTCCCTGTGTAGCTGTTGTATTCTCTGCGCCTGAGCGCTGTTCGTTCTGTGCCTGAGCGCTGTTCCCTGCGTAGCTGTTGTAGTCTCTGCGCCTGAGCACTGTTCGCTCTGCGCCTGAGCGCTGTTCCCTGTGTAGCTGTTGTAGTCTCTGCGCCTGAGTGCTGTCCGATCTGCGCCAAGCGCTGTTCGATGTGTAGCAGTTGTACGCTCTGCTCCTGAGCACTGTTCACTCTGCGCATGAGCGCTGATCCCTTTGTAGCTGTTGTAGGCTCTGCGCCTGAGCGCTGTTTGCTCTGCGCCTGGACGCTGTTCTCTCTGCGCCTGAGCGCTGTTCCCTGTGTAGCTGTTGTAGGCTCTGTGCCTGAGCGCTCTTCGCTCTGCGCCTGAGCTCTTTTCCCTGTGTAGCTGTTGTAGGCTCTGCGCCTGAGCCCAGTTCGCTCTGAGGCTGAACGCTGTTCCCTGTTTATCTGTTGTTGGCTCTGCGCCTGAGCACTGTTCCCTGTGTAGCTGTTTTAGACTCTGCGCCTGAGCGCTGTTCCCTGTGTAGCTTTTGTAGGCTCTGCACCTGAGCGCTGTTCGCTCTGTGGCTAAGCGCTCTTCCCTTTGTAGCTTCTAGAGTCTCTGCGCCTGAGCGCTGTTTCCTCTGCGCCTGAGCGATGTTCCCTCTGCGCCTGAACGCTGTTCCCTGTATAGCTGTTGTTGACTCTGCGCTTGAGCACTCTTCCCTGTGTAGCTGTTTTAGGCTCTGCGCCTGAGCGCTGTTCCCTGTGTAGCTCTTGTAGTGTCTGCGCCTCAGCGCTGTTCGCTCTGCGGCTAAGCGCTCTTCCCTTTGTAGCTTCTACAGACTCTGTGCCTGAGCGCTGTTTCCTCTGCGCCTGAGCGCTCTTCCCTGTGTAGCTGTTGTACGCTCTGCTCCTGAGCGCTGTTCGCTCTGCCCCTTAGCGCAGTTCCCTGTGTAGCTGTTGGATGTTCTGCGCCTGAGTGCTGTTCTCTCTGCGGCTAAGCGCTGTTCCCTGTGTAGCTATAGCTGGCTCTGCGCCTGAGGTCTGTTCCCTGTGTAGCTGTTGTAGGTTCTGCGCCTGAGCGCTGTTCCCTGTGTAGCTGTTGTAGGCTATGCGCCTGTGCGCTGTTCGATCTCCGCCCGAGCGCTGTTCACACTGCGCCTGAGCGTTGTTCGCTCTGACCCTGAGCGCTGTTCCCTGTGTAGCTCTTGGAGGCTCTGCGCCTGATCGCACTTCCCTGTGTAGCTGTTGTAGGCTCTGAGCCTTAGCGCTGTTCGCTCTGCAGTTAAGCACTGTTCCCTTTGAAGGTACTGCAGGCTCTGCACCTGAGCACTGATCCCTGTGTAGCTGTTGTTGGCTCTGCGCCTGAGCGCTGTTCGCTGTGTAGCTGTTGTTGGCTCTGCGCCTGAGCTCCGTTCCCTGTGTAGCTGCTGTAGGCTCTGCGCCTGAGAGCTGTTCGCTCTGAGGCTAAGCGCTGTTCCCTTTTTAGCTGTTCTAGGTTCTGCACCTGAGCGCAGTTCCCTCTGCGCCTGAGCGCTGTTCGGTCTGCGCCTGAGCGCTGTTCCCTGTGTAGCTGTTGGAGGCTCTGCGTCTGAGCGCTGCACCCTGTGTAGCTGTTGTAGGCTCTGCGCCTAAGCGCTGTTCCCTCTGCGCCTGAGCCCTGTTCTGTCTGCGCCTGAGCTCTGTTCCCTTTGTAGCTGTTGTAGTCTCTGAGCCTGAGCGCTGTTCCCTCTTCGCCTGAGCGCTGTTCTCTCTGCGCCTGAGCGCTGTTCCCTGTGTAGCTTTTGTAGGCTCTGTGCCTGAGCGCTCTTCGCTCTGCGCCTGAGCGCTCTTCCCTGTGTAGCTGTTGTAGGCTCTGCGCCTTTAATCCTGCTCCCTGTGTAGCTGTTGTAGTCTCTGCGCCTGAGTGCTGTCCGTTCTGCGCCAAGCGCTGTTCGATGTGTAGCAGTTGTACGCTCTGCTCCTGAGCACTGTTCACTCTGCGCCTGAGCGCTGATCCCTTTGTAGCTGTTGTAGGCTCTGCGCCTGAGTGCTGTCTGTTCTGCGCCAAGCGCTGTTCGATGTGTAGCAGTTGTACGCTCTTCTCCTGAGCACTGTTCACTCTGCGCCTGAGCGCTGATCCCTTTGTAGCTGTTGTAGGCTCTGCGCCTGAGCGCTGTTTGCTCTGCGCCTGAGCGCTGTTCACTATGCGCCTGAGCGCTGTTCCCTGTGTAACTGTTGTAGGCTCTGTGCCTGAGCTCTGTTCGCTCTGCGCCTGAGCGCTCTTCCCTGTGTAGCTGTTGTAGGCTCTGCGCCTTAATGCTGCTCCCTGTGTAGCTGTTGTAGTCTCTGTGCCTGAGCGCTGTTCGTACTGCGCCTGAGCGCTGTTCCCTGTGTAGCTGTTGTTGGCTCTGCGCCTGAGCGCTGTTCGCTCTGCACCTGAGCGCTGTTCCCTCTGTAGCTGTTGTAGTCTCTGCGCCTGAGCACTGTTCGCTCTGCGCCTGAGCGCTCTTCCCTGTGTAGCTGTTGTAGGCTCTGCGCCTGAGAGCTGTTCCCTGTGTAGCTGTTGTATTCTCTGCGCCTGAGCGCTGTTCGTTCTGTGCCTGAGCGCTGTTCCCTGCGTAGCTGTTGTAGTCTCTGCGCCTGAGCACTGTTCGCTCTGCGCCTGAGCGCTGTTCCCTGTGTAGCTGTTGTAGTCTCTGCGCCTGAGTGCTGTCCGATCTGCGCCAAGCGCTGTTCGATGTGTAGCAGTTGTACGCTCTGCTCCTGAGCACTGTTCACTCTGCGCATGAGCGCTGATCCCTTTGTAGCTGTTGTAGGCTCTGCGCCTGAGCGCTGTTTGCTCTGCGCCTGGACGCTGTTCTCTCTGCGCCTGAGCGCTGTTCCCTGTGTAGCTGTTGTAGGCTCTGTGCCTGAGCGCTCTTCGCTCTGCGCCTGAGCGCTCTCCCCTGTGTAGCTGTTGTAGGCTCTGCGCCTTAATGCTGCTCCCTGTGTAGCTGTTGTAGTCTCTGCGCCTGAGCGCTGTTCGTTCTGCGCCTGAGCGCTGTTCCCTCTGTAGCTGTTGTAGTCTCTGCGCCTGAGTGCTGTTTGTTCTGCGCCAAGCGCTGTTCGATGTGTAGCAGTTGTACGCTCTTCTCCTGAGCACTGTTCACTCTGCACCTGAGCGCTGATCCCTTTGTAGCTGTTGTAGGCTCTGCGCCTGAGCGCTGTTTGCTCTGCGCCTGGACACTGTTCTCTCTGCGCCTGAGCACTGTTCCCTGTGTAGCTGTTGTAGGCTCTGTGCCTGAGCGCTCTTCGCTCTGCGCCTGAGCGCTCTCCCCTGTGTAGCTGTTGTAGGCTCTGCGCCTTAATGCTGCTCCCTGTGTAGCTGTTGTATTCTCTGCGCCTGAGCGCTGTTCGTTCTGCGCCTGAGCGCTGTTCCCTGTGTAGCTGTAGTAGGCTCTGCGCCTGAGCGCTGTTCCCTGTGAAGCTCTTGTTGGCTCTGCGCCTGAGCACTGTTCCCTGTGTAGCTGTTGTAGGATCTGCGCCTCAGCGCTGTTCGCTCTGCAGCTAAGCGGTGTCCCCTTTGTATCTGTTGTAGGTTCTGCACCTGAGCGCTGTTCACTTTGTATCTGTTGCAGGCTCTGCGCCTGAGCGCTGTTCCCTGTGTAGCTGTTGTAGGCTCTGCGCCTGAGCGCTGATTGCTCTGCGCCGAGCGCTGATACATGAGTAGCTTTTGTAGGCTCTGCTCCTAAGCGCTGTTTGCTCGGCGCCTGAGCGCTTTTCCCTGTGTAGCTATTGTAGGCTCTGCGCCTGAGCGCTGTTTGCTCTGCGGCTAAGCACTGTTCCATTTGTAGCTTCTGCAGGCTCTATGCCTGAGCGCTGTAGGTTCTGCGCGTGAGCGATGTACGCTCTGCGCATGAGCGCTGTTCCCTGTGCAGCTGTTGTAGGCTCTGCGCCTGAGCGCTGTTCCCATGGCAGCTGTTGCACGCTCTGCGCCTGAGGGCTGTTTGCTCTGCGCCTGAGCACTGTTCCCTGTGTAGCTGTTGTAGGCTCTGCGCCTGAGCGCTGTTCGCTCTGCGCCGAGCGTTGTTCCGTGTGTAGCTGTTGTACGCTCTGTTCCTGAGCACAGTTTCTCTGCGCCTGAGCGCTGTTCCCTGTGTAGCTGTTGTAGGCTCTGCGCCTGAGCGCTGTTCGCTCTGCGCCTGAGCGCTTTTCCCTGTGTAGCTGTTGTAGGCTCTGCGCCTGAGCCCAGTTCGCTCTGAGACTGAACGCTGTTCCCTGTTTAGCTGTTGTTGGCTCTGCGCCTGAGCACTGTTCCCTGTGTAGCTGTTTTAGGCTCTGCGCCTGAGCGCTGTTCGCTCTGCGGCTAAGCGCTCTTCTATTTGTAGCTAACATTCTATGCGCCTGAGCGCTGGTTCCTCTGCGCCTTCTGTGCTGTTCCTTGTGTAGCTGTTGTAGGCTCTGCGCCTGAGCGCTGTTCGCTCTGCGCCTGAGCGCTGTTCCCTGTGTAGCTGCTTTAGGCTCTGCGCCTGAGCGCTGTTCGCTCTCCGCCTGGGCGCAGTTCGCTCTGCGCCTGTACGCTGTTCCCTGTTTAGCTGTTGTTGGCTCTGCGCCTGAGCACTGTTCCCTGTGTAGCTGTTTTAGACTCTGCGCCTGAGCGCTGTTCCCTGTGTAGCTTTTGTAGGCTCTGCACCTGAGCGCTGTTCGCTCTGTGGCTAAGCGCTCTTCCCTTTGTAGCTTCTAGAGTCTCTGCGCCTGAGCGCTGTTTCCTCTGCGCCTGAGCGATGTTCCCTCTGCGCCTGAACGCTGTTCCCTGTATAGCTGTTGTTGACTCTGCGCTTGAGCACTCTTCCCTGTGTAGCTGTTTTAGGCTCTGCGCCTGAGCGCTGTTCCCTGTGTAGCTCTTGTAGTGTCTGCGCCTCAGCGCTGTTCGCTCTGCGGCTAAGCGCTCTTCCCTTTGTAGCTTCTACAGACTCTGTGCCTGAGCGCTGTTTCCTCTGCGCCTGAGCGCTCTTCCCTGTGTAGCTGTTGTACGCTCTGCTCCTGAGCGCTGTTCGCTCTGCCCCTTAGCGCAGTTCCCTGTGTAGCTGTTGGAGGTTCTGCGCCTGAGTGCTGTTCTCTCTGCGGCTAAGCGCTGTTCCCTGTGTAGCTATTGCTGGCTCTGCGCCTGAGGTCTGTTCCCTGTGTAGCTGTTGTAGGTTCTGCGCCTGAGCGCTGTTCCCTGTGTAGCTGTTGTAGGCTATGCGCCTGTGCGCTGTTCGATCTCCGCCCGAGCACTGTTCACACTGCGCCTGAGCGTTGTTCGCTCTGACCCTGAGCGCTGTTCCCTGTGTAGCTCTTGGAGGCTCTGCGCCTGATCGCACTTCCCTGTGTAGCTGTTGTAGGCTCTGAGCCTTAGCGCTGTTCGCTCTGCAGTTAAGCACTGTTCCCTTTGAAGGTACTGCAGGCTCTGCGCCTGAGCGCTGATCCCTGTGTAGCTGTTGTTGGCTCTGCGCCTGAGCGCTGTTCGCTGTGTAGCTGTTGTTGGCTCTGCGCCTGAGCTCCGTTCCCTGTGTAGCTGCTGTAGGCTCTGCGCCTGAGAGCTGTTCGCTCTGAGGCTAAGCGCTGTTCCCTTTTTAGCTGTTCTAGGTTCTGCACCTGAGCGCAGT
The DNA here is from genome assembly GCF_034619465.1 of Leptosomus discolor. NCBI lineage: Eukaryota > Metazoa > Chordata > Aves > Leptosomiformes > Leptosomidae > Leptosomus > Leptosomus discolor. Next base: position 3,844,128 of record NC_141416.1, read on the forward strand.
TCCCTCTGCGCCTGAGCGCTGTTCGGTCTGCGCCTGAGCGCTGTTCCCTGTGTAGCTGTTGGAGGCTCTGCGCCTGAGCGCTGTTCGCACTGCGCCTGAGCTCCGTTCGATCTGCCACTGAGCGCTGTTCCCTGTGTAGCTCTTGGAGGCTGTGCGCCTGATCGCTCTTACTTGTGTAGCTGTTGTAGGCTCTGCGCTTGGAAGTAGTTCGCTCTGCGCCTGAGAGCTGTTCTCTTTGTAGCTGTTGTAGGCTCTGCAGCTGAGTGCTGTAGACTCTGCGCCCGAGCGCTCTTATCTTTTTAGCTGTTGTAGGCGCTGCGCCTGATCGCTGTTCCCTTTCTAGCTGTTGTAGGCTCTGCGCCTCAGCGCTGTTCCCTGTGTAGCTGTTGTAGGTTCTGCGCCTGAGCGCTGATCGCTCTGCCCCTGAGCGCTGTTCGCTCTGCCCCTGAGCGCTGTTCCCTGTGTAGCTGTTCTTGGCTCTGTACCTGAGCGCTGTTCCCTGTGTAGCTGTTGTAGGCTCTGCCCCTGATTGCGATTCGCTCTGCTGCTAAGCGGTTTTCCCTTTGTAGCTGTTGTACGCTCTGCCCCTGAGCGCTGTTCGCTCTGCCCATAAGCGCTGTTCCCTGTGTAGCTGTTGTTGGCTCTGCGCCTGAGCGCTGTTCACTATGCGCCTGAGCGCTGTTTCATGTGTAGCTGATGTTGGCTCTGCGCCTGAGCGCTGATCGCTCTGCGCCTGAGCGCTGTTCCCTGTGTAGCAGTTGTTAGCTCTGCGCCTGAACTCTGTTCCCTGTGTAGCTGTTGGAGGTTCTACGCCTGAGTGCTGTTCTCTCTGCGGCGAAGCGCTGTTCCCTGTGTAGCTATTGTTGGCTCTGCTCCTGAGGTCTGTTCCCTGTGTAGCTGTTGTAGGTTCTGCGCCTGAGTGCTGTTCGCTCTGCGCCTGTACGCTGTTCCCTGTGTAGCTGTTGTAGGCTATGCGCCTGAGCGCTGTTCGATCTGCGCCCGAGCGCTCTTCACACTGCGCCTGAGCGCTGTTCGCTCTGACCCTGAGCGCTGTTCCCTGTGTAGCTCTTGGAGGCTCTGCGCCTGATCGCTCTTCCCTGTGTAGCTGTTGTAGGCTCTGTGCCTGAGCGCTGTTCGCTCTGCGCCTGAGCGCTTTTCCCTGTGTAGCTGTTGTAGTCTCTGGCCTGAGCGCTGTTCGCACTGCGCCTGAGCCCAGTTCGCTCTGAGGCTGAACGCTGTTCCCTGTTTAGCTGTTGTTGGCTCTGCGCCTGAGCACTGTTCCCTGTGTAGCTGTTGTAGGCTCTGCGCATGAAAACTGTTACCTGTGCAGCTGTTGTAGGCTCTTCTCCTGAGCGCTGTTCGCTCTGTGCCTGAGCGCTGTTCCCTGTGTAGATGTTGTAGGCTCTGCTCCTGAGCGCTGTTCGCTCTGCGCCTGAGCTCTGTTCCCTGTGTAGCTGTTGTAGGCTCTGTGCCTGAGCGCTGTTCCCTGTGTAGCTGTTCTTGGCTCTGCGCCTGAGCTCTGTTCCCTGAGTAGCTGTTGGAGGTTCTGCGCCTGAGTGCTGTTCTCTCTGCGGCTAAGCGCTGTTCCCAGTGTAGCTATTGTTGGCTCTGCGCCTCAGGTCTGTTCCCTGTGTAGCTGTTGTAGGTTCTGCGCCTGAGCGCTGTTCGCTCTGATCCTGAGCTCAGTTCCCTGTGTAGCTGCTGTGGGCTCTGCGCTGAGCGCTGTAGGCTCTGTGCCTGAGTGCTGCAGGCTCTGTGCCTGAGCGCTGTAGGATCTGTGCCTGAGCGCTGTTCCCTGTGCATCTGTTGTAGGCTCTGCGCCTGAGCACTGATCGCTCTGCACCTGAGCGCTGTTCCCTGTGTAGGTGTTGTTGGCTCTGCGCCTGAGCGCTGATCGCTCTGCGCCTGAGCGCTGTTCCCTGTGTAGCTGTTGTTGGCTCGGCGCCTGAGCTCTGTTCCCTGTGTAGCTGTTGGAAGTTCTGTGCCTGAGTGCTGTTCTCTCTGCGGCTAAGCGCTGTTCCCTGTGTAGCTGTTGTAGGTTCTGCGCCTGAGTGCTGTTCCCTCTGCGCCTGAGCGCTGTTCCCTGTATAGCTGTTGTAGGCTATGCGCCTGAGCCCTGTTCGATCTCCCCCCGAGCGCTGTTCCCTGTGTAGCTGTTGTAGGCTCTGCGCCTTAGCGCTGCTCCCTGTGTAGCTGAAGTAGTCTCTCCGCCTGAGCGCTGTTCCCTCTGCGCCTGAGTGCTGTTCGTTGTGCACCTGAGTGCTGTTCCCTGTGTATGAGTTGTAGGCTCTGCGCCTGAGCGCTGTTTGCTCTGCGCCTGAGCGCTGTTCCCTGTGTAGGGGTTGTAGGCTCAGCTTCTGAGCGCTTTTCCCTTTGTAGCTGTTGTAGTCTCTGCGTGTGAGCGCAGTTCGTCCTTCGCCTGAGCGCTGTTCCCTGTGTAGCTGTTGTTGGCTCTGCCTCTGAGCGCTGTTCACTGTGTAGGTGTTGTAGGCTCTGCGCCTGAGCGCAGTTCGCTCTGCGCCTGAGCGCTGTTCCCTGTGTAGCTGTTGTAGGCTCTGCGTCTGAGCACTGTTCCCTGTGTAGCTGTTGTAGTCTCTGCGCCTGAGCGCAGTTCGCTCTGCGCCTGAGCGCTGTTCCCTGTGTAGCTGTTGTAGGATCTGCGCCTCAGCCAGTTTCGCTCTGCAGCTAAGCGGTGTTCCCTTTGTATCTGTTGTAGGCTCTGCGCCTGAGCGCTGTTCCCTTTGTAGCTGTTGTAGGCTTTGCGCCTGAGCGGTGTTCGCTCTGCCCCTGAGTGCTGTTCCCTGTGTAGCTGTTGTTGGCTCTGCGCCTGAGCGCTGTTCTCTATGCGCCTGAGCGCTGTTTCATATGTAGCTGATTTAGGCTCTGCGTCTGAGCGCTGTTCCCTGTGTAGCTGTTACAGGCTCTGCGCCTGAGCGCTGATCGCTCTGCGCCTGAGCGCTGTTCCCTGTGTAGCTGTTGGAGGCTCTGCGCCTGAGCGGTGTTACGTTTGTAGCTGTTGTAGGCTCTGTGCCTGAGCGCTGTTCCCTGAACACCTGAGCGCAGTTCGCTCTGCGCCTGAGCGCTGTTCCATGTGTAGCTGTTGTAGGCTCTGCGCCTGAGAGCTGTTCGCTCTCCGCCTGAGCGCATTTCGCTCTGCGCCTGAGCGCTGTTCCCTGTGTAGCTGTTGTTGGCTCTGCGCCTGAGCTCTGTTCCCTCTGTAGCTGTTGAAGGTTCTGCGCCTGAGTGCTGTTCGCTCTGCGGCTAAGCGTTGTTCTCTGTGTAGCTGTTGCTGGCTCTGCGCATGAGGTCTGTTCCCCGTGTAGCTGTTGTAGGTTCTGCGCCTGAGCGCTGTTCCCTGTGTAGCTGTTTTAGGCTATGCGCCTGAGCGCTGTTCGCTCTGCGGCGAAGCGCTGTTCCCTTTGTAGCTCTTGTAGGCTATGCGCCTGTGCCCTGTTCGATCTCCGCCCGAGCGCTGTTCACACTGCGCCTGAGCGCTCTACGCTCTGACCCTGAGCTCTGTTCCCTGTGTAGCTCTTGGAGACTCTGCGCCTGATCGCTCTTCCCTGTGTAGCTGTTGTAGGCTCTGAGCCTGAGCGCTGTTCGCTCTGCGCCTGCGCGCTTTTCCCTGTGTAGCTGCTGTAGGCTCTGTGCCTGAGCGCTGTTCACTCTGCGCCTGAGAGGTGTTCCCTGTGTAGCTGTTGTAGTCTCTGCACATGAGCGCTGTTCCCTCTGCGCCTGAGCGCTGTTTCCTCTGCGCCTTTGCGCTCTTCCCTGTTTAGCTGTTGTAGGCTCTGCGCCTGAGAGCTGTTCGCTCTCCGCCTGAGCGCAGTTCGCTCTGCGCCTGAGCGCTGTTTCCTCTGCGCCTTTGCGTTCTTCCCTGTTTAGCTGCTGTTGGCTCTGCGCCTGAGCGCTGTTCCCTGTGTAGCTGTTGTAGGCTCTGCGCCTGAGCGCTGTTCGCTCTGCGACTGAGCGCAGTTCGCTCTGCGCCTGAGTGCTGTTCCCGGTGTAGCTGTTGTTGGCTCTGCGACTGAGCTTTGTTCCCTGTGTAGTTGTTCTAGGCTATGCGCCTGAGCGCTGTTCGCTCTGCGGCTAAGCGCTGTTCCCTATGTAGCTGTTCTAGGCTCTGCGCCTGAGCGCTGTTCGCTGTGTGCCTGAGCGCTGTCCCTGAGTAGCTGTTGGAGGCTATGCGCCTGAGCGCCGTTCGCTCTGCGCCTGAGCGCTTTTCCCTGTGTAGCTGTTGTAGTCTCTGCGCCTGAGCGATGTTCCCTCTGCGCCTGAGCGCTGTTTCCTCTGCGCTTTTGCGCTGTTCCCTGTGTAGCTGTTGTAGGCTCTGCGCCTGAGCGCTGTTCACTCTCCGCCTGAGCGCAGTTCGCTCTGCGCCTGAACGCTGTTCCCTGTTTAGCTGTTGTTGGCTCTGCGCCTGAGCACTGTTCCCTGTGTAGCTGTTTTTATGCTCTGCTCCTGAGCGCTGTTACCTCTGCGACTGAGCGCTGTTCCCTGTGTAGCTCTTGTAGGCTCTGCGCCTGAGCGCTGTTCGCTCTGCGACTGAGCGCAGTTCGCTCTGCGCCTGAGTGCTGTTCCCTGTGTAGCTGTTGTAGGCTATGCGCCTGAGCACTGTTCACTCTGCGGCTAAGCGCTGTTCCCTTTGTAGCTGTTGTAGGCTCTGCGCCTGATCGCTGTTCGCTGTGCGCCTGAGCGCTGTTCCCTGTGTACCTGTTGGAGGCTCTACGCCTGAGTGCTGTTCGCTGTGCGCCTGAGCGCTGTTCCCTGTGTAGCTGTTGGAAGCTCTGCGCCTGAGAGCTGTTCACTCTCCGCCTGAGCGCAGTTCGCTCTGCGCCATAGTGCTGTTCTTGTATAGCTGTTGTTGGCTCTGCGACTGAGCTTTGTTCCCTGTGTAGCTGTTGTAGGCTCTGCGCCTGAGCGCTGTTCGCTGTGCGCCTGAGCGCTGTTCCCTGAGTAGCTGTTGCAGGCTCTCCGCCTGAGTGCTGTTCCCTGTGTAGCTGTTGTAGGCTCTGCGTCTGAGCACTGTTCCCTGTGTAGCTGTTGTAGTCTCTGCACCTGAGCGCAGTTCGCTCTGCGACTGAGCACTGTTCCCTGTGCATCTGTTGTAGGCTCTGCGCCTGAGCGATGTTCCCTGTGTAGCTGTTGGAGGCTCTGCGCCTGAGCGATGTTCGCTCTGCGCCTGAGCGCTTTTCCCTGTGTAGCTGTTGGAGGCTCTGCGCCTGAGCGCTGTTCCCTCTGCGCCTGAGCGCTGTTTGCTCTGCGCCTGAGAGCAGTTCCCTGTGTAGCTGTTGTAGGCTCTGTGCCTGAGCGCTGTTTCCTCTGCGCCTGGACGCTGTTCCCTGTGTAGCTGTTGTAGGCTCTTTGCCTGAGCGCTGTTCCCGCTGTGCCTGAGCGCTGTTCTCTCTGCCCCTGAGCACTGTTCCCTGTGTAGCTGTTGTAGGCTCTGAGCCTGGGCGGTATTCGCTCTGAGCCTGAGCGCTCTTCCGTGTGCAGATGTTGTAGGCTCTGCGCCTGAGCGTTTTTCGCTCTGCTCCTGGGCGCTGTTCCCTGTGTAGCTGTTGTTGGCTCTGCGTTTGAGCACTGTTCCCTGTGCAGCTGTTGTAGTCTCTGCGCCTGAGCGCAGTTCGCTCTGCGCCTGAGCGCTGTTCCCTGTGTAGCTGTTGTAGGCTGTGCGCCTGAGCGCTGTTCTCTCTCCGCCTGAGCGCTGTTCACTCTGCGCCTGAGCGCTGTTATCTGTGTAGCTGTTGCAGGCTCTGCGCCTGAGCGCTGTTCCCTGTGTAGCTGTTGTAGGCTCTGCGCCTGAGCGCTGTTCGCTCTCCGAATGAGCGCTGTTCACTCTGCGCCTGAGAGCTGTTCCCTGTGTAGGTGTTGTAGGCTCTGCGTCTGAGTACTGTTCCCTGTGTAGCTGTTGTAGTCTGCGCCTGAGCGCAGTTCGCTCTGCGCCTGAGCGCTGTTCCCTGTGTAACTGTTGTAGTCTCTGCGCCTGAGCGCAGTTCTCTCTGCGCCTGAGCGATGTTCCCTGTGTAGCTGTTGTAGGTTCTGCGTCTGAGAGCTGTTCGCTAAGCTCCTGAGCGCTGTTACCTTTGTAGCTGCTGTTGGCTCTGCGCCTGAGCGAGGTTTGCTCTGCGTCTGAGCGCTGTTCCCTGTGTAGCTGTTGTAGGCTGTGCGCCTGAGCGCTGTTCTCTCTCCGCCTGAGCGCTGTTCACTCTGCGCCTGAGCGCTGTTATCTGTGTAGCTGTTGCAGGCTCTGCGCCTGAGCGCTGTTCCCTGTGTAGCTGTTGTAGGCTCTGCGCCTGAGCGCTTTTCGCTCTCCGACTGAGCGCTGTTCACTCTGCGCCTGAGAGCTTTTCCCTGTGTAGGTGTTGTAGGCTCTGCGTCTGAGTACTGTTCCCTGTGTAGCTGTTGTAGTCTCTGCGCCTGAGCGCAGTTCGCTCTGCGCCTGAGCGCTGTTCCCTGTGTAGCTGTTGTAGGCTCTGTGCCTGAGCGCTCTTCGCTCTGCGCCTGAGCGCTCTTCCCTGTGTAGCTGTTGTAGGCTCTGCACCTTTAATCCTGCTCCCTGTGTAGCTGTTGTAGGCTCTGCGCCTGAGTGCTGTCTGTTCTGCGCCAAGCGCTGTTCGATGTGTAGTAGTTGTACGCTCTTCTCCTGAGCACTGTTCACTCTGCGCCTGAGCGCTGATCCCTTTGTAGCTGTTGTAGGCTCTGCGCCTGAGCGCTGTTTGCTCTGCGCCTGGACGCTGTTCTCTCTGCGCCTGAGCGCTGTTCCCTGTGTAACTGTTGTAGGCTCTGTGCCTGAGCGCTCTTCGCTCTGCGCCTGAGCGCTCTTCCCTGTGTAGCTGTTGTAGGCTCTGCGCCTTAATGCTGCTCCCTGTGTAGCTGTTGTAGTCTCTGAGCCTGAGCGCTGTTCGTACTGCGCCTGAGCGCTGTTCCCTGTGTAGCTGTTGTTGGCTCTGCGCCTGAGCGCTGTTCGCTCTGCACCTGAGCGCTGTTCCCTCTGTAGCTGTTGTAGTCTCTGCGCCTGAGCACTGTTCGCTCTGCGCCTGAGCGCTCTTCCCTGTGTAGCTGTTGTAGGCTCTGCGCCTTAATGCTGCTCCCTGTGTAGCTGTTGTATTCTCTGCGCCTGAGCGCTGTTCGTTCTGCGCCTGAGCGCTGTTCCCTCTGTAGCTGTTGTAGTCTCTGCGCCTGAGTGCTGTCTGTTCTGCGCCAAGCGCTGTTCGATGTGTAGCAGTTGTACGCTCTTCTCCTGAGCACTGTTCACTCTGCGCCTGAGCGCTGATCCCTTTGTAGCTGTTGTAGGCTCTGCGCCTGAGCGCTGTTTGCTCTGCGCCTGGACGCTGTTCTCTCTGCGCCTGAGCGCTGTTCCCTGTGTAACTGTTGTAGGCTCTGTGCCTGAGCGCTCTTCGCTCTGCGCCTGAGCGCTCTTCCCTGTGTAGCTGTTGTAGGCTCTGCGCCTTAATGCTGCTCCCTGTGTAGCTGTTGTAGTCTCTGCGCCTGAGCGCTGTTTGCTCTGCGCCTGGACGCTGTTCCCTGTGTAGCTGTTGTAGGCTCTTTGCCTGAGCGCTGTTCCCGCTGTGCCTGAGCGCTGTTCTCTCTGCCCCTGAGAACTGTTCCCTGTGTAGCTGTTGTAGGCTCTGAGCCTGAGCGCTATTCGCTCTGAGCCTGAGCGCTCTTCCGTGTGCAGATGTTGTAGGCTCTGCGCCTGAGCGTTTTTCGCTCTGCTCCTGGGCGCTGTTCCCTGTGTAGCTGTTGTTGGCTCTGCGTTTGAGCACTGTTCCCTGTGCAGCTGTTGTAGTCTCTGCGCCTGAGCGCAGTTCGCTCTGCGCCTGAGCGCTGTTCCCTGTGTCGCTGTTGTAGGCTGTGCGCCTGAGCGCTGTTCTCTCTCCGCCTGAGCGCTGTTCACTCTGCGCCTGAGCGCTGTTATCTGTGTAGCTGTTGCAGGCTCTGCGCCTGAGCGCTGTTCCCTGTGTAGCTGTTGTAGGTTCTGCGTCTGAGAGCTGTTCGCTAAGCTCCTGAGCGCTGTTCCCTTTGTAGCTGCTGTTGGCTCTGCGCCTGAGCGAGGTTTGCTCTGCGTCTGAGCGCTGTTCCCTGTGTAGCTGTTGTAGGCTCTGCGTCTGAGCGCTGCACCCTGTGTAGCTGTTGTAGGCTCTGCGCCTAAGCGCTGTTCCCTCTGCGCCTGAGCCCTGTTCTGTCTGCGCCTGAGCTCTGTTCCCTTTGTAGCTGTTGTAGTCTCTGAGCCTGAACGCTGTTCCCTCTTCGCCTGAGCGCTGTTCTCTCTGCGCCTGAGCGCTGTTCCCTGTGTAGCTTTTGTAGGCTCTGTGCCTGAGCGCTCTTCGCTCTGCGCCTGAGCGCTCTTCCCTGTGTAGCTGTTGTAGGCTCTGCGCCTTAATCCTGCTCCCTGTGTAGCTGTTGTAGTCTCTGCGCCTGAGTGCTGTCCGTTCTGCGCCAAGCGCTGTTCGATGTGTAGCAGTTGTACGCTCTGCTCCTGAGCACTGTTCACTCTGCGCCTGAGCGCTGATCCCTTTGTAGCTGTTGTAGGCTCTGCGCCTGAGTGCTGTCTGTTCTGCGCCAAGCGCTGTTCGATGTGTAGCAGTTGTACGCTCTTCTCCTGAGCACTGTTCACTCTGCGCCTGAGCGCTGATCCCTTTGTAGCTGTTGTAGGCTCTGCGCCTGAGCGCTGTTTGCTCTGCGCCTGGACGCTGTTCTCTCTGCGCCTGAGCGCTGTTCCCTGTGTAACTGTTGTAGGCTCTGTGCCTGAGCGCTCTTCGCTCTGCGCCTGAGCGCTCTTCCCTGTGTAGCTGTTGTAAGCTCTGCGCCTTAATGCTGCTCCCTGTGTAGCTGTTGTAGTCTCTGCGCCTGAGCGCTGTTCGTACTGCGCCTGAGCGCTGTTCCCTGTGTAGCTGTTGTTGGCTCTGCGCCTGAGCGCTGTTCGCTCTGCACCTGAGCGCTGTTCCCTCTGTAGCTGTTGTAGTCTCTGCGCCTGAGCACTGTTCGCTCTGCGCCTGAGCGCTCTTCCCTGTGTAGCTGTTGTAGGCTCTGCGCCTGAGAGCTGTTCCCTGTGTAGCTGTTGTATTCTCTGCGCCTGAGCGCTGTTCCCTGCGTAGCTGTTGTAGTCTCTGCGCCTGAGCACTGTTCGCTCTGCGCCTGAGCGCTGTTCCCTGTGTAGCTGTTGTAGTCTCTGCGCCTGAGTGCTGTCCGATCTGCGCCAAGCGCTGTTCGATGTGTAGCAGTTGTACGCTCTGCTCCTGAGCACTGTTCACTCTGCGCGTGAGCGCTGATCCCTTTGTAGCTGTTGTAGGCTCTGCGCCTGAGCGCTGTTTGCTCTGCGCCTGGACGCTGTTCTCTCTGCGCCTGAGCGCTGTTCCCTGTGTATCTGTTGTAGGCTCTGTGCCTGAGCGCTCTTCGCTCTGCGCCTGAGCGCTCTCCCCTGTGTAGCTGTTGTAGGCTCTGCGCCTTAATGCTGCTCCCTGTGTAGCTGTTGTAGTCTCTGCGCCTGAGCGCTGTTCGTTCTGCGCCTGAGCGCTGTTCCCTCTGTAGCTGTTGTAGTCTCTGCGCCTGAGTGCTGTTTGTTCTGCGCCAAGCGCTGTTCGATGTGTAGCAGTTGTACGCTCTTCTCCTGAGCACTGTTCACTCTGCACCTGAGCGCTGATCCCTTTGTAGCTGTTGTAGGCTCTGCGCCTGAGCGCTGTTTGCTCTGCGCCTGGACGCTGTTCTCTCTGCGCCTGAGCGCTTTTCCCTGTGTAGCTGTTGTAGGCTCTGCGCCTTAATGCTGCTCCCTGTGTAGCTGTTGTATTCTCTGCGCCTGAGCGCTGTTCGTTCTGCGCCTGAGCGCTGTTCCCTGTGTAGCTGTAGTAGGCTCTGCGCCTGAGCGCTGTTCCCTGTGAAGCTCTTGTTGGCTCTCCGCCTGAGCACTGTTCCCTGTGTAGCTGTTGTAGGATCTGCGCCTCAGCGCGGTTCGCTCTGCAGCTAAGCGGTGTCCCCTTTGTATCTGTTGTAGGTTCTGCACCTGAGCGCTGTTCACTTTGTATCTGTTGCAGGCTCTGCGCCTGAGCGCTGTTCCCTGTGTAGCTGTTGTAGGCTCTGCGCCTGAGCCCAGTTCGCTCTGAGGCTGAACGCTGTTCCCTGTTTAGCTGTTGTTGGCTCTGCGCCTGAGCACTGTTCCCTGTGTAGCTGTTTTAGGCTCTGCGCCTGAGCGCTGATTGCTCTGCGCCGAGCGCTGTTCCATGAGTAGCTTTTGTAGGCTCTGCTCCTAAGCGCTGTTTGCTCGGCGCCTGAGCGCTTTTCCCTGTGTAGCTATTGTAGGCTCTGCGCCTGAGCGCTGTTTGCTCTGCGGCTAAGCACTGTTCCATTTGTAGCTTCTGCAGGCTCTATGCCTGAGCGCTGTAGGTTCTGCGCGTGAGCGATGTACGCTCTGCGCATGAGCTCTGTTCCCTGTGCAGCTGTTGTAGGCTCTGCGCCTGAGCGCTGTTCCCATGGTAGCTGTTGCACGCTCTGCGCCTGAGGGCTGTTTGCTCTGCGCCTGAGCACTGTTCCCTGTGTAGCTGTTGTAGGCTCTGCGCCTGAGCGCTGTTCGCTCTGCGCCTGAGCGCTTTTCCCTGTGTAGCTGTTGTAGGCTCTGCGCCTGAGCCCAGTTCGCTCTGAGGCTGAACGCTGTTCCCTGTTTAGCTGTTGTTGGCTCTGCGCCTGAGCACTGTTCCCTGTGTAGCTGTTTTAGGCTCTGCGCCTGAGCGCTGTTCGCTCTGCGGCTAAGCGCTCTTCTATTTGTAGCTAACATTCTATGCGCCTGAGCGCTGGTTCCTCTGCGCCTTCTGTGCTGTTCCTTGTGTAGCTGTTGTAGGCTCTGCGCCTGAGCGCTGTTCGCTCTGCGCCTGAGCGCTGTTCCCTGTGTAGCTGCTTTAGGCTCTGCGCCTGAGCGCTGTTCGCTCTCCGCCTGGGCGCAGTTCGCTCTGCGCCTGAACGCTGTTCCCTGTTTAGCTGTTGTTGGCTCTGCGCCTGAGCACTGTTCCCTGTGTAGCTGTTTTAGACTCTGCGCCTGAGCGCTGTTCCCTGTGTAGCTTTTGTAGTGTCTGCGCCTCAGCGCTGTTCGCTCTGTGGCTAAGCGCTCTTCCCTTTGTAGCTTCTACAGACTCTGTGCCTGAGCGCAGTTTCCTCTGCGCCTGAGCGCTCTTCCGTGTGTAGCTGTTGTACGCTCTGCTCCTGAGCGCTGTTCGCTCTGCCCCTTAGCGCAGTTCCCTTTGTAGCTGTTGGAGGTTCTGCGCCTGAGTGCTGTTCTCTCTGCGGCTAAGCGCTGTTCCCTGTGTAGCTATTGCTGGCTCTGCGCCTGAGGTCTGTTCCCTGTGTAGCTGTTGTAGGTTCTGCGCCTGAGCGCTGTTCCCTGTGTAGCTGTTGTAGGCTATGCGCCTGTGCGCTGTTCGATCTCCGCCCGAGCGCTGTTCACACTGCGCCTGAGCGTTGTTCGCTCTGACCCATAGCGCTGTTCCCTGTGTAGCTCTTGGAGGCTCTGCGCCTGATCGCACTTCCCTGTGTAGCTGTTGTTGGCTCTGCGCCTGAGCGCTGTTCGCTGTGTAGCTGTTGTTGGCTCTGCGCCTGAGCTCCGTTCCCTGTGTAGCTGCTGTAGGCTCTGCGCCTGAGAGCTGTTCGCTCTGAGGCTAAGCGCTGTTCCCTTTTTAGCTGTTCTAGGTTCTGCACCTGAGCGCAGTTCCCTCTGCGCCTGAGCGCTGTTCGGTCTGCGCCTGAGCGCTGTTCCCTGTGTAGCTGTTGGAGGCTCTGCAACTGAGTGCTGTAGACTCTGCGCCCGAGCGCTGTTATCTTTTTAGCTGTTGTAGGCGCTGCGCCTGATCGCTGTTCCCTTTGTCGCTGTTGTAGGCTCTGCGCCTCAGCGCTGTTCCCTGTGTAGCTGTTGTAGGTTCTGCGCCTGAGCGCTGATCGCTCTGCCCCTGAGCGCTGTTCCCTGTGTAGCTGTTCTTGGCTCTGTATCTGAGCGCTGTTCCCTGTGTAGCTGTTGTAGGCTCTGCCCCTGATTGCGATTCGCTCTGCTGCTAAGCGGTTTTCCCTTTGTAGCTGTTGTACGCTCTGCGCCTGAGCGCTGTTCGCTCTGCCCCTGAGCGCTGTTCGCTCTGCCCATAAGCGCTGTTCCCTGTGTAGCTGTTGTTGGCTCTGCGCCTGAGCGCTGTTCACTATGCGCCTGAGCGCTGTTTCATGTGTAGCTGATGTTGGCTCTGCGCCTGAGCGCTGATCGCTCTGCGCCTGAGCGCTGTTCCCTGTGTAGCAGTTGTTAGCTCTGCGCCTGAACTCTGTTCCCTGTGTAGCTGTTGGAGGTTCTACGCCTGAGTGCTGTTCTCTCTGCGGCGAAGCGCTGTTCCCTGTGTAGCTATTGTTGGCTCTGCTCCTGAGGTCTGTTCCCTGTGTGGCTGTTGTAGGCTATGCGCCTGAGCGCTGTTCTATCTGCGCCCGAGCGCTCTTCACACTGCGCCTGAGCGCTGTTCGCTCTGACCCTGAGCGCTGTTCCCTGTGTAGCTCTTGGAGGCTCTGCGCCTGATCGCTCTTCCCTGTGTAGCTGTTGTAGGCTCTGTGCCTGAGCGCTGTTCGCTCTGCGCCTGAGCGCTTTTCCCTGTGTAGCTGTTGTAGTCTCTGGCCTGAGCGCTGTTCGCACTGCGCCTGAGCCCAGTTCGCTCTGAGGCTGAACGCTGTTCCCTGTTTAGCTGTTGTTGGCTCTGCGCCTGAGCACTGTTCCCTGTGTAGCTGTTGTAGGCTCTGCGCATGAAAACTGTTACCTGTGCAGCTGTTGTAGGCTCTTCTCCTGAGCGCTGTTCGCTCTGCGCCTGAGCGCTGTTCCCTGTGTAGATGTTGTAGGCTCTGCTCCTGAGCGCTGTTCGTTCTGCGCCTGAGCTCTGTTCCCTGTGTAGCTGTTGTAGGCTCTGTGCCTGAGCGCTGTTCCCTGTGTAGCTGTTCTTGGCTCTGCGCCTGAGCTCTGTTCCCTGAGTAGCTGTTGGAGGTTCTGCGCCTGAGTGCTGTTCTCTCTGCGGCTAAGCGCTGTTCCCAGTGTAGCTATTGTTGGCTCTGCGCCTCAGGTCTGTTCCCTGTATAGCTGTTGTAGGCTATGCGCCTGAGCCCTGTTCGATCTCCCCCCGAGCGCTGTTCCCTGTGTAGCTGTTGTAGGCTCTGCGCCTTAGCGCTGCTCCCTGTGTAGCTGAGGTAGTCTCTCCGCCTGAGCGCTGTTCCCTCTGCGCCTGAGTGCTGTTCGTTGTGCGCCTGAGTGCTGTTCCCTGTGTATCAGTTGTAGGCTCTGCGCCTGAGCGCTGTTTGCTCTGCGCCTGAGCGATGTTCCCTGTGTAGGGGTTGTAGGCTCAGCTTCTGAGCGCTTTTCCCTTTGTAGCTGTTGTAGTCTCTGCGCGTGAGCGCAGTTCGTCCTTCGCCTGAGCGCTGTTCCCTGTGTAGCTGTTGTAGGCTCTGCCTCTGAGCGCTGTTCACTGTGTAGGTGTTGTAGGCTCTGCGCCTGAGCGCAGTTCGCTCTGCGCCTGAGCGCTGTTCCCTGTGTAGCTGTTGTAGGCTCTGCGTCTGAGCACTGTTCCCTGTGTAGCTGTTGTAGTCTCTGCGCCTGAGCGCAGTTCGCTCTGCGCCTGAGCGCTGTTCCCTGTGTAGCTGTTGTAGGATCTGCGCCTCTGCCAGTTTCGCTCTGCAGCTAAGCGGTGTTCCCTTTGTATCTGTTGTAGGCTCTGCGCCTGAGCGCTGTTCCCTTTGTAGCTGTTGTAGGCTTTGCGCCTGAGCGGTGTTCGCTCTGCCCCTGAGTGCTGTTCCCTGTGTAGCTGTTGTTGGCTCTGCGCCTGAGCGCTGTTCTCTATGCGCCTGAGCGCTGTTTCATATGTAGCTGATTTAGGCTCTGCGTCTGAGCGCTGTTCCCTGTGTAGCTGTTACAGGCTCTGCGCCTGAGCGCTGATCGCTCTGCGCCTGAGCGCTGTTCCCTGTGTAGCTGTTGGAGGCTCTGCGCCTGAGCGGTGTTACGTTTGTAGCTGTTTTAGGCTATGCGCCTGAGCGCTGTTCGCTCTGCGGCTAAGCGCTGTTCCCTTTGTAGCTCTTGTAGGCTATGCGCCTGTGCCCTGTTCGATCTCCGCCCGAGCGCTGTTCACACTGCGCCTGAGCGCTCTACGCTCTGACCCTGAGCTCTGTTCCCTGTGTAGCTCTTGGAGACTCTGCGCCTGATCGCTCTTCCCTGTGTAGCTTTTGTAGGCTCTGAGCCTGAGCGCTGTTCGCTCTGCGCCTGCGCGCTTTTCCCTGTGTAGCTGCTGTAGGCTCTGTGCCTGAGCGCTGTTCACTCTGCGCCTGAGAGGTGTTCTCTTTGTAGCTGTTGTAGGCTCTGCGCCTGAGCGCTGTTCGCTGTGCGCCTGAGCGCTGTTCCCTGTGTAGCTGTTGTAGTCTCTGCACATGAGCGCTGTTCCCTCTGCGCCTGAGCGCTGTTTCCTCTGCGCCTTTGCGCTCTTCCCTGTTTAGCTGTTGTAGGCTCTGCGCCTGAGAGCTGTTCGCTCTCCGCCTGAGCGCAGTTCGCTCTGCGCCTGAGCGCTGTTTCCTCTGCGCCTTTGCGCTCTTCCCTGTTTAGCTGCTGTTGGCTCTGCGCCTGAGCACTGTTCCCTGTGTAGCTGTTTTAGGCTCTGCGCCTGAGCGCTGTTTCCTGTGTAGCTGTTGTAGGCTCTGCGCCTGAGCGCTGTTCGCTCTGCGCCTGAGTGCTGTTCCCGGTGTAGCTGTTGTTGGCTCTGCGACTGAGCTTTGTTCCCTGTGTAGTTGTTCTAGGCTATGCGCTTTAGCGCTGTTCGCTCTGCGGCTAAGCGCTGTTCCCTTTGTAACTGTTCTAGGCTCTGCGCCTGAGCGCTGTTCGCTGTGTGCCTGAGCGCTGTCCTGAGTAGCTGTTGGAGGCTCTGCGCCTGAGCGCTGTTCGCTCTGCGCCTGAGCGCTTTTCCCTGTGTAGCTGTTGTAGTCTCTGCGCCTGAGCGATGTTCCCTCTGCGCCTGAGCGCTGTTTCCTCTGCGCCTTTGCGCTGTTCCCTGTGTAGCTGTTGTAGGCTCTGCGCCTGAGCGCTGTTCGCTCTCCGCCTGAGGGCTGTTCGCTCTGCGCCTGAGCGCTGTTCCCTGTGTAGCTGTTGTAGGCTCTGCGCCTGAGCGCTGTTCCCTGTGTAGCTGTTGCAGGCTCTGCGCCTGAGCGCTGTTCGCTCTGCGCCTTAGCGCTGTTACCTGTGTAGCTGCTGTTGGCTCTGTGCCTGAGCGATCTTTACTCTGCGCCTGAGCGCTGTTCCTTGTTTAGCTTTGTTGGCTCTGCGCCTGAGCGTTGTTCGCTCTGCGCCTGAGCGCTGTTCCCTGTGTAGCTGTTGCAGGCTCTGCGCTTGAGCGCTGTTCCCTCTGCGCCTAAGCGCTGTTCCCTGCGTAGCTGTTGTAGGCTCTTCGCCTGATCGCTGTTCGCTCTCCATCTGAGCGCTGTTCTCTCTGCGCCTGAGCGCTGTTCCCTGTGTAGCTGTTGTAGGCTCTGCGCCTGAGCGCTGTTCGCTCTGCGTCTGAGCGCTGTTCCCTGTGTAGCTGTTGTAGGCTCTGCGCCTGAGCGCTGTTCCCTCTGCACCAGAGCGCTGTTCCCTGTGCAGCTGTTGTAGTCTCTGCGCCTGAGTGCTGTTCGCTCTGCGCTTGAGCGCTGTTAGCTCTGCGCCTGAGCGCTGTGCCTTTTCTAGCTGCTGTAGGCTCTGCGTCCGAGCGCTGTTCCCTGTGTAGCTTTTGTAGTCTCTGTGCCTGAGCGCAGTTCGCTCTGCGCCTGAGCGCTCTTCCTTGTGCAGCTGTTGTAGGCTCTGCGCCTGAGCGCTGTTCGCTGTGCGCCTGAGCGCTGTTCCCTGAGTAGCTGTTGGAGGCTCTCCGCCTGAGTGCTGTTCCCTGTGTAGCTGTTGTAGGCTCTGCGTCTGAGCACTGTTCCCTGTGTAGCTGTTGTAGTCTCTGCACCTGAGCGCAGTTCGCTCTGCGACTGAGCACTGTTCCCTGTGCATCTGTTGTAGACTCTGCGCCTGAGCGATGTTCCCTGTGTAGCTGTTGTAGGCTATGCGCCTGAGCGCAGTTCGCTCTGCGGCTAAGCGCTGTTCCCTTTGTAGCTGTTGTAGGCTCTGCTCCTGAGCGCTGTTCGCTCTGCGCCTGAGCGCTGTTCCCTGTGTAGCTGTTGGAGGCTCTGCGCCTGAGCGATGTTCGCTCTGCGCCTGAGCGCTTTTCCCTGTGTAGCTGTTGGAGGCTCTGCGCCTGAGCGCTGTTCCCTCTGCGCCTGAGCGCTGTTTGCTCTGCGCCTGAGAGCAGTTCCCTGTGTAGCTGTTGTAGGCTCTGTGCCTGAGCGCTGTTCGCTCTCAGCCTGAGTGCAGTTCGATCTGCGCCTGAACGCTCTTCCCTGTTTAGCTGTTGTTGGCTCTACGCCTGACCACTGTTCCCTGTGTAGCTGTTTTAGGCTCTGTGCCTGAGCGCTGTTCCCTGTGTAGCTGTTGTAGGCTGTGCGCCTGAGAGCTGTTCAATCTGCGCCTAAGCACTCTTCACTTCGTAGCTTCTACAGGCCCTGCGCCTGAGCGCTGTTTCCTCTGCGCCTGAGCGCTGTTCCCTGCGTAGCTGTTGTCGGCTCTGCGTCTGAGCGCTGTTCCGTGTGTAGCTGCTGTAGACTCTGCGCCTGAGCGCTGTTTGCTCTCCACCTGAGCGCTGTTCGCTCTGCGCCTGAGCGCTATTCCCTGTGTAGCTGTTGTAGGCTCTGCGCCTGAGCGCTGTTCCATGTGTAGCTGCTGTAGACTCTGCGCCTGAGCACTGTTTGCCCTCCACCTGAGCGCTGTTTGCTCTGCGCCTGAGTGCTATTCCCTGTGTAGCTGTTGTAGGCTCTGCGCCTGAGCGCTGTTCGCTCTCCGCCTGAGGGCTGTTCGCTCTGCGCCTGAGCGCTGTTCCCTGTGTAGCTGTTGTAGGCTCTGCGCCTGAGCGCTGTTCCCTGTGTAGCTGTTGCAGGCTCTGCGCCTGAGCGCTGTTCGCTCTGCGCCTTAGCGCTGTTACCTGTGTAGCTGCTGTTGGCTCTGTGCCTGAGCGATCTTTACTCTGCGCCTGAGCGCTGTTCCTTGTTTAGCTTTGTTGGCTCTGCGCCTGAGCGCTGTTCGCTCTGTGTCTGAGCGCTGTTCCCTGTGTAGCTGTTGTCGGCTCTGCGCCTGAGCGCTGTTCCCTCTGCACCAGAGCGCTGTTCCCTGTGCAGCTGTTGTAGTCTCTGCGCCTGAGTGATGTTCGCTCTGCGTTTGAGCGCTGTTAGCTCTGCGCCTGAGCGCTGTGCCTTTTCTAGCTGCTGTAGGCTCTGCGTCCGAGCGCTGTTCCCTGTGTAGCTGTTGTAGTCTCTGTGCCTGAGCGCAGTTCGCTCTGCGCCTGAGCGCTCTTCCCTGTGTATCTGTTGTAGGCTCTGCGCCTGAGTGCTGTTCCCTGTGTAGCTGTTGTAGTCTCTGTGCCTGAGCGCAGTTCGCTCTGCGCCTGAGCGCTCTTCCTTGTGCAGCTGTTGTAGGCTCTGCGCCTGAGCGCTGTTCGCTGTGCGCCTGAGCGCTGTTCCCTGAGTAGCTGTTGGAGGCTCTCCGCCTGAGTGCTGTTCCCTGTGTAGCTGTTGTAGGCTCTGCGTCTGAGCACTGTTCCCTGTGTAGCTGTTGTAGTCTCTGCACCTGAGCGCAGTTCGCTCTGCGACTGAGCACTGTTCCCTGTGCATCTGTTGTAGGCTCTGCGCCTGAGCGATGTTCCCTGTGTAGCTGTTGTAGGCTCTGCGCCTGAGCGCAGTTCGCTCTGCGGCTAAGCGCTGTTCCCTTTGTAGCTGTTGTAGGCTTAGCTCCTGAGCGCTGTTTGCTCTGCGCCTAAGCGCTGTTCCCTTTGTAGCTGTTGTAGGCTTAGCTCCTGAGCGCTGTTCGCTCTGACCCTGAGCTCTGTTCCCTGTGTAGCTCTTGGAGACTCTGCGCCTGATCGCTCTTCCCTGTGTAGCTTTTGTAGGCTCTGAGCCTGAGCGCTGTTCGCTCTGCGCCTGCGCGCTTTTCCCTGTGTAGCTGCTGTAGGCTCTGTGCCTGAGCGCTGTTCACTCTGCGCCTGAGAGGTGTTCTCTTTGTAGCTGTTGTAGGCTCTGCGCCTGAGCGCTGTTCGCTGTGCGCCTGAGCGCTGTTCCCTGTGTAGCTGTTGTAGTCTCTGCACATGAGCGCTGTTCCCTCTGCGCCTGAGCGCTGTTTCCTCTGCGCCTTTGCGCTCTTCCCTGTTTAGCTGTTGTAGGCTCTGCGCCTGAGAGCTGTTCGCTCTCCGCCTGAGCGCAGTTCGCTCTGCGCCTGAGCGCTGTTTCCTCTGCGCCTTTGCGCTCTTCCCTGTTTAGCTGCTGTTGGCTCTGCGCCTGAGCACTGTTCCCTGTGTAGCTGTTTTAGGCTCTGCGCCTGAGCGCTGTTTCCTGTGTAGCTGTTGTAGGCTCTGCGCCTGAGCGCTGTTCGCTCTGCGCCTGAGTGCTGTTCCCGGTGTAGCTGTTGTTGGCTCTGCGACTGAGCTTTGTTCCCTGTGTAGTTGTTCTAGGCTATGCGCTTTAGCGCTGTTCGCTCTGCGGCTAAGCGCTGTTCCCTTTGTAACTGTTCTAGGCTCTGCGCCTGAGCGCTGTTCGCTGTGTGCCTGAGCGCTGTCCTGAGTAGCTGTTGGAGGCTCTGCGCCTGAGCGCTGTTCGCTCTGCGCCTGAGCGCTTTTCCCTGTGTAGCTGTTGTAGTCTCTGCGCCTGAGCGATGTTCCCTCTGCGCCTGAGCGCTGTTTCCTCTGCGCCTTTGCGCTGTTCCCTGTGTAGCTGTTGTAGGCTCTGCGCCTGAGCGCTGTTCGCTCTCCGCCTGAGGGCTGTTCGCTCTGCGCCTGAGCGCTGTTCCCTGTGTAGCTGTTGTAGGCTCTGCGCCTGAGCGCTGTTCCCTGTGTAGCTGTTGCAGGCTCTGCGCCTGAGCGCTGTTCGCTCTGCGCCTTAGCGCTGTTACCTGTGTAGCTGCTGTTGGCTCTGTGCCTGAGCGATCTTTACTCTGCGCCTGAGCGCTGTTCCTTGTTTAGCTTTGTTGGCTCTGCGCCTGAGCGTTGTTCGCTCTGCGCCTGAGCGCTGTTCCCTGTGTAGCTGTTGCAGGCTCTGCGCTTGAGCGCTGTTCCCTCTGCGCCTAAGCGCTGTTCCCTGCGTAGCTGTTGTAGGCTCTTCGCCTGATCGCTGTTCGCTCTCCATCTGAGCGCTGTTCTCTCTGCGCCTGAGCGCTGTTCCCTGTGTAGCTGTTGTAGGCTCTGCGCCTGAGCGCTGTTCGCTCTGCGTCTGAGCGCTGTTCCCTGTGTAGCTGTTGTAGGCTCTGCGCCTGAGCGCTGTTCCCTCTGCACCAGAGCGCTGTTCCCTGTGCAGCTGTTGTAGTCTCTGCGCCTGAGTGCTGTTCGCTCTGCGCTTGAGCGCTGTTAGCTCTGCGCCTGAGCGCTGTGCCTTTTCTAGCTGCTGTAGGCTCTGCGTCCGAGCGCTGTTCCCTGTGTAGCTTTTGTAGTCTCTGTGCCTGAGCGCAGTTCGCTCTGCGCCTGAGCGCTCTTCCTTGTGCAGCTGTTGTAGGCTCTGCGCCTGAGCGCTGTTCGCTGTGCGCCTGAGCGCTGTTCCCTGAGTAGCTGTTGGAGGCTCTCCGCCTGAGTGCTGTTCCCTGTGTAGCTGTTGTAGGCTCTGCGTCTGAGCACTGTTCCCTGTGTAGCTGTTGTAGTCTCTGCACCTGAGCGCAGTTCGCTCTGCGACTGAGCACTGTTCCCTGTGCATCTGTTGTAGACTCTGCGCCTGAGCGATGTTCCCTGTGTAGCTGTTGTAGGCTATGCGCCTGAGCGCAGTTCGCTCTGCGGCTAAGCGCTGTTCCCTTTGTAGCTGTTGTAGGCTCTGCTCCTGAGCGCTGTTCGCTCTGCGCCTGAGCGCTGTTCCCTGTGTAGCTGTTGGAGGCTCTGCGCCTGAGCGATGTTCGCTCTGCGCCTGAGCGCTTTTCCCTGTGTAGCTGTTGGAGGCTCTGCGCCTGAGCGCTGTTCCCTCTGCGCCTGAGCGCTGTTTGCTCTGCGCCTGAGAGCAGTTCCCTGTGTAGCTGTTGTAGGCTCTGTGCCTGAGCGCTGTTCGCTCTCAGCCTGAGTGCAGTTCGATCTGCGCCTGAACGCTCTTCCCTGTTTAGCTGTTGTTGGCTCTACGCCTGACCACTGTTCCCTGTGTAGCTGTTTTAGGCTCTGTGCCTGAGCGCTGTTCCCTGTGTAGCTGTTGTAGGCTGTGCGCCTGAGAGCTGTTCAATCTGCGCCTAAGCACTCTTCACTTCGTAGCTTCTACAGGCCCTGCGCCTGAGCGCTGTTTCCTCTGCGCCTGAGCGCTGTTCCCTGCGTAGCTGTTGTCGGCTCTGCGTCTGAGCGCTGTTCCGTGTGTAGCTGCTGTAGACTCTGCGCCTGAGCGCTGTTTGCTCTCCACCTGAGCGCTGTTCGCTCTGCGCCTGAGCGCTATTCCCTGTGTAGCTGTTGTAGGCTCTGCGCCTGAGCGCTGTTCCATGTGTAGCTGCTGTAGACTCTGCGCCTGAGCACTGTTTGCCCTCCACCTGAGCGCTGTTTGCTCTGCGCCTGAGTGCTATTCCCTGTGTAGCTGTTGTAGGCTCTGCGCCTGAGCGCTGTTCGCTCTCCGCCTGAGGGCTGTTCGCTCTGCGCCTGAGCGCTGTTCCCTGTGTAGCTGTTGTAGGCTCTGCGCCTGAGCGCTGTTCCCTGTGTAGCTGTTGCAGGCTCTGCGCCTGAGCGCTGTTCGCTCTGCGCCTTAGCGCTGTTACCTGTGTAGCTGCTGTTGGCTCTGTGCCTGAGCGATCTTTACTCTGCGCCTGAGCGCTGTTCCTTGTTTAGCTTTGTTGGCTCTGCGCCTGAGCGCTGTTCGCTCTGTGTCTGAGCGCTGTTCCCTGTGTAGCTGTTGTCGGCTCTGCGCCTGAGCGCTGTTCCCTCTGCACCAGAGCGCTGTTCCCTGTGCAGCTGTTGTAGTCTCTGCGCCTGAGTGATGTTCGCTCTGCGTTTGAGCGCTGTTAGCTCTGCGCCTGAGCGCTGTGCCTTTTCTAGCTGCTGTAGGCTCTGCGTCCGAGCGCTGTTCCCTGTGTAGCTGTTGTAGTCTCTGTGCCTGAGCGCAGTTCGCTCTGCGCCTGAGCGCTCTTCCCTGTGTATCTGTTGTAGGCTCTGCGCCTGAGTGCTGTTCCCTGTGTAGCTGTTGTAGTCTCTGTGCCTGAGCGCAGTTCGCTCTGCGCCTGAGCGCTCTTCCTTGTGCAGCTGTTGTAGGCTCTGCGCCTGAGCGCTGTTCGCTGTGCGCCTGAGCGCTGTTCCCTGAGTAGCTGTTGGAGGCTCTCCGCCTGAGTGCTGTTCCCTGTGTAGCTGTTGTAGGCTCTGCGTCTGAGCACTGTTCCCTGTGTAGCTGTTGTAGTCTCTGCACCTGAGCGCAGTTCGCTCTGCGACTGAGCACTGTTCCCTGTGCATCTGTTGTAGGCTCTGCGCCTGAGCGATGTTCCCTGTGTAGCTGTTGTAGGCTCTGCGCCTGAGCGCAGTTCGCTCTGCGGCTAAGCGCTGTTCCCTTTGTAGCTGTTGTAGGCTTAGCTCCTGAGCGCTGTTCGCTCTGCGCCTGAGCGCTGTTCCCTGTGTAGCTGTTGGAGGCTCTGCGCCTGAGCGCTGTTCTCTCTGCGCCTGTGCTCTGTTCCCTGTGTAGCTGTTGGAGGCTCTGCGCCTGAGCGCTGTTCCCTCTGCGCCTGAGCGCTGTTTGCTCTGCGCCTGAGAGCAGTTCCCTGTGTAGCTGTTGTAGGCTCTGTGCCTGAGCGCTGTTCGCTCTCAGGCTGAGTGCATTTCGATCTGCGCCTGAACGCTCTTCCCTGTTTAGCTGTTTTTGGCTCTACGCCTGACCACTGTTCCCTGTGTAGCTGTTTTAGGCTCTGTGCCTGAGCTCTGTTCCCTTGTAGCTGTTGTAGGCTCTGCGCCTGAGCGCTGTTCCCTGTGTAGCTGTTGCAGGCTCTGCGCCTGAGCGCTGTTCGCTCTGCGCCTTAGCGCTGTTACCTGTGTAGCTGCTGTTGGCTCTGTGCCTGAGCGATCTTTACTCTGCGCCTGAGCGCTGTTCCTTGTTTAGCTTTGTTGGCTCTGCGCCTGAGCGTTGTTCGCTCTGCGCCTGAGCGCTGTTCCCTGTGCAGCTGTTGTAGGCTCTGCGCCTGAGCGCTGTTCCCTCTGCACCAGAGCGCTGTTCCCTGTGCAGCTGTTGTAGTCTCTGCGCCTGAGTGCTGTTCGCTCTGCGCTTGAGCTCTGTTAGCTCTGCGCCTGAGCGCTGTGCCTTTTCTAGCTGCTGTAGGCTCTGCGTCCGAGCGCTGTTCCCTGTGTAGCTGTTGTAGTCTCTGTGCCTGAGCGCAGTTCGCTCTGCGCCTGAGCGCTCTTCCCTGTGTATCTGTTGTAGGCTCTGCGCCTGAGTGCTGTTCCCTGTGTAGCTGTTGTAGTCTCTGTGCCTGAGCGCAGTTCGCTCTGCGCCTGAGCACTGTTCCCTGTGCAGCTGTTGTAGGCTCTGCGCCTGAGCGATGTTCCCTGTGTAGCTGTTGTAGGCTATGCGCCTGAGCGCAGTTCGCTCTGCGGCTAAGCGCTGTTCCCTTTGTAGCTGTTGTAGGCTCTGCTCCTGAGCGCTGTTCGCTCTGCGCCTGAGCGCTGTTCCCTGTGTAGCTGTTGGAGGCTCTGCGCCTGAGCGATTTTCGCTCTGCGCCTGAGCGCTTTTCCCTGTGTAGCTGTTGGAGGCTCTGCGCCTGAGCGCTGTTCCCTCTGCGCCTGAGCGCTGTTTGCTCTGCGCCTGAGAGCAGTTCCCTGTGTAGCTGTTGTAGGCTCTGTGCCTGAGCGCTGTTCGCTCTCAGCCTGAGTGCAGTTCGCTCTGCGCCTGAACGCTCCTCCCTGTTTAGCTGTTGTTGGCTCTACGCCTGACCACTGTTCCCTGTGTAGGTGTTTTAGGCTCTGTGCCTGAGCGCTGTTCCCTGTGCACCTGTTGTAGGCTGTGCGCCTGAGAGCTGTTCGCTCTGCGCCTAAGCGCTCTTCACTTCGTAGCTTCTACAGGCCCTGCGCCTGAGCGCTGTTTCCTCTCCGCCTGAGCGCTGTTCCCTGCGTAGCTGTTGTCGGCTCTGCGTCTGAGCGCTGTTCCGTGTGTAGCTGCTGTAGACTCTGCGCCTGAGCGCTGTTTGCTCTCCACCTGAGCGCTGTTCGCTCTGCGCCTGAGCGCTATTCCCTGTGTCTCTGTTGTAGGCTCTGCGCCTGAGCGCTGTTCCATGTGTAGCTGCTGTAGACTCTGCGCCTGAGCGCTGTTTGCCCTCCACCTGACCGCTGTTTGCTCTGCGCCTGAGTGCTATTCCGTGTGTAGCTGTTGTAGGCTCTGCGCCTGAGCGCTGTTCGCTCTCCGCCTGAGGGCTGTTCGCTCCGCGCCTGAGCGCTGTTCCCTGTGTAGCTGTTGTAGGCTCTGCGCCTGAGCGATTTTCCCTGTGTAGCTGTTGCAGGCTCTGCGCCTGAGCGCTGTTCGCTCTGCGCCTTAGCGCTGTTACCTGTGTAGCTGCTGTTGGCTCTGTGCCTGAGCGCTGTTTGCTCTCCACCTGAGCGCTGTTCGCTCTGCGCCTGAGTGCTATTCCCTGTGTAGCTGTTGTAGGCTCTGCGCCTGAGCGCTGTTCGCTCTCCGCCTGAGGGCTATTCGATCTGCGCCTGAGCGCTGTTACCTGTGTAGCTGCTGTTGGCTCTGTGCCTGAGCAATCTTTACTCTGCGCCTGAGCGCTGTTCCTTGTTTAGCTTTGTTGTCTCTGCGCCTGAGCGTTGTTCGCTCTGCGCCTGAGCGCTGTTCCCTCTGCGCCTGAGTGCTGTTCCCTGCGTAGCTGTTGTAGGCTCTTCGCCTGATCGCTGTTCGCTCTGCTCCTGAGCGCTGTTCCCTGTGTAGCTGTTGTAGGCTCTGCGCCTGAGCGCTGTTACCTCTGCGCCTGAGCGCTGCACCCAGTGTCGCAGTTTTAGGCTCTTTGCCTGAGCGCTGTTCTCTCTGCGCCTGAGCGCTGTTCCCTGTGTAGCTGTTGTAGGCTCTGCCCCTGAGCGCTGTTCCCTCTGCGCCTGAGCCCTGTTCCCTGTGTAGCTGTTGTATGCTCTGCGTCTGAGCGCTGTTCCGTGTGTAGCTGCTGTAGACTCTGCGCCTGAGCGCTGTTTGCTCTCCACCTGAACGCTGTTTGCTCTGCGCCTGAGTACTATTCCCTGTGTAGCTGTTGTAGGCTCTGCGCCTCAGCGCTGTTCGCTCTCCGCCTGAGGGCTGTTCGATCTGCGCCTGAGCGCTGTTCCCTGTGTAGCTGTTGTAGGCTCTGCGACTGAGAGGAGTTCGCTCTGCCCCTTAGCGCTGTTACCTGTGTAGCTGCTGTTGGCTCTGTGCCTGAGCAATCTTTACTCTGCGCCTGAGCGCTGTTCCTTGTTTAGCTTTGTTGTCTCTGCGCCTGAGCGTTGTTCGCTCTGCGCCTGAGCGCTGTTCCCTCTGCGCCTGAGCGCTGTTCCCTTCGTAGCTGTTGTAGGCTCTTCGCCTGATCGCTGTTCGCTCTCCGTCTGAGCGCTGTTCGCTCTGCGTCTGAGCGCTGTTCCCTGTGTAGCTGTTGTAGGCTCTGCGCCTGAGCGCTGTTCGGTCTGCGCTTGAGCGCTGTTCGCTCTGCCCCTGAGCGCTGTGCCTTTTCTAGCTGCTGTAGGCTCTGCGTCCGAGCGCTATTCCCTGTGTAGCTGTTGTAGTCTCTGTGCCTGAGCGCAGTTCGATCTGCGCCTGAGCGCTCTTCCCTGTGTATCTGTTGTAGGCTCTGCGCCTGAGTGCTGTTCCCTGTGTAGCTGTTGTAGTCTCTGTGCCTGAGCGCAGTTCGCTCTGCACCTGAGCGCTCTTCCTTGTGCAGCTGTTGTAGGCTCTGCGCCTGAGCGCTGTTCCGTCTGCACGGGAGCGCGGTTCCCTCTGTAGCTGTTGTAGGCTCTGCGCCTGAGCGCTGGTAGCTCTTCGCCTGAGCGCGTTTCCCTGTCGAGCTGTTGTAGGCTCTGCGCCTGAGCGCAGTTCGCTCTGCGCAGAGCGCTGTTCCATGTGTAGCTGTTGTAGGCTATGCTCCTGAGCGCTGTTCGCTCTCCGCCTGAGCGCTGTTCGCTCTGCGCCTGAGCGCTGTTCCCTGCGTAGCTGTTGTAGGGTGTGCGCCTGAGCGCTGATCTCTGTGTAGCTGTTGTAGGCTGTGCGCCTGAGCGCTGTTCGCTCTGTGGCTAAGCGCTGTTCCCTTTGTAGCTTCTACAGGCTCTGCGCCTGAGCGCTGTTTCCTATGCGCCTGAGCGCTGTTCGCTCTCCGCCTGAGGGCTGTTCGCTCTGCGCCTGAGCGCTATTCCCTGTGTAGCTGTTGTAGGCTCTGCGCCTGAGCGCTGATAGCTCTGCGCCTGAGCGCGTTTCCCTGTCGAGATCTTGTAGGCTCTCCTCCTGAGCGCAGTTCGCTCTGCGCAGAGCGCTGTTCCATGTCTAGCTGTTGTAGGCTATGCTCCTGACCGCTGTTCGCTCTCCGCCTGAGCGCAGTTCGCTCTGCGCCTGAGCACTGTTCCCTCTGTAGCTGTTGTAGCCTCTCCGCCTGAGCGCTGTTCGCTCTGCGCCTGAGCGCTGTTCCCTGCGTAGCTGTTGTAGGGTGTGCGCCTGAGCGCTGATCTCTGTGTAGCTGTTGTAGGCTGTGCGCCTGAGCGCTGTTCGCTCTGCGGCTAAGCGCTGTTCCCTTTGTAGCTTCTACAGGCTCTGCGCCTGAGCGCTGTTTCCTATGCGCCTGAGTGCTGTTCCCTCTGCTCCAGAGCGCTGTTCCCTGTGTAGCTGTTGTAGGCTCTGCGCCTGAACGCTGTTCGCTCTGCGCCTGAACACTCTTCCCTCTGTAGCTGTTTTAGGCTCTGCGCCTGAGCGCTGTTCCCTGTGTAGCTGTTTCAGGCTCTGCACCTGAGCGATGTTACCTCTGCGCCTGAGTTCTGATCCCTGTGTAGCTGTTGTAGGCTCTGCGCCTGAGCGCTGTTACCTATGCGCCTGAGTGCTGTTCGCTCTGCGTGTGAGCGCTGTTCCCTGTGTATCTGTTGTAGGCTCTGCGCCTGAGCGCTGTTCGTTATGCACCTGAGCGCTGTTCCCTGCGTAGCTGTTGTAGGCTCTGCGTCTGAGCGCTGTTCCCTCTGCGCCTGAGCCCTGTTCCCTGTGTAGCTGTTGTATGCTCTGTGCCTGAGCTCTTTTCCCTCTGCGCCTGAGCGCTGTTCCCTGCGTAGCTGTTCTAGGCTCTGCGTCTGAGCGCTGTTCCGTGTGTAGCTGTTGTAGGCTATGCGCCTGAGCGCAGTTCGCTCTGCGGCTAAGCGCTGTTCCCTTTGAAGCTGTTGTAGGCTCTGCTGCTGAGCGCTATTCGCTCTGCGCCTGAGCGCTGTTCCCTGTGTAGCTGTTGGAGGCTCTGCGCCTGAGCGATTTTCGCTCTGCGCCTGAGCGCTTTTCCCTGTGTAGCTGTTGGAGGCTCTGCGCCTGAGCGCTGTTCCCTCTGCGCCTGAGCGCTGTTTGCTCTGCGCCTGAGAGCAGTTCCCTGTGTAGCTGTTGTAGGCTCTGTGCCTGAGCGCTGTTCGCTCTCAGCCTGAGTGCAGTTCGCTCTGCGCCTGAACGCTCTTCCCTGTTTAGCTGTTGTTGGCTCTACGCCTGACCACTGTTCCCTGTGTAGCTGTTTTAGGCTCTGTGCCTGAGCGCTGTTCCCTGTGCACCTGTTGTAGGCTGTGCGCCTGAGAGCTGTTCGCTCTGCGCCTAAGCGCTCTTCACTTCGTAGCTTCTACAGGCCCTGCGCTTGAGCGCTGTTTCCTCTGCGCCTGAGCGCTGTTCCCTGCGTAGCTGTTGTCGGCTCTGCGTCTGAGCGCTGTTCCGTGTGTAGCTGCTGTAGACTCTGCGCCTGAGCGCTGTTTGCTCTCAACCTGAGCGCTGTTTGCTCTGCGCCTGAGTGCTATTCCCTGTGTAGCTGTTGGAGGCTCTGCGCCTGAGCTCTGTTCGCTCTGCCCCTTAGCGCTGTTACCTGTGTAGCTGCTGTTGGCTCTGTGCCTGAGCAATCTTTACTCTGCGCCTGAGCGCTGTTCCTTGTTTAGCTTTGTTGTCTCTGCGCCTGAGCGTTGTTCGCTCTGCGCCTGATCGCTGTTCCCTCTGCGCCTGAGCGCTGTTCCCTTCGTAGCTGTTGTAGGCTCTTCGCCTGATCGCTGTTCGCTCTCCGTCTGAGCGCTGTTCGCTCTGCGTCTGAGCGCTGTTCCCTGTGTAGCTGTTGTAGGCTCTGCGCCTGAGCGCTGTTCGCTCTGCGCTTGAGCGCTGTTCGCTCTGCCCCTGAGCGCTGTGCCTTTTCTAGCTGCTGTAGGCTCTGCGTCCGAGCGCTGTTCCCTGTGTAGCTGTTGTAGTCTCTGTGCCTGAGCGCAGTTCGATCTGCGCCTGAGTGCTCTTCCCTGTGTATCTGTTGTAGGCTCTGCGCCTGAGCGCTGTTCCCTGTGTAGCTGTTGTAGTCTCTGTGCCTGAGCGCAGTTCGCTCTGCACCTGAGCGCTCTTCCTTGTGCAGCTGTTGTAGGCTCTGCGCCTGAGCGCTGTTCCCTCTGCACGGGAGCGCGGTTCCCTCTGTAGCTGTTGTAGGCTCTGCGCCTGAGCGCTGGTAGCTCTTCGCCTGAGCGCGTTTCCCTGTCGAGCTGTTGTAGGCTCTGCGCCTGAGCGCAGTTCGCTCTGCGCAGAGCGCTGTTCCATGTGTAGCTGTTGTAGGCTATGCTCCTGAGCGCTGTTCGCTCTCCGCCTGAGCGCTGTTCGCTCTGCGCCTGAGCGCTGTTCCCTGCGTAGCTGTTGTAGGGTGTGCGCCTGAGCGCTGATCTCTGTGTAGCTGTTGTAGGCTGTGCGCCTGAGCGCTGTTCGCTCTGTGGCTAAGCGCTGTTCCCTTTGTAGCTTCTACAGGCTCTGCGCCTGAGCGCTGTTACCTATGCGCCTGAGCGCTGTTCGCTCTCCGCCTGAGGGCTGTTCGCTATGCGCCTGAGCGCTATTCCCTGTGTAGCTGTTGTAGGCTCTGCGCCTGAGCGCTGATAGCTCTGCGCCTGAGCGCGTTTCCCTGTCGAGATCTTGTAGGCTCTGCTCCTGAGCGCAGTTCGCTCTGCGCAGAGCGCTGTTCCATGTGTAGCTGTTGTAGGCTATGCTCCTGACCGCTGTTCGCTCTCCGCCTGAGCGCAGTTCGCTCTGCGCCTGAGCACTGTTCAATGTGTAGCTGTTACAGGCTCTGCGCCTTAGCACTGATCGCTCTGCGCCTGAGCGCTGTTCCCTCTGTAGCTGTTGTAGCCTCTCCGCCTGAGCGCTGTTCGCTCTGCGCCTGAGCGCTGTTCCCTGCGTAGCTGTTGTAGGGTGTGCGCCTGAGTGCTGATCTCTGTGTAGCTGTTGTAGGCTGTGCGCCTGAGCGCTGTTCGCTCTGCGGCTAAGCGCTGTTCCCTTTGTAGCTTCTACAGGCTCTGCGCCTGAGCGCTGTTTCCTATGCGCCTGAGTGCTGTTCCCTCTGCTCCAGAGCGCTGTTCCCTGTGTAGCTGTTGTAGGCTCTGTGCCTGAACGCTGTTCGCTCTGCGCCTGAACACTCTTCCCTCTGTAGCTGTTTCAGGCTCTGCACCTGAGCGATGTTACCTCTGCGCCTGAGTTCTGATCCCTGTGTAGCTGTTGTAGGCTCTGCGCCTGAGCGCTGTTACCTATGCGCCTGAGTGCTCTTCGCTCTGCGTGTGAGCGCTGTTCCCTGTGTATCTGTTGTAGGCTCTGCGCCTGAGCGCTGTTCGTTATGCACCTGAGCGCTGTTCCCTGCGTAGCTGTTGTAGGCTCTGCGTCTGAGCGCTGTTCCCTCTGCGCCTGAGCCCTGTTCCCTGTGTAGCTGTTGTATGCTCTGTGCCTGAGCTCTTTTCCCTCTGCGCCTGAGCGCTGTTCCCTGCGTAGCTGTTCTAGGCTCTGCGTCTGAGCGCTGTTCCGTGTGTAGCTGTTGTAGGCTATGCGCCTGAGCGCAGTTCGCTCTGCGGCTAAGCGCTGTTCCCTTTGTAGCTGTTGTAGGCTCTGCTCCTGAGCGCTATTCGCTCTGCGCCTGAGCGCTGTTCCCTGTGTAGCTGTTGGAGGCTCTGCGCCTGAGCGATTTTCGCTCTGCGCCTGAGCGCTTTTCCCTGTGTAGCTGTTGGAGGCTCTGCGCCTGAGCGCTGTTCCCTCTGCGCCTGAGCGCTGTTTGCTCTGCGCCTGAGAGCAGTTCCCTGTGTAGCTGTTGTAGGCTCTGTGCCTGAGCGCTGTTCGCTCTCAGCCTGAGTGCAGTTCGCTCTGCGCCTGAACGCTCTTCCCTGTTTAGCTGTTGTTGGCTCTACGCCTGACCACTGTTCCCTGTGTAGCTGTTTTAGGCTCTGTGCCTGAGCGCTGTTCCCTGTGCACCTGTTGTAGGCTGTGCGCCTGAGAGCTGTTCGCTCTGCGCCTAAGCGCTCTTCACTTCGTAGCTTCTACAGGCCCTGCGCCTGAGCGCTGTTTCCTCTGCGCCTGAGCGCTGTTCCCTGCGTAGCTGTTGTCGGCTCTGCGTCTGAGCGCTGTTCCGTGTGTAGCTGCTGTAGACTCTGCGCCTGAGCGCTGTTTGCTCTCCACCTGAGCGCTGTTTGCTCTGCGCCTGAGTGCTATTCCCTGTGTAGCTGTTGTAGGCTCTGCGCCTGAGCGCTGTTCGCTCTCCGCCTGAGGGCTGTTCGCTCCGCGCCTGAGCGCTGTTCCCTGTGTAGCTGTTGTAGGCTCTGCGCCTGAGCGATTTTCCCTGTGTAGCTGTTGCAGGCTCTGCGCCTGAGCGCTGTTCGCTCTGCGCCTTAGCGCTGTTACCTGTGTAGCTGCTGTTGGCTCTGTGCCTGAGCGCTGTTTGCTCTCCACCTGAGCGCTGTTCGCTCTGCGCCTGAGTGCTATTCCCTGTGTAGCAGTTGTAGGCTCTGCGCCTGAGCGCTGTTCGCTCTCCGCCTGAGGGCTATTCGATCTGCGCCTGAGCGCTGTTACCTGTGTAGCTGCTGTTGGCTCTGTGCCTGAGCAATCTTTACTCTGCGCCTGAGCGCTGTTCCTTGTTTAGCTTTGTTGTCTCTGCGCCTGAGCGTTGTTCGCTCTGCGCCTGAGCGCTGTTCCCTCTGCGCCTGAGTGCTGTTCCCTGCGTAGCTGTTGTAGGCTCTTCGCCTGATCGCTGTTCGCTCTTTGCCTGAGCGCTGTTCTCTCTGCGCCTGAGCGCTGTTCCCTGTGTAGCTGTTGTAGGCTCTGCGCCTGAGCGCTGTTCCCTCTGCGCCTGAGTGCTGTTCGCTCTGCGTGTGAGTGCTGTTCCCTGCGTAGCTGTTGTAGGCTCTGCGCCTGAGCGCTGTTCCCTCTGCGCCTGAGCCCTGTTCCCTGTGTAGCTGTTGTATGCTCTGCGTCTGAGCGCTGTTCCGTGTGTAGCTGCTGTAGACTCTGCGCCTGAGCGCTGTTTGCTCTCCACCTGAACGCTGTTCGCTCTGCGCCTGAGTACTATTCCCTGTGTAGCTGTTGTAGGCTCTGCGCCTCAGCGCTGTTCGCTCTCCGCCTGAGGGCTGTTCGATCTGCGCCTGAGCCCTGTTCCCTGTGTAGCTGTTGGAGGCTCTGCGCCTGAGCTCTGTTCGCTCTGCCCCTTAGCGCTGTTACCTGTGTAGCTGCTGTTGGCTCTGTGCCTGAGCAATCTTTACTCTGCGCCTGAGCGCTGTTCCTTGTTTAGCTTTGTTGTCTCTGCGCCTGAGCGTTGTTCGCTCTGCGCCTGATCGCTGTTCCCTCTGCGCCTGAGCGCTGTTCCCTTCGTAGCTGTTGTAGGCTCTTCGCCTGATCGCTGTTCGCTCTCCGTCTGAGCGCTGTTCGCTCTGCGTCTGAGCGCTGTTCCCTGTGTAGCTGTTGTAGGCTCTGCGCCTGAGCGCTGTTCGCTCTGCGCTTGAGCGCTGTTCGCTCTGCGCCTGAGCGCTGTGCCTTTTCTAGCTGCTGTAGGCTCTGCGTCCGAGCGCTCTTCCCTGTGTAGCTGTTGTAGTCTCTGTGCCTGAGCGCAGTTCGATCTGCGCCTGAGCGCTCTTCCCTGTGTATCTGTTGTAGGCTCTGCGCCTGAGCGCTGTTCCCTGTGTAGCTGTTGTAGTCTCTGTGCCTGAGCGCAGTTCGCTCTGCACCTGAGCGCTCTTCCTTGTGCAGCTGTTGTAGGCTCTGCGCCTGAGCGCTGTTCCCTCTGCACGGGAGCGCGGTTCCCTCTGTAGCTGTTGTAGGCTCTGCGCCTGAGCGCTGGTAGCTCTTCGCCTGAGCGCGTTTCGCTGTCGAGCTGTTGTAGGCTCTGCGCCTGAGCGCAGTTCGCTCTGCGCAGAGCGCTGTTCCATGTGTAGCTGTTGTAGGCTATGCTCCTGAGCGCTGTTCGCTCTCCGCCTGAGCGCTGTTCGCTCTGCGCCTGAGCGCTGTTCCCTGCGTAGCTGTTGTAGGGTGTGCGCCTGAGCGCTGATCTCTGTGTAGCTGTTGTAGGCTGTGCGCCTGAGCGCTGTTCGCTCTGTGGCTAAGCGCTGTTCCCTTTGTAGCTTCTACAGGCTCTGCGCCTGAGCGCTGTTTCCTATGCGCCTGAGCGCTGTTCGCTCTCCGCCTGAGGGCTGTTTGCTCTGCGCCTGAGCGCTATTCCCTGTGTAGCTGTTGTAGGCTCTGCGCCTGAGCGCTGATAGCTCTGCGCCTGAGCGCGTTTCCCTGTCGAGATCTTGTAGGCTCTGCTCCTGAGCGCAGTTCGCTCTGCGCAGAGCGCTGTTCCATGTGTAGCTGTTGTAGGCTATGCTCCTGACCGCTGTTCGCTCTCCGCCTGAGCGCAGTTCGCTCTGCGCCTGAGCACTGTTCAATATGTAGCTGTTACAGGCTCTGCGCCTTAGCACTGATCGCTCTGCGCCTGAGCGCTGTTCCCTCTGTAGCTGTTGTAGCCTCTCCGCCTGAGCGCTGTTCGCTCTGCGCCTGAGCGCTGTTCCCTGCGTAGCTGTTGTAGGGTGTGCGCCTGAGCGCTGATCTCTGTGTAGCTGTTGTAGGCTGTGCGCCTGAGCGCTGTTCGCTCTGCGGCTAAGCGCTGTTCCCTTTGTAGCTTCTACAGGCTCTGCGCCTGAGCGCTGTTTCCTATGCGCCTGAGTGCTGTTCCCTCTGCTCCAGAGCGCTGTTCCCTGTGTAGCTGTTGTAGGCTCTGCGCCTGAACGCTGTTCGCTCTGCGCCTGAACACTCTTCCCTCTGTAGCTGTTTTAGGCTCTGCGCCTGAGCGCTGTTCCCTGTGTAGCTGTTTCAGGCTCTGCACCTGAGCGATGTTACCTCTGCGCCTGAGTTCTGATCCCTGTGTAGCTGTTGTAGGCTCTGCGCCTGAGCGCTGTTACCTATGCGCCTGAGTGCTGTTCGCTCTGCGTGTGAGCGCTGTTCCCTGTGTATCTGTTGTAGGCTCTGCGCCTGAGCGCTGTTCGTTATGCACCTGAGCGCTGTTCCCTGTGTAGCTGTTGTAGTCTCTGCGCCTGAGCGCTGTTCCCTGTGTAGCTGTTGCAGGCTCTGCGCCTGAGCGCTGTTCGCTCTGCGCCTTAGCGCTGTTACCTGTGTAGCTGCTGTTGGCTCTGCGCCTGAGCAATCTTTACACTGCGCCTGAGCACTGCTCCCTGTGTAGCTGTTGTAGGCTCTGCACCTGAGCGCAGTTCGCACTCCGCCTGAGCGCTGTTCCCTGTGTAGCTGTTGTAGGCTCTGCGCCTGAGCGGTGTTCGCTCTCCGATTGAGCGCTGTTCGCTCTGCGCCTGAGCGCTGATCTCTGTGTAGCTGTTGTAGGCTGTGCGCCTGAGCGCTGTTCGCTCTGCGGCTAAAGCGCTGTTCCCTTTGTAGCTGTTTTAGGCTCTGCGCCTGAGCGCTGTTCCCTGTGTATCTGTTGTAGGCTCTGCTCCCGAGCGCTGTTCGCTCTGCGCCTGAGCGTTGTTCCCTCTGCACCTGAGCGCTGTTCCCTGTGTAGATGTTGTAGGCTCTGCGCCTGAAAGCTTTTCCCTGTGTAGCTGTTGTAGGCTGTGCACCTGAGCGCTGTTCGCTCTGCGCCTGAGCGCTGTTCCCTGTGTAGCTGTTGTAGGCTCTTAGCCTGATCGCTGTTCGCTCTGCGCCTGAGCGCTGTTCGCTCTGCGCCTGAGCGCTGTTCCCTGTGTAGCTTTTGTAGTCTCTGTGCCTGAGCGCTGCTCGCTCTCCTACTGAGCGCTGTTCGCTCTGCGCCTGAGCGCTCTTCCCTGTGCAGCTGTTGTAGGCTCTGCGCATGAGCGCTGTTCCCTCTGTAGCTGTTGTAGGCTCTGCGCCTGAGCGCTGTTACCTCTGCGCCTGAGCGCTGCACACTGTGTAGTAGTTGTAGGCTCTTTGCCTGAGCTCTGTTCCCTCTGCGCCTAAGCGCTGTTATCTCTGCGCCTGAGTGCTGTTCCCTGTGTAGCTGTTGTAGGCTCTGCGCTTGAGCGCTGTTCCCTCTGGGCCTGAGCGCTGTTCCCTGCGTAGCTTTTGTAGGCTCTTTGCCTGATCGCTGTTCGCTCTCCGTCTGAGCGCTGTTTGCCCTGCGCCTGAGCGCTGTTCCCTGTGTAGCTGTTGTAGGCTCTGCGCCTGAGCGCTGTTCGATCTGCGTCTGAGCGCTGATCCCTGTGTAACTGTTGTAGGCTCTGCGCCTGAGCGCTGTTCCCTCTGCGCCTGAGCGCTCTTCCCTGTGTATCTGTTGTATGCTCTGCCCCTGAGCTCTATTCCCTGTGTAGCTGTTGTAGGCTCTGCGCCTGAGCACTCTTCCCTCTGCCCCTGAGCGCTGTTCGCTCTGCGCCTGAGCGCTCTTCCCTGTGCAGCTGTTGTAGGCTCTGCTCCTGAGCGCTGTTCGTCTGCGCGTGAGCGCTGTTCCCTATGTAGCTGTTGTAGGCTCTTCGCCTGGTCGCTGTTCGCTCTGCACCTGAGCGCAGTTCCCTGTGTAGCTTTCGTAGGCTCTGTGCGTGAGCGCTATTCGCTCTCCGACTGAGGGCTGTTCGCTCTGTGCCTGAGCCCTGTTCCCTGTGTAGCTGTTGTATGCTCTGCGCCTGAGCTCTTTTCCCTCTGCGCCTGAGCGCTGTTCTCTCTGCGCCTGAGCGCTGTTCCCTGTGTAGCTTTGATGGCTCTGCGCCTGAGCGCTGTTCCCTCTGCGCCTGAGCGCTGTTCCCTGTGTAGCTGTTCTGGCTCTGCGCCTGAGCAGTGTTCCCTCTGTGCCTGAGCGCTGTTCCCTGCGTAGCTGTTGTAGGCTCTCCGTCTGAGCGCTGTTCCATGTGTAGCTGTTGTAGGCTCTTCGCCTGATCGCTGTTTGCTCTCCACCTGAGCGCTGTTCGCTCTGCGCCTGAGCGCTGTTCCCTGTGTAGCTGTTGTAGGCTCTGCGCCTGAGCGCTGTTCGCTCTGCGCCGAGCACTGTTCCATGTGTAGCTGTTGTAGGCTCTGCTCCTGAGCGCTGTTCGCTCTCCGACTGAGGGCTGTTCGCTCTGTGCCTGAGCGCTCTTCCCTGTGTATCTGTTTTAGGCCCTGCATCTGAGCGCTGTTCCCTGTGTAGCCGCTGTAGTCTCTCCGCCTGAGCGCAGTTCCCTGTGCGCCTGAGCGCTGTTTCCTGTGTAGCTGTTGTAGGCTCTTCGCCTGAGCGCTGTTCCTTGTGTAGGTGTTGTAGGCTCTCCGTCTGATCGCTGTTCCCTCTGCGCCTAAGCGCTGTTCCCTGTATAGCTGTTGTTGGCTCTGCGCCTGAGCGCTGTTCCCTCTGCGCCTGAGCGCTGTTCCCTGTGTAGCTGTTGTAGGCTCTGCGCCTGAGCGCTGTTCCCTCTGCGTCTCAGCGCTGCACCCTCTGTCGCAGTTGTAGGCTCTTTGCCTGAGCGCTCTTCCCTCTGCGACTAAGCGCTGTTCTCTCTGCGCCTGAGCGCTGTTCCCTGTGTAGCTGTTGTAGGCTCTGCGGCTGAGGGCTGTTGCCTCTGCGCCTGGTTGCTGTTCGCTCTGCACCTGAGCGCTGTTCCCTGTGTAGATGTTGTAGGCTCTGCGCCTGAAAACTTTTCCCTGTGTAGCCGTTGTAGGCTGTGCACCTGAGCGCTGTTCGCTCTGCGCCTGAGCGCTGTTCCCTGTGTAGCTCTTGTAGGCTCCTCGCCTGATCGCTGTTCGCTCTGCTCCTGAGCGATGTTCGCTCTGCGCCTGAGCGCTGTACCCTGTGTAGCTTTTGTAGTCTCTGTGCCTGAGCGCTGTTCGCTCTCCGACTGAGCGCTGTTCGCTCTGCGCCTGAGCGCTCTTCCCTGTGCAGCTGTTGTAGGCTCTGCGCATGAGCGCTGTTCCCTCTGTAGCTGTTGTAGGCTCTGCGCCTGAGCGCTGTTACCTCTGCGCCTGAGCGCTGCACACTGTATAGCAGTTGTAGGCTCTTTGCCTGAGCTCAGTTCCCTCTGCGCCTAAGCGCTTTTATCTCTGCGCCTGAGCGCTGTTCCCTGTGTACCTGTTCTAGGCTCTGCGCCTGAGCGCTGTTACCTGTGTAGCTGCTGTTGGCTCTGCGCCTTAGCGATCTTTACTCTGCGCCGGAGCGCTGTTCCCTGTGTAGCTGTTGTAGGCTCTGCGCCTGAGCGCAGTTCGCACTGCGCCTGAGCGCTGTTCCCTGTGTAGCTGTTGTAGGCTCTGCGCCTGAGTGCTGTTCGCTCTCCGATTGAGCGCTGTTCGCTCTGCGCCTGAGCGCTGTTCCCTGTGTAGCTGTTGTAGGCTCTGCGTCTGAGCGCTGTTCCCTGTGTAGCTGTTCCTGGCTCTGTGCTTGAGCGCTGTTCGGTCTGCACGTGAGCGCTGTTCCCTCTGTAGCTGTTGTAGGCTCAGCGCCTGAGCGCTGATTGCTCTGCACCAAAAGCGCGGTTCCCTGTGGAGCTGTTGTAGGCTCTGCGCCTGAGCGCAGTTCGCTCTGCGCTTGAGCGCTGTTAGCTCTGCGCCTGAGCGCTGTTCCCTGTGTAGCTGTTGTAGGCTCTGCGCCTGAACGCTGTTCGCTCTGCGCCTGAACACTCTTCCCTCTGTAGCTGTTTTAGGCTCTGCGCCTGAGCGCTGTTCCCTGTGTAGCTGTTGTAGGCTCTGCGCCTGAGCGCTGTTCTCTCTCCGAATGAGGGCTGTTCGCTCTGCGCCTGAGCGCTGTTCACTGTGCAGCTGTTGTAGGCTCTGCGCCTGAGCGTTGTTCCCTGCGTAGCAGTTGTAGGCTCTGCGCCTGAGCGCTGTTCGCTCTGCGCCTGAGCGCTCTTCCCTGTGTAGCTGTTGTTGGCTCCGCGCCTGAGCGCTGTTACCATGCGCCTGAGAGCTGCACCCTGTGTAGATGTTGTAGTCTCTGCGCCTGAGCGCTGTTCGCTCTGCGCTTGAGCGCTGTTAGCTCTGCGCCTGAGCGCTGTGCCTTTTCTAGCTGCTGTAGGCTCTGCGTCCGAGCGCTGTTCCGTGTGTAGCTGTTGTAGGCTCTGCGCCTGAGCGCTGTTACCTCTGCGCCTGAGCGCTGTTACCTCTGCGCCTGAGCGCTGCACACTGTGTAGCAGTTGTAGGCTCTTTGCCTGAGCTCTGTTCCCTCTGCGCCTAAGCGCTGTTATCTCTGCGCCTGAGTGCTGTTCCCTGTGTAGCTGTTGTAGGCTCTGCGCTTGAGCGCTGTTCCCTCTGGGCCTGAGTGCTGTTCCCTGCGTAGCTTTTGTAGGCTCTTCGCCTGATCTCTGTTCGCTCTTGTCTGAGCGCTCTTCGCCCTGCGCCTGAGCGCTGTTCCCTGTGCAGCTGTTGTAGGCTCTGCGCCTGAGCGCTGTTCGATCTGCGTCTGAGCGCTGATCCCTGTGTAACTGTTGTAGGCTCTGCGCCTAAGCGCTGTTATCTCTGCGCCTGAGTGCTGTTCCCTGTGTAGCTGTTGTAGGCTCTGCGCTTGAGCGCTGTTCCCTCTGGGCCTGAGTGCTGTTCCCTGCGTAGCTTTTGTAGGCTCTTCGCCTGATCTCTGTTCGCTCTTGTCTGAGCGCTGTTCGCCCTGCGCCTGAGCGCTGTTCCCTGTGCAGCTGTTGTAGGCTCTGCGCCTGAGCGCTGTTCGATCTGCGTCTGAGCGCTGATCCCTGTGTAACTGTTGTAGGCTCTGCGCCTGAGCGCTGTTCCCTCTGCGCCTGAGCGCTCTTCCCTGTGTATCTGTTGTAGGCTCTGCGCCTGAGCGCTATTCCCTGTGTAGCTGTTGTAGGTTCTGCGCCTGAGCACTCTTCCCTCTGCCCCTGAGCGCTGTTCGCTCTGCGCCTGAGCACTCTTCCCTGTGCAGCTGTTGTAGGCTCTGCTCCGGAGCGCTGTTCGTCTGCGCGTGAGCGCTGTTCCCTATGTAGCTTTTGTAGGCTCTTCGCCTGATCGCTGTTCGCTCTGCACCTGAGCGCTGTTAGCTCTGCGCCTGAGCGCAGTTCCCTGTGTAGCTTTCGTAGGCTCTGTGCCTGAGCGCTATTCGCTCTCCGACTGAGGGCTGTTTGCTCTGTGCCTGAGCCCTGTTCCCTGTGTAGCTGTTGTATGCTCTGCGCCTGAGCTCTTTTCCCTCTGCGCCTGAGCGCTGTTCTCTCTGCGCCTGAGCGCTGTTCCCTGTGTAGCTTTGTTGGCTCTGCGCCTGAGCGCTGTTCCCTCTGCGCCTGAGCGCTGTTCCCTGTGTAGCTGTTCTGGCTCTGCGCCTGAGCGCTGTTCCCTCTGTGCCTGAGCGCTGTTCCCTGCGTAGCTGTTGTAGGCTCTCCGTCTGAGCGCTGTTCCATGTGTAGCTGTTGTAGGCTCTTCGCCTGATCACTGTTTGCTCTCCACCTGAGCGCTGTTCGCTCTGCGCCTGAGCGCTATTCCCTGTGTAGCTGTTGTAGGCTCTGCACCTGAGCGCTGTTCGCTCTGCGCCGAGCACTGTTCCATGTGTAGGTGTTGTAGGCTCTGCGCCTGAGCGCTGTTCGCTCTGCGCCTGAGCGCTGTTCCCTGTGTAGCTTTTGTAGTCTCTGTGCCTGAGCGCTGTTCGCTCTCCGACTGAGGGCTGTTCGCTCTGTGCCTGAGCGCTCTTCCCTGTTTATCTGTTGTAGGCCCTGCATCTGAGCGCTGTTCCCTGTGTAGCCGCTGTAGTCTCTCCGCCTGAGCGCAGTTCCCTGTGCGCCTGAGCGCTGTTCCCTGTGTAGCTGTTGTAGGCTCTGAGCCTGAGCGCTGTTCTCTCTGCGCCTGAGCGTTGTTCGCTCTACGCCTTAGCGCTCTTCCCTGTGCAGCTGTTGTAGGCTCTGCGCCTGAGCACTCTTCCCTGTGTAGCTGTTTTAGGCTCTGCGCCTGAGCGCAGTTCACTGCGTAGCTGTTGTAGGCTCTGCACCTGAGCGCTGTTCGGTCTGAGCCTGAGCGCTGTTCTCTCTGTGCGTGAGAGCTGTTCCCTGTGTAGCTGTTGTAGGCTCTGCGCCTGAGCGCTGTTCCCTGTGCAGCTGTTGTAGGCTCTGTGCCTGAGAGCTGTTCACTTTGTAGCTGTTGTAGGCTCTGCGCCTGAGCGGTGTAGGCTCTGTGCCTGAGCGCTGTTATCTGTGTAGCTGTCGTAGGCTCTGCGCCTGAGCGCTGTTCCCTGTGTAGCTGTTACAGGCTCTGCGCCTGAACGCTGTTCGCTCTGCGCCTGAACACTCTTCCCTCTGTTGCTGTTTTAGGCTCTGCGCCTGAGCGCTGTTCCCTGTGTAGCTGTTGTAGGCTCTGCGCCTGAGCGCTGTTCTCTCTCCGAATGAGGGCTGTTCGCTCTGCGCCTGAGCGCTGTTCCCTGTGTAGCTGTTGTAGGCTCTGCGCCTGAGCGCTGTTCCCTGCGTAGCTGTTGTAGGCTCTGCACCTGAGCGCTGTTCGGTCTGAGCCTGAGCGCTGTTCTCTCTGTGCGTGAGAGCTGTTCCCTGTGTAGCTGTTGTAGGCTCTGCGCCTGAGCGCTGTTCCCTGTGCAGCTGTTGTAGGCTCTGTGCCTGAGAGCTGTTCACTTTGTAGCTGTTGTAGGCTCTGCGCCTGAGCGGTGTAGGCTCTGTGCCTGAGCGCTGTTATCTGTGTAGCTGTCGTAGGCTCTGCGCCTGAGCGCTGTTCCCTGTGTAGCTGTTGTAGGCTCTGCGCCTGAGCGCTGTTCGCTCTTCGCCTGAGCGCTGTTCCCTGTCTAACTCTTGTAGGCTTAGCGCTGAGCGCTCTTCCCTTTGTAGCTGTTGTAGGCTCTGCGCCTGAGCGCTGTAGGCTCTGTGCCTCAGCTCTGTAGCCTCTGCGCCTGAGCTCTGTAGGCTCTGCGCCTGAGCTCTGTAGGCTCTGCTTTTGAGCTCTGTTCCCTTTGTAGCTGTTGAAGGCTCTGCGCGTGAGCCCTGTTCCCTGTGTAGCTCTTGTAGGCTCTGCACCTGAGCGCTGTTCGCTCTGCGCTTAAGCGCTGTTTCCTTTGTAGGTGCTGCAGTCTCTGAGCCTGAGCGCTGTAGGCTCTGCGCCTGAGCGCTGTAGGCTCTGTGCCTGAGCGATGTTATCTTTGTAGTTGTTGTAGGCTCTTCGCCTGAACGCTGTTTCCTTTCTAACTGTTGTAGTCTCTGCGCCTGAGCGCGATTCTATGTATAGCTGTTGTAGGCTCTGCGCCTGACCGTTGTATCCTGTGTAGCTGTTGTGGGCTCTGCGCCTGAGCGCTGTTCGCTCTGCGCCTGAGCGCTGTTCCCTGCGTAGATGTTGTAGGCTCTGCGCTTGAGAGCTGGTCGATCTGTGCCTGAGAGCTGTTCACTTTGTAGCTGTTGTAGGCTCTGCGCATGATCGCTATTCCTTATGTAGCTGTTGCAGGCTCTGCGCCTGAGAGCTGTAGGCTCTGCGCTTGAGCGCTGTAGGCTCTGCGCCTCAGCGCTTTTCCCGTTGTAGACTTTGTAGGCTCTGCGCCTGAGCGCTGTTACTTTTGTAGCTCTTGCCTTCTCTACGCCTGAGCGCTGTTCCCTTTGTAGGTTTTACAGGCTCTGCGCCTGAGCTCTGTTCCCTTTGTAGCTCTTACAGTCTCTGCGCCTGAGCGCTGTAGGCTCTGCGTTTGAGCTCTGTTCCCTTTGTAGCTGTTGAAGGCTCTTCGCATGATCGCTATTCCTTATGTAGCTGTTGCAGGCTCTGCACCTGAGAGCTGTAGGCTCTGCGCTTGAGCGCTGTAGGCTCTGCGCTTGAGCGCTTTTCCCTTTGTAGCTGTTGTATGCTCTGGGCCTGAGCGCTGTTACTTTTGTAGATCTTGCCTTCTCTATGTCTGAGCGCTGTTCCCTTTGTAGGTGTTACAGGCTCTGCGCCTGAGCGCTGTTCCCTTTGTAGCTCTTACAGGCTCTGCGCATGTGCGCTTTAGGCTCTGTGCCTCAACTCTGTAGCCTCTGCGCCTGAGCTCTGTAGGCTCTGCGCCTGATCTCTGTAGGCTCTGCGCCTGAGCCTTGTTCCCTTTTTATTTGTTTGAAGGCTCTGACCCTCAGCTCTGTTCCCTTTGTAGCTGTTGTACGCTGTGCGCCTGAGCGTTGTAGGCTCTGCGCCTGAGCGCTGTTCCCTTTGTAGCTGTTGTAGGCTCTGCACCTGAGTGCTGTTCCCATTGTAGCTGTTGCAGGCTCTGCGCCTGAGTGCTGTAGGCTCTGTGCCTGAGCGCTGTTCCCTTTGTAGCTGTTGTAGGCTCTGCGCCTGAGCACTGTTCCCTATGTAGCTGTTGCAGGCTCTGCGCCTGAGCGCTCTTACTTTTGTAACTCTTGCCTTCTCTGCGCCTGAGCGCTGTTCCCTTTTTAAGTGTTACAGGCTCTGCGCCTGAGCTCTGTTCCCTTTGTAGTTCTTGCAGGCTCTGCGCCTGAGCGCTGTTCCCTTTGTAGGTGTTACAGGCTCTGCGCCTGAGCGCTGTTCCCTTTGTAGCTGTTGCAGGCTCTGCGCCTGAGAGCTGTAGGCTCTGTGCCTCAGCTCTGTAGCCTCTGCGCCTGAGCTCTGTAGGCTCTGCGCCTGAGCTCTGTAGGCTCTGCTTTTGAGCTCTGTTCCCTTTGTAGCTGTTGAAGGCTCTGCGCGTGAGCTCTGTTGCCTATGTAGCTTTTGTAGGCTCTGCGCCTGAGGGCTGTTTGCTCTGCGCCTGAGCACTGTTCCCTGTGTAGCTGTTGTAGGCTCTGCGCCTGAGCACTGATCGCTCTGCGCCTGAGCGCTGTTCCCTGTGTAGCTGTTGTAGGTTCTGCGCCTGGACGCTGTTCGCTCTGCGCCTGAGCTCTGTAGGTTCTGCGCCTGAGCTCTGTTCCCTTTGTAGCTGTTGATGGCTCTGCTCCTGAGCTCTGTTGCCTATGTAGCTGTTGTAGGCTCTGCACCGGAACTGTGTAGGCTCTGCGCCTGAGCTCTGTTCCCTTTGTAGCTGTTGACGGCTCAGCGCCTGAGCTCTGTTGCCTATGTAGCTGTTGTAGGTTCTGCACCTGAACTGTGTAGGCTATGCGCCTGAGCTCTGTTCCCTTTGTAGCTGTTGTAGGCTCTGCACCTGAGCTCTGTAGGCTCTGGGCCTGATCTCTGTTCCCTTTGTAGATGTTGTATGCTCTGCGCCTGAGCGCTGTAGGCTGTGCGTGTGAGCGCTGTTCCTTTTGTAGCTGTTGTATGCTCTGCGCCTGAGCGCTGTACCCTATGTAGCTATTGCAGGCTCTGCGCCTGAGCGCTGTAGGCTCTGCGATTGAGCGCTGTAGGCTCTGCGCCAGAGCGCTGTTCCCTTTGTAGCTGTTGTAAGCTCTGTGCCAGAGCGCTGTATGCTCTGTGTCTGAGCGCTGTTCCCTTTGTAGCTGTTGCAGGCTCTCCGCCTGAGCGCTGTTCCCTTTGTAGCTGTTGCAGGCTCTGCGCCTGAGAGCTGTTCCATTTGTAGCTCTTGCCGGCTCTACGCCTGAGCGCTCTTCCCTTTATAGCTGTTGTAGGCTCTGCGCCAGAGCGCTGTAGTCTCTGTGCCTGAGGACTTTTCCCTTTGTAGCTGTTGTAGGCTCTGCGCCTGAGCTCTCTTCGCTTTGTAGCTGTTGTCGCTCTGCGCCCGTGCTCTGTTCCTTGGTTCCTGTTGGAGGCTCTGTGCCTGAGCTTTGTAGGCTGTGTGCCTGAGCTATGTTCCCTTTGTAGCTGTTGTAGGCTCTACGCCTGAGCTCTGTTCCCTTTGTAGCTGTTGTACGCTCTGTGCCTGAGCTCTGTAGGCTTTGCGCCTGAGCGCTGTTCCCTTTGTAGCTGTTGTAGGCTCTGCGCCGGAGCGCTGTAGTCTCTGTGCCTGAGGACTTTTCCCTTTGTAGCTGTTGTAGGCTCTACGCCTGAGCTCTGTTCCCTTTGTAGCTGTTGTACGCTCTGTGCCTGAGCTCTGTAGGCTTTGCGCCTGAGCGCTGTTCCCTTTGTAGCTGTTGTAGGCTCTGCGCCTGATCGCTTTTCCTTATGTAGCTGTTGCAGGCTCTGCGCCTGAACTCTGTAGGCTCTGCGTTTGAGTTCTGTTCCCTTTGTAGCTGTTGAAGGCTCTTCGCATGATCGCTATTCCTTACGTAGCTGTTGTAGGCTCTGCGCCTGAGCGCTGTAGGCTCTCGCTTGAGCGCTGTAGGATCTGCGCCTGAGCGCTTTTCCCTTTGTAGCTGTTGTAGGCTCTGCGCCTGAGCGATGTTACTTTTGTAGCTCTTGCCTTCTCTACGCCTGAGCGCTGTTCCCTTGATAGGTGTTACAGGCTCTGCGCCTGAGCGCTGTAGGCTCTGCGCCTGAGCTCTGTTCCCTTTGTAGCTGTTGTACGCTGTGCGCCTGAGCGCTGTAGGCTCTGTGCATGAGCGCTGTTCCCTTTGTAGCTGTTGTAGGCTCTGCGCCTGATCGCTGTTCCCTATGTAGCTGTTGCAGGCTCTGCGCCTGAGCGCTGTAGGCTCTGCGCTTGAGCGCTGTTCCCTTTGTAGCTGTTGTAGGCTCTGCGCCTGAGCTCTGTTCCCTTTGTAGCTGTTGCAGGCTCTGCGCCTGAGCGCTGTTACTTTTGTAAATCTTGCCGGCTCTACGCCTGAGCGCTGTTCCCTTTGTAGGTGTTACAGGCTCTGCGCCTGAGTGCTGTTCCCTTTGTA
This sequence comes from Leptosomus discolor, assembly GCF_034619465.1. Lineage (NCBI taxonomy): Eukaryota > Metazoa > Chordata > Aves > Leptosomiformes > Leptosomidae > Leptosomus > Leptosomus discolor. The sequence continues at coordinate 3,887,162 of NC_141416.1, forward strand.
GCTCTTGCAGGCTCTGCGCCTGAGCGCTGTAGGCTCTGTGCCTCAGCTCTGTAGCCTCTGAGCCTGAGCTCTGTAGGCTCTGCGCCTGAGCTCTGTTCCCTTTGTAGCTGTTGAAGGCTCTGCGCCTGAGCTCTGTTGCCTATGTAGCTGTTGTAGGCTCTGCGCCTGAGCTCTGTTCGCTTTGTAGCTGCTGTCGCTCTGTGCCTGTGCTCTGTTCCTTGGTTGCTGTTGGAGGCTCTGTGCCTGAGCTTTGTAGGCAGTGTGCCTGAGCTATGTTCCCATTGTAGCTGTTGTAGACCCTGCGCCTGAGCTCTGTTCCCTTTGTAGCTGTTGTACGCTCTGCACCAGAGCTCTGTAGGCTCTGCGCCTGAGCGCTGTTCCCTTTGTAGCTGTTGTAGGCTCTGCGCCTGATCGCTGTTCCTTATGTAGCTGTTGCAGGCTCTTCGTCTGAACTCTGTAGGCTCTGCCCTTGAGCCCTGTAGGCTCTGCGCCTGAGCGCTGTTCCCTTTGTAGCTGTTGTAGGCTCTGCGCCAGAGCTCTGTAGGCTCTCTCACTGAGCGCTTTTCCCTTTGTAGATGTTTTAGTTTCAGCGCCTGAGCTCTGATCCCTTTGTAGCTGTTGCAGGCTCTGCGCCTGAGCGCTCTTCCCTTTGTAGCTGTTGCAGGCTATCTGCCTGACCTCTGTTACCTTTGTAGCTCTTGCCGAATCTATGCCTGAGCGCTGTTCCCTTTGTAGCTCTTGCAGGCTCTGCGCCTTAGCGCTGTAGGCTCTGTCCCTTCAGCTCTGTAGGCTTGGCGCCTGAGCTCTGTAGGCTCTGCGCCTAAGCGCTGTTCCCTTTGTAGCTGTTGCAGGCTCTGCGCCTGAGCTCTGTTGCCTATGTAGCTGTTGTATGCTCTGCGCCTGAAATCTGTAGGCTATGCGCTTGAGCTCTCTAGGCTCTGCGCCTGAGCTCGCTAGGCTCTGCGCCTGAGCTCTGTTCCCTTTTCTAGCTGTTGTAGGATCTGCACCTGAGCTATGTAGTCTCTGCGCCTGAGTTCTGTTCCCTTTGTAGCTGTTGTACACTCTGCGCCTGAGCGCTGTAGGCTCTGCGCCTGAGCGCTGTTCCCTTTGTAGGTGTTACAGTCTCTGCGCCTGAGCGCTGTTCCCTTTGTAGATCTTACAGGCTCTGCGCCTGAGCGCTGTAGGCTCTGTGCCTCAGCTCTGTAGCCTCTGCGCCTGAGCTCTGTAGGCTCTGCGCCTGAGCTCTGTAGGCTCTGCGCCTGAGCTCTGTTCCCTTTTTATTTGTTTGAAGGCTCTGCGCCTGAGCTGTTCCCTTTGTAGCTGTTGTAGGCTCTGCGCCTGAGCGTTGTAGGCTCTGCGCCTGAGCTCTGTAGGCTCTGCGCCTGAGCTCTGTTCCCTTTTTATTTGTTTGAAAGCTCTGCGCCTGAGCTCTGTTCCCTATGTAGCTGTTGTAGGCTCTGCGCCTGAGCGCTGTTACCTTTGTAGCTGTTGTAGGCTCTTCGCCTGAGCGCTGTTCCCTTTATAGCTTTTGTAGGCTCTGCGCCAGAGCGCTGTAGGGTCTGTTCCTGAGCGCTGTTCCATTTGTAGCTGTTGCAGGCTCTACGCCTGAGCGCTGTTCCCTTTGTAGCTGTTGCAGGCTCTGCGCCTGAGCGCTGTTCCCTTTGTAGCTGTTGCAGGCTCTGCGCCTGAGCGCTGTTCCCTTTGTAGCTGTTGTAGGCTCTGTGCCTGAGCTCTGTTCACTTTGTATCTGTTGTCGCTCTGCGCCCGTGCTCTGTTCCTTGGTTCCTGTTGGAGGCTCTGTGCCTGAGCTTTGTAGGCTGTGTGCCTGAGCTATGTTCCCTTCGTAGATGTTGTAGGCTCTACGCCTGAGCTCTGTTCCCTTTGTAGCTGTTGTACGCTCTCCGCTTGAGCTCTGTAGGTTTTGCGCCTGAGCGCTGTTCCCTTTGTAGCTGTTGTAGGCTCTGCGCCTGATCGCTTTTCCTTATGTAGCTGTTGCAGGCTCTGCGCCTGAACTCTGTAGGCTCTGTGTTTGAGTTCTGTTCCCTTTGTAGCTGTTGAAGGCTCTTCTCATGATCGCTATTCCTTATGTAGCTGTTGTAGACTCTGCGCCTGAGCGCTGTAGGCTCTGCGCTTGAGCGCTGTAGGATCTGCGCCTGAGCGCTTTTCCCTTTGTAGCTGTTGTAGGCTCTGCGCCTGAGCGCTGTTACTTTTGTAGCTCTTGCCTTCTCTACGCCTGAGCGCTGTTCCCTTGGTAGGTGTTACAGGCTCTGCGCCTGAGCGCTGTTCCCTTTGTAGCTGTTGTAGGCTCTGCACCTGAGCGCTGTAGGCTCTGTGCCTCAGCTCTGTAGCCTCTGCGCCTGAGCTCTGTAGGCTCTGCGCCTGAGCTCTGTAGGCTCTGCGCGTGAGCTCTGTTCCCTTTTTATTTGTTTGAAGGCTCTGCGCCTGAGCTCTGTTCCCTTTGTAGCTGTTGTAGGCTCTGCGCCTGAGCACTGTATGCTCTGTGCCTGAGTGCTGTTCCCTATGTAGCTGTTGTAGGCTCTGTGCCTGAGCGCTCTTCCCATTGTAGCTGTTGCAGGCTCTGCGTCTGAGCTCTGTAGGCTCTGCGCCTGAGCGCTGTAGGCTCTGCACCTGAGCGCTGTTCCCTTTGTAGCTGTTTTAGGCTCTGCGCCTGTGCGCTGTTCCCTTTGTAGCTGTCGTAGGCTCTGTGCCTGAGCACTGTTCCCTTTGTAGCTGTTGTATGCTCTGCGGCATAGCTCTGTAGGCTCTGCGCCTGAGCGTTGTTCCCTTTGTAGCTGTTGTAGGCTTTGTGCCTGATCGCTGTTCCCTATGTAGATGTTGCAGGCTCTGCGCCTGAGCGCTGTTACTTTTGTAGCTCTTGCCGGCTCTACGCCTGAGCGCTGTTCCCTTTGTATATGTTACAGGCTCTGGGCCTGAGCGCTGTTCCCTTTGTAGCTCTTGCAGGCTCTGCGCCTGAGCGCAGTAGGCTCTGTGCCTCAGCTATCTAGACCCTGCGCCTGAGCTCTGTAGGCTCTGCGCCTGAGCTCTGTAGGCTCGGCGCCTGAGCTCTGTTCCCTTTGTAGCTGTTCAAGGCTCTGCGCCTGAGCTCTGTACCCTTTGTAGCTGTTGCAGGCTTTGCGCCTGATCGCTGTTCCCTATGTAGATGTTGCAGGCTCTGCGCCTGAGCGCTGTTACTTTTGTAGCTCTTGCCGGCTCTACGCCTGAGCGCTGTTCCCTTTGTATATGTTACAGGCTCTGCGCCTGAGCGCTGTTCCCTTTGTAGCTCTTGCAGGCTCTGCGCCTGAGCGCAGTAGGCTCTGTGCCTCAACTATCTAGACCCTGCGCCTGAGCTCTGTAGGCTCTGCGCCTGAGCTCTGTAGGCTCGGCGCCTGAGCTCTGTTCCCTTTGTAGCTGTTCAAGGCTCTGCGCCTGAGCTCTGTACCCTTTGTAGCTGTTGCAGGCTCTGAGCCTGAGCGCTGTTCCCTTTGTGGTTGTTGCAGGCTCTGCGCCTTAGCGCTGTTACATTTGTAGCTGTTGTAGGCTCTTCGCCTGAGCACTGTTCCCTTTATAGCTGTTGTAGGCTCTGCGCCAGAGCACTGTAGGTTCTGTGCCTGAGCGCTGTTCCCTTTGTAGCTGTTGCAGGCTCTGCGCCTGAGCTCTGTGGGCTCTGCGCCTGAGCTCTGTAGGCTCTGCGCCTGAGCTCTGTTCCTTTTTTATTTGTTTGAAGGCTCTGCGCCTGAGCTCTGTTCCCTTTGTAGCTGTTGTACGCTGTGCGCCTGAGCGCTGTAGGCTCTGCGCCTGAGCGCTGTTCCCTTTGTAGCTGTTGTAGGCTCTGCGCCTGAGCGCTGTTCCCATTGTAGCTGTTGCAGGCTCTGCGCCTGAGCTCTGTAGGCTCTGCGCCTGAGCGTTGTTCCCTTTGTAGCTTTTGTAGGCTCTGCGCCTGATCGCTGTTCCCTATGTAGATGTTGCAGGATCTGCGCCTGAGCGCTGTAGGCTCTGCGCTTGAGCGCTGTTCCCTTTGTAGCTGTTGCAGGCTCTGCGCCTGTGCGCTGTTCCCTTTGTAGCCGTTGCAGGCTCTGCGCCTGAGCTCTGTTCCCTTTGTAGGTGTTACAGGCTCTGCGCCTGAGCTCTGTTCCCTTTGTAGATCTTGCAGGCTCTGCGCCTGAGCGCTGTAGGCTCTGCGCCTGAGCTCTGTAGGCACTGCGCCTGAGCTCTGAAGGCTCTGCGCCTGAGCTCTGTAGGCTCTGCGCCTGAGCTCTGTAGGCACTGCGCCTGAGCTCTGTTCCCTTTGTAGCTGTTGAAGGCTCTGTGCCTGAGCTCTGTTGCCTATGTAACTTCTGTAGGCTCTGCGCCTGAAATCTGTAGGCTATGCGCCTCAGCTCTCTAGGCTCTGCGCCTCAGCTCTGTTCACTTTGTAGGTGTTTCAGGCTCTGCGCCTGAGCGCTGTTCCCTTTGTAGCAGTTGCAGGCTCTGCGCCTGAGCTCTGTTCCCTTTGTAGGTATTGCAGGCTCTTCGCCTCAACGCTGTTCTCTTTTTAGCTGTTGCAGGCTCTGCGCCTGAGCGCTGTTCCCTTTGTAGCTGTTGTCGCTCTGCGCCTGAGCTCTGTTCCCTTTGTTGCTGTTGGAGGCTCTGTGCCTGAGGTCTGTAGGATCTGCGCCTGAGCTATATTCCCTTTGTAGCTGTTGTAGGCTCTGCGCCTGAGCGCTGTAGGCTCTGCGCTTGAGCGCTTTAGGCTCTGCGCCTGAGCTCTGTTCCCTTTGTAGCTGTTGTAGGCTCTGCACCAGAGTGCTGTAGGCTCTGTGCCTGAGCGCTGTTCCCTTTGTAGCTGTCGTAGGCTCTGCGCCTGAGCTCTGTTCCCTTTGTAGCTGTTGTAGGCTCTGCGCCTGAGCGCTGTTCCCTTTGTACTCTTGCAGGCTCTGCGCCTGAGCACTGTTCCTTTTGTAGCTCTTGCAGGCTCTGCGCCTGAGCGCTGTAGGCTCTGTGCCTCAGCTCTGTAGCCTCTGCGCCTGAGCTCTGTAGGCTCTGCGCCTGAGCTCTGTAGACTCTGCGTTTGAGCTCTGTTCCCTTCGTAGCTGTTGAAGGCTCTGCGCCTGAGCTCTGTTCCCTTTGTAGCTGTTGCAGGCTCTGCGCCTGAGCGCTGTTAGTTTTGTAATTCTTGCCGGCTCTACGCCTGAGCGCTATTCCCTTTGTAGGTGTTACAGGCTCTGCGCCTGAGCGCTGTTCCCTTTGTAGCTCTTACAGGCTCTGCGCCTGAGCGCTGTAGGCTCTGTCCCTTCAGCTCTGTAGGCTTGGCGCCTGAGCTCTGTGGGCTCTGCGCCTGAGCGCTGTTACTTTTTTAGCTCTTGCCTTCTCTACGCCTGAGCGCTGTTCCCTTTGTAGGTGTTACAGGCTCTGCGCCTGAGCGCTGTTCCCTTTGTAGCTCTTACAGGCTCTGCGCCTGAGCGCTGTAGGCTCTGCGCCTCAGCTCTGTAGCCTCTGCGACTGAGCTCTGTAGGCTCTGCGCCTGAGCTCTGTTCCCTTTGTAGCTGTTGTACGCTCTGCGCCTGAGCGCTGTAGGCTTTGCACCTGAGCGCTGTTCCCTTTGTAGATGTTGTAGGCTCTGCGCCTGTGCGCTGTTCCCATTGTAGCTGTTGCAGGCTCTGCGCCTGAGCGCTGTTACTTTTGTAGCTCTTGCTGGCTCTACACCTGAGCGCTGTTCCCTTTGTAGGTGTTACAGGCTCTGCGCCTGAGCGCTGTTCCCTTTGTAGCTCTTGCACGCTCTGCGCCTGAGCGCTGTAGGCTCTGTGCCTCAGCTCTGTAGGCTCTGCGCCTGAGCTCTGTAGGCTCTGCGCCTGAGCTCTGTTCCCTTTGTAGCTGTTGCAGGCTCTGCGCCTGAGCTCTGTTCCCTTTGTTGCTGTTGCAGGCTCTGCGCCTGAGCGCTGTTCCCTTTGTGGCTGTTGCAGGCTCTTCGCCTGAGCGCTGTTCCCTTTATAGCTGTTGTAGGCTCTGCGCCAGAGCACTGAAGGGTCTGGGCCTGAGCGCTGTTCCCTTTGTAGCTGTTGCAGGCTCTGCGCCTGAGCTCTGTTGCCTATGTAGCTGTTGTATGCTCTGCGCCTGAAATCTGTAGGCTATGCGCTTGAGCTCTCTAGGCTCTGCGCCTGAGCTCGCTAGGCTCTGCGCCTGAGCTCTGTTCCCTTTTCTAGCTGTTGTAGGATCTGCACCTGAGCTATGTAGTCTCTGCGCCTGAGTTCTGTTCCCTTTGTAGCTGTTGTACACTCTGCGCCTGAGCGCTGTAGGCTCTGCACCTGAGCGCTGTTCCCTTTGTAGGTGTTACAGTCTCTGCGCCTGAGCGCTGTTCCCTTTGTAGATCTTACAGGCTCTGCGCCTGAGCGCTGTAGGCTCTGTGCCTCAGCTCTGTAGCCTCTGCGCCTGAGCTCTGTAGGCTCTGCGCCTGAGCTCTGTAGGCTCTGCGCCTGAGCTCTGTTCCCTTTTTATTTGTTTGAAGGCTCTGCGCCTGAGCTGTTCCCTTTGTAGCTGTTGTAGGCTCTGCGCCTGAGCGTTGTAGGCTCTGCGCCTGAGCTCTGTAGGCTCTGCGCCTGAGCTCTGTTCCCTTTTTATTTGTTTGAAGGCTCTGCGCCTGAGCTCTGTTCCCTATGTAGCTGTTGTAGGCTCTGCGCCTGAGCGCTGTTACCTTTGTAGCTGTTGTAGGCTCTTCGCCTGAGCGCTGTTCCCTTTGTAGCTGTTGCAGGCTCTGCGCCTGAGCGCTGTTCCCTTTGTAGCTGTTGCCGGCTCTACTCCTGAGCGCTCTTCCCTTTATAGCTGTTGTAGGCTCTGCGCCAGAGCACTGAAGGGTCTGGGCCTGAGCGCTGTTCCATTTGTAGCTGTTGCAGGCTCTACGCCTGAGCTCTGTTCGCTTTGTAGCTGTTGCCGGCTCTACTCCTGAGCGCTCTTCCCTTTATAGCTGTTGTAGGCTCTGCGCCACAGCGCTGTAGTCTCTGTGCCTGAGCACTTTTCCCTTTGTAGCTGCTGTCGCTCTGCGCCTGTGCTCTGTTCCTTGGTTGCTGTTGGAGGCTCTGCGCCAGAGCGCTGTAGGCTCTCTCCCTGAGCGCTGTTCCCTTTGTAGCTGTTGTAGGCTCCGCGCCTGAGCTCTGATCCCTTTGTAGCTGTTGCAGGCTCTGTGCCTGAGCGCTCTTCCCTTTGTAGCTGATGTAGGCTCTGCGCCAGAGCGCTGTAGTCTCTGTGCCTGAGGACTTTTCCCTTTGTAGCTGTTGTAGGCTCTGCGCCTGAGCTCTGTTCACTTTGTAGCTGTTGAAGGCTCTTCTCATGATCGCTATTCCTTATGTAGCTGTTGTAGACTCTGCGCCTGAGCGCTGTAGGCTCTGCGCCTGAGCTCTGTAGGCTCTACGCCTGAGCTCTGTTCCCTTTTTATTTGTTTGAGGGCTCTGCGCCTGAGCTCTGTTCCCTATGTAGCTGTTGTAGGCTCTGCGCCTGAGCGCTGTTCCCTTTGTAGCTGTTGCAGGCTCTGCGCCTGAGCGCTGTTACTTTTGTAAATCTTGCCGGCTCTACGCCTGAGCGCTGTTCCCTTTGTAGGTGTTACAGGCTCTGCGCCTGAGTGCTGTTCCCTTTGTAGCTCTTGCAGGCTCTGCGCCTGAGCGCTGTAGGCTCTGTGCCTCAGCTCTGTAGCCTCTGAGCCTGAGCTCTGTAGGCTCTGCGCCTGAGCTCTGTTCCCTTTGTAGCTGTTGAAGGCTCTGCGCCTGAGCTCTGTTGCCTATGTAGCTGCTGTCGCTCTGTGCCTGAGCTCTGTTCCTTGGTTGCTGTTGGAGGCTCTGTGCCTGAGCTTTGTAGGCAGTGTGCCTGAGCTATGTTCCCATTGTAGCTGTTGTAGACCCTGCGCCTGAGCTCTGTTCCCTTTGTAGCTGTTGTACGCTCTGCACCAGAGCTCTGTAGGCTCTGCGCCTGAGCGCTGTTCCCTTTGTAGCTGTTGTAGGCTCTGCGCCTGATCGCTGTTCCTTATGTAGCTGTTGCAGGCTCTTCGTCTGAACTCTGTAGGCTCTGCCCTTGAGCCCTGTAGGCTCTGCGCCTGAGCGCTGTTCCCTTTGTAGCTGTTGTAGGCTCTGCGCCAGAGCTCTGTAGGCTCTCTCACTGAGCGCTTTTCCCTTTGTAGATGTTTTAGGTTCAGCGCCTGAGCTCTGATCCCTTTGTAGCTGTTGCAGGCTCTGCGCCTGAGCGCTCTTCCCTTTGTAGCTGTTGCAGGCTATGCGCCTGACCTCTGTTACCTTTGTAGCTCTTGCCGAATCTACGCCTGAGCGCTGTTCCCTTTGTAGCTCTTGCAGGCTCTGCGCCTTAGCGCTGTAGGCTCTGTCCCTTCAGCTCTGTAGGCTTGGCGCCTGAGCTCTGTAGGCTCTGCGCCTAAGCGCTGTTCCCTTTGTAGCTGTTGCAGGCTCTGCGCCTGAGCTCTGTTGCCTATGTAGCTGTTGTATGCTCTGCGCTTGAAATCTGTAGGCTATGCGCTTGAGCTCTCTAGGCTCTGCGCCTGAGCTCGCTAGGCTCTGCGCCTGAGCTCTGTTCCCTTTTCTAGCTGTTGTAGGATCTGCACCTGAGCTATGTAGTCTCTGCACCTGAGTTCTGTTCCCTTTGTAGCTGTTGTACACTCTGCGCCTGAGCGCTGTAGGCTCTGCGCCTGAGCGCTGTTCCCTTTGTAGGTGTTACAGTCTCTGCGCCTGAGCGCTGTTCCCTTTGTAGATCTTACAGGCTCTGCGCCTGAGCGCTGTAGGCTCTGTGCCTCAGCTCTGTAGCCTCTGCGCCTGAGCTCTGTAGGCTCTGCGCCTGAGCTCTGTAGGCTCTGCGCCTGAGCTCTGTTCCCTTTTTATTTGTTTGAAGGCTCTGCGCCTGAGCTGTTCCCTTTGTAGCTGTTGTAGGCTCTGCGCCTGAGCGTTGTAGGCTCTGCGCCTGAGCGTTGTAGGCTCTGCGCCTGAGCTCTGTAGGCTCTGCGCCTGAGCTCTGTTCCCTTTTTATTTGTTTGAGGGCTCTGCGCCTGAGCTCTGTTCTCTATGTAGCTGTTGTAGGCTCTGCGGCTGAGCGCTGTTACCTTTGTAGCTGTTGTAGGCTCTTCGCCTGAGCGCTGTTCCCTTTATAGCTTTTGTAGGCTCTGCGCCAGAGCGCTGTAGGGTCTGTTCCTGAGCGCTGTTCCCTTTGTAGCTGTTGCAGGCTCTACGCCTGAGCTCTGTTCCCTTTGTAGCTGTTGCAGGCTCTGCGCCTGAGCGCTGTTCCCTTTGTAGCTGTTGTACGCTGTGCGCCTGAGCGCTGTAGGCTCTGCGCCTGAGCGCTGTTCCCTTTGTAGCAGTTGTAGGCTCTGCGCCTGAGCGCTGTTCCCATTGCAGCTGTTGCAGGCTCTGCGCCTGAGCTCTGTAGGCTCTGCGCCTGAGCGTTGTTCCCTTTGTAGCTTTTGTAGGCTCTGCGCCTGATCGCTGTTCCCTATGTAGATGTTGCAGGATCTGCGCCTGGGCGCTGTAGGCTCTGCGCTTGAGCGCTGTTCCCTTTGTAGCTGTTGCAGGCTCTGCGCCTGTGCGCTGTTCCCTTTGTAGCCGTTGCAGGCTCTGCGCCTGAGCTCTGTTCCCTTTGTAGGTGTTACAGGCTCTGCGCCTGAGCTCTGTTCCCTTTGTAGATCTTGCAGGCTCTGCGCCTGAGCGCTGTAGGCTCTGCGCCTGAGCTCTGTAGGCACTGCGCCTGAGCTCTGAAGGCTCTGCGCCTGAGCTCTGTAGGCTCTGCGCCTGAGCTCTGTAGGCACTGCGCCTGAGCTCTGTTCCCTTTGTAGCTGTTGAAGGCTCTGTGCCTGAGCTCTGTTGCCTATGTAACTTCTGTAGGCTCTGCGCCTGAAATCTGTAGGCTATGCGCCTCAGCTCTCTAGGCTCTGCGCCTCAGCTCTGTTCACTTTGTAGGTGTTTCAGGCTCTGCGCCTGAGCGCTGTTCCCTTTGTAGCAGTTGCAGGCTCTGCGCCTGAGCTCTGTTCCCTTTGTAGGTATTGCAGGCTCTTCGCCTCAACGCTGTTCTCTTTTTAGCTGTTGCAGGCTCTGCGCCTGAGCGCTGTTCCCTTTGTAGCTGTTGTCGCTCTGCGCCTGAGCTCTGTTCCCTTTGTTGCTGTTGGAGGCTCTGTGCCTGAGGTCTGTAGGATCTGCGCCTGAGCGCTGTTCCCTTTGTAGCTGTCGTAGGCTCTGCGCCTGAGCTCTGTTCCCTTTGTAGCTGTTGTAGGCTCTGCGCCTGAGCGCTGTAGGCTCTGCGCTTGAGCGCTTTAGGCTCTGCGCCTGAGCTCTGTTCCCTTTGTAGCTGTTGTAGGCTCTGCACCAGAGTGCTGTAGGCTCTGTGCCTGAGCGCTGTTCCCTTTGTAGCTGTCGTAGGCTCTGCGCCTGAGCTCTGTTCCCTTTGTAGCTGTTGTAGGCTCTGCGCCTGAGCGCTGTTCCCTTTGTACTCTTGCAGGCTCTGCGCCTGAGCACTGTTCCTTTTGTAGCTCTTGCAGGCTCTGCGCCTGAGCGCTGTAGGCTCTGTGCCTCAGCTCTGTAGCCTCTGCGCCTGAGCTCTGTAGGCTCTGCGCCTGAGCTCTGTAGACTCTGCGTTTGAGCTCTGTTCCCTTCGTAGCTGTTGAAGGCTCTGCGCCTGAGCTCTGTTCCCTTTGTAGCTGTTGCAGGCTCTGCGCCTGAGCGCTGTTAGTTTTGTAATTCTTGCCTGCTCTACGCCTGAGCGCTATTCCCTTTGTAGGTGTTACAGGCTCTGCGCCTGAGCGCTGTTCCCTTTGTAGCTCTTACAGGCTCTGCGCCTGAGCGCTGTAGGCTCTGTCCCTTCAGCTCTGTAGGCTTGGCGCCTGAGCTCTGTGGGCTCTGCGCCTGAGCGCTGTTACTTTTTTAGCTCTTGCCTTCTCTACGCCTGAGCGCTGTTCCCTTTGTAGGTGTTACAGGCTCTGCGCCTGAGCGCTGTTCCCTTTGTAGCTCTTACAGGCTCTGCGCCTGAGCGCTGTAGGCTCTGCGCCTCAGCTCTGTAGCCTCTGCGACTGAGCTCTGTAGGCTCTGCGCCTGAGCTCTGTTCCCTTTGTAGCTGTTGTACGCTCTGCGCCTGAGCGCTGTAGGCTTTGCACCTGAGCGCTGTTCCCTTTGTAGCTGTTGTAGGCTCTGCGCCTGTGCGCTGTTCCCATTGTAGCTGTTGCAGGCTCTGCGCCTGAGCGCTGTTACTTTTGTAGCTCTTGCTGGCTCTACACCTGAGCGCTGTTCCCTTTGTAGGTGTTACAGGCTCTGCGCCTGAGCGCTGTTCCCTTTGTAGCTCTTGCACGCTCTGCGCCTGAGCGCTGTAGGCTCTGTGCCTCAGCTCTGTAGGCTCTGCGCCTGAGCTCTGTAGGCTCTGCGCCTGAGCTCTGTTCCCTTTGTAGCTGTTGCAGGCTCTGCGCCTGAGGTCTGTTCCCTTTGTTGCTGTTGCAGGCTCTGCGCCTGAGCGCTGTTCCCTTTGTGGCTGTTGCAGGCTCTTCGCCTGAGCGCTGTTCCCTTTATAGCTGTTGTAGGCTCTGCGCCAGAGCACTGAAGGGTCTGGGCCTGAGCGCTGTTCCATTTGTAGCTGTTGCAGGCTCTACGCCTGAGCTCTGTTCCCTTTGTAGCTGTTGCCGGCTCTACTCCTGAGCGCTCTTCCCTTTATAGCTGTTGTAGGCTCTGCGCCACAGCGCTGTAGTCTCTGTGCCTGAGCACTTTTCCCTTTGTAGCTGTTGGAGGCTCTGCGCCTGAGCTCTGTTCGCTTTGTAGCTGCTGTCGCTCTGCGCCTGTGCTCTGTTCCTTGGTTGCTGTTGGAGGCTCTGCGCCAGAGCGCTGTAGGCTCTCTCCCTGAGCGCTGTTCCCTTTGTAGCTGTTGTAGGCTCCGCGCCTGAGCTCTGATCCCTTTGTAGCTGTTGCAGGCTCTGTGCCTGAGCGCTCTTCCCTTTGTAGCTGTTGCAGGCTATGCGCCTGACCTCTGTTACCTTTGTAGCTCTTGCCGAATCTACGCCTGAGCGCTGTTCCCTTTGTAGCTCTTGCAGGCTCTGCGCCTGAGCGCTGTAGGCTCTGTCCCTTCAGCTCTGTAGGCTTGGCGCCTGAGCTCTGTGGGCTCTGCGCCTGAGCGCTGTTACTTTTGTAGCTCTTGCCTTCTCTACGCCTGAGCGCTGTTCCCTTTGTAGGTGTTACAGGCTCTGCGCCTGAGCGCTGTTCCCTTTGTAGCTCTTACAGGCTCTGCGCCTGAGCGCTGTAGGCTCTGCGCCTCAGCTCTGTAGCCTCTGCGACTGAGCTCTGTAGGCTCTGCGCCTGAGCTCTGTTCCCTTTGTAGCTGTTGTACGCTCTGCGCCTGAGCGCTGTAGGCTCTGCGCTTGAGCGCTGTAGGCTCTGCGCTTGAGCACTGTTCCCTTTGTAGCTGTTGTAGGCTCTGCGCCTGAGCGCTGTTCCCTTTGTAGCTGTTGCAGGCTCTGCGCCTGAGCTCTGTTCCCTTTGTAGCTGTTGCAGGCTCTGCGCCTGAGCGCTGTTACCTTTGTAGCTGTTGTAGGCTCTTCGCCTGAGCGCTGTTCCCTTTATAGCTGTTGTAGGCTCTGCGCCAGAGCACTGAAGGGTCTGGGCCTGAGCGCTGTTCCATTTGTAGCTGTTGCAGTATCTACGCCTGAGCTCTGTTCCCTTTGTAGCTGTTGCCGGCTCTACTCCTGAGCGCTCTTCCCTTTATAGCTGTTGTAGGCTCTGCGCCACAGCGCTGTAGTCTCTGTGCCTGAGCACTTTTCCCTTTGTAGCTGTTGGAGGCTCTGCGCCTGAGCTCTGTTCGCTTTGTAGCTGCTGTCGCTCTGCGCCTGTGCTCTGTTCCTTGGTTGCTGTTGGAGGCTCTGCGCCAGACGCTGTAGGCTCTCTCCCTGAGCGCTGTTCCCTTTGTAGCTGTTGTAGGCTCCGCGCCTGAGCTCTGATCCCTTTGTAGCTGTTGCAGGCTCTGTGCCTGAGCGCTCTTCCCTATGTAGCTGTTGCAGGCTCTGCGCCTGAGCCCTGTAGGCTCATCGCTTGAGCGCTGTATGCTCTGAGCCTGAGCGCTGTTCCCTTTGTAGCTGTTGTAGGCTCTGCGCCAGAGCGCTGTAGGCTCTGTGCGTGAGCGCTGTTCCCTTTGTAGCTTTTGCAGGCTCTGCATCTGAGCGCTGTTCCCTTTATAACAGTTGTAGGCTCTGCGCCTGAGAGCTGTTCCCTTTGTAGCTGTTGTAGGCTCTGCACCTGAGCTCTGTTCCCTTTGTTGCTGTTGTAGGCACTGCGCCTGAGATCTGTTGCCTTTGTAGCTGTTGTAGGCTCTGCGCCTGAGCTCTGGCCCCTTTATAGCTGTCATAGGCTCTGCGCCTGAGCTCTCTAGGCTCTGTGCCTGAGCTCTGTTCCCTTTGTAGCTGTTGTAGTCTCTGCGCCTGAGCTCTGTAGGCTCTGCGCCCGAGCTCTATTCCCTTTGTAGCTGTTGTAGGCTCTGCATCTGAGCTGTGTTCCCTTTGTTGCTGTTGTAGGCACTGCGCCTGAGATCTCTTGCCTTTGTAGCTGTTGTAGTCTCTGCGCCTGAGCTCTGTAGGCTCTGCGCCTGAGCTCTGTAGGCTCTGCGCCCGAGCTCTATTCCCTTTGTAGCTGTTGCAGTCTCTGCACCTGAGCTCTGTAGGCTCTGCGCCTGAGCTCTGTAGGCTCTGCGCCCGAGCTCAATTCCCTTTGTAGCTGTTGTAGGCTCTGCGCCTGAGCTCTGTAGTCTCTGCGCCTGAGCTCTGTAGGATCTGCGCCCGAGCTCTATTCCCTTTGTAGCTGTTGTAGGCTCTGCGCCTGAGCTCTGTAGGCTCTGCGCCTGAGCTCTATTCATTTATAGCTGTTGTCGCTCTGAGCCTGAGCTCTGTTCCCTTTTCTTCTGTTGGATGCTCTGCGCCTGAGCTCTGAAGGCTCTGCGCCAGAGCTCTGTTCCCTTTGTAACTGTTGTAGTCTCTGCGCCTGAGCTCTGTTCCCTTTGTAGCTGTTGTAGGCTCTGCGCCTGAGCTCTGTTCCCTTTGTAGCTGTTGTAGGCTCTGTGCCTGAGCGCTGTAGGCTCTGCGCCTGAGCTCTGTAGGCTCTGCGCCTGAGCTCTGTTCCCTTTTTATTTGTTTGAGGGCTCTGCGCCTGAGCTCTGTTCCCTATGTAGCTGTTGTAGGCTCTGCGCCTGAGCGCTGTTACCTTTGTAGCTGTTGTAGGCTCTTCGCCTGAGCGCTGTTCCCTTTATAGCTTTTGTAGGCTCTGCGCCAGAGCGCTGTAGGGTCTGTTCCTGAGCGCTGTTCCATTTGTAGCTGTTGCAGGCTCTACGCCTGAGCGCTGTTCCCTTTGTAGCTGTTGTAGGCTCTGTGCCTGAGCTCTGTTCACTTTGTATCTGTTGTCGCTCTGCGCCCGTGCTCTGTTCCTTGGTTCCTGTTGGAGGCTCTGTGCCTGAGCTTTGTAGGCTGTGTGCCTGAGCTATGTTCCCTTCGTAGATGTTGTAGGCTCTACGCCTGAGCTCTGTTCCCTTTGTAGCTGTTGTACGCTCTCCGCTTGAGCTCTGTAGGTTTTGCGCCTGAGCGCTGTTCCCTTTGTAGCTGTTGTAGGCTCTGCGCCTGATCGCTTTTCCTTATGTAGCTGTTGCAGGCTCTGCGCCTGAACTCTGTAGGCTCTGCGTTTGAGTTCTGTTCCCTTTGTAGCTGTTGAAGGCTCTTCTCATGATCGCTATTCCTTATGTAGCTGTTGTAGACTCTGCGCCTGAGCGCTGTAGGCTCTGCGCTTGAGCGCTCTAGGCTCTGCGCCTGAGCGCTTTTCCCTTTGTAGCTGTTGTAGGCTCTGCGCCTGAGCGCTGTTACTTTTGTAGCTCTTGCCTTCTCTACGCCTGAGCGCTGTTCCCTTGGTAGGTGTTACAGGCTCTGCGCCTGAGCGCTGTTCCCTTTGTAGCTGTTGTAGGCTCTGCACCTGAGCGCTGTAGGCTCTGTGCCTCAGCTCTGTAGCCTCTGCGCCTGAGCTCTGTAGGCTCTGCGCCTGAGCTCTGTAGGCTCTGCGCGTGAGCTCTGTTCCCTTTTTATTTGTTTGAAGGCTCTGCGCCTGAGCTCTGTTCCCTTTGTAGCTGTTGTAGGCTCTGCGCCTGAGCACTGTATGCTCTGTGCCTGAGTGCTGTTCCCTATGTAGCTGTTGTAGGCTCTGTGCCTGAGCGCTCTTCCCATTGTAGCTGTTGCAGGCTCTGCGTCTGAGCTCTGTAGGCTCTGCGCCTGAGCGCTGTAGGCTCTGCACCTGAGCGCTGTTCCCTTTGTAGCTGTTTTAGGCTCTGCGCCTGTGCGCTGTTCCCATTGTAGCTGTTGCAGGCTCTGCGCCTGAGCGATGTAGGCTCTGTGCCTGAGCGCTGTTCCCTTTGTAGCTGTCGTAGGCTCTGTGCCTGAGCACTGTTCCCTTTGTAGCTGTTGTATGCTCTGCGGCATAGCTCTGTAGGCTCTGCGCCTGAGCGTTGTTCCCTTTGTAGCTGTTGTAGGCTTTGCGCCTGATCGCTGTTCCCTATGTAGATGTTGCAGGCTCTGCGCCTGAGCGCTGTTACTTTTGTAGCTCTTGCCGGCTCTACGCCTGAGCGCTGTTCCCTTTGTATATGTTACAGGCTCTGCGCCTGAGCGCTGTTCCCTTTGTAGCTCTTGCAGGCTCTGCGCCTGAGCGCAGTAGGCTCTGTGCCTCAGCTATCTAGACCCTGCGCCTGAGCTCTGTAGGCTCTGCGCCTGAGCTCTGTAGGCTCGGCGCCTGAGCTCTGTTCCCTTTTGTAGCTGTTCAAGGCTCTGCGCCTGAGCTCTGTACCCTTTGTAGCTGTTGCAGGCTTTGCGCCTGATCGCTGTTCCCTATGTAGATGTTGCAGGCTCTGCGCCTGAGCGCTGTTACTTTTGTAGCTCTTGCCGGCTCTACGCCTGAGCGCTGTTCCCTTTGTAGGTGTTACAGGCTCTGCGCCTGAGCGCTGTTCCCTTTGTAGCTCTTACAGGCTCTGCGCCTGAGCGCTGTTACCTTTGTAGCTGTTGTAGGCTCTTCGCCTGAGCGCTGTTCCCTTTATAGCTTTTGTAGGCTCTGCGCCAGAGCGCTGTAGGGTCTGTTCCTGAGCGCTGTTCCCTTTGTAGCTGTTGCAGGCTCTACGCCTGAGCTCTGTTCCCTTTGTAGCTGTTGCAGGCTCTGCGCCTGAGCGCTGTTCCCTTTGTAGCTGTTGTACGCTGTGCGCCTGAGCGCTGTAGGCTCTGCGCCTGAGCGCTGTTCCCTTTGTAGCTGTTGTAGGCTCTGCGCCTGAGCGCTGTTCCCATTGTAGCTGTTGCAGGCTCTGCGCCTGAGCTCTGTAGGCTCTGCGCCTGAGCGTTGTTCCCTTTGTAGCTTTTGTAGGCTCTGCGCCTGATCGCTGTTCCCTATGTAGATGTTGCAGGATCTGCGCCTGGGCGCTGTAGGCTCTGCGCTTGAGCGCTGTTCCCTTTGTAGCTGTTGCAGGCTCTGCGCCTGTGCGCTGTTCCCTTTGTAGCCGTTGCAGGCTCTGCGCCTGAGCTCTGTTCCCTTTGTAGGTGTTACAGGCTCTGCGCCTGAGCTCTGTTCCCTTTGTAGATCTTGCAGGCTCTGCGCCTGAGCGCTGTAGGCTCTGCGCCTGAGCTCTGTAGGCACTGCGCCTGAGCTCTGAAGGCTCTGCGCCTGAGCTCTGTAGGCTCTGCGCCTGAGCTCTGTAGGCACTGCGCCTGAGCTCTGTTCCCTTTGTAGCTGTTGAAGGCTCTGTGCCTGAGCTCTGTTGCCTATGTAACTTCTGTAGGCTCTGCGCCTGAAATCTGTAGGCTATGCGCCTCAGCTCTCTAGGCTCTGCGCCTCAGCTCTGTTCACTTTGTAGGTGTTTCAGGCTCTGCGCCTGAGCGCTGTTCCCTTTGTAGCAGTTGCAGGCTCTGCGCCTGAGCTCTGTTCCCTTTGTAGGTATTGCAGGCTCTTCGCCTCAACGCTGTTCTCTTTTTAGCTGTTGCAGGCTCTGCGCCTGAGCGCTGTTCCCTTTGTAGCTGTTGTCGCTCTGCGCCTGAGCTCTGTTCCCTTTGTTGCTGTTGGAGGCTCTGTGCCTGAGGTCTGTAGGATCTGCGCCTGAGCTATATTCCCTTTGTAGCTGTTTTAGGCTCTGCGCCTGAGAGTTGTAGGCTCTGCGCTTGAGCGCTTTAGGCTCTGCGCCTGAGCTCTGTTCCCTTTGTAGCTGTTGTAGGCTCTGCACCAGAGTGCTGTAGGCTCTGTGCCTGAGCGCTGTTCCCTTTGTAGCTGTCGTAGGCTCTGCGCCTGAGCTCTGTTCCCTTTGTAGCTGTTGTAGGCTCTGCGCCTGAGCGCTGTTCCCTGTGTAGCTCTTACAGGCTCTGCGCCTGAGCGCTGTAGGCTCTGTCCCTTCAGCTCTGTAGGCTTGGCGCCTGAGCTCTGTGGGCTCTGCGCCTGAGCGCTGTTACTTTTTTAGCTCTTGCCTTCTCTACGCCTGAGCGCTGTTCCCTTTGTAGGTGTTACAGGCTCTGCGCCTGAGCGCTGTTCCCTTTGTAGCTCTTACAGGCTCTGTGCCTGAGCGCTGTAGGCTCTGCGCCTCAGCTCTGTAGCCTCTGCGACTGAGCTCTGTAGGCTCTGCGCCTGAGCTCTGTTCCCTTTGTAGCTGTTGTACGCTCTGCGCCTGAGCGCTGTAGGCTTTGCACCTGAGCGCTGTTCCCTTTGTAGCTGTTGTAGGCTCTGCGCCTGTGCGCTGTTCCCATTGTAGCTGTTGCAGGCTCTGCGCCTGAGCGCTGTTACTTTTGTAGCTCTTGCTGGCTCTACACCTGAGCGCTGTTCCCTTTGTAGGTGTTACAGGCTCTGCGCCTGAGCGCTGTTCCCTTTGTAGCTCTTGCACGCTCTGCGCCACAGCGCTGTAGTCTCTGTGCCTGAGCACTTTTCCCTTTGTAGCTGTTGGAGGCTCTGCGCCTGAGCTCTGTTCGCTTTGTAGCTGCTGTCGCTCTGCGCCTGTGCTCTGTTCCTTGGTTGCTGTTGGAGGCTCTGCGCCAGACGCTGTAGGCTCTCTCCCTGAGCGCTGTTCCCTTTGTAGCTGTTGTAGGCTCCGCGCCTGAGCTCTGATCCCTTTGTAGCTGTTGCAGGCTCTGTGCCTGAGCGCTCTTCCCTATGTAGCTGTTGCAGGCTCTGCGCCTGAGCCCTGTAGGCTCATCGCTTGAGCGCTGTATGCTCTGAGCCTGAGCGCTGTTCCCTTTGTAGCTGTTGTAGGCTTTGCGCCAGAGCGCTGTAGGCTCTGTGCGTGAGCGCTGTTCCCTTTGTAGCTTTTGCAGGCTCTGCATCTGAGCGCTGTTCCCTTTATAACAGTTGTAGGCTCTGCGCCTGAGAGCTGTTCCCTTTGTAGCTGTTGTAGGCTCTGCACCTGAGCTCTGTTCCCTTTGTTGCTGTTGTAGGCACTGCGCCTGAGATCTGTTGCCTTTGTAGCTGTTGTACGCTCTGCGCCTGAGCTCTGGCCCCTTTATAGCTGTCATAGGCTCTGCGCCTGAGCTCTCTAGGCTCTGTGCCTGAGCTCTGTTCCCTTTGTAGCTGTTGTAGTCTCTGCGCCTGAGCTCTGTAGGCTCTGCGCCCGAGCTCTATTCCCTTTGTAGCTGTTGTAGGCTCTGCATCTGAGCTGTGTTCCCTTTGTTGCTGTTGTAGGCACTGCGCCTGAGATCTCTTGCCTTTGTAGCTGTTGTAGTCTCTGCGCCTGAGCTCTGTAGGCTCTGCGCCTGAGCTCTGTAGGCTCTGCGCCCGAGCTCTATTCCCTTTGTAGCTGTTGTAGGCTCTGCACCTGAGCTCTGTAGGCTCTGCGCCTGAGCTCTGTAGGCTCTGCGCCCGAGCTCAATTCCCTTTGTAGCTGTTGTAGGCTCTGCGCCTGAGCTCTGTAGTCTCTGCGCCTGAGCTCTGTAGGATCTGCGCCCGAGCTCTATTCCCTTTGTAGCTGTTGTAGGCTCTGCGCCTGAGCTCTGTAGGCTCTGCGCCTGAGCTCTATTCATTTATAGCTGTTGTCGCTCTGAGCCTGAGCTCTGTTCCCTTTTCTTCTGTTGGATGCTCTGCGCCTGAGCTCTGAAGGCTCTGCGCCAGAGCTCTGTTCCCTTTGTAACTGTTGTAGTCTCTGCGCCTGAGCTCTGTTCCCTTTGTAGCTGTTGTAGGCTCTGCGCCTGAGCTCTGTTCCCTTTGTAGCTGTTGTAGGCTCTGTGCCTGAGCGCTGTAGGCTCTGCGCCTGAGCTCTGTAGGCTCTGCGCCTGAGCTCTGTTCCCTTTTTATTTGTTTGAGGGCTCTGCGCCTGAGCTCTGTTCCCTATGTAGCTGTTGTAGGCTCTGCGCCTGAGCGCTGTTACCTTTGTAGCTGTTGTAGGCTCTTCGCCTGAGCGCTGTTCCCTTTATAGCTTTTGTAGGCTCTGCGCCAGAGCGCTGTAGGGTCTGTTCCTGAGCGCTGTTCCATTTGTAGCTGTTGCAGGCTCTACGCCTGAGCGCTGTTCCCTTTGTAGCTGTTGTAGGCTCTGTGCCTGAGCTCTGTTCACTTTGTATCTGTTGTCGCTCTGCGCCCGTGCTCTGTTCCTTGGTTCCTGTTGGAGGCTCTGTGCCTGAGCTTTGTAGGCTGTGTGCCTGAGCTATGTTCCCTTCGTAGATGTTGTAGGCTCTACGCCTGAGCTCTGTTCCCTTTGTAGCTGTTGTACGCTCTCCGCTTGAGCTCTGTAGGTTTTGCGCCTGAGCGCTGTTCCCTTTGTAGCTGTTGTAGGCTCTGCGCCTGATCGCTTTTCCTTATGTAGCTGTTGCAGGCTCTGCGCCTGAACTCTGTAGGCTCTGCGTTTGAGTTCTGTTCCCTTTGTAGCTGTTGAAGGCTCTTCTCATGATCGCTATTCCTTATGTAGCTGTTGTAGACTCTGCGCCTGAGCGCTGTAGGCTCTGCGCTTGAGCGCTCTAGGCTCTGCGCCTGAGCGCTTTTCCCTTTGTAGCTGTTGTAGGCTCTGCGCCTGAGCGCTGTTACTTTTGTAGCTCTTGCCTTCTCTACGCCTGAGCGCTGTTCCCTTGGTAGGTGTTACAGGCTCTGCGCCTGAGCGCTGTTCCCTTTGTAGCTGTTGTAGGCTCTGCACCTGAGCGCTGTAGGCTCTGTGCCTCAGCTCTGTAGCCTCTGCGCCTGAGCTCTGTAGGCTCTGCGCCTGAGCTCTGTAGGCTCTGCGCGTGAGCTCTGTTCCCTTTTTATTTGTTTGAAGGCTCTGCGCCTGAGCTCTGTTCCCTTTGTAGCTGTTGTAGGCTCTGCGCCTGAGCACTGTATGCTCTGTGCCTGAGTGCTGTTCCCTATGTAGCTGTTGTAGGCTCTGTGCCTGAGCGCTCTTCCCATTGTAGCTGTTGCAGGCTCTGCGTCTGAGCTCTGTAGGCTCTGCGCCTGAGCGCTGTAGGCTCTGCACCTGAGCGCTGTTCCCTTTGTAGCTGTTTTAGGCTCTGCGCCTGTGCGCTGTTCCCATTGTAGCTGTTGCAGGCTCTGCGCCTGAGCGATGTAGGCTCTGTGCCTGAGCGCTGTTCCCTTTGTAGCTGTCGTAGGCTCTGTGCCTGAGCACTGTTCCCTTTGTAGCTGTTGTATGCTCTGCGGCATAGCTCTGTAGGCTCTGCGCCTGAGCGTTGTTCCCTTTGTAGCTGTTGTAGGCTTTGCGCCTGATCGCTGTTCCCTATGTAGATGTTGCAGGCTCTGCGCCTGAGCGCTGTTCCCTTTGTATATGTTACAGGCTCTGCGCCTGAGCGCTGTTCCCTTTGTAGCTCTTGCAGGCTCTGCGCCTGAGCGCAGTAGGCTCTGTGCCTCAGCTATCTAGACCCTGCGCCTGAGCTCTGTAGGCTCTGCGCCTGAGCTCTGTAGGCTCGGCGCCTGAGCTCTGTTCCCTTTTGTAGCTGTTCAAGGCTCTGCGCCTGAGCTCTGTACCCTTTGTAGCTGTTGCAGGCTTTGCGCCTGATCGCTGTTCCCTATGTAGATGTTGCAGGCTCTGCGCCTGAGCGCTGTTACTTTTGTAGCTCTTGCCGGCTCTACGCCTGAGCGCTGTTCCCTTTGTAGGTGTTACAGGCTCTGCGCCTGAGCGCTGTTCCCTTTGTAGCTCTTACAGGCTCTGCGCCTGAGCGCTGTTACCTTTGTAGCTGTTGTAGGCTCTTCGCCTGAGCGCTGTTCCCTTTATAGCTTTTGTAGGCTCTGCGCCAGAGCGCTGTAGGGTCTGTTCCTGAGCGCTGTTCCCTTTGTAGCTGTTGCAGGCTCTACGCCTGAGCTCTGTTCCCTTTGTAGCTGTTGCAGGCTCTGCGCCTGAGCGCTGTTCCCTTTGTAGCTGTTGTACGCTGTGCGCCTGAGCGCTGTAGGCTCTGCGCCTGAGCGCTGTTCCCTTTGTAGCTGTTGTAGGCTCTGCGCCTGAGCGCTGTTCCCATTGTAGCTGTTGCAGGCTCTGCGCCTGAGCTCTGTAGGCTCTGCGCCTGAGCGTTGTTCCCTTTGTAGCTTTTGTAGGCTCTGCGCCTGATCGCTGTTCCCTATGTAGATGTTGCAGGATCTGCGCCTGGGCGCTGTAGGCTCTGCGCTTGAGCGCTGTTCCCTTTGTAGCTGTTGCAGGCTCTGCGCCTGTGCGCTGTTCCCTTTGTAGCCGTTGCAGGCTCTGCGCCTGAGCTCTGTTCCCTTTGTAGGTGTTACAGGCTCTGCGCCTGAGCGCTGTTCCCTTTGTAGCTCTTACAGGCTCTGCGCCTGAGCGCTGTTACCTTTGTAGCTGTTGTAGGCTCTTCGCCTGAGCGCTGTTCCCTTTATAGCTTTTGTAGGCTCTGCGCCAGAGCGCTGTAGGGTCTGTTCCTGAGCGCTGTTCCCTTTGTAGCTGTTGCAGGCTCTACGCCTGAGCTCTGTTCCCTTTGTAGCTGTTGCAGGCTCTGCGCCTGAGCGCTGTTCCCTTTGTAGCTGTTGTACGCTGTGCGCCTGAGCGCTGTAGGCTCTGCGCCTGAGCGCTGTTCCCTTTGTAGCTGTTGTAGGCTCTGCGCCTGAGCGCTGTTCCCATTGTAGCTGTTGCAGGCTCTGCGCCTGAGCTCTGTAGGCTCTGCGCCTGAGCGTTGTTCCCTTTGTAGCTTTTGTAGGCTCTGCGCCTGATCGCTGTTCCCTATGTAGATGTTGCAGGATCTGCGCCTGGGCGCTGTAGGCTCTGCGCTTGAGCGCTGTTCCCTTTGTAGCTGTTGCAGGCTCTGCGCCTGTGCGCTGTTCCCTTTGTAGCCGTTGCAGGCTCTGCGCCTGAGCTCTGTTCCCTTTGTAGGTGTTACAGGCTCTGCGCCTGAGCTCTGTTCCCTTTGTAGATCTTGCAGGCTCTGCGCCTGAGCGCTGTAGGCTCTGCGCCTGAGCTCTGTAGGCACTGCGCCTGAGCTCTGTAGGCTCTGCGCCTGAGCTCTGTAGGCACTGCGCCTGAGCTCTGTTCCCTTTGTAGCTGTTGAAGGCTCTGTGCCTGAGCTCTGTTGCCTATGTAACTTCTGTAGGCTCTGCGCCTGAAATCTGTAGGCTATGCGCCTCAGCTCTCTAGGCTCTGCGCCTCAGCTCTGTTCACTTTGTAGGTGTTTCAGGCTCTGCGCCTGAGCGCTGTTCCCTTTGTAGCAGTTGCAGGCTCTGCGCCTGAGCTCTGTTCCCTTTGTAGGTATTGCAGGCTCTTCGCCTCAACGCTGTTCTCTTTTTAGCTGTTGCAGGCTCTGCGCCTGAGCGCTGTTCCCTTTGTAGCTGTTGTCGCTCTGCGCCTGAGCTCTGTTCCCTTTGTTGCTGTTGGAGGCTCTGTGCCTGAGGTCTGTAGGATCTGCGCCTGAGCTATATTCCCTTTGTAGCTGTTTTAGGCTCTGCGCCTGAGAGTTGTAGGCTCTGCGCTTGAGCGCTTTAGGCTCTGCGCCTGAGCTCTGTTCCCTTTGTAGCTGTTGTAGGCTCTGCACCAGAGTGCTGTAGGCTCTGTGCCTGAGCGCTGTTCCCTTTGTAGCTGTCGTAGGCTCTGCGCCTGAGCTCTGTTCCCTTTGTAGCTGTTGTAGGCTCTGCGCCTGAGCGCTGTTCCCTGTGTAGCTCTTACAGGCTCTGCGCCTGAGCGCTGTAGGCTCTGTCCCTTCAGCTCTGTAGGCTTGGCGCCTGAGCTCTGTGGGCTCTGCGCCTGAGCGCTGTTACTTTTTTAGCTCTTGCCTTCTCTACGCCTGAGCGCTGTTCCCTTTGTAGGTGTTACAGGCTCTGCGCCTGAGCGCTGTTCCCTTTGTAGCTCTTACAGGCTCTGCGCCTGAGCGCTGTAGGCTCTGCGCCTCAGCTCTGTAGCCTCTGCGACTGAGCTCTGTAGGCTCTGCGCCTGAGCTCTGTTCCCTTTGTAGCTGTTGTACGCTCTGCGCCTGAGCGCTGTAGGCTTTGCACCTGAGCGCTGTTCCCTTTGTAGCTGTTGTAGGCTCTGCGCCTGTGCGCTGTTCCCATTGTAGCTGTTGCAGGCTCTGCGCCTGAGCGCTGTTACTTTTGTAGCTCTTGCTGGCTCTACACCTGAGCGCTGTTCCCTTTGTAGGTGTTACAGGCTCTGCGCCTGAGCGCTGTTCCCTTTGTAGCTCTTGCACGCTCTGCGCCACAGCGCTGTAGTCTCTGTGCCTGAGCACTTTTCCCTTTGTAGCTGTTGGAGGCTCTGCGCCTGAGCTCTGTTCGCTTTGTAGCTGCTGTCGCTCTGCGCCTGTGCTCTGTTCCTTGGTTGCTGTTGGAGGCTCTGCGCCAGACGCTGTAGGCTCTCTCCCTGAGCGCTGTTCCCTTTGTAGCTGTTGTAGGCTCCGCGCCTGAGCTCTGATCCCTTTGTAGCTGTTGCAGGCTCTGTGCCTGAGCGCTCTTCCCTATGTAGCTGTTGCAGGCTCTGCGCCTGAGCCCTGTAGGCTCATCGCTTGAGCGCTGTATGCTCTGAGCCTGAGCGCTGTTCCCTTTGTAGCTGTTGTAGGCTTTGCGCCAGAGCGCTGTAGGCTCTGTGCGTGAGCGCTGTTCCCTTTGTAGCTTTTGCAGGCTCTGCATCTGAGCGCTGTTCCCTTTATAACAGTTGTAGGCTCTGCGCCTGAGAGCTGTTCCCTTTGTAGCTGTTGTAGGCTCTGCACCTGAGCTCTGTTCCCTTTGTTGCTGTTGTAGGCACTGCGCCTGAGATCTGTTGCCTTTGTAGCTGTTGTACGCTCTGCGCCTGAGCTCTGGCCCCTTTATAGCTGTCATAGGCTCTGCGCCTGAGCTCTCTAGGCTCTGTGCCTGAGCTCTGTTCCCTTTGTAGCTGTTGTAGTCTCTGCGCCTGAGCTCTGTAGGCTCTGCGCCCGAGCTCTATTCCCTTTGTAGCTGTTGTAGGCTCTGCATCTGAGCTGTGTTCCCTTTGTTGCTGTTGTAGGCACTGCGCCTGAGATCTCTTGCCTTTGTAGCTGTTGTAGTCTCTGCGCCTGAGCTCTGTAGGCTCTGCGCCTGAGCTCTGTAGGCTCTGCGCCCGAGCTCTATTCCCTTTGTAGCTGTTGTAGGCTCTGCACCTGAGCTCTGTAGGCTCTGCGCCTGAGCTCTGTAGGCTCTGCGCCCGAGCTCAATTCCCTTTGTAGCTGTTGTAGGCTCTGCGCCTGAGCTCTGTAGTCTCTGCGCCTGAGCTCTGTAGGATCTGCGCCCGAGCTCTATTCCCTTTGTAGCTGTTGTAGGCTCTGCGCCTGAGCTCTGTAGGCTCTGCGCCTGAGCTCTATTCATTTATAGCTGTTGTCGCTCTGAGCCTGAGCTCTGTTCCCTTTTCTTCTGTTGGATGCTCTGCGCCTGAGCTCTGAAGGCTCTGCGCCAGAGCTCTGTTCCCTTTGTAACTGTTGTAGTCTCTGCGCCTGAGCTCTGTTCCCTTTGTAGCTGTTGTAGGCTCTGCGCCTGAGCTCTGTTCCCTTTGTAGCTGTTGTAGGCTCTGTGCCTGAGCGCTGTAGGCTCTGCGCCTGAGCTCTGTAGGCTCTGCGCCTGAGCTCTGTTCCCTTTTTATTTGTTTGAGGGCTCTGCGCCTGAGCTCTGTTCCCTATGTAGCTGTTGTAGGCTCTGCGCCTGAGCGCTGTTACCTTTGTAGCTGTTGTAGGCTCTTCGCCTGAGCGCTGTTCCCTTTATAGCTTTTGTAGGCTCTGCGCCAGAGCGCTGTAGGGTCTGTTCCTGAGCGCTGTTCCATTTGTAGCTGTTGCAGGCTCTACGCCTGAGCGCTGTTCCCTTTGTAGCTGTTGTAGGCTCTGTGCCTGAGCTCTGTTCACTTTGTATCTGTTGTCGCTCTGCGCCCGTGCTCTGTTCCTTGGTTCCTGTTGGAGGCTCTGTGCCTGAGCTTTGTAGGCTGTGTGCCTGAGCTATGTTCCCTTCGTAGATGTTGTAGGCTCTACGCCTGAGCTCTGTTCCCTTTGTAGCTGTTGTACGCTCTCCGCTTGAGCTCTGTAGGTTTTGCGCCTGAGCGCTGTTCCCTTTGTAGCTGTTGTAGGCTCTGCGCCTGATCGCTTTTCCTTATGTAGCTGTTGCAGGCTCTGCGCCTGAACTCTGTAGGCTCTGCGTTTGAGTTCTGTTCCCTTTGTAGCTGTTGAAGGCTCTTCTCATGATCGCTATTCCTTATGTAGCTGTTGTAGACTCTGCGCCTGAGCGCTGTAGGCTCTGCGCTTGAGCGCTCTAGGCTCTGCGCCTGAGCGCTTTTCCCTTTGTAGCTGTTGTAGGCTCTGCGCCTGAGCGCTGTTACTTTTGTAGCTCTTGCCTTCTCTACGCCTGAGCGCTGTTCCCTTGGTAGGTGTTACAGGCTCTGCGCCTGAGCGCTGTTCCCTTTGTAGCTGTTGTAGGCTCTGCACCTGAGCGCTGTAGGCTCTGTGCCTCAGCTCTGTAGCCTCTGCGCCTGAGCTCTGTAGGCTCTGCGCCTGAGCTCTGTAGGCTCTGCGCGTGAGCTCTGTTCCCTTTTTATTTGTTTGAAGGCTCTGCGCCTGAGCTCTGTTCCCTTTGTAGCTGTTGTAGGCTCTGCGCCTGAGCACTGTATGCTCTGTGCCTGAGTGCTGTTCCCTATGTAGCTGTTGTAGGCTCTGTGCCTGAGCGCTCTTCCCATTGTAGCTGTTGCAGGCTCTGCGTCTGAGCTCTGTAGGCTCTGCGCCTGAGCGCTGTAGGCTCTGCACCTGAGCGCTGTTCCCTTTGTAGCTGTTTTAGGCTCTGCGCCTGTGCGCTGTTCCCATTGTAGCTGTTGCAGGCTCTGCGCCTGAGCGATGTAGGCTCTGTGCCTGAGCGCTGTTCCCTTTGTAGCTGTCGTAGGCTCTGTGCCTGAGCACTGTTCCCTTTGTAGCTGTTGTATGCTCTGCGGCATAGCTCTGTAGGCTCTGCGCCTGAGCGTTGTTCCCTTTGTAGCTGTTGTAGGCTTTGCGCCTGATCGCTGTTCCCTATGTAGATGTTGCAGGCTCTGCGCCTGAGCGCTGTTACTTTTGTAGCTCTTGCCGGCTCTACGCCTGAGCGCTGTTCCCTTTGTATATGTTACAGGCTCTGCGCCTGAGCGCTGTTCCCTTTGTAGCTCTTGCAGGCTCTGCGCCTGAGCGCAGTAGGCTCTGTGCCTCAGCTATCTGGACCCTGCGCCTGAGCTCTGTAGGCTCTGCGCCTGAGCTCTGTAGGCTCGGCGCCTGAGCTCTGTTCCCTTTTGTAGCTGTTCAAGGCTCTGCGCCTGAGCTCTGTACCCTTTGTAGCTGTTGCAGGCTTTGCGCCTGATCGCTGTTCCCTATGTAGATGTTGCAGGCTCTGCGCCTGAGCGCTGTTACTTTTGTAGCTCTTGCCGGCTCTACGCCTGAGCGCTGTTCCCTTTGTATATGTTACAGGCTCTGCGCCTGAGCGCTTTTCCCTTTGTAGCTCTTGCAGGCTCTGCGCCTGAGCGCAGTAGGCTCTGTGCCTCAGCTATCTAGACCCTGCGCCTGAGCTCTGTAGGCTCTGCGCCTGAGCTCTGTAGGCTCGGCGCCTGAGCTCTGTTCCCTTTGTAGCTGTTCAAGGCTCTGCGCCTGAGCTCTGTACCCTTTGTAGCTGTTGCAGGCTCTGAGCCTGAGCGCTGTTCCCTTTGTGGTTGTTGCAGGCTCTGCGCCTTAGCGCTGTTACATTTGTAGCTGTTGTAGGCTCTTCGCCTGAGCACTGTTCCCTTTATAGCTGTTGTAGGCTCTGCGCCAGAGCACTGTAGGTTCTGTGCCTGAGCGCTGTTCCCTTTGTAGCTGTTGCAGGCTCTGCGCCTGAGCTCTGTGGGCTCTGCGCCTGAGCTCTGTAGGCTCTGCGCCTGAGCTCTGTTCCTTTTTTATTTGTTTGAAGGCTCTGCGCCTGAGCTCTGTTCCCTTTGTAGCTGTTGTACGCTGTGCGCCTGAGCGCTGTAGGCTCTGCGCCTGAGCGCTGTTCCCTTTGTAGCTGTTGTAGGCTCTGCGCCTGAGCGCTGTTCCCATTGTAGCTGTTGCAGGCTCTGCGCCTGAGCTCTGTAGGCTCTGCGCCTGAGCGTTGTTCCCTTTGTAGCTTTTGTAGGCTCTGCGCCTGATCGCTGTTCCCTATGTAGATGTTGCAGGATCTGCGCCTGAGCGCTGTAGGCTCTGCGCTTGAGCGCTGTTCCCTTTGTAGCTGTTGCAGGCTCTGCGCCTGTGCGCTGTTCCCTTTGTAGCCGTTGCAGGCTCTGCGCCTGAGCTCTGTTCCCTTTGTAGGTGTTACAGGCTCTGCGCCTGAGCTCTGTTCCCTTTGTAGATCTTGCAGGCTCTGCGCCTGAGCGCTGTAGGCTCTGCGCCTGAGCTCTGTAGGCACTGCGCCTGAGCTCTGAAGGCTCTGCGCCTGAGCTCTGTAGGCTCTGCGCCTGAGCTCTGTAGGCACTGCGCCTGAGCTCTGTTCCCTTTGTAGCTGTTGAAGGCTCTGTGCCTGAGCTCTGTTGCCTATGTAACTTCTGTAGGCTCTGCGCCTGAAATCTGTAGGCTATGCGCCTCAGCTCTCTAGGCTCTGCGCCTCAGCTCTGTTCACTTTGTAGGTGTTTCAGGCTCTGCGCCTGAGCGCTGTTCCCTTTGTAGCAGTTGCAGGCTCTGCGCCTGAGCTCTGTTCCCTTTGTAGGTATTGCAGGCTCTTCGCCTCAACGCTGTTCTCTTTTTAGCTGTTGCAGGCTCTGCGCCTGAGCGCTGTTCCCTTTGTAGCTGTTGTCGCTCTGCGCCTGAGCTCTGTTCCCTTTGTTGCTGTTGGAGGCTCTGTGCCTGAGGTCTGTAGGATCTGCGCCTGAGCTATATTCCCTTTGTAGCTGTTTTAGGCTCTGCGCCTGAGCGCTGTAGGCTCTGCGCTTGAGCGCTTTAGGCTCTGCGCCTGAGCTCTGTTCCCTTTGTAGCTGTTGTAGGCTCTGCACCAGAGTGCTGTAGGCTCTGTGCCTGAGCGCTGTTCCCTTTGTAGCTGTCGTAGGCTCTGCGCCTGAGCTCTGTTCCCTTTGTAGCTGTTGTAGGCTCTGCGCCTGAGCGCTGTTCCCTTTGTACTCTTGCAGGCTCTGCGCCTGAGCACTGTTCCTTTTGTAGCTCTTGCAGGCTCTGCGCCTGAGCGCTGTAGGCTCTGTGCCTCAGCTCTGTAGCCTCTGCGCCTGAGCTCTGTAGGCTCTGCGCCTGAGCTCTGTAGACTCTGCGTTTGAGCTCTGTTCCCTTCGTAGCTGTTGAAGGCTCTGCGCCTGAGCTCTGTTCCCTTTGTAGCTGTTGCAGGCTCTGCGCCTGAGCGCTGTTAGTTTTGTAATTCTTGCCGGCTCTACGACTGAGCGCTATTCCCTTTGTAGGTGTTACAGGCTCTGCGCCTGAGCGCTGTTCCCTTTGTAGCTCTTACAGGCTCTGCGCCTGAGCGCTGTAGGCTCTGTCCCTTCAGCTCTGTAGGCTTGGCGCCTGAGCTCTGTGGGCTCTGCGCCTGAGCGCTGTTACTTTTTTAGCTCTTGCCTTCTCTACGCCTGAGCGCTGTTCCCTTTGTAGGTGTTACAGGCTCTGCGCCTGAGCGCTGTTCCCTTTGTAGCTCTTACAGGCTCTGCGCCTGAGCGCTGTAGGCTCTGCGCCTCAGCTCTGTAGCCTCTGCGACTGAGCTCTGTAGGCTCTGCGCCTGAGCTCTGTTCCCTTTGTAGCTGTTGTACGCTCTGCGCCTGAGCGCTGTAGGCTTTGCACCTGAGCGCTGTTCCCTTTGTAGCTGTTGTAGGCTCTGCGCCTGTGCGCTGTTCCCATTGTAGCTGTTGCAGGCTCTGCGCCTGAGCGCTGTTACTTTTGTAGCTCTTGCTGGCTCTACACCTGAGCGCTGTTCCCTTTGTAGGTGTTACAGGCTCTGCGCCTGAGCGCTGTTCCCTTTGTAGCTCTTGCACGCTCTGCGCCTGAGCGCTGTAGGCTCTGTGCCTCAGCTCTGTAGGCTCTGCGCCTGAGCTCTGTAGGCTCTGCGCCTGAGCTCTGTTCCCTTTGTAGCTGTTGCAGGCTCTGCGCCTGAGCTCTGTTCCCTTTGTTGCTGTTGCAGGCTCTGCGCCTGAGCGCTGTTCCCTTTGTGGCTGTTGCAGGCTCTTCGCCTGAGCGCTGTTCCCTTTATAGCTGTTGTAGGCTCTGCGCCAGAGCACTGAAGGGTCTGGGCCTGAGCGCTGTTCCATTTGTAGCTGTTGCAGGCTCTACGCCTGAGCTCTGTTCCCTTTGTAGCTGTTGCCGGCTCTACTCCTGAGCGCTCTTCCCTTTATAGCTGTTGTAGGCTCTGCGCCACAGCGCTGTAGTCTCTGTGCCTGAGCACTTTTCCCTTTGTAGCTGTTGGAGGCTCTGCGCCTGAGCTCTGTTCGCTTTGTAGCTGCTGTCGCTCTGCGCCTGTGCTCTGTTCCTTGGTTGCTGTTGGAGGCTCTGCGCCAGAGCGCTGTAGGCTCTCTCCCTGAGCGCTGTTCCCTTTGTAGCTGTTGTAGGCTCCGCGCCTGAGCTCTGATCCCTTTGTAGCTGTTGCAGGCTCTGTGCCTGAGCGCTCTTCCCTTTGTAGCTGTTGCAGGCTATGCGCCTGACCTCTGTTACCTTTGTAGCTCTTGCCGAATCTACGCCTGAGCGCTGTTCCCTTTGTAGCTCTTGCAGGCTCTGCGCCTGAGCGCTGTAGGCTCTGTCCCTTCAGCTCTGTAGGCTTGGCGCCTGAGCTCTGTGGGCTCTGCGCCTGAGCGCTGTTACTTTTGTAGCTCTTGCCTTCTCTACGCCTGAGCGCTGTTCCCTTTGTAGGTGTTACAGGCTCTGCGCCTGAGCGCTGTTCCCTTTGTAGCTCTTACAGGCTCTGCGCCTGAGCGCTGTAGGCTCTGCGCCTCAGCTCTGTAGCCTCTGCGACTGAGCTCTGTAGGCTCTGCGCCTGAGCTCTGTTCCCTTTGTAGCTGTTGTACGCTCTGCGCCTGAGCGCTGTAGGCTTTGCGCTTGAGCGCTGTAGGCTCTGCGCTTGAGCACTGTTCCCTTTGTAGCTGTTGTAGGCTCTGCGCCTGAGCGCTGTTCCCTTTGTAGCTGTTGCAGGCTCTGCGCCTGAGCTCTGTTCCCTTTGTAGCTGTTGCAGGCTCTGCGCCTGAGCGCTGTTACCTTTGTAGCTGTTGTAGGCTCTTCGCCTGAGCGCTGTTCCCTTTATAGCTGTTGTAGGCTCTGCGCCAGAGCACTGAAGGGTCTGGGCCTGAGCGCTGTTCCATTTGTAGCTGTTGCAGTATCTACGCCTGAGCTCTGTTCCCTTTGTAGCTGTTGCCGGCTCTACTCCTGAGCGCTCTTCCCTTTATAGCTGTTGTAGGCTCTGCGCCACAGCGCTGTAGTCTCTGTGCCTGAGCACTTTTCCCTTTGTAGCTGTTGGAGGCTCTGCGCCTGAGCTCTGTTCGCTTTGTAGCTGCTGTCGCTCTGCGCCTGTGCTCTGTTCCTTGGTTGCTGTTGGAGGCTCTGCGCCAGACGCTGTAGGCTCTCTCCCTGAGCGCTGTTCCCTTTGTAGCTGTTGTAGGCTCCGCGCCTGAGCTCTGATCCCTTTGTAGCTGTTGCAGGCTCTGTGCCTGAGCGCTCTTCCCTATGTAGCTGTTGCAGGCTCTGCGCCTGAGCCCTGTAGGCTCATCGCTTGAGCGCTGTATGCTCTGAGCCTGAGCGCTGTTCCCTTTGTAGCTGTTGTAGGCTCTGCGCCAGAGCGCTGTAGGCTCTGTGCGTGAGCGCTGTTCCCTTTGTAGCTTTTGCAGGCTCTGCATCTGAGCGCTGTTCCCTTTATAACAGTTGTAGGCTCTGCGCCTGAGAGCTGTTCCCTTTGTAGCTGTTGTAGGCTCTGCACCTGAGCTCTGTTCCCTTTGTTGCTGTTGTAGGCACTGCGCCTGAGATCTGTTGCCTTTGTAGCTGTTGTAGGCTCTGCGCCTGAGCTCTGGCCCCTTTATAGCTGTCATAGGCTCTGCGCCTGAGCTCTCTAGGCTCTGTGCCTGAGCTCTGTTCCCTTTGTAGCTGTTGTAGTCTCTGCGCCTGAGCTCTGTAGGCTCTGCGCCCGAGCTCTATTCCCTTTGTAGCTGTTGTAGGCTCTGCATCTGAGCTGTGTTCCCTTTGTTGCTGTTGTAGGCACTGCGCCTGAGATCTCTTGCCTTTGTAGCTGTTGTAGTCTCTGCGCCTGAGCTCTGTAGGCTCTGCGCCTGAGCTCTGTAGGCTCTGCGCCCGAGCTCTATTCCCTTTGTAGCTGTTGTAGGCTCTGCACCTGAGCTCTGTAGGCTCTGCGCCTGAGCTCTGTAGGCTCTGCGCCCGAGCTCAATTCCCTTTGTAGCTGTTGTAGGCTCTGCGCCTGAGCTCTGTAGTCTCTGCGCCTGAGCTCTGTAGGATCTGCGCCCGAGCTCTATTCCCTTTGTAGCTGTTGTAGGCTCTGCGCCTGAGCTCTGTAGGCTCTGCGCCTGAGCTCTATTCATTTATAGCTGTTGTCGCTCTGAGCCTGAGCTCTGTTCCCTTTTCTTCTGTTGGATGCTCTGCGCCTGAGCTCTGAAGGCTCTGCGCCAGAGCTCTGTTCCCTTTGTAACTGTTGTAGTCTCTGCGCCTGAGCTCTGTTCCCTTTGTAGCTGTTGTAGGCTCTGCGCCTGAGCTCTGTTCCCTTTGTAGCTGTTGTAGGCTCTGTGCCTGAGCGCTGTAGGCTCTGCGCCTGAGCTCTGTAGGCTCTGCGCCTGAGCTCTGTTCCCTTTTTATTTGTTTGAGGGCTCTGCGCCTGAGCTCTGTTCCCTATGTAGCTGTTGTAGGCTCTGCGCCTGAGCGCTGTTACCTTTGTAGCTGTTGTAGGCTCTTCGCCTGAGCGCTGTTCCCTTTATAGCTTTTGTAGGCTCTGCGCCAGAGCGCTGTAGGGTCTGTTCCTGAGCGCTGTTCCATTTGTAGCTGTTGCAGGCTCTACGCCTGAGCGCTGTTCCCTTTGTAGCTGTTGTAGGCTCTGTGCCTGAGCTCTGTTCACTTTGTATCTGTTGTCGCTCTGCGCCCGTGCTCTGTTCCTTGGTTCCTGTTGGAGGCTCTGTGCCTGAGCTTTGTAGGCTGTGTGCCTGAGCTATGTTCCCTTCGTAGATGTTGTAGGCTCTACGCCTGAGCTCTGTTCCCTTTGTAGCTGTTGTACGCTCTCCGCTTGAGCTCTGTAGGTTTTGCGCCTGAGCGCTGTTCCCTTTGTAGCTGTTGTAGGCTCTGCGCCTGATCGCTTTTCCTTATGTAGCTGTTGCAGGCTCTGCGCCTGAACTCTGTAGGCTCTGCGTTTGAGTTCTGTTCCCTTTGTAGCTGTTGAAGGCTCTTCTCATGATCGCTATTCCTTATGTAGCTGTTGTAGACTCTGCGCCTGAGCGCTGTAGGCTCTGCGCTTGAGCGCTCTAGGCTCTGCGCCTGAGCGCTTTTCCCTTTGTAGCTGTTGTAGGCTCTGCGCCTGAGCGCTGTTACTTTTGTAGCTCTTGCCTTCTCTACGCCTGAGCGCTGTTCCCTTGGTAGGTGTTACAGGCTCTGCGCCTGAGCGCTGTTCCCTTTGTAGCTGTTGTAGGCTCTGCACCTGAGCGCTGTAGGCTCTGTGCCTCAGCTCTGTAGCCTCTGCGCCTGAGCTCTGTAGGCTCTGCGCCTGAGCTCTGTAGGCTCTGCGCGTGAGCTCTGTTCCCTTTTTATTTGTTTGAAGGCTCTGCGCCTGAGCTCTGTTCCCTTTGTAGCTGTTGTAGGCTCTGTGCCTGAGCACTGTATGCTCTGTGCCTGAGTGCTGTTCCCTATGTAGCTGTTGTAGGCTCTGTGCCTGAGCGCTCTTCCCATTGTAGCTGTTGCAGGCTCTGCGTCTGAGCTCTGTAGGCTCTGCGCCTGAGCGCTGTAGGCTCTGCACCTGAGCGCTGTTCCCTTTGTAGCTGTTTTAGGCTCTGCGCCTGTGCGCTGTTCCCATTGTAGCTGTTGCAGGCTCTGCGCCTGAGCGATGTAGGCTCTGTGCCTGTGCGCTGTTCCCATTGTAGCTGTTGCAGGCTCTGCGCCTGAGCGATGTAGGCTCTGTGCCTGAGCGCTGTTCCCTTTGTAGCTGTTGTAGGCTCTGCGCCAGAGCACTGAAGGGTCTGGGCCTGAGCGCTGTTCCATTTGTAGCTGTTGCAGTATCTACGCCTGAGCTCTGTTCCCTTTGTAGCTGTTGCCGGCTCTACTCCTGAGCGCTCTTCCCTTTATAGCTGTTGTAGGCTCTGCGCCACAGCGCTGTAGTCTCTGTGCCTGAGCACTTTTCCCTTTGTAGCTGTTGGAGGCTCTGCGCCTGAGCTCTGTTCGCTTTGTAGCTGCTGTCGCTCTGCGCCTGTGCTCTGTTCCTTGGTTGCTGTTGGAGGCTCTGCGCCAGACGCTGTAGGCTCTCTCCCTGAGCGCTGTTCCCTTTTTAGCTGTTGTAGGCTCCGCGCCTGAGCTCTGATCCCTTTGTAGCTGTTGCAGGCTCTGTGCCTGAGCGCTCTTCCCTATGTAGCTGTTGCAGGCTCTGCGCCTGAGCCCTGTAGGCTCATCGCTTGAGCGCTGTATGCTCTGAGCCTGAGCGCTGTTCCCTTTGTAGCTGTTGTAGGCTCTGCGCCAGAGCGCTGTAGGCTCTGTGCGTGAGCGCTGTTCCCTTTGTAGCTTTTGCAGGCTCTGCATCTGAGCGCTGTTCCCTTTATAACAGTTGTAGGCTCTGCGCCTGAGAGCTGTTCCCTTTGTAGCTGTTGTAGGCTCTGCACCTGAGCTCTGTTCCCTTTGTTGCTGTTGTAGGCACTGCGCCTGAGATCTGTTGCCTTTGTAGCTGTTGTAGGCTCTGCGCCTGAGCTCTGGCCCCTTTATAGCTGTCATAGGCTCTGCGCCTGAGCTCTCTAGGCTCTGTGCCTGAGCTCTGTTCCCTTTGTAGCTGTTGTAGTCTCTGCGCCTGAGCTCTGTAGGCTCTGCGCCCGAGCTCTATTCCCTTTGTAGCTGTTGTAGGCTCTGCATCTGAGCTGTGTTCCCTTTGTTGCTGTTGTAGGCACTGCGCCTGAGATCTCTTGCCTTTGTAGCTGTTGTAGTCTCTGCGCCTGAGCTCTGTAGGCTCTGCGCCTGAGCTCTGTAGGCTCTGCGCCCGAGCTCTATTCCCTTTGTAGCTGTTGCAGTCTCTGCACCTGAGCTCTGTAGGCTCTGCGCCTGAGCTCTGTAGGCTCTGCGCCCGAGCTCAATTCCCTTTGTAGCTGTTGTAGGGTCTGCGCCTGAGCTCTGTAGGCTCTGCGCCTGAGCTCTGTAGGATCTGCGCCCGAGCTCTATTCCCTTTGTAGCTGTTGTAGGCTCTGCGCCTGAGCTCTGTAGGCTCTGCGCCTGAGCTCTATTCATTTATAGCTGTTGTCGCTCTGAGCCTGAGCTCTGTTCCCTTTTCTTCTGTTGGATGCTCTGCGCCTGAGCTCTGAAGGCTCTGCGCCAGAGCTCTGTTCCCTTTGTAACTGTTGTAGTCTCTGCGCCTGAGCTCTGTTCCCTTTGTAGCTGTTGTAGGCTCTGCGCCTAAGCTCTGTTCCCTTTGTTCCTGTTGCAGGCTCTGCGCCTGAGCTCTGTTCCTTTTGTAGCTGTTCTAGGCTCTGCACCTGAGCTCTGTGCCCTTTGTTGCTGTTGTAGGCTCTACTCCTGAGATCTGTTCCCTTTGTAGCTGTTGTAGGCTCTGCGCCTGAGCTCTGTTCCCTTTGTAACTGTTGTAGGCTCTACTCCTGAGATCTGTTCCCTTTGTAGCTGTTGTAGGCTCTGCGTCTGAGCTCTGTTCCCTTTGTAGCTGTTGTAGGCTCTGCGCCTGAGCTCTGCTCCTTTTGTAGCTGTTGCAGGCTCTGCACCTGAGCGCTGTTCCCTTTGTAGGTGTTGCAGGCTCTGCGCCTGAGCGCTTTTCCCTTTGTAGCTCTTGCAGGCATTTCGCCCGAGCGCTGTTCCCTTTTTAGCTCTTGCAGGCTCTGCGCCTGAACGCTGTAGGTTCTGTGCCTCAGCTCTGTAGGCTCTGCGTCTGAGCTCTGTAGGCTCTGTGCCTGAGCTCTGTAGGCTCTGCGCCTGAGCTCTGTTCCCTTTGTAGCTGTTGTACGCTCTGTGCCTGAGCGCTATAGACTCTGCGCCTGAGCGCTGTTCCCTATGTAGCTGTTGCAGGCTCTGCTCCTGAGCGCTGTAGGCTCTGCGCTTGAGCGCTGTAGGCTCTGCGCCTGAGCGCTGTTCCCTTTGTAGCTGTTGTAGGTTCTTCGCCAGAACGCTGTAGGCTCTGTGCCTGAGCGCTGTTCCCTTTGTAGCTGTTGCAGGCTGTGCGCCTGAGCGCTGTTCCCATTATAACTGTTGTAGGCTCTGCGCCTGAGCTCTGTTCCATTTGTAGCTATTGTAGGCTCTGCACCTGAGCTCTGTTCCCTTTGTTGCTTTTGTAGGCACTGCGCCTGAGATCTGTTCCCTCTGTAGCTGTTGTAGGCTCTGCGCCTGAGCTCTGTTCCCTTTGTAGCTGTTGTAGGCTCTGCGCCTGAATCTGTTTTCTTTGTTGCTGTTGTAGGCTCTGCGCCTGAGCGCTGTAGCTCTGTGCCTGAGCGCTGTTCCCTTTGTAACTGTTGCAGGCTCTGCGCCTGAGCAATGTTCCCTTTGTAGCTGTTGCAGTGTCTGCACCTGAGCGCTGTTCCCGTTGTAGCTGTTGCAGGCTCTGCGCCTGAGAGCTGTTCCCTTTGTAGCTGTTGCAGTCTCTGCACCTGAGCGCTGTTCCCGTTGTAGCTGTTGCAGGCTCTGCGCCTGAGCACTGTTCCCTTTGTAGTTCTTACAGGCTCTGCGCCAGAGCGCTGTAGGCTCTGTGCCTCAGCTCTGTAGGCTCTGTTCCTGAGCTGTGTAGGCTCTGCGCCTGAGCTCTGTAGGCTCTGCGCCTGAGCGCTGTTCCCTTTGTAGCTGTTGCAGGCTCTGCGCCTGAGCCCTGTTCCCTTTGTAGCTCTTACAGGCTCTGCGCCTTAGCGCTCTAGGCTCTGTGATTCAGCTCTGTAGGCTCTGCGCCTGAGCTCTGTAGGCTCTGCGCCTGAGCTCTGTTCACTTTGAAGCTGTTGTAGGCTCTGCACCTGAGCTATGTAAGCTCTGCGCCTGAGGTCTGTTCCCTACCTAGCTGTTGTACGCTCTGCGCCTGAACGCTGTTCCCTATGTAGCTGTTGCAAGGCTCTGCGCCTGAGCCCTGTAGGCTCATCGCTTGAGCGCTGTATGCTCTGAGCCTGAGCGCTGTTCCCTTTGTAGCTGTTGTAGGCTCTGCGCCAGAGCGCTGTAGGCTCTGTGCGTGAGCACTGTTCCCTTTGTAGCTTTTGCAGGCTCTGCATCTGAGCGCTGTTCCCTTTATAACAGTTGTAGGCTCTGCGCCTGAGAGCTGTTCCCTTTGTAGCTGTTGTAGGCTCTGCACCTGAGCTCTGTTCCCTTTGTTGCTGTTGTAGGCACTGCGCCTGAGATCTGTTGCCTTTGTAGCTGTTGTAGGCTCTGCGCCTGAGCTCTGGCCCCTTTATAGCTGTCATAGGCTCTGCGCCTGAGCTCTGTTCCCTTTGTAGCTGTTGTAGGCTCTGCGCCTGAGCTCTGTAGGCTCTGTGCCCGAGCTCTATTCCCTTTGTAGCTGTTGTAGGCTCTGCATCTGAGCTGTGTTCCCTTTGTTGCTGTTGTAGGCACTGCGCCTGAGATCTGTTGCCTTTGTAGCTGTTGTAGTCTCTGCGCCTGAGCTCTGTAGGCTCTGCGCCTGAGCTCTGTAGGCTCTGCGCCCGAGCTCTATTCCCTTTGCAGCTGTTGTAGGCTCTGCGCCTGAGCTCTGTAGGCTCTGCGCCTGAGCTCTGTAGGCTCTGCGCCCGAGCTCAATTCCCTTTGTAGCTGTTGTAGGGTCTGCGCCTGAGCTCTGTAGTCTCTGCGCCTGAGCTCTGTAGGATCTGCGCCCGAGCTCTATTCCCTTTGTTCCTGTTGCAGGCTCTGCGCCTGAGCTCTGTTCCTTTTGTAGCTGTTCTAGGCTCTGCACCTGAGCTCTGTGCCCTTTGTTGCTGTTGTAGGCTCTACTCCTGAGATCTGTTCCCTTTGTAGCTATTGTAGGCTCTGTGCCTGAGCTCTGTTCCCTTTGTAACTGTTGTAGGCTCTACTCCTGAGCTCGGTTCCCTTTTCTTCTGTTCAATGCTCTGCGCCTGAGCTCTGAAGGCTCTGCGCCAGAGCTCTGTTCCCTTTGTAACTGTTGTAGTCTCTGCGCCTGAGCTCTGTTCCCTTTGTTGCTGTTGTAGGCTCTGCGCCTGAAGTCTGTTCCCTTTGTAGCTGTTGTAGGCTCTGCGCCTGAGCTGTCTAGGCTCTGCGCCTGAGCTCTGTTCCCTTTGTAACTGTTGTAGTCTCTATGCCTGAGCTCTTTTCCCTTTGTAGCTGTTGTAGGCTCTGCGCCTAAGCTCTGTTCCCTTTGTTCCTGTTGCAGGCTCTGCGCCTGAGCTTTGTTCCTTTTGTAGCTGTTCTAGGCTCTGCACCTGAGCTCTGTGCCCTTTGTTGCTTTTGTAGGCTCTGCTCCTGATATCTGTTCCCTTTGTAGCTGTTGTAGTCTCTGCGCCTGAGTTCTGTTCCCTTTGTAGCTGTTGTAGGCTCTGCGCCTGAGCTCTGTTCCCTTTGTAACTGTTTTAGGTTCTGCACCTGAGCTCTGTTCCCTTTGTAGCTGTTGTAGGCTCTGCGCCTGAGCTCTGTAGGCTCTGTGCCTGAGCTCTGTTCCCTTTGTAGCTGTTGTAGGCTCTGCGCCTGAGCTCTGTAGGCTATGCGCCTGAGCTTTGTTACCTTTGTAGCTGTTGTAGGCTCTGCTCCTGAGCTCTGTTCCCTTTGTAGCTGTTTAGGCTCTGCGCCTGAACTCTGTAGGCTCTGCGCCTACGTTCTGTTCCCTTTTTCGCTGTTGGAGACTCTACGCCTGAGCTCTGTATGCTCTGCGCCTGATCTCTGTAGGCTCTGCGCCTGAGCTCTGTAGGCTCTGCGCCTGAGCTCTGTTCCCTTTGTATCTGCTGTAGGCTCTGTGCCTGAGCTCTTTTCCCTTTGTAGCTGTTGTAGGCTTTGCGTCTGAGCTCTGTTCCCTTTGTAGCTGTTGTAGGCTCTGCGCCTCAGCTCTGTAGCCCCTGCGCCTGATCTCTGTTCCATTTGTAGCTGTTGTTGCTCTGCGCCCGAGCTCTATTCCCTTTGTTGCTGTTGTAGGCTCTGCGCCTAAGCGCTGTAGGCTCTGCGCCTGAGCGCTGTTCCCTTTGTAGGTGTTGCTGTCTCTGCGCCTGTGCGCCGTTCCCTTTGTAGCTGTTGCAGGCTCTGCGCCTGAGAGCTGTTCCCTTTGTAGTTATTGCAGGCTCTGCACCTGAGCGCTGTAGGCTCTGTGCCTCAGCTCTGTAGGCCCTGCGCCTGAGCGCTGTTCCATATGTAGCTGTTGCAGGCTCTGCGCCTGAGCGTTGTAGGCTCTGCGCTTGAGCGCTGTAGGCTCTGCGCCTGAGCGCTGTTCCCTTTGTAGCTGTTGCAGGCTCTGCGCCTGAGCGCTGGTCCCTTTCTAACTGTTGTAGGCTCTGCGCCTGAGCTCTGTTCCCTTTGTAGCTGTTGTAGGCTCTGTGCCTGAATCTGTTCCCTTTGTTGCTGTTGTAGGCTCTTCGCCTTAGCGCTGTAGGCTCTGCACCTGAGCGCTGTTCCCTTTGTAGCTGTTGCAGGCTCTGTGCCTGAACGCTTTTCCCTTTGTAGCTCTTGCCAGCACTACGCCTGAGCGCTGTTCCCGTTGTAGGTGTTGCAGGCTCTGTGCCTGAGCGCTGTTCCCTTTGTAGCTGTTGCAGGCTCTGCGCCTGAGCGCTGTTCCCTTTGTAGCTCTTACAGGCTCTGCGCCAGAGCACTGTAGGCTCTGTGCCTGAGCTCTGTAGGCTCTGTTCCTGAGCTCTGTAGGCTCTGCGCCTGAGAGCTGTAGGCTCTGCGCCTGAGCGCTGTTCCCTTTGTAGTTGTTGCAGTCTCTGCTCCTGAGCTCTGTTCCCTTTGTAGCTGTTGCAGGCTCTGTGCCAGAGCGCTGTTCCCTTTGTAGCTCTTGCAGGCTCTGCGCCTGAGCGCTGTTCCCTTTGTAGCTGTTGTAGGCTTTGCGCCTGAATCTGTTCCCTTTGTTGCTGTTGTAGGCTCTGCGCCTGAGCTCTGCTCGCTTTGTAGCTGTTGTAGGCTTTGCGCCTGAATCTGTTCCCTTTGTTGCTGTTGTATGCTCTGCGGCATAGCTCTGTAGGCTCTGTGCCTGAGCGCTCTTCCCTTTGTAACTGTTGCAGGCTCTGCGCCTGAGCAATGTTCCCTTTGTAGCTGTTGCAGTCTCTGCACCTGAGCGCTGTTCCCGTTGTAGCTGTTGCAGGCGCTGCGCCTGAGAGCTGTTCCCTTTGTAGCTGTTGCAGTCTCGGCACCTGAGCGCTGTTCCCGTTGTAGCTGTTGCAGGCTTTGCGCCTGAGCACTGTTCCCTTTGTAGCTCTTGCAGGCTCTGCGCCAGAGCGCTGTAGGCTCTGTGCCTCAGCTCTGTAGGCTCTGTTCCTGAGCTGTGTAGGCTCTGCGCCTGAGCTCTGTAGGCTCTGCGCCTGAGCGCTGTTCCCTTTTTAGCTGTTGCAGGCTCTGCACCTGAGCGCTGTTCCCTTTGTAGCTCTTACAGGCTCTGCGCCTGAGCGCTGTAGGCTCTGTGATTCAGCTCTGTAGGCTCTGCGCCTGAGCTCTGTAGGCTCTGCGCCTGAGCTCTGTTCCCTTTGTAGCTGTTGTAGGATCTGCGCCTGAGCTCTGTTGCCTATGTAGCTGTTTTAGGCTCTGCGCCTGAGTTCTGTAGGCTATGCGCCTGAGCTCTCTAGGTTCTGCGCCTGAGCTCTGTTCACTTTGAAGCTGTTGTAGGCTCTGCACCTGAGCTATGTAGGCTCTGTGCATGAGGTCTGTTCCCTTCATAGCTGTTGTACGCTCTGCGCCTGAGTACTATTCCCTATGTAGCTGTTGCAGGCTCTGCGCCTGAGCGCTGTAGGCTCATCGCTTGAGCGCTGTAGGCTCTGAGCCTGAGCGCTGTTCCCTTTGTAGCTCTTGCCGGCTCTACAACTGAGTGCTGTTCCCTTTGTAGGTGTTGCTGTCTCTGCGCCTGAGCGCCGTTCCCTTTGTAGCTGTTGCAGGCTCTGCGCCTGAGAGCTGTTCCCTTTGTAGCTCTTGTAGTCTCTGCACCTGAGCGCTGTAGGCTCTGTGCCTGAGCTCTGTAGGCTCTGTTCCTGAGCTGTGTAGGCTCTGCGCCTGAGCTCTGTAGGCTCTGCGCCTGAGCGCTGTTCCCTTTGTAGCTGTTGCAGACTCTGCGCCTGAGCCCTGTAGGCTCATCGCTTGAGCGCTGTATGCTCTGAGCCTGAGCGCTGTTCCCTTTGTAGCTGTTGTAGGCTCTGCGCCAGAGCGCTGTAGGCTCTGTGCGTGAGCGCTGTTCCCTTTGTAGCTTTTGTAGGCTCTGCATCTGAGCGCTGTTCCCTTTATAACAGTTGTAGGCTCTGCGCCTGAGAGCTGTTCCCTTTGTAGCTGTTGTAGGCTCTGCACCTGAGCTCTGTTCCCTTTGTTGCTGTTGTAGGCACTGCGCCTGAGATCTGTTGCCTTTGTAGCTGTTGTAGGCTCTGCGCCTGAGCTCTGGCCCCTTTATAGCTGTCATAGGCTCTGCGCCTGAGCTCTGTAGGCTCTGCGCCTGAGGTCTGTAGGCTCTGCGCCTGAGCTCTATTCATTTATAGCTGTTGTCGCTCTGAGCCTGAGCTCTGTTCCCTTTTCTTCTGTTGGATGCTCTGCGCCTGAGCTCTGAAGGCTCTGCGCCAGAGCTCTGTTCCCTTTGTAACTGTTGTAGTCTCTGCGCCTGAGCTCTGTTCCCTTTGTAGCTGTTGTAGGCTCTGCGCCTAAGCTCTGTTCCCTTTGTTCCTGTTGCAGGCTCTGCGCCTGAGCTCTGTTCCTTTTGTAGCTGTTCTAGGCTCTGCACCTGAGCTCTGTGCCCTTTGTTGCTGTTGTAGGCTCTACTCCTGAGATCTGTTCCCTTTGTAGCTGTTGTAGGCTCTGCGCCTGAGCTCTGTTCCCTTTGTAACTGTTGTAGGCTCTACGCCTGAGATCTGTTCCCTTTGTAGCTGTTGTAGGCTCTGCGTCTGAGCTCTGTTCCCTTTGTAGCTGTTGTAGGCTCTGCGCCTGAGCTCTGCTCCTTTTGTAGCTGTTGCAGGCTCTGCACCTGAGCGCTGTTCCCTTTGTAGGTGTTGCAGGCTCTGCGCCTGAGCGCTTTTCCCTTTGTAGCTCTTGCAGGCATTTCGCCCGAGCGCTGTTCCCTTTTTAGCTCTTGCAGGCTCTGCGCCTGAACGCTGTAGGCTCTGTGCCTCAGCTCTGTAGGCTCTGCGTCTGAGCTCTGTAGGCTCTGTGCCTGAGCTCTGTAGGCTCTGCGCCTGAGCTCTGTTCCCTTTGTAGCTGTTGTACGCTCTGTGCCTGAGCGCTATAGACTCTGCGCCTGAGCGCTGTTCCCTATGTAGCTGTTGCAGGCTCTGCTCCTGAGCGCTGTAGGCTCTGCGCTTGAGCGCTGTAGGCTCTGCGCCTGAGCGCTGTTCCCTTTGTAGCTGTTGTAGGTTCTTCGCCAGAACGCTGTAGGCTCTGTGCCTGAGCGCTGTTCCCTTTGTAGCTGTTGCAGGCTGTGCGCCTGAGCGCTGTTCCCATTATAACTGTTGTAGGCTCTGCGCCTGAGCTCTGTTCCATTTGTAGCTGTTGTAGGCTCTGCACCTGAGCTCTGTTCCCTTTGTTGCTTTTGTAGGCACTGCGCCTGAGATCTGTTCCCTCTGTAGCTGTTGTAGGCTCTGCGCCTGAGCTCTGTTCCCTTTGTAGCTGTTGTAGGCTCTGCGCCTGAATCTGTTTTCTTTGTTGCTGTTGTAGGCTCTGCGCCTGAGCGCTGTAGCTCTGTGCCTGAGCGCTGTTCCCTTTGTAACTGTTGCAGGCTCTGCGCCTGAGCAATGTTCCCTTTGTAGCTGTTGCAGTCTCTGCACCTGAGCGCTGTTCCCGTTGTAGCTGTTGCAGGCTCTGCGCCTGAGAGCTGTTCCCTTTGTAGCTGTTGCAGTCTCTGCACCTGAGCGCTGTTCCCGTTGTAGCTGTTGCAGGCTCTGCGCCTGAGCACTGTTCCCTTTGTAGTTCTTACAGGCTCTGCGCCAGAGCGCTGTAGGCTCTGTGCCTCAGCTCTGTAGGCTCTGTTCCTGAGCTGTGTAGGCTCTGCGCCTGAGCTCTGTAGGCTCTGCGCCTGAGCGCTGTTCCCTTTGTAGCTGTTGCAGGCTCTGCGCCTGAGCTCTGTTCCCTTTGTAGCTGTTGTAGGATCTGCACCTGAGCTCTGTTGCCTATGTAGCTGTTTTAGGCTCTGCGCCTGAACTCTGTAGGTTCTGCGCCTGAGCTCTCTAGGCTCTGCGCCTGAGCTCTGTTCACTTTGAAGCTGTTGTAGGCTCTGCACCTGAGCTATGTAAGCTCTGCGCCTGAGGTCTGTTCCCTACCTAGCTGTTGTACGCTCTGCGCCTGAACGCTGTTCCCTATGTAGCTGTTGCAAGGCTCTGCGCCTGAGCCCTGTAGGCTCATCGCTTGAGCGCTGTATGCTCTGAGCCTGAGCGCTGTTCCCTTTGTAGCTGTTGTAGGCTCTGCGCCAGAGCGCTGTAGGCTCTGTGCGTGAGCGCTGTTCCCTTTGTAGCTTTTGCAGGCTCTGCATCTGAGCGCTGTTCCCTTTATAACAGTTGTAGGCTCTGCGCCTGAGAGCTGTTCCCTTTGTAGCTGTTGTAGGCTCTGCACCTGAGCTCTGTTCCCTTTGTTGCTGTTGTAGGCACTGCGCCTGAGATCTGTTGCCTTTGTAGCTGTTGTAGGCTCTGCGCCTGAGCTCTGGCCCCTTTATAGCTGTCATAGGCTCTGCGCCTGAGCTCTCTAGGCTCTGTGCCTGAGCTCTGTTCCCTTTGTAGCTGTTGTAGTCTCTGCGCCTGAGCTCTGTAGGCTCTGCGCCCGAGCTCTATTCCCTTTGTAGCTGTTGTAGGCTCTGCATCTGAGCTGTGTTCCCTTTGT
This sequence comes from Leptosomus discolor, assembly GCF_034619465.1. Classification (NCBI taxonomy): domain Eukaryota; kingdom Metazoa; phylum Chordata; class Aves; order Leptosomiformes; family Leptosomidae; genus Leptosomus; species Leptosomus discolor. Next base: position 3,930,540 of record NC_141416.1, read on the forward strand.
TGCTGTTGTAGGCACTGCGCCTGAGATCTCTTGCCTTTGTAGCTGTTGTAGTCTCTGCGCCTGAGCTCTGTAGGCTCTGCGCCTGAGCTCTGTAGGCTCTGCGCCCGAGCTCTATTCCCTTTGTAGCTGTTGTAGGCTCTGCGCCTGAGCTCTGTAGGCTCTGCGCCTGAGCTCTATTCATTTATAGCTGTTGTCGCTCTGAGCCTGAGCTCTGTTCCCTTTTCTTCTGTTGGATGCTCTGCGCCTGAGCTCTGAAGGATCTGCGCCAGAGCTCTATTCATTTATAGCTGTTGTCGCTCTGAGCCTGAGCTCTGTTCCCTTTTCTTCTGTTGGATGCTCTGCGCCTGAGCTCTGAAGGCTCTGCGCCAGAGCTCTGTTCCCTTTGTAACTGTTGTAGTCTCTGCGCCTGAGCTCTGTTCCCTTTGTAGCTGTTGTAGGCTCTGCGCCTAAGCTCTGTTCCCTTTGTTCCTGTTGCAGGCTCTGCGCCTGAGCTCTGTTCCTTTTGTAGCTGTTCTAGGCTCTGCACCTGAGCTCTGTGCCCTTTGTTGCTGTTGTAGGCTCTACTCCTGAGATCTGTTCCCTTTGTAGCTGTTCTAGGCTCTACTCCTGAGATCTGTTCCCTTTGTAGCTGTTGTAGGCTCTGCGCCTGAGCTCTGTAGTCTCTGCGCCTGAGCTCTGTAGGATCTGCGCCCGAGCTCTATTCCCTTTGTAGCTGTTGTAGGCTCTGCGCCTGAGCTCTGTAGGCTCTGCGCCTGATCTCTTTCATTTATAGCTGTTGTCGCTCTGAGCCTGAGCTCTGTTCCCTTTTCTTCTGTTCGATGCTCTGCGCCTGAGCTCTGAAGGCTCTGCGCCATAGCTCTGTTCCCTTTGTAACTGTTGTAGTCTCTGCGCCTGAGCTCTGTTCCTTTTGTTGCTGTTGCAGGCTCTGCGCCTGAAGTCTGTTCCCTTTGTAGCTGTTGTAGGCTCTGCGCCTGAGCTGTCTAGGCTCTGCGCCTGAGCTCTGTTCCCTTTGTAACTGTTTTAGTCTCTATGCCTGAGCTCTTTTCCCTTTGTAGCTGTTGTAGGCTCTGCGCCTAAGCTCTGTTCCCTTTGTTCCTGTTGCAGGCTCTGCGCCTGAGCTTTGTTCCTTTTGTAGCTGTTCTAGGCTCTGCACCTGAGCTCTGTGCCCTTTGTTGCTTTTGTAGGCTCTGCGCCTGAGTTCTGTTCCCTTTGTAGCTGTTGTAGACTCTGCGCCTGAGCTCTGTTCCCTTTGTAACTGTTTTAGGTTCTGCACCTGAGCTCTGTTCCCTTTGTAGCTGTTGTAGGCTCTGCGCCTGAGCTCTGTAGGCTCTGTGCCTGAGCTCTGTTCCCTTTGTAGCTGTTGTAGGCTCTGCGCCTGAGCTCTGTAGGCTATGCGCCTGAGCTTTGTTACCTTTGTAGCTGTTGTAGGCTCTGCTCCTGAGCTCTGTTCCCTTTGTAGCTGTTTAGGCTCTGCGCCTGAACTCTGTAGGCTCTGCGCCTACGTTCTGTTCCCTTTTTTGCTGTTGGAGACTCTACGCCTGAGCTCTGTATGCTCTGCGCCTGATCTCTGTAGGCTCTGCGCCTGAGCTCTGTAGGCTCTGCGCCTGAGCTCTGTTCCCTTTGTATCTGCTGTAGGCTCTGCGCCTGAGCTCTTTTCCCTTTGTAGCTGTTGTAGGCTTTGTGTCTGAGCTCTGTTCCCTTTGTAGCTGTTGTAGGCTCTGCGCCTCAGCTCTGTAGCCCCTGCGCCTGAGCTCTGTTCCATTTGTAGCTGTTGTTGCTCTGCGCCCGAGCTCTATTCCCTTTGTTGCTGTTGTAGGCTCTGCGCCTAAGCGCTGTAGGCTCTGCGCCTGAGCGCTGTTCCCTTTGAAGGTGTTGCTGTCTCTGCGCCTGTGCGCCGTTCCCTTTGTAGCTGTTGCAGGCTCTGCGCCTGAGAGCTGTTCCCTTTGTAGTTCTTGCAGGCTCTGCACCTGAGCGCTGTAGGCTCTGTGCCTCAGCTCTGTAGGCCCTGCGCCTGAGCGCTGTTCCATATGTAGCTGTTGCAGGCTCTGCGCCTGAGCGTTGTAGGCTCTGCGCTTGAGCGCTGTAGGCTCTGCGCCTGAGCGCTGTTCCCTTTGTAGCTGTTGCAGGCTCTGCGCCTGAGCGCTGGTCCCTTTCTAACTGTTGTAGGCTCTGCGCCTGAGCTCTGTTCCCTTTGTAGCTGTTGTAGGCTCTGTGCCTGAATCTGTTCCCTTTGTTGCTGTTGTAGGCTCTTCGCCTTAGCGCTGTAGGCTCTGCACCTGAGCGCTGTTCCCTTTGTAGCTGTTGCAGGCTCTGTGCCTGAACGCTTTTCCCTTTGTAGCTCTTGCCAGCACTACGCCTGAGCGCTGTTCCCGTTGTAGGTGTTGCAGGCTCTGTGCCTGAGCGCTGTTCCCTTTGTAGCTGTTGCAGGCTCTGTGCCTGAGCGCTGCTCCCTTTGTAGCTCTTACAGGCTCTGCGCCAGAGCACTGTAGGCTCTGTGCCTGAGCTCTGTAGGCTCTGTTCCTGAGCTCTGTAGGCTCTGCGCCTGAGAGCTGTAGGCTCTGCGCCTGAGCGCTGTTCCCTTTGTAGTTGTTGCAGTCTCTGCTCCTGAGCTCTGTTCCCTTTGTAGCTGTTGCAGGCTCTGTGCCAGAGCGCTGTTCCCTTTGTAGCTCTTGCAGGCTCTGCGCCTGAGCGCTGTTCCCTTTGTAGCTGTTGTAGGCTTTGCGCCTGAATCTGTTCCCTTTGTTGCTGTTGTAGGCTCTGCGCCTGAGCGCTGTAGGCTCAGTGCCTGAGCGCTGTTCCCTTTGTAACTGTTGCAGGCTCTGCGCCTGAGCTCTGCTCGCTTTGTAGCTGTTGTAGGCTTTGCGCCTGAATCTGTTCCCTTTGTTGCTGTTGTATGCTCTGCGGCATAGCTCTGTAGGCTCTGTGCCTGAGCGCTCTTCCCTTTGTAACTGTTGCAGGCTCTGCGCCTGAGCAATGTTCCCTTTGTAGCTGTTGCAGTCTCTGCACCTGAGCGCTGTTCCCGTTGTAGCTGTTGCAGGCGCTGCGCCTGAGAGCTGTTCCCTTTGTAGCTGTTGCAGTCTCGGCACCTGAGCGCTGTTCCCGTTGTAGCTGTTGCAGGCTTTGCGCCTGAGCACTGTTCCCTTTGTAGCTCTTGCAGGCTCTGCGCCAGAGCGCTGTAGGCTCTGTGCCTCAGCTCTGTAGGCTCTGTTCCTGAGCTGTGTAGGCTCTGCGCCTGAGCTCTGTAGGCTCTGCGCCTGAGCGCTGTTCCCTTTTTAGCTGTTGCAGGCTCTGCACCTGAGCGCTGTTCCCTTTGTAGCTCTTACAAGCTCTGCGCCTGAGCGCTGTAGGCTCTGTGATTCAGCTCTGTAGGCTCTGCGCCTGAGCTCTGTAGGCTCTGCGCCTGAGCTCTGTTCCCTTTGTAGCTGTTGTAGGATCTGCGCCTGAGCTCTGTTGCCTATGTAGCTGTTTTAGGCTCTGCGCCTGAGTTCTGTAGGCTATGCGCCTGAGCTCTCTAGGCTCTGCGCCTGAGCTCTGTTCACTTTGAAGCTGTTGTAGGCTCTGCACCTGAGCTATGTAGGCTCTGTGCATGAGGTCTGTTCCCTTCATAGCTGTTGTACGCTCTGCGCCTGAGTACTATTCCCTATGTAGCTGTTGCAGGCTCTGCGCCTGAGCGCTGTAGGCTCATCGCTTGAGCGCTGTAGGCTCTGCGCCTGAGCGCCGTTCCCTTTGTAGCTGTTGCAGGCTCTGCGCCTGAGAGCTGTTCCCTTTGTAGCTCTTGTAGTCTCTGCACCTGAGCGCTGTAGGCTCTGTGCCTCAGCTCTGTAGGCCCTGCGCCTGAGCCCTGTTCCCTATGTAGTTGTTGCAGGCTCTGCGCCTGAGTGTTGTAGGCTCTGCGCTTGAGCGCTGTAGGCTCTGCGCCTGAGCGCTGTTCCCTTTGTAGCTGTTGCAGGCTCTGTGCCTGAGCTCTGTTCCCTTTGTAGCTGTTGTAGGCTCTGCACCTGAGCTCTGTTCCCTTTGTTGTTGTTGTAGGCACTGCGCCTGAGATCTGTTGCCTTTGTAGCTGTTGTAGGCTCTGCGCCTGAGCTCTGGTCCCTTTATTGCTGTTGTAGGCTCTGCGCCTGAGCTCTCTAGGTTCTGCGCCTGAGCTCTGTTCTCTTTGTAGCTGTTGTAGTCTCTGCGCCTGAGCTCTGTAGGCTCTGCGCGTGAGCTCTCTAGGCTCTGTGCGTGAGCTTTGTAGGCTCTGCGCCTTAGCTCTATTCCCTTTGTAGCTTTTGTAGGCTCTGCGCCTGAGCTCTGCTCCCTTTGTAGCTGTTGTAGGCTCTGCGCCAGAGCGCTGTTTCCTCTGTGCCTGAGCGCTCTTCCCTTTGTAGCTGTTGCAGGCTCTGCGCTTGAGCGCTGTTCCCTTTGTAACTGTTGCAGTCTCTGCGCCTGAGCGCTGTTCCCGTTATAGCTGTTGCAGGCTCTGTGCCTGAACTCTGTTCCCTTTGTAGCTGTTTCAGTGTCTACGCCTGAGCACTGTTCCTTTTGTAGGTGTTGCAGGCATTTCGCCTGAGCGCTGTTCGCTTTGTAGCTCTTGCAGGCTCTGCGCCTGAGCGCTGTAGGCTCTGTGCCTCAGCTCTGTAGGCTCTGCGCCTGAGCTCTGTTCCCTTTGTAGCTGTTGTAGGCTCTGCGCCTGAGCCCTGTTGCCTATGTAGCTGTTGTAGGCTCTGTGCCTGAACTCTGTAGGCGATGCGCCTGAGCTCTCTAGGCTCTGTGCCTGAGCTCTGTTCCCTTTGTAGCTGTTTTAGTCTCTGCGCCTGAGCTCTTTTCCATTTGTACCTGTTGTAGGCTCTGCGCCTGAGCGCTGTAGGCTCTGCGCCTGAGCTCTGTAAGCTCTGTGCCTGAGCTCTTTTCCCTTTGTAGCTGTTGTCACTCTGCGCCTGAGCTGTGTTCCCTTTGTTGCTGTTGGAGGCTCTGCGTCTGACCTCTGTAGGCTCTGCACCTGAGCTCTGTAGGCTCTGCGCCTGAGCTCTGTTCCATTTGTAGCTGTTGTAGGCTCTCCGCCTGAGCTCTGTAGGCTCTGCGCGTGAGCTCTGTAGGCTCTGCGCCTGAGCGCCGTTTTGTTTGTATCTGATGTAGGCTCTGCGCCTGAGCGCTGTAGGCTCTGTGCCTGAGCGCTGTTCCCTTTGTAGCTGTTGTAGGCTCTCCGCCTGTGCTCTGTAGGCTCTGCGTCTGAGCTCTGTTCCCTTTGTTGCTGTTGTCGCTCTGCGCCTGAGCTCTATAGGCTCTGCGCCTGAGCTCGTCTTCTGACCCCAACGCCAAACCCCAACGCCAAACCCCAACGCGTTTGCGTCTTCTGACACCAACGCGAAACCGCAACGCGTTTGCGTCGTCTGATCCCAACGACAAAATCCAGCGCCAAACCCCAACCCCAAACTCCAGCTCCAATCCCCAGTACCAAACCCGATCGCCAAACCCCAACGCCCAACCCAACGCTAAACCCCAATGAGTTTGCTTCTTCTGACCACAATGCCAAACCCCAACGCCAAAACCCGACGCATTTGCGTTTTCTGACCCCAACGCCAAACAACAACGCCAAAACCCAACGCCAAACACCAACGCCTTTGCGACTTCTGACCCCAACGCCAAACCCTAACGCCAAACCACAACGCCAAACCCCAAAGCGTTTGCGTCTTCTGACCCCAACGCCAAACCCCAGCGCCAAAGCCCAACGCCAGACCCCAAGGCCAAAACCCAACGCATTTGCATCTTCTGACCCCAATGCCAAATCCCAATGTGTTTGCGTCTTCAGACCCCAACGCCAAACCCCAACGCCAAACAACAAAGCGTTTGCTTCTTCTTACTCCAACGCCAAACCCCAACTCCAAACCCCAACGTGTTTGCGTCTTCTGACACAACGCCAAGCCCAAATCCAAACCCCAAAGTTTTTGCTTATTCTGACAATTACGCCAAACCACAACGCCAAAGACCAACCTGTTTGTGTCTTATGACCCCAAAGCCAAACGCCAACGCCAAATGCCCTACACGAAACCCCAAACAGCAAACCCCAACGCGTTTGCGTCTTCTGACCCGAACACCAAAAAGCAACGCCAAACCCCAGCGCCAAACCCCAACCCCAAACCCCAGTGCAAAACCATAACGCAAACCCCAATGCCAAACCCAAAGCTAAACCCCGATGCGTTTGCGTCTTCTTACCCCAACGCCAAACCCCGACGCCAAACCACAATGCGTTTGCGTCTTCTGACCCAACGCCAAACCCCAACGCCAAACACCAATGTGTTTGCGTCTTCTGAACACAACGCCAAAACCACAAGCCAAATGCCAACGCCAAACCCCAACGCCAAACCCCAACACCAAACAGCAAGGCCTTTGCATCTTGTGACCCCAACGCCAAACACAAACGCCAAAGCCCAACGCCAAACCCCAACGCTAAACCCCAACGCGTTTGCGTCTTCTGACCACAGCACCAAACCCCAACGCCAAACCCCAACACATTTGCGTCTTCTGACCCAATGCCAACCCCAAAGCCAAACCCCCAAGTTTTTGCGTATTCTGACCCTAACACCAAACCACAACGCCAAAGCCCAACGCCAAACCCCAACGTGTTTGCGTCTTCTGACCCCAAAGCCAAACTCCAACGCCAAATGCCCTACGCGAAACCCCAACGGCGAACCCCAATGCGTAGGCGTCTTCTGACCCCAACGTCAAACAGCAACGCCAAACCGCAGCGCCAAACCCCAATGCGTTTGCGTCTTCTGACCCCAAAACCAAAGCCCAAACGCCTTTGCGTCTTCTGACCCCAAAGCCAAACCACAATGCGTTTGCGTCTTCTGACCCCAACGCCAAACCCCAATGCCAAACCCCAACGCCAAGTCGCAACGCCAAACCGCAACGCGTTTGCGTCTTCTGACTCCAACATCCAAACCCCAGCGCCAAAGCCCAACGAATTTGAGTCTTCTGGCCCCAACGCCAAACCCCAACGCCAAATCCCAACGCCAAACCCCAATGCGTTTGCGTCTTCTGACCCAACGCCAAACCCCAACACGTTTGCGTCTTCTGACCCCAACGCCAAACCACAGCGCCAAACCCCAACGGCAAATCCCTGTGCCAAACCCCAACGCGTTTGCGTCTTCCGACCCCAAGGTCAAACCCCAGCGCGTTTGCGTCTTCCGACCCCAACGCCAAACCCCATCGCGTTAGAGTCTTCTGACCCCAACGCCAAACCCCAGCGCCAAACCCCAACGCCAAACCCCAAGGCCAAACACCAATGCGTTTGCGTCTTCTGACCCCAACGCCAAATTCCAACGCCAAACCCCAACGTGTTTGCCTCTTCTGATCCCAACGCCAAACCCAACGCCACACCCCAACGCGTTTGCATCTTCTGACCCCAACGCCAAACCCCAACGCCAATCCGCAACGCGTTTGCGTCTTCTGACCCCAACGCCAACCCCAAAGCCAAACCCAAAATTCTTTGCGTATTCAGACCCTAACGCCAAACACCAACGCCAAAACCAAATGCTTCTGCGTCTTCTGACCCCAACGCCAAAACCAAACGCCAAATGCCAACGCCAAACCCCAATGCCAAACGCCAATGCGTTTGCGTCTTCTGACTCCAACGCCAAACAACAACGCCAAACCCCAACGCGTTTGCATCGTCTGAAACCAACACTAAACACATACGCTACATCCCAAAGCGTTTGCGTCTTCTGACCCCAATGCCAAACCACAACGCCAAACCCCAACGCGCTGGCGTCTTCTGACCCCAACACCAAAGCTGAACGCCTTTGCTTCTTCTGACTCCAACGCCAAACCACAATGCGTTTGCTTCTTCTGTTCCAACGCCAAACCCCAACGCGATTGCGTCTTCTGACCCCAACGCAAAACCCCAACGCCAAACAACAATGCCAAACCCCAACGCGTTTGCATCCTCTGAAACCAACACTAAACACATACGCTACATCCCAAAGCGTTTGCGTCTTCTGACCCCAATGCCAAACCACAACGCCAAACCCCAACGCGCTGGCGTCTTCTGACCCCAACACCAAAGCTGAACGCCTTTGCTTCTTCTGACTCCAACGCCAAACCACAATGCGTTTGCTTCTTCTGTTCCAACGCCAAACCCCAACGCGATTGCGTCTTCTGACCCCAACGCAAAACCCCAACGCCAAACAACAATGCCAAACCCCAACGCGTTTGCATCCTCTGAAACCAACACTAAACCCATACGCTAAATCCCAAAGCGTTTGCGTCTTCTGACCCCAATGCCAAACCGCAACGCCAAACTCCAACGCGTTGGCGTCTTCTGACCCCAACACCAAAGCCGAATGCCTTTGCGTATTCTGACCCCAAAGCCAAACCACAATGCGTTTGCGTCTTCTGACCCCAAAGCCAAAGCTCAACGCCAAAGCCCAACGCCTTTGCGTCTTCTGACACCAAAGCCAAACCCCAATGCCAAATCACAACACCAAACCGCAACGCATTTGAGACTTCTGACCCAACGCCAACCCCAAAGCCAAACCCCATAGTTTTTGCGTATTCTGACCCTGACGCCAAACCTCAGCGCCAAACCCCAACGCCAAACCCCAAAGCCAAACCCCAACGCGTTTGCGTCTTCTGACCCCAACGCGAAACTCCAGCGCCAAACCCCACCCCCAAACCCCAGCTCAACACACAGTGTCAAACCCCAAAACCAAATGCCAACGCCAAAACCCAACGCCAAATCCAACGCTAAACCCCAACGCGTTTGCGTGTTCTGACCCCAAAGCCAAACCCCAACGTGAAACTGCAACGCGTTTTACGTCTTCTGACTCCAACGCCAAACCCCAACGCCAAACCCCAAAGCGTTTGCATCTTCTGACCCAACGCCAAAACCCAACGCCAAACCCCAATGTGTTTGCATCTTCTGACCCCAACGCCAAACCCCAATGCCAAACACCAACTCGTTTGCGTCTTCTGACCCCTACGCCAAACCCCAACGCTTTTGAGTCTTTTGACCCCAAAGCCAAACCCCAGCTCCAAACTGCAATGCCAAAACCCAACGCCAAACACCAATGCATTTGCGTCTTCAGACCCCAACGCTAAACCCCAACGCGTTCCTGTCTTCTGACCCCAACGCCAAACCCCAACGCATTTGTGTCTTCTGACCCAAACGCCAAACCCCAATGCCAAACCCCAACGCCAAACACCAATGCCTTTGTGTCTTCTGACCCCAAAGCCAAACCCCAACGCCAAATCACAAAGCCAAACCGCAACGCGTTTGCGTCTTCTGACCCAACGCCAACCCCAAAGCCAAACCCGAACGCGTTTGCATCTTCTGAAACCACCACTAAACCCATAAGCTAAATACAAAGCGTTTGCGTCTTCTGACCCCAACGCCAAACCTCAACGCCAAAGCCCAACGCCTTTGCGTCTTCTGACACCAAAGCCAAACCCCAATGCCAAATCACAACACCAAACCGCAACGCATTTGAGAATTCTGACCCCAACGCCAAATCCCAACGCCAAATCCCAACGCCAAACCACAATGCTTTTGCGTCTTCTGACCCAACGCCAACCCCAAAGCCAAACCCCAAAGTTTTTGCCTATTCTGACCCTAACGCCAAGCCACAATGCCAAAGCCCAACGCCAAAACCCAACGCGTTTGCGTCTTCTGAACTCAACGCCAAACTCCAGTGCTAAACCCCAACCCCAAATCACAGCGCCAAACCCCAGTGCCAAACCCCAACGTCAAACACCAACGCCAAACCCAACGCTAAACCCCAATGCGTTTGCGTCTTCTGACCCCAAAGCAAAACCCCAACGCCAAACCCCAAAGCGTTTGCGTCTTCTGACCCCAACGCCAAACCCCAGCGCCAAAGCCCAACGCCAAACCCCAAGGCAAAAACCCAACGCGTTTGCGTCTTCTGACCCCAACGCCAAACCCCAACACTTTTGAGTCTTTTCACCCCAAAGCCAAACCCCAGCGCCAAACCCCAATGCCAAAACCCAACGCCAAACACCAATGCATTTGCGTCTTCTGACCCCAATGCCAAACCCCAGCGCCAAACCACAATGCGTTTGCGTATTCTGACCCAACGCCAAACCCCAACGCCAAAACCCAACGCTTTTGCATCTTCTGACCCCAACGACAAACCCAAACGCCAAATGCCAATGCCAAACCCCAACACCAAACGCCAACGCCAAACCCTAACGCCAAATCCAACGCTAAACCCCAATGTGTTTGCGTCTTCTGACCCCAACAACAAACCCCAACGCCAAACCCCAAAGCATTTGCGTCTTCTGACTCCAACGCCAAACCCCAACGCCAAACCACAATGCGTTTGCGTCTTCTGAACTCAACGCAAAACCCCAAAGCCAAACCCCAAAGCGTTTGCGTATACTGACAAAACGCCAAACCCCAAAACCAAACCCCAAAATTTTTTGCGTATTCTGACCCTAACGTCAAACTACAACGCCAAAGACCAACGCCAAACCCCAACGCGTTTCAGTCTTCTGACCCCAAAGCCAAACCCCAACGCCAAATGCCAACGGGAAACCCCAACGTCAAACGGTAATGCGTTTGCATCTTCTGACCCCAACGCCAAACATCAGCGCCAAACCCCAGTGCCAAACCCCAGCGCCAAACCCCAGCGCCAAACCCCAACGCCAAACCCAACGCTAAACCCCAATGCGTTTGTGTCTTCTGACGCTAACGCCAAACCCCAATGCCAAAACCCAAAGCGTTTGCATCTTCTGACCCCAATGCCAAACCTGAACGCCAACCCCAAAGCGTTTGCGTATTCTGACCCAACGCCAAACCCCAGCGCCAAAGCCCAACGCGAAACCCCAAGGTCAAAATCCAACGCGTTTGCGTCTTCTGATCGCAACGCCAAACCCTAATGCGTTTGCGTCTTCTGACCCCAACGCCAAACCCCAACGCCAAACCCCAACGCGTTTGTGTCTTCTGACGCTAACGCCAAACCCCAATGCCAAACCCCAACGCGTTTGCGTCTTCTGACCCCAACGCCAAACCCCAACGACAAACCCCAATGCGTTTGCGTATTCTGACCCCAACCGCAAACCACAACGCCAAAACCCAAGGCATTTGCGTATTCTGACCCCAACGGCAAACCCCAAAGTTAAACCCTAACGCCAAACCACAACGCGTTTGCATCTTCTGACCCCATCGACAAACCACAACGCCAAACTCCAATGCGTTTGCATCTTCTGACCCCAACGCCAAACCCCATTGCTTTTGCGTCTTCTGACCCCAACACCAAACCCCATCGCTAAACCCCAACACGAAAACCCAGCAACAAACCCCAGCACCAAAACCCAACGCCAAACCCCAACGCTAAACCCCAACGCGTTTGCGTCTTCTGACCACAACACCAAACCCCAACGCCAAACCCCAACACATTTGGGTCTTCTGCCCCCAACGCCAAACCACAACGCCAAAACCCAACGTAAAACCTCAATGCATTTGCGTCTTCTGAATAAAACGCCAAGCCCCAACGCCAAAGCACAATGCGTTTGCGTCTTCTGACCCCAACGCCAAACCCCAAGACCAAACCCCAACGCGTTTGCGTCTTCTGACCCCAACGCCAAACCCCAACGCCAAACCACAACGCCAAACCCCAATGCCAAACACCAACGCGTTGAGGCCTTCTGACCCCAACATCAAACACCAACGCCTTTGTGTCTTCTGACCCCAACGTCAAACCCCACGGCCAAAAGCCAACGCGTTTGCGTCTTCTGACCATAACGCAAACCCCAACACGTTTGCGTCTTCTGACCCCAACGCCAAACACCAATGCCAAAACACAACGCGTTTTCTTCTTCCGAACCCAACGCCAAACCCCAACGCGTTTGAGTCTTCTAACCCTTACACCTAACCACAGCGCCAAACCCCAACGTCAAACCCGAAGGCCAAACACGAACGCGTTAGCATCTTCTGACCACAACGCCAAACCCCAACGCGAAAACCCAACGCTAAACCCCAATGCTTTTTCGTCTTCTGGCCCCAACGCCAAACCCCAATTCGTTTGCGTCTTCTGACCCCAACGCCAAATCTCAACGCCAAACCCCTACGCCAAACCCCAACACATTTGGGTTTTCTGCCCCCAACGGCATACCCCAACGCCAAACCACAATGCGTTTGCGTATTCTGACCACAATGCCAAATCCCAACGCCAATACCGAAAGCGTTTGCGTCTTCTGACCCCAACGACAAACCCCAACGATTTTGAGTCTTTTGACCCCAAAGCCAAACCCCAGTGCCAAACCCCAATGCCAAAACCCAACGCCAAACACGAATGCATTTGCGTCTTCAGACACAACGCCAAACCCAAAAAAATTTGCGTCTTCTGACCCCAACGCCAAACACCAAAGCCAAACACCAACGCGTTTGCGTCTTCTGACACCAACGCCAAACCCGAACACCAAACCCCAAAGCGTTTGCGTCTTCTGACCCCAACGCAAAACCCCAAAGCCAAACCCCAACGCCAAACACCAAGGCCAAAATCCAACCCATTTGCGTCTTCTGAACCCAAAGCCAAACCCCAGTGCCAAACCCCAACGCGTTTGCTTCTTCTGACCACAACGCCAATCCCTAACGCCAAAGCACAATGCGTTTGCGTCTTCTGACCCCAACGCCAGACCCCAACACCAAACGCCAACGCGTTTGCGTCTTCTGACCCCAACGCCAATCCCCAACACCATACCCCAACGCCAAACCGCAACGCCAAACCGCAATGCGTTTGCATCTTCTGACGCCAACGCCAACCCCAAAAGCAAAACCCCAATTTTTTTATGTATTCTGACCCTAACGCTAAACCACACCCCCAAAGCCCAACGCCAAACCCCAACGCGTTTCAGTCTTCTAACCCCAAAGCCAAACCACAACGCCAAATGCCAGCGGGAAACCCCAATGTCAAACGCTAACGCGTTTGCGTCCTCTGACCCCAACGCCAAACATCAGCGCCAAACACCAACCTCAAACCCCAGCGCCAAACCCCAGTGCCAAACCCCAACGCCAAACCCCAACACCAAACCCAACGCTAAAGCCCAATGTGTTTGCGTCTTCTGACCCCAACGCCAAACCCCAACGCCAAATCACAACGCCACACCGCAACGCGTTTGCGTCTTCTGACTCCAACAGCAAACCCCAGCGCCAAAGCCCAATGCCAAACCCCAACGCCAAAACCGAACGCATTTGCGTCTTCTGGCCCCAACGCCAAACACCAACGCCAAACCACAACGCGTTTTCTTCTTCCGAACCCAATGCCAAACCCCAACGCGTTTGAGTCTTCTGACCCCAACGCCTAACCCCAGCGCCAAACCCCAACGCCAAACCCCAAGGTCAAACACCAACACGTTAGCATCTTCTGACCACAACGCCAAACCCCAACGCGAAAACCCAATGCTAAGACCCAATGCGTTTTCGTCTTCTGGCCCCAACGCCAAACCCCAACGCGTTTGCATCTTCTGACCCCAATGCCAAACCCCAACACCAAGCCCCAACGCCAAACCCCAACGCGTTTGCGTCATCTGACCCCAACGCGAAACACCAACGCCAAACCCCAACGTGTTTTCTTCTACCGACCCCAACGCCAAAACCCAACGCGTTTGAGTCTTCTGACCACAACGGCAAACCCCTGCGTCAAACCACAACGCCAAACCCCAACGTAAAACCTCAATGCATTTACGTCTTATGAATAAAACGCCAATCCCCAACGCCAAAGCACAATGCGTTTGCGTCTTCTGACCCCAATGCCAAACCCCAAGACCTAACCCCTTACGCGTTTGCGTCTTCTGACCATAATGCCAAAACCCAACGCCAAACCCCAATGCCAAAACCCAACGCGTTTGCGTCTTCTGAACCCAATGCCAAACCCCAACGCGTTTGCGTCTTCTGACCCCAACGCCAATCCCCAACACGAAAGCACAATGCGTTTGCGTCTTCTGACCCCAACGCCAAACCCCGAGACCAAACCCCAACGCGTTTGCGTCTTCTGACCCCAACGCCAAACCCCAACGCCAAACCACAACGCCAAACCCCAATGCCAAACCCCAACGCGTTTGCGTCTTCTGACCCCAACGTCAAACACCAACGCCTTTGTGTCTTCTGACCCCAACGTCAAACCCCACGGCCAAAAGCCAACGCGTTTGCGTCTTCTGACCATAACGCAAACCCCAACACGTTTGCGTCTTCTGACCCCAACGCCAAACACCAACGCCAAAACACAACGCGTTTTCTTCTTCCGAACCCAAGGCCAAACTCCAACGCGTTTGCGTCTTCTGACCCCAACGCCAAACCCCAACACAATTGAGTCTTCTGAAACCCAAAGACAAACGCCAGCACCAAACCCCAACGCGTTTGCGTCTTCTGACCACAACGCCAAACACCAACGCCATACCCCAACGCCAAACCCCAAGGCCAAACTCCAACGCGTTTGCGTCTTCTGACCCCAATGCAAAACCCCAACGCGTTTGCGTCTTCTGACCCCAACGCCAAACCCAAACGCCAAACCCCAACGCGTTTGCGTCTTCTGACCCCAACGCCAAACCCCAACACCAAACCCCAACACCAAATCCTAACGTGTTTGCGTCTTCTGACCCCAACGCCAAACTCCAACGCCAAAACCCAACGCGTATGCGTCTTCTGACAGCAACGCAAAACCCCAAGGCGTTTGCGTCTTCTGACCCCAACGCCAAACCCCAACAACAAACCCCAACTCGGTTGCGTATTCGACCCCACCGCCAAACCCCAACTCCAAACCCCAACACGTTTGTGTCTTCTGACCCCAACGCAAAACCCCAACGCGATTGCGTCTTCTGACCCCAACGCCAAACCCCAACGCCAAACACCAACACCTTTCAATCTTCTGACCTCAACGCCAAACCCCAATGCCAAAACGCAAAGCCAATCCGCACCGTGTTTTTGTCTTCTGATCCCAACGCCAAACCCCAACGCCAAACCCCAACACCAAAGCCCAACGCCAAACCCCAAGGCCAAACACCAACGCCTTTCAATCTTCTGACCCCAACATGAAACCCCAACGCCAAAACACAAAGCCAATCCGCAACGTGTTTTCAGCTTCTGATCCCAATGCCAAACCCCAGCGCCAAAGCCCAACGCCAAACCCCAAGGCCAAACTTCAATGCGTTTTCGTCTTCTGACCCCAACGCCAAACCCCAACACGTTTGCATATTCTGACCCCAACGCCAAACCCCAACGCCAAACCCCAACACCAAACCCTAACGCGTTTGCGTCTTCTGACCCCAACGCCAAACCCCAACGCCAAACCCCAACGCGTTTGTGTCTTCTGACCCCAATGCAAAACCCGAACGCGTTTGCATCTTCTGACCCCAACGCCAAACCCCAGCGCCAAACCCCAATGCCAAACCTCAAAGCCAAACAGCAACGCGTTAGCATCTTCTGACCACAACGCCAAACCCCAACGCCAAAACCCAACGCTAAACCCCAATGCCTTTTCGTCTTCTGACCCCAACGCAAAATCCCAACGCGTTTGCGTCTTCTGACCCCAACGCCAAACCCCAACGCCAAACACCAACACCTTTCAATCTTCTGACCCCAACGCCAAACTCCAACACGTTTGCGTCTTCTGACCCCAACGCCAAACCCCAACGCCAAACCCCAACATCAAACCCTAATGCGTTTGCGTCTTCTGACCCCAACGCCAAACCCCAACGCCAAACCCCAGCGCCAAAGCCCAACGCCAAACCCCAAGGCCAAACACCAACGCCTTTCAATCTTCTGACCCCAGCATGAAACCCCAACGCCAAAACACAACGCCAATCCGCAACGTGTTTTCAGCTTCTGATCCCAATGCCAAACCCCAGCGCCAAAGCCCAACGCCAAACCCCAAGGCCAAAACCGAACGCCTTTGCGTCTTCTGACCCCAACGCCAAAACCCAACGCTAAACCCCAATGCGTTTTCGTCTTCTGGCCCCAACGCCAAACCCCACGTGTTTGCATCTTCTGACCCCAACGCCAAACCCTAACGCCAAACCCCAATGCGTTTGCGTCTACTGACCCCAACGCCAAACCCCCATGCCAAACACCAACGCCTTTCAATCTTCTGACCCCAACGCCAAAACCCAATGCCAAACCCCAACGCGTTTGCGTCTTCTGACCCAACGCCAACCCCAAAGCCAAACCCCATAGTTTTTGCGTATTCTGACCCAGACGCCAAACCCCAGCGCCAAACCCCAACGCCAAACCCCAACGCCAAAATCCAACGCGTTTGCGTCTTCTGACGCCAACGCCAAACCCCAACGTGTTTGCGTCTTCTGACAACAACGCAAAACCCAACGCGTTTGCGTCTTCTGACCCCAACGCGAAACTCCAGCGCCAAACCCCACCCCCAAACCCCAGCGTCAACACACAGTGTCAAACCCCAAAACCAAATGCCAACGCCAAAACCCAACGCCAAATCCAACGCTAAACCCCAACGCGTTTGCGTATTCTGACCCCAAAGCCAAAACCCAACGTGAAACTGCAACGCGTTTTATGTCTTCTGACTCCAACGCCAAACCCCAACGCCAAACCCCAAAGCGTTAGCATCTTCTGACCCAACGCCAAAACCCAACGCCAAACCCCAATGTGTTTGCGTCTTCTGACCCCAACGCCAAACCCCAATGCCAAACCCCAACACGTTTGCGTCTTCTGACCCCTACGCCAAACCGCAACGCTTTTGAGTCTTTTGACCCCAAAGCCAAACACCAGCTCCAAATTGCAATGCCAAAACCCAACGCCAAACACCAATGCATTTGCGTCTTCAGACCCCAACGCTAAACCCCAACGCGTTCCTGTCTTCTGACCCCAACACCAAACCCCAACACGTTTGTGTCTTCTGACCCCAACGCCAAACCCCAATGCCAAACCCTAACGCGTTTGCCTCTTCTGACCCCAACGCCAAAACCCAACACCAAAACCCAACGCGTTTGCGTCTTCTGACCCCAACGTCAAACACCAATGCGTTTGCGTCTTCTGACCCTAACGTCAAACCCCAACGCCTAACCACAATGCGTTTTCTTCTTCCGACCCAACGCCAAACCCCAACGATTTTGAGTCTTCTGACCCCAACGCCAAACCCCAGCACCAAACCCCAATGACAAACCCCAAGGCCAAACATCAACGCGTTAGCATATTCTGACCACAAAGCCAAAACCCAACTCCAAAACCCAATGCTAAACCCCAATGCGTTTTCGTCTTCTGGTCCCAAAGCTAAACCCCAACGTGTTTGCATCTTTTGACCCCAACGCCAAACCCCAACGCCAAACCCCAACGCGTTTGCGTCTTCTGCCCCCAACGCCAAACGCCAACGCGTTTGCGTCTTCTGACCCCAACGGCAAACCCCAACGCCAAACTCCAACGCGTTTGCGTCTTCTGACCGCAACGCCAAACCCCAACGCCAAACCCCAAAGCGTTTGTGTCTTCTGCCCCCAACGCCAAACGCCAACGCGTTTGCGTCTTCTGACCCCAACGGCAAACCCCAACGCCAAACCCCAAAGCATTTGCGTCTTCTGACCCCAACGCCAAACCCCAACGCCAAACCCGAAAGCGTTTGTGTATTCCGACCCAACGCCAAAAACCAAAGCCAAACACCAACGCCTTTAAATCTTCTGACCCACACGCCAAACCGCAACGCCAAAACAAAAAGCCAATCCGCAACGTGTTTTCGTCTTCTGATCCCAACGCCAAACCCCAGCGCCAAAGCCCAACGCCAAACCCCAAGGTCAAAATCCAACGCGTTTGCGTCTTCAGACCGCAACGCCAAACCCCAACGCGTTTGCGTCTTCTGACCCCAGCGCCAAACCCCAACGCCAAACCCCAACGCGTTTGCGTCTTCTGAACCCAACGCCAAACCCCAAGGTGAAACCCCAACGCGTTTGCGTCTTCTGACCCCAACGTCAAACTCCAAGACCAGACCCCCACTCGTTTGCGTATTCTGACCCCAATGTCAAACCCCAAGCCAAATGCCAACGCAAAACCCCAACGGCAAACACCAACGCGTTAGTGTCTTCTGACCCCAACGCCAAACCCCAACGCCAAAACCAAATGCGTTTGCATCTTCTGAACCCAATGCTAAACCCCAATGCCAAAACCCAAAGCGTTTGCGTATTCTGACCACAACGCCAAATCACAATGCCAAACCCCAAGGCATTTGCGTATACTGACCCAAACGCCAAACCCCAAAGTCAAACCCTAACGCCAAACCACAACGCGTTTGCGTCTCCTGACCCCATCGACAAACCACAACGCCAAACTCCAATGCGTTTGCATCTTCTGACCCCAACCCCAAACCCCATTGCGTTTGCGTCTTCTGACCCCAACACCAAACCCCATCGCTAAACCCCAATGCGAAAACCCAGCAACAAACCCCAGCGCCAAACCCCAACGCCAAACCCCAACGCTAAAGCCCAACGCTTTTGCGTCTTCTGACCACAACACCAAACCCCAACGCCAAACCCCAACACATTTGGGTTTTCTGCCCCCAACGCCAAACCCCAACGCCAAACCACAATGCGTTTGCGTATTCTGACCACAATGCCAAATCCCAACGCCAATACCGAAAGCGTTTGCGTCTTCTGACCCCAACGACAAACGCCAACGATTTTGAGTCTTTTGACCCCAAAGACAAACCCCAGCGCCAAACCCCAATGCCAAAATCCAACGCCAAACACGAATGCATTTGCGTCTTCAGACCCAACGCCAAACCCAAAAACATTTGCGTCTTCTGACCCCAACGCCAAACACCAACGCCAAACCCCAATGTGTTTTCTTCTACCGACACCAACGCCAAACCCCAACGCGTTTGAGTCTTCTGACCCCAACGCCAAACCCCAACGCCAAACCCCAAAGCGTTTGTGTGTTCTGACCCAACGCCAAACCCCAACCCACACACAAACGCCTTTCATTCTTCTGACCCACACGCCAAACCCCAAGGCCAAAACACAAAGCCAATCCGCAACGTGTTTTCGTCTTCTGATCCCAACGCCAAACCCCAGTGCGAAACCCCAACGCCAAACCCCAACGCGTTTGCGTCTTCTGACCCCAACGCCAAACCCTAATGCGTTTGCGTTTTCTGACCCCAATGCCAAACCCCAACGCCAAACCTCAACGCGTTTGTGTCTTCTGACCCCAACGCCAAACCCCAATGCCAAACACCAACGCGTTTGCGTCTTCTGACCCCAACGCCAAACCCCAGCGAGTTTGAGTCTTCTGACCCCAACGACAAACCCCTGCGCCAAACCACAACACCAAACCCCAACGTCAAACCTCAATCCATTTGCGTCTTCTGAATACAACGCCAATCCTCAACGCCAAAGCACAATGTGTTTGCGTCTTCTGACCCCAACGCCAAGCCCCAAGACCTAACCCCTTACGCGTTTGCGTCTTCTGACCACAATGCCAAACCCCAACGCCAAACCCCAACACCAAAACCCAACGCGTTTGCGTCTTCTGACCCCAACGCCAAACACCAACGCGTTTGCGTCTTCTGACCGCAACCCAAACCCTAATGCGTTTGCGTCTTCTGACCCAAACGCAAAACCCCAAAGCGTTTGCCTCTTCTGACGAAAACGCCGAACACCAACGCCAAACCCCAACGCGTTTGCATCTTCTGACCCCAACGCCAAACCCCAACGCAAAAACCACAATGCGTTTGCGGCTTCTGACCCCAACGCCAAACCCCAACGCCAAACCCCAACGCGTTTGTGTCTTCTGACTCCAACCCAAAACCCCAACGCGTTTGGGTCTTCTGAACCCAACGCCAAACCGCAAGGTGAAACCCCAACGCGTTTGCGTCTTCTGACCCCAACGTCAAACCCCAAGACCAGACCCCCACTCGTTTGCGTATTCTGACCCCAATGTCAAACCCCAAGCCAAATGCCAACGCAAAACCCCAACAGCAAACACCAACGCGTTAGTGTCTTCTGACCCCAACGCCAAACCCCAACGCCAAAACCAAATGCGTTTGCATCTTCTGAACCCAATGCTAAACCCCAATGCCAAAACCCAAAGCGTTTGCGTATTCTGACCACAACGCCAAACCACAATGCCAAACCCCAACGCATTTGCGTATACTGACCCAAACGCCAAACCCCAAAGTCAAACCCTAACGCCAAACCACAACGCGTTTGCGTCTCCTGACCCCATCGACAAACCACAACGCCAAACTCCAATGCGTTTGCATCTTCTGACCCCAACCCCAAACCCCAACGCGTTTGCGTCTTCTGACCCGAATGCCAAACCCCAACGCGTTTGCGTCTTCTGACCCCAGTGCCAAACCCCAACACCAAACCCCAACACCAAACCCCAAGGCCAAAACCCAATGTGATTGCGTCTTCTGACAGCAACGCAAAACCCCAAGGCGTTTGCGTCTTCTGACCCCAACGCCAAACCCCAACAACAAACCCCAACTCGGTTGCGTATTCGACCCCACCGCCAAACCCCAACTCCAAACCCCAACACGTTTGTGTCTTCTGACCCCAACGCAAAACCCCAACGCGTTTGCGTCTTCTGACCCCAACGCCAAACCCCAACGCCATACCCCAACGCCAAACCCCAACGCCTTTGCGTCTTCTGACCCCAACGCCAAAGCACAATGCGTTTGCGTCTTCTGACCCCAACGCCAAACCCCAAGACCAAACCCCAACGCCTTTGCGTCTTCTGACCCCAACGGCAAACCCCAACACCAAACCCCAACGTCAAACCCCAATGCAAAACACCAACGCGTTTGCGTCTTCTGACCCCAACGCCAAACCCCAAAGCCAAACCCCAAAGCGTTTGTGTATACTGACCCAACGCCAAACCCCAAAGCCAAACACAAACGCCTTTCAATCTTCTGACCGACACGCCAAACCCCAACGCCAAAACACAAAGCCAATACGCAACGTGTTTTCGTCTTCTGATCCCAGCGCCAAACCCAGGCGCCAAAGCCCAACTCCAAATCCCAAGGCCAAAACCCAACGCGTTTACGTCTTCCGACCCCAACGCCAAACCCTAATGCGTTTGCGTCTTCTGACCCCAACGCCAAACACCCACGCCAAACCCCAACGCGTTTGCATCTTCTGACCCCAACGCCAAATCCCAAGACCAAACCCCAACGCGTTTGCGTCTTCTGACCCCAACGCCAAACCCCAAAGCCAAACCTCAACGCGTTTGCGTCTTCTGACCCCAACGTCAAACACCAATGCGTTTGCGTCTTCTGACCCCAACGCCAAAACCCAACGCTAAACCCCAATGCGTTTTCGTCTTCTGGCCCCAACGCCAAACCCCAACGTGTTTACATCTTCTGACCCCAACGCCAAACCCCAACGCCAAACCCCAGCGCCAAAGCCCAACACCAAACCCCAAGGCAAAAACCCAACGCATTTGAGTCTTCTGACACCAACGCCAAACCCTAACGCGTTTTCGTCTTCTGACCCCAACGCCAAACAGCAACGCCAAACCCCAACGCGTCTGTGTCTTCTGACCCCAACGCAAAACCCCAAGGCGTTTGCGTCTTCTGACCGCAACGCCAAACCCCAACGCCAAAACCCAACGCGTTTGCGTCTTTTGACCCCAACGCCAAACCCCAACGCCAAACCCCAACGCGTTTGTGTCTTCTGACCCCAACGCCAAACCCCAAGGCCTAAACACAAAGCCAATCCGCAACGTGTTTTCGTCTTCCGATCCCAAAGCCAAACCCCAGCGCCAAAGCCCAACGCCAAACCCCAATGCCAAAACCCAACGCGTTTGCGTCGTCTGACACCAATGCCAAAACCTAACGCGTTTGCGTCTTCTGACCCCAGCGCCAAACCCCAACGCCAAACCCAAACGCGTTTGCGTCTTCTGACCGAATCGCCAAACCCCAAGGCCAAACCCCAACGCGTTTGCCTCTTCTGACCAAAACGCATAAACCCCAACGTCAAACCCCAACGCCAAACCACAATGCGTTTGCGTCTTCTGACCCCAACGCCAAACCCCAACGCCAAACCACAATGCGTTTGCGTCTTCTGACCCCCACGCCAAACCGCAACGCAAAATCCCAAAGCGTTTGCGTCTTCTGACCCCAACGCCAAACCCCAACGAGTTTGAGTCTTCTGATCCCAACGCCAATCCCCTGCGCTAAAGCCCAACACCAAACCGCAAGGCCAAAACCGAACACGTTTGCGTCTTCTGACCCCAACGCAAAACCCCAACGCCAAACCCCAACGCGTTTGTGTCTTCTGACCCCAATGCAAAACCCCAACGCGTTTGCATCTTCTGACCCCAACGCCAAACCCCAGCGCCAAACCCCAATGCCAAACCTGAAAGCCAAACAGTAACGCGTTAGCATCTTCTGACCACAACGCCAAACCCCAACGCCAAAACCCCAATGCCAAAACGCAAAGCCAATCCGCAACGTGTTTTTGTCTTCTGATCCCAATGCCAAACCCCAGCGCCAAAGCCCAACGCCAAACCGCAAGGCCAAAACACAATGCGTTTGCGTCTTCTGACATGAACGCCAAACCCTAACGCGTTTGCGTCTTCTGACCCCAACGCCAAACCCCAACGCATTTGTGTCTTCTGACCCCAACGCCAAACCCCAAAGTGTTTGCGTCTTCTGACCCCAACGCCAAACCCCAACGCGTTTGCATCTTCTGACCCCAACGCCAGACCCCAACGCCAAACACCAACACCTTTCAATCTTCTGACCTCAATGCCGAACCCCAATGCCAAAACGCAAAGCCAATCCGCACCGTGTTTTTGTCTTCTGATCCCAACGCCAAACCGCAGCGCTAAAGCCCAACGCCAAACCGCAAGGCCAAAACCGAACGCGTTTGCGTCTTCTGACCCCAACGCAAAACCCCAATGCGTTTGCGTCTTCTGACCCCAACGCCAAACCCCAACACGTTTGCATATTCTGACCCCAACGCCAAACCCCAACGCCAAACCCCAACACCAAACCCTAACGCGTTTGCGTCTTCTGACCCCAACGCCAAACCCCAACGCCAAACCCCAACGCGTTTGCGTCTTCTGACCCCAATGCAAAACCCGAACACCAAACCCCAAAGCGTTTGCGTCTTCTGACCCCAACGCAAAACCCCAAAGCCAAACCCCAACGCCAAACACCAAGGCCAAAATCCAACCCATTTGCGTCTTCTGAACCCAAAGCCAAACCCCAGTGCCAAACCCCAACGCGTTTGCTTCTTCTGACCACAACGCCAATCCCTAACGCCAAAGCACAATGCGTTTGCGTCTTCTGACCCCAACGCCAGACCCCAACACCAAACGCCAACGCGTTTGCGTCTTCTGACCCCAACGCCAATCCCCAACACCATACCCCAACGCCAAACCGCAACGCCAAACCGCAATGCGTTTGCATCTTCTGACGCCAACGCCAACCCCAAAAGCAAAACCCCAATTTTTTTATGTATTCTGACCCTAACGCTAAACCACACCCCCAAAGCCCAACGCCAAACCCCAACGCGTTTCAGTCTTCTAACCCCAAAGCCAAACCACAACGCCAAATGCCAGCGGGAAACCCCAATGTCAAACGCTAACGCGTTTGCGTCCTCTGACCCCAACGCCAAACATCAGCGCCAAACACCAACCTCAAACCCCAGCGCCAAACCCCAGTGCCAAACCCCAACGCCAAACCCCAACACCAAACCCAACGCTAAAGCCCAATGTGTTTGCGTCTTCTGACCCCAACGCCAAACCCCAACGCCAAATCACAACGCCACACCGCAACGCGTTTGCGTCTTCTGACTCCAACAGCAAACCCCAGCGCCAAAGCCCAATGCCAAACCCCAACGCCAAAACCGAACGCATTTGCGTCTTCTGGCCCCAACGCCAAACACCAACGCCAAACCACAACGCGTTTTCTTCTTCCGAACCCTATGCCAAACCCCAACGCGTTTGAGTCTTCTGACCCCAACGCCTAACCCCAGCGCCAAACCCCAACGCCAAACCCCAAGGTCAAACACCAACACGTTAGCATCTTCTGACCACAACGCCAAACCCCAACGCGAAAACCCAATGCTAAGACCCAATGCGTTTTCGTCTTCTGGCCCCAACGCCAAACCCCAACGCGTTTGCATCTTCTGACCCCAATGCCAAACCCCAACACCAAGCCCCAACGCCAAACCCCAACGCGTTTGCGTCATCTGACCCCAACGCGAAACACCAACGCCAAACCCCAACGTGTTTTCTTCTACCGACCCCAACGCCAAAACCCAACGCGTTTGAGTCTTCTGACCACAACGGCAAACCCCTGCGTCAAACCACAACGCCAAACCCCAACGTAAAACCTCAATGCATTTACGTCTTATGAATAAAACGCCAATCCCCAACGCCAAAGCACAATGCGTTTGCGTCTTCTGACCCCAATGCCAAACCCCAAGACCTAACCCCTTACGCGTTTGCGTCTTCTGACCATAATGCCAAAACCCAACGCCAAACCCCAATGCCAAAACCCAACGCGTTTGCGTCTTCTGAACCCAATGCCAAACCCCAACGCGTTTGCGTCTTCTGACCCCAACGCCAATCCCCAACACGAAAGCACAATGCGTTTGCGTCTTCTGACCCCAACGCCAAACCCCGAGACCAAACCCCAACGCGTTTGCGTCTTCTGACCCCAACGCCAAACCCCAACGCCAAACCACAACGCCAAACCCCAATGCCAAACCCCAACGCGTTTGCGTCTTCTGACCCCAACGTCAAACACCAACGCCTTTGTGTCTTCTGACCCCAACGTCAAACCCCACGGCCAAAAGCCAACGCGTTTGCGTCTTCTGACCATAACGCAAACCCCAACACGTTTGCGTCTTCTGACCCCAACGCCAAACACCAACGCCAAAACACAACGCGTTTTCTTCTTCCGAACCCAAGGCCAAACTCCAACGCGTTTGCGTCTTCTGACCCCAACGCCAAACCCCAACACAATTGAGTCTTCTGAAACCCAAAGACAAACGCCAGCACCAAACCCCAACGCGTTTGCGTCTTCTGACCACAACGCCAAACACCAACGCCATACCCCAACGCCAAACCCCAAGGCCAAACTCCAACGCGTTTGCGTCTTCTGACCCCAATGCAAAACCCCAACGCGTTTGCGTCTTCTGACCCCAACGCCAAACCCAAACGCCAAACCCCAACGCGTTTGCGTCTTCTGACCCCAACGCCAAACCCCAACACCAAACCCCAACACCAAATCCTAACGTGTTTGCGTCTTCTGACCCCAACGCCAAACTCCAACGCCAAAACCCAACGCGTATGCGTCTTCTGACAGCAACGCAAAACCCCAAGGCGTTTGCGTCTTCTGACCCCAACGCCAAACCCCAACAACAAACCCCAACTCGGTTGCGTATTCGACCCCACCGCCAAACCCCAACTCCAAACCCCAACACGTTTGTGTCTTCTGACCCCAACGCAAAACCCCAACGCGATTGCGTCTTCTGACCCCAACGCCAAACCCCAACGCCAAACACCAACACCTTTCAATCTTCTGACCTCAACGCCAAACCCCAATGCCAAAACGCAAAGCCAATCCGCACCGTGTTTTTGTCTTCTGATCCCAACGCCAAACCCCAACGCCAAACCCCAACACCAAAGCCCAACGCCAAACCCCAAGGCCAAACACCAACGCCTTTCAATCTTCTGACCCCAACATGAAACCCCAACGCCAAAACACAAAGCCAATCCGCAACGTGTTTTCAGCTTCTGATCCCAATGCCAAACCCCAGCGCCAAAGCCCAACGCCAAACCCCAAGGCCAAACTTCAATGCGTTTTCGTCTTCTGACCCCAACGCCAAACCCCAACACGTTTGCATATTCTGACCCCAACGCCAAACCCCAACGCCAAACCCCAACACCAAACCCTAACGCGTTTGCGTCTTCTGACCCCAACGCCAAACCCCAACGCCAAACCCCAACGCGTTTGTGTCTTCTGACCCCAATGCAAAACCCGAACGCGTTTGCATCTTCTGACCCCAACGCCAAACCCCAGCGCCAAACCCCAATGCCAAACCTCAAAGCCAAACAGCAACGCGTTAGCATCTTCTGACCACAACGCCAAACCCCAACGCCAAAACCCAACGCTAAACCCCAATGCCTTTTCGTCTTCTGACCCCAACGCAAAATCCCAACGCGTTTGCGTCTTCTGACCCCAACGCCAAACCCCAACGCCAAACACCAACACCTTTCAATCTTCTGACCCCAACGCCAAACTCCAACACGTTTGCGTCTTCTGACCCCAACGCCAAACCCCAACGCCAAACCCCAACATCAAACCCTAATGCGTTTGCGTCTTCTGACCCCAACGCCAAACCCCAACGCCAAACCCCAGCGCCAAAGCCCAACGCCAAACCCCAAGGCCAAACACCAACGCCTTTCAATCTTCTGACCCCAGCATGAAACCCCAACGCCAAAACACAACGCCAATCCGCAACGTGTTTTCAGCTTCTGATCCCAATGCCAAACCCCAGCGCCAAAGCCCAACGCCAAACCCCAAGGCCAAAACCGAACGCCTTTGCGTCTTCTGACCCCAACGCCAAAACCCAACGCTAAACCCCAATGCGTTTTCGTCTTCTGGCCCCAACGCCAAACCCCACGTGTTTGCATCTTCTGACCCCAACGCCAAACCCTAACGCCAAACCCCAATGCGTTTGCGTCTACTGACCCCAACGCCAAACCCCCATGCCAAACACCAACGCCTTTCAATCTTCTGACCCCAACGCCAAAACCCAATGCCAAACCCCAACGCGTTTGCGTCTTCTGACCCAACGCCAACCCCAAAGCCAAACCCCATAGTTTTTGCGTATTCTGACCCAGACGCCAAACCCCAGCGCCAAACCCCAACGCCAAACCCCAACGCCAAAATCCAACGCGTTTGCGTCTTCTGACGCCAACGCCAAACCCCAACGTGTTTGCGTCTTCTGACAACAACGCAAAACCCAACGCGTTTGCGTCTTCTGACCCCAACGCGAAACTCCAGCGCCAAACCCCACCCCCAAACCCCAGCGTCAACACACAGTGTCAAACCCCAAAACCAAATGCCAACGCCAAAACCCAACGCCAAATCCAACGCTAAACCCCAACGCGTTTGCGTATTCTGACCCCAAAGCCAAAACCCAACGTGAAACTGCAACGCGTTTTATGTCTTCTGACTCCAACGCCAAACCCCAACGCCAAACCCCAAAGCGTTAGCATCTTCTGACCCAACGCCAAAACCCAACGCCAAACCCCAATGTGTTTGCGTCTTCTGACCCCAACGCCAAACCCCAATGCCAAACCCCAACACGTTTGCGTCTTCTGACCCCTACGCCAAACCGCAACGCTTTTGAGTCTTTTGACCCCAAAGCCAAACACCAGCTCCAAATTGCAATGCCAAAACCCAACGCCAAACACCAATGCATTTGCGTCTTCAGACCCCAACGCTAAACCCCAACGCGTTCCTGTCTTCTGACCCCAACACCAAACCCCAACACGTTTGTGTCTTCTGACCCCAACGCCAAACCCCAATGCCAAACCCTAACGCGTTTGCCTCTTCTGACCCCAACGCCAAAACCCAACACCAAAACCCAACGCGTTTGCGTCTTCTGACCCCAACGTCAAACACCAATGCGTTTGCGTCTTCTGACCCTAACGTCAAACCCCAACGCCTAACCACAATGCGTTTTCTTCTTCCGACCCAACGCCAAACCCCAACGATTTTGAGTCTTCTGACCCCAACGCCAAACCCCAGCACCAAACCCCAATGACAAACCCCAAGGCCAAACATCAACGCGTTAGCATATTCTGACCACAAAGCCAAAACCCAACTCCAAAACCCAATGCTAAACCCCAATGCGTTTTCGTCTTCTGGTCCCAAAGCTAAACCCCAACGTGTTTGCATCTTTTGACCCCAACGCCAAACCCCAACGCCAAACCCCAACGCGTTTGCGTCTTCTGCCCCCAACGCCAAACGCCAACGCGTTTGCGTCTTCTGACCCCAACGGCAAACCCCAACGCCAAACTCCAACGCGTTTGCGTCTTCTGACCGCAACGCCAAACCCCAACGCCAAACCCCAAAGCGTTTGTGTCTTCTGCCCCCAACGCCAAACGCCAACGCGTTTGCGTCTTCTGACCCCAACGGCAAACCCCAACGCCAAACCCCAAAGCATTTGCGTCTTCTGACCCCAACGCCAAACCCCAACGCCAAACCCGAAAGCGTTTGTGTATTCCGACCCAACGCCAAAAACCAAAGCCAAACACCAACGCCTTTAAATCTTCTGACCCACACGCCAAACCGCAACGCCAAAACAAAAAGCCAATCCGCAACGTGTTTTCGTCTTCTGATCCCAACGCCAAACCCCAGCGCCAAAGCCCAACGCCAAACCCCAAGGTCAAAATCCAACGCGTTTGCGTCTTCAGACCGCAACGCCAAACCCCAACGCGTTTGCGTCTTCTGACCCCAGCGCCAAACCCCAACGCCAAACCCCAACGCGTTTGTGTCTTCTGACTCTAACGCCAAACCCCAATGCCAAACCCCAACGCGTTTGCGTCTTCTGACCCCAACGCCAAACCCCAACGCCAAACCCCAACGCGTTTGCGTATTCTGACCCCAACCCCAAACCACAACGCCAAAACCCAAGGCATTTGTGTATTCTGACCCCAACGGCAAACCCCAAAGTTAAACCCTAACGCCAAACCACAACGCGTTTGCGTCTTCTGACCCCATCGACAAACCACAACGCCAAACTCCAATGCGTTTGCATCTTCTGACCCCAACCCCAAACCCCATGGCTTTTGCTTGTTCTGACCCCAACACCAAACCCCATCGCTAAACCCCAACGCGAAAACCCAGCAACAAACCCCAGCTCCAAAACCCAACGCCAAACCCCAACGCGTTTGCGTCTTCTGACCACAACACCAAACCCCAACGCCAAACCCCAACACATTTGGGTCTTCTGCCCCCAACGCCAAACCCCAATGCCAAACCCCAACGCGTTTGCGTCTTCTGACCCCAACGCCAAACCCCAACGCCAAACCCCAACGCGTTTGTGTCTTCTGACTCCAACGCAAAACCCCAACGCGTTTGCGTCTTCTGAACCCAACGCCAAACCCCAAGGTGAAACCCCAATGCGTTTGCGTCTTCTGACCCCAACGTCAAACTCCAAGACCAGACCCCCACTCGTTTGCGTATTCTGACCCCAATGTCAAACCCCAAGCCAAATGCCAACGCAAAACCCCAACAGCAAACACCAACGCGTTAGTGTCTTCTGACCCCAACGCCAGACCCCAACGCCAAAACCAAATGCGTTTGCATCTTCTGAACCCAATGCTAAACCCCAATGCCAAAACCCAAAGCGTTTGCGTATTCTGACCACAACGCCAAACCACAATGCCAAACCCCAACGCATTTGCGTATACTGACCCAAACGCCAAACCTCAAAGTCAAACCCTAACGCCAAACCACAACGCGTTTGCGTCTCCTGACCCCATCGACAAACCAAAACGCCAAACTCCAATGCGTTTGCATCTTCTGACCCCAACCCCAAACCCCATGGCTTTTGCGTCTTCTGTCCCCAACACCAAACCCCATCGCTAAACCCCAACACGAAAACCCAGCAACAAACCCCAGCTCCAAAACCCAACGCCAAACCCCAACGCGTTTGCGTCTTCTGACCACAACACCAAACCCCAACGCCAAACCCCAACACATTTGGGTCTTCTGCCCCCAACGCCAAACCCCAATGCCAAACCCCAACGCGTTTGCGTCTTCTGACCCCAACGCCAAACCCCAACGCCAAACCCCAACGCGTTTGTGTCTTCTGACTCCAACGCAAAACCCCAACGCGTTTGCGTCTTCTGAACCCAACGCCAAACCCCAAGGTGAAACCCCAACGCGTTTGCGTCTTCTGACCCCAACGTCAAACTCCAAGACCAGACCCCCACTCGTTTGCGTATTCTGACCCCAATGTCAAACCCCAAGCCAAATGCCAACGCAAAACCCCAACGGCAAACACCAACGCGTTAGTGTCTTCTGACCCCAACGCCAAACCCCAACGCCAAAACCAAATGCGTTTGCATCTTCTGAACCCAATGCTAAACCCCAATGCCAAAACCCAAAGCGTTTGCGTATTCTGACCACAACGCCAAATCACAATGCCAAACCCCAAGGCATTTGCGTATACTGACCCAAACGCCAAACCCCAAAGTCAAACCCTAACGCCAAACCACAACGCGTTTGCGTCTCCTGACCCCATCGACAAACCACAACGCCAAACTCCAATGCGTTTGCATCTTCTGACCCCAACCCCAAACCCCATTGCGTTTGCGTCTTCTGACCCCAACACCAAACCCCATCGCTAAACCCCAATGCGAAAACCCAGCAACAAACCCCAGCGCCAAACCCCAACGCCAAACCCCAACGCTAAAGCCCAACGCTTTTGCGTCTTCTGACCACAACACCAAACCCCAACGCCAAACCCCAACACATTTGGGTTTTCTGCCCCCAACGCCAAACCCCAACGCCAAACCACAATGCGTTTGCGTATTCTGACCACAATGCCAAATCCCAACGCCAATACCGAAAGCGTTTGCGTCTTCTGACCCCAACGACAAACGCCAACGATTTTGAGTCTTTTGACCCCAAAGACAAACCCCAGCGCCAAACCCCAATGCCAAAATCCAACGCCAAACACGAATGCATTTGCGTCTTCAGACCCAACGCCAAACCCAAAAACATTTGCGTCTTCTGACCCCAACGCCAAACACCAACGCCAAACCCCAATGTGTTTTCTTCTACCGACACCAACGCCAAACCCCAACGCGTTTGAGTCTTCTGACCCCAACGCCAAACCCCAACGCCAAACCCCAAAGCGTTTGTGTGTTCTGACCCAACGCCAAACCCCAACCCACACACAAACGCCTTTCATTCTTCTGACCCACACGCCAAACCCCAAGGCCAAAACACAAAGCCAATCCGCAACGTGTTTTCGTCTTCTGATCCCAACGCCAAACCCCAGTGCGAAACCCCAACGCCAAACCCCAACGCGTTTGCGTCTTCTGACCCCAACGCCAAACCCTAATGCGTTTGCGTTTTCTGACCCCAATGCCAAACCCCAACGCCAAACCTCAACGCGTTTGTGTCTTCTGACCCCAACGCCAAACCCCAATGCCAAACACCAACGCGTTTGCGTCTTCTGACCCCAACGCCAAACCCCAGCGAGTTTGAGTCTTCTGACCCCAACGACAAACCCCTGCGCCAAACCACAACACCAAACCCCAACGTCAAACCTCAATCCATTTGCGTCTTCTGAATACAACGCCAATCCCCAACGCCAAAGCACAATGTGTTTGCGTCTTCTGACCCCAACGCCAAGCCCCAAGACCTAACCCCTTACGCGTTTGCGTCTTCTGACCACAATGCCAAACCCCAACGCCAAACCCCAACACCAAAACCCAACGCGTTTGCGTCTTCTGACCCCAACGCCAAACACCAACGCGTTTGCGTCTTCTGACCGCAACCCAAACCCTAATGCGTTTGCGTCTTCTGACCCAAACGCAAAACCCCAAAGCGTTTGCCTCTTCTGACGAAAACGCCGAACACCAACGCCAAACCCCAACGCGTTTGCATCTTCTGACCCCAACGCCAAACCCCAACGCAAAAACCACAATGCGTTTGCGGCTTCTGACCCCAACGCCAAACCCCAACGCCAAACCCCAACGCGTTTGTGTCTTCTGACTCCAACCCAAAACCCCAACGCGTTTGGGTCTTCTGAACCCAACGCCAAACCGCAAGGTGAAACCCCAACGCGTTTGCGTCTTCTGACCCCAACGTCAAACCCCAAGACCAGACCCCCACTCGTTTGCGTATTCTGACCCCAATGTCAAACCCCAAGCCAAATGCCAACGCAAAACCCCAACAGCAAACACCAACGCGTTAGTGTCTTCTGACCCCAACGCCAAACCCCAACGCCAAAACCAAATGCGTTTGCATCTTCTGAACCCAATGCTAAACCCCAATGCCAAAACCCAAAGCGTTTGCGTATTCTGACCACAACGCCAAACCACAATGCCAAACCCCAACGCATTTGCGTATACTGACCCAAACGCCAAACCCCAAAGTCAAACCCTAACGCCAAACCACAACGCGTTTGCGTCTCCTGACCCCATCGACAAACCACAACGCCAAACTCCAATGCGTTTGCATCTTCTGACCCCAACCCCAAACCCCAACGCGTTTGCGTCTTCTGACCCGAATGCCAAACCCCAACGCGTTTGCGTCTTCTGACCCCAGTGCCAAACCCCAACACCAAACCCCAACACCAAACCCCAAGGCCAAAACCCAATGTGATTGCGTCTTCTGACAGCAACGCAAAACCCCAAGGCGTTTGCGTCTTCTGACCCCAACGCCAAACCCCAACAACAAACCCCAACTCGGTTGCGTATTCGACCCCACCGCCAAACCCCAACTCCAAACCCCAACACGTTTGTGTCTTCTGACCCCAACGCAAAACCCCAACGCGTTTGCGTCTTCTGACCCCAACGCCAAACCCCAACGCCATACCCCAACGCCAAACCCCAACGCCTTTGCGTCTTCTGACCCCAACGCCAAAGCACAATGCGTTTGCGTCTTCTGACCCCAACGCCAAACCCCAAGACCAAACCCCAACGCCTTTGCGTCTTCTGACCCCAACGGCAAACCCCAACACCAAACCCCAACGTCAAACCCCAATGCAAAACACCAACGCGTTTGCGTCTTCTGACCCCAACGCCAAACCCCAAAGCCAAACCCCAAAGCGTTTGTGTATACTGACCCAACGCCAAACCCCAAAGCCAAACACAAACGCCTTTCAATCTTCTGACCGACACGCCAAACCCCAACGCCAAAACACAAAGCCAATACGCAACGTGTTTTCGTCTTCTGATCCCAGCGCCAAACCCAGGCGCCAAAGCCCAACTCCAAATCCCAAGGCCAAAACCCAACGCGTTTACGTCTTCCGACCCCAACGCCAAACCCTAATGCGTTTGCGTCTTCTGACCCCAACGCCAAACACCCACGCCAAACCCCAACGCGTTTGCATCTTCTGACCCCAACGCCAAATCCCAAGACCAAACCCCAACGCGTTTGCGTCTTCTGACCCCAACGCCAAACCCCAAAGCCAAACCTCAACGCGTTTGCGTCTTCTGACCCCAACGTCAAACACCAATGCGTTTGCGTCTTCTGACCCCAACGCCAAAACCCAACGCTAAACCCCAATGCGTTTTCGTCTTCTGGCCCCAACGCCAAACCCCAACGTGTTTACATCTTCTGACCCCAACGCCAAACCCCAACGCCAAACCCCAGCGCCAAAGCCCAACACCAAACCCCAAGGCAAAAACCCAACGCATTTGAGTCTTCTGACACCAACGCCAAACCCTAACGCGTTTTCGTCTTCTGACCCCAACGCCAAACAGCAACGCCAAACCCCAACGCGTCTGTGTCTTCTGACCCCAACGCAAAACCCCAAGGCGTTTGCGTCTTCTGACCGCAACGCCAAACCCCAACGCCAAAACCCAACGCGTTTGCGTCTTTTGACCCCAACGCCAAACCCCAACGCCAAACCCCAACGCGTTTGTGTCTTCTGACCCCAACGCCAAACCCCAAGGCCTAAACACAAAGCCAATCCGCAACGTGTTTTCGTCTTCCGATCCCAAAGCCAAACCCCAGCGCCAAAGCCCAACGCCAAACCCCAATGCCAAAACCCAACGCGTTTGCGTCGTCTGACACCAATGCCAAAACCTAACGCGTTTGCGTCTTCTGACCCCAGCGCCAAACCCCAACGCCAAACCCAAACGCGTTTGCGTCTTCTGACCGAATCGCCAAACCCCAAGGCCAAACCCCAACGCGTTTGCCTCTTCTGACCAAAACGCATAAACCCCAACGTCAAACCCCAACGCCAAACCACAATGCGTTTGCGTCTTCTGACCCCAACGCCAAACCCCAACGCCAAACCACAATGCGTTTGCGTCTTCTGACCCCCACGCCAAACCGCAACGCAAAATCCCAAAGCGTTTGCGTCTTCTGACCCCAACGCCAAACCCCAACGAGTTTGAGTCTTCTGATCCCAACGCCAATCCCCTGCGCTAAAGCCCAACACCAAACCGCAAGGCCAAAACCGAACACGTTTGCGTCTTCTGACCCCAACGCAAAACCCCAACGCCAAACCCCAACGCGTTTGTGTCTTCTGACCCCAATGCAAAACCCCAACGCGTTTGCATCTTCTGACCCCAACGCCAAACCCCAGCGCCAAACCCCAATGCCAAACCTGAAAGCCAAACAGTAACGCGTTAGCATCTTCTGACCACAACGCCAAACCCCAACGCCAAAACCCCAATGCCAAAACGCAAAGCCAATCCGCAACGTGTTTTTGTCTTCTGATCCCAATGCCAAACCCCAGCGCCAAAGCCCAACGCCAAACCGCAAGGCCAAAACACAATGCGTTTGCGTCTTCTGACATGAACGCCAAACCCTAACGCGTTTGCGTCTTCTGACCCCAACGCCAAACCCCAACGCATTTGTGTCTTCTGACCCCAACGCCAAACCCCAAAGTGTTTGCGTCTTCTGACCCCAACGCCAAACCCCAACGCGTTTGCATCTTCTGACCCCAACGCCAGACCCCAACGCCAAACACCAACACCTTTCAATCTTCTGACCTCAATGCCGAACCCCAATGCCAAAACGCAAAGCCAATCCGCACCGTGTTTTTGTCTTCTGATCCCAACGCCAAACCGCAGCGCTAAAGCCCAACGCCAAACCGCAAGGCCAAAACCGAACGCGTTTGCGTCTTCTGACCCCAACGCAAAACCCCAATGCGTTTGCGTCTTCTGACCCCAACGCCAAACCCCAACACGTTTGCATATTCTGACCCCAACGCCAAACCCCAACGCCAAACCCCAACACCAAACCCTAACGCGTTTGCGTCTTCTGACCCCAACGCCAAACCCCAACGCCAAACCCCAACGCGTTTGTGTCTTCTGACCCCAATGCAAAACCCGAACGTGTTTGCATCTTCTGACCCCAACGCCAAACCCCAGCGCCAAACCCCAATGCCAAACCTCAAAGCCAAACAGCAACGCGTTAGCATCTTCTGACCACAACGCCAAACTCCAACGCCAAAACCCAACGCTAAACCCCAATGCCTTTTCGTCTTCTGACCCCAACGCAAAATCCCAACGCGTTTGCGTCTTCTGACCCCAACGCCAAACCCCAACGCCAAACACCAACACCTTTCAATCTTCTGACCCCAACGCCAAACTCCAACACGTTTGCGTCTTCTGACCCCAACGCCAAACCCCAACGCCAAACCCCAACATCAAACCCTAATGCGTTTGCGTCTTCTGACCCCAACGCCAAACCCCAACGCCAAACCCCAGCGCCAAAGCCCAACGCCAAACCCCAAGGCCAAACACCAACGCCTTTCAATCTTCTGACCCCAACATGAAACCCCAACGCCAAAACACAACGCCAATCCGCAACGTGTTTTCAGCTTCTGATCCCAATGCCAAACCCCAGCGCCAAAGCCCAACGCCAAACCCCAAGGCCAAAACCGAACGCCTTTGCGTCTTCTGACCCCAACGCCAAAACCCAACGCCAAACACCAACGCGTTTGCCTCTTGTGACACCAACACCAAATCCTAACGCGTTTGCGTCTTCTGACCCCAACGCCAAACCCCAACGTCAAACCCCAACGTGTTTGTGTCTTCTGACCCCAACGCCAAACCCCAACGCCAAACCCCAACGCGTTTGCGTCTTCTGACCCCAACGCCAAACCCCAACGCCAAACTCCAACGCGTTTGCGTCTTCTGACCCAACGCCAAACCCCAAAGCCAAACCCCAACGCCTTTAAATCTTCTGACCCTAACGCCAAAACCCAACGCTAAAACAAAAAGCCAATCCGCAATGAGTTTTCGTATTCTGATCCCAACTCAATCCCCAACGCGTTTGCATCTTCTGACCCCAACGCCAAACCCCAATGCCAAACGACAATGCGTTTGCGTCTTCTGACCCCAACGACAAACCCCAACGCCAAACCTCAACGCCAAACACCAACGCATTTCAATCTTCTGACCCCAAAGCCAAACCCCAATGCCAAAACACAAAGCCAATCCGCAACGTGTTTTTCTCTTCTGATCCCAACGCCAAACCCCAGCGCCAATACACAAAGCGAATCCGCAACGTGTTTTTGTCTTCTGATCCCAACGCCAAACCCCAGCGCCAAGGCCCAAAGCCAAACCCCAAAGCTAAAACCCAATGCGTTTGCGTCTTCTGACCCCAACGCCAAACCCCAACGCCAAACCACTATGCGTTTGCGTCTTCTGACCCCAACGCTAAACCCCAACACAAAATCCCAAAGCGTTTGCGTCTTCTGACCACAACGCCAAACCCCAAAGCAAAACTCCAACGCGTTTGCGTCTTCTGACCCCAACGCCAAACCCCAATGCCAAACCACAATGCATTTGCGTCTTCTGAACCAACGCCAAACCCCTAAGCCAAACTGCAACGCCTTTCAATCTATTGACCCCAATTCCAAACCCCAACGCTAAAACAAAAAGCCAATCCGCAATGCGTTTGCGTCTTCTGACCCCAATGCCAAAACCCAACGCCAAACCCCAACGCTTTTTCTTCTTCCGACCCCAACGCCAACCCCAACGCATTTGCGTCTTCTGGCCCCAACGCCAAAACCCAGCGCCAAACCCCAATGCCAAACCTCAAAGCCAAACAGCAACGCGTTAGCATCTTCTGACCACAACGCCAAACCCCAATGCCAAAACCCAACGCTAAACCCCAATGCCTTTTCGTCTTCTGGCCCCAACGCCAAACCCCAACGTGTTTGCATCTTCTGACCCCAACGCCAAACCCTAACGCCAAACCCCAACGCATTTGCGTCTTCTGACCACAACGCCAAACCCCAACGCCAAACACCAACGCCTTTCAATCTTCTGACCTCAACGCCAAACCCCAATGCCAAAACGCAAAGCCAATCCACAACGTGTTTTTGTCTTCTGATCCCAACGCCAAAACCCAACGCCAAACACCAACGCGTTTGCCTCTTGTGACACCAACACCAAATCCTAAAGCGTTTGCGTCTTCTGACCCCAACGCCAAACCCCAACGTCAAACCCCAACGTGTTTCTGTCTTCTGACCCCAACGCCAAACCCCAACGCCAAACCCCAACGCGTTTGCGTCTTCTGCCCCCAACGCCAAACCCCAACGCCAAACTCCAACGCGTTTGCGTCTTCTGACCCAACGCCAAACCCCAAAGCCAAACCCCAACGCCTTTAAATCTTCTGACCCTAACGCCAAAACCCAACGCTGAAACAAAAAGCCAATCCGCAATGAGTTTTCGTCTTCTGATCCCAACTCAATCCCCAACGCGTTTGCATCTTCTGACCCCAACGCCAAACCCCAATGCCAAACGACAATGCGTTTGCGTCTTCTGACCCCAACGACAAACCCCAACGCCAAACCTCAACGCCAAACACCAACGCATTTCAATCTTCTGACCCCAACGCCAAACCCCAACGCCAAACCACAATGCGTTTTCATATTCTGACCCCAACGCCAAACCCCAACGCCAAACCCCAACACCAAACCCTAACGCGTTTGCGTCTTCTGACCCCAACGCCAAACCCCAACGACAAACCCCATCGCGTTTGTGTCTTCTGACTCCAATGCAAAACCCGAACGCGTTTGCATCTTCTGACCCCAACGCCAAACCCCAGCGCCAAACCCCAATGCCAAACCTCAAAGCCAAACACCAACGCGTTAGCATCTTCTGACCACAACACCAAACCCCAACGCCAAAACGCAATGCTAAACCCCAATGCGTTTTCGTCTTCTGGCCCCAACGCCAAACCCCAACGTGTTTGCATCTCCTGACCCCAAGGCCAAACCCTAACGCCAAACCCCAATGCGTTTGCGTCTACTGACCCCAACGCCAAACCCCCATGCCAAACACCAACGCCTTTCAATCTTCTGACCCCAACGCCAAACCCCCATGCCAAACACCAACGCCTTTCAATCTTCTGACCCCAACGCCAAAACCCAACGCCAAACACCAACGCGTTTGCCTCTTGTGACACCAACGCCAAACCCTAACGCGTTTGCGTCTTCTGACCCAACGCCAACCCCAAAGCCAAACCCCATAGTTTTTGCATATTCTGACCCTGACGCCAAACCCCAACGCCAAACCCCAACGCCAAACCCCAACGCCAAAATCCAACGCGTTTGCGTCTTCTGACGCCAACGCCAAACCCCAACGTGTTTGCGTCTTCTGACAACAACGCAAAACCCAACGCGTTTGCGTCTTCTGACCCCAACGCGAAACTCCAGCGCCAAACCCCACCCCCAAACCCCAGCGTCAACACACAGTGTCAAACCCCAAAACCAAATGCCAACGCTAAACCCCAACGCGTTTGCGTATTCTGACCCCAAAGCCAAAACCCAACGTGAAACTGCAACGCGTTTTATGTCTTCTGACTCCAACGCCAAACCCCAACGCCAAACCCCAAAGCGTTAGCATCTTCTGACCCAACGCCAAAACCCAACGCCAAACCCCAATGTGTTTGCATCTTCTGACCCCAACGCCAAACCCCAATGCCAAACCCCAACTCGTTTGCGTCTTCTGACCCCTACGCCAAACCCCAACGCTTTTGAGTCTTTGGACCCCAAAGCCAAACACCAGCTCCAAACTGCAATGCCAAAACCCAACGCCAAACACCAATGCATTTGCGTCTTCAGACCCCAACGCTAAACCCCAACGCGTTCCTGTCTTCTGACCCCAACGCCAAACCCCAACGCGTTTGTGTCTTCTGACCCCAACGCCAAACCCCAATGCCAAACCCCAACGCGTTTGCCTCTTCTGACCCCAACGCCAAAACCCAACACCAAAACCCAACGCGTTTGCGTCTTCTGACCCCAACGTCAAACACCAATGCGTTTGCGTCTTCTGACCCCAATGCCAAACCCCAACGCCTAACCACAATGCGTTTTCTTCTTCCGACCCAACGCCAAACCCCAACGATTTTGAGTCTTCTGACCCCAACGCCAAACACCAGCACCAAACCCCAATGACAAACCCCAAGGCCAAACATCAACGCGTTAGCATCTTCTGACCACAAAGCCAAAACCCAACGCCAAAACCCAATGCTAAACCCCAATGCGTTTTCGTCTTCTGGTCCCAAAGCTAAACCCCAACGTGTTTGCATCTTCTGACCCCAACGCCAAACCCCAACGCCAAACCCCAACGCGTTTGCGTCTTCTGCCCCCAACGCCAAACGCCAACGCGTTTGCGTCTTCTGATCCCAACGGCAAACCCCAACGCCAAACCCCAAAGCATTTGCGTCTTCTGACCCCAACGCCAAACCCCAACGCCAAACCCCAAAGCGTTTGTGTATTCCGACCCAATGCCAAAAACCAAAGCCAAACACCAACGCCTTTAAATCTTCTGACCCACACGCCAAACCGCAACGCCAAAACACAAAGCCAATCCGCAACGTGTTTTCGTCTACTGATCCCAACGCCAAACCCCAGCGCCAAAGCCCAACGCCAAACCCCAACGCCAAAACCCAACGCGTTTGCATCTTCTGAACCCATCGACAAAACCCAACGCGTTTGAGTCTTCTGACCCCAACGCCAAACCCCAACGCGTTTCCGTCTTCAGACCCCAACACCAAACACCAACGCGTTTGCATCTTCTTACCCCAACGCCAAACGCCAACGCGTTTGCGTCTTCTGACCCCAACGCCAAACCCCAACGCGTTTGCGTCTTCTGACCCCAACGCCAAACCCCAACACAAAAAACCAACGCATTTGAATCTTCTGACCCCAACGCCAAACCCCAATGCCAAACCTCAATGCGTTTGCGTCTTCTGAACCCATCGACAAAAACCAACGTGTTTGCGTCTTCTGACCCCAACGCCAAACCCCAACGCGTATGCGCCTTCTGATCAAAACGCCAAACCCCAACGCGTTTGCGTCATCTCACCCCAACGCCAAACCCGAACGCCAAACCCTAACGCGTTTGCGTCTTCTGACCCCAAGGCCAAACCCCAATGCCAAACCCCAACGCATTTGCGTCTTCTGACCCCAACGCCAAACCCCAACGCCAAACCCCAATGCGTTTGCGTCTTCTGACCCCAAAGCCAAACCACAACGCCAAACCCCAATGCGTTTGAGTCTTCTGACCCCAAAGCCAAACATCAACGCCAAAACCCAACATGTTTGCGTCTTCTGAACCCAACGCCAAACCCCAACGCGTTTGAGTCTTCTGACCTCAACGCCAAACCCCAACGCCAAACCCCAACGCGTTTGCGTCTTCTGACCCCAACGCCAAACCGCAACGCCAAACCCCAACGCTTTTGCGTCTTCTGACCCCAACGCCAAACCCCAACGCCAAACACGATCGCATTTGCATCTTCTGACCCCAACGCCAAACCCCAACGCGTTTCCGTCTTCTGACCCCAACGCCAGACCCTAACGCCAAAACATGGAGTGTTTGCGTCTTCTGACCCCAACACCAAACCCCAACGAGTTTGCATCTTCTGACCCCAACACCAAACACTACGCCAAACCCCCAAGCCAAACCCCAACGCGTTTGGTCTTCTGACCCCAATGCCGAACCCGCAAGCCAAACACCAACGCCAAACCCCGACGCGTTTGCGTCTTCTGACCCCAACGCCAAACCCCAACGCGTTTGCGTCTTCTGACCTCAACGCCTAACACCAACGCCAAACCCCAACGCAAAAAACCAACGCATTTGCATCTTCTGACCCCAACACCAAACCCCAACGCCAAACTTCAACGCCAAAGCATAACGCTTTTGCATCTACTGACCCCAACGACAAACTTCAAGGCCAAACCCCAACGCGTTTGCATCTTCTGACCCCAACGCCAAACCCCAATGCGTTTGAGTCTTCTGAACCCCAACGCCAAACCCCAACGCCAAACCTGAACGCGTTTCCGTCTTCTGACGCCAACGCCAAACCCAAATTCTTTGCGTCTTCTGACCCCAACGCCAAATCCCAACGCCAAACCCCAACGCGTTTGCGTCTTCTGACGCCAACGCCAAACCCCAACGCGAAACCCCAACACTTTTGCGTCTTCTGACCCCAACGCCAAACCCCAACGCCAAACCCCAACACGTTTGCGTCTTCTGAACCCAACGCCAAACCCCTATGCCAAACCCCAACGCATTTGCGTCTTCTGACCCCAACGCCAAAACCCAACGCATATGCGCCTTCTGACCAAAATGCCAAACCCCAACGCGTTTGCGTCTTCTGAACTGATCGCCAAACCCCAACGCCAAACCCCAACGCGTTTGCTTCTTCTTACCCCAACGCCAAACCCCAATGCCAAACCCCAACGCATTAGTGTCTTCTGACCCCAACGCCAAACCCCAATGCCAAACCCTAACGCCAACCCCAACGCGTTTGCCTCTTCTGACCCCAACGCCAAACCCCAACGCCAAACCCCAACGCGTATGCGCCTTCTGACCCCAACGCCAAACCCAAATTCTTTGCGTCTTCTGACCCCAAAGCCAAATCCCAACGCCAAACCCCAACGCGTTTGCGTCTTCTGATCCCAACGCCAAACCCCAGCGTGTTTGAGTCTTCTGACCCCAACGCCAAACCCCAACACCAAACCCCAACATGTTTGCGTCTTCTGAACCCAACGCCAAACCCCAACGCCAAACCCCAACGCATTTGCATCTTCTGACCCCAACGCCAAAACCCAACGCATATGCGCCTTCTGACCAAAATGCCAAACCCCAACGCGTTTGCGTCTTCTGACCCGATCGCCAAACCCCAACGCCAAACCCCAACGCGTTTGCTTCTTCTTACCCCAACGCCAAACCCCAATGCCAAACCCCAACGCATTAGTGTCTTCTGACCCAAACGCCAAACCCCAAAACCAAACCCTAACGCCAAACCCCAAGGCGTTTGCCTCTTCTGACCCCAACGCCAAACCCCAACGCCAAACCCCAACGCGTATGAGCCT
The DNA here is from genome assembly GCF_034619465.1 of Leptosomus discolor. Classification (NCBI taxonomy): domain Eukaryota; kingdom Metazoa; phylum Chordata; class Aves; order Leptosomiformes; family Leptosomidae; genus Leptosomus; species Leptosomus discolor. Next base: position 3,972,540 of record NC_141416.1, read on the forward strand.
TCTGACCCCAACGCCAAACCCAAATTCTTTGCGTCTTCTGACCCCAAAGCCAAATCCCAACGCCAAATCCCAACGCGTTTGCGTCTTCTGACCCCAACGCCAAACCCCAACGCGCTTGAGTCTTCTGACCCCAACGCCAAACTACAACGCCAAAAACCAACGCGTTTCCGTCTTCAGACCCCAACACCAAACCCCAACGCGTTTCCATCTACTGACCCCAACGCCAAACCCCAACGCCAAAGCCGAACGCTTTTGCGTCTTCTGAACCCAACGCCAAACCCCAACGCATTTGGGTCTTCTGACCCCAACGCCAAACCCCAACGCCAAACCCCAACGCCTTTGCGTCTTCTGACCCCAAAGCCAAACCACAACGCCAAACCCCAATGCGTTTGCGTCTTCTCAATCCAATGCCAAACCCCAACGCGTTTGAGTCTTCTGACCCCAACGCCAAACCCCAACGCCAAACCCCAACGCGTTTGCGTCTTCTGACCCCAACGCCAAACCCCAACGCCAAACCCAAACGCATTTGCGTCCTCTGACCCCAACGCCAAACCCCAACGCCAAACCCCAACGCCAAACCCCAACGCCTTTGCGTATTTGACCTCAAAACCAAACCCAAACGCCAAACCCCAATGCGTTTGAGTTTCTGAACCCAACGCCAAACCACAACGCCAAACCCCAACGTGTTTGCGTCTTCTGACCCCAAAGACAAACCCCAACGCCAAACACAATCGCGTTTGCGTATTCTGACCCCAAAGTCAAACCACAACGCTTTTGCATCTACTGACCCCAATGACAAACTTAAACGCCAAAACCCAATGCGTTTGCATCTTCTGAACCCATCGACAAAACCCAACGCGTTTGAGTCTTCTGACCCCAACGCCAAACACCAACGCCAAACCCCAACGCGTTTCCGTCTTCAGACCCCAACACCAAACCCCAACGCGTTTGCAACTTCTTACCCCAACGCCAAACGCCAACGCGTTTGCGTCTTCTGACCCCAACGCCAAACCCCAAAGCGTTTGCGTCTTCTGACCCCAACGCCAAACCCCAACACAAAAAACCAATGCATTTGAATCTTCTGACCCCAACGCCAAACCCCAACGCCAAACCTCAACGCGTTTGCGTCTTCTGAACCCATCGACAAAAACCAAAGCGTTTGCGTCTTCTGACCCCAATGCCAAACCCCAACGCGTATACGCCTTCTGATCAAAACGCCAAACCCCAACGCGTTTGCGTCATCTCACCCCAACGCCAAACCCGAACGCCAAACCCCAGCGCGTTTGCGTCTTCTGACCCCAAGGGCAAACCCCAATGCCAAACCCCAACGCATTTGCGTCTTATGACCCCAACGCCAAACCCCAACGCCAAACCCCAATGCGTTTGCGTCTTCTGACCCCAAAGCCAAACCCCAACGCCAAACCCCAATGCGTTTGCGTCGTCTGAACCCAACGCAAACCCCAACGCGTTTGAGTCTTCTGACCCCAAAGCCAAACATCAACGCCAAAACCCAACATGTTTGCGTCTTCTGAACCCAACGCTAAACCCCAACGCGTTTGAGTCTTCTGACCTCAACGCCAAACCCCAACGCCAAACCCCAACGCGTTTGCGTCTTCTGACCACAACGCCAAACCCCAACGCCAAACCCCAACGCTTTTGCGTCTTCTGACCCCAACGCCAAACCCGAACGCCAAACACGATCGCATTTGCATCTTCTGACCCCAACGCCAAAACCCAACGCGTTTGCGTCTTCTGACCCCAACGCCAAACCCCAACGCGTTTCCGTCTTCTGACCCCAACGCCAAACCCTAACGCCAAAACCCAGAGTGTTTGCGTCTTCTGACCCCAACACCAAACCCCAACGAGTTTGCATCTTCTGACCCCAACACCAAACACTACGCCAAACCCCCAAGCCAAACCCCAACGCGTTTGCGTCTTCTGACCCCAATGCCAAACCCGCAAGCCAAACACCAACGCCAAACCCCGACGCGTTTGCGTCTTCTGAACCCAACGCCAAACCCCAACGCATTTGCGTCTTCTGACCTCAACGCCTAACACCAACGCCAAACCCCAACGCAAAAAACCAACGCATTTGCATCTTCTGACCCCAACACCAAACCCCAACGCCAAACTTCAACGCCAAAGCATAACGCTTTTGCATCTACTGACCCCAACGACAAACTTCAAGGCCAAACCCCAACGCGTTTGCATCTTCTGACCCCAACGCCAAACCCCAATGCGTTTGAGTCTTCTGAACCCCAACGCCAAACCCCAACGCCAAACCTGAACGCGTTTCCGTCTTCTGACGCCAACGCCAAACCCCAACGCGAAACCCCAACACTTTTGCGTCTTCTGACCCCAACGCCAAACCCCAACGCCAAACCCCAACACGTTTGCGTCTTCTGAACCCAACGCCAAACCCCAACGCCAAACCCCAACGCATTTGCATCTTCTGACCCCAACGCCAAAACCCAACGCATATGCGCCTTCTGACCAAAATGCCAAACCCCAACGCGTTTGCGTCTTCTGACCCGATCGCCAAACCCCAACGCCAAACCCCAACGCGTTTGCGTCTTCTGACCCCAACGCCAAACCCCAACGCGTTTGCGTCTTCTGACCCGATCGCCAAACCCCAACGCCAAACCCCAACGCGTTTGCCTCTTCTGACCCCAACGCCAAACCCCAACGCGCTTGAGTCTTCTGACCCCAACGCCAAACTACAACGCCAAAAACCAACGCGTTTCCGATTTCAGACCCCAACACCAAACCCCAACGCGTTTCCATCTACTGGCCCCAACGCCAAACCCCAACGCCAAAGCCGAACGCTTTTGCGTCTTCTGAACCCAACGCCAAACCCCAACGCATTTGGGTCTTCTGACCCCAACGCCAAACCCCAACGCCAAACCCCAACGCCTTTGCGTCTTCTGACCCCAAAGCCAAACCCCAACGCCAAACCCCAATGCGTTTGCGTCTTCTCAATCCAATGCCAAACCCCAACGCGTTTGAGTCTTCTGACCCCAAAGCCAAACCCCAACGCCAAACCCCAATGCGTTTGCGTCTTCTCAATCCAATGCCAAACCCCAACGCGTTTGCGTCTTCTGACCCCAACGCCAAACCCCAACGCCAAACCCAAACGCATTTGCGTCCTCTGACCCCAACGCCAAACCCCAGCACCAAACCCCAACGCCTTTGCGTATTTGACCTCAAAACCAAACCCAAACGCCAAACCCCAATGCGTTTGAGTTTCTGACCCCAACGCCAAACCCCAACACCAAACCCCAACGCCTTTGCGTCTTCTGACCCCAAAGCCAAACCCCAACGCCAAACCCCAATGCGTTTGCGTCTTCTCAATCCAATGCCAAACCCCAACGCGTTTGAGTCTTCTGACCCCAAAGCCAAACCCCAACGCCAAACCCCAATGCGTTTGCGTCTTCTCAATCCAATGCCAAACCCCAACGCGTTTGCGTCTTCTGACCCCAACGCCAAACCCCAACGCCAAACCCAAACGCATTTGCGTCCTCTGACCCCAACGCCAAACCCCAACACCAAACCCCAACGCCTTTGCGTATTTGACCTCAAAACCAAACCCAAACGCCAAACCCCAATGCGTTTGAGTTTCTGACCCCAACGCCAAACCCCAACACCAAACCCCAACGCGTTTGCGTCTTCTGACCCCAAAGACAAACCCCAACGCCAAACACAATCGCGTTTGCGTATTCTGACCCCAAAGTCAAACCACAACGCTTTTGCATCTACTGACCCCAATGACAAACTTAAACGCCAAAACCCAATGCGTTTGCATCTTCTGAACCCATCGACAAAACCCAACGCGTTTGCGTCTTCTGACCCCAATGCCAAACCCGCAAGCCAAACACCAACGCCAAACCCCGACGCGTTTGCGTCTTCTGACCCCAACGCCAAACCCCAACGCAAAAAACCAACGCATTGGCATCTTCTGACCCCAACACCAAACCCCAACGCCAAACTTCAACGCCAAAGCATAACGCTTTTGCATCTACTGACCCCAACGACAAACTTCAACGCCAAACCCCAACGCGTTTGCATCTTCTGACCCCAACGCCAAACCCCAATGCGTTTGAGTCTTCTGAACCCCAACGCCAAACCCCAACGCCAAACCTGAACGTGTTTCCGTCTTCTGACGCCAACGCCAAACCCGAACGCGAAACCCCAACACTTTTGCGTCTTCTGACCCCAACGCCAGACCCCAACGCCAAACCCCAACACGTTTGCGTCTTCTGAACCCAACGCCAAACCCCAACGCCAAACCCCAACGCATTTGCATCTTCTGACCCCAACGCCAAAACCCAACGCATATGCGCCTTCTGACCAAAATGCCAAACACCTACGCGTTTGCGTCTTCTGACCCGATCGCCAAACCCCAACGCCAAACCCCAACGCGTTTGCTTCTTCTTACCCCAACACCAAACCCCAATGCCAAACCCCAACGCATTAGTGTCTTCTGACCCCAACGCCAAACCCCAATGCCAAACCCTAACGCCAAATCCCAACGCGTTTGCCTCTTCTGACCCCAACGCCAAACCCCAACGCCAAACCCCAACGCGTATGCGCCTTCTGACCCCAACGCCAAACCCAAATTCTTTGCGTCTTCTGACCCCAAAGCCAAATCCCAACGCCAAACCCCAACGCGTTTGCGTCTTCTGACCCCAACGCCAAACCCCAGCGTGTTTGAGTCTTCTGACCCCAACGCCAAACCCCAACGCCAAACCCCAACACGTTTGCGTCTTCCGAACCCAACGCCAAACCCCAACGCCAAACCCCAACGCATTTGCATCTTCTGACCCCAACGCCAAAACCCAACGCATATGCGCCTTCTGACCAAAATGCCAAACCCCAACGCGTTTGCGTCTTCTGACCCGATCGCCAAACCGCAACGCCAAACCCCAACGCCAAACCCCAACGCGTATGCGCCTTCTGACCCCAACGCCAAACCCAAATTCTTTGCGTCTTCTGACCCCAAAGCCAAATCCCAACGCCAAACCCCAACGCGTTTGCGTCTTCTGACCCCAACGCCAAACCCCAACGCGCTTGAGTCTTCTGACCCCAACGCCAAACCCCAACGCCAAAAACCAACGCGTTTCCGTCTTCAGACCCCAACGCCAAACCCCAATGCGTTTCCATCTACTGACCCCAACGCCAAACCCCAACGCCAAAGCCGAACGCTTTTGCGTCTTCTGAACCCAACGCCAAACCCCAACGCATTTGGGTCTTCTGACCCCAACGCCAAACCCCAACGCCAAACCCCAACGCCAAACCTGAACGCGTTTCCGTCTTCTGACGCCAACGCCAAACCCCAACGCGAAACCCCAACACTTTTGCGTCTTCTGACCCCAACGCCAAACCCCAACGCCAAACCCCAACACGTTTGCGTCTTCTGAACCCAACGCCAAACCCCAATGCCAAACCCCAACGCATTAGTGTCTTCTGACCCCAACGCCAAACCCCAATGCCAAACCCTAACGCCAACCCCAACGCGTTTGCCTCTTCTTACCCCAACGCCAAACACAAATTCTTTGCGTCTTCTGACCCCAAAGCCAAATCCCAACGCCAAACCCCAACGCGTTTGCGTCTTCTGACCCCAACGCCAAACCCCAGCGTGTTTGAGTCTTCTGACCCCAACGCCAAACACCAACGCCAAACCCCAACGCGTATGCGCCTTCTGACCCCAACGCCAAACCCAAATTCTTTGCGTCTTCTGACCCCAAAGCCAAATCCCAACGCCAAACCCCAACGCGTTTGCGTCTTCTGACCCCAACGCCAAACCCCAACGCGCTTGAGTCTTCTGACCCCAACGCCAAACCCCAACGCCAAAAACCAACGCGTTTCCGTCTTCAGACCCCAACGCCAAACCCCAACGCGTTTCCATCTACTGACCCCAACGCCAAACCCCAACGCCAAAGCCGAACGCTTTTGCGTCTTCTGAACCCAACGCCAAACCCCAACGCATTTGGGTCTTCTGACCCCAACGCCAAACCCCAACGCCAAACCCCAATGGCTTTGCGTCTTCTGTCCCCAAAGCCAAACCCCAACGCCAAACCCCAATGCGTTTGCGTCTTCTCAATCCAATGCCAAACCCCAACGCGTTTGAGTCTTCTGACCCCAACGCCAAACCCCAACGCCAAACCCCAACGCGTTTGCGTCTTCTGACCCCAACGCCAAACCCCAATGCCAAACCCCAACGCGTTTGCGTATTCTGACCCCAAGTCAAACCACAACGCTTTTGCATCTACTGACCCCAACGACAAACTTCAACGCCAAGCCCCAACGCGTTTGCATCTTCTGACCCCAACGCCAAACCCCAACGCGTTTGAGTCTTCTGACCCCAACGCCAAACCCCAACGCGTTTGCATCTTCTGACCCCAACGCCAAACCCCAACGAGTTTGCGTCTTCTGACCCCAACGCCAAACCCAATGCCAAACCCCAACGCGTTTGCGTATTCTGACCCCAAGTCAAACCACAGCGCTTTTGCATCTACTGACCCCAACGACAAACTTCAACGCCAAACCCAACGCGTTTGCGTCTTCTGACCCAAACGCCAAACCCCAACACAAAAAACCAACGCATTTGAATCTTCTGACCACAACGCCAAACCCCAACGCCAAACCTCAACGCGTTTGCGTCTTCTGAACCCATCGACAAAAACCAACGCGTTTGCGTCTTCTGACCCCAATGCCAAACCCCAACGCGTATGCGCCTTCTGATCAAAACGCCAAACCCCAACGCGTTTGCGTCACCTCACCCCAACGCCAAACCCGAACGCCAAACCCCAACGCGTTTGCGTCTTCTGACCCCAAGGCCAAACCCCAATGCCAAACCCCAACGCATTTGCGTCTTCTGACCCCAACGCCAAACCCCAACGCCAAACCCCAATGCGTTTGCGTCTTCTGACCCCAAAGCCAAACCCCAACGCCAAACCCCAATGCGTTTGCGTCGTCTGAACCCAACGCCAAACCCCAACGCGTTTGAGTCTTCTGACCCCAAAGCCAAACATCAACGCCAAAACCCAACGCGTTTGCGTCTTCTGACCCCAACGCCAAACCCCAAGGCCAAACACGATCGCATTTGAATCTTCTGACCCCAACGCCAAAACCCAACGCGTTTGCGTCTTCTGACCCCAACGCCAATCCCCAACGCGTTTCCGTCTTCTGACCCCAACGCCAAACCCTAACGCCAAAACCCAGAGTGTTTGCGTCTTCTGACCCCAACACCAAACCCCAACGAGTTTGCATTTTCTGACCCCAACACCAAACACTACGCCAAACCCCCAAGCCAAACCCCAACGCGTTTGCGTCTTCTGACCCCAATGCCAAACCCGCAAGCCAAACACCAACGCCAAACCCCGACACGTTTGCGTCTTCTGACCCCAACGCCAAACCCCAACGCGTTTGCGTCTTCTGACCTCAACGCCTAACACCAACGCCAAACCCCAACGCAAAAAACCAACGCATTTGCATCTTCTGACCCCAACACCAAACCCCAACGCCAAACTTCAACGCCAAAGCATAACGCTTTTGCATCTACTGACCCCAACGACAAACTTCAACGCCAAACCCCAACGCGTTTGCATCTTCTGACCCCAACGCCAAACCCCAATGCGTTTGAGTCTTCTGAACCCCAACGCCAAACCCCAACGCCAAACCTGAACGCGTTTCCGTCTTCTGACGCCAACGCCAAACCCCAACGCGAAACCCCAACACTTTTGCGTCTTCTGACCCCAACGCCAAACCCCAACGCCAAACCCCAACACGTTTGCGTCTTCTGAACCCAACGCCAAACCCCAATGCCAAACCCCAACGCATTAGTGTCTTCTGACCCCAACGCCAAACCCCAATGCCAAACCCTAACGCCAACCCCAACGCGTTTGCCTCTTCTTACCCCAACGCCAAACCCCAACGCCAAACCCCAACGCGTATGCGCCTTCTGACCCCAACGCCAAACACAAATTCTTTGCGTCTTCTGACCCCAAAGCCAAATCCCAACGCCAAACCCCAACGCGTATGCGCCTTCTGACCCCAACGCCAAACCCCAGCGTGTTTGAGTCTTCTGACCCCAACGCCAAACCCCAACGCCAAACCCCAACGCGTATGCGCCTTCTGACCCCAACGCCAAACCCAAATTCTTTGCGTCTTCTGACCCCAAAGCCAAATCCCAACGCCAAACCCCAACGCGTTTGCGTCTTCTGACCCCAACGCCAAACCCCAACGCGCTTGAGTCTTCTGACCCCAACGCCAAACCCCAACGCCAAAACCCAACGCGTTTCCGTCTTCAGACCCCAACACCAAACCCCAACGCATTTCCATCTACTGACCCCAACGCCAAACCCCAACGCCAAAGCCGAACGCTTTTGCGTCTTCTGAACCCAACGCCAAACCCCAACGCATTTGGGTCTTCTGACCCCAACGCCAAACCCCAACGCCAAACCCCAACGGCTTTGCGTCTTCTGTCCCCAAAGCCAAACCCCAACGCCAAACCGCAATGCGTTTGCATCTTCTCAATCCAATGCCAAACCCCAACGCGTTTGAGTCTTCTGACCCCAACGCCAAACCCCAACGCCAAACCCCAACGCGTTTGCGTCTTCTGACCCCAACGCCAAACCCCAATGACAAACCCCAACGCGTTTGCGTATTCTGACCCCAAGTCAAACCACAACGCTTTTGCATCTACTGACCCCAACGACATACTTCAACGCCAAGCCCCAACGCGTTTGCATCTTCTGACCCCAACGCCAAACCCCAACGCGTTTGAGTCTTCTGACCCCAACGCCAAACCCCAATGCCAAACCCCAACGCGTTTGCATCTTCTGACCCCAACGCCAAACCCCAACGCGTTTGCGTCTTCTGACACCAACGCCAAACCCCAACGCCAAACATCAACGCCTTTGTGTCTTCTGACCCGAACGCCAAACCCCAACGCCAAACCCCAACGCGTTTGCATCTTCTGACCACAACGCCAAACCCCAACGCGTTTGCGTCTTCTGACTTCAGGTCCTAACACCAACGCCAAACCCCAACGCAAAAAACCAACGCATTTGCATCTTCTGACCCCAACACCAAACCCCAACGCCAAACTTCAACGCCAAAGCATAACGCGTTTCCGTCTTCTGACCCCTACGCCAAACCCCAACGCCAAACCCTAACGCCAAAACCCAGAGCGTTTTCATCTTCTGACCCCAACACCAAAAACCAACGCCAAACCCCCAAGCCAAACACCAACGCGTTTGCGTCTTCTGACCCCAACGCCAAACCCCAACGCCAAACCCCAACGCAAAAAACCAACGCATTTGCGTCTTTTGACCCCAACGCCAAACCCCAACGCTTTTGCGTCTTCTGACCCCAACGCCAAACCCCAACGCGTTTGAGTCTTCTGAACCCCAACGCCAAACTCCAACGCCAAACCTGAACGCGTTTCCGTCTTCTGACCCCAACGCCAAACCCCAATGCCAAACCCTAACGCCAAACCCCAACGCCAAACCCCAACGCCAAACCCCAACGCGTATGCGTCTTCTGACCCCAACGCCAAACCCCAACGCGCTTGAGTCTTCTGACCCCAACGCCAAACTACAACGCCAAAAACCAACGCGTTTCCGTCTTCAGACCCCAACACCAAACCCCAACGCGTTTCCATCTACTGACCCCAACGCCAAACCCCAACGCCAAAGCCGAACGCGTTTGCGTCTTCTGAACCCAACGCCAAACCCCAACGCATTTGGGTCTTCTGACCCCAAAGCCAAACCCCAACGCCAAACCCCAATGCGTTTGCGTCTTCTCAACCCAACGCCAAACCCCAACGCGTTTGAGTCTTCTGACCCCAACGCCAAACCCCAACGCCAAAACCCAACGCGTTTGCGTATTCTGACCCAATGCCAAACCCCAACGCCAAACCCCATCGCGTTTGCGTATTCTGACCCCAAGTCAAACCACAACGCTTTTGCATCTACTGACCCCAACGACAAACTTCAATGCCAAGCCCCAACGCGTTTGCATCTTCTGACCCCAACGCCAAACACCAACGCGTTTGAGTCTTCTGAACCCAACGCCAAACCCCAATGCCAAACCCCAACGCGTTTGCGTCTTCTGAACATATCGACAAAACCCAACGCGTTTGAGTCTTCTGACCCCAACGCCATACCCCAACGCGTTTGCATCTTCTGACCCCAACGCCAAACCCCAACGCCAAACCCCAACGCCTTTGTGTCTTCTGACCCGAAAGCCAAACCCCAACGCCAAACCCCAACGCCAAACTTCAACGCCAAAGCATAACGCGTTTCCGTCTTCTGACCCCTACGCCAAACCCCAACGCCAAACCCTAACGCCAAAACCCAGAGCGTTTTCATCTTCTGACCCCAACACCAAAAACCAACGCCAAACCCCCAAGCCAAACACCAACGCGTTTGCGTCTTCTGACCCCAACGCCAAACCCCAACGCCAAACCCCAACGCAAAAAACCAACGCATTTGCGTCTTTTGACCCCAACGCCAAACCCCAACGCTTTTGCGTCTTCTGACCCCAACGCCAAACCCCAACGCGTTTGAGTCTTCTGAACCCCAACGCCAAACTCCAACGCCAAACCTGAACGCGTTTCCGTCTTCTGACCCCAACGCCAAACCCCAATGCCAAACCCTAACGCCAAACCCCAACGCCAAACCCCAACGCCAAACCCCAACGCGTATGCGTCTTCTGACCCCAACGCCAAACCCCAACGCGCTTGAGTCTTCTGACCCCAACGCCAAACTACAACGCCAAAAACCAACGCGTTTCCGTCTTCAGACCCCAACACCAAACCCCAACGCGTTTCCATCTACTGACCCCAACGCCAAACCCCAACGCCAAAGCCGAACGCGTTTGCGTCTTCTGAACCCAACGCCAAACCCCAACGCATTTGGGTCTTCTGACCCCAAAGCCAAACCCCAACGCCAAACCCCAATGCGTTTGCGTCTTCTCAACCCAACGCCAAACCCCAACGCGTTTGAGTCTTCTGACCCCAACGCCAAACCCCAACGCCAAAACCCAACGCGTTTGCGTATTCTGACCCAATGCCAAACCCCAACGCCAAACCCCATCGCGTTTGCGTATTCTGACCCCAAGTCAAACCACAACGCTTTTGCATCTACTGACCCCAACGACAAACTTCAATGCCAAGCCCCAACGCGTTTGCATCTTCTGACCCCAACGCCAAACACCAACGCGTTTGAGTCTTCTGAACCCAACGCCAAACCCCAATGCCAAACCCCAACGCGTTTGCGTCTTCTGAACATATCGACAAAACCCAACGCGTTTGAGTCTTCTGACCCCAACGCCATACCCCAACGCGTTTGCATCTTCTGACCCCAACGCCAAACCCCAACGCCAAACCCCAACGCCTTTGTGTCTTCTGACCCGAAAGCCAAACCCCAACGCCAAACCCCAACGCCAAACTTCAACGCCAAAGCATAACGCGTTTCCGTCTTCTGACCCCTACGCCAAACCCCAACGCCAAACCCTAACGCCAAACCCCAGAGCGTTTTCGTCTTCTGACCCCAACGCCAAACCCCAACGCTTTTGCGTCTTCTGACCGCAACACCAAACATCAACGCGTTTGCATCTTCTGACCCCAACACCAAACACCAACGCCAAACCCCCAAGCCAAACCCCAACGCGTTTGTGTCTTCTGATCCCAACGCCAAACCCCAACGCCAAACCCGCAAGCCATACCCCAACGCCAAACCCCAACACTTTTGCGTCTTCTGAACCCAACGCCAAACCCCAACGCATTTGCATCTTCTGACCCCAAAGCCAAAACCCAACGCATATGCTCCTTCTGACCGAAATGCCAAACCCCAACACGTTTGCTTCTTCTGACCCCAACGCCAAACCCCAACGCCAAACCCCAACGCGTATGCGTCTTCTGACGCCAACGCCAAACCCCAATGCCAAACCTCAACGCCTTTGCGTCTTCTGACCCCAAAGACAAACCCCAACAACAAACCCCAATGCGTTTGCGTATTCTGAACCCAAAGTCAAACCCCAACGCGTTTGCGTCTTCTGACCCCAACGCTAAACCCCAACGCCAAACCCCAACGCCTTTGCGTCTTCTGACCACAACGCCAAACCCCAACGCCAAACCCCAACGCATTTGCTTCTTCTGACCCCAACGCCAAACCCCAACGCGTTTGTGTCTTCTGATCCCAACTTCAAACCCCAACACCAAACCCCAACGCCAAACCTCAACGCGTTCGCATCTTCTGACCCCAATGCCAAACCCCAGCGCCAAACCGCAACGCCAAACCCCAACGCGAAACCCCAACGCTTTTGCGTCTTCTGACCCCAGTGCCAAACCCCAACACGTTTTCGTCTTCTGACATCAACACCAAAACAGATCGCCAAAACCAAACGCCAAACCCGAACGCCAAACCCCAACGCGTTTGCGTCTTCTGACCCCAACGCCAAACCCCAGTGCCAAACCCCAAGGCCTTTGCGTCTTCTGACACCAACGCCAAACCCCAACGCCACAACCCAACACCAAACCCCAACGCCAAACCTCAACGTGTTTGCCTCTTCTGACCACAACGCCAAACCACAATAACAAACCCCAACACATTTGCGTCTCCTCACCCCAACGCCAAACCCCAACGCCAAACACCAAAGCTTTTGCGTCTTCTTACCCCCACGCTAAACCCTAATGTGTTTGCGTCTTCTGAATCCAAGGCCAAACCCCAACGCCAAACCCCATCGCGTTTGTGTCTTTTGACTTCAAAGCCAAAGCCCAACGACAAACCCCAACGCAAAACCCCAAAGCGTTTGCGTCTTCTGACTCGAACGCCAAAGCCCAACGCCAAAGCCCAACGCCAAACCCCAACGGGTTTGAGTCTTCTCTCCCAAACGGCAAACCCAACGCCAAACCCCAACGTGTGTGCGTCTTCTGACACCAATGCGAAACCCCAACGTCAAAACCCAACGCCAAACACCAATGTGTTTCCGTCTTCTAACCCAAACGCCAAAACAGAACGCCAAACCCAAACGCGTTTGAGTCTTCTGACCCGAACGCCGAACCCCAAAGCCAAACCACAACGCTTTTGCGTCTTCTGAACACAACGCCTAACCCCAACGCCAAAGCCCAACGCGTTTGCATCTTCTGACCCCAATGCCAAACCCAAGTGCCAAACCCCAAAGCCAAACCCCAACACGAAACCTCAACGCGTTTGTATCTTCTGACCCCAACGCCAAACCCTAACGTGTTTGCGTCTTCTGACCCCAACGCTAAAACCCAACGCCAAAACCCAATGCCAAACCGCGACACGTTTACGTCTTCTGACCGCAACACCAAACCCCAACGCCAAACCCCAAAGCGTTTGCGTCTTCTGACTCGAACGCCAAAGCCCAACGCCAAAGCCCAACGCTAAACCCCAACGGGTTTGAGTCTTCTCTCCCAAACGGCAAACCCAACGCCAAACCCCAACGTGTGTGCGTCTTCTGACACCAACGCGAAACCCCAACGCCAAAGCCCAACGCCAAACCCCCAAGCGTTTGCGTCTTCTGACCCCAACGCCAAACCGCAACGCCAAACCGCGACGCGTTGGCGTCTTCTGACCCAAACGCGAAACCCCAACGCCAAACCCCAACGCTTTCGCATCTTCTGACCCCAATGCCAAACCCCAGCGCCAAACCGCAACGCCAAACCCCAACGCGAAACCCCAACGCTTTTGCGTCTTCTGACCCCAGTGCCAAACCCCAACACGTTTTCGTCTTCTGACATCAACACCAAAACAGATCGCCAAAACCAAACGCCAAACCCGAACGCCAAACCCCAACGCGTTTGCATCTTTTGACCCCAACGCCAAACCCCAGTGCCAAACCCCAAGGCGTTTACGTCTTCTGACACCAACGCCAAACCCCAACGCCACAACCCAACACCAAACCCCAACGCCAAACCTCAACGTGTTTGCCTCTTCTGACCACAACGCCAAACCACAATAACAAACCCCAACACATTTGCGTCTCCTCACCCCAACGCCAAACCCCAACGCCAAACACCAAAGCTTTTGCGTCTTCTTACCCCCACGCTAAACCCTAATGTGTTTGCGTCTTCTGAATCCAAGGCCAAACCCCAACGCCAAACCCCATCGCGTTTGCGTCTTTTGACTTCAAAGCCAAAGCCCAACGACAAACCCCAAAGCCTAAGCCAAACGCCAAACACCAACGCGTTTGCGTCTTGGGACTCCAACACCAGACCCCAACGCCAGACCCCAATGCCAAACCACAACGCCAAACCCCAACAAAAAACCCCAACGTGTTTGCGTCTTCTGACCCCAGAGACAAATACCAACACCAAACACCAACACCAAAGCCCAACGCCAAACCCCCAAGCGCTTGCGTCTTCTGACCCCAACGCCAAACCCCAACGCCACACCCCAACGCGTTGGCGTCTTCTGACACCAACGCGAAACCCCAACGCCAAACCCCAACGTGTTTGCGTCTTCGGACCCAAACGCCAAACCCCAACGCTAAACCCCAGCGCTAAAACCCAACGCCAAACCCCAACGCCAAACCTCAACATATTTCTGTCTTCAAACCCCAACGCCAAACCTCAACGTGTTTGCGTCTTCTGACCCCAACGCCAAACCCCAAGACCAAACCCCAACGTGTTTGCGTCTTCTGACCCCAACGCCAAACCCTAGAGCCAAACCACAACGCCAAACCCCAACGCGAAACCCTAATGCCACAACCCAAAACGTTTGCATCTTCTGACCCCAACGCCCGACCCTAATGTCAAACCCCAACACGTTTGAGTCTTCTGACCCCAACGCCAAACCCCAAGGCCAAACCCCAACGTGTTTGCGTCTTCTGACCCCATCGCCAAAACCCAGCGCCAAACTTCAACACGTTTGCGTCTTCTGACCCCTACGCCAAACCCCAACGCATTTGCGTCTTCTGACCCCAACGCCAAACCCCAACGCGTTTGCGTATTCTGACCCCAACGCCAAAATCCAACACCAAACCCAGACCTCAAAAACCAACGCCTTTGCGTCTTCTGACCCCAATGCCAAAACCCAACGCCAAAACTCAACGCCAATCCCCAACGCCAAACCCAAACGCCAAACCCCAATGCCAAACCCCAACAAAAAACCCCAACGCGTTTGCATCTTCTGTCCCCAGAGACAAACCCCAACACCAAACACCAACACCAAAGCCCAACGCCAAACCCCCAAGCGTTTCCGTCTTCTGACCCCAACGCCAAACCGCAACGCCAAACCCCAACGCGTTTGCGTATTCTGACCCCAAGTCAAACCACAACGCTTTTGCATCTACTGACCCCAACGACAAACTTCAACGCCAAGCCCCAACGCGTTTGCATCTTCTGACCCCAACGCCAAACCCCAACGCGTTTGAGTCTTCTGACCCCAACGCCAAACCCCAACGCCAAACCCCAACGCGTTTACATCTTCTGACCCCAACGCCAAACCCCAACGCGTTTGCGTCTTCTGACCCCAACGCCAAACCGCAACGCCAAACCGCGACGCGTTGGCGTCTTCTGACCCCAACGCGAAACCCCAACGCCAAAACCCAACGCGTTTGCGTCTTCGGACCCAAACGCCAAACCCCAACGTTAAACCCCAGCGCCAAAACCCAACGCCAAACCCCAACGCCAAACCTCAACACATTTCAGTCTTCTGACCCCAACGCCAAACCCCAACGCCAAAGCCCAATGCGTTTGCATCTTCTGACCCCAATGCCAAACCCAAGTGCCAAACCCCAAAGCCAAACCCCAACACGAAACCTCAACGCGTTTGTATCTTCTGACCCCAACGCCAAACCCTAACGTGTTTGCGTCTTCTGACCCCAAAGCTAAAACTCAACGCCAAAACCCAATGCCAAACCGCGACGTGTTTGCGTCTTCTGACCCCAATGCCAAACCCCAAAGCCAAACACAAACGCGTTAGCATCTTCTGACCACAACGCCAAACCCCAACGCCAAAACCCAACGCCAAACCCCAATGCCAAACCCCAACGCGTTTGCGTCTTCTGACCCCAACGCCAAACTCCAGCGCCAAACCACAACGCCAAACCCCAAGGAAAAACACCAACGCGTTTGCGTCTTCTGACCACAACGCCAAACCCCAACGCCAAGCCCCAATGCCAAACCCCAAAGCGTTTGCGTCGTCTGACCCCAACGCCAAACCCCAACGACAAACCACAACGCGTTTTCTTCTTCCGACCCCAACGCCAAACCCCAACGCGTTTGAGTCTTCTGACCCCAACGCCAAACCCAAGCGCCAAACCCCAACGCCAAAACCCAAGGCCAAACACCAACGCGTTAGCATCTTCTGACCACAACGCCAAACACAAACGCCAAAACCCAACTCATTTGTGTCTTCTGACCCCAAAGTAAAACCCCAAAGTGTTTGCGTCTTCTGACCCCAACTTCAAACCCCAAGACCAGACCCCCACTCGTTTGCGTATTCTGAAACCCAACGCCAAACCCCAACGCCAAACCTCAACGCGTTCGCATCTTCTGACCCCAATGCCAAACCCCAGCGCCAAACCACAACGCCAAATCCCAACGCGAAACCCCAACGCTTTTGCGTCTTCTGACCCCAGTGCCAAACCGCAACACGTTTTCATCTTCTGACATCGACACCAAAACAGATCGCCAAACCCCAACGCCAAACCCCAACGCCAAACCCCAACGCGTTTGTGTCTTCTGACCCCAACGCCAAACCCCAGTGCCAAACCCCAAGGCGTTTGCATCTTCTGACATCAACGCCAAACCCCAACGCCCAAACCCAACACCAAACCCCAACGCCAAACCTCAACGTGTTTGCCTCTTCTGACCACAACGCCAAACCACAATAACAAACATCAACACATTTGCGTCTCCTGACCCCAACGCCAAACCCCAACGCCAAACACCAAAGCTTTTGCGTCTTCTTACCCCCACGCTAAACCCTAATGCGTTTGCGTCTTCTGACTCCAAGGACAAACCCCAACGCCAAACCCCATCGCGTTTGCGTCTTTTGACTTCAAAGCCAAAGCCCAACGACAAACCCCAAAGCCTAAGCCAAACGCCAAACACCAACGCGTTTGCGTCTTGGGACTCCAACACCAGACCACAACGCCAGACCCCAATGCCAAACCACAACGCCAAACCCCAACCCGTTTGCGTCTTCTGACCCCAAGGCCAAACCCCATGCGTTTGCGTCTTCTGACCCTAACGCCAAAATCCAACACCAAACCCCAACGCCAAACCACTACTCGTTTGCGTCTTCTGACCCAAGGAAAAACCTCAACGCCAACCCCAACACCAAACCCCAACCTCAAAAACAACGCCTTTGCGTCTTCTGACCCCAATGCCAAACCTCAACGCCAAAACCCAACGCCAAATCTCGACGCCAAACCAAAACGCCAAACCCCAACGCCAAACCCCAACGCGTTTCCGTCTTCTGACCCAAACGCCAAACCCCAACACCAAACCCCAACGCCAAAACCCAACAAAATACCCCAACGTGTTTGCATCTTCTGACCCCAGAGACAAATACCAACACCAAACACCAACACCAAAGCCCAACGCCAAACCCCCAAGCGCTTGCGTCTTCTGACCCCAACGCCAAACCCCAACGCCACACCCCAACGCGTTGGCGTCTTCTGACCCCAACGCGAAACCCCAACGCCAAACCCCAACGTGTTTGCATCTTCGGACCCAAACGCGAAACCCCAACGCTAAACCCCAGCGCCAAAACCCAACGCCAAACCCCAACGCGTTTGCGTCTTCTGACCCCAACGCCAAACCCCAACGCCAAAGCCCAACGCGTTTGCATCTTCTGACCCCAATGCCAAACCCAAGTGCCAAACCCCAAAGCCAAACCCCAACACGAAACCTCAACGCGTTTGTATCTTCTGACCCCAACGCCAAACCCTAACGTGTTTGCGTCTTCTGACCCCAACGCTAAAACCCAACGCCAAAACCCAATGCCAAACCGCGACGTGTTTACGTCTTCTTACCGCAACGCCAAACCCCAACGCCAAACCCCAAAGCGTTTGCGTCTTCTGACTCGAACGCCAAAGCCCAACGCCAAAGCCCAACGCTAAACCCCAACGGGTTTGAGTCTTCTCTCCCAAACGGCAAACCCAACGCCAAACCCCAACGTGTGTGCGTCTTCTGACACCAACGCGAAACCCCAACGCCAAAACCCAACGCCAAACACCAATGTGTTTCCGTCTTCTGACCCAAACGCCAAAACAGAACGCCAAACCCAAACTCGTTTGAGTCTTCTGACCCGAACGCCGAACCCCAAAGGCAAACCACAACGCTTTTGCGTCTTCTGAACACAACGCTAAACGCCAACGCCAAACTCCAACACGTTTGCGTCTTCTGACCATAATGCCAAACCCCAACGCCAAACCCAACGCGTTTGTGTCTTCTGAACCCAACGCCAAACCCCAAAACGTATGCGTCTTCTAACCCCAACGCCTAACCCCAACGCCAAAACCCAAAGCTAAACCCCAACTCCAAACCCCAGCGCCAAACCAGAATTCGTTAGCATCTTCTGACTCCAACGCCAAAGCCCAACGCCAAACCCCAACGGGTTTGCGTCTTCTGACCCCCATGCTAAAACCCAACGCGTTTGCGTCTTCTGAAATCAACAACAAACCCATCGTCAAACCCCAACGCCAAACCCCAACGCCAAACCCCAACGCGTTTCCGTCTTCTGACCCCAACGCCAAAACAGAACGCCAAACACCAACACGTTCGCGTCTTCTGACCCCAACGCCGAACCTCAAAGACAAACCAAAACGCTTTTGCGTTTACTGATCATAATGCTAAAAGCCAACACCAAACTCCAACGCGTTTGCGTCTTCTGACCCCAACGCCAAACCGCAACGCCAAACCCCAACGTCAAACCTCAACACGTTTGCGTCTTCTGACCCAACGCCAAACCCCAGCGCCAAAACACAACGACAAACCCCAACGCCAAACCTCAACGTGTTTGCGTCTTCTGACCCCAGCGCCAAACCCCAAGACCAAACCCCAACGCGTTTGCGTCTTCTGACCCCAACGCCAAACCCCATTTCCAAATACCAAAGCGTTTGCTTCTTCTGACCCCAATGCCAAACCCCAACACCAAACCCCAACGCATTTGCATCTTCTGACCCTAACGCCAAACCCCAATGCCAAACACCAATGCGTTTGCATCTTCTGACCCTAATGCCAAACCCCAGCGCCAAACCCCAACGCCAAACCCCAACGCCAAACCTCAACGCGTTTGCGTCTTCTGACCCCAACGCCAAAACCCAAAGCCAAACACCAAGGCGTTTGCATCTTCTCACCCCAATGCCAAACCCCAACGCCAAACCCCAAATCTTTTTGTCTTCTGACCCCAACGCCAAACCCCAACACCAAACACCAACGCGTTTGCGTCTTCTGAACCCAATGCCAAACCCCAAAGCCAGATCCCAACGCCAAACCCCAACGCCAAACCCCAACGCATTTGCTCCTTCTGAATCCAACACCAAACTCCAACGCATTTGCTTCTTCTGACCCCAACGCCAAAACCAAACGCCAAAACCCAACGCGTTTGCGTCTTCTGACTCCAAGGCCAAACCCCAACGCCAAACCCCATCGCGTTTGAGTCTTCTGACCCCAGCCCCAAACCCCAGCGCCAAACCCCAACGCCAAACCCCAACGTCAAACCTCAACACGTTTGTGTCTTCTGACCCAACGCCAAGCCCCAGCGCCAAAACCCAACGACAAACCCCAACGCCAAACCTCCACGTGTTTGCGTCTTCTGACCTCAACGCCAAACCCCAAGACCAAACCCCAACGCGTTTGCGTGTTCTGACCCCAACGCCAAACCCCAACGACAAACCCCAACGACAAACCCACACGCCAAACCCCAACGTGTTTGCGACTTCTGACCCCAACGCCAAACCCTAGAGCCCAACCACAACGCCAAACCCTAATGCCAAACCCCAACGCGTTTGAGTCTTCTGACCCCAACGCCAAAACCCAGCGCCAAACCCCAATGCGTTTGCATCTTCTAAACCAACGCCAAATCCCAACGAGTTTGCGTCTTCTGACCCCAACACCGAACCCGAAAGGCAAACCACAACGCTTTTGCGTCTTCTGACCACAAAGCCAAATCCCAACGCCAAACCCCAAAGCATTTGTGTTTTCTGAACCCAACGCCAAATCCCAACACGTTTGATTCTTCTGACCCCAACGCCAAAACCCAGCGCCAAATCCAGACGCCAAACACCAAAGCTTTTGCGTCTTTTTACCCCCAAGCTAAACCCCAACGCGTTTGCGTCTTCGGACCCCAACGCCAAACCCAAACGCGTTTGCGTCTTCTGACCCCCACGCCAAAGCCCAACGCCAAACACCAATGTGTTTGCGTCTCCTGACTGCAACGCCAAACGCCAACGCGTTTCCGTCTTCTGACTCAACGCCAAAAGAGAACGCCAAACCCGAACGGCAAACCCAAAAGCGTTTGCGTCTTCTGACCCCAACGTTAAACCCCAACGCCAGACCCCAACGCCAAACCCCAAAGCCAAGCCCGAAGACGTTTGCGTTTTCTGACACCAACGCCAAACCCCAACGACAAAACCCAACACCAAACCCCAACGCCAAACCTCAACGAGTTTGCCTCTTCTGACCACAACGCCAAACCACAATAACAAACCCAAACACGTTTGCGTCTTCTGACCCCAACGCAAAACCCCAGTGCCAAAGGCCAATGTGTTTGCTTCTTCTGACCCCAATGCCAAACCCCAGCGCCAAACCCCAACGCCAAACCCCAACGCCAAACCCCAATGCCAAACCTCAACACGTTTCCGTATTCTGACCCCAATGCCAAACCCCAGCGCCAAACCCCAACGCCAAACCCTAACGCCAAACCCCAATGCCAAACCTCAACACGTTTCCGTCTTCTGACCTTAAATCCAAATCCCAACGCCAAACCCCAACGCGTTTGCGTCTTCTGACCCCAACGCCAAACCCCATTTCCAAATACCAAAGCGTTTGCTTCTTTTGACCCCAATGCCAAACCCCAACACCAAACCCCAACGCATTTGCATCTTCTGACCCTAACGCCAAACCCCAATGCCGAACACCAATGCGTTTGCATCTTCTGACCCTAATGCCAAACCCCAGCGCCAAACCCCAACGCCAAACCCCAACGCCAAACCTCAACGCGTTTGCGTCTTCTGACCCCAACGCCAAAACCCAAAGCCAAACACCAAGGCGTTTGCATCTTCTCACCCCAATGCCAAACCCCAACGCCAAACCCCAAATCTTTTTGTCTTCTGACCCCAACGCCAAACCCCAACACCAAACACCAACGCGTTTGCGTCTTCTGACCACAACGCCAAATCCCAACGCCAAACCCCACCGCGTTTGCGTCTTCTGTCCCCAACGCCAAACCCCAACACGTCTCTTTCTTTTCACCCCAACGCCAAACCCCAATGCCAAACCCCAACGCGTTTGCATTTTCTGACCCCCATGCCAAACCCCAGCGCCAAACCCCAACGCCAAACCCCAACGCCAAACCCTAACGCCAAACCTCAACACGTTTGCGTCTTCTGACCCCAACGGCAAAACCCAACGCCAAACCCCAACGCGTTTGCGTCTTCTGAAGTAACGCCAAACCCCAACGCCTTTGCGTCTTCTGACCCCAACAGCGATCCCTAAAGCCAAACCACAACGCTTTTGCGTCTTCTGATCCCAACGCCAAATCCCAACGCGAAACACCAAAGCATTTGAGTTTTCTGACCCCAACGCCAAACCCCAACGCCATACCCCAACTCGTTTGCGTCTTCTGACCCAACGCCAAACCCCAACGCGTTTGCATCTTCTGATTCCAACACCAAACCCCAACGGGTTTACGTCTTCTGACCCCAACGCCAAACCTCAACGCCAAACCCCAACGCCAAACCCCAACGCCAAACTCCAACACGTTTCGACTTCTGACCCCAACGCCAAACCCCAGCGCAAAACCCCAGCCCCAAACCCCAGCCCCAAACCCCAACGCGTTTGCGTCTTATGACCCCAACACCAAACCTCAATGCAAAACACCAACGCGTTTGCGTCTTCTGACCCCAACGCCAAACCCCAACGCCAAACACCAATGCGTTTGAGTCTTCTGACCCCAACTCCAAACCCCAACGCCAAACCCCAACGCCTTTGCGTCTTCTGACCCCAACACCGATCCCTAAAGCCAAACCACAACGCTTTTGCGTCTTCTGATCCCAACGCCAAATCCCAACGCGAAACACCAAAGCATTTGAGTTTTCTGACCCCAACGCCAAACCCCAACGCCATACCCCAACTCGTTTGGGTCTTCTGACCCAACGCCAAATCCCAACGCCAAACACCAATGCGTTTGAGTCTTCTGACCCCAACTCCAAACCCCAACGCCAAACCCCAACGCCAAACCCCAACGCCAAACTCCAACACGTTTCGACTTCTGACCCCAACGCCAAACCCCAATGCGTTTGCGTCTTCTGACCCCAACGCCAAACCCCAGCGCAAAACCCCAGCCCCAAACCCCAGCCCCAAACCGCAACGCGTTTGCGTCTTATGACCCCAACACCAAACCTCAATGCAAAACACCAACGCGTTTGCGTCTTCTGACCCCAAAGCCAAACCCCAATGCCAAACCCCAAAGCGTTTGCGTCTTCTGACCCCAACGCCAAACCCCAACGCCAAACCCCAACACGTTTGCGTTTTCTGACCCCAACACCGACCCCTAAAGCCAAACCACAATGCTTTTGAGTCTTCTGACCCAACGCCAAACCCCAACGCGTTTGCATCTTCTGATTCCAACACCAAACCCCAACGGGTTTACGTCTTCTGACCCCAACGCCAAACCTCAACGCCAAACCCCAACGCCAAACCCCAACGCCAAACTCCAACACGTTTCGACTTCTGACCCCAACGCCAAACCCCAATGCGTTTGCGTCTTCTGACCCCAACGCCAAACCCCAGCGCAAAACCCCAGCCCCAAACCCCAGCCCCAAACCCCAACGCGTTTGCGTCTTATGACCCCAACACCAAACCTCAATGCAAAACACCAACGCGTTTGCGTCTTCTGACCCCAAAGCCAAACCCCAATGCCAAACCCCAAAGCGTTTGCGTCTTCTGACCCCAACGCCAAACCCCAACGCCAAACACCAATGCGTTTGAGTCTTCTGACCCCAACTCCAAACCCCAACGCCAAACCCCAACACGTTTGCGTTTTCTGACCCCAACACCGACCCCTAAAGCCAAACCACAATGCTTTTCAGTCTTCTGACCCAACGCCAAACCCCAACGCGTTTGCATCTTCTGATTCCAACACCAAACCCCAACGTGTTTCGTCTTCTGATCCCAACGTTAAACCCCAACGCCAAACCCCAACACCAAAACCGAACGCGTTTGCGTCTTCTGACCCCAACGCCAAACTCCAACGAGAATCCTCAACGCGTTTGCATCTTCTGACACCAACGCCAAACCCCAACGCCAAACCCCAATGCGTTTGTGTCTTCTGACCCCAACGCCAAAACCCAACGCCAAACCCCAACGCGTTTGCGTCTTCTGAACTTACGCCAAACCCCAACGCCTTTGCGTCTTCTGACCCCAACACCGATCCCTAAAGTCAAACCACAACGCTTTTGCGTGTTCTGACCCCAACACCAAACCCTAAAGCCAAACCACAACGCTTTCGCGTCTTCTGACCCAACGACAAAACCCAACGCGTTTGCATCTTCTGATTCCAACACCAAACCCCAACGTGTTTGCGTCTTCTGCCCCCAACGCCAAACGCCAACGCATTTCGCCTTCTGAACGTAACGCCATAACCAAGTGCCAAACCCCAGCGCCAGACCAATGCCAAAACTCAGCGCCAAACTCCAACGCGTTTGCATTTTCTGACCCCAACGTGAAACCCCAAGGACAAAACCCAATGCGTTTGTATCTTCTGATCACAACGCCAAGCCCCAACGCTAAACCCCGGCGCCAAACCCCAACGCCAACCCCCAACGCGTTTGCATTTTCTGACCCCCATGCCAAACCCCAGCGCCAAACCCCAACGCCAAACCCCAACGCAAAACCCTAACGCGAAACCTCAACACGTTTGCGTCTTCTGACCCCAACGGCAAAACCCAACGCCAAACCCCAACGCCTTTGCGTCTTCTGACCCCAACACCGATCCCTAAAGCCAAACCACAACGCTTTTGCGTCTTCTGATCCCAACGCCAAATCCCAACGCGAAACACCAAAGCATTTGAGTTTTCTGACCCCAACGCCAAACCCAAACGCCATACCCCAGCTCGTTTGCGTCTTCTGACCCAACGCCAAATCCCAACGCGTTTGCATCTTCTGATTCCAACACCAAACCCCAACGGGTTTACGTCTTCTGACCCCAACGCCAAACCTCAACGCCAAACCCCAACGCCAAACCCCAACGCCAAACTCCAACACGTTTCGACTTCTGACCCCAACGCCAAACCCCAATGCGTTTGCGTCTTCTGACCCCAACGCCAAACCCCAGCGCAAAACCCCAGCCCCAAACCCAGCCCCAAACCCCAACGCGTTTGCGTCTTATGACCCCAACACCAAACCTCAATGCAAAACACCAACGCGTTTGCATCTTCTGACCCCAAAGCCAAACCCCAATGCCAAACCCCAGAGCGTTTGCGTCTTCTGACCCCAACGCCAAACCCCAACGCCAAACACCAATGCATTTGAGTCTTCTGACCCCAACTCCAAACCCCAACGCCAAACCCCAACACGTTTGCGTTTTCTGACCCCAACACCGACCCCTAAAGCCAAACCACAATGCTTTTGAGTCTTCTGACCCAACGCCAAACCCCAACGCGTTTGCATCTTCTGATTCCAACACCAAACCCCAACGTGTTTCGTCTTCTGATCCCAACGTTAAACCCCAACGCCAGACTCCAACGCCAAACCCCAATGCCAAACCCCAACACCAAAACCGAACGCGTTTGCGTCTTCTGACCCCAACGCCAAACTCCAACGAGAATCCTCAACGCGTTTGCATCTTCTGACACCAACGCCAAACCCCAACGCCAAACCCCAATGCGTTTGTGTCTTCTGACCCCAACGCCAAAACCCAACGCCAAACCCCAACGCGTTTGCGTCTTCTGAACTTACGCCAAACCCCAACGTCTTTGCGTCTTCTGCTCCCAACACCGATCCCTAAAGTCAAACCACAACGCTTTTGCGTGTTCTGACCCCAACGCCAAACCCCAACGCGTTTCCGTCTTCTGACTTCAACACCAAAACAGAACGCCAAACACAAACGCCAAACCCAAAAGCGTTTGCGTCTTCTGACCCCAACACCGAACCCTAAAGCCAAACCACAACGCTTTCGCGTCTTCTGACCCAACGACAAAACCCAACGCGTTTGCATCTTCTGATTCCAACACCAAACCCCAACGTGTTTGCGTCTTCTGCCCCCAACGCCAAACGCCAACGCATTTCGCCTTCTGAACGTAACGCCATACCCCAGTGCCAAACCCCAGCGCCAGACCAATGCCAAAACTCAGCGCCAAACTCCAACGCGTTTGCATTTTCTGACCCCAACGTGAAACCCCAAGGACAAAACCCAATGCATTTGTATCTTCTGATCACAACGCCAAACCCCAACGCTAAACCCCGGCGCCAAACCCCAACGCCAAACCCCAACGCCAAACCCCAACGCGTTTGTATTTTCTGACCCCCATGCCAAACCCCAGCGCCAAACCCCAACGCCAAACCCTAACGCGAAACTTCAACACGTTTGCGTCTTCTGACCCCAACGGCAAAACCCAACGCCAAACCCCAACGTGTTTGCGTCTTCTGAAGTAACGCCAAACCCCAACGCCTTTGCGTCTTCTGACCCCAACACCGATCCCTAAAGCCAAACTACAACGCTTTTGCGTCTTCTGACCCCAACGCCAAATCCCAACGTGAAACACCAAAGCATTTGTGTCATCTGAACCCAACGCCAAACCCCAACGCGTTTGAGTTTTCTGACCCCAACGCCAAACCCCAACGCCATACCCCAACTCGTTTGCGTCTTCTGACCCAACGCCAAACCCCAACGCGTTTGCATCTTCTGATTCCAACACCAAACCCCAACGTGTTTGCGTCTTCTGACCCCAACGTTAAACCCCAACGCCAGACCCCAACGCCAAACCCCAACGCCAAAACCGAACGCGTTTGCATCTTGTGACCCCAACGCCAAACCCCAACGACAATCCCCAAATCGTTTGCATCTTCTGACAAACACGCCAAACCCCAACGCCAAACCCCAATGCGTTTGTGTCTTCTGACTCCAACGCCAAAACCCAGCCCCAAACGCAGACGCCAAACACCAAAGCTTTTGCGTCTTCTGAACCCAACGCCAAACCCAAAAGCGTTTGCGTCTTCAGACCCCAACGCCAAACCCCAATGCCAAACACCAACGTGTTTGCGTCTCCTGACCCCAACGCCAAACCCCAACGCGTTTCTGTCTCCTGACTTCAACGTCACAACAGAACGTCAAACCCAAACGCCAAACCCCAGCGCCAAACCCCAGCGCCAAACCCTAACGCCAAACCTCAGCGCCAAACCCCAAAGTGTTTGCATCTTCTGATTCCAACACCAAACCCCAACGTGTTTGCGTCTTCTGTCCCCAACGTTAAACCCCAACGCCAGACCCCAACGCCAAACCCCAACGTCAAATCCCAAAACGGTTAGTCTTCTGACACCAACGCCAAACCCCAAAGCGTTTGCGTCTTCTGACCCCAACGCCAAACACCAGTGCCAAACCCCAGCACCAAACCCTAACGCCAAACATCAGCGCCAAACTCCAACGGTTTTGCATCTTCTAACCCCAATGCGAAACCCCAATGACAAACCCCAATGCGTTTGCGTCTTCTGATCACAATGCCAAACCCCAACGCTAAACCCCAGCGCCAAACCCCAACGCCAAACCCCAACGCGTTTATGTCTTCTGAATCAACGCCAAACCCCAACGTTTTTGCGTCTTCTGACCCCAACACCGAACCCTAAAGCCAAACTACAACGCTTTTGTGTCTTATGATCCCAACGCCAAATCCCAACGCGAAACCCCAAAGCATTTGCGTCATCTGAACCCAACGCAAAACCCCAACGCCAAACCCCAACGCGTTTGCATCTTCTGATTCCAACACCAAACCCCAACGTCTTTGCGTCTTCTGACCCCAATGTTAAACCACAACGCCAGACCCCAACGCCAAACCCCAATGCCAAAACCCAACACGTTTCGTCTTCTGACCCCAACGCCAAACCCCAACGCGTTTCAATCTTCTGACCCCAACGCGAAACCCCAATGAAAAACACCAATGCGTTTGCGCCTTCTGATCACAACGCCAAACCCCAACACTAAACCCCAGCGCCAAACCCCAACGCCAAAGCCCAAGGCCAAACCCCAAAGCGTTTGTATCTTCTGACCCCAATGCCAAACTAGAGAGCCAAACCCCAACGCCAAACCCTAACGCCCACTTCAACAAGTTTGTGTCTTCTGACCCCAACGCCAAACCCTACGCCAAACCCCAATGCGTTTGTATCTTCCGACCCCAACGCCAAACCCCAGTGCCAAACCCCAAAGCGTTTGCTACATCTACCCCAATGCCAAACCCCAAAGCCAAACTCCAACGCATTTGCGACTTCTGACCCCAACGACAAACCCCAACGCCAAACCCCAATGCGTTTGAGTCTTCTGACCCCAACGCCAACCCCAACGCCAAACCCCAAGGCGTTTGAGTCTTCTGACCCCAACGCCGAACCCCAAAGCCGAACACCAACGCGTTTGCTTCTTCTGACCCCAACGCGAAACCCCAACGTCAAAGCACAACGCGTTTGCGTCTTCTGACCCCAACGCCAAACCCCAATGCCAAACACCAATGCGTTTGCGTCCCCTGACCCCAACGCCAAACCCCAACACGTTTCCGTCTTCTGACTTCAACACCAAAACAGAATGCCAACCCCCAACGCCAAACCCCAGTGCCAAACCCCAACGCGTTGCGTCTTCTGACACCAACGTCAAACCCCAACGCCAAACCCCAATGCGTTTGCGTCTTCTGACCCCAACGCCAGAACCCAGCGCTAAACCCAGACGCCAAACACCAAATTTTCTGCGTCTTCTTACCCCCACGCTAAACCCCAACGCTTTTGCGTCTTCTGACCCCAACGCCAAATCCCAACGCGAAACCCCAAAGCATTTGCGTCATCTGAACCCAACGCCAAACCCCAACGCCATACCCCAACTCGTTTGCGTCTTCTGACCCAACGCCAAACCCCAACGCGTTTGCATCTTCTGATTCCAACACCAAACCCCAATGTGTTTGCGTCTTCTGACCCTAACGTTAAACCCCAACGCCAGACCCCAACGCCAAACCCCAACGCCAAAACCCAACACGTTTCGTCTTCTGACCCCAATGCCAAACCCCAATGCTAAACCCCAATGCGTTTGCCTCCCCTGACCCCAACGCCAAACCCCAACGCGTTTCCGTCTTCTGACTTCAACGTCAAAACAGAACGCCAAACCCCAATGCCAAACCGCAGTGCCAAACGCCAACGCGTTTGCGTCTTCTAACCCCAATGCCAATCCCCAACGCCAAAGCCCAACCCATTTGCGTTTTCTGACCCCAACGCCAAACCCCAACGCCAATCCCCAACGCGTTTGCATCTTCTGACCCCAACGCCAAAACCCAGCGCCAAACCCCAAAGAATTTCAGTCACTTGAACCCAACGCGAAACCCCAGTGCCAAACCCCAATGTGTTTGCGTCTTTTGATACCAATGCCAAACCCCAACTATAAAGCCCAACGCGTTTGTGTCTTCTGAACCCAACAACAAACCCCAACGCCAAAACACAACGCCAAACCCCAACATTTTTGAGTCTTCTGACCCAACGCCAAAACCCCAACGCGTTTGCATCTTCTGATTCCAACACCAAACCCCAACGGGTTTACGTCTTCTGACCCCAACGCCATACCTCAACGCCAAACCCCAACGCCAAACCCCAACGCCAAACTCCAACACGTTTCGACTTCTGACCCCAATGCCAAACCCAAGTGCCAAACCCCAAAGCCAAACCCCAACGCCAAACCGCGACGCGTTTGTGTCTTCTGACCCCAACGCCAAACCCCAACGCCAAACCCCAAAGCGTTTGCGTCTTCTGACTCGAACGCCAAAGCCCAACGCCAAAGCCCAACGCTAAACCCCAACGGGTTTGAGTCTTCTCTCCCAAACGGCAAACCCAACGCCAAACCCCAACGTGTGTGTGTCTTCTGACACCAACGCGAAACCCCAACGCCAAAACCCAACGCCAAACACCAATGTGTTTCCGTCTTCTGACCCAAACGCCAAAACAGAACGCCAAACCCAAACGCGTTTGAGTCTTCTGACCCGAACGCCGAACCCCAAAGCCAAACCACAACGCTTTTGCGTCTTCTGAACACAACGCTAAACGCCAACGCCAAACTCCAACACGTTTGCGTCTTCTGACCATAATGCCAAACCCCAATGCCAAACCCAAGGCGTTTGCGTCTTCTGAACCCAACGCCAAACCCCAAAACGTATGCGTCTTCTAACCCCAACGCCAAACCCCAACGCCAAAACCCAAAGCTAAACCCCAACTCCAAACCCCAGCGCCAAACCAGAATGCGTTACCATCTTCTGACTCCAACGCCAAAGCCCAACGCCAAACCCCAACGGGTTTGCGTCTTCTGAAATCAACAACAAACACATCGTCAAACCCCAACGCCAAACCCCGACGCCAAACCCCAACGCGTTTCCGTCTTCTGACCCCAACGCCAAAACAGAACGCCAAACCCCAACGCGTTTGCGTCTTCTGACCCCAACGCCGAACCCCAAAGACAAACCACAACGCTTTTGCGTTTACTGATCACAATGCTAAAAGCCAACATCAAACTCCAACGCGTTTGCGTCTTCTGACCCCAACGCCAAACCCCAACGCCAAACCCAACGCGTTTGCATCTTCTGACCCCAACGCTGAACCCCAAAGCCAAACAACAACACTTTTGCGTCTTCTGACCCCAACGCCAAACCCCAACACCAAACCCCAACGCGTTTGCGTCTTCTGAATCAACGCCAAACCCCAACGTTTTTGCGTCTTCTGACCCCAACACCGAACCCTAAAGCCAAACTACAACGCTTTTGTGTCTTATGATCCCAACGCCAAATCCCAACGCGAAACCCCAAAGCATTTGCGTCATCTGAACCCAACGCAAAACCCCAACGCCAAACCCCAACGCGTTTGCATCTTCTGATTCCAACACCAAACCCCAACGTGTTTACGTCTTCTGACCCCAATGTTAAACCACAACGCCAGACCCCAACGCCAAACCCCAATGCCAAAACCCAACACGTTTCGTCTTCTGACCCCAACGCGAAACCCCAATGAAAAACACCAATGCGTTTGCGTCTTCTGATCACAACGCCAAACCCCAACACTAAACCCCAGCGCCAAACCCCAACGCCAAAGCCCAAGGCCAAACCCCAAAGCGTTTGTATCTTCTGACCCCAATGCCAAACTAGAGCGCCAAACCCCAACGCCAAACCCTAACGCCCACCTCAACAAGTTTGTGTCTTCTGACCCCAACGCCAAACCCTACGCCAAACCCCAATGCGTTTGTATCTTCCGACCCCAACGCCAAACCCCAGTGCCAAACCCCAAAGCGTTTGCTACATCTACCCCAATGCCAAACCCCAAAGCCAAACTCCAACGCATTTGCGACTTCTGACCCCAACGCCAAACCCCAACGCCAAACCCCAATGCGTTTGAGTCTTCTGACCCCAACGCCAACCCCAACGCCAAACCCCAAGGCGTTTGAGTCTTCTGACCCCAACGCCGAACCCCAAAGCCGAACACCAACGCGTTTGCTTCTTCTGACCCCAACGCGAAACCCCAACGTCAAAGCACAACGCGTTTGCGTCTTCTGACCCCAACGCCAAACCCCAATGCCAAACACCAATGCGTTTGCGTCCCCTGACCCCAACGCCAAACCCCAACACGTTTCCGTCTTCTGACTTCAACACCAAAACAGAATGCCAACCCCCAACGCCAAACCCCAGTGCCAAACCCCAACGCGTTGCGTCTTCTGACACCAACGTCAAACCCCAACGCCAAACCCCAATGCGTTTGCGTCTTCTGACCCCAACGCCAGAACCCAGCGCCAAACCCAGACGCCAAACACCAAATTTTCTGCGTCTTCTTACCCCCACGCTAAACCCCAACGCTTTTGCGTCTTCTGACCCCAACGCCAAATCCCAACGCGAAACCCCAAAGCATTTGCGTCATCTGAACCCAACGCCAAACCCCAACGCCAAACCCCAAGGCGTTTGAGTCTTCTGACCCCAAAGCCAAACCCCAATGCCAAACCCCAACGTGTCTGCCTCTCCTGACCCCAACGCCAAACCCCAACGCGTTTCCCTCTTCTGACTTTAACGCCAAAACAGAACGCCAAACCCCAACGCCAAACCCCAAAGCGTTTGCGTCTTCTGACCCCAACGCCAAACCCCAACGCCAAACACCAATGCGTTTGAGTCTTCTGACCCCAGCCCCAAACCCCAGCCCCAAACCCCAACGCGTTTGCGTTTTCTGACCCCAACACCGACCCCTAAAGCCAAACCACAATGCTTTTGAGTCTTCTGACCCAACGCCAAACCCCAACGCGTTTGCATCTTCTGATTCCAACACCAAACCCCAACGTGTTTCGTCTTCTGATCCCAACGTTAAACCCCAACGCCAGACTCCAACGCCAAACCCCAATGCCAAACCCCAACACCAAAACCGAACGCGTTTGCGTCTTCTGACCCCAACGCCAAACCCCAATGCGTTTGCGTCTTCTGACCCCAACGCCAAACCCCAGCGCAAAACCCCAGCCCCAAACCCCAGCCCCAAACCCCAACGCGTTTGCGTTTTCTGACCCCAACACCGACCCCTAAAGCCAAACCACAATGGTTTTGAGTCTTCTGACCCAACGCCAAACCCCAACGCGTTTGCATCTTCTGATTCCAACACCAAACCCCAACGTGTTTCGTCTTCTGATCCCAACGTTAAACCCCAACGCCAGACTCCAACGCCAAACCCCAACGCCAAACCCCAACACCAAAACCGAACGCGTTTGCGTCTTCTGACCCCAACGCCAAACCCCAACGACAATCCCCAAATCGTTTGCATCTTCTGACACCAACGCCAAACCCCAACGCCAAACCCCAATGCGTTTGTGTCTTCTGACCCCAACGCCAAAACCCAACGCCAAACCCCAACGCGTTTGCGTCTTCTGAACTTACGCCAAACCCCAACGTCTTTGCGTCTTCTGACCCCAACACCAATCCCTAAAGTCAAACCACAACGCTTTTGCGTGTTCTGACCCCAACACCAAACCCCAACGCGTTTCCGTCTTCTGACTTCAACACCAAAACAGAACGCCAAACACAAACGCCAAACCCAAAAGCGTTTGTGTCTTCTGACCCCAACACCGAACCCTAAAGCCAAACCCCAATGCGTTTGCGTCTTCTGACCCAACGACAAAACCCAACGCGTTTGCATCTTCTGATTCCAACACCAAACCCCAACGTGTTTGCGTCTTCTGCCCCCAACGCCAAACGCCAACGCATTTCGCCTTCTGAACGTAACGCCATACCCCAGTGCCAAACCCCAGCGCCAGACCAATGCCAAAACTCAGCGCCAAACTCCAACGCGTTTGCATTTTCTGACCCCAACGTGAAACCCCAAGGACAAAACCCAATGCGTTTGTATCTTCTGATCACAACGCCAAACCCCAACGCTAAACCCCAACGCCAAACCACAACGCCAAACCCTAACGCCAAACCTCAACACGTTTGCGTCTTCTGACCCCAACGGCAAAACCCAACGCCAAACCCCAACGCGTTTGAGTCTTCTGAAGTAACGCCAAACCCCAACGCCTTTGCGTCTTCTGACCCCAACACCGATCCCTAAAGCCAAACCACAACGCTTTTGCGTCTTCTGACCCCAACGCCAAATCCCAACGCGAAACACTAAAGCATATGTGTCATCTGAACCCAACGCCAAACCCAAAAGCGTTTGAGTTTTCTGACCCCAACGCCAAACCCCAACGCCATACCCCAACTCGTTTGCGTCTTCTGACCCAACGCCAAACCCCAACGCGTTTGCATCTTCTGATTCCAACACCAAACCCCAACGGGTTTACGTCTTCTGACCCCAACGCCAAACCTCAACGCCAAACTCCAACACGTTTCGACTTCTGACCCCAACGCCAAACCCCAATGCGTTTGCGTCTTCTGACCCCAACGCCAAACCCCAGCGCAAAACCCCAGCCCCAAACCCCAGCCCCAAACCCCAACGCGTTTGCGTCTTATGACCCCAACTCCAAACCCCAACGCCAAACCCCAACACGTTTGCGTTTTCTGACCCCAACACCGACCCCTAAAGCCAAACCACAATGCTTTTGAGTCTTCTGACCCAACGCCAAACCCCAACGCGTTTGCATCTTCTGATTCCAACACCAAACCCCAACGGGTTTACGTCTTCTGACCCCAACGCCAAACCTCAACGCCAAACCTCAACGCCAAACCCCAACGCCAAACTCCAACACCTTTCGACTTCTGACCCCAACGCCAAACCCCAATGCGTTTGCGTCTTCTGACCCCAACGCCAAACCCCAGCGCAAAACCCCAGCCCCAAACCCCAGCCCCAAACCCCAACGCGTTTGCGTCTTATGACCCCAACACCAAACCCCAATTCCAAACCCCAACGTGTCTGCCTCTCCTGACCCCAACGCCAAACCCCAACACGTTTCCGTCTTCTGACTTCAACACCAAAACAGAATGCCAAACCCCAACGCCAAACCCCAGTGCCAAACCCCAACGCGTTGCGTCTTCTGACACCAACGTCAAACCCCAACGCCAAACCCCAATGCGTTTGTGTCTTCTGACCCCAACGCCAGAACCCAGCGCCAAACCCAGACGCCAAACACCAAATTTTCTGCGTCTTCTTACCCCCACGCTAAACCCCAACGCTTTTGCGTCTTCTGACCCCAACGCCAAATCCCAACGCGAAACCCCAAAGCATTTGCGTCATCTGAACCCAACGCCAAACCCCAACGCCAAACCCCAACGCGTTTGAGTCTTCTGACCCCAACGCCAAACCCCAACGCGTTTGCATCTTCTGATTCCAACACCAAACCCCAACGTGTTTGCGTCTTCTGACCCTAAAGTTAAACCCCAACGCCAGACCCCAACGCCAAACCCCAACGCCAAAACCCAACACGTTTCGTCTTCTGACCCCAACGCCAAACCCCAATGCTAAACCCCAATGCGTTTGCCTCCCCTGACCCCAACGCCAAACCCCAACGCGTTTCCGTCTTCTGACTTCAACGTCAAAACAGAACGCCAAACCCCAATGCCAAACCGCAGTGCCAAACGCCAACGCGTTTGCGTCTTCTAACCCCAATGCCAATCCCCAACGCCAAAGCCCAACCCATTTGCGTTTTCTGACCCCAACGCCAAACCCCAACGCCAATCCCCAACGCGTTTGCATCTTCTGACCCCAACGCCAAAACCCAGCGCCAAACCCCAAAGAATTTCAGTCACTTGAACCCAACGCGAAACCCCAGTGCCAAACACCAATGTGTTTGCGTCTTTTGATACCAATGCCAAACCCCAACGCCAAACCCCAATGCGTTTGCGTCTTCTGACCCCAACGCCAGAACCCAGCGCCAAACCCAGACGCCAAACACCAAATTTTCTGCGTCTTCTTACCCCCACGCTAAACCCCAACGCTTTTGCGTCTTCTGACCCCAACGCCAAATCCCAACGCGAAACCCCAAAGCATTTGCGTCATCTGAACCCAACGCCAAACCCCAACGCCAAACCCCAACGCCATACACCAACTCGTTTGCGTCTTCTGACCCAACGCCAAACCCCAACGCGTTTGCATCTTCTGATTCCAACACCAAACCCCAACGTGTTTGCGTCTTCTGACCCTAACGTTAAACCCCAACGCCAGACCCCAACGCCAAACCCCAACGCCAAAACCCAACACTTTTCGTCTTCTAACCCCAACGCCAAACCCCAATGCTAAACCCCAATGCGTTTGCCTCCCCTGACCCCAACGCCAAACCCCAACGCGTTTCCGTCTTCTGACTTCAACGCCAAACCCCAACGCCAAACCCCAACGCCAAATTCCAACACGTTTTGACTTCTGACCCCAACGCCAAACCCCAATGCATTTGCGTCTTCTGACCCCAACGCCAAACACCAGCGCAAAACCCCAGCCCCAAACCCCAGCCCCAAACCCCAACGCGTTTGCGTTTTCTGACCCCAACACCGACCCCTAAAGCCAAACCACAATGCTTTTGAGTCTTCTGACCCAACGCCAAACCCCAACGCGTTTGCATCTTCTGATTCCAACACCAAACCCCAACGTGTTTCGTCTTCTGATCCCAACGTTAAACCCCAACGCCAGACTCCAACGCCAAACCCCAATGCCAAACCCCAACACCAAAACCGAACGCGTTTGCGTCTTCTGACCCCAACGCCAAACCCCAATGCGTTTGCGTCTTCTGACCCCAACGCCAAACCCCAGCGCAAAACCCCAGCCCCAAACCCCAGCCCCAAACCCCAACGCGTTTGCGTTTTCTGACCCCAACACCGACCCCTAAAGCCAAACCACAATGGTTTTGAGTCTTCTGACCCAACGCCAAACCCCAACGCGTTTGCATCTTCTGATTCCAACGCCAAACCCCAACGTGTTTCGTCTTCTGATCCCAACGTTAAACCCCAACGCCAGACTCCAACGCCAAACCCCAACGCCAAACCCCAACACCAAAACCGAACGCGTTTGCGTCTTCTGACCCCAACGCCAAACCCCAACGACAATCCCCAAATCGTTTGCATCTTCTGACACCAACGCCAAACCCCAACGCCAAACCCCAATGCGTTTGTGTCTTCTGACCCCAACGCCAAAACCCAACGCCAAACCCCAACGCGTTTGCGTCTTCTGAACTTACGCCAAACCCCAACGTCTTTGCGTCTTCTGACCCCAACACCAATCCCTAAAGTCAAACCACAACGCTTTTGCGTGTTCTGACCCCAACACCAAACCCCAACGCGTTTCCGTCTTCTGACTTCAACACCAAAACAGAACGCCAAACACAAACGCCAAACCCAAAAGCGTTTGTGTCTTCTGACCCCAACACCGAACCCTAAAGCCAAACCCCAATGCGTTTGCGTCTTCTGACCCAACGACAAAACCCAACGCGTTTGCATCTTCTGATTCCAACACCAAACCCCAACGTGTTTGCGTCTTCTGCCCCCAACGCCAAACGCCAACGCATTTCGCCTTCTGAACGTAACGCCATACCCCAGTGCCAAACCCCAGCGCCAGACCAATGCCAAAACTCAGCGCCAAACTCCAACGCGTTTGCATTTTCTGACCCCAACGTGAAACCCCAAGGACAAAACCCAATGCGTTTGTATCTTCTGATCACAACGCCAAACCCCAACGCTAAACCCCAACGCCAAACCACAACGCCAAACCCTAACGCCAAACCTCAACACGTTTGCGTCTTCTGACCCCAACGGCAAAACCCAACGCCAAACCCCAACGCGTTTGAGTCTTCTGAAGTAACGCCAAACCCCAACGCCTTTGCGTCTTCTGACCCCAACACCGATCCCTAAAGCCAAACCACAACGCTTTTGCGTCTTCTGACCCCAACGCCAAATCCCAACGCGAAACACTAAAGCATATGTGTCATCTGAACCCAACGCCAAACCCAAAAGCGTTTGAGTTTTCTGACCCCAACGCCAAACCCCAACGCCATACCCCAACTCGTTTGCGTCTTCTGACCCAACGCCAAACCCCAACGCGTTTGCATCTTCTGATTCCAACACCAAACCCCAACGGGTTTACGTCTTCTGACCCCAACGCCAAACCTCAACGCCAAACTCCAACACGTTTCGACTTCTGACCCCAACGCCAAACCCCAATGCGTTTGCGTCTTCTGACCCCAACGCCAAACCCCAGCACAAAACCCCAGCCCCAAACCCCAGCCCCAAACCCCAACGCGTTTGCGTCTTATGACCCCAACTCCAAACCCCAACGCCAAACCCCAACACGTTTGCGTTTTCTGACCCCAACACCGACCCCTAAAGCCAAACCACAATGCTTTTGAGTCTTCTGACCCAACGCCAAACCCCAACGCGTTTGCATCTTCTGATTCCAACACCAAACCCCAACGGGTTTACGTCTTCTGACCCCAACGCCAAACCTCAACGCCAAACCTCAACGCCAAACCCCAACGCCAAACTCCAACACCTTTCGACTTCTGACCCCAACGCCAAACCCCAATGCGTTTGCGTCTTCTGACCCCAACGCCAAACCCCAGCGCAAAACCCCAGCCCCAAACCCCAGCCCCAAACCCCAACGCGTTTGCGTCTTATGACCCCAACACCAAACCCCAATTCCAAACCCCAACGTGTCTGCCTCTCCTGACCCCAACGCCAAACCCCAACACGTTTCCGTCTTCTGACTTCAACACCAAAACAGAATGCCAAACCCCAACGCCAAACCCCAGTGCCAAACCCCAACGCGTTGCGTCTTCTGACACCAACGCCAAACCCCAATGCGTTTGTGTCTTCTGACCCCAACGCCAGAACCCAGCGCCAAACCCAGACGCCAAACACCAAATTTTCTGCGTCTTCTTACCCCCACGCTAAACCCCAACGCTTTTGCGTCTTCTGACCCCAACGCCAAATCCCAACGCGAAACCCCAAAGCATTTGCGTCATCTGAACCCAACGCCAAACCCCAACGCCAAACCCCAACGCGTTTGAGTCTTCTGACCCCAACGCCAAACCCCAACGCGTTTGCATCTTCTGATTCCAACACCAAACCCCAACGTGTTTGCGTCTTCTGACCCTAAAGTTAAACCCCAACGCCAGACCCCAACGCCAAACCCCAACGCCAAAACCCAACACGTTTCGTCTTCTGACCCCAACGCCAAACCCCAATGCTAAACCCCAATGCGTTTGCCTCCCCTGACCCCAACGCCAAACCCCAACGCGTTTCCGTCTTCTGACTTCAACGTCAAAACAGAACGCCAAACCCCAATGCCAAACCGCAGTGCCAAACGCCAACGCGTTTGCGTCTTCTAACCCCAATGCCAATCCCCAACGCCAAAGCCCAACCCATTTGCGTTTTCTGACCCCAACGCCAAACCCCAAC
This sequence comes from Leptosomus discolor, assembly GCF_034619465.1. NCBI lineage: Eukaryota > Metazoa > Chordata > Aves > Leptosomiformes > Leptosomidae > Leptosomus > Leptosomus discolor. The sequence goes on from NC_141416.1 coordinate 4,010,811, forward strand.
GCCAATCCCCAACGCGTTTGCATCTTCTGACCCCAACGCCAAAACCCAGCGCCAAACCCCAAAGAATTTCAGTCACTTGAACCCAACGCGAAACCCCAGTGCCAAACACCAATGTGTTTGCGTCTTTTGATACCAATGCCAAACCCCAACGCCAAACCCCAATGCGTTTGCGTCTTCTGACCCCAACGCCAGAACCCAGCGCCAAACCCAGACGCCAAACACCAAATTTTCTGCGTCTTCTTACCCCCACGCTAAACCCCAACGCTTTTGCGTCTTCTGACCCCAACGCCAAATCCCAACGCGAAACCCCAAAGCATTTGCGTCATCTGAACCCAACGCCAAACCCCAACGCCAAACCCCAACGCCATACACCAACTCGTTTGCGTCTTCTGACCCAACGCCAAACCCCAACGCGTTTGCATCTTCTGATTCCAACACCAAACCCCAACGTGTTTGCGTCTTCTGACCCTAACGTTAAACCCCAACGCCAGACCCCAACGCCAAACCCCAACGCCAAAACCCAACACTTTTCGTCTTCTAACCCCAACGCCAAACCCCAATGCTAAACCCCAATGCGTTTGCCTCCCCTGACCCCAACGCCAAACCCCAACGCGTTTCCGTCTTCTGACTTCAACGCCAAACCCCAACGCCAAACCCCAACGCCAAATTCCAACACGTTTTGACTTCTGACCCCAACGCCAAACCCCAATGCATTTGCGTCTTCTGACCCCAACGCCAAACACCAGCGCAAAACCCCAGCCCCAAACCCCAGCCCCAAACCCCAACGCGTTTGCGTTTTCTGACCCCAACACCGACCCCTAAAGCCAAACCACAATGCTTTTGAGTCTTCTGACCCAACGCCAAACCCCAACGCGTTTGCATCTTCTGATTCCAACACCAAACCCCAACGTGTTTCGTCTTCTGATCCCAATGTTAAACCCCAACGCCAGACTCCAACGCCAGACCCCAACGCCAAACCCCAACGCCAAAACCGAACGCGTTTGCATCTTGTGACCCCAACGCCAAACCCCAACGACAATCCCCAAATCGTTTGCATCTTCTGACAAAGACGCCAAACCCCAACGCCAAACCCCAATGCGTTTGTGTCTTCTGACCCCAACGCCAAAACCCAGCGCCAAACCCAGATGCCAAACACCAAAGCTTTTGCGTCTTCTGAACCCAACGCCAAACCCAAAAGCGTTTGCGTCTTCAGACCCCAACGCCAAACCCCAATGCCAAACACCAACATGTTTGCGTCTCCTGACCCCAACGCCAAACCCCAACGCGTTTCTGTCTTCTGACTTCAACGTCACAACAGAACGTCAAACCCAAACGCCAAACCCCAGCGCCAAACCCCAGCGCCAAACCCTAACGCCAAACCTCAGCGCCAAACCCCAAAGTGTTTGCATCTTCTGATTCCAACACCAAACCCCAACGTGTTTGCGTCTTCTGTCCCCAACGTTAAACCCCAACGCCAGACCCCAACGCCAAACCCCAACGTCAAATCCCAAAACGATTAGTCTTCTGACACCAACGCCAAACCCCAAAGCGTTTGCGTCTTCTGACCCCAACGCCAAACACCAGTGCCAAACCCCAGCACCAAACCCTAACGCCAAACATCAGCGCCAAACTCCAACGGTTTTGCATCTTCTAACCCCAATGCGAAACCCCAATGACAAACCCCAATGCGTTTGCGTCTTCTGATCACAATACCAAACCCCAACGCTAAACCCCAGCGCCAAACCCCAACGCCAAACCCCAACGCGTTTGCGTCTTCTGAATCAACGCCAAACCCCAACGTTTTTGCGTCTTCTGACCCCAACACCGAACCCTAAAGCCAAACTACAACGCTTTTGTGTCTTATGATCCCAACGCCAAATCCCAACGCGAAACCCCAAAGCATTTGCGTCATCTGAACCCAACGCAAAACCCCAACGCCAAACCCCAACGCGTTTGCATCTTCTGATTCCAACACCAAACCCCAACATCTTTGCGTCTTCTGACCCCAATGTTAAACCACAACGCCAGACCCCAACGCCAAACCCCAATGCCAAAACCCAACACGTTTCGTCTTCTGACCCCAACGCCAAACCCCAACGCGTTTCAATCTTCTGACCCCAACGCGAAACCCCAATGAAAAACACCAATGCGTTTGCGTCTTCTGATCACAACGCCAAACCCCAACACTAAACCCCAGCGCCAAACCCCAACGCCAAAGCCCAAGGCCAAACCCCAAAGCGTTTGTATCTTCTGACCCCAATGCCAAACTAGAGCGCCAAACCCCAACGCCAAACCCTAACGCCCACCTCAACAAGTTTGTGTCTTCTGACCCCAACGCCAAACCCCAGTGCCAAACCCCAAAGCGTTTGCTACATCTACCCCAATGCCAAACCCCAAAGCCAAACTCCAACGCATTTGCGACTTCTGACCCCAACGACAAACCCCAACGCCAAACCCCAACGCGTTTGCATCTTCTGACCCCAACGCCAAAACCCAGCGCCAAACCCCAAAGAATTTCAGTCACTTGAACCCAACGCGAAACCCCAGTGCCAAACCCCAATGTGTTTGCGTCTTTTGATACCAATGCCAAACCCCAACTTCAAAGCCCAAAGCGTTTGCGTCTTCTGAACCCAACAACAAACCCCAACGCCAAAACACAACGCCAAACCCCAACGTTTTTGCGTCTTCTGACCCAATGCCAAACCCCAACGCGTTTGCATCTTCTGATTCCAACACCAAACCCCAACGGGTTTACGTCTTCTGACCCCAACGCCAAACCTCAACGCCAAACCCCAACGCCAAACCCCAACGCCAAACTCCAACACCTTTCGACTTCTGACCCCAACGCCAAACCCCAATGCGTTTGCATCTTCTGACCCCAACGCCAAACCCCAGCGCAAAACCCCAGCCCCAAACCCCAGCCCCAAACCCCAACGCGTTTGCGTCTTCTGACCCCAAAGCCAAACCCCAATGCCAAACCCCAACGTGTCTGCCTCTCCTGACCCCAACGCCAAACCCCAACGCGTTTCCCTCTTCTGACTTTAACGCCAAAACAGAACGCCAAACCCCAACGCCAAACCCCAAAGCGTTTGCGTCTTCTGACCCCAACGCCAAACCCCAACGCCAAACACCAATGCGTTTGAGTCTTCTGACCCCAGCCCCAAACCCCAGCCCCAAACCCCAACGCGTTTGCGTTTTCTGACCCCAACACCGACCCCTAAAGCCAAACCACAATGCTTTTGAGTCTTCTGACCCAACGCCAAACCCCAACGCGTTTGCATCTTCTGATTCCAACACCAAACCCCAACGTGTTTCGTCTTCTGATCCCAACGTTAAACCCCAACGCCAGACTCCAACGCCAAACCCCAATGCCAAACCCCAACACCAAAACCGAACGCGTTTGCGTCTTCTGACCCCAACGCCAAACTCCAATGAGAATCCTCAACGCGTTTGCATCTTCTGACACCAACGCCAAACCCCAACGCCAAACCCCAATGCGTTTGTGTCTTCTGACCCCAACGCCAAAACCCAACGCCAAACCCCAACGCGTTTGCGTCTTCTGAACTTACGCCAAACCCCAACGTCTTTGCGTCTTCTGACCCCAACACCGATCCCTAAAGTCAAACCACAACGCTTTTGCGTGTTCTGACCCCAACACCAAACCCCAACGCGTTTCCGTCTTCTGACTTCAACACCAAAACAGAACGCCAAACACAAACGCCAAACCCAAAAGCGTTTGCGTCTTCTGACCCCAACACCGAACCCTAAAGCCAAACCCCAATGCGTTTGCGTCTTCTGACCCAACGACAAAACCCAACGCGTTTGCATCTTCTGATTCCAACACCAAACCCCAACGTGTTTGCGTCTTCTGCCCCCAACGCCAAACGCCAACGCATTTCGCCTTCTGAACGTAACGCCATACCCCAGTGCCAAACCCCAGCGCCAGACCAATGCCAAAACTCAGCGCCAAACTCCAACGCGTTTGCATTTTCTGACCCCAACGTGAAACCCCAAGGACAAAACCCAATGCGTTTGTATCTTCTGATCACAACGCCAAACCCCAACGCTAAACCCCAACGCCAAACCACAACGCCAAACCCTAACGCCAAACCTCAACACGTTTGCGTCTTCTGACCCCAACGGCAAAACCCAACGCCAAACCCCAACGCGTTTGAGTCTTCTGAAGTAACGCCAAACCCCAACGCCTTTGCGTCTTCTGACCCCAACACTGATCCCTAAAGCCAAACCACAACGCTTTTGCGTCTTCTGACCCCAACGCCAAATCCCAACGCGAAACACTAAAGCATATGTGTCATCTGAACCCAACGCCAAACCCAAAAGCGTTTGAGTTTTCTGACCCCAACGCCAAACCCCAACGCCATACCCCAACTCGTTTGCGTCTTCTGACCCAACGCCAAACCCCAACGCGTTTGCATCTTCTGATTCCAACACCAAACCCCAACGGGTTTACGTCTTCTGACCCCAACGCCAAACCTCAACGCCAAACTCCAACACGTTTCGACTTCTGACCCCAACGCCAAACCCCAATGCATTTGCGTCTTCTGACCCCAACGCCAAACCCCAGCGCAAAACCCCAGCGCAAAACCCCAGCCCCAAACCCCAACGCGTTTGCGTCTTATGACCCCAACTCCAAACCCCAACGCCAAACCCCAACACGTTTGCGTTTTCTGACCCCAACACCGACCCCTAAAGACAAACCACAATGCTTTTGAGTCTTCTGACCCAACGCCAAACCCCAACGCGTTTGCATCTTCTGATTCCAACACCAAACCCCAACGGGTTTACGTCTTCTGACCCCAACGCCAAACCTCAACGCCAAACCCCAACGCCAAACCCCAACGCCAAACTCCAACACCTTTCGACTTCTGACCCCAACGCCAAACCCCAATGCGTTTGCGTCTTCTGACCCCAACGCCAAACCCCAGCGCAAAACCCCAGCCCCAAACCCCAGCCCCAAACCCCAACGCGTTTGCGTCTTATGACCCCAACACCAAACCCCAATGCCAAACCCCAACGTGTCTGCCTCTCCTGACCCCAACGCCAAACCCCAACGCGTTTCCCTCTTCTGACTTTAACGCCAAAACAGAACGCCAAACCCCAACGCCAAACCCCAAAGCGTTTGCGTCTTCTGACCCCAACGCTAAACCCCAACGCCAAACACCTATGCGTTTGAGTCTTCTGACCCCAGCCCCAAACCCCAGCCCCAAACCCCAACGCGTTTGCGTTTTCTGACCCCAACACCGACCCCTAAAGCCAAACCACAATGCTTTTGAGTCTTCTGACCCAACGCCAAACCCCAACGCGTTTGCATCTTCTGATTCCAACACCAAACCCCAACGTGTTTCGTCTTCTGATCCCAACGTTAAACCCCAACGCCAGACTCCAACGCCAAACCCCAACGCCAAACCCCAACACCAAAACCGAACGCGTTTGTGTCTTCTGACTTCAACGCCAAAACAGAACGCCAAACCCAAACGCCAAACCCCAAAGCGTTTGCGTCTTCTGACCCCAACGCCAAACCCCAACGCCAAACCCCAATGTGTTTGCGTCTTCTGACCACCACTCTAAATCCCAACGCGTTTGCGTCTTCTGACCCCAACGTCAAACCCCAACGCCAAACCCCAACGCCAAACCCCAGCGCCACACCCCAACGCCTTTGCGTCTTCACACCCCATAGCCAAACCCCAACGCGTTTGTGTCTTCTGACCCCAACACAAAACCCCAACGCCAAAGCTCAATGCGTTTGCGTCTTCTTACCCAAACGCCGAAACCCAATGCCAAACCTCAACGCGTTTATGTCTCCTGAGCCCAAAGCCAAACCCCAACGTGTTTCCGTCTTCTGACCCCAACGCCAGACCCCAACGCCTAACCCCAACGCGTTTGCGTCTTCTGAACACTACGCCAAATCCCAACGCCAAACCCCAACGCCAAACCCCAATGCTAAACCCCAACACGTTTCGTCTTCTGACCCAAGCGCCAAACCCCAATACGTTTGAGTCTTCTCATCACAACGCCAAAGCCTAGTGCCAAACCCCAATGCGTTTGCGTCTTCTGACCCAACACTAAAACCCAGCGCCAAACCCCAACGCCAAACAGCGAGTCTGCGTCTTCTGACCCCCACACTAAACCCCAACACGTTTGCGTCTTCTGACCCCAACGCCAAACCCCAACGCGTTTGCGTCTTATGACCCCAACACCAAACCCCAACGCCAAACCCCAAGGCGTTTGCGTCTTCTGACCCCAATGCCAAACCCCAGCGCCAAACCACAACGCCAAACCCCAACGCCAAACCTTAACGCCAAACCCCAACAGTTTTGCGTCTTCTGACCCCAACGCCAAACCCTACACCAAACACCAACTCGTTTGTATCTTATGACCCCAACGCCAAAGCCAGTGCCAAACCACAACGCATTTGCGTCTTCTGAACCCAACGCCAAAACCCAAAGGCAAACCCCAATGTGTTTGCGTCTTCTGACCCCCACAGTAAATCCCAAGGCGTTTGCATCTTCTGACCCCAACGCCAAACCCCAACGCCAAACCTTAACGCCAAACCCCAACAGTTTTGCGTCTTCTGACCCCAACGCCAAACCCTACACCAAACACCAACTCGTTTGTATCTTCTGACCCCAACGCCAAAGCCAGTGCCAAACCACAACGCATTTGCGTCTTCTGAACCCAACGCCAAAACCCAAAGGCAAACCCCAATGTGTTTGCGTCTTCTGACCCCCACACTAAATCCCAAGGCGTTTGCATCTTCTGACCCCAACGCCAAACCCCAACGCCAAACCCCAACGCATTTGAGTCTTCTGACCCCAACGCCAAAACCCACCGCCATACCCCAACTCGTTTACGTCTTCTGACCCAACGCCAAACCCCAACGCGTTTGCATCAGCTGATTCCAACACCAAACCCCAACGTGTTTGCGTCTTTGACCCCAACGATAAACCGCAATGCCAGACCCCAATGCCAAACACCAACGCCAAATCCCAAAACGTTTCGCCTTCTGACACCAACTCCAAACCCCAAAGCGTTTGCGTCTTCTGACCCCAACGCCAAACCCCAGTGCCAAACCCCAGCGCCAAACCCCAGCGCCAAACCCGAACACCAAACCTCAGTGCCAAACTCCAATGCTTTTGCATCATCTGACCCCAACGCAAAACCCCAATGACAAACACCAATGCGTTTGCGTCTCCTGACCCCAACGCCAAACCCCAACTCGTTTCCGTCTTCTGACTTCAACGCCAAAACAGAACGCCAAACCCAAACGCCAAACCCCAAAGCGTTTGCGTCTTCTGACCCCAACGCCAAACCCCAACGCCAAACCCCAATGTGTTTGCGTCTTCTGACCCCCACGCTAAACCCCAACGCGTTTGCATCAGCTGATTCCAACACCAAACCCCAACGTGTTTGCGTCTTTGACCCCAACGATAAACCGCAATGCCAGACCCCAATGCCAAACACCAACGCCAAATCCCAAAACGTTTCGCCTTCTGACACCAACTCCAAACCCCAAAGCGTTTGCGTCTTCTGACCCCAACGCCAAACCCCAGTGCCAAACCCCAGCGCCAAACCCCAGCGCCAAACCCGAACACCAAACCTCAGTGCCAAACTCCAATGCTTTTGCATCATCTGACCCCAACGCAAAACCCCAATGACAAACACCAATGCGTTTGCGTCTCCTGACCCCAACGCCAAACCCCAACTCGTTTCCGTCTTCTGACTTCAACGCCAAAACAGAACGCCAAACCCAAACGCCAAACCCCAAAGCGTTTGCGTCTTCTGACCCCAACGCCAAACCCCAACGCCAAACCCCAATGTGTTTGCGTCTTCTGACCCCCACGCTAAATCCCAACGCGTTTGCGTCTTCTGACCCCAACGTCAAACCCCAACGCCGAACCCCAACGCCAAACCCCAGCGCCACACCCCAACGCCTTTGCGTCTTCACACCCCATAGCCAAACCCCAACGCGTTTGTGTCTTCTGACCCCAACACAAAACCCCAACGCCAAAGCTCAACGCGTTTGCGTCTTCTTACCCAAACGCCGAAACCCAATGCCAAACCTCAACGCGTTTACGTCTCCTGAGCCCAAAGCCAAACCCCAACGTGTTTCCGTCTTCTGACCCCAACGCCAGACTCCAACGCCTAACCCCAACGCGTTTGCGTCTTCTGAACACTACGCCAAACCCCAACGCCATACCCCAACTTGTTTGCGTCTTCTGACACAATGACAAAACCCAACGCGTATGCATCTTCTGATTCCAACACCAAACCCCAATGTGTTTGCATCTTCTGCCCCCAACGCCAAACCCCAACACGTTTCGTCTTCTGACCCCAACGCCAAACCCCAATGCATTTGCCTAGCTGACTCTAATGCAAAACCCCAGTGCCAATCACCAGCGCCAAACCCCAACGCCAAACCTCAGCGCCAAACTTCAACGCGTTTGCATCTTCTGACCCGAAAGCGAAACCCCAACGACAAACCCCAATGCGTTTGCATCTTCTGATCACAACGCCAAACCCCAACGCCAGACCCCAACGCCAAACCCCAATGCCAAACCCCAACACGTTTCGTCTTCTGACCCAAGCGCCAAACCCCAATACGTTTGAGTCTTCTCACCCCAACACCAAACCCCAGTGTCAAACCCCAATGCGTTTGCGTCTTCTGACCCAACACTAAAACCCAGTGCCAAACCCCAACGCCAAACAGCGAGTCTGCGTCTTCTGACCCCCACGCTAAACCCCAACGCGTTTGCGTCTTCTGACCCCAACACCAAAACCCAACGGGTTTGCGTCTTCTGACCCCAACGCGAAACCCCAACGTCAAAGCACAACGCGTTTGCGTCTTCTGACCCCAACGCCAAACCCCAACGTGTTTGCGTCTCCTGAACCCAACGCCAAACCCCAACGCATTTCTGTCTTCTGACTTCAACGCCAAAACAGAACGCCAAACCCCAAGGCCAAACCCCAAAGCGTTTGCGTCTTCTGACCCCAACGCTGAACCCCAAAACCAAACCACAACGCTTTTGCATCTTCTTACCCCAACGCCAAATCCCAATGCCAAACCCCAACGCGTTTCAGTCTTCTGACCCCAACGACAAACCCCAACGCCATACCCCAACTTGGTTGCGTCTTCTGACACAACGACAAAACCCAACGTGTTTGCATCTTCTGATTCCAACACCAAACCCCAATGTGTTTGCGTCTTCTGCCCCCAACGCCAAACCCCAACACGTTTCGTCTTCCGACTCCAACGCTAAACCCCAATGCGTTTGCGTCTTCTGACGCTAATGCAAAACCCCAGTGCCAATCACCAGCGCCAAACCCCAACGCCAAACCTCAGCGCCAAACTTCAACGCGTTTGCATCTTCTGACCCCAACGCGAAACCCCAACGACAAACCCCAATGCGTTTGCATCTTCTGATCCCAACGCCAAACCCCAACGACAAACCCCAATGCGTTTGCATCTTCTGATCCCAACGCCAAACCCCAACGCGTTTGCATCTTATGACCCCAACGCCAAACCACAACGCCAAACCCCAATCCGTTTGCGTCTTCTGAACCCAAAGCCAAAACCCAGCGCCAAAACCCAACGCCAAACCCCAACGCGTTTCGTCTTCTGACCCCAACGCCAAACCCGACGTGTTTGCATCTTCTGATACCAACGCCAAAACCCAACGCCAAATCCCAACGTGTTTGCATCTTCAGATACCAACACCAAATCCTAACGCGTTAGAGTCTTCTGACCCCAATGCAAAACCCCAACGCGTTGCGTAATCTGACTCCAACGCCAAATACCAACGAACGCTAAAACCCAACACCAAACCCCAACCCCAAGCCCCAGCGAGTTTGCTTCTTCTGACTCCAATGCAAAACCCCAACGCCAAAATCCAATTCGTTTGCTTCTTCTCACCTCAACGCCAAACCACAACGCTAAAACACAAACCGTTTGCGTCTTCTGACCAAAACGCCAAAACCCAAAGCCAAAACCCAATGCCAAACCCAAACGCCAAGCCCCAACGCCAAATCCCAACGCGTTTCCGTCTTCTGACCCCAAAGCCAAACCACAACGCCAAACCCCAATGCGTTTGCGTCTCCTGAACCCAACGCCAAACCCCAACGCGTTTCCGTCTTCTGACTTCAACGCCAAAACAGAACGCCAAACCCCAAGGCCAAACCCCAAAGCGTTTGCGTCTTCTGACCCCAACGCTGAACCCCAAAGCCAAACCACAACGCTTTTGCATCTTCTGACCCCAACGCCAAATCCCAATGCCAAACCCCAACGCGTTTCAGTATTCTGACCCCATCGACAAACCTCAACGCCATACCCCAACTCTTTTGCGTCTTCTGCCCCCAACGCCAAACCCCAAAACGTTTCGTATTCCGACCCCAACGCCAAACCTCAATGCGTTTGCGTCTTCTGACGCTAATGCAAAACCCCAGTGCCAATCACCAGCGCCAAACCCCAACGCCAAACCTCAGCGCCAAACCCGAATGCTTTTGCGTCTTCTGACCCCAACGCCAAACCCCAACAACAAACCCCAACGCGTTTGCGTCTTCTGACCCCAATGCCAAACCCCAACGCCAAAGCCCAAGGCGTTTGCGTCTTCTGACCCCAACGCCAAACCACAACGCCCAACTCCAACGCATTTGTGTCTTTTGAACCCAACGCCAAACCCCAACGCCAAACCCCAAAGCGTTTGCACCTTCTGACCATAACGCGAAACCCCAACGCCAAACCCCAATGCGTTTGCGTCTTCTGACCCAAAGACAAAACCCAACGCGTTTGCATCTTCTGATTCCAACACCAAACCCGAACGCGTTTGCATCTTCTGATTCCAACACCAAACCCCAACGCGTTTGCGACTTCAGACCCCAACGCCAAACCCCAGTGCCAAACCCCAACGCGTTTGCATCATCTGACACCAACGCCAAACCCCAACGCCAAAACCCAACACCAAACCCCAACGCCAAACCTCAAAGAGTTTGCGTCTTCTGACCACACCAAATCCCAATAGCAAACACCAACACATTTGCGTCTCCTGACCCCAACACCAAACCCCAAAGCCAAACCCCAACGCGTTTGCGTCTTCTGACCCCAACGTCAAACCACAACGCCAAACCCCAACGCGTTGCCGTCTTATGAATCCAGCGCCAAACCCCAACGCCGAAACACAAAGCATTTGCGTCTTCTGACCCCAACGCCAAACCCCAACGCGTTGGCGTCTTATGAATCCAACGCCAAATCCCAACGCCAAACCACAATGCGTTTGCTTCCTGTGACCCCAATGCTAAACCCCAACGCCAAACCCCAACGCGTTTGCGTCTTGTGACCCCAACGCCAAACCCCAACGCCAAAACCAAACGCCAAACCCCAACTCATACCCCAAAGCGTTTGCGACTTAGACCCCAACGCCAAACCCCAACGCATTTGCGTCTTCTGACCACAAAGCTAAACCCGAACGCGTTGGCGACTTCTGACCCCAACGCCAAACACCAACGCCAAACCCCAACATGTTTGCGTCTTTTGATCCCAACGCAAACCCCAACGCCAAACCCCACTACAAACCCCAAAGCCAAACCCCAACGCATTTGCGTCTTCTGACCCCAAAGTCAAACCACAACGCCGAACCCCAACGCGTTTGCTACTTCTGACTCCAACACCAAACCCCAACGCCGAACCACAAAGCGTTTGCTTCTTCTGACCCCAACGCCAAACCCAAACGCGTTACCGTCTTATGAATCCAACGCCAAACCCCAACGCCAAACCGCAACGCGTTTGCGTCTTCTGACCCCAATGCTAAACCCCAAGGTGTTTGCGTCTTTTGACCCCAACGCCAAAACCCAACGCCTAACCCGAAAGTATTTGCGTCTTCTGACCCCAACGTCAAACCCCAACGCATTTGCGTCTTATGACCCCAACGCCAAACCACAACGCCAAAACAAAACGCCAAACCCCAACGCCAAACCCCAAGGCGTTTGCGTCTTCTGACCCCAACGCCAAACCTCAACGCAAACACCAATGAACGCCAAAAACCAACGCCAAACGCTGACACAAAACCCCAATGCATTTGAGACTTCTGACACCACGCCAAACCCCAACGCAAAACCCCAACGCGTTTGCAACTTCTGACCCCAACGCCAAACCCCAATGCCAAAATCCAACGCGTTTTCGTCTTCTGACCCCAAAGCCAAACCCAAACGCTTTGGGGACTTCTGACACCTACGCCAAACCCCAACGCCAATCCCCAATGCCAAAACCCAACGCGTTTTCGTCTTCTGACCCCAAAGCCAAACCCAAACGCGTTGGCAACTTCTGACCCCAATGCCAAACCCCAACGCCAAACCCCAACTCGTTTGCGTCTTTTCACCCCAACACCAAACCCCAACGCGTTTGCATCTTCTGACCCCAACGCCAAACCCCAACGCGTTTGCGTCTTTTGTCCCCAACGCAAACCACAACACCAAACCACAACGCGTTTGCGTCTTCTGACCCCAATTCCAAACCCCAAAGCCAAACCCCAAGGCGTTTGCGTCTTCTGACCCCAACACCAAACCCCAACTCCAAACACCAATGAACGCCAAAACCCAACACCAAACTCCAACACAAAACCCCAACGCGTTTGCGACTTCTGACCCCAACGCCAAACCCCAACGCCAAACACCAATGCGTTTGCGTCTTCTGACAAAAATGCCAAACCCCAACACGTTTGTCTCTTGTGACCCCAATGCCAAACCCCAACGCCAAACCCCAACACGTTTGCGTCTTCTGACCCCAATGCTAAACACCAAGGTGTTTGCGTCTTCTGACCCCAACGCCAAACCCCAACACCAAATTCCAATGCGTTTGCGTCTTCCGACCAAAAAGCCAAACCCCAACGCCAAACCCAACGCGTTTGCGTCTTCTGACCCCAACGCCAAACTCCAACGCTAAAACCCAACACCAAACCCCAAAGACAAACCGCAACGCGTTTGCGTCTTCTGACTCCAATGCCAAACCCCAACGCCAAACCCCAATGCGTTTGCGTCTTCTGACCAAAACGCCAAACTGCAACGCCAAACACCAACGCCAAACCCCAACGTTTTTGCGTCTTCTGACCCGAATGCAAAACCCCAATGCGTTTGCGTCTTCTGACGCCAACGCCAAAACCCAACGCCAAACACCAATGAACGCCAAAACCCAACGCCAAACTCCAACACAAAACCCCAACGCGTTTGCGACTTCTGACCCCTTCGCCAAACCCCAACGCAAAACCCCAACGCGCTTGCATCTTCTGACCCCAACGCCAAACCCCAGCGCCAAACACCAATGCGTTTGCGTCTTCTGACCAAAACGCCAAACCCCAACGCCAAACCCCAACGCGTTTGACTCGTGACCCCAATGCCAAACCCCAACGCCAAACCCCAATGCGTTTGCGTCTTGTGACTCAAACGCCAAACCCCAACGCCAAACCCCAACGCCAAACCCCAATGCCAAAACCAAACGCCAAACCCCAACGCCAAACCCCAAAGCTTTTGAGTATTCTGACTCCAACGCCAAACCCCAATGCCAAACCCCATGCCAAACTCCATCGCGTTTTCGTCTTTTGACCCCAAGACGAAACCCAAAGCAAAACCCCAATGCGTTTGCGGCTTCTGACCCCAAAGCCAAACCCGAACGAGTTGGCAACTTCTGACCCCAACGCCAAACCCCAACGCCAAACCCCAACGCGTTTGCATCTTCTGACCCCAACGCCAAACCCCAACGCGTTTGCGTCTTTTGACCCCAACGCAAGCCCCAACGCCAAACTCCAACGCTTTTGCATCCTGTGACCCCAACGCCAAACCCCAACGCCAAACCCCAACGCGTTTGCGTCTTCTGACTCTAACGCCAAACCCCAACTCCAAACCATAAAGCGTTTCCGTCTTCTGACAACAATGCCAAACCCCAACGCGCTTGCGTCTTCTGAATCCAACGCCAAACCCCAACGCCGAAACTCAAAGTGTTTGCGTCTTCTGACCCCAACGCCAAACCCCAACGCGTTGGTCTCTTATGAATCCAACGCCAAACCCGAACGCCAAACCCCAATGCGTTTCCGTCTTCTGACCCCACGCCAAACTCCAAAGCCAAACACCAATGCATTTGCGTCTTCTACCCCAAAGCCAAACCCCAACGCCAAACCCCAAGGCGTTTGCGTCTTCTGACCCCAACGCCAAACCCCAACGCCAAACACCAATGAACGCCAAAACCCAACGCCAAACTCCAACACAAAACTCCAACGCGTTTGGGACTTCTGACCCCAATGCCAAACCCCAACGCCAAAACCAAACGCCAAACCCCAACGCATACCCCTAAGCGTTTGCGACTTTGACCCCAATGCCAAATCCCAAGGTCAAACCGCAATGCCAAACGCGAACGCGTTTGCGTCTTCTGACACCAGAGCCAAACCCATCGCGTTTGCATCTTTTGACTCCAACAACAAACCCCAACGCCAAACCCCAATGCGTTTGCTTTTTCTGACCCCAATGCCAAACCCCAACGCCTTTGCGTCTTGTGACCCCAACGCCAAACCCCAACGCAAAACCCCAACACATTTCTGTCTTCTGACCCCAACGCAAAACCACAACGCGAAACCCCAACGCCAAACCCCAACGTGTTCGCATCTTCTGACCCCAACACAAAACCCCAACGCCAAACCGCAACGCGTTTGCGTCTTCTGACTCCAACGACAAACCCCAATGCCAAACACCAACACGTTTGCCTCTTCTGAAGCCAACGCCAAACAAAAACGCCAACCTGAAAGTGTTTGCGTCTTCTGACCCCAACGCCAAACCCCAACGTCAAAACCCCAACGCGTTTGCGTCTTCTGACCCCAAAGACAAACCCGAACACGTTGGCAACTTCTGACCCCAACGCCAAACCCCAACGCGTTTGCATCATCTGACCCCAACGCCAATCCCCAAAGCGTTTGCGTCTTCTGACCCCAACGCCAAACCCCAGCGCCAAACACCAATGCGTTTGCGTCTTCTGACCAAAACGCCAAACCCCAACGCCAAACCCCAACGCGTTTGACTCGTGACCCCAATGCCAAACCCCAACGCCAAACCCCAATGCGTTTGCGTCTTGTGACTCAAACGCCAAACCCCAACGCCAAACCCCAACGCCAAACCCCAATGCCAAAACCAAACGCCAAACCCCAACGCCAAACCCCAAAGCTTTTGAGTATTCTGACTCCAACGCCAAACCCCAATGCCAAACCCCATGCCAAACTCCATCGCGTTTTCGTCTTTTGACCCCAAGACGAAACCCAAAGCAAAACCCCAATGCGTTTGCGGCTTCTGACCCCAAAGCCAAACCCGAACGAGTTGGCAACTTCTGACCCCAACGCCAAACCCCAACGCCAAACCCCAACGCGTTTGCATCTTCTGACCCCAACGCCAAACCCCAACGCGTTTGCGTCTTTTGACCCCAACGCAAGCCCCAACGCCAAACTCCAACGCTTTTGCATCCTGTGACCCCAACGCCAAACCCCAACGCCAAACCCCAACGCGTTTGCGTCTTCTGACTCTAACGCCAAACCCCAACTCCAAACCATAAAGCGTTTCCGTCTTCTGACAACAATGCCAAACCCCAACGCGCTTGCGTCTTCTGAATCCAACGCCAAACCCCAACGCCGAAACTCAAAGTGTTTGCGTCTTCTGACCCCAACGCCAAACCCCAACGCGTTGGTCTCTTATGAATCCAACGCCAAACCCGAACGCCAAACCCCAATGCGTTTCCGTCTTCTGACCCCACGCCAAACTCCAAAGCCAAACACCAATGCATTTGCGTCTTCTACCCCAAAGCCAAACCCCAACGCCAAACCCCAAGGCGTTTGCGTCTTCTGACCCCAACGCCAAACCCCAACGCCAAACACCAATGAACGCCAAAACCCAACGCCAAACTCCAACACAAAACTCCAACGCGTTTGGGACTTCTGACCCCAATGCCAAACCCCAACGCCAAAACCAAACGCCAAACCCCAACGCATACCCCTAAGCGTTTGCGACTTTGACCCCAATGCCAAATCCCAAGGTCAAACCGCAATGCCAAACGCGAACGCGTTTGCGTCTTCTGACACCAGAGCCAAACCCATCGCGTTTGCATCTTTTGACTCCAACAACAAACCCCAACGCCAAACCCCAATGCGTTTGCTTTTTCTGACCCCAATGCCAAACCCCAACGCCTTTGCGTCTTGTGACCCCAACGCCAAACCCCAACGCAAAACCCCAACACATTTCTGTCTTCTGACCCCAACGCAAAACCACAACGCGAAACCCCAACGCCAAACCCCAACGTGTTCGCATCTTCTGACCCCAACACAAAACCCCAACGCCAAACCGCAACGCGTTTGCGTCTTCTGACTCCAACGACAAACCCCAATGCCAAACACCAACACGTTTGCCTCTTCTGAAGCCAACGCCAAACAAAAACGCCAACCTGAAAGTGTTTGCGTCTTCTGACCCCAACGCCAAACCCCAACGTCAAAACCCCAACGCGTTTGCGTCTTCTGACCCCAAAGACAAACCCGAACACGTTGGCAACTTCTGACCCCAACGCCAAACCCCAACGCGTTTGCATCATCTGACCCCAACGCCAATCCCCAAAGCGTTTGCGTCTTCTGACCCCAACGCCAAACCCCAAAGCCAAACACCAACGCGTTTGCATCTTCTGACCCCAACGCAAAACCCCAACGCCAAACCCCAACGCGTTTGCGTCTTCTGACCCCAACGCCAAACCCCAAAGCCAAACCCCAACACGTTATCGTCTTCTGACTCCAACACCAAACCACAACGCCAAACCCCAATGCGTTTGCGTCTTCTGACCGAAACGCCAAACCCCAACGCCAAACCTCAAAGTCAAACCCCAACGCGTTTGCGTCTTCTGACTCCAACGCCAAACCCCAACACCAAACCCCAACGCGTTTGCGTCTTCTGACACCAAAGCCACACCCAAAAGCCAAACCCCAACGCCAAACCCCAACGCCAAACAGCAACGCCAAACATCAACGCGTTTGTGTCTTCTGACCCCAACGACAAACTCTAATGCCAAACAACAATGCCTTTGTGTCTTCTGAACCCAACGCCAAACCCCAACGCCAAACCCCAACGCCAAACCCCAACGCCAAAACCCAACGCGTTTGCGTCTTCTGACCCCAACACCTGAACCCAACGCCAAACCCAACGCGTTTGCGTCTTCTGACTCTACCGCAAAACCGCAACACCAAACCCCAAAGCCAAACCCCAATGCCAAAGCCCAATGCCAAAGCCCAACCAAAAACCCCAACGCTTTTGCGTCTTCTGAACCCAACGCCAAACCTCATCACCAAACTCCAACTTATTTGCTTCTTCTGACCCCAACGACAAAACCCTACGCTTTTACGTCTTCTGACACCAAAGGCAAACCCCAACGCCAATCCCCAACGCCAAACCCCAAGGCCAAACCCCAACGCCAAAGCGTTTGCGTCTTCTGACCCCAACGCTAAACCCGAACGCGTTTGCGTCTTCTGTAGTTGCAGAGAGCAATAAGGTCTCCCCTCAGCCTCCTTTTCTTAAGACTAAATAGCCCCAGTTCCCTCAGTCTCTCTTCATAAGACTCATTCTCTAGGCCTTTCACCAGCTTTGTTGCCCTTCTCTGCACTCTCTCCAGCACCTCGATGTCTTTCTTGTATTGAGGTGCCCAAAACTGAACATAGTACTCGAGATGTGGCCTCACCAATGCTGAGTACGGGGGGACGATCACCTCCCTACTCCTGCTGGCCGCACTACTCCTAATACAAACCAGGTTGCCATTGGCTTTTTTTGCCGCCTGGGCACACTGCTGACTCATATTCAGCCGCTTGTCAATCAGTACCCCCAGGTCCTTTCCTGCCAGACAGCTTTCCAGCCACTCTTCCCCAAGCCTGTAGCATTGCATGGGGTCGTTGTGGCCCAAGTGCAGGAGCCGGCACTTGGCCTTGTTGGAGCTCGTACAGTTGGCCTCGGCCCCGTGATCCAGCCTGTCCAAGCCCCTCTGTTAGAGCCTCCCTACCCTCAAGCAGATCAACACTCCCACCTAACTTGGTGCTGTCTGCAAACTTACTAAGGGTGCATTCTATCCCTTGATCAAGATCATTGATAAATACATTAACAGAAGTGGCCCTGGTACTGACCCCTGCGGAACACCACTTGTGACTGGCCACCAGCTGGATGTAACTCCATTGTTCACCACTCTCCGGACCCGGCCGTCCAGCCAGTGTTTTACCCAGCAGAGCATATGCTCATCCAAGCTATGAGCAGCCAGTTTCTTCACTAGAATTCCGTGGGAAACAGTGTCGAAGGCTTTATGGAGGTCGAGGTAAACAATGTCCACAACCTTTCCCTCATCCATCAGGCGGGTCATCTTGTCATAGAAGGAGATCAAGTTCCTTAAGCAAGACCTGCCTTTCATAAACCCATGCTGACTGTGTGCGATCACCTGGTTTTTCTGTAAATGACTCGTGATGGCACTCGAGATGATCTGCTCCATGACCTTCCCTGGCACCAAGGTCAGTCCGCCAGGTCTGTAGTTTCCCAGATCCTCCTTTCGGCCTTTCTTGTAGATGGGTGTCACATTTGCTATTCTCCAGTCCACTGGGACCTCCCCAGTTATCCAGGACTTCTGGTAGATGATGGAAAGAGGCTTGGTGAGCACATCCACCAGCTCTTTCACTACTCTTGCATGTAACCCATCTGGCCCCATAGACTTGTGTGCATCTAGGTGGTGTAGTGGGTCACTGACCACTTCCTCTTTAAATGTGAAGGCCACATTCTGCCCCCCCTCCCTGTCTTCAAGCTCAAGGAGCCGGGTGTCTAGGGAATAACTAGTTCTACTACTAAAGACTGAGGCAAAGAAGGCGTTGAGCACCTCAGCATTTTCCTCATCCTTTGTCACTGTGTTTCCCCCTCTATCTAGTAAAGGAGAAAGATTCTACGTAGCCCTCATTTCATTGTTAATGTATTTATAGAAACATTTTCCCTTGTCCTTAACAGTTGTAGCTGGTTTAAGTTCTAATTGGGCTTTGGCTCTCCTAATTTTCTCCGTGCATAGCCTCACTACTTCTTTATAGTCCTCACAAGAGACCTGCCCCCTCTTCCAAAGGTCATAAATTCTCCTTTTGTTCCTGAGGTCATGCCAATGGTCCCCATCCAACCAGGCAGGTCTTCTTACCCGCCGACACGTTTTTTGGCACATGGGGACAGCCTTCTCCTGTGCCTTTAAGACCTCCTTCTTGAAGTATGTCCAGCCTTCTTGGACACCTTTACCCTTCAGGGCTGCCTCCCAAGGGATTTTGTCAATCAGTCTCCTGAACAGGCCAAAGTGTGCCCTCTGGAAGTCCAAGACAGCAGTTTTATTGACCCCCTGTAAATGTAAATATTTTACATTTTAGTAACTTCAGACGGTATAGGACAGTGGTGCTGGCTAGAGATTAGCTCCCACTTCTTTATGTATGCTTGAACTACACTAAAGTCAAGGTCTCAACGATTCATTCAAATACCATCATCACTGTCATCAATGGGAGTCAGTCCTTTATTTTGTCTGTATTTAAACAACGCAGTTAAGTGGAGGAATGGAGTTCAATATTGGAGAAGAGAACTTTGTGAAGGGTCTGGACATAATTGTTGCACGTGAGAGGTGAAACAAGCAATGCTAGTGTAATATCAGTGCATACAGACTACCTTAAGTAACAGGAAACTCAGGCTTGTTCTTAAAGCAGGTTTGCATTAAATAGATACGTGTATTGTCAGAAGAAGTCTTAGCACTGTTTTACTTTGCTGGTAATACAGTTTAAGAATTTAAGAGAGAGTAATCACCTTGAGATTGTACCTCAAAACTGCCCTCCTTTTATTGTTTGAATGGCTGGTTTCTGGGAATATACTGAAGTGGCCTTTAAGTTTAATATCTGCCATAAGGTTTTACATGTTTTCAGGGCCAAAGTTTATATGTCCAAATGATGCTCTGGTATCCTTGTTATTATAGTGGCTTGCTATAGCTGAAACATAGTCTCCCTGCACGGTCCTCACTAGTTCCATGACTGCAAATTTATAAGCAGCTGGGATAGCTTCCCTTTTAGGTCAGAA
Source organism: Leptosomus discolor (assembly GCF_034619465.1). NCBI lineage: Eukaryota > Metazoa > Chordata > Aves > Leptosomiformes > Leptosomidae > Leptosomus > Leptosomus discolor. The sequence continues at coordinate 4,030,947 of NC_141416.1, forward strand.
GTCTCTGAACAGCAATAAAGGGAGAATGGAGTTAGAGAATTAAAGCATGTTTAGCTATATATGAAGGATCAAATATGAAGCCAGAGTTGGAGGTGGTGGCTCAGTGGAAACGAAATGTGACTCCATTGAGGTCAAAGCAGTTACATTAGGATTCATCTGTAGTCCCCATTTATTTTTAGTTTCCCTGTTAACTTTCCTTCTTACGTACTTATAGCACACCCCGCCCAATATTCTCCTCAGCTCCTCAGTTTCCCTGTCCTTCCTCATGACAGAGCATTGGGGCTCTGGTTTAACTTGTGGTCAGATATTTAAAACCAAGCCAACAACCAAACAAAAAACCCAAACGGGAAGATACCTAACTGCCATTGCTGTCAGCGGAAGTTGTCTGGGAAAACATCCCAATAAATCCAGTACTTACTATGTGCAATCTTCAAAATCAAGACCGAGGCCTGCATACTGATTTTAGAGACACAACTGTTAATCTCAAGTAACTCTGTAGGAATTGACAGAATAGCTCCACATTTACCCTAGTATTATAGCTGAGACTGGATTTGCCCTGTTATTTTTTAAGTTACCAGCATAGCATATGCATATTTACCATGATTAGGAGCTTCAGATCGTTCCTACCATTATGTTTAAGGTAAATATGCAAGGTCTGGGTTCTGTCTTTGGTAGAAGTCCTTCCCAACCTTTCAGAAATCATATTGCAAACATTACATGGCTGCCCTTAGTAAATGTCTGACTTTATTGCCAGTTGCTGGTACAGTCAGTGATTTAATGAACATTAAACATGTCACCTACGTCACACAGAATGAAATGTCACAGCAGCCAAGGGCTAAAACTCTCCTGTTGAAGGAAGCAAGCTGATTGATGTCTTTGGGACTGTATCAAAATTGTACAGGTTTGCCTTAGGCTGTGAGCATGTTTTAACACACACAGTCTCCTTCCAAAAGGAGACATAATGAAATTGGTTTGCCGTAGAACAAGAGAGGGAAAGATCATAGCAAGCTTGGAAAGATAACAAGCTAGAAAAGCTGAGCATTCAGGAAAAAGGGAACCCGAGTCAGGAAAAGAGACAAGCCAACATACTAGTCAGGCCACTATCCAAACAGTTGGAATTTTATGTGGTACACAGGAATGTGTTGGAGGGTTTGTGAAGGATGCTTGAGGAGCACATCAACCAGCATTATCAGACAGGAAAGCTACTATCAAGCCCTGGCCTGATAAATGGTCCCGAAGAGCCCTGAAGAATTCTGTAGTGGAAGCTGGAGTAGTTTATGAAGTGTTTGGCGAATGCAGAGTGAGATAGTGGGGCACCTAGCAGTAGATTACACCCGAGGCATGAGCAAGAACAGCACGCTACTGGGCTCTTAACATTCCTGAAACTCTCCACATGCTTGGCAAAGGTATTTCTTAGAATGAAGACAAAAGCAGACTGCAATTAGCTGATTTGGGAAAAAAGCACTGGCTATTTTAGTCTGTCTTCTGGCAGCTCCACAGGGGGAGCTCCCCAGCCATGAAGGCCTGCAGCTGTGTCCCAGCCTGAAGGGATGTCGGGATGCTAATCACCTTCCTATAGGGTTGGGCGACCCTGCTCCTTTCAAATGCAACATACAAAGGTCAATTACTACAGTAGCAAGTTTTCGTCCTCCCTCCCAAGGATTTGTGTGTGAGACCCTCTCTCACAGCTCACAAGAGCCCCATGAGACTTGTGGTTACTTCTCCCTTTTGCCCACCTCTGCCCTGGTCTCAGAATTTCCAGTGGTGTCACCTCTGGCCCCCAGACTGGGTAAACTGAATGCTGTGGAAAAAAATGGCTAGTAATAAGCCACACTGTAAGATGCTGTGCATGACGAACCAGGTGCTAAGGAAGAGCTGTGATTACAGAAGTGGTTTTGGTGAAGTGACTGTAGATTTTTTTCCCCTTCTTCTGTAACAGAGTGCTTTGAGACAGGCGCTGACAAAAAATGCCCCATTGCTGAGGCCTTCCCTTTGGCTGGCAGTCCTGTGTAAGCTGGAGCTAGGCCAGAGCATCAGGTTGCCTTCTGCCATGAAAAGCTAGAACTCTGATCTGGAAAGAATTGGAATTGCCCATGGAACGCTGTCAGACACACGATCGGATAGTGATTTCCTGAGGAGAGGATGAGCAGGCTTCAGTGTTATCTGAGATCAGTATTGAGAAAAGAAAGTTTGCAACCATGGCAGCAACTGCTGTCTCTTAAATGTTATCCTTTACAGGGCTTGGCGCCCTGAACTCTAACAGAGAATCTTAGTCCTTCTTGCGGTGAGTGAACAGGGCTGAAGGAGCTGAAAGATCTTGCACAAATCAGGGAATAGTTGCTCCTTTTGCAAGGAGCTCCTTTTGCTGCCTGTGGATATATGTGATTGCACGTAGATTTGTGTGATTGCACGTATATCTGCAGGCACATGCCTTATGCATGGGCTCTGTTACTTTCTGCCACTGTCATTTCAGTGTTGTGGTAATTCCCAGTGCCAAGCAAGGATGACACAGAGAAGTTGCCTGTCAGTTATGTTAAACAACTTAGGACTCTTGGCTATTAGCCCACACAAAGTGATTGTGATCTTCAGCTGTTTTCAAATAAACTGTGCAGATTAGAACTGATGACCGAGATAAGTCACTACGAACATAACTGATTTTTAATATTTAGAATGTTTATGCTCCTTTAGTTGCGAAAATCTTGTAATTTCACATGACATCAGGCTGTGAAACTTCGTCTGAGCAGTGATTGTTCACATGCACTCAACTCATCCCATTTTAGGATCAGCTTCTGTTAATATCCAAAGTCTTTCTACACCTAAGACAGCTCTTTAAATCCTTGTTGCATAAATTCTGGTGGATTACTTTACTTTTAGATTAGTCCATTTTAGTAGATTGTGTTTTCTCAAGGTCTGAAATTAGTATAACTTAAGACGAGTCTAGAAATAACTTATTTTCAGGTGAGGATTCCCCAGCTTGTGCTTCAGCTCACAAATGCACATGGGCACACCTACACATGTTCTGTGGGCAAACGGTACCGGTCACACAAAGACACATGTACGCTTCTGTCAGAGTCTGTAAGATGTAGTGAATGTTGACCAAATTTGACATATCGTTCTGTTTATCCCATCACACTCATGTGATGGAATTTAGGTTTCTTTTCCTACCTTCCAAGCTCTTCTACCTTCTCACTCCCACAGATCCTTTGCTTGGGAACTTGTTGTTAAAACACTGCTAGAAGAAGTTGCATGAAAGAGAGTCCCCCTGTTGTCTGAATGACAAGACATAGTGGGAAAAGTGATGACTAGTAAGGCAAAAGAAATATTTTAAAAAGTAATAGAGAAAAAGGCGTGGAGAGGATTGAGAAAAGCTATAGGTGAAAGAAGGGGAGAGAAAAGGCACGCTGTTGAAATAAGCAAGGAAAAATGGTATTTCACTTTCTCTCTTGGTGTCTGTTGCAGGGAGGAAGGATGGTGACAATAAAGAATGGAAAGGTCAGCTGAAATGTAAGTTGCCGGTTCATTGTGAGAAGAAAGGGGGCCTATACCCTTCCTCAGCTAGGCAGAACAACTCAGTGGACTGCGATCCCCTACCTTTCTCACACTGGTTTCATCCAGGTCCAGCCCCACCAGCTTTGGACGGGTACCTCTAGCCAATGGGAGTAAACAGACAGGCATCTGTTTTCAGATGCTGGCTGGTGGGAGATGACAGACATGATCCCAGGCTTCCCTGCAGAGAGTAACTTCCAAAGGGTGGAATGTGGAAAGTCCTCTGATATATCAGCTTGTTTTCTGCAATGCTTAATTGTTGTTCCAAATATAAAAGTCAGCAGCAGCGCTGTCCAGGAAGAACAGTTCATAGAACGCAATAATGTGTCTTGAGCTACTGTGGAGCAGGAACCTACTTCGTACTTTATATGATCCTGGCTTTTTAAAGAAACTTTACAGCCAACTGAAGTCACATCCACTTCCTGTCACCCCAGTTCTGGCAGGAGAGCATAAAGGGCCTTTAATCCTCAGTAGTCCCAGAGTTTCAGGAGCTTGCCCAATGATTGCTGGAAAGTCAGTGTCACAGGGAAGACCAGAGCCCCATTGCTAGTCCCTGCTCTGACTGGTCTGCTAACATGAATGAAAAGAGACTCAAGCAACTAAAACAGTTCATAAAATAAAACCAACTTAGAAAGATGTCCAAAGAGGAACAAATCTGAAGTAAGGAAAATCCGACAGTGAAGCACTTATCATATGCAGCTGTAGTGCACAGTTGATTTTAAGGACTCCAGAATTAGGACTGCAGTGTGCTGTGTTGATCAGCATGCAACACATTGGCAAATCACATTGAGTGCACTAGAAATCTTTTTGCATGTGCACTTGCCTTTTGGTAATAATCATATTTCACACAAAAAGTGCAAAGCCTTTGGTCTTTTGCACGTGCATTGATGTGGCTTGTGCTTGCTTTGGTACTGCACGTCTGTTTCTTGTGCCATGCTGAAGTACAGCAAAACACTTGAGTATCTTTTTTAAGAACAAAGCCAATCAGATGCAAATTTGGACACAGGCATATGCATCTTTTTGAGTCAGAGTTAAGCAGACGTGTATGCTTTTCAGTGATGCAGTTATTCCCTCTGCTTTGCCTGATGCCATGAAGCTGCCTGCTTAATCCAGCGCTTTTATAAACTGTATTTTTCAGCTCCACTTTGACACCACCAGTCATTATAATCTGTTTTAAACATGTATGCTGATTAATCCAAGGTGTCTTGTTTGCAGCAACCTAGAACTTTGAATCTTATTCTCTAACTTAATCTCCTCATTAATTTTGAGGCTTAATTTTGGAATACAAATGACAGTGAGCAGGAGTGAGCCATGGAAGATGCCAGGCACTGCTTGCTGGCATAGGAAATGGTCTCCCGGTGGAAGCCTTGAGCCATCTTGCAGGTTGCTGCTTAGACTCTGGTAGCCTGGTACCTGTCAGAGGAAGGGGAAAGAAGCACATCCTAACAGCTGGACATGTATCCTGGTGGTCTGTCATAGTCATCAAGATTCCAAGCCTAAACCTGGGAATGTGCCGAGAGCTGATGGGTTAAGCTGGTGGTTAGGATGGCATGCTGCCTTATGAATGGTGCCAGTGTTACAAGTACTTCTTTTATTATAGGAGTACTGAGAGTTCCCAGTTATGCTGGATGCTGCCCAGTAATTCATGGGGTAAAAAATAGTCCACGACCAAAACAGCTGACCACGATATTCAGCAAGACAGTCAATGGAAGGTGCTTTACTTGAGGGGATGTTATTAGCTGTATTCTGCATATAGGTGAACTGAGGTAGAGGAGGGATGAAGATTACTAGTGCAGGGAGGATGTCTCTGACAGAATGGTTGAAGCGATTCAGGCTACAACATGAAGCAGTTATGCCTGTAGTTTTTGAAGTGTCTGGCCTGGCATAAAAAAATAGGAAAACTGCTGTCTTGAAAATGAATCCGAAAGAAACATTTCCCATCCTTAATCCATTACACCTCTACATCCAGTCTGTACACTGCATTTTGGACTCCTTTGGAACCAAATCTTGCAGGTGATTGTTGTTAGTATGAAAGGATACTTTCTGTAATAAATTCCAAGACTGCTTCTTGCTGGAAAAGCCTGATGTGGCATCCTGTACACCACTGGCCAATCTCCTACTGACTTGGCCAGCAGGATCTCACCTGAGCCATTTTTACAAAGCACAGCATCTGGCATTGAGCAGAAGCTGGTTGATTGTTTCATTTTTTTAGCTAGTTTCCCAGTCCACTCTGGAAAAAGACCAGCCTATCAGAATCGGCAGAGGACAAGGGTATGTTAGGATGGGGCTTGGCAGAGAAAAAATGGGCAAAACATGCTGCCATGTGACCTGCTTCTTGCCAGGAAAATTGATTCTCTCCCTTCCCAGAGCTCTCCCAGCTGGGATGCCAGGGAGAGGAATAGCAATGGTTTTGGCATATAAATTGCAGTGAGCACTAGGATAAGCTGAGGAAGGACTGGCATCATTTGAAGCGTGCACGTTTGTCAGAGGAATAGAAACCATAATGTTCTTCCATCGCAGATCCAATGCATCCTTTCTACAAAATTGGCTGGCTCATGAACAAACTGCCCCCGACAGCCGTAACCTCTTACTTGTCAGTACGAAATGCACACGCATGCCGCCATTCAGTTTAAACATTAGAGAAATCTTTTGCTAAGGGCCGATTGCCAGAAGGGACAGAATTTGTGACATACTTGCTCTGGACTGAAACTCTTAAACAGTAAACACTTGTGCAGTAAACCTTTCTATGGGAGTCTTCTCTAAAAGAAGGCATTTTGCAGGTAATTGGGAAATGGAGAGTCAGCAGGAGGATGAGCAGATACCTGCTGCAAAAAAAAGCCTGCCACATTTTTCCTCTAAAAATTCTAAGTGTTCCCACGTGCTTGCCACCTGGCTGTCTGTGAAGGTCATCTGTTTGCAGGAAGACAACAGACTCTGTGGGAATCGGGTATGTGTTGGCTCCTCTCTGAGCTTCCCTATTTGCCAGTCCTTGTCAGACTACCATTTGCTGAGGTGAAATGTCAGTATCTGCAAAAGTCAGTCATTAATGTTGCAGAAGTAGGAGCCCTGAACTGAGTCCTCTTTGAGGTCAGACACTGTGCTTCTGCTCTGCCCCAGCAATGGCAGGAAACCAATGACTCAGTACTCTCAGGAGTTTCCTCACCAGAGGGAAGCAACACAGACTGACCTGTCAGTCTGTGCACAAAAAACAGAGACAGTTTTACTTTCAGCTTTTAGCTAGAGATAGTGCTTTCTTGCCAAGCGGAAAAGGTACAGTATGAGAAGTGGTTACACATCTGCAGGCAACACTAAATTTATTCTCACAGCCCAGTTTAAGAGTAAGTGGAGTGTAGATGGGATAGACCCAGGCATACTGAAACTCCAGGTGCTCGTACAACACCACAAATCACACATATCCATTCCTCCTACTGCGTGCTCTTCAGTCCTTCATTTCAGCTTCTATTCTCACTTCTTTGCTCCTTAGTTGCTTTCAGTACAGAGACCCTGAGGATCCTGCTTTATTCTCACTCCTCTTTTGGCAGTGGCAGAAGAGAGCGGTAGTGGAGAGATATAGTCTTAGTCTCGTCACGAGCAGAATTTTGGCTGGCAGGAGTATGGAGGTTGCCAGTACCAGGACTGTCCAGCATCTTTCACAGCAAGCCCTTTAGACTCTTTTGATGGCAGAGAACAAGGCCTTTGATTACTTTACAGAATTTAAGGTATGTTTTTCAAGCTGTTGAGGAGAGAAGGGGGAAGGGAGAGGCAGACTTGACCTGGGAAGCAATGTACCACAGGAGATAAATGGCCCTGCTCCAGCCAGATAAAGCGCACAAAGTAACTATGTGAGAAGAAAAGATAGAAAGAGACATGGAAAACATATGTGGCCGAGGCTGGTGACAGCATTGTTCTCTGACACCTTGCTGAAAGCAACATTCCCACAGGGAAAACATTTTCCACCCCAGTGGGTACCTATGAGAGAATACAGCAGTTGTGTCTCACTGCCTTTCTGGAAGGAAAGCATCTCTTCTTAGATTTTTTTTTTTTCCCCTGTCAAAGCAGAGACAGCTTCCCTGCTGGCATTGATCCCTGCTGCCCTATTGGTTTATGAAGCTTTGCCAGCGTGAGAAGAGCTATGTCTGCCATTGGAAGTTACTGCGCAATAAGGTATGATACAAATTTGCTGTGCACTAATTAATCAGCATGCTTTGTGAAGAGTGAGACTGAGGAACTGATTCCATTCAAGGGTAGTCTTACTGCATGCCAAGAACCAGACTAGCCACACACTGCTGCCCAGTGAGAGTGGTCTTCTTCCTTTCCAGTCGCCACTCTCAGTGCCACTCTCAGTGCTACCAGTTCTTTCCTGCTCTGTCCGTTGCTGACTGAGCTTACTAGCCCGGAAGAGGGCAAATCCATTTCTTTTTTGCTTGGACTGGTTTTCTGTTGGGTTGAATGATTGAATTGCCTCATGAAGTGTTCTGATGAACCCAGAAATGGCATGACACAAACAGTGGGAGTGAGGATGGTAACAGGAGACTTGGCTTTCCATCTTGGCCACAGTGTACCATTAGATTAGATCAACCATATCATCTCTCTTAACCCCATGAGTGTCTGTATAAGGAACAGGTGTAGCATATGCCGTATGCTGCACATTCATGACCTCCCTCACTCTGAATGAACTTCCTTTTAGATGGGAGTTCCTTCCTTCGAGAAGGGTGTGCTTTTCTGGTCAAATTGCAGAAGAGGATCTTTTTTTGATTACTCCTAGGTGCATTCACATTAAATTTCCATCTTTTTCATTGTCTCCTCTGTGTTGTCGTGTACTTCAAAGGGGATGGAGGAGAAAGGCTGCTATATTGTGTCTGTTCTTCAAAGGGATAAGATCCATTATCCTTTTCTCACTTGTGTTGGCAACCAGCCAGAGTCTTAGTCTCCTGAAAACACGGGCACTGTATGCGAGTTTTATGCTGGTCCCTAAAGGCCAAGGGAGTGTGTCCTTTAGAAGACTGCTCTTAACAAATCTGTAAGCAGAGGAGTCTGACTTTGTGGACAGTAATAGGGGCATCAGCAGAGGTAAAGCTCTATCAGTAAATGATACTATAACCCAGGAGAACTTTCCAGTTGCTCCAGTTTCTCAAGGCCTTGAACCTTAACATGCACTTTGCCAGTTTGAGCCCTAAAAGAGAAGGAAAAAAAAACTGGCCAGTTTTACGCCGGAACAGGAGAAGCGAGTTGCCTTGTGTGTGATGGCAGTAACTAATGAGGAAATGATCAGTATGTATCTTTTCACTGAAGAAAGAGGTTTTGCAGTCTTAGAGTATGGCTTTCCAAGTTGTCCCTGTCTTGCAGTCCCATCTTTCCACCTCACATGGTCTCTCTTTCTCTTGCCTGAGAGCATTGCTCTAAGTTCCTCCTTAATTCAAAGGCATTTTGATGACCAAAAAGGACACGGAAGATGTATATGGGCAAGGAGCACTTGGAATCCTTGAATCAATGTATTGTGTCTCATTGTTTTCATTACTGTCTCAATTTTGCTTTTCCAATTGGGAAGGAAGAGACAGAATAGAAAGGTAAAAATAAAATGTGTGTTGGGAAAGGGAGCTGTTGATCCCGTGGGTTACTCAGAGTGCACAGCTTTGCCCTAAACCTCATTGTTATCTGGGCCGCAGGCCAAATGTTTGGCTGAAAAAAATATGCATAGTTCCAAAACACTGTGATAATTTATGTCCTCTATTACAATACCACTGAGTAAGAGCATAATTCTTTTTAGTAAACATCTGATAGCATGATAAATACAGTCATCTTTTCAGAGAAGCTACCCTAGCTCCGGCCGTGGTATTTATCAGAGCAAGCAAGAACAGCCAAACAATTTTGCATGTCTGGTTTTCTTCTTGAGCCTGTCTCCTCTTTAGGTCAAATCACATCTTACCCAGGAAGGTTTGGATGGATACCAAAAAATAACTCCTAATTTACCTTATGTAATGTCATTACCAAAATTCAGCATTTCTTAAAAACTGAAAGATGGAATCCAGGTTATGCTGTCTTTAGGTGTCTTTCCGCTCTTATACTTGCAATGCATTTAATCTCTCGAGCCTTACAGGCCTTTAGATGCAGCTGTCCAGGTGAAAAACAAGGGCAGTGACCCACGAGTTTTATAAAAACATGAAGGTAGAAGTTCTTAGTATGACAGTCCTCCGCTTCTTTCCTTCCCTTCAAAATATTTCAGAAGGGCAGAAACTATATTTGGCTTAAATTTTACTGAGGAGCTGCCTCCAAGTCCTATTTTCAAGCAATGAACGGATGTCCCTTCTTCACACAGGGTTGAAGTATAACGGTAGAATATCTCTCCTAGGTAGCAGAAAGACTGCTTTTTCTGCAGTCGAGTTTGCCAGATTGTTGCAGGTGACTGAAGAAAAGCTGGAGGTGATATCCCCTACCACTGAAACAGAAGAATCCTGAAGGGGACATCTGTCCACCACGTTTGATACCTACATGCTGATTCTCTTCTCATTCAGCTTTATACAGCCACAATTCCACTGAGCACATTGAATTAGTCTAGATTTACACCACAGATAAACAGAACCTGGATCAGATCTTTGGAACTAGACTGTTAACAGGCATAAGAACCCATGACTTTAAATCCTCTATATTACTGTGCTAAGCCTGTTTACCCTCTAGTTCAGTAGTCACAGTGAACACAGTTGTAGTTTATGTCCTTAACAATTATGTTAGGAGGAGGAGGCAGCAAGATCTATGCTTCATCTCAGGACCAGCTTGCAGTAACCTGAGTAAATGGGAGTCATTAGAGTTACTCCAGTTTTAATTACAGTGGTGCACCTGCACAGAGAACGTGGCCCATGCTGGAAGGAACAAACTAGCTTTGCTCAAATCCTTTTGCAACTAAAGGGAAGAACCACGAGAAAATCACAGGCAATTGCTGTATGCAGCATTGCCACAGACTTCTTAGGGGGAGCTTCATGGAGGTATGCTAGCATCTGTGTGCGTAGAGCCCCTTTGAGAAAAGGCAGACAGCTCAAGCATTTCTGGGTCCTATCCTATGAGAAGCCATGCGTCAGACTGTGTAACAGGGCCATGCATGTGTATGCCAATGCCTTGCAGCAGGGAACAGTCAATGGCTGCATCCAGAGACAGGATGCCTTTCAGTTGGGCTCCTTCAAATTAAAGACCTACTTAAACGGCATGCCTTCTCTGGCTACTCCTCAGCACAGATGCAGTTAGGCCTGTGTCCCTTCAACTACACTGGCCTTTGGGCAACAATGCTGAGCACATAACTCACTACAGGCCATCACTCCTCTCTCCTCGGTTGGCCTGGGCTGTAACTGTAGAAAGTAAACATCTTCCAGATGTTTACACCAAGTGAACATTTAGATCAGATCCAGAGTGTTAAAAAATTCCCTCAGTGATTTATAGGGCTGTAGTGAGACCCTCATTCAATGTAGCCAGTCCTTTGCGGCTTTACCACTTCATGTATATTTAAGAAGTGACCCATTAAATCTCCAAAGAAAGCACCCCCAATATATTCTTGTTCTGTCACCATTTGCCATTGAAATACATCTTTCAGCATACTCTTTAAATGCATTCTGGCAAAATGATACTATAGTTACGCGTGTATTTTTAACACCACAGTGCTATTAAAATACCATGAAAAGCAGTTTACTATGCAGTGGACGTAATCCGTGAACACTCAAGACTAACAGAAAACTTTTTCTTTCCCAAATCTGAAGCTCAAATGCGCGTGTTAAAGGGAACCTCTGGATCATTCAGAACTTGCCAACTAATATTAGCTTATATTTATTTTTGGTGCTTTTTATGCCAGTGATTGAGTAATCACCTGTTTTATCACGTTCTATATATGCTAGCAAATAATTCGAAACAATGTAAAGCCAAATGCTTGGATATAAATTTGCTTACTGTGTTTACAGGAGTGGGTTCAATTGTTTGGATGAAGTTTAATTTGGATGATCTTGTGGCCTGTTTGATGTGCCAAATTTTCACTCTCAAACCACAGGGAAAACAATTTAGACCTTAGCACTAGAAATTGAACTATTGTACTCTAGTATTTTTGTACTAGAGTACTGGGTTGCTGTCAGAGATTTGAACCACTGGGAAAAAAAATTATGGCAATGGATCAGTGCAGATCTGCCAGAACAGCTACACAGGTTTTTACAAAAACACACACACACACATATAAAACCATTGGCATTGAGCTTTAGTGTGAAGTAAAGCTTGGAACATTTAATGGGTTATGTAATACGGTGTTATTTCCTGTCCCCATCAAATAAGACAGACTTCTTTCTTTGCTTTTCCTTTTACCATATTGTCAGGAATCTTAATAGACTTGTGGAAGCGTTTCTATTCTCTGCTTAGAAATGCAAATACAATGAACTTCCCTCGGCAATGCTGGAAAAATGATCATGCAACTGTTGTATACCCTAGCTGTTCTACTGGGCGCAGATCGGTTTTCAAAAGGATTGTTAATACTTGCACGAGTCACTCATAATGCTCTAATCCATAGTTCCTGTCCAGGACCAGGGAAGGCAGTGGACTTACAGAGAAGGCAAAATGGGCATCTTGTAGCCTGTTGTACATTATCACTCCTGGTGGGGCACTAGGTGGAAAGAACTCAAACTTGTTTATGGGAGCCTGTGGTGAGCATGTTGGACTGGCGTTTATCTAAAGAAAAACTCAAGACTCCTCTATACATAAATTGAGCATATTTTGTTCTGGACTGAAACATTTTTGTTCTTTTCTTAGTTTGGTGCCTGGCCATACCATTTTTCAATGACAGTTTTCCAAGCAGAACCTTGCCTTAAGAGGGCTAAACTAGCTATTTGAGAGAGGGGCTATGGAATGCTGGTTTGCTTGTAGGGTAGATTAGATACTGTAGAAATGCCATAAGGCCCTTACAAGAAACATGTGATACTGCTACACAAATTGTTCAAACTATCACATTACTGTAGGCTGTTGTATTTGGACCATTGCTAACAGAATATTGACAGGGTTATCATAAGTCAGGTTTTCCTGGGTGTTTCCTCTTATCCTGCCAGGAGATTTTGCCAAATGAGGTTTTGAGGATTTTGTAGTTCTTGTCTAGGTTTCCCACATGCCAAATATCTTCAGTCAGGCTATCCTTCCTCTGGAAATCCTGGATGTAACCACTTATTCATCCTCCTCATGACATCCAGCCAAGCCGTGTTACCAGCTAATTTAGCTGGAACTTTGTGTTCTTTAAGGTTCTAAATCATGTCTGAAGGCATGCTAACTGGGACCTCTTTCTTGCTGAAAAAGAGCACCAGATACTGAGACAGAAAGAGGGAAGGACAGCTGAACATCAAATGCCTAGTGTGCCTTGGGCATCAAAACCTCTTAGGTAAAATTAAGCTCTGAGAATCTGTGTGTCATCTTTCCATCTTTGAATCATATCATTTGGTTTGGGTTTCACTTATGGTATTTACTTACAATACTATCTGTTTTGAGAGGCTTTTGAAGACTAATGTATTCCCATGCTTTGTCCAGCTGCAAGAGCTCAAAAGCAGGAGATTTCAAACAGGAACAGAAAGGGGGGTGTGGTTTTAGAGTACTGAAGTACGAAGCCAATTCCTCATCTGTGGCAGTGCAGACAGACAGAGAGAGTGAAAGTTGCACTTAAATTTGCTGCGAGGTTAGGAAGTATCTGAATTGTTTGTATCCTAACTTGTACTGTAAATTGTTCTAAATGCATGAATGAGAGGCAGTTTTGAATATACTAGGCTTTTATGATTATCCTGTGGTTGCTGAGTCTGGAAACAACAAAAGAATTTGATTTTCTTTGCTCTGATAGATCCTGCTGAGAGTGGGTTGAAACTTTTCTTTCGAAACACTTTTTGTCAGAAAACTGAACTTTCAACTAGATTAATATTCTGTGAAAAAATATAAGCTTTCCTTAGTAATTAAAAATATTATAAAAATGGAAATCTTTACCATAGGAGGAGGAATATTTTCCAAAGATTTACAGTATTAGTAGCATTAGCTGATAGCTGTGAGCTGTGAACTTTAATATTCACATATACACACACATATATATTATTATGAGGTAGGGTTGTATATGTTAAGAAATTACCTATGAGCAAGTGGTATTGACTTCCGTTACTTTTGCTGTAGGGTTTTACACATCCTGACTTAAACACTCTGCAACCTGGAGATGGGGTTAAAAGTCAAGGGAGAATGTCTCCAGCTTTCTCTGCTCATTCTAGATTTACAGGCTCAGCTATTAAGAGAACGATTGTTGACCACTGTTAAATGATGACTCTTTTTTGTAAGAAAGCACTCATTATCTTGTAAGACATTGGCATTTTTCTACAGCAGTGTTTCAATGCTGTAAAATAGATCCCACAAAAGAGCTCGAGGTAAGAGAAGGGGAGAGCAAGGAAAAGCAATGATTACAGTGGTACTGGAAAAAAGGAAGGGATAAGTTGGTATGTAAAGTTATCGGTAGCTCAGATAAACGGGTTATTACATACAAATACACACACATACCCATGTCCACAGAGGAGCGTAAGCTTGTACATACAAAAATTATCAAATGCAAAAAGCTTTAAATGACAGTGTGCATCTTTGTCCTGCTTCACTGCTGGAGGGTTCTGACACAGACCTGCAGGGTTTATCTCTGTAGTGTTCTGGCAAACATCCAGGAGTCTAGGCATGCTTGTAAACATGTGTGTAAGTCAATGAGTTTTGCCTGTGAATGCAGTGTTCCTGACAGAAAGAGGCAATGATTCTGTAACATGGTAAATCCTGTATGGTACCAAAAAGCGCTGAACGTAAAGTGCTGAACACACATAGACTAACTGATGGTGTAAATTTGCTTAAAATATATTCCAGATTTCCTTTTCCTATGAGGCTTTATGCACGAGGTACTGCGTGGCACTGCACTAGGCAATAAAGAATAAACCATTGTGACTCTGGCTAATTTGACAGAAATGTGTATCTCATCCTCTATGCACACACACTGGATCTGCTGAGTGCTTTGGCAGCTTAGTATTAATGCCCATCAAATTGCAGCCCACAGGGGGAAACTCTTCAGCATATGGGTGAGCATGGTGGGTGTGGGTCCAAGTTTGTATGCGTGAAGGGACACGTCAGCCTTCAACTTGCATGTCTAAAGGTGCATGCGTGTGCATTTCTGTCTCCGTTCTGCCAGAATCACTCTCCTCTCCCTTTGCCTCAGCGCCCCCCCCGGAAAAGATAAGCTGTGCTTGCTTTGGCATCGTCACGTAAGCAACCCTAGAAACAGCAAACACTCACCCCTCCTCTCCTCACTCTCTCTTTCCCGTTCCTCCCCGACACCCATCTCCGACTCCTTCCTCTCCCTTCCCCGCACCGGCGCGGCGACCCGCTCCAGGCCGTCCCCCTCCCGCGGCCCCGCCCGCAGCCCACCGCGCCCGGCCCTCTCAGCCCCGGGCAGCTGTGAGCAAGCCCGTGCCACCGCCCCTACTCCCGCCCTCTTACGCCGTTGCCTCCTGAAATTACACCTCCTCCGCAGAAGGAGCACAGGTGCTCCGCTCTCGCGCGTACGCCGTCTGTGCCCCCCCCCCCTTCGCACCGAGAGCGCGGGCCGTGGTCCGCCGGCAATGGGGGCCGGCCAGCGCGGGGGCCTGGCTTAGAGCCGCCGGGTGGCAGAGGGCGCCCGCCGCGAGGGGGAGAGACGGTGGCGGGAGGGGAGGCGGCCGGGCGTCCGCCGCTAGCAGCTCCTGAGCCGCCCGACGGGCCGCGCTGCGCAGCCTGCAGCCCGCGGAGGCCACGGCCGGCGAGATGGAGGATGCGCACAGCCGGGAGGCGCAGACTGTCTGCGAGGCCCTGGGCCGCTACGAGGACACGCTGCGGGGCACAGTCCGGGAGATCCACGGCGACATCCAGGTGTTCAAGCAAGGGGTGAGCCTGCAGGTAGAGGAGGTGCTGCGCCTCGCCAGCCCCCTGGCGCGCTCCGTCTCCGAGCTGCAGCAGGAGAACCGGCGCCTGCGGGCGCAGCTGGAGCGCCTGTCCCGGCAGGTGGAGGCCCTCGGCCGGTCGGCGGGGCTGCCGCAAGAGTGGGCGGATGAGGCGGTGGGGAGCTCTTCGGGGCAGAGTTCGGCCGGCGGCGGGTTCTCCAGCCATACCAAGCTAACGGTCACTGGCCGGAGCCACGTAAGTGCTGGCCGCGGCCAGGGAGGCGGCGGGAGGGAGGGCCGAGAGGGAGTGTGAGCGGGTGTTTCGCGGGTGTTGCCAGGCGCTGCGCTGGCATGGGGGAGCGTTTAGGGACACGGGGCTCGTTTTTTGCAGTGCAGGGTCAACGGGCTTTTGGGAGGTGCTGTGATAAATGGTCTTGGCCCTGATACCGCCTGGAGCTGTTCCTGATTGTAGCACTGCTTGGTCAAACCGGGATCTTGGTTAGAGTGGTAGCAACCTATCAGTTCAGTGTGGTTAGAAGTAAGAAGAGAAGCGGCGGCCGTCTCAGCTATCAACATACATATGTATGCGAATATCTGTGTATCCTTTCTGGACTCGATTCAGGGGGATCTGTGTGCCAGCAATGCTGTTTGGCAGCTGGCAAGCTCACAAAGGAGAACAGCTCAGCATATAGCAGGGAGTAACGTGTTTTCCTAAGACAATGATTTAGTATCCTGCAGTGAGACTGTTTTGTTGCACAACCACTGACCTGCACTGCTGCAGCTCATCCCCGAGAGGTGGGCCTCATGCAAGCTGTCATGGTTTCCATGACCTAAACTACCACAAACACACACGTTCCCCCCAGCCTTGTTACTCAGTGTATGGAAACCCTAGTTAGTGGAAAGCTCATCTGGAACCGAGATGTTTTGTGTAATATTTTTTCTATGTGTCCAGCTCTATGGAAAGAATTGAGAGCTCCTGTACAATCCTTGACACCAGGAGGTGGCAGCCAGGCAGTACACATGATTTAGTCACATAAAACTGCAGTACTGGAGACTTGCTTTTCACAGATGATGGCCTATTTCATGTAATCTTCAGTAAGCCATGTGTTAGGGTGTCTTTAAGACTGTTGGAGCATGAAAAGCTGGTCTGTAGTCTGTCCAGGCTTTGGAGATGGAAAAGAAAAGCTTGAAAATGAAATTCAGTCCCTTAAATTGGTGGGAGCGAACAGAGTCTGTATTGTATTCCAACCCTTTTCATTCCTGCTGATTCAAGAATGGGGGCATAGGGCTTCCTACAGCTGGGCGAGTGAAAAGGTAAAGCTGCTGCTTGATGCATTGTTCCAACATAGTGGTGGCAACTGCTGCCTTTTCCCCCATGTGACAAAGGTGTTCAGTACACATGCAGCTTTCAGATCCGTTGCTTTTTGTTTCGTGGAGCCATCCACGCTTGTTTGTATTGCAAGGAGCAGAAGTGAGCCAAGTGACATGGAAGGGACAAGGGGGTGTGGTCCCTCACACCATCTCACCTGTTCCATCACCACTGCTTACATTGTAGTGTGTACTTCACGTTCTGTGAAAAGTCTTGCATTGAGGTTATGGCAATATCTAGCTTTAGGTATTGGTCTGTGCTAAAGCACAGAGTGTGCTTTTGTTTGAATTGGAGCCTTCCCGCTTTGCTTTAAGGGTTCAGGGAAGATCATTTGAGTAATGGTAGTTCTTCAGTGCCCTTGCAACCATTTTCCCTGGACAGTTGCACAACTTCCCAAGTTAGCATAGCTGACCGAGAAGGAATTTCAGTACTGAGAACTACGGGAGACGCAGCTAGATCTACACACACCAAATACATGCAGTGAAAACATGATTTTGTGGGTAAGGCTCTGAGGTGGCTGTGCTCAAATGGCTAAAGAGCAAGCCTTGGTCTAGTCACCCAGATTCTCTATAATGAAGAAAGTGTTCCCTCAGTTGCTTGTGATTTCTGGTTATGTGACCAAAGCACTTGAAACAGGGTACCGTATGTGTATGTTTTCAGATAAACGAGTACCTGTGATAAAATTAGTGACACTTACTAGCCTTAGTAAATACTTCTATAAGTATGAGATATGAGGAACCAATAATACTGACCTGGAAATAGTAGCGAATCAAGATATGCTGTTTTGCTCTTAAAAAGATTTATTGGTTGAGTTCTTTTTTTACTGTGTGGTCAATGCAGTGTTTACCCCAACAAAACGCTGGGTTCTGTTGCTTTCAACTTTTCTAGCAAAATACTTGGGGTAAGAGTTAAGACTGTCTTGCAGATTGGATACTGGAGAGTCTGAGCATCTTCAGTGTTTGAACCATTATTTTCTAATATTGCTAGATTATTTTTCAAGGTAATTTGATTGAAAAAAGTAAAGCCAGGGAGTTCCAAACATAGCTCAGAAGTAAGGACACAAAGCTTTTAATTCTAATCTTCAGTCAGTCTCTGCTATGCTGTCCTTGAATCTGGTATACCACAGTTTAAGTGCTGATTTAGATGTAATTTTAAATGGCTATTAGCAAACAGGAAAGACTAAAAATACCGTAAGGGTGTTCTATTTTTATGCTGTCAGAAGAGTTTCTGTACGATGTGGACAGTCTGCTGGACAGACTGCTGCAGAGAACCTGCCCGCAGTGGTCAGGACAGCAGAGAGATGAGTAGTAGGTTATGACCACATGGGAAGATCTAAACAAATATTACTCGTTGGTATCTCTCTGTGGTGACCTGATGGCACCCAACAGTCAGCCTTGGAGTAACTGCATGAGACATAATGACCTAGGGTATACAGGAAGGGAGATTAACTGTTCCAGCAATCACCTGGCGTTGTATACTATGATTCTAAACCATCTCGACTCTTCAACTTCCTATGATAAAGGAAATCTGTTAGTTCCATTTCCTTCTTACTGTTCTCTTGCACTTCCTGCAAGTGTCCTTTTGGAAGGGTGGCATTCATTCCAAGCTTGCCTTGATACTTATCTGGATTATTTTTTGTTGTTTGGTTTGTTTTGTTTTAATTCAGTGTGACGTAGCTGTGGGCACCTGCTGAAACTGCCAAGGTAGAATTGTTCCCTGCTGTCCACTTTTATCCAGTGTTGCTTCAAAAAAGGTTCTGTGAAAACTGCTTCTACTGTTGTTTTTCAGTGATTACTTCATCTGCAAAGGCTTTCCTAATAAGCTCGTGGTGTTCAAGGCTTTTTCTTCAAGCTGCAGGGTCAGTTACAGATAGAGAATTCTGGTGTTATCTGAGGGGCAATGGCTTTCCAATAGAAGAATTAAGGGGTAAGTGTGGTGCAGTTCTTGCTGGTGTCTAGGAGCCTTGTTTGCATTTCCTCAGACATTTCATCATTCCCCATTTCTGATGCATCAGTGATCTCTTTCTATGAAAGGAACAGCGTCAAATCTTGCCTTGCAGAAGTCAGTGGTGCTTTTGCTGTTCACCGAAGTGAAGCATCAGTTTCATCCAGTATGTAACAAGAGAGGGAGGTACTTCTCACAGATAAACAGCATTTCTAGATCCAATTATTTTTATTGTAACCCTTTTGATAATTGGTGCTTTTATGAAAGGCTTTGGATGACTGATGCCTCTCATTTGAGAGAGAGTAATCTCATTTTTCTGTCATTCTTCCACAATTTGACCTTGTTGCAGGCAAAAGCTTGACGAGATAACACATGTGCACTTCAGAGTCTCAGAGAGGAAATAAAAATGGTTTTTCTTTCTGATCTCATGATCTGGTGCTTACTCTTTTCTGAATGTGTGTGATTTTCATTACTGGGTTATGATATTTGCCAGTTTGATAGCAGCTTCTGGTTGTGGATCCCCAAGGTCCAACATCTTTGCAGTGAAGGAGGAATTCTGGCAGCCCTGTGACTATGGAAAGTATTATCACCCTACATGACATGGAGACTTCTGAGCTACTGAGAGATTAGTTCTAAGAGTAAGCCTGAGTAAGACATGCAAAACATTAGCGTTAACTTTCTTTTCTTTAACCAGTTCCTCATCATGTTGTTGTAACCTGCGTTGTACAAATGGGTGCTTCTCATTATTAAGCACGGATATAGGTATCTGTGTCCCCCGATGTTTACAATCTGTGTAGCCAGCATTGACAGAGGAAGTAGTGTTACACACTTGTCAGAATGCTGCCCTCTCCAAACAAAGTGGATTTTGAAGTACTTTAGCCTGACACCACTAAATGCACGGTAGAATCTGATCACAGATCCTCCCAGTGTTTCATCAGCACATGGGGCTTCCCTGTCCTCGAGCGTGGAATCAAGTTTCTTCCTGAGCATTGTTAGCCAAAACGTAATCAGGTTTGCATAAAATAAATTGATGCGGCACCTGTTACTGCGTTAAGAAACCAGTTCAGTGTGTAGGATGCTACATGATCTTTGGAATGACCACCTCATTTGACTGTTTTGCTCACCCCCAAAGCTTGTAAAGTAGGTTCGTGTTTATAGTCTATATCAGCATTTGACATATTCAGGTCATAATGGCTGACATGAATGGATAAACAATTCTATATACCACAGGTACGTTCTAGGGAGCTGCATTAGCTGTGCTTTACATTTCAGTTCTAGATATGGACAATAATTGTTGACTGGGATCTCAATTCCATTAAATACAGCATTAAAAGTTCTGAACCCCTGATTCTGCGTGGTTTGTATAATTAATATTTTGTGTGCTTTTCTTAGGTTAATCCTGGCAGCTAGTCATAACTGAATTTATTAGTGCATGGTGCCTCCTTCTTGACAAGTATAAAAGTTTTAAAATAATTTTATTATCTCAGATTAAAAGATCTGCATATAAGGACACAAATCCAGTTTAGCAGCAGTAAGTCAGACTGTGTGGAATGGAAGCATTCTTTGTGGGGTAGCAGATGGTATAAAAATGAAAAATATTTTTGATTATTGGAGAGACAAATGTTATTTTAAAGAAGCTGTTCTTCTGGTGATCTGTTGTGAAAGAAGTTTGGAGACTAGCTTTGCAAAAGAACTTGTCACTCCTTTTGGGCCTAAGCTGAGTAACTATCTAAAGAGTGCAGCTTTGTTGGATGTGACTTCTTCTGATAACCTGTCTGTAATGAGGCCGCCAAATGCAAGAGGTCCCACAAAAATCAGTGGAGCCTAGATACCTGAATTGTAATGCTTTCGCTTGTAAGAAAGTTTTAGATATTGGGAAAGAGTGAGAATTATGAGGGTTCCCAATTCCCCAATCTAGTTTATGTTCCTTTCTTTTTAAATAAGAAAGATAGAGGAAAGTTAAAATGAAGGAAAAGTTCTCCTTGTTCAGATTGATACACTAAACTTCATTACGGGTTTGATTTGGAGCACTTGCAGTGTGTCTTAAGGCAGGCTAACCTAGTTGTGGAATGGACATTCTAACTCCCAGCTATCTTAGGTGCACCTGCAGCCTTCGTTGGGCACCAGTGGAAATTTGTCAGTCTTATTAACCAACATTGTGCTAGAGCATGGTGTTGTGCGTCTTTGCTTGTTTGAGTGGTGGTTGCTTTTAAAAAATAATAAATTAAAAAAAAAAAAGCAGCCTCTTGTGCATTTTCATGGTAAACAGACTAAGGAATGTCTTGGCTCATCGTATAACATCTGCACTCTTATCTAGCAGAGCACATAAGTGCCTATATAACCCCAGGAAGATCATTGAAAACTTGGCAAGAGAATTAAATGAAAGCTCCTGGCTGAGAAACCTTTAAAAGTCGTCTTTTCCGAGAGTACATCTTCCACATTTTTGGAAAGTCTCCAGTCCTTTTCTGAACTTTGTATTGTTTGGTTTGAAAATCATATTCAGGTGATGCTATCTCTTTTCGTCACCTAGCATGAAAAAAATTGACCTGAGAATCTGAATTTTTTTGGTTAAAAAAATAGTGTAAACCCCAATATAATAAAATACACCATCCAAGCTGAGCCTTAAAGACAGTTCATGGTATCTCAATGTCTTCCTGCCATTCCTTTCTGTGTTTTATTGTAATTCATCTTTGTAAGATGCTTCCTTACAAGGCAGTAGGTCCTCATCTTGAAGTCAGATTAATGGAGTTTTACCACACTTTAATGGTTTCTCCAAATTACGCTGTAGTCTTGAAAAGCCTGGATACCTATTGTGATCTGAGAATGTAGGGCCCAACCTTAAGGAGGGAGATATTTCTCAACTTTAGTAGTGTAGGCGTTTACCTCAAATTCTGCTATGTACACCTGTGTTCTGTTGGAATCAGTTGAAAGTTGACACTTAAATACCTAGGAGGATCAGAATCTAAGCCCACAACTGAATAGTCTATGACAAAATTGTGTTTAGGCTACCTTACTGTAATCTAATACTAGTTAACAAATTCTTAGCAAGATCTCAGACTGTAGTTACCAGGAGTTGACTGGGATTGGACTACTTGAGGTAGTAAAAGTTCTAGTATCTCAAGTAACAGATATTAAAACAGTCTGTGAACTCTGCAGCATCTGACAAGATTGAATGCTTTTAAAAAATCTCAAAGGTGGTTAATGTTGTTATGTGGTGTTCTTAATTAAGTTTGGATGAGTGTAAACAGATGCATGGTAAACAGCAGACAAGTTCCAAGAAACTCTTTCTGTTGATTTATCTTGAATTGATCATAGGGTTTCTGTGTCTTACATGAGATGTAGTTTTACACCCTATAAATAAATTATTCTAATAATTTGTGATGAAGCTATGGAATAAATAAGTAAAATCAAACCATTGGTTTGCCTCATATTTCCTGTGTATGGAAAAGCAGAGACAAATTAAGTTATTACATGCATACGCCCTGCCTCTTTCCTTTCCTGTTATGTTCTGTTGTTTCTGTACTTACCTGCAGTGTAAAAATCTTCTTCAGTATCTATCTTCAGTCTTTCTGTCTGTCTTTAAAAACAAAACAACCCAGAACTTGTTTCGATTGAGTTTCTGAGAATTTTGAATTACGTTTATAATGGCACGGTAGAATTTTTTTTTATTCATCATTTTTTTGGCCAATCTAGTAGTTAGATACTTGTCTGGAATCAATTAAAACTTTTTCTTGAACTTTGTGTTGAGGAATTTCACTCTACTGCTTCTATATGCTGCTTCTTGGAAGCTACACTCTTTTAATTGATGTAATTGTGTGTCTGTGAAGCAGTTTCTGCTTTCTTTAGTTCCTGCTAAATCGCAGAGTCCTTGTGATTTTTTTTGCATGTGCGCACACACACACAAAAAAAAAAAAAAAAAGCGGCCAAAAAAAATTCTTGGCTGATTTTTCTGGAATTATGTTGGCAAACATTATGGGGAAAATTGGTGCTTTTCCCAGGAAAAAACTACCCTTACAGAAGTTGCAGATTATAATGTAGCGGTAAAGTTCTAGGGTCATACTTGCTTTATGTAATGCTGTTACAATATGTTATCAGAATGTTTTTGGTTTTGTTTTTCTGTAGCAAACAGGAAAAAAAACCTGCAGAGCATTAAGGGTTTATGCAATCTCAATCAATCTCCCCACTATTCCGTGGAGTCTCCTGATTATCACCTTCACAGTGGATGGTGATACCTTTATTTAACAGAAGTGGAAGACCCTCCCTAGGTGCATGGGGTCTGTGAGGACAAGTATGTAAATATTGATGCAAGTCCTGCATTGCCAGTGCTCGGTTTGCAGTTTTGGCTCTTGGGGTTAGATAACTGTTCCCACCTTGTGTTGTGGTCACTAACACAAGGAAGACCTGTTCTTGGCAGGTATTTCTCGATAGTCTTCTAAATCTTGCTGCTGTTTAAAATTTAGCTGTTGTGTCTATTGTCTGTTCTGACAGAGTGTAGACCTGGAGGACCACCACAAACCTGAGTTTAGAAGAGTTTTTAGTTCTTCAATCATTGAAAATGGGCGTCAGTCTTCATCAGGTAGGAACAGAGCATGAAATGACGTAGCACTCCTTGTAAAATACCTGATCCTGGCATTCACAGAGCAGCTCTCACGTGTTGGAAGCATTGGAATCTGCTATGGTTTCAGCATGGATATTGTGCTGTGGCACTAATGCCATTTAAGTTTATTTCCTACTTAGGAGTTTAACTTTTAAATTTTACGTTTATTGTTAAGCTTGCACTATAGTGTTTCATAAATTAGAAACTATTACTGTCACATTATCTTGGAGCACTAGTGATAATAAGGCCTGCTATTCTGGATGCCATTGTAGCCCTGCAGCCCCAAACATTTTGCAGATTACCTGTGTGCTTCCATCCTCCTTCAGTGGAGGAAGGACTTACTCTCTCCATTTTAGAGAAAACTGAGGAAGCGTTTCATAAAACCATGAGAAGAGCAAGAATGCTGGCTTCTAACCCATGGCAGGAGATTGGGGGCGGGGGCTGCACAGAGGAAGAGGCGTATCTTACCGAATGCAGATGATAGCGGATTAATGATCTGAAGAAGTTGTTCTTGCTGAGATTCGTGTAGGACAGGTATGATCGTTGCAAGGATCACTTACACTAGAGTTGTTTCTGCCGCATGCTGTAAATGGTATAATGCCCCACAGGGAGAACTAGGTGGAATAATCCGAACAAAATAGAATATTGAAAAATAAAGTTGTTGCATGGAAATTGGTTTGTTAGTAACTTTGTTACAAATCTTCAAATAAATTTACTTCCTCTCTCCTTTTTCTTTTTATTCGCTAGGTCAGGCAAAAGTCTCCCGTGAACTGACCTCTTTTCAGATGTCAGACTCTTCCCCTGAAGCCCATGCCCCTGCAGTGACCTTGCAGATGCCCCATCTTCCTGTTACTGCAGTAACCAGGATATCGGAGAAGTTTTCAGGAGAGACCATCAGTTCAACAGGAACAACTAATGCATCTGCTGGCCTGCTGGAACAGAGCAAGAGCAAAAATGGAATGGCAGTGAAAACTTCCAACCAGTCAGGTAAAAGAGACAAAAGTAACTTGTTTGCTGAAGCTGTGTCCCATTTCTTTACTTCAAGAAACTGGTGCTACGGGGTTTGTCCTGTGGTAATTATGAAACCTCCCTTCTACGGCTCCATATCCCATGGTGGGACACTGATTTAGAATATTCTGGGTCTTAGGTGGAGCTTCAGGCTATGATGTCACATCTGCTGAGAATTTTTGCTGCCTAGTATAGTTGAGTGCATAGTGCAGCCTAACTTCTAGCACAGTTACTGCATCTCTTCAATGTGTCCAGCTATTTTAATAAACTATGCAGGAGTTTTTAGTGCTTTGAGACCTGAGGCCCCTTGAGAGGCTAGACAGATATTTGTCAAACGGATTCAACAGTCATTTGGGGGGAGGACTGACTGACAGCAGACTGACACATATACACAAGTCAGAATGATTGCAGAATCTTATTTATATCTAAATTGAGTTTAAAAAACCCCCTTATTTCATTCCTATTGAAGTCATTCATCTTTGAGCTGTATTTCATATACATTTAGTGATAGCGATGCTTACAGATCAGACTATATATAGAGATCAGAAATTAGAGAGAGACCAGATGCAATTGCCAGCAAGAGATAGAGATTATTTGCAGATTATTCTTTCAACTTTCATCTTAAAGCTAAGAATGGAGCAAAGCCTTCCTTTGTCTTTTTTTCTGCTCTTTCAGTGAAGACCTGGAATTCAAGTACAGTGGGAACATCTGTGGGTTCACCTGCCACTGGAGGTGAGTGTTCCTATCCGCATGTCCTTATGCAACATAAATTGAGAGGGATTCCGTGCTCAATGTCTGGGGGATTCAGATCTGAGCATGTAGTTCCAATTGGTAGGTACATGGTAATATTAAAATTGCTAACAAGACTGCATGCAGATTCAGTTTCCCAGGTATCACAGAAACTTGTTCTGCTGTATCAGATTCTCAATCAGTTCAAAAAGCAAGGGGTAGTTATCCTTGTCTGCACAGTGGTGTACATGTGTACTGTTAGGCAATCTCTGCAGTAGAAACAATAGATGCCAGAAAAGTTTGGCAGAACAGACAGCTTGAGCAGTGAGTATTTCAGCTAACCAAGTGAAAACTGTGACTGAATGCAAGGTAATGGCAGTTGGAAAGTGGTGCGCCCACCCTATGGATGTTGAAGCAAATTCCTTTGAGCAGAATAGCAGTAAGTAGTCTCCTTCATATATGAATGTGTCAAAGGATTAAATGCCTTAAGGACTTCTGATTTCAGTCAAAATCGATGGGTTGAGCTCTATGCAAAAGTACTTCTGATTGATGTCACCAAGCTGTTACTGTCTATACAGTGTACTGGTATTTCACAGTGGTCTCAAGTGTCAGTTTAGTGAAGATGTAGCTCATCCAGAGTAGGGATCACACTCTTTCTCAGCTTAAAACCACTGAGATTTGTACATATATCTGGCAGTTGTTTGTGGTCCCAAATTTGTGACATCCGTATGCTGGCATTTACCAGGGTGTTTTATGTGAGAAGTCTAGTTGATCTGGATCCCTTCTATAAGTTCAGGACAGTTATGAGGTTGGATTGTTTCTAAGATGCCAGTCTTTCTTCTTTGTTTATAGAAGAAGCCTTCAATAAATGAGTTGCTGGCTTTTGCAACAAGTTTTGGATTTAGTGTGTTAAAACTGGGCAAGCCACTCCGTTGCGTTTAGAGGGTATAGCTGGAGTCCAGAGCTCAGCTCTTAAAAGGCAAAGTACTAAAGGTAGAACCTCAGGGGTAGGGGGAGGAAGATGCAAAGCTAGTTTTAAGCTACCTTTGCAACCTTTGGAATCTGTTCTACTTTACAAACGAAAATGTTTCCTGGTGGAAATCAGGTCATTTAAATTATGCTGTCAGTCATAGCAGACTTCCCAGACTCCTTATGTCTGCCAGAATGATTGTTGCAAGCTGAGCTCTATCACCACTTCTTCCTTTCACTGAAATGTCCATGACAGCGTGCCCTCGTCTGAGGTCTGCACAAGGGCCTGGAATGATCCAGCCTTCTCAATGCAGTTTTATCAAAGGCATCCTCTCACAGCCCTTTCTAGTATGTTTACACCATCCTCGCTGCAGTGCAGCAATTTTGCAGAGGGATTGAACCCCTGGAGAAAATCCCTGCCCAGCTTGTTAGCTCATGCTGGAAATTAGACAGAGACCTGCAGCTTTTCACTGTGGTGAGTAAAAATCAGTTGTAGCTATCGGGAAATAGTTTGAAAATGTATGAGAAAAGGAGATAAAAGAAGTTTCTGCCCTGATATATCTTGTTTTTCCTGCTGTTATACAGAGAACACCACTTCTGTCACTGAGTCTGTCTCAACTGTGAGCTATGGGATGAGTAGTGGAACCAAAACTGGTGAAAGGTACACTTTTTCTTGACATTTTGTTAGGCTGTTGTGGTCAGTATGGTCTCAAGGGACAGGTGTTCTAATGGCTTGGAGAACAGGTGAGTCCCAGATGCTGTGGTTTAAGCCCATTAAAGGTTGTGAGCTTTCCTCAGGGCTAAGTGGAACAGAGATGGGAAGGGATAAATATCTTTTGTAGAGCAGTTTAAAGCAGATCTAATTGTGGATTTCAGCGTGGTTACAGTGTTAGTCAGTAAAACTCTCAGTGCCAGCAGTGGATTTTTGTTAGGAGGAGCAAGTTGTCAGGCCCTTTGAAAACACTTGTAAAAATACTCAGCTGTGTGAAATTTGTAGTTTGGGCTTATTTTTGTAGGCCCAACATATGGCTGCCATCAAATATCTTTAGTTTGTCTAGCCTAGAGTTTGGTTGGTAGATAAATGCCTTGCTGAGGACAGAAGACTGTTACGCATTCTTGATTAACTCGAAGATGCAGTTGCTTAGTATAGGATTACATGGTATCACAATTATTACTGGCATATCCAGGCATCCTCAACATGCAAAATATCCATCAAGAAAAATAGGAGGGCAGCCAATTTAAATCTTTTAACTTGGGCTTGCATCTGCCCTGAAAATTATCCCAAATTTGCCATTATGTTTCTTCTGATTTAGTTCCAACATCAGCATTTTGATATTTGAGTCATGATATACTGAGCACCTTAGAGAACTTGCTGTCAGATTTGACCTCCAGCTGTACCAGAAATTAATGTGTGACAGTGGTGTCATTGCTCTTTGCCTCAGTTTCCCCAGCTCTGTCATGGGGAACATTTCCAAATGCTATGTGTGGTTTACTTCATTAATGCTGATTAAGTGGTTTATGGCTCAAATAAACACAAATTAGAAGATAATTCTATATTTCTGGATCAAATTACCAGTTTGCGGTCAGTGAAGCAACACTGACATGAGCTCAAAATTATGCATACTATAAGTAAAAATTTCAAAGGTACTTCATCGAATCATAGAATGGTTTGGGTTGGAAAGGACCTCAAAGATCATCTAGTTTCAACACCTCTGCCATGGCAGGGACACCTCCCACTAGACCAGGTTGCTCAAGGCTTCATCCAGCCTGGCCTTGAACACTTCCAGAGATGGAGCATGCACAGCTTCTTTAGGCAACCTGTTGCAGTGTCTCACCACTTCAGGGTGAAGAACTTCTTCCTTGTATATAGTCTAAACCTGCCTTCTCCCAGCTTCCAACCATTACCCCTCGTCCCGTCACTGCAGGCCCTGGCACAAAGTCCCTCCTCGGCCTTCTTGTAGGCCCCCTTTAGGTACTGGAAGGCCACTAAGAGGTCTTCCCAGAGCCTTCTCTTTTCCAGGCTGAACAAGCCCAACTGTCTCAGCCTGTCCTCATAGGAAGGGTGTTCCAACCCTCTGACCATCTCGGTAGCCCTCCTCTGGACTCGCTCCAACAGCTCCATATCTGTTTTGTGTTGGGGGCTCCAGAGCTGGATGCAGTATCCCAGGTGGGGTCTCACGAGGGCAATACTGCCTGAATTACTCTTCAAGTTACATTTTTTAAAATGTGACTTACCCTCCAGGAACCCCACAGTTGTAAATTAAAGGGATTCAGAGCTCCTGTGTGTCCATGTCTTTTTTTTTTTTTTTTTTTAATTATTATTTTTCTTTTCTGTTTTTCTTTTTTTCTTAAAAGTGTTTAAGTGTTGTTCTACTTAGTGCTTTGTCACAAAGCATTTGTGACTTGGCCAGCTGTGTCTCATTTGTAAAAGTACCTTAGACTCTTCTATACTTAAGTGCTGTTGTTTGTCAATAAAACTCTGACTTTTACTTAAATTGCTTTTGACTCATTCAGGTACTCTTGAGGTTGTGGGAGGTTTGGAGTAGGCAACAGTTGGACTTTTATGCTGATTCCTGGCACTGCAGAGAGTTATTTTTTTTCTTTAACCACATACTTTTCATGTTTTGTTTCTCCAGTGCCACTGACAGCTGCTGTGATGTGACCCCCAGCTCTCGCTCCTCTCCTCCCACTGTACATCGCCGAGTTGAAAGGAGGAGAGAACTGGTGCGGTCTCAGACACTCCCACGGACTACAGGAACACAGGCCAGGAAAGCGCTTTTTGAGAAATTTGAACAGGATGGTGGAAAGTATGTCACACACCTTGTCTCCAGAATGGGTTGGCTAATGGGAAACTAATTTGTCAATTATTACCAGCAGAGGACAGCTGGGTGGGAGGACTCTCTCAGTGTAGGATTTTGAGCTAAGAGACAATATGTGGTCATGTGTGGATAGCTTCACTGACTTCCCAGGCTGAGCCCTGGAAATTCACCGCTACAGATTCCTCTGGCTTTGGAGTTCTTCAGCTGAAGAAGCAGGTATGTTTTATCAGGAAAGAGTGCTGTGAAAGCTGCCTTCTCCGTTATTATAAAAGACTGGGAATATAGCGACTTTCTGTTGCCACTTATTAAGGAACAAAAGCATGGACTATTCCTTATGCACAACGATGGGGGTATGATTTAAATAGAAGAGGGCTTGGAATACTGGCTTTAGTGAAATGAAAATGAGTTTTTCTTGGAGGACCAGCAAGTTGAAGTTTCAGCAACGTGTTTCTCAAAGATCACCTGGACAGGTGCTGACTTGGGCAAGGTTGCATAGATGTTGCTGACAAATAAGTTTAAGTTTTTCTAGAATTTAATTTAATCTCATCTCTGTTAATTTTCCAGAGGAAAAGGAGAATCCAGAGCTAAGCTGAAGAGGTCGCAGAGTTTTGGGGTTGCCAGCGCTAGCAGCATTAAACAAATTCTGTTAGACTGGTGTCGCTCAAAAACCATAGGATACAAGGTGAAGACGTGTTAGCATTTTCAGTGTGCTTTTTTGGGGAGAATTTTCCAAAAAAATATACTCAAAGTGAATGTAAAACATGCTAGACAATGAGCTAACTTCCTCAAGATCATCAAGTTCTGTGTGGGTAACACAAACATCATGGTTTGTATGGGCAGCACTTCAAGACAGTCAGTGATTGCATGAATGAGATTCTGTATGTCTGTCAAAGCAATGCATTAGTGTTTGTCTGAAAGCCTTCATTTTTGTGCTTATGGATGTAGACTTCAGTATAAGCTCACATTTTTTTTTCTTAGTTTCAGGCTATTATTTTTGCATTCTTATTATATAGGGCAAGATCTGAATAACATTTTGCCAGTACAAGGAGACTATGGCCCTTTTTCTACACAGCAGACCAAAATACTCTCTACTGGTATTAGACAAGGGAATTTGTAGTAAATGGTTGAGGTTGAATCCCATGGTGTTAATGACCTAATTTCTATGAGGTAACATCAGTGTAGCTAAAAGAATTCAGCAGTTGAGATTTTTGTAATTTTACCTGGCCTTAAACTGCAGGTGCCAAAGCAATTTCCAGGAGAAAGAAAATAGTACAGGCTTTTTTTCTGTAATATGTTTCACAACATTATTTTAAAATGTGCATTATTATTGCTAAACTCTAAATTATAGTATTCACAAGCAGAACTAGTGAAAATTACTGTTAGTTGCTTACCAGAAAAGCTGGGGCTTGAATTTTATATGACGGAAAAGCAGTGTGAGACAAAAGCCCGAGTACGTTTCTTTTGAATGTGGTGGTAGAAAGTAACAATAAGCGTTTGTTCCAAGAATCTGATTTTGCAGTAGGCGTTAATTCTTCCTATATTTCTACTGATCTGTGTAAACAGGCATTGAATTGGGCCTTACTGAAAAGCAAAGCAAGCAAACATAGTCCTTATCTAGTGTTATTCACAGCCACAAAATGAACCATTCTTCCATTATAAATACCTCACAGGGATAAGCGGTGTCCTTGGTTTCTGCAGATACTGGTGCTTTGGGCCTGCTCCAGAGCTCACTGACATCGACAAGATTCTTCCCAGTATTTTCTTCCTGGGCTTTGGATCAGGGTCCTTGACTGTATGTCTGCTTTGCATCTGGTCATTTCAGGCAAAAAGGCTTTAATTGCTGAGTGTGCTGTTTTGTTTTTTTTTTTCCTCAGAATACAAATAATATAATGGATCTACAAAGAGGGGAAGAGAAACATAAAACCTATGCTCTGTTGCTTTGGTTAGTGGGATAGAAGGATAGAAAACTGCAGTGAGCAAAATCAGCTCTTCCCTCTTCCCCCATGCTGCATTAACATGCATATTTTTTTCATCATGACAGCACATTGATCTCCAAAACTTCTCCTCAAGCTGGAATGACGGGATGGCATTCTGTGCTCTTGTGCATTCTTTCTTTCCTGAAGCTTTTGATTATAATAAGCTTGACCCAGCTAATCGCAAGCAGGACTTTGAGCTGGCCTTCACCATGGCTGAGTGAGTATCACATTAGATCTCTGTGAAGTACTTCCAGTTCAAGTCTAATGTGGCTGGGCAGCAGTAAAAAGTTTAATCATTCTTCTTGTAGATCCTGTATCACCAGCTTACACGTGTCATGCCAAAAAAAAGATAATAAAGCTCTGCATAGAGAAGGCATAGAACAGGTGACTCGGCAGTCTAAAATCAGAGGTGGTTTTATGAGGCACAGGATAGTTCATGGAGTCCTGGGTTCAGGTCATTCATCGTCTTCAGGCAGTACTTGAATTCTGCTTTCTCACCTCTGTGATTCTCACTAGTCTTAGCACTGACACTTGAGAAATCGGCCTCATGAGTTATACTTGGACAGAAGAGGAAAAAATGCTACTTCTTTCTGGGTTTTGTTTTGTTTTTTTAATGATTTTATTCAAGTAATGAATGATTCTTAATGATTTTGCCAATATTAATTGTTAAAAAAGACGTTTGAGTTCATAGAGCACAAGGCATCCAATGTTTACTAACCAACAGTCCATAGAAACCGGATATACAACTGGTATTTTCTTAGCCAATCCCACCTGCTTGATACCAAATTTCAACTTGAGGCATGTTAATATATCCATCCAGTCTCTCTGGAAAAACTGTGACGCCCTGAACGGCAGGGAGCAAGTAGATTAACTTTTGGAATTGGGTTTTGTGGCAGGGTTCACATCTCTCTCCGTTTCTTTGGTTAAACAAGAATAAAGGTTAAATTCAGTGTAAGTAGAGTTAGATCAAGGCTGAGAGCTGCTCAACCTGGTAACTGCATTTTTGTAAAACAGAGCTAATACCCTCAGTCACACTGACCTGATCCTTTCTGATGCAGTATACCAGGCAATTAAATGGTAACTTGTTTATTAAATTCATCATGAGTGTGAACTTGTCAGCTAGAAATAGTAACTTTCTGAACCCAGTATCAACATGATTCTTACTTACTGTTTTATTTGACTTGTGTAACAGTAAACACTCCATGTGGTATGCAGCTGGGTTTGGTACACTTTCCAAATACTAACAGGATGTGGGAATACATGGCTAGTTTCCTGCAGCTTCTCATACAGCTTCAAACATTGGTACCACCACACTGAAGCTCTGGGGTTCATTCAGAGTGTTTTTTTTCTTTTTTTTAAGTAGTAACTTACAGAACTGGATTTGCCATTTGCCATTCCAAAGAAAAGCTTTGAAAATTCTTAGCGTAATGTTGGCTCTCCTTATTACAGCCCCTAGCAAAGGAATTCATTT
Organism: Leptosomus discolor; assembly: GCF_034619465.1. Classification (NCBI taxonomy): domain Eukaryota; kingdom Metazoa; phylum Chordata; class Aves; order Leptosomiformes; family Leptosomidae; genus Leptosomus; species Leptosomus discolor. The sequence goes on from NC_141416.1 coordinate 4,063,299, forward strand.
GGGAATTACAAGGTGTTAATACACACATATCTATACGTATATATAAAAAAATTTTGTTGCTTGTCAGTGAGTTGAAAGAGATTCTATGACACTTTTAGGTGGTTGATCTCTAAAGTAAAACTATCCAAACTCTCAAAGGAAAGTTGCAGTGTTTTTCTATCTCAGTAAGTATAGGGGAGAACAAAAGACAGCATGCGCACAAGAGTAAGAAACATTAGGTAAGAGTATCTACAGAAATTACTACTTCATAGGTGTGATTGCCTTTAAACTAACTGTTCTCTTCTAGTGCCAGAAAAGGCTTTTCTCTGTTATTGCTGTTCACCTCAGTATGAGCTCTGCTGATCAAATTGCTTCCTGCTCTTGTGATTTTTCATCTTGGGCCTCAGCAGATCTGTTCCTTTCTGTTGGGCCAGATCTCAGTCAGGCTTCTGCTCTCCAACCTGATCATCTGAGACTGTTGTCCAAGTCACACACACCTTGAAGATATGGAGTGGTGGAGAAGAAACAGCCCACAGCCACGTGGGCCTTCATTGGCACATATCATCTCTTCTCATGTTTTGCCATTCTTTTGGAGCTTCCTGTGTAATAACCAGAAAAACTCGTGATTTGCGAACTCGCATGACCTTGCTTACTGAGACTTGGACAGGGGAATGTGAGATTGGGCTACATGCTACAGATATCAGGGATGTGAATGGGAGTCAGTAGATGAAAAAAACCCAATGACCTACAGGGCTTTGGATCAGATCCCAGTATAGAGGAAGGAGGAGAAAGAATAGGAATATTCCATGGTCACAAAAATAATCTCCAACCTGAGCCTGACCATTTCATTGTGAAATGAAATCTTGCTGCTAAACCTCAGGATTTCTCTAATGCCTCAGTGATGCTCAGCGTGATCAGAGCGGCAAATGAGTCTTGGAAGTAGTTACAGGCCTTAGATTTAACTCTTGATTCACTGTGTCTGTTTTATTATTGCTACAGGAAAATGGCTCACTGCGATCGTCTGATAGAAGTGGATGACATGATGGTGATGGGTCATAAGCCGGATCCCATGCGTGTCTTCACCTATGTCCAGTCTTTATACAATCATCTGCGACGCTTTGAATAAAATCATTGACACCTCTCCAGCCAGAAGGGTCAAGTACAGTGTGCTAGTGGGAAGAGTGACATTTTGCAAATGGAACGCAGTGTTATTTCTTGCTTTTTACTGTCCCTTTGCTTACATTCAACTGCATGGCTGGCTGACTGAAGTGTTGCTGAGCAGCGCCCGAAGTGTTGATCACATCAGCATGTCAGTAAGACAGAAATATGTTTGGAAAAAAAGACAAAAACATAGGGAAAGGTAAACGCTGTCATTTTGGTGCTAGTAGTAGGTTGGACTTTTAATATTACTGTGTTTAAAGGTCCCAGGAACCTAATTTGCTGCTCGTATATCTGTTAGGCTGGGGACACAGTTTTATGCAGTGACAGGCAACTCTGCTATGAAGGTGTTCCCTCTTAAAATGCAGGTAAAACTCCAGAAGGTAGCACCTTCAATTCCACTTGTCCATTGAACATAGCACAAAAGAAATGGCATATGAACAAGGAAATTTCCATTTCACAAATAATAACCTGAAGTACTCAACCACTAGGGCAATACTGCCTCTCCTCCAACCCTGCACCCCACTCTACCGTATATGCACACACACACATGCCTCAAACAGGCATTGTTCTGTTCTTTTAAAGCAGAAAGAGAACACAGGCTCTTAATGTGCAGACTGGGGGGACAGATAACTACCATGTTACATAACATTGTTCATCTGTAATGATTAAATCTGAAGTGATTTGCTTAGAGGCTTGCTAAAGCCTCTACTGGCAGTACTGGATTAATTTCTTGATCACAAAGGATAGCAACAGGTGGGGCTGTTCTGTGTATGACATTGTGTGTTTGCACGATTGAAGATTACAGGAAAGGGGGGCAGCTAGCAAGGTACAAAATCGTTTTAACAGTTGCATAGAAGCAAGACTGTAGCATGCTTTCATCCAGACTCTGGGTGACAGCAACTCTCCAGTGTGGACAGGAATGAAGCCTTTATGATTTGCTGGGTCCTCATGCTGACACTGAGGTGGACAGGCAATATGCTAAAAAAAAGTATGGAAGATGGGGTTTTGAAATGCTTTGGACTAGCTTCTGTTTTCAGTTAAATTAGCATTAAACCCACAGTACAGTGGGATTATTCCAGATTTACTGGACAAAAATGTCATGTGTCACCCTTTCTGGTTTTCTCTTGGATAAATCAACAGAGCTTTGTTTTCACATTGAAAGTTAAAAACAAAACCACTAAAAAAGCATACTTGAAAAAAAAAAAAGCCTATTAAAATTATTTCTTTCCTAAGAACAGGCTCATAGAAAGTAAAAAAAAAAAAAAAAAGCCCCAAGCCCTCTGCTCACTCTAGAGAATGTTTTTTAACCTGCATTTGTGCTTTTTGTAGCTATTTATAAAGATTACTTTGGTTCTGTATTCATGACCATTTATAATAAAATATGTCAAATGCTCTTCAGATTTACTGCTTCTCCTTAGAGTGAAGTGACAAATAACAAAGTAAAATCAGTGAAAAGAACCCAGAGCTTTTGCTTAGAAGATTTTTGTTCTAGTCGTGATGCTGTGTGCTCTGAATTCAGTTTTAAAACCTATAGATGTTCAGTGGCATTTGGAATAGGATTTTAGTTCAGCCACCCTTTCTAGTGAAGTTTACTTAAGAAACCATGAATGAAGCAACCACTTTGTTAGCAGTCTCAGAAAAACAAATGAACGAACACCGAAAGTGTACAAAGGTGAAGTATAAGTTAACTGCTGAAGGTCTGGATCATGAAGTTCTGTTTGAAGTGTAGCTAGGCTGTTGCTATGACACTATGGAAACAGTTTGAAAGACTTTTAAATATACATCTTAATAGAAGTAGCCAAAAGATACTTGGTCAAACTAGCAGGATCCTTGATATTGCTAATCTCACAGCTTTAATGCAAGTGGACAGAGGTTGGGTGGATTGTTCATATTTGTCATATGACTGCCATTGTATTCAGTTTTTGACTTTGTCTTGAATGACCATAATTCTGAGTAGTAAATGCGTGCCTGTTGCTCTACCAAATGCTCTGTAAGGATAAACACACTGTACTTGTGTTTTGGAGAAGCGATTAGAGTAAGCATGATGAGAAATCTGTCCACAACTGGCACACACGATACACATATTTACATTCTCAGAGCAGAATACCTCTCATTGACTAGCAGAGCGAAGTTCCATCCTAACTACAAGAAGAGGGACAATATGGCTTTATATTCACATTCCTTCACAGTCCCAGGTCATGGATGATATTCCTGTGTGATGTGAGTGCTAAAGACAGAGGTAAGTGCTTGGCCAGTTTAGGCCTAGTAGCAAATAATTATGTAAAAGAAGTTGTAGACTGCAAGATTACTGCCAAGTCACCAGAGGGGGGTTTACATCTTTTCTAATTTAGCTTGTTTTCACAGCTACCCAGAAGCTATTTGTACAGGTTTTCTAAAGTCTTCCCACTTCAGAGAGGTGAAGGTAAAGATAAGTGGTACTTGCCAGCAAACTGATTGCAGGGGAATGGAAGACTGTAAGCTGATTTCAGCTTCTGGTGGTTTGCGTGTAAGCAGATGAGGGAGATGGTGCTATGACACAATTTTAGAAAAAAAAAAAAAACCTACAGCTTTGTGCATTAAGAGAATATGAATAACCTTGACTATTAGATTGTATGATTAAATTAAAGTATGTAATCTATGCCCCCTGCTGGTTTTTTTAGTATTTTTAATTTTAAAAAAAAAGCAGAGTTTGTGTATATATGATAGAAAATGTGTTAGCATGAGTGAGAACAATATATTAAGTTGCCATAGTGTGTATTTTACACAGATGGACTGTTGCCAGCTTTTCCAATGTTTCTGCACTGTGTCTAAAATTCAGTACTGTCAAAGGTGGTTTACTGGCAACTTGATCCTACTTGTAAAGGCTAGATTAATTTGTTCTGTGCAAGATTTTCCAAATAATCTCAGCAGAGACATCACCTAGTTTTTAAAATTATGTTTGCATATAGCTTCCCACAGCAGGGAAGTCCTCCTCCTTGAAAGTACAGTAATTGGGTGGATGACTTTCATCGCTTCTCCCTTTGTGTGACATTTCCAATAAAGCGTTTAATCTAAACATATGCTCAAACCAGTGCAAACTCTTGGATACACGTCATTAGGTATAAAATCAGCCTACATGGTTCAACATGTGTCACTAACTTAAACCTGGCCTGGCTTACACAGATAGTTTTAAAGTGTCCAGAACAAAAATTGGCATTGCTTTAGGTAAGGTGCGCCTAAAAGGCACTTTTGGTTATGCTAAAATAGCTCTATGTCTAGATAAAGCCTCAGTGGAGTTAGTAATGCAGAATCAGAAGAGTTTGGGCTGGAAGGGACCTTTAAAGACCATCTAGCCCAACAACCCCCACCAGGAGCAGGGACATCTTTAGCTGGATCAGGCTGCTCAGAGCCCCGTCTGCCTTGGCCTTGAATGTTCCCAGGACTGGGGCATCAACCACCTCTCCGGGCAGCCTGTGCCAGTGTCTCACCACCCTCACCCTAAATTTTCTTCCCACTATCTAGTCTAAACCTACCCTCTTTCAGTTTGCAACCCTTACCCCTTGTCCTATCACCACCCTCCCCGATCAGGAGTCCCTCCCCACCTTTCCTGCAGGCCCCCTTTAAGCACTGGGAGGCCGCTATAAGGTCTACCCCGGCGCCTTCTCCAGGCTGAACAACCCCAACCCTCTCAGCCTGTCCTCAGAGGGGAGTATTCTGGGCACTAGTGGAACACCAGAATTCAGACCTCTTACGTTAGCCTGCTTTGCAATTTCAGCAACATTGAAAGCAAGCAGTTGATGCTGCAGCATCAGCTCAGCCTAGAGACTTTCCCCACTTCGATGCTGCCACAGCAGTTTGGGTGACAGTCTAATCCTCTGAAGACTGAGACTATCTGTGTTATTTTGAAGGCATCTAATAAGGAACACGGCAACATATTTAATTTAGATCTAGTCTCGTGAATGCTGGTTATTTAGACTCGTCCACAGAAAACCTATTTTTCCACACTGAAGACTTGAGCCACTTTATAAATAACGAACCCGGTTTCTATATCCAGACACAAATTGCCAAGGTGAAGACCTGCTCCTTTGCAAAAATCCTTTGTAAAAGCGCCAGTACGGGCTGTGGGAGGTTAGCCGTATTTCGGCAGCGCCGAGGCCGGCGGTCGCTCACCAGCACTTCCCGCCGAGGAGGTGTCGCTTTCCCGCCCCTGTGCCCGCTGCCCGCGTGTAGGTCGCAGCGCGAAGTGTCTCCCAGCGCCGCGCTCGGCCCTGCCCGCGGGCCCGCCCCCGCCGCACGCGCCGGCCTGTGGCCGTTGGCGGGAAGCGCGGCTGCGGGGACAGCGGTTGGCTGCAAGCAGGTGGGGCCAGGGGCAGAGGAGGGAGCTGGGGGGGCGGGGGAAGGTGAGGGGCGGGGAGGGGCGGGAGGGGGAGCTGAGGGGGCAGGGGGCGGGAGCTGGGCGGGCTGTTGCAGGCGTTGTGCTGCCCGCGAGGGACCTGGGCCGGCGCGGCGCGCGGCGGAGCCCCGTCTGCCGCGGGATCGTTTTCTCCCTTATAAACCGCTAGAGGTTCTCAGGAATTAACAAGCCTATTTGTTTTCATTCTTTTCCAACCTGTCCTCACTGCTAAGTTGGTTTTACCTGTGTTATTTGAAGAGTAGCGCACTGTTGTCAGCCTCGGAAGTCTACAATGATTTAACCCCTGAAAACCACCTAAGGTAAAAATAAAAATTTCTTATGTCATATAGTTCATATTGAAGGATCAGTTGTAAGTTTCGTATTAACAGATTAAAAGGAAATAACCTTTTTATGGTAAGTTAACCATGAGGAACAGATTCAGGGTGGGTAACTACAAATTAAATACTTTATGATGGTGTTGCTCACAAGTTGGGTCAGGACAGCACCAGATACTGGGTTTTCAGAATGAAACTGCATGGAGTCCCATGGGTCTCACAACAATGTCTTGGAGGACCGTCATTCAGGGATTCCTCACCTTTCAAAGTGTCATGGATTAGGGTTGGGCTGGCCACAAACGAATGGCAGATGCTCTTTATTACGTGACTGAGCACATTTTCAGAAACCTAACACATTAATTGTTCTCAACCACCATTCAGCTATCTCAGCATTTCAGTTTATTAGAAACCATTTTGTCATCGCTCTTTAATTTGGTCAGATTTCTAAAAGCCTTGGAATGTTACTGAGAGTACAGATAATAAAATGTTGTGGAACATGACTAATATGCAGCCTGATAACTTATTCTGTGACTTGCACTGGTCAAAGTAAACAAAGTTCAAACTAGTTTTTGAGTTCAGATCTACCTAAGTCATTGGAAAACTTTCAGTTGTTATGGAAATGGCTCCAGTTCCTGCTCCAGCTGTTCATGTGACAAAAATTACTGCTTTCAACTAGCTCTTTTTTAGCATGTTATGTTAAGAAGCTGTTAAAAAGTACTCATTAGAGGGGAAAAACAAAAAAAGTACATCTAGTCCAAAGGGGGCCAGAATGTAGAAATCAAGGGCCAGCCCACAGGAGCATTGCTCTCTTGTACAAATAGTTGCAGACTTCATGTGTGCAGTACCATATAAATGGATTTACAGGTCTGCCCCAGTAGTGGTCTATGTAATTGATACTAATCAGTGTTCAGCCTAGTCATAGTTTTGCTTTGCCTCATGAATTGGGAGCATGCTGAGTGTCTGTGATCACAGCTTTCCATCCTCCTGCGTCAGTTAGCATGAATCATTCACTTTCCTTGCTTGCCTTGCGCCCCATTCTTTGCTGCTTCTCGAGTCTCTAGGTCCTTCTCTGAGGCTAATGGCATCAGTAATGTCAACCCTGTTTTCTGAAGCTTGTATTTTTCTTTGTCTAACTCTGAAATAGCTGCATTTTTCTTTAAGACGGTGTTTCTTCATCTGCAACCCCTTTTTTGTTCCTCTGGAGTATATGCAGATTTCTTTTTGCACAGCAGCTGGCATGACAGGCACTGTAGTTACCAGTTTTAATGATCACTGACAGAATTTAGGTACCGTTTGAAATTAAAGATCATCATTAACAGCTTTCTAGCTTTCACCGTGCTGTATTTGCAGCAATTGCAGTTGCTTCCCACTTTTCTGTCTTGGATCAGCTGAAGTTCTTTTGACCAATGCTACTTGCTGCTTTATCACGTTGATAGCTCTTTGAAGCTTGTTGGGAACTCTGAGCAACCCTGCTCTGATCTAAACTGGTAGGAGGGGGCACAACTGTACCATCTGGCGTGCTACTCTTTTTGTCTCCCTCATTTCTTCTGCCTGGCTCCTAATCTCTTTTGTCCCAGGAAAGCTTATAGTTGCCACAAAGGTGGAGCATACTGCCAAGGATATTTTATGGCTGACATTTTGGATAGCTAGGTGTACTTAACACACCTTTCATTTGCTTTCGCTATCTTTACGCATTTCTGCAATAAATCGATCAAAAATTACTGCCCGAAGCTGTGGGAACTATCTCAATTAATGTACAAAGAATACGTTTTTCTTTCCAGGCAGATCTTAACCGGGAACGGCTGGAAGGAAGCGCCGTGGCTGCGCGGGTGTGCTGCCTGCCGCCGGTGCTGCGGCAGGAGGCTGCTGGAGGCGGCGCTGCCCTTCCCGCCGCAGCTGGTCTGCGTTCCCGTGGCAGCCGGTCTGTTGGCCTTCCGCGCTGTTCTGGGACCCTTCCGGAACACTTCGTCACACATTTAGAAAGAAATGATGTGCTGCTGCTGTGGAGATTGAAGCTGGGACACGGCTGGGAGCAACGCCCCTCCCTGAAGGGGAACGGAGGACGTGGCCATTAGCCAGAGTTAGGCCTTGGGAGCAGCATCAGCGAGAGGTGTGTGAGGGAGAAGGGGGATGGTTTTAAGGGTACCTGTGCTGGAGTGTGGACAGAGCTGTGTGTTGCTGAGGACCAGCTGTGTGCATTTGGGGTGAGGATTTGTCTCAGAAGACTGCATGAGCGTAGTGTGAGAATAGGAAAATTGACAACCAAACTGCTGTGACTTTGCACATATTTTGGGCATTGGTTTCACCCTACATTAAACCATTATCCCGAATGTGCTTTGTTCTTTGTTCTGCTTCAGTCCTTCCTAGGCTTTTCCATTTCCTCATTTACCTGCTGTATTTCCTCCTTCAGTTTTTCAGGTGCTGTTTTCTCTCTCTTTTTTAATTTTCTAATGACCATTATATTTCTTTTTTACAACCTAGAGTTCATCCACCTCTCCAGCCATATTTTTAAAAGGTGTTTACTTCTCCAACCTATGGGAGAATATTTATATTTCATATTTGTTCACTTCTCATTTTTCTGTGACTATCCATTTAGTAATTCCATCCTTCCTCACGGGTCTCCTTTTCTTTCTCATCTCCCTCCTATTGCAGACAACCCATCTTTTCCTCTCAGTTCCACTTTCAAGCCTCTTACCCTCTCTCCTCCTAGCTTCCATTCCCAAATTCTTCTGTTTCTTCCTTCTCCCACTTCAAACTCTCTCCCTTGCACCTTAGCAAATTCTTGGGAAGCCTTGAACAAGAAGTCTTTTCATACCAGTGTCATTTTGCAGGTAAAAGGGGCAAGATTTTTTCTCACCCTTATGGACCTGTCTTCTCCCCTTCTTGCTTCTGCAGCCAAATACAATACTATTCCCATTTTTAGGTTTCACATTCCAAGAACTGACCCGCATTATATCCAGAAACTTTCCAAAAAACAATGGCCAGACTGTTGCAAGCTGTAGAGACGTCGGAACATCTGTTGGGCTTTACGTTGGGACGTCTCTTGGGCTCTACGTCTGGTTTTAGCTCATTTGCGGCTATACGTCCGGACGTCTTCTGAGCTCTACGTCGGGACGTGTGTTGGTCTCTACGTCGGAACGTACGTTGGTTTCTACGTCTGGCTTGAGGTTAATTTCGGCTCTACGTCGGAACGTCTCTCGGGCTATACGTCGGGACGTGTGTTGGGCTCTACGTCGGAACGTACGTTGGTTTCTACGTCTGGCTTGAGGTTAATTTCGGCTCTACGTCGGAACGTCTCTCGGGCTATACGTCGGGACGTGTGTTGGGCTCTACGTCTGGCTGTAGCTCACTTTCTGCTCTGCGTCGAAACATCTGTTGGTCTCTACGTCGGGACGTCTGTTGGTCTCTACTTCGATATGTCTGGCTTGAGCTCGCTTTCGGCTCTACGTCGTAACGTCTGTTGGGCTCTACGTCGGGACATCTGTTGGGCTCTACGTCGGGACGTCTGTTCGGCTCTAAGTCAGGACGTATTTAGAGATCTAAGTCGGGACGTCTCTTGGGCTGTACGTCTGGCTTGAGCTCACTTTCAGCTCTATGTCGGGACGTCTGTTGGGCTCTACGTCGGGATGTACGTTGGCTTCTACATCTGGCTTGAGGTTAATTTCGGCTCTACGTCGGGACGTCTGTTGGGCTCTACGTCGGGACGTGTGTTGGGCTCTAGGTCGGGAAGTCGCTTGCGCTCTACGTCGGGATGTCTTTTGGGCTCTACATCTGGCTGTAGCTCACTTTCGTCTCTACGTTGGAACGTCTGTTGGGCTCTACGTCGGGACGTATGTTGGGCTCTACAACGGGACATGTATTGGACTCTATGTCGGGACGTCTGTTGGGCTCTACGTCGGGACGTCTCTTGTGCTCTACATCTGGCTTGAGCTCGCATTCGGCTCCACGTCGGGACGTCTGTTGGTCTCAACGTCGGAACGTCTCTCGGGCTATACGTCGGGACGTGTGTTGGGTTCTACTTTAAGAAGTCTGGCTTGAGCTCGCATTCGGATCCACGTCGGGACGTCTGTTGGGCTCTACGTCGGGACGTCTGTTGGGCTCTAAGTCGGGACGTGTCTTGGGCTCTAGTTTGGGAAGTGTGTCTTTAGCTCGCTTTCGGACCTACGTGCGGATGTCTCTTGGGCTCTACGTTTGGCTTTAGCTCATTTGCGGCTATATTTCCGGACGTCTTTTGAGCTCTACAACTGGACGTGTGTTGGGCCCTACGTCGGAATGTACGTTGGTGTCTACGTCTGGCTTGAGGTTAATTTCGGCTCTACGTCGGAACGTCTGTTGGGCTCTACGTCGGGACGTCTCTCGGGCTCTACGTCGGGATGTCTTTTCCGCTCTACGTCTGGCTGTAGCTCACTTTCGGCTCTACGTCGGAACGACACTTGGGCTCTGCGTCTGGAGGTCTGTTGAGCTCTACGTCCGGACGTCTCTTGGGCTCTATGTTTGGCTTTTGCTCACTTTCAGCTCTACGTCAGAACATCTGTTGGGCTCTACATCGGGACGTCTCTTGGGCTCTACGTCTGGCTTTAGTTCATTTGCGGCTATACGTCGGGACATCTTCTGAGCTCTATGTCGGGACGTCTGCTGGGCGCTGCGTCGGAACGTACATATTTTCTACATCTGGCTTGAGGTTAATTTCAGCTCTACGTCGGAATGTCTCTCGGGCTGTACATCGGGACGTGTGTTGGGCTCTACGTCTGGCTGTAGCTCACTTTCTGCTCTACATCGAAACATCTGTTGGGCTCTACATCGGGACGTCGCTTGAGCTCTACGTCGGGACGTCTTTTGGGCTCTACGTCTGGCGGTAGCTCACTTTCGTCTCTACGTTGGAACGTCTGTTGGGCTCTACGTCGGGACATCTGTTGGGCTCTAAGTCGGGACGTCTCTTGGGCTCTACATCTGGCTTGAGCTCGCTTTCGCCTCTACGTCGGGACATCTGTTGGGCTCTACTTCGGGACGTATGTTGGGCTCTACTTCGGGACGTATGTTGGGCTCTACAACGGGACATGTGTTGGGCTCTATGTCAGGACATCTGTTGGGCTCTAAGTCGGTACATATCTTGGGCTCTACTTCTGGCTTGAGCTCGCTTTCTGCTCTACGTTGGGATGTCTCTTGGTCTCAACGTCTGGACGTCTGTTGGGCTCTACGTAGGGACATGTATTGGGTTCTACTTTAAGAAGTCTGGCTTGCGCTTGTTTTCGGATCTACGTCGGGACGTCTGTTGGGCTGTACGTCCGGACGTCTCTTGGCCTCTACGTTTGGCTTTTGCTCACTTTCAGCTCTACATCGGAACATCTGTTGGGCTCTACGTTGGGACGTCTCTTGGGCTCTACGTCGGGACGTCTCTTGGGCTCTACGTCGGGATGTCTGGCTTGAGCTTGCTTTCAGCTCTACTTCGGAACATCTGTTGTGCTTTACTTCGGGACTTCTGTTCGACTCTACGTCGGGACGTCTGTTGGGCTCTAAGTCTGCTGTTGTCAACAGACATCCCGACGTAGAGCCCAACAGACGTCCCGACGTAGAGCCCAACAGACGTCCCGACGTAGAGCCCAACAGACGTCCAAACGTAGAGCCCAACACACGTCCCTACGTAGAGCTGAAAGTAAGCTAAATCCTGATGTAGAGCCCAACAGACGTCCCGACATACAGCCCAACAGACGTCCCGATGTAGAGCCCAACCGACGTCACGACGCAGAGATGAAAGTAAGGTAAACCCTGATGTAGAGCCCAACAGAGGTCCCAACGTAGAGCCCAACACACGTTCCGACGTAGAGCCCAACCGACGTCCCGACGTAGAGCCCAACCGACGTCCCGACGTAGAGCTGAAAGTAAGCTAAATCCTGATGTAGAGCCCAACAGACGTCCCGACGTAGAGCCCAACAGACGTCCCGACGTAGAGCCCAACAGAAGTCCCGACGTAGAGCCCAACACACGTCCCGACGTAGAGCCCAACAGACGTCCCGACGTAGAGCCCAACAGACGTCCCGACGTAGAGCCCAAGACACGTCCTGACGTAGAGCCCAACACACGTCCCGACGCAGAGCTGAAAGTAAGCTAAATCCTGATGTAGAGCCCAACAGACGTCCCGACGTAGAGCCCAACAGACGTCCTGACGTAGAGCCCAAGAGACGTCGTGACGTAGAGCCCAACACACGTCCCGACATACAGCTGAAAGTAAGCTAAATCCTGATGTAGAGCCCAACATACGTCCCGACGTACAGCCCAACAGACGTCCCGACGTACAGCCCAACAGACATCCCGACGTAGAGCCCAACAGGCGTCCCGACGTAGAGCCCAACCGACGTCCAGACGAAGAGCCCAACCGACATCCCGACGTAGAGCTGAAAGTAAACTAAACCCTGATGTAGAGCCCAACACACGTCCCGACGTACAGCCCAACAGACGTCCCGACGTAGAGCCCAACACACGTCCCGACGTAGAGCCCAACAGACGTCCCGACGTAGAGCCCAACAGGCGTCCCGACGTAGAGCCCAACACGCGTCCCGACGTAGAGCCCAAACGACGTCCCGACGTAGAGCCCAACCGACGTCCCGAAGTAGAGCCCAACCGACGTCCCGACGTAGAGATGAAAGTAAGCTAAACCCCGATGTAGAGCCCAACAGATGTCTTGACGTAGAGCCCAACACACGTCCCGACGTAGAGCTCAACAGACGTCCCGACGTAGAGCTGAAAGTAATCTAAATCCTGATGTAGAGCCCAACAGACGTCCCGACGTAGAGCCCAACAGACGTCCCGACGTAGAGCCCAACAGACGTCCCGACGTAGAGCACAACCGACGTCCCGACGAAGAGCTCAACCGACGTCCCGACGTAGAGCTGAAAGTAAGCTAAACCCTGATGTAGAGCCCAACACACGTCCCGACCTAGAGCCAAACAGATGTCCCGACGTAGACCCCAATACACGTCCCGACGTAGAGCCAAACACACGTCCCGACGTAGAGCTGAAAGTAAGCTAAATCCTGATGTAGAGCCCAACAGACGTCCCGAAGTAGAGCCCAACACATGTCCCGACGTAGAGCCCAACACAGGTCCCGACGTAAAGCCCAACACACGTCCCGACGTAAATCTGAAAGTAAGCTAAATCCTGATGTAGAGCCCAACAGACGTCCCAACGTAGAGCCCAACAGACGTCCCGACATAGAGCCCAACATACGTCCCGACGTATATTCCAACAGGTGTCCCGACGTAGAGCCCAACCGACGTCCCGACGAAGAGCCCAACCGACGCCCCGACGTAGAGCTGAAAGTAAGCTAAACCCTGATGTAGAGCCCAACACACGTCCCGACGTAGAGCCCAACACACGTTCCGACATAGAGCCCAACCGACGTCCCGACGTAGAGCCCAACCGACGTCCCGACGTAGAGCTGAAAGTAAGCTAAATCCTGATGTAGAGCCCAACAGACGTCCCGGCGTAGAGCCCAACAGACGTCCCGACGTAGAGCCCAACAGACGTCCCGACGTAGAGCCCAACAGACGTCGTGAAGTAGAGCCCAACACACGTCCCGACGTACAGCTGAAAGTAAGCTAAATCCTGATGTAGAGCCCAACAGACGTCCCGTCGTAGAGCCCAACAGACGTCCAGACGTACAGCCCAACAGACGTCCCGACGTAGAGCCCAACAGGCGTCCCGACGTAGAGCCCAACCGACGTCCAGACGAAGAGCCCAACCGACATCCCGACGTAGAGCTGAAAGTAAACTAAACCCTGATGTAGAGCCCAACACACGTCCGGACGTACAGCCCAACAGACGTCCCGACGTAGAGCCCAAACGACGTCCCGATGTAGAGCTGAAAGTAAGCTAAATCCTGATGTAGAGCCCAACAGACGTCCCGGCGTAGAGCCCAACACACGTCCCGACGTAGAGCCCAACAGACGTCCCGACGTAGAGCCCAACAGACGTCCCGACGTAGAGCCCAACACACGTCCCGACGTAGAGCCCAACAGACGTCCCGACGTAGAGCCGAACAGACGTCCCGACGTAGAGCCCAACAGGCATCCCGACGTAGAGCCCAACACACGTCCCGACGTAGAGCCCAACACACGTCCCGACGTAGAGCCCAACAGACGTCCCGACGTAGAGCCCAAGACACGTCCTGACGTAGAGCCCAACACACGTCCCGACACAGAGCTGAAAGTAAGCTAAATCCTGATGTAGAGCCCAACAGACGTCCCGTCGTAGAGCCCAACAGACGTCCCGACATAGAGCCCAACAGACGTCCCGACGTATATTCCAACAGGTGTCCCGACGTAGAGCCCAACCGACGTCCCGACGAAGAGCCCAACCGACGCCCCGACGTAGAGCTGAAAGTAAGCTAAACCCTGATGTAGAGCCCAACACACGTCCCGAGGTAGAGCCCAACACACGTTCCGACGTAGAGCCCAACCGACGTCCCGACATAGAGCCCAACCGACGTCCCGACGTAGAGCTGAAAGTAAGCTAAATCCTTATGTAGAGCCCAACAGACATCCCGGCGTAGAGCCCAACACATGTCCCGACGTAGAGCCCAACAGACGTCCCGACGTAGAGCCCAACAGACGTCCCGACGTAGAGCCCAACACACGTCCCGACGTAGAGCCCAACAGACGTCCCGACGTAGAGCCCAACAGATGTCCCGACGTAGAGCCCAACACACGTCCCGACGTAGAGCCCAACACACGTCCCGACGTAGAGCCCAACAGACGTCCCGACGTAGAGCCCAAGACACGTCCTGACGTAGAGCCCAACACACGTCCCGACACAAAGCTGAAAGTAAGCTAAATCCTGATGTAGAGCCCAACAGACGTCCCGACGTAGAGCCCAACAGACGTCCCGACGTAGAGCCCAACAGACGTCGTGACGTAGAGCCCAACACACGTCCCGATGTACAGCTGAAAGTAAGCTAAATCCTGATGTAGAGCCCAACAGACGTCCCGTCGTAGAGCCCAACAGACGTCCAGATGTACAGCCCAACAGACGTCCCGACGTAGAGCCCAACAGGCGTCCCGACGTAGAGCCCAACCGACGTCCAGACGAAGAGCCCAACCGACATCCCGACGTAGAGCTGAAAGTAAACTAAACCCTGATGTAGAGCCCAACACACGTCCGGACGTACAGCCCAACAGATGTTCCGACGTAGAGCCCAACACACGTCCTGACGTAGAGCCCAACCGACGTCCCGACATAGAGCCCAACACACGTCCCGACGTAGAGCTGAAAGTAAGCTAAATCCTCATATAGAAGCCAACAGACGTCCCGACGTATAGCCCAACAGACGTCCCGACGTAGAGCCCAACAGACGTCCCGACGTAGAGCCCAACACACGTCCCGACGTAAATCTGAAAGTAAGCTAAATCCTGATGTAGAGCCCAACAGCCGTCCCAACGTAGAGCCCAACAGACGTCCCAACGTAGAGCCCAACAGACGTCCCGACATAGAGCCCAACAGACGTCCCGAAGTATATTCCAACAGGTGTCCCGACGTAGAGCCCAACCGACGTCCCGACGAAGAGCCCAACCGACGCCCCGACGTAGAGCTGAAAGTAAGCTAAACCCTGATGTAGAGCCCAACACACGTCCCGACATAAAGCCCAACACACGTCCCGACGTAGAGCCCAACCGACGTCCCGACGTAGAGCTGAAAGTAAGCTAAATCCTGATGTAGAGCCCAACAGACGTCCCGACGTAGAGCCCAACAGACGTCCCGACGTAGAGCCCAAGACAGGTCCCGACGCAGAGCTGAAAGTAAGCTAAATCCTGATGTAGAGCCCAACACACGTCCCGACGTAGAGCCCAACACACGTCCCGACGTACAGCCCAACAGACGTCCCAACGTAGAGCCCAACAGGCGTCCCGACGTAGAGCCCAACCAACGTCCAGACGAAGAGCCCAACCGACATCCCGACGTAGAGCTGAAAGTAAACTAAACCCTGATGTAGAGCCCAACACACGTCCCGACGTACAGCCCAACAGACGTTCCGACGTAGAGCCCAACACACGTCCCGACGTAGAGCCCAACACACGTCCCGACGTAGAGCTGAAAGTAAGCTAAATCCTGATATAGAAGCCAACAGACGTCCCGACGTATAGCCCAACAGACGTCCCGACGTAGAGCCCAACACACGTCCCGACGTAAATCTGAAAGTAAGCTAAATCCTGATGTAGAGCCCAACAGCCGTCCCAACGTAGAGCCCAACAGCCGTCCCGACATAGAGCCCAACAGACGTCCCGAAGTATATTCCAACAGGTGTCCCGACGTAGAGCCCAACCGACGTCCCGACGAAGAGCCCAACCGACGCCCCGACGTAGAGCTGAAAGTAAGCTAAACCCTGATGTAGAGCCCAACACACGTCCCGACGTAGAGCCCAACACATGTCCCGACGTAGAGCCCAACCGACGTCCCGACGTAGAGCTGAAAGTAAGCTAAATCCTGATGTAGAGCCCAAAAGATGTCCCGACGTAGAGCCCAACAGACGTCCCGACGTAGAGCCCAACAGACATCCCGACGTAGAGCCCAAGACACGTCCTGACGTAGAGCCCAACACACGTCCCGACGCAGAGCTGAAAGTAAGCTAAATCCTGATGTAGAGCCCAACACACGTCCCGACGTAGAGCCCAACACACGTCCCGACGTACAGCCCAACAGACGTCCCGACGTAGAGCCCAACAGTCGTCCCGACGTAGAGCCCAAGCGACGTCCAGACGAAGAGCCCAACCGACATCCCGACGTAGAGCTGAAAGTAAAATAAACCCTGATGTAGAGCCCAACACACGTCCCGACGTACAGCCCAACAGACGTTCCGACGTAGAGCCCAACACACGTCCCGACGTAGAGCCCAACAGACGTCCCGACGTAGAGCCCAACAGACGTCCCGACGTAGAGCCCAACAGACGTCCCGACGTAGAGCCCAACAGATGTCCCGACGTAGAGCTGAAAGTAATCTAAATCCTGATGTAGAGCCCAACAGACGTCCCGACGTAGAGCCAAACAGACGTCCCGACGTATAGCCCAACAGACGTCCCGAAGTAGAGCACAACCGACGTCCCGACGAAGAGCTCAACCGACATCCCGACGTAGAGCTGAAAGTAAGCTAAACCCTGATGTAGAGCCCAACACACGTCCCGACCTAGAGCCGAACAGATGTCCCGACGTAGACCCCAACACACGTCCCGACGTAGAGCCAAACACACGTCCCGACGTAGAGCTGAAAGTAAGCTAAATCCTGATGTAGAGCCCAACAGACGTCCCGACTAGAGCTGGAAGTAAGCTAAATCCTGACTTATAGCCCAACACATGTCCCGATGTAGAGCTGAAAGTAAGCTAAACCCTAATGTAGAGCCCAACACACGTCCCGAAGTAGAGCTGAAAGTAAGATATATCCTGACGAAGAGCCCAACACACGTCCCAATGTAGAGCTGAATGTGAGCTAACAACAAAATTAGAGCCCACACACGTTCCGACGTAGAGCTGAATGTGAGATAACAACAAAATTACAGCACAACACACGTCCCGACGTAAAGCTGAATGTGATCTAACAACAAAATTAGAGCTCAACAGACGTCCCGACTTAGAGCCCAACACACGTCCCGAAGTAGAGCCCAACACACGTCCCAACGTAGACCCCAACAAATGTTCCGACGTAGAGTCCAACACACATCCCAACGTAGAGCTGAAAGTAGCTAAATCCTGATGTAGAGCCCAACAGACATCCCGATGTAGAGCCCAACAGATGTCCCGACATACAGCTCAACAGACGTCCCGACGTAGAGCTGAAAGTAAGCTAAACTTTGATGTAGAGCCCAACACACGTCCCGACGTAGAGCCTAACAGACGTCCCGACGTAGACCCAACAGACGTCCCTACGTAGAGCCCAACAGACGTCCCGACGTAGAGCCCAACACACGTCCCGAAGTGGAGCCCAACACATGTCTCGACGTAGATCCCAACACACGTCCCGAAGTAAATCCCAACACACGTCCCGACATAGAGCCCAACACATGTCCCGACGTAGAGCTGAAAGTAAGATAAACCCTGAGGTAGAGCCCTACACAGGTTCCAACGTAGAGCCCAACACACGTCCCGACGTAGAGCCCAACAGACGTCCCGACGTAGAGCCTAACACACGTCCCGACGTAGAGCCCAATACACGTTCCGACGTAGAGCTGAAAGTAAGTTAAATCCTGATGTACAACCCAACAAATGTCCCGACGTAGAGCCCAACAGAAGTCTCAACGTAGAGCCCAACAGATGTCCCGACGTAGAGGCCAACAGACGTCTCAACAAAGAGCCCAACGGACGATACGACGTAGAGCTGAAAGTAAGCTAAACTTTGATGTAGAGCCCAACACACGTCCCGACATAGATCTGAAAAAAGCTAAACCCTGATGTAGAGCCCAACAGGCGTCCCGACGTAGAGCCCAACAGACGTCCCGACGTAGAGCCCAAGACACGTCCCGACATAGAGCCCAACACATGTCCCGACGTAGACCTGAAAGTAAGCTAAACCCTGAGGTAGAGCCCAACAGACGTCCCGACGTAGAGCCCAACAGACGTCCCGACGTAGAGCCCAACAAACGTCCCGAAGTAGAGCCCAACACACGTCCCGACGTAGAGCCCAACACACGTCTCGACGTAGAGCTGAAAGTAAGCTAAATCCTAATGTAGAGCCCAACACACGTCCCGACGTAGAGCTGAATGTGAGCTAACAACAAAATTAGAGCCCACACACGTCCCGACGTAGAGCTGAATGTGAGATAACAACAAAATTAGAGCCCAACAGACATCCCGACGTAGAGCCCAACACGTCCCGACGTAGAGCCCAACACACGTCCCGACGTAGAGCCCAACACACATCCCGACGTAGAGCCCAACACATGTCCCGACGTAGAGCCCAACGCGAGTCCCGACATAGAGCCCAACACGCGTCCCGACGTAGAGCTGAAAGTAAGCTAGATCCTGATGTAGAGAACAGCAGAGGTCCCGGGGTAGAGCCCAACAGACGTCCCGACCTAGAGCCCAACATACGTCCTGACGTAGATCCCAACAGACGTCCCGACGTAGAGCCCAACACACGTCCCGACGTAGAGCGCAACAGACGTCCTGACGTAGAGCCCAACACGCGTCCCGACGTAGAGCTGAAAGTAAGCAAAATCCTGATGTAGAGCCCAACAGACATCCCGACGTAGAGTCCAACACACGTCCCGACGTAGAGCCCAACACACGTCTCAACGTAGATCTGAAAGTAAGCTAAACCCTGATGTAGAGCCCAACAGACGTCCCGACGTAGAGCCCAACACACGTCCCGACGTAGAGCCCAACACACGTCCCGACGTAGAGCCCAACAGACGTCCCGACGTAGAGCCCAACAGGCATCCCGACGTAGAGTCCAACACACGTCCCCAAGTAGAGCCCAACACAAGTCTCAATGTAGATCTGAAAGTAAGCTAAACCCTGATGTAGAGCCCAACAGACGTCCCAACGTAGAGCCCAACACACGTCCCGAAGTAGAGCCCAACACACGTCCCGACGTAGAGCCCAACAGACGTCCCGACGTAGAGCTGAAAGTAAGCTAAACCCTGATGTAGAGCCCAACAGACGTCCCGACGTAGAGCCCAACAGACGTCCCGACGTAGAGCCCAACAGACGTCCCGACGTAGAGCCCAACACACGTCCCGAAGTATAGCCCAACACACGTCCCGACGTAGAGCTGAAAGTAAGCTAAATCCTGATGTAGAGCCCAACAAACGTCCTGACGTAGAGACCAACAGACGTCCCGACGTAGAGGCCAACAGACGTCCCGACGTAGAGGCCAACAGACGTCCCGACATAGAGCCCAACAGACATCCCGACGTAGAGCTGAAAGTAAGCTAAACTTTGATGTAGATCCCAACACACGTCCCGACGTAGAGCCCAACAGAAATCTCGACGTAGAGCCCAACAGACATCCTGACGTAGAGCAGAAAGTAAGATAAACCCTGATGTAGAGCCCAACAGACATCCCAACGTAGAGCTGGAAGTAAGCTAAACCCTGATGTAGAGCCCAACAGACGTCCCGACGTAGAGCCCAACAGACGTCCCGACGTAGAGCCCAACACACGTCCCGAAGTATAGCCCAACAGACGTCCCGACGTAGAGCTGAAAGTAAGCTAAATCGTGATGTAGAGCCCAACAAACGTCCTGACGTAGAGACCAACAGACGTCCCGACGTAGAGGCCAAGAGACGTCCCGACATAGAGCCCAACACACGTCCCGACGTAGAGCTGAAAGTAAGCTAAACTTTGATGTAGATCCCAACACACGTCCCGACGTAGAGCCCAACAGAAGTCTCGACGTAGAGCCCAACAGACATCCCGACGTAGAGCAGAAAGTAAGATAAACCCTGATGTAGAGCCCAACAGATATCCCAACGTAGAGCTGAATGTAAGCTAAACCCTGATATAGAGCCCAACAGACGTCCCGACGTAGAGCCCAACAGACGTCCAAAGTAGAGCTGAATGTAAGCTAAACCCTGATGTAGAGCCCAACAGACGTCACGACGTAGAGCCCAACAGACGTCCCGACGTAGAGCCTAACACACGTCCCGAAGTAGAGCACAACACACGTCCCGACGTAGAGCCTAAGACATGTCCCGACGTAGAGCCTAACACACGTCCCGACATAGAGCCCAACACACGTCCCGACGTAGAGCTGAAAGTAAGCTAAATCCTGATGTAGAGACCAACAAACATCCCGACGTAGAGCCCAACAGACGTCTCAACGTAGAGCCCAACAGATGTCCCGACGTAGAGGCCAACAGACGTCGCGACATAGAGCCCAACAGACGTCCCGACGTAGAGCTGAAAGTAAGCTAATCTTTGATGTAGAGCCCAACAGACATCCCGACGTACAGCTGAAAGTAAGCTAAACCCTGATGTAGAGCCCAACACACGTCCCGACGTAGAGCCTAACACACGTCTAGACGTAGAGCCTAACACAAGTCCCGACGTAGAGCCCAACACACGTCCCGACGTAGAGCTGAAAGTAAGCTAAATCCTGATGTAGAGCCCAACAGACGTCTCGACTTAGAGCCCAACAGACGTCCCGAAGTAGAGCCCAACAGACGTCCCGACGTAGAGCTGAAAGTAAGCTAAACCCTGATGTAGAGCCCAACAGACATCCCGACGTAAAGCCCAACATACGTCCCGACGTAGAATCCAACACACGTCCCGACGTAGAGCCCAACAGACGTCCCAACGTAGAGCTGAAAGTAAGCTAAACCCTGATGTAGAGCCCAACAGACGTCCCGAAGTAGAGCCCAACAGTCGTCCCAACGTAGAGCCTAACACATCCCGACGTAGAGCCCAACACACGTCCCGACGTAGAGCTGAAAGTAAGCTAACTCCTGATGTAGAGCCCAACACAGGTCCCGACGTAGAGCCCAACAGACGTCTCAACGTAGAGCCCAACAGATGTCCCGACGTAGAGCCCAACAGAAGTCCCGACGTAGAGCCCAATAGACGTCCCCACGTAGATCCCAATACACGTCCCGAAGTATAGCCCAACACACGTCCCGACGTAGAGTCCAACACACATCCCGAAGTAAATCCCAACAAACGTCCCGACATAGAGCCCAACACATGTCCCGTCGTAGAGCTTTAAGTAAGCTAAACCCTGAGGTAGGGCCCAACACAGGTCCCAACGTAGAGCCCAACAGACGTCCCGACGTAGAGCTGAATGTAAGCTAAACCCTGATGTAGAGCCCAACAGACGTCCCGATGTAGAGCCCAACACACGTCCCGACGTAGATCCCAACAGACGTCCCGACGCAGAGCTGAATGTAAGCTAAACCCTGATGTAGAGCCCAACAAACGTCCTGACGTAGAGACCAACAGACGTCCCGACGTAGAGGCCAACAGACGTCCCGACATAGAGCCCAACAGACATCCCGACGTAGAGCTGAAAGTAAGCTAAACGTTGATGTAGATCTCAACACACGTCCCGACGTAGAGCCCAACAGACATCCCGACGTAGAGCAGAAAGTAAGATAAACCCTGATGTAGAGCCCAATAGACACCCCAACGTAGAGCTGAATGTAAGCTAAACCCTGATATAGAGCCCAACAGACGTCCCGACGTAGAGCCCAACAGATGTCCAAAGTAGAGCTGAATGTAAGCTAAACCCTGATGTAGAGCCCAACAGACGTCCCGACGTAGAGCCCAACAGACGTCCCGACGTAGAGCCCAACACACGTCCCGAAGTAGAGCACAACACACGTCCCGACGTAGAGCCTAAGACACGTCCCGACGTAGAGCCTAACACACGTCCCGACGTAGAGCCCAACACACGTCCCGACGTAGAGCTGAAAGTAAGCTAAATCCTGATGTGGAGACCAACAAACATCCCGACGTAGAGCCCAACAGACGTCTCAACGTAGAGCCCAACAGATGTCCCGACGTAGAGGCCAACAGACGTCGCGACATAGAGCCCAACAGACGTCCCGACGTAGAGCTGAAAGTAAGCTAATCTTTGATGTAGAGCCCAACAGACATCCCGACGTACAGCTGAAAGTAAGCTAAACCCTGATGTAGAGCCCAACAGAGGTCTCGACGTAGAGCCCAACAGACATTCCGACGTAGAGCAGAAAGTAAGATAAACCCTGATGTAGAGCCCAACAGACATCCCAACGTAGAGCTGTAAGTAAGCTAAACCCTGATGTAGAGCCCAACACACGTCCCGACGTAGAGCCTAACACACGTCTAGACGTAGAGCCTAACACAAGTCCCGACGCAGAGCCCAACACACGTCCCGACGTAGAGCTGAAAGTAAGCTAAATCCTGATGTAGAGCCCAACAGACGTCTCGACGTAGAGCCCAACAGACGTCCCGAAGTAGAGCCCAACAGACGTCCCGAAGTAGAGCTGAAAGTAAGCTAAACCCTGATGTAGAGCCCAACAGACGTCCCGACGTAAAGCCCAACATACGTCCCGACGTAGAGTCCAACACACGTCCCGACGTAGAGCCCAACAGACGTCCCAACGTAGAGCTGAAAGTAAGCTAAACCCTGATGTAGAGCCCAACAGACGTCCCAAAGTAGAGCCCAACAGTCGTCCCAACGTAGAGCCTAACACATCCCGACGTAGAGCCCAACACACGTCCCGACGTAGAGCTGAAAGTAAGCTAACTCCTGATATAGAGACCAACAAACGTCCTGACGTAGAGACCAACAGACGTCCCGACGTAGAGGCCAATAGACGTCCCCACGTAGATCCCAATACACGTCCCGAAGTGTAGCCCAACACACGTCCCGACGTAGAGTCCAACACACGTCCCGAAGTAAATCCCAACAAACGTCCCGACATAGAGCCCAACACATGTCCCGTCGTAGAGCTTTAAGTAAGCTAAACCCTGAGGTAGGGCCCAACACAGGTCCCAACGTAGAGCCCAACAGACGTCCCGACGTAGAGCTGAATGTAAGCTAAACCCTGATGTAGAGCCCAACAGACGTCCCGACGGAGAGCGCAACACACGTCCCGACGTAGATCCCAACAGACGTCCCGACGCAGAGCTGAATGTAAGCTAAACCCTGATGTAGAGCCCAACAAACGTCCTGACGTAGAGACCAACAGACGTCCCGACGTAGAGGCCAACAGACGTCCCGACATAGAGCCCAACAGACATCCCGACGTAGAGCTGAACGTAAGCTAAACGTTGATGTAGAAATCAACACACGTCCCGACGTAGAGCCCAACAGACATGCCGACGTAGAGCAGAAAGTAAGATAAACCCTGATGTAGAGCCCAAGAGACACCCCAACGTAGAGCTGAATGTAAGCTAAACCCTGATATAGAGCCCAACAGACGTCCCGACGTAGAGCCCAACACACGTCCCGACGTAGAGCCCAACAGACGTCCAAAGTAGAGCTGAATGTAAGCTAAACCCTGATGTAGAGCCCAACAGACGTTGCGACATAGAGCCCAACAGACGTCCCGACGTAGAGCCGAACACACGTCCCGACGTAGAGCCAAACACACGTCCCGACGTAGAGCCCAACACAAGTCCCGACGTAGAGGCCAACAGACGTCGCGACATAGAGCCCAACAGACGTCCCGACGTAGAGCTGAAAGTAAGCTAATCTTTGATGTAGAGCCCAACAGACATCCCGACGTAGAGCTGTAATTAAGCTAAACCCTGAGGTAGGGCCCAACACAGGTCCCGACGTAGAGCCCAAAACAGGTCCCGACGTAGAGCCCAACACACGTCCCGACGTAGAGCCCAACACACGTCCCGACATAGAGCCCAACACATGTCCCGACGTAGAGCTGAAAGTAAGCTAAATCCTGATGTAGAGCCCAACAGACGTCTCAACGTAGAGCCCAACAGACGTCTAGACGTAGAGCCCAACACACGTCCCGACGAAGAGCCCAACAGACGTCCCGACGTAGAGCCCAACACACGTCCCGACGTAGAGCCCAACAGACGTCCCGACGTAGAGTCCAACACAGGTCCCGATGTAGAGCCCAACAGATGTCCCGACGTAGAGCTGAAAGTAAGCTAAATCCTGATGTAGAGACCAACAAACGTCCCGACGTAGAGCCCAACAGACGTCTCAACGTAGAGCCCAACATATGTCCCGACGTAGAGGTCTACAGACGTTGCGACATAGAGCCCAACAGACGTCCCGACGTAGAGCTGTAAGTAAGCTAAACCCTGATGTAGAGCCCAACAGACGTCTCGACGTAGAGCCCAACAGACGTCTCGACGTAGAGTCCAACAGATGTCCCGACGTAGAGCCCAACAGAAGTCCCGACGGAGAGCCCAATCGACGTCCCGACGTAGACCCCAATACACGTCCCGAAGTGTAGCCCAACACACGTCCCGACATAGAGCCCAACACATGTCCCGTCGTAGAGCTTTAAGTAAGCTATACCCTGAGGTAGGGCCCAACACAGGTCCCGACGTAGAGCCCAAAACAGGTCCCGACGTAGAGCCCAACACACGTCCCGACGTAGAGCCCAACACACGTCCCGACATAGAGCCCAACACATGTCCCGACGTAGAGCTGAAAGTAAGCTAAACCCTGAGGTAGAGCCCAACACAGATCCCGACGTAGAGCCCAACACATGTCCCGACGTAGAGCCCAACAGACGTCCCGACGTAGAGCCCAACAGACGTCCCGACGTAGAGATGAAAGTAAGCTAAACCCTGCCGTAGAGCCCAACAGACGTCCCGACGTAGAGCCCAACTCACGTCCCGACGCAGATCCCAACAGACGTCCTGACGCAGAGCTGAAAGTAAGCTAAACCCTGATGTAGAGCCCAACAGACGTCCCAACGTAGAGCTGAAAGTAAGCTAAACTTTGATGTAGAGCGCAACAGACGTCCTGACGTAGAGCCCAACAGACGTCCCGACGTAGAGTTCAACACACGTCCCGACGTAGAGACCAACAGACGTCCCGACGCAGAGCTGAAAGTAAGCTAAACCCTGATGTAGAGCCCAACAGACGTCCCGACGTAAAGCCCAACAGACGTCCCAACGTAGAGCCCAACAGATGTCCCGACGTAGAGATGAAAGTAAGCTAAACCCTGCCGTAGAGCCCAACACACGTCCCGACGTAGAGCCCAACACACATCCCGACGTAGAGGCCAAAACACGTCCCGACGTGGAGTTGAAAGTAAGCTAAACCCTGAGGTAGAGCACAACACACGTCCCGACGTAGATCCCAACAGACATCCCAACGTAGAGCCCAACACACGTCCCGACATAGAGCCCAACAGACATCCCAACGTAGAGCCCAACACACGTCCCGACATAGAGCCCAACACATGTCCCGACGTAGAGTTGAAAGTAAGCTAAACCCTGAGGTACAGCCCATCACAGGTCCCGACATAGAGCCCAACAGACGTCCCGACTTAGAGCCCAACACACGTCCCGACGTAGAGCCCAACAGACGTCCCGACGTAGAGCCCAACAGACGTCCCGACGTAGACCCCAACAGACGTCCCGACGCAGAGCTGAAAGTAAGCTAAACCCTGATGTAGAGCCCAACAGACGTCCCGACGTAGAGTCCAAAACACGTCCCGACGTAGAGCCCAACAGACGTCCCAACGTAGAGCTGAAAGCAAGCTAAACCCTGATGTAAAGCCGAACAGACGTCCCGACGTAGAGCCCAACAGACGTCCCGACGTAGAGCCCAACACACGTCCCGACGTAGAGCCCAACACACGTCCCGACGTAGAGCTGAAAGTAAACTAAATCCTGATGTAGAGCCCAACAAACGTCCTGACGTAGAGACCAACAGACGTCCCGACGTAGAGGCCAACAGACGTCCCGACATAGAGCCCAACACACGTCCCGACGTAGAGTCCAACAGCCGTCCCGACGCAGAGCTGAAAGTAAGCTAAACCCTGATGTAGAGTCCAACAGACGTCTCGACGTAGAGCCCAAGAGACGTCCCGACGTAGAGCCCAACACACGTCCCGAAGTAGAGCCCAACAAACGTCCCGACGTAGAGCCCAACGGACGTCCCGACGTAGAGCTGAAAGTAAGCTAAACTTTGATGTAGAACACAACAGACGTCCCGACGTAGAGTTGAAAGTAATCTAAACCATGATGTAGAGCCAAACAGACTTCCCGACGTAGAGCCCAACAGACGTCCCGACGAAGAGCCCAACACACGTCCCGACGTAGAGCCCAACACACGTCCCGACGTAGAGCCCAACACACGTCCCGACGTAGAGCCCAACACACGTCTTGACGTAGAGCCCAACAGACGTCCCGACGTAGAGTCCAACACACGTCCCGATGTAGAGCCCAACAGACGTCCCGAGGTAGAGCTGAAAATAAGCTAAACCCTGATGTAGAGCCCAACAGACGTCCCGACGTAGAGCCCAACAGACGTCCCGATGTAGAGCCCAACACACGTCCCGACGTAGAGCCCAACAGACGTCCCGACGTAGAGACCAACAGACGTCCCGACGTAGAGCCCAACATACGTCCCGACGTAGAGCTGAAAATAAGCTAAACCCTGATGTAGAGTCCAACAGACCTCCCGACATAGAGCCCAACAGACGTCCCGACGTAGAGCCTAACACAAGTCCCGACATAGAGCTGAAAGTAAGCTAAATCCTGATGTAGAGCCCAACAAACGTCCCGACTTAGAGCCCAACCGACATCTCGACGTAGAGCCCAACAGACGTCCCGACGTATAGCCCAACACACGTCCCGACATAGAGCCCAACACACGTCCAGACGTAGAGATGAAAGTAAGCTAAACCCTGATGTAGAGCCCAACAGACATCCCTACGTAGAGATGAAAGTAAGCTAAACCCTCATCTATAGCCCAAGAGACGTCCCGCCGTAGAGCCCAACTGACGTCCCGACGTAGAGCCCAACATACGTCCCGACGTAGAGCCCAACAGACGTCCCGACGTAGAGCGGAAATTAAGCTAAACCCTGAGGTAGAGCCCAACACAGGTCCTGACGTAGAGCCCAACAAACGTCCTGACGTAGAGCTGAAAGAGAGCTAAACCCTGATGTAGAGCCCAACACACGTACCGATGTGGAGCCCAACACACGTCCCGACGTAGAGCCCAACAGACGTCCCGATGTAGAGCTGAAATTAGGCTAAACCCTGATGTAGAGCCCAACAGACGTCCCGACGTAGAGCTGAAAGTAAGCTAAACACTGATGTAGAGCCCAACAGACATCCCTACGTAGAGATGAAAGTAAGCTAAACCCTCATCTATAGCCCAACAGACGTCCCGACGTAGAGCCCATCTGACGTCCCGACGTAGAGCTGAAAGTAAGCTAAACACTGATGTAGAGCCCAACAGACGTCCCGACGTAGAGCTGAAATTAAGCTAAACCCTGAGGTAGAGCCCAAAACAGGTCCTGGTGTAGAGCCCAACACACGTCCCGATGTAGAGCCCAACACACGTCCCGACGTAGAGCGCAACACACGTCCCGACGTAGAGCCCAACAGACGTCCCGATGTAGAGCTGAAAGTAAGCTAAACTTTGATGTAGAGCCCAAGACACGTCCCGACGTAGAGCCCAACATACGTCCCGACGTAAAGCCCAACACACGTTTCGACTTAGAGCCCAACAGACGTCCCGACGAGGAGCAGAAAGTAAGATAAACCCAGATGTAGAGCCCAACAGACGTCTCGACGTAGAGCCCAACAGATGTCTATACGTAGAGCCCAACACACGTCCCGACGTAGAGCCCAAAAGACGTCCCGACGTAGAGTCCAACACACGTCCCGACGTAGAGTCCAACACACGTCCCGACGTAGAGCCCAACAGACGTCCCGATGTAGAGCCCAACAGACGTCCCGACGTAGAGCCCAACAGACGTCCCGACGTAGAGCCCAAAAGACGTCCCGACGTAGAGTCCAACACACGTCCCGACGTAGAGCCCAACAGACGTCCCGATGTAGAGCTGGAAGTAAGCTAAACCCTGATGTAGAGCCCAAAAGACGTCCCGACGTAGAGCGGAAATTAAGCTAAACCCTGCGGTAGAGCCCAACACAGGTCCTGGTGTAGAGCCCAACACACGTCCCGATGTAGAGCCCAACACACGTCCCGACGTAGAGCTGAAAGTAAGCTAAATCCTGATGTAGAGCCCAACAGATGTCCCGACGTAGAGCCCAACACACGTCCAGACGTAGAAACCAACAGACGTCCCGACGTTGAGCCCAACAGACGTCCCGACATAGAGCTGAATGTAAGCTAAACCCTGATGTGGAGCCCAACAGACATCCCGACATAAAGCCCAACAGACGTCCCGAATAGAGCCCAACACACGTCCCGACGTAGAGCCCAACACACGTCCCGACATAGAGCCCAACACACGTCCCGACGTAGAGCTGAAAGTAAGCTAAATCCTGATGTAGAGCCCAACAACCGTCCCGATGAAGAGCACAACAGAGGTCTCGAAGTAGAGCCCAACAGACGTCCCGACGTAGAGCCCAACAGACGTGCCGACGTAGAGCCCAACACACGTCCCGACGTAGAGCCCAACAAACGTCCCGACGTAGAGTCCAACACACGTCCCGACGTAGAGCCCAACAGACGTCCCGACGTAGAGCCCAACAGACGTCTTGACATAGAGCCCAACAGACGTCCCGACGTAGAGCTGAAAGAAGCTAAACTTTGATGTAGAGCGCAACAGACGTCCCGAAGTAGATCCCAACAGACGTACCGACGTAGAGCCCAACAGACGTCCCGACGCAGAGCCCAACACACGTCCTTACGTAGAGCCCAACACACATCCCTACGTAGAGCTGAAAGTAAGCTAAACCCTGATGTAGAGCCCAACATACGTCCAACGTAGAGCCCAACAGACTTCTAGACGTAGAGCCCAACACACGTCCCGACGTAGAGCCCAATACACGTCCCAACGATGAGCCCAACAGACATCCCGATGTAGAGCTGAAAGTAAGCTAAACTTTGATGTAGAGCCCAACAGACATCCCGACATAGAGCCCAACACACGTCCCGACGTAGAGCTCAACAGACGTCCCGACGTAGAGCCCAACAGACGTCCCGACGTAGAGACCAACAGACGTCCCGACGTAGAGCCCAACACACGTCCTGACGTAGAGCCCAACACACGTCCCGACGTAGAGCTGACAGTGAGCTAAACCCTTTGGTAGAGCCCAACACAGGTCCCGATGTAGAGCCCAACACACGTCCCGACATAGAGCACAACACACGTTTTCACGTATAGCCCAACACACGTCCCGACGTAGAGCTGAAAGTAAGCTAAACACTGATGTAGACCCCAACAGACATCCAGACGTAGAGCATAACACACGTCCCGACATAGAGCTGAAAGTAAGCTAAATCGTGATGTAGAGCCCAACAAACGTCCCGACTTAGAGCCCAACCGACATCTCGACGTAGAGCCCAACAGACGTCCCGATGTAGAGCACAACACACGTCCCGACATAGAGCCCAACACACGTCCAGACGTAGAGCTGAAAGTAAGCTACATCCTGATGTAGAGCCCAACAGACGTCCCGACGTACAGCCCAACAGGCGTCCCGACGTAGAGCCCAACAGACGTCCCTACGAAGAGCTGAGAGTAAACTAAACTTTGA
Source organism: Leptosomus discolor (assembly GCF_034619465.1). Classification (NCBI taxonomy): domain Eukaryota; kingdom Metazoa; phylum Chordata; class Aves; order Leptosomiformes; family Leptosomidae; genus Leptosomus; species Leptosomus discolor. The sequence continues at coordinate 4,093,272 of NC_141416.1, forward strand.
TGTAGAGCCCAACACACGTCCCTACGTAGAGATGAAAGTAAGCTAAACCCTGATATATAGCCCAACTGACGTCCCGACGTAGAGCCCAACACACGTCCCGACGTAGAGCCCAACACACGTCCCGACGTAGAGTCCAACACACGTCCCGACGTAGAGCCCAACAGACTTCCGGAGGTAGAGCTGAAAATAAGCTAAACCCTGATGTAGAGCCCAACAGACGTCCCGACGTAGAGCCCAACAGATGTCCCGACGTAGAGCCCAACACACGTCCCGACGTAGAGCCCAGCAGACGTCCCGACGTAGAGCTGGAAGTAAGCTAAACCCTGATGTAGAGCCCAAAAGACATCCCGACGTAGAGCGGAAATTAAGCTAAACCCTGAGGTAGAGCCCAACACAGGTCCTGGTGTAGAGCCCAACACATGTCCCGATGTAGAGCCCAACACACGTCCCGACGTAGAGCCCAACACATGTTCCGACGTAGAGCCCAACACACGTCCCGACGTAGAGCTGAAAGTAAGCTAAATCCGGATGTAGAGCCCAACAGATTTCCCGACGTAGAGCCCAACACACGTCCAGACGTAGAAACCAACAGACGTCCCGACGTTGAGACCAACAGACGTCCCGACATAGAGCTGAAAGTAAGCTAAACCCTGATGTAGAGCCCAACAGACATCCCGACGTAAAGCCCAACAGACATCCCGAATAGAGCCCAACACACGTCCCGATGTAGAGCCCAACACACGTCCCGACGTAGAGCCGAACACACATCCCGACGTAGATCCCAACACACGTTCCGTTTTCGAGCCCATCACACGTCCCGACGTAGAGCTGAAAGTAAGCTAAACCCTGATGTACAGCCCAACAGACGTCCCGACGTAGAGCCCAACACATGTCCCGACGTAGAGCCCAACAGACGTCCTGAAGTAGAGTCCAACACACGTCCCGACGTAGAGCCCAACAGACTTCCGGAGGTAGAGCTGAAATTAAGCTAAACCCTGATGTAGAGCCCAACAGACCTCCCGACGTAGAGCCCAACAGACGTCCCGCATAGAGCCGAACACACGTCCCGACGTAGAGCCCAACACACGTCCCGACGTAGAGCCCAACAGACGTCCCGACGTAGAGCCCATCAGACGTCCCGACGTAGAGCCTAACACACGTCCCGACATAGAGCTGAAAGTAAGCTAAATCCTGATGTAGAGCCCAACAAACGTCCCGACTTAGAGCCCAACCGACATCTCGACGTAGAGCCCAACACACGTCCCGACATAGAGCCCAACACACGTCCAGACGTAGAGCTGAAAGTAAGCTAAATCCTGATGTAGAGCCCAACAGACGTCCCGACGTACAGCCCAACAGACGTCCCGACGTAGAGCCCAACAGACGTCCCGGCGAAGAGCTGAAAGTAAACTAAACTTTGATGTAGAGCCCAACACACGTCCCTACGTAGAGATGAAAGTAAGCTAAACCCTGATATATAGCCCAACAGACGTCCCGACGTAAAGCCCAACACACGTCCCGACGTATAGCCCAACACATGTCCCGACATAGAGCCCAACAGACGTCCGGAGGTAGAGCTGAAAATAAGCTAAACCCTGATGTAGAGCCCAACAGACGTCCCGACGTAGAGCCCAACATACGTCCCGACGTAGAGCCCAACAGACGTCCCGACGTAGAGCGGAAATTAAGCTAAACCCTGAGGTAGAGCCCAACACAGGTCCTGACGTAGAGCCCAACAAACGTCCTGACGTAGAGCTGAAAGAGAGCTAAACCCTGATGTAGAGCCCAACACACGTACCGATGTGGAGCCCAACACACGTCCCGACGTAGAGCCCAACAGACGTCCCGATGTAGAGCTGAAATTAGGCTAAACCCTGATGTAGAGCCCAACAGACGTCCCGACGTAGAGCTGAAAGTAAGCTAAACACTGATGTAGAGCCCAACAGACATCCCTACGTAGAGATGAAAGTAAGCTAAACCCTCATCTATAGCCCAACAGACGTCCCGACGTAGAGCCCATCTGACGTCCCGACGTAGAGCTGAAAGTAAGCTAAACACTGATGTAGAGCCCAACAGACGTCCCGACGTAGAGCTGAAATTAAGCTAAACCCTGAGGTAGAGCCCAAAACAGGTCCTGGTGTAGAGCCCAACACACGTCCCGATGTAGAGCCCAACACACGTCCCGACGTAGAGCGCAACACACGTCCCGACGTAGAGCCCAACAGACGTCCCGATGTAGAGCTGAAAGTAAGCTAAACTTTGATGTAGAGCCCAACACACGTCCCGACGTAGAGCCCAACATACGTCCCGACGTAAAGCCCAACACACGTTTCGACTTAGAGCCCAACAGACGTCCCGACGAGGAGCAGAAAGTAAGATAAACCCAGATGTAGAGCCCAACAGACGTCTCGACGTAGAGCCCAACAGATGTCTATACGTAGAGCCCAACACACGTCCCGACGTAGAGCCCAAAAGACGTCCCGACGTAGAGTCCAACACACGTCCCGACGTAGAGTCCAACACACGTCCCGACGTAGAGCCCAACAGACGTCCCGATGTAGAGCCCAACAGACGTCCCGACGTAGAGCCCAACAGACGTCCCGACGTAGAGCCCAAAAGACGTCCCGACGTAGAGTCCAACACACGTCCCGACGTAGAGCCCAACAGACGTCCCGATGTAGAGCTGGAAGTAAGCTAAACCCTGATGTAGAGCCCAAAAGACGTCCCGACGTAGAGCGGAAATTAAGCTAAACCCTGCGGTAGAGCCCAACACAGGTCCTGGTGTAGAGCCCAACACACGTCCCGATGTAGAGCCCAACACACGTCCCGACGTAGAGCTGAAAGTAAGCTAAATCCTGATGTAGAGCCCAACAGATGTCCCGACGTAGAGCCCAACACACGTCCAGACGTAGAAACCAACAGACGTCCCGACGTTGAGCCCAACAGACGTCCCGACATAGAGCTGAATGTAAGCTAAACCCTGATGTGGAGCCCAACAGACATCCCGACATAAAGCCCAACAGACGTCCCGAATAGAGCCCAACACACGTCCCGACGTAGAGCCCAACACACGTCCCGACATAGAGCCCAACACACGTCCCGACGTAGAGCTGAAAGTAAGCTAAATCCTGATGTAGAGCCCAACAACCGTCCCGATGAAGAGCACAACAGAGGTCTCGAAGTAGAGCCCAACAGACGTCCCGACGTAGAGCCCAACAGACGTGCCGACGTAGAGCCCAACACACGTCCCGACGTAGAGCCCAACAAACGTCCCGACGTAGAGTCCAACACACGTCCCGACGTAGAGCCCAACAGACGTCCCGACGTAGAGCCCAACAGACGTCTTGACATAGAGCCCAACAGACGTCCCGACGTAGAGCTGAAAGAAGCTAAACTTTGATGTAGAGCGCAACAGACGTCCCGAAGTAGATCCCAACAGACGTACCGACGTAGAGCCCAACAGACGTCCCGACGCAGAGCCCAACACACGTCCTTACGTAGAGCCCAACACACATCCCTACGTAGAGCTGAAAGTAAGCTAAACCCTGATGTAGAGCCCAACATACGTCCAACGTAGAGCCCAACAGACTTCTAGACGTAGAGCCCAACACACGTCCCGACGTAGAGCCCAATACACGTCCCAACGATGAGCCCAACAGACATCCCGATGTAGAGCTGAAAGTAAGCTAAACTTTGATGTAGAGCCCAACAGACATCCCGACATAGAGCCCAACACACGTCCCGACGTAGAGCTCAACAGACGTCCCGACGTAGAGCCCAACAGACGTCCCGACGTAGAGACCAACAGACGTCCCGACGTAGAGCCCAACACACGTCCTGACGTAGAGCCCAACACACGTCCCGACGTAGAGCTGACAGTGAGCTAAACCCTTTGGTAGAGCCCAACACAGGTCCCGATGTAGAGCCCAACACACGTCCCGACATAGAGCACAACACACGTTTTCACGTATAGCCCAACACACGTCCCGACGTAGAGCTGAAAGTAAGCTAAACACTGATGTAGACCCCAACAGACATCCAGACGTAGAGCATAACACACGTCCCGACATAGAGCTGAAAGTAAGCTAAATCGTGATGTAGAGCCCAACAAACGTCCCGACTTAGAGCCCAACCGACATCTCGACGTAGAGCCCAACAGACGTCCCGATGTAGAGCACAACACACGTCCCGACATAGAGCCCAACACACGTCCAGACGTAGAGCTGAAAGTAAGCTACATCCTGATGTAGAGCCCAACAGACGTCCCGACGTACAGCCCAACAGGCGTCCCGACGTAGAGCCCAACAGACGTCCCTACGAAGAGCTGAGAGTAAACTAAACTTTGATGTAGAGCCCAACACACGTCCCTACGTAGAGATGAAAGTAAGCTAAACCCTGATATATAGCCCAACTGACGTCCCGACGTAGAGCCCAACACACGTCCCGACGTAGAGCCCAACACACGTCCCGACGTAGAGTCCAACACACGTCCCGACGTAGAGCCCAACAGACTTCCGGAGGTAGAGCTGAAAATAAGCTAAACCCTGATGTAGAGCCCAACAGACGTCCCGACGTAGAGCCCAACAGATGTCCCGACGTAGAGCCCAACACACGTCCCGACGTAGAGCCCAGCAGACGTCCCGACGTAGAGCTGGAAGTAAGCTAAACCCTGATGTAGAGCCCAAAAGACATCCCGACGTAGAGCGGAAATTAAGCTAAACCCTGAGGTAGAGCCCAACACAGGTCCTGGTGTAGAGCCCAACACATGTCCCGATGTAGAGCCCAACACACGTCCCGACGTAGAGCCCAACACATGTTCCGACGTAGAGCCCAACACACGTCCCGACGTAGAGCTGAAAGTAAGCTAAATCCGGATGTAGAGCCCAACAGATTTCCCGACGTAGAGCCCAACACACGTCCAGACGTAGAAACCAACAGACGTCCCGACGTTGAGACCAACAGACGTCCCGACATAGAGCTGAAAGTAAGCTAAACCCTGATGTAGAGCCCAACAGACATCCCGACGTAAAGCCCAACAGACATCCCGAATAGAGCCCAACACACGTCCCGATGTAGAGCCCAACACACGTCCCGACGTAGAGCCGAACACACATCCCGACGTAGATCCCAACACACGTTCCGTTTTCGAGCCCATCACACGTCCCGACGTAGAGCTGAAAGTAAGCTAAACCCTGATGTACAGCCCAACAGACGTCCCGACGTAGAGCCCAACACATGTCCCGACGTAGAGCCCAACAGACGTCCTGAAGTAGAGTCCAACACACGTCCCGACGTAGAGCCCAACAGACTTCCGGAGGTAGAGCTGAAATTAAGCTAAACCCTGATGTAGAGCCCAACAGACCTCCCGACGTAGAGCCCAACAGACGTCCCGCATAGAGCCGAACACACGTCCCGACGTAGAGCCCAACACACGTCCCGACGTAGAGCCCAACAGACGTCCCGACGTAGAGCCCATCAGACGTCCCGACGTAGAGCCTAACACACGTCCCGACATAGAGCTGAAAGTAAGCTAAATCCTGATGTAGAGCCCAACAAACGTCCCGACTTAGAGCCCAACCGACATCTCGACGTAGAGCCCAACACACGTCCCGACATAGAGCCCAACACACGTCCAGACGTAGAGCTGAAAGTAAGCTAAATCCTGATGTAGAGCCCAACAGACGTCCCGACGTACAGCCCAACAGACGTCCCGACGTAGAGCCCAACAGACGTCCCGGCGAAGAGCTGAAAGTAAACTAAACTTTGATGTAGAGCCCAACACACGTCCCTACGTAGAGATGAAAGTAAGCTAAACCCTGATATATAGCCCAACAGACGTCCCGACGTAAAGCCCAACACACGTCCCGACGTATAGCCCAACACATGTCCCGACATAGAGCCCAACAGACGTCCGGAGGTAGAGCTGAAAATAAGCTAAACCCTGATGTAGAGCCCAACAGACGTCCCGACGTAGAGCCCAACATACGTCCCGACGTAGAGCCCAACAGACGTCCCGACGTAGAGCGGAAATTAAGCTAAACCCTGAGGTAGAGCCCAACACAGGTCCTGACGTAGAGCCCAACAAACGTCCTGACGTAGAGCTGAAAGAGAGCTAAACCCTGATGTAGAGCCCAACACACGTACCGATGTGGAGCCCAACACACGTCCCGACGTAGAGCCCAACAGACGTCCCGATGTAGAGCTGAAATTAGGCTAAACCCTGATGTAGAGCCCAACAGACGTCCCGACGTAGAGCTGAAAGTAAGCTAAACACTGATGTAGAGCCCAACAGACATCCCTACGTAGAGATGAAAGTAAGCTAAACCCTCATCTATAGCCCAACAGACGTCCCGACGTAGAGCCCATCTGACGTCCCGACGTAGAGCTGAAAGTAAGCTAAACACTGATGTAGAGCCCAACAGACGTCCCGACGTAGAGCTGAAATTAAGCTAAACCCTGAGGTAGAGCCCAAAACAGGTCCTGGTGTAGAGCCCAACACACGTCCCGATGTAGAGCCCAACACACGTCCCGACGTAGAGCCCAACACACGTCCCGACGTAGAGCCCAACAGACGTCCCGATGTAGAGCTGAAAGTAAGCTAAACTTTGATGTAGAGCCCAACACACGTCCCGACGTAGAGCCCAACATACGTCCCGACGTAAAGCCCAACACACGTTTCGACTTAGAGCCCAACAGACGTCCCGACGAGGAGCAGAAAGTAAGATAAACCCAGATGTAGAGCCCAACAGACGTCTCGACGTAGAGCCCAACAGATGTCTATACGTAGAGCCCAACACACGTCCCGACGTAGAGCCCAAAAGACGTCCCGACGTAGAGTCCAACACACGTCCCGACGTAGAGTCCAACACACGTCCCGACGTAGAGCCCAACAGACGTCCCGATGTAGAGCCCAACAGACGTCCCGACGTAGAGCCCAACAGACGTCCCGACGTAGAGCCCAAAAGACGTCCCGACGTAGAGTCCAACACACGTCCCGACGTAGAGCTTAAAGTAAGCTAAACCCTGATGTAGAGCCCAACAGACGTACCGACATAGAGCCCAATAAACGTCCCGACGTTGAGCCAAGACACGTCCCGATGCAGAGCTGAAAGTAAGCTAAATCCTGATGTAGTGCCCAACAGACGTCCCGACGTAGAGCCCAACTGATGTCCTGACGTAGAGCCCAACACACATCCCGAAGTAGAGCCCAACACACGTCCCGACGTAGAGCTGAAAGTAAGCTAAACCCTGACGTATAGCCCAACAGACTTCCCGACGTAGAGCCGAACTGAAGTTCTGACGTAGAGCCCAACACACGTTCCCACGATGAGCCCAACAGACATCCCGACGTAGAGCTGAAAGTAAGCTAAACCCTGATGTAGAGCCCAACACAGGTCCCGACGTAGAGCCCAACAGACGTCCCGACGTAGAGCCCAACAGACGTCCGACGTAGAGCCCAACACACGTCCCGACGTAGAGCCCAACAGACGTCCCGACGTAGAGCCCAACACACGTCCCGACGTAGAGCCCAACACAAGTCCCGACGTAGAGCCCAACAGACGTCCCGACGTAGAGCCCAACAGACGTCCCTACGTAGAGTCCAACACACGTCCCGACGTAGAGCTGAAAGTAAGCTAAATCCTGATGTAGAGCCCAACAGACATCCCGACGTAGAGCCCAACAGACGTCCCGACGTAGAGCCATCACATGTCCAGACGTAGAGCAGAAAATAAGCTATATCCTGATGTAGAGCCCAACACTCGTCCCGACGTAGAGCTCAACAGATGTCCCGACGTAGAGCCCTACACACGTCCCGACGTAGAGCCCAACACACGTCCCGACGTAGAGCCCAACACACGTCCCGAAGTAGAGCCCAACAAACGTCCCGACGTAGAGCCCAACGGACGTCCCGACGTAGAGCTGAAAGTAAGCTAAACTTTGATGTAGAACACAACAGACGTCCCGACGTAGAGTTGAAAGTAAGCTAAACCATGATGTAGAGCCAAACAGACTTCCCGACGTAGAGCCCAACAGACGTCCCGACGTAGAGCCCAACAGACGTCCCGACGTAGAGCCCAACAGACGTCCCGACGTAGAGCTGAATGTAAGCTAAACCCTGATGTAGAGTCCAACAGACGTCCCGACGTAGAGCCCAATAGACGTCCCAACGTAGAGCCCAATAAACGTCCCGAAGTAAAGCCCAACACACGTCCCGACGTAGAGTCCAACACACGTCCCGAAGTAAATCCCAACACACGTCCCGACATAGAGCCCAACACATGTCCCGTCGTAGAGATTTAAGTAAGCTAAACCCTGAGGTAGGGCCCAACACAGGTCCCGACGTAGAGCCCAACACAGGTCCCGACGTAGAGCCCAACACACGTCCCGACGTAGAGCCCAACAGACGTTCCGACGTAGAGCCCAACACACGTCCCGACGTAGAGCTGAATGTAAGCTAAACCCTGAGTTAGAGGCCAACACACGTCGCGACGTAGAGCTTAACAGACATCCCGACGTAGAGCCCAACACACGTCGTGACATAGAGCCCAACACATGTCCCAACGTAGAGCTGAAAGTAAGCTAAAACCTTAGGTAGAGCCCAACACAGGTCCCGACGTAGTTCCCAACACACGTCCCGACGTAGAGCCCAACAGACGTCCCGACGTAGAGCCCAACAGACGTCCTGACGTAGAGATGAAAGTAAGCTAAACCCTTCCGTAGAGCCCAACACACGTCCCGACGTAGAGCCCAACACACATCTCGACGTAGATCCCAACAGACGTTCCGTTGTCGAGCCCATCACACGTCCCGACGTAGAGCTGAAATTAAGCTAAACCCTAAGGTAGAGCCCAACACAGGTCCTGGTGTAGAGCCCAACACACGTCCCGATGTAGAGCCCAACACACGTCCCGACGTAGAGCCCAACACACGTCCCGACGTAGAGCCCAACACACGTCCCGACGTAGAGCTGAAAGTAAGCTAAATCCTGATGTAGAGCCCAACACACGTCCCGACGTAGAGCCCAACACACGTCCCGACGTAAAGCCCAACACACGTTCCGACTTAGAGCCCAACAGACGTCCCGACGAGGAGCAGAAAGTAAGATAAACCCAGATGTAGAGCCCAACAGACGTCTCGACGTAGAGCCCAACAGACGTCCCGACGTAGAGCCCAACACACGTCCCGACGTAGAGCCCAACAGACGTCCCGACGTAGAGTCCAACACAGGTCCCGATGTAGAGCCCAACAGATGTCCCGAGGTAGAGCTGAAAATAAGCTAAACCCTGATGTAGAGCCCAACACACGTCCCGACGTAGAGACCAACAGACGTCCCGACGTAGAGACCAACAGACGTCCGACGTAGAGCCCAACACACGTCCCGACGTAGAGCCCAACAGATGTCCCGACGTAGAGCCCAACACACGTCCCGACGTAGAGCCCAACACAAGTCCCGACGTAGAGCCCAACAGACGTCCCGACGTAGAGCCCAACAGACGTCCCTACGTAGAGTCCAACACACGTCCCGACGTAGAGCTGAAAGTAAGCTAAATCCTGATGTAGAGCCCAACAGACATCCCGACGTAGAGCCCAACAGACGTCCCGACGTAGAGCCATCACATGTCCGGATGTAGAGCAGAAAATAAGCTATATCCTGATGTAGAGCCCAACACACGTCCCGACGTAGAGCTCAACAGATGTCCCGACGTAGAGCCCTACACACGTCCCGACGTAGAGCCCAACACACGTCCCGACGTAGAGCCCAACACACGTCCCGAAGTAGAGCCCAACAAACGTCCCGACGTAGAGCCCAACGGACGTCCCGACGTAGAGCTGAAAGTAAGCTAAACTTTGATGTAGAACACAACAGACGTCCCGACGTAGAGTTGAAAGTAAGCTAAACCATGATGTAGAGCCAAACAGACTTCCCGACGTAGAGCCCAACAGACGTCCCGACGTAGAGCCCAACACACGTCCCGACGTAGAGCCCAACACACGTCCCGACGTAGAGCTGAATGTAAGCTAAACCCTGATGTAGAGTCCAACAGACGTCCCGACGTAGAGCCCAATAGACGTCCCAACGTAGAGCCCAATAAACGTCCCGAAGTAAAGCCCAACACACGTCCCGACGTAGAGACCAACAGACGTCCCGACGTAGAGCCCAACATACGTCCCGACGTAGAGCTGAAATTAAGCTAAACCCTGATGTAGAGTCCAACAGACCTCCCGACATAGAGCCCAACAGACGTCCCGACGTAGAGCCTAACACAAGTCCCGACATAGAGCTGAAAGTAAGCTAAATCCTGATGTAGAGTCCAACAAACCTCCCGACTTAGAGCCCAACCGACATCTCGACGTAGAGCCCAACAGACGTCCCGACGTATAGCCCAACACACATCCCGACATAGAGCCCAACACACGTCCAGACGTAGAAACCAACAGACGTCCCGACGTTGAGCCCAACAGACGTCTTGACATAGAGCTGAATGTAAGCTAAACCCTGATGTGGAGCCCAACAGACATCCCGACATAAAGCCCAACAGACGTCCCGAATAGAGCCCAACACACGTCCCGACGTAGAGCCCAACACACGTCCCGACATAGAGCCCAACACACGTCCCGACGTAGAGCTGAAAGTAAGCTAAATTCTGATGTAGAGCCCAACAACCGTCCCGACGAAGAGCACAACAGAGGTCTCGAAGTAGAGCCCAACAGACGTCCCGACGTAGAGCCCAACAGACATCCCGACGTAGAGCCCAACACACGTCCCGACGTAGAGCCCAACAAACGTCCCGACGTAGAGTCCAACGCACGTCCCGACGTAGAGCCCAACAGACGTCCCGACGTAGAGCCCAACAGACGTCTTGACATAGAGCCCAACAGACGTCCCGACGTAGAGCTGAAAGAAGCTAAACTTTGATGTAGAGCGCAACAGACGTCCCGACGTAGATCCCAACAGACGTACCGACGTAGAGCCCAACAGACTTCCCGACGCAGAGCCCAACACACGTCCTGACGTAGAGCCCAACACACGTCCCTACGTAGAGCTGAAAGTAAGCTAAACCCTGATGTAGAGCCCAACATACGTCCCAACGTAGAGCCCAACAGACGTCTAGACGTAGAGCCCAACACACGTCCCGACGTAGAGCCCAATACACGTCCCAACGATGAGCCCAACAGACATCCCGACGTAGAGCTGAAAGTAAGCTAAACTTTGATGTAGAGCCCAACAGACATCCCGACATAGAGCCCAACACACGTCCCGACGTAGAGCCCAATAGACGTCCCGACGTAGAGCCCAACAGACGTCCCGACGTAGAGACCAACAGACGTCCCGACGTAGAGCCCAACACACGTCCTGACGTAGAGCCCAACACATGTCCCGACGTAGAGCTGAAAGTGAGCTAAACCCTTTGGTAGAGCCCAACACAGGTCCCGATGTAGAGCCCAACACACGTCCCGACATAGAGCACAACACACGTTTTCACGTATAGCCCAACACACGTCCCGACGTAGAGCTGAAAGTAAGCTAAATCGTGATGTAGACCCCAACAGACATCCAGACGTAGAGCATAACACACGTCCCGACATAGAGCTGAAAGTAAGCTAAATCGTGATGTAGAGCCCAACAAACGTCCCGACTTAGAGCCCAACCGACATCTCGACGTAGAGCCCAACAGACGTCCCGACGTAGAGCCCAAAACACGTCCCGACATAGAGCCCAACACACGTCCAGACGTAGAGCTGAAAGTAAGCTACATCCTGATGTAGAGCCCAACAGACGTCCCGACGTACAGCCCAACAGGCGTCCCGACGTAGAGCCCAACAGACGTCCCTACGAAGAGCTGAGAGTAAACTAAACTTTGATGTAGAGCCCAACACACGTCCCTACGTAGAGATGAAAGTAAGCTAAACCCTGATATATAGCCCAACTGACGTCCCGACGTAGAGCCCAACACACGTCCCGACGTAGAGCCCAACACACGTCCCGACGTAGAGTCCAACACACGTCCCGACGTAGAGCCCAACAGACTTCCGGAGGTAGAGCTGAAAATAAGCTAAACCCTGATGTAGAGCCCAACAGACGTCCCGACGTAGAGCCCAACAGATGTCCCGACGTAGAGCCCAACACACGTCCCGACGTAGAGCCCAGCAGACGTCCCGACGTAGAGCTGGAAGTAAGCTAAACCCTGATGTAGAGCCCAAAAGACGTCCCGACGTAGAGCGGAAATTAAGCTAAACCCTGAGGTAGAGCCCAACACAGGTCCTGACGTAGAGCCCAACAAACGTCCTGACGTAGAGCTGAAAGAGAGCTAAACCCTGATGTAGAGCCCAATACACGTACCGATGTAGAGCCCAATACACGTCCTGACGTAGAGCCCAACAGACGTCCCGACATAGAGCTGAATGTAAGCTAAACCCTGATGTAGAGCCCAACAGACATCCCGACGTAAAGCCCAACATACGTCCCGAATAGAGCCCAACACACTTCCCGACGTAGAGCCCAAGAGACGTCCCGACGTAGAGGTGAAAGTAAGCTAAACCCTGATGTAGAGCCCAACAGACGTCCCGATGTAGAGACGAAAATTAAGCTAAACCCTGAGGTAGAGCCCAACACAGGTCCCGGTGTAGAGCCCAACACACGTCCCGATGTAGAGCCCAACACACGTCCCGACGTAGAGCCCAACACACGTCCCGACGTAGAGCCCAACAGACGTCCCGATGTAGAGCTGAAAGTAAGCTAAACTTTGATGTAGAGCCCAACACACGTCCCGACGTAGAGCCCAACATACGTCCCGACGTAAAGCCCAACACACGTTTCGACTTAGAGCCCAACAGACGTCCCGACGAGGAGCAGAAAGTAAGATAAACCCAGATGTAGAGCCCAACAGATGTCTCGACGTAGAGCCCAACAGATGTCTATACGTAGAGCCCAACACACGTCCCGACGTAGAGCCCAAAAGACGTCCCGACGTAGAGCCCAACACACGTCCCGACGTAGAGCCCAAAAGACGTCCCGACGTAGAGCCCAACAGACGTCCCGACGTAGAGCCCAAAAGACGTCCCGACGTAGAGTCCAACACACGTCCCGACGTAGAGCCCAACAGACGTCCCGATGTAGAGCCCAACAGACGTCCCGACGTAGAGACGAACAGACGTCCCGACGTAGAGCCCAACAGACGTCCCGACGTAGAGCCCAACACACGTCCCGAAGTAGAGCTTAAAGTAAGCTAAACCCTGATATAGAGCCCAACAGACGTACCGACGTAGAGCCCAATAAACGTCCCGACGTTGAGCCAAGACACGTCCCGATGCAGAGCTGAAAGTAAGCTAAATCCTGATGTAGAGCCCAACAGACGTCCCGACGTAGAGCCCAACACACGTCCCGACGTAGAGCTGAAAGTAAGCTAAACCCTGACGTATAGCCCAACAGACTTCCCGACGTAGAGCCGAACTGAAGTTCTGACGTAGAGCCCAACACACGTTCCAACAATGAGCCCAACAGACATCCCGACGTAGAGCTGAAAGTAAGCTAAATCCTGATGTAGAGCCCAACACAGGTCCCGACGTAGAGCCCAACAGACGTCCCGACGTAGAGCCCAACAGACGTCCCGACATAGAGCTGAATGTAAGCTAAACCCTGATGTAGAGCCCAACAGACATCCCGACGTAAAGCCCAACATACGTCCCGAATAGAGCCCAACACACGTCCCGATGTAGAGCCCAACAGACGTCCCGACGTAGAGGTGAAAGTAAGCTAAACCCTGATGTAGAGCCCAACAGACGTCCCGACGTAGAGACGAAAATTAAGCTAAACCCTCAGGTAGAGCCCAACACAGGTCCTGGTGTAGAGCCCAACACATGTCCCGATGTAGAGCCCAACACACGTCCCGACGTAGAGCCCAACACATGTTCCGACGTAGAGCCCAACACACGTCCCGACGTAGAGCTGAAAGTAAGCTAAACCCTGATGTAGAGCCCAACAGACATCCCGACGTAAAGCCCAACAGACGTCCCGAATAGAGCCCAACACACGTCCCGACGTAGAGCCCAACACACATCCCGACGTAGAGCCCAACACACATCCCGACGTAGATCCCAACACACGTTCCGTTTTCGAGCCCATCACACGTCCCGACGTAGAGCTGAAAGTAAGCTAAACCCTGATGTACAGCCCAACAGACGTCCCGACGTAGAGCCCAACACATGTCCCGACGTAGAGCCCAACAGACGTCCTGAAGTAGAGTCCAACACACGTCCCGACGTAGAGCCCAACAGACGTCCGGAGGTAGAGCTGAAAATAAGCTAAACCCTGATGTAGAGCCCAACAGACGTCCCGACGTAGAGCCCAACAGACGTCCCGACATAGAGCCCAACACACGTCCCGACGTAGAGCCCAGCAGACGTCCCGACGTAGAGCTGGAAGTAATCTAAACCCTGAGGTAGAGCCCAACAGACGTCCCGACGTAGAGCGGAAATTAAGCTAAACCCTGAGGTAGAGCCCAACACAGGTCCTGACGATTAGCCCAACAAACATCCTGACGTAGAGCTGAAAGAGAGCTAAACCCTGATGTAGAGCCCAACACACGTACCGATGTAGAGCCCAACACACGTCCCGACATAGAGCCCAACAGACGTCCCGACGTAGAGCTGAAATTAAGCTAAACCCTGATGTAGAGCCCAACAGACATTCTGACATAGAGCTGAAAGTAAGCTAAACCCTGATGTAGAGCCCAACAGACGTTCCGACGTAGAGCTGGAATTAAGCTAAACCCTGAGGTAGAGCCCAACACAGGTCCTGGTGTAGAGCCCAACACACGTCCCGATGTAGAGCCCAACACACGTCCCGACGTAGAGCCCAACACACGTCCCGACGTAAAGCCCAACACACGTTCCGATGTAGAGCCCAACAGACGTCTCGACGTAGAGCCCAACAGACGTCTAGACGTAGAGCCCAACACACGTCCCGACGAAGAGCCCAACACACGTCCCGACGTAGAGCCCAACACACGTCCCGACGTAGAGCTCAACAGACGTCCCGACGTAGAGTCCAACACACGTCCCGATGTAGAGCCCAACAGACGTCCCGAGGTAGAGCTGAAAATAAGCTAAACCCTGATGTAGAGCCCAACAGACGTCCCGACGTAGAGCCCAACAGACGTCCCGATGTAGAGCCCAACACACGTCCCGACGTATAGACCAACAGACGTCCCGACGAAGAGACCAACAGACGTCCCGATGTAGAGCCCAACATACGTCCCGACGTAGAGCTGAAATTAAGCTAAACCCTGATGTAGAGCCCAACAGACCTCCCGACGTAGAGCCCAACAGACGTCCCGCATAGAGCCGAACACACGTCCCGACGTAGAGCCCAACACACGTCCCGACGTAGAGCCCAACAGACGTCCCGACGTAGAGCCCATCAGACGTCCCGACGTAGAGCCTAACACACGTCCCGACATAGAGCTGAAAGTAAGCTAAATCCTGATGTAGAGCCCAACAAACGTCCCGACTTAGAGCCCAACCGACATCTCGACGTAGAGCCCAACAGACGTCCCGACGCAGAGCCCAACACACGTCCCGACATAGAGCCCAACACACGTCCAGACGTAGAGCTGAAAGTAAGCTAAATCCTGATGTAGAGCCCAACAGACGTCCCGACGTACAGCCCAACAGACGTCCCGACGTAGAGCCCAACAGACGTCCCGGCGAAGAGCTGAAAGTAAACTAAACTTTGATGTAGAGCCCAACACACGTCCCTACGTAGAGATGAAAGTAAGCTAAACCCTGATATATAGCCCAACAGACGTCCCGACGTAGAGCCCAACTGACGTCCCGACGTAAAGCCCAACACACGTCCCGACGTATAGCCCAACACATGTCCCGACATAGAGCCCAACAGACGTCCGGAGGTAGAGCTGAAAATAAGCTAAACCCTGATGTAGAGCCCAACAGACGTCCCGACGTAGAACCCAACATACGTCCCGACGTAGAGCCCAACAGACGTCCCGACGTAGAGCGGAAATTAAGCTAAACCCTGAGGTAGAGCCCAACACAGGTCCTGACGTAGAGCCCAACAAACGTCCTGACGTAGAGCTGAAAGAGAGCTAAACCCTGATGTAGAGCCCAACACACGTACCGATGTGGAGCCCAACACACGTCCCGACGTAGAGCCCAACAGACGTCCCGATGTAGAGCTGAAATTAGGCTAAACCCTGATGTAGAGCCCAACAGACGTCCCGACGTAGAGCTGAAAGTAAGCTAAACCCTGATGTAGAGCCCAACAGACATCCCTACGTAGAGATGAAAGTAAGCTAAACCCTCATCTATAGCCCAACAGACGTCCCGACGTAGAGCCCATCTGACGTCCCGACGTAGAGCTGAAAGTAAGCTAAACACTGATGTAGAGCCCAACAGATGTCCCGACGTAGAGCTGAAATTAAGCTAAACCCTGAGGTAGAGCCCAAAACAGGTCCTGGTGTAGAGCCCAACACACGTCCCGATGTAGAGCCCAACACACGTCCCGACGTAGAGCCCAACACACGTCCCGACGTAGATCCCAACAGACGTCCCGATGTAGAGCTGAAAGTAAGCTAAACTTTGATGTAGAGCCCAACAGACGTCCCGACGTAAAGCCCAACACACGTTTCGACTTAGAGCCCAACAGACGTCCCGACGAGGAGCAGAAAGTAAGATAAACCCAGATGTAGAGCCCAACAGATGTCTCGACGTAGAGCCCAACAGATGTCTATACGTAGAGCCCAACACACGTCCCGACGTAGAGCCCAAAAGACGTCCCGACGTAGAGCCCAACACACGTCCAGACGTAGAGCCCAACAGACGTCCCGATGTAGAGTCCAACACACGTCCCGACGTAGAGCCCAAAAGACGTCCCGACGTAGAGCCCAACAGACGTCCCGACGTAGAGCCCAAAAGACGTCCCGACGTAGAGTCCAACACACGTCCCGACGTAGAGCCCAACAGACGTCCCGATGTAGAGCCCAACAGACGTCCCGACGTAGAGACGAACAGACGTCCCGACGTAGAGCCCAACAGACGTCCCGACGTAGAGCCCAACACACGTCCCGACGTAGAGCTTAAAGTAAGCTAAACCCTGATATAGAGCCCAACAGACGTACCGACGTAGAGCCCAATAAACGTCCCGACGTTGAGCCAAGACACGTCCCGATGCAGAGTTGAAAGTAAGCTAAATCCTGATGTAGAGCCCAACAGACGTCCCGACGTAGAGCCCAACTGATGTCCTGACGTAGAGCCCAACACACATCCCGAAGTAGAGCCCAACACACGTCCCGACGTAGAGCTGAAAGTAAGCTAAACCCTGACGTATAGCCCAACAGACTTCCCGACGTAGAGCCGAACTGAAGTTCTGACGTAGAGCCCAACACACGTTCCGACAATGAGCCCAACAGACATCCCGACGTAGAGCTGAAAGTAAGCTAAACCCTGATGTAGAGCCCAACACAGGTCCCGACGTAGAGCCCAACAGACGTCCCGACGTAGAGCCCAGCAGACGTCCGACGTAGAGCCCAACACACGTCCCGACGTAGAGCCCAACAGACGTCCCGACGTAGAGCCCAACACACGTCCCGACGTAGAGCCCAACACAAGTCCCGACGGAGAGCCCAACAGACGTCCCGACGTAGAGCCCAACAGACGTCCCTACGTAGAGTCCAACACACGTCCCGACGTAGAGCTGAAAGTAAGCTAAATCCTGATGTAGAGCCCAACAGACATCCCGACGTAGAGCCCAACAGACGTCCCGACGTAGAGCCATCACATGTCCGGACGTAGAGCAGAAAGTAAGCTATATCCTGATGTAGAGCCCAACACACGTCCCGACGTAGAGCTCAACAGATATCCCGACGTAGAGCCCTACACACGTCCCGACGTAGAGCCCAACACACGTCCCGACGTAGAGCCTAACACACGTCCCAACGTCGAGCTGAAAGTAAGCTATATCCTGATGTAGAGCCCAACAGACGTCCCGATGTAGAGCCCAACAGACGTCCCGACGTAGAGCCCAAGAGACGTCCCGACGTAGAGCTGAAAGTAAGCTAAATCCTGATGTAGAGCCCAACAGACGTCCCGACGTAGAGCTGAAAGTATGCTAAATCCTGATGTAGAGCCCAGCACACGTCCCGACGTAGAGCCCAACACACGTCCCGACGCAGAGCCCAACACACCTCCCGACGTAGAGCCCAACACACATCCCGACGTAGATCCCAACACATGTCCTGACGTAGAGCCCAGTACACGTCCCGACGTAGAGCTGAAAGTAAGCTAAATACTTATGTAGAGCCCAACACACGTCCCCACGTAGAGCCCAACAGACGTCCCGACTGTCCTGGTTTACAGTGTAAAATGTGCCAAAAGAAAAAAAATATATTCTATTACCATCTTCAGGAGCTGTTGAGACCAGATGGGGCGGTGCTCCCTGCCTCCCCCCTTGGACTATCTCCTGTTACTGGGCACAACAATGCCTTATCGCCTGACCCATCGATAACTCGCTCCTGGGCTATCTCCTGTTCATGGCCCATCAAGGAACTGCCTCACGACTCCCCATCCCATTGTGAGATGCTCCGCCCGGGGAGGGGGGGGAAAAAGCCAAGCAGTCCATGCCAAATAAAAACGGAGATTTTGAACACCCTAGCAGCCTTTCTTCCACTGGATTCCCAGAGGAGCTTTTCCCCCCACTGGAGTTCCAGAGGACAAGAGCTACCTGCCAACCACTGGACCTTCGGAGGAAGACCAGACTCTTTTACCTGATTGCTGCTTCCACAGAACTACACCCATCACTTCAGGAGGACTGCAGCCAGCATCTTATCGGACTGCTACTGCCACCCTAACAGGGGGTCAGGTTGTATTCCTGACTCTGTCAGTGTAAACCAGTGGGTTGTTTGTTTTTCCCTGCCTTGTGTTATATATATATATATATCAGTAAAGAACTGTTATTCCTATTCCCCATATCTTTGCCTGAAGGCCCGTTAATTTCAAAATTATAATAGTTTGGAGGGAAGGGGGTTGCACTCTCCATTTCAAGGGAGGCTCCTGCCTTCCTCCACAGACACCTGTCTTTTCAAACCAAGACAAAAGCCCAACATGTAAACGTAAAGCAAAATATCTAGATGTAAAACCCTACATCGAGAGGTAAAGTCCAATATCTAGACTTAAAGACCAACATCTAGAGGTAAAACCCAACATCAAGAGGTAAAGCCCAACGTCGGGAGGTAAATCCCAGATTCTAGAGAGAAGCCAAAAATCCAGATGGAAAACCCAAAATCTAGAGGTAAATCCCAAAATCTAGAAATAAAGCCAGATATATAGAAGTAAAGCCCAACATCTATAGGAAAAGCCAAATATATAGATTTAAACACCAAAATCTAGAGGTAAAGCCCAACATCTAGAGGTAAAGCCCAAAATATAGATGTAAAGCCCAACTTCTAGATCTAAAGCCCAACACCTAGAGGTAAAGCCATATATCTAGAGGTAAAGCCCAACATCTAGAGTTAAAGACCAAAATCTAGATGTAAAGCCAACTTCTAGATCTAAAGCCCAAAATATAGATGTAAAGCCCAACTTCTAAATCTAAAGTCCAACATCTAGACGTAAAGCCCAATATTTAGAGTTTAATTGCATCATTTAGAGGTAAAGCCCATCATCTAGTCCTACAGCCCAATGTCTGCAGGTAAAGCATAACTTACAGAGGTAAAGGCAAACATCTAGATGTAAAACCCAAAATCTAGAGGTAAAGCCCAACATATAGAGGTATAGCCCAAATCCTAGAGATAAAGTCCAACGTCTAAATGTAATCCCAAAATCTAGAGGTAAAGCCTAACATCTAGAGGTGAAACACAAAATATAGAGGTATAACCCAACATCTAGAGATAAAGACCAACATCTAAATGTAAAGCCAAACATCTAGATGTAAACCCCTATATCTAGAGGTAAAGACTAACATCTAGAGGTGAAGCACAAAATATAGAGGTATAACCCAACATCTAGAGATAAAGACCAACATCTAAATGTAAAGCCAAACATCTAGATGTAAACCCCTATATCTAGAGGTAAAGTCCAATATCTAGACTTAAAGACCACATCTGGAGGTAAAGCCCAATGTCTAGAGGTAATGACAAACTTCTGGAGCTAAAACCCCAAATCTAGATTTAAACCCCAACATCTAGAGATAAAGCCCAACTTCTAGATCTAAGCCAAACATCTAGAGGCAAAGCCCAACATCTAGAGGTAAAGCCTAACATCTAGTGGTGAATTCCAAAATCTAGAGTTAAGACCCGACATCTACAGTTAAAGCCAAACATATAGATGTAAACCCAAACTTCTAGAGGTAAGGCCCAAAATCTAGAGGTAAAGCCCAACATCTAGAGATTAAGCCCAACGTCTTGAGCTTAAGCCAAAATTCTAGAGCTGAAGTCAAATACCTAGATTTAAATCCCAAAATCTAGAGGTAAAGCCCAACTTCTAGAGGTAAAGTCCAAATTTTAGAGGCAAAGCCAAACACCTAGAGGTAGAGCCCAAAATCTAGAGTTAAAGCCCATCTTCTAGAGGAAAAGCAAAATATATAGATTTAAAAACGAAAATCCAGAGTTAAATCCTAACATCTAGAGGTAAAGCCCAATATCTAGACGAAAATACCAAAATCTAGATGTAAAGTTCAACTTCTAGATCTAAAGACCAAAATATAGATGTAAAGCCCAATTTCTAAATCTAAAGCCCAACATCAAGAGGTAAAGCCTAACATCTAGTGATGAATTCCAAAATCTACTGTTAAGGCCCGACATCTACAGTTAAAGCCAAACATATAGATGTAGACACCAACTTCTAGAGGTAAGGCCCAATATATAGAGTTAAAGCCCAAAGTCTTGAGGTTAAGCCAAAAGTCTAAAGGTAAAGCCCAAATTCTAGAGGTAAAGCCAAATATCTAGATTTAAATCCCAAAATCTAGAGGTAAAGCCCAACACCTATACGTAAAGCCCAAAATCTAGATGTAAAGCCCAACTTCTAGATCTAAAGACCAAAATCTAGAGGTAAAGACCAATATCTAGAGGTAAAACCCAACATCTAGAGGTAAAGCCAGATATCTAGAGGTAAAGCCCAAAATCTAGAGGTAAAGACCAATATCTAGAGGTAAAAGCCAACATCTAGAGGTAAAGCCAGATATCTAGAGGTAAAGCCCAACATCTAGAGGAAAAGCCAAATATATAGATTTAAAACCCAAAATCTAGAGGTAAAGCCCAACACCTAGACGTAAAGCCCAAAATCGAGATGTAAAGCCCAACTTCTAGATCTAAAGCCCAAAATATACATGTAAAGCCCAACTTCTAAATCTAAAGTCTAAAATGTAGAGGTAAACACCAATACCTAGTGGTAGAGCCCAAAATCTAGAGGTAAAGCCCAACATCTAGAGATAAAGCCAGATATATAGATTTAAAACCCAAAATCTGAAGGTAAAGCCCAACATCTAGAGCTAAAGCCCAAAATCTAGATGTAAAGCCCAATTTCTAGATCTAAAGCCAAATAATCTAGAGGTAAAGCCCAACATCTAGAGATTAAGCCCAACGTCTTGAGGTTAAGCCAAAATTCTAGAGGTAAACCCCAAATTCTAGAGGTAAAGCCAACTATCTAGATTTAAATCCCAAAATCTAGAGTTAAAGCCCAAATTCTAGAGGTAAAGTCCAAATTCTAGAGGCAAAGCCCAACATCTAGAGGTAGAGCCCAAAATCTAGAGGTAAAGCCCAACTTCTAGAGGTAAAGCCAAATATCTAGAGGTAAAGCCCAACATCTAGAGGAAAAGCCAAATATATAGATTTAAAACCCAAATTCTAGAGGTAAAGCCCAATATCTAGTCGTAAATACCAAAATCTAGATGTAAAGCCCAACTTCTAGATCTAAAGCCAAAATATAGATGTAAAGCCCAACTTCTAAACCTAAAGCCCAAAATCAAGAGGTAAAGCCCAACGTCTAGATGTAAAGCCTAACATCTAGTGGTGAATTCCAAAATCTAGTCTTAAGGCCCGACATCTACAATTATAGACAACCATATAGATGTAAACTCCAACTTCTAGAGGTAAGGCCCAAAATATAGAGGTAAAGCCCAACAGCAGGAGTTAAAGCCGAACGTCTTGAGGTAAAGGCCAAAGTCTAGAGGTAAAGCTCAACATCTAGACGTAAATCCAGATGTCTAGAGGTAAAGCCCAACATCTAGAGGAAAAGCCAAATATAAAGATTTAAAACTCAAAATCTAGAGATAAAGCCCAACATCTATAGGAAAAGCCAAATATATAGATTTAAACCCCAAAATCTAGAGGCAAAGACCAATATCTAGAGGTAAAGTCCAGAATCTAGAGGTAAAGCCTAACATCTAGAAGTGAATTCCAAAATCTAGTCTTAAGACCCGACATCTAAAATTAAAGCCAAACATATAGATGTAAAACCCAGCTTCTAGAGGTAAGGCCCAAAATCTAGAGGTAAACCCAACATCTATACGTAAAGCCAGATATCTGATGGTGAAGCCCAACATCTAGAGGAAAAGCCAAAT
The DNA here is from genome assembly GCF_034619465.1 of Leptosomus discolor. Classification (NCBI taxonomy): domain Eukaryota; kingdom Metazoa; phylum Chordata; class Aves; order Leptosomiformes; family Leptosomidae; genus Leptosomus; species Leptosomus discolor. Next base: position 4,115,845 of record NC_141416.1, read on the forward strand.
ATATAGATTTAAAACCCAAAATCCAGGGGTAAATCCCAATATCTAGACGTAAAGCCCAAAATCTAGATGTAGAGCACAACTTCTAGATCTAAAGCCCAACTTCAAGAGGTAAAGTACAAAATCTAGAGGTAAAGCCGAAGACCTAGTGGTACAGCCCAAAATCTAGAGGTAAAGCCCAACATCTAGACGTAAAGCCAGATATCTAGAGGTAAAGCCCAACATCTAGAGGAAAAGCCAAATATATAGATTCAAAACCCAAATTCTAGAGGTAAAGCCCAATATCTAGTCGTAAAGACCAAAATCTAGATGTAAAGCCCAACTTCTAAATCTAAAGCCCAAAATCAAGAGGTAAAGCCCAACGTCTAGATGTAAAGCCTAACATCTAGTGGTGAATTCCAAAATCTAGTTTTAAGGCCCGACATCTACATTTAAAGCCAAACATATAGATGTAAACCCCAACTTCTAGAGGTAAGGCCCAAAATCTAGAGGTAAAGCCCAACATCTAGAGTTAAAGCCCAATGTCTTGAGGTTAAGCCAAAAGTCTAGAGGTAAAGCCCAAATTCTAGAGGTAAAGACCAACTTCTAGAAGTAAAGTCCAAATTCTAGAGGCAAAGCCCAACACCTAGAGGTAGAGACCAAAATCTAGCGTTAAAGCCCAACATCTAGAGGTAAAGCCAGATACCTAGAGGTAAAGCCCAACATCTAGATGAAAAGCCAAATATATAGATTTAAAACCCAAAATCTAGAGGTAAAGCCCAACACCTAGACGTAAAGCCCAAAATCTAGAGGTAAAGCCCAACTTCTAAATCTAAAGCCCAACATCTAGAGGTAAAGCCCAATATTTAGAGTTTAAGCGCATCATTTAGAGGTAAAGCCCAAAATCTAGATGTAAAGCCCAACTTCTAGAGGTAAAGACCATCATCTAGTCCTACAGCCCAAAGTCTGCAGGTAAAGCCCAACTTACAGAGGTGAAGGCAAACATCTAGATTTAAAACCCAAAATCTAGAGGTAAAGCCCAACATATAGAGGTATAGCACAAATCCTAGAGATAAAGCCCAACGTCTATATGTAATCCCAACATCTAGAGGTAAAGCCTAACGTCTAGACGTGAAGCACAAAATATAGAGGTATAACCCAACATCTAGAGATAAAGACTAACATCTAAATGTAAAGCCAAACATCTGGATGTAAACCCCTATATCTAGAGGTAAATTCCAATATCTAGACTTAAAGACCAACATCTGGAGGTAAAGCCCAATGTCTAGAGGTAATGACAAACTTCTAGAGCTAAAACCCCAAATCTAGATTTAAACCCCAACATCTAGAGATAAAGCCCAACTTCTAGATCTAAGCCAAACATCTAGAGGCAAAGCCCAACATCTAGAGGTAAAGCCTAACATCTAGTGGTGAATTCCAAAATCTACTGTTAAGGCCCGACATCTACAGTTAAAGCCAAACATATAGATGTAAACCCAAACTTCTAGAGGTATAGCCCAAAATCTAGAGGTAAAGCCCAACATCTAGAGATTAAGCCCAACGTCTTGAGGTTAAGCCAAAATTCTAGAGGTGAAGTCAAATATATAGATTTAAATCCCAAAATCTAGAGGTAAAGACCAACTTCTAGAAGTAAAGTCCAAATTCTAGAGGCAAAGCCCAACACCTAGAGGTAGAGACCAAAATCTAGCGTTAAAGCCCAACATCTAGAGGTAAAGCCAGATACCTAGAGGTAAAGCCCAACATCTAGATGAAAAGCCAAATATATAGATTTAAAACCCAAAATCTAGAGGTAAAGCCCAACACCTAGACGTAAAGCCCAAAATCTAGAGGTAAAGCCCAACTTCTAGATCTAAAGCCCAAAATCTAGATGTAAAGCCCAACTTCTAGATCTAAAGCCCAAAATCTAGATGTAAAGCCCAACTTCTAAATCTAAAGCCCAACATCTAGAGGTAAAGCCCAATATTTAGAGTTTAAGCGCATCATTTAGAGGTAAAGCCCAAAATCTAGATGTAAAGCCCAACTTCTAGAGGTGAAGACCATCATCTAGTCCTACAGCCCAAAGTCTGCAGGTAAAGCCCAACTTACAGAGGTGAAGGCAAACATCTAGATTTAAAACCCAAAATCTAGAGGTAAAGCCCAACATATAGAGGTATAGCACAAATCCTAGAGATAAAGCCCAACGTCTATATGTAATCCCAACATCTAGAGGTAAAGCCTAACGTCTAGACGTGAAGCACAAAATATAGAGGTATAACCCAACATCTAGAGATAAAGACTAACATCTAAATGTAAAGCCAAACATCTGGATGTAAACCCCTATATCTAGAGGTAAATTCCAATATCTAGACTTAAAGACCAACATCTGGAGGTAAAGCCCAATGTCTAGAGGTAATGACAAACTTCTAGAGCTAAAACCCCAAATCTAGATTTAAACCCCAACATCTAGAGATAAAGCCCAACTTCTAGATCTAAGCCAAACATCTAGAGGCAAAGCCCAACATCTAGAGGTAAAGCCTAACATCTAGTGGTGAATTCCAAAATCTACTGTTAAGGCCCGACATCTACAGTTAAAGCCAAACATATAGATGTAAACCCCAACTTCTAGAGGTATAGCCCAAAATCTAGAGGTAAAGCCCAACATCTAGAGATTAAGCCCAACGTCTTGAGGTTAAGCCAAAATTCTAGAGGTGAAGTCAAATATATAGATTTAAATCCCAAAATCTAGAGGTAAAGCCCAACTTCTAGAGGTAAAGCCAGATATCTAGAGGTAAAGCGCAACATCTAGAGGAAAAGCCAAATATATAGATTCAAAACCCAACTTCTAGAGGTAAAGCCCAATATCTAGTCGTAAAGACCAAAATCTAGATGTAAAGCCCAACTTCTAGATCTAAAGCCAAAATATAGATGTAAAGCCCAACTTCTAAATCTAAAGCCCAAAATCAAGAGGTAAAGCCCAACGTCTAGATGTAAATCCTAACATCTAGTGGTGAATTCCAAAATCTAGTTTTAAGGCCCGACATCTACATTTAAAGCCAAACATATAGATGTAAACCCCGACTTCTAGAGGTAAGGCCCAAAATCTAGAGGTAAAGCCCAACATCTAGAGTTAAAGCCCAACATCTTGAGGTTAAGCCAAAAGTCTAGAGGTAAAGCCCAAATTCTAGAGGTAAAGACCAACACCTAGATGTAGAGCCCAAAATCTAGCGGTAAAGCCCAACATCTAGAGGTAAAGCCAGATATCTAGAGGTAAAGGCCAAAATCTAGAGGTAAAGACCAATATATAGATTTAAAACCCAAAATCTAGAGTTAAAGCCCAACACCTAGACGTAAAGCCCAAAATCTAGAGGTAAAGCCCAACACCTAGGCGTAAAGCCCAAAATCTAGAGGTAAAGCCCAACTTCTAGATCTAAAGCCCAACATCTAGAGGTAAAGAACAATATCTAGAGGTAAAACCCAACATCTAAAGGTAAAGCCAGATATCTAGAGGTAAAGCCCAACATCTAGAGGAAAAGCCAAATATATAGATTTAAAACCCAAAATCTAGAGGTAAAGACCAACACTTAGACGTAAAGCCCAAAATCTAGAGGTAAAGCCCAACACCTAGACGTAAAGCCCAAAATCTAGAGGTAAAGCCCAAATTCTAGATCTAAAGCCCAACATCTAGAGGTAAAGAACAATATCTAGAGGTAAAACCGAACATCTAGAGGTAAAGCCAGATATCTAGAGGTAAAGCCCAACATCTAGAGGTAAAGAACAATGTCTAGAGGTAAAACCCAACATCTATAGGTAAAGCCAGATATCTAGAGGTAAAGCCCAACATCTAGAGGAAAAGCCAAATATATAGATTTAAAACCCAAAATCTAGAGGTAAAGCCCAACACCTAGACGTAAAGCCCAAAATCGAGATGTAAAGCCCAACTTATAGATCTAAAGCCCAAAATATAGATGTAAAGCCCAACTTCTAAATCTAAAGTCTAAAATGTAGAGGTAAACACCAATACCTAGTGGTAGAGCCCAAAATCTAGAGGTAAAGCCCAACATCTAGAGATAAAGCCCTATATATAGATCTAAACCCCAAAATCTAGAGGTGAAGCCCAACATCTAGACGTAAAGCCCAAAATCTAGATGTAAAGCCCAACTTCTAGATCTAAAGCCCAACATCTAGAGGTAAAGAACAATGTCTAGAGGTAAAACCCAACATCTATAGGTAAAGCCAGATATCTAGAGGTAAAGCCCAACATCTAGAGGAAAAGCCAAATATATAGATTTAAAACCCAAAATCTAGAGGTAAAGCCCAACACCTAGACGTAAAGCCCAAAGTCGAGATGTAAAGCCCAACTTCTAGATCTAAAGCCCAAAATATAGATGTAAAGCCCAACTTCTAAATCTAAAGTCTAAAATGTAGAGGTAAACACCAATACCTAGTGGTAGAGCCCAAAATCTAGAGGTAAAGCCCAACATCTATACGTAAAGCCAGATATCTGATGGTGAAGCCCAACATCTAGAGGAAAAGTCAAATATATAGATTTAAAACCCAAAATCCAGAGGTAAATCCCAATATCTAGACGTAAAGCCCAAAATCTAGATGTAAAGCACAACTTCTAGATCTAAAGCCCAACTTCAAGAGGTAAAGTACAAAATCGAGAGGTAAAGCCAAAGACCTAGTGGTAGAGCCCAAAATCTAGAGGTAAAGCCCAACATCTAGACGTAAAGCCAGATATATAGATTTAAAACCCAAATTCTAGAGGTAAAGCCCAATATCTAGTCGTAAAGACACAAGCTAGATGTAAAGCCCAACTTCTAGATCTAAAGCCAAAATATAGATGTAAAGCCCAACTTCTAAATCTAAAGCCCAAAATCAAGAGGTAAAGCCCAACGTCTAGATGTAAAGCCTAACATCTAGTGGTGAATTCCAAAATCTAGTTTTAAGGCCCGACATCTACATTAAAACCAAACATATAGATGTAACCCCCAACTTCTAGAGGTAAGGCCCAAAATCTAGAGGTAAAGCCCAACATCTAGAGTTAAAGCCCAACGTCTTGAGGTTAAGCCAAAAGTCTAGAGGTAAAGCCCAAATTCTAGAGGTAAAGACCAACTTCTAGAAGTAAAGTCCAAATTCTAGAGGCAAAGCCCAACACCTAGAGGTAGAGCCCAAAATCTAGCGGTAAAGCCCAACATCTAGAGGTAAAGCCAGATATCTAGAGGTAAAGCCCAACATCTAGATGAAAAGCCAAATATACAGATTTAAAACCCAAAATCTAGAGGTAAAGCCCAACACCTAGACGTAAAGCCCAAAATCTAGGGGTAAACCCCAACATCTAGAGATTAAGCCCAACGTCTTGAGGTTAAGCCAAAATTCTAGAGGTGAAGTCAAATATCTAGATTTAAATCCCAAAATCTAGAGGTAAAGCCCAACTTCTAGAGGTAAAGTCCAAATTTTAGAGGCAAAGCCAAACACCTAGAGGTAGAGCCCAAAATCTAGAGGTAAAGCCCAACTTCTAGAGGTAAAGCCAGATATCTAGAGGTAAAGCCCAACATCTAGAGGAAAAGCAAAATATGTAGATTTAAAACCCAAAATCTAGAGTTAAATCCCAACATCTAGAGGTAAAGCCCAATATCTAGACGAAAATACCAAAATTTAGATGTAAAGTTCAACTTCTAGATCTAAAGACCAAAATTTAGATGTAAAGCCCAATTTCTAAATCTAAAGCCCAACATCAAGAGGTAAAGCCTAACATCTAGTGGTGAATTCCAAAATCTACTGTTAAGGCCCGACATCTACAGTTAAAGCCAAACATATAGATGTAGACCCCAACTTCTAGAGGTAAGGCTCAATATATAGAGTTAAAGCCCAACGTCTTGAGGTTAAGCCAAAAGTCTAAAGGTAAAGCCCAAATTCTAGAGGTAAAGCCAAATATCTAGATTTAAATCCCAAAATCTAGAGGTAAAGCCCAACACCTAGACGTAAAGCCCAAAATCTAGAGCTAAAGCCCAACTTCTAGATCTAAAGACCAAAATCTAGAGGTAAAGACCAATATCTAGAGGTAAAACCCAACATCTAGAGGTAAAGCCAGATATCTAGAGGTAAAGCCCAAAATCTAGAGGTAAAGACCAATATCTAGAGGTAAAAGCCAACATCTAGAGGTAAAGCCAGATATCTAGAGGTAAAGCCCAACATCTAGAGGAAAAGCCAAATATATAGATTTAAAACCCAAAATCTAGAGGTAAAGCCCAACACCTAGACGTAAAGCCCAAAATCTAGATGTAAAGCACAACTTCTAGATCTAAAGCCCAAAATCTAGATGTAAAGCCCAACTTCTAGATCTAAAGCCCAACATCTAGAGGTAAAGAACAATGTCTAGAGGTAAAACCCAACATCTATAGGTAAAGCCAGATATCTAGAGGTAAAGCCCAACATCTAGAGGAAAAGCCAAATATATAGATTTAAAACCCAAAATCTAGAGGTAAAGCCCAACACCTAGACGTAAAGCCCAAAATCGAGATGTAAAGCCCAACTTATAGATCTAAATCCCAAAATCTAGATGTAAAGCCCAACTTCTAGATCTAAAGCCCAACATCTAGAGGTAAAGAACAATGTCTAGAGGTAAAACCCAACATCTATAGGTAAAGCCAGATATCTAGAGGTAAAGCCCAACATCTAGAGGAAAAGCCAAATATATAGATTTAAAACCCAAAATCTAGAGGTAAAGCCCAACACCTAGACGTAAAGCCCAAAATCGAGATGTAAAGCCCAACTTATAGATCTAAATCCCAAAATATAGATGTAAAGCCCAACTTCTAAATCTAAAGTCTAAAATGTAGAGGTAAACACCAATACCTAGTGGTAGAGCCCAAAATCTAGAGTTAAAGCCCAACATCTAGAGATAAAGCCAGATATATAGATTTAAAACCCAAAATCTGGAGGTAAAGCCCAACATCTAGAGCTAAAGCCCAAAATCTAGATGTAAAGCCCAATTTCTAGATCTAAAGCCAAATAATCTAGAGGTAAAGCCCAACATCTAGAGATTAAGCCCAACGTCTTGAGGTTAAGCCAAAATTCTAGAGGTAAAGTCCAAATTCTAGAGGCAAAGCCCAACATCTAGAGGTAGAGACCAAAATCTAGAGGTAAAGCCCAACTTCTAGAGGTAAAGCCAGATATCTAGAGGTAAAGCCCAACATCTAGAGGAAAAGACAAATATATAGATTTAAAACCCAACATCTAGTGGTAAAGCCCAACATCTAGAGCTAAAGGCAAAAATCTAGATGTAAAGCCCAATTTCTAGATCTAAAGCCAAACATAGAGAGGTAAAGTCCAATATGTAGAGATAATGCAAATACCTAGATTTAAATCCCAAAATCTAGAGGTAAAGCCCAACTTCTAGAGGTAAGGCCCAAAATCTAGATGTAAAGCCCAACATCTAGAGGTAAAGCCAAATATATAGATTTAAAAACCAAAATCTAGAGATAAAGCCCAATATCTAGACGTTAAGACCAAAATCTAGATGTAAAGCCCAACTTCTAGATCTAAGCCAAACATCTAGAGGTAAAGCCCAACATCTAAATGTAAAACGTAACATTTAGATGTAAAACCCAACATCTAAAGGTCAAGCCCAATATTAGAGTTAAAGCGCATCGTCTAGAGGTAAAGCCCAACATCTAGAGGTAAAGCCCAACATCTAGTCGTAAAGCCCAATGTCTGAAGGTAAAGTCAACTTACAGAGGTAAAGCCTAACATCTAGATGTAAACCAAAAAATCTAGAGGTAAAGCCCAACATATAGAGGTATAGCCCAAATTCTAGAGGTTAAGCCCAACATCTAGAGGTAAAGCCCAACATCTAGTCGTAAAGCCCAATGTCTGAAGGTAAAGCCCAACTTACAGAGGTAAAGCCTAACATCTAGATGTAAACCAAAAAATCTAGAGGTAAAGCCCAACATATAGAGGTATAGCCCAACATCTAGAGGTAAAGTCCAACGTCTAGAGCTAAAGCCCAACTTCTAGTGAAAAAGCCAAATATATAGATTTAAAACCCAAAATCTAGAGGTAAAGCCCAATATCTAGACGTAAAGACCAAAATCTAAATGTAAAACCCAACTTCTAATCTAAAGCCCAACATCTAGATTTAAAGCCCAACTTCTAGATCTAAAGCCCAACATCTAGAGGTAAACCCTAACATCTAGAGGTGAAGCACAACATATAGAGGTATAACCCAACATCTAGAGATAAAGCCCAACATCTAAATGTAAAGCAAAATCTCTAGATGTAAAACATTACATCTAGAGGTAAAGTCCAATATCTAGACTTAAAGACCAACATCTAGAGGTAAAACCCAACATCTAGAGGTAAAGCCCAACGTCTGGAGCTAAAGCCAAGATTCTAGAGAGAAGCCAAAAATCCAAATTGAAAACCCAAAATCTAGAGGTAAATCCCAACATCTAGAGTTAAAACCGAAAGTCTTGAGGTAAAGCCCAAAGTCTAGAGGTAAAGCCGAACATCTAGAGGTAAAGCCCAAAATCTAGATGTAAAGCCCAATTTCTAGATCTAAAGCCAAACATATAGAGGTAAAGCCCAACATGTAGAGGTAAAGCCCAACTTCTAGATCTAAAGCCCAACATCTAGAGGTAAAGACCAACATCTAGAGGTAAACCCTATCATCTAGAGGTGAAGCACAACATATAGAGGTATAACCCAACATCTAGAGATAAAGCCCAACATCTAAATGTAAAGCAAAATCTCTAGACGTAAAACATTACATCTAGAGGTAAAGTCCAATATCTAGACTTAAAGACCAACATCTAGAGGTAAAACCCAACATCTAGAGGTAAAGCCCAACGTCTGGAGCTAAAGCCAAGATTCTAGAGAGAAGCCAAAAATCCAAATTGAAAACCCAAAATCTAGAGGTAAATCACAACATCTAGAGGGAAAGCCCAGAATCTAGATGTAAAGCCTAACATCTAGAGGTGAATTCCAAAATCTAGTGTTAAGGCCCGACACCTACAGTTAAAGCCAAACATATAGATGTAACCCCCAACTTCTAGAGGTAAGGCCCAAAATCTAGAGGTAAAGCCCAACATATAGAGGTATAGCCCAAATTCTAGAGGTAAAGCCCAACATCTAGAGGTAAAGCCCAAAGTCTAGAGGTAAAGCCTAACTTCTAGTGAAAAAGCCAAATATATAGATTTAAAACCCAAAATCTAGAGGTAAAGCACAATATCTAGACGTAAAGACCAAAATCTAAATGTAAAGCCCAACTTCTAGAGCTAAAGCCCAACATCTAGATGTAAAGCCCAAGTTCTAGATCTAAAGCCCAAAATCTAGAGGTAAATCCCAACATCTAGATGTAAAGCCCAAATTCTAGATGGAAAGCCCACCTTCCAGAGGTAAAGCTCAAAATATAGATGTAAAGCCCAACTTCTAGATCTAAAGCCCAACATCTATAGGTAAAGACTAACATCTAGAGGTAAAGACTAACATCTAGAGGTGAAGCACAACATATAGAGGTAAAGCCCAACATCTTGAGCTAAAGCCCAACGTCTAGATGTAAAGCCCAACTTCCAGAGTTAAAGTCCAAAATCTAGAGGTAAACACCAATAGCTAGCTGTAGAGCCCAAAACTAGAGGTAAAGCCCAACATCTAGAGGAAAAGACAAATATATAGATTTAAAACCCAACATCTAGAGGTAAAGCCCAACATCTAGAGCTAAAGGCCAAAATCTAGATGTAAAGCCCAATTTCTAGATCTAAAGCCAAACATAGAGAGGTAAAGCCCAATATGTAGAGATAATGCAAATACCTAGATTTAAATCCCAAAATCTAGAGGTAAAGCCCAACTTCTAGAGGTAAGGCCCAAAATCTAGATGTAAAGCCCAACATCTAGAGGTAAAGCCAAAAGTCTAGAGGTAAAGCCCAACTTCTAGTGAAAAAGCCAAATATATAGATTTAAACCCCAAAATCGAGAAGTAAAGCCCAATATCTAGACGTAAAGACCAAAATCTAAATGTAAAACCCAACTTCTAGATCTAAAGCCCAACATCTAGATGTAAAGCCCAACTTCTAGATCTAAAGCCCAACATCTAGAGGTAAACCCTAACATCTAGAGGTGAAGCACAACATATAGAGGTATAACCCAACATCTAGAGATAAAGCCCAACATCTAAATCTAAAGCAAAATCTCTAGATGTAAAACATTACATCTAGAGGTAAAGTCCAATATCTAGACTTAAAGACCAACATCTAGAGGTAAAACCCAACATCTAGAGGTAAAGCCCAACGTCTGGAGCTAAAGCCAAGATTCTAGAGAGAAGCCAAAAATCCAAATTGAAAACCCAAAATCTAGAGGTAAATCACAACATCTAGAGGGAAAGCCCAGAATCTAGATGTAAAGCCTAACATCTAGAGGTGAATTCCAAAATCTAGTGTTAAGGCCCGACACCTACAGTTAAAGCCAAACATATAGATGTAACCCCCAACTTCCAGAGGTAAGGCCCAAAATCTACAGGTAAAGCCCAATATCTAGACGTAAAGACCAAAATCTAAATGTAAAACCCAACTTCTAATCTAAAGCCCAACATCTAGATTTAAAGCCCAACTTCTAGATCTAAAGCCCAACATCTAGAGGTAAACCCTAACATCTAGAGGTGAAGCACAACATATAGAGGTATAACCCAACATCTAGAGATAAAGCCCAACATCTAAATGTAAAGCAAAATCTCTAGATGTAAAACATTACATCTAGAGGTAAAGTCCAATATCTAGACTTAAAGACCAACATCTAGAGGTAAAACCCAACATCTAGAGGTAAAGCCCAACGTCTGGAGCTAAAGCCAAGATTCTAGAGAGAAGCCAAAAATCCAAATTGAAAACCCAAAATCTAGAGGTAAATCCCAACATCTAGAGTTAAAACCGAAAGTCTTGAGGTAAAGCCCAAAGTCTAGAGGTAAAGCCGAACATCTAGAGGTAAAGCCCAAAATCTAGATGTAAAGCCCAATTTCTAGATCTAAAGCCAAACATATAGAGGTAAAGCCCAACATGTAGAGGTAAAGCCCAACTTCTAGATCTAAAGCCCAACATCTAGAGGTAAAGACCAACATCTAGAGGTAAACCCTATCATCTAGAGGTGAAGCACAACATATAGAGGTATAACCCAACATCTAGAGATAAAGCCCAACATCTAAATGTAAAGCAAAATCTCTAGACGTAAAACATTACATCTAGAGGTAAAGTCCAATATCTAGACTTAAAGACCAACATCTAGAGGTAAAACCCAACATCTAGAGGTAAAGCCCAACGTCTGGAGCTAAAGCCAAGATTCTAGAGAGAAGCCAAAAATCCAAATTGAAAACCCAAAATCTAGAGGTAAATCACAACATCTAGAGGGAAAGCCCAGAATCTAGATGTAAAGCCTAACATCTAGAGGTGAATTCCAAAATCTAGTGTTAAGGCCCGACACCTACAGTTAAAGCCAAACATATAGATGTAACCCCCAACTTCTAGAGGTAAGGCCCAAAATCTAGAGGTAAAGCCCAACATATAGAGGTATAGCCCAAATTCTAGAGGTAAAGCCCAACATCTAGAGGTAAAGCCCAAAGTCTAGAGGTAAAGCCTAACTTCTAGTGAAAAAGCCAAATATATAGATTTAAAACCCAAAATCTAGAGGTAAAGCACAATATCTAGACGTAAAGACCAAAATCTAAATGTAAAGCCCAACTTCTAGAGCTAAAGCCCAACATCTAGATGTAAAGCCCAAGTTCTAGATCTAAAGCCCAAAATCTAGAGGTAAATCCCAACATCTAGATGTAAAGCCCAAATTCTAGATGGAAAGCCCACCTTCCAGAGGTAAAGCTCAAAATATAGATGTAAAGCCCAACTTCTAGATCTAAAGCCCAACATCTATAGGTAAAGACTAACATCTAGAGGTAAAGACTAACATCTAGAGGTGAAGCACAACATATAGAGGTAAAGCCCAACATCTTGAGCTAAAGCCCAACGTCTAGATGTAAAGCCCAACTTCCAGAGTTAAAGTCCAAAATCTAGAGGTAAACACCAATAGCTAGCTGTAGAGCCCAAAACTAGAGGTAAAGCCCAACATCTAGAGGAAAAGACAAATATATAGATTTAAAACCCAACATCTAGAGGTAAAGCCCAACATCTAGAGCTAAAGGCCAAAATCTAGATGTAAAGCCCAATTTCTAGATCTAAAGCCAAACATAGAGAGGTAAAGCCCAATATGTAGAGATAATGCAAATACCTAGATTTAAATCCCAAAATCTAGAGGTAAAGCCCAACTTCTAGAGGTAAGGCCCAAAATCTAGATGTAAAGCCCAACATCTAGAGGTAAAGCCAAAAGTCTAGAGGTAAAGCCCAACTTCTAGTGAAAAAGCCAAATATATAGATTTAAACCCCAAAATCGAGAAGTAAAGCCCAATATCTAGACGTAAAGACCAAAATCTAAATGTAAAACCCAACTTCTAGATCTAAAGCCCAACATCTAGATGTAAAGCCCAACTTCTAGATCTAAAGCCCAACATCTAGAGGTAAACCCTAACATCTAGAGGTGAAGCACAACATATAGAGGTATAACCCAACATCTAGAGATAAAGCCCAACATCTAAATCTAAAGCAAAATCTCTAGATGTAAAACATTACATCTAGAGGTAAAGTCCAATATCTAGACTTAAAGACCAACATCTAGAGGTAAAACCCAACATCTAGAGGTAAAGCCCAACGTCTGGAGCTAAAGCCAAGATTCTAGAGAGAAGCCAAAAATCCAAATTGAAAACCCAAAATCTAGAGGTAAATCACAACATCTAGAGGGAAAGCCCAGAATCTAGATGTAAAGCCTAACATCTAGAGGTGAATTCCAAAATCTAGTGTTAAGGCCCGACACCTACAGTTAAAGCCAAACATATAGATGTAACCCCCAACTTCCAGAGGTAAGGCCCAAAATCTACAGGTAAAGCCCAATATCTAGACGTAAAGACCAAAATCTAAATGTAAAACCCAACTTCTAATCTAAAGCCCAACATCTAGATTTAAAGCCCAACTTCTAGATCTAAAGCCCAACATCTAGAGGTAAACCCTAACATCTAGAGGTGAAGCACAACATATAGAGGTATAACCCAACATCTAGAGATAAAGCCCAACATCTAAATGTAAAGCAAAATCTCTAGATGTAAAACATTACATCTAGAGGTAAAGTCCAATATCTAGACTTAAAGACCAACATCTAGAGGTAAAACCCAACATCTAGAGGTAAAGCCCAACGTCTGGAGCTAAAGCCAAGATTCTAGAGAGAAGCCAAAAATCCAAATTGAAAACCCAAAATCTAGAGGTAAATCCCAACATCTAGAGTTAAAACCGAAAGTCTTGAGGTAAAGCCCAAAGTCTAGAGGTAAAGCCGAACATCTAGAGGTAAAGCCCAAAATCTAGATGTAAAGCCCAATTTCTAGATCTAAAGCCAAACATATAGAGGTAAAGCCCAACATGTAGAGGTAAAGCCCAACTTCTAGATCTAAAGCCCAACATCTAGAGGTAAAGACCAACATCTAGAGGTAAACCCTATCATCTAGAGGTGAAGCACAACATATAGAGGTATAACCCAACATCTAGAGATAAAGCCCAACATCTAAATGTAAAGCAAAATCTCTAGACGTAAAACATTACATCTAGAGGTAAAGTCCAATATCTAGACTTAAAGACCAACATCTAGAGGTAAAACCCAACATCTAGAGGTAAAGCCCAACGTCTGGAGCTAAAGCCAGGATTCTAGAGAGAAGCCAAAAATCCAAATTGAAAACCCAAAATCTAGAGGTAAATCACAACATCTAGAGGGAAAGCCCAGAATCTAGATGTAAAGCCTAACATCTAGAGGTGAATTCCAAAATCTAGTGTTAAGGCCCGACACCTACAGTTAAAGCCAAACATATAGATGTAACCCCCAACTTCTAGAGGTAAGGCCCAAAATCTAGAGGTAAAGCCCAACATATAGAGGTATAGCCCAAATTCTAGAGGTAAAGCCCAACATCTAGAGGTAAAGCCCAAAGTCTAGAGGTAAAGCCTAACTTCTAGTGAAAAAGCCAAATATATAGATTTAAAACCCAAAATCTAGAGGTAAAGCACAATATCTAGACGTAAAGACCAAAATCTAAATGTAAAGCCCAACTTCTAGATCTAAAGCCCAACATCTAGATGTAAAGCCCAAGTTCTAGATCTAAAGCCCAAAATCTAGAGGTAAATCCCAACATCTAGATGTAAAGCCCAAATTCTAGATGGAAAGCCCACCTTCCAGAGGTAAAGCTCAAAATATAGATGTAAAGCCCAACTTCTAGATCTAAAGCCCAACATCTATAGGTAAAGACTAACATCTAGAGGTAAAGACTAACATCTAGAGGTGAAGCACAACATATAGAGGTAAAGTCCAACATCTTGAGCTAAAGCCCAACGTCTAGATGTAAAGCCCAACTTCCAGAGTTAAAGTCCAAAATCTAGAGGTAAACACCAATAGCTAGCTGTAGAGCCCAAAACTAGAGGTAAAGCCCAACATCTAGAGGAAAAGACAAATATATAGATTTAAAACCCAACATCTAGAGGTAAAGCCCAACATCTAGAGCTAAAGGCCAAAATCTAGATGTAAAGCCCAATTTCTAGATCTAAAGCCAAACATAGAGAGGTAAAGCCCAATATGTAGAGATAATGCAAATACCTAGATTTAAATCCCAAAATCTAGAGGTAAAGCCCAACTTCTAGAGGTAAGGCCCAAAATCTAGATGTAAAGCCCAACATCTAGAGGTAAAGCCAAAAGTCTAGAGGTAAAGCCCAACTTCTAGTGAAAAAGCCAAATATATAGATTTAAACCCCAAAATCGAGAAGTAAAGCCCAATATCTAGACGTAAAGACCAAAATCTAAATGTAAAACCCAACTTCTAGATCTAAAGCCCAACATCTAGATGTAAAGCCCAACTTCTAGATCTAAAGCCCAACATCTAGAGGTAAACCCTAACATCTAGAGGTGAAGCACAACATATAGAGGTATAACCCAACATCTAGAGATAAAGCCCAACATCTAAATCTAAAGCAAAATCTCTAGATGTAAAACATTACATCTAGAGGTAAAGTCCAATATCTAGACTTAAAGACCAACATCTAGAGGTAAAACCCAACATCTAGAGGTAAAGCCCAACGTCTGGAGCTAAAGCCAAGATTCTAGAGAGAAGCCAAAAATCCAAATTGAAAACCCAAAATCTAGAGGTAAATCACAACATCTAGAGGGAAAGCCCAGAATCTAGATGTAAAGCCTAACATCTAGAGGTGAATTCCAAAATCTAGTGTTAAGGCCCGACACCTACAGTTAAAGCCAAACATATAGATGTAACCCCCAACTTCCAGAGGTAAGGCCCAAAATCTACAGGTAAAGCCCAATATCTAGACGTAAAGACCAAAATCTAAATGTAAAACCCAACTTCTAATCTAAAGCCCAACATCTAGATTTAAAGCCCAACTTCTAGATCTAAAGCCCAACATCTAGAGGTAAACCCTAACATCTAGAGGTGAAGCACAACATATAGAGGTATAACCCAACATCTAGAGATAAAGCCCAACATCTAAATGTAAAGCAAAATCTCTAGATGTAAAACATTACATCTAGAGGTAAAGTCCAATATCTAGACTTAAAGACCAACATCTAGAGGTAAAACCCAACATCTAGAGGTAAAGCCCAACGTCTGGAGCTAAAGCCAAGATTCTAGAGAGAAGCCAAAAATCCAAATTGAAAACCCAAAATCTAGAGGTAAATCCCAACATCTAGAGTTAAAACCGAAAGTCTTGAGGTAAAGCCCAAAGTCTAGAGGTAAAGCCGAACATCTAGAGGTAAAGCCCAAAATCTAGATGTAAAGCCCAATTTCTAGATCTAAAGCCAAACATATAGAGGTAAAGCCCAACATGTAGAGGTAAAGCCCAACTTCTAGATCTAAAGCCCAACATCTAGAGGTAAAGACCAACATCTAGAGGTAAACCCTATCATCTAGAGGTGAAGCACAACATATAGAGGTATAACCCAACATCTAGAGATAAAGCCCAACATCTAAATGTAAAGCAAAATCTCTAGACGTAAAACATTACATCTAGAGGTAAAGTCCAATATCTAGACTTAAAGACCAACATCTAGAGGTAAAACCCAACATCTAGAGGTAAAGCCCAACGTCTGGAGCTAAAGCCAGGATTCTAGAGAGAAGCCAAAAATCCAAATTGAAAACCCAAAATCTAGAGGTAAATCACAACATCTAGAGGGAAAGCCCAGAATCTAGATGTAAAGCCTAACATCTAGAGGTGAATTCCAAAATCTAGTGTTAAGGCCCGACACCTACAGTTAAAGCCAAACATATAGATGTAACCCCCAACTTCTAGAGGTAAGGCCCAAAATCTAGAGGTAAAGCCCAACATATAGAGGTATAGCCCAAATTCTAGAGGTAAAGCCCAACATCTAGAGGTAAAGCCCAAAGTCTAGAGGTAAAGCCTAACTTCTAGTGAAAAAGCCAAATATATAGATTTAAAACCCAAAATCTAGAGGTAAAGCACAATATCTAGACGTAAAGACCAAAATCTAAATGTAAAGCCCAACTTCTAGAGCTAAAGCCCAACATCTAGATGTAAAGCCCAAGTTCTAGATCTAAAGCCCAAAATCTAGAGGTAAATCCCAACATCTAGATGTAAAGCCCAAATTCTAGATGGAAAGCCCACCTTCCAGAGGTAAAGCTCAAAATATAGATGTAAAGCCCAACTTCTAGATCTAAAGCCCAACATCTATAGGTAAAGACTAACATCTAGAGGTAAAGACTAACATCTAGAGGTGAAGCACAACATATAGAGGTAAAGCCCAACATCTTGAGCTAAAGCCCAACGTCTAGATGTAAAGCCCAACTTCCAGAGTTAAAGTCCAAAATCTAGAGGTAAACACCAATAGCTAGCTGTAGAGCCCAAAACTAGAGGTAAAGCCCAACATCTAGAGGAAAAGACAAATATATAGATTTAAAACCCAACATCTAGAGGTAAAGCCCAACATCTAGAGCTAAAGGCCAAAATCTAGATGTAAAGCCCAATTTCTAGATCTAAAGCCAAACATAGAGAGGTAAAGCCCAATATGTAGAGATAATGCAAATACCTAGATTTAAATCCCAAAATCTAGAGGTAAAGCCCAACTTCTAGAGGTAAGGCCCAAAATCTAGATGTAAAGCCCAACATCTAGAGGTAAAGCCAAAAGTCTAGAGGTAAAGCCCAACTTCTAGTGAAAAAGCCAAATATATAGATTTAAACCCCAAAATCGAGAAGTAAAGCCCAATATCTAGACGTAAAGACCAAAATCTAAATGTAAAACCCAACTTCTAGATCTAAAGCCCAACATCTAGATGTAAAGCCCAACTTCTAGATCTAAAGCCCAACATCTAGAGGTAAACCCTAACATCTAGAGGTGAAGCACAACATATAGAGGTATAACCCAACATCTAGAGATAAAGCCCAACATCTAAATCTAAAGCAAAATCTCTAGATGTAAAACATTACATCTAGAGGTAAAGTCCAATATCTAGACTTAAAGACCAACATCTAGAGGTAAAACCCAACATCTAGAGGTAAAGCCCAACGTCTGGAGCTAAAGCCAAGATTCTAGAGAGAAGCCAAAAATCCAAATTGAAAACCCAAAATCTAGAGGTAAATCACAACATCTAGAGGGAAAGCCCAGAATCTAGATGTAAAGCCTAACATCTAGAGGTGAATTCCAAAATCTAGTGTTAAGGCCCGACACCTACAGTTAAAGCCAAACATATAGATGTAACCCCCAACTTCCAGAGGTAAGGCCCAAAATCTACAGGTAAAGCCCAATATCTAGACGTAAAGACCAAAATCTAAATGTAAAACCCAACTTCTAATCTAAAGCCCAACATCTAGATTTAAAGCCCAACTTCTAGATCTAAAGCCCAACATCTAGAGGTAAACCCTAACATCTAGAGGTGAAGCACAACATATAGAGGTATAACCCAACATCTAGAGATAAAGCCCAACATCTAAATGTAAAGCAAAATCTCTAGATGTAAAACATTACATCTAGAGGTAAAGTCCAATATCTAGACTTAAAGACCAACATCTAGAGGTAAAACCCAACATCTAGAGGTAAAGCCCAACGTCTGGAGCTAAAGCCAAGATTCTAGAGAGAAGCCAAAAATCCAAATTGAAAACCCAAAATCTAGAGGTAAATCCCAACATCTAGAGTTAAAACCGAAAGTCTTGAGGTAAAGCCCAAAGTCTAGAGGTAAAGCCGAACATCTAGAGGTAAAGCCCAAAATCTAGATGTAAAGCCCAATTTCTAGATCTAAAGCCAAACATATAGAGGTAAAGCCCAACATGTAGAGGTAAAGCCCAACTTCTAGATCTAAAGCCCAACATCTAGAGGTAAAGACCAACATCTAGAGGTAAACCCTATCATCTAGAGGTGAAGCACAACATATAGAGGTATAACCCAACATCTAGAGATAAAGCCCAACATCTAAATGTAAAGCAAAATCTCTAGACGTAAAACATTACATCTAGAGGTAAAGTCCAATATCTAGACTTAAAGACCAACATCTAGAGGTAAAACCCAACATCTAGAGGTAAAGCCCAACGTCTGGAGCTAAAGCCAGGATTCTAGAGAGAAGCCAAAAATCCAAATTGAAAACCCAAAATCTAGAGGTAAATCACAACATCTAGAGGGAAAGCCCAGAATCTAGATGTAAAGCCTAACATCTAGAGGTGAATTCCAAAATCTAGTGTTAAGGCCCGACACCTACAGTTAAAGCCAAACATATAGATGTAACCCCCAACTTCTAGAGGTAAGGCCCAAAATCTAGAGGTAAAGCCCAACATATAGAGGTATAGCCCAAATTCTAGAGGTAAAGCCCAACATCTAGAGGTAAAGCCCAAAGTCTAGAGGTAAAGCCTAACTTCTAGTGAAAAAGCCAAATATATAGATTTAAAACCCAAAATCTAGAGGTAAAGCACAATATCTAGACGTAAAGACCAAAATCTAAATGTAAAGCCCAACTTCTAGATCTAAAGCCCAACATCTAGATGTAAAGCCCAAGTTCTAGATCTAAAGCCCAAAATCTAGAGGTAAATCCCAACATCTAGATGTAAAGCCCAAATTCTAGATGGAAAGCCCACCTTCCAGAGGTAAAGCTCAAAATATAGATGTAAAGCCCAACTTCTAGATCTAAAGCCCAACATCTATAGGTAAAGACTAACATCTAGAGGTAAAGACTAACATCTAGAGGTGAAGCACAACATATAGAGGTAAAGTCCAACATCTTGAGCTAAAGCCCAACGTCTAGATGTAAAGCCCAACTTCCAGAGTTAAAGTCCAAAATCTAGAGGTAAACACCAATAGCTAGCTGTAGAGCCCAAAACTAGAGGTAAAGCCCAACATCTAGAGGAAAAGACAAATATATAGATTTAAAACCCAACATCTAGAGGTAAAGCCCAACATCTAGAGCTAAAGGCCAAAATCTAGATGTAAAGCCCAATTTCTAGATCTAAAGCCAAACATAGAGAGGTAAAGCCCAATATGTAGAGATAATGCAAATACCTAGATTTAAATCCCAAAATCTAGAGGTAAAGCCCAACTTCTAGAGGTAAGGCCCAAAATCTAGATGTAAAGCCCAACATCTAGAGGTAAAGCCAAAAGTCTAGAGGTAAAGCCCAACTTCTAGTGAAAAAGCCAAATATATAGATTTAAACCCCAAAATCTAGAAGTAAAGCCCAATATCTAGACGTAAAGACCAAAATCTAAATGTAAAACCCAACTTCTAGATCTAAAGCCCAACATCTAGATGTAAAGCCCAACTTCTAGATCTAAAGCCCAACATCAAGAGGTAAAACCCAATATCTAGAGTTAAAGCGCATCATTTAGAGGTAAAGCCAAAAATCTAGAGGTGAAGCACAACATATACAGGTATAACCCAACATCTAGAGATAAAGCCCAATATCTAAATGTAAAGCAAAACATCTCGATGTAAAACCCTACATCTAGAGGTAAAGTCCAATATCTAGACTTAAAGACCAACATCTAGAGGTAAAGCCCAACGTCTAGAGGTAATGACCAACTTCTAGAGGAAAAGCCAGAAATCTAGATTTAAAGCCCAAAATCTGGAGGTAAAGCCCAAAATCTAGAGCTAAATCCCAAAATCTAGATGTAAAGCCCAACACCTGGAGGTAAATCCCAAAATCTAGATATAAAGCACCACTTCCAGATATAAAGCCCAACATCTAGTCGTAAAACCCAACATCTAGAGGTAAAGCCCAACGTCTGGAGATAAAGCCCAGATTCTAGAGAGAAGTCAAAAATCCAGATTGAAAACCCAAGATCTATAGGTAAATCCCAACATCTAGAGGTAAAGCCTAGAATCTAGATGTAAAGCCTAACATCTAGTGGTGAATTCCAAAATCTAGTGTTAAGGCCCGACATCTAGAGTTAAAGCCAAACATCTAGATGTAAAGCCCAACTTCTAGAGGTAAAGCCAAATATCGAGATTTAAATCCCAAAATCTAGAGGTAAAGCCCAAAGCCTAGTTGTAAAGCCCAACTTCTAGAGGTAAAGTCCAAAATCTACAGGTAAAGCCCAACACCTAGTGGTAGAGCCCAAAATCAGAGGTAAAGACCAACATATAGAGGTAAAGCCAGATATCTAGAGGTAAAGCCCAACATCTAGAGGAAAAGCCAAATATATAGATTTAAAACCCCAAATCTAGAGATAAAGCCCAACATCTAAATGTAAAGCAAAACCTCTAGATGTAAAACATTAAATCTACAGATAAAGTCCAATATGTAGACTTAAAGACCAACATCTAGAGGTAAAGCCCAACATCTAGAGGTAAAGCCCAACATCTAGGTGTAAAACCTAACATCTAGAGGTAAAGCCAGATATCTAGAGGTAAAGCCCAACATCTAGAGGAAAAGCCAAATATATAGATTTAAAAACCAAAATCTAGAGATAAAGCCCAATATCTAGACGTAAAGACCAAAATCTAAATGTAAAACCCAACTTCTAATCTAAAGCCCAACATCTAGATTTAAAGCCCAACTTCTAGATCTAAAGCCCAACATCTAGAGGTAAACCCTAACATCTAGAGGTGAAGCACAACATATAGAGGCATAACCCAACATCTAGAGATAAAGCCCAACATCTAAATGTAAAGCAAAATCTCTAGATGTAAAACATTACATCTAGAGGTAAAGTCCAATATCTAGACTTAAAGACCAACATCTAGAGGTAAAACCCAACATCTAGAGGTAAAGCCCAACGTCTGGAGCTAAAGCCAAGATTCTAGAGAGAAGCCAAAAATCCAAATTGAAAACCCAAAATCTAGAGGTAAATCCCAACATCTAGAGTTAAAACCGAAAGTCTTGAGGTAAAGCCCAAAGTCTAGAGGTAAAGCCGAACATCTAGAGGTAAAGCCCAAAATCTAGATGTAAAGCCCAATTTCTAGATCTAAAGCCAAACATATAGAGGTAAAGCCCAACATGTAGAGGTAAAGCCCAACTTCTAGATCTAAAGCCCAACATCTAGAGGTAAAGACCAACATCTAGAGGTAAACCCTATCATCTAGAGGTGAAGCACAACATATAGAGGTATAACCCAACATCTAGAGATAAAGCCCAACATCTAAATGTAAAGCAAAATCTCTAGACGTAAAACATTACATCTAGAGGTAAAGTCCAATATCTAGACTTAAAGACCAACATCTAGAGGTAAAACCCAACATCTAGAGGTAAAGCCCAACGTCTGGAGCTAAAGCCAAGATTCTAGAGAGAAGCCAAAAATCCAAATTGAAAACCCAAAATCTAGAGGTAAATCACAACATCTAGAGGGAAAGCCCAGAATCTAGATGTAAAGCCTAACATCTAGAGGTGAATTCCAAAATCTAGTGTTAAGGCCCGACACCTACAGTTAAAGCCAAACATATAGATCTAGCCCCCAACTTCTAGAGGTAAGGCCCAAAATCTAGAGGTAAAGCCCAACATATAGAGGTATAGCCCAAATTCTAGAGGTAAAGCCCAACATCTAGAGGTAAAGCCCAAAGTCTAGAGGTAAAGCCTAACTTCTAGTGAAAAAGCCAAATATATAGATTTAAAACCCAAAATCTAGAGGTAAAGCACAATATCTAGACGTAAAGACCAAAATCTAAATGTAAAGCCCAACTTCTAGATCTAAAGCCCAACATCTAGATGTAAAGCCCAAGTTCTAGATCTAAAGCCCAAAATCTAGAGGTAAATCCCAACATCTAGATGTAAAGCCCAAATTCTAGATGGAAAGCCCACCTTCCAGAGGTAAAGCTCAAAATATAGATGTAAAGCCCAACTTCTAGATCTAAAGCCCAACATCTATAGGTAAAGACTAACATCTAGAGGTAAAGACTAACATCTAGAGGTGAAGCACAACATATAGAGGTAAAGCCCAACATCTTGAGCTAAAGCCCAACGTCTAGATGTAAAGCCCAACTTCCAGAGTTAAAGTCCAAAATCTAGAGGTAAACACCAATAGCTAGCTGTAGAGCCCAAAACTAGAGGTAAAGCCCAACATCTAGAGGAAAAGACAAATATATAGATTTAAAACCCAACATCTAGAGGTAAAGCCCAACATCTAGAGCTAAAGGCCAAAATCTAGATGTAAAGCCCAATTTCTAGATCTAAAGCCAAACATAGAGAGGTAAAGCCCAATATGTAGAGATAATGCAAATACCTAGATTTAAATCCCAAAATCTAGAGGTAAAGCCCAACATCTAGAGGTAAAGCCAAAAGTCTAGAGGTAAAGCCCAACTTCTAGTGAAAAAGCCAAATATATAGATTTAAACCCCAAAATCTAGAAGTAAAGCCCAATATCTAGACGTAAAGACCAAAATCTAAATGTAAAACCCAACTTCTAGATCTAAAGCCCAACATCTAGATGTAAAGCCCAACTTCTAGATCTAAAGCCCAACATCAAGAGGTAAAACCCAATATCTAGAGTTAAAGCGCATCATTTAGAGGTAAAGCCAAAAATCTAGAGGTGAAGCACAACATATACAGGTATAACCCAACATCTAGAGATAAAGCCCAATATCTAAATGTAAAGCAAAACATCTCGATGTAAAACCCTACATCTAGAGGTAAAGTCCAATATCTAGACTTAAAGACCAACATCTAGAGGTAAAGCCCAACGTCTAGAGGTAATGACCAACTTCTAGAGGAAAAGCCAGAAATCTAGATTTAAAGCCCAAAATCTGGAGGTAAAGCCCAAAATCTAGAGCTAAATCCCAAAATCTAGATGTAAAGCCCAACACCTGGAGGTAAATCCCAAAATCTAGATATAAAGCACCACTTCCAGATATAAAGCCCAACATCTAGTCGTAAAACCCAACATCTAGAGGTAAAGCCCAACGTCTGGAGATAAAGCCCAGATTCTAGAGAGAAGTCAAAAATCCAGATTGAAAACCCAAGATCTATAGGTAAATCCCAACATCTAGAGGTAAAGCCTAGAATCTAGATGTAAAGCCTAACATCTAGAGGTGAATTCCAAAATCTAGTGTTAAGGCCCGACATCTAGAGTTAAAGCCAAACATCTAGATGTAAAGCCCAACTTCTAGAGGTAAAGCCAAATATCGAGATTTAAATCCCAAAATCTAGAGGTAAAGCCCAAAGCCTAGTTGTAAAGCCCAACTTCTAGAGGTAAAGTCCAAAATCTACAGGTAAAGCCCAACACCTAGTGGTAGAGCCCAAAATCAGAGGTAAAGACCAACATATAGAGGTAAAGCCAGATATCTAGAGGTAAAGCCCAACATCTAGAGGAAAAGCCAAATATATAGATTTAAAACCCCAAATCTAGAGATAAAGCCCAACATCTAAATGTAAAGCAAAACCTCTAGATGTAAAACATTAAATCTACAGATAAAGTCCAATATGTAGACTTAAAGACCAACATCTAGAGGTAAAGCCCAACATCTAGAGGTAAAGCCCAACATCTAGGTGTAAAACCTAACATCTAGAGGTAAAGCCAGATATCTAGAGGTAAAGCCCAACATCTAGAGGAAAAGCCAAATATATAGATTTAAAAACCAAAATCTAGAGATAAAGCCCAATATCTAGACGTTAAGACCAAAATCTAAATGTAAAACCCAACTTCTAATCTAAAGCCCAACATCTAGATGTAAAGCCCAACTTCTAGATCTAAAGCCCAACATCTAGAGGTAAACCCTAACATCTAGAGGTGAAGCACAACATATAGAGGTATAACCCAACATCTAGAGATAAAGCCCAACATCTAAATGTAAAGCAAAATCTCTAGATGTAAAACATTACATCTAGAGGTAAAGTCCAATATCTAGACTTAAAGACCAACATCTAGAGGTAAAACCCAACATCTAGAGGTAAAGCCCAACGTCTGGAGCTAAAGCCAAGATTCTAGAGAGAAGCCAAAAATCCAAATTGAAAACCCAAAATCTAGAGGTAAATCCCAACATCTAGAGTTAAAACCGAAAGTCTTGAGGTAAAGCCCAAAGTCTAGAGGTAAAGCCGAACATCTAGAGGTAAAGCCCAAAATCTAGATGTAAAGCCCAATTTCTAGATCTAAAGCCAAACATATAGAGGTAAAGCCCAACATGTAGAGGTAAAGCCCAACTTCTAGATCTAAAGCCCAACATCTAGAGGTAAAGACCAACATCTAGAGGTAAACCCTATCATCTAGAGGTGAAGCACAACATATAGAGGTATAACCCAACATCTAGAGATAAAGCCCAACATCTAAATGTAAAGCAAAATCTCTAGACGTAAAACATTACATCTAGAGGTAAAGTCCAATATCTAGACTTAAAGACCAACATCTAGAGGTAAAACCCAACATCTAGAGGTAAAGCCCAACGTCTGGAGCTAAAGCCAAGATTCTAGAGAGAAGCCAAAAATCCAAATTGAAAACCCAAAATCTAGAGGTAAATCCCAACATCTAGAGTTAAAACCGAAAGTCTTGAGGTAAAGCCCAAAGTCTAGAGGTAAAGCCGAACATCTAGAGGTAAAGCCCAAAATCTAGATGTAAAGCCCAATTTCTAGATCTAAAGCCAAACATATAGAGGTAAAGCCCAACATGTAGAGGTAAAGCCCAACTTCTAGATCTAAAGCCCAACATCTAGAGGTAAAGACCAACATCTAGAGGTAAACCCTATCATCTAGAGGTGAAGCACAACATATAGAGGTATAACCCAACATCTAGAGATAAAGCCCAACATCTAAATGTAAAGCAAAATCTCTAGACGTAAAACATTACATCTAGAGGTAAAGTCCAATATCTAGACTTAAAGACCAACATCTAGAGGTAAAACCCAACATCTAGAGGTAAAGCCCAACGTCTGGAGCTAAAGCCAGGATTCTAGAGAGAAGCCAAAAATCCAAATTGAAAACCCAAAATCTAGAGGTAAATCACAACATCTAGAGGGAAAGCCCAGAATCTAGATGTAAAGCCTAACATCTAGAGGTGAATTCCAAAATCTAGTGTTAAGGCCCGACACCTACAGTTAAAGCCAAACATATAGATGTAACCCCCAACTTCTAGAGGTAAAGCCCAAAATCTAGAGGTAAATCCCAACATCTAGATGTAAAGCCCAAATTCTAGATGGAAAGCGCACCTTCCAGAGGTAAAGCTCAAAATATAGATGTAAAGCCCAACTTCTAGATCTAAAGCCCAACATCTATAGGTAAAGACTAACATCTAGAGGTAAAGACTAACATCTAGAGGTGAAGCACAACATATAGAGGTAAAGCCCAACATCTTGAGCTAAAGCCCAACGTCTAGATGTAAAGCCCAACTTCCAGAGTTAAAGTCCAAAATCTAGAGGTAAACACCAATAGCTAGCTGTAGAGCCCAAAACTAGTGGTAAAGCCCAACATCTAGAGGAAAAGACAAATATATAGATTTAAAACCCAACATCTAGAGGTAAAGCCCAACATCTAGAGCTAAAGGCCAAAATCTAGATGTAAAGCCCAATTTCTAGATCTAAAGCCAAACATAGAGAGGTAAAGCCCAATATGTAGAGATAATGCAAATACCTAGATTTAAATCCCAAAATCTAGAGGTAAAGCCCAACTTCTAGAGGTAAGGCCCAAAATCTAGATGTAAAGCCCAACATCTAGAGGTAAAGCCAAAAGTCTAGAGGTAAAGCCCAACTTCTAGTGAAAAAGCCAAATATATAGATTTAAACCCCAAAATCTAGAAGTAAAGCCCAATATCTAGACGTAAAGACCAAAATCTAAATGTAAAACCCAACTTCTAGATCTAAAGCCCAACATCTAGATGTAAAGCCCAACTTCTAGATCTAAAGCCCAACATCAAGAGGTAAAACCCAATATCTAGAGTTAAAGCGCATCATTTAGAGGTAAAGCCAAAAATCTAGAGGTGAAGCACAACATATACAGGTATAACCCAACATCTAGAGATAAAGCCCAATATCTAAATGTAAAGCAAAACATCTCGATGTAAAACCCTACATCTAGAGGTAAAGTCCAATATCTAGACTTAAAGACCAACATCTAGAGGTAAAGCCCAACGTCTAGAGGTAATGACCAACTTCTAGAGGAAAAGCCAGAAATCTAGATTTAAAGCCCAAAATCTGGAGGTAAAGCCCAAAATCTAGAGCTAAATCCCAAAATCTAGATGTAAAGCCCAACACCTGGAGGTAAATCCCAAAATCTAGATATAAAGCACCACTTCCAGATATAAAGCCCAACATCTAGTCGTAAAACCCAACATCTAGAGGTAAAGCCCAACGTCTGGAGATAAAGCCCAGATTCTAGAGAGAAGTCAAAAATCCAGATTGAAAACCCAAGATCTATAGGTAAATCCCAACATCTAGAGGTAAAGCCTAGAATCTAGATGTAAAGCCTAACATCTAGAGGTGAATTCCAAAATCTAGTGTTAAGGCCTGACATCTAGAGTTAAAGCCAAACATCTAGATGTAAAGCCCAACTTCTAGAGGTAAAGCCAAATATCGAGATTTAAATCCCAAAATCTAGAGGTAAAGCCCAAAGCCTAGTTGTAAAGCCCAACTTCTAGAGGTAAAGTCCAAAATCTACAGGTAAAGCCCAACACCTAGTGGTAGAGCCCAAAATCAGAGGTAAAGACCAACATATAGAGGTAAAGCCAGATATCTAGAGGTAAAGCCCAACATCTAGAGGAAAAGCCAAATATATAGATTTAAAACCCCAAATCTAGAGATAAAGCCCAACATCTAAATGTAAAGCAAAACCTCTAGATGTAAAACATTAAATCTACAGATAAAGTCCAATATGTAGACTTAAAGACCAACATCTAGAGGTAAAGCCCAACATCTAGAGGTAAAGCCCAACATCTAGGTGTAAAACCTAACATCTAGAGGTAAAGCCAGATATCTAGAGGTAAAGCCCAACATCTAGAGGAAAAGCCAAATATATAGATTTAAAAACCAAAATCTAGAGATAAAGCCCAATATCTAGACGTTAAGACCAAAATCTAAATGTAAAACCCAACTTCTAATCTAAAGCCCAACTTCTAGATCTAAAGCCCAACATCTAGAGGTAAAGACCAACATCTAGAGGTAAACCCTATCATCTAGAGGTGAAGCACAACATATAGAGGTATAACCCAACATCTAGAGATAAAGCCCAACATCTAAATGTAAAGCAAAATCTCTAGACGTAAAACATTACATCTAGAGGTAAAGTCCAATATCTAGACTTAAAGACCAACATCTAGAGGTAAAACCCAACATCTAGAGGTAAAGCCCAACGTCTGGAGCTAAAGCCAAGATTCTAGAGAGAAGCCAAAAATCCAAATTGAAAACCCAAAATCTAGAGGTAAATCACAACATCTAGAGGGAAAGCCCAGAATCTAGATGTAAAGCCTAACATCTAGAGGTGAATTCCAAAATCTAGTGTTAAGGCCCGACACCTACAGTTAAAGCCAAACATATAGATGTAACCCCCAACTTCTAGAGGTAAGGCCCAAAATCTAGAGGTAAAGCCCAACATATAGAGGTATAGCCCAAATTCTAGAGGTAAAGCCCAACATCTAGAGGTAAAGCCCAAAGTCTAGAGGTAAAGCCTAACTTCTAGTGAAAAAGCCAAATATATAGATTTAAAACCCAAAATCTAGAGGTAAAGCACAATATCTAGACGTAAAGACCAAAATCTAAATGTAAAGCCCAACTTCTAGATCTAAAGCCCAACATCTAGATGTAAAGCCCAAGTTCTAGATCTAAAGCCCAAAATCTAGAGGTAAATCCCAACATCTAGATGTAAAGCCCAAATTCTAGATGGAAAGCCCACCTTCCAGAGGTAAAGCTCAAAATATAGATGTAAAGCCCAACTTCTAGATCTAAAGCCCAACATCTATAGGTAAAGACTAATATCTAGAGGTAAAGACTAACATCTAGAGGTGAAGCACAACATATAGAGGTAAAGCCCAACATCTTGAGCTAAAGCCCAACGTCTAGATGTAAAGCCCAACTTCCAGAGTTAAAGTCCAAAATCTAGAGGTAAACACCAATAGCTAGCTGTAGAGCCCAAAACTAGAGGTAAAGCCCAACATCTAGAGGAAAAGACAAATATATAGATTTAAAACCCAACATCTAGAGGTAAAGCCCAACATCTAGAGCTAAAGGCCAAAATCTAGATGTAAAGCCCAATTTCTAGATCTAAAGCCAAACATAGAGAGGTAAAGCCCAATATGTAGAGATAATGCAAATACCTAGATTTAAATCCCAAAATCTAGAGGTAAAGCCCAACTTCTAGAGGTAAGGCCCAAAATCTAGATGTAAAGCCCAACATCTAGAGGTAAAGCCAAAAGTCTAGAGGTAAAGCCCAACTTCTAGTGAAAAAGCCAAATATATAGATTTAAACCCCAAAATCTAGAAGTAAAGCCCAATATCTAGACGTAAAGACCAAAATCTAAATGTAAAACCCAACTTCTAGATCTAAAGCCCAACATCTAGATGTAAAGCCCAACTTCTAGATCTAAAGCCCAACATCAAGAGGTAAAACCCAATATCTAGAGTTAAAGCGCATCATTTAGAGGTAAAGCCAAAAATCTAGAGGTGAAGCACAACATATACAGGTATAACCCAACATCTAGAGATAAAGCCCAATATCTAAATGTAAAGCAAAACATCTCGATGTAAAACCCTACATCTAGAGGTAAAGTCCAATATCTAGACTTAAAGACCAACATCTAGAGGTAAAGCCCAACGTCTAGAGGTAATGACCAACTTCTAGAGGAAAAGCCAGAAATCTAGATTTAAAGCCCAAAATCTGGAGGTAAAGCCCAAAATCTAGAGCTAAATCCCAAAATCTAGATGTAAAGCCCAACACCTGGAGGTAAATCCCAAAATCTAGATATAAAGCACCACTTCCAGATATAAAGCCCAACATCTAGTCGTAAAACCCAACATCTAGAGGTAAAGCCCAACGTCTGGAGATAAAGCCCAGATTCTAGAGAGAAGTCAAAAATCCAGATTGAAAACCCAAGATCTATAGGTAAATCCCAACATCTAGAGGTAAAGCCTAGAATCTAGATGTAAAGCCTAACATCTAGAGGTGAATTCCAAAATCTAGTGTTAAGGCCCGACATCTAGAGTTAAAGCCAAACATCTAGATGTAAAGCCCAACTTCTAGAGGTAAAGCCAAATATCGAGATTTAAATCCCAAAATCTAGAGGTAAAGCCCAAAGCCTAGTTGTAAAGCCCAACTTCTAGAGGTAAAGTCCAAAATCTACAGGTAAAGCCCAACACCTAGTGGTAGAGCCCAAAATCAGAGGTAAAGACCAACATATAGAGGTAAAGCCAGATATCTAGAGGTAAAGCCCAACATCTAGAGGAAAAGCCAAATATATAGATTTAAAACCCCAAATCTAGAGATAAAGCCCAACATCTAAATGTAAAGCAAAACCTCTAGATGTAAAACATTAAATCTACAGATAAAGTCCAATATGTAGACTTAAAGACCAACATCTAGAGGTAAAGCCCAACATCTAGAGGTAAAGCCCAACATCTAGGTGTAAAACCTAACATCTAGAGGTAAAGCCAGATATCTAGAGGTAAAGCCCAACATCTAGAGGAAAAGCCAAATATATAGATTTAAAAACCAAAATCTAGAGATAAAGCCCAATATCTAGACGTTAAGACCAAAATCTAAATGTAAAACCCAACTTCTAATCTAAAGCCCAACATCTAGATTTAAAGCCCAACTTCTAGATCTAAAGCCCAACATCTAGAGGTAAACCCTAACATCTAGAGGTGAAGCACAACATATAGAGGTATAACCCAACATCTAGAGATAAAGCCCAACATCTAAATGTAAAGCAAAATCTCTAGATGTAAAACATTACATCTAGAGGTAAAGTCCAATATCTAGACTTAAAGACCAACATCTAGAGGTAAAACCCAACATCTAGAGGTAAAGCCCAACGTCTGGAGCTAAAGCCAAGATTCTAGAGAGAAGCCAAAAATCCAAATTGAAAACCCAAAATCTAGAGGTAAATCACAACATCTAGAGGGAAAGCCCAGAATCTAGATGTAAAGCCTAACATCTAGAGGTGAATTCCAAAATCTAGTGTTAAGGCCCGACACCTACAGTTAAAGCCAAACATATAGATGTAACCCCCAACTTCTAGAGGTAAGGCCCAAAATCTAGAGGTAAAGCCCAACATATAGAGGTATAGCCCAAATTCTAGAGGTAAAGCCCAACATCTAGAGGTAAAGCCCAAAGTCTAGAGGTAAAGCCTAACTTCTAGTGAAAAAGCCAAATATATAGATTTAAAACCCAAAATCTAGAGGTAAAGCACAATATCTAGACGTAAAGACCAAAATCTAAATGTAAAGCCCAACTTCTAGATCTAAAGCCCAACATCTAGATGTAAAGCCCAAGTTCTAGATCTAAAGCCCAAAATCTAGAGGTAAATCCCAACATCTAGATGTAAAGCCCAAATTCTAGATGGAAAGCCCACCTTCCAGAGGTAAAGCTCAAAATATAGATGTAAAGCCCAACTTCTAGATCTAAAGCCCAACATCTATAGGTAAAGACTAATATCTAGAGGTAAAGACTAACATCTAGAGGTGAAGCACAACATATAGAGGTAAAGCCCAACATCTTGAGCTAAAGCCCAACGTCTAGATGTAAAGCCCAACTTCCAGAGTTAAAGTCCAAAATCTAGAGGTAAACACCAATAGCTAGCTGTAGAGCCCAAAACTAGAGGTAAAGCCCAACATCTAGAGGAAAAGACAAATATATAGATTTAAAACCCAACATCTAGAGGTAAAGCCCAACATCTATAGCTAAAGGCCAAAATCTAGATGTAAAGCCCAATTTCTAGATCTAAAGCCAAACATAGAGAGGTAAAGCCCAATATGTAGAGATAATGCAAATACCTAGATTTAAATCCCAAAATCTAGAGGTAAAGCCCAACTTCTAGAGGTAAGGCCCAAAATCTAGATGTAAAGCCCAACATCTAGAGGTAAAGCCAAAAGTCTAGAGGTAAAGCCCAACTTCTAGTGAAAAAGCCAAATATATAGATTTAAACCCCAAAATCTAGAAGTAAAGCCCAATATCTAGACGTAAAGACCAAAATCTAAATGTAAAACCCAACTTCTAGATCTAAAGCCCAACATCTAGATGTAAAGCCCAACTTCTAGATCTAAAGCCCAACATCAAGAGGTAAAACCCAATATCTAGAGTTAAAGCGCATCATTTAGAGGTAAAGCCAAAAATCTAGAGGTGAAGCACAACATATACAGGTATAACCCAACATCTAGAGATAAAGCCCAATATCTAAATGTAAAGCAAAACATCTCGATGTAAAACCCTACATCTAGAGGTAAAGTCCAATATCTAGACTTAAAGACCAACATCTAGAGGTAAAGCCCAACGTCTAGAGGTAATGACCAACTTCTAGAGGAAAAGCCAGAAATCTAGATTTAAAGCCCAAAATCTGGAGGTAAAGCCCAAAATCTAGAGCTAAATCCCAAAATCTAGATGTAAAGCCCAACACCTGGAGGTAAATCCCAAAATCTAGATATAAAGCACCACTTCCAGATATAAAGCCCAACATCTAGTCGTAAAACCCAACATCTAGAGGTAAAGCCCAACGTCTGGAGATAAAGCCCAGATTCTAGAGAGAAGTCAAAAATCCAGATTGAAAACCCAAGATCTATAGGTAAATCCCAACATCTAGAGGTAAAGCCTAGAATCTAGATGTAAAGCCTAACATCTAGAGGTGAATTCCAAAATCTAGTGTTAAGGCCCGACATCTAGAGTTAAAGCCAAACATCTAGATGTAAAGCCCAACTTCTAGAGGTAAAGCCAAATATCGAGATTTAAATCCCAAAATCTAGAGGTAAAGCCCAAAGCCTAGTTGTAAAGCCCAACTTCTAGAGGTAAAGTCCAAAATCTACAGGTAAAGCCCAACACCTAGTGGTAGAGCCCAAAATCAGAGGTAAAGACCAACATATAGAGGTAAAGCCAGATATCTAGAGGTAAAGCCCAACATCTAGAGGAAAAGCCAAATATATAGATTTAAAACCCCAAATCTAGAGATAAAGCCCAACATCTAAATGTAAAGCAAAACCTCTAGATGTAAAACATTAAATCTACAGATAAAGTCCAATATGTAGACTTAAAGACCAACATCTAGAGGTAAAGCCCAACATCTAGAGGTAAAGCCCAACATCTAGGTGTAAAACCTAACATCTAGAGGTAAAGCCAGATATCTAGAGGTAAAGCCCAACATCTAGAGGAAAAGCCAAATATATAGATTTAAAAACCAAAATCTAGAGATAAAGCCCAATATCTAGACGTTAAGACCAAAATCTAAATGTAAAACCCAACTTCTAATCTAAAGCCCAACATCTAGATTTAAAGCCCAACTTCTAGATCTAAAGCCCAACATCTAGAGGTAAACCCTAACATCTAGAGGTGAAGCACAACATATAGAGGTATAACCCAACATCTAGAGATAAAGCCCAACATCTAAATGTAAAGCAAAATCTCTAGATGTAAAACATTACATCTAGAGGTAAAGTCCAATATCTAGACTTAAAGACCAACATCTAGAGGTAAAACCCAACATCTAGAGGTAAAGCCCAACGTCTGGAGCTAAAGCCAAGATTCTAGAGAGAAGCCAAAAATCCAAATTGAAAACCCAAAATCTAGAGGTAAATCACAACATCTAGAGGGAAAGCCCAGAATCTAGATGTAAAGCCTAACATCTAGAGGTGAATTCCAAAATCTAGTGTTAAGGCCCGACACCTACAGTTAAAGCCAAACATATAGATGTAACCCCCAACTTCTAGAGGTAAGGCCCAAAATCTAGAGGTAAAGCCCAACATATAGAGGTATAGCCCAAATTCTAGAGGTAAAGCCCAACATCTAGAGGTAAAGCCCAAAGTCTAGAGGTAAAGCCTAACTTCTAGTGAAAAAGCCAAATATATAGATTTAAAACCCAAAATCTAGAGGTAAAGCACAATATCTAGACGTAAAGACCAAAATCTAAATGTAAAGCCCAACTTCTAGATCTAAAGCCCAACATCTAGATGTAAAGCCCAAGTTCTAGATCTAAAGCCCAAAATCTAGAGGTAAATCCCAACATCTAGATGTAAAGCCCAAATTCTAGATGGAAAGCCCACCTTCCAGAGGTAAAGCTCAAAATATAGATGTAAAGCCCAACTTCTAGATCTAAAGCCCAACATCTATAGGTAAAGACTAATATCTAGAGGTAAAGACTAACATCTAGAGGTGAAGCACAACATATAGAGGTAAAGCCCAACATCTTGAGCTAAAGCCCAACGTCTAGATGTAAAGCCCAACTTCCAGAGTTAAAGTCCAAAATCTAGAGGTAAACACCAATAGCTAGCTGTAGAGCCCAAAACTAGAGGTAAAGCCCAACATCTAGAGGAAAAGACAAATATATAGATTTAAAACCCAACATCTAGAGGTAAAGCCCAACATCTAGAGCTAAAGGCCAAAATCTAGATGTAAAGCCCAATTTCTAGATCTAAAGCCAAACATAGAGAGGTAAAGCCCAATATGTAGAGATAATGCAAATACCTAGATTTAAATCCCAAAATCTAGAGGTAAAGCCCAACTTCTAGAGGTAAGGCCCAAAATCTAGATGTAAAGCCCAACATCTAGAGGTAAAGCCAAAAGTCTAGAGGTAAAGCCCAACTTCTAGTGAAAAAGCCAAATATATAGATTTAAACCCCAAAATCTAGAAGTAAAGCCCAATATCTAGACGTAAAGACCAAAATCTAAATGTAAAACCCAACTTCTAGATCTAAAGCCCAACATCTAGATGTAAAGCCCAACTTCTAGATCTAAAGCCCAACATCAAGAGGTAAAACCCAATATCTAGAGTTAAAGCGCATCATTTAGAGGTAAAGCCAAAAATCTAGAGGTGAAGCACAACATATACAGGTATAACCCAACATCTAGAGATAAAGCCCAATATCTAAATGTAAAGCAAAACATCTCGATGTAAAACCCTACATCTAGAGGTAAAGTCCAATATCTAGACTTAAAGACCAACATCTAGAGGTAAAGCCCAACGTCTAGAGGTAATGACCAACTTCTAGAGGAAAAGCCAGAAATCTAGATTTAAAGCCCAAAATCTGGAGGTAAAGCCCAAAATCTAGAGCTAAATCCCAAAATCTAGATGTAAAGCCCAACACCTGGAGGTAAATCCCAAAATCTAGATATAAAGCACCACTTCCAGATATAAAGCCCAACATCTAGTCGTAAAACCCAACATCTAGAGGTAAAGCCCAACGTCTGGAGATAAAGCCCAGATTCTAGAGAGAAGTCAAAAATCCAGATTGAAAACCCAAGATCTATAGGTAAATCCCAACATCTAGAGGTAAAGCCTAGAATCTAGATGTAAAGCCTAACATCTAGAGGTGAATTCCAAAATCTAGTGTTAAGGCCCGACATCTAGAGTTAAAGCCAAACATCTAGATGTAAAGCCCAACTTCTAGAGGTAAAGCCAAATATCGAGATTTAAATCCCAAAATCTAGAGGTAAAGCCCAAAGCCTAGTTGTAAAGCCCAACTTCTAGAGGTAAAGTCCAAAATCTACAGGTAAAGCCCAACACCTAGTGGTAGAGCCCAAAATCAGAGGTAAAGACCAACATATAGAGGTAAAGCCAGATATCTAGAGGTAAAGCCCAACATCTAGAGGAAAAGCCAAATATATAGATTTAAAACCCCAAATCTAGAGATAAAGCCCAACATCTAAATGTAAAGCAAAACCTCTAGATGTAAAACATTAAATCTACAGATAAAGTCCAATATGTAGACTTAAAGACCAACATCTAGAGGTAAAGCCCAACATCTAGAGGTAAAGCCCAACATCTAGGTGTAAAACCTAACATCTAGAGGTAAAGCCAGATATCTAGAGGTAAAGCCCAATATCTAGAGGAAAAGCCAAATATATAGATTTAAAAACCAAAATCTAGAGATAAAGCCCAATATCTAGACGTTAAGACCAAAATCTAAATGTAAAACCCAACTTCTAATCTAAAGCCCAACATCTAGATTTAAAGCCCAACTTCTAGATCTAAAGCCCAACATCTAGAGGTAAACCCTAACATCTAGAGGTGAAGCACAACATATAGAGGTATAACCCAACATCTAGAGATAAAGCCCAACATCTAAATGTAAAGCAAAATCTCTAGATGTAAAACATTACATCTAGAGGTAAAGTCCAATATCTAGACTTAAAGACCAACATCTAGAGGTAAAACCCAACATCTAGAGGTAAAACCCAACATCTAGAGGTAAAGCCCAACGTCTGGAGCTAAAGCCAAGATTCTAGAGAGAAGCCAAAAATCCAAATTGAAAACCCAAAATCTAGAGGTAAATCCCAACATCTAGAGTTAAAACCGAAAGTCTTGAGGTAAAGCCCAAAGTCTAGAGGTAAAGCCGAACATCTAGAGGTAAAGCCCAAAATCTAGATGTAAAGCCCAATTTCTAGATCTAAAGCCAAACATATAGAGGTAAAGCCCAACATGTAGAGGTAAAGCCCAACTTCTAGATCTAAAGCCCAACATCTAGAGGTAAAGACCAACATCTAGAGGTAAACCCTATCATCTAGAGGTGAAGCACAACATATAGAGGTATAACCCAACATCTAGAGATAAAGCCCAACATCTAAATGTAAAGCAAAATCTCTAGACGTAAAACATTACATCTAGAGGTAAAGTCCAATATCTAGACTTAAAGACCAACATCTAGAGGTAAAACCCAACATCTAGAGGTAAAGCCCAACGTCTGGAGCTAAAGCCAAGATTCTAGAGAGAAGCCAAAAATCCAAATTGAAAACCCAAAATCTAGAGGTAAATCACAACATCTAGAGGGAAAGCCCAGAATCTAGATGTAAAGCCTAACATCTAGAGGTGAATTCCAAAATCTAGTGTTAAGGCCCGACACCTACAGTTAAAGCCAAACATATAGATCTAGCCCCCAACTTCTAGAGGTAAGGCCCAAAATCTAGAGGTAAAGCCCAACATATAGAGGTATAGCCCAAATTCTAGAGGTAAAGCCCAACATCTAGAGGTAAAGCCCAAAGTCTAGAGGTAAAGCCTAACTTCTAGTGAAAAAGCCAAATATATAGATTTAAAACCCAAAATCTAGAGGTAAAGCACAATATCTAGACGTAAAGACCAAAATCTAAATGTAAAGCCCAACTTCTAGATCTAAAGCCCAACATCTAGATGTAAAGCCCAAGTTCTAGATCTAAAGCCCAAAATCTAGAGGTAAATCCCAACATCTAGATGTAAAGCCCAAATTCTAGATGGAAAGCCCACCTTCCAGAGGTAAAGCTCAAAATATAGATGTAAAGCCCAACTTCTAGATCTAAAGCCCAACATCTATAGGTAAAGACTAACATCTAGAGGTAAAGACTAACATCTAGAGGTGAAGCACAACATATAGAGGTAAAGCCCAACATCTTGAGCTAAAGCCCAACGTCTAGATGTAAAGCCCAACTTCCAGAGTTAAAGTCCAAAATCTAGAGGTAAACACCAATAGCTAGCTGTAGAGCCCAAAACTAGAGGTAAAGCCCAACATCTAGAGGAAAAGACAAATATATAGATTTAAAACCCAACATCTAGAGGTAAAGCCCAACATCTAGAGCTAAAGGCCAAAATCTAGATGTAAAGCCCAATTTCTAGATCTAAAGCCAAACATAGAGAGGTAAAGCCCAATATGTAGAGATAATGCAAATACCTAGATTTAAATCCCAAAATCTAGAGGTAAAGCCCAACTTCTAGAGGTAAGGCCCAAAATCTAGATGTAAAGCCCAACATCTAGAGGTAAAGCCAAAAGTCTAGAGGTAAAGCCCAACTTCTAGTGAAAAAGCCAAATATATAGATTTAAACCCCAAAATCTAGAAGTAAAGCCCAATATCTAGACGTAAAGACCAAAATCTAAATGTAAAACCCAACTTCTAGATCTAAAGCCCAACATCTAGATGTAAAGCCCAACTTCTAGATCTAAAGCCCAACATCAAGAGGTAAAACCCAATATCTAGAGTTAAAGCGCATCATTTAGAGGTAAAGCCAAAAATCTAGAGGTGAAGCACAACATATACAGGTATAACCCAACATCTAGAGATAAAGCCCAATATCTAAATGTAAAGCAAAACATCTCGATGTAAAACCCTACATCTAGAGGTAAAGTCCAATATCTAGACTTAAAGACCAACATCTAGAGGTAAAGCCCAACGTCTAGAGGTAATGACCAACTTCTAGAGGAAAAGCCAGAAATCTAGATTTAAAGCCCAAAATCTGGAGGTAAAGCCCAAAATCTAGAGCTAAATCCCAAAATCTAGATGTAAAGCCCAACACCTGGAGGTAAATCCCAAAATCTAGATATAAAGCACCACTTCCAGATATAAAGCCCAACATCTAGTCGTAAAACCCAACATCTAGAGGTAAAGCCCAACGTCTGGAGATAAAGCCCAGATTCTAGAGAGAAGTCAAAAATCCAGATTGAAAACCCAAGATCTATAGGTAAATCCCAACATCTAGAGGTAAAGCCTAGAATCTAGATGTAAAGCCTAACATCTAGAGGTGAATTCCAAAATCTAGTGTTAAGGCCCGACATCTAGAGTTAAAGCCAAACATCTAGATGTAAAGCCCAACTTCTAGAGGTAAAGCCAAATATCGAGATTTAAATCCCAAAATCTAGAGGTAAAGCCCAAAGCCTAGTTGTAAAGCCCAACTTCTAGAGGTAAAGTCCAAAATCTACAGGTAAAGCCCAACACCTAGTGGTAGAGCCCAAAATCAGAGGTAAAGACCAACATATAGAGGTAAAGCCAGATATCTAGAGGTAAAGCCCAACATCTAGAGGAAAAGCCAAATATATAGATTTAAAACCCCAAATCTAGAGATAAAGCCCAACATCTAAATGTAAAGCAAAACCTCTAGATGTAAAACATTAAATCTACAGGTAAAGTCCAATATGTAGACTTAAAGACCAACATCTAGAGGTAAAGCCCAACATCTAGAGGTAAAGCCCAACATCTAGGTGTAAAACCTAACATCTAGAGGTAAAGCCAGATATCTAGAGGTAAAGCCCAACATCTAGAGGAAAAGCCAAATATATAGATTTAAAAACCAAAATCTAGAGATAAAGCCCAACACATAAAGGAAAAGCCAAATATATAGATTTAAAACCCAAAATCTAGGGGTAAGCCCAACATCTAGAGATAAAGCCAGATATATAGATTTAAAATCCAAAATCTGGAGGTAAAGCCCATCATCTAGAGCTAAAGCCCCAAATCTAGATGTAAAGCCCAATTGCTCGATCTAAAGCCAAATACTATAGAGGTAAAGCCCAACATGTAGAGGTAAAGACTAAGATCTAGAGGTGAATTCCAATATCTAGTGTTAAAGCCCGACACCTACAGTTAAAGCCAAACATCTAGATGTAAAACCCAACTTCTAGAGGTAAAGCCGAATATCTAGAGCTAAAGCGCATCCTTTAGAGTAAAGCCCAAAATCTAGAGTTAAAGCCCAACATCTAGAGGGAAAGCCCAGAATCTAGATGTAAAGCCTAACATCTAGAGGTGAATTCCAAAATCAAGTGTTAAGGACTGACATCTACAGTTAAATCCAACCATATAGATATAACCCCCAACTTCTAGAGGTAAGGCCCAAAATCTAGAGGTAAAGCCCAACAGCTAGAGTTAAAGCCGAACGTCTTGAGGTAAAGCCCAAAGTCTAGAGGTAAAGCCCAACATCTAGACGTAAAGCCAGATATCTGACGGTAAAGCCCAACATCTAGAGGAAAAGCCAAATATATAGATTTAAAACCTAAAATCTAGAGATAAAGCCGAACATCTAAATGAAAAGCAAAACATCTAGATGTAATCCAAACATCTAGAGGTAAAGCCTAACATCTAGAGGTGAAGCACAACATATAGAGGTATAACCCAACATCTAGAGATAAAAACCAACATCTAAATGTAAAGCAAAACATCTAGATGTAAAACCCTACATCTACAGGTAAAGTCCAATATCTAGACTTAAAGACCAACATCTAGAGGTAAAGCCCAACATCTAGAGGTAATGACCAACTTCTAGAGAAAAAGCCAGAAATCTAGTTTTAAACCCCAAATCTGGAGGTAAAGCCCAAAATCTAGAGCTAAATCCCAAAATCTAGATGTAAAGCCCAACATCTGGAGGTAAATCCCAAAATCTAGATATAAAGAACCACCTCTAGATATAAAGCCCTACATCTAGAGATAAATCCCAACTTCTAGAAGTAAAGCCTAACATCTAGATGTAAAACCCCACATCTAGAGTTAAAGCCCAATACTAGAGTAAAAGCGCATCGTCTAGAGTTAAAGCCCAACATCTAGTCGTAAAGCCCAATATCTGCAGGTAAAACCAAACTTAGAGAGGTAAAGCCAAACTTCTAGATGTAAAGCCAAACATCTAGAGGTAAAGCCTAACATCTAGAGGAACAGCCAAATATATAGATTTAAAACCCAAAATCCTGAGATAAAGCCCAACATCTAAATGTAAAGCAAAACATCTCGATGTAAAACCCTACATCTAGAGGTAAAGTCCATGATCTAGACTTAAAGACCAACATCTAGAGGTAAAACCCAACATCCAGAGGTAAGGCCCAACGTCTGGAGGTAAAGCCCAGATTCTAGAGAGAAGCCAAAAATCCAGATGTAAAACCCAAAACCTAGAGGTAAAGCCCAACATCTAGAGGAAAAGCCAAATATATAAATTTAAAACCCAAAATCTAGAGGTAAAGCCCAATATCTAGACATAAAGCCCAAATTCTAGATCTAAAGCCCAACTTCTAGATCTAACGCCCAAAATCTAGAGATAAAGACCAATATCTAGAGGTAAAGCCCAACATCTAGAGGAAAAGCAAAATATATAGATTCCAAACCTAAATTCTAGAGTTAAATCCCAACATCTAGAGGTAAAGCCCAAAGTCTAGATGTAAAGCCCAACTTCTAGATCTAAAGCCCAAAATATAGATGTAAAGCCCAACTTCTGAATCTAAAGCCCAACATCTAGAGGTAAAGCCCAATATTTAGGGTTTAAGCGCATCATTTAGAGGTAAAGCCCAACTTCTAGAGTTAAAGCCCATCATCTAGTCCTACAGCCCAATGTCTCCAGGTAAAGCCCAACTTACAGAGGTGAAGGCAAACATCTAGATGTAAAGCCCAAAATCTAGATGTAAAGCCCAACTTCTAGATCTAAAGCCCAAAATCTAGATGTAAAGCCCAAATTCTAGATCTAACACCCAAAATCTAGAGGTAAGGCCCAACATCTAGAGGAAAAGCAAAATATATAGATTTCAAACCCAAATTCTAGAGTTAAATCCCAACATCTAGAGGTAAAGCCCAACTTCCAGATTTAAAGTCCAAAATCTAGAGGTAAACACCAATACCTAGAGTTAGAGCCCAAAATCTAGAGATAAAGCCCAACATCTAGAGATAAAGCCAGATATATAGATTTAAAATCCAAAATGTGGAGGTAAAGCCCAACATCTAGAGCTAAAGCCCCAAATCTAGATGTAAAGCCCAATTGCTAGATCTAAAGCCAAATACTCTAGAGGTAAAGCCCAACGTGTAGAGGTAAAGACTAAGATCTAGAGGTGAATTCCAATATCTAGTGTTAAAGCCCGACACCTACAGTTAAAGCCAAACATCCAGATGTAAAACCCTACTTCTAGAGGTAAAGCCGAATATCTAGAGTTAAAGCGCATCCTTTAGAGTAAAGCCCAAAATCTAGAGTTAAAGCCCAACGTCTAGAGGGAAAGCCCAGAATCTAGATGTAAAGCCTAACATCTAGAGGTGAATTCCAAAATCAAGTGTTAAGGCCTGACATCTACAGTTAAATCCAACCATATAGATATAACCCCCAACTTCTAGATGTAAGGCCCAAAATCTAGAGGTAAAGACCAATATCTAGAGTTAAACCCCAACATCTAGAGGTAAAGCCAGATATCTAGATGTAAAGCCCAACGTCTGGAGGTAAAGCCCTTCATCTAGTCCTACAGACCAATGTCTGCAGGTAAAGCCCAACTTACAGAGGTGAAGGCAAACATCTAGATGTAAAACCCAAAATCTAGAGGTAAAGCCGAACATCATGA
Source organism: Leptosomus discolor (assembly GCF_034619465.1). NCBI lineage: Eukaryota > Metazoa > Chordata > Aves > Leptosomiformes > Leptosomidae > Leptosomus > Leptosomus discolor. Next base: position 4,157,525 of record NC_141416.1, read on the forward strand.
GGAAAAGCCAAATATATAGATTTAAAACCCAAAATCTGGAGATAAAGCCGAACATCTAAATGTAAAGCAAAATACCTAGATGTAAAACCCTATATCTAGAGGTAAAGTCCAATATATCGACTTAAAGACCAACATCTAGAGATAAAGCCCAACATCTAGAGGTAATGACCAACTTCTAGAGGAAAAGCCAGAAATCTAGTTTTAAACCCCAAAATCTGGAGGTAAAGCCCAAAATCTAGAGCTAAATCCCAAAATCTAGATGTAAAGCCCAACACCTGGAGGTAAATCCCAAAATCTAGATAGAAAGAACCACCTCTAGATATAAAGCCCTACATCTAGAGATAAATCCCAACTTCTAGAAGTAAAGCCTAACATCTAGATGTAAAACCCCACATCTAGAGTTAAAGCCCAATATTAGAGTAAAAGCGCATCGTCTAGAGTTAAAGCCCAACATCTAGAGGTAAAGCCCAACATCTAAATGTAAAGCAAAACATCTCGATGTAAAACCCTACATCTAGAGGTAAAGTCCATTATCTAGACTTAAAGACCAACATCTAGAGGTAAAACCCAACATCCAGAGGTAAGGCCCAACGTCTGGAGGTAAAGCCCAGATTCTAGAGAGAAGCCAAAAATCCAGATGTAAAACCCAAAATCTAGAGGTAAAGCCCAACATCTAGAGGTAAAGCCAAATATATAAATTTTAAAACCCAAAATCTAGAGGTAAAGCCCAACATCTAGAGGTAAAGCCCAACGTCTGGAGCTAAAGCCAAGATTCTAGAGAGAAGCCAAAAATCCAAATTGAAAACCCAAAATCTAGAGGTAAATCCCAACATCTAGAGTTAAAACCGAAAGTCTTGAGGTAAAGCCCAAAGTCTAGAGGTAAAGCCGAACATCTAGAGGTAAAGCCCAAAATCTAGATGTAAAGCCCAATTTGTAGATCTAAAGCCAAACATATAGAGGTAAAGCCCAACATGTAGAGGTAAAGCCCAACTTCTAGATCTAAAGCCCAAAATCTAGAGGTAAAGACCAACATCTAGAGGTAAACCCTATCATCTAGAGGTGAAGCACAACATATAGAGGTATAACCCAACATCTAGAGATAAAGACCAACATCTAAATGTAAAGCAAAACATCTAGATGTAAAACCCTACATCTAGAGGTAAAGTCCAGTATCTAGACTTAAAGACCAACATCTAGAGGTAAAGCCCAACATCTAGAGGTAATGACCAACTTCTAGAGGAAAAGCCAGAAATCTAGTTTTAAACCCCAAATCTGGAGGTAAAGCCCAAAATCTAGAGCTAAATCCCAAAATCTAGATGTAAAGCCCAACACCTGGAGGTAAATCCCAAAATCTAGATATAAAGAACCGCCTCTAGATATAAAGCCCTACATCTAGAGATAAATCCCAACTTCTAGAAGTAAAGCCTAACATCTAGATGTAAACCCCAACATCTAGCGTTAAAGCCCAATATTAGAGTAAAAGCGCATCGTCTAGAGGTAAAGCCCAACATCAAGTCGTAAAGCCCAATGTCTGCACGTAAAGCCAAACTTATAGAGGTAAAGCCAAACATCTAGATGTAAAGCCAAACATCTAGAGGTAAAGCCTAACATCTAGAGGAACAGCCAAATATATAGATTTAAACCCCAAAATCTAGAGATAAAGCCCAACATCTAAATGTAAAGCAAAACATCTCGATGAAAAACCCTACATCTAGAGGTAAAGTCCATTATCTAGACTTAAAGACCAACATCTAGAGGTAAAACCCAACATCTAGAGGTAAAGCCCAGATTCTAGAGAGAAGACAAAAATCCAGATGGAAAACCCAAAAACTAGAGGTAAAGCCCAACATCTTGAGCTAAAGCCCAACGTCTAGATGTAAAGCCCAACTTCCAGAGTTAAAGTCCAAAATCTAGAGGTAAACACCAATAGCTAGCTGTAGAGCCCAAAACTAGAGGTAAAGCCCAACATCTAGAGGAAAAGACAAATATATAGATTTAAAACCCAACATCTAGAGGTAAAGCCCAACATCTAGAGCTAAAGGCCAAAATCTAGATGTAAAGCCCAATTTCTAGATCTAAAGCCAAACATAGAGAGGTAAAGCCCAACATGTAGAGGTAAAGCCCAACTTCTAGATCTAAAGCCCAAATTCTAGAGGTAAAGACCAACATCTAGAGGTAAACCCTATCATCTAGAGGTGAAGCACAACATATAGAGGTATAACCCAACATCTAGAGATAAAGCCCAACATCTAAATGTAAAGCAAAATCTCTAGACGTAAAACATTACATCTAGAGGTAAAGTCCAATATCTAGACTTAAAGACCAACATCTAGAGGTAAAACCCAACATCTAGAGGTAAAGCCCAACGTCTGGAGCTAAAGCCAAGATTCTAGAGAGAAGCCAAAAATCCAAATTGAAAACCCAAAATCTAGAGGTAAATCACAACATCTAGAGGGAAAGCCCAGAATCTAGATGTAAAGCCTAACATCTAGAGGTGAATTCCAAAATCTAGTGTTAAGGCCCGACACCTACAGTTAAAGCCAAACATATAGATCTAGCCCCCAACTTCTAGAGGTAAGGCCCAAAATCTAGAGGTAAAGCCCAACATATAGAGGTATAGCCCAAATTCTAGAGGTAAAGCCCAACATCTAGAGGTAAAGCCCAAAGTCTAGAGGTAAAGCCTAACTTCTAGTGAAAAAGCCAAATATATAGATTTAAAACCCAAAATCTAGAGGTAAAGCACAATATCTAGACGTAAAGACCAAAATCTAAATGTAAAGCCCAACTTCTAGATCTAAAGCCCAACATCTAGATGTAAAGCCCAAGTTCTAGATCTAAAGCCCAAAATCTAGAGGTAAATCCCAACATCTAGATGTAAAGCCCAAATTCTAGATGGAAAGCCCACCTTCCAGAGGTAAAGCTCAAAATATAGATGTAAAGCCCAACTTCTAGATCTAAAGCCCAACATCTATAGGTAAAGACTAACATCTAGAGGTAAAGACTAACATCTAGAGGTGAAGCACAACATATAGAGGTAAAGCCCAACATCTTGAGCTAAAGCCCAACGTCTAGATGTGAAGCCCAACTTCCAGAGTTAAAGTCCAAAATCTAGAGGTAAACACCAATAGCTAGCTGTAGAGCCCAAAACTAGAGGTAAAGCCCAACATCTAGAGGAAAAGACAAATATATAGATTTAAAACCCAACATCTAGAGGTAAAGCCCAACATCTAGAGCTAAAGGCCAAAATCTAGATGTAAAGCCCAATTTCTAGATCTAAAGCCAAACATAGAGAGGTAAAGCCCAATATGTAGAGATAATGCAAATACCTAGATTTAAATCCCAAAATCTAGAGGTAAAGCCCAACTTCTAGAGGTAAGGCCCAAAATCTAGATGTAAAGCCCAACATCTATAGGTAAAGCCAAAAGTCTAGAGGTAAAGCCCAACTTCTAGTGAAAAAGCCAAATATATAGATTTAAACCCCAAAATCTAGAAGTAAAGCCCAATATCTAGACGTAAAGACCAAAATCTAAATGTAAAACCCAACTTCTAGATCTAAAGCCCAACATCTAGATGTAAAGCCCAACTTCTAGATCTAAAGCCCAACATCAAGAGGTAAAACCCAATATCTAGAGTTAAAGCGCATCATTTAGAGGTAAAGCCAAAAATCTAGAGGTGAAGCACAACATATACAGGTATAACCCAACATCTAGAGATAAAGCCCAATATCTAAATGTAAAGCAAAACATCTCGATGTAAAACCCTACATCTAGAGGTAAAGTCCAATATCTAGACTTAAAGACCAACATCTAGAGGTAAAGCCCAACGTCTAGAGGTAATGACCAACTTCTAGAGGAAAAGCCAGAAATCTAGATTTAAAGCCCAAAATCTGGAGGTAAAGCCCAAAATCTAGAGCTAAATCCCAAAATCTAGATGTAAAGCCCAACACCTGGAGGTAAATCCCAAAATCTAGATATAAAGCACCACTTCCAGATATAAAGCCCAACATCTAGTCGTAAAACCCAACATCTAGAGGTAAAGCCCAACGTCTGGAGATAAAGCCCAGATTCTAGAGAGAAGTCAAAAATCCAGATTGAAAACCCAAGATCTATAGGTAAATCCCAACATCTAGAGGTAAAGCCTAGAATCTAGATGTAAAGCCTAACATCTAGAGGTGAATTCCAAAATCTAGTGTTAAGGCCCGACATCTAGAGTTAAAGCCAAACATCTAGATGTAAAGCCCAACTTCTAGAGGTAAAGCCAAATATCGAGATTTAAATCCCAAAATCTAGAGGTAAAGCCCAAAGCCTAGTTGTAAAGCCCAACTTCTAGAGGTAAAGTCCAAAATCTACAGGTAAAGCCCAACACCTAGTGGTAGAGCCCAAAATCAGAGGTAAAGACCAACATATAGAGGTAAAGCCAGATATCTAGAGGTAAAGCCCAACATCTAGAGGAAAAGCCAAATATATAGATTTAAAACCCAAAATCTAGAGGTAAAGCCCAATATCTAGACGTAAAGACCAAAATCTAGATGTAAAGCCCAACTTCTAGATCTAAAGCCCAACATCTAGATGTAAAGCCCAAGTTCTAGATCTAAAGCCCAAAATCTAGAGTTAAATCCCAACATCTAGATGTAAAGCCCAAATTCTAGATGGAAAGCCCACCTTCCAGAGGTAAAGCTCAAAATATAGATGTAAAGCCCAACTTCTAGATCTAAAGCCCAACATCTATAGGTAAAGACTAACATCTAGAGGTAAAGACTAACATCTAGAGGTGAAGCACAACATATAGAGGTAAAGCCCAACATCTTGAGCTAAAGCCCAACGTCTAGATGTAAAGCCCAACTTCCAGAGTTAAAGTCCAAAATCTAGAGGTAAACACCAATAGCTAGCTGTAGAGCCCAAAACTAGAGGTAAAGCCCAACATCTAGAGGAAAAGACAAATATATAGATTTAAAACCCAACATCTAGAGGTAAAGCCCAACATCTAGAGCTAAAGGCCAAAATCTAGATGTAAAGCCCAATTTCTAGATCTAAAGCCAAACATAGAGAGGTAAAGCCCAATATGTAGAGATAATGCAAATACCTAGATTTAAATCCCAAAATCTAGAGGTAAAGCCCAACTTCTAGAGGTAAGGGCAAAATCTAGATGTAAAGCCCAACATCTAGAGGTAAAGCCAAATATCGAGATTTAAATCCCAAAATCTAGAGGTAAAGCCCAAAGCCTAGTTGTAAAGCCCAACTTCTAGAGGTAAAGTCCAAAATCTACAGGTAAAGCCCAACACCTAGTGGTAGAGCCCAAAATCAGAGGTAAAGACCAACATATAGAGGTAAAGCCAGATATCTAGAGGTAAAGCCCAACATCTAGAGGAAAAGCCAAATATATAGATTTAAAACCCCAAATCTAGAGATAAAGCCCAACATCTAAATGTAAAGCAAAACCTCTAGATGTAAAACATTAAATCTACAGGTAAAGTCCAATATGTAGACTTAAAGACCAAAATCTAAATGTAAAGCCCAACTTCTAGATCTAAAGCCCAACATCTAGATGTAAAGCCCAAGTTCTAGATCTAAAGCCCAAAATCTAGAGGTAAATCCCAACATCTAGATGTAAAGCCCAAATTCTAGATGGAAAGCCCACCTTCCAGAGGTAAAGCTCAAAATATAGATGTAAAGCCCAACTTCTAGATCTAAAGCCCAACATCTATAGGTAAAGACTAACATCTAGAGGTAAAGACTAACATCTAGAGGTGAAGCACAACATATAGAGGTAAAGCCCAACATCTTGAGCTAAAGCCCAACGTCTAGATGTAAAGCCCAACTTCCAGAGTTAAAGTCCAAAATCTAGAGGTAAACACCAATAGCTAGCTGTAGAGCCCAAAACTAGAGGTAAAGCCCAACATCTAGAGGAAAAGACAAATATATAGATTTAAAACCCAACATCTAGAGGTAAAGCCCAACATCTAGAGCTAAAGGCCAAAATCTAGATGTAAAGCCCAATTTCTAGATCTAAAGCCAAACATAGAGAGGTAAAGCCCAATATGTAGAGATAATGCAAATACCTACATTTAAATCCCAAAATCTAGAGGTAAAGCCCAACTTCTAGAGGTAAGGCCCAAAATCTAGATGTAAAGCCCAACATCTAGAGGTAAAGCCAAATATATAGATTTAAAAACCAAAATCTAGAGATAAAGCCCAATATCTAGACGTTAAGACCAAAATCTAGATGTAAAGCCCAACTTCTAGATCTAAAGCCCAACATCTAGATGTAAAGCCCAAGTTCTAGATCTAAAGCCCAAAATCTAGAGTTAAATCCCAACATCTAGATGTAAAGCCCAAATTCTAGATGGAAAGCCCACCTTCCAGAGGTAAAGCTCAAAATATAGATGTGAAGCCCAACTTCTAGATCTAAAGCCCAACATCTATAGGTAAAGACTAACATCTAGAGGTAAAGACTAACATCTAGAGGTGAAGCACAACATATAGAGGTAAAGCCCAACATCTTGAGCTAAAGCCCAACGTCTAGATGTAAAGCCCAACTTCCAGAGTTAAAGTCCAAAATCTAGAGGTAAACACCAATAGCTAGCTGTAGAGCCCAAAACTAGAGGTAAAGCCCAACATCTAGAGGAAAAGACAAATATATAGATTTAAAACCCAACATCTAGAGGTAAAGCCCAACATCTAGAGCTAAAGGCCAAAATCTAGATGTAAAGCCCAATTTCTAGATCTAAAGCCAAACATAGAGAGGTAAAGCCCAATATGTAGAGATAATGCAAATACCTAGATTTAAATCCCAAAATCTAGAGGTAAAGCCCAACTTCTAGAGGTAAGGGCAAAATCTAGATGTAAAGCCCAACATCTAGAGGTAAAGCCAAATATCGAGATTTAAATCCCAAAATCTAGAGGTAAAGCCCAAAGCCTAGTTGTAAAGCCCAACTTCTAGAGGTAAAGTCCAAAATCTACAGGTAAAGCCCAACACCTAGTGGTAGAGCCCAAAATCAGAGGTAAAGACCAACATATAGAGGTAAAGCCAGATATCTAGAGGTAAAGCCCAACATCTAGAGGAAAAGCCAAATATATAGATTTAAAACCCCAAATCTAGAGATAAAGCCCAACATCTAAATGTAAAGCAAAACCTCTAGATGTAAAACATTAAATCTACAGGTAAAGTCCAATATGTAGACTTAAAGACCAAAATCTAAATGTAAAGCCCAACTTCTAGATCTAAAGCCCAACATCTAGATGTAAAGCCCAAGTTCTAGATCTAAAGCCCAAAATCTAGAGGTAAATCCCAACATCTAGATGTAAAGCCCAAATTCTAGATGGAAAGCCCACCTTCCAGAGGTAAAGCTCAAAATATAGATGTAAAGCCCAACTTCTAGATCTAAAGCCCAACATCTATAGGTAAAGACTAACATCTAGAGGTAAAGACTAACATCTAGAGGTGAAGCACAACATATAGAGGTAAAGCCCAACATCTTGAGCTAAAGCCCAACGTCTAGATGTAAAGCCCAACTTCCAGAGTTAAAGTCCAAAATCTAGAGGTAAACACCAATAGCTAGCTGTAGAGCCCAAAACTAGAGGTAAAGCCCAACATCTAGAGGAAAAGACAAATATATAGATTTAAAACCCAACATCTAGAGGTAAAGCCCAACATCTAGAGCTAAAGGCCAAAATCTAGATGTAAAGCCCAATTTCTAGATCTAAAGCCAAACATAGAGAGGTAAAGCCCAATATGTAGAGATAATGCAAATACCTACATTTAAATCCCAAAATCTAGAGGTAAAGCCCAACTTCTAGAGGTAAGGCCCAAAATCTAGATGTAAAGCCCAACATCTAGAGGTAAAGCCAAATATATAGATTTAAAAACCAAAATCTAGAGATAAAGCCCAATATCTAGACGTTAAGACCAAAATCTAGATGTAAAGCCCAACTTCTAGATCTAAGCCAAACATCTAGAGGTAAAGCCCAACATCTAAATGTAAAACGTAACATTTAGATGTAAAACCCAACATCTAAAGGTCAAGCCCAATATTAGAGTTAAAGCGCATCGTCTAGAGGTAAAGCCCAACATCTAGAGGTAAAGCCCAACATCTAGTCGTAAAGCCCAATGTCTGAAGGTAAAGCCCAACTTACAGAGGTAAAGCCTAACATCTAGATGTAAACCAAAAAATCTAGAGGTAAAGCCCAACATATAGAGGTATAGCCCAACATCTAGAGGTAAAGTCCAACGTGTAGAGCTAAAGCCCAACTTCTAGTGAAAAAGCCAAATATATAGATTTAAAACCCAAAATCTAGAGGTAAAGCCCAATATCTAGACGTAAAGACCAAAATCTAAATGTAAAACCCAACTTCTAATCTAAAGCCCAACATCTAGATTTAAAGCCCAACTTCTAGATCTAAAGCCCAACATCTAGAGGTAAACCCTAACATCTAGAGGTGAAGCACAACATATAGAGGTATAACCCAACATCTAGAGATAAAGCCCAACATCTAAATGTAAAGCAAAATCTCTAGATGTAAAACATTACATCTAGAGGTAAAGTCCAATATCTAGACTTAAAGACCAACATCTAGAGGTAAAACCCAACATCTAGAGGTAAAGCCCAACGTCTGGAGCTAAAGCCAAGATTCTAGAGAGAAGCCAAAAATCCAAATTGAAAACCCAAAATCTAGAGGTAAATCCCAACATCTAGAGTTAAAACCGAAAGTCTTGAGGTAAAGCCCAAAGTCTAGAGGTAAAGCCGAACATCTAGAGGTAAAGCCCAAAATCTAGATGTAAAGCCCAATTTCTAGATCTAAAGCCAAACATATAGAGGTAAAGCCCAACATGTAGAGGTAAAGCCCAACTTCTAGATCTAAAGCCCAACATCTAGAGGTAAAGACCAACATCTAGAGGTAAACCCTATCATCTAGAGGTGAAGCACAACATATAGAGGTATAACCCAACATCTAGAGATAAAGCCCAACATCTAAATGTAAAGCAAAATCTCTAGACGTAAAACATTACATCTAGAGGTAAAGTCCAATATCTAGACTTAAAGACCAACATCTAGAGGTAAAACCCAACATCTAGAGGTAAAGCCCAACGTCTGGAGCTAAAGCCAAGATTCTAGAGAGAAGCCAAAAATCCAAATTGAAAACCCAAAATCTAGAGGTAAATCACAACATCTAGAGGGAAAGCCCAGAATCTAGATGTAAAGCCTAACATCTAGAGGTGAATTCCAAAATCTAGTGTTAAGGCCCGACACCTACAGTTAAAGCCAAACATATAGATGTAACCCCCAACTTCTAGAGGTAAGGCCCAAAATCTAGAGGTAAAGCCCAACATATAGAGGTATAGCCCAAATTCTAGAGGTAAAGCCCAACATCTAGAGGTAAAGCCCAAAGTCTAGAGGTAAAGCCTAACTTCTAGTGAAAAAGCCAAATATATAGATTTAAAACCCAAAATCTAGAGGTAAAGCACAATATCTAGACGTAAAGACCAAAATCTAAATGTAAAGCCCAACTTCTACATCTAAAGCCCAACATCTAGATGTAAAGCCCAAGTTCTAGATCTAAAGCCCAAAATCTAGAGGTAAATCCCAACATCTAGATGTAAAGCCCAAATTCTAGATGGAAAGCCCACCTTCCAGAGGTAAAGCTCAAAATATAGATGTAAAGCCCAACTTCTAGATCTAAAGCCCAACATCTATAGGTAAAGACTAACATCTAGAGGTAAAGACTAACATCTAGAGGTGAAGCACAACATATAGAGGTAAAGCCCAACATCTTGAGCTAAAGCCCAACGTCTAGATGTAAAGCCCAACTTCCAGAGTTAAAGTCCAAAATCTAGAGGTAAACACCAATAGCTAGCTGTAGAGCCCAAAACTAGAGGTAAAGCCCAACATCTAGAGGAAAAGACAAATATATAGATTTAAAACCCAACATCTAGAGGTAAAGCCCAACATCTAGAGCTAAAGGCCAAAATCTAGATGTAAAGCCCAATTTCTAGATCTAAAGCCAAACATAGAGAGGTAAAGCCCAATATGTAGAGATAATGCAAATACCTAGATTTAAATCCCAAAATCTAGAGGTAAAGCCCAACTTCTAGAGGTAAGGCCCAAAATCTAGATGTAAAGCCCAACATCTAGAGGTAAAGCCAAAAGTCTAGAGGTAAAGCCCAACTTCTAGTGAAAAAGCCAAATATATAGATTTAAACCCCAAAATCTAGAAGTAAAGCCCAATATCTAGACGTAAAGACCAAAATCTAAATGTAAAACCCAACTTCTAGATCTAAAGCCCAACATCTAGATGTAAAGCCCAACTTCTAGATCTAAAGCCCAACATCAAGAGGTAAATCCCAACATCTAGATGTAAAGCCCAAATTCTAGATGGAAAGCCCACCTTCCAGAGGTAAAGCTCAAAATCTATATGTAAAGCCCAACATCTAGAGGAAAAGCCAAATATATAGATTTAAAAGCCAAAATCTAGAGGTAAAGCCCAATATCTAGACGTAAAGGCCAAAATCTAGATGTAAAGCCCAACTTCTAGATCTAAAGCCCAAAATCTAGATGTAAAGCCCAATTTCTAGATCTAAAGCCAAACATATAGAGGTAAAGCCAAATATCTAGATTTAAATCCCAAAATCTTGAGTTAAATCCCAACATCTAGATGTAAAGCCGAAATTCTGAATGTAAAGCCCAACTTCCAGAGGTAAAGCCCAAAATCTAGATGTAAAGCCCAACTTCTAGATCTAAAGCCCAACATCTAGAGATAAAGCCAAACACCTAGAGGTAAAGACTAACATCGAGGTGAAGCACAACATATAGAGGTAAAGCCCAACGTCTTGAGGTAAAGCCCAAAGTCTAGAGGTAAATCCGAACTTTTAGAAATAAAGCCCAACATCTAGAAAAAAATCCAAATATATAAATTTAAAACCCAAAATCTAGAGTTAAATCCCAACATCTAGAGGTAAAGTTCAAAGTCTAGATGTAAAGCCCAACTTCCAGAGGTAAAGTGCAAAATCTAGAGGTAAACACCAATAGCTAGAGGTAGAGCCCAAAATGTAGAGGTAAAGCCCAACTTCTAGAGATAAAGCCAGATATATAGAGGTAAAGCCCAACATCTAGAGGAAAAGCCAAATATCTTGATTTAAAACCCAAAATTTAGAGGTAAAACCCAACATCTCTAGCTAAAGCCCAAAATCTAGATATAAAGCCCAATTTCTAGATCTAAAGCCAAACATAGAGAGGTAAAGCCCAACATGTAGACGTAAAGCCTAACATCTAGAGGTGAAGCACAACATATAGAGGTATAACCCAACATCTAGAGATAAAGCCCTACTACTAAATGTAAAGCAAAATATCTAGATGTAAAAAACCCTACATCTAGAGATAAAGTCCAATATCTAGACTTAAAGACCAACATCTAGAGATAAAGTCCAACTACTAAATGTAAAGCAAAACATCTAGATGTAAAAACCTACATCTAGAGATAAAGTCCAATATCTGGACTTAAAGACCAACATCTAGAGGTAAAGCCCAACATCTAGAGGTAAAGACTAACATCTAGAGGTAAAGACTAACATCTAGAGGTGAAGCACAACATCTAGAGGTAAAGCCGAATGTCTTGAGGTAAAGCCCAAAGTCTAGAGGTAAAGCCCAACTTCTAGAGGTAAAGCGAGATATCTAGAGGTAAAGCCAAACATCTAGAGCTAAAGCCCAAAATCTAGATGTAAAACCCAATTTCTAGATCTAAAGCCAAACATATAGAGTTAAAGCCCAACATGTAGAGGTAAAGCCAAATAACTAGATTTAAATCCCAAAATCTAGAGGTAAATCCCAACATCTAGAGGTAAAGCCAGATATCTAGAGATAAAGCCGAACATCTAGAGGAAAAGCCAAATATATAGATTTAAAAAACAAAATCTAGAGATAAAGCCCAATATCTAGACGTAAAGACCAAAATCTAGATATAAAGCCCAACTTCTAGATCTAAGCCAAACATCTAGAGGTAAAGCCCAACATCTAAATGTAAAACCTAACATCTAGATGTAAAACCCAACATCTAAAGGTCAAGCCCAATATTAGAGTTAAAGGGCATCGTCTAGAGGAAAAGCCCAACATCTAGAGGTAAAGCCCAACATCTTGTCGTAAAGCCCAATGTCTGAAGGTAAAGTCAACTTACAGAGGTAAAGCCTAACATCTAGATGTAAACCCCAAAATCTAGAGATAAAGCCCAACATATAGAGATATAGCCCAAATTCTAGAGGTAAAGTCCAACGCCTAGAGGTAAAGCCCAACATCTAGAGGTAAGTCCCAAATTCTAGAGGTAAAGCCCAACATCTAGAGGAAAAGCCAAATATATAGATTTAAGACCCAAAATCTAGATTTAAATCCCAACATGTAGACGTAAAGCCGAAATTCTTGATGTAAAGCCCAACTTCCAGAGGTAAAGCCCAAAATCTAGATGTAAAGCCCAACTTCTAGATCTAAAGACCAACATCTAGAGGTAAAGCCCAACATCTAGAGGTAAAGACTAACATCTAGAGGTGAAGTACAACATATAGAGGTAAAGCCCAACGTCTTGAGGTAAAGCCCAAAGTCTAGAGGTAAAGCCCAAAGTCTAGATGTAAAGCCCAACTTCTAGAGCTAAAGACCAAAATCTAGAGGTAAAGCCCAAGACCTAGTGGTAGAGCCCAAAATCTAGAGGTAAAGCCCAACATCTAGACGTAAAGCCAGATATCTGATGGTAAAACCCAACATCTTGAGGAAAAGACAAATATATAGTTTTAAAACACGAAATCTAGAGGTAAAGCCAAATATATAGATTTAAAACCCAAAATATAGAGATAAAGCACAAATATTAGATCAAAAGTCTAAAATCAAGACGTAAAGCCCAACTTCTAGATCTAAAGCCCAACATCTAGAGGTAAAGCCCAATATTTAGAGTTAAAGCGCATCATTTGGAGGTAAAGGCCAACATATAGATGTAAAGCCCAACATCCAGAGGTAAAGACCATCATCTAGTCTTACAGCCCAATGTCTGCAGGTAAAGCCCAACTTACAGAGGTAAAGGCAAACATCTAGAGGTGAAGCACAACATATAGAAGTATAACCCAACATCTAGAGATAAAGCCCAACTACTAAATGTAAAGCAAAATATCTAGATGTAAAAACCTACATCTAGAGATAAAGTCCAATATCTAGACTTAAAGACCAACATCTAGAGATAAAGCCCAACTACTAAATGTAAAGCAAAATATCTAGATGTAAAAACCTACATCTAGAGATAAAGTCCGATATCTAGACTTAAAGACCAACATCTAGAGGTAAAGCCCAGCGTCTAGTGGTAATGACCAACTTCTAGAGGAAAAGCCAAAATCTGGATTTAAACCCCAAATCTGGATGTAAAGCCCAAAATCTAAAGCTAAACCCTAAAATCTAGATGTAAAGCCCAACATCTGGAGGTGAATTCCAAAATCAAGTGTTAAGGCCTGACATCTACAGTTAAATCCAACCATATAGATATAACCCCCAACTTCTAGAGGTAAGGCCCAAAATCTAGAGGTAAAGCCCAAGAGCTAGAGTTAAAGCCGAACGTCTTGAGGTAAAGCCCAAAGTCTAGAGGTAAAGCCCAACTTCTAGAGGTAAAGCCCAACATCTAGAGGTAAAGCCCAACGTCTGGAGCTAAAGCCAAGATTCTAGAGAGAAGCCAAAAATCCAAATTGAAAACCCAAAATCTAGAGGTAAATCCCAACATCTAGAGTTAAAACCGAAAGTCTTGAGGTAAAGCCCAAAGTCTAGAGGTAAAGCCGAACATCTAGAGGTAAAGCCCAAAATCTAGATGTAAAGCCCAATTTGTAGATCTAAAGCCAAACATATAGAGGTAAAGCCCAACATGTAGAGGTAAAGCCCAACTTCTAGATCTAAAGCCCAAAATCTAGAGGTAAAGACCAACATCTAGAGGTAAACCCTATCATCTAGAGGTGAAGCACAACATATAGAGGTATAACCCAACATCTAGAGATAAAGACCAACATCTAAATGTAAAGCAAAACATCTAGATGTAAAACCCTACATCTAGAGGTAAAGTCCAGTATCTAGACTTAAAGACCAACATCTAGAGGTAAAGCCCAACATCTAGAGGTAATGACCAACTTCTAGAGGAAAAGCCAGAAATCTAGTTTTAAACCCCAAATCTGGAGGTAAAGCCCAAAATCTAGAGCTAAATCCCAAAATCTAGATGTAAAGCCCAACTTCTAGATCTAAAGCCCAACATCTAGAGATAAAGCCAAACACCTAGAGGTAAAGACTAACATCGAGGTGAAGCACAACATATAGAGGTAAAGCCCAACGTCTTGAGGTAAAGCCCAAAGTCTAGAGGTAAATCCGAACTTTTAGAAATAAAGCCCAACATCTAGAAAAAAATCCAAATATATAAATTTAAAACCCAAAATCTAGAGTTAAATCCCAACATCTAGAGGTAAAGTTCAAAGTCTAGATGTAAAGCCCAACTTCCAGAGGTAAAGTGCAAAATCTAGAGGTAAACACCAATAGCTAGAGGTAGAGCCCAAAATGTAGAGGTAAAGCCCAACTTCTAGAGATAAAGCCAGATATATAGAGGTAAAGCCCAACATCTAGAGGAAAAGCCAAATATCTTGATTTAAAACCCAAAATTTAGAGGTAAAACCCAACATCTCTAGCTAAAGCCCAAAATCTAGATATAAAGCCCAATTTCTAGATCTAAAGCCAAACATAGAGAGGTAAAGCCCAACATGTAGACGTAAAGCCTAACATCTAGAGGTGAAGCACAACATATAGAGGTATAACCCAACATCTAGAGATAAAGCCCTACTACTAAATGTAAAGCAAAATATCTAGATGTAAAAAACCCTACATCTAGAGATAAAGTCCAATATCTAGACTTAAAGACCAACATCTAGAGATAAAGTCCAACTACTAAATGTAAAGCAAAACATCTAGATGTAAAAACCTACATCTAGAGATAAAGTCCAATATCTGGACTTAAAGACCAACATCTAGAGGTAAAGCCCAACATCTAGAGGTAAAGACTAACATCTAGAGGTAAAGACTAACATCTAGAGGTGAAGCACAACATCTAGAGGTAAAGCCGAATGTCTTGAGGTAAAGCCCAAAGTCTAGAGGTAAAGCCCAACTTCTAGAGGTAAAGCGAGATATCTAGAGGTAAAGCCAAACATCTAGAGCTAAAGCCCAAAATCTAGATGTAAAACCCAATTTCTAGATCTAAAGCCAAACATATAGAGTTAAAGCCCAACATGTAGAGGTAAAGCCAAATAACTAGATTTAAATCCCAAAATCTAGAGGTAAATCCCAACATCTAGAGGTAAAGCCAGATATCTAGAGATAAAGCCGAACATCTAGAGGAAAAGCCAAATATATAGATTTAAAAAACAAAATCTAGAGATAAAGCCCAATATCTAGACGTAAAGACCAAAATCTAGATATAAAGCCCAACTTCTAGATCTAAGCCAAACATCTAGAGGTAAAGCCCAACATCTAAATGTAAAACCTAACATCTAGATGTAAAACCCAACATCTAAAGGTCAAGCCCAATATTAGAGTTAAAGGGCATCGTCTAGAGGAAAAGCCCAACATCTAGAGGTAAAGCCCAACATCTTGTCGTAAAGCCCAATGTCTGAAGGTAAAGTCAACTTACAGAGGTAAAGCCTAACATCTAGATGTAAACCCCAAAATCTAGAGATAAAGCCCAACATATAGAGATATAGCCCAAATTCTAGAGGTAAAGTCCAACGCCTAGAGGTAAAGCCCAACATCTAGAGGTAAGTCCCAAATTCTAGAGGTAAAGCCCAACATCTAGAGGAAAAGCCAAATATATAGATTTAAGACCCAAAATCTAGATTTAAATCCCAACATGTAGACGTAAAGCCGAAATTCTAGATGTAAAGCCCAACTTCCAGAGGTAAAGCCCAAAATCTAGATGTAAAGCCCAACTTCTAGATCTAAAGACCAACATCTAGAGGTAAAGCCCAACATCTAGAGGTAAAGACTAACATCTAGAGGTGAAGTACAACATATAGAGGTAAAGCCCAACGTCTTGAGGTAAAGCCCAAAGTCTAGAGGTAAAGCCCAAAGTCTAGATGTAAAGCCCAACTTCTAGAGCTAAAGACCAAAATCTAGAGGTAAAGCCCAAGACCTAGTGGTAGAGCCCAAAATCTAGAGGTAAAGCCCAACATCTAGACGTAAAGCCAGATATCTGATGGTAAAACCCAACATCTTGAGGAAAAGACAAATATATAGTTTTAAAACACGAAATCTAGAGGTAAAGCCAAATATATAGATTTAAAACCCAAAATATAGAGATAAAGCACAAATATTAGATCAAAAGTCTAAAATCAAGACGTAAAGCCCAACTTCTAGATCTAAAGCCCAACATCTAGAGGTAAAGCCCAATATTTAGAGTTAAAGCGCATCATTTGGAGGTAAAGGCCAACATATAGATGTAAAGCCCAACATCCAGAGGTAAAGACCATCATCTAGTCTTACAGCCCAATGTCTGCAGGTAAAGCCCAACTTACAGAGGTAAAGGCAAACATCTAGAGGTGAAGCACAACATATAGAAGTATAACCCAACATCTAGAGATAAAGCCCAACTACTAAATGTAAAGCAAAATATCTAGATGTAAAAACCTACATCTAGAGATAAAGTCCAATATCTAGACTTAAAGACCAACATCTAGAGATAAAGCCCAACTACTAAATGTAAAGCAAAATATCTAGATGTAAAAACCTACATCTAGAGATAAAGTCCGATATCTAGACTTAAAGACCAACATCTAGAGGTAAAGCCCAGCGTCTAGTGGTAATGACCAACTTCTAGAGGAAAAGCCAAAATCTGGATTTAAACCCCAAATCTGGATGTAAAGCCCAAAATCTAAAGCTAAACCCTAAAATCTAGATGTAAAGCCCAACATCTGGAGGTGAATTCCAAAATCAAGTGTTAAGGCCTGACATCTACAGTTAAATCCAACCATATAGATATAACCCCCAACTTCTAGAGGTAAGGCCCAAAATCTAGAGGTAAAGCCCAAGAGCTAGAGTTAAAGCCGAACGTCTTGAGGTAAAGCCCAAAGTCTAGAGGTAAAGCCCAACTTCTAGAGGTAAAGCCCAACATCTAGAGGTAAAGCCCAACGTCTGGAGCTAAAGCCAAGATTCTAGAGAGAAGCCAAAAATCCAAATTGAAAACCCAAAATCTAGAGGTAAATCCCAACATCTAGAGTTAAAACCGAAAGTCTTGAGGTAAAGCCCAAAGTCTAGAGGTAAAGCCGAACATCTAGAGGTAAAGCCCAAAATCTAGATGTAAAGCCCAATTTGTAGATCTAAAGCCAAACATATAGAGGTAAAGCCCAACATGTAGAGGTAAAGCCCAACTTCTAGATCTAAAGCCCAAAATCTAGAGGTAAAGACCAACATCTAGAGGTAAACCCTATCATCTAGAGGTGAAGCACAACATATAGAGGTATAACCCAACATCTAGAGATAAAGACCAACATCTAAATGTAAAGCAAAACATCTAGATGTAAAACCCTACATCTAGAGGTAAAGTCCAGTATCTAGACTTAAAGACCAACATCTAGAGGTAAAGCCCAACATCTAGAGGTAATGACCAACTTCTAGAGGAAAAGCCAGAAATCTAGTTTTAAACCCCAAATCTGGAGGTAAAGCCCAAAATCTAGAGCTAAATCCCAAAATCTAGATGTAAAGCCCAACTTCTAGATCTAAAGCCCAACATCTAGAGATAAAGCCAAACACCTAGAGGTAAAGACTAACATCGAGGTGAAGCACAACATATAGAGGTAAAGCCCAACGTCTTGAGGTAAAGCCCAAAGTCTAGAGGTAAATCCGAACTTTTAGAAATAAAGCCCAACATCTAGAAAAAAATCCAAATATATAAATTTAAAACCCAAAATCTAGAGTTAAATCCCAACATCTAGAGGTAAAGTTCAAAGTCTAGATGTAAAGCCCAACTTCCAGAGGTAAAGTGCAAAATCTAGAGGTAAACACCAATAGCTAGAGGTAGAGCCCAAAATGTAGAGGTAAAGCCCAACTTCTAGAGATAAAGCCAGATATATAGAGGTAAAGCCCAACATCTAGAGGAAAAGCCAAATATCTTGATTTAAAACCCAAAATTTAGAGGTAAAACCCAACATCTCTAGCTAAAGCCCAAAATCTAGATATAAAGCCCAATTTCTAGATCTAAAGCCAAACATAGAGAGGTAAAGCCCAACATGTAGACGTAAAGCCTAACATCTAGAGGTGAAGCACAACATATAGAGGTATAACCCAACATCTAGAGATAAAGCCCTACTACTAAATGTAAAGCAAAATATCTAGATGTAAAAAACCCTACATCTAGAGATAAAGTCCAATATCTAGACTTAAAGACCAACATCTAGAGATAAAGTCCAACTACTAAATGTAAAGCAAAACATCTAGATGTAAAAACCTACATCTAGAGATAAAGTCCAATATCTGGACTTAAAGACCAACATCTAGAGGTAAAGCCCAACATCTAGAGGTAAAGACTAACATCTAGAGGTAAAGACTAACATCTAGAGGTGAAGCACAACATCTAGAGGTAAAGCCGAATGTCTTGAGGTAAAGCCCAAAGTCTAGAGGTAAAGCCCAACTTCTAGAGGTAAAGCGAGATATCTAGAGGTAAAGCCAAACATCTAGAGCTAAAGCCCAAAATCTAGATGTAAAACCCAATTTCTAGATCTAAAGCCAAACATATAGAGTTAAAGCCCAACATGTAGAGGTAAAGCCAAATAACTAGATTTAAATCCCAAAATCTAGAGGTAAATCCCAACATCTAGAGGTAAAGCCAGATATCTAGAGATAAAGCCGAACATCTAGAGGAAAAGCCAAATATATAGATTTAAAAAACAAAATCTAGAGATAAAGCCCAATATCTAGACGTAAAGACCAAAATCTAGATATAAAGCCCAACTTCTAGATCTAAGCCAAACATCTAGAGGTAAAGCCCAACATCTAAATGTAAAACCTAACATCTAGATGTAAAACCCAACATCTAAAGGTCAAGCCCAATATTAGAGTTAAAGGGCATCGTCTAGAGGAAAAGCCCAACATCTAGAGGTAAAGCCCAACATCTTGTCGTAAAGCCCAATGTCTGAAGGTAAAGTCAACTTACAGAGGTAAAGCCTAACATCTAGATGTAAACCCCAAAATCTAGAGATAAAGCCCAACATATAGAGATATAGCCCAAATTCTAGAGGTAAAGTCCAACGCCTAGAGGTAAAGCCCAACATCTAGAGGTAAGTCCCAAATTCTAGAGGTAAAGCCCAACATCTAGAGGAAAAGCCAAATATATAGATTTAAGACCCAAAATCTAGATTTAAATCCCAACATGTAGACGTAAAGCCGAAATTCTAGATGTAAAGCCCAACTTCCAGAGGTAAAGCCCAAAATCTAGATGTAAAGCCCAACTTCTAGATCTAAAGACCAACATCTAGAGGTAAAGCCCAACATCTAGAGGTAAAGACTAACATCTAGAGGTGAAGTACAACATATAGAGGTAAAGCCCAACGTCTTGAGGTAAAGCCCAAAGTCTAGAGGTAAAGCCCAAAGTCTAGATGTAAAGCCCAACTTCTAGAGCTAAAGACCAAAATCTAGAGGTAAAGCCCAAGACCTAGTGGTAGAGCCCAAAATCTAGAGGTAAAGCCCAACATCTAGACGTAAAGCCAGATATCTGATGGTAAAACCCAACATCTTGAGGAAAAGACAAATATATAGTTTTAAAACACGAAATCTAGAGGTAAAGCCAAATATATAGATTTAAAACCCAAAATATAGAGATAAAGCACAAATATTAGATCAAAAGTCTAAAATCAAGACGTAAAGCCCAACTTCTAGATCTAAAGCCCAACATCTAGAGGTAAAGCCCAATATTTAGAGTTAAAGCGCATCATTTGGAGGTAAAGGCCAACATATAGATGTAAAGCCCAACATCCAGAGGTAAAGACCATCATCTAGTCTTACAGCCCAATGTCTGCAGGTAAAGCCCAACTTACAGAGGTAAAGGCAAACATCTAGAGGTGAAGCACAACATATAGAAGTATAACCCAACATCTAGAGATAAAGCCCAACTACTAAATGTAAAGCAAAATATCTAGATGTAAAAACCTACATCTAGAGATAAAGTCCAATATCTAGACTTAAAGACCAACATCTAGAGATAAAGCCCAACTACTAAATGTAAAGCAAAATATCTAGATGTAAAAACCTACATCTAGAGATAAAGTCCGATATCTAGACTTAAAGACCAACATCTAGAGGTAAAGCCCAGCGTCTAGTGGTAATGACCAACTTCTAGAGGAAAAGCCAAAATCTGGATTTAAACCCCAAATCTGGATGTAAAGCCCAAAATCTAAAGCTAAACCCTAAAATCTAGATGTAAAGCCCAACATCTGGAGGTGAATTCCAAAATCAAGTGTTAAGGCCTGACATCTACAGTTAAATCCAACCATATAGATATAACCCCCAACTTCTAGAGGTAAGGCCCAAAATCTAGAGGTAAAGCCCAAGAGCTAGAGTTAAAGCCGAACGTCTTGAGGTAAAGCCCAAAGTCTAGAGGTAAAGCCCAACTTCTAGAGGTAAAGCCCAACATCTAGAGGTAAAGCCCAACGTCTGGAGCTAAAGCCAAGATTCTAGAGAGAAGCCAAAAATCCAAATTGAAAACCCAAAATCTAGAGGTAAATCCCAACATCTAGAGTTAAAACCGAAAGTCTTGAGGTAAAGCCCAAAGTCTAGAGGTAAAGCCGAACATCTAGAGGTAAAGCCCAAAATCTAGATGTAAAGCCCAATTTGTAGATCTAAAGCCAAACATATAGAGGTAAAGCCCAACATGTAGAGGTAAAGCCCAACTTCTAGATCTAAAGCCCAAAATCTAGAGGTAAAGACCAACATCTAGAGGTAAACCCTATCATCTAGAGGTGAAGCACAACATATAGAGGTATAACCCAACATCTAGAGATAAAGACCAACATCTAAATGTAAAGCAAAACATCTAGATGTAAAACCCTACATCTAGAGGTAAAGTCCAGTATCTAGACTTAAAGACCAACATCTAGAGGTAAAGCCCAACATCTAGAGGTAATGACCAACTTCTAGAGGAAAAGCCAGAAATCTAGTTTTAAACCCCAAATCTGGAGGTAAAGCCCAAAATCTAGAGCTAAATCCCAAAATCTAGATGTAAAGCCCAACTTCTAGATCTAAAGCCCAACATCTAGAGATAAAGCCAAACACCTAGAGGTAAAGACTAACATCGAGGTGAAGCACAACATATAGAGGTAAAGCCCAACGTCTTGAGGTAAAGCCCAAAGTC
This sequence comes from Leptosomus discolor, assembly GCF_034619465.1. NCBI lineage: Eukaryota > Metazoa > Chordata > Aves > Leptosomiformes > Leptosomidae > Leptosomus > Leptosomus discolor. Next base: position 4,178,908 of record NC_141416.1, read on the forward strand.
TAGAGGTAAATCCGAACTTTTAGAAATAAAGCCCAACATCTAGAAAAAAATCCAAATATATAAATTTAAAACCCAAAATCTAGAGTTAAATCCCAACATCTAGAGGTAAAGTTCAAAGTCTAGATGTAAAGCCCAACTTCCAGAGGTAAAGTGCAAAATCTAGAGGTAAACACCAATAGCTAGAGGTAGAGCCCAAAATGTAGAGGTAAAGCCCAACTTCTAGAGATAAAGCCAGATATATAGAGGTAAAGCCCAACATCTAGAGGAAAAGCCAAATATCTTGATTTAAAACCCAAAATTTAGAGGTAAAACCCAACATCTCTAGCTAAAGCCCAAAATCTAGATATAAAGCCCAATTTCTAGATCTAAAGCCAAACATAGAGAGGTAAAGCCCAACATGTAGACGTAAAGCCTAACATCTAGAGGTGAAGCACAACATATAGAGGTATAACCCAACATCTAGAGATAAAGCCCTACTACTAAATGTAAAGCAAAATATCTAGATGTAAAAAACCCTACATCTAGAGATAAAGTCCAATATCTAGACTTAAAGACCAACATCTAGAGATAAAGTCCAACTACTAAATGTAAAGCAAAACATCTAGATGTAAAAACCTACATCTAGAGATAAAGTCCAATATCTGGACTTAAAGACCAACATCTAGAGGTAAAGCCCAACATCTAGAGGTAAAGACTAACATCTAGAGGTAAAGACTAACATCTAGAGGTGAAGCACAACATCTAGAGGTAAAGCCGAATGTCTTGAGGTAAAGCCCAAAGTCTAGAGGTAAAGCCCAACTTCTAGAGGTAAAGCGAGATATCTAGAGGTAAAGCCAAACATCTAGAGCTAAAGCCCAAAATCTAGATGTAAAACCCAATTTCTAGATCTAAAGCCAAACATATAGAGTTAAAGCCCAACATGTAGAGGTAAAGCCAAATAACTAGATTTAAATCCCAAAATCTAGAGGTAAATCCCAACATCTAGAGGTAAAGCCAGATATCTAGAGATAAAGCCGAACATCTAGAGGAAAAGCCAAATATATAGATTTAAAAAACAAAATCTAGAGATAAAGCCCAATATCTAGACGTAAAGACCAAAATCTAGATATAAAGCCCAACTTCTAGATCTAAGCCAAACATCTAGAGGTAAAGCCCAACATCTAAATGTAAAACCTAACATCTAGATGTAAAACCCAACATCTAAAGGTCAAGCCCAATATTAGAGTTAAAGGGCATCGTCTAGAGGAAAAGCCCAACATCTAGAGGTAAAGCCCAACATCTTGTCGTAAAGCCCAATGTCTGAAGGTAAAGTCAACTTACAGAGGTAAAGCCTAACATCTAGATGTAAACCCCAAAATCTAGAGATAAAGCCCAACATATAGAGATATAGCCCAAATTCTAGAGGTAAAGTCCAACGCCTAGAGGTAAAGCCCAACATCTAGAGGTAAGTCCCAAATTCTAGAGGTAAAGCCCAACATCTAGAGGAAAAGCCAAATATATAGATTTAAGACCCAAAATCTAGATTTAAATCCCAACATGTAGACGTAAAGCCGAAATTCTAGATGTAAAGCCCAACTTCCAGAGGTAAAGCCCAAAATCTAGATGTAAAGCCCAACTTCTAGATCTAAAGACCAACATCTAGAGGTAAAGCCCAACATCTAGAGGTAAAGACTAACATCTAGAGGTGAAGTACAACATATAGAGGTAAAGCCCAACGTCTTGAGGTAAAGCCCAAAGTCTAGAGGTAAAGCCCAAAGTCTAGATGTAAAGCCCAACTTCTAGAGCTAAAGACCAAAATCTAGAGGTAAAGCCCAAGACCTAGTGGTAGAGCCCAAAATCTAGAGGTAAAGCCCAACATCTAGACGTAAAGCCAGATATCTGATGGTAAAACCCAACATCTTGAGGAAAAGACAAATATATAGTTTTAAAACACGAAATCTAGAGGTAAAGCCAAATATATAGATTTAAAACCCAAAATATAGAGATAAAGCACAAATATTAGATCAAAAGTCTAAAATCAAGACGTAAAGCCCAACTTCTAGATCTAAAGCCCAACATCTAGAGGTAAAGCCCAATATTTAGAGTTAAAGCGCATCATTTGGAGGTAAAGGCCAACATATAGATGTAAAGCCCAACATCCAGAGGTAAAGACCATCATCTAGTCTTACAGCCCAATGTCTGCAGGTAAAGCCCAACTTACAGAGGTAAAGGCAAACATCTAGAGGTGAAGCACAACATATAGAAGTATAACCCAACATCTAGAGATAAAGCCCAACTACTAAATGTAAAGCAAAATATCTAGATGTAAAAACCTACATCTAGAGATAAAGTCCAATATCTAGACTTAAAGACCAACATCTAGAGATAAAGCCCAACTACTAAATGTAAAGCAAAATATCTAGATGTAAAAACCTACATCTAGAGATAAAGTCCGATATCTAGACTTAAAGACCAACATCTAGAGGTAAAGCCCAGCGTCTAGTGGTAATGACCAACTTCTAGAGGAAAAGCCAAAATCTGGATTTAAACCCCAAATCTGGATGTAAAGCCCAAAATCTAAAGCTAAACCCTAAAATCTAGATGTAAAGCCCAACATCTGGAGGTGAATTCCAAAATCAAGTGTTAAGGCCTGACATCTACAGTTAAATCCAACCATATAGATATAACCCCCAACTTCTAGAGGTAAGGCCCAAAATCTAGAGGTAAAGCCCAAGAGCTAGAGTTAAAGCCGAACGTCTTGAGGTAAAGCCCAAAGTCTAGAGGTAAAGCCCAACTTCTAGAGGTAAAGCCCAACATCTAGAGGTAAAGCCCAACGTCTGGAGCTAAAGCCAAGATTCTAGAGAGAAGCCAAAAATCCAAATTGAAAACCCAAAATCTAGAGGTAAATCCCAACATCTAGAGTTAAAACCGAAAGTCTTGAGGTAAAGCCCAAAGTCTAGAGGTAAAGCCGAACATCTAGAGGTAAAGCCCAAAATCTAGATGTAAAGCCCAATTTGTAGATCTAAAGCCAAACATATAGAGGTAAAGCCCAACATGTAGAGGTAAAGCCCAACTTCTAGATCTAAAGCCCAAAATCTAGAGGTAAAGACCAACATCTAGAGGTAAACCCTATCATCTAGAGGTGAAGCACAACATATAGAGGTATAACCCAACATCTAGAGATAAAGACCAACATCTAAATGTAAAGCAAAACATCTAGATGTAAAACCCTACATCTAGAGGTAAAGTCCAGTATCTAGACTTAAAGACCAACATCTAGAGGTAAAGCCCAACATCTAGAGGTAATGACCAACTTCTAGAGGAAAAGCCAGAAATCTAGTTTTAAACCCCAAATCTGGAGGTAAAGCCCAAAATCTAGAGCTAAATCCCAAAATCTAGATGTAAAGCCCAACACCTGGAGGTAAATCCCAAAATCTAGATATAAAGAACCGCCTCTAGATATAAAGCCCTACATCTAGAGATAAATCCCAACTTCTAGAAGTAAAGCCTAACATCTAGATGTAAACCCCAACATCTAGCGTTAAAGCCCAATATTAGAGTAAAAGCGCATCGTCTAGAGGTAAAGCCCAACATCTAGTCGTAAAGCCCAATGTCTGCACGTAAAGCCAAACTTATAGAGGTAAAGCCAAACATCTAGATGTAAAGCCAAACATCTAGAGGTAAAGCCTAACATCTAGAGGAACAGCCAAATATATAGATTTAAAACCCAAAATCTAGAGATAAAGCCCAACATCTAAATGTAAAGCAAAACATCTCGATGAAAAACCCTACATCTAGAGGTAAAGTCCATTATCTAGACTTAAAGACCAACATCTAGAGGTAAAACCCAACATCTAGAGGTAAAGCCCAGATTCTAGAGAGAAGACAAAAATCCAGATGGAAAACCCAAAATCTAGAGGTAAAGCCCAACATCTTGAGCTAAAGCCCAACGTCTAGATGTAAAGCCCAACTTCCAGAGTTAAAGTCCAAAATCTAGAGGTAAACACCAATAGCTAGCTGTAGAGCCCAAAACTAGAGGTAAAGCCCAACATCTAGAGGAAAAGACAAATATATAGATTTAAAACCCAACATCTAGAGGTAAAGCCCAACATCTAGAGCTAAAGGCCAAAATCTAGATGTAAAGCCCAATTTCTAGATCTAAAGCCAAACATAGAGAGGTAAAGCCCAATATGTAGAGATAATGCAAATACCTAGATTTAAATCCCAAAATCTAGAGGTAAAGCCCAACTTCTAGAGGTAAGGGCAAAATCTAGATGTAAAGCCCAACATCTAGAGGTAAAGCCAAATATCGAGATTTAAATCCCAAAATCTAGAGGTAAAGCCCAAAGCCTAGTTGTAAAGCCCAACTTCTAGAGGTAAAGTCCAAAATCTACAGGTAAAGCCCAACACCTAGTGGTAGACCCCAAAATCAGAGGTAAAGACCAACATATAGAGGTAAAGCCAGATATCTAGAGGTAAAGCCCAACATCTAGAGGAAAAGCCAAATATATAGATTTAAAACCCCAAATCTAGAGATAAAGCCCAACATCTAAATGTAAAGCAAAACCTCTAGATGTAAAACATTAAATCTACAGGTAAAGTCCAATATGTAGACTTAAAGACCAAAATCTAAATGTAAAGCCCAACTTCTAGATCTAAAGCCCAACATCTAGATGTAAAGCCCAAGTTCTAGATCTAAAGCCCAAAATCTAGAGGTAAATCCCAACATCTAGATGTAAAGCCCAAATTCTAGATGGAAAGCCCACCTTCCAGAGGTAAAGCTCAAAATATAGATGTAAAGCCCAAATTCTAGATCTAAAGCCCAACATCTATAGGTAAAGACTAACATCTAGAGGTAAAGACTAACATCTAGAGGTGAAGCACAACATATAGAGGTAAAGCCCAACATCTTGAGCTAAAGCCCAACGTCTAGATGTAAAGCCCAACTTCCAGAGTTAAAGTCCAAAATCTAGAGGTAAACACCAATAGCTAGCTGTAGAGCCCAAAACTAGAGGTAAAGCCCAACATCTAGAGGAAAAGACAAATATATAGATTTAAAACCCAACATCTAGAGGTAAAGCCCAACATCTAGAGCTAAAGGCCAAAATCTAGATGTAAAGCCCAATTTCTAGATCTAAAGCCAAACATAGAGAGGTAAAGCCCAATATGTAGAGATAATGCAAATACCTAGATTTAAATCCCAAAATCTAGAGGTAAAGCCCAACTTCTAGAGGTAAGGCCCAAAATCTAGATGTAAAGCCCAACATCTAGAGGTAAAGCCAAAAGTCTAGAGGTAAAGCCCAACTTCTAGTGAAAAAGCCAAATATATAGATTTAAACCCCAAAATCTAGAAGTAAAGCCCAATATCTAGACGTAAAGACCAAAATCTAAATGTAAAACCCAACTTCTAGATCTAAAGCCCAACATCTAGATGTAAAGCCCAACTTCTAGATCTAAAGCCCAACATCAAGAGGTAAAACCCAATATCTAGAGTTAAAGCGCATCATTTAGAGGTAAAGCCAAAAATCTAGAGGTGAAGCACAACATATACAGGTATAACCCAACATCTAGAGATAAAGCCCAATATCTAAATGTAAAGCAAAACATCTCGATGTAAAACCCTACATCTAGAGGTAAAGTCCAATATCTAGACTTAAAGACCAACATCTAGAGGTAAAGCCCAACGTCTAGAGGTAATGACCAACTTCTAGAGGAAAAGCCAGAAATCTAGATTTAAAGCCCAAAATCTGGAGGTAAAGCCCAAAATCTAGAGCTAAATCCCAAAATCTAGATGTAAAGCCCAACACCTGGAGGTAAATCCCAAAATCTAGATATAAAGCACCACTTCCAGATATAAAGCCCACCATCTAGTCGTAAAACCCAACATCTAGAGGTAAAGCCCAACGTCTGGAGATAAAGCCCAGATTCTAGAGAGAAGTCAAAAATCCAGATTGAAAACCCAAGATCTATAGGTAAATCCCAACATCTAGAGGTAAAGCCTAGAATCTAGATGTAAAGCCTAACATCTAGAGGTGAATTCCAAAATCTAGTGTTAAGGCCCGACATCTAGAGTTAAAGCCAAACATCTAGATGTAAAGCCCAACTTCTAGAGGTAAAGCCAAATATCGAGATTTAAATCCCAAAATCTAGAGGTAAAGCCCAAAGCCTAGTTGTAAAGCCCAACTTCTAGAGGTAAAGTCCAAAATCTACAGGTAAAGCCCAACACCTAGTGGTAGAGCCCAAAATCAGAGGTAAAGACCAACATATAGAGGTAAAGCCAGATATCTAGAGGTAAAGCCCAACATCTAGAGGAAAAGCCAAATATATAGATTTAAAACCCCAAATCTAGAGATAAAGCCCAACATCTAAATGTAAAGCAAAACCTCTAGATGTAAAACATTAAACATACAGGTAAAGTCCAATATGTAGACTTAAAGACCAACATCTAGAGGTAAAGCCCAACATCTAGAGGTAAAGCCCAACATCTAGGTGTAAAACCTAACATCTAGAGGTAAAGCCAGATATCTAGACGTAAAGCCCAACATCTAGAGGAAAAGCCAAATATATACATTTAAAAACCAAAATCTAGAGATAAAGCCCAACACATAAAGGAAAAGCCAAATATATAGATTTAAAACCCAAAGTCTAGAGGTAAAGCCCAACATCTAGACGTAAAGCCAGATATCTGACGGTAAAGCCCAACATCTAGAGGAAAAGCCAAATATATAGATTTAAAACCTAAAATCTAGAGATAAAGCCGAACATCTAAATGAAAAGCAAAACATCTAGATGTAATCCAAACATCTAGAGGTAAAGCCTAACATCTAGAGGTGAAGCACAACATATAGAGGTATAACCCAACATCTAGAGATAAAAACCAACATCTAAATGTAAAGCAAAACATCTCGATGTAAAACCCTACATCTAGAGGTAAAGTCCATGATCTAGACTTAAAGACCAACATCTAGAGGTAAAACCCAACATCCAGAGGTAAGGCCCAACGTCTGGAGGTAAAGCCCAGATTCTAGAGAGAAGCCAAAAATCCAGATGTAAAACCCAAAACCTAGAGGTAAAGCCCAACATCTAGAGGAAAAGCCAAATATATAAATTTAAAACCCAAAATCTAGAGGTAAAGCCCAATATATAGACATAAAGCCCAAATTCTAGATCTAAAGCCCAACTTCTAGATCTAACGCCCAAAATCTAGAGATAAAGACCAATATCTAGAGGTAAAGCCCAACATCTAGAGGAAAAGCAAAATATATAGATTCCAAACCTAAATTCTAGAGTTAAATCCCAACATCTAGAGGTAAAGCCCAAAGTCTAGATGTAAAGCCCAACTTCTAGATCTAAAGCCCAAAATATAGATGTAAAGCCCAACTTCTGAATCTAAAGCCCAACATCTAGAGGTAAAGCCCAATATTTAGGGTTTAAGCGCATCATTTAGAGGTAAAGCCCAACTTCTAGAGTTAAAGCCCATCATCTAGTCCTACAGCCCAATGTCTCCTGGTAAAGCCCAACTTACAGAGGTGAAGGCAAACATCTAGATGTAAAACCCAAAATCTAGAGGTAAAGTTCAACATCTAGAGGAAAAGGCAAATATATAGATTTAAACCCCAAAATCTAGAGGTAAAGCCCAATATATAGACGTAAAGCCCAAAATCTAGATGTAAAGCCCAACTTCTAGATCTAAAGCCCAAAATCTAGATGTAAAGCCCAAATTCTAGATCTAACACCCAAAATCTAGAGGTAAGGCCCAACATCTAGAGGAAAAGCAAAATATATAGATTTCAAACCCAAATTCTAGAGTTAAATCCCAACATCTAGAGGTAAAGCCCAACTTCCAGATTTAAAGTCAAAAATCTAAATGTAAATACCAATACCTAGAGGTAGAGCCCAAAATGTAGAGTTAAAGCCCAACATCTAGAGATAAAGCCAGATATATAGATCTAAAACCCAAAATCTAGACGTGAACCCCAATATCTAGACGTAAAGCCCAAAATCTAGATGTAAAGCCCAACTTCTAGATCTAAAGCCCAAAGTATAGATGTAAAGCCCAACTTCTAAATCTAAAGCCCAACATCTAGAGGTAAAGCCCAATATCTAGACGTAAAGCCCAAAATCTAGATGAAAAGCACTACTTCTAGATCTAAAGCCCAACATCTAGAGGTAAAGATCAATATCCAAAGGTAAAACCCAACATCTAGAGGTAAAGCCAGATATCTAGAGGTAAAGCCCAACGTCTGGAGGTAAAGCCCATCATCTAGTCCTACAGCCCAATGTCTGCAGGTAAAGCCCAACTTACAGAGGTGAAGGTAAACATCTAGATGTAAAACCACAAATCTAGAGGTAAAGCCCAACATCTAGAGGAAAAGCCAAATATATATATATATTTAAAACCCAAAATCTAGAGGTAAAGCCCAACATCTAGAGGTAAAGCCAGTTATCTAGAAGTAAAGCCCAATATCTAGAGGAAAAGCAAAATATATAGATTTCAAACCCAAATTCTAGAGTTAAATCCCAACATCTAGAGGTAAAGCCCAACTTCCAGATTTAAAGTCCAAAATCTAGAGGTAAACACCAATACCTAGAGTTAGAGCCCAAAATCTAGAGATAAAGCCCAACATCTAGAGATAAAGCCAGATATATAGATTTAAAATCCAAAATGTGGAGGTAAAGCCCAACATCTAGAGCTAAAGCCCCAAATCTAGATGTAAAGCCCAATTGCTAGATCTAAAGCCAAATAACCTAGAGGTAAAGCCCAACGTGTAGAGGTAAAGACTAAGATCTAGAGGTGAATTCCAATATCTAGTGTTAAAGCCCGACACCTACAGTTAAAGCCAAACATCCAGATGTAAAATCCAACTTCTAGAGGTAAAGCCGAATATCTAGAGTTAAAGCGCATCCTTTAGAGTAAAGCCCAAAATCTAGAGTTAAAGCCCAACGTCTAGAGGGAAAGCCCAGAATCTAGATGTAAAGCCTAACATCTAGAGGTGAATTCCAAAATCAAGTGTTAAGGCCTGACATCTACAGTTAAATCCAACCATATAGATATAACCCCCAACTTCTAGATGTAAGGCCCAAAATCTAGAGGTAAAGACCAATATCTAGAGTTAAACCCCAACATCTAGAGGTAAAGCCAGATATCTAGATGTAAAGCCCAACGTCTGGAGGTAAAGCCCTTCATCTAGTCCTACAGACCAATGTCTGCAGGTAAAGCCCAACTTACAGAGGTGAAGGCAAACATCTAGATGTAAAACCCAAAATCTAGAGGTAAAGCCGAACATCATGAGGAAAAGCCAAATATATAGATTTAAAACCCAAAATCTGGAGATAAAGCTGAACATCTAAATGTAAAGCAAAATATCTAGATGTAAAACCCTATATCTAGAGGTAAAGTCCAATATATCGACTTAAAGACCAACATCTAGAGATAAAGCCCAACATCTAGAGGTAATGACCAACTTCTAGAGGAAAAGCCAGAAATCTAGTTTTAAACCCCAAAATCTGGAGGTAAAGCCCAAAATCTAGAGCTAAATCCCAAAATCTAGATGTAAAGCCCAACACCTGGAGGTAAATCCCAAAATCTAGATAGAAAGAACCACCTCTAGATATAAAGCCCTACATCTAGAGATAAATCCCAACTTCTAGAAGTAAAGCCTAACATCTAGATGTAAAACCCCACATCTAGAGTTAAAGCCCAATATTAGAGTAAAAGCGCATCGTCTAGAGTTAAAGCCCAACATCTAGAGGTAAAGCCCAACATCTAAATGTAAAGCAAAACATCTCGATGTAAAACCCTACATCTAGAGGTAAAGTCCATTATCTAGACTTAAAGACCAACATCTAGAGGTAAAACCCAACATCCAGAGGTAAGGCCCAACGTCTGGAGGTAAAGCCCAGATTCTAGAGAGAAGCCAAAAATCCAGATGTAAAACCCAAAATCTAGAGGTAAAGCCCAACATCTAGAGGTAAAGCCAAATATATAAATTTAAAACACAAAATCTAGAGGTAAAGCCCAATATCTAGACATAAAGCCCAAAATCTATATGTAAAGCCCAACTTCTAGATCTAACGCCCAAAATCTAGAGATAAAGACCACTATCTAGAGGTAAATCCCAAAATCTAGAGGAAAGGCACAACTTCTAGATCTAAATCCCAACATCTAGAGGTAAAGACCAATATCTAGACGTTAAGCCCAAAATCTAGATGTAAAGCCCAACTTCTTGATCTAAAGCCCAAAATCTAGATGTAAAGCCCAACTTCTAGATCGAACGCTCAAAATCTAGAGAAAAGACCAATATCTAGAGGTAAATCCCAACATCCAGAGGTGAAGCCAGATATCTAGAGGTAAAGCCCAACATCTAGAGGAAAAGCAAAATATATAGATTTCAAACCCAAATTCTAGAGTTAAATCCCAACATCTAGAGGTAAAGCCCAAAGTCTAGATGTAAAGCCCAACTTCCAGATTTAAAGTCAAAAATCTAAATGTAAATACCAATACCTAGTGGTAGAGCCCAAAATGTAGAGTTAAAGCCCAAGATCTAGAGATAAAGCCAGATATCTAGAGGTAAAGCCAAACATCTACAGGTGAAGCCCAATATCTAGACGTAAAGCCCAAAATCTAGATGTAAAGCCCAACTTCTAGATCTAAAGCCCAAAATCTAGATGTAAAGCCCAACTTCTAAATCTAAACCCCAACATCTAGAGGTAAAGCCCAATTTTTAGAGGTTAAGCGCTTCATTTAGAGGTAAAGCCCAAAATCTAGATGTAAAGCCCAACTTCTAGAGGTAAAGCCCATCATCTAGTCCTACAGCCCAATGTCTGCAGGTAAAGCCCAACTTACAGAGCTGAAGTCAAACATCTAGATGTAAAACCCCAAATCTAGAGGTAAAGCCCAACATCTAGAGGAAAAGTCATATATATATATTTAAAACCCAAAATCTAGAGGTAAAGCCCAATATCTAGGCCTAAAGCCCAAAATCTAGATGTAAAGCCCAACTTCTAGATCTAAAGCCCAAAACCTACATGTAAAGCCCAAATTCTAGATCTAACACCCAAAATCAAGAGGTAAAGACCAATATCTAGAGGTACAACGCAAATCTAGAGGTAAAGTCAGATATCTAGAGGTAAAGCCCAACATCTAGAGGAAAAGCAAAATATATAGTTTTCAAACCCAAATTCTAGAGTTAAATCCCAACATCTAGAGGTAAAGCCCAACTTCCAGAGTTAAAGTCCAAAATCTAGAGGTAAACACCAATACCTAGAGTTAGAGCCCAAAATCTAGAGATAAAGCCCAACATCTAGAGATAAAGCCAGATATATAGATTTAAAATCCAAAATCTGGAGGTAAAGCCCAACATCTAGAGCTAAAGCCCCAAATCTAGATGTAAAGCCCAATTGCTAGATCTAAAGCCAAATAACCTAGAGGTAAAGCCCAACATGTAGAGGTAAAGACTAAGATCTAGAGGTGAATTCCAATATCTAGTGTTAAAGCCCGACACCTACAGTTAAAGCCAAACATCTAGATGTAAAACCCAACTTCTAGAGGGAAAGCCGAATATCTAGAGTTAAAGCGCATCCTTTAGAGTAAAGCCCAAAATCTAGAGTTAAAGCCCAACATCTAGAGGGAAAGCCCAGAATCTAGATGTAAAGCCTAACATCTAGAGGTGAATTCCAAAATCAAGTGTTAAGGCCTGACATCTACAGTTAAATCCAACCATATAGATATAACCCCCAACTTCTAGAGGTAAGGCCCAAAATCTAGAGGTAAAGCCCAACAGCTAGAGTTAAAGCCGAACGTCTTGAGGTAAAGCCCAAAGTCTAGAGTTAAAGCCCAACTTCAAGAGGTAAAGCCCAAAATCTAGAGGTAAAGACCGAGACCTATTGGTAGAGCCCAAAATCTAGAGGTAAAGCCCAATATCTAGACATAAAGCCAGATATCTGACGGTAAAGCCCAACATCTAGAGGAAAAGCCAAATATATAGATTTAAAACCCAAAATCTAGAGGTAAAGCCCAATATCAAGACGTAAAGCCCAAAATCTAGATGTAAAGCCAAACTTCTAGATCTAAGCCAAACATCTAGAGGTAAAGTCCAAAATCTAGAGGTAAAGCCCAACATCTAGACGTAAATCCAGATATCTAGAGGTAAAGACCAACATCTAGAGGAAAAGCCAAATAACTAGATTTAAATCCCAAAATCTAGAGGTAAATCCCAACATCTAGAGGTAAAGCCAGATATCTAGAGGTAAAGCCGAACATCTAGAGGAAAAGCCAAATATATAGATTTAAAAAACAAAATCTAGAGATAAAGCCCAATATCTAGACGTAAAGACCAAAATCTAGATATAAAGCCCAACTTCTAGATCTAAGCCAAACATCTAGAGGTAAAGCCCAACATCTAAATGTAAAACCTAACATCTAGATGTAAAACCCAACATCTAAAGGTCAAGCCCAATATTAGAGTTAAAGGGCATCGTCTAGAGGAAAAGCCCAACATCTAGAGGTAAAGCCCAACATCTAGTCGTAAAGCCCAATGTCTGAAGGTAAAGTCAACTTACAGAGGTAAAGCCTAACATCTAGATGTAAACCCCAAAATCTAGAGATAAAGCCCAACATATAGAGATATAGCCCAAATTCTAGAGGTAAAGTCCAACGCCTAGAGGTAAAGCCCAACATCTAGAACTAAGTCCCAAATTCTAGAGGTAATGCCCAACATCTAGAGGAAAAGCCAAATATATAGATTTAAGACCCAAAATCTAGATTTAAATCCCAACATGTAGACGTAAAGCCGAAATTCTAGATGTAAAGCCCAACTTCCAGAGGTAAAGCCCAAAATCTAGATGTAAAGCCCAACTTCTAGATCTAAAGACCAACATCTAGAGGTAAAGCCCAACATCTAGAGGTAAAGACTAACATCTAGAGGTGAAGTACAACATATAGAGGTAAAGCCCAACGTCTTGAGGTAAAGCCCAAAGTCTAGAGGTAAAGCCCAAAGTCTAGATGTAAAGCCCAACTTCTAGAGCTAAAGACCAAAATCTAGAGGTAAAGCCCAAGACCTAGTGGTAGAGCCCAAAATCTAGAGGTAAAGCCCAACATCTAGACGTAAAGCCAGATATCTGATGGTAAAACCCAACATCTTGAGGAAAAGACAAATATATAGTTTTAAAACACGAAATCTAGAGGTAAAGCCAAATATATAGATTTAAAACCCAAAATATAGAGATAAAGCACAACTATTAGATCAAAAGTCTAAAATCAAGACGTAAAGCCCAACTTCTAGATCTAAAGCCCAACATCTAGAGGTAAAGCCCAATATTTAGAGTTAAAGCGCATCATTTGGAGGTAAAGGCCAACATATAGATGTAAAGCCCAACATCCAGAGGTAAAGACCATCATCTAGTCTTACAGCCCAATGTCTGCAGGTAAAGCCCAACTTACAGAGGTAAAGGCAAACATCTAGAGGTGAAGCACAACATATAGAAGTATAACCCAACATCTAGAGATAAAGCCCAACTACTAAATGTAAAGCAAAATATCTAGATGTAAAAACCTACATCTAGAGATAAAGTCCAATATCTAGACTTAAAGACCAACATCTAGAGATAAAGCCCAACTACTAAATGTAAAGCAAAATATCTAGATGTAAAAACCTACATCTAGAGATAAAGTCCGATATCTAGACTTAAAGACCAACATCTAGAGGTAAAGCCCAGCGTCTAGTGGTAATGACCAACTTCTAGAGGAAAAGCCAAAATCTGGATTTAAACCCCAAATCTGGATGTAAAGCCCAAAATCTAAAGCTAAACCCTAAAATCTAGATGTAAAGCCCAACATCTGGAGGTGAATTCCAAAATCAAGTGTTAAGGCCTGACATCTACAGTTAAATCCAACCATATAGATATAACCCCCAACTTCTAGAGGTAAGGCCCAAAATCTAGAGGTAAAGCCCAAGAGCTAGAGTTAAAGCCGAACGTCTTGAGGTAAAGCCCAAAGTCTAGAGGTAAAGCCCAACTTCTAGAGGTAAAGCCCAACATCTAGAGGTAAAGCCCAACGTCTGGAGCTAAAGCCAAGATTCTAGAGAGAAGCCAAAAATCCAAATTGAAAACCCAAAATCTAGAGGTAAATCCCAACATCTAGAGTTAAAACCGAAAGTCTTGAGGTAAAGCCCAAAGTCTAGAGGTAAAGCCGAACATCTAGAGGTAAAGCCCAAAATCTAGATGTAAAGCCCAATTTGTAGATCTAAAGCCAAACATATAGAGGTAAAGCCCAACATGTAGAGGTAAAGCCCAACTTCTAGATCTAAAGCCCAAAATCTAGAGGTAAAGACCAACATCTAGAGGTAAACCCTATCATCTAGAGGTGAAGCACAACATATAGAGGTATAACCCAACATCTAGAGATAAAGACCAACATCTAAAGGTAAAGCAAAACATCTCGATGTAAAACCCTACATCTAGAGGTAAAGTCCATTATCTAGACTTAAAGACCAACATCTAGAGGTAAAACCCAACATCTAGAGGTAAAGCCCAGATTCTAGAGAGAAGACAAAAATCCAGATGGAAAACCCAAAATCTAGAGGTAAAGCCCAACATCTTGAGCTAAAGCCCAACGTCTAGATGTAAAGCCCAACTTCCAGAGTTAAAGTCCAAAATCTAGAGGTAAACACCAATAGCTAGCTGTAGAGCCCAAAACTAGAGGTAAAGCCCAACATCTAGAGGAAAAGACAAATATATAGATTTAAAACCCAACATCTAGAGGTAAAGCCCAACATCTAGAGCTAAAGGCCAAAATCTAGATGTAAAGCCCAATTTCTAGATCTAAAGCCAAACATAGAGAGGTAAAGCCCAATATGTAGAGATAATGCAAATACCTAGATTTAAATCCCAAAATCTAGAGGTAAAGCCCAACTTCTAGAGGTAAGGGCAAAATCTAGATGTAAAGCCCAACATCTAGAGGTAAAGCCAAATATCGAGATTTAAATCCCAAAATCTAGAGGTAAAGCCCAAAGCCTAGTTGTAAAGCCCAACTTCTAGAGGTAAAGTCCAAAATCTACAGGTAAAGCCCAACACCTAGTGGTAGACCCCAAAATCAGAGGTAAAGACCAACATATAGAGGTAAAGCCAGATATCTAGAGGTAAAGCCCAACATCTAGAGGAAAAGCCAAATATATAGATTTAAAACCCCAAATCTAGAGATAAAGCCCAACATCTAAATGTAAAGCAAAACCTCTAGATGTAAAACATTAAATCTACAGGTAAAGTCCAATATGTAGACTTAAAGACCAAAATCTAAATGTAAAGCCCAACTTCTAGATCTAAAGCCCAACATCTAGATGTAAAGCCCAAGTTCTAGATCTAAAGCCCAAAATCTAGAGGTAAATCCCAACATCTAGATGTAAAGCCCAAATTCTAGATGGAAAGCCCACCTTCCAGAGGTAAAGCTCAAAATATAGATGTAAAGCCCAAATTCTAGATCTAAAGCCCAACATCTATAGGTAAAGACTAACATCTAGAGGTAAAGACTAACATCTAGAGGTGAAGCACAACATATAGAGGTAAAGCCCAACATCTTGAGCTAAAGCCCAACGTCTAGATGTAAAGCCCAACTTCCAGAGTTAAAGTCCAAAATCTAGAGGTAAACACCAATAGCTAGCTGTAGAGCCCAAAACTAGAGGTAAAGCCCAACATCTAGAGGAAAAGACAAATATATAGATTTAAAACCCAACATCTAGAGGTAAAGCCCAACATCTAGAGCTAAAGGCCAAAATCTAGATGTAAAGCCCAATTTCTAGATCTAAAGCCAAACATAGAGAGGTAAAGCCCAATATGTAGAGATAATGCAAATACCTAGATTTAAATCCCAAAATCTAGAGGTAAAGCCCAACTTCTAGAGGTAAGGCCCAAAATCTAGATGTAAAGCCCAACATCTAGAGGTAAAGCCAAATATATAGATTTAAAAACCAAAATCTAGAGATAAAGCCCAATATCTAGACGTTAAGACCAAAATCTAGATGTAAAGCCCAACTTCTAGATCTAAGCCAAACATCTAGAGGTAAAGCCCAACATCTAAATGTAAAACGTAATATTTAGATGTAAAACCCAACATCTAAAGGTCAAGCCCAATATTAGAGTTAAAGCGCATCGTCTAGAGGTAAAGCCCAACATCTAGAGGTAAAGCCCAACATCTAGTCGTAAAGCCCAATGTCTGAAGGTAAAGTCAACTTACAGAGGTAAAGCCTAACATCTAGATGTAAACCAAAAAATCTAGAGGTAAAGCCCAACATATAGAGGTATAGCCCAAATTCTAGAGGTTAAGCCCAACATCTAGAGGTAAAGCCCAACATCTAGTCGTAAAGCCCAATGTCTGAAGGTAAAGCCCAACTTACAGAGGTAAAGCCTAACATCTAGATGTAAACCAAAAAATCTAGAGGTAAAGCCCAACATATAGAGGTATAGCCCAACATCTTGAGGTAAAGTCCAACGTCTAGAGCTAAAGCCCAACTTCTAGTGAAAAAGCCAAATATATAGATTTAAAACCCAAAATCTAGAGGTAAAGCCCAATATCTAGACGTAAAGACCAAAATCTAAATGTAAAACCCAACTTCTAATCTAAAGCCCAACATCTAGATTTAAAGCCCAACTTCTAGATCTAAAGCCCAACATCTAGAGGTAAACCCTAACATCTAGAGGTGAAGCACAACATATAGAGGTATAACCCAACATCTAGAGATAAAGCCCAACATCTAAATGTAAAGCAAAATCTCTAGATGTAAAACATTACATCTAGAGGTAAAGTCCAATATCTAGACTTAAAGACCAACATCTAGAGGTAAAACCCAACATCTAGAGGTAAAGCCCAACGTCTGGAGCTAAAGCCAAGATTCTAGAGAGAAGCCAAAAATCCAAATTGAAAACCCAAAATCTAGAGGTAAATCCCAACATCTAGAGTTAAAACCGAAAGTCTTGAGGTAAAGCCCAAAGTCTAGAGGTAAAGCCGAACATCTAGAGGTAAAGCCCAAAATCTAGATGTAAAGCCCAATTTCTAGATCTAAAGCCAAACATATAGGGGTAAAGCCCAACATGTAGAGGTAAAGCCCAACTTCTAGATCTAAAGCCCAACATCTAGAGGTAAAGACCAACATCTAGAGGTAAACGCTATCATCTAGAGGTGAAGCACAACATATAGAGGTATAACCCAACATCTAGAGATAAAGCCCAACATCTAAATGTAAAGCAAAATCTCTAGACGTAAAACATTACATCTAGAGGTAAAGTCCAATATCTAGACTTAAAGACCAACATCTAGAGGTAAAACCCAACATCTAGAGGTAAAGCCCAACGTCTGGAGCTAAAGCCAAGATTCTAGAGAGAAGCCAAAAATCCAAATTGAAAACCCAAAATCTAGAGGTAAATCACAACATCTAGAGGGAAAGCCCAGAATCTAGATGTAAAGCCTAACATCTAGAGGTGAATTCCAAAATCTAGTGTTAAGGCCCGACACCTACAGTTAAAGCCAAACATATAGATGTAACCCCCAACTTCTAGAGGTAAGGCCCAAAATCTAGAGGTAAAGCCCAACATATAGAGGTATAGCCCAAATTCTAGAGGTAAAGCCCAACATCTAGAGGTAAAGCCCAAAGTCTAGAGGTAAAGCCTAACTTCTAGTGAAAAAGCCAAATATATAGATTTAAAACCCAAAATCTAGAGGTAAAGCACAATATCTAGACGTAAAGACCAAAATCTAAATGTAAAGCCCAACTTCTAGAGCTAAAGCCCAACATCTAGATGTAAAGCCCAAGTTCTAGATCTAAAGCCCAAAATCTAGAGGTAAATCCCAACATCTAGATGTAAAGCCCAAATTCTAGATGGAAAGCCCACCTTCCAGAGGTAAAGCTCAAAATATAGATGTAAAGCCCAACCTCTAGATCTAAAGCCCAACATCTATAGGTAAAGACTAACATCTAGAGGTAAAGACTAACATCTAGAGGTGAAGCACAACATATAGAGGTAAAGCCCAACATCTTGAGCTAAAGCCCAACGTCTAGATGTAAAGCCCAACTTCCAGAGTTAAAGTCCAAAATCTAGAGGTAAACACCAATAGCTAGCTGTAGAGCCCAAAACTAGAGGTAAAGCACAACATCTAGAGGAAAAGACAAATATATAGATTTAAAACCCAACATCTAGAGGTAAAGCCCAACATCTAGAGCTAAAGGCCAAAATCTAGATGTAAAGCCCAATTTCTAGATCTAAAGCCAAACATAGAGAGGTAAAGCCCAATATGTAGAGATAATGCAAATACCTAGATTTAAATCCCAAAATCTAGAGGTAAAGCCCAACTTCTAGAGGTAAGGCCCAAAATCTAGATGTAAAGCCCAACATCTAGAGGTAAAGCCAAAAGTCTAGAGGTAAAGCCCAACTTCTAGTGAAAAAGCCAAATATATAGATTTAAACCCCAAAATCTAGAAGTAAAGCCCAATATCTAGACGTAAAGACCAAAATCTAAATGTAAAACCCAACTTCTAGATCTAAAGCCCAACATCTAGATGTAAAGCCCAACTTCTAGATCTAAAGCCCAACATCAAGAGGTAAAACCCAATATCTAGAGTTAAAGCGCATCATTTAGAGGTAAAGCCAAAAATCTAGAGGTGAAGCACAACATATACAGGTATAACCCAACATCTAGAGATAAAGCCCAATATCTAAATGTAAAGCAAAACATCTCGATGTAAAACCCTACATCTAGAGGTAAAGTCCAATATCTAGACTTAAAGACCAACATCTAGAGGTAAAGCCCAACGTCTAGAGGTTATGACCAACTTCTAGAGGAAAAGCCAGAAATCTAGATTTAAAGCCCAAAATCTGGAGGTAAAGCCCAAAATCTAGAGCTAAATCCCAAAATCTAGATGTAAAGCCCAACACCTGGAGGTAAATCTCAAAATCTAGATATAAAGCACCACTTCCAGATATAAAGCCCACCATCTAGTCGTAAAACCCAACATCTAGAGTTAAAGCCCAACGTCTGGAGATAAAGCCCAGATTCTAGAGAGAAGTCAAAAATCCAGATTGAAAACCCAAGATCTATAGGTAAATCCCAACATCTAGAGGTAAAGCCTAGAATCTAGATGTAAAGCCTAACATCTAGAGGTGAATTCCAAAATCTAGTGTTAAGGCCCGACATCTAGAGTTAAAGCCAAACATCTAGATGTAAAGCCCAACTTCTAGAGGTAAAGCCAAATATCGAGATTTAAATCCCAAAATCTAGAGGTAAAGCCCAAAGCCTAGTTGTAAAGCCCAACTTCTAGAGGTAAAGTCCAAAATCTACAGGTAAAGCCCAACACCTAGTGGTAGAGCCCAAAATCAGAGGTAAAGACCAACATATAGAGGTAAAGCCAGATATCTAGAGGTAAAGCCCAACATCTAGAGGAAAAGCCAAATATATAGATTTAAAACCCCAAATCTAGAGATAAAGCCCAACATCTAAATGTAAAGCAAAACCTCTAGATGTAAAACATTAAATCTACAGGTAAAGTCCAATATGTAGACTTAAAGACCAACATCTAGAGGTAAAGCCCAACATCTAGAGGTAAAGCCCAACATCTAGGTGTAAAACCTAACATCTAGAGGTAAAGCCAGATATCTAGAGGTAAAGCCCAACATCTAGAGGAAAAGCCAAATATATACATTTAAAAACCAAAATCTAGAGATAAAGCCCAACACATAAAGGAAAAGCCAAATATATAGATTTAAAACCCAAAGTCTAGAGGTAAAGCCCAACATCTAGACGTAAAGCCAGATATCTGACGGTAAAGCCCAACATCTAGAGGAAAAGCCAAATATATAGATTTAAAACCTAAAATCTAGAGATAAAGCCGAACATCTAAATGAAAAGCAAAACATCTAGATGTAATCCAAACATCTAGAGGTAAAGCCTAACATCTAGAGGTGAAGCACAACATATAGAGGTATAACCCAACATCTAGAGATAAAAACCAACATCTAAATGTAAAGCAAAACATCTCGATGTAAAACCCTACATCTAGAGGTAAAGTCCATGATCTAGACTTAAAGACCAACATCTAGAGGTAAAACCCAACATCCAGAGGTAAGGCCCAACGTCTGGAGGTAAAGCCCAGATTCTAGAGAGAAGCCAAAAATCCAGATGTAAAACCCAAAACCTAGAGGTAAAGCCCAACATCTAGAGGAAAAGCCAAATATATAAATTTAAAACCCAAAATCTAGAGGTAAAGCCCAATATCTAGACATAAAGCCCAAATTCTAGATCTAAAGCCCAACTTCTAGATCTAACGCCCAAAATCTAGAGATAAAGACCAATATCTAGAGGTAAAGCCCAACATCTAGAGGAAAAGCAAAATATATAGATTCCAAACCTAAATTCTAGAGTTAAATCCCTACATCTAGAGGTAAAGCCCAAAGTCTAGATGTAAAGCCCAACTTCTAGATCTAAAGCCGAAAATATAGATGTAAAGCCCAACTTCTGAATCTAAAGCCCAACATCTAGAGGTAAAGCCCAATATTTAGGGTTTAAGCGCATCATTTAGAGGTAAAGCCCAACTTCTAGAGTTAAAGCCCATCATCTAGTCCTACAGCCCAATGTCTCCTGGTAAAGCCCAACTTACAGAGGTGAAGGCAAACATCTAGATGTAAAACCCAAAATCTAGAGGTAAAGCCCAACATCTAGATGAAAAGGCAAATATATAGATTTAAACCCCAAAATCTAGAGGTAAAGCCCAATATATAGACGTAAAGCCCAAAATCTAGATGTAAAGCCCAAATTCTAGATCTAACACCCAAAATCTAGAGGTAAGGCCCAACATCTAGAGGAAAAGCAAAATATATAGATTTCAAACCCAAATTCTAGAGTTAAATCCCAACATCTAGAGGTAAAGCCCAACTTCCAGATTTAAAGTCCAAAATCTAGAGGTAAACACCAATACCTAGAGTTAGAGCCCAAAATCTAGAGATAAAGCCCAACATCTAGAGATAAAGCCAGATATATAGATTTAAAATCCAAAATCTGGAGGTAAAGCCCAACATCTAGAGCTAAAGCCCCAAATCTAGATGTAAAGCCCAATTGCTAGATCTAAAGCCAAATAACCTAGAGGTAAAGCCCAACATGTAGAGGTAAAGACTAAGATCTAGAGGTGAATTCCAATATCTAGTGTTAAAGCCCGACACCTACAGTTAAAGCCAAACATCCAGATGTAAAACCCAACTTCTAGAGGTAAAGCCGAATATCTAGAGTTAAAGCGCATCCTTTAGAGTAAAGCCCAAAATCTAGAGTTAAAGCCCAACGTCTAGAGGGAAAGCCCAGAATCTAGATGTAAAGCCTAACATCTAGAGGTGAATTCCAAAATCAAGTGTTAAGGCCTGACATCTACAGTTAAATCCAACCATATAGATATAACCCCCAACTTCTAGATGTAAGGCCCAAAATCTAGAGGTAAAGACCAATATCTAGAGTTAAACCCCAACATCTAGAGGTAAAGCCAGATATCTAGATGTAAAGCCCAACGTCTGGAGGTAAAGCCCTTCATCTAGTCCTACAGACCAATGTCTGCAGGTAAAGCCCAACTTACAGAGGTGAAGGCAAACATCTAGATGTAAAACCCAAAATCTAGAGGTAAAGCCGAACATCATGAGGAAAAGCCAAATATATAGATTTAAAACCCAAAATCTGGAGATAAAGCCGAACATCTAAATGTAAAGCAAAATATCTAGATGTAAACCCCTATATCTAGAGGTAAAGTCCAATATATCGACTTAAAGACCAACATCTAGAGATAAAGCCCAACATCTAGAGGTAATGACCAACTTCTAGAGGAAAAGCCAGAAATCTAGTTTTAAACCCCAAAATCTGGAGGTAAAGCCCAAAATCTAGAGCTAAATCCCAAAATCTAGATGTAAAGCCCAACACCTGGAGGTAAATCCCAAAATCTAGATAGAAAGAACCACCTCTAGATATAAAGCCCTACATCTAGAGATAAATCCCAACTTCTAGAAGTAAAGCCTAACATCTAGATGTAAAACCCCACATCTAGAGTTAAAGCCCAATATTAGAGTAAAAGCGCATCGTCTAGAGTTAAAGCCCAACATCTAGAGGTAAAGCCCAACATCTAAATGTAAAGCAAAACATCTCGATGTAAAACCCTACATCTAGAGGTAAAGTCCATTATCTAGACTTAAAGACCAACATCTAGAGGTAAAACCCAACATCCAGAGGTAAGGCCCAACGTCTGGAGGTAAAGCCCAGATTCTAGAGAGAAGCCAAAAATCCAGATGTAAAACCCAAAATCTAGAGGTAAAGCCCAACATCTAGAGGTAAAGCCAAATATATAAATTTAAAACCCAAAATCTAGAGGTAAAGCCCAATATCTAGACATAAAGCCCAAAATCTATATGTAAAGCCCAACTTCTAGATCTAACGCCCAAAATCTAGAGATAAAGACCACTATCTAGAGGTAAATCCCAAAATCTAGAGGAAAGGCACAACTTCTAGATCTAAATCCCAACATCTAGAGGTAAAGACCAATATCTAGACGTTAAGCCCAAAATCTAGATGTAAAGCCCAACTTCTTGATCTAAAGCCCAAAATCTAGATGTAAAGCCCAACTTCTAGATCGAACGCTCAAAATCTAGAGAAAAGACCAATATCTAGAGGTAACTCCCAACATCTAGAGGTGAAGCCAGATATCTAGAGGTAAAGCCCAACATCTAGAGGAAAAGCAAAATATATAGATTTCAAACCCAAATTCTAGAGTTAAATCCCAACATCTAGAGGTAAAGCCCAAAGTCTAGATGTAAAGCCCAACTTCCAGATTTAAAGTCAAAAATCTAAATGTAAATACCAATACCTAGTGGTAGAGCCCAAAATGTAGAGTTAAAGCCCAAGATCTAGAGATAAAGCCAGATATCTAGAGGTAAAGCCAAACATCTACAGGTGAAGCCCAATATCTAGACGTAAAGCCCAAGATCTAGATGTAAAGCCCAACTTCTAGATCTAAAGCCCAAAATCTAGATGTAAAGCCCAACTTCTAAATCTAAACCCCAACATCTAGAGGTAAAGCCCAATTTTTAGAGGTTAAGCGCTTCATTTAGAGGTAAAGCCCAAAATCTAGATGTAAAGCCCAACTTCTAGAGGTAAAGCCCATCATCTAGTCCTACAGCCCAATGTCTGCAGGTAAAGCCCAACTTACAGAGCTGAAGTCAAACATCTAGATGTAAAACCCCAAATCTAGATGTAAAGCCCAACATCTAGAGGAAAAGTCATATATATATATTTAAAACCCAAAATCTAGAGGTAAAGCCCAATATCTAGGCCTAACGCCCAAAATCTAGATGTAAAGCCCAACTTCTAGATCTAAAGCCCAAAACCTACATGTAAAGCCCAAATTCTAGATCTAACACCCAAAATCAAGAGGTAAAGACCAATATCTAGAGGTACAACGCAACATCTAGAGGTAAAGTCAGATATCTAGAGGTAAAGCCCAACATCTAGAGGAAAAGCAGAATATATAGTTTTCAAACCCATATTCTAGAGTTAAATCCCAACATCTAGAGGTAAAGCCCAACTTCCAGAGTTAAAGTCCAAAATCTAGAGGTAAACACCAATACCTAGAGTTAGAGCCCAAAATCTAGAGATAAAGCCCAACATCTAGAGATAAAGACAGATATATAGATTTAAAATCCAAAATCTGGAGGTAAAGCCCAACATCTAGAGCTAAAGCCCCAAATCTAGATGTAAAGCCCAATTGCTAGATCTAAAGCCAAATAACCTAGAGGTAAAGCCCAACATGTAGAGGTAAAGACTAAGATCTAGAGGTGAATTCCAATATCTAGTGTTAAAGCCCGACACCTACAGTTAAAGCCAAACATCTAGATGTAAAACCCAACTTCTAGAGGGAAAGCCGAATATCTAGAGTTAAAGCGCATCCTTTAGAGTAAAGCCCAAAATCTAGAGTTAAAGCCCAACATCTAGAGGGAAAGCCCAGAATCTAGATGTAAAGCCTAACATCTAGAGGTGAATTCCAAAATCAAGTGTTAAGGCCTGACATCTACAGTTAAATACAACCATATAGATATAACCCCCAACTTCTAGAGGTAAGGCCCAAAATCTAGAGGTAAAGCCCAACAGCTAGAGTTAAAGCCGAACGTCTTGAGGTAAAGCCCAAAGTCTAGAGTTAAAGCCCAACTTCAAGAGGTAAAGCCCAAAATCTAGAGGTAAAGACCGAGACCTATTGGTAGAGCCCAAAATCTAGAGGTAAAGCCCAATATCTAGACATAAAGCCAGATATCTGACGGTAAATCCCAACATCTAGAGGAAAAGCCAAATATATAGATTTAAAACCCAAAATCTAGAGATAAAGCCCAACATCTAAATGTAAAGCAAAACATCTAGATGTAAAACCCTACGTCTAGAGGTAAAGTCCAATATCTAGACTTAAAGACCAACATCTAGAGGTAAATTCCAACATCTAGTGGTAAAGCACAACGTCTGGAGGTAAAGCCCATATATCTAGGGGTAAAGCCCAACATCTAGAGGAAAAGCCAAATATATAGATATAAAACACAAAATCTAGAGGTAAAGCCCAATATCTAGACGTAAAGCCCAAAGTCTAGATATAAAGCACAACTTCTAGATTTAAAGCCCAACATCTAGAGGTAAAGACCAATATCTAGAGGTAAAACCCAACATCTAGAGGTAAAGCCAGATATCTAGAGGTAAAGCCCAACGTCTGGAGGTAAAGCAAAATATATAGATTTCAAACCCAAATTCTAGAGTTAGATCCCAACATCTAGAGGTAAAGGCCAAAGTCTAGATGTAAAGCCAAATATCTAGATTTAAATCCCAATGTCTAGAGGTAAAGCCCAAATTCTAGTGGTAAAGCCAAATATCTAGATTTAAATCCCAAAATCTAGAGGTAAAGCCCAACATCTAGAGGTAAAGCCAGATATCTAGAGGTAAAGCCCAACATCTAGAGGAAAAGCCAAATATATATATTTAAAACCCAAAATCTAGAGATAAAGCCCAACATCTAGAGGAAAAGCCAAATATATAGATTTAAAACCCAAAATCTAGAGATAAAGGCCAACATCTAAATGTAAAGCAAAACATCTAGACATAAAACCCTACATCTAGAGGTTAAGTCCAATATTTAGACGTAAAGACCAACATCTAGAGGTAAACCCCAACATCTAGAGGTAAAGCCCAACGTCTGGAGCTGAAGCCAAGATTCTAGAGAG
This sequence comes from Leptosomus discolor, assembly GCF_034619465.1. Lineage (NCBI taxonomy): Eukaryota > Metazoa > Chordata > Aves > Leptosomiformes > Leptosomidae > Leptosomus > Leptosomus discolor. Next base: position 4,204,150 of record NC_141416.1, read on the forward strand.
AAGCCAACAATCCAAATTGAAAACCCAAAAGCTAGAGTTAAATCCCAACATCTAGAGGGAAAGCCCAGAATCCACATGTAAAGCCTAACATGTAGAGGTGAATTCCAAAAACTAGTGTTGAGGCCCAACATCTACAGCTAAAGGCAAACATATAGATGTAACCCCCAACTTCTAGAGGTAAAGTCCAAAATATAGAGGTAAAGCCCAAGACCTAGTGGTAGAGCCCAAAATCTAGAGGTAAAGCCCAACATCTAGACGTAAAGCCAGATATCCAGAGGTAAAGCCCAACATCTAGAGGAAATGTCATATATATAGATTTAAAACCCAAAATCTAGAGGTAAAGCCCAATATCTAGACGTAAAGACCAAAATCTAGATGTAAAGCTCAACTTCCAGATTTAAATTCAAAAATCTAAATGTAAATACCAATACCTAGAGGTAGAGCCCAAAATGTAGAGGTAAAGCCCAACATCTAGAGATAAAGCCAGATATATAGATTTAAAATCCCAAATCTGGAGGTAAAGCCCAACATCTAGCGCTAAAGCCCCAAATCTAGATGTAAAGCCCAATTGCTAGATCTAAAGCCAAATACTCTAGAGGTAAAGCCCAACATGTAGAGGTAAAGACTAAGATCTAGAGGTGAATTCCAATATCTAGTGTTAAAGCCTGACACCTACAGTTAAAGCCAAACATCTAGATGTAAAACCCAACTTCTAGAGGTAAAGCCGAATATCTAGAGTTAAAGTGCATCCTTTAGAGTAAAGCCCAAAATCTAGAGTTAAAGCCCAACATCTAGAGGGAAAGCCCAGAATCTAGATGTAAAGCCTAACATCTAGAGGTGAATTCCAAAATCAAGTGTTAAGGCCTGACATATACAGTTAAATCCAACCATATAGATATAACCCCCAACTTCTAGAGGTAAGGCCCAAAATCTAGAGGTAAAGCCCAACAGCTAGAGTTAAAGGCGAACGTCTTGAGGTAATACGCAAAGTCTAGAGTTAAAGCCCAACTTCTACAGGTAAAGCCCAACATCTAGAGGTAAAGCCAGATATCTAGGGGTAAAGCCCAACATCTAGAGAAAAAGCCAAATATATAGATTTAAAACCCAAAATCTAGAGGTAAAGCCCAATATCAAGACGTAAAGCCCAAAATCTAGATGTAAAGCCCAAATTCTAGATCTAACGCCCAAAATCTAGAGATAAAGACCAATATCTAGAGGTAAAACCCAACATCTAGAGGTAAAGCCAGATATCTAGAGGTAAAGCCCAACATCTAGAGGAAAAGCAAAATATATAGATTTCAAACCCAAATTCTAGAGTTAAATCCCAACACCTAGAGGTAAATCCCAAAGTCTAGATGTAAAGCTCAACTTCCAGATTTAAAGTCAAAAATCTAAACGTAAATACCAATACCTAGAGGTAGAGCCCAAAATGTAGAGTTAAAGCCCAACATCTAGAGATAAAGCCAGATATATAGATCTAAAACCCAAAATCTAGACGTGAACCCCAATATCTAGACGTAAAGCCCAAAATCTAGATGTAAAGCCCAACTTCTAGATCTAAAGCCCAAAATCTAGACGTAAAGCCCAACTTCTAAATCTAAAGCCCAACATCTAGAGGTAAAGCCCAATATCTAGACGTAAAGCCCAAAATCTAGATGAAAAGCACAACTTCTAGATCTAAAGCCCAACATCTAGAGGTAAAGATCAATATCTAGAGGTAAAACCCAACATCTAGAGGTAAAGCCAGATATCTAGAGGTAAAGCCCAACGTCTGGAGGTAAAGCCCATCATCTAGTCCTACAGCCCAATGTCTGCAGGTAAAGCCAAACTTACAGAGGTGAAGGCAAACATCTAGATGTAAAACACCAAATCTAGAGGTAAAGCCCAACATCTAGAGGAAAAGCCAAATATAAATATATTTAAAACCCAAAATCTAGAGGTAAAGCCCAACATCTACAGGTAAATCCAGATACCTAGGGGTAAAGCCCAACATCTAGAGGAAAAGCCAAATATATAGATATAAAACCCAAAAGCTAGAGGTAAAGCCCAATATCTAGACGTAAAGCCCAAAATCTAGATATAAAGCACAACTTCTAGATTTAAAGCCCAACATCTAGAGGTAAAGACCAATATCTAGAGGTAAAACCCAACATCTAGAGGTAAAGCCCAAATTCTAGTGGTAAAGCCAAATATCTAGATTTAAATCCCAAAATCTAGAGGTAAAGCCCAACATCTAGAGGTAAAGCCAGATATCTAGAGGTAAAGCCCAACATCTAGAGGAAAAGCCAAATATATAGATTTAAAACCCAAAATCTAGAGATAAAGGCCAACATCTAAATGTAAAGCAAAACATCTAGACATAAAACCCTACATCTAGAGGTTAAGTCCAATATTTACACTTAAAGACCAACATCTAGAGGTAAACCCCAACATCTAGAGGTAAAGCCCAACGTCTGGAGCTGAAGCCAAGATTCTAGAGAGAAGCCAACAATCCAAATTGAAATCCCAAAAGCTAGAGGTAAATCCCAACATCTAGAGGGAAAGCCCAGAATCCAGATGTAAGCCTAACATGTAGAGGTGAATTCCAATAACTAGTGTTGAGGCCCAACATCTACAGCTAAAGGCAAACATATAGATGTAACCCCCAACTTCTAGAGGTAAAGTCCAAAATCTAGAGGTAAAGCCCAAGACCTAGTGGTAGAGCCCAAAATGTAGAGGTAAAGCCCAACATCTAGAGATAAAGCCAGATATATAGATCTAAACCCCAAAATCTAGAGGTGAAGCCCAATATCTAGACGTAAAGCCCAAAATCTAGATGTAAAGCCCAACTTCTAGATCTAAAGCCCAAAATATAGATGTAAATCCCAACTTCTAAATCTAAAGCCCAACATCTAGAGGTAAAGCCCAATATTTAGAGTTTAAGCACATCATTTAGAGGTAAAGCCCAAAATCTAGATGTAAAGCCCAAAATCTAGAGATAAAGACCAATATCTAGAGGTAAAAAGCAACATCTAGAGGAAAAGCCAGATATATAGATTTCAAACCCAAATTCTAGAGTTAAATCCCAACATCTAGAGGTACAGCCCAACTTCCAGAGTTAAAGTCCAAAATCTAGAGGTAAACACCAATACCTAGAGGTAGAGCCCAAAATCTAGAGATAAAGCCCAACATCTAGAGATAAAGCCCAACATCTAGAAATAAAGCCAGATATATAGATTTAAAATCCAAAATCTGGAGGTAAAGCCCAACATCTAGATCCCAATTGCTAGATCTAAAGCCAAATACTCTAGAGATAAAGCCCAACATATAGAGGTAAAGACTAAGATCTAGAGGTGAATTCCAATATCTAGTGTTAAAACCCGACACCTATAGTTAAAGCCAAACCTCTAGATGTAAAACCCAACTTCTAGAGGTAAAGCCGAATATCTAGAGCTAAAGCGAATCCTTTAGAGTAAAGCCCAAAATCTAGAGTTAAAGCCCAACATCTAGAGGGAAAGCCCAGAATCTAGATGTAAAGCCTAACATCTAGAGGTGATTCCAAAATCAAGTGTTAAGGCCTGACATCTACAGTTAAATCCAACCATATAGATATAACCCCCAACTTCTAGAGGTAAGGCCCAAAATCTAGAGGTAAAGCCCAACAGCTAGAGTTAAAGCCGAACGTCTTGAGGTAAAGCCCAAAGTCGAGAGTTAAAGCCCAACTTCTAGAGGTAAAGCCCAACATCTAGTGGTAAAGCCAGATATCTAGGGGTAAAGCCCAACATCTAGAGGAAAAGCCAAATATATATATATTTAAAACCCAAAATCTAAAGGTAAAGCTCAACATCTAGAGGTAAAGCCAGATATCTGACGGTAAAGCCCAACATCTAGAGGAAAAGCCAAATATATAGATTTAAAAACCAAAATCTAGAGGTAAAGCCCAATATCAAGACGTAAAGCTCAAAATCTAGATGTAAAGCCCAACTTCTAGATGTAAAGCCCAACGTCTAGATCTAAAGCCCAAAATCTAGATCTAAAGCCCAAATTCTAGATCTAACGCCCAACATCTAGAGATAAAGACCAATATCTAGACGTAAAGCCCAAAATCTAGATGAAAAGCACAACTTCTAGATCTAAAGCCCAACATCTGGAGATAAAGACCAATATCTAGAGGTTAAACCCAACATCTAGAGGTAAAGCCAGATATCTAGAGGTAAAGCCCAACATCTAGAGGAAAAGACAAATATATAGATTTAAAAACCAAAATCTAGAGGTAAAGCCCAATATCTAGACGTAAAGCCCAAAATCTAGATGTAAACCCCAATTTCTGGATCTAAAGCCCAAAATCTAGATGTAAAGCCCAAATTCTAGATCTAACGCCCAACATCAAGAGATAAAGACCAATATCTAGAGGTTAAACCCAACATCTAGAGGTAAAACAAGATATCTAGAGGTAAAGCCCAACATATAGAGGAAAAGCCAAATATATATACATTTAAAACCCAAAATCTAGAGGTAAAGCCCAATATCTAGACGTAAAGACCAAAATCTAGATGTAAAGCTCAACTTCCAGATTTAAAGTCAAAAATCTAAATGTAAATACCAATACCTAGAGGTAGAGCCCAAAATGTAGAGGTAAAGCCCAACATCTAGAGATAAAGCCAGATATATAGATTTAAACCACAAAATCTCAAGGTGAAGCCCAATATCTAGACGTAAAGCCCAAAATCTAGATGTAAAGTCCAACTTCTAGATCTAAAGCCCAAAATATAGATGTAAATCCCAACTTCTAAATCTAAAGCCCAACATCTAGAGGTAAAGCCCAATATTTAGAGTTTAAGCGCATCATTTAGAGGTAAAGCCCATAATCTAGATGTAAAGCCCAACTTCTAGAGGTAAAGCCCATCATCTAGTCCTACAGCCCAATGTCTGTAGGTAAAGCCCAACTTACAGAGCAGAAGTCAAACATCTAGATGTAAAACCCAAAATCTAGAGGTAAAGCCCAACATCTAGACGTAAAGCCCAAAGTCTAGATGTAAAGCCCAACTTCTAGATCTAAAGCCCAAAATCTAGATCTAACACCCAAAATCTAGAGGTAAAGACCAATATCTAGAGGTACAACCCAACATCTAGAGGTAAAGCCAGATATCTAGAGGTAAAGCCCAACATCTAGAGGAAAAGCCAAATATATAGATTTCAAACCCAAATTCTAGAGTTAAATCCCAACATCTAGAGGTACAGCCCAACTTCCAGAGTTAAAGTCCAAAATCTAGAGGTAAACACCAATACCTAGAGGTAGAGCCCAAAATCTAGAGATAAAGCCCAACATCTAGAGATAAAGCCCAACATCTAGAAATAAAGCCAGATATATAGATTTAAAATCCAAAATCTGGAGGTAAAGCCCAACATCTAGATCCCAATCGCTAGATCTAAAGCCAAATACTCGAGAGATAAAGCCCAACATATAGAGGTAAAGACTAAGATCTAGAGGTGAATTCCAATATCTAGTGTTAAAACCCGACACCTATAGTTAAAGCCAAACCTCTAGATGTAAAACCCAACTTCTAGAGGTAAAGCTGAATATCTAGAGTTAAAGCGCATCCTTTAGAGTAAAGCCCAAACTCTAGAGGTAAAGCCCAACATCTAGAGGGAAAGCCCAGAATCTAGATGTAAAGCCTAACATCTAGAGGTGAATTCCAAAATCAAGTGTTAAGGCCTGATAACTACAGTTAAATCCAACCATATAGATATAACCCCCAACTTCTAGAGGTAAGGCCCAAAATCTAGAGGTAAAGCCCAACAGCTAGAGTTAAAGCCGAACGTCTTGAGGTAAAGCCCAAAGTCTAGAGTTAAAGCCCAACTTCTAGAGGTAAAGCCCAACATCTAGAGGTAAAGCCCGATATCTGACGGTAAAGCACAACATCTAGAGGAAAAGCCAAATATATAGATTTAAAACCCAAAATCTAGAGGTAAAGCCCAATATCTAGACGTAAAGCCCAAAATCTAGATGTAAACCCCAAATTCTAGAGGTAAAGCCCATCATCTAGTCCTACAGCCCAATGTCTGCAGGTAAAGCCCAACTTACAGAGCTGAAGTCAAACATCTAGATGTAAAGCCCAAAATCTAGAGGTAAAGCCCAACAGCTAGAGTTAAAGCCGAACGTCTTGAGGTAAAGCCCAAAGTCTAGATTTAAAGCCCAACTTCTAGATCTAAAGCCCAAAATCTAGATCTAACACCCAAAATCTAGAGGTAAAGACCAATATCTAGAGGTACAACCCAACATCTAGAGGTAAAGCCAGATATCTAGAGGTAAAGCCAGATATCTAGAGGTAAAGCCCAACATCTAGAGGAAAAGCAAAATATATAGATTTCAAACCCAAATTCTAGAGTTAAATCCCAACATCTAGAGTTACAGCCCAACTTCCAGAGTTAAAGTCCAAAATCTAGAGGTAAACACCAATACCTAGAGGTAGAGCCCAAAATCTAGAGATAAAGCCCAACATCTAGAGATAAAGCCAGATATATAGATCTAAACCCCAAAATCTAGAGGTGAAGCCCAATATCTAGACATAAAGCCCAAAATCTAGATGTAAAGCCCGACTTCTAGATCTAAAGCCCAAAATCTAGATGTAAAGCCCAAATTCTAGATCTAACGCCCAACATCTAGAGATAAAGACCAATATCTAGAGGTTAAACCCAACATCTAGAGGTAAAGCCAGATATCTAGAGGTAAAGCCCAACGTCTGGAGGTAAAGCAAAATATATAGATTTCAAACCCAAATTCTAGAGTTAGATCCCAACATCTAGAGGTAAAGGCCAAAGTCTAGATGTAAAGCCAAATATCTAGATTTAAATCCCAATGTCTAGAGGTAAAGCCCAAATTCTAGTGGTAAAGCCAAATATCTAGATTTAAATCCCAAAATCTAGAGGTAAAGCCCAACATCTAGAGGTAAAGCCAGATATCTAGAGGTAAAGCCCAACATCTAGAGGAAAAGCCAAATATATATATTTAAAACCCAAAATCTAGAGATAAAGCCCAACATCTAGAGGAAAAGCCAAATATATAGATTTAAAACCCAAAATCTAGAGATAAAGGCCAACATCTAAATGTAAAGCAAAACATCTAGACATAAAACCCTACATCTAGAGGTTAAGTCCAATATTTAGACGTAAAGACCAACATCTAGAGGTAAACCCCAACATCTAGAGGTAAAGCCCAACGTCTGGAGCTGAAGCCAAGATTCTAGAGAGAAGCCAACAATCCAAATTGAAAACCCAAAAGCTAGAGTTAAATCCCAACATCTAGAGGGAAAGCCCAGAATCCACATGTAAAGCCTAACATGTAGAGGTGAATTCCAAAAACTAGTGTTGAGGCCCAACATCTACAGCTAAAGGCAAACATATAGATGTAACCCCCAACTTCTAGAGGTAAAGTCCAAAATATAGAGGTAAAGCCCAAGACCTAGTGGTAGAGCCCAAAATCTAGAGGTAAAGCCCAACATCTAGACGTAAAGCCAGATATCCAGAGGTAAAGCCCAACATCTAGAGGAAATGTCATATATATAGATTTAAAACCCAAAATCTAGAGGTAAAGCCCAATATCTAGACGTAAAGACCAAAATCTAGATGTAAAGCTCAACTTCCAGATTTAAAGTCAAAAATCTAAATGTAAATACCAATACCTAGAGGTAGAGCCCAAAATGTAGAGGTAAAGCCCAACATCTAGAGATAAAGCCAGATATATAGATTTAAACCACAAAATCTCAAGGTGAAGCCCAATATCTAGACGTAAAGCCCAAAATCTAGATGTAAAGTCCAACTTCTAGATCTAAAGCCCAAAATATAGATGTAAATCCCAACTTCTAAATCTAAAGCCCAACATCTAGAGGTAAAGCCCAATATTTAGAGTTTAAGCGCATCATTTAGAGGTAAAGCCCATAATCTAGATGTAAAGCCCAACTTCTAGAGGTAAAGCCCATCATCTAGTCCTACAGCCCAATGTCTGTAGGTAAAGCCCAACTTACAGAGCAGAAGTCAAACATCTAGATGTAAAACCCAAAATCTAGAGGTAAAGCCCAACATCTAGACGTAAAGCCCAAAGTCTAGATGTAAAGCCCAACTTCTAGATCTAAAGCCCAAAATCTAGATCTAACACCCAAAATCTAGAGGTAAAGACCAATATCTAGAGGTACAACCCAACATCTAGAGGTAAAGCCAGATATCTAGAGGTAAAGCCCAACATCTAGAGGAAAAGCCAAATATATAGATTTCAAACCCAAATTCTAGAGTTAAATCCCAACATCTAGAGGTACAGCCCAACTTCCAGAGTTAAAGTCCAAAATCTAGAGGTAAACACCAATACCTAGAGGTAGAGCCCAAAATCTAGAGATAAAGCCCAACATCTAGAGATAAAGCCCAACATCTAGAAATAAAGCCAGATATATAGATTTAAAATCCAAAATCTGGAGGTAAAGCCCAACATCTAGATCCCAATCGCTAGATCTAAAGCCAAATACTCGAGAGATAAAGCCCAACATATAGAGGTAAAGACTAAGATCTAGAGGTGAATTCCAATATCTAGTGTTAAAACCCGACACCTATAGTTAAAGCCAAACCTCTAGATGTAAAACCCAACTTCTAGAGGTAAAGCTGAATATCTAGAGTTAAAGCGCATCCTTTAGAGTAAAGCCCAAACTCTAGAGGTAAAGCCCAACATCTAGAGGGAAAGCCCAGAATCTAGATGTAAAGCCTAACATCTAGAGGTGAATTCCAAAATCAAGTGTTAAGGCCTGATAACTACAGTTAAATCCAACCATATAGATATAACCCCCAACTTCTAGAGGTAAGGCCCAAAATCTAGAGGTAAAGCCCAACAGCTAGAGTTAAAGCCGAACGTCTTGAGGTAAAGCCCAAAGTCTAGAGTTAAAGCCCAACTTCTAGAGGTAAAGCCCAACATCTAGAGGTAAAGCCCGATATCTGACGGTAAAGCACAACATCTAGAGGAAAAGCCAAATATATAGATTTAAAACCCAAAATCTAGAGGTAAAGCCCAATATCTAGACGTAAAGCCCAAAATCTAGATGTAAACCCCAAATTCTAGAGGTAAAGCCCATCATCTAGTCCTACAGCCCAATGTCTGCAGGTAAAGCCCAACTTACAGAGCTGAAGTCAAACATCTAGATGTAAAGCCCAAAATCTAGAGGTAAAGCCCAACAGCTAGAGTTAAAGCCGAACGTCTTGAGGTAAAGCCCAAAGTCTAGATTTAAAGCCCAACTTCTAGATCTAAAGCCCAAAATCTAGATCTAACACCCAAAATCTAGAGGTAAAGACCAATATCTAGAGGTACAACCCAACATCTAGAGGTAAAGCCAGATATCTAGAGGTAAAGCCAGATATCTAGAGGTAAAGCCCAACATCTAGAGGAAAAGCAAAATATATAGATTTCAAACCCAAATTCTAGAGTTAAATCCCAACATCTAGAGTTACAGCCCAACTTCCAGAGTTAAAGTCCAAAATCTAGAGGTAAACACCAATACCTAGAGGTAGAGCCCAAAATCTAGAGATAAAGCCCAACATCTAGAGATAAAGCCAGATATATAGATCTAAACCCCAAAATCTAGAGGTGAAGCCCAATATCTAGACATAAAGCCCAAAATCTAGATGTAAAGCCCGACTTCTAGATCTAAAGCCCAAAATCTAGATGTAAAGCCCAAATTCTAGATCTAACGCCCAACATCTAGAGATAAAGACCAATATCTAGAGGTTAAACCCAACATCTAGAGGTAAAGCCAGATATCTAGAGGTAAAGCCCAACGTCTGGAGGTAAAGCAAAATATATAGATTTCAAACCCAAATTCTAGAGTTAGATCCCAACATCTAGAGGTAAAGGCCAAAGTCTAGATGTAAAGCCAAATATCTAGATTTAAATCCCAATGTCTAGAGGTAAAGCCCAAATTCTAGTGGTAAAGCCAAATATCTAGATTTAAATCCCAAAATCTAGAGGTAAAGCCCAACATCTAGAGGTAAAGCCAGATATCTAGAGGTAAAGCCCAACATCTAGAGGAAAAGCCAAATATATATATTTAAAACCCAAAATCTAGAGATAAAGCCCAACATCTAGAGGAAAAGCCAAATATATAGATTTAAAACCCAAAATCTAGAGATAAAGGCCAACATCTAAATGTAAAGCAAAACATCTAGACATAAAACCCTACATCTAGAGGTTAAGTCCAATATTTAGACGTAAAGACCAACATCTAGAGGTAAACCCCAACATCTAGAGGTAAAGCCCAACGTCTGGAGCTGAAGCCAAGATTCTAGAGAGAAGCCAACAATCCAAATTGAAAACCCAAAAGCTAGAGTTAAATCCCAACATCTAGAGGGAAAGCCCAGAATCCACATGTAAAGCCTAACATGTAGAGGTGAATTCCAAAAACTAGTGTTGAGGCCCAACATCTACAGCTAAAGGCAAACATATAGATGTAACCCCCAACTTCTAGAGGTAAAGTCCAAAATATAGAGGTAAAGCCCAAGACCTAGTGGTAGAGCCCAAAATCTAGAGGTAAAGCCCAACATCTAGACGTAAAGCCAGATATCCAGAGGTAAAGCCCAACATCTAGAGGAAATGTCATATATATAGATTTAAAACCCAAAATCTAGAGGTAAAGCCCAATATCTAGACGTAAAGACCAAAATCTAGATGTAAAGCTCAACTTCCAGATTTAAATTCAAAAATCTAAATGTAAATACCAATACCTAGAGGTAGAGCCCAAAATGTAGAGGTAAAGCCCAACATCTAGAGATAAAGCCAGATATATAGATTTAAAATCCCAAATCTGGAGGTAAAGCCCAACATCTAGCGCTAAAGCCCCAAATCTAGATGTAAAGCCCAATTGCTAGATCTAAAGCCAAATACTCTAGAGGTAAAGCCCAACATGTAGAGGTAAAGACTAAGATCTAGAGGTGAATTCCAATATCTAGTGTTAAAGCCTGACACCTACAGTTAAAGCCAAACATCTAGATGTAAAACCCAACTTCTAGAGGTAAAGCCGAATATCTAGAGTTAAAGTGCATCCTTTAGAGTAAAGCCCAAAATCTAGAGTTAAAGCCCAACATCTAGAGGGAAAGCCCAGAATCTAGATGTAAAGCCTAACATCTAGAGGTGAATTCCAAAATCAAGTGTTAAGGCCTGACATATACAGTTAAATCCAACCATATAGATATAACCCCCAACTTCTAGAGGTAAGGCCCAAAATCTAGAGGTAAAGCCCAACAGCTAGAGTTAAAGGCGAACGTCTTGAGGTAATACGCAAAGTCTAGAGTTAAAGCCCAACTTCTACAGGTAAAGCCCAACATCTAGAGGTAAAGCCAGATATCTAGGGGTAAAGCCCAACATCTAGAGAAAAAGCCAAATATATAGATTTAAAACCCAAAATCTAGAGGTAAAGCCCAATATCAAGACGTAAAGCCCAAAATCTAGATGTAAAGCCCAAATTCTAGATCTAACGCCCAAAATCTAGAGATAAAGACCAATATCTAGAGGTAAAACCCAACATCTAGAGGTAAAGCCAGATATCTAGAGGTAAAGCCCAACATCTAGAGGAAAAGCAAAATATATAGATTTCAAACCCAAATTCTAGAGTTAAATCCCAACACCTAGAGGTAAATCCCAAAGTCTAGATGTAAAGCTCAACTTCCAGATTTAAAGTCAAAAATCTAAACGTAAATACCAATACCTAGAGGTAGAGCCCAAAATGTAGAGTTAAAGCCCAACATCTAGAGATAAAGCCAGATATATAGATCTAAAACCCAAAATCTAGACGTGAACCCCAATATCTAGACGTAAAGCCCAAAATCTAGATGTAAAGCCCAACTTCTAGATCTAAAGCCCAAAATCTAGACGTAAAGCCCAACTTCTAAATCTAAAGCCCAACATCTAGAGGTAAAGCCCAATATCTAGACGTAAAGCCCAAAATCTAGATGAAAAGCACAACTTCTAGATCTAAAGCCCAACATCTAGAGGTAAAGATCAATATCTAGAGGAAAAGCCAAATATATAGATTTAAAACCCAAAATCTAGAGATAAAGGCCAACATCTAAATGTAAAGCAAAACATCTAGACATAAAACCCTACATCTAGAGGTTAAGTCCAATATTTAGACTTAAAGACCAACATCTAGAGGTAAACCCCAACATCTAGAGGTAAAGCCCAACGTCTGGAGCTGAAGCCAAGATTCTAGAGAGAAGCCAACAATCCAAATTGAAATCCCAAAAGCTAGAGGTAAATCCCAACATCTAGAGGGAAAGCCCAGAATCCAGATGTAAGCCTAACATGTAGAGGTGAATTCCAATAACTAGTGTTGAGGCCCAACATCTACAGCTAAAGGCAAACATATAGATGTAACCCCCAACTTCTAGAGGTAAAGTCCAAAATCTAGAGGTAAAGCCCAAGACCTAGTGGTAGAGCCCAAAATGTAGAGGTAAAGCCCAACATCTAGACGTAAAGCCAGATATCCAGAGGTAAAGCCCAACATCTAGAGGAAATGTCATATATATAGATTTAAAACCCAAAATCTAGAGGTAAAGCCCAATATCTAGACGTAAAGACCAAAATCTAGATGTAAAGCTCAACTTCCAGATTTAAAGTCAAAAATCTAAATGTAAATACCAATACCTAGAGTTAGAGCCCAAAATGTAGAGGTAAAGCCCAACATCTAGAGATAAAGCCAGATATATAGATCTAAACCCCAAAATCTAGAGGTGAAGCCCAATATCTAGACGTAAAGCCCAAAATCTAGATGTAAAGCCCAACTTCTAGATCTAAAGCCCAAAATATAGATGTAAATCCCAACTTCTAAATCTAAAGCCCAACATCTAGAGGTAAAGCCCAATATTTAGAGTTTAAGCACATCATTTAGAGGTAAAGCCCAAAATCTAGATGTAAAGCCCAAAATCTAGAGATAAAGACCAATATCTAGAGGTAAAAAGCAACATCTAGAGGAAAAGCCAGATATATAGATTTCAAACCCAAATTCTAGAGTTAAATCCCAACATCTAGAGGTACAGCCCAACTTCCAGAGTTAAAGTCCAAAATCTAGAGGTAAACACCAATACCTAGAGGTAGAGCCCAAAATCTAGAGATAAAGCCCAACATCTAGAGATAAAGCCCAACATCTAGAAATAAAGCCAGATATATAAATTTAAAATCCAAAATCTGGAGGTAAAGCCCAACATCTAGATCCCAATTGCTAGATCTAAAGCCAAATACTCTAGAGATAAAGCCCAACATATAGAGGTAAAGACTAAGATCTAGAGGTGAATTCCAATATCTAGTGTTAAAACCCGACACCTATAGTTAAAGCCAAACCTCTAGATGTAAAACCCAACTTCTAGAGGTAAAGCCGAATATCTAGAGCTAAAGCGAATCCTTTAGAGTAAAGCCCAAAATCTAGAGTTAAAGCCCAACATCTAGAGGGAAAGCCCAGAATCTAGATGTAAAGCCTAACATCTAGAGGTGATTCCAAAATCAAGTGTTAAGGCCTGACATCTACAGTTAAATCCAACCATATAGATATAACCCCCAACTTCTAGAGGTAAGGCCCAAAATCTAGAGGTAAAGCCCAACAGCTAGAGTTAAAGCCGAACGTCTTGAGGTAAAGCCCAAAGTCGAGAGTTAAAGCCCAACTTCTAGAGGTAAAGCCCAACATCTAGTGGTAAAGCCAGATATCTAGGGGTAAAGCCCAACATCTAGAGGAAAAGCCAAATATATATATATTTAAAACCCAAAATCTAAAGGTAAAGCTCAACATCTAGAGGTAAAGCCAGATATCTGACGGTAAAGCCCAACATCTAGAGGAAAAGCCAAATATATAGATTTAAAAACCAAAATCTAGAGGTAAAGCCCAATATCAAGACGTAAAGCTCAAAATCTAGATGTAAAGCCCAACTTCTAGATGTAAAGCCCAACGTCTAGATCTAAAGCCCAAAATCTAGATCTAAAGCCCAAATTCTAGATCTAACGCCCAACATCTAGAGATAAAGACCAATATCTAGACGTAAAGCCCAAAATCTAGATGTAAAGCCCAAATTCTAGATCTAACGCCCAACATCAAGAGATAAAGACCAATATCTAGAGGTTAAACCCAACATCTAGAGGTAAAACAAGATATCTAGAGGTAAAGCCCAACATATAGAGGAAAAGCCAAATATATATACATTTAAAACCCAAAATCTAGAGGTAAAGCCCAATATCTAGACGTAAAGACCAAAATCTAGATGTAAAGCTCAACTTCCAGATTTAAAGTCAAAAATCTAAATGTAAATACCAATACCTAGAGGTAGAGCCCAAAATGTAGAGGTAAAGCCCAACATCTAGAGATAAAGCCAGATATATAGATTTAAACCACAAAATCTCAAGGTGAAGCCCAATATCTAGACGTAAAGCCCAAAATCTAGATGTAAAGTCCAACTTCTAGATCTAAAGCCCAAAATATAGATGTAAATCCCAACTTCTAAATCTAAAGCCCAACATCTAGAGGTAAAGCCCAATATTTAGAGTTTAAGCGCATCATTTAGAGGTAAAGCCCATAATCTAGATGTAAAGCCCAACTTCTAGAGGTAAAGCCCATCATCTAGTCCTACAGCCCAATGTCTGTAGGTAAAGCCCAACTTACAGAGCAGAAGTCAAACATCTAGATGTAAAACCCAAAATCTAGAGGTAAAGCCCAACATCTAGACGTAAAGCCCAAAGTCTAGATGTAAAGCCCAACTTCTAGATCTAAAGCCCAAAATCTAGATCTAACACCCAAAATCTAGAGGTAAAGACCAATATCTAGAGGTACAACCCAACATCTAGAGGTAAAGCCAGATATCTAGAGGTAAAGCCCAACATCTAGAGGAAAAGCCAAATATATAGATTTCAAACCCAAATTCTAGAGTTAAATCCCAACATCTAGAGGTACAGCCCAACTTCCAGAGTTAAAGTCCAAAATCTAGAGGTAAACACCAATACCTAGAGGTAGAGCCCAAAATCTAGAGATAAAGCCCAACATCTAGAGATAAAGCCCAACATCTAGAAATAAAGCCAGATATATAGATTTAAAATCCAAAATCTGGAGGTAAAGCCCAACATCTAGATCCCAATCGCTAGATCTAAAGCCAAATACTCGAGAGATAAAGCCCAACATATAGAGGTAAAGACTAAGATCTAGAGGTGAATTCCAATATCTAGTGTTAAAACCCGACACCTATAGTTAAAGCCAAACCTCTAGATGTAAAACCCAACTTCTAGAGGTAAAGCTGAATATCTAGAGTTAAAGCGCATCCTTTAGAGTAAAGCCCAAACTCTAGAGGTAAAGCCCAACATCTAGAGGGAAAGCCCAGAATCTAGATGTAAAGCCTAACATCTAGAGGTGAATTCCAAAATCAAGTGTTAAGGCCTGATAACTACAGTTAAATCCAACCATATAGATATAACCCCCAACTTCTAGAGGTAAGGCCCAAAATCTAGAGGTAAAGCCCAACAGCTAGAGTTAAAGCCGAACGTCTTGAGGTAAAGCCCAAAGTCTAGAGTTAAAGCCCAACTTCTAGAGGTAAAGCCCAACATCTAGAGGTAAAGCCCGATATCTGACGGTAAAGCACAACATCTAGAGGAAAAGCCAAATATATAGATTTAAAACCCAAAATCTAGAGGTAAAGCCCAATATCTAGACGTAAAGCCCAAAATCTAGATGTAAACCCCAAATTCTAGAGGTAAAGCCCATCATCTAGTCCTACAGCCCAATGTCTGCAGGTAAAGCCCAACTTACAGAGCTGAAGTCAAACATCTAGATGTAAAGCCCAAAATCTAGAGGTAAAGCCCAACAGCTAGAGTTAAAGCCGAACGTCTTGAGGTAAAGCCCAAAGTCTAGATTTAAAGCCCAACTTCTAGATCTAAAGCCCAAAATCTAGATCTAACACCCAAAATCTAGAGGTAAAGACCAATATCTAGAGGTACAACCCAACATCTAGAGGTAAAGCCAGATATCTAGAGGTAAAGCCAGATATCTAGAGGTAAAGCCCAACATCTAGAGGAAAAGCAAAATATATAGATTTCAAACCCAAATTCTAGAGTTAAATCCCAACATCTAGAGTTACAGCCCAACTTCCAGAGTTAAAGTCCAAAATCTAGAGGTAAACACCAATACCTAGAGGTAGAGCCCAAAATCTAGAGATAAAGCCCAACATCTAGAGATAAAGCCAGATATATAGATCTAAACCCCAAAATCTAGAGGTGAAGCCCAATATCTAGACATAAAGCCCAAAATCTAGATGTAAAGCCCGACTTCTAGATCTAAAGCCCAAAATCTAGATGTAAAGCCCAAATTCTAGATCTAACGCCCAACATCTAGAGATAAAGACCAATATCTAGAGGTTAAACCGAACATCTAGAGGTAAAGCCAGATATCTAGAGGTAAAGCCCAACGTCTGGAGGTAAAGCAAAATATATAGATTTCAAACCCAAATTCTAGAGTTAGATCCCAACATCTAGAGGTAAAGGCCAAAGTCTAGATGTAAAGCCAAATATCTAGATTTAAATCCCAATGTCTAGAGGTAAAGCCCAAATTCTAGTGGTAAAGCCAAATATCTAGATTTAAATCCCAAAATCTAGAGGTAAAGCCCAACATCTAGAGGTAAAGCCAGATATCTAGAGGTAAAGCCCAACATCTAGAGGAAAAGCCAAATATATATATTTAAAACCCAAAATCTAGAGATAAAGCCCAACATCTAGAGGAAAAGCCAAATATATAGATTTAAAACCCAAAATCTAGAGATAAAGGCCAACATCTAAATGTAAAGCAAAACATCTAGACATAAAACCCTACATCTAGAGGTTAAGTCCAATATTTAGACGTAAAGACCAACATCTAGAGGTAAACCCCAACATCTAGAGGTAAAGCCCAACGTCTGGAGCTGAAGCCAAGATTCTAGAGAGAAGCCAACAATCCAAATTGAAAACCCAAAAGCTAGAGTTAAATCCCAACATCTAGAGGGAAAGCCCAGAATCCACATGTAAAGCCTAACATGTAGAGGTGAATTCCAAAAACTAGTGTTGAGGCCCAACATCTACAGCTAAAGGCAAACATATAGATGTAACCCCCAACTTCTAGAGGTAAAGTCCAAAATATAGAGGTAAAGCCCAAGACCTAGTGGTAGAGCCCAAAATCTAGAGGTAAAGCCCAACATCTAGACGTAAAGCCAGATATCCAGAGGTAAAGCCCAACATCTAGAGGAAATGTCATATATATAGATTTAAAACCCAAAATCTAGAGGTAAAGCCCAATATCTAGACGTAAAGACCAAAATCTAGATGTAAAGCTCAACTTCCAGATTTAAATTCAAAAATCTAAATGTAAATACCAATACCTAGAGGTAGAGCCCAAAATGTAGAGGTAAAGCCCAACATCTAGAGATAAAGCCAGATATATAGATTTAAAATCCCAAATCTGGAGGTAAAGCCCAACATCTAGCGCTAAAGCCCCAAATCTAGATGTAAAGCCCAATTGCTAGATCTAAAGCCAAATACTCTAGAGGTAAAGCCCAACATGTAGAGGTAAAGACTAAGATCTAGAGGTGAATTCCAATATCTAGTGTTAAAGCCTGACACCTACAGTTAAAGCCAAACATCTAGATGTAAAACCCAACTTCTAGAGGTAAAGCCGAATATCTAGAGTTAAAGTGCATCCTTTAGAGTAAAGCCCAAAATCTAGAGTTAAAGCCCAACATCTAGAGGGAAAGCCCAGAATCTAGATGTAAAGCCTAACATCTAGAGGTGAATTCCAAAATCAAGTGTTAAGGCCTGACATATACAGTTAAATCCAACCATATAGATATAACCCCCAACTTCTAGAGGTAAGGCCCAAAATCTAGAGGTAAAGCCCAACAGCTAGAGTTAAAGGCGAACGTCTTGAGGTAATACGCAAAGTCTAGAGTTAAAGCCCAACTTCTACAGGTAAAGCCCAACATCTAGAGGTAAAGCCAGATATCTAGGGGTAAAGCCCAACATCTAGAGAAAAAGCCAAATATATAGATTTAAAACCCAAAATCTAGAGGTAAAGCCCAATATCAAGACGTAAAGCCCAAAATCTAGATGTAAAGCCCAAATTCTAGATCTAACGCCCAAAATCTAGAGATAAAGACCAATATCTAGAGGTAAAACCCAACATCTAGAGGTAAAGCCAGATATCTAGAGGTAAAGCCCAACATCTAGAGGAAAAGCAAAATATATAGATTTCAAACCCAAATTCTAGAGTTAAATCCCAACACCTAGAGGTAAATCCCAAAGTCTAGATGTAAAGCTCAACTTCCAGATTTAAAGTCAAAAATCTAAACGTAAATACCAATACCTAGAGGTAGAGCCCAAAATGTAGAGTTAAAGCCCAACATCTAGAGATAAAGCCAGATATATAGATCTAAAACCCAAAATCTAGACGTGAACCCCAATATCTAGACGTAAAGCCCAAAATCTAGATGTAAAGCCCAACTTCTAGATCTAAAGCCCAAAATCTAGACGTAAAGCCCAACTTCTAAATCTAAAGCCCAACATCTAGAGGTAAAGCCCAATATCTAGACGTAAAGCCCAAAATCTAGATGAAAAGCACAACTTCTAGATCTAAAGCCCAACATCTAGAGGTAAAGATCAATATCTAGAGGAAAAGCCAAATATATAGATTTAAAACCCAAAATCTAGAGATAAAGGCCAACATCTAAATGTAAAGCAAAACATCTAGACATAAAACCCTACATCTAGAGGTTAAGTCCAATATTTAGACTTAAAGACCAACATCTAGAGGTAAACCCCAACATCTAGAGGTAAAGCCCAACGTCTGGAGCTGAAGCCAAGATTCTAGAGAGAAGCCAACAATCCAAATTGAAATCCCAAAAGCTAGAGGTAAATCCCAACATCTAGAGGGAAAGCCCAGAATCCAGATGTAAGCCTAACATGTAGAGGTGAATTCCAATAACTAGTGTTGAGGCCCAACATCTACAGCTAAAGGCAAACATATAGATGTAACCCCCAACTTCTAGAGGTAAAGTCCAAAATCTAGAGGTAAAGCCCAAGACCTAGTGGTAGAGCCCAAAATGTAGAGGTAAAGCCCAACATCTAGACGTAAAGCCAGATATCCAGAGGTAAAGCCCAACATCTAGAGGAAATGTCATATATATAGATTTAAAACCCAAAATCTAGAGGTAAAGCCCAATATCTAGACGTAAAGACCAAAATCTAGATGTAAAGCTCAACTTCCAGATTTAAAGTCAAAAATCTAAATGTAAATACCAATACCTAGAGTTAGAGCCCAAAATGTAGAGGTAAAGCCCAACATCTAGAGATAAAGCCAGATATATAGATCTAAACCCCAAAATCTAGAGGTGAAGCCCAATATCTAGACGTAAAGCCCAAAATCTAGATGTAAAGCCCAACTTCTAGATCTAAAGCCCAAAATATAGATGTAAATCCCAACTTCTAAATCTAAAGCCCAACATCTAGAGGTAAAGCCCAATATTTAGAGTTTAAGCACATCATTTAGAGGTAAAGCCCAAAATCTAGATGTAAAGCCCAAAATCTAGAGATAAAGACCAATATCTAGAGGTAAAAAGCAACATCTAGAGGAAAAGCCAGATATATAGATTTCAAACCCAAATTCTAGAGTTAAATCCCAACATCTAGAGGTACAGCCCAACTTCCAGAGTTAAAGTCCAAAATCTAGAGGTAAACACCAATACCTAGAGGTAGAGCCCAAAATCTAGAGATAAAGCCCAACATCTAGAGATAAAGCCCAACATCTAGAAATAAAGCCAGATATATAAATTTAAAATCCAAAATCTGGAGGTAAAGCCCAACATCTAGATCCCAATTGCTAGATCTAAAGCCAAATACTCTAGAGATAAAGCCCAACATATAGAGGTAAAGACTAAGATCTAGAGGTGAATTCCAATATCTAGTGTTAAAACCCGACACCTATAGTTAAAGCCAAACCTCTAGATGTAAAACCCAACTTCTAGAGGTAAAGCCGAATATCTAGAGCTAAAGCGAATCCTTTAGAGTAAAGCCCAAAATCTAGAGTTAAAGCCCAACATCTAGAGGGAAAGCCCAGAATCTAGATGTAAAGCCTAACATCTAGAGGTGATTCCAAAATCAAGTGTTAAGGCCTGACATCTACAGTTAAATCCAACCATATAGATATAACCCCCAACTTCTAGAGGTAAGGCCCAAAATCTAGAGGTAAAGCCCAACAGCTAGAGTTAAAGCCGAACGTCTTGAGGTAAAGCCCAAAGTCGAGAGTTAAAGCCCAACTTCTAGAGGTAAAGCCCAACATCTAGTGGTAAAGCCAGATATCTAGGGGTAAAGCCCAACATCTAGAGGAAAAGCCAAATATATATATATTTAAAACCCAAAATCTAAAGGTAAAGCTCAACATCTAGAGGTAAAGCCAGATATCTGACGGTAAAGCCCAACATCTAGAGGAAAAGCCAAATATATAGATTTAAAAACCAAAATCTAGAGGTAAAGCCCAATATCAAGACGTAAAGCTCAAAATCTAGATGTAAAGCCCAACTTCTAGATGTAAAGCCCAACGTCTAGATCTAAAGCCCAAAATCTAGATCTAAAGCCCAAATTCTAGATCTAACGCCCAACATCTAGAGATAAAGACCAATATCTAGACGTAAAGCCCAAAATCTAGATGTAAAGCCCAAATTCTAGATCTAACGCCCAACATCAAGAGATAAAGACCAATATCTAGAGGTTAAACCCAACATCTAGAGGTAAAACAAGATATCTAGAGGTAAAGCCCAACATATAGAGGAAAAGCCAAATATATATACATTTAAAACCCAAAATCTAGAGGTAAAGCCCAATATCTAGACGTAAAGACCAAAATCTAGATGTAAAGCTCAACTTCCAGATTTAAAGTCAAAAATCTAAATGTAAATACCAATACCTAGAGGTAGAGCCCAAAATGTAGAGGTAAAGCCCAACATCTAGAGATAAAGCCAGATATATAGATTTAAACCACAAAATCTCAAGGTGAAGCCCAATATCTAGACGTAAAGCCCAAAATCTAGATGTAAAGTCCAACTTCTAGATCTAAAGCCCAAAATATAGATGTAAATCCCAACTTCTAAATCTAAAGCCCAACATCTAGAGGTAAAGCCCAATATTTAGAGTTTAAGCGCATCATTTAGAGGTAAAGCCCATAATCTAGATGTAAAGCCCAACTTCTAGAGGTAAAGCCCATCATCTAGTCCTACAGCCCAATGTCTGTAGGTAAAGCCCAACTTACAGAGCAGAAGTCAAACATCTAGATGTAAAACCCAAAATCTAGAGGTAAAGCCCAACATCTAGACGTAAAGCCCAAAGTCTAGATGTAAAGCCCAACTTCTAGATCTAAAGCCCAAAATCTAGATCTAACACCCAAAATCTAGAGGTAAAGACCAATATCTAGAGGTACAACCCAACATCTAGAGGTAAAGCCAGATATCTAGAGGTAAAGCCCAACATCTAGAGGAAAAGCCAAATATATAGATTTCAAACCCAAATTCTAGAGTTAAATCCCAACATCTAGAGGTACAGCCCAACTTCCAGAGTTAAAGTCCAAAATCTAGAGGTAAACACCAATACCTAGAGGTAGAGCCCAAAATCTAGAGATAAAGCCCAACATCTAGAGATAAAGCCCAACATCTAGAAATAAAGCCAGATATATAGATTTAAAATCCAAAATCTGGAGGTAAAGCCCAACATCTAGATCCCAATCGCTAGATCTAAAGCCAAATACTCGAGAGATAAAGCCCAACATATAGAGGTAAAGACTAAGATCTAGAGGTGAATTCCAATATCTAGTGTTAAAACCCGACACCTATAGTTAAAGCCAAACCTCTAGATGTAAAACCCAACTTCTAGAGGTAAAGCTGAATATCTAGAGTTAAAGCGCATCCTTTAGAGTAAAGCCCAAACTCTAGAGGTAAAGCCCAACATCTAGAGGGAAAGCCCAGAATCTAGATGTAAAGCCTAACATCTAGAGGTGAATTCCAAAATCAAGTGTTAAGGCCTGATAACTACAGTTAAATCCAACCATATAGATATAACCCCCAACTTCTAGAGGTAAGGCCCAAAATCTAGAGGTAAAGCCCAACAGCTAGAGTTAAAGCCGAACGTCTTGAGGTAAAGCCCAAAGTCTAGAGTTAAAGCCCAACTTCTAGAGGTAAAGCCCAACATCTAGAGGTAAAGCCCGATATCTGACGGTAAAGCACAACATCTAGAGGAAAAGCCAAATATATAGATTTAAAACCCAAAATCTAGAGGTAAAGCCCAATATCTAGACGTAAAGCCCAAAATCTAGATGTAAACCCCAAATTCTAGAGGTAAAGCCCATCATCTAGTCCTACAGCCCAATGTCTGCAGGTAAAGCCCAACTTACAGAGCTGAAGTCAAACATCTAGATGTAAAGCCCAAAATCTAGAGGTAAAGCCCAACAGCTAGAGTTAAAGCCGAACGTCTTGAGGTAAAGCCCAAAGTCTAGATTTAAAGCCCAACTTCTAGATCTAAAGCCCAAAATCTAGATCTAACACCCAAAATCTAGAGGTAAAGACCAATATCTAGAGGTACAACCCAACATCTAGAGGTAAAGCCAGATATCTAGAGGTAAAGCCCAACATCTAGAGGAAAAGCAAAATATATAGATTTCAAACCCAAATTCTAGAGTTAAATCCCAACATCTAGAGTTACAGCCCAACTTCCAGAGTTAAAGTCCAAAATCTAGAGGTAAACACCAATACCTAGAGGTAGAGCCCAAAATCTAGAGATAAAGCCCAACATCTAGAGATAAAGCCAGATATATAGATCTAAACCCCAAAATCTAGAGGTGAAGCCCAATATCTAGACATAAAGCCCAAAATCTAGATGTAAAGCCCGACTTCTAGATCTAAAGCCCAAAATCTAGATGTAAAGCCCAAATTCTAGATCTAACGCCCAACATCTAGAGATAAAGACCAATATCTAGAGGTTAAACCCAACATCTAGAGGTAAAGCCAGATATCTAGAGGTAAAGCCCAACGTCTGGAGGTAAAGCAAAATATATAGATTTCAAACCCAAATTCTAGAGTTAGATCCCAACATCTAGAGGTAAAGGCCAAAGTCTAGATGTAAAGCCAAATATCTAGATTTAAATCCCAATGTCTAGAGGTAAAGCCCAAATTCTAGTGGTAAAGCCAAATATCTAGATTTAAATCCCAAAATCTAGAGGTAAAGCCCAACATCTAGAGGTAAAGCCAGATATCTAGAGGTAAAGCCCAACATCTAGAGGAAAAGCCAAATATATATATTTAAAACCCAAAATCTAGAGATAAAGCCCAACATCTAGAGGAAAAGCCAAATATATAGATTTAAAACCCAAAATCTAGAGATAAAGGCCAACATCTAAATGTAAAGCAAAACATCTAGACATAAAACCCTACATCTAGAGGTTAAGTCCAATATTTAGACGTAAAGACCAACATCTAGAGGTAAACCCCAACATCTAGAGGTAAAGCCCAACGTCTGGAGCTGAAGCCAAGATTCTAGAGAGAAGCCAACAATCCAAATTGAAAACCCAAAAGCTAGAGTTAAATCCCAACATCTAGAGGGAAAGCCCAGAATCCACATGTAAAGCCTAACATGTAGAGGTGAATTCCAAAAACTAGTGTTGAGGCCCAACATCTACAGCTAAAGGCAAACATATAGATGTAACCCCCAACTTCTAGAGGTAAAGTCCAAAATATAGAGGTAAAGCCCAAGACCTAGTGGTAGAGCCCAAAATCTAGAGGTAAAGCCCAACATCTAGACGTAAAGCCAGATATCCAGAGGTAAAGCCCAACATCTAGAGGAAATGTCATATATATAGATTTAAAACCCAAAATCTAGAGGTAAAGCCCAATATCTAGACGTAAAGACCAAAATCTAGATGTAAAGCTCAACTTCCAGATTTAAATTCAAAAATCTAAATGTAAATACCAATACCTAGAGGTAGAGCCCAAAATGTAGAGGTAAAGCCCAACATCTAGAGATAAAGCCAGATATATAGATTTAAAATCCCAAATCTGGAGGTAAAGCCCAACATCTAGCGCTAAAGCCCCAAATCTAGATGTAAAGCCCAATTGCTGGATCTAAAGCCAAATACTCTAGAGGTAAAGCCCAACATGTAGAGGTAAAGACTAAGATCTAGAGGTGAATTCCAATATCTAGTGTTAAAGCCTGACACCTACAGTTAAAGCCAAACATCTAGATGTAAAACCCAACTTCTAGAGGTAAAGCCGAATATCTAGAGTTAAAGTGCATCCTTTAGAGTAAAGCCCAAAATCTAGAGTTAAAGCCCAACATCTAGAGGGAAAGCCCAGAATCTAGATGTAAAGCCTAACATCTAGAGGTGAATTCCAAAATCAAGTGTTAAGGCCTGACATATACAGTTAAATCCAACCATATAGATATAACCCCCAACTTCTAGAGGTAAGGCCCAAAATCTAGAGGTAAAGCCCAACAGCTAGAGTTAAAGGCGAACGTCTTGAGGTAATACGCAAAGTCTAGAGTTAAAGCCCAACTTCTACAGGTAAAGCCCAACATCTAGAGGTAAAGCCAGATATCTAGGGGTAAAGCCCAACATCTAGAGAAAAAGCCAAATATATAGATTTAAAACCCAAAATCTAGAGGTAAAGCCCAATATCAAGACGTAAAGCCCAAAATCTAGATGTAAAGCCCAAATTCTAGATCTAACGCCCAAAATCTAGAGATAAAGACCAATATCTAGAGGTAAAACCCAACATCTAGAGGTAAAGCCAGATATCTAGAGGTAAAGCCCAACATCTAGAGGAAAAGCAAAATATATAGATTTCAAACCCAAATTCTAGAGTTAAATCCCAACACCTAGAGGTAAATCCCAAAGTCTAGATGTAAAGCTCAACTTCCAGATTTAAAGTCAAAAATCTAAACGTAAATACCAATACCTAGAGGTAGAGCCCAAAATGTAGAGTTAAAGCCCAACATCTAGAGATAAAGCCAGATATATAGATCTAAAACCCAAAATCTAGACGTGAACCCCAATATCTAGACGTAAAGCCCAAAATCTAGATGTAAAGCCCAACTTCTAGATCTAAAGCCCAAAATCTAGACGTAAAGCCCAACTTCTAAATCTAAAGCCCAACATCTAGAGGTAAAGCCCAATATCTAGACGTAAAGCCCAAAATCTAGATGAAAAGCACAACTTCTAGATCTAAAGCCCAACATCTAGAGGTAAAGATCAATATCTAGAGGAAAAGCCAAATATATAGATTTAAAACCCAAAATCTAGAGATAAAGGCCAACATCTAAATGTAAAGCAAAACATCTAGACATAAAACCCTACATCTAGAGGTTAAGTCCAATATTTAGACTTAAAGACCAACATCTAGAGGTAAACCCCAACATCTAGAGGTAAAGCCCAACGTCTGGAGCTGAAGCCAAGATTCTAGAGAGAAGCCAACAATCCAAATTGAAATCCCAAAAGCTAGAGGTAAATCCCAACATCTAGAGGGAAAGCCCAGAATCCAGATGTAAGCCTAACATGTAGAGGTGAATTCCAATAACTAGTGTTGAGGCCCAACATCTACAGCTAAAGGCAAACATATAGATGTAACCCCCAACTTCTAGAGGTAAAGTCCAAAATCTAGAGGTAAAGCCCAAGACCTAGTGGTAGAGCCCAAAATGTAGAGGTAAAGCCCAACATCTAGACGTAAAGCCAGATATCCAGAGGTAAAGCCCAACATCTAGAGGAAATGTCATATATATAGATTTAAAACCCAAAATCTAGAGGTAAAGCCCAATATCTAGACGTAAAGACCAAAATCTAGATGTAAAGCTCAACTTCCAGATTTAAAGTCAAAAATCTAAATGTAAATACCAATACCTAGAGTTAGAGCCCAAAATGTAGAGGTAAAGCCCAACATCTAGAGATAAAGCCAGATATATAGATCTAAACCCCAAAATCTAGAGGTGAAGCCCAATATCTAGACGTAAAGCCCAAAATCTAGATGTAAAGCCCAACTTCTAGATCTAAAGCCCAAAATATAGATGTAAATCCCAACTTCTAAATCTAAAGCCCAACATCTAGAGGTAAAGCCCAATATTTAGAGTTTAAGCACATCATTTAGAGGTAAAGCCCAAAATCTAGATGTAAAGCCCAAAATCTAGAGATAAAGACCAATATCTAGAGGTAAAAAGCAACATCTAGAGGAAAAGCCAGATATATAGATTTCAAACCCAAATTCTAGAGTTAAATCCCAACATCTAGAGGTACAGCCCAACTTCCAGAGTTAAAGTCCAAAATCTAGAGGTAAACACCAATACCTAGAGGTAGAGCCCAAAATCTAGAGATAAAGCCCAACATCTAGAGATAAAGCCCAACATCTAGAAATAAAGCCAGATATATAGATTTAAAATCCAAAATCTGGAGGTAAAGCCCAACATCTAGATCCCAATCGCTAGATCTAAAGCCAAATACTCTAGAGATAAAGCCCAACATATAGAGGTAAAGACTAAGATCTAGAGGTGAATTCCAATATCTAGTGTTAAAACCCGACACCTATAGTTAAAGCCAAACCTCTAGATGTAAAACCCAACTTCTAGAGGTAAAGCTGAATATCTAGAGTTAAAGCGCATCCTTTAGAGTAAAGCCCAAACTCTAGAGGTAAAGCCCAACATCTAGAGGGAAAGCCCAGAATCTAGATGTAAAGCCTAACATCTAGAGGTGAATTCCAAAATCAAGTGTTAAGGCCTGATAACTACAGTTAAATCCAACCATATAGATATAACCCCCAACTTCTAGAGGTAAGGCCCAAAATCTAGAGGTAAAGCCCAACAGCTAGAGTTAAAGCCGAACGTCTTGAGGTAAAGCCCAAAGTCTAGAGTTAAAGCCCAACTTCTAGAGGTAAAGCCCAACATCTAGAGGTAAAGCCCGATATCTGACGGTAAAGCACAACATCTAGAGGAAAAGCCAAATATATAGATTTAAAACCCAAAATCTAGAGGTAAAGCCCAATATCTAGACGTAAAGCCCAAAATCTAGATGTAAACCCCAAATTCTAGAGGTAAAGCCCATCATCTAGTCCTACAGCCCAATGTCTGCAGGTAAAGCCCAACTTACAGAGCTGAAGTCAAACATCTAGATGTAAAGCCCAAAATCTAGAGGTAAAGCCCAACAGCTAGAGTTAAAGCCGAACGTCTTGAGGTAAAGCCCAAAGTCTAGATTTAAAGCCCAACTTCTAGATCTAAAGCCCAAAATCTAGATCTAACACCCAAAATCTAGAGGTAAAGACCAATATCTAGAGGTACAACCCAACATCTAGAGGTAAAGCCAGATATCTAGAGGTAAAGCCCAACATCTAGAGGAAAAGCAAAATATATAGATTTCAAACCCAAATTCTAGAGTTAAATCCCAACATCTAGAGTTACAGCCCAACTTCCAGAGTTAAAGTCCAAAATCTAGAGGTAAACACCAATACCTAGAGGTAGAGCCCAAAATCTAGAGATAAAGCCCAACATCTAGAGATAAAGCCAGATATATAGATCTAAACCCCAAAATCTAGAGGTGAAGCCCAATATCTAGACATAAAGCCCAAAATCTAGATGTAAAGCCCGACTTCTAGATCTAAAGCCCAAAATCTAGATGTAAAGCCCAAATTCTAGATCTAACGCCCAACATCTAGAGATAAAGACCAATATCTAGAGGTTAAACCGAACATCTAGAGGTAAAGCCAGATATCTAGAGGTAAAGCCCAACGTCTGGAGGTAAAGCAAAATATATAGATTTCAAACCCAAATTCTAGAGTTAGATCCCAACATCTAGAGGTAAAGGCCAAAGTCTAGATGTAAAGCCAAATATCTAGATTTAAATCCCAATGTCTAGAGGTAAAGCCCAAATTCTAGTGGTAAAGCCAAATATCTAGATTTAAATCCCAAAATCTAGAGGTAAAGCCCAACATCTAGAGGTAAAGCCAGATATCTAGAGGTAAAGCCCAACATCTAGAGGAAAAGCCAAATATATATATTTAAAACCCAAAATCTAGAGATAAAGCCCAACATCTAGAGGAAAAGCCAAATATATAGATTTAAAACCCAAAATCTAGAGATAAAGGCCAACATCTAAATGTAAAGCAAAACATCTAGACATAAAACCCTACATCTAGAGGTTAAGTCCAATATTTAGACGTAAAGACCAACATCTAGAGGTAAACCCCAACATCTAGAGGTAAAGCCCAACGTCTGGAGCTGAAGCCAAGATTCTAGAGAGAAGCCAACAATCCAAATTGAAAACCCAAAAGCTAGAGTTAAATCCCAACATCTAGAGGGAAAGCCCAGAATCCACATGTAAAGCCTAACATGTAGAGGTGAATTCCAAAAACTAGTGTTGAGGCCCAACATCTACAGCTAAAGGCAAACATATAGATGTAACCCCCAACTTCTAGAGGTAAAGTCCAAAATATAGAGGTAAAGCCCAAGACCTAGTGGTAGAGCCCAAAATCTAGAGGTAAAGCCCAACATCTAGACGTAAAGCCAGATATCCAGAGGTAAAGCCCAACATCTAGAGGAAATGTCATATATATAGATTTAAAACCCAAAATCTAGAGGTAAAGCCCAATATCTAGACGTAAAGACCAAAATCTAGATGTAAAGCTCAACTTCCAGATTTAAATTCAAAAATCTAAATGTAAATACCAATACCTAGAGGTAGAGCCCAAAATGTAGAGGTAAAGCCCAACATCTAGAGATAAAGCCAGATATATAGATTTAAAATCCCAAATCTGGAGGTAAAGCCCAACATCTAGCGCTAAAGCCCCAAATCTAGATGTAAAGCCCAATTGCTGGATCTAAAGCCAAATACTCTAGAGGTAAAGCCCAACATGTAGAGGTAAAGACTAAGATCTAGAGGTGAATTCCAATATCTAGTGTTAAAGCCTGACACCTACAGTTAAAGCCAAACATCTAGATGTAAAACCCAACTTCTAGAGGTAAAGCCGAATATCTAGAGTTAAAGTGCATCCTTTAGAGTAAAGCCCAAAATCTAGAGTTAAAGCCCAACATCTAGAGGGAAAGCCCAGAATCTAGATGTAAAGCCTAACATCTAGAGGTGAATTCCAAAATCAAGTGTTAAGGCCTGACATATACAGTTAAATCCAACCATATAGATATAACCCCCAACTTCTAGAGGTAAGGCCCAAAATCTAGAGGTAAAGCCCAACAGCTAGAGTTAAAGGCGAACGTCTTGAGGTAATACGCAAAGTCTAGAGTTAAAGCCCAACTTCTACAGGTAAAGCCCAACATCTAGAGGTAAAGCCAGATATCTAGGGGTAAAGCCCAACATCTAGAGAAAAAGCCAAATATATAGATTTAAAACCCAAAATCTAGAGGTAAAGCCCAATATCAAGACGTAAAGCCCAAAATCTAGATGTAAAGCCCAAATTCTAGATCTAACGCCCAAAATCTAGAGATAAAGACCAATATCTAGAGGTAAAACCCAACATCTAGAGGTAAAGCCAGATATCTAGAGGTAAAGCCCAACATCTAGAGGAAAAGCAAAATATATAGATTTCAAACCCAAATTCTAGAGTTAAATCCCAACACCTAGAGGTAAATCCCAAAGTCTAGATGTAAAGCTCAACTTCCAGATTTAAAGTCAAAAATCTAAACGTAAATACCAATACCTAGAGGTAGAGCCCAAAATGTAGAGTTAAAGCCCAACATCTAGAGATAAAGCCAGATATATAGATCTAAAACCCAAAATCTAGACGTGAACCCCAATATCTAGACGTAAAGCCCAAAATCTAGATGTAAAGCCCAACTTCTAGATCTAAAGCCCAAAATCTAGACGTAAAGCCCAACTTCTAAATCTAAAGCCCAACATCTAGAGGTAAAGCCCAATATCTAGACGTAAAGCCCAAAATCTAGATGAAAAGCACAACTTCTAGATCTAAAGCCCAACATCTAGAGGTAAAGATCAATATCTAGAGGAAAAGCCAAATATATAGATTTAAAACCCAAAATCTAGAGATAAAGGCCAACATCTAAATGTAAAGCAAAACATCTAGACATAAAACCCTACATCTAGAGGTTAAGTCCAATATTTAGACTTAAAGACCAACATCTAGAGGTAAACCCCAACATCTAGAGGTAAAGCCCAACGTCTGGAGCTGAAGCCAAGATTCTAGAGAGAAGCCAACAATCCAAATTGAAATCCCAAAAGCTAGAGGTAAATCCCAACATCTAGAGGGAAAGCCCAGAATCCAGATGTAAGCCTAACATGTAGAGGTGAATTCCAATAACTAGTGTTGAGGCCCAACATCTACAGCTAAAGGCAAACATATAGATGTAACCCCCAACTTCTAGAGGTAAAGTCCAAAATCTAGAGGTAAAGCCCAAGACCTAGTGGTAGAGCCCAAAATGTAGAGGTAAAGCCCAACATCTAGACGTAAAGCCAGATATCCAGAGGTAAAGCCCAACATCTAGAGGAAATGTCATATATATAGATTTAAAACCCAAAATCTAGAGGTAAAGCCCAATATCTAGACGTAAAGACCAAAATCTAGATGTAAAGCTCAACTTCCAGATTTAAAGTCAAAAATCTAAATGTAAATACCAATACCTAGAGTTAGAGCCCAAAATGTAGAGGTAAAGCCCAACATCTAGAGATAAAGCCAGATATATAGATCTAAACCCCAAAATCTAGAGGTGAAGCCCAATATCTAGACGTAAAGCCCAAAATCTAGATGTAAAGCCCAACTTCTAGATCTAAAGCCCAAAATATAGATGTAAATCCCAACTTCTAAATCTAAAGCCCAACATCTAGAGGTAAAGCCCAATATTTAGAGTTTAAGCACATCATTTAGAGGTAAAGCCCAAAATCTAGATGTAAAGCCCAAAATCTAGAGATAAAGACCAATATCTAGAGGTAAAAAGCAACATCTAGAGGAAAAGCCAGATATATAGATTTCAAACCCAAATTCTAGAGTTAAATCCCAACATCTAGAGGTACAGCCCAACTTCCAGAGTTAAAGTCCAAAATCTAGAGGTAAACACCAATACCTAGAGGTAGAGCCCAAAATCTAGAGATAAAGCCCAACATCTAGAGATAAAGCCCAACATCTAGAAATAAAGCCAGATATATAGATTTAAAATCCAAAATCTGGAGGTAAAGCCCAACATCTAGATCCCAATCGCTAGATCTAAAGCCAAATACTCTAGAGATAAAGCCCAACATATAGAGGTAAAGACTAAGATCTAGAGGTGAATTCCAATATCTAGTGTTAAAACCCGACACCTATAGTTAAAGCCAAACCTCTAGATGTAAAACCCAACTTCTAGAGGTAAAGCTGAATATCTAGAGTTAAAGCGCATCCTTTAGAGTAAAGCCCAAACTCTAGAGGTAAAGCCCAACATCTAGAGGGAAAGCCCAGAATCTAGATGTAAAGCCTAACATCTAGAGGTGAATTCCAAAATCAAGTGTTAAGGCCTGATAACTACAGTTAAATCCAACCATATAGATATAACCCCCAACTTCTAGAGGTAAGGCCCAAAATCTAGAGGTAAAGCCCAACAGCTAGAGTTAAAGCCGAACGTCTTGAGGTAAAGCCCAAAGTCTAGAGTTAAAGCCCAACTTCTAGAGGTAAAGCCCAACATCTAGAGGTAAAGCCCGATATCTGACGGTAAAGCACAACATCTAGAGGAAAAGCCAAATATATAGATTTAAAACCCAAAATCTAGAGGTAAAGCCCAATATCTAGACGTAAAGCCCAAAATCTAGATGTAAAGCCCAAATTCTAGAGGTAAAGCCCATCATCTAGTCCTACAGCCCAATGTCTGCAGGTAAAGCCCAACTTACAGAGCTGAAGTCAAACATCTAGATGTAAAGCCCAAAATCTAGAGGTAAAGCCCAACAGCTAGAGTTAAAGCCGAACGTCTTGAGGTAAAGCCCAAAGTCTAGATTTAAAGCCCAACTTCTAGATCTAAAGCCCAAAATCTAGATCTAACACCCAAAATCTAGAGGTAAAGACCAATATCTAGAGGTACAACCCAACATCTAGAGGTAAAGCCAGATATCTAGAGGTAAAGCCCAACATCTAGAGGAAAAGCAAAATATATAGATTTCAAACCCAAATTCTAGAGTTAAATCCCAACATCTAGAGTTACAGCCCAACTTCCAGAGTTAAAGTCCAAAATCTAGAGGTAAACACCAATACCTAGAGGTAGAGCCCAAAATCTAGAGATAAAGCCCAACATCTAGAGATAAAGCCAGATATATAGATCTAAACCCCAAAATCTAGAGGTGAAGCCCAATATCTAGACATAAAGCCCAAAATCTAGATGTAAAGCCCGACTTCTAGATCTAAAGCCCAAAATCTAGATGTAAAGCCCAAATTCTAGATCTAACGCCCAACATCTAGAGATAAAGACCAATATCTAGAGGTTAAACCCAACATCTAGAGGTAAAGCCAGATATCTAGAGGTAAAGCCCAACGTCTGGAGGTAAAGCAAAATATATAGATTTCAAACCCAAATTCTAGAGTTAGATCCCAACATCTAGAGGTAAAGGCCAAAGTCTAGATGTAAAGCCAAATATCTAGATTTAAATCCCAATGTCTAGAGGTAAAGCCCAAATTCTAGTGGTAAAGCCAAATATCTAGATTTAAATCCCAAAATCTAGAGGTAAAGCCCAACATCTAGAGGTAAAGCCAGATATCTAGAGGTAAAGCCCAACATCTAGAGGAAAAGCCAAATATATATATTTAAAACCCAAAATCTAGAGATAAAGCCCAACATCTAGAGGAAAAGCCAAATATATAGATTTAAAACCCAAAATCTAGAGATAAAGGCCAACATCTAAATGTAAAGCAAAACATCTAGACATAAAACCCTACATCTAGAGGTTAAGTCCAATATTTAGACGTAAAGACCAACATCTAGAGGTAAACCCCAACATCTAGAGGTAAAGCCCAACGTCTGGAGCTGAAGCCAAGATTCTAGAGAGAAGCCAACAATCCAAATTGAAAACCCAAAAGCTAGAGTTAAATCCCAACATCTAGAGGGAAAGCCCAGAATCCACATGTAAAGCCTAACATGTAGAGGTGAATTCCAAAAACTAGTGTTGAGGCCCAACATCTACAGCTAAAGGCAAACATATAGATGTAACCCCCAACTTCTAGAGGTAAAGTCCAAAATCTAGAGGTAAAGCCCAAGACCTAGTGGTAGAGCCCAAAATCTAGAGGTAAAGCCCAACATCTAGACGTAAAGCCAGATATCCAGAGGTAAAGCCCAACATCTAGAGGAAATGTCATATATATAGATTTAAAACCCAAAATCTAGAGGTAAAGCCCAATATCTAGACGTAAAGACCAAAATCTAGATGTAAAGCTCAACTTCCAGATTTAAATTCAAAAATCTAAATGTAAATACCAATACCTAGAGGTAGAGCCCAAAATGTAGAGGTAAAGCCCAACATCTAGAGATAAAGCCAGATATATAGATTTAAAATCCCAAATCTGGAGGTAAAGCCCAACATCTAGCGCTAAAGCCCCAAATCTAGATGTAAAGCCCAATTGCTAGATCTAAAGCCAAATACTCTAGAGGTAAAGCCCAACATGTAGAGGTAAAGACTAAGATCTAGAGGTGAATTCCAATATCTAGTGTTAAAGCCTGACACCTACAGTTAAAGCCAAACATCTAGATGTAAAACCCAACTTCTAGAGGTAAAGCCGAATATCTAGAGTTAAAGTGCATCCTTTAGAGTAAAGCCCAAAATCTAGAGTTAAAGCCCAACATCTAGAGGGAAAGCCCAGAATCTAGATGTAAAGCCTAACATCTAGAGGTGAATTCCAAAATCAAGTGTTAAGGCCTGACATATACAGTTAAATCCAACCATATAGATATAACCCCCAACTTCTAGAGGTAAGGCCCAAAATCTAGAGGTAAAGCCCAACAGCTAGAGTTAAAGGCGAACGTCTTGAGGTAATACGCAAAGTCTAGAGTTAAAGCCCAACTTCTACAGGTAAAGCCCAACATCTAGAGGTAAAGCCAGATATCTAGGGGTAAAGCCCAACATCTAGAGAAAAAGCCAAATATATAGATTTAAAACCCAAAATCTAGAGGTAAAGCCCAATATCAAGACGTAAAGCCCAAAATCTAGATGTAAAGCCCAAATTCTAGATCTAACGCCCAAAATCTAGAGATAAAGACCAATATCTAGAGGTAAAACCCAACATCTAGAGGTAAAGCCAGATATCTAGAGGTAAAGCCCAACATCTAGAGGAAAAGCAAAATATATAGATTTCAAACCCAAATTCTAGAGTTAAATCCCAACACCTAGAGGTAAATCCCAAAGTCTAGATGTAAAGCTCAACTTCCAGATTTAAAGTCAAAAATCTAAACGTAAATACCAATACCTAGAGGTAGAGCCCAAAATGTAGAGTTAAAGCCCAACATCTAGAGATAAAGCCAGATATATAGATCTAAAACCCAAAATCTAGACGTGAACCCCAATATCTAGACGTAAAGCCCAAAATCTAGATGTAAAGCCCAACTTCTAGATCTAAAGCCCAAAATCTAGACGTAAAGCCCAACTTCTAAATCTAAAGCCCAACATCTAGAGGTAAAGCCCAATATCTAGACGTAAAGCCCAAAATCTAGATGAAAAGCACAACTTCTAGATCTAAAGCCCAACATCTAGAGGTAAAGATCAATATCTAGAGGAAAAGCCAAATATATAGATTTAAAACCCAAAATCTAGAGATAAAGGCCAACATCTAAATGTAAAGCAAAACATCTAGACATAAAACCCTACATCTAGAGGTTAAGTCCAATATTTAGACTTAAAGACCAACATCTAGAGGTAAACCCCAACATCTAGAGGTAAAGCCCAACGTCTGGAGCTGAAGCCAAGATTCTAGAGAGAAGCCAACAATCCAAATTGAAATCCCAAAAGCTAGAGGTAAATCCCAACATCTAGAGGGAAAGCCCAGAATCCAGATGTAAGCCTAACATGTAGAGGTGAATTCCAATAACTAGTGTTGAGGCCCAACATCTACAGCTAAAGGCAAACATATAGATGTAACCCCCAACTTCTAGAGGTAAAGTCCAAAATCTAGAGGTAAAGCCCAAGACCTAGTGGTAGAGCCCAAAATGTAGAGGTAAAGCCCAACATCTAGACGTAAAGCCAGATATCCAGAGGTAAAGCCCAACATCTAGAGGAAATGTCATATATATAGATTTAAAACCCAAAATCTAGAGGTAAAGCCCAATATCTAGACGTAAAGACCAAAATCTAGATGTAAAGCTCAACTTCCAGATTTAAAGTCAAAAATCTAAATGTAAATACCAATACCTAGAGTTAGAGCCCAAAATGTAGAGGTAAAGCCCAACATCTAGAGATAAAGCCAGATATATAGATCTAAACCCCAAAATCTAGAGGTGAAGCCCAATATCTAGACGTAAAGCCCAAAATCTAGATGTAAAGCCCAACTTCTAGATCTAAAGCCCAAAATATAGATGTAAATCCCAACTTCTAAATCTAAAGCCCAACATCTAGAGGTAAAGCCCAATATTTAGAGTTTAAGCACATCATTTAGAGGTAAAGCCCAAAATCTAGATGTAAAGCCCAAAATCTAGAGATAAAGACCAATATCTAGAGGTAAAAAGCAACATCTAGAGGAAAAGCCAGATATATAGATTTCAAACCCAAATTCTAGAGTTAAATCCCAACATCTAGAGGTACAGCCCAACTTCCAGAGTTAAAGTCCAAAATCTAGAGGTAAACACCAATACCTAGAGGTAGAGCCCAAAATCTAGAGATAAAGCCCAACATCTAGAGATAAAGCCCAACATCTAGAAATAAAGCCAGATATATAGATTTAAAATCCAAAATCTGGAGGTAAAGCCCAACATCTAGATCCCAATTGCTAGATCTAAAGCCAAATACTCTAGAGATAAAGCCCAACATATAGAGGTAAAGACTAAGATCTAGAGGTGAATTCCAATATCTAGTGTTAAAACCCGACACCTATAGTTAAAGCCAAACCTCTAGATGTAAAACCCAACTTCTAGAGGTAAAGCCGAATATCTAGAGCTAAAGCGAATCCTTTAGAGTAAAGCCCAAAATCTAGAGTTAAAGCCCAACATCTAGAGGGAAAGCCCAGAATCTAGATGTAAAGCCTAACATCTAGAGGTGATTCCAAAATCAAGTGTTAAGGCCTGACATCTACAGTTAAATCCAACCATATAGATATAACCCCCAACTTCTAGAGGTAAGGCCCAAAATCTAGAGGTAAAGCCCAACAGCTAGAGTTAAAGCCGAACGTCTTGAGGTAAAGCCCAAAGTCGAGAGTTAAAGCCCAACTTCTAGAGGTAAAGCCCAACATCTAGTGGTAAAGCCAGATATCTAGGGGTAAAGCCCAACATCTAGAGGAAAAGCCAAATATATATATATTTAAAACCCAAAATCTAAAGGTAAAGCTCAACATCTAGAGGTAAAGCCAGATATCTGACGGTAAAGCCCAACATCTAGAGGAAAAGCCAAATATATAGATTTAAAAACCAAAATCTAGAGGTAAAGCCCAATATCAAGACGTAAAGCTCAAAATCTAGATGTAAAGCCCAACTTCTAGATGTAAAGCCCAACGTCTAGATCTAAAGCCCAAAATCTAGATCTAAAGCCCAAATTCTAGATCTAACGCCCAACATCTAGAGATAAAGACCAATATCTAGACGTAAAGCCCAAAATCTAGATGAAAAGCACAACTTCTAGATCTAAAGCCCAACATCTGGAGATAAAGACCAATATCTAGAGGTTAAACCCAACATCTAGAGGTAAAGCCAGATATCTAGAGGTAAAGCCCAACATCTAGAGGAAAAGACAAATATATAGATTTAAAAACCAAAATCTAGAGGTAAAGCCCAATATCTAGACGTAAAGCCCAAAATCTAGATGTAAACCCCAATTTCTGGATCTAAAGCCCAAAATCTAGATGTAAAGCCCAAATTCTAGATCTAACGCCCAACATCAAGAGATAAAGACCAATATCTAGAGGTTAAACCCAACATCTAGAGGTAAAACAAGATATCTAGAGGTAAAGCCCAACATATAGAGGAAAAGCCAAATATATATACATTTAAAACCCAAAATCTAGAGGTAAAGCCCAATATCTAGACGTAAAGACCAAAATCTAGATGTAAAGCTCAACTTCCAGATTTAAAGTCAAAAATCTAAATGTAAATACCAATACCTAGAGGTAGAGCCCAAAATGTAGAGGTAAAGCCCAACATCTAGAGATAAAGCCAGATATATAGATTTAAACCACAAAATCTCAAGGTGAAGCCCAATATCTAGACGTAAAGCCCAAAATCTAGATGTAAAGTCCAACTTCTAGATCTAAAGCCCAAAATATAGATGTAAATCCCAACTTCTAAATCTAAAGCCCAACATCTAGAGGTAAAGCCCAATATTTAGAGTTTAAGCGCATCATTTAGAGGTAAAGCCCATAATCTAGATGTAAAGCCCAACTTCTAGAGGTAAAGCCCATCATCTAGTCCTACAGCCCAATGTCTGTAGGTAAAGCCCAACTTACAGAGCAGAAGTCAAACATCTAGATGTAAAACCCAAAATCTAGAGGTAAAGCCCAACATCTAGACGTAAAGCCCAAAGTCTAGATGTAAAGCCCAACTTCTAGATCTAAAGCCCAAAATCTAGATCTAACACCCAAAATCTAGAGGTAAAGACCAATATCTAGAGGTACAACCCAACATCTAGAGGTAAAGCCAGATATCTAGAGGTAAAGCCCAACATCTAGAGGAAAAGCCAAATATATAGATTTCAAACCCAAATTCTAGAGTTAAATCCCAACATCTAGAGGTACAGCCCAACTTCCAGAGTTAAAGTCCAAAATCTAGAGGTAAACACCAATACCTAGAGGTAGAGCCCAAAATCTAGAGATAAAGCCCAACATCTAGAGATAAAGCCCAACATCTAGAAATAAAGCCAGATATATAGATTTAAAATCCAAAATCTGGAGGTAAAGCCCAACATCTAGATCCCAATCGCTAGATCTAAAGCCAAATACTCGAGAGATAAAGCCCAACATATAGAGGTAAAGACTAAGATCTAGAGGTGAATTCCAATATCTAGTGTTAAAACCCGACACCTATAGTTAAAGCCAAACCTCTAGATGTAAAACCCAACTTCTAGAGGTAAAGCCGAATATCTAGAGTTAAAGCGCATCCTTTAGAGTAAAGCCCAAACTCTAGAGGTAAAGCCCAACATCTAGAGGGAAAGCCCAGAATCTAGATGTAAAGCCTAACATCTAGAGGTGAATTCCAAAATCAAGTGTTAAGGCCTGATAACTACAGTTAAATCCAACCATATAGATATAACCCCCAACTTCTAGAGGTAAGGCCCAAAATCTAGAGGTAAAGCCCAACAGCTAGAGTTAAAGCCGAACGTCTTGAGGTAAAGCCCAAAGTCTAGAGTTAAAGCCCAACTTCTAGAGGTAAAGCCCAACATCTAGAGGTAAAGCCCGATATCTGACGGTAAAGCACAACATCTAGAGGAAAAGCCAAATATATATATATTTAAAACCCAAAATCTAGAGGTAAAGCCCAACATCTAGAGGTAAAGCCAGATATCTAGGGGTAAAGCCCAACATCTAGAGGAAAAGCCAAATATATATTTAAAACCCAAAATCTAGAGGTAAAGCCCAATATCTAGACGTAAAGCCCAAAATCTAGATGTAAAGCCCAACTTCTAGATCTAAAGCCCAAAATCTAGATGTAAAGCCCAAATTCTAGATCTAACGCCCAACATCTAGAGAGAAAGACCAATATCTAGAGGTAAAACCCAACATCTAGAGGTAAAGCCAGATATCTAGAGGTAAAGCCCAACATCTAGAGGAAAAGCCAAATATATATATATTTAAAACCCAAAATCTAGAGGTAAAGCCCAACATCTAGAGGTAAAGCCTGATATCTAGGTGTAAAGCCCAACATCTAGAGGAAAAGCCAAATATATAGATTTAAAACCCAAAATCTAGAGGTAAAGCCCAATAACTAGACGTAAAGCCCAAAATCTAGATGTAAAGCCCAACTTCTAGATCTAAAGCCCAAAATCTAGATGTAAAGCCCAAATTCTAGATCTAACGCCCAACATCTAGAGATAAAGACCAATATTTAGAGTTTAAGCGCATCATTTAGAGGTAAAGCCCAAAATCTAGATGTAAAGCCAAACTTCTAGAGGTAAAGCCCATCATCTAGTCCTACAGCCCAATGTCTGGAGGTAAAGCCCAACTTACAGAGGTGAAGGCAAACATCTAGATGTAAAACCCAAAATCTAGAGGTAACGCCCAACATCTAGAGGAAAAGCCAAATAACAGCCCAATGTCTGCAGGTAAAGCCCAACTTACAGAGGTGAAGTCAAACATCTAGATGTAAAACCCAAAATCTAGAGGTAAAGCCCAACATCTAGAGGTAAAGCCAGATATCTGACGGTAAAGCCCAACATCTAGAGGAAAAGCCAAATATATAAATTTAAAACCAAAAATCTAGAGGTAAAGCCCAATATCTAGACGTAAAGCCCAAAATCTTGATGTAAAGCCCAAATTCTAGAGGTAAAGCCCATCATCTAGTCCTACAGCCCAATGTCTGCAGGTAAAGCCCAACTTACAGAGGTGAAGTCAAACATCTAGATGTAAAACCCAAAATCTAGAGGTAAAGCCCAACATCTAGACTTAAAGCCCAAAGTCTAGATGTAAAGCCCAACTTCTAGATCTAAAACCCAAAATCTAGATCTAACACCCAAAATCTAGAGGTAAAGACCAATATCTAGAGGTACAACCCAACATCTAGAGGTAAAGCCAGATATCTAGAGGTAAAGCCCAACATCTAGAGGAAAAGCCAAATATATAGATTTCAAACCCAAATTCTAGAGTTAAATCCCAACATCTAGAGTTACAGCCCAACTTCCAGAGTTAAAGTCCAAAATCTAGAGGTAAACACCAATACCTAGAGGTAGAGCCCAAAATCTAGAGATAAAGCCCAACATCTAGAGATAAAGCCCAACATCTAGAAATAAAGCCAGATATATAGATTTAAAATCCAAAATCTGGAGGTAAAGCCCAACATCTAGATCCCAATCGCTAGATCTAAAGCCAAATACTCGAGAGATAAAGCCCAACATATAGAGGTAAAGACTAAGATCTAGAGGTGAATTCCAATATCTAGTGTTAAAACCCGACACCTATAGTTAAAGCCAAACCTCTAGATGTAAAACCCAACTTCTAGAGGTAAAGCCGAATATCTAGAGTTAAAGCGCATCCTTTAGAGTAAAGCCCAAACTCTAGAGGTAAAGCCCAACATCTAGAGGGAAAGCCCAGAATCTAGATGTAAAGCCTAACATCTAGAGGTGAATTCCAAAATCAAGTGTTAAGGCCTGATAACTACAGTTAAATCCAACCATATAGATATAACCCCCAACTTCTAGAGGTAAGGCCCAAAATCTAGAGGTAAAGCCCAACAGCTAGAGTTAAAGCCGAACGTCTTGAGGTAAAGCCCAAAGTCTAGAGTTAAAGCCCAACTTCTAGAGGTAAAGCCCAACATCTAGAGGTAAAGCCCGATATCTGACGGTAAAGCACAACATCTAGAGGAAAAGCCAAATATATAGATTTAAAACCCAAAATCTAGAGGTAAAGCCCAATATCTAGACGTAAAGCCCAAAATCTAGATGTAAAGCCCAACTTCTAGAGGTAAAGCCCATCATCTAGTCCTACAGCCCAATGTCTGCAGGTAAAGCCCAACTTACAGAGCTGAAGTCAAACATCTAGATGTAAAGCCCAAAATCTAGAGGTAAAGCCCAACAGCTAGAGTTAAAGCCGAACGTCTTGAGGTAAAGCCCAAAGTCTAGATTTAAAGCCCAACTTCTAGATCTAAAGCCCAAAATCTAGATCTAACACCCAAAATCTAGAGGTAAAGACCAATATCTAGAGGTACAACCCAACA
Organism: Leptosomus discolor; assembly: GCF_034619465.1. Lineage (NCBI taxonomy): Eukaryota > Metazoa > Chordata > Aves > Leptosomiformes > Leptosomidae > Leptosomus > Leptosomus discolor. The sequence goes on from NC_141416.1 coordinate 4,245,197, forward strand.
TCTAGAGGTAAAGCCAGATATCTAGAGGTAAAGCCCAACATCTAGAGGAAAAGCAAAATATATAGATTTCAAACCCAAATTCTAGAGTTAAATCCCAACATCTAGAGTTACAGCCCAACTTCCAGAGTTAAAGTCCAAAATCTAGAGGTAAACACCAATACCTAGAGGTAGAGCCCAAAATCTAGAGATAAAGCCCAACATCTAGAGATAAAGCCAGATATATAGATCTAAACCCCAAAATCTAGAGGTGAAGCCCAATATCTAGACATAAAGCCCAAAATCTAGATGTAAAGCCCGACTTCTAGATCTAAAGCCCAAAATCTAGATGTAAAGACCAAATTCTAGATCTAACGCCCAACATCTAGAGATAAAGACAAATATCTAGAGGTTAAACCCAACATCTAGAGGTAAAGCCAGATATCTAGAGGTAAAGCCCAACATCTAGAGGAAAAGCCAAATATATATATATTTAAAACCCAAAATCTAGAGGTAAAGCCCAACATCTAGAGGTAAAGCCTGATATCTAGGTGTAAAGCCCAACATCTAGAGGAAAAGCCAAATATATAGATTTAAAACCCAAAATCTAGAGGTAAAGCCCAATAACTAGACGTAAAGCCCAAAATCTAGATGTAAAGCCCAACTTCTAGATCTAAAGCCCAAAATCTAGATGTAAAGCCCAAATTCTAGATCTAACGCCCAACATCTAGAGATAAAGACCAATATTTAGAGTTTAAGCGCATCATTTAGAGGTAAAGCCCAAAATCTAGATGTAAAGCCAAACTTCTAGAGGTAAAGCCCATCATCTAGTCCTACAGCCCAATGTCTGGAGGTAAAGCCCAACTTACAGAGGTGAAGGCAAACATCTAGATGTAAAACCCAAAATCTAGAGGTAAAGCCCAACATCTAGAGGAAAAGCCAAATAACAGCCCAATGTCTGCAGGTAAAGCCCAACTTACAGAGGTGAAGTCAAACATCTAGATGTAAAACCCAAAATCTAGAGGTAAAGCCCAACATCTAGAGGTAAAGCCAGATATCTGACGGTAAAGCCCAACATCTAGAGGAAAAGCCAAATATATAGATTTAAAACCCAAAATCTCGAGGTAAAGCCCAATATCTAGACGTAAAGCCCAAAATCTAGATGTAAAGCCCAAATTCTAGAGGTAAAGCCCATCATCTAGTCCTACAGCCCAATGTCTGCAGGTAAAGCCCAACTTACAGAGGTGAAGTCAAACATCTAGATGTAAAACCCAAAATCTAGAGGTAAAGCCCAACATCTAGACTTAAAGCCCAAAGTCTAGATGTAAAGCCCAACTTCTAGATCTAAAGCCCAAAATCTAGATCTAACACCCAAAATCTAGAGGTAAAGACCAATATCTAGAGGTAAAACCCAACATCTAGAGGTAAAGCCAGATATCTAGAGGTAAAGCCCAACATCTAGAGGAAAAGCCAAATATATAGATTTCAAACCCAAATTCTAGAGTTAAATCCCAACATCTAGAGTTACAGCCCAACTTCCAGAGTTAAAGTCCAAAATCTAGAGGTAAACACCAATACCTAGAGGTAGAGCCCAAAATCTAGAGATAAAGCCCAACATCTAGAGATAAAGCCAGATATGTAGATTTAAAATCCAAAATCTGGAGGTAAAGCCCAACATCTAGAGCTAAAGCCCCAAATCTAGATGTAAAGCCCAATTGCAGGATCTAAAGCCAAATACTCTAGAGGTAAAGCCCAACATGTAGAGGTAAAGACTAAGATCTAGAGGTGAATTCCAATATCTAGTGTTAAAGGCCGACACCTATAGTTAAAGCCAAACCTCTAGATGTAAAACCCAACTTCTAGAGGTAAAGCCGAATATCTAGAGTTAAAGCGCATCCTTTAGAGTAAAGCCCAAAATCTAGAGTTAAAGCCCAACATCTAGAGGGAAAGCCCAGAACCTAGATGTAAAGCCTAACATCTAGAGGTGAATTCCAAAATCAAGTGTTAAGGCCTGACATCTACAGTTAAATCCAACCATATAGATATAACCCCCAACTTCTAGAGGTAAGGCCCAAAATCTAGAGGTAAAGCCCAACAGATAGAGTTAAAGCCGAACGTCTTGAGGTAAACCCAAAGTCTAGATTTAAAGCCCAACTTCTAGAGGTAAAGCCCAACATCTAGAGGTAAAGCCCGATATCTGACGGTAAAGCCCAACATCTAGAGGAAAAGCCAAATATATAGATTTAAAACCCAAAATCTAGAGGTAAAGCCCAAAATCTAGACGTAAAGCCCAAAATCTAGATGTAAAGCCCAACTTCTAGATCTAAAGCCCAAAATATAGATGTAAAGCCCAACTTCTAAATCTAAAGCCCAACATCTAGAGGTAAATCCCAATATCTAGATGTAAAGCCCAAAATCTAGATGAAAAGCACAACTTATAGATCTAAAACCCAACATCTAGAGTTAAAGCCAGATATCTAGAGGTAAAGCCCAACGTCTGGAGGTAAAGCCCATCATCTAGTCCTACAGCCCAATGTCTGCAGGTAAAGCCCAACTTACAGAGGTGAAGGCAAACATCTAGATGTAAAACCCCAAATCTAGAGGTAAAGCCCAACATCTAGAGGAAAAGCCAAATATATATATATTTAAAACCCAAAATCTAGAGGTAAAGCCCAACATCTAGAGGTAAAGCCAGATATCTAGGGGTAAAGCCCAACATCTAGAGGAAAAGCCAAATATATATTTAAAACCCAAAATCTAGAGGTAAAGCCCAATATCTAGACGTAAAGCCCAAAATCTAGATGTAAAGCCCAACTTCTAGATCTAAAGCCCAAAATCTAGATGTAAAGCCCAAATTCTAGATCTAACGCCCAACATCTAGAGATAAAGACCAATATCTAGAGGTAAAACCCAACATCTAGAGGTAAAGCCAGATATCTAGAGGTAAAGCCCAACATCTAGAGGGAAAGAAAAATAGATAGATTTCAAACCCAAATTCTAGAGTTAAATCCCAACATCTAGAGGTATATCCCAAAGTCTAGATGTAAAGCTCAACTTCCAGATTTAAAGTCAAAAATCTAAATGTAAATACCAATACCTAGAGGTAGAGCCCAAAATGTAGAGGTAAAGCCCAACATCTAGAGATAAAGCCAGATATATAGATTTAAACCACAAAATCTCAAGGTGAAGCCCAATATCTAGACGTAAAGCCCAAAATCTAGATGTAAAGTCCAACTTCTAGATCTAAAGCCCAAAATATAGATGTAAATCCCAACTTCTAAATCTAAAGCCCAACATCTAGAGGTAAAGCCCAATATTTAGAGTTTAAGCGCATCATTTAGAGGTAAAGCCCATAATCTAGATGTAAAGCCCAACTTCTAGAGGTAAAGCCCATCATCTAGTCCTACAGCCCAATGTCTGGAGGTAAAGCCCAACTTACAGAGCAGAAGTCAAACATCTAGATGTAAAACCCAAAATCTAGAGGTAAAGCCCAACATCTAGACGTAAAGCCCAAAGTCTAGATGTAAAGCCCAACTTCTAGATCTAAAGCCCAAAATCTAGATCTAACACCCAAAATCTAGAGGTAAAGACCAATATCTAGAGGTACAACCCAACATCTAGAGGTAAAGCCAGATATCTAGAGGTAAAGCCCAACATCTAGAGGAAAAGCCAAATATATAGATTTCAAACCCAAATTCTAGAGTTAAATCCCAACATCTAGAGGTACAGCCCAACTTCCAGAGTTAAAGTCCAAAATCTAGAGGTAAACACCAATACCTAGAGGTAGAGCCCAAAATCTAGAGATAAAGCCCAACATCTAGAGATAAAGACCAACATCTAGAAATAAAGCCAGATATATAGATTTAAAATCCAAAATCTGGAGGTAAAGCCCAACATCTAGATCCCAATTGCTAGATCTAAAGCCAAATACTCTAGAGATAAAGCCCAACATATAGAGGTAAAGACTAAGATCTAGAGGTGAATTCCAATATCTAGTGTTAAAACCCGACACCTATAGTTAAAGCCAAACCTCTAGATGTAAAACCCAACTTCTAGAGGTAAAGCCGAATATCTAGAGTTAAAGCGCATCCTTTAGAGTAAAGCCCAAACTCTAGAGGTAAAGCCCAACATCTAGAGGGAAAGCCCAGAATCTAGATGTAAAGCCTAACATCTAGAGGTGAATTCCAAAATCAAGTGTTAAGGCCTGATAACTAGAGTTAAATCCAACCATATAGATATAACCCCCAACTTCTAGAGGTAAGGCCCAAAATCTAGAGGTAAAGCCCAACAGCTAGAGTTAAAGCCGAACGTCTTGAGGTAAAGCCCAAAGTCTAGAGTTAAAGCCCAACTTCTAGAGGTAAAGCCCAACATCTAGACGTAAAGCCAGATATCTGACGGTAAAGCCCAACATCTAGAGGAAAAGCCAAATATATAGATTTAAAACCCAAAATCTCGAGGTAAAGCCCAATATCTAGACGTAAAGCCCAAAATCTAGATGTAAAGCCCAAATTCTAGAGGTAAAGCCCATCATCTAGTCCTACAGCCCAATGTCTGCAGGTAAAGCCCAACTTACAGAGGTGAAGTCAAACATCTAGATGTAAAACCCAAAATCTAGAGGTAAAGCCCAACATCTAGACTTAAAGCCCAAAGTCTAGATGTAAAGCCCAACTTCTAGATCTAAAGCCCAAAATCTAGATCTAACACCCAAAATCTAGAGGTAAAGACCAATATCTAGAGGTAAAACCCAACATCTAGAGGTAAAGCCAGATATCTAGAGGTAAAGCCCAACATCTAGAGGAAAAGCAAAATATATAGATTTCAAACCCAAATTCTAGAGTTAAATCCCAACATCTAGAGTTACAGCCCAACTTCCAGAGTTAAAGTCCAAAATCTAGAGGTAAACACCAATACCTAGATGTAGAGCCCAAAATCTAGAGATAAAGCCCAACATCTAGAGATAAAGCCAGATATATAGATCTAAACCCCAAAATCTAGAGGTGAAGCCCAATATCTAGACGTAAAGCCCAAAATCTAGATGTAAAGCCCGACTTCTAGATCTAAAGACCAAAATCTAGATGTAAAGCCCAAATTCTAGATCTAACGCCCAACATCTAGAGATAAAGACCAATATCTAGAGGTTAAACCGAACATCTAGAGGTAAAGCCAGATATCTAGAGGTAAAGCCCAACATCTAGAGGAAAAGCCTGATATCAAGGTGTAAAGCCCAACATCTAGAGGAAAAGCCAAATATATAGATTTAAAACCCAAAATCTAGAGGTGAAGCCCAATATCTAGACGTAAAGCCCAAAATCTAGATGTAAAGTCCAACTTCTAGATCTAAAGCCCAAAATATAGATGTAAATCCCAACTTCTAAATCTAAAGCCCAACATCTAGAGGTAAAGCCCAATATTTAGAGTTTAAGCGCATCATTTAGAGGTAAAGCCCAAAATCTAGATGTAAAGCCAAACTTCTAGAGGTAAAGCCCATCATCTAGTCCTACAGCCCAATGTCTGGAGGTAAAGCCCAACTTACAGAGGTGAAGGCAAACATCTAGATGTAAAACCCAAAATCTAGAGGTAAAGCCCAACATCTAGAGGAAAAGCCAAATAACAGCCCAATGTCTACAGGTAAAGCCCAACTTACAGAGGTGAAGTCAAACATCTAGATGTAAAACCCAAAATCTAGAGGTAAAGCCCAACATCTAGAGGTAAAGCCAGATATCTGACGGTAAAGCCCAACATCTAGAGGAAAAGCCAAATATATAGATTTAAAACCCAAAATCTAGAGGTAAAGCCCAATATCTAGACGTAAAGCCCAAAATCTAGATGTAAAGCCCAACTTCTAGAGGTAAAGCCCATCATCTAGTCCTACAGCCCAATGCCTGCAGGTAAAGCCCAACTTACAGAGGTGAAGTCAAACATCTAGATGTAAAACCCAAAATCTAGAGGTAAAGCCCAACATCTAGACTTAAAGCCCAAAGTCTAGATGTAAAGCCCAACTTCTAGATCTAAAGCCCAAAATCTAGATCTAACACCCAAAATCTAGAGATAAAAACCAATATCTAGAGGTAAAACCCAACATCTAGAGGTAAAGCCAGATATCTAGAGGTAAAGCCCAACATCTAGAGGAAAAGCCAAATATATAGATTTCAAACCCAAATTCTAGAGTTAAATCCCAACATCTAGAGTTACAGCCCAACTTCCAGAGTTAAAGTCCAAAATCTAGAGGTAAACACCAATACCTAGAGGTAGAGCCCAAAATCTAGAGATAAAGCCCAACATCTAGAGATAAAGCCAGATATGTAGATTTAAAATCCAAAATCTGGAGGTAAAGCCCAACATCTAGAGCTAAAGCCCCAAATCTAGATGTAAAGCCCAATTGCAGGATCTAAAGCCAAATACTCTAGAGGTAAAGCCCAACATGTAGAGGTAAAGACTAAGATCTAGAGGTGAATTCCAATATCTAGTGTTAAAGGCCGACACCTATAGTTAAAGCCAAACCTCTAGATGTAAAACCCAACTTCTAGAGGTAAAGCCGAATATCTAGAGTTAAAGCGCATCCTTTAGAGTAAAGCCCAAAATCTAGAGTTAAAGCCCAACATCTAGAGGGAAAGCCCAGAACCTAGATGTAAAGCCTAACATCTAGAGGTGAATTCCAAAATCAAGTGTTAAGGCCTGATATCTACAGTTAAATCCAACCATATAGATATAACCCCCAACTTCTAGAGGTAAGGCCCAAAATCTAGAGGTAAAGCCCAACAGATAGAGTTAAAGCCGAACGTCTTGAGGTAAACCCAAAGTCTAGATTTAAAGCCCAACTTCTAGAGGTAAAGCCCAACATCTAGAGGTAAAGCCCGATATCTGACGGTAAAGCCCAACATCTAGAGGAAAAGCCAAATATATAGATTTAAAACCCAAAATCTAGAGGTAAAGCCCAAAATCTAGACGTAAAGCCCAAAATCTAGATGTAAAGCCCAACTTCTAGATCTAAAGCCCAAAATATAGATGTAAAGCCCAACTTCTAAATCTAAAGCCCAACATCTAGAGGTAAATCCCAATATCTAGATGTAAAGCCCAAAATCTAGATGAAAAGCACAACTTATAGATCTAAAACCCAACATCTAGAGTTAAAGCCAGATATCTAGAGGTAAAGCCCAACGTCTGGAGGTAAAGCCCATCATCTAGTCCTACAGCCCAATGTCTGCAGGTAAAGCCCAACTTACAGAGGTGAAGGCAAACATCTAGATGTAAAACCCCAAATCTAGAGGTAAAGCCCAACATCTAGAGGAAAAGCCAAATATATATATATTTAAAACCCAAAATCTAGAGGTAAAGCCCAACATCTAGAGGTAAAGCCAGATATCTAGGGGTAAAGCCCAACATCTAGAGGAAAAGCCAAATATATATTTAAAACCCAAAATCTAGAGGTAAAGCCCAATATCTAGACGTAAAGCCCAAAATCTAGATGTAAAGCCCAACTTCTAGATCTAAAGCCCAAAATCTAGATGTAAAGCCCAAATTCTAGATCTAACGCCCAACATCTAGAGATAAAGACCAATATCTAGAGGTAAAACCCAACATCTAGAGGTAAAGCCAGATATCTAGAGGTAAAGCCCAACATCTAGAGGGAAAGAAAAATAGATAGATTTCAAACCCAAATTCTAGAGTTAAATCCCAACATCTAGAGGTATATCCCAAAGTCTAGATGTAAAGCTCAACTTCCAGATTTAAAGTCAAAAATCTAAATGTAAATACCAATACCTAGAGGTAGAGCCCAAAATGTAGAGGTAAAGCCCAACATCTAGAGATAAAGCCAGATATATAGATTTAAACCACAAAATCTCAAGGTGAAGCCCAATATCTAGACGTAAAGCCCAAAATCTAGATGTAAAGTCCAACTTCTAGATCTAAAGCCCAAAATATAGATGTAAATCCCAACTTCTAAATCTAAAGCCCAACATCTAGAGGTAAAGCCCAATATTTAGAGTTTAAGCGCATCATTTAGAGGTAAAGCCCATAATCTAGATGTAAAGCCCAACTTCTAGAGGTAAAGCCCATCATCTAGTCCTACAGCCCAATGTCTGGAGGTAAAGCCCAACTTACAGAGCAGAAGTCAAACATCTAGATGTAAAACCCAAAATCTAGAGGTAAAGCCCAACATCTAGACGTAAAGCCCAAAGTCTAGATGTAAAGCCCAACTTCTAGATCTAAAGCCCAAAATCTAGATCTAACACCCAAAATCTAGAGGTAAAGACCAATATCTAGAGGTACAACCCAACATCTAGAGGTAAAGCCAGATATCTAGAGGTAAAGCCCAACATCTAGAGGAAAAGCCAAATATATAGATTTCAAACCCAAATTCTAGAGTTAAATCCCAACATCTAGAGGTACAGCCCAACTTCCAGAGTTAAAGTCCAAAATCTAGAGGTAAACACCAATACCTAGAGGTAGAGCCCAAAATCTAGAGATAAAGCCCAACATCTAGAGATAAAGACCAACATCTAGAAATAAAGCCAGATATATAGATTTAAAATCCAAAATCTGGAGGTAAAGCCCAACATCTAGATCCCAATTGCTAGATCTAAAGCCAAATACTCTAGAGATAAAGCCCAACATATAGAGGTAAAGACTAAGATCTAGAGGTGAATTCCAATATCTAGTGTTAAAACCCGACACCTATAGTTAAAGCCAAACCTCTAGATGTAAAACCCAACTTCTAGAGGTAAAGCCGAATATCTAGAGTTAAAGCGCATCCTTTAGAGTAAAGCCCAAACTCTAGAGGTAAAGCCCAACATCTAGAGGGAAAGCCCAGAATCTAGATGTAAAGCCTAACATCTAGAGGTGAATTCCAAAATCAAGTGTTAAGGCCTGATAACTAGAGTTAAATCCAACCATATAGATATAACCCCCAACTTCTAGAGGTAAGGCCCAAAATCTAGAGGTAAAGCCCAACAGCTAGAGTTAAAGCCGAACGTCTTGAGGTAAAGCCCAAAGTCTAGAGTTAAAGCCCAACTTCTAGAGGTAAAGCCCAACATCTAGACGTAAAGCCAGATATCTGACGGTAAAGCCCAACATCTAGAGGAAAAGCCAAATATATAGATTTAAAACCCAAAATCTCGAGGTAAAGCCCAATATCTAGACGTAAAGCCCAAAATCTAGATGTAAAGCCCAAATTCTAGAGGTAAAGCCCATCATCTAGTCCTACAGCCCAATGTCTGCAGGTAAAGCCCAACTTACAGAGGTGAAGTCAAACATCTAGATGTAAAACCCAAAATCTAGAGGTAAAGCCCAACATCTAGACTTAAAGCCCAAAGTCTAGATGTAAAGCCCAACTTCTAGATCTAAAGCCCAAAATCTAGATCTAACACCCAAAATCTAGAGGTAAAGACCAATATCTAGAGGTAAAACCCAACATCTAGAGGTAAAGCCAGATATCTAGAGGTAAAGCCCAACATCTAGAGGAAAAGCAAAATATATAGATTTCAAACCCAAATTCTAGAGTTAAATCCCAACATCTAGAGTTACAGCCCAACTTCCAGAGTTAAAGTCCAAAATCTAGAGGTAAACACCAATACCTAGATGTAGAGCCCAAAATCTAGAGATAAAGCCCAACATCTAGAGATAAAGCCAGATATATAGATCTAAACCCCAAAATCTAGAGGTGAAGCCCAATATCTAGACGTAAAGCCCAAAATCTAGATGTAAAGCCCGACTTCTAGATCTAAAGACCAAAATCTAGATGTAAAGCCCAAATTCTAGATCTAACGCCCAACATCTAGAGATAAAGACCAATATCTAGAGGTTAAACCGAACATCTAGAGGTAAAGCCAGATATCTAGAGGTAAAGCCCAACATCTAGAGGAAAAGCCTGATATCAAGGTGTAAAGCCCAACATCTAGAGGAAAAGCCAAATATATAGATTTAAAACCCAAAATCTAGAGGTGAAGCCCAATATCTAGACGTAAAGCCCAAAATCTAGATGTAAAGTCCAACTTCTAGATCTAAAGCCCAAAATATAGATGTAAATCCCAACTTCTAAATCTAAAGCCCAACATCTAGAGGTAAAGCCCAATATTTAGAGTTTAAGCGCATCATTTAGAGGTAAAGCCCAAAATCTAGATGTAAAGCCAAACTTCTAGAGGTAAAGCCCATCATCTAGTCCTACAGCCCAATGTCTGGAGGTAAAGCCCAACTTACAGAGGTGAAGGCAAACATCTAGATGTAAAACCCAAAATCTAGAGGTAAAGCCCAACATCTAGAGGAAAAGCCAAATAACAGCCCAATGTCTGCAGGTAAAGCCCAACTTACAGAGGTGAAGTCAAACATCTAGATGTAAAACCCAAAATCTAGAGGTAAAGCCCAACATCTAGACGTAAAGCCAGATATCTGACGGTAAAGCCCAACATCTAGAGGAAAAGCCAAATATATAGATTTAAAACCCAAAATCTAGAGGTAAAGCCCAATATCTAGACGTAAAGCCCAAAATCTAGATGTAAAGCCCAACTTCTAGAGGTAAAGCCCATCATCTAGTCCTACAGCCCAATGCCTGCAGGTAAAGCCCAACTTACAGAGGTGAAGTCAAACATCTAGATGTAAAACCCAAAATCTAGAGGTAAAGCCCAACATCTAGACTTAAAGCCCAAAGTCTAGATGTAAAGCCCAACTTCTAGATCTAAAGCCCAAAATCTAGATCTAACACCCAAAATCTAGAGATAAAAACCAATATCTAGAGGTAAAACCCAACATCTAGAGGTAAAGCCAGATATCTAGAGGTAAAGCCCAACATCTAGAGGAAAAGCCAAATATATAGATTTCAAACCCAAATTCTAGAGTTAAATCCCAACATCTAGAGTTACAGCCCAACTTCCAGAGTTAAAGTCCAAAATCTAGAGGTAAACACCAATACCTAGAGGTAGAGCCCAAAATCTAGAGATAAAGCCCAACATCTAGAGATAAAGCCAGATATGTAGATTTAAAATCCAAAATCTGGAGGTAAAGCCCAACATCTAGAGCTAAAGCCCCAAATCTAGATGTAAAGCCCAATTGCAGGATCTAAAGCCAAATACTCTAGAGGTAAAGCCCAACATGTAGAGGTAAAGACTAAGATCTAGAGGTGAATTCCAATATCTAGTGTTAAAGGCCGACACCTATAGTTAAAGCCAAACCTCTAGATGTAAAACCCAACTTCTAGAGGTAAAGCCGAATATCTAGAGTTAAAGCGCATCCTTTAGAGTAAAGCCCAAAATCTAGAGTTAAAGCCCAACATCTAGAGGGAAAGCCCAGAACCTAGATGTAAAGCCTAACATCTAGAGGTGAATTCCAAAATCAAGTGTTAAGGCCTGACATCTACAGTTAAATCCAACCATATAGATATAACCCCCAACTTCTAGAGGTAAGGCCCAAAATCTAGAGGTAAAGCCCAACAGATAGAGTTAAAGCCGAACGTCTTGAGGTAAACCCAAAGTCTAGATTTAAAGCCCAACTTCTAGAGGTAAAGCCCAACATCTAGAGGTAAAGCCCGATATCTGACGGTAAAGCCCAACATCTAGAGGAAAAGCCAAATATATAGATTTAAAACCCAAAATCTAGAGGTAAAGCCCAAAATCTAGACGTAAAGCCCAAAATCTAGATGTAAAGCCCAACTTCTAGATCTAAAGCCCAAAATATAGATGTAAAGCCCAACTTCTAAATCTAAAGCCCAACATCTAGAGGTAAATCCCAATATCTAGATGTAAAGCCCAAAATCTAGATGAAAAGCACAACTTATAGATCTAAAACCCAACATCTAGAGTTAAAGCCAGATATCTAGAGGTAAAGCCCAACGTCTGGAGGTAAAGCCCATCATCTAGTCCTACAGCCCAATGTCTGCAGGTAAAGCCCAACTTACAGAGGTGAAGGCAAACATCTAGATGTAAAACCCCAAATCTAGAGGTAAAGCCCAACATCTAGAGGAAAAGCCAAATATATATATATTTAAAACCCAAAATCTAGAGGTAAAGCCCAACATCTAGAGGTAAAGCCAGATATCTATGGGTAAAGCCCAACATCTAGAGGAAAAGCCAAATATATATTTAAAACCCAAAATCTAGAGGTAAAGCCCAATATCTAGACGTAAAGCCCAAAATCTAGATGTAAAGCCCAACTTCTAGATCTAAAGCCCAAAATCTAGATGTAAAGCCCAAATTCTAGATCTAACGCCCAACATCTAGAGATAAAGACCAATATCTAGAGGTAAAACCCAACATCTAGAGGTAAAGCCAGATATCTAGAGGTAAAGCCCAACATCTAGAGGGAAAGAAAAATAGATAGATTTCAAACCCAAATTCTAGAGTTAAATCCCAACATCTAGAGGTATATCCCAAAGTCTAGATGTAAAGCTCAACTTCCAGATTTAAAGTCAAAAATCTAAATGTAAATACCAATACCTAGAGGTAGAGCCCAAAATGTAGAGGTAAAGCCCAACATCTAGAGATAAAGCCAGATATATAGATTTAAACCACAAAATCTCAAGGTGAAGCCCAATATCTAGACGTAAAGCCCAAAATCTAGATGTAAAGTCCAACTTCTAGATCTAAAGCCCAAAATATAGATGTAAATCCCAACTTCTAAATCTAAAGCCCAACATCTAGAGGTAAAGCCCAATATTTAGAGTTTAAGCGCATCATTTAGAGGTAAAGCCCATAATCTAGATGTAAAGCCCAACTTCTAGAGGTAAAGCCCATCATCTAGTCCTACAGCCCAATGTCTGTAGGTAAAGCCCAACTTACAGAGGTGAAGGCAAACATCTAGATGTAAAACCCAAAATCTAGAGGTAAAGCCCAACATCTAGACGTAAAGCCCAAAGTCTAGATGTAAAGCCCAACTTCTAGATCTAAAGCCCAAAATCTAGATCTAACACCCAAAATCTAGAGGTAAAGACCAATATCTAGAGGTACAACCCAACATCTAGAGGTAAAGCCAGATATCTAGAGGTAAAGCCCAACATCTAGAGGAAAAGCCAAATATATAGATTTCAAACCCAAATTCTAGAGTTAAATCCCAACATCTAGAGGTACAGCCCAACTTCCAGAGTTAAAGTCCAAAATCTAGAGGTAAACACCAATACCTAGAGGTAGAGCCCAAAATCTAGAGATAAAGCCCAACATCTAGAGATAAAGACCAACATCTAGAAATAAAGCCAGATATATAGATTTAAAATCCAAAATCTGGAGGTAAAGCCCAACATCTAGATCCCAATTGCTAGATCTAAAGCCAAATACTCTAGAGATAAAGCCCAACATATAGAGGTAAAGACTAAGATCTAGAGGTGAATTCCAATATCTAGTGTTAAAACCCGACACCTATAGTTAAAGCCAAACCTCTAGATGTAAAACCCAACTTCTAGAGGTAAAGCCGAATATCTAGAGTTAAAGCGCATCCTTTAGAGTAAAGCCCAAACTCTAGAGGTAAAGCCCAACATCTAGAGGGAAAGCCCAGAATCTAGATGTAAACCCTAACATCTAGAGGTGAATTCCAAAATCAAGTGTTAAGGCCTGATAACTACAGTTAAATCCAACCATATAGATATAACCCCCAACTTCTAGAGGTAAGGCCCAAAATCTAGAGGTAAAGCCCAACAGCTAGAGTTAAAGCCGAACGTCTTGAGGTAAAGCCCAAAGTCTAGAGTTAAAGCCCAACTTCTAGAGGTAAAGCCCAACATCTAGACGTAAAGCCAGATATCTGACGGTAAAGCCCAACATCTAGAGGAAAAGCCAAATATATAGATTTAAAACCCAAAATCTAGAGGTAAAGCCCAATATCTAGACGTAAAGCCCAAAATCTAGATGTAAACCCCAAATTCTAGAGGTAAAGCCCATCATCTAGTCCTACAGCCCAATGTCTGCAGGTAAAGCCCAACTTACAGAGGTGAAGTCAAACATCTAGATGTAAAACCCAAAATCTAGAGGTAAAGCCCAACATCTAGACTTAAAGCCCAAAGTCTAGATGTAAAGCCCAACTTCTAGATCTAAAGCCCAAAATCTAGATCTAACACCCAAAATCTAGAGGTAAAGACCAATATCTAGAGGTAAAACCCAACATCTAGAGGTAAAGCCAGATATCTAGAGGTAAAGCCCAACATCTAGAGGAAAAGCAAAATATATAGATTTCAAACCCAAATTCTAGAGTTAAATCCCAACATCTAGAGTTACAGCCAAACTTCCAGAGTTAAAGTCCAAAATCTAGAGGTAAACACCAATACCTAGATGTAGAGCCCAAAATCTAGAGATAAAGCCCAACATCTAGAGATAAAGCCAGATATATAGATCTAAACCCCAAAATCTAGAGGTGAAGCCCAATATCTAGACGTAAAGCCCAAAATCTAGATGTAAAGCCCGACTTCTAGATCTAAAGCCCAAAATCTAGATGTAAAGCCCAAATTCTAGATCTAACGCCCAACATCTAGAGATAAAGACCAATATCTAGAGGTTAAACCGAACATCTAGAGGTAAAGCCAGATATCTAGAGGTAAAGCCCAACATCTAGAGGAAAAGCCAAATATATATATATTTAAAACCCAAAATCTAGAGGTAAAGCCCAACATCTAGAGGTAAAGCCTGATATCTAGGTGTAAAGCCCAACATCTAGAGGAAAAGCCAAATATATAGATTTAAAACCCAAAATCTAGAGGTAAAGCCCAATATCTAGACGTAAAGCCCAAAATCTAGATATAAAGCCCAACTTCTAGATCTAGATCCCAAAATCTAGATGTAAAGCCCAAATTCTAGATCTAACGCCCAACATCTAGAGATAAAGACCAATATCTAGAGGTAAAACCCAACATCTAGAGGTAAAGCCAGATATCTAGAGGTAAAGCCCAACATCTAGAGGAAAAGCAAAATATATAGATTGCAAACCCAAATTCTAGAGTTAAATCCCAACATCTAGAGGTAAATCCCAAAGTCTAGATGTAAAGCTCAACTTCCAGATTTAAAGTCAAAAATCTAAATGTAAATACCAATACCTAGAGGTAGAGCCCAAAATGTAGAGGTAAAGCCCAACATCTAGAGATAAAGCCAGATATATAGATTTAAACCCCAAAATCTAGAGGTGAAGCCCAATATCTAGACGTAAAGCCCAAAATCTAGATGTAAAGTCCAACTTCTAGATCTAAAGCCCAAAATATAGATGTAAATCCCAACTTCTAAATCTAAAGCCCAACATCTAGAGGTAAAGCCCAATATTTAGAGTTTAAGCGCATCATTTAGAGGTAAAGCCCAAAATCTAGATGTAAAGCCAAACTTCTAGAGGTAAAGCCCATCATCTAGTCCTACAGCCCAATGTCTGGAGGTAAAGCCCAACTTACAGAGGTGAAGGCAAACATCTAGATGTAAAACCCAAAATCTAGAGGTAAAGCCCAACATCTAGAGGAAAAGCCAAATAACAGCCCAATGTCTGCAGGTAAAGCCCAACTTACAGAGGTGAAGTCAAACATCTAGATGTAAAACCCAAAATCTAGAGGTAAAGCCCAACATCTAGAGGTAAAGCCAGATATATAGATTTAAAACCCAAAATCTAGAGGTAAAGCCCAATATCTAGACGTAAAGCCCAAAATCTAGATGTAAAGCCCAACTTCTAGAGGTAAAGCCCATCATCTAGTCCTACAGCCCAATGTCTGCAGGTAAAGCCCAACTTACAGAGGTGAAGTCAAACATCTAGATGTAAAACCCAAAATCTAGAGGTAAAGCCCAACATCTAGACTTAAAGCCCAAAGTCTAGATGTAAAGCCCAACTTCTAGATCTAAAGCCCAAAATCTAGATCTAACACCCAAAATCTAGAGATAAAAACCAATATCTAGAGGTAAAACCCAACATCTAGAGGTAAAGCCAGATATCTAGAGGTAAAGCCCAACATCTAGAGGAAAAGCAAAATATATAGATTTCAAACCCAAATTCTAGAGTTAAATCCCAACATCTAGAGTTACAGCCCAACTTCCAGAGTTAAAGTCCAAAATCTAGAGGTAAACACCAATACCTAGAGGTAGAGCCCAAAATCTAGAGATAAAGCCCAACATGTAGAGATAAAGCCAGATATGTAGATTTAAAATCCAAAATCTGGAGGTAAAGCCCAACATCTAGAGCTAAAGCCCCAAATCTAGATGTAAAGCCCAATTGCTAGATCTAAAGCCAAATACTCTAGAGGTAAAGCCCAACATGTAGAGGTAAAGACTGAGATCTAGAGGTGAATTCCAATATCTAGTGTTAAAGGCCGACACCTATAGTTAAAGCCAAACCTCTAGATGTAAAACCCAACTTCTAGAGGTAAAGCCGAATATCTAGAGTTAAAGCGCATCCTTTAGAGTAAAGCCCAAAATCTAGAGTTAAAGCCCAACATCTAGAGGGAAAGCCCAGAACCTAGATGTAAAGCCTAACATCTAGAGGTGAATTCCAAAATCAAGTGTTAAGGCCTGACATCTACAGTTAAATCCAACCATATAGATATAACCCCCAACTTCTAGAGGTAAGGCCCAAAATCTAGAGGTAAAGCCCAACAGATAGAGTTAAAGCCGAACGTCTTGAGGTAAACCCAAAGTCTAGAGCTAAAGCCCAACTTCTAGAGGTAAAGCCCAACATCTAGAGGTAAAGCCCGATATCTGACGGTAAAGCCCAACATCTAGAGGAAAAGCCAAATATATAGATTTAAAACCCAAAATCTAGAGGTAAAGCCCAAAATCTAGACGTAAAGCCCAAAATCTAGATGTAAAGCCCAACTTCTAGATCTAAAGCCCAAAATATAGATGTAAAGCCCAACTTCTAAATCTAAAGCCCAACATCTAGAGGTAAATCCCAATATCTAGATGTAAAGCCCAAAATCTAGATGAAAAGCACAACTTCTAGATCTAAAGCCCAACATCTAGAGGTAAAGACCAATATCTAGAGGTAAAACCCAACATCTAGAGGTAAAGGCAGATATCTAGAGGTAAAGCCCAACGTCTGGAGGTAAAGCCCATCATCTAGTCCTACAGCCCAATGTCTGCAGGTAAAGCCCAACTTACAGAGGTGAAGGCAAACATCTAGATGTAAAACCCCAAATCTAGAGGTAAAGCCCAACATCTAGAGGAAAAGCCAAATATATATATATTTAAAACCCAAAATCTAGAGGTAAAGCCCAACATCTAGAGGTAAAGCCAGATATCTAGGGGTAAAGCCCAACATCTAGAGGAAAAGCCAAATATATATTTAAAACCCAAAATCTAGAGGTAAAGCCCAATATCTAGACGTAAAGCCCAAAATCTAGATGTAAAGCCCAACTTCTAGATCTAAAGCCCAAAATCTAGATGTAAAGCCCAAATTCTAGATCTAACGCCCAACATCTAGAGAGAAAGACCAATATCTAGAGGTAAAACCCAACATCTAGAGGTAAAGCCAGATATCTAGAGGTAAAGCCCAACATCTAGAGGGAAAGAAAAATATATAGATTTCAAACCCAAATTCTAGAGTTAAATCCCAACATCTAGAGGTATATCCCAAAGTCTAGATGTAAAGCTCAACTTCCAGATTTAAAGTCAAAAATCTAAATGTAAATACCAATACCTAGAGGTAGAGCCCAAAATGTAGAGGTAAAGCCCAACATCTAGAGATAAAGCCAGATATATAGATTTAAACCACAAAATCTCAAGGTGAAGCCCAATATCTAGACGTAAAGCCCAAAATCTAGATGTAAAGTCCAACTTCTAGATCTAAAGCCCAAAATATAGATGTAAATCCCAACTTCTAAATCTAAAGCCCAACATCTAGAGGTAAAGCCCAATATTTAGAGTTTAAGCGCATCATTTTAGAGGTAAAGCCCAAAATCTACATGTAAAGCCCAACTTCTAGAGGTAAAGCCCATCATCTAGTCCTACAGCCCAATGTCTGTAGGTAAAGCCCAACTTACAGAGGTGAAGGCAAACATCTAGATGTAAAACCCAAAATATAGAGGTAAAGCCCAACATCTAGACGTAAAGCCCAAAGTCTAGATGTAAAGCCCAACTTCTAGATCTAAAGCCCAAAATCTAGATCTAACACCCAAAATCTAGAGGTAAAGACCAATATCTAGAGGTACAACCCAACATCTAGAGGTAAAGCCAGATATCTAGAGGTAAAGCCCAACATCTAGAGGAAAAGCCAAATATATAGATTTGAAACCCAAATTCTAGAGTTAAATCCCAACATCTAGAGGTACAGCCCAACTTCCAGAGTTAAAGTCCAAAATCTAGAGGTAAACACCAATACCTAGAGGTAGAGCCCAAAATCTAGAGATAAAGCCCAACATCTAGAGATAAAGACCAACATCTAGAAATAAAGCCAGATATATAGATTTAAAATCCAAAATCTGGAGGTAAAGCCCAACATCTAGATCCCAATTGCTAGATCTAAATCCAAATACTCTAGAGATAAAGCCCAACATATAGAGGTAAAGACTAAGATCTAGAGGTGAATTCCAATATCTAGTGTTAAAACCCGACACCTATAGTTAAAGCCAAACCTCTAGATGTAAAACCCAACTTCTAGAGGTAAAGCCGAATATCTAGAGTTAAAGCGCATCCTTTAGAGTAAAGCCCAAACTCTAGAGGTAAAGCCCAACATCTAGAGGGAAAGCCCAGAATCTAGATGTAAAGCCTAACATCTAGAGGTGAATTCCAAAATCAAGTGTTAAGGCCTGATAACTAGAGTTAAATCCAACCATATAGATATAACCCCCAACTTCTAGAGGTAAGGCCCAAAATCTAGAGGTAAAGCCCAACAGCTAGAGTTAAAGCCGAACGTCTTGAGGTAAAGCCCAAAGTCTAGAGTTAAAGCCCAACTTCTAGAGGTAAAGCCCAACATCTAGACGTAAAGCCAGATATCTGACGGTAAAGACCAACATCTAGAGGAAAAGCCAAATATATAGATTTAAAACCCAAAATCTAGAGGTAAAGCCCAATATCTAGACGTAAAGCCCAAAATCTAGATGTAAAGCCAAACTTCTAGAGGTAAAGCCCATCATCTAGTCCTACAGCCCAATGTCTGGAGGTAAAGCCCAACTTACAGAGGTGAAGGCAAACATCTAGATGTAAAACCCAAAATCTAGAGGTAAAGCCCAACATCTAGAGGAAAAGCCAAATAACAGCCCAATGTCTGCAGGTAAAGCCCAACTTACAGAGGTGAAGTCAAACATCTAGATGTAAAACCCAAAATCTAGAGGTAAAGCCCAACATCTAGAGGTAAAGCCAGATATATAGATTTAAAACCCAAAATCTAGAGGTAAAGCCCAATATCTAGACGTAAAGCCCAAAATCTAGATGTAAAGCCCAACTTCTAGAGGTAAAGCCCATCATCTAGTCCTACAGCCCAATGTCTGCAGGTAAAGCCCAACTTACAGAGGTGAAGTCAAACATCTAGATGTAAAACCCAAAATCTAGAGGTAAAGCCCAACATCTAGACTTAAAGCCCAAAGTCTAGATGTAAAGCCCAACTTCTAGATCTAAAGCCCAAAATCTAGATCTAACACCCAAAATCTAGAGATAAAAACCAATATCTAGAGGTAAAACCCAACATCTAGAGGTAAAGCCAGATATCTAGAGGTAAAGCCCAACATCTAGAGGAAAAGCAAAATATATAGATTTCAAACCCAAATTCTAGAGTTAAATCCCAACATCTAGAGTTACAGCCCAACTTCCAGAGTTAAAGTCCAAAATCTAGAGGTAAACACCAATACCTAGAGGTAGAGCCCAAAATCTAGAGATAAAGCCCAACATGTAGAGATAAAGCCAGATATGTAGATTTAAAATCCAAAATCTGGAGGTAAAGCCCAACATCTAGAGCTAAAGCCCCAAATCTAGATGTAAAGCCCAATTGCTAGATCTAAAGCCAAATACTCTAGAGGTAAAGCCCAACATGTAGAGGTAAAGACTGAGATCTAGAGGTGAATTCCAATATCTAGTGTTAAAGGCCGACACCTATAGTTAAAGCCAAACCTCTAGATGTAAAACCCAACTTCTAGAGGGAAAGCCGAATATCTAGAGTTAAAGCGCATCCTTTAGAGTAAAGCCCAAAATCTAGAGTTAAAGCCCAACATCTAGAGGGAAAGCCCAGAACCTAGATGTAAAGCCTAACATCTAGAGGTGAATTCCAAAATCAAGTGTTAAGGCCTGACATCTACAGTTAAATCCAACCATATAGATATAACCCCCAACTTCTAGAGGTAAGGCCCAAAATCTAGAGGTAAAGCCCAACAGATAGAGTTAAAGCCGAACGTCTTGAGGTAAACCCAAAGTCTAGAGCTAAAGCCCAACTTCTAGAGGTAAAGCCCAACATCTAGAGGTAAAGCCCGATATCTGACGGTAAAGCCCAACATCTAGAGGAAAAGCCAAATATATAGATTTAAAACCCAAAATCTAGAGGTAAAGCCCAAAATCTAGACGTAAAGCCCAAAATCTAGATGTAAAGCCCAACTTCTAGATCTAAAGCCCAAAATATAGATGTAAAGCCCAACTTCTAAATCTAAAGCCCAACATCTAGAGGTAAATCCCAATATCTAGATGTAAAGCCCAAAATCTAGATGAAAAGCACAACTTCTAGATCTAAAGCCCAACATCTAGAGGTAAAGACCAATATCTAGAGGTAAAACCCAACATCTAGAGGTAAAGGCAGATATCTAGAGGTAAAGCCCAACGTCTGGAGGTAAAGCCCATCATCTAGTCCTACAGCCCAATGTCTGCAGGTAAAGCCCAACTTACAGAGGTGAAGGCAAACATCTAGATGTAAAACCCCAAATCTAGAGGTAAAGCCCAACATCTAGAGGAAAAGCCAAATATATATATATTTAAAACCCAAAATCTAGAGGTAAAGCCCAACATCTAGAGGTAAAGCCAGATATCTAGGGGTAAAGCCCAACATCTAGAGGAAAAGCCAAATATATATTTAAAACCCAAAATCTAGAGGTAAAGCCCAATATCTAGACGTAAAGCCCAAAATCTAGATGTAAAGCCCAACTTCTAGATCTAAAGCCCAAAATCTAGATGTAAAGCCCAAATTCTAGATCTAACGCCCAACATCTAGAGAGAAAGACCAATATCTAGAGGTAAAACCCAACATCTAGAGGTAAAGCCAGATATCTAGAGGTAAAGCCCAACATCTAGAGGGAAAGAAAAATATATAGATTTCAAACCCAAATTCTAGAGTTAAATCCCAACATCTAGAGGTATATCCCAAAGTCTAGATGTAAAGCTCAACTTCCAGATTTAAAGTCAAAAATCTAAATGTAAATACCAATACCTAGAGGTAGAGCCCAAAATGTAGAGGTAAAGCCCAACATCTAGAGATAAAGCCAGATATATAGATTTAAACCCCAAAATCTAGAGGTGAAGCCCAATATCTAGACGTAAAGCCCAAAATCTAGATGTAAAGTCCAACTTCTAGATCTAAAGCCCAAAATATAGATGTAAATCCCAACTTCTAAATCTAAAGCCCAACATCTAGAGGTAAAGCCCAATATTTAGAGTTTAAGCGCATCATTTAGAGGTAAAGCCCAAAATCTACATGTAAAGCCCAACTTCTAGAGGTAAAGCCCATCATCTAGTCCTACAGCCCAATGTCTGTAGGTAAAGCCCAACTTACAGAGGTGAAGGCAAACATCTAGATGTAAAACCCAAAATCTAGAGGTAAAGCCCAACATCTAGACGTAAAGCCCAAAGTCTAGATGTAAAGCCCAACTTCTAGATCTAAAGCCCAAAATCTAGATCTAACACCCAAAATCTAGAGATAAAAACCAATATCTAGAGGTACAACCCAACATCTAGAGGTAAAGCCAGATATCTAGAGGTAAAGCCCAACATCTAGAGGAAAAGCCAAATATATAGATTTGAAACCCAAATTCTAGAGTTAAATCCCAACATCTAGAGGTACAGCCCAACTTCCAGAGTTAAAGTCCAAAATCTAGAGGTAAACACCAATACCTAGAGGTAGAGCCCAAAATCTAGAGATAAAGCCCAACATCTAGAGATAAAGACCAACATCTAGAAATAAAGCCAGATATATAGATTTAAAATCCAAAATCTGGAGGTAAAGCCCAACATCTAGATCCCAATTGCTAGATCTAAAGCCAAATACTCTAGAGATAAAGCCCAACATATAGAGGTAAAGACTAAGATCTAGAGGTGAATTCCAATATCTAGTGTTAAAACCCGACACCTATAGTTAAAGCCAAACCTCTAGATGTAAAACCCAACTTCTAGAGGTAAAGCCGAATATCTAGAGTTAAAGCGCATCCTTTAGAGTAAAGCCCAAACTCTAGAGGTAAAGCCCAACATCTAGAGAGAAAGCCCAGAATCTAGATGTAAAGCCTAACATCTAGAGGTGAATTCCAAAATCAAGTGTTAAGGCCTGATAACTAGAGTTAAATCCAACCATATAGATATAACCCCCAACTTCTAGAGGTAAGGCCCAAAATCTAGAGGTAAAGCCCAACAGCTAGAGTTAAAGCCGAACGTCTTGAGGTAAAGCCCAAAGTCTAGAGTTAAAGCCCAACTTCTAGAGGTAAAGCCCAACATCTAGACGTAAAGCCAGATATCTGACGGTAAAGACCAACATCTAGAGGAAAAGCCAAATATATAGATTTAAAACCCAAAATCTAGAGGTAAAGCCCAATATCTAGACGTAAAGCCCAAAATCTAGATGTAAAGCCCAAATTCTAGAGGTAAAGCCCATCATCTAGTCCTACAGCCCAATGTCTGCAGGTAAAGCCCAACTTACAGAGGTGAAGTCAAACATCTAGATGTAAAACCCAAAATCTAGAGGTAAAGCCCAACATCTAGACTTAAAGCCCAAAGTCTAGATGTAAAGCCCAACTTCTAGATCTAAAGCCCAAAATCTAGATCTAACACCCAAAATCTAGAGGTAAAGACCAATATCTAGAGGTAAAACCCAACATCTAGAGGTAAAGCCAGATATCTAGAGGTAAAGCCCAACATCTAGAGGAAAAGCAAAATATATAGATTTCAAACCCAAATTCTAGAGTTAAATCCCAACATCTAGAGTTACAGCCCACTTCCAGAGTTAAAGTCCAAAATCTAGATGTAAACACCAATACCTAGAGGTAGAGCCCAAAATCTAGAGATAAAGCCCAACATCTAGAGAGAAAGCCAGATATATAGATCTAAACACCAAAATCTAGAGGTGAAGCCCAATATCTAGACGTAAAGCCCAAAATCTAGATGTAAAGCCCGACTTCTAGATCTAAAGCCCAAAATCTAGATGTAAAGCCCAAATTCTAGATCTAACGCCCAACATCTAGAGATAAAGACCAATATCTAGAGGTTAAACCGAACATCTAGAGGTAAAGCCAGATATCTAGAGGTAAAGCCCAACATCTAGAGGAAAAGCCAAATATATATATATTTAAAACCCAAAATCTAGAGGTAAAGCCCAACATCTAGAGGTAAAGCCTGATATCTAGGTGTAAAGCCCAACATCTAGAGGAAAAGCCAAATATATAGATTTAAAACCCAAAATCTAGAGGTAAAGCCCAATATCTAGACGTAAAGCCCAAAATCTAGATATAAAGCTCAACTTCTAGATCTAGATCCCAAAATCTAGATGTAAAGCCCAAATTCTAGATCTAACACCCAAAATCTAGAGGTAAAGACCAATATCTAGAGGTAAAACCCAACATCTAGAGGTAAAGCCAGATATCTAGAGGTAAAGCCCAACATCTAGAGGAAAAGCAAAATATATAGATTTCAAACCCAAATTCTAGAGTTAAATCCCAACATCTAGAGTTACAGCCCAACTTCCAGAGTTAAAGTCCAAAATCTAGAGGTAAACACCAATACCTAGATGTAGAGCCCAAAATCTAGAGATAAAGCCCAACATCTAGAGATAAAGCCAGATATATAGATCTAAACCCCAAAATTTAGAGGTAAAGCCCGACTTCTAGATCTAAAGCCCAAAATCTAGATGTAAAGCCCAAATTCTAGATCTAACGCCCAACATCTAGAGATAAAGACCAATATCTAGAGGTTAAACCGAACATCTAGAGGTAAAGCCAGATATCTAGAGGTAAAGCCCAACATCTAGAGGAAAAGCCAAATATATATATATTTAAAACCCAAAATCTAGAGTTAAAGCCCAACATCTAGAGGTAAAGCCAGATATCTAGGGGTAAAGCCCAACATCTAGAGGAAAAGCCAAATATATATTTAAAACCCAAAATCTAGAGGTAAAGCCCAATATCTAGACGTAAAGCCCAAAATCTAGATGTAAAGCCCAACTTCTAGATCTAAAGCCCAAAATATAGATGTAAAGCCCAAATTCTAGATCTAACGCCCAACATCTAGAGATAAAGACCAATATCTAGAGGTAAAACCCAACATCTAGAGGTAAAGCCAGATATCTAGAGGTAAAGCCCAACATCTAGAGGGAAAGAAAAATAGATAGATTTCAAACCCAAATTCTAGAGTTAAATCCCAACATCTAGAGGTATATCCCAAAGTCTAGATGTAAAGCTCAACTTCCAGATTTAAAGTCAAAAATCTAAATGTAAATACCAATACCTAGAGGTAGAGCCCAAAATGTAGAGGTAAAGCCCAACATCTAGAGATAAAGCCAGATATATAGATTTAAACCACAAAATCTCAAGGTGAAGCCCAATATCTAGACGTAAAGCCCAAAATCTAGATGTAAAGTCCAACTTCTAGATCTAAAGCCCAAAATATAGATGTAAATCCCAACTTCTAAATCTAAAGCCCAACATCTAGAGGTAAAGCCCAATATTTAGAGTTTAAGCGCATCATTTAGAGGTAAAGCCCATAATCTAGATGTAAAGCCCAACTTCTAGAGGTAAAGCCCATCATCTAGTCCTACAGCCCAATGTCTGTAGGTAAAGCCCAACTTACAGAGGTGAAGGCAAACATCTAGATGTAAAACCCAAAATCTAGAGGTAAAGCCCAACATCTAGACGTAAAGCCCAAAGTCTAGATTTAAAGCCCAACTTCTAGATCTAAAGCCCAAAATCTAGATCTAACACCCAAAATCTAGAGGTAAAGACCAATATCTAGAGGTACAACCCAACATCTAGAGGTAAAGCCAGATATCTAGAGGTAAAGCCCAACATCTAGAGGAAAAGCCAAATATATAGATTTCAAACCCAAATTCTAGAGTTAAATCCCAACATCTAGAGGTACAGCCCAACTTCCAGAGTTAAAGTCCAAAATCTAGAGGTAAACACCAATACCTAGAGGTAGAGCCCAAAATCTAGAGATAAAGCCCAACATCTAGAGATAAAGACCAACATCTAGAAATAAAGCCAGATATATAGATTTAAAATCCAAAATCTGGAGGTAAAGCCCAACATCTAGATCCCAATTGCTAGATCTAAAGCCAAATACTCTAGAGATAAAGCCCAACATATAGAGGTAAAGACTAAGATCTAGAGGTGAATTCCAATATCTAGTGTTAAAACCCGACACCTATAGTTAAAGCCAAACCTCTAGATGTAAAACCCAACTTCTAGTGGTAAAGCCGAATATCTAGAGTTAAAGCGCATCCTTTAGAGTAAAGCCCAAACTCTAGAGGTAAAGCCCAACATCTAGAGGGAAAGCCCAGAATCTAGATGTAAAGCCTAACATCTAGAGGTGAATTCCAAAATCAAGTGTTAAGGCCTGATAACTACAGTTAAATCCAACCATATAGATATAACCCCCAACTTCTAGAGGTAAGGCCCAAAATCTAGAGGTAAAGCCCAACAGCTAGAGTTAAAGCCGAACGCCTTGAGGTAAAGCCCAAAGTCTAGAGTTAAAGCCCAACTTCTAGAGGTAAAGCCCAACATCTAGACGTAAAGCCAGATATCTGACGGTAAAGACCAACATCTAGAGGAAAAGCCAAATATATAGATTTAAAACCCAAAATCTAGAGGTAAAGCCCAATATCTAGACGTAAAGCCCAAAATCTAGATGTAAAGCCCAAATTCTAGAGGTAAAGCCCATCATCTAGTCCTACAGCCCAATGTCTGCAGGTAAAGCCCAACT
Source organism: Leptosomus discolor (assembly GCF_034619465.1). Taxonomy (NCBI): domain Eukaryota; kingdom Metazoa; phylum Chordata; class Aves; order Leptosomiformes; family Leptosomidae; genus Leptosomus; species Leptosomus discolor. The sequence continues at coordinate 4,271,197 of NC_141416.1, forward strand.
TACAGAGGTGAAGTCAAACATCTAGATGTAAAACCCAAAATCTAGAGGTAAAGCCCAACATCTAGACTTAAAGCCCAAAGTCTAGATGTAAAGCCCAACTTCTAGATCTAAAGCCCAAAATCTAGATCTAACACCCAAAATCTAGAGGTAAAAACCAATATCTAGAGGTAAAACCCAACATCTAGAGGTAAAGCCAGATATCTAGAGGTAAAGCCCAACATCTAGAGGAAAAGCAAAATATATAGATTTCAAACCCAAATTCTAGAGTTAAATCCCAACATCTAGAGGTACAGCCCAACTTCCAGAGTTAAAGTCCAAAATCTAGAGGTAAACACCAATACCTAGAGGTAGAGCCCAAAATCTAGAGATAAAGCCCAACATCTAGAGATAAAGCCCAACATCTAGAAATAAAGCCAGATATATAGATTTAAAATCCAAAATCTGGAGGTAAAGCCCAACATCTAGATCCCAATTGCTAGATCTAAAGCCAAATACTCTAGAGATAAAGCCCAACATATAGAGGTAAAGACTAAGATCTAGAGGTGAATTCCAATATCTAGTGTTAAAACCCGACACCTATAGTTAAAGCCAAACCTCTAGATGTAAAACCCAACTTCTAGAGGTAAAGCCGAATATCTAGAGTTAAAGCGCATCCTTTAGAGTAAAGCCCAAACTCTAGAGGTAAAGCCCAACATCTAGAGGGAAAGCCCAGAATCTAGATGTAAAGCCTAACATCTAGAGGTGAATTCCAAAATCAAGTGTTAAGGCCTGATAACTACAGTTAAATCCAACCATATAGATATAACCCCCAACTTCTAGAGGTAAGGCCCAAAATCTAGAGGTAAAGCCCAACAGCTAGAGTTAAAGCCGAACGTCTTGAGGTAAAGCCCAAAGTCTAGAGTTAAAGCCCAACTTCTAGAGGTAAAGCCCAACATCTAGACGTAAAGCCAGATATCTGACGGTAAAGCACAACATCTAGAGGAAAAGCCAAATATATAGATTTAAAACCCAAAATCTAGAGGTAAAGCCCAATATCTAGACGTAAAGCCCAAAATCTAGATGTAAAGCCCAAATTCTAGAGGTAAAGCCCATCATCTAGTCCTACAGCCCAATGTCTGCAGGTAAAGCCCAACTTACAGAGGTGAAGTCAAACATCTAGATGTAAAGCCCAAAATCTAGAGGTAAAGACCAACATGTAGACGTAAAGCCCAAAGTCTAGATTTAAAGCCCAACTTCTAGATCTAAAGCCCAAAATCTAGATCTAACACCCAAAATCTAGAGGTAAAGACCAATATCTAGAGGTACAACCCAACATCTAGAGGTAAAGCCAGATATCTAGAGGTAAAGCCCAACATCTAGAGGAAAAGCAAAATATATAGATTTCAAACCCAAATTCTAGAGTTAAATCCCAACATCTAGAGTTACAGCCCAACTTCCAGAGTTAAAGTCCAAAATCTAGAGGTAAACACCAATACCTAGAGGTAGAGCCCAAAATCTAGAGATAAAGCCCAACATCTAGAGATAAAGCCAGATATATAGATCTAAACCCCAAAATCTAGAGGTGAAGCCCAATATCTAGACGTAAAGCCCAAAATCTAGATGTAAAGCCCGACTTCTAGATCTAAAGCCCAAAATCTCGATGTAAAGCCCAAATTCTAGATCTAACGCCCAACATCTAGAGATAAAGACCAATATCTAGAGGTTAAACCGAACATCTAGAGGTAAAGCCAGATATCTAGAGGTAAAGCCCAACATCTAGAGGAAAAGCCAAATATATAGATTTCAAACCCAAATTCTAGAGTTAAATCCCAACATCTAGAGGTAAAGCCCAAAGTCTAGATGTAAAGCTCAACTTCCAGATTTAAAGTCAAAAATCTAAATGTAAATACCAATACCTAGAGGTAGAGCCCAAAATGTAGAGGTAAAGCCCAACATCTAGAGATAAAGCCAGATATATAGATTTAAACCCCAAAATCTAGAGGTGAAGCCCAATATCTAGACGTAAAGCCCAAAATCTAGATGTAAAGTCCAACTTCTAGATCTAAAGCCCAAAATATAGATGTAAATCCCAACTTCTAAATCTAAAGCCCAACATCTAGAGGTAAAGCCCAATATTTAGAGTTTAAGCGCATCATTTAGAGGTAAAGCCCAAAATCTAGATGTAAAGCCAAACTTCTAGAGGTAAAGCCCATCATCTAGTCCTACAGCCCAATGTCTGGAGGTAAAGCCCAACTTACAGAGGTGAAGGCAAACATCTAGATGTAAAACCCAAAATCTAGAAGTAAAGCCCAACATCTAGAGGAAAAGCCAAATAACAGCCCAATGTCTGCAGGTAAAGCCCAACTTACAGAGGTGAAGTCAAACATCTAGATGTAAAACCCAAAATCTAGAGGTAAAGCCCAACATCTAGAGGTAAAGCCAGATATCTGACGGTAAAGCCCAACATCTAGAGGAAAAGCCAAATATATAGATTTAAAACCCAAAATCTAGAGGTAAAGCCCAATATCTAGACGTAAAGCCCAAAATCTAGATGTAAAGCCCATATTCTAGAGGTAAAGCCCAACATCTAGACTTAAAGCCCAAAGTCTAGATGTAAAGCCCAACTTCTAGATCTAAAGCCCAAAATCTAGATCTAACACCCAAAATCTAGAGGTAAAGACCAATATCTAGAAGTAAAACCCAACATCTAGAGGTAAAGCCAGATATCTAGAGGTAAAGCCCAACATCTAGAGGAAAAGCAAAATATATAGATTTCAAATCCAAATTCTAGAGTTAAATCCCAACATCTAGAGTTACAGCCCAACTTCCAGAGTTAAAGTCCAAAATCTAGAGGTAAACACCAATACCTAGAGGTAGAGCCCAAAATCTAGAGATAAAGCCCAACATCTAGAGATAAAGCCAGATATGCAGATTTAAAATCCAAAATCTGGAGGTAAAGCCCAACATCTAGAGCTAAAGCCCCAAATCTAGATGTAAAGCCCAATTGCTAGATCTAAAGCCAAATACTCTAGAGGTAAAGCCCAACATGTAGAGGTAAAGACTAAGATCTAGAGGTGAATTCCAATATCTAGTGTTAAAGGCCGACACCTATAGTTAAAGCCAAACCTCTAGATGTAAAACCCAACTTCTAGAGGTAAAGCCGAATATCTAGAGTTAAAGCGCATCCTTTAGAGTAAAGGCCAAAATCTAGAGTTAAAGCCCAACATCTAGAGGGTAAGCCCAGAACCTAGATGTAAAGCCTAACATCTAGAGGTGAATTCCAAAATCAAGTGTTAAGGCCTGACATCTACAGTTAAATCCAACCATATAGATATAACCCCCAACTTCTAGAGGTAAGGCCCAAAATCTAGAGGTAAAGCCCAACAGATAGAGTTAAAGCCGAACGTCTTGAGGTAAACCCAAAGTCTAGAGCTAAAGCCCAACTTCTAGAGGTAAAGCCCAACATCTAGAGGTAAAGCCCGATATCTGACGGTAAAGCCCAACATCTAGAGGAAAAGCCAAATATATAGATTTAAAACCCAAAATCTAGAGGTAAAGCCCAAAATCTAGACGTAAAGCCCAAAATCTAGATGTAAAGCCCAACTTCTAGATCTAAAGCCCAAAATATAGATGTAAAGCCCAACTTCTAAATCTAAAGCCCAACATCTAGAGGTAAATCCCAATATCTAGATGTAAAGCCCAAAATCTAGATGAAAAGCACAACTTCTAGATCTAAAGCCCAACATCTAGAGGTAAAGACCAATATCTAGAGGTAAAACCCAACATCTAGAGGTAAAGCTAGATATCTAGAGGTAAAGCCCAACGTCTGGAGGTAAAGCCCATCATCTAGTCCTACAGCCCAATGTCTGCAGGTAAAGCCCAACTTACAGAGGTGAAGGCAAACATCTAGATGTAAAACCCCAAATCTAGAGGTAAAGCCCAACATCTAGAGGAAAATCCAAATATATACATATTTAAAACCCAAAATCTAGAGTTAAAGCCCAACATCTAGAGGTAAAGCCAGATATCTAGGGGTAAAGCCCAACATCTAGAGGAAAAGCCAAATATATATTTAAAACCCAAAATCTAGAGGTAAAGCCCAATATCTAGACGTAAAGCCCAAAATCTAGATTTAAAGCCCAACTTCTAGATCTAAAGCCCAAAATCTAGATGTAAAGCCCAAATTCTAGATCTAACGCCCAACATCTAGAGATAAAGACCAATATCTAGAGGTAAAACCCAACATCTAGAGGTAAAGCCAGATATCTAGAGGTAAAGCCCAACATCTAGATGGAAAGAAAAATATATAGATTTCAAACCCAAATTCTAGAGTTAAATCCCAACATCTAGAGTTACAGCCCAACTTCCAGAGTTAAAGTCCAAAATCTAGAGGTAAACACCAATACCTAGAGGTAGAGCCCAAAATCTAGAGATAAAGCCCAACATCTAGAGATAAAGCCCAACATCTAGAAATAAAGCCAGATATATAGATTTAAAATCCAAAATCTGGAGGTAAAGCCCAACATCTAGATCTCAATTTCTAGATCTAAAGCCAAATACTCTAGAGATAAAGCCCAACATATAGAGGTAAAGACTAAGATCTAGAGGTGAATTCCAATATCTAGTGTTAAAACCCGACACTTATAGTTAAAGCCAAACCTCTAGATGTAAAACCCAACTTCTAGAGGTAAAGCCGAATATCAAGAGTTAAAGCGCATCCTTTAGAGTAAAGCCCAAACTCTAGAGGTAAAGCCCAACATCTAGAGGGAAAGCCCAGAATCTAGATGTAAAGCCTAACATCTAGAGGTGAATTCCAAAATCAAGTGTTAAGGCCTGACATCTACAGTTAAATCCAACCATATAGATATAACCCCCAACTTCTAGAGGTAAGGCCCGAAATCTAGAGGTAAAGCCCAATAGCTAGAGTTAAAGCCGAACGTCTTGAGGTAAAGCCCAAAGTCTAGAGTTAAAGCCCAACTTCTAGAGGTAAAGCCCAACATCTAGAGGTAAAGCCAGGTATCTGAAGGTAAAGCCCAACATCTAGAGGAAAAGCCAAATATATATATTTAAAACCCAAAATCTAGAGGTAAAGCCCAATATCTAGATGTAAAGCCCAAAATCTAGATGTAAAGCCCAACTTCTAGATCTAAAGCCCAAAATCTAGATCTAAAGCCCAAATTCTAGATCTAACGCCCAACATCTAGAGATAAAGACCAATATCTAGAGGTTAAACCCAACATCTAGAGGTAAAGCCAGATATCTAGAGGTAAAGCCCAACATCTAGAGGAAAAGCCAAATATATATATATTTAAAACCAAAAATCTAGAGGTAAAGCCCAACATCTAGAGGTAAAGCCTGATATCTAGGTGTAAAGCCCAACATCTAGAGGAAAAGCCAAATATATATATATTTAAAACCCAAAATCTAGAGGTAAAGCCCAATATCTAGACGTAAAGCCCAAAATCTAGAAGTAAAGCCCAAATTCTAGATCTAACGCCCAACATCTAGAGATAAAGACCAATATCTAGAGGTAAAACCCAACATCTAGAGGTAAAGCCAGATATCTAGAGGTAAAGCCCAACATCTAGAGGAAAAGCAAAATATATAGATTTCAAACCCAAATTCTAGAGTAAAATCCCAACATCTAGAGGTAAAGCCCAAAGTCTAGATGTAAAGCTCAACTTCCGGATTTAAAGTCAAAAATCTAAATGTAAATACCAATACCTAGAGGTAGAGCCCAAAATGTAGAGGTAAAGCCCAACATCTAGAGATAAAGCCAGATATATAGATCTAAACCCCAAAATCTAGAGTTGAAGCCCAATATCTAGAAGTAAAGCCCAAAATTTAGATGTAAAGCCCAACTTCTAGATCTAAAGCCCAACATATAGAGGTAAAGCCCAATATCTAGACGTAAAGCCCAAAATCTAGATGAAAAGCACAACTTCTAGATCTAAAGCCCAAAATCTAGAGGTAAAGTCCAATATCTAGAGCTAAAACCCAACATCTAGAGGTAAAGCCAGATATCTAGAGGTAAAGCCCAACATCTAGAGGAAAAGCCAAATAACAGCCCAATGTCTGCAGGTAAAGCCCAACTTACAGAGGTGAAGTCAAATATCTAGACGTAAAGCCCAAAATCTAGAGGTAAACCCCAACATCTAGAGGAAAAGCCAAATATATAGATTTAAAAACCAAAATCTAGAGGTAAAGCCCAATATCTAGACGTAAAGCCCAAAGTCTAGATGTAAAGCCCAACTTCTAGATCTAAAGCCCAAAATCTAGATCTAACACCCAAAATCTAGAGGTAAAGACCAATATCTAGAGGTACAAGCCAACATCTAGAGGGAAAGCCAGATATCTAGAGGTAAAGCCCAACATCTAGAGGAAAAGCCAAATATATAGATTTCAAACCCAAATTCTAGAGTTAAATCCCAACATCTAGAGGTACAGCCCAACTTCCAGAGGTAAAGTCCAAAATCAAGAGGTAAACACCAATACCTAGAGTTAGAGCCCAAAATCTAGAGATAAAGCCCAACATCTACAGATAAAGCCAGATATATAGATTTAAAATCCAAAATCTGGAGGTAAAGCCCAACATCTAGAGCTAAAGCCCCAAATCTAGATGTAAAGCCCAATTGCTAGATCTAAAGCCAAATACTCTAGAGGTAAAGCCCAACATGTAGAGGTAAAGACTAAGATCTAGAGGTGAATTCCAATATCTAGTGTTAAAGGCCGACACCTTTAGTTAAAGCCAAACCTCTAGATGTAAAACCCAACTTCTAGAGGTAAAGCCGAATATCTAGAGTTAAAGCGCATCCTTTAGAGTAAAGGCCAAAATCTAGAGTTAAAGCCCAACACCTAGACGGAAAGCCCAGAATCTAGATGTAAAGCCTAACATCTAGAGGTGAATTCCAAAATCAAGTGTTAAGGCCTGACATCTAAAGCTAAATCCAACCATATAGATATAACCCCCAACTTCTACAGGTAAGGCCCAAAATCTAGAGGTAAAGCCCAACAGCTAGAGTTAAAGCCGAACGTCTTGAGTTAAAGCCCAAAGTCTAGAGTTAAAGCCCAACTTCTAGAGGTAAAGCCCAACATCTAGAGGAAAAGCCAAATATATAGATTTAAAACCCAAAATCTAGAGGTAAAGCCCAATATCTAGACGTAAAGACCAAAATCTAGATGTAAAGCCCAACTTCTAGATCTAAAGCCCAAAATCTAGATCTAAAGCCCAAATTCTAGATCTAACGCCCAAAATCTAGAGCTAAAGACCAATATCTAGAGGTTAAACCCAACATCTAGAGGTAAAGCCAGATATCTAGAGGTAAAGCCCAACATCTAGAGGAAAAGACAAATATATAGATATAAAACCCAAAATCTAGAGGTAAAGCCCAATATCTAGACGTAAAGGCCAAAATCTAGATGTAAAGCCCAAATTCTAGATCTAAAGCCCAAAATATAGATGTAAAGCCCAACATCTCGAGGTAAAGCCCAATATTTAGAGTTTAAGCGCATCATTTAGAGGTAAAGCCCAAAATCTAGATTTAAAGCCCAACTTCTAGAGGTAAAGCCCATCATCTAGTCCTACAGACCAATGTCTGCAGGTAAAGCCCAACTTACAGAGGTGAAGGCAAACATCTAGATGTAAAACCCAAAATGTAGAGGTAAAGCCCAACATCTAGAGGAAAAGCCAAATATATAGATTTAAAACCCAAAATCTAGAGGTAAAGCCCAATATCTAGACCTAAAGCCCAAAATCTAGATGTAAAGCCCAGCTTCTAGATCTAAAGCCCAAAATCTAGATGTAAAGCCCAACTTCTAGATCTAAAGCCCAAAATCTACAGGTAAAGCCCAACATCTAGAGGAAAAGCAAAAAATATAGATTTCAAACCCAAATTCTAGAGTTAAATCCCAACATCTAGAGGTAAATCCCAAAGTCTAGATGTAAAGCTCAACTTTCGGATTTAAAGTCAAAAATCTAAATGTAAATACCAATACCTAGAGGTAGAGCCCAAAATGTAGAGGTAAAGCCCAACATCTAGAGATAAAGCCAGATACATAGATTTAAACCCCAAAATCTAGAGGCGAAGCCGAATATCTAGACGTAAAGCCCAAAATCTAGATGTAAAGTCCAACTTCTAGATCTAAAGCCCAAAATATAGATGTAAATCCCAACCTCTAAATCTAAAGCCCAACATCTAGAGGTAAAGCCCAATATTTAGAGTTTAAGCGCATCATTTAGAGGTAAAGCCCATAATCTAGATGTAAAGACCACCTTCTAGAGGTAAAGCCCATCACCTAGTCCTACAGCCCAATGTCTGCAGGTAAAGCCCAACTTACAGAGGTGAAGGCAAACATCTAGATGTAAAACCCAAAATCTAGTGGTAAAGCCCAACATCTAGAGGAAAAGCCAAATATATATATATTTAAAACCCAAAATCTAGTTGTAAAGCCAGATATCTAGGGGTAAAGCCCAACATCTAGAGGAAAAGCCAAATATATAGATTTAAAACCCAAAATCTAGAGGTAAAGCCCAATATCTAGACCTAAAGCCCAAAGTCTAGATGTAAAGCCCAACTTCTAGATCTAAAGCCCAAAATCTAGATCTAACACCCAAAATCTAGAGGTAAAGACCAATATCTAGAGGTACAACCCAACATCTAGAGGTAAAGCCAGATATCTAGAGGTAAAGCCCAACATCTAGAGGAAAAGCCAAATATATAGATTTCAAACCCAAATTCTAGAGTTAAATCCCAACATCTAGAGGTACAGCCCAACTTCCAGAGGTAAAGTCCAAAATCTAGAGGTAAACACCAATACCTAGAGGTAGAGCCCAAAATCTAGAGATAAAGCCCAACATCTAGAGATAAAGCCAGATATATAGATTTAAAATCCAAAATCTGGAGGTAAAGCCCAACATCTAGAGCTAAAGCCCCAAATCTAGATGTAAAGCCCAATTGCTAGATCTAAAGCCAAATACTCTAGAGATAAAGCCCAACATATAGAGGTAAAGACTAAGATCTAGAGGTGAATTCCAATATCTAGTGTTAAAGCCCGACACCTACAGTTAAAGCCAAACATCTAGATGTAAAACCCAACTTCTAGAGGTAAAGCCGAATATCTAGAGTTAAAGCGCATCCTTTAGAGTAAAGGCCAAAATCTAGAGTTAAAGCCCAACATCTAGAGGGAAAGCCCAGAATCTAGATGTAAAGCCTAACATCTAGAGGTGAATTCCAAAAGCAAGTGTTAAGGCCTGACATCTACAGTTAAATCCAACCATATAGATATAACCCCCAACTTCTAGAGGTAAGGCCCAAAATCTAGAGGTAAAGCCCAACAGCTAGAGTTAAAGCCGAACATCTTGAGGTAAAGCCCAAAGTCTAGAGTTAAAGCCCAACTTCTAGAGGTAAAGCCCAACATCTAGAGGTAAAGCCAGATATCTAGGGGTAAAGCCCAACATCTAGAGGAAAAGCCAAATATATAGATTTAAAACCCAAAATCTAGAGGTAAAGCCCAATATCTAGACCTAAAGCCCAAAATGTAGATGTAAAGCCCAAATTCTAGATCTAACGCCCAAAATCTAGAGGTAAAGACCAATATCTAGAGGTAAAACCCAACATCTAGAGGTAAAGCCAGATATCTAGAGGTAAAGCCCAACATCTAGAGGAAAAGCCAAATATATAGATTTCAAACCCAAATTCTAGAGTTAAATCCCAACATCTAGAGGTAAATCCCAAAGTCTAGATGTAAAGCTCAACTTTCGGATTTAAAGTCAAAAATCTAAATGTAAATACCAATACCTAGAGGTAGAGCCCAAAATGTAGAGGTAAAGCCCAACATCTAGAGATAAAGCCAGATACATAGATTTAAACCCCAAAATCTAGAGGCGAAGCCGAATATCTAGACGTAAAGCCCAAAATCTAGATGTAAAGTCCAACTTCTAGATCTAAAGCCCAAAATATAGATGTAAATCCCAACCTCTAAATCTAAAGCCCAACATCTAGAGGTAAAGCCCAATATTTAGAGTTTAAGCGCATCATTTAGAGGTAAAGCCCATAATCTAGATGTAAAGACCACCTTCTAGAGGTAAAGCCCATCACCTAGTCCTACAGCCCAATGTCTGCAGGTAAAGCCCAACTTACAGAGGTGAAGGCAAACATCTAGATGTAAAACCCAAAATCTAGAGGTAAAGCCCAACATCTAGAGGAAAAGCCAAATATATATATATTTAAAACCCAAAATCTAGTTGTAAAGCCAGATATCTAGGGGTAAAGCCCAACATCTAGAGGAAAAGCCAAATATATAGATTTAAAACCCAAAATCTAGAGGTAAAGCCCAATATCTAGACCTAAAGCCCAAAGTCTAGATGTAAAGCCCAACTTCTAGATCTAAAGCCCAAAATCTAGATCTAACACCCAAAATCTAGAGGTAAAGACCAATATCTAGAGGTACAACCCAACATCTAGAGGTAAAGCCAGATATCTAGAGGTAAAGCCCAACATCTAGAGGAAAAGCCAAATATATAGATTTCAAACCCAAATTCTAGAGTTAAATCCCAACATCTAGAGGTACAGCCCAACTTCCAGAGGTAAAGTCCAAAATCTAGAGGTAAACACCAATACCTAGAGGTCGAGCCCAAAATCTAGAGATAAAGCCCAACATCTAGAGATAAAGCCAGATATATAGATTTAAAATCCAAAATCTGGAGGTAAAGCCCAACATCTAGAGCTAAAGCCCCAAATCTAGATGTAAAGCCCAATTGCTAGATCTAAAGCCAAATACTCTAGAGATAAAGCCCAACATATAGAGGTAAAGACTAAGATCTAGAGGTGAATTCCAATATCTAGTGTTAAAACCCGACACCTATAGTTAAAGCCAAACCTCTAGATGTAAAACCCAACTTCTAGAGGTAAAGCCGAATATCTAGAGTTAAAGCGCATCCTTTAAAGTAAAGCCCAAACTCTAGAGGTAAAGCCCAACATCTAGAGGGAAAGCCCAGAATCTAGATGTAAAGCCTAACATCTAGAGGTGAATTCCAAAATCAAGTGTTAAGGCCTGATAACTACAGTTAAATCCAACCATATAGATATAACCCCCAACTTCTAGAGGTAAGGCCCAAAATCTAGAGTTAAAGCCCAACAGCTAGAGTTAAAGCCGAACGTCTTGAGGTAAAGCCCAAAGTCTAGAGTTAAAGCCCAACTTCTAGAGGTAAAGCCCAACATCTAGACGTAAAGCCCGATATCTGACGGTAAAGCACAACATCTAGAGGAAAAGCCAAATATATAGATTTAAAACCCAAAATCTAGAGGTAAAGCCCAATATCTAGACGTAAAGCCCAAAATCTAGATGTAAACCCCAAATTCTAGAGGTAAAGCCCATCATCTAGTCCTACAGCCCAATGTCTGCAGGTAAAGCCCAACTTACAGAGGTGAAGTTAAACATCTAGATGTAAAGCCCAAAATCTAGAGGTAAAGACCAACATGTAGACGTAAAGCCCAAAGTCTAGATTTAAAGCCCAACTTCTAGATCTAAAGCCCAAAATCTAGATCTAACACCCAAAATCTAGAGGTAAAGACCAATATCTAGAGGTACAACCCAACATCTAGAGGTAAAGCCAGATATCTAGAGGTAAAGCCCAACATCTAGAGGAAAAGCAAAATATATAGATTTCAAACCCAAATTCTAGAGTTAAATCCCAACATCTAGAGTTACAGCCCAACTTCCAGAGTTAAAGTCCAAAATCTAGAGGTAAACACCAATACCTAGAGGTAGAGCCCAAAATCTAGAGATAAAGCCCAACATCTAGAGATAAAGCCAGATATATAGATCTAAACCCCAAAATCTAGAGGTGAAGCCCAATATCTAGACGTAAAGCCCAAAATCTAGATGTAAAGCCCAACTTCTAGATCTAAAGCCCAAAATCTAGATGTAAAGCCCAAATTCTAGATCTAACGCCCAACATCTAGAGATAAAGACCAATATCTAGAGGTAAAGCCAGATATCTAGAGGTAAAGCCGAATATATAGATTTAAAACCCAAAATCTAGAGGTAAAGCCCAATATCTAGACGTAAAGCCCAAAATCTAGATGTAAAGCCCAACTTCTAGATCTAAAGCCCAAAATCTAGATGTAAAGCCCAAATTCTAGATCTAACGCCCAACATCTAGAGATAAAGACCAATATCTAGAGGTAAAACCCAACATCTAGAGGTAAAGCCAGATCTCTAGATGTAAAGCCCAACATCTAGAGGGAAAGAAAAATATATAGATTTCAAACCCAAATTCTAGAGTTAAATCCCAACATCTAGAGGTAAATCCCAAAGTCTAGATGTAAAGCTCAACTTTCGGATTTAAAGTCAAAAATCTAAATGTAAATACCAATACCTAGATGTAGGGCCCAAAATGTAGAGGTAAAGCCCAACATCTAGAGATAAAGCCAGATATATAGATTTAAACCACAAAATCTCGAGGTGAAGCCCAATATCTAGACGTAAAGCCCAAAATCTAGATGTAAAGTCCAACTTCTAGATCTAAAGCCCAAAATATAGATGTAAATCCCAACTTCTAAATCTAAAGCCCAACATCTAGAGGTAAAGCCCAATATTTAGAGTTTAAGCGCATCATTTAGAGGTAAAGCCCATAATCTAGATGTAAAGCCCAACTTCTAGAGGTAAAGCCCATCATCTAGTCCTACAGCCCAATGTCTGTAGGTAAAGCCCAACTTACAGAGCAGAAGTCAAACATCTAGATGTAAAACCCAAAATCTAGAGGTAAAGCCCAACATCTAGACGTAAAGCCCAAAGTCTAGATGTAAAGCCCAACTTCTAGATCTAAAGCCCAAAATCTAGATCTAACACCCAAAATCTAGAGGTAAAGACCAATATCTAGAGGTACAACCTAACATCTAGAGGTAAAGCCAGATATCTAGAGGTAAAGCCCAACATCTAGAGGAAAAGCCAAATATATAGATTTCAAACCCAAATTCTAGAGTTAAATCCCAACATCTAGAGGTACAGCCCAACTTCGAGAGGTAAAGTCCAAAATCTAGAGGTAAACACCAATACCTAGAGGTAGAGCCCAAAATCTAGAGATAAAGCCCAACATCTAGAGATAAAGCCAGATATATAGATTTAAAATCCAAAATCTGGAGGTAAAGCCCAACATCTAGAGCTAAAGCCCCAAATCTAGATGTAAAGCCCAATTGCTAGATCTAAAGCCAAATACTCTAGAGATAAAGCCCAACATATAGAGGTAAAGACTAAGATCTAGAGGTGAATTCCAATATCTAGTGTTAAAGCCCGACACCTACAGTTAAAGCCAAACATCTAGATGTAAAACCCAACTTCTAGAGGTAAAGCCGAATATCTAGAGTTAAAGCGCATCTTTTAGAGTAAAGGCCAAAATCTAAAGCCCAACATCTAGAGGGAAAGCCCAGAATCTAGATGTAAAGCCTAACATATAGAGGTGAATTCCAAAATCAAGTGTTAAGGCCTGACATCTACAGTTAAATCCAACCATATAGATATAACCCCCAACTTCTAGAGGTAAGGCCCAAAATCTAGATGTAAAGCCCAATAGCTAGAGTTAAAGCCGAACATCTTGAGGTAAACCCAAAGTCTAGAGTTAAAGACCAACTTCTAGAGGTAAAGCCCAACATCTAGAGGTAAAGCCAGATATCTAGGGGTAAAGCCCAACATCTAGAGGAAAAGCCAAATATATAGATTTAAAACCCAAAATCTAGAGGTAAAGCCCAATATCTAGACGTAAAGCCCAAAATCTAGATGTAAAGCCCAACTTCTAGATCTAGAGCCCAAAATCTAGATGTAAAGCCCAAATTCTAGATCTAACGCCCAACATCTAGAGATAAAGATCAATATCTAGAGGTAAAACCCAACATATAGAGGTAAAGCCAGATATCTAGAGGTAAAGCCCAACATCTAGAGGAAAAGCAAAATATATAGATTTCAAACCCAAATTCTAGAGTTACATCCCAACATCTAGAGGTAAAGCCCAAAGTCTAGATGTAAAGCTCAACTTCTTGATTTAAAGTCAAAAATCTAAATGTAAATACCAATACCTAGAGGTAGAGCCCAAAATGTAGAGGTAAAGCCCAACATCTAGAGATAAAGCCAGATATATAGATCTAAACCCCAAAATCTAGAGGTGAAGCCCAATATCTAGACGTAAAGCCCAAAATCTAGATGTAAAGCCCGACTTCTAGATCTAAAGCCCAAAATCTAGATGTAAAGCCCAAATTCTATATCTAACACCCAAAATCTAGAGGTAAAGACCAATATCTAGACGTAAAGCCCAAAATCTAGATGTAAAGCCCAAATTCTAGATCTAACGCCCAAAATCTAGAGATAAAGACCAATATCTAGAGGTAAAAAGCAACATCTAGAGGAAAAGCCAGATATATAGATTTCAAATCCAAATTCTAGAGTTAAATCCCAACATCTAGAGGTACAGCCCAACTTCCAGAGTTAAAGTCCAAAATCTAGAGGTAAACACCAATACCTAGAGGTAGAGCCCAAAATCTAGAGATAAAGCCCAACATCTAGAGATAAAGCCCAACATCTAGAAATAAAGCCAGATATATAGATGTAAAATCCAAAATCTGGAGGTAAAGCCCAACATCTAGATCCCAATTGCTAGATCTAAAGCCAAATACTCGAGAGATAAAGCCCAACATATAGAGGTAAAGACTAAGATCTAGAGGTGAATTCCAATATCTAGTGTTAAAACCCGACACCTATAGTTAAAGCCAAACCTCTAGATGTAAAACCCAACTTCTAGAGGTAAAGCCGAATATCTAGAGTTAAAGCGCATCCTTTAGAGTAAAGCCCAAACTCTAGAGGTAAAGCCCAACATCTAGAGGGAAAGCCCAGAATCTAGATGTAAAGCCTAACATCTAGAGGTGAATTCCAAAATCAAGTGTTAAGGCCTGATAACTACAGTTAAATCCAACCATATAGATATAACCCCCAACTTCTAGAGGTAAGGCCCAAAATCTAGAGGTAAAGCCCAACAGCTAGAGTTAAAGCCGAACGTCTTGAGGTAAAGCCCAAAGTCTAGAGTTAAAGCCCAACTTCTAGAGGTAAAGCCCAACATCTAGACGTAAAGCCAGATATCTGACGGTAAAGCCCAACATCTAGAGGAAAAGCCAAATATATAGATTTAAAACCCAAAATCTAGAGGTAAAGCCCAATATCTAGACGTAAAGCCCAAAATCTAGATGTAAACCCCAAATTCTAGAGGTAAAGCCCATCATCTAGTCCTACAGCCCAATGTCTGCAGGTAAAGCCCAACTTACAGAGGTGAAGTCAAACATCTAGATGTAAAACCCAAAATCTAGAGGTAAAGCCCAACATCTAGACTTAAAGCCCAAAGTCTAGATGTAAAGCCCAACTTCTAGATCTAAAGCCCAAAATCTAGATCTAACACCCAAAATCTAGAGGTAAAGACCAATATCTAGAGGTACAACCCAACATCTAGAGGTAAAGCCAGATATCTAGAGGTAAAGCCCAACATCTAGAGGAAAAGCAAAATATATAGATTTCAAACCCAAATTCTAGAGTTAAATCCCAACATCTAGAGTTACAGCCCAACTTCCAGAGTTAAAGTCCAAAATCTAGAGGTAAACACCAATACCTAGAGGTAGAGCCCAAAATCTAGAGATAAAGCCCAACATCTAGAGATAAAGCCAGATATATAGATCTAAACCCCAAAATCTAGAGGTGAAGCCCAATATCTAGACGTAAAGCCCAAAATCTAGATGTAAAGCCCGACTTCTAGATCTAAAGCCCAAAATCTCGATGTAAAGCCCAAATTCTAGATCTAACGCCCAACATCTAGAGATAAAGACCAATATCTAGAGGTTAAACCGAACATCTAGAGGTAAAGCCCAACATCTAGAGGTAAAGCCCAACATCTAGAGGAAAAGCCAAATATATATATATTTAAAATCCAAAATCTAGAGGTAAAGCCCAACATCTAGAGGTAAAGCCTGATATCTAGGTGTAAAGCCCAACATCTAGAGGAAAAGCCAAATATATAGATTTAAAACCCAAAATCTAGAGGTAAAGCCCAATATCTAGACGTAAAGCCCAAAATCTAGATGTAAAGCCCAACTTCTAGATCTAAAGCCCAAAATCTAGATGTAAAGCCCAAATTCTAGATCTAACGCCCAACATCTAGAGATAAAGACCAATATCTAGAGGTAAAACCCAACATCTAGAGGTAAAGCCAGATATCTAGAGGTAAAGCCCAACATCTAGAGGAAAAGCAAAATATATAGATTTCAAACCCAAATTCTAGAGTTACATCCCAACATCTAGAGGTAAAGCCCAAAGTCTAGATGTAAAGCTCAACTTCCAGATTTAAAGTCAAAAATCTAAATGTAAATACCAATACCTAGAGGTAGAGCCCAAAATGTAGAGGTAAAGCCCAACATCTAGAGGTAAAGCCCAATATCTAGACGTAAAGCCCAAAATCTAGATGAAAAGCAAATTTCTAGATCTAAAGCCCAACATCTAGAGGTAAAGACCAATATCTAGAGGTAAAACCCAACATCTAGAGGTAAAGCCAGATATCTAGAGGTAAAGCCCAACGTCTGGAGGTAAAGCCCATCATCTAGTCCTACAGCCCAATGTCTGCAGGTAAAGCCCAACTTACAGAGGTGAAGGCAAACATCTAGATGTAAAACCCCAAATCTAGAGGTAAAGCCCAACATCTAGAGGTAAAGCCAGATATCTAGGTGTAAAGCCCAACATCTAGAGGAAAAGACAAATATATAGATTTAAAACCCAAAAATCTAGAGGTAAAGCCCAATATCTAGACGTAAAGCCCAAAATCTAGATGTAAAGCCCAACTTCTAGATCTAAAGCCCAAAATCTAGATGTAAAGCCCAAATTCTAGATCTAACGCCCAACATCTAGAGATAAAGACCAATATCGAGAGGTAAAACACAACATCTAGAGGTAAAGCCAGATATCTAGAGGTAAAGCCCAACATCTAGAGGAAAAGCCAAATATATAGATTTAAAACCCAAATTCTAGAGTTAAATCCCAACATCTAGAGGTAAATCCCAAAGTCTAGATGTAAAGCTCAACTTCCAGATTTAAAGTCAAAAATCTAAATGTAAATACCAATACCTAGAGGTAGAGCCCAAAATGTAGAGGTAAAGCCCAACATCTAGAGATAAAGCCAGATATATAGATTTAAACCCCAAAATCTAGAGGTGAAGCCCAATATCTAGACGTAAAGCCCAAAATCTAGATGTAAAGTCCAACTTCTAGATCTAAAGCCCAAAATATAGATGTAAATCCCAACTTCTAAATCTAAAGCCCAACATCTAGAGGTAAAGCCCAATATTTAGAGTTTAAGCGCATCATTTAGAGGTAAAGCCCAAAATCTAGATGTAAAGCCCAACTTCTAGAGGTAAAGCCCATCATCTAGTCCTACAGCCCAATGTCTGGAGGTAAAGCCCAACTTACAGAGGTTAAGGCAAACATCTAGATGTAAAACCCAAAATCTAGAGGTAAAGCCCAACATCTAGAGGAAAAGCCAAATAACAGCCCAATGTCTGCAGGTAAAGCCCAACTTACAGAGGTGAAGTCAAACATCTAGATGTAAAACCCAAATCTAGAGGTAAAGCCCAACATCTAGAGGTAAAGCCAGATATCTGACGGTAAAGCCCAACATCTAGAGGAAAAGCCAAATATATAGATTTAAAACCCAAAATCTAGAGGTAAAGCCCCATATCTAGACGTAAAGCCCAAAATCTAGATGTAAAGCCCAAATTCTAGAGGTAAAGCCCAACATCTAGACTTAAAGCCCAAAGTCTAGATGTAAAGCCCAACTTCTAGATCTAAAGCCCAAAATCTAGATCTAACACCCAAAATCTAGAGGTAAAGACCAATATCTAGAGGTAAAACCCAACATCTAGAGGTAAAGCCAGATATCTAGAGGTAAAGCCCAACATCTAGAGGAAAAGCAAAATATATAGATTTCAAATCCAAATTCTAGAGTTAAATCCCAACATCTAGAGTTACAGCCCAACTTCCAGAGTTAAAGTCCAAAATCTAGAGGTAAACACCAATACCTAGAGGTAGAGCCCAAAATCTAGAGAT
The DNA here is from genome assembly GCF_034619465.1 of Leptosomus discolor. Lineage (NCBI taxonomy): Eukaryota > Metazoa > Chordata > Aves > Leptosomiformes > Leptosomidae > Leptosomus > Leptosomus discolor. Next base: position 4,289,302 of record NC_141416.1, read on the forward strand.
AAAGCCCAACATCTAGAGATAAAGCCAGATATGTAGATTTAAAATCCAAAATCTGGAGGTAAAGCCCAACATCTAGAGCTAAAGCCCCAAATCTAGATGTAAAGCCCAATTGCTAGATCTAAAGCCAAATACTCTAGAGGTAAAGCCCAACATGTAGAGGTAAAGACTAAGATCTAGAGGTGAATTCCAATATCTAGTGTTAAAGGCCGACACCTATAGTTAAAGCCAAACCTCTAGATGTAAAACCCAACTTCTAGAGGTAAAGCCGAATATCTAGAGTTAAAGCGCATCCTTTAGAGTAAAGCCCAAAATCTAGAGTTAAAGCCCAACATCTAGAGGGAAAGCCCAGAACCTAGATGTAAAGCCTAACATCTAGAGGTGAATTCCAAAATCAAGTGTTAAGGCCTGACATCTACAGTTAAATCCAACCATATAGATATAACCCCCAACTTCTAGAGGTAAGGCCCAAAATCAAGAGGTAAAGCCCAACAGATAGAGTTAAAGCCGAAAGTCTTGAGGTAAACCCAAAGTCTAGAGCTAAAGCCCAACTTCTAGAGGTAAAGCCCAAAATCTAGACGTAAAGCCCAAAATCTAGATGTAAAGCCCAACTTCTAGATCTAAAGCCCAAAATATAGATGTAAAGCCCAACTTCTAAATCTAAAGCCCAACATCTAGAGGTAAATCCCAATATCTAGATGTAAAGCCCAAAATCTAGATGAAAAGCACAACTTCTAGATCTAAAGCCCAACATCTAGAGGTAAAGACCAATATCTAGAGGTAAAACCCAACATCTAGAGGTAAAGCCAGATATCTAGAGGTAAAGCCCAACGTCTGGAGGTAAAGCCCATCATCTAGTCCTACAGCCCAATGTCTGCAGGTAAAGCCCAACTTACAGAGGTGAAGGCAAACATCTAGTTGTAAAACCCCAAATCTAGAGGTAAAGCCCAACATCTAGAGGAAAAGCCAGATATCTAGGGGTAAAGCCCAACATCTAGAGGAAAAGCCAAATATATATTTAAAACCCAAAATCTAGAGGTAAAGCCCAATATCTAGACGTAAAGCCCAAAATCTAGATTTAAAGCCCAACTTCTAGATCTAAAGCCCAAAATCTAGATGTAAAGCCCAAATTCTAGATCTAACGCCCAACATCTAGAGATAAAGACCAATATCTAGAGGTAAAACCCAACATCTAGAGGTAAAGCCAGATATCTAGAGGTAAAGCCCAACATCTAGAGGGAAAGAAAAATATATAGATTTCAAACCCAAATTCTAGAGTTAAATCCCAACATCTAGAGGTAAATCCCAAAGTCTAGATGTAAAGCTCAACTTCCAGATTTAAAGTCAAAAATCTAAATGTAAATACCAATACCTAGAGGTAGAGCCCAAAATGTAGAGGTAAAGCCCAACATCTAGAGATAAAGCCAGATATATAGATCTAAACCCCAAAATCTAGATGTGAAGTCCAATATCTAGACGTAAAGCCCAAAATCTAGATGTAAAGCACAACTTCTAGATCTAAAGCCCAACATCTAGAGGTAAAGACCAATATCTAGAGGTAAAACCCAACATCTAGAGGTAAAGCCAGATATCTAGAGGTAAAGCCCAACATCTAGAGGAAAAGCAAAATATATAGATTTCAAATCCAAATTCTAGAGTTAAATCCCAACATCTAGAGTTACAGCCCAACTTCCAGAGTTAAAGTCCAAAATCTAGAGGTAAACACCAATACCTAGAGGTAGAGCCCAAAATCTAGAGATAAAGCCCAACATCTAGAGATAAAGCCAGATATGTAGATTTAAAATCCAAAATCTGGAGGTAAAGCCCAACATCTAGAGCTAAAGCCCCAAATCTAGATGTAAAGCCCAATTGCTAGATCTAAAGCCAAATACTCTAGAGGTAAAGCCCAACATGTAGAGGTAAAGACTAAGATCTAGAGGTGAATTCCAATATCTAGTGTTAAAGGCCGACACCTATAGTTAAAGACAAACCTCTAGATGTAAAACCCAACTTCTAGAGGTAAAGCCGAATATCTAGAGTTAAAGCGCATCCTTTAGAGTAAAGCCCAAAATCTAGAGTTAAAGCCCAACATCTAGAGGGAAAGCCCAGAACCTAGATGTAAAGCCTAACATCTAGAGGTGAATTCCAAAATCAAGTGTTAAGGCCTGACATCTACAGTTAAATCCAACCATATAGATATAACCCCCAACTTCTAGAGGTAAGGCCCAAAATCTAGAGGTAAAGCCCAACAGATAGAGTTAAAGCCGAACGTCTTGAGGTAAACCCAAAGTCTAGAGCTAAAGCCCAACTTCTAGAGGTAAAGCCCAACATCTAGAGGTAAAGCCCGATATCTGACGGTAAAGTCCAACATCTAGAGGAAAAGCCAAATATATAGATTTAAAAACCAAAATCTAGAGGTAAAGCCCAATATCTAGACGTAAAGCCCAAAATCTAGATGTAAAGCCCAACTTCTAAATCTAAAGCCCAACATCTAGAGGTAAATCCCAATATCTAGATGTAAAGCCCAAAATCTAGATGAAAAGCACAACTTCTAGATCTAAAGCCCAACATCTAGAGGTAAAGACCAATATCTAGAGGTAAAACCCAACATCTAGAGGTAAAGCCAGATATCTAGAGGTAAAGCCCAACGTCTGGAGGTAAAGCCCATCATCTAGTCCTACAGCCCAATGTCTGCAGGTAAAGCCCAACTTACAGAGGTGAAGGCAAACATCTAGATGTAAAACCCCAAATCTAGAAGTAAAGCCCAACATCTAGAGGAAAAGCCAAATATATACATATTTAAAACCCAAAATCTAGAGTTAAAGCCCAACATCTAGAGGTAAAGCCAGATATCTAGGGGTAAAGCCCAACATCTAGAGGAAAAGCCAAATATATATTTAAAAACCAAAATCTAGAGGTAAAGCCCAATATCTAGACGTAAAGCCCAAAATCTAGATTTAAAGCCCAACTTCTAGATCTAAAGCCCAAAATCTAGATGTAAAGCCCAAATTCTAGATCTAACGCCCAACATCTAGAGATAAAGACCAATATCTAGAGGTAAAACACAACATCTAGAGGTAAAGCCAGATCTCTAGAGGTAAAGCCCAACATCTAGAGGGAAAGAAAAATATATAGATTTCAAACCCAAATTCTAGAGTTAAATCCCAACATCTAGAGGTAAATCCCAAAGTCTAGATGTAAAGCTCAACTTTCGGATTTAAAGTCAAAAATCTAAATGTAAATACCAATACCTAGATGTAGGGCCCAAAATGTAGAGGTAAAGCCCAACATCTAGAGATAAAGCCAGATATATAGATTTAAACCACAAAATCTCGAGGTGAAGCCCAATATCTAGACGTAAAGCCCAAAATCTAGATGTAAAGTCCAACTTCTAGATCTAAAGCCCAAAATATAGATGTAAATCCCAACTTCTAAATCTAAAGCCCACCATCTAGAGGTAAAGCCCAATATTTAGAGTTTAAGCGCATCATTTAGAGGTAAAGCCCATAATCTAGATGTAAAGCCCAACTTCTAGAGGTAAAGCCCATCATCTAGTCCTACAGCACAATGTCTGTAGGTAAAGCCCAACTTACAGAGCAGAAGTCAAACATCTAGATGTAAAACCCAAAATCTAGAGGTAAAGCCCAACATCTAGACGTAAAGCCCAAAGTCTAGATGTAAAGCCCAACTTCTAGATCTAAAGCCCAAAATCTAGATCTAACACCCAAAATCTAGAGGTAAAGACCAATATCTAGAGGTACAACCCAACATCTAGAGGTAAAGCCAGATATCTAGAGGTAAAGCCCAACATCTAGAGGAAAAGCAAAATATATAGATTTCAAACCCAAATTCTAGAGTTAAATCCCAACATCTAGAGGTACAGCCCAACTTCGAGAGGTAAAGTCCAAAATCTAGAGGTAAACACCAATACCTTGAGGTAGAGCCCAAAATCTAGAGATAAAGCCCAACATCTAGAGATAAAGCCAGATATATAGATTTAAAATCCAAAATCTGGAGGTAAAGCCCAACATCTAGAGCTAAAGCCCCAAATCTAGATGTAAAGCCCAATTGCTAGATCTAAAGCCAAATACTCTAGAGATAAAGCCCAACATATAGAGGTAAAGACTAAGATCTAGAGGTGAATTCCAATATCTAGTGTTAAAGCCCGACACCTACAGTTAAAGCCAAACATCTAGATGTAAAACCCAACTTCTAGAGGTAAAGCCGAATATCTAGAGTTAAAGCGCATCCTTTAGAGTAAAGGCCAAAATCTAAAGCCCAACATCTAGAGGGAAAGCCCAGAATCTAGATGTAAAGCCTAACATCTAGAGGTGAATTCCAAAATCAAGTTTTAAGGCCTGACATCTACAGTTAAATCCAACCATATAGATATAACCCCCAACTTCTAGAGGTAAGGCCCAAAATCTAGAGGTAAAGCCCAACAGCTAGAGTTAAAGCCGAACATCTTGAGGTAAAGCGCAAAGTCTAGAGTTAAAGCCCAACTTCTAGAGGTAAAGCCCAACATCTAGAGGTAAAGCCAGATATCTAGGGGTAAAGCCCAACATCTAGAGGAAAAGCCAAATATATAGATTTAAAACCCAAAATCTAGAGGTAAAGCCCAATATCTAGACGTAAAGCCCAAAATCTAGATGTAAAGCCCAACTTCTAGATCTAAAGCCCAAAATATAGATGTAAAGCCCAACTTCTAAATCTAAAGCCCAACATCTAGAGGTAAATCCCAATATCTAGATGTAAAGCCCAAAATCTAGATGAAAAGCACAACTTCTAGATCTAAAGCCCAACATCTAGAGGTAAAGACCAATATCTAGAGGTAAAACCCAACATCTAGAGGTAAAGCCAGATATCTAGAGGTAAAGCCCAACGTCTGGAGGTAAAGCACATCATCTAGTCCTACAGCCCAATGTCTGCAGATAAAGCCCAACTTACAGAGGTGAAGGCAAACATCTAGATGTAAAACCCCAAATCTAGAGGTAAAGCCCAACATCTAGAGGAAAAGCCAAATATATACATATTTAAAACCCAAAATCTAGAGTTAAAGCCCAACATCTAGAGGTAAAGCCAGATATCTAGGGGTAAAGCCCAACATCTAGAGGAAAAGCCAAATATATATTTAAAACCCAAAATCTAGAGGTAAAGCCCAATATCTAGACGTAAAGCCCAAAATCTAGATTTAAAGCCCAATTTCTAGATCTAAAGCCCAAAATCTAGATGTAAAGCCCAAATTCTAGATCTAACGCCCAACATCTAGAGATAAAGACCAATATCTAGAGGTAAAACCCAACATCTAGAGGTAAAGCCAGATCTCTAGAGGTAAAGCCCAACATCTAGAGGGAAAGAAAAATATATAGATTTCAAACCCAAATTCTAGAGTTAAATCCCAACATCTAGAGGTAAATCCCAAAGTCTAGATGTAAAGCTCAACTTTCAGATTTAAAGTCAAAAATCTAAATGTAAATACCAATACCTAGATGTAGGGCCCAAAATGTAGAGGTAAAGCCCAACATCTAGAGATAAAGCCAGATATATAGATTTAAACCACAAAATCTCGAGGTGAAGCCCAATATCTAGACGTAAAGCCCAAAATCTAGATGTAAAGTCCAACTTCTAGATCTAAAGCCCAAAATATAGATGTAAATCCCAACTTCTAAATCTAAAGCCCAACATCTAGAGGTAAAGCCCAATATTTAGAGTTTAAGCGCATCATTTAGAGGTAAAGCCCATAATCTAGATGTAAAGCCCAACTTCTAGAGGTAAAGCCCAACATCTAGAGGTAAAGCCAGATATCTAGGGGTAAAGCCCAACATCTAGAGGAAAAGCCAAATATATAGATTTAAAACCCAAAATCTAGAGGTAAAGCCCAATATCTAGACGTAAAGCCCAAAATCTAGATGTAAAGCCCAACTTCTAGATCTAGAGCCCAAAATCTAGATGTAAAGCCCAAATTCTAGATCTAACGCCCAACATCTAGAGATAAAGACCAATATCTAGAGGTAAAACCCAACATATAGAGGTAAAGCCAGATATCTAGAGGTAAAGCCCAACATCTAGAGGAAAAGCAAAATATATAGATTTCAAACCCAAATTCTAGAGTTAAATCCCAACATCTAGAGGTAAAGCCCAAAGTCTAGATGTAAAGCTCAACTTCCAGATTTAAAGTCAAAAATCTAAATGTAAATACCAATACCTAGAGGTAGAGCCCAAAATGTAGAGGTAAAGCCCAACATCTAGAGATAAAGCCAGATATGTAGATCTAAACCCCAAAATCTAGAGGTGAAGCCCAATATCTAGACGTAAAGCCCAAAATCTAGATGTAAAGCCCGACTTCTAGATCTAAAGCCCAAAATCTAGATGTAAAGCCCAAATTCTAGATCTAACACCCAAAATCTAGAGGTAAAGACCAATATCTAGACGTAAAGCCCAAAATCTAGATGTAAAGCCCAAATTCTAGATCTAACGCCCAAAATCTAGAGATAAAGACCAATATCTAGAGGTAAAAAGCAACATCTAGAGGAAAAGCCAGATATATAGATTTCAAATCCAAATTCTAGAGTTAAATCCCAACATCTAGAGGTACAGCCCAACTTCCAGAGTTAAAGTCCAAAATCTAGAGGTAAACACCAATACCTAGAGGTAGAGCCCAAAATCTAGAGATAAAGCCCAACATCTAGAGATAAAGCCCAACATCTAGAAATAAAGCCAGATATATAGATTTAAAATCCAAAATCCGGAGGTAAAGCCCAACATCTAGATCCCAATCGCTAGATCTAAAGCCAAATACTCTAGAGATAAAGCCCAACATATAGAGGTAAAGACTAAGATCTAGAGGTGAATTCCAATATCTAGTGTTAAAACCCGACACCTATAGTTAAAGCCAAACCTCTAGATGTAAAACCCAACTTCTAGAGGTAAAGCCGAATATCTAGAGTTAAAGCGCATCCTTTAGAGTAAAGCCCAAACTCTAGAGGTAAAGCCCAACATCTAGAGGGAAAGCCCAGAATCTAGATGTAAAGCCTAACATCTAGAGGTGAATTCCAAAATCAAGTGTTAAGGCCTGATAACTACAGTTAAATCCAACCATATAGATATAACCCCCAACTTCTAGAGGTAAGGCCCAAAATCTAGAGGTAAAGCCCAACAGCTAGAGTTAAAGCCGAACGTCTTGAGGTAAAGCCCAAAGTCTAGAGTTAAAGCCCAACTTCTAGAGGTAAAGCCCAAAATCTAGAGGTAAAGCCCGATATCTGATGGTAAAGCCCAACATCTAGAGGAAAAGCCAAATATATAGATTTAAAACCCAAAATCTAGAGGTAAAGCCCAATATCTAGACGTAAAGCCCAAAATCTAGATGTAAACCCCAAATTCTAGAGGTAAAGCCCATCATCTAGTCCTACAGCCCAATGTCTGCAGGTAAAGCCCAACTTACAGAGGTGAAGTCAAACATCTAGATGTAAAACCCAAAATCTAGAGGTAAAGCCCAACATCTAGACTTAAAGCCCAAAGTCTAGATGTAAAGCCCAACTTCTAGATCTAAAGCCCAAAATCTAGATCTAACACCCAAAATCTAGAGGTAAAGACCAATATCTAGAGGTACAACCCAACATCTAGAGGTAAAGCCAGATATCTAGAGGTAAAGCCCAACATCTAGAGGAAAAGCAAAATATATAGATTTCAAACCCAAATTCTAGAGTTAAATCCCAACATCTAGAGTTACAGCCCAACTTCCAGAGTTAAAGTCCAAAATCTAGAGGTAAACACCAATACCTAGAGGTAGAGCCCAAAATCTAGAGATAAAGCCCAACATCTAGAGATAAAGCCAGATATATAGATCTAAACCCCAAAATCTAGAGGTGAAGCCCAATATCTAGACGTAAAGCCCAAAATCTAGATGTAAAGCCCGACTTCTAGATCTAAAGCCCAAAATCTCGATGTAAAGCCCAAATTCTAGATCTAACGCCCAACATCTAGAGATAAAGACCAATATCTAGAGGTTAAACCGAACATCTAGAGGTAAAGCCCAACATCTAGAGGTAAAGCCCAACATCTAGAGGAAAAGCCAAATATATATATATTTAAAATCCAAAATCTAGAGGTAAAGCCCAACATCTAGAGGTAAAGCCTGATATCTAGGTGTAAAGCCCAACATCTAGAGGAAAAGCCAAATATATAGATTTAAAACCCAAAATCTAGAGGTAAATCCAATATCTAGACGTAAAGCCCAAAATCTAGATGTAAAGCCCAACTTCTAGATCTAAAGCCCAAAATCTAGATGTAAAGCCCAAATTCTAGATCTAACGCCCAACATCTAGAGATAAAGACCAATATCTAGAGGTAAAACCCAACATCTAGATGTAAAGCCAGATATCTAGAGGTAAAGCCCAACATCTAGAGGAAAAGCAAAATATATAGATTTCAAACCCAAATTCTAGAGTTAAATCCCAACATCTAGAGGTAAAGCCCAAAGTCTAGATGTAAAGCTCAACTTCCAGATTTAAAGTCAAAAATCTAAATGTAAATAACAATACCTAGAGGTAGAGCCCAAAATGTAGAGGTAAAGCCCAACATCTAGAGATAAAGCCAGATATATAGATTTAAAATCCAAAATCTAGAGGTAAAGCCCAACATCTAGAGGTAAAGCCTGATATCTAGGTGTAAAGCCCAACATCTAGAGGAAAAGCCGAATATATAGATTTAAAACCCAAAATCTAGAGGTAAATCCAATATCTAGACGTAAAGCCCAAAATCTAGATGTAAAGCCCAACTTCTAGATCTAAAGCCCAAAATCTAGATGTAAAGCCCAAATTCTAGATCTAACGCCCAACATCTAGAGATAAAGACCAATATCTAGAGGTAAAACCCAACATCTAGATGTAAAGCCAGATATCTAGAGGTAAAGCCCAACATCTAGAGGAAAAGCAAAATATATAGATTTCAAACCCAAATTCTAGAGTTAAATCCCAACATCTAGAGGTAAAGCCCAAAGTCTAGATGTAAAGCTCAACTTCCAGATTTAAAGTCAAAAATCTAAATGTAAATAACAATACCTAGAGGTAGAGCCCAAAATGTAGAGGTAAAGCCCAACATCTAGAGATAAAGCCAGATATATAGATTTAAAACCCAAAATCTAGAGGTGAAGCCCAATATCTAGAAGTGAAGCCCAAAATTTAGATGTAAAGCCCAACTTCTAGATCTAAAGCCCAACATCTAGAGGTAAAGCCCAATATCTAGACGTAAAGCCCAAAATCTAGATGAAAAGCACAACTTCTAGATCTAAAGCCCAACATCTAGAGGTAAAGACCAATATCTAGAGGTAAAACCCAACATCTAGAGGTAAAGCCAGATATCTAGAGGTAAAGCCCAACGTCTGGAGGTAAAGCCCATCATCTAGTCCTACAGCCCAATGTCTGCAGGTAAAGCCCAACTTACAGAGGTGAAGGCAAACATCTAGATGTAAAACCCCAAATCTAGAGGTAAAGCCCAACATCTAGAGGTAAAGCCAGATATCTAGGGGTAAAGCCCAACATCTAGAGGAAAAGACAAATATATAGATTTAAAACCCAAAATCTAGAGGTAAAGCCCAATATCTAGACGTAAAGCCCAAAATCTAGATGTAAAGCCCAACTTCTAGATCTAAAGCCCAAAATCTAGATGTAAAGCCCAAATTCTAGATCTAACGCCCAACATCTAGGGATAAAGACCAATATCTAGAGGTAAAACACAACATCTAGAGGTAAAGCCAGATATCTAGAGGTAAAGCCCAACATCTAGAGGAAAAGCCAAATATATAGATTTAAAACCCAAATTCTAGAGTTAAATCCCAACATCTAGAGGTAAATCCCAAAGTCTAGATGTAAAGCTCAACTTCCAGATTTAAAGTCAAAAATCTAAATGTAAATACCAATACCTAGAGGTAGAGCCCAAAATGTAGAGGTAAAGCCCAACATCTAGAGATAAAGCCAGATATATAGATTTAAACCCCAAAATCTAGAGGTGAAGCCCAATATCTAGACATAAAGCCCAAAATCTAGATGTAAAGTCCAACTTCTAGATGTAAAGCCCAAAATATAGATGTAAATCCCAACTTCTAAATCTAAAGCCCAACATCTAGAGGTAAAGCCCAATATTTAGAGTTTAAGCGCATCATTTAGAGGTAAAGCCCAAAATCTAGATGTAAAGCCAAACTTCTAGAGGTAAAGCCCATCATCTAGTCCTACAGCCCAATGTCTGGAGGTAAAGCCCAACTTACAGAGGTGAAGTCAAACATCTAGATGTAAACCCCAAAATCTAGAGGTAAAGACCAACATCTAGAGGAAAAGCCAAATAACTGCCCAATGTCTGCAGGTAAAGCCCAACTTACAGAGGTGAAGTCAAACATCTAGATGTAAAACCCAAAATCTAGAGGTAAAGCCCAACATCTAGAGGTAAAGCCAGATATCTGACGGTAAAGCCCAACATCTAGAGGAAAAGCCAAATATATAGATTTAAAACCCAAAATCTAGAGGTAAAGCCCAATATCTAGATGTAAAGCCCAAAATCTAGATGTAAAGCCCAAATTCTAGAGGTAAAGCCCAACATCTAGATCTAACACCCAAAATCTAGAGGTAAAGACCAATATCTAGAGGTAAAACCCAAAATCTAGAGGTAAAGCCAGATATCTAGAGGTAAAGCCCAACATCTAGAGGAAAAGCAAAATATATAGATTTCAAATCCAAATTCTAGAGTTAAATCCCAACATCTAGAGTTACAGCCCAACTTCCAGAGTTAAAGTCCAAAATCTAGAGGTAAACACCAATACCTAGAGGTAGAGCCCAAAATCTAGAGATAAAGCCCAACATCTAGAGATAAAGCCAGATATGTAGATTTAAAATCCAAAATCTGGAGGTAAAGCCCAACATCTAGAGCTAAAGCCCCAAATCTAGATGTAAAGCCCAATTGCTAGATCTAAAGCCAAATACTCTAGAGGTAAAGCCCAACATGTAGAGGTAAAGACTAAGATCTAGAGGTGAATTCCAATATCTAGTGTTAAAGGCCGACACCTATAGTTAAAGACAAACCTCTAGATGTAAAACCCAACTTCTAGAGGTAAAGCCGAATATCTAGAGTTAAAGCGCATCCTTTAGAGTAAAGCCCAAAATCTAGAGTTAAAGCCCAACATCTAGAGGGAAAGCCCAGAACCTAGATGTAAAGCCTAACATCTAGAGGTGAATTCCAAAATCAAGTGTTAAGGCCTGACATCTACAGTTAAATCCAACCATATAGATATAACCCCCAACTTCTAGAGGTAAGGCCCAAAATCTAGAGGTAAAGCCCAACAGATAGAGTTAAAGCCGAACGTCTTGAGGTAAACCCAAAGTCTAGAGCTAAAGCCCAACTTCTAGAGGTAAAGCCCAACATCTAGAGGTAAAGCCCGATATCTGACGGTAAAGTCCAACATCTAGAGGAAAAGCCAAATATATAGATTTAAAAACCAAAATCTAGAGGTAAAGCCCAATATCTAGACGTAAAGCCCAAAATCTAGATGTAAAGCCCAACTTCTAAATCTAAAGCCCAACATCTAGAGGTAAATCCCAATATCTAGATGTAAAGCCCAAAATCTAGATGAAAAGCACAACTTCTAGATCTAAAGCCCAACATCTAGAGGTAAAGACCAATATCTAGAGGTAAAACCCAACATCTAGAGGTAAAGCCAGATATCTAGAGGTAAAGCCCAACGTCTGGAGGTAAAGCCCATCATCTAGTCCTACAGCCCAATGTCTGCAGGTAAAGCCCAACTTACAGAGGTGAAGGCAAACATCTAGATGTAAAACCCCAAATCTAGAAGTAAAGCCCAACATCTAGAGGAAAAGCCAAATATATACATATTTAAAACCCAAAATCTAGAGTTAAAGCCCAACATCTAGAGGTAAAGCCAGATATCTAGGGGTAAAGCCCAACATCTAGAGGAAAAGCCAAATATATATTTAAAAACCAAAATCTAGAGGTAAAGCCCAATATCTAGACGTAAAGCCCAAAATCTAGATTTAAAGCCCAACTTCTAGATCTAAAGCCCAAAATCTAGATGTAAAGCCCAAATTCTAGATCTAACGCCCAACATCTAGAGATAAAGACCAATATCTAGAGGTAAAACACAACATCTAGAGGTAAAGCCAGATCTCTAGAGGTAAAGCCCAACATCTAGAGGGAAAGAAAAATATATAGATTTCAAACCCAAATTCTAGAGTTAAATCCCAACATCTAGAGGTAAATCCCAAAGTCTAGATGTAAAGCTCAACTTTCGGATTTAAAGTCAAAAATCTAAATGTAAATACCAATACCTAGATGTAGGGCCCAAAATGTAGAGGTAAAGCCCAACATCTAGAGATAAAGCCAGATATATAGATTTAAACCACAAAATCTCGAGGTGAAGCCCAATATCTAGACGTAAAGCCCAAAATCTAGATGTAAAGTCCAACTTCTAGATCTAAAGCCCAAAATATAGATGTAAATCCCAACTTCTAAATCTAAAGCCCACCATCTAGAGGTAAAGCCCAATATTTAGAGTTTAAGCGCATCATTTAGAGGTAAAGCCCATAATCTAGATGTAAAGCCCAACTTCTAGAGGTAAAGCCCATCATCTAGTCCTACAGCACAATGTCTGTAGGTAAAGCCCAACTTACAGAGCAGAAGTCAAACATCTAGATGTAAAACCCAAAATCTAGAGGTAAAGCCCAACATCTAGACGTAAAGCCCAAAGTCTAGATGTAAAGCCCAACTTCTAGATCTAAAGCCCAAAATCTAGATCTAACACCCAAAATCTAGAGGTAAAGACCAATATCTAGAGGTACAACCCAACATCTAGAGGTAAAGCCAGATATCTAGAGGTAAAGCCCAACATCTAGAGGAAAAGCAAAATATATAGATTTCAAACCCAAATTCTAGAGTTAAATCCCAACATCTAGAGGTACAGCCCAACTTCGAGAGGTAAAGTCCAAAATCTAGAGGTAAACACCAATACCTTGAGGTAGAGCCCAAAATCTAGAGATAAAGCCCAACATCTAGAGATAAAGCCAGATATATAGATTTAAAATCCAAAATCTGGAGGTAAAGCCCAACATCTAGAGCTAAAGCCCCAAATCTAGATGTAAAGCCCAATTGCTAGATCTAAAGCCAAATACTCTAGAGATAAAGCCCAACATATAGAGGTAAAGACTAAGATCTAGAGGTGAATTCCAATATCTAGTGTTAAAGCCCGACACCTACAGTTAAAGCCAAACATCTAGATGTAAAACCCAACTTCTAGAGGTAAAGCCGAATATCTAGAGTTAAAGCGCATCCTTTAGAGTAAAGGCCAAAATCTAAAGCCCAACATCTAGAGGGAAAGCCCAGAATCTAGATGTAAAGCCTAACATCTAGAGGTGAATTCCAAAATCAAGTTTTAAGGCCTGACATCTACAGTTAAATCCAACCATATAGATATAACCCCCAACTTCTAGAGGTAAGGCCCAAAATCTAGAGGTAAAGCCCAACAGCTAGAGTTAAAGCCGAACATCTTGAGGTAAAGCGCAAAGTCTAGAGTTAAAGCCCAACTTCTAGAGGTAAAGCCCAACATCTAGAGGTAAAGCCAGATATCTAGGGGTAAAGCCCAACATCTAGAGGAAAAGCCAAATATATAGATTTAAAACCCAAAATCTAGAGGTAAAGCCCAATATCTAGACGTAAAGCCCAAAATCTAGATGTAAAGCCCAACTTCTAGATCTAAAGCCCAAAATATAGATGTAAAGCCCAACTTCTAAATCTAAAGCCCAACATCTAGAGGTAAATCCCAATATCTAGATGTAAAGCCCAAAATCTAGATGAAAAGCACAACTTCTAGATCTAAAGCCCAACATCTAGAGGTAAAGACCAATATCTAGAGGTAAAACCCAACATCTAGAGGTAAAGCCAGATATCTAGAGGTAAAGCCCAACGTCTGGAGGTAAAGCACATCATCTAGTCCTACAGCCCAATGTCTGCAGATAAAGCCCAACTTACAGAGGTGAAGGCAAACATCTAGATGTAAAACCCCAAATCTAGAGGTAAAGCCCAACATCTAGAGGAAAAGCCAAATATATACATATTTAAAACCCAAAATCTAGAGTTAAAGCCCAACATCTAGAGGTAAAGCCAGATATCTAGGGGTAAAGCCCAACATCTAGAGGAAAAGCCAAATATATATTTAAAACCCAAAATCTAGAGGTAAAGCCCAATATCTAGACGTAAAGCCCAAAATCTAGATTTAAAGCCCAATTTCTAGATCTAAAGCCCAAAATCTAGATGTAAAGCCCAAATTCTAGATCTAACGCCCAACATCTAGAGATAAAGACCAATATCTAGAGGTAAAACCCAACATCTAGAGGTAAAGCCAGATCTCTAGAGGTAAAGCCCAACATCTAGAGGGAAAGAAAAATATATAGATTTCAAACCCAAATTCTAGAGTTAAATCCCAACATCTAGAGGTAAATCCCAAAGTCTAGATGTAAAGCTCAACTTTCAGATTTAAAGTCAAAAATCTAAATGTAAATACCAATACCTAGATGTAGGGCCCAAAATGTAGAGGTAAAGCCCAACATCTAGAGATAAAGCCAGATATATAGATTTAAACCACAAAATCTCGAGGTGAAGCCCAATATCTAGACGTAAAGCCCAAAATCTAGATGTAAAGTCCAACTTCTAGATCTAAAGCCCAAAATATAGATGTAAATCCCAACTTCTAAATCTAAAGCCCAACATCTAGAGGTAAAGCCCAATATTTAGAGTTTAAGCGCATCATTTAGAGGTAAAGCCCATAATCTAGATGTAAAGCCCAACTTCTAGAGGTAAAGCCCAACATCTAGAGGTAAAGCCAGATATCTAGGGGTAAAGCCCAACATCTAGAGGAAAAGCCAAATATATAGATTTAAAACCCAAAATCTAGAGGTAAAGCCCAATATCTAGACGTAAAGCCCAAAATCTAGATGTAAAGCCCAACTTCTAGATCTAGAGCCCAAAATCTAGATGTAAAGCCCAAATTCTAGATCTAACGCCCAACATCTAGAGATAAAGACCAATATCTAGAGGTAAAACCCAACATATAGAGGTAAAGCCAGATATCTAGAGGTAAAGCCCAACATCTAGAGGAAAAGCAAAATATATAGATTTCAAACCCAAATTCTAGAGTTAAATCCCAACATCTAGAGGTAAAGCCCAAAGTCTAGATGTAAAGCTCAACTTCCAGATTTAAAGTCAAAAATCTAAATGTAAATACCAATACCTAGAGGTAGAGCCCAAAATGTAGAGGTAAAGCCCAACATCTAGAGATAAAGCCAGATATGTAGATCTAAACCCCAAAATCTAGAGGTGAAGCCCAATATCTAGACGTAAAGCCCAAAATCTAGATGTAAAGCCCGACTTCTAGATCTAAAGCCCAAAATCTAGATGTAAAGCCCAAATTCTAGATCTAACACCCAAAATCTAGAGGTAAAGACCAATATCTAGACGTAAAGCCCAAAATCTAGATGTAAAGCCCAAATTCTAGATCTAACGCCCAAAATCTAGAGATAAAGACCAATATCTAGAGGTAAAAAGCAACATCTAGAGGAAAAGCCAGATATATAGATTTCAAATCCAAATTCTAGAGTTAAATCCCAACATCTAGAGGTACAGCCCAACTTCCAGAGTTAAAGTCCAAAATCTAGAGGTAAACACCAATACCTAGAGGTAGAGCCCAAAATCTAGAGATAAAGCCCAACATCTAGAGATAAAGCCCAACATCTAGAAATAAAGCCAGATATATAGATTTAAAATCCAAAATCCGGAGGTAAAGCCCAACATCTAGATCCCAATCGCTAGATCTAAAGCCAAATACTCTAGAGATAAAGCCCAACATATAGAGGTAAAGACTAAGATCTAGAGGTGAATTCCAATATCTAGTGTTAAAACCCGACACCTATAGTTAAAGCCAAACCTCTAGATGTAAAACCCAACTTCTAGAGGTAAAGCCGAATATCTAGAGTTAAAGCGCATCCTTTAGAGTAAAGCCCAAACTCTAGAGGTAAAGCCCAACATCTAGAGGGAAAGCCCAGAATCTAGATGTAAAGCCTAACATCTAGAGGTGAATTCCAAAATCAAGTGTTAAGGCCTGATAACTACAGTTAAATCCAACCATATAGATATAACCCCCAACTTCTAGAGGTAAGGCCCAAAATCTAGAGGTAAAGCCCAACAGCTAGAGTTAAAGCCGAACGTCTTGAGGTAAAGCCCAAAGTCTAGAGTTAAAGCCCAACTTCTAGAGGTAAAGCCCAAAATCTAGAGGTAAAGCCCGATATCTGATGGTAAAGCCCAACATCTAGAGGAAAAGCCAAATATATAGATTTAAAACCCAAAATCTAGAGGTAAAGCCCAATATCTAGACGTAAAGCCCAAAATCTAGATGTAAACCCCAAATTCTAGAGGTAAAGCCCATCATCTAGTCCTACAGCCCAATGTCTGCAGGTAAAGCCCAACTTACAGAGGTGAAGTCAAACATCTAGATGTAAAACCCAAAATCTAGAGGTAAAGCCCAACATCTAGACTTAAAGCCCAAAGTCTAGATGTAAAGCCCAACTTCTAGATCTAAAGCCCAAAATCTAGATCTAACACCCAAAATCTAGAGGTAAAGACCAATATCTAGAGGTACAACCCAACATCTAGAGGTAAAGCCAGATATCTAGAGGTAAAGCCCAACATCTAGAGGAAAAGCAAAATATATAGATTTCAAACCCAAATTCTAGAGTTAAATCCCAACATCTAGAGTTACAGCCCAACTTCCAGAGTTAAAGTCCAAAATCTAGAGGTAAACACCAATACCTAGAGGTAGAGCCCAAAATCTAGAGATAAAGCCCAACATCTAGAGATAAAGCCAGATATATAGATCTAAACCCCAAAATCTAGAGGTGAAGCCCAATATCTAGACGTAAAGCCCAAAATCTAGATGTAAAGCCCGACTTCTAGATCTAAAGCCCAAAATCTCGATGTAAAGCCCAAATTCTAGATCTAACGCCCAACATCTAGAGATAAAGACCAATATCTAGAGGTTAAACCGAACATCTAGAGGTAAAGCCCAACATCTAGAGGTAAAGCCCAACATCTAGAGGAAAAGCCAAATATATATATATTTAAAATCCAAAATCTAGAGGTAAAGCCCAACATCTAGAGGTAAAGCCTGATATCTAGGTGTAAAGCCCAACATCTAGAGGAAAAGCCAAATATATAGATTTAAAACCCAAAATCTAGAGGTAAATCCAATATCTAGACGTAAAGCCCAAAATCTAGATGTAAAGCCCAACTTCTAGATCTAAAGCCCAAAATCTAGATGTAAAGCCCAAATTCTAGATCTAACGCCCAACATCTAGAGATAAAGACCAATATCTAGAGGTAAAACCCAACATCTAGATGTAAAGCCAGATATCTAGAGGTAAAGCCCAACATCTAGAGGAAAAGCAAAATATATAGATTTCAAACCCAAATTCTAGAGTTAAATCCCAACATCTAGAGGTAAAGCCCAAAGTCTAGATGTAAAGCTCAACTTCCAGATTTAAAGTCAAAAATCTAAATGTAAATAACAATACCTAGAGGTAGAGCCCAAAATGTAGAGGTAAAGCCCAACATCTAGAGATAAAGCCAGATATATAGATTTAAAATCCAAAATCTAGAGGTAAAGCCCAACATCTAGAGGTAAAGCCTGATATCTAGGTGTAAAGCCCAACATCTAGAGGAAAAGCCGAATATATAGATTTAAAACCCAAAATCTAGAGGTAAATCCAATATCTAGACGTAAAGCCCAAAATCTAGATGTAAAGCCCAACTTCTAGATCTAAAGCCCAAAATCTAGATGTAAAGCCCAAATTCTAGATCTAACGCCCAACATCTAGAGATAAAGACCAATATCTAGAGGTAAAACCCAACATCTAGATGTAAAGCCAGATATCTAGAGGTAAAGCCCAACATCTAGAGGAAAAGCAAAATATATAGATTTCAAACCCAAATTCTAGAGTTAAATCCCAACATCTAGAGGTAAAGCCCAAAGTCTAGATGTAAAGCTCAACTTCCAGATTTAAAGTCAAAAATCTAAATGTAAATAACAATACCTAGAGGTAGAGCCCAAAATGTAGAGGTAAAGCCCAACATCTAGAGATAAAGCCAGATATATAGATTTAAAACCCAAAATCTAGAGGTGAAGCCCAATATCTAGAAGTGAAGCCCAAAATTTAGATGTAAAGCCCAACTTCTAGATCTAAAGCCCAACATCTAGAGGTAAAGCCCAATATCTAGACGTAAAGCCCAAAATCTAGATGAAAAGCACAACTTCTAGATCTAAAGCCCAACATCTAGAGGTAAAGACCAATATCTAGAGGTAAAACCCAACATCTAGAGGTAAAGCCAGATATCTAGAGGTAAAGCCCAACGTCTGGAGGTAAAGCCCATCATCTAGTCCTACAGCCCAATGTCTGCAGGTAAAGCCCAACTTACAGAGGTGAAGGCAAACATCTAGATGTAAAACCCCAAATCTAGAGGTAAAGCCCAACATCTAGAGGTAAAGCCAGATATCTAGGGGTAAAGCCCAACATCTAGAGGAAAAGACAAATATATAGATTTAAAACCCAAAATCTAGAGGTAAAGCCCAATATCTAGACGTAAAGCCCAAAATCTAGATGTAAAGCCCAACTTCTAGATCTAAAGCCCAAAATCTAGATGTAAAGCCCAAATTCTAGATCTAACGCCCAACATCTAGGGATAAAGACCAATATCTAGAGGTAAAACACAACATCTAGAGGTAAAGCCAGATATCTAGAGGTAAAGCCCAACATCTAGAGGAAAAGCCAAATATATAGATTTAAAACCCAAATTCTAGAGTTAAATCCCAACATCTAGAGGTAAATCCCAAAGTCTAGATGTAAAGCTCAACTTCCAGATTTAAAGTCAAAAATCTAAATGTAAATACCAATACCTAGAGGTAGAGCCCAAAATGTAGAGGTAAAGCCCAACATCTAGAGATAAAGCCAGATATATAGATTTAAACCCCAAAATCTAGAGGTGAAGCCCAATATCTAGACATAAAGCCCAAAATCTAGATGTAAAGTCCAACTTCTAGATGTAAAGCCCAAAATATAGATGTAAATCCCAACTTCTAAATCTAAAGCCCAACATCTAGAGGTAAAGCCCAATATTTAGAGTTTAAGCGCATCATTTAGAGGTAAAGCCCAAAATCTAGATGTAAAGCCAAACTTCTAGAGGTAAAGCCCATCATCTAGTCCTACAGCCCAATGTCTGGAGGTAAAGCCCAACTTACAGAGGTGAAGTCAAACATCTAGATGTAAACCCCAAAATCTAGAGGTAAAGACCAACATCTAGAGGAAAAGCCAAATAACTGCCCAATGTCTGCAGGTAAAGCCCAACTTACAGAGGTGAAGTCAAACATCTAGATGTAAAACCCAAAATCTAGAGGTAAAGCCCAACATCTAGAGGTAAAGCCAGATATCTGACGGTAAAGCCCAACATCTAGAGGAAAAGCCAAATATATAGATTTAAAACCCAAAATCTAGAGGTAAAGCCCAATATCTAGATGTAAAGCCCAAAATCTAGATGTAAAGCCCAAATTCTAGAGGTAAAGCCCAACATCTAGATCTAACACCCAAAATCTAGAGGTAAAGACCAATATCTAGAGGTAAAACCCAAAATCTAGAGGTAAAGCCAGATATCTAGAGGTAAAGCCCAACATCTAGAGGAAAAGCAAAATATATAGATTTCAAATCCAAATTCTAGAGTTAAATCCCAACATCTAGAGTTACAGCCCAACTTCCAGAGTTAAAGTCCAAAATCTAGAGGTAAACACCAATACCTAGAGGTAGAGCCCAAAATCTAGAGATAAAGCCCAACATCTAGAGATAAAGCCAGATATGTAGATTTAAAATCCAAAATCTGGAGGTAAAGCCCAACATCTAGAGCTAAAGCCCCAAATCTAGATGTAAAGCCCAATTGCTAGATCTAAAGCCAAATACTCTAGAGGTAAAGCCCAACATGTAGAGGTAAAGACTAAGATCTAGAGGTGAATTCCAATATCTAGTGTTAAAGGCCGACACCTATAGTTAAAGCCAAACCTCTAGATGTAAAACCCAACTTCTAGAGGTAAAGCCGAATATCTAGAGTTAAAGCGCATCCTTTAGAGTAAAGCCCAAAATCTAGAGTTAAAGCCCAACATCTAGAGGGAAAGCCCAGAACCTAGATGTAAAGCCTAACATCTAGAGGTGAATTCCAAAATCAAGTGTTAAGGCCTGACATCTACAGTTAAATCCAACCATATAGATATAACCCCCAACTTCTAGAGGTAAGGCCCAAAATCTAGAGGTAAAGCCCAACAGATAGAGTTAAAGCCGAACGTCTTGAGGTAAACCCAAAGTCTAGAGCTAAAGCCCAACTTCTAGAGGTAAAGCCCAACATCTAGAGGTAAAGCCCGATATCTGACGGTAAAGCCCAACATCTAGAGGAAAAGCCAAATATATAGATTTAAAACCCAAAATCTAGAGGTAAAGCCCAAAATCTAGACGTAAAGCCCAAAATCTAGATGTAAAGCCCAACTTCTAGATCTAAAGCCCAACATCTAGAGGTAAAGACCAATATCTAGAGGTAAAACCCAACATCTAGAGGTAAAGCCAGATATCTAGAGGTAAAGCCCAACGTCTGGAGGTAAAGCCCATCATCTAGTCCTACAGCCCAATGTCTGCAGGTAAAGCCCAACTTACAGAGGTGAAGGCAAACATCTAGATGTAAAACCCCAAATCTGGAGGTAAAGCCCAACATCTAGATCCCAATTGCTAGATCTAAAGCCAAATACTCTAGAGATAAAGCCCAACATATAGAGGTAAAGACTAAGATCTAGAGGTGAATTCCAATATCTAGTGTTAAAGCCCGACACCTACAGTTAAAGCCAAACATCTAGATGTAAAACCCAACTTCTAGAGGTAAAGCCGAATATCTAGAGTTAAAGCGCATCCTTTAGAGTAAAGCCCAAAATCTAGAGTTAAAGCCCAACATCTAGAGGGAAAGCCCAGAATCTAGATGTAAAGCCTAACATCTAGAGGTGAATTCCAAAATCAAGTGTTAAGGCCTGACATCTACAGTTAAATCCAACCATATAGATATAACCCCCAACTTCTAGAGGTAAGGCCCAAAATCTAGAGGTAAAGCCCAACAGCTAGAGTTAAAGCCGAACATCTTGAGGTAAAGCCCAAAGTTTAGAGTTAAAGCCCAACTTCTAGAGGTAAAGCCCAACATCTAGAGGAAAAGCCAAATATATATTTAAAACCCAAAATCTAGAGGTAAAGCCCAATATCTAGACGTAAAGCCCAAAATCTAGATGTAAAGCCCAACTTCTAGATCTAGAGCCCAAAATCTAGATGTAAAGCCCAAATTCTAGATCTAACGCCCAACATCTAGAGATAAAGACCAATATCTAGAGGTAAAACCCAACATATAGAGGTAAAGCCAGATATCTAGAGGTAAAGCCCAACATCTAGAGGAAAAGCAAAATATATAGATTTCAAACCCAAATTCTAGAGTTAAATCCCAACATCTAGAGGTAAAGCCCAAAGTCTAGATGTAAAGCTCAACTTCCAGATTTAAAGTCAAAAATCTAAATGTAAATACCAATACCTAGAGGTAGAGCCCAAAATGTAGAGGTAAAGCCCAACATCTAGAGATAAAGCCAGATATATAGATCTAAACCCCAAAATCTAGAGGTGAAGCCCAATATCTAGACGTAAAGCCCAAAATCTAGATGTAAAGCCCGACTTCTAGATCTAAAGCCCAAAATCTAGATGTAAAGCCCAAATTCTAGATCTAACACCCAAAATCTAGAGGTAAAGACCAATATCTAGACGTAAAGCCCAAAATCTAGATGTAAAGCCCAAATTCTAGATCTAACGCCCAAAATCTAGAGATAAAGACCAATATCTAGAGGTAAAAAGCAACATCTAGAGGAAAAGCCAGATATATAGATTTCAAATCCAAATTCTAGAGTTAAATCCCAACATCTAGAGGTACAGCCCAACTTCCAGAGTTAAAGTCCAAAATCTAGAGGTAAACACCAATACCTAGAGGTAGAGCCCAAAATCTAGAGATAAAGCCCAACATCTAGAGATAAAGCCCAACATCTAGAAATAAAGCCAGATATATAGATTTAAAATCCAAAATCTGGAGGTAAAGCCCAACATCTAGATCCCAATTGCTAGATCTAAAGCCAAATACTCGAGAGATAAAGCCCAACATATAGAGGTAAAGACTAAGATCTAGAGGTGAATTCCAATATCTAGTGTTAAAACCCGACACCTATAGTTAAAGACAAACCTCTAGATGTAAAACCCAACTTCTAGAGGTAAAGCCGAATATCTAGAGTTAAAGCGCATCCTTTAGAGTAAAGCCCAAACTCTAGAGGTAAAGCCCAACATCTAGAGGGAAAGCCCAGAATCTAGATGTAAAGCCTAACATCTAGAGGTGAATTCCAAAATCAAGTGTTAAGGCCTGATAACTACAGTTAAATCCAACCATATAGATATAACCCCCAACTTCTAGAGGTAAAGACCAATATCTAGAGGTAAAACCCAACATCTAGAGGTAAAGCCAGATATCTAGAGGTAAAGCCCAACGTCTGGAGGTAAAGCCCATCATCTAGTCCTACAGCCCAATGTCTGCAGGTAAAGCCCAACTTACAGAGGTGAAGGCAAACATCTAGATGTAAAACCCCAAATCTAGAGGTAAAGCCCAACATCTAGAGGTAAAGCCAGATATCTAGGGGTAAAGCCCAACATCTAGAGGAAAAGACAAATATATAGATTTAAAACCCAAAATCTAGAGGTAAAGCCCAATATCTAGACGTAAAGCCCAAAATCTAGTTGTAAAGCCCAACTTCTAGATCTAAAGCCCAAAATCTAGATGTAAAGCCCAAATTCTAGATCTAACGCCCAACATCTAGAGATAAAGACCAATATCTAGAGGTAAAACCCAACATCTAGAGGTAAAGCCAGATATCTAGAGGTAAAGCCCAACATCTAGAGGAAAAGCAAAATATATAGATTTCAAATCCAAATTCCAGAGTTAAATCCCAACATCTAGAGTTACAGCCCAGCTTCCAGAGTTAAAGTCCAAAATCTAGAGGTAAACACCAATACCTAGAGGTAGAGCCCAAAATCTAGAGATAAAGCCCAACATCTAGAGATAAAGCCAGATATGTAGATTTAAAATCCAAAATCTGGAGGTAAAGCCCAACATCTAGAGCTAAAGCCCCAAATCTAGATGTAAAGCCCAATTGCTAGATCTAAAGCCAAATACTCTAGAGGTAAAGCCCAACATGTAGAGGTAAAGACTAAGATCTAGAGGTGAATTCCAATATCTAGTGTTAAAGGCCGACACCTATAGTTAAAGCCAAACCTCTAGATGTAAAACCTAACTTCTAGAGGTAAAGCCGAATATCTAGAGTTAAAGCGCATCCTTTAGAGTAAAGCCCAAAATCTAGAGGTAAAGCCCAACATCTAGAGGGAAAGCCCAGAACCTAGATGTAAAGCCTAACATCTAGAGGTGAATTCCAAAATCAAGTGTTAAGGCCTGACATCTACAGTTAAATCCAACCATATAGATATAACCCCCAACTTCTAGAGGTAAGGCCCAAAATCTAGAGGTAAAGCCCAACAGATAGAGTTAAAGCCGAACGTCTTGAGGTAAACCCAAAGTCTAGAGCTAAAGCCCAACTTCTAGAGGTAAAGCCCAAAATCTAGAGGTAAAGCCCGATATCTGACGGTAAAGCCCAACATCTAGAGGAAAAGCCAAATATATAGATTTAAAACCCAAAATCTAGAGGTAAAGCCCAAAATCTAGACGTAAAGCCCAAAATCTAGATGTAAAGCCCAACTTCTAGATCTAAAGCCCAAAATATAGATGTAAAGCCCAACTTCTAAATCTAAAGCCCAACATCTAGAGGTAAATCCCAATATCTAGATGTAAAGCCCAAAATCTAGATGAAAAGCACAACTTCTAGATCTAAAGCCCAACATCTAGAGGTAAAGACCAATATCTAGAGGTAAAACCCAACATCTAGAGGTAAAGCCAGATATCTAGAGGTAAAGCCCAACGTCTGGAGGTAAAGCCCATCATCTAGTCCTACAGCCCAATGTCTGCAGGTAAAGCCCAACTTACAGAGGTGAAGGCAAACATCTAGATGTAAAACCCCAAATCTAGAGGTAAAGCCCAACATCTAGAGGAAAAGCCAGATATCTAGGGGTAAAGCCCAACATCTAGAGGAAAAGCCAAATATATATTTAAAACCCAAAATCTAGAGGTAAAGACCAATATCTAGACGTAAAGCCCAAAATCTAGATTTAAAGCCCAACTTCTAGATCTAAAGCCCAAAATCTAGATGTAAAGCCCAAATTCTAGATCTAACGCCCAACATCTAGAGATAAAGACCAATATCTAGAGGTAAAACCCAACATCTAGAGGTAAAGCCAGATATCTAGAGGTAAAGCCCAACATCTAGAGGGAAAGAAAAATATATAGATTTCAAACCCAAATTCTAGAGTTAAATCCCAACATCTAGAGGTAAATCCCAAAGTCTAGATGTAAAGCTCAACTTCCAGATTTAAAGTCAAAAATCTAAATGTAAATACCAATACCTAGAGGTAGAGCCCAAAATGTAGAGGTAAAGCCCAACATCTAGAGATAAAGCCAGATATATAGATCTAAACCCCAAAATCTAGATGTGAAGTCCAATATCTAGACGTAAAGCCCAAAATCTAGATGTAAAGCACAACTTCTAGATCTAAAGCCCAACATCTAGAGGTAAAGACCAATATCTAGAGGCAAAACCCAACATCTAGAGGTAAAGCCAGATATCTAGATGTAAAGCCCAACATCTAGAGGAAAAGCAAAATATATAGATTTCAAATCCAAATTCTAGAGTTAAATCCCAACATCTAGAGTTACAGCCCAACTTCCAGAGTTAAAGTCCAAAATCTAGAGGTAAACACCAATACCTAGAGGTAGAGCCCAAAATCTAGAGATAAAGCCCAACATCTAGAGATAAAGCCAGATATGTAGATTTAAAATCCAAAATCTGGAGGTAAAGCCCAACATCTAGAGCTAAAGCCCCAAATCTAGATGTAAAGCCCAATTGCTAGATCTAAAGCCAAATACTCTAGAGGTAAAGCCCAACATGTAGAGGTAAAGACTAAGATCTAGAGGTGAATTCCAATATCTAGTGTTAAAGGCCGACACCTATAGTTAAAGCCAAACCTCTAGATGTAAAACCCAACTTCTAGAGGTAAAGCCCAAAATCTAGAGTTAAAGCCCAACATCTAGAGAAAAGCCCAGAACCTAGATGTAAAGCCTAACATCTAGAGGTGAATTCCAAAATCAAGTGTTAAGGCCTGACATCTACAGTTAAATCCAACCATATAGATATAACCCCCAACTTCTAGAGGTAAGGCCCAAAATCTAGAGGTAAAGCCCAACAGATAGAGTTAAAGCCGAACGTCTTGAGGTAAACCCAAAGTCTAGAGCTAAAGCCCAACTTCTAGAGGTAAAGCCCAACATCTAGAGGTAAAGCCCGATATCTGACGGTAAAGCCCAACATCTAGAGGAAAAGCCAAATATATAGATTTAAAACCCAAAATCTAGAGGTAAAGCCCAATATCTAGACGTAAAGCCCAAAATCTAGATGTAAAGCCCAACTTCTAGATCTAAAGCCCAAAATATAGATGTAAAGCCCAACTTCTAAATCTAAAGCCCAACATCTAGAGGTAAATCCCAATATCTAGATGTAAAGCCCAAAATCTAGATGAAAAGCACAACTTCTAGATCTAAAGCCCAACATCTAGAGGTAAAGACCAATATCTAGAGGTAAAACCCAACATCTAGAGGTAAAGCCAGATATCTAGAGGTAAAGCCCAACGTCTGGAGGTAAAGCCCATCATCTAGTCCTACAGCCCAATGTCTGCAGGTAAAGCCCAACTTACAGAGGTGAAGGCAAACATCTAGATGTAAAACCCCAAATCTAGAGGTAAAGCCCAACATCTAGAGGAAAAGCCAAATATATACATATTTAAAACCCAAAATCTAGAGTTAAAGCCCAACATCTAGAGGTAAAGCCAGATATCTAGGGGTAAAGCCCAACATCTAGAGGAAAAGCCAAATATATATTTAAAACCCAAAATCTAGAGGTAAAGCCCAATATCTAGACGTAAAGCCCAAAATCTAGATTTAAAGCCCAACTTCTAGATCTAAAGCCCAAAATCTAGATGTAAAGCCCAAATTCTAGATCTAACGCCCAACATCTAGAGATAAAGACCAATATCTAGAGGTAAAACCCAACATCTAGAGGTAAAGCCAGATCTCTAGAGGTAAAGCCCAACATCTAGAGGGAAAGAAAAATATATAGATTTCAAACCCAAATTCTAGAGTTAAATCCCAACATCTAGAGGTAAATCCCAAAGTCTAGATGTAAAGCTCAACTTTCGGATTTAAAGTCAAAAATCTAAATGTAAATACCAATACCTAGATGTAGGGCCCAAAATGTAGAGGTAAAGCCCAACATCTAGAGATAAAGCCAGATATATAGATTTAAACCACAAAATCTCGAGGTGAAGCCCAATATCTAGACGTAAAGCCCAAAATCTAGATGTAAAGTCCAACTTCTAGATCTAAAGCCCAAAATATAGATGTAAATCCCAACTTCTAAATCTAAAGCCCAACATCTAGAGGTAAAGCCCAATATTTAGAGTTTAAGCGCATCATTTAGAGGTAAAGCCCATAATCTAGATGTAAAGCCGAACTTCTAGAGGTAAAGCCCATCATCTAGTCCTACAGCCCAATGTCTGTAGGTAAAGCCCAACTTACAGAGCAGAAGTCAAACATCTAGATGTAAAACCCAAAATCTAGAGGTAAAGCCCAACATCTAGACGTAAAGCCCAAAGTCTAGATGTAAAGCCCAACTTCTAGATCTAAAGCCCAAAATCTAGATCTAACACCCAAAATCTAGAGGTAAAGACCAATATCTAGAGGTACAACCCAACATCTAGAGGTAAAGCCAGATATCTAGAGGTAAAGCCCAACATCTAGAGGAAAAGCCAAATATATAGATTTCAAACCCAAATTCTAGAGTTAAATCCCAACATCTAGAGGTACAGCCCAACTTCGAGAGGTAAAGTCCAAAATCTAGAGGTAAACACCAATACCTAGAGGTAGAGCCCAAAATCTAGAGATAAAGCCCAACATCTAGAGATAAAGCCAGATATATAGATTTAAAATCCAAAATCTGGAGGTAAAGCCCAACATCTAGAGCTAAAGCCCCAAATCTAGATGTAAAGCCCAATTGCTAGATCTAAAGCTAAATACTCTAGAGATAAAGCCCAACATATAGAGGTAAAGACTAAGATCTAGAGGTGAATTCCAATATCTAGTGTTAAAGCCTGACACCTACAGTTAAAGCCAAACATCTAGATGTAAAACCCAACTTCTAGAGGTAAAGCCGAATATCTAGAGTTAAAGCGCATCTTTTAGAGTAAAGGCCAAAATCTAAAGCCCAACATCTAGAGGGAAAGCCCAGAATCTAGATGTAAAGCCTAACATATAGAGGTGAATTCCAAAATCAAGTGTTAAGGCCTGACATCTACAGTTAAATCCAACCATATAGATATAACCCCCAACTTCTAGAGGTAAGGCCCAAAATCTAGAGGTAAAGCCCAACAGCTAGAGTTAAAGCCGAACATCTTGAGGTAAAGCCCAAATTCTAGAGCTAAAGCCCAACTTCTAGAGGTAAAGCCCAACATCTAGAGGTAAAGCCCGATATCTGACGGTAAAGTCCAACATCTAGAGGAAAAGCCAAATATATAGATTTAAAACGCAAAATCTAGAGGTAAAGCCCAATATCTAGACGTAAAGACCAAAATCTAGATGTAAAGCCCAACTTCTAGATCTAGAGCCCAAAATCTAGATGTAAAGCCCAAATTCTAGATCTAAAGCCCAACATCTAGAGGTAAATCCCAATATCTAGATGTAAAGCCCAAAATCTATATGAAAAGCACAACTTCTAGATCTAAAGCCCAACATCTAGAGGTAAAGACCAATATCTAGAGGTAAAACCCAACATCTAGAGGTAAAGCCAGATATCTAGAGGTAAAGCCCAACGTCTGGAGGTAAAGCCCATCATCTAGTCCTACAGCCCAATGTCTGCAGGTAAAGCCCAACTTACAGAGGTGAAGGCAAACATCTAGATGTAAAACCCCAAATCTAGAGGTAAAGCCCAACATCTAGAGGAAAAGCCAAATATATACATATTTAAAACCCAAAATCTAGAGTTAAAGCCCAACATCTAGAGGTAAAGCCAGATATCTAGGGGTAAAGCCCAACATCTAGAGGAAAAGCCAAATATATATTTAAAACCCAAAATCTAGAGGTAAAGCCCAATATCTAGACGTAAAGCCCAAAATCTAGATTTAAAGCCCAACTTCTAGATCTAAAGCCCAAAATCTAGATGTAAAGCCCAAATTCTAGATCTAACGCCCAACATCTAGAGATAAAGACCAATATCTAGAGGTAAAACCCAACATCTAGAGGTAAAGCCAGATCTCTAGAGGTAAAGCCCAACATCTAGAGGGAAAGAAAAATATATAGATTTCAAACCCAAATTCTAGAGTTAAATCCCAACATCTAGAGGTAAATCCCAAAGTCTAGATGTAAAGCTCAACTTTCGGATTTAAAGTCAAAAATCTAAATGTAAATACCAATACCTAGATGTAGGGCCCAAAATGTAGAGGTAAAGCCCAACATCTAGAGATAAAGCCAGATATATAGATTTAAACCACAAAATCTCGAGGTGAAGCCCAATATCTAGACGTAAAGCCCAAAATCTAGATGTAAAGTCCAACTTCTAGATCTAAAGCCCAAAATATAGATGTAAATCCCAACTTCTAAATCTAAAGCCCAACATCTAGAGGTAAAGCCCAATATTTAGAGTTTAAGCGCATCATTTAGAGGTAAAGCCCATAATCTAGATGTAAAGCCCAACTTCTAGAGGTAAAGCCCATCATCTAGTCCTACAGCCCAATGTCTGTAGGTAAAGCCCAACTTACAGAGCAGAAGTCAAACATCTACATGTAAAACCCAAAATCTAGAGGTAAAGCCCAACATCTAGACGTAAAGCCCAAAGTCTAGATGTAAAGCCCAACTTCTAGATCTAAAGCCCAAAATCTAGATCTAACACCCAAAATCTAGAGGTAAAGACCAATATCTAGAGGTACAACCCAACATCTAGAGGTAAAGCCAGATATCTAGAGGTAAAGCCCAACATCTAGAGGAAAAGCCAAATATATAGATTTCAAACCCAAATTCTAGAGTTAAATCCCAACATCTAGAGGTACAGCCCAACTTCCAGAGGTAAAGTCCAAAATCTAGAGGTAAACACCAATACCTAGAGGTAGAGCCCAAAATCTAGAGATAAAGCCCAACATCTAGAGCTAAAGCCCCAAATCTAGATGTAAAGCCCAATTGCTAGATCTAAAGCCAAATACTCTAGAGGTAAAGCCCAACATGTAGAGGTAAAGACTAAGATCTAGAGTTGAATTCCAATATCTAGTGTTAAAGCCCGACACCTACAGTTAAAGCCAAACCTCTAGATGTAAAACCCAACTTCTAGAGGTAAAGCCGAATATCTAGAGTTAAAGCGCATCCTTTAGAGTAAAGGCCAAAATCTAAAGCCCAACATCTAGAGGGAAAGCCCAGAATCTAGATGTAAAGCCTAACATCTAGAGGTGAATTCCAAAATCAAGTGTTAAGGCCTGACATCTACAGTTAAATCCAACCATATAGATATAACCCCCAACTTCTAGAGGTAAGGCCCAAAATCTAGAGGTAAAGCCCAACAGCTAGAGTTAAAGCCGAACATCTTGAGGTAAAGCCCAAAGTCTAGAGTTAAAGCCCAACTTCTAGAGGTAAAGCCCAACATCTAGAGGTAAAGCCAGATATCTAGGGGTAAAGCCCAACATCTAGAGGAAAAGCCAAATATATAGATTTAAAACCCAAAATCTAGAGGTAAAGCCCAATATCTAGACGTAAAGCCCAAAATCTAGATGTAAAGCCCAACTTCTAGATCTAGAGCCCAAAATCTAGATGTAAACCCCAAATTCTAGATCTAACGCCCAACATCTAGAGATAAAGACCAATATCTAGAGGTAAAACCCAACATATAGAGGTAAAGCCAGATATCTAGAGGTAAAGCCCAACATCTAGAGGAAAAGCAAAATATATAGATTTCAAACCCAAATTCTAGAGTTAAATCCCGACATCTAGAGGTAAAGCCCAAAGTCTAGATGTAAAGCTCAACTTCCAGATTTAAAGTCAAAAATCTAAATGTAAATACCAATACCTAGAGGTAGAGCCCAAAATGTAGAGGTAAAGCCCAACATCTAGAGATAAAGCCAGATATATAGATCTAAACCCCAAAATCTAGAGGTGAAGCCCAATATCTAGACGTAAAGCCCAAAATCTAGATGTAAAGCCCGACTTCTAGATCTAAAGCCCAAAATCTAGATGTAAAGCCCAAATTCTAGATCTAACACCCAAAATCTAGAGGTAAAGACCAATATCTAGACGTAAAGCCCAAAATCTAGATGTAAAGCCCAAATTCTAGATCTAACGCCCAAAATCTAGAGATAAAGACCAATATCTAGAGGTAAAAAGCAACATCTAGAGGAAAAGCCAGATATATAGATTTCAAATCCAAATTCTAGAGTTAAATCCCAACATCTAGAGGTACAGCCCAACTTCCAGAGTTAAAGTCCAAAATCTAGAGATAAAGCCCAACATCTAGAGATAAAGCCCAACATCTAGAAATAAAGCCAGATATATAGATTTAAAATCCAAAATCTGGAGGTAAAGCCCAACATCTAGATCCCAATTGCTAGATCTAAAGCCAAATACTCTAGAGATAAAGCCCAACATATAGAGGTAAAGACTAAGATCTAGAGGTGAATTCCAATATCTAGTGTTAAAACCCGACACCTATAGTTAAAGCCAAACCTCTAGATGTAAAACCCAACTTCTAGAGGTAAAGCCGAATATCTAGAGTTAAAGCGCATCCTTTAGAGTAAAGCCCAAACTCTAGAGGTAAAGCCCAACATCTAGAGGGAAAGCCCAGAATCTAGATGTAAAGCCTAACATCTAGAGGTGAATTCCAAAATCAAGTGTTAAGGCCTGATAACTACAGTTAAATCCAACCATATAGATATAACCCCCAACTTCTAGAGGTAAGGCCCAAAATCTAGAGGTAAAGCCCAAAAGCTAGAGTTAAAGCCGAACGTCTTGAGGTAAAGCCCAAAGTCTAGAGTTAAAGCCCAACTTCTAGAGGTAAAGCCCAACATCTAGACGTAAAGCCAGATATCTGACGGTAAAGCACAACATCTAGAGGAAAAGCCAAATATATAGATTTAAAACCCAAAATCTAGAGGTAAAGCCCAATATCTAGACGTAAAGCCCAAAATCTAGATGTAAACCCCAAATTCTAGAGGTAAAGCCCATCATCTAGTCCTACAGAACAATGTCTGCAGGTAAAGCCCAACTTACAGAGGTGAAGTCAAACATCTAGACGTAAAGCCCAAAATCTAGAGGTAAAGCCCAACTTCTAGATCTAAAGCCCAAAATCTAGATGTAAAGCCCAAATTCTAGATCTAACGCCCAACATCTAGGGATAAAGAACAATATCTAGAGGTAAAACCCAACATATAGAGGTAAAGCCAGATATCTAGAGGTAAAGCCCAACATCTAGAGGAAAAGCCAAATATATAGATTTAAAACCCAAATTCTAGAGTTAAATCCCAACATCTAGAGGTAAATCCCAAAGTCTAGATGTAAAGCTCAACTTCCAGATTTAAAGTCAAAAATCTAAATGTAAATACC
Source organism: Leptosomus discolor (assembly GCF_034619465.1). Lineage (NCBI taxonomy): Eukaryota > Metazoa > Chordata > Aves > Leptosomiformes > Leptosomidae > Leptosomus > Leptosomus discolor. Next base: position 4,321,285 of record NC_141416.1, read on the forward strand.
AATACCTAGAGGTAGAGCCCAAAATGTAGAGGTAAAGCCCAACATCTAGAGATAAAGCCAGATATATAGATTTAAACCCCAAAATCTAGAGGTGAAGCCCAATATCTAGACGTAAAGCCCAAAATCTAGATGTAAAGTCCAACTTCTAGATCTAAAGCCCAAAATATAGATGTAAATCCCAACTTCTAAATCTAAAGCCCAACATCTAGAGGTAAAGCCCAATATTTAGAGTTTAAGCGCATCATTTAGAGGTAAAGCCCAAAATCTAGATGTAAAGCCAAACTTCTAGAGGTAAAGCCCATCATCTAGTCCTACAGCCCAATGTCTGGAGGTAAAGCCCAACTTACAGAGGTGAAGGCAAACATCTAGATGTAAAACCCAAAATCTAGAGGTAAAGCCCAACATCTAGAGGAAAAGCCAAATAACAGCCCAATGTCTGCAGGTAAAGCCCAACTTACAGAGGTGAAGTCAAACATCTAGATGTAAAACCCAAAATCTAGAGTTAAAGCCCAACATCTAGAGGTAAAGCCAGATATCTGACGGTAAAGCCCAACATCTAGAGGAAAAGCCAAATATATAGATTTAAAACCCAAAATCTAGAGGTAAAGCCCAATATCTAGACGTAAAGCCCAAAATCTAGATGTAAAGCCCAAATTCTAGAGGTAAAGCCCAACATCTAGATCTAACACCCAAAATCTAGAGGTAAAGACCAATATCTAGAGGTAAAACCCAACATCTAGAGGTAAAGCCAGATATCTAGAGGTAAAGCCCAACATCTAGAGGAAAAGCAAAATATATAGATTTCAAATCCAAATTCTAGAGTTAAATCCCAACATCTAGAGTTACAGCCCAACTTCCAGAGTTAAAGTCCAAAATCTAGAGGTAAACACCAATACCTAGAGGTAGAGCCCAAAATCTAGAGATAAAGCCCAACATCTAGAGATAAAGCCAGATATGTAGATTTAAAATCCAAAATCTGGAGGTAAAGCCCAACATCTAGAGCTAAAGCCCCAAATCTAGATGTAAAGCCCAATTGCTAGATCTAAAGCCAAATACTCTAGAGGTAAAGCCCAACATGTAGAGGTAAAGACTAAGATCTAGAGGTGAATTCCAATATCTAGTGTTAAAGCCCGACACCTACAGTTAAAGCCAAACCTCTAGATGTAAAACCCAACATCTAGAGGTAAAGGCGAATATCTAGAGTTAAAGCGCATCCTTTAGAGTAAAGCCCAAAATCTAGAGTTAAAGCCCAACATCTAGAGGGAAAGCCCAGAACCTAGATGTAAAGCCTAACATCTAGAGGTGAATTCCAAAATCAAGTGTTAAGGCCTGACATCTACAGTTAAATCCAACCATATAGATATAACCCCCAACTTCTAGAGGTAAGGCCCAAAATCTAGAGGTAAAGCCCAACAGATAGAGTTAAAGCCGAACGTCTTGAGGTAAACCCAAAGTCTAGAGCTAAAGCCCAACTTCTAGAGGTAAAGCCCAACATCTAGAGGTAAAGCCCGATATCTGACGGTAAAGTCCAACATCTAGAGGAAAAGCCAAATATATAGATTTAAAACCCAAAATCTAGAGGTAAAGCCCAATATCTAGACGTAAAGCCCAAAATCTAGATGTAAAGCCCAACTTCTAGATCTAAAGCCCAACATCTAGAGGTAAAGACCAATATCTAGAGGTAAAACCCAACATCTAGAGGTAAAGCCAGATATCTAGAGGTAAAGCCCAACGTCTGGAGGTAAAGCCCATCATCTAGTCCTACAGCCCAATGTCTGCAGGTAAAGCCCAACTTACAGAGGTGAAGGCAAACATCTAGATGTAAAACCCCAAATCTGGAGGTAAAGCCCAACATCTAGATCCCAATTGCTAGATCTAAAGCCAAATACTCTAGAGATAAAGCCCAACATATAGAGGTAAAGACTAAGATCTAGAGGTGAATTCCAATATCTAGTGTTAAAGCCCGACACCTACAGTTAAAGCCAAACATCTAGATGTAAAACCCAACGTCTAGAAGTAAAGCCGAATATCTAGAGTTAAAGCGCATCCTTTAGAGTAAAGGCCAAAATCTAGAGTTAAAGCCCAACATCTAGAGGGAAAGCCCAGAATCTAGAGGTAAAGCCTAACATCTAGAGGTGAATTCCAAAATCAAGTGTTAAGGTCCGACATCTACAGTTAAAGCCAACCATATAGATGTAACCCCCAACTTCTAGAGGTAAGGCCCAAAATCTAGAGGTAAAGCCCAACAGCTAGAGTTAAAGCCGAACGTCTTGAGGTAAAGCCCAAAGTCTAGAGGTAAAGCCCAACTTCTAGAGGTAAAGTCCAAAATCTAGAGGTAAAGCCCAAGACCTAGTGGTAGAGCCCAAAATCTAGAGGTAAAGCCCAACATCTAGACGTAAAGCCAGATATCCAGAGGTAAAGCCCAACATCTAGAGGAAATGTCATATATATAGATTTAAAACCCAAAATCTAGAGGTAAAGCCCAATATCTAGACGTAAAGCCCAAAATCTAGATGTAAAGCCCAAATTCTAGATCTAACGCCCAACATCTAGAGATAAAGACCAATATCTAGAGGTAAAACCCAACATATAGAGGTAAAGCCAGATATCTAGAGGTAAAGCCCAACATCTAGAGGAAAAGCAAAATATATAGATTTCAAACCCAAATTCTAGAGTTAAATCCCAACATCTAGAGGTAAAGCCCAAAGTCTAGATGTAAAGCTCAACTTCCAGATTTAAAGTCAAAAATCTAAATGTAAATACCAATACCTAGAGGTAGAGCCCAAAATGTAGAGGTAAAGCCCAACATCTAGAGATAAAGCCAGATATATAGATCTAAACCCCAAAATCTAGAGGTGAAGCCCAATATCTAGACGTAAAGCCCAAAATCTAGATGTAAAGCCCGACTTCTAGATCTAAAGCCCAAAATCTAGATGTAAAGCCCAAATTCTAGATCTAACACCCAAAATCTAGAGGTAAAGACCAATATCTAGACGTAAAGCCCAAAATCTAGATGTAAAGCCGAAATTCTAGATCTAACGCCCAAAATCTAGAGATAAAGACCAATATCTAGAGGTAAAAAGCAACATCTAGAGGAAAAGCCAGATATATAGATTTCAAATCCAAATTCTAGAGTTAAATCCCAACATCTAGAGGTACAGCCCAACTTCCAGATTTAAAGTCCAAAATCTAGAGGTAAACACCAATACCTAGAGGTAGAGCCCAAAATCTAGAGATAAAGCCCAACATCTAGAGATAAAGCCCAACATCTAGAAATAAAGCCAGATATATAGATTTAAAATCCAAAATCTGGAGGTAAAGCCCAACATCTAGATCCCAATTGCTAGATCTAAAGCCAAATACTCGAGAGATAAAGCCCAACATATAGAGGTAAAGACTAAGATCTAGAGGTGAATTCCAATATCTAGTGTTAAAACCCGACACCTATAGTTAAAGCCAAACCTCTAGATGTAAAACCCAACTTCTAGAGGTAAAGCCGAATATCTAGAGTTAAAGCGCATCCTTTAGAGTAAAGCCCAAACTCTAGAGGTAAAGCCCAACATCTAGAGGGAAAGCCCAGAATCTAGATGTAAAGCCTAACATCTAGAGGTGAATTCCAAAATCAAGTGTTAAGGCCTGATAACTACAGTTAAATCCAACCATATAGATATAACCCCCAACTTCTAGAGGTAAGGCCCAAAATCTAGAGGTAAAGCCCAACAGCTAGAGTTAAAGCCGAACGTCTTGAGGTAAAGCCCAAAGTCTAGAGTTAAAGCCCAACTTCTAGAGGTAAAGCCCAACATCTAGACGTAAAGCCAGATATCTGACGGTAAAGCACAACATCTAGAGGAAAAGCCAAATATATAGATTTAAAACCCAAAATCTAGAGGTAAAGCCCAATATCTAGACGTAAAGCCCAAAATCTAGATGTAAAGCCCAAATTCTAGAGGTAAAGCCCATCATCTAGTCCTACAGCCCAATGTCTGCAGGTAAAGCCCAACTTACAGAGGTGAAGTCAAACATCTAGATGTAAAACCCAAAATCTAGAGGTAAAGCCCAACATCTAGACTTAAAGCCCAAAGTCTAGATGTAAAGCCCAACTTCTAGATCTAAAGCCCAAAATCTAGATCTAACACCCAAAATCTAGAGGTAAAGACCAATATCGAGACGTAAAGACCAAAATCTAGATGTAAAGCCCAACTTCTAGATCTAAAGCCTAAAATCTAGATGTAAAGCCCAACTTCTAGGTCTAACGCCCAACATCTAGAGATAAAGACCAATATCTAGAGGTTAAACCGAACATCTAGAGGTAAAGCCCAACATCTAGAGGTAAAGCCCAACATCTAGAGGAAAAGCCAAATATATATATATTTAAAATCCAAAATCTAGAGGTAAAGCCCAACATCTAGAGGTAAAGCCTGATATCTAGGTGTAAAGCCCAACATCTAGAGGAAAAGCCAAATATATAGATTTAAAACCCAAAATCTAGAGGTAAAGCCCAATATCTAGACGTAAAGCCCAAAATCTAGATGTAAAGCCCAACTTCTAGATCTAAAGCCCAAAATCTAGATGTAAAGCCCAAATTCTAGATCTAACGCCCAACATCTAGAGATAAAGACCAATATCTAGAGGTAAAACCCAACATCTAAAGGTAAAGCCAGATATCTAGAGGTAAAGCCCAACATCTAGAGGAAAAGCAAAATATATAGATTTCAAACCCAAATTCTAGAGTTAAATCCCAACATCTAGAGGTAAATCCCAAAGTCTAGATGTAAAGCTCAGCTTCCAGATTTAAAGTCAAAAATCTAAATGTAAATACCAATACCTAGAAGTAGAGCCCAAAATGTAGAGGTAAAACCCAACATCTAGAGATAAAGCCAGATATAGAGATTTAAACCCCAAAATCTAGAGGTGAAGCCCAATATCTAGACGTAAAGCCCAAAATCTAGATGTAAAGTCCAACTTCTAGATCTAAAGCCCAAAATATAGATGTAAATCCCAACTTCTAAATCTAAAGCCCAACATCTAGAGGTAAAGCCCAATATTTAGAGTTTAAGCGCATCATTTAGAGGTAAAGCCCATAATCTAGATGTAAAGCCCACCTTCTAGAGGTAAAGCCCATCATCTAGTCCTACAGCCCAATGTCTACAGGTAAAGCCCAACTTACAGAGGTGAAGGCAAACATCTAGATGTAAAACCCAAAATCTAGAGGTAAAGCCCAACATCTAGAGGTAAAGCCAGATATCTGACGGTAAAGCCCAACATCTAGAGGAAAAGCCAAATATATAGATTTAAAACTCAAAATCTAGAGGTAAAGCCCAATATCTAGACGTAAAGCCCAAAATCTAGATGTAAAGCCAAAATTCTAGAGGTAAAGCCCAACATCTAGACTTAAAGCCCAAAGTCTAGATGTAAAGCCCAACTTCTAGATCTAAAGCCCAAAATCTAGATCTAACACCCAAAATCTAGAGGTAAAGACCAATATCTAGAGGTAAAACCCAACATCTAGAGGTAAAGCCAGATATCTAGAGGTAAAGCCCAACATCTAGAGGAAAAGCAAAATATATAGATTTCAAATCCAAATTCTAGAGTTAAATCCCAACATCTAGAGTTACAGCCCAACTTCCAGAGTTAAAGTCCAAAATCTAGAGGTAAACACCAATACCTAGAGGTAGAGCCCAAAATCTAGAGATAAAGCCCAACATCTAGAGATAAAGCCAGATATGTAGATTTAAAATCCAAAATCTGGAGGTAAAGCCCAACATCTAGAGCTAAAGCCCCAAATCTAGATGTAAAGCCCAATTGCTAGATCTAAAGCCAAATACTCTAGAGGTAAAGCCCAACATGTAGAGGTAAAGACTAAGATCTAGAGGTGAATTCCAATATCTAGTGTTAAAGGCCGACACCTATAGTTAAAGCCAAACCTCTAGATGTAAAACCCAACTTCTAGAGGTAAAGCCGAATATCTAGAGTTAAAGCGCATCCTTTAGAGTAAAGCCCAAAATCTAGAGTTAAAGCCCAACATCTAGAGAAAAGCCCAGAACCTAGATGTAAAGCCTAACATCTAGAGGTGAATTCCAAAATCAAGTGTTAAGGCCTGACATCTACAGTTAAATCCAACCATATAGATATAACCCCCAACTTCTAGAGGTAAGGCCCAAAATCTAGAGGTAAAGCCCAACAGATAGAGTTAAAGCCGAACGTCTTGAGGTAAACCCAAAGTCTAGAGCTAAAGCCCAACTTCTAGAGGTAAAGCCCAACATCTAGAGGTAAAGCCCGATATCTGACGGTAAAGCCCAACATCTAGAGGAAAAGCCAAATATATAGATTTAAAACCCGAAATCTAGAGGTAAACCCAATATCTAGACGTAAAGCCCAAAATCTAGATGTAAAGCCCAACTTCTAGATCTAAAGCCCAAAATATAGATGTAAAGCCCAACTTCTAAATCTAAAGCCCAACATCTAGAGGTAAATCCCAATATCTAGATGTAAAGCCCAAAATCTAGATGAAAAGCACAAATTCTAGATCTAAAGCCCAACATCTAGAGGTAAAGACCAATATCTAGAGGTAAAACCCAACATCTAGAGGTAAAGCCAGATATCTAGAGGTAAAGCCCAACGTCTGGAGGTAAAGCCCATCATCTAGTCCTACAGCCCAATGTCTGCAGGTAAAGCCCAACTTACAGAGGTGAAGGCAAACATCTAGATGTAAAACCCCAAATCTAGAGGTAAAGCCCAACATCTAGAGGAAAAGCCAATATATACATATTTAAAACCCAAAATCTAGAGGTAAAGCCCAACATCTAGAGGTAAAGCCAGATATCTAGGGGTAAAGCCCAACATCTAGAGGAAAAGCCAAATATATATTCAAAACCCAAAATCTAGAAGTAAAGCCCAATATCTAGACGTAAAGCCCAAAATCTAGATTTAAAGCCCAACTTCTAGATCTAAAGCCCAAAATCTAGATGTAACGCCCAAATTCTAGATCTAACGCCCAACATCTAGAGATAAAGACCAATATCTAGAGGTAAAACCCAACATCTAGAGGTAAAGCCAGATCTCTAGAGGTAAAGCCCAACATCTAGAGGGAAAGAAAAATATATAGATTTCAAACCCAAATTCTAGAGTTAAATCCCAACATCTAGAGGTAAATCCCAAAGTCTAGATGTAAAGCTCAACTTTCGGATTTAAAGTCAAAAATCTAAATGTAAATACCAATACCTAGATGTAGGGCCCAAAATGTAGAGGTAAAGCCCAACATCTAGAGATAAAGCCAGATATATAGATTTAAACCACAAAATCTCGAGGTGAAGCCCAATATCTAGACGTAAAGCCCAAAATCTAGATGTAAAGCCCGACTTCTAGATCTAAAGCCCAAAATATAGATGTAAATCCCAACTTCTAAATCTAAAGCCCAACATCTAGAGGTAAAGCCCAATATTTAGAGTTTAAGCGCATCATTTAGAGGTAAAGCCCATAATCTAGATGTAAAGACCAACTTCTAGAGGTAAAGCCCATCATCTAGTCCTACAGCCCAATGTCTGTAGGTAAAGCCCAACTTACAGAGCAGAAGTCAAACATCTAGATGTAAAACCCAACATCTAGAGGTAAAGCCCAAAGTCTAGATGTAAAGCCCAACTTCTAGATCTAAAGCCCAAAATCTAGATCTAACACCCAAAATCTAGAGGTAAAGACCAATATCTAGAGGTACAACCCAACATCTAGAGGTAAAGCCAGATATCTAGAGGTAAAGCCCAACATCTAGAGGAAAAGCCAAATATATAGATTTCAAACCCAAATTCTAGAGTTAAATCCCAACATCTAGAGTTACAGCCCAACTTCCAGAGGTAAAGTCCAAAATCTAGAGGGAAACACCAATACCTAGAGGTAGAGCCCAAAATCTAGAGATAAAGCCCAACATCTAGAGATAAAGCCAGATATATAGATTTAAAATCCAAAATCTGGAGGTAAAGCCCAACATCTAGAGCTAAAGCCCCAAATCTAGATGTAAAGCCCAATTGCTAGATCTAAAGTCAAATACTCTAGAGGTAAAGCCCAACATGTAGAGGTAAAGACTAAGATCTAGAGGTGAATTCCAATATCTAGTGTTAAAGGCCGACACCTACAGTTAAAGCCAAACATCTAGATGTAAAACCCAACTTCTAGAGGTAAAGCCGAATATCTAGAGTTAAAGCGCATCCTTTAGAGTAAAGGCCAAAATCTAGAGTTAAAGCCCAACATCTAGAGGGAAAGCCCAGAATCTAGATGTAAAGCCTAACATCTAGAGGTGAATTCCAAAATCAAGTGTTAAGGCCTGACATCTACAGTTAAATCCAACCATATAGATATAACCCCCAACTTCTAGAGGTAAGGCCCAAAATCTAGAGGTAAAGCCCAACAGCTAGAGTTAAAGCCGAACGTCTTGAGGTAAAGCCCAAAGTCTAGAGTTAAAGCCCAACTTCTAGAGGTAAAGCCCAACATCTAGAGGAAAAGCCAAATATATAGATTTAAAACCCAAAATCTAGAGGTAAAGCCCAATATCTAGACGTAAAGACCAAAATCTAGATGTAAAGCCCAACTTCTAGATCTAAAGCCCAAAATCTAGATCTAAAGCCCAAATTCTAGATCTAACGCCCAAAATCTAGAGCTAAAGACCAATATCTAGAGTTTAAACCCAACATCTAGAGGTAAAGCCAGATATCTAGAGGTAAAGCCCAACATCTAGAGGAAAAGCCAAATATATAGATTTAAACCCCAAAATCTAGAGATAAAGCCGAACATCTAAATGTAAAGCAAAACATCTAGATGTAATCCAAACATCTAGAGGTAAAGCCTAACATCTGGAGGTGAAGCACAGCACATAGATGTACAACCCAACATCTAGAGGTAAAGCCCAAAATCTAGATGTAAAGCCCAACTTCTAGAGGTAAAGCCCATCATCTAGTCCTACAGCCCAATGTCTGCAGGTAAAGCCCAACTTACAGAGGTGAAGGCAAACATCTAGATGTAAAACCCAAAATCTAGAGGTAAAGCCCAACATCTAGAGGAAAAGCAAAATATATATATTTAAAACCCAAAATCTAGAGGTAAAGCCCAATATCTAGACGTAAAGCCCAAAGTCTAGATGTAAAGCCCAGCTTCTAGATCTAAAGCCCAAAATCTAGATGTAAAGCCCAACTTCTAGATCTAACGCCCAACATCTAGAGATAAAGACCAATATCTAGAGGTAAAACCCAACATCTAGAGGTAAAGCCAGATATCTAGAGGTAAAGCCCAACATCTAGAGGAAAAGAAAAATATATAGATTTCAAACCCAAATTCTAGAGTTAAATCCCAACATCTAGAGGTAAATCCCAAAGTCTAGATGTAAAGCTCAACTTCCAATTTTAAAGAAAAAATCTAAATGTAAATACCAATACCTAGAGGTAGAGCCCAAAATGTATAGGTAAAGCCCAACATCTAGAGATAAAGCCAGATATATAGATCTAAACCCCAAAATATAGAGGTGAAGCCCAATATCTAGACGTAAAGCCCAAAATCTAGATGTAAATCCCGACTTCTAGATCTAAAGCCCAAAATCTAGATGTAAAGCCCAAATTCTAGATCTAACACCCAAAATCTAGAGGTAAAGACCAATATCTAGACGTAAAACCCAACATCTAGAGGTAAAGCCAGATATCTAGACGTAAACCCCAACATCTAGAGGTAAAGCCCAAAGTCTAGAGGTAAAGCCAAACTTCCAGAGTTAAAGTCCAAAATCTAAAGGTAAACACCAATACCTAGAGTTAGAGCCCAAAATCTAGAGATAAAGCCCAACATCTAGAGATAAAGCCAGATATATAGATTTAAAATCCAAAATCTGGAGGTAAAGCCCAACGTCTAGAGCTAAAGACCCAAATCTAGATGTAAAGCCCAATTGCTAGATCTAAAGCCAAATACTCTAGAGATAAAGCCCAACATATAGAGGTAAAGACTAAGATCTAGAGGTGAATTCCAATATCTAGTGTTAAAGCCCGACACCTACAGTTAAAGCCAAACATCTAGATGTAAAACCCAACTTCTAGAGGTAAAGCCGAATATCTAGAGTTAAAGCGCATCCTTTAGAGTAAAGGCCAAAATCTAGAGTTAAAGCCCAACATCTAGAGGGAAAGCCCAGAATCTAGATGTAAAGCCTAACATCTAGAGGTGAATTCCAAAATCAAGTGTTAAGGCCTGACATCTACAGTTAAATCCAACCATATAGATATAACCCCCAACTTCTAGAGATAAGGCCCAAAATCTAGAGGTAAAGCCCAACAGCTAGAGTTAAAGCCGAACGTCTTGAGGTAAAGCCCAAAGTCTAGAGTTAAAGCCCAACTTCTAGAGGTAAAACCCAACATCTAGACGTAAACCAGATATCTGACGGTAAAGCCCAACATCTAGAGGAAAAGCCAAATATATAGATTTAAAACCCAAAATCTAGAGGTAAAGCCCAATATCTAGACGTAAAGCCCAAAATCTAGATGTAAAGCCCAAATTCTAGATCTAACGCCCAAAATCTAGAGATAAAGACCAATATCTAGAGGTAAAACGCAACATCTAGAGGAAAAGCCAGATATCTAGAGGTAAAGCCCAACATCTAGAGGAAAAGCAAAGTATATAGTTTTCAAACCCAAATTCTAGAGTTAAATCCCAACATCTAGAGGTAAATCCCAAAGTCTAGATGTAAAGCTCAACTTCCAGATTTAAAATCAAAAATCTAAATGTAAATACCAATACCTAGAGGTAGAGCCCAAACTGTAGAGGTAAAGCCCAACATCTAGTGATAAAGCCAGATATATAGATCTAAACCCGAAAATCTAGAGGTGAAGCCCAATATCTAGACGTAAAGCCCAAAATCTAGATGTAAAGCCCAAATTCTAGATCTAAAGCCCAAAATATAGATGTAAAGCCCAACATCTAGAGGTAAAGCCCAATATTTAGAGTTTAAGCGCATCATTTAGAGGTAAAGCCCAAAATCTAGATGTAAAGCCCAACTTCTAGAGGTAAAGCCCATCATCTAGTCCTACAGCCCAATGTCTGCAGGTAAAGCCCAGCTTACAGAGGTGAAGGCAAACATCTAGATGTAAAACCCAAAATGTAGAGGTAAAGCCCAACATCTAGAGGAAAAGCCAAATATATAGATTTAAAACCCAAAATCTAGAGGTAAAGCCCAATATCTAGACCTAAAGCCCAAAATCTAGATGTAAAGCCCAGCTTCTAGATCTAAAGCCCAAAATCTAGATGTAAAGCCCAACTTCTAGATCTAAAGCCCAAAATCTACAGGTAAAGCCCAACATCTAGAGGAAAAGCAAAATATATAGATTTCAAACCCAAATTCTAGAGTTAAATCCCAACATCTAGAGGTAAAGCCCAGCTTCCAGAGTTAAAGTCCAAAATCTAGAGTTAAACACCAATACCTAGAGTTAGAGCCCAAAATCTAGAGATAAAGCACAACATCTAGAGATAAAGCCAGATATATAGATTTAAAATCCAAAATCTGGAGGTAAAGCCCAACATCTAGAGCTAAAGCCCCAAATCTAGATGTAAAGCCCAATTGCTAGATCTAAAGCCAAATACTCTAGAGGTAAAGCCCAACATGTAGAGGTAAAGACTAAGATCTAGAGTTGAATTCCAATATCTAGTGTTAAAGCCCGACACCTACAGTTAAAGCCAAACCTCTAGATGTAAAACCCAACTTCTAGAGGTAAAGCCGAATATCTAGAGTTAAAGCGCATCCTTTAGAGTAAAGCCCAAAATCTAGAGTTAAAGCCCAACATCTAGAGGGAAAGCCCAGAACCTAGATGTAAAGCCTAACATCTAGAGGTGAATTCCAAAATCAAGTGTTAAGGCCTGACATCTACAGTTAAATCCAACCATATAGATATAACCCCCAACTTCTAGAGGTAAGGCCCAAAATCTATAGGTAAAGCCCAACAGCTAGAGTTAAAGCCGAACGTCTTGAGGTAAAGCCCAAAGTCTAGATTTAAAGCCCAACTTCTAGAGGTAAAGCCCAACATCTAGACGTAAAGCCAGATATCTGACGGTAAAGCCCAACATCTAGAGGAAAAGCCAAATATATAGATTTAAAACCCAAAATCTAGAGGTAAAGCCCAATATCTAGACGTAAAGCCAAAAATCTAGATGTAAAGCCCAACTTCTAGATCTAACGCCCAAAATCTAGAGATAAAGACCAATATATAGACGTAAAACCCAACATCTAGAGGTAAAGCTAGATATCTAGAGGTAAAGCCCAACATCTAGAGGAAAAGCCAAATATATAGATTTAAACCCCAAAATCTAGAGATAAAGCCGAACATTTAAATGTAAAGCAAAACATCTAGATGTAATCCAAACATCTAGAGGTAAAGCCTAACATCTAGAGGTGAAGCACAACATATAGATGTACAACCCAACATCTAGAGATAAAGACCAACATCTAAATGTAAAGCAAAACTTCTAGATGTAAAACCCTACATCTAGAGGTAAAGTCCAATATCTAGACCTAAAGACCAACATCTAGAGGTAAAACCCAACATCTAGTGGTAAAGCCCAACGTCTGGAGGTAAAGCCCAGATTCTAGAGAGAAGCCAAAAATCCAGATGGAAAACCCAAAATCTAGAGGTAAAGCCCAACATCTACAGGTAAATCCAGATATCTAGGGGTAAAACCCAACATCTAGAGGAAAAGCCAAATATATAGATATAAAAGCCAAAATCTAGAGCTAAACCCAATATCTAGACGTAAAGCCCAAAATCTAGATGAAAAGCAAAACTTCTAGATCTAAAGCCCAACATCTAGAGGTAAAGACCAATATCTAGAGGTAAAACCCAACATCTAGAGGTAAAGCCAGATATCTAGAGGTAAAGCTCAACGTCTGGAGGTAAAGCCCATCATCTAGTCCTACAGCCCAATGTTTGCAGGTAAAGCCCAACTTACAGAGGTGAAGGCAAACATCTAGATGTAAAACCCCAAATTTAGAGGTAAAGCCCAACATCTAGAGGAAAAGCCAAATATATATATATTTAAAATCCAAAATCTAGAGGTAAAGCCCAACATCTAGTGGTAAAGCCAGATATCTAGGGGTAAAGCCCAACATCTAGAGGAAAAGCCAAATATATAGATTTCAAACCCAAAATCTAGAGGTAAAGCCCAATATCTAGACGTAAAGCCCAAAATCTAGATGTAAAGCCCAACTTCTAGATCTAAAGCCCAAAATCTAGATGTAAAGCCCAAATTCTAGATCTAACGCCCAAAATCTAGAGATAAAGACCAATATCTAGAGGTAAAGCCCAACATCTAGAGGAAAAGCAAAATATATAGATTTCAAACCCAAATTCTAGAGTTAAATCCCAACATCTAGAGGTAAATCCCAAAGTCAAGATGTAAAGCTCAACTTCTGGATTTAAAGTCAAAAATCTAAATGTAAATACCAATACCTAGAGGTAGAGCCCAAAATGTAGAGGTAAAGCCCAACATCTAGAGATAAAGCCAGATATAGAGATTTAAACCCCAAAATCTAGAGGCGAAGCCCAATATCTAGACGTAAAGCCCAAAATCTAGATGTAAAGTCCAACTTCTAGATCTAAAGCCCAAAATATAGATGTAAATCCCAACTTCTAAATCTAAAGCCCAACATCTAGAGGTAAAGCCCAATATTTAGAGTTTAAGCGCATCATTTAGAGGTAAAGCCCATAATCTAGATGTAAAGCCCACCTTCTAGAGGTAAAGCCCATCATCTAGTCCTACAGCCCAATGTCTGCAGGTAAAGCCCAACTTACAGAGGTGAAGGCAAACATCTAGATGTAAAACCCAAAATCTAGAGGTAAAGCCCAACATCTAGAGGAAAAGCCAAATATATAGATTTAAAACCCAAAATCTAGAGGTAAAGCCCAATATCTAGACCTAAAGCCCAAAGTCTAGATGTAAAGCCCAACTTCTAGATCTAAAGCCCAAAATCTAGATCTAACACCCAAAATCTAGAGGTAAAGACCAATATCTAGAGGTACAACCCAACATCTAGAGGTAAAGCCAGATATCTAGAGGTAAAGCCCAACATCTAGAGGAAAAGCAAAATATATAGATTTCAAACCCAAATTCTAGAGTTAAATCCCAACATCTAGAGTTACAGCCCAACTTCCAGAGGTAAAGTCCAAAATCTAGAGGTAAACACCAATACCTAGAGGTAGAGCCCAAAATCTAGAGATAAAGCCCAACATCTAGAGATAAAGCCAGATATATAGATTTAAAATCCAAAATCTGGAGGTAAAGCCCAACATCTAGAGCTAAAGCCCCAAATCTAGATGTAAAGCCCAATTGCTAGATCTAAAGCCAAATACTCTAGAGATAAAGCCCAACATATAGAGGTAAAGACTAAGATCTAGAGGTGAATTCCAATATCTAGTGTTAAAGCCCGACACCTACAGTTAAAGCCAAACATCTAGATGTAAAACCCAACTTCTAGAGGTAAAGCCGAATATCTAGAGTTAAAGCGCATCCTTTAGAGTAAAGCCCAAAATCTAGAGTTAAAGCCCAACATCTAGAGGGAAAGCCCAGAATCTAGATGTAAAGCCTAACATCTAGAGGTGAATTCCAAAATCAAGTGTTAAGGCCTGACATCTACAGTTAAATCCAACCATATAGATATAACCCCCAACTTCTAGAGGTAAGGCCCAAAATCTAGAGGTAAAGCCCAACAGCTAGAGTTAAAGCCGAACATCTTGAGGTAAAGCCCAAAGTCTAGAGTTAAAGCCCAACTTCTAGAGGTAAAGCCCAACATCTAGAGGTAAAGCCAGATATCTGAAGGTAAAGCCCAACATCTAGAGGAAAAGCCAAATATATAGATTTAAAACCCAAAATCTAGAGGTAAAGCCCAATATCTAGACGTAAAGCCCAAAATCTAGATGTAAAGGCCAACGTCTAGATCTAAAGCCCAAAATCTAGATCTAAAGCCCAAATTCTAGATCTAACGCCCAACATCTAGAGATAAAGACCAATATCTAGAGGTTAAACCCAACATCTAGAGGTAAAGCCAGATATCTAGAGGTAAAGCCCAACATCTAGAGGAAAAGCAAAATATATAGATTTCAAACCCAAATTCTAGAGTTAAATCCCAACATCTAGAGGTAAAGCCCAAAGTCTAGATGTAAAGCTCAACTTCAGATTTAAAGTCAAAAATCTAAATGTAAATACCAATACCTAGAGGTAGAGCCCAAAATGTAGAGGTAAAGCCCAACATCTAGAGATAAAGCCAGATATATAGATCTAAAACCCAAAATCTAGAGGTGAAGCCCAATATCTAGAAGTAAAGCCCAAAATTTAGATGTAAAGCCCAACTTCTAGATCTAAAGCCCAACATCTAGAGGTAAAGCCCAATATCTAGACGTAAAGCCCAAAATCTAGATGAAAAGCACAACTTCTAGATCTAAAGCCCAACATCTAGAGGTAAAGACCAACATCTAGAGGTAAAGACCAATATCTAGAGGTAAAACCCAACATCTAGAGGTAAAGCCAGATATCAAGAGGTAAAGCCCAACATCTAGAGGAAAAGCCAAATATATATATATTTAAAACCCAAAATCTAGAGGTAAAGCCCAACATCTAGAGGGAAAGCCAGATATCTAGGGGTAAAGCCCAACATCTAGAGGAAAATCCAAATATATAGATTTAAAACCCAAAATCTAGAGGTAAAGCCCAACATCTAGAGGAAAAGCAAAATATATAGATTTCAAACCCAAATTCTAGAGTTAAATCCCAACATCTAGAGGTAAATCCCAAAGTCTAGATGTAAAGCTCAACTTCCAGATTTAAAGTCAATAATCTAAATGTAAATACCAATACCTAGAGGTAGAGCCCAAAATGTAGAGGGAAAGCCCAACATCTAGAGATAAAGCCAGATATATAGATCTAAACCCCAAAATCTAGAGGTGAAGCCCAATATCTAGATCTAAAGCCCAAAATCTAGAGGTAAAGCCCAAATTCTAGATCTAATGACCAAAATATAGAGATAAAGACCAATATCTAGAGGTAAAACCCAACATCTAGATGTAAAGCCATATATCTAGAGGTAAATCCCAACATCTAGAGGAAAAGCAAAATATATAGATTTCAAACCCAAATTCTAGAGTTAAATCCCAACACCTAGTGGTAAAGCCCAAAGTCTAGATGTAAAGCTCAACTTCCAGATTTAAAGTCAAAAATCTAAATGTAAATACCAATACCTAGAGGTAGAGCCCAAAATGTAGAGGTAAAGCCCAACATCTAGAGATAAAGCCAGATATATAGATCTAAAACCCAAAATCTAGAGGTGAAGCCCAATATCTAGAAGTAAAGCCCAAAATTTAGATGTAAAGCCCAACTTCTAGATCTAAAGCCCAACATCTAGAGATATAGCCCAATATCTAGACGTAAAGCCCAAAATCTAGATGAAAAGCACAACTTCTAGATCTAAAGCCCAACATCTAGAGGTAAAGACCAATATCTAGAGGTAAACCCCAACATCTAGAGGTAAATCCAGATATCTAGAGGTAAAGCCCAACTTCTGGAGGTAAAGCCCATCATCTAGACCTACAGCCCAATGTCTGCAGGTAAAGCCCAACTTACAGAGGTGAAGGCAAACATCTAGATGTAAAACCCCAAATCTAGAGGTAAAGCCCAACATCTAGAGGAAAAGCCAAATATATATATATTTAAAACCCAAAATCTAGAGGTAAAGCCCAACATCTAGAGGAAAAGACAAATATATAGATTTAAAACCCAAAATCTAGAGGTAAAGCCCAATATCTAGACGTAAAGCCCAAAGTCTAGATGTAAAGCCCAACTTCTAGATCTAAAGCCCAAAATCTAGATGTAAAGCCCAAATTCTAGATCTAACACCCAAAATCTAGAGTTAAAGACCAATATCTAGAGGTACAACCCAACATCTAGAGGTAAAGCCAGATATCTAGAGGTAAAGCCCAACATCTAGAGGAAAAGCAAAATATATAGATTTCAAACCCAAATTCTAGAGTTAAATCCCAACATCTAGAGTTACAGCCCAACTTCCAGAGTTAAAGTCCAAAATCTAGAGGTAAACATCAATACATAGAGGTAGAGCCCAAAATCTAGAGATAAAGCCCAACATCTAGAGATAAAGCCAGATATATAGATCTAAAACCCAAAATCTAGAGGTGAAGCCCAATATCTAGACGTAAAGCCCAAAATCTAGATGTAAAGCCCGACTTCTAGATCTAAAGCCCAACATCTAGAGGTAAAGACCAATATCTAGAGGTAAAACCCAACATCTAGAGGTAAAGCCAGATATCTAGGGGTAAAGCCCAACATCTAGAGGAAAAGCCAAACATATAGATTTAAAACCCAAAATCTAGAGGTAAAGCCCAATATCTAGACGTAAAGCCCAAAATCTAGATGTAAAGGCCAACGTCTAGATCTAAAGCCCAAAATCTAGATCTAAAGCCCAAATTCTAGATCTAACGCCCAACATCTAGAGATAAAGACCAATATCTAGAGGTTAAACCCAACATCTAGAGGTAAAGCCAGATATCTAGAGGTAAAGCCCAACATCTAGAGGAAAAGCAAAATATATAGATTTCAAACCCAAATTCTAGAGTTAAATCCCAACATCTAGAGGTAAAGCCCAAAGTCTAGATGTAAAGCTCAACTTCCAGATTTAAAGTCAAAAATCTAAATGTAAATACCAATACCTAGAGGTAGAGCCCAAAATGTAGAGGTAAAGCCCAACATCTAGAGATAAAGCCAGATATATAGATCTAAAACCCAAAATCTAGAGGTGAAGCCCAATATCTAGAAGTAAAGCCCAAAATTTAGATGTAAAGCCCAACTTCTAGATCTAAAGCCCAACATCTAGAGGTAAAGCCCAATATCTAGACGTAAAGCCCAAAATCTAGATGAAAAGCACAACTTCTAGATCTAAAGCCCAACATCTAGAGGTAAAGACCAACATCTAGAGGTAAAGACCAATATCTAGAGGTAAAACCCAACATCTAGAGGTAAAGCCAGATATCAAGAGATAAAGCCCAACATCTAGAGGAAAAGCCAAATATATATATATTTAAAACCCAAAATCTAGAGGTAAAGCCCAACATCTAGAGGTAAAGCCAGATATCTAGGGGTAAAGCCCAACATCTAGAGGAAAATCCAAATATATAGATTTAAAACCCAAAATCTAGAGGTAAAGCCCAATATCTAGAAGTAAAGCCCAAAATTTAGATGTAAAGCCCAACTTCTAGATCTAAAGCCCAACATCTAGAGATATAGCCCAATATCTAGACGTAAAGCCCAAAATCTAGATGAAAAGCACAACTTCTAGATCTAAAGCCCAACATCTAGAGGTAAAGACCAATATCTAGAGGTAAAACCCAACATCTAGAGGTAAATCCAGATATCTAGAGGTAAAGCCCAACTTCTGGAGGTAAAGCCCATCATCTAGACCTACAGCCCAATGTCTGCAGGTAAAGCCCAACTTACAGAGGTGAAGGCAAACATCTAGATGTAAAACCCCAAATCTAGAGGTAAAGCCCAACATCTAGAGGAAAAGCCAAATATATATATATTTAAAACCCAAAATCTAGAGGTAAAGCCCAACATCTAGAGGAAAAGACAAATATATATATTTAAAACCCAAAATCTAGAGGTAAAGCCCAATATCTAGACGTAAAGCCCAAAGTCTAGATGTAAAGCCCAACTTCTAGATCTAAAGCCCAAAATCTAGATGTAAAGCCCAAATTCTAGATCTAACACCCAAAATCTAGAGTTAAAGACCAATATCTAGAGGTACAACCCAACATCTAGAGGTAAAGCCAGATATCTAGAGGTAAAGCCCAACATCTAGAGGAAAAGCAAAATATATAGATTTCAAACCCAAATTCTAGAGTTAAATCCCAACATCTAGAGTTACAGCCCAACTTCCAGAGTTAAAGTCCAAAATCTAGAGGTAAACATCAATACATAGAGGTAGAGCCCAAAATCTAGAGATAAAGCCCAACATCTAGAGATAAAGCCAGATATATAGATTTAAAATCCAAAATCTGGAGGTAAAGCCCAACATCTAGAGCTAAAGCCCCAAATCTAGATGTAAAGCCCAATTGCTAGATTTAAAGCCAAATACTCTAGAGATAAAGCCCAACATATAGAGGTAAAGACTAAGATCTAGAGGTGAATTCCAATATCTAGTGTTAAAGCCCGACACCTACAGTTAAAGCCAAACATCTAGATGTAAAACCCAACTTCTAGAGGTAAAGCCGAATATCTAGAGTTAAAGCGCATCCTTTAGAGTAAAGGCCAAAATCTAGAGTTAAAGCCCAACATCTAGAGGGAAAGCCCAGAATCTAGATGTAAAGCCTAACATCTAGAGGTGAATTCCAAAATCAAGTGTTAAGGCCTGACATCTACAGTTAAATCCAACCATATAGATATAACCCCCAACTTCTAGAGGTAAGGCCCAAAATCTAGAGGTAAAGCCCAACAGCTAGAGTTAAAGCCGAACATCTTGAGGTAAAGCCCAAAGTCTAGAGTTAAAGCCCAACTTCTAGAGGTAAAGCCCAACATCTAGAGGTAAAGCCAGATATCTGAAGGTAAAGCCCAACATCTAGAGGAAAAGCCAAACATATAGATTTAAAACCCAAAATCTAGAGGTAAAGCCCAATATCTAGACGTAAAGCCCAAAATCTAGATGTAAAGGCCAACGTCTAGATCTAAAGCCCAAAATCTAGATCTAAAGCCCAAATTCTAGATCTAACGCCCAACATCTAGAGATAAAGACCAATATCTAGAGGTTAAACCCAACATCTAGAGGTAAAGCCAGATATCTAGAGGTAAAGCCCAACATCTAGAGGAAAAGCAAAATATATAGATTTCAAACCCAAATTCTAGAGTTAAATCCCAACATCTAGAGGTAAAGCCCAAAGTCTAGATGTAAAGCTCAACTTCCAGATTTAAAGTCAAAAATCTAAATGTAAATACCAATACCTAGAGGTAGAGCCCAAAATGTAGAGGTAAAGCCCAACATCTAGAGATAAAGCCAGATATATAGATCTAAAAACCAAAATCTAGAGGTGAAGCCCAATATCTAGAAGTAAAGCCCAAAATTTAGATGTAAAGCCCAACTTCTAGATCTAAAGCCCAACATCTAGAGGTAAAGCCCAATATCTAGACGTAAAGCCCAAAATCTAGATGAAAAGCACAACTTCTAGATCTAAAGCCCAACATCTAGAGGTAAAGACCAACATCTAGAGGTAAAGACCAATATCTAGAGGTAAAACCCAACATCTAGAGGTAAAGCCAGATATCAAGAGATAAAGCCCAACATCTAGAGGAAAAGCCAAATATATATATATTTAAAACCCAAAATCTAGAGGTAAAGCCCAACATCTAGAGGTAAAGCCAGATATCTAGGGGTAAAGCCCAACATCTAGAGGAAAATCCAAATATATAGATTTAAAACCCAAAATCTAGAGGTAAAGCCCAACATCTAGAGGAAAAGCAAAATATATAGATTTCAAACCCAAATTCTAGAGTTAAATCCCAACATCTAGAGGTAAATCCCAAAGTCTAGATGTAAAGCTCAACTTCCAGATTTAAAGTCAATAATCTAAATGTAAATACCAATACCTAGAGGTAGAGCCCAAAATGTAGAGGTAAAGCCCAACATCTAGAGATAAAGCCAGATATATAGATCTAAACCCCAAAATCTAGAGGTGAAGCCCAATATCTAGATCTAAAGCCCAAAATCTAGAGGTAAAGCCCAAATTCTAGATCTAACGACCAAAATATAGAGATAAAGACCAATATCTAGAGGTAAAACCCAACATCTAGATGTAAAGCCATATATCTAGAGGTAAATCCCAACATCTAGAGGAAAAGCAAAATATATAGATTTCAAACCCAAATTCTAGAGTTAAATCCCAACACCTAGTGGTAAAGCCCAAAGTCTAGATGTAAAGCTCAACTTCCAGATTTAAAGTCAAAAATCTAAATGTAAATACCAATACCTAGAGGTAGAGCCCAAAATGTAGAGGTAAAGCCCAACATCTAGAGATAAAGCCAGATATATTGATCTAAACCCCAAAATCTAGAGGTGAAGCCCAATATCTAGAAGTAAAGCTTAAAATTTAGATGTAAAGCCCAACTTCTAGATCTAAAGCCCAACATCTAGAGGTATAGCCCAATATCTAGACGTAAAGCCCAAAATCTAGATGAAAAGCACAACTTCTAGATCTAAAGCCCAACATCTAGAGGTAAAGACCAACATCTAGAGGTAAAGACCAATATCTAGAGGTAAAACCCAACATCTAGAGGTAAAGCCAGATATCAAGAGGTAAAGCCCAACATCTAGAGGAAAAGCCAAATATATATATATTTAAAACCCAAAATCTAGAGGTAAAGCCCAACATCTAGAGGGAAAGCCAGATATCTAGGGGTAAAGCCCAACATCTAGAGGAAAATCCAAATATATAGATTTAAAACCCAAAATCTAGAGGTAAAGCCCAACATCTAGAGGAAAAGCAAAATATATAGATTTCAAACCCAAATTCTAGAGTTAAATCCCAACATCTAGAGGTAAATCCCAAAGTCTAGATGTAAAGCTCAACTTCCAGATTTAAAGTCAATAATCTAAATGTAAATACCAATACCTAGAGGTAGAGCCCAAAATGTAGAGGGAAAGCCCAACATCTAGAGATAAAGCCAGATATATAGATCTAAACCCCAAAATCTAGAGGTGAAGCCCAATATCTAGATCTAAAGCCCAAAATCTAGAGGTAAAGCCCAAATTCTAGATCTAATGACCAAAATATAGAGATAAAGACCAATATCTAGAGGTAAAACCCAACATCTAGATGTAAAGCCATATATCTAGAGGTAAATCCCAACATCTAGAGGAAAAGCAAAATATATAGATTTCAAACCCAAATTCTAGAGTTAAAT
This sequence comes from Leptosomus discolor, assembly GCF_034619465.1. NCBI lineage: Eukaryota > Metazoa > Chordata > Aves > Leptosomiformes > Leptosomidae > Leptosomus > Leptosomus discolor. The sequence goes on from NC_141416.1 coordinate 4,343,245, forward strand.
CCCAACACCTAGTGGTAAAGCCCAAAGTCTAGATGTAAAGCTCAACTTCCAGATTTAAAGTCAAAAATCTAAATGTAAATACCAATACCTAGAGGTAGAGCCCAAAATGTAGAGGTAAAGCCCAACATCTAGAGATAAAGCCAGATATATAGATCTAAAACCCAAAATCTAGAGGTGAAGCCCAATATCTAGAAGTAAAGCCCAAAATTTAGATGTAAAGCCCAACTTCTAGATCTAAAGCCCAACATCTAGAGATATAGCCCAATATCTAGACGTAAAGCCCAAAATCTAGATGAAAAGCACAACTTCTAGATCTAAAGCCCAACATCTAGAGGTAAAGACCAATATCTAGAGGTAAAACCCAACATCTAGAGGTAAATCCAGATATCTAGAGGTAAAGCCCAACTTCTGGAGGTAAAGCCCATCATCTAGACCTACAGCCCAATGTCTGCAGGTAAAGCCCAACTTACAGAGGTGAAGGCAAACATCTAGATGTAAAACCCCAAATCTAGAGGTAAAGCCCAACATCTAGAGGAAAAGCCAAATATATATATATTTAAAACCCAAAATCTAGAGGTAAAGCCCAACATCTAGAGGAAAAGACAAATATATAGATTTAAAACCCAAAATCTAGAGGTAAAGCCCAATATCTAGACGTAAAGCCCAAAGTCTAGATGTAAAGCCCAACTTCTAGATCTAAAGCCCAAAATCTAGATGTAAAGCCCAAATTCTAGATCTAACACCCAAAATCTAGAGTTAAAGACCAATATCTAGAGGTACAACCCAACATCTAGAGGTAAAGCCAGATATCTAGAGGTAAAGCCCAACATCTAGAGGAAAAGCAAAATATATAGATTTCAAACCCAAATTCTAGAGTTAAATCCCAACATCTAGAGTTACAGCCCAACTTCCAGAGTTAAAGTCCAAAATCTAGAGGTAAACATCAATACATAGAGGTAGAGCCCAAAATCTAGAGATAAAGCCCAACATCTAGAGATAAAGCCAGATATATAGATCTAAAACCCAAAATCTAGAGGTGAAGCCCAATATCTAGACGTAAAGCCCAAAATCTAGATGTAAAGCCCGACTTCTAGATCTAAAGCCCAACATCTAGAGGTAAAGACCAATATCTAGAGGTAAAACCCAACATCTAGAGGTAAAGCCAGATATCTAGGGGTAAAGCCCAACATCTAGAGGAAAAGCCAAACATATAGATTTAAAACCCAAAATCTAGAGGTAAAGCCCAATATCTAGACGTAAAGCCCAAAATCTAGATGTAAAGGCCAACGTCTAGATCTAAAGCCCAAAATCTAGATCTAAAGCCCAAATTCTAGATCTAACGCCCAACATCTAGAGATAAAGACCAATATCTAGAGGTTAAACCCAACATCTAGAGGTAAAGCCAGATATCTAGAGGTAAAGCCCAACATCTAGAGGAAAAGCAAAATATATAGATTTCAAACCCAAATTCTAGAGTTAAATCCCAACATCTAGAGGTAAAGCCCAAAGTCTAGATGTAAAGCTCAACTTCCAGATTTAAAGTCAAAAATCTAAATGTAAATACCAATACCTAGAGGTAGAGCCCAAAATGTAGAGGTAAAGCCCAACATCTAGAGATAAAGCCAGATATATAGATCTAAAACCCAAAATCTAGAGGTGAAGCCCAATATCTAGAAGTAAAGCCCAAAATTTAGATGTAAAGCCCAACTTCTAGATCTAAAGCCCAACATCTAGAGGTAAAGCCCAATATCTAGACGTAAAGCCCAAAATCTAGATGAAAAGCACAACTTCTAGATCTAAAGCCCAACATCTAGAGGTAAAGACCAACATCTAGAGGTAAAGACCAATATCTAGAGGTAAAACCCAACATCTAGAGGTAAAGCCAGATATCAAGAGATAAAGCCCAACATCTAGAGGAAAAGCCAAATATATATATATTTAAAACCCAAAATCTAGAGGTAAAGCCCAACATCTAGAGGTAAAGCCAGATATCTAGGGGTAAAGCCCAACATCTAGAGGAAAATCCAAATATATAGATTTAAAACCCAAAATCTAGAGGTAAAGCCCAATATCTAGAAGTAAAGCCCAAAATTTAGATGTAAAGCCCAACTTCTAGATCTAAAGCCCAACATCTAGAGATATAGCCCAATATCTAGACGTAAAGCCCAAAATCTAGATGAAAAGCACAACTTCTAGATCTAAAGCCCAACATCTAGAGGTAAAGACCAATATCTAGAGGTAAAACCCAACATCTAGAGGTAAATCCAGATATCTAGAGGTAAAGCCCAACTTCTGGAGGTAAAGCCCATCATCTAGACCTACAGCCCAATGTCTGCAGGTAAAGCCCAACTTACAGAGGTGAAGGCAAACATCTAGATGTAAAACCCCAAATCTAGAGGTAAAGCCCAACATCTAGAGGAAAAGCCAAATATATATATATTTAAAACCCAAAATCTAGAGGTAAAGCCCAACATCTAGAGGAAAAGACAAATATATATATTTAAAACCCAAAATCTAGAGGTAAAGCCCAATATCTAGACGTAAAGCCCAAAGTCTAGATGTAAAGCCCAACTTCTAGATCTAAAGCCCAAAATCTAGATGTAAAGCCCAAATTCTAGATCTAACACCCAAAATCTAGAGTTAAAGACCAATATCTAGAGGTACAACCCAACATCTAGAGGTAAAGCCAGATATCTAGAGGTAAAGCCCAACATCTAGAGGAAAAGCAAAATATATAGATTTCAAACCCAAATTCTAGAGTTAAATCCCAACATCTAGAGTTACAGCCCAACTTCCAGAGTTAAAGTCCAAAATCTAGAGGTAAACATCAATACATAGAGGTAGAGCCCAAAATCTAGAGATAAAGCCCAACATCTAGAGATAAAGCCAGATATATAGATTTAAAATCCAAAATCTGGAGGTAAAGCCCAACATCTAGAGCTAAAGCCCCAAATCTAGATGTAAAGCCCAATTGCTAGATTTAAAGCCAAATACTCTAGAGATAAAGCCCAACATATAGAGGTAAAGACTAAGATCTAGAGGTGAATTCCAATATCTAGTGTTAAAGCCCGACACCTACAGTTAAAGCCAAACATCTAGATGTAAAACCCAACTTCTAGAGGTAAAGCCGAATATCTAGAGTTAAAGCGCATCCTTTAGAGTAAAGGCCAAAATCTAGAGTTAAAGCCCAACATCTAGAGGGAAAGCCCAGAATCTAGATGTAAAGCCTAACATCTAGAGGTGAATTCCAAAATCAAGTGTTAAGGCCTGACATCTACAGTTAAATCCAACCATATAGATATAACCCCCAACTTCTAGAGGTAAGGCCCAAAATCTAGAGGTAAAGCCCAACAGCTAGAGTTAAAGCCGAACATCTTGAGGTAAAGCCCAAAGTCTAGAGTTAAAGCCCAACTTCTAGAGGTAAAGCCCAACATCTAGAGGTAAAGCCAGATATCTGAAGGTAAAGCCCAACATCTAGAGGAAAAGCCAAACATATAGATTTAAAACCCAAAATCTAGAGGTAAAGCCCAATATCTAGACGTAAAGCCCAAAATCTAGATGTAAAGGCCAACGTCTAGATCTAAAGCCCAAAATCTAGATCTAAAGCCCAAATTCTAGATCTAACGCCCAACATCTAGAGATAAAGACCAATATCTAGAGGTTAAACCCAACATCTAGAGGTAAAGCCAGATATCTAGAGGTAAAGCCCAACATCTAGAGGAAAAGCAAAATATATAGATTTCAAACCCAAATTCTAGAGTTAAATCCCAACATCTAGAGGTAAAGCCCAAAGTCTAGATGTAAAGCTCAACTTCCAGATTTAAAGTCAAAAATCTAAATGTAAATACCAATACCTAGAGGTAGAGCCCAAAATGTAGAGGTAAAGCCCAACATCTAGAGATAAAGCCAGATATATAGATCTAAAAACCAAAATCTAGAGGTGAAGCCCAATATCTAGAAGTAAAGCCCAAAATTTAGATGTAAAGCCCAACTTCTAGATCTAAAGCCCAACATCTAGAGGTAAAGCCCAATATCTAGACGTAAAGCCCAAAATCTAGATGAAAAGCACAACTTCTAGATCTAAAGCCCAACATCTAGAGGTAAAGACCAACATCTAGAGGTAAAGACCAATATCTAGAGGTAAAACCCAACATCTAGAGGTAAAGCCAGATATCAAGAGATAAAGCCCAACATCTAGAGGAAAAGCCAAATATATATATATTTAAAACCCAAAATCTAGAGGTAAAGCCCAACATCTAGAGGTAAAGCCAGATATCTAGGGGTAAAGCCCAACATCTAGAGGAAAATCCAAATATATAGATTTAAAACCCAAAATCTAGAGGTAAAGCCCAACATCTAGAGGAAAAGCAAAATATATAGATTTCAAACCCAAATTCTAGAGTTAAATCCCAACATCTAGAGGTAAATCCCAAAGTCTAGATGTAAAGCTCAACTTCCAGATTTAAAGTCAATAATCTAAATGTAAATACCAATACCTAGAGGTAGAGCCCAAAATGTAGAGGTAAAGCCCAACATCTAGAGATAAAGCCAGATATATAGATCTAAACCCCAAAATCTAGAGGTGAAGCCCAATATCTAGATCTAAAGCCCAAAATCTAGAGGTAAAGCCCAAATTCTAGATCTAACGACCAAAATATAGAGATAAAGACCAATATCTAGAGGTAAAACCCAACATCTAGATGTAAAGCCATATATCTAGAGGTAAATCCCAACATCTAGAGGAAAAGCAAAATATATAGATTTCAAACCCAAATTCTAGAGTTAAATCCCAACACCTAGTGGTAAAGCCCAAAGTCTAGATGTAAAGCTCAACTTCCAGATTTAAAGTCAAAAATCTAAATGTAAATACCAATACCTAGAGGTAGAGCCCAAAATGTAGAGGTAAAGCCCAACATCTAGAGATAAAGCCAGATATATTGATCTAAACCCCAAAATCTAGAGGTGAAGCCCAATATCTAGAAGTAAAGCTTAAAATTTAGATGTAAAGCCCAACTTCTAGATCTAAAGCCCAACATCTAGAGGTATAGCCCAATATCTAGACGTAAAGCCCAAAATCTAGATGAAAAGCACAACTTCTAGATCTAAAGCCCAACATCTAGAGGTAAAGACCAATATCTAGAGGTAAAACCCAACATCTAGAGGTAAATCCAGATATCTAGAGGTAAAGCCCAACTTCTGGAGGTAAAGCCCATCATCTAGACCTACAGCCCAATGTCTGCAGGTAAAGCCCAACTTACAGAGGTGAAGGCAAACATCTAGATGTAAAACCCCAAATCTAGAGGTAAAGCCCAACATCTAGAGGAAAAGCCAAATATATATATATTTAAAACCCAAAATCTAGAGGTAAAGCCCAACATCTAGAGGAAAAGACAAATATATAGATTTAAAACCCAAAATCTAGAGGTAAAGCCCAATATCTAGACGTAAAGCCCAAAGTCTAGATGTAAAGCCCAACTTCTAGATCTAAAGCCCAAAATCTAGATGTAAAGCCCAAATTCTAGATCTAACACCCAAAATCTAGAGTTAAAGACCAATATCTAGAGGTACAACCCAACATCTAGAGGTAAAGCCAGATATCTAGAGGTAAAGCCCAACATCTAGAGGAAAAGCAAAATATATAGATTTCAAACCCAAATTCTAGAGTTAAATCCCAACATCTAGAGTTACAGCCCAACTTCCAGAGTTAAAGTCCAAAATCTAGAGGTAAACATCAATACATAGAGGTAGAGCCCAAAATCTAGAGATAAAGCCCAACATCTAGAGATAAAGCCAGATATATAGATTTAAAATCCAAAATCTGGAGGTAAAGCCCAACATCTAGAGCTAAAGCCCCAAATCTAGATGTAAAGCCCAATTGCTAGATCTAAAGCCAAATACTCTAGAGATAAAGCCCAACATATAGAGGTAAAGACTAAGATCTAGAGGTGAATTCCAATATCTAGTGTTAAAGCCCGACACCTACAGTTAAAGCCAAACATCTAGATGTAAAACCCAACTTCTAGAGGTAAAGCCGAATATCTAGAGTTAAAGCGCATCCTTTAGAGTAAAGGCCAAAATCTAGAGTTAAAGCCCAACATCTAGAGGGAAAGCCCAGAATCTAGATGTAAAGCCTAACATCTAGAGGTGAATTCCAAAATCAAGTGTTAAGGCCTGACATCTACAGTTAAATCCAACCATATAGATATAACCCCCAACTTCTAGAGGTAAGGCCCAAAATCTAGAGGTAAAGCCCAACAGCTAGAGTTAAAGCCGAACATCTTGAGGTAAAGCCCAAAGTCTAGAGTTAAAGCCCAACTTCTAGAGGTAAAGCCCAACATCTAGAGGTAAAGCCAGATATCTGAAGGTAAAGCCCAACATCTAGAGGAAAAGCCAAACATATAGATTTAAAACCCAAAATCTAGAGGTAAAGCCCAATATCTAGACGTAAAGCCCAAAATCTAGATGTAAAGGCCAACGTCTAGATCTAAAGCCCAAAATCTAGATCTAAAGCCCAAATTCTAGATCTAACGCCCAACATCTAGAGATAAAGACCAATATCTAGAGGTTAAACCCAACATCTAGAGGTAAAGCCAGATATCTAGAGGTAAAGCCCAACATCTAGAGGAAAAGCAAAATATATAGATTTCAAACCCAAATTCTAGAGTTAAATCCCAACATCTAGAGGTAAAGCCCAAAGTCTAGATGTAAAGCTCAACTTCCAGATTTAAAGTCAAAAATCTAAATGTAAATACCAATACCTAGAGGTAGAGCCCAAAATGTAGAGGTAAAGCCCAACATCTAGAGATAAAGCCAGATATATAGATCTAAAAACCAAAATCTAGAGGTGAAGCCCAATATCTAGAAGTAAAGCCCAAAATTTAGATGTAAAGCCCAACTTCTAGATCTAAAGCCCAACATCTAGAGGTAAAGCCCAATATCTAGACGTAAAGCCCAAAATCTAGATGAAAAGCACAACTTCTAGATCTAAAGCCCAACATCTAGAGGTAAAGACCAACATCTAGAGGTAAAGACCAATATCTAGAGGTAAAACCCAACATCTAGAGGTAAAGCCAGATATCAAGAGATAAAGCCCAACATCTAGAGGAAAAGCCAAATATATATATATTTAAAACCCAAAATCTAGAGGTAAAGCCCAACATCTAGAGGTAAAGCCAGATATCTAGGGGTAAAGCCCAACATCTAGAGGAAAATCCAAATATATAGATTTAAAACCCAAAATCTAGAGGTAAAGCCCAACATCTAGAGGAAAAGCAAAATATATAGATTTCAAACCCAAATTCTAGAGTTAAATCCCAACATCTAGAGGTAAATCCCAAAGTCTAGATGTAAAGCTCAACTTCCAGATTTAAAGTCAATAATCTAAATGTAAATACCAATACCTAGAGGTAGAGCCCAAAATGTAGAGGTAAAGCCCAACATCTAGAGATAAAGCCAGATATATAGATCTAAACCCCAAAATCTAGAGGTGAAGCCCAATATCTAGATCTAAAGCCCAAAATCTAGAGGTAAAGCCCAAATTCTAGATCTAACGACCAAAATATAGAGATAAAGACCAATATCTAGAGGTAAAACCCAACATCTAGATGTAAAGCCATATATCTAGAGGTAAATCCCAACATCTAGAGGAAAAGCAAAATATATAGATTTCAAACCCAAATTCTAGAGTTAAATCCCAACACCTAGTGGTAAAGCCCAAAGTCTAGATGTAAAGCTCAACTTCCAGATTTAAAGTCAAAAATCTAAATGTAAATACCAATACCTAGAGGTAGAGCCCAAAATGTAGAGGTAAAGCCCAACATCTAGAGATAAAGCCAGATATATTGATCTAAACCCCAAAATCTAGAGGTGAAGCCCAATATCTAGAAGTAAAGCTTAAAATTTAGATGTAAAGCCCAACTTCTAGATCTAAAGCCCAACATCTAGAGGTATAGCCCAATATCTAGACGTAAAGCCCAAAATCTAGATGAAAAGCACAACTTCTAGATCTAAAGCCCAACATCTAGAGGTAAAGACCAATATCTAGAGGTAAAACCCAACATCTAGAGGTAAATCCAGATATCTAGAGGTAAAGCCCAACTTCTGGAGGTAAAGCCCATCATCTAGACCTACAGCCCAATGTCTGCAGGTAAAGCCCAACTTACAGAGGTGAAGGCAAACATCTAGATGTAAAACCCCAAATCTAGAGGTAAAGCCCAACATCTAGAGGAAAAGCCAAATATATATATATTTAAAACCCAAAATCTAGAGGTAAAGCCCAACATCTAGAGGAAAAGACAAATATATAGATTTAAAACCCAAAATCTAGAGGTAAAGCCCAATATCTAGACGTAAAGCCCAAAGTCTAGATGTAAAGCCCAACTTCTAGATCTAAAGCCCAAAATCTAGATGTAAAGCCCAAATTCTAGATCTAACACCCAAAATCTAGAGTTAAAGACCAATATCTAGAGGTACAACCCAACATCTAGAGGTAAAGCCAGATATCTAGAGGTAAAGCCCAACATCTAGAGGAAAAGCAAAATATATAGATTTCAAACCCAAATTCTAGAGTTAAATCCCAACATCTAGAGTTACAGCCCAACTTCCAGAGTTAAAGTCCAAAATCTAGAGGTAAACATCAATACATAGAGGTAGAGCCCAAAATCTAGAGATAAAGCCCAACATCTAGAGATAAAGCCAGATATATAGATTTAAAATCCAAAATCTGGAGGTAAAGCCCAACATCTAGAGCTAAAGCCCCAAATCTAGATGTAAAGCCCAATTGCTAGATCTAAAGCCAAATACTCTAGAGATAAAGCCCAACATATAGAGGTAAAGACTAAGATCTAGAGGTGAATTCCAATATCTAGTGTTAAAGCCCGACACCTACAGTTAAAGCCAAACATCTAGATGTAAAACCCAACTTCTAGAGGTAAAGCCGAATATCTAGAGTTAAAGCGCATCCTTTAGAGTAAAGGCCAAAATCTAGAGTTAAAGCCCAACATCTAGAGGGAAAGCCCAGAATCTAGATGTAAAGCCTAACATCTAGAGGTGAATTCCAAAATCAAGTGTTAAGGCCTGACATCTACAGTTAAATCCAACCATATAGATATAACCCCCAACTTCTAGAGGTAAGGCCCAAAATCTAGAGGTAAAGCCCAACAGCTAGAGTTAAAGCCGAACATCTTGAGGTAAAGCCCAAAGTCTAGAGTTAAAGCCCAACTTCTAGAGGTAAAGCCCAACATCTAGAGGTAAAGCCAGATATCTGAAGGTAAAGCCCAACATCTAGAGGAAAAGCCAAACATATAGATTTAAAACCCAAAATCTAGAGGTAAAGCCCAATATCTAGACGTAAAGCCCAAAATCTAGATGTAAAGGCCAACGTCTAGATCTAAAGCCCAAAATCTAGATCTAAAGCCCAAATTCTAGATCTAACGCCCAACATCTAGAGATAAAGACCAATATCTAGAGGTTAAACCCAACATCTAGAGGTAAAGCCAGATATCTAGAGGTAAAGCCCAACATCTAGAGGAAAAGCAAAATATATAGATTTCAAACCCAAATTCTAGAGTTAAATCCCAACATCTAGAGGTAAAGCCCAAAGTCTAGATGTAAAGCTCAACTTCCAGATTTAAAGTCAAAAATCTAAATGTAAATACCAATACCTAGAGGTAGAGCCCAAAATGTAGAGGTAAAGCCCAACATCTAGAGATAAAGCCAGATATATAGATCTAAAAACCAAAATCTAGAGGTGAAGCCCAATATCTAGAAGTAAAGCCCAAAATTTAGATGTAAAGCCCAACTTCTAGATCTAAAGCCCAACATCTAGAGGTAAAGCCCAATATCTAGACGTAAAGCCCAAAATCTAGATGAAAAGCACAACTTCTAGATCTAAAGCCCAACATCTAGAGGTAAAGACCAACATCTAGAGGTAAAGACCAATATCTAGAGGTAAAACCCAACATCTAGAGGTAAAGCCAGATATCAAGAGATAAAGCCCAACATCTAGAGGAAAAGCCAAATATATATATATTTAAAACCCAAAATCTAGAGGTAAAGCCCAACATCTAGAGGTAAAGCCAGATATCTAGGGGTAAAGCCCAACATCTAGAGGAAAATCCAAATATATAGATTTAAAACCCAAAATCTAGAGGTAAAGCCCAACATCTAGAGGAAAAGCAAAATATATAGATTTCAAACCCAAATTCTAGAGTTAAATCCCAACATCTAGAGGTAAATCCCAAAGTCTAGATGTAAAGCTCAACTTCCAGATTTAAAGTCAATAATCTAAATGTAAATACCAATACCTAGAGGTAGAGCCCAAAATGTAGAGGTAAAGCCCAACATCTAGAGATAAAGCCAGATATATAGATCTAAACCCCAAAATCTAGAGGTGAAGCCCAATATCTAGATCTAAAGCCCAAAATCTAGAGGTAAAGCCCAAATTCTAGATCTAACGACCAAAATATAGAGATAAAGACCAATATCTAGAGGTAAAACCCAACATCTAGATGTAAAGCCATATATCTAGAGGTAAATCCCAACATCTAGAGGAAAAGCAAAATATATAGATTTCAAACCCAAATTCTAGAGTTAAATCCCAACACCTAGTGGTAAAGCCCAAAGTCTAGATGTAAAGCTCAACTTCCAGATTTAAAGTCAAAAATCTAAATGTAAATACCAATACCTAGAGGTAGAGCCCAAAATGTAGAGGTAAAGCCCAACATCTAGAGATAAAGCCAGATATATTGATCTAAACCCCAAAATCTAGAGGTGAAGCCCAATATCTAGAAGTAAAGCTTAAAATTTAGATGTAAAGCCCAACTTCTAGATCTAAAGCCCAACATCTAGAGGTATAGCCCAATATCTAGACGTAAAGCCCAAAATCTAGATGAAAAGCACAACTTCTAGATCTAAAGCCCAACATCTAGAGGTAAAGACCAATATCTAGAGGTAAAACCCAACATCTAGAGGTAAATCCAGATATCTAGAGGTAAAGCCCAACTTCTGGAGGTAAAGCCCATCATCTAGACCTACAGCCCAATGTCTGCAGGTAAAGCCCAACTTACAGAGGTGAAGGCAAACATCTAGATGTAAAACCCCAAATCTAGAGGTAAAGCCCAACATCTAGAGGAAAAGCCAAATATATATATATTTAAAACCCAAAATCTAGAGGTAAAGCCCAACATCTAGAGGAAAAGACAAATATATAGATTTAAAACCCAAAATCTAGAGGTAAAGCCCAATATCTAGACGTAAAGCCCAAAGTCTAGATGTAAAGCCCAACTTCTAGATCTAAAGCCCAAAATCTAGATGTAAAGCCCAAATTCTAGATCTAACACCCAAAATCTAGAGTTAAAGACCAATATCTAGAGGTACAACCCAACATCTAGAGGTAAAGCCAGATATCTAGAGGTAAAGCCCAACATCTAGAGGAAAAGCAAAATATATAGATTTCAAACCCAAATTCTAGAGTTAAATCCCAACATCTAGAGTTACAGCCCAACTTCCAGAGTTAAAGTCCAAAATCTAGAGGTAAACATCAATACATAGAGGTAGAGCCCAAAATCTAGAGATAAAGCCCAACATCTAGAGATAAAGCCAGATATATAGATTTAAAATCCAAAATCTGGAGGTAAAGCCCAACATCTAGAGCTAAAGCCCCAAATCTAGATGTAAAGCCCAATTGCTAGATCTAAAGCCAAATACTCTAGAGATAAAGCCCAACATATAGAGGTAAAGACTAAGATCTAGAGGTGAATTCCAATATCTAGTGTTAAAGCCCGACACCTACAGTTAAAGCCAAACATCTAGATGTAAAACCCAACTTCTAGAGGTAAAGCCGAATATCTAGAGTTAAAGCGCATCCTTTAGAGTAAAGGCCAAAATCTAGAGTTAAAGCCCAACATCTAGAGGGAAAGCCCAGAATCTAGATGTAAAGCCTAACATCTAGAGGTGAATTCCAAAATCAAGTGTTAAGGCCTGACATCTACAGTTAAATCCAACCATATAGATATAACCCCCAACTTCTAGAGGTAAGGCCCAAAATCTAGAGGTAAAGCCCAACAGCTAGAGTTAAAGCCGAACATCTTGAGGTAAAGCCCAAAGTCTAGAGTTAAAGCCCAACTTCTAGAGGTAAAGCCCAACATCTAGAGGTAAAGCCAGATATCTGAAGGTAAAGCCCAACATCTAGAGGAAAAGCCAAACATATAGATTTAAAACCCAAAATCTAGAGGTAAAGCCCAATATCTAGACGTAAAGCCCAAAATCTAGATGTAAAGGCCAACGTCTAGATCTAAAGCCCAAAATCTAGATCTAAAGCCCAAATTCTAGATCTAACGCCCAACATCTAGAGATAAAGACCAATATCTAGAGGTTAAACCCAACATCTAGAGGTAAAGCCAGATATCTAGAGGTAAAGCCCAACATCTAGAGGAAAAGCAAAATATATAGATTTCAAACCCAAATTCTAGAGTTAAATCCCAACATCTAGAGGTAAAGCCCAAAGTCTAGATGTAAAGCTCAACTTCCAGATTTAAAGTCAAAAATCTAAATGTAAATACCAATACCTAGAGGTAGAGCCCAAAATGTAGAGGTAAAGCCCAACATCTAGAGATAAAGCCAGATATATAGATCTAAAAACCAAAATCTAGAGGTGAAGCCCAATATCTAGAAGTAAAGCCCAAAATTTAGATGTAAAGCCCAACTTCTAGATCTAAAGCCCAACATCTAGAGGTAAAGCCCAATATCTAGACGTAAAGCCCAAAATCTAGATGAAAAGCACAACTTCTAGATCTAAAGCCCAACATCTAGAGGTAAAGACCAACATCTAGAGGTAAAGACCAATATCTAGAGGTAAAACCCAACATCTAGAGGTAAAGCCAGATATCAAGAGATAAAGCCCAACATCTAGAGGAAAAGCCAAATATATATATATTTAAAACCCAAAATCTAGAGGTAAAGCCCAACATCTAGAGGTAAAGCCAGATATCTAGGGGTAAAGCCCAACATCTAGAGGAAAATCCAAATATATAGATTTAAAACCCAAAATCTAGAGGTAAAGCCCAACATCTAGAGGAAAAGCAAAATATATAGATTTCAAACCCAAATTCTAGAGTTAAATCCCAACATCTAGAGGTAAATCCCAAAGTCTAGATGTAAAGCTCAACTTCCAGATTTAAAGTCAATAATCTAAATGTAAATACCAATACCTAGAGGTAGAGCCCAAAATGTAGAGGTAAAGCCCAACATCTAGAGATAAAGCCAGATATATAGATCTAAACCCCAAAATCTAGAGGTGAAGCCCAATATCTAGATCTAAAGCCCAAAATCTAGAGGTAAAGCCCAAATTCTAGATCTAACGACCAAAATATAGAGATAAAGACCAATATCTAGAGGTAAAACCCAACATCTAGATGTAAAGCCATATATCTAGAGGTAAATCCCAACATCTAGAGGAAAAGCAAAATATATAGATTTCAAACCCAAATTCTAGAGTTAAATCCCAACACCTAGTGGTAAAGCCCAAAGTCTAGATGTAAAGCTCAACTTCCAGATTTAAAGTCAAAAATCTAAATGTAAATACCAATACCTAGAGGTAGAGCCCAAAATGTAGAGGTAAAGCCCAACATCTAGAGATAAAGCCAGATATATTGATCTAAACCCCAAAATCTAGAGGTGAAGCCCAATATCTAGAAGTAAAGCTTAAAATTTAGATGTAAAGCCCAACTTCTAGATCTAAAGCCCAACATCTAGAGGTATAGCCCAATATCTAGACGTAAAGCCCAAAGTCTAGATGTAAAGCCCAACTTCTAGATCTAAAGCCCAACATCTAGAGGTAAAGACCAATATCTAGAGGTAAAACCCAACATCTAGAGGTAAATCCAGATATCTAGAGGTAAAGCCCAACTTCTGGAGGTAAAGCCCATCATCTAGACCTACAGCCCAATGTCTGCAGGTAAAGCCCAACTTACAGAGGTGAAGGCAAACATCTAGATGTAAAACCCCAAATCTAGAGGTAAAGCCCAACATCTAGAGGAAAAGCCAAATATATATATATTTAAAACCCAAAATCTAGAGGTAAAGCCCAACATCTAGAGGAAAAGACAAATATATAGATTTAAAACCCAAAATCTAGAGGTAAAGCCCAATATCTAGACGTAAAGCCCAAAGTCTAGATGTAAAGCCCAACTTCTAGATCTAAAGCCCAAAATCTAGATGTAAAGCCCAAATTCTAGATCTAACACCCAAAATCTAGAGGTAAAGACCAATATCTAGACGTAAAACCCAACATCTAGAGGTAAAGCCAGATATCTAGAGGTAAAGCCCAACATCTAGAGGAAAAGCAAAATATATAGATTTCAAACCCAAATTCTAGAGTTAAATCCCAACATCTAGAGTTACAGCCCAACTTCCAGAGGTAAAGTCCAAAATCTAGAGGTAAACATCAATACATAGAGGTAGAGCCCAAAATCTAGAGATAAAGCCCAATATCTAGAGATAAAGCCAGATATATAGATTTAAAATCCAAAATCTGGAGGTAAAGCCCAACATCTAGAGCTAAAGCCCCAAATCTAGATGTAAAGCCCAATTGCTAGATCTAAAGTCAAATACTCTAGAGGTAAAGCCCAACATGTAGAGGTAAAGACTAAGATCTAGAGGTGAATTCCAATATCTAGTGTTAAAGGCCGACACCTACAGTTAAAGCCAAACATCTAGATGTAAAACCCAACTTCTAGAGGTAAAGCCGAATATCTAGAGTTAAAGCGCATCCTTTAGAGTAAAGCCCAAAATCTAGAGTTAAAGCCCAACATCTAGAGGGAAAGCCCAGAATCTAGATGTAAAGCCTAACATCTAGAGGTGAATTCCAAAATCAAGTGTTAAGGCCTGACATCTACAGTTAAATCCAACCATATAGATATACCCCCAACTTCTAGAGGTAAGGCCCAAAATCTAGAGGTAAAGCCCAACAGCTAGAGTTAAAGCCGAACATCTTGAGGTAAAGCCCAAAGTCTAGAGTTAAAGCCCAACTTCTAGAGGTAAAGCCCAACATCTAGAGGTAAAGCCAGATATCTGAAGGTAAAGCCCAACATCTAGAGGAAAAGCCAAACATATAGATTTAAAACCCAAAATCTAGAGGTAAAGCCCAATATCTAGACGTAAAGCCCAAAATCTAGATGTAAAGGCCAACGTCTAGATCTAAAGCCCAAAATCTAGATCTAAAGCCCAAATTCTAGATCTAACGCCCAACATCTAGAGATAAAGACCAATATCTAGAGGTTAAACCCAACATCTAGAGGTAAAGCCAGATATCTAGAGGTAAAGCCCAACATCTAGAGGAAAAGCAAAATATATAGATTTCAAACCCAAATTCTAGAGTTAAATCCCAACATCTAGAGGTAAAGCCCAAAGTCTAGATGTAAAGCTCAACTTCCAGATTTAAAGTCAAAAATCTAAATGTAAATACCAATACCTAGAGGTAGAGCCCAAAATGTAGAGGTAAAGCCCAACATCTAGAGATAAAGCCAGATATATAGATCTAAAACCCAAAATCTAGAGGTGAAGCCCAATATCTAGAAGTAAAGCCCAAAATTTAGATGTAAAGCCCAACTTCTAGATCTAAAGCCCAACATCTAGAGGTATAGCCCAATATCTAGACGTAAAGCCCAAAATCTAGATGAAAAGCACAACTTCTAGATCTAAAGCCCAACATCTAGAGGTAAAGACCAATATCTAGAGGTAAAACCCAACATCTAGAGGTAAATCCAGATATCTAGAGGTAAAGCCCAACTTCTGGAGGTAAAGCCCATCATCTAGACCTACAGCCCAATGTCTGCAGGTAAAGCCCAACTTACAGAGGTGAAGGCAAACATCTAGATGTAAAACCCCAAATCTAGAGGTAAAGCCCAACATCTAGAGGAAAAGCCAAATATATATATATTTAAAACCCAAAATCTAGAGGTAAAGCCCAACATCTAGAGGAAAAGACAAATATATAGATTTAAAACCCAAAATCTAGAGGTAAAGCCCAATATCTAGACGTAAAGCCCAAAGTCTAGATGTAAAGCCCAACTTCTAGATCTAAAGCCCAAAATCTAGATGTAAAGCCCAAATTTTAGATCTAACACCCAAAATCTAGAGTTAAAGACCAATATCTAGACGTAAAACCCAACATCTAGAGGTAAAGCCAGATATCTAGAGGTAAAGCCCAACATCTAGAGGAAAAGCAAAATATATAGATTTCAAACCCAAATTCTAGAGTTAAATCCCAACATCTAGAGTTACAGCCCAACTTCCAGAGGTAAAGTCCAAAATCTAGAGGTAAACATCAATACATAGAGGTAGAGCCCAAAATCTAGAGATAAAGCCCAATATCTAGAGATAAAGCCAGATATATAGATTTAAAATCCAAAATCTGGAGGTAAAGCCCAACATCTAGAGCTAAAGCCCCAAATCTAGATGTAAAGCCCAATTGCTAGATCTAAAGTCAAATACTCTAGAGGTAAAGCCCAACATGTAGAGGTAAGGACTAAGATCTAGAGGTGAATTCCAATATCTAGTGTTAAAGGCCGACACCTACAGTTAAAGCCAAACATCTAGATGTAAAACCCAACTTCTAGAGGTAAAGCCGAATATCTAGAGTTAAAGCGCATCCTTTAGAGTAAAGCCCAAAATCTAGAGTTAAAGCCCAACATCTAGAGGGAAAGCCCAGAATCTAGATGTAAAGCCTAACATCTAGAGGTGAATTCCAAAATCAAGTGTTAAGGCCTGACATCTACAGTTAAATCCAACCATATAGATATACCCCCAACTTCTAGAGGTAAGGCCCAAAATCTAGAGGTAAAGCCCAACAGCTAGAGTTAAAGCCGAACATCTTGAGGTAAAGCCCAAAGTCTAGAGTTAAAGCCCAACTTCTAGAGGTAAAGCCCAACATCTAGAGGTAAAGCCAGATATCTGAAGGTAAAGCCCAACATCTAGAGGAAAAGCCAAACATATAGATTTAAAACCCAAAATCTAGAGGTAAAGCCCAATATCTAGACGTAAAGCCCAAAATCTAGATGTAAAGGCCAACGTCTAGATCTAAAGCCCAAAATCTAGATCTAAAGCCCAAATTCTAGATCTAACGCCCAACATCTAGAGATAAAGACCAATATCTAGAGGTTAAACCCAACATCTAGAGGTAAAGCCAGATATCTAGAGGTAAAGCCCAACATCTAGAGGAAAAGCAAAATATATAGATTTCAAACCCAAATTCTAGAGTTAAATCCCAACATCTAGAGGTAAAGCCCAAAGTCTAGATGTAAAGCTCAACTTCCAGATTTAAAGTCAAAAATCTAAATGTAAACACCAATACCTAGAGGTAGAGCCCAAAATGTAGAGGTAAAGCCCAACATCTAGAGATAAAGCCAGATATATAGATCTAAAACCCAAAATCTAGAGGTGAAGCCCAATATCTAGAAGTAAAACCCAAAATTTAGATGTAAAGCCCAACTTCTAGATCTAAAGCCCAACATCTAGAGGTAAAGCCCAATATCTAGACTTAAAGCCCAAAATCTAGATGAAAAGCACAACTTCTAGATCTAAAGCCCAACATCTAGAGGTAAAGACCAACATCTAGAGGTAAAGACCAATATCTAGAGGTAAAACCCAACATCTAGAGCTAAAGCCAGATATCAAGAGGTAAAGCCCAACATCTAGAGGAAAAGCCAAATATATATATATTTAAAACCCAAAATCTAGAGGTAAAGCCCAACATCTAGAGGTAAAGCCAGATATCTAGGGGTAAAGCCCAACATCTAGAGGAAAAGCCAAATATATAGATTTAAAACCCAAAATCTAGAGGTAAAGCCCAACATCTAGAGGAAAAGCAAAATATATAGATTTCAAACCCAAATTCTAGAGTTAAATCCCAACATCTAGAGGTAAATCCCAAAGTCTAGATGTAAAGCTCAACTTCCAGATTTAAAGTCAATAATCTAAATGTAAATACCAATACCTAGAGGTAGAGCCCAAAATGTAGAGGTAAAGCCCAACATCTAGAGATAAAGCCAGATATATAGATCTAAACCCCAAAATCTAGAGGTGAAGCCCAATATCTAGACGTAAAGCCCAAAATCTAGATGTAAAGCCCGACTTCTAGATCTAAAGCCCAAAATCTAGATGTAAAGCCCAAATTCTAGATCTAACACGCAAAATCTAGAGGTAAAGCCCAATATCTAGACGTAAAGCCCAAAATCTAGATGAAAAGCACAACTTCTAGATCTAAAGCCCAACATCTAGAGGTAAAGACTAATATCTAGAGGTAAAACCCAAGATCTAGAGGTAAAGCCAGATATCTAGAGGTAAAGCCCAACTTCTGGAGGTAAAGTCCATCATCTAGTCCTACAGCCCAATGTCTGCAGGTAAAGCCCAACTTACAGAGGTGAAGGCAAACATCTAGATGTAAAACCCCAAATCTAGAGGTAAAGCCCAACATCTAGAGGAAAAGCCAAATATATATATATTTAAAACCCAAAATCTAGAGGTAAAGCCCAACATCTAGAGGAAAAGACAAATATATAGATTTAAAACCCAAAATCTAGAGGTAAAGCACAATATCTAGACGTAAAGCCCAAAGTCTAGATGTAAAGCCCAACTTCTAGATCTAAACTCCAAAATCTAGATGTAAAGCCCAAATTTTAGATCTAACACCCAAAATCTAGAGGTAAAGACCAATATCTAGAGGTAAAACCCAACATCTAGAGGTAAAGCCAGATATCTAGAGGTAAAGCCCAACATCTAGAGGAAAAGCAAAATATATAGATTTCAAACCCAAATTCTAGAGTTAAATCCCAACATCTAGAGGTAAAGCCCAGCTTCCAGAGTTAAAGTCCAAAATCTAGAGTTAAACACCAATACCTAGAGTTAGAGCCCAAAATCTAGAGATAAAGCACAACATCTAGAGATAAAGCCAGATATATAGATTTAAAATCCAAAATCTGGAGGTAAAGCCCAACATCTAGAGCTAAAGCCCCAAATCTAGATGTAAAGCCCAATTGCTAGATCTAAAGTCAAATACTCTAGAGGTAAAGCCCAACATGTAGAGGTAAAGACTAAGATCTAGAGGTGAATTCCAATATCTAGTGTTAAAGGCCGACACCTACAGTTAAAGCCAAACATCTAGATGTAAAACCCAACTTCTAGAGGTAAAGCCGAATATCTAGAGTTAAAGCGCATCCTTTAGAGTAAAGCCCAAAATCTAGAGTTAAAGCCCAACATCTAGAGGGAAAGCCCAGAATCTAGATGTAAAGCCTAACATCTAGAGGTGAATTCCAAAATCAAGTGTTAAGGCCTGACATCTACAGTTAAATCCAACCATATAGATATACCCCCAACTTCTAGAGGTAAGGCCCAAAATCTAGAGGTAAAGCCCAACAGCTAGAGTTAAAGCCGAACATCTTGAGGTAAAGCCCAAAGTCTAGAGTTAAAGCCCAACTTCTAGAGGTAAAGCCCAACATCTAGAGGTAAAGCCAGATATCTGAAGGTAAAGCCCAACATCTAGAGGAAAAGCCAAATATATAGATTTAAAACCCAAAATCTAGAGGTAAAGCCCAATATCTAGACGTAAAGCCCAAAATCTAGATGTAAAGCCCAACTTCTAGATCTAGAGCCCAAAATCTAGATCTAAAGCCCAAATTCTAGATCTAACGCCCAACATCTAGAGATAAAGACCAATATCTAGAGGTTAAACCCAACATCTAGAGGTAAAGCCAGATATCTAGAGGTAAAGCCCAACATCTAGAGGAAAAGCAAAATATATAGATTTCAAACCCAAATTCTAGAGTTAAATCCCAACATCTAGAGGTAAAGCCCAAAGTCTAGATGTAAAGCTCAACTTCCAGATTTAAAGTCAAAAATCTAAATGTAAACACCAATACCTAGAGGTAGAGCCCAAAATGTAGAGGTAAAGCCCAACATCTAGAGATAAAGCCAGATATATAGATCTAAAACCCAAAATCTAGAGGTGAAGCCCAATATCTAGAAGTAAAGCCCAAAATTTAGATGTAAAGCCCAACTTCTAGATCTAAAGCCCAACATCTAGAGGTAAAGCCCAATATCTAGACTTAAAGCCCAAAATCTAGATGAAAAGCACAACTTCTAGATCTAAAGCCCAACATCTAGAGGTAAAGACCAACATCTAGAGGTAAAGACCAATATCTAGAGGTAAAACCCAACATCTAGAGGTAAAGCCAGATATCAAGAGGTAAAGCCCAACATCTAGAGGAAAAGCCAAATATATATATATTTAAAACCCAAAATCTAGAGGTAAAGCCCAACATTAGAGGTAAAGCCAGATATCTAGGGGTAAAGCCCAACATCTAGAGGAAAAGCCAAATATATAGATTTAAAACCCAAAATCTAGAGGTAAAGCCCAACATCTAGAGGAAAAGCAAAATATATAGATTTCAAACCCAAATTCTAGAGTTAAATCCCAACATCTAGAGGTAAATCCCAAAGTCTAGATGTAAAGCTCAACTTCCAGATTTAAAGTCAATAATCTAAATGTAAATACCAATACCTAGAGGTAGAGCCCAAAATGTAGAGGTAAAGCCCAACATCTAGAGATAAAGCCAGATATATAGATCTAAACCCCAAAATCTAGAGGTGAAGCCCAATATCTAGACGTAAAGCCCAAAATCTAGATGTAAAGCCCGACTTCTAGATCTAAAGCCCAAAATCTAGATGTAAAGCCCAAATTCTAGATCTAACACGCAAAATCTAGAGGTAAAGCCCAATATCTAGACGTAAAGCCCAAAATCTAGATGAAAAGCACAACTTCTAGATCTAAAGCCCAACATCTAGAGGTAAAGACTAATATCTAGAGGTAAAACCCAAGATCTAGAGGTAAAGCCAGATATCTAGAGGTAAAGCCCAACTTCTGGAGGTAAAGTCCATCATCTAGTCCTACAGCCCAATGTCTGCAGGTAAAGCCCAACTTACAGAGGTGAAGGCAAACATCTAGATGTAAAACCCCAAATCTAGAGGTAAAGCCCAACATCTAGAGGAAAAGCCAAATATATATATATTTAAAACCCAAAATCTAGAGGTAAAGCCCAACATCTAGAGGAAAAGACAAATATATAGATTTAAAACCCAAAATCTAGAGGTAAAGCCCAATATCTAGACGTAAAGCCCAAAGTCTAGATGTAAAGCCCAACTTCTAGATCTAAAGCCCAAAATCTAGATGTAAAGCCCAAATTCTAGATCTAACACCCAAAATCTAGAGGTAAAGACCAATATCTAGACGTAAAACCCAACATCTAGAGGTAAAGCCAGATATCTAGAGGTAAAGCCCAACATCTAGAGGAAAAGCAAAATATATAGATTTCAAACCCAAATTCTAGAGTTAAATCCCAACACCTAGAGGTAAAGCCCAAAGTCTAGATGTAAAGCTCAACTTCCAGATTTAAAGTCAAAAATCTAAATGTAAATACCAATACCTAGAGGTAGAGCCCAAAATGTAGAGGTAAAGCCCAACATCTAGAGATAAAGCCAGATATATATATCTAAAACCCAAAATCTAGAGGTGAAGCCCAATATCTAGAAGTAAAGCCCAAAATTTAGATGTAAAGCCCAACTTCTAGATCTAAAGCCCAACATCTAGAGGTATAGCCCAATATCTAGACGTAAAGCCCAAAATCTAGATGAAAAGCACAACTTCTAGATCTAAAGCCCAACATCTAGAGGTAAAGACTAATATCTAGAGGTAAAACCCAACATCTAGAGGTAAATCCAGATATCTAGAGGTAAAGCCCAACTTCTGGAGGTAAAGCCCATCATCTAGACCTACAGCCCAATGTCTGCAGGTAAAGCCCAACTTACAGAGGTGAAGGCAAACATCTAGATGTAAAACCCCAAATCTAGAGGTAAAGCCCAACATCTAGAGGAAAAGCCAAATATATATATATTTAAAACCCAAAATCTAGAGGTAAAGCCCAACATCTAGAGGAAAAGACAAATATATAGATTTAAAACCCAAAATCTAGAGGTAAAGCCCAATATCTAGACGTAAAGCCCAAAGTCTAGATGTAAAGCCCAACTTCTAGATCTAAAGCCCAAAATCTAGATGTAAAGCCCAAATTTTAGATCTAACACCCAAAATCTAGAGTTAAAGACCAATATCTAGACGTAAAACCCAACATCTAGAGGTAAAGCCAGATATCTAGAGGTAAAGCCCAACATCTAGAGGAAAAGCAAAATATATAGATTTCAAACCCAAATTCTAGAGTTAAATCCCAACATCTAGAGTTACAGCCCAACTTCCAGAGGTAAAGTCCAAAATCTAGAGGTAAACATCAATACATAGAGGTAGAGCCCAAAATCTAGAGATAAAGCCCAATATCTAGAGATAAAGCCAGATATATAGATTTAAAATCCAAAATCTGGAGGTAAAGCCCAACATCTAGAGCTAAAGCCCCAAATCTAGATGTAAAGCCCAATTGCTAGATCTAAAGTCAAATACTCTAGAGGTAAAGCCCAACATGTAGAGGTAAGGACTAAGATCTAGAGGTGAATTCCAATATCTAGTGTTAAAGGCCGACACCTACAGTTAAAGCCAAACATCTAGATGTAAAACCCAACTTCTAGAGGTAAAGCCGAATATCTAGAGTTAAAGCGCATCCTTTAGAGTAAAGCCCAAAATCTAGAGTTAAAGCCCAACATCTAGAGGGAAAGCCCAGAATCTAGATGTAAAGCCTAACATATAGAGGTGAATTCCAAAATCAAGTGTTAAGGCCTGACATCTACAGTTAAATCCAACCATATAGATATACCCCCAACTTCTAGAGGTAAGGCCCAAAATCTAGAGGTAAAGCCCAACAGCTAGAGTTAAAGCCGAACATCTTGAGGTAAAGCCCAAAGTCTAGAGTTAAAGCCCAACTTCTAGAGGTAAAGCCCAACATCTAGAGGTAAAGCCAGATATCTGAAGGTAAAGCCCAACATCTAGAGGAAAAGCCAAACATATAGATTTAAAACCCAAAATCTAGAGGTAAAGCCCAATATCTAGACGTAAAGCCCAAAATCTAGATGTAAAGGCCAACGTCTAGATCTAAAGCCCAAAATCTAGATCTAAAGCCCAAATTCTAGATCTAACGCCCAACATCTAGAGATAAAGACCAATATCTAGAGGTTAAACCCAACATCTAGAGGTAAAGCCAGATATCTAGAGGTAAAGCCCAACATCTAGAGGAAAAGCAAAATATATAGATTTCAAACCCAAATTCTAGAGTTAAATCCCAACATCTAGAGGTAAAGCCCAAAGTCTAGATGTAAAGCTCAACTTCCAGATTTAAAGTCAAAAATCTAAATGTAAACACCAATACCTAGAGGTAGAGCCCAAAATGTAGAGGTAAAGCCCAACATCTAGAGATAAAGCCAGATATATAGATCTAAAACCCAAAATCTAGAGGTGAAGCCCAATATCTAGAAGTAAAACCCAAAATTTAGATGTAAAGCCCAACTTCTAGATCTAAAGCCCAACATCTAGAGGTAAAGCCCAATATCTAGACTTAAAGCCCAAAATCTAGATGAAAAGCACAACTTCTAGATCTAAAGCCCAACATCTAGAGGTAAAGACCAACATCTAGAGGTAAAGACCAATATCTAGAGGTAAAACCCAACATCTAGAGGTAAAGCCAGATATCAAGAGGTAAAGCCCAACATCTAGAGGAAAAGCCAAATATATATATATTTAAAACCCAAAATCTAGAGGTAAAGCCCAACATCTAGAGGTAAAGCCAGATATCTAGGGGTAAAGCCCAACATCTAGAGGAAAAGCCAAATATATAGATTTAAAACCCAAAATCTAGAGGTAAAGCCCAACATCTAGAGGAAAAGCAAAATATATAGATTTCAAACCCAAATTCTAGAGTTAAATCCCAACATCTAGAGGTAAATCCCAAAGTCTAGATGTAAAGCTCAACTTCCAGATTTAAAGTCAATAATCTAAATGTAAATACCAATACCTAGAGGTAGAGCCCAAAATGTAGAGGTAAAGCCCAACATCTAGAGATAAAGCCAGATATATAGATCTAAACCCCAAAATCTAGAGGTGAAGCCCAATATCTAGACGTAAAGCCCAAAATCTAGATGTAAAGCCCGACTTCTAGATCTAAAGCCCAAAATCTAGATGTAAAGCCCAAATTCTAGATCTAACACGCAAAATCTAGAGGTAAAGCCCAATATCTAGACGTAAAGCCCAAAATCTAGATGAAAAGCACAACTTCTAGATCTAAAGCCCAACATCTAGAGGTAAAGACTAATATCTAGAGGTAAAACCCAAGATCTAGAGGTAAAGCCAGATATCTAGAGGTAAAGCCCAACTTCTGGAGGTAAAGTCCATCATCTAGTCCTACAGCCCAATGTCTGCAGGTAAAGCCCAACTTACAGAGGTGAAGGCAAACATCTAGATGTAAAACCCCAAATCTAGAGGTAAAGCCCAACATCTAGAGGAAAAGCCAAATATATATATATTTAAAACCCAAAATCTAGAGGTAAAGCCCAACATCTAGAGGAAAAGACAAATATATAGATTTAAAACCCAAAATCTAGAGGTAAAGCACAATATCTAGACGTAAAGCCCAAAGTCTAGATGTAAAGCCCAACTTCTAGATCTAAACTCCAAAATCTAGATGTAAAGCCCAAATTTTAGATCTAACACCCAAAATCTAGAGGTAAAGACCAATATCTAGAGGTAAAACCCAACATCTAGAGGTAAAGCCAGATATCTAGAGGTAAAGCCCAACATCTAGAGGAAAAGCAAAATATATAGATTTCAAACCCAAATTCTAGAGTTAAATCCCAACATCTAGAGGTAAAGCCCAGCTTCCAGAGTTAAAGTCCAAAATCTAGAGTTAAACACCAATACCTAGAGTTAGAGCCCAAAATCTAGAGATAAAGCACAACATCTAGAGATAAAGCCAGATATATAGATTTAAAATCCAAAATCTGGAGGTAAAGCCCAACATCTAGAGCTAAAGCCCCAAATCTAGATGTAAAGCCCAATTGCTAGATCTAAAGTCAAATACTCTAGAGGTAAAGCCCAACATGTAGAGGTAAAGACTAAGATCTAGAGGTGAATTCCAATATCTAGTGTTAAAGGCCGACACCTACAGTTAAAGCCAAACATCTAGATGTAAAACCCAACTTCTAGAGGTAAAGCCGAATATCTAGAGTTAAAGCGCATCCTTTAGAGTAAAGCCCAAAATCTAGAGTTAAAGCCCAACATCTAGAGGGAAAGCCCAGAATCTAGATGTAAAGCCTAACATCTAGAGGTGAATTCCAAAATCAAGTGTTAAGGCCTGACATCTACAGTTAAATCCAACCATATAGATATACCCCCAACTTCTAGAGGTAAGGCCCAAAATCTAGAGGTAAAGCCCAACAGCTAGAGTTAAAGCCGAACATCTTGAGGTAAAGCCCAAAGTCTAGAGTTAAAGCCCAACTTCTAGAGGTAAAGCCCAACATCTAGAGGTAAAGCCAGATATCTGAAGGTAAAGCCCAACATCTAGAGGAAAAGCCAAATATATAGATTTAAAACCCAAAATCTAGAGGTAAAGCCCAATATCTAGACGTAAAGCCCAAAATCTAGATGTAAAGCCCAACTTCTAGATCTAGAGCCCAAAATCTAGATCTAAAGCCCAAATTCTAGATCTAACGCCCAACATCTAGAGATAAAGACCAATATCTAGAGGTTAAACCCAACATCTAGAGGTAAAGCCAGATATCTAGAGGTAAAGCCCAACATCTAGAGGAAAAGCAAAATATATAGATTTCAAACCCAAATTCTAGAGTTAAATCCCAACATCTAGAGGTAAAGCCCAAAGTCTAGATGTAAAGCTCAACTTCCAGATTTAAAGTCAAAAATCTAAATGTAAACACCAATACCTAGAGGTAGAGCCCAAAATGTAGAGGTAAAGCCCAACATCTAGAGATAAAGCCAGATATATAGATCTAAAACCCAAAATCTAGAGGTGAAGCCCAATATCTAGAAGTAAAGCCCAAAATTTAGATGTAAAGCCCAACTTCTAGATCTAAAGCCCAACATCTAGAGGTAAAGCCCAATATCTAGACTTAAAGCCCAAAATCTAGATGAAAAGCACAACTTCTAGATCTAAAGCCCAACATCTAGAGGTAAAGACCAACATCTAGAGGTAAAGACCAATATCTAGAGGTAAAACCCAACATCTAGAGGTAAAGCCAGATATCAAGAGGTAAAGCCCAACATCTAGAGGAAAAGCCAAATATATATATATTTAAAACCCAAAATCTAGAGGTAAAGCCCAACATTAGAGGTAAAGCCAGATATCTAGGGGTAAAGCCCAACATCTAGAGGAAAAGCCAAATATATAGATTTAAAACCCAAAATCTAGAGGTAAAGCCCAACATCTAGAGGAAAAGCAAAATATATAGATTTCAAACCCAAATTCTAGAGTTAAATCCCAACATCTAGAGGTAAATCCCAAAGTCTAGATGTAAAGCTCAACTTCCAGATTTAAAGTCAATAATCTAAATGTAAATACCAATACCTAGAGGTAGAGCCCAAAATGTAGAGGTAAAGCCCAACATCTAGAGATAAAGCCAGATATATAGATCTAAACCCCAAAATCTAGAGGTGAAGCCCAATATCTAGACGTAAAGCCCAAAATCTAGATGTAAAGCCCGACTTCTAGATCTAAAGCCCAAAATCTAGATGTAAAGCCCAAATTCTAGATCTAACACGCAAAATCTAGAGGTAAAGCCCAATATCTAGACGTAAAGCCCAAAATCTAGATGAAAAGCACAACTTCTAGATCTAAAGCCCAACATCTAGAGGTAAAGACTAATATCTAGAGGTAAAACCCAAGATCTAGAGGTAAAGCCAGATATCTAGAGGTAAAGCCCAACTTCTGGAGGTAAAGTCCATCATCTAGTCCTACAGCCCAATGTCTGCAGGTAAAGCCCAACTTACAGAGGTGAAGGCAAACATCTAGATGTAAAACCCCAAATCTAGAGGTAAAGCCCAACATCTAGAGGAAAAGCCAAATATATATATATTTAAAACCCAAAATCTAGAGGTAAAGCCCAACATCTAGAGGAAAAGACAAATATATAGATTTAAAACCCAAAATCTAGAGGTAAAGCCCAATATCTAGACGTAAAGCCCAAAGTCTAGATGTAAAGCCCAACTTCTAGATCTAAAGCCCAAAATCTAGATGTAAAGCCCAAATTCTAGATCTAACACCCAAAATCTAGAGGTAAAGACCAATATCTAGAGGTAAACCCCAACATCTAGAGGTAAAGCCAGATATCTAGAGGTAAAGCCCAACATCTAGAGGAAAAGCAAAATATATAGATTTCAAACCCAAATTCTAGAGTTAAATCCCAACATCTAGAGGGAAAGACCAATATCTAGAGGTAAAACCCAACATCTAGAGGTAAATCCAGATATCTAGAGGTAAAGCCCAACTTCTGGAGGTAAAGCCCATCATGTAGACCTACAGCCCAATGTCTGCAGGTAAAGCCCAACTTACAGAGGTGAAGGCAAACATCTAGATGTAAAACCCCAAATCTAGAGGTAAAGCCCAACATCTAGAGGAAAAGCCAAATATATATATATTTAAAACCCAAAATCTAGAGGTAAAGCCCAACATCTAGAGGAAAAGACAAATATATAGATTTAAAACCCAAAATCTAGAGGTAAAGCCCAATATCTAGACGTAAAGCCCAAAGTCTAGATGTAAAGCCCAACTTCTAGATCTAAAGCCCAAAATCTAGATGTAAAGCCCAAATTCTAGATCTAACACCCAAAATCTAGAGGTAAAGACCAATATCTAGACGTAAAACCCAACATCTAGAGGTAAAGCCAGATATCTAGAGGTAAAGCCCAACATCTAGAGGAAAAGCAAAATATATAGATTTCAAACCCAAATTCTAGAGTTAAATCCCAACACCTAGAGGTAAAGCCCAAAGTCTAGATGTAAAGCTCAACTTCCAGATTTAAAGTCAAAAATCTAAATGTAAATACCAATACCTAGAGGTAGAGCCCAAAATGTAGAGGTAAAGCCCAACATCTAGAGATAAAGCCAGATATATATATCTAAAACCCAAAATCTAGAGGTGAAGCCCAATATCTAGAAGTAAAGCCCAAAATTTAGATGTAAAGCCCAACTTCTAGATCTAAAGCCCAACATCTAGAGGTATAGCCCAATATCTAGACGTAAAGCCCAAAATCTAGATGAAAAGCACAACTTCTAGATCTAAAGCCCAACATCTAGAGGTAAAGACTAATATCTAGAGGTAAAACCCAACATCTAGAGGTAAATCCAGATATCTAGAGGTAAAGCCCAACTTCTGGAGGTAAAGCCCATCATCTAGACCTACAGCCCAATGTCTGCAGGTAAAGCCCAACTTACAGAGGTGAAGGCAAACATCTAGATGTAAAACCCCAAATCTAGAGGTAAAGCCCAACATCTAGAGGAAAAGCCAAATATATATATATTTAAAACCCAAAATCTATAGGTAAAGCCCAACATCTAGAGGAAAAGACAAATATATAGATTTAAAACCCAAAATCTAGAGGTAAAGCCCAATATCTAGACGTAAAGCCCAAAGTCTAGATGTAAAGCCCAACTTCTAGATCTAAAGCCCAAAATCTAGATGTAAAGCCCAAATTTTAGATCTAACACCCAAAATCTAGAGTTAAAGACCAATATCTAGACGTAAAACCCAACATCTAGAGGTAAAGCCAGATATCTAGAGGTAAAGCCCAACATCTAGAGGAAAAGCAAAATATATAGATTTCAAACCCAAATTCTAGAGTTAAATCCCAACATCTAGAGTTACAGCCCAACTTCCAGAGGTAAAGTCCAAAATCTAGAGGTAAACATCAATACATAGAGGTAGAGCCCAAAATCTAGAGATAAAGCCCAATATCTAGAGATAAAGCCAGATATATAGATTTAAAATCCAAAATCTGGAGGTAAAGCCCAACATCTAGAGCTAAAGCCCCAAATCTAGATGTAAAGCCCAATTGCTAGATCTAAAGTCAAATACTCTAGAGGTAAAGCCCAACATGTAGAGGTAAGGACTAAGATCTAGAGGTGAATTCCAATATCTAGTGTTAAAGGCCGACACCTACAGTTAAAGCCAAACATCTAGATGTAAAACCCAACTTCTAGAGGTAAAGCCGAATATCTAGAGTTAAAGCGCATCCTTTAGAGTAAAGCCCAAAATCTAGAGTTAAAGCCCAACATCTAGAGGGAAAGCCCAGAATCTAGATGTAAAGCCTAACATATAGAGGTGAATTCCAAAATCAAGTGTTAAGGCCTGACATCTACAGTTAAATCCAACCATATAGATATACCCCCAACTTCTAGAGGTAAGGCCCAAAATCTAGAGGTAAAGCCCAACAGCTAGAGTTAAAGCCGAACATCTTGAGGTAAAGCCCAAAGTCTAGAGTTAAAGCCCAACTTCTAGAGGTAAAGCCCAACATCTAGAGGTAAAGCCAGATATCTGAAGGTAAAGCCCAACATCTAGAGGAAAAGCCAAACATATAGATTTAAAACCCAAAATCTAGAGGTAAAGCCCAATATCTAGACGTAAAGCCCAAAATCTAGATGTAAAGGCCAACGTCTAGATCTAAAGCCCAAAATCTAGATCTAAAGCCCAAATTCTAGATCTAACGCCCAACATCTAGAGATAAAGACCAATATCTAGAGGTTAAACCCAACATCTAGAGGTAAAGCCAGATATCTAGAGGTAAAGCCCAACATCTAGAGGAAAAGCAAAATATATAGATTTCAAACCCAAATTCTAGAGTTAAATCCCAACATCTAGAGGTAAAGCCCAAAGTCTAGATGTAAAGCTCAACTTCCAGATTTAAAGTCAAAAATCTAAATGTAAACACCAATACCTAGAGGTAGAGCCCAAAATGTAGAGGTAAAGCCCAACATCTAGAGATAAAGCCAGATATATAGATCTAAAACCCAAAATCTAGAGGTGAAGCCCAATATCTAGAAGTAAAACCCAAAATTTAGATGTAAAGCCCAACTTCTAGATCTAAAGCCCAACATCTAGAGGTAAAGCCCAATATCTAGACTTAAAGCCCAAAATCTAGATGAAAAGCACAACTTCTAGATCTAAAGCCCAACATCTAGAGGTAAAGACCAACATCTAGAGGTAAAGACCAATATCTAGAGGTAAAACCCAACATCTAGAGGTAAAGCCAGATATCAAGAGGTAAAGCCCAACATCTAGAGGAAAAGCCAAATATATATATATTTAAAACCCAAAATCTAGAGGTAAAGCCCAACATCTAGAGGTAAAGCCAGATATCTAGGGGTAAAGCCCAACATCTAGAGGAAAAGCCAAATATATAGATTTAAAACCCAAAATCTAGAGGTAAAGCCCAACATCTAGAGGAAAAGCAAAATATATAGATTTCAAACCCAAATTCTAGAGTTAAATCCCAACATCTAGAGGTAAATCCCAAAGTCTAGATGTAAAGCTCAACTTCCAGATTTAAAGTCAATAATCTAAATGTAAATACCAATACCTAGAGGTAGAGCCCAAAATGTAGAGGTAAAGCCCAACATCTAGAGATAAAGCCAGATATATAGATCTAAACCCCAAAATCTAGAGGTGAAGCCCAATATCTAGACGTAAAGCCCAAAATCTAGATGTAAAGCCCGACTTCTAGATCTAAAGCCCAAAATCTAGATGTAAAGCCCAAATTCTAGATCTAACACGCAAAATCTAGAGGTAAAGCCCAATATCTAGACGTAAAGCCCAAAATCTAGATGAAAAGCACAACTTCTAGATCTAAAGCCCAACATCTAGAGGTAAAGACTAATATCTAGAGGTAAAACCCAAGATCTAGAGGTAAAGCCAGATATCTAGAGGTAAAGCCCAACTTCTGGAGGTAAAGTCCATCATCTAGTCCTACAGCCCAATGTCTGCAGGTAAAGCCCAACTTACAGAGGTGAAGGCAAACATCTAGATGTAAAACCCCAAATCTAGAGGTAAAGCCCAACATCTAGAGGAAAAGCCAAATATATATATATTTAAAACCCAAAATCTAGAGGTAAAGCCCAACATCTAGAGGAAAAGACAAATATATAGATTTAAAACCCAAAATCTAGAGGTAAAGCACAATATCTAGACGTAAAGCCCAAAGTCTAGATGTAAAGCCCAACTTCTAGATCTAAACTCCAAAATCTAGATGTAAAGCCCAAATTTTAGATCTAACACCCAAAATCTAGAGGTAAAGACCAATATCTAGAGGTAAAACCCAACATCTAGAGGTAAAGCCAGATATCTAGAGGTAAAGCCCAACATCTAGAGGAAAAGCAAAATATATAGATTTCAAACCCAAATTCTAGAGTTAAATCCCAACATCTAGAGGTAAAGCCCAGCTTCCAGAGTTAAAGTCCAAAATCTAGAGTTAAACACCAATACCTAGAGTTAGAGCCCAAAATCTAGAGATAAAGCACAACATCTAGAGATAAAGCCAGATATATAGATTTAAAATCCAAAATCTGGAGGTAAAGCCCAACATCTAGAGCTAAAGCCCCAAATCTAGATGTAAAGCCCAATTGCTAGATCTAAAGTCA
Source organism: Leptosomus discolor (assembly GCF_034619465.1). Classification (NCBI taxonomy): domain Eukaryota; kingdom Metazoa; phylum Chordata; class Aves; order Leptosomiformes; family Leptosomidae; genus Leptosomus; species Leptosomus discolor. Next base: position 4,374,870 of record NC_141416.1, read on the forward strand.
AATACTCTAGAGGTAAAGCCCAACATGTAGAGGTAAAGACTAAGATCTAGAGGTGAATTCCAATATCTAGTGTTAAAGGCCGACACCTACAGTTAAAGCCAAACATCTAGATGTAAAACCCAACTTCTAGAGGTAAAGCCGAATATCTAGAGTTAAAGCGCATCCTTTAGAGTAAAGCCCAAAATCTAGAGTTAAAGCCCAACATCTAGAGGGAAAGCCCAGAATCTAGATGTAAAGCCTAACATCTAGAGGTGAATTCCAAAATCAAGTGTTAAGGCCTGACATCTACAGTTAAATCCAACCATATAGATATACCCCCAACTTCTAGAGGTAAGGCCCAAAATCTAGAGGTAAAGCCCAACAGCTAGAGTTAAAGCCGAACATCTTGAGGTAAAGCCCAAAGTCTAGAGTTAAAGCCCAACTTCTAGAGGTAAAGCCCAACATCTAGAGGTAAAGCCAGATATCTGAAGGTAAAGCCCAACATCTAGAGGAAAAGCCAAATATATAGATTTAAAACCCAAAATCTAGAGGTAAAGCCCAATATCTAGACGTAAAGCCCAAAATCTAGATGTAAAGCCCAACTTCTAGATCTAGAGCCCAAAATCTAGATCTAAAGCCCAAATTCTAGATCTAACGCCCAACATCTAGAGATAAAGACCAATATCTAGAGGTTAAACCCAACATCTAGAGGTAAAGCCAGATATCTAGAGGTAAAGCCCAACATCTAGAGGAAAAGCAAAATATATAGATTTCAAACCCAAATTCTAGAGTTAAATCCCAACATCTAGAGGTAAAGCCCAAAGTCTAGATGTAAAGCTCAACTTCCAGATTTAAAGTCAAAAATCTAAATGTAAACACCAATACCTAGAGGTAGAGCCCAAAATGTAGAGGTAAAGCCCAACATCTAGAGATAAAGCCAGATATATAGATCTAAAACCCAAAATCTAGAGGTGAAGCCCAATATCTAGAAGTAAAGCCCAAAATTTAGATGTAAAGCCCAACTTCTAGATCTAAAGCCCAACATCTAGAGGTAAAGCCCAATATCTAGACTTAAAGCCCAAAATCTAGATGAAAAGCACAACTTCTAGATCTAAAGCCCAACATCTAGAGGTAAAGACCAACATCTAGAGGTAAAGACCAATATCTAGAGGTAAAACCCAACATCTAGAGGTAAAGCCAGATATCAAGAGGTAAAGCCCAACATCTAGAGGAAAAGCCAAATATATATATATTTAAAACCCAAAATCTAGAGGTAAAGCCCAACATTAGAGGTAAAGCCAGATATCTAGGGGTAAAGCCCAACATCTAGAGGAAAAGCCAAATATATAGATTTAAAACCCAAAATCTAGAGGTAAAGCCCAACATCTAGAGGAAAAGCAAAATATATAGATTTCAAACCCAAATTCTAGAGTTAAATCCCAACATCTAGAGGTAAATCCCAAAGTCTAGATGTAAAGCTCAACTTCCAGATTTAAAGTCAATAATCTAAATGTAAATACCAATACCTAGAGGTAGAGCCCAAAATGTAGAGGTAAAGCCCAACATCTAGAGATAAAGCCAGATATATAGATCTAAACCCCAAAATCTAGAGGTGAAGCCCAATATCTAGACGTAAAGCCCAAAATCTAGATGTAAAGCCCGACTTCTAGATCTAAAGCCCAAAATCTAGATGTAAAGCCCAAATTCTAGATCTAACACGCAAAATCTAGAGGTAAAGCCCAATATCTAGACGTAAAGCCCAAAATCTAGATGAAAAGCACAACTTCTAGATCTAAAGCCCAACATCTAGAGGTAAAGACTAATATCTAGAGGTAAAACCCAAGATCTAGAGGTAAAGCCAGATATCTAGAGGTAAAGCCCAACTTCTGGAGGTAAAGTCCATCATCTAGTCCTACAGCCCAATGTCTGCAGGTAAAGCCCAACTTACAGAGGTGAAGGCAAACATCTAGATGTAAAACCCCAAATCTAGAGGTAAAGCCCAACATCTAGAGGAAAAGACAAATATATAGATTTAAAACCCAAAATCTAGAGGTAAAGCACAATATCTAGACGTAAAGCCCAAAGTCTAGATGTAAAGCCCAACTTCTAGATCTAAAGCCCAAAATCTAGATGTAAAGCCCAAATTCTAGATCTAACACCCAAAATCTAGAGGTAAAGACCAATATCTAGACGTAAAACCCAACATCTAGAGGTAAAGCCAGATATCTAGAGGTAAAGCCCAACATCTAGAGGAAAAGCAAAATATATAGATTTCAAACCCAAATTCTAGAGTTAAATCCCAACACCTAGAGGTAAAGCCCAAAGTCTAGATGTAAAGCTCAACTTCCAGATTTAAAGTCAAAAATCTAAATGTAAATACCAATACCTAGAGGTAGAGCCCAAAATGTAGAGGTAAAGCCCAACATCTAGAGATAAAGCCAGATATATATATCTAAAACCCAAAATCTAGAGGTGAAGCCCAATATCTAGAAGTAAAGCCCAAAATTTAGATGTAAAGCCCAACTTCTAGATCTAAAGCCCAACATCTAGAGGTATAGCCCAATATCTAGACGTAAAGCCCAAAATCTAGATGAAAAGCACAACTTCTAGATCTAAAGCCCAACATCTAGAGGTAAAGACTAATATCTAGAGGTAAAACCCAACATCTAGAGGTAAATCCAGATATCTAGAGGTAAAGCCCAACTTCTGGAGGTAAAGCCCATCATCTAGACCTACAGCCCAATGTCTGCAGGTAAAGCCCAACTTACAGAGGTGAAGGCAAACATCTAGATGTAAAACCCCAAATCTAGAGGTAAAGCCCAACATCTAGAGGAAAAGCCAAATATATATATATTTAAAACCCAAAATCTAGAGGTAAAGCCCAACATCTAGAGGAAAAGACAAATATATAGATTTAAAACCCAAAATCTAGAGGTAAAGCCCAATATCTAGACGTAAAGCCCAAAGTCTAGATGTAAAGCCCAACTTCTAGATCTAAAGCCCAAAATCTAGATGTAAAGCCCAAATTTTAGATCTAACACCCAAAATCTAGAGTTAAAGACCAATATCTAGACGTAAAACCCAACATCTAGAGGTAAAGCCAGATATCTAGAGGTAAAGCCCAACATCTAGAGGAAAAGCAAAATATATAGATTTCAAACCCAAATTCTAGAGTTAAATCCCAACATCTAGAGTTACAGCCCAACTTCCAGAGGTAAAGTCCAAAATCTAGAGGTAAACATCAATACATAGAGGTAGAGCCCAAAATCTAGAGATAAAGCCCAATATCTAGAGATAAAGCCAGATATATAGATTTAAAATCCAAAATCTGGAGGTAAAGCCCAACATCTAGAGCTAAAGCCCCAAATCTAGATGTAAAGCCCAATTGCTAGATCTAAAGTCAAATACTCTAGAGGTAAAGCCCAACATGTAGAGGTAAGGACTAAGATCTAGAGGTGAATTCCAATATCTAGTGTTAAAGGCCGACACCTACAGTTAAAGCCAAACATCTAGATGTAAAACCCAACTTCTAGAGGTAAAGCCGAATATCTAGAGTTAAAGCGCATCCTTTAGAGTAAAGCCCAAAATCTAGAGTTAAAGCCCAACATCTAGAGGGAAAGCCCAGAATCTAGATGTAAAGCCTAACATCTAGAGGTGAATTCCAAAATCAAGTGTTAAGGCCTGACATCTACAGTTAAATCCAACCATATAGATATACCCCCAACTTCTAGAGGTAAGGCCCAAAATCTAGAGGTAAAGCCCAACAGCTAGAGTTAAAGCCGAACATCTTGAGGTAAAGCCCAAAGTCTAGAGTTAAAGCCCAACTTCTAGAGGTAAAGCCCAACATCTAGAGGTAAAGCCAGATATCTGAAGGTAAAGCCCAACATCTAGAGGAAAAGCCAAACATATAGATTTAAAACCCAAAATCTAGAGGTAAAGCCCAATATCTAGACGTAAAGCCCAAAATCTAGATGTAAAGGCCAACGTCTAGATCTAAAGCCCAAAATCTAGATCTAAAGCCCAAATTCTAGATCTAACGCCCAACATCTAGAGATAAAGACCAATATCTAGAGGTTAAACCCAACATCTAGAGGTAAAGCCAGATATCTAGAGGTAAAGCCCAACATCTAGAGGAAAAGCAAAATATATAGATTTCAAACCCAAATTCTAGAGTTAAATCCCAACATCTAGAGGTAAAGCCCAAAGTCTAGATGTAAAGCTCAACTTCCAGATTTAAAGTCAAAAATCTAAATGTAAACACCAATACCTAGAGGTAGAGCCCAAAATGTAGAGGTAAAGCCCAACATCTAGAGATAAAGCCAGATATATAGATCTAAAACCCAAAATCTAGAGGTGAAGCCCAATATCTAGAAGTAAAACCCAAAATTTAGATGTAAAGCCCAACTTCTAGATCTAAAGCCCAACATCTAGAGGTAAAGCCCAATATCTAGACTTAAAGCCCAAAATCTAGATGAAAAGCACAACTTCTAGATCTAAAGCCCAACATCTAGAGGTAAAGACCAACATCTAGAGGTAAAGACCAATATCTAGAGGTAAAACCCAACATCTAGAGGTAAAGCCAGATATCAAGAGGTAAAGCCCAACATCTAGAGGAAAAGCCAAATATATATATATTTAAAACCCAAAATCTAGAGGTAAAGCCCAACATCTAGAGGTAAAGCCAGATATCTAGGGGTAAAGCCCAACATCTAGAGGAAAAGCCAAATATATAGATTTAAAACCCAAAATCTAGAGGTAAAGCCCAACATCTAGAGGAAAAGCAAAATATATAGATTTCAAACCCAAATTCTAGAGTTAAATCCCAACATCTAGAGGTAAATCCCAAAGTCTAGATGTAAAGCTCAACTTCCAGATTTAAAGTCAATAATCTAAATGTAAATACCAATACCTAGAGGTAGAGCCCAAAATGTAGAGGTAAAGCCCAACATCTAGAGATAAAGCCAGATATATAGATCTAAACCCCAAAATCTAGAGGTGAAGCCCAATATCTAGACGTAAAGCCCAAAATCTAGATGTAAAGCCCGACTTCTAGATCTAAAGCCCAAAATCTAGATGTAAAGCCCAAATTCTAGATCTAACACGCAAAATCTAGAGGTAAAGCCCAATATCTAGACGTAAAGCCCAAAATCTAGATGAAAAGCACAACTTCTAGATCTAAAGCCCAACATCTAGAGGTAAAGACTAATATCTAGAGGTAAAACCCAAGATCTAGAGGTAAAGCCAGATATCTAGAGGTAAAGCCCAACTTCTGGAGGTAAAGTCCATCATCTAGTCCTACAGCCCAATGTCTGCAGGTAAAGCCCAACTTACAGAGGTGAAGGCAAACATCTAGATGTAAAACCCCAAATCTAGAGGTAAAGCCCAACATCTAGAGGAAAAGCCAAATATATATATATTTAAAACCCAAAATCTAGAGGTAAAGCCCAACATCTAGAGGAAAAGACAAATATATAGATTTAAAACCCAAAATCTAGAGGTAAAGCACAATATCTAGACGTAAAGCCCAAAGTCTAGATGTAAAGCCCAACTTCTAGATCTAAACTCCAAAATCTAGATGTAAAGCCCAAATTTTAGATCTAACACCCAAAATCTAGAGGTAAAGACCAATATCTAGAGGTAAAACCCAACATCTAGAGGTAAAGCCAGATATCTAGAGGTAAAGCCCAACATCTAGAGGAAAAGCAAAATATATAGATTTCAAACCCAAATTCTAGAGTTAAATCCCAACATCTAGAGGTAAAGCCCAGCTTCCAGAGTTAAAGTCCAAAATCTAGAGTTAAACACCAATACCTAGAGTTAGAGCCCAAAATCTAGAGATAAAGCACAACATCTAGAGATAAAGCCAGATATATAGATTTAAAATCCAAAATCTGGAGGTAAAGCCCAACATCTAGAGCTAAAGCCCCAAATCTAGATGTAAAGCCCAATTGCTAGATCTAAAGTCAAATACTCTAGAGGTAAAGCCCAACATGTAGAGGTAAAGACTAAGATCTAGAGGTGAATTCCAATATCTAGTGTTAAAGGCCGACACCTACAGTTAAAGCCAAACATCTAGATGTAAAACCCAACTTCTAGAGGTAAAGCCGAATATCTAGAGTTAAAGCGCATCCTTTCGAGTAAAGCCCAAAATCTAGAGTTAAAGCCCAACATCTAGAGGGAAAGGCCAGAATCTAGATGTAAAGCCTAACATATAGAGGTGAATTCCAAAATCAAGTGTTAAGGCCTGACATCTACAGTTAAATCCAACCATATAGATATACCCCCAACTTCTAGAGGTAAGGCCCAAAATCTAGAGGTAAAGCCCAACAGCTAGAGTTAAAGCCGAACATCTTGAGGTAAAGCCCAAAGTCTAGAGTTAAAGCCCAACTTCTAGAGGTAAAGCCCAACATCTAGAGGTAAAGCCAGATATCTGAAGGTAAAGCCCAACATCTAGAGGAAAAGCCAAACATATAGATTTAAAACCCAAAATCTAGAGGTAAAGCCCAATATCTAGACGTAAAGCCCAAAATCTAGATGTAAAGGCCAACGTCTAGATCTAAAGCCCAAAATCTAGATCTAAAGCCCAAATTCTAGATCTAACGCCCAACATCTAGAGATAAAGACCAATATCTAGAGGTTAAACCCAACATCTAGAGGTAAAGCCAGATATCTAGAGGTAAAGCCCAACATCTAGAGGAAAAGCAAAATATATAGATTTCAAACCCAAATTCTAGAGTTAAATCCCAACATCTAGAGGTAAAGCCCAAAGTCTAGATGTAAAGCTCAACTTCCAGATTTAAAGTCAAAAATCTAAATGTAAACACCAATACCTAGAGGTAGAGCCCAAAATGTAGAGGTAAAGCCCAACATCTAGAGATAAAGCCAGATATATAGATCTAAAACCCAAAATCTAGAGGTGAAGCCCAATATCTAGAAGTAAAACCCAAAATTTAGATGTAAAGCCCAACTTCTAGATCTAAAGCCCAACATCTAGAGGTAAAGCCCAATATCTAGACTTAAAGCCCAAAATCTAGATGAAAAGCACAACTTCTAGATCTAAAGCCCAACATCTAGAGGTAAAGACCAACATCTAGAGGTAAAGACCAATATCTAGAGGTAAAACCCAACATCTAGAGGTAAAGCCAGATATCAAGAGGTAAAGCCCAACATCTAGAGGAAAAGCCAAATATATATATATTTAAAACCCAAAATCTAGAGGTAAAGCCCAACATTAGAGGTAAAGCCAGATATCTAGGGGTAAAGCCCAACATCTAGAGGAAAAGCCGAATATATAGATTTAAAACCCAAAATCTAGAGGTAAAGCCCAACATCTAGAGGAAAAGCAAAATATATAGATTTCAAACCCAAATTCTAGAGTTAAATCCCAACATCTAGAGGTAAATCCCAAAGTCTAGATGTAAAGCTCAACTTCCAGATTTAAAGTCAATAATCTAAATGTAAATACCAATACCTAGAGGTAGAGCCCAAAATGTAGAGGTAAAGCCCAACATCTAGAGATAAAGCCAGATATATAGATCTAAACCCCAAAATCTAGAGGTGAAGCCCAATATCTAGACGTAAAGCCCAAAATCTAGATGTAAAGCCCGACTTCTAGATCTAAAGCCCAAAATCTAGATGTAAAGCCCAAATTCTAGATCTAACACGCAAAATCTAGAGGTAAAGCCCAATATCTAGACGTAAAGCCCAAAATCTAGATGAAAAGCACAACTTCTAGATCTAAAGCCCAACATCTAGAGGTAAAGACTAATATCTAGAGGTAAAACCCAAGATCTAGAGGTAAAGCCAGATATCTAGAGGTAAAGCCCAACTTCTGGAGGTAAAGTCCATCATCTAGTCCTACAGCCCAATGTCTGCAGGTAAAGCCCAACTTACAGAGGTGAAGGCAAACATCTAGATGTAAAACCCCAAATCTAGAGGTAAAGCCCAACATCTAGAGGAAAAGCCAAATATATATATATTTAAAACCCAAAATCTAGAGGTAAAGCCCAACATCTAGAGGAAAAGACAAATATATAGATTTAAAACCCAAAATCTAGAGGTAAAGCACAATATCTAGACGTAAAGCCCAAAGTCTAGATGTAAAGCCCAACTTCTAGATCTAAACTCCAAAATCTAGATGTAAAGCCCAAATTTTAGATCTAACACCCAAAATCTAGAGGTAAAGACCAATATCTAGAGGTAAAACCCAACATCTAGAGGTAAAGCCAGATATCTAGAGGTAAAGCCCAACATCTAGAGGAAAAGCAAAATATATAGATTTCAAACCCAAATTCTAGAGTTAAATCCCAACATCTAGAGGTAAAGCCCAGCTTCTAGAGTTAAAGTCCAAAATCTAGAGTTAAACACCAATACCTAGAGTTAGAGCCCAAAATCTAGAGATAAAGCACAACATCTAGAGATAAAGCCAGATATATAGATTTAAAATCCAAAATCTGGAGGTAAAGCCCAACATCTAGAGCTAAAGCCCCAAATCTAGATGTAAAGCCCAATTGCTAGATCTAAAGTCAAATACTCTAGAGGTAAAGCCCAACATGTAGAGGTAAAGACTAAGATCTAGAGGTGAATTCCAATATCTAGTGTTAAAGGCCGACACCTACAGTTAAAGCCAAACATCTAGATGTAAAACCCAACTTCTAGAGGTAAAGCCGAATATCTAGAGTTAAAGCGCATCCTTTAGAGTAAAGCCCAAAATCTAGAGTTAAAGCCCAACATCTAGAGGGAAAGGCCAGAATCTAGATGTAAAGCCTAACATCTAGAGGTGAATTCCAAAATCAAGTGTTAAGGCCTGACATCTACAGTTAAATCCAACCATATAGATATACCCCCAACTTCTAGAGGTAAGGCCCAAAATCTAGAGGTAAAGCCCAACAGCTAGAGTTAAAGCCGAACATCTTGAGGTAAAGCCCAAAGTCTAGAGTTAAAGCCCAACTTCTAGAGGTAAAGCCCAACATCTAGAGGTAAAGCCAGATATCTGAAGGTAAAGCCCAACATCTAGAGGAAAAGCCAAATATATAGATTTAAAACCCAAAATCTAGAGGTAAAGCCCAATATCTAGACGTAAAGCCCAAAATCTAGATGTAAAGCCCAACTTCTAGATCTAGAGCCCAAAATCTAGATCTAAAGCCCAAATTCTAGATCTAACGCCCAACATCTAGAGATAAAGACCAATATCTAGAGGTTAAACCCAACATCTAGAGGTAAAGAAAGATATCTAGAGGTAAAGCCCAACATCTAGAGGAAAAGCAAAATATATAGATTTCAAACCCAAATTCTAGAGTTAAATCCCAACATCTAGAGGTAAAGCCCAAAGTCTAGATTTAAAGCTCAACTTCCAGATTTAAAGTCAAAAATCTAAATGTAAACACCAATACCTAGAGGTAGAGCCCAAAATGTAGAGGTAAAGCCCAACATCTAGAGATAAAGCCAGATATATAGATCTAAAACCCAAAATCTAGAGGTGAACTCCAATATCTAGAAGTAAAGCCCAAAATTTAGATGTAAAGCCCAACTTCTAGATCTAAAGCCCAACATCTAGAGGTAAAGCCCAATATCTAGACTTAAAGACCAAAATCTAGATGAAAAGCACAACTTCTAGATCTAAAGCCCAACATCTAGAGGTAAAGACCAACATCTAGAGGTAAAGACCAATATCTAGAGGTAAAACCCAACATCTAGAGGTAAAGCCAGATATCAAGAGGTAAAGCCCAACATCTAGAGGAAAAGCCAAATATATATATATTTAAAACCCAAAATCTAGAGGTAAAGCCCAACATCTAGAGGTAAAGCCAGATATCTAGGGGTAAAGCCCAACATCTAGAGGAAAAGCCAAATATATAGATTTAAAACCCAAAATCTAGAGGTAAAGCCCAACATCTAGAGGAAAAGCAAAATATATAGATTTCAAACTCAAATTCTAGAGTTAAATCCCAACATCTAGAGGTAAATCCCAAAGTCTAGATGTAAAGCTCAACTTCCAGATTTAAAGTCAATAATCTAAATGTAAATACCAATACCTAGAGGTAGAGCCCAAAATGTAGAGGTAAAGCCCAACATCTAGAGATAAAGCCAGATATATAGATCTAAACCCCAAAATCTAGAGGTGAAGCCCAATATCTAGACGTAAAGCCCAAAATCTAGATGTAAAGCCCGACTTCTAGATCTAAAGCCCAAAATCTAGATGTAAAGCCCAAATTCTAGATCTAACACCCAAAATCTAGAGGTAAAGCCCAATATCTAGACGTAAAGCCCAAAATCTAGATGAAAAGCACAACTTCTAGATCTAGAGCCCAAAATCTAGATGTAAAGTCCAAATTCTAGATCTAACGCCCAACATCTAGTGATAAAGACCAATATCTAGAGGTAAAACCCAACATCTAGAGGTAAAGCCAGATATCTAGAGGTAAAGCCCAACATCTAGAGGAAAAGCAAAATATATAGATTTAAAACCCAAATTCTAGAGTTAAATCCCAACATCTAGAGGTAAATCCCAAAGTCTAGATGTAAAGCTCAACTTTCGGATTTAAAGTCAAAAATCTAAATGTAAATACCAATACCTAGATGTAGGGCTCAAAATGTAGAGGTAAAGCCCAACATCTAGAGATAAAGCCAGATATATAGATCTAAAGCCCAACATCTAGAGGTGAAGCCCAATATCTAGATCTAAAGCCCAAAATCTAGATGTAAAGCCCAAATTCTAGATCTAACGCCCAAAATCTAGAGATAAAGACCGATATCTAGAGGTAAAATCCAACATCTAGAGGTAAAGCCAGATATCTAGAGGTAAAGCCCAACATCTAGAGGAAAAGCAAAATATATAGAATTCAAACCCAAATTCTAGAGTTAAATCCCAACATCTAGAGGTAAAGCCCAAAGTCTAGATGTAAAGCTCAACTTTCGGATTTAAAGTCAAAAATCAAAATGTAAATACCAATACCTAGATGTAGGGCCCAAAATGTAGAGGTAAAGCTCAACATCTAGAGATAAAGCCAGATATATAGATCTAAAGCCCAACATCTAGAGGTGAAGCCCAATATCTAGATCTAAAGCCCAAATTCTAGATCTAACGCCCAAAATCTAGAGATAAAGACCAATATCTAGAGGTAAAATCCAACATCTAGAGGTAAAGCCAGATATCTAGAGGTAAAGCCCAACATCTAGAGGTAAAGCCCAACATCTAGAGGAAAAGCAAAATATATAGATTTCAAACCCAAATTCTAGAGTTAAACCCCAACATCTAGATGTAAAGCCCAAAGTCTAGATGTAAAGCTCAACTTCCAGATTTAAAGTCAAAAATCTAAATGTAAATGCCAATACCTAGAGGTAGAGCCCAAAATGTAGAGGTAAAGCCCAACATCTAGAGATAAAGCCAGATATATTGATCTAAAACCCAAAATCTAGAGGTGAAGCCCAATATCTAGAAGTAAAGCCCAAAATTTAGATGTAAAGCCCAACTTCTAGATCTAAAGCCCAACATCTAGAGATAAAGCCAGATATATAGATCTAAACCCCAAAATCTAGAGGTGAAGCCCAATATTTAAATGTAAAGCCCAAAATCTAGATGTAAAGCCCAACTTCTAGATCTAAAGCCGAAAATATAGTTGTAAATCCCAACTTCTAAATCTAAAGCCCAACATCTGGAGGAAAAGCCCAATATTTAGAGTTTAAGCGCATCATTTAGAGGTAAAGCCAGATATCTAGAGGTAAAGCCCAACGTCTGGAGGTAAAGCCCATCATCTAGTCCTACAGCCCAATGTCTGCAGGTAAAGCCCAACTTACAGAGTTGAAGGCAAACATCTAGATGTAAAACCCCAAATCTAGATGTAAAGCCCAACATCTAGAGGAAAAGCCAAATATATATAGATTTAAAACCCAAAATCTAGAGGTAAAGCCCAATATCTAGACGTAAAGCCCAAAATCTAGATGTAAAGCCCAAATTCTAGATCTAACGCCCAAAATCAAGATGTAAAGCCCAAATTCTTGGTCTAACACCCAAAATCTAGAGTTAAAGACCAATATCTAGAGGTAAAACCCAACATCTAGAGGTAAAGCCAGATATCTAGAGGTAAAGCCCAACATCTAGAGGAAAAGCAAAATATATAGATTTCAAACCCAAGTTCTAGAGTTAAATCCCAACATCTAGGGGTAAACCCCAACTTCCAGAGTTAAAGTCCAAAATCTAGAGGTAAACACCAATACCTAGAGTTAGAGCCCAACATCTAGAGATATGCCAAATATATAGATTTAAAACCCAAAATCTAGAGATAAAGCCGAACATCTAAATGTAAAGCAAAACATCTAGATGTAATCCAAACATCTAGAGGTGAAGCCTAACATCTACAGGTAAATCCAGATATCTAGGGGTAAAGCCCAACATCTAGAGGAAAAGCCAAATATATAGATATAAAACCCAAAATCTAGAGGTAAAGCCCAATATCTAGACGTAAAGATCAAAATCTAGATATAAATCCCAACTTCTAGATCTAAAGCCCAAAATATAGATGTAAATCCCAACTTCTAAATCTAAAGCCCAACATCTAGAGGTAAAGCCCAATATTTAGAGTTTAAACGCATCATTTAGAGGTAAAGCCCAAAATCTAGATGTAAAGCTCAACTTCTAGAGGTAAAGCCCATCATCTAGTCCTACAGCCTAATGGCTGCAGGTAAAGCCCAGCTTACAGAGGTGAAGGCAAACATCAGGATGTAAAACCCAAAATCTAGAGGTAAGGCCCAACATCTAGAGGAAAAGCCAAATATATAGATTTAAAACCCAAAATCTAGAGGTAAAGCCCAATATCTAGACGTAAAGCCCAAAGTCTTGATGTAAAGCCCAACTTCTAGATCTAAAGCCCAAAATCTAGATCTAACACCCAAAATCTAGAGGTAAAGACCAATATCTAGAAGTACAACCCAACATCTAGAGGTAAAGCCAGATACCTAGAGTTAAAGCCCAACATCTAGAGGAAAAGCCCAACTTCCAGAGGTAAAGTCCAAAATCTAAAGGTAAACACCAATACCTAGAGTTAGAGCCCAAAATCTAGAGATAAAGCCCAACATATAGAAATAAAGCCAGATATATAGATTTAAAATCCAAAATCTGGAGGTAAAGCCCAACATCTAGAGCTAAAGCCCCAAATCTAGATGTAAAGCCCAATTGCTAGATCTAAAGCCAAATACTCTAGAGGTAAAGCCCAACAGCTAGAGTTAAAGCCGAACGTCTTGAGGTAAAGCCCAAAGTCTAGAGTTAAAGCCCAACTTCTAGAGGTAAAGCCCAACATCTAGACGTAAAGCCAGATATCTGACGGTAAGGCCCAACATCTAGAGGAAAAGCCAAATATATAGATTTAAAACCCAAAATCTAGAGGTAAAGCCCAATATCTAGACGTAAAGCCCAAAATCTAGATGTAAAGCCCAACGTCTAGATCTAAAGCCCAAAATCTAGATGTAAAGTCCAAATTCTAGATCTAACGCCCAACATCTAGAGATAAAGACCAATATCTAGAGGTTAAACCCAACATCTAGAGGTAAAGCCAGATATCTAGAGGTAAAGCCCAACATCTAGAGGAAAAGCCAAATATATATATATTTAAAACCCAAAATCTAGAGGTAAAGCCCAACATCTAGCGGTAAAGCCAGATATCTAGGGGTAAAGCCCAACATCTAGAGGAAAAGCCAAATATATATATATTTAAAACCCAAAATCTAGAGGTAAAGCCCAATATCTAGACGTAAAGCCCAAAATCTAGATGTAAAGCCCAACTTCTAGATCTAGAGCCCAAAATCTAGATGTAAAGTCCAAATTCTAGATCTAACGCCCAACATCTAGTGATAAAGACCAATATCTAGAGGTAAAACCCAACATCTAGAGGTAAAGCCAGATATCTAGAGGTAAAGCCCAACATCTAGAGGAAAAGCAAAATATATAGATTTAACCCCAAATTCTAGAGTTAAATCCCAACATCTAGAGGTAAATCCCAAAGTCTAGATGTAAAGCTCAACTTTCGGATTTAAAGTCAAAAATCTAAATGTAAATACCAATACCTAGATGTAGGGCTCAAAATGTAGAGGTAAAGCCCAACATCTAGAGATAAAGCCAGATATATAGATCTAAAGCCCAACATCTAGAGGTGAAGCCCAATATCTAGATCTAAAGCCCAAAATCTAGATGTAAAGCCCAAATTCTAGATCTAACGCCCAAAATCTAGAGATAAAGACCGATATCTAGAGGTAAAATCAAACATCTAGAGGTAAAGCCAGATATCTAGAGGTAAAGCCCAACATCTAGAGGAAAAGCAAAATATATAGAATTCAAACCCAAATTCTAGAGTTAAATCCCAACATCTAGAGGTAAAGCCCAAAGTCTAGATGTAAAGCTCAACTTTCGGATTTAAAGTCAAAAATCAAAATGTAAATACCAATACCTAGATGTAGGGCCCAAAATGTAGAGGTAAAGCCCAACATCTAGAGATAAAGCCAGATATATAGATCTAAAGCCCAACATCTAGAGGTGAAGCCCAATATCTAGATCTAAAGCCCAAATTCTAGATCTAACGCCCAAAATCTAGAGATAAAGACCAATATCTAGAGGTAAAATCCAACATCTAGAGGTAAAGCCAGATATCTAGAGGTAAAGCCCAACATCTAGAGGTAAAGCCCAACATCTAGAGGAAAAGCAAAATATATAGATTTCAAACCCAAATTCTAGAGTTAAACCCCAACATCTAGATGTAAAGCCCAAAGTCTAGATGTAAAGCTCAACTTCCAGATTTAAAGTCAAAAATCTAAATGTAAATGCCAATACCTAGAGGTAGAGCCCAAAATGTAGAGGTAAAGCCCAACATCTAGAGATAAAGCCAGATATATTGATCTAAAACCCAAAATCTAGAGGTGAAGCCCAATATCTAGAAGTAAAGCCCAAAATTTAGATGTAAAGCCCAACTTCTAGATCTAAAGCCCAACATCTAGAGATAAAGCCAGATATATAGATCTAAACCCCAAAATCTAGAGGTGAAGCCCAATATTTAAATGTAAAGCCCAAAATCTAGATGTAAAGCCCAACTTCTAGATCTAAAGCCGAAAATATAGTTGTAAATCCCAACTTCTAAATCTAAAGCCCAACATCTGGAGGAAAAGCCCAATATTTAGAGTTTAAGCGCATCATTTAGAGGTAAAGCCAGATATCTAGAGGTAAAGCCCAACGTCTGGAGGTAAAGCCCATCATCTAGTCCTACAGCCCAATGTCTGCAGGTAAAGCCCAACTTACAGAGGTGAAGGCAAACATCTAGATGTAAAACCCCAAATCTAGATGTAAAGCCCAACATCTAGAGGAAAAGCCAAATATATATAGATTTAAAACCCAAAATCTAGAGGTAAAGCCCAATATCTAGACGTAAAGCCCAAAATCTAGATGTAAAGCCCAAATTCTAGATCTAACGCCCAAAATCGAGATGTAAAGCCCAAATTCTTGGTCTAACACCCAAAATCTAGAGTTAAAGACCAATATCTAGAGGTAAAACCCAACATCTAGAGGTAAAGCCAGATATCTAGAGGTAAAGCCCAACATCTAGAGGAAAAGCAAAATATATAGATTTCAAACCCAAGTTCTAGAGTTAAATCCCAACATCTAGGGGTAAACCCCAACTTCCAGAGTTAAAGTCCAAAATCTAGAGGTAAACACCAATACCTAGAGTTAGAGCCCAACATCTAGAGATATGCCAAATATATAGATTTAAAACCCAAAATCTAGAGATAAAGCCGAACATCTAAATGTAAAGCAAAACATCTAGATGTAATCCAAACATCTAGAGGTGAAGCCTAACATCTACAGGTAAATCCAGATATCTAGGGGTAAAGCCCAACATCTAGAGGAAAAGCCAAATATATAGATATAAAACCCAAAATCTAGAGGTAAAGCCCAATATCTAGACGTAAAGATCAAAATCTAGATATAAATCCCAACTTCTAGATCTAAAGCCCAAAATATAGATGTAAATCCCAACTTCTAAATCTAAAGCCCAACATCTAGAGGTAAAGCCCAATATTTAGAGTTTAAACGCATCATTTAGAGGTAAAGCCCAAAATCTAGATGTAAAGCTCAACTTCTAGAGGTAAAGCCCATCATCTAGTCCTACAGCCTAATGGCTGCAGGTAAAGCCCAGCTTACAGAGGTGAAGGCAAACATCAGGATGTAAAACCCAAAATCTAGAGGTAAGGCCCAACATCTAGAGGAAAAGCCAAATATATAGATTTAAAACCCAAAATCTAGAGGTAAAGCCCAATATCTAGACGTAAAGCCCAAAATCTAGATGTAAAGCCCAACGTCTAGATCTAAAGCCCAAAATCTAGATGTAAAGTCCAAATTCTAGATCTAACGCCCAACATCTAGAGATAAAGACCAATATCTAGAGGTTAAACCCAACATCTAGAGGTAAAGCCAGATATCTAGAGGTAAAGCCCAACATCTAGAGGAAAAGCCAAATATATATATATTTAAAACCCAAAATCTAGAGGTAAAGCCCAACATCTAGCGGTAAAGCCAGATATCTAGGGGTAAAGCCCAACATCTAGAGGAAAAGCCAAATATATATATATTTAAAACCCAAAATCTAGAGGTAAAGCCCAATATCTAGACGTAAAGCCCAAAATCTAGATGTAAAGCCCAACTTCTAGATCTAGAGCCCAAAATCTAGATGTAAAGTCCAAATTCTAGATCTAACGCCCAACATCTAGTGATAAAGACCAATATCTAGAGGTAAAACCCAACATCTAGAGGTAAAGCCAGATATCTAGAGGTAAAGCCCAACATCTAGAGGAAAAGCAAAATATATAGATTTAAAACCCAAATTCTAGAGTTAAATCCCAACATCTAGAGGTAAATCCCAAAGTCTAGATGTAAAGCTCAACTTTCGGATTTAAAGTCAAAAATCTAAATGTAAATACCAATACCTAGATGTAGGGCTCAAAATGTAGAGGTAAAGCCCAACATCTAGAGATAAAGCCAGATATATAGATCTAAAGCCCAACATCTAGAGGTGAAGCCCAATATCTAGATCTAAAGCCCAAAATCTAGATGTAAACCCAAATTCTAGATCTAACGCCCAAAATCTAGAGATAAAGACCGATATCTAGAGGTAAAATCCAACATCTAGAGGTAAAGCCAGATATCTAGAGGTAAAGCCCAACATCTAGAGGAAAAGCAAAATATATAGAATTCAAACCCAAATTCTAGAGTTAAATCCCAACATCTAGAGGTAAAGCCCAAAGTCTAGATGTAAAGCTCAACTTTCGGATTTAAAGTCAAAAATCAAAATGTAAATACCAATACCTAGATGTAGAGCCCAAAATGTAGAGGTAAAGCCCAACATCTAGAGATAAAGCCAGATATATAGATCTAAAGCCCAACATCTAGAGGTGAAGCCCAATATCTAGATCTAAAGCCCAAATTCTAGATCTAACGCCCAAAATCTAGAGATAAAGACCAATATCTAGAGGTAAAATCCAACATCTAGAGGTAAAGCCAGATATCTAGAGGTAAAGCCCAACATCTAGAGGTAAAGCCCAACATCTAGAGGAAAAGCAAAATATATAGATTTCAAACCCAAATTCTAGAGTTAAACCCCAACATCTAGATGTAAAGCCCAAAGTCTAGATGTAAAGCTCAACTTCCAGATTTAAAGTCAAAAATCTAAATGTAAATGCCAATACCTAGAGGTAGAGCCCAAAATGTAGAGGTAAAGCCCAACATCTAGAGATAAAGCCAGATATATTGATCTAAAACCCAAAATCTAGAGGTGAAGCCCAATATCTAGAAGTAAAGCCCAAAATTTAGATGTAAAGCCCAACTTCTAGATCTAAAGCCCAACATCTAGAGATAAAGCCAGATATATAGATCTAAACCGCAAAATCTAGAGGTGAAGCCCAATATCTAGATCTAAAGCCCAAAATCTAGATGTAAAGCCCAACTTCTAAATCTAAAGCCCAACATCTAGAGGTAAAGCCCAATATTTAGAGTTTAAGCGCATCATTTAGAGGTAAAGCCAGATAACTAGAGGTAAAGCCCAACGTCTGGAGGTAAAGCCCATCATCTAGCCCTACAGCCCAATGTCTGCAGGTAAAGCCCAACTTACAGAGGTGAAGGCAAACATCTAGATGTAAATCCCAAAATCTAGAGGTAAAGCACAACATCTAGAGGAAAAGCCAAATATATATATATTTAAAACCGAAAACCTAGAGGTAAAGCCCAACATCTAGATGTAAAGCCAGATATCTAGGGGTAAAGCCCAACATCTAGAGGAAAAGGCAAATATATAGATTTAAAACACAAAATCTAGAGGTAAAGCCCAATATCTAGACCTAAAGCCCAAAATCTAGATGTAAACCCCAACTTCTAGATCTAAAGCCCAAAATATAGATGTAAACCCCAACTTCTAGATCTAAAGCCCAAAATCTAGATGTAAAGCCCAACTTCTAGATCTAAAGCCCAAAATATAGATGTAAAGACCAATATCTAGAGGTAAAACCCAACATCTAGAGGTAAAGCCAGATATCTAGAGGTAAAGCCCAACATCTAGAGGAAAAGCAAAATATATGGATTTCAAACCCAAATTCTAGAGTTCAATCCCAACATCTAGAGGTAAAGCCCAACTTCCAGAGTTAAAGTCCAAAGTCTAGAGGTAAACACCAATACCTAGAGTTAGAGCCCAAAATCTAGAGATATGCCAAATATATAGATTTAAAACCCAAAATCTAGAGATAAAGCTGAACGTCTAAATGTAAAGCAAAACGTCTAGATGTAATCCAAACATCTAGAGGTAAAGCCTAACATCTAGAGGTGAAGCACAACATATAGAGGTATAACCCAACATCTAGAGATAAAGACCAACATCTAAATGTAAAGCAAAACATCTAGATGTAAAACCCTACATCTAGAGGTAAAGTCCAATATCTAGACCTAAAGACCAACATCTAGAGGTAAAACCCAACATCTAGTGGTAAAGCCCAATGTCTGGAGGTAAAGCCCAGATTCAAGAGAGAAGCCAAAAATCCAGTTGGAAAACCCAAAATCTAGAGGTAAAGCCCAACATCTAGCGGAAAATACAAATATACAGATATAAAACCCAAAATCTAGAGGTAAAGCCCAATATCTAGACGTAAAGCCCAAAATCTAGATGTAAAGCACAACTTCTAGATCTAAAGCCCAACATCTAGAGGTAAAGACCAATATCTAGAGGTAAAACCCAACATCTAGAGGTAATACGAGATATCTAGAGGTAAAGCCCAACGTCTGGATGTAAAGCCCATCATCTAGTCCTACAGCCCAATGTCTGCAGGTAAAGCCCAACTTACAGAGGTGAAGGCAAACATCTAGATGTAAAACCCCAAAATCTAGAGGTAAAGCCCAACATCTAGAGGAAAAGCCAAATATATATATATTTAAAACCCAAAATCTAGAGGTAAAGCCCAACATCTAGAGGTAAAGCCAGATATCTAGGGGTAAAGCCCAACATCTAGAGGAAAAGCCAAATATATAGATTTAAAACCCAAAATCTAGAGGTAAAGCCCAATATCTAGACGTAAAGCACAAAATCTAGATGTAAAGCCCAGCTTCTAGATCTAAAGCCCAAAATCTAGATGTAAAGCCTAACATCTAGAGGTGAATTCCAAAATCAAGTGTTAAGGCCTGATATCTACAGTTAAATCCAACCATATAGATATAACCCCCAACTTCTAGAGATAAGGCCCAAAATCTAGAGGTAAAGCCCAACAGCTAGAGTTAAAGCCGAACGTCTTGTGGTAAAGCCAAAAGTCTAGAGTTAAAGCCCAACTTCTAGAGGTAAAGCCCAACTTCCAGAGTTAAAGTCCAAAATCTAGAGGTAAACACCTATCCCTACAGTTAGAGCCCAACATCTAGAGATATGCCAAATATATAGATTTAAAACCCAAAATCTAGAGATAAAGCCGAACATCTAAATGTAAAGCAAAACGTCTAGATGTAATCCAAACATCTAGAGGTAAAGCCTAACATCTAGAGGTGAAGCACAGCATATAGAGGTATAACCCAACATCTAGAGATAAAGACCAACATCTAAATGTAAAGCAAAACATCTAGATGTAAAACCCTACATCTAGAGGTAAAGACCAATATCTAGACCTAAAGACCAACATCTAGAGGTAAAACCCAACATCTAGTGGTAAAGCCCAACGTCTGGAGGTAAAGCCCAGATTCTGGAGAGAAGCCAAAAATCCAGATGGAAAACCTAAAATCTAGAGGTAAAGCCCAATATCTAGAGGTAAAGCCAGATATCTAGGGGTAAGGCCCAACATCTAGAGGAAAAGCTAAATATAGATTTAAAACCCAAAATCTAGAGGTAAAGCCCAACTTCTAGATCTAAAGCCCAAAATCTGGATGTAAAGCCCAAATTCTATATCTAACGCCCAAAATCTAGAGATAAAGACCAATATCTAGAGGTAAAATACAACATCTAGAGGTAAAGCCAGATATCTAGAGGTAAAGCCCAACATCTAGAGGAAAAGCAAAATATATAGATTTCAAACCCAAATTCTAGAGTTAAATCCCAACGTCTAGAGGTAAATCCCAAAGTCTAGATGTAAAGCTCAACTTCCAGATTTAAAGTCAAAAATCTAAATGTAAATACCAATACCTAGATGTAGAGCCCAAAATGTAGAGGTAAAGCACAACATCTAGAGATAAAGCCAGATATATAGATCTAAACCCCAACATCTAGAGGTAAAGCCCAATATTTAGAGTTTAAGCGCATCATTTAGAGGTAAAGCCCAAAATCTAGATGTAAAGCCCAACTTCTAGAGATAAAGCCCATCATCTAGTCCTACAGCCCAATGTCTGCAGGTAAAGCCCAACTTACAGAGGTGAAGGCAAACATCTAGATGTAAAACCCAAAATCTAGAGGTAAAGCCCAACTTACAGAGATGAAGGCAAACATCTAGATGTAAAACCCAAAATCTAGAGGTAAAGCCCAATATCTAGAGGTAAAACCCAAGATCTAGATGTAAAGCCAGATATCTAGAGGTAAAGCCCAACATCTAGAGGAAAAGCAAAATATATAGATTTCAAACTCAAATTCTAGAGTTAAATCCCAACATCTAGAGGTAAAGCCCAACTTCCAGAGTTAAAGTCCAAAATCTAGAGGTAAACACCAATACCTAGAGTTAGAGCCCAAAATCTAGAGATAAAGCCCAACATCTAGAGATAAAGCCAGATATATAGATTTAAAATCCAAAATCTGGAGGTAAAGACCAACATCTAGAGCTAAAGCCCCAAATCTAGATGTAAAGCCCAATTGCTAGATCTAAAGTCAAATACTCTAGAGGTAAAGCCCAACATGTAGAGGTAAAGACTAAGATCTAGAGGTGAATTCCAATATCTAGTGTTAAAGGCCGACACCTACAGTTAAAGCCAAACATCTAGATGTACAACCCAACTTCTAGAGGTAAAGCCGAATATCTAGAGTTAAAGCGCATCCTTTCGAGTAAAGCCCAAAATCTAGAGTTAAAGCCCAACATCTAGAGGGAAAGGCCAGAATCTAGATGTAAAGCCTAACATCTAGAGGTGAATTCCAAAATCAAGTGTTAAGGCCTGACATCTACAGTTAAATCCAACCATATAGATATAACCCCCAACTTCTAGAGGTAAGGCCCAAATCTAGAGGTAAAGCCCAACAGCTAGACGTAAAGCCAGATATCTGACGGTAAAGCCCAACATCTAGAGGAAAAGCCAAATATATATATATTTAAAACCCAAAATCTAGAGGTAAAGCCCAACATCTAGAGGTAAAGCCAGATATCTAGGTGTAAAGCCCAACATCTAGAGGAAAAGCCAAATATATAGATTTAAAACCCAAAATCTAGAGGTAAAGCCCAATATCTAGACGTAAAGCCCAAAATCTAGATGAAAAGCACAACTTCTAGATCGAAAGCCCAACATCTAGAGGTAAAGACCAATATCTAGAGGTAAAACCAAACATCTAGAGGTAAAGCCAGATATCTAGAGGTAAAGCCCAACATCTAGAGGAAAAGCAAAATATATAGATTTCAAACCCAAATTCTAGAGTTAAATCCCAAAATCTAGAGGTAAATCCCAAAGTCTAGATGTAAAGCTCAACTTCCAGATTTAAAGTCAAAAATCTAAATGTAAATACCAATACCTAGAGTTAGAGCCCAAAATGTAGAGGTAAAGCCCAACATCTAGAGATAAAGCCAGATATATAGATCTAAACCCCAAAATCTAGAGGTGAAGCCCAATATTTAGATGTAAACCCCAAAATCTAGATGTAAAGCCCAACTTCTAGATCTAAAGCCGAAAATATAGTTGCAAAGCCCAACTTCTAAATCTAAAGCCCAACATCTGGAGGAAAATCCCAATATTTAGAGTTTAAGCGCATCATTTAGAGGTAAAGCCAGATATCTAGAGGTAAAGCCCAACGTCTGGAGGTAAAGCCCATCATCTAGTCCTACAGCCCAATGTCTGCATGTGAAGCCATCTTACAGAGGTGCAGGCAAACATCTAGATGTAAAACCCCAAATCTAGATGTAAAGCCCAACATCTAGAGGAAAAGCCAAATATATATAGATTTAAAACCCGAAACCTAGAGGTAAAGCCCAATATCTAGACGTAAAGCCCAAAATCTAGATGTAAAGCCCAAATTCTAGATCTAACGCCCAAAATCTAGATGTAAAGCCCAAATTCTTGGTCTAACATCCAAAATCTAGAGGTAAAGACCAATATCTAGAGGTAAAACCCAACATCTAGAGGTAAAGCCAGATATCTAGAGGTAAAGCCCAACATCTAGAGGAAAAGCAAAATATATAGATTTCAAACCCAAATTCTAGAGTTAAATCCCAACATCTAGGGGTAAACCCCAACTTCCAGAGTTAAAGTCCAAAATCTAGAGGTAAACACCAATACCTAGAGTTAGAGCCCAACATCTAGAGATATGCGAAATATATAGATTTAAAACCCAAAATCTAGAGATAAAGCCGAACATCTAAATGTAAAGCAAAACATCTAGATGTAATCCAAACATCTAGAGGTAAAGCCTAACATCTACAGGTAAATCCAGATATCTAGGGGTAAAGCCCAACATCTAGAGGAAAACCCAAATATATAGATATAAAACCCAAAATCTAGAGGTAAAGCCCAATATCTAGACGTAAAGATCAAAATCTAGATATAAATCCCAACTTCTAGATCTAAAGCCCAAAATATAGATGTAAATCCCAACTTCTAAATCTAAAGCCCAACATCTAGAGGTAAAGCCCAATATTTAGAGTTTAAGCGCATCATTTAGAGGTAAAGCCCAAAATCTAGATGTAAAGCTCAACTTCTAGAGGTAAAGCCCATCATCTAGTCCTACAGCCTAATGGCTGCAGGTAAAGCCCAGCTTACAGAGGTGAAGGCAAACATCAGGATGTAAAACCCAAAATGTAGAGGTAAAGCCCAACATCTAGAGGAAAAGCCAAATATATAGATTTAAAACCCAAAATCTAGAGGTAAAGCCCAATATCTAGACGTAAAGCCCAAAATCTAGATGAAAAGCACAACTTCTAGATCTAAAGCCCAACATCTAGAGGTAAAGACCAATATCTAGAGGTAAAACCCAACATCTAGAGGTAAAGCCAGATATCTAGAGGTAAAGCCCAACGTCTGGAGGTAAAGCCCATCATCTAGTCCTACAGCCCAATGTCTGCAGGTAAAGCCCAACTTACAGAGGTGAAGGCAAACATCTAGATGTAAAACCCCAAATCTAGAGGTAAAGCCCAACATCTAGAGGAAAAGCCAAATATATATATATTTAAAACACAAAATCTAGAGGTAAAGCCCAACATCTAGAGGTAAAGCCAGATATCTAGAGGTAAAGGCCAACATCTAGAGGAAAAGCAAAATATATTGATTTCAAACCCAAATTCTAGAGTTAAATCCCAACATCTAGATGTAAAGCCCAACTTCCAAAGTTAAAGTCCAAAATCTAGAGGTAAACACCAATACCGAGTGCTAGAGCCCAAAATCTAGAGATAAAGCCCAACATCTAGAGGTAACGCCAGATATCTAGGGGTAAAGCCCAACATCTAGAGGAAAAGCCAGATATCTAGGGGTAAAGCCCAACATCTAGAGGAAAAGCCAAATATATAGATATAAAACCCAAAACCTAGAGGTAAAGCCCAACATCTAGAGGTAAAGCCAAACGTCTGGAGGTACAGCCCAGTTTCTAGAGAGAAAAATCCAGATGGAAAACCCAAAATCTAGAGGTAAAACCCAACATCTAGAGGTAAAGCCCCAAAATCTAGAGGTAAAGCCCAACATCTAGAGGAAAAGCCAAATATATATATATTTAAAACCCAAAATCTAGAGGTGAAGCCCAACATTTAGAGGTAAAGCCGGATATCTAGGGGTAAAGGCCAACATCTAGGGGAAAAGCCAAATATATAGATTTAAAAACCAAAATCTAGAGGTAAAGCCCAATATCTAGACGTAAAGCCCAAAATCTAGATGTAAAGCCCAGCTTCTAGATCTAAAGCCCAAAATCTAGATGTAAAGCCCAAATTCTAGATCTAACACATAAAATCTAGAGGTAAAGACCAATATCTAGAGGTAAAACCCAACATCTAGAGGTAAAGCCAGATATCTAGAGGTAAAGCCCAACATCTAGAGGAAAAGCAAAATATATAGATTTCAAACCCAAATTCTAGAGTTAAATCCCAACATCTAGGGGTAAACCCCAACTTCCAGAGTTAAAGTCCAAAATCTAGAGGTAAACACCAATACCTAGAGTTAGAGCCCAAAATCTAGAGATATGCCAAATACATAGATTTAAAACCCAAAATCTAGAGATAAAACCAAACGTCTAAATGTAAAGCAAAACATCTAGATGTAATCCAAACATCTAGAGGTAAAGCCTAACATCTAGAGGTGAAGCACAACATATAGAGGTATAACCCAACATCTAGAGATAAAGACCAACATCTAAATGTAAAGCAAAACATCTAGATGTAAAACCCAACATCTAGAGGTAAAGTCCAATATCTAGACCTAAAGACCAACATCTAGAGGTAAAATCCAACATCTAGTGGTAAAGCCCAACATCTGGAGGTAAAGCCCAGATTCTAGAGAGAAGCCAAATATCCAGATGGAAAACCCAAAATCTAGAGGTAAAGCCCAACATCTACAGGTAAATCCAGATATCTAGGGGTAAAGCCCAACATCTAGAGGAAAAGCCAAATATATAGATATAAAACCCAAAACCTAGAGGTAAAGCCCAACATCTAGAGGTAAAGACCAATATCTAGATGAAAAGCACAAATTCTAGATCTAAAGCCCAACATCTAGAGGTAAAGACCAATAGCTAGAGGTAAAACCCAACATCTAGAGGTAAAGCCAGATATCTAGAGGTAAAGCCCAACATCTAGAGGAAAAGCCAAATATATAGATTTAAAGCCCAAAATCTAGATGTAAAGCTCAACTTCTAGATCTAAAGCCCAAAATCTAGATGTAAAGCCCAAATTCTAGATCTAACGCCCAAAATCTAGAGGTAAAGGCCAATATCTAGACGTAAAGTCCAAAATCTAGGTGAAAAGCACAACTTCTAGATCGAAAGCCCAACACCTAGAGGCAAAGACCAATATCTAGAGGTAAAACCCAACATCTAGAGGTAAAGCCAGATATCTAGAGGTAAAGCCCAACATCTAGAGGAAAAGCAAAATATATAGATTTAAAACCCAAAATCTAGAGTTAAATCCCAACATCGAGAGGTAAATCCCAAAGTCTAGATGTAAAGCTCAACTTCCAGATTTAAAGTCAAAAAATCTAAATGTAAATACCAATACCTAGAGGTAGAGCCCAAAATGTAGAGGTAAAGCCCAACATCTAGAGAGAAAGCCAGATATATAGATCTAAACCCCAAAATCTAGAGTTGAAGCCCAATATCTAGACGTAAAGCCCAAAATCTAGATATAAAGCCCAACTTCTAGATCTAAAGCCCAAAATCTAGATGTAAAGCCCAACTTCTAAATCTAAAGCCCAACATCTAGAAGTAAAGCCCAATATTTAGAGTTTAAGCGCATCATTTAGAGGTAAACCCAAAATCTAGATGTAAAGCCCAACTTCTAGAGGTAAAGCCCATCATCTAGTCCTACAGCCCAATGTCTGCAGGTAAAGCCCAACTTACAGGGGTAAAGGTAAACATCTAAATGTAAAACCCAAAATCTAGAGGTAAAGCCCAATATCTAGAGTTATAGCCCAAATTCTAGAGATAAAGTCCAACGTCTAGAGTTAATCCCAACATCTAGAGGAAAAGCACAACATCTAGAGGTGAAGTACAACATATAGAGGTATAACCCAACGTCTAGAGATAAAGACCAACATCTAAATGTAAAGCAAAACATCTAGATGTAAAACCCTACATCTAGAGGTAAAGTCCAGTATCTAGACTTAAAGACCAACGTCTGGATGTAAAGCCCAAACTCTAGATGTAAAGCCCAACTTCCAGAGTTAAAGTCCAAAATCTAGAGTTAAACACCAATACCTATAGGTAGAGCCGAAAATCTGGAGATAAAGCCCAAGATCTAGAGCTAAAGCCAGATAGATATAACCTCCAACTTCTAGAGGTAAGGCCCAAAATCTAGAGGTAAAGCCCAACAGCTAGAGTTAAAGCCGAACGTCTTGAGGTAAAGCCCAAAATCTAGATGTAAAGCCCAACATCTAGACGCAAAGCCAGATATCTGATGGTAAAGCCCAACATCTAGAGGAAAAGCCAAATATATAGATGTAAAACCCAAAATACAGAGATAAAGCCCAACATCTAAATGTAAAGCAAACCATCTAGATGTAAAACCCGACATCTAGAGGTAAATTCCAATATCTAGATTAAAGACCAACATCTAGAGGTAAAACCCAACATCTAGAGGTAAAGCCAAACGTCTGGAGGTACAGCCCAGTTTCTAGAGAGAAGCCAAAAATCCAGATGGAAAACCCAAAATCTAGAGGTAAAGCCTAACATCTAGAGGTGAATTCCAAAATCTAGTGTTAAGGCACGACATCTACAGTTAAAGCCAAACATATAGATGTAAACCCCAATTTCTAGAGGTAAGGCCCAAAATCTAGAGGTAAAGCCCAACAGCTAGAGTTAAAGCCAAACATCTTGAAGTAAAGCCCAAAGTCTAGAGGTAAAGCCCAACTTCTAGAAGTAAAGTCCAAAATCTAGAGCTAAAGCCCAACATCTAGACGTAAATCCAGATATCTAGAGGTAAAGCCCAACATCTAGAGGAAAAGCCAAATATATAGATTTAAAACCCAAAATCTAGAGGTAAAGCCCAATATCTAGACATAAAGACCAAAATCTAGATGTAAAGTCCAGCTTCTAGATCTAAAGCCCAACATCTAGAGGTAAAGCCCAATATTTATATTTTAAGCGCATCATTTAGAGGTAAAGCCCAAAATCTAGATGTAAAGCCCAACTTCTAGAGGTAAAGCCCATCATCTAGACCTACAGCCCAATGTCTGCAGGTAAAGCCCAACTTACAGAGGTAAAGGTAAACATCTAGATGTAAAACACAAAATCTAGAGGTAAAGCCCAACATCTAGAGGTATAGCCCAAATTCTAGAGATAAGTCCAACGTCTAGATGTAATCGCAACATCTAGAGGTAAAGCACAACATCTAGATGTGAAGCACTACATATAGAGGTACAACCCAACGTCTAGAGATAAAGACCAACATCTAAATGTAAAGCAAAACATCCAGATGTAAAACCCTACATCTAGAGGTAAAGCCCAATATCTAGACGTAAAGACCAAAATCTAGATGTAAAGCCCAAATTCTAGAGGTAAAGCCGAAAATCTAGAGTTAAAGCGCATCATTTAGAGTAAAGCCCAAAATCTAGAGTTAAAGCTGAACATCTAGAGGGAAAGCCCAGAATCTAGAGGTAAAGCCTAACATCTAGAGCTGAATTCCAAAATCAAGTGTTAAGGCCCGACATCTACAGTTAAAGCCAACCATATAGATGTAACCCCCAACTTCTAGAGGTAAGGCCCAAAATCTAGAGGTAAAGCCCAACAGCTAGAGTTAAAGCCGAATGTCTTGAGGTAAAGCCCAAAGTCTAGAGGTAAAGCCCAACTTCTAGAGGTAAAGTCCAAAATCTAGAGGTAAAGCCCAAGACCTAGTGGTAGAGCCCAAAATCTAGAGGTAAAGCCCAACATCTAGACGTAAAGCCAGATATCTGACAGTAAAGCCCAACATCTAGAGGAAAAGCCAAATATATAGATTTAAAACCCAAAATCTAGAGACACAGCCCAACATCTAAATGTAAAGCAAAACATCTAGATGTAAAACCCTACATCTAGAGGTAAAGTCCAATATCTAGACTTAAAGACCAACATCTAGAGGTAAAACCCAACATCTAGAGGTAAAGCCCAACGTCTGGAGGTAAAGCCCAGATTCTAGAGAGAAGCCAAAAATACAGATGGAAAACCCAAAATCTAGAGGTAAAGCCCAACATCTAGAGGTAAAGCCCAGAGTCTAGAGGTAAAGCCTAACATCTAGAGGTGAATTCCAAAATCTATTCTTAAGGCCTGACATCTACAATTAAGGCCAAATATATATATATGTAACCCCCAACTTCTAGAGGTAAGACCCAAAATCTAGAGGTAAAGCCCAACATCTAGAGTTAAAGCCGAACGTCTTGAGGTAAAGTCCAAAGTCTAGAGGTAAAGACCTCCTTCTAGAGGTAAAGTCCGAAACCTAGAAGTAAAGCCCAAGACCTAGTGGTAGAGCCCAACATCTAGAGGTGAAGCCCAATATCTAGATCTAAAGCCCAAAATCTAGATGTAAAGCCAAAATTCTAGATCTAACGCCCAAAATCTAGAGATAAAGACCGATATCTAGAGGTAAAATCCAACATCTAGAGGTAAAGCCAGATATCTAGAGGTAAAGCCCAACATCTAGAGGAAAAGCAAAATATATAGAATTCAAACCCAAATTCTAGAGTTAAATCCCAACATCTAGAGGTAAAGCCCAAAGTCTAGATGTAAAGCTCAACTTTCGGATTTAAAGTCAAAAATCAAAATGTAAATACCAATACCTAGATGTAGGGCCCAAAATGTAGAGGTAAAGCTCAACATCTAGAGATAAAGCCAGATATATAGATCTAAAGCCCAACATCTAGAGGTGAAGCCCAATATCTAGATCTAAAGCCCAAATTCTAGATCTAACGCCCAAAATCTAGAGATAAAGACCAATATCTAGAGGTAAAATCCAACATCTAGAGGTAAAGCCAGATATCTAGAGGTAAAGCCCAACATCTAGAGGTAAAGCCCAACATCTAGAGGAAAAGCAAAATATATAGATTTCAAACCCAAATTCTAGAGTTAAACCCCAACATCTAGATGTAAAGCCCAAAGTCTAGATGTAAAGCTCAACTTCCAGATTTAAAGTCAAAAATCTAAATGTAAATGCCAATACCTAGAGGTAGAGCCCAAAATGTAGAGGTAAAGCCCAACATCTAGAGATAAAGCCAGATATATTGATCTAAAACCCAAAATCTAGAGGTGAAGCCCAATATCTAGAAGTAAAGCCCAAAATTTAGATGTAAAGCCCAACTTCTAGATCTAAAGCCCAACATCTAGAGATAAAGCCAGATATATAGATCTAAACCCCAAAATCTAGAGGTGAAGCCCAATATTTAAATGTAAAGCCCAAAATCTAGATGTAAAGCCCAACTTCTAGATCTAAAGCCGAAAATATAGTTGTAAATCCCAACTTCTAAATCTAAAGCCCAACATCTGGAGGAAAAGCCCAATATTTAGAGTTTAAGCGCATCATTTAGAGGTAAAGCCAGATATCTAGAGGTAAAGCCCAACGTCTGGAGGTAAAGCCCATCATCTAGTCCTACAGCCCAATGTCTGCAGGTAAAGCCCAACTTACAGAGTTGAAGGCAAACATCTAGATGTAAAACCCCAAATCTAGATGTAAAGCCCAACATCTAGAGGAAAAGCCAAATATATATAGATTTAAAACCCAAAATCTAGAGGTAAAGCCCAATATCTAGACGTAAAGCCCAAAATCTAGATGTAAAGCCCAAATTCTAGATCTAACGCCCAAAATCAAGATGTAAAGCCCAAATTCTTGGTCTAACACCCAAAATCTAGAGTTAAAGACCAATATCTAGAGGTAAAACCCAACATCTAGAGGTAAAGCCAGATATCTAGAGGTAAAGCCCAACATCTAGAGGAAAAGCAAAATATATAGATTTCAAACCCAAGTTCTAGAGTTAAATCCCAACATCTAGGGGTAAACCCCAACTTCCAGAGTTAAAGTCCAAAATCTAGAGGTAAACACCAATACCTAGAGTTAGAGCCCAACATCTAGAGATATGCCAAATATATAGATTTAAAACCCAAAATCTAGAGATAAAGCCGAACATCTAAATGTAAAGCAAAACATCTAGATGTAATCCAAACATCTAGAGGTGAATCCTAACATCTACAGGTAAATCCAGATATCTAGGGGTAAAGCCCAACATCTAGAGGAAAAGCCAAATATATAGATATAAAACCCAAAATCTAGAGGTAAAGCCCAATATCTAGACGTAAAGATCAAAATCTAGATATAAATCCCAACTTCTAGATCTAAAGCCCAAAATATAGATGTAAATCCCAACTTCTAAATCTAAAGCCCAACATCTAGAGGTAAAGCCCAATATTTAGAGTTTAAACGCATCATTTAGAGGTAAAGCCCAAAATCTAGATGTAAAGCTCAACTTCTAGAGGTAAAGCCCATCATCTAGTCCTACAGCCTAATGGCTGCAGGTAAAGCCCAGCTTACAGAGGTGAAGGCAAACATCAGGATGTAAAACCCAAAATCTAGAGGTAAGGCCCAACATCTAGAGGAAAAGCCAAATATATAGATTTAAAACCCAAAATCTAGAGGTAAAGCCCAATATCTAGACGTAAAGCCCAAAGTCTTGATGTAAAGCCCAACTTCTAGATCTAAAGCCCAAAATCTAGATCTAACACCCAAAATCTAGAGGTAAAGACCAATATCTAGAAGTACAACCCAACATCTAGAGGTAAAGCCAGATACCTAGAGTTAAAGCCCAACATCTAGAGGAAAAGCCCAACTTCCAGAGGTAAAGTCCAAAATCTAAAGGTAAACACCAATACCTAGAGTTAGAGCCCAAAATCTAGAGATAAAGCCCAACATATAGAAATAAAGCCAGATATATAGATTTAAAATCCAAAATCTGGAGGTAAAGCCCAACATCTAGAGCTAAAGCCCCAAATCTAGATGTAAAGCCCAATTGCTAGATCTAAAGCCAAATACTCTAGAGGTAAAGCCCAACAGCTAGAGTTAAAGCCGAACGTCTTGAGGTAAAGCCCAAAGTCTAGAGTTAAAGCCCAACTTCTAGAGGTAAAGCCCAACATCTAGAGGTAAAGCCAGATATCTAGGAGTAAAGCCCAACATCTAGAGGAAAAGCCAAATATATAGATTTAAAACCCAAAATCTAGAGGTAAAGCCCAATATCTAGACGTAAAGCCCAAAATCTAGATGTAAAGCCCAACGTCTAGATCTAAAGCCCAAAATCTAGATGTAAAGTCCAAATTCTAGATCTAACGCCCAACATCTAGAGATAAAGACCAATATCTAGAGGTTAAACCCAACATCTAGAGGTAAAGCCAGATATCTAGAGGTAAAGCCCAACATCTAGAGGAAAAGCCAAATATATATATATTTAAAACCCAAAATCTAGAGGTAAAGCCCAACATCTAGCGGTAAAGCCAGATATCTAGGGGTAAAGCCCAACATCTAGAGGAAAAGCCAAATATATATATATTTAAAACCCAAAATCTAGAGGTAAAGCCCAATATCTAGACGTAAAGCCCAAAATCTAGATGTAAAGCCCAACTTCTAGATCTAGAGCCCAAAATCTAGATGTAAAGTCCAAATTCTAGATCTAACGCCCAACATCTAGTGATAAAGACCAATATCTAGAGGTAAAACCCAACATCTAGAGGTAAAGCCAGATATCTAGAGGTAAAGCCCAACATCTAGAGGAAAAGCAAAATATATAGATTTAAAACCCAAATTCTAGAGTTAAATCCCAACATCTAGAGGTAAATCCCAAAGTCTAGATGTAAAGCTCAACTTTCGGATTTAAAGTCAAAAATCTAAATGTAAATACCAATACCTAGATGTAGGGCTCAAAATGTAGAGGTAAAGCCCAACATCTAGAGATAAAGCCAGATATATAGATCTAAAGCCCAACATCTAGAGGTGAAGCCCAATATCTAGATCTAAAGCCCAAATTCTAGATCTAACGCCCAAAATCTAGAGATAAAGACCAATATCTAGAGGTAAAATCCAACATCTAGAGGTAAAGCCAGATATCTAGAGGTAAAGCCCAACATCTAGAGGTAAAGCCCAACATCTAGAGGAAAAGCAAAATATATAGATTTCAAACCCAAATTCTAGAGTTAAACCCCAACATCTAGATGTAAAGCCCAAAGTCTAGATGTAAAGCTCAACTTCCAGATTTAAAGTCAAAAATCTAAATGTAAATGCCAATACCTAGAGGTAGAGCCCAAAATGTAGAGGTAAAGCCCAACATCTAGAGATAAAGCCAGATATATTGATCTAAAACCCAAAATCTAGAGGTGAAGCCCAATATCTAGAAGTAAAGCCCAAAATTTAGATGTAAAGCCCAACTTCTAGATCTAAAGCCCAACATCTAGAGATAAAGCCAGATATATAGATCTAAACCCCAAAATCTAGAGGTGAAGCCCAATATTTAAATGTAAAGCCCAAAATCTAGATGTAAAGCCCAACTTCTAGATCTAAAGCCGAAAATATAGTTGTAAATCCCAACTTCTAAATCTAAAGCCCAACATCTGGAGGAAAAGCCCAATATTTAGAGTTTAAGCGCATCATTTAGAGGTAAAGCCAGATATCTAGAGGTAAAGCCCAACGTCTGGAGGTAAAGCCCATCATCTAGTCCTACAGCCCAATGTCTGCAGGTAAAGCCCAACTTACAGAGTTGAAGGCAAACATCTAGATGTAAAACCCCAAATCTAGATGTAAAGCCCAACATCTAGAGGAAAAGCCAAATATATATAGATTTAAAACCCAAAATCTAGAGGTAAAGCCCAATATCTAGACGTAAAGCCCAAAATCTAGATGTAAAGCCCAAATTCTAGATCTAACGCCCAAAATCAAGATGTAAAGCCCAAATTCTTGGTCTAACACCCAAAATCTAGAGTTAAAGACCAATATCTAGAGGTAAAACCCAACATCTAGAGGTAAAGCCAGATATCTAGAGGTAAAGTCCAACATCTAGAGGAAAAGAAAAATATATAGATTTCAAACCCAAATTCTAGAGTTCAATCCCAACATCTAGAGGTAAAGCCCAACTTCCAGAGTTAAAGTCCAAAATCTAGAGGTAAACACCAATACCTAGAGTTAGAGCCCAACATCTAGAGATATGCCAAATATATAGATTTAAAACCCAAAATCTAGAGATAAAGCCGAACATCTAAATGTAAAGCAAAACATCTAGATGTAATCCAAACATCTAGAGGTGAAGCCTAACATCTACAGGTAAATCCAGATATCTAGGGGTAAAGCCCAACATCTAGAGGAAAAGCCAAATATATAGATATAAAACCCAAAATCTAGAGGTAAAGCCCAATATCTAGACGTAAAGTTCAAAATCTAGATATAAATCCCAACTTCTAGATCTAAAGCCCAAAATATAGATGTAAATCCCAACTTCTAAATCTAAATCCCAACATCTAGAGGTAAAGCCCAATATTTAGAGTTTAAACGCATCATTTAGAGGTAAAGCCCAAAATCTAGATGTAAAGCTCAACTTCTAGAGGTAAAGCCCATCATCTAGTCCTACAGCCTAATGGCTGCAGGTAAAGCCCAGCTTACAGAGGTGAAGGCAAACATCAGGATGTAAAACCCAAAATCTAGAGGTAAGGCCCAACATCTAGAGGAAAAGCCAAATATATAGATTTAAAACCCAAAATCTAGAGGTAAAGCCCAATATCTAGACGTAAAGCCCAAAATCTAGATGTAAAGCCCAACGTCTAGATCTAAAGCCCAAAATCTAGATGTAAAGTCCAAATTCTAGATCTAACGCCCAACATCTAGAGATAAAGACCAATATCTAGAGGTTAAACCCAACATCTAGAGGTAAAGCCAGATATCTAGAGGTAAAGCCCAACATCTAGAGGAAAAGCCAAATATATATATATTTAAAACCCAAAATCTAGAGGTAAAGCCCAACATCTAGCGGTAAAGCCAGATATCTAGGGGTAAAGCCCAACATCTAGAGGAAAAGCCAAATATATATATATTTAAAACCCAAAATCTAGAGGTAAAGCCCAATA
This sequence comes from Leptosomus discolor, assembly GCF_034619465.1. Classification (NCBI taxonomy): domain Eukaryota; kingdom Metazoa; phylum Chordata; class Aves; order Leptosomiformes; family Leptosomidae; genus Leptosomus; species Leptosomus discolor. The sequence goes on from NC_141416.1 coordinate 4,409,282, forward strand.
TCTAGACGTAAAGCCCAAAATCTAGATGTAAAGCCCAACTTCTAGATCTAGAGCCCAAAATCTAGATGTAAAGTCCAAATTCTAGATCTAACGCCCAACATCTAGTGATAAAGACCAATATCTAGAGGTAAAACCCAACATCTAGAGGTAAAGCCAGATATCTAGAGGTAAAGCCCAACATCTAGAGGAAAAGCAAAATATATAGATTTAAAACCCAAATTCTAGAGTTAAATCCCAACATCTAGAGGTAAATCCCAAAGTCTAGATGTAAAGCTCAACTTTCGGATTTAAAGTCAAAAATCTAAATGTAAATACCAATACCTAGATGTAGGGCTCAAAATGTAGAGGTAAAGCCCAACATCTAGAGATAAAGCCAGATATATAGATCTAAAGCCCAACATCTAGAGGTGAAGCCCAATATCTAGATCTAAAGCCCAAAATCTAGATGTAAAGCCCAAATTCTAGATCTAACGCCCAAAATCTAGAGATAAAGACCGATATCTAGAGGTAAAATCCAACATCTAGAGGTAAAGCCAGATATCTAGAGGTAAAGCCCAACATCTAGAGGAAAAGCAAAATATATAGAATTCAAACCCAAATTCTAGAGTTAAATCCCAACATCTAGAGGTAAAGCCCAAAGTCTAGATGTAAAGCTCAACTTTCGGATTTAAAGTCAAAAATCAAAATGTAAATACCAATACCTAGATGTAGAGCCCAAAATGTAGAGGTAAAGCCCAACATCTAGAGATAAAGCCAGATATATAGATCTAAAGCCCAACATCTAGAGGTGAAGCCCAATATCTAGATCTAAAGCCCAAATTCTAGATCTAACGCCCAAAATCTAGAGATAAAGACCAATATCTAGAGGTAAAATCCAACATCTAGAGGTAAAGCCAGATATCTAGAGGTAAAGCCCAACATCTAGAGGTAAAGCCCAACATCTAGAGGAAAAGCAAAATATATAGATTTCAAACCCAAATTCTAGAGTTAAACCCCAACATCTAGATGTAAAGCCCAAAGTCTAGATGTAAAGCTCAACTTCCAGATTTAAAGTCAAAAATCTAAATGTAAATGCCAATACCTAGAGGTAGAGCCCAAAATGTAGAGGTAAAGCCCAACATCTAGAGATAAAGCCAGATATATATATCTAAAACCCAAAATCTAGAGGTGAAGCCCAATATCTAGAAGTAAAGCCCAAAATTTAGATGTAAAGCCCAACTTCTAGATCTAAAGCCCAACATCTAGAGATAAAGCCAGATATATAGATCTAAACCGCAAAATCTAGAGGTGAAGCCCAATATCTAGATCTAAAGCCCAAAATCTAGATGTAAAGCCCAACTTCTAAATCTAAAGCCCAACATCTAGAGGTAAAGCCCAATATTTAGAGTTTAAGCGCATCATTTAGAGGTAAAGCCAGATAACTAGAGGTAAAGCCCAACGTCTGGAGGTAAAGCCCATCATCTAGCCCTACAGCCCAATGTCTGCAGGTAAAGCCCAACTTACAGAGGTGAAGGCAAACATCTAGATGTAAATCCCAAAATCTAGAGGTAAAGCACAACATCTAGAGGAAAAGCCAAATATATATATATTTAAAACCGAAAACCTAGAGGTAAAGCCCAACATCTAGATGTAAAGCCAGATATCTAGGGGTAAAGCCCAACATCTAGAGGAAAAGGCAAATATATAGATTTAAAACACAAAATCTAGAGGTAAAGCCCAATATCTAGACCTAAAGCCCAAAATCTAGATGTAAACCCCAACTTCTAGATCTAAAGCCCAAAATATAGATGTAAACCCCAACTTCTAGATCTAAAGCCCAAAATCTAGATGTAAAGCCCAACTTCTAGATCTAAAGCCCAAAATATAGATGTAAAGACCAATATCTAGAGGTAAAACCCAACATCTAGAGGTAAAGCCAGATATCTAGAGGTAAAGCCCAACATCTAGAGGAAAAGCAAAATATATGGATTTCAAACCCAAATTCTAGAGTTCAATCCCAACATCTAGAGGTAAAGCCCAACTTCCAGAGTTAAAGTCCAAAGTCTAGAGGTAAACACCAATACCTAGAGTTAGAGCCCAAAATCTAGAGATATGCCAAATATATAGATTTAAAACCCAAAATCTAGAGATAAAGCTGAACGTCTAAATGTAAAGCAAAACGTCTAGATGTAATCCAAACATCTAGAGGTAAAGCCTAACATCTAGAGGTGAAGCACAACATATAGAGGTATAACCCAACATCTAGAGATAAAGACCAACATCTAAATGTAAAGCAAAACATCTAGATGTAAAACCCTACATCTAGAGGTAAAGTCCAATATCTAGACCTAAAGACCAACATCTAGAGGTAAAACCCAACATCTAGTGGTAAAGCCCAATGTCTGGAGGTAAAGCCCAGATTCAAGAGAGAAGCCAAAAATCCAGTTGGAAAACCCAAAATCTAGAGGTAAAGCCCAACATCTAGCGGAAAATACAAATATACAGATATAAAACCCAAAATCTAGAGGTAAAGCCCAATATCTAGACGTAAAGCCCAAAATCTAGATGTAAAGCACAACTTCTAGATCTAAAGCCCAACATCTAGAGGTAAAGACCAATATCTAGAGGTAAAACCCAACATCTAGAGGTAATACGAGATATCTAGAGGTAAAGCCCAACGTCTGGATGTAAAGCCCATCATCTAGTCCTACAGCCCAATGTCTGCAGGTAAAGCCCAACTTACAGAGGTGAAGGCAAACATCTAGATGTAAAACCCCAAAATCTAGAGGTAAAGCCCAACATCTAGAGGAAAAGCCAAATATATATATATTTAAAACCCAAAATCTAGAGGTAAAGCCCAACATCTAGAGGTAAAGCCAGATATCTAGGGGTAAAGCCCAACATCTAGAGGAAAAGCCAAATATATAGATTTAAAACCCAAAATCTAGAGGTAAAGCCCAATATCTAGACGTAAAGCACAAAATCTAGATGTAAAGCCCAGCTTCTAGATCTAAAGCCCAAAATCTAGATGTAAAGCCTAACATCTAGAGGTGAATTCCAAAATCAAGTGTTAAGGCCTGATATCTACAGTTAAATCCAACCATATAGATATAACCCCCAACTTCTAGAGATAAGGCCCAAAATCTAGAGGTAAAGCCCAACAGCTAGAGTTAAAGCCGAACGTCTTGTGGTAAAGCCAAAAGTCTAGAGTTAAAGCCCAACTTCTAGAGGTAAAGCCCAACTTCCAGAGTTAAAGTCCAAAATCTAGAGGTAAACACCTATCCCTACAGTTAGAGCCCAACATCTAGAGATATGCCAAATATATAGATTTAAAACCCAAAATCTAGAGATAAAGCCGAACATCTAAATGTAAAGCAAAACGTCTAGATGTAATCCAAACATCTAGAGGTAAAGCCTAACATCTAGAGGTGAAGCACAGCATATAGAGGTATAACCCAACATCTAGAGATAAAGACCAACATCTAAATGTAAAGCAAAACATCTAGATGTAAAACCCTACATCTAGAGGTAAAGACCAATATCTAGACCTAAAGACCAACATCTAGAGGTAAAACCCAACATCTAGTGGTAAAGCCCAACGTCTGGAGGTAAAGCCCAGATTCTGGAGAGAAGCCAAAAATCCAGATGGAAAACCTAAAATCTAGAGGTAAAGCCCAATATCTAGAGGTAAAGCCAGATATCTAGGGGTAAGGCCCAACATCTAGAGGAAAAGCTAAATATAGATTTAAAACCCAAAATCTAGAGGTAAAGCCCAACTTCTAGATCTAAAGCCCAAAATCTGGATGTAAAGCCCAAATTCTATATCTAACGCCCAAAATCTAGAGATAAAGACCAATATCTAGAGGTAAAATACAACATCTAGAGGTAAAGCCAGATATCTAGAGGTAAAGCCCAACATCTAGAGGAAAAGCAAAATATATAGATTTCAAACCCAAATTCTAGAGTTAAATCCCAACGTCTAGAGGTAAATCCCAAAGTCTAGATGTAAAGCTCAACTTCCAGATTTAAAGTCAAAAATCTAAATGTAAATACCAATACCTAGATGTAGAGCCCAAAATGTAGAGGTAAAGCCCAACATCTAGAGATAAAGCCAGATATATAGATCTAAACCCCAACATCTAGAGGTAAAGCCCAATATTTAGAGTTTAAGCGCATCATTTAGAGGTAAAGCCCAAAATCTAGATGTAAAGCCCAACTTCTAGAGATAAAGCCCATCATCTAGTCCTACAGCCCAATGTCTGCAGGTAAAGCCCAACTTACAGAGGTGAAGGCAAACATCTAGATGTAAAACCCAAAATCTAGAGGTAAAGCCCAACTTACAGAGATGAAGGCAAACATCTAGATGTAAAACCCAAAATCTAGAGGTAAAGCCCAATATCTAGAGGTAAAACCCAAGATCTAGATGTAAAGCCAGATATCTAGAGGTAAAGCCCAACATCTAGAGGAAAAGCAAAATATATAGATTTCAAACTCAAATTCTAGAGTTAAATCCCAACATCTAGAGGTAAAGCCCAACTTCCAGAGTTAAAGTCCAAAATCTAGAGGTAAACACCAATACCTAGAGTTAGAGCCCAAAATCTAGAGATAAAGCCCAACATCTAGAGATAAAGCCAGATATATAGATTTAAAATCCAAAATCTGGAGGTAAAGACCAACATCTAGAGCTAAAGCCCCAAATCTAGATGTAAAGCCCAATTGCTAGATCTAAAGTCAAATACTCTAGAGGTAAAGCCCAACATGTAGAGGTAAAGACTAAGATCTAGAGGTGAATTTCAATATCTAGTGTTAAAGGCCGACACCTACAGTTAAAGCCAAACATCTAGATGTACAACCCAACTTCTAGAGGTAAAGCCGAATATCTAGAGTTAAAGCGCATCCTTTCGAGTAAAGCCCAAAATCTAGAGTTAAAGCCCAACATCTAGAGGGAAAGGCCAGAATCTAGATGTAAAGCCTAACATCTAGAGGTGAATTCCAAAATCAAGTGTTAAGGCCTGACATCTACAGTTAAATCCAACCATATAGATATAACCCCCAACTTCTAGAGGTAAGGCCCAAATCTAGAGGTAAAGCCCAACAGCTAGACGTAAAGCCAGATATCTGACGGTAAAGCCCAACATCTAGAGGAAAAGCCAAATATATATATATTTAAAACCCAAAATCTAGAGGTAAAGCCCAACATCTAGAGGTAAAGCCAGATATCTAGGTGTAAAGCCCAACATCTAGAGGAAAAGCCAAATATATAGATTTAAAACCCAAAATCTAGAGGTAAAGCCCAATATCTAGACGTAAAGCCCAAAATCTAGATGAAAAGCACAACTTCTAGATCGAAAGCCCAACATCTAGAGGTAAAGACCAATATCTAGAGGTAAAACCAAACATCTAGAGGTAAAGCCAGATATCTAGAGGTAAAGCCCAACATCTAGAGGAAAAGCAAAATATATAGATTTCAAACCCAAATTCTAGAGTTAAATCCCAAAATCTAGAGGTAAATCCCAAAGTCTAGATGTAAAGCTCAACTTCCAGATTTAAAGTCAAAAATCTAAATGTAAATACCAATACCTAGAGTTAGAGCCCAAAATGTAGAGGTAAAGCCCAACATCTAGAGATAAAGCCAGATATATAGATCTAAACCCCAAAATCTAGAGGTGAAACCCAATATTTAGATGTAAACCCCAAAATCTAGATGTAAAGCCCAACTTCTAGATCTAAAGCCGAAAATATAGTTGCAAAGCCCAACTTCTAAATCTAAAGCCCAACATCTGGAGGAAAATCCCAATATTTAGAGTTTAAGCGCATCATTTAGAGGTAAAGCCAGATATCTAGAGGTAAAGCCCAACGTCTGGAGGTAAAGCCCATCATCTAGTCCTACAGCCCAATGTCTGCATGTGAAGCCATCTTACAGAGGTGCAGGCAAACATCTAGATGTAAAACCCCAAATCTAGATGTAAAGCCCAACATCTAGAGGAAAAGCCAAATATATATAGATTTAAAACCCGAAACCTAGAGGTAAAGCCCAATATCTAGACGTAAAGCCCAAAATCTAGATGTAAAGCCCAAATTCTAGATCTAACGCCCAAAATCTAGATGTAAAGCCCAAATTCTTGGTCTAACATCCAAAATCTAGAGGTAAAGACCAATATCTAGAGGTAAAACCCAACATCTAGAGGTAAAGCCAGATATCTAGAGGTAAAGCCCAACATCTAGAGGAAAAGCAAAATATATAGATTTCAAACCCAAATTCTAGAGTTAAATCCCAACATCTAGGGGTAAACCCCAACTTCCAGAGTTAAAGTCCAAAATCTAGAGGTAAACACCAATACCTAGAGTTAGAGCCCAACATCTAGAGATATGCGAAATATATAGATTTAAAACCCAAAATCTAGAGATAAAGCCGAACATCTAAATGTAAAGCAAAACATCTAGATGTAATCCAAACATCTAGAGGTAAAGCCTAACATCTACAGGTAAATCCAGATATCTAGGGGTAAAGCCCAACATCTAGAGGAAAACCCAAATATATAGATATAAAACCCAAAATCTAGAGGTAAAGCCCAATATCTAGACGTAAAGATCAAAATCTAGATATAAATCCCAACTTCTAGATCTAAAGCCCAAAATATAGATGTAAATCCCAACTTCTAAATCTAAAGCCCAACATCTAGAGGTAAAGCCCAATATTTAGAGTTTAAGCGCATCATTTAGAGGTAAAGCCCAAAATCTAGATGTAAAGCTCAACTTCTAGAGGTAAAGCCCATCATCTAGTCCTACAGCCTAATGGCTGCAGGTAAAGCCCAGCTTACAGAGGTGAAGGCAAACATCAGGATGTAAAACCCAAAATGTAGAGGTAAAGCCCAACATCTAGAGGAAAAGCCAAATATATAGATTTAAAACCCAAAATCTAGAGGTAAAGCCCAATATCTAGACGTAAAGCCCAAAATCTAGATGAAAAGCACAACTTCTAGATCTAAAGCCCAACATCTAGAGGTAAAGACCAATATCTAGAGGTAAAACCCAACATCTAGAGGTAAAGCCAGATATCTAGAGGTAAAGCCCAACGTCTGGAGGTAAAGCCCATCATCTAGTCCTACAGCCCAATGTCTGCAGGTAAAGCCCAACTTACAGAGGTGAAGGCAAACATCTAGATGTAAAACCCCAAATCTAGAGGTAAAGCCCAACATCTAGAGGAAAAGCCAAATATATATATATTTAAAACACAAAATCTAGAGGTAAAGCCCAACATCTAGAGGTAAAGCCAGATATCTAGAGGTAAAGGCCAACATCTAGAGGAAAAGCAAAATATATTGATTTCAAACCCAAATTCTAGAGTTAAATCCCAACATCTAGATGTAAAGCCCAACTTCCAAAGTTGAAGTCCAAAATCTAGAGGTAAACACCAATACCGAGTGCTAGAGCCCAAAATCTAGAGATAAAGCCCAACATCTAGAGGTAACGCCAGATATCTAGGGGTAAAGCCCAACATCTAGAGGAAAAGCCAGATATCTAGGGGTAAAGCCCAACATCTAGAGGAAAAGCCAAATATATAGATATAAAACCCAAAACCTAGAGGTAAAGCCCAACATCTAGAGGTAAAGCCAAACGTCTGGAGGTACAGCCCAGTTTCTAGAGAGAAGCCAAAAATCCAGATGGAAAACCCAAAATCTAGAGGTAAAGCCTAACATCTAGAGGTGAATTCCAAAATCTAGTGTTAAGGCACGACATCTACAGTTAAAGCCAAACATATAGATGTAAACCCCAATTTCTAGAGGTAAGGCCCAAAATCTAGAGGTAAAGCCCAACAGCTAGAGTTAAAGCCGAACATCTTGAAGTAAAGCCCAAAGTCTAGAGGTAAAGCCCAACTTCTAGAAGTAAAGTCCAAAATCTAGAGCTAAAGCCCAACATCTAGACGTAAATCCAGATATCTAGAGGTAAAGCCCAACATCTAGAGGAAAAGCCAAATATATAGATTTAAAACCCAAAATCTAGAGGTAAAGCCCAATATCTAGACATAAAGACCAAAATCTAGATGTAAAGTCCAGCTTCTAGATCTAAAGCCCAACATCTAGAGGTAAAGCCCAATATTTATATTTTAAGCGCATCATTTAGAGGTAAAGCCCAAAATCTAGATGTAAAGCCCAACTTCTAGAGGTAAAGCCCATCATCTAGACCTACAGCCCAATGTCTGCAGGTAAAGCCCAACTTACAGAGGTAAAGGTAAACATCTAGATGTAAAACACAAAATCTAGAGGTAAAGCCCAACATCTAGAGGTATAGCCCAAATTCTAGAGATAAGTCCAACGTCTAGATGTAATCGCAACATCTAGAGGTAAAGCACAACATCTAGATGTGAAGCACTACATATAGAGGTACAACCCAACGTCTAGAGATAAAGACCAGCATCTAAATGTAAAGCAAAACATCCAGATGTAAAACCCTACATCTAGAGGTAAAGCCCAATATCTAGACGTAAAGACCAAAATCTAGATGTAAAGCCCAAATTCTAGAGGTAAAGCCGAAAATCTAGAGTTAAAGCGCATCATTTAGAGTAAAGCCCAAAATCTAGAGTTAAAGCTGAACATCTAGAGGGAAAGCCCAGAATCTAGAGGTAAAGCCTAACATCTAGAGCTGAATTCCAAAATCAAGTGTTAAGGCCCGACATCTACAGTTAAAGCCAACCATATAGATGTAACCCCCAACTTCTAGAGGTAAGGCCCAAAATCTAGAGGTAAAGCCCAACAGCTAGAGTTAAAGCCGAATGTCTTGAGGTAAAGCCCAAAGTCTAGAGGTAAAGCCCAACTTCTAGAGGTAAAGTCCAAAATCTAGAGGTAAAGCCCAAGACCTAGTGGTAGAGCCCAAAATCTAGAGGTAAAGCCCAACATCTAGACGTAAAGCCAGATATCTGACAGTAAAGCCCAACATCTAGAGGAAAAGCCAAATATATAGATTTAAAACCCAAAATCTAGAGACACAGCCCAACATCTAAATGTAAAGCAAAACATCTAGATGTAAAACCCTACATCTAGAGGTAAAGTCCAATATCTAGACTTAAAGACCAACATCTAGAGGTAAAACCCAACATCTAGAGGTAAAGCCCAACGTCTGGAGGTAAAGCCCAGATTCTAGAGAGAAGCCAAAAATCCAGATGGAAAACCCAAAATCTAGAGGTAAAGCCCAACATCTAGAGGTAAAGCCCAGAGTCTAGAGGTAAAGCCTAACATCTAGAGGTGAATTCCAAAATCTATTCTTAAGGCCTGACATCTACAATTAAGGCCAAATATATATATATGTAACCCCCAACTTCTAGAGGTAAGACCCAAAATCTAGAGGTAAAGCCCAACATCTAGAGTTAAAGCCGAACGTCTTGAGGTAAAGTCCAAAGTCTAGAGGTAAAGACCTCCTTCTAGAGGTAAAGTCCGAAACCTAGAAGTAAAGCCCAAGACCTAGTGGTAGAGCCCAAAATCTAGAGGTAAAGCCCAACATCTAGAGGAAAAGCCAAATATACAGATTTAAAACCCAAAATCTAGAGGTAAAGCCCAATATCTAGACGTAAAGACCAAAATCTAGATGTAAAGCCCAACTTCTAAATCTAAAGCCCAACATCTAGAGGTAAAGCCCAATATTTAAAGTTTAAGCGCATCCTTTAGAGTTAAAGCCCAAAATCTAAATGTGAAGTCCAACTTCTAGAGGTAAAGCCCATCATCTAGTCCTACAGCCCAATGTCTGCAGGTAAAGCCCAACTTACAGAGGTGAAGGCAAACATCTAGATGTAAAACCCAAAATCTAGAGGTAAAGCCCAATATCTAGACGTAAAGACCAAAATCTAGATGTAAAGCCCAACTTCTAGATCTAAAGCCCAAAATATAGATGTAAAGCCCAACTTCTAAATCTAAAGCCCAACATCTAGAGGTAAAGCCCAATATTTAGAGTTTAAGCGCATCCTATAGAGTTAAAGCCCAAAATCTAAATGTAAAGTCCAACTTCTAGAGGTAAAGCCCATCATCTAGTCCTACAGCCCTATGTCTGCAGGTAAAGCCCAACTTACAGAGGTAAAGGCAAACATCTAGATGTCAAACCCAAAATCTAGAGGTAAAGCCCAACATATAGAGGTATAGCCCAAATTCTAGAGATAAAGTCCAACGTCTAGATGTAATCCCAACATCTAGAGGTAAAGCCTAACATCTAGAGGTGAAGCACAACATATAGAGGTATAACCCAACGTCTATTGATAAAGACCAACATCTCAATGTAAAGCAAAACATCTAGATGTAAAACCCTACATCTAGAGGTAAAGCCCAATATCTAGACGTAAAGACCAAAATCTAGATGTAAAGCCCAACTTCTAGAGGTAAAGCCGAATATCTAGATTTAAAGCGCATCCTTTAGAGTAAAGCCCAAAATCTAGAGTTAAACCCAACATCTAGAGGGAAAGCTCAGAATCTAGATGTAAAGCCTAACATCTAGAGCTGAATTCCAAAAACAAGTGTTAAGGCCCGACATCTACAGTTAAAGCCAACCATATAGATGTAACCCCCAACTTCTAGAGGTAAGGCCCAAAATCTAGAGGTAAAGCCCAACAGCTAGAGTTAAAGCCGAACGTCTTGAGGTAAAGCCCAAAGTCTAGAGGTAAAGACCTACTTCTAGAGGTAAAGTCCGAAATCTAGAAGTAAAGACCAAGACCTAGTGGTAGAGCCCAAAATCTAGAGGTAAAGCCCAACATCTAGACGTAAAGCCAGATATCTGACCGTAAAGCCCAACATCTAGAGGAAAAGCCAAATATATAGATTTAAAACCCAAAATCTAGAGACACAGCCCAAGATCTAAATGTAAAGCAAAACATCTAGATGTAAAACCCTACATCTAGAGGTAAAGTCCAATATCTAGACTTAAAGACCAACATCTAGAGGTAAAACCCAACATCTAGAGGTAAAGCCCAACGTCTGGAGGTAAAGCCCAGATTCTATAGAGAAGCCAAAAATACAGATGGAAAACCCAAAATCTAGAGGTAAAGCCCAACATCTAGAGGTAAAGCCCAGAATCTATAGGTAAAGCCTAACATCTAGAGGTGAATTCCAAAATCTATTCTTAAGGCCTGAAATCTACAATTAAAGCCAAACATATAGATGTAACCCCCAACTTCTAGAGTTAAGACCCAAAATCTAGAGGTAAAGCCCAACATCTAGAGTTAAAGCCGAACGTCTTGAGGTAAAGTCCAAAGTCTAGAGGTAAAGACCTACTTCTAGAGGTAAAGTCCGAAATCTAGAAGTAAAGACCAAGACCTAGTGGTAGAGCCCAAAATCTAGAGGTAAAGCCCAACATCTAGAGGAAAAGCCAAATATACAGATTTAAAACCCAAAATCTAGAGGTAAAGACCAATATCTAGACGTAAAGACCAAAATCTAGATGTAAAGCCCAACTTCTAAATCTAAAGCCCAACATCTAGTGGTAAAGCCCAATATTTAGAGTTTAAGCACATCCTTTAGAGTTAAAGCCCAAAATCTAAATGTAAAGTCCAACTTCTAGAGGTAAAGCCCATCCTCTAGTCCTACAGCCCAATGTCTGCAGGTAAAGCCCAACTTACAGAGGTGAAGGCAAACATCTAGATGTAAAACCCAAATCTAAAGCCCAACATCTAGAGGTGAAGCACAACATATAGAGGTATCACCCAAATTCTAGAGATAAATTCCAAATTCTAGATGTAATCCCAACATCTAGAGGTAAAGCCTAAAATCTAGAGGTGAAGCACAACATATAGAGGTATAACCCAACATCTAGAGATAAAGACCAACATCTAAATGTAAAACAAAACATCTAGATGTAAAACCCTACATCTAGAGGTAAAGTCCAATATCTAGACTTAAAGACCAATATCTGGAGGTAAATCCCAATGTCTAGAGGTAATGACCAACTTCTAGAGCTAAACCCCCAAATCTAGATTTAAACCCCAACATCTAGAGATAAAGCCCAAGTTCTAGATCTAAGCCAGAAATCTAGTGGTAAAGCCCAACGTCTAGAGGAAAAGCCTAACATCTAGTGGTGAATTCAAAAATCTAGTGTTAAGGCCCGATATCCACAGTTAAAGGCAAACATATAGATGTAAACCCCAACTTCTAGAGGTAAGGTTCAAAATCTAGATGTAAAGCCCAACATCTAGAGTTAAAGCCCAACGTCTTGAGGTAAAGCCCAAAGTATAGAGATAAAGCCCAAATTTTAGAGGTAAAGCCAAATATCTAGATTTAAATCCCAAAATCTGGAGGTAAAGCTCAAATTCTAGATGTAAAGCCCAACTTTAGAGATAAGGTCCAAATTCTAGAGGCAAAGCCCAACACCTAGAGGTAGAGACCAAAATCTAGAGGTAAAGCCCAACTTCTAGAGGTAAAGTCCAAATTCTAGAGCTAAAGCCCAACATCGAGACGTAAAGCCAGACATCTAGATGTAAAGCCCAACATCTAGACGTAAAGCCTGATATCTAGAGGTAAAGCCCAACATCTAGAGGAAAAGCCAAATATATAGACTTAAAGACCAAAATCTAGAGGTAAAGCCCAATATCTAGAGGTAAAGCCCAAAGTATAGATGTAAAGCCCAACTTCCAGAGTTAAATTCCAAAATCTAGAGGTAAACACCAATACCTAGAGGTAGAGCCCAAAATCTAGAGGTAAAGCCCAACAGCTAGAGTTAAAGTCGAACGTCTTGAGGTAAAGCCCAAAGTCTAGAGGTAAAGCCCAACTTCTAGAGGCAAAGTCCAAAATCTAGAGGTAAAGCCCAAGACCTAGTGGTAGAGCCCAAAATCTAGAGGTAAAGCCCAACATCTAGAGGTAAAGCCAGATATCTGATGGTAAAGCCCAACATCTAGAGGAAAAGCCAAATATATAGATTTAAAACCCAAAATCTAGAGATAAAGCCCAACATCAAAATGTAAAGCAAAACATCTAGATGTAAAACCCTACATCTAGAGGTAAAGTCCAATGTCTAGACTTAAAGACCAACATCTAGAGGTAAAACCCAACATCTTGAGGTAAAGCCCAACGTCTGGAGGTACAGCCCAGATTCTAGAGAGAAGCCAAAAATCCACATGGAAAACCCAAAATCTAGAGGTAAAGCCCAACATCTAGAGGGAAAGCCCAGAATCTAGAGGTAAAGCCTAACATCTAGAGGTGAATTCCAAAATCAAGTGTTAAGGCCCGACATCTACAGTTAAAGCCAACCATATAGATGTAACCCTCAACTTCTAGAGGTAAGGCCGAAAATCTAGAGGTAAAGCCCAACATCTAGAGTTAAAGCCCAACGTCTTGAGATAAAGCCAAAGTCTAGAGGTAAAGCCCAACTTCTAGAGGTAAATCCCAAAATCTAGAGGTAAATTCCAAATTGCAGATGTAAAGCCCAACTTTTAGAGTTAAAGTCCAAATTCTAGAGGCAAAGCTCAATACCTAGAGGTAGAGCCCAAAATCTAGAGGTAAAGCCGAACATCTAGAGGAAAAGCCAAATATATAGATTTAAAACCCAAAATCTAGAGGTAAAGCCCAATAGCTAGACGTAAAGCCCAAAATCTAGATGTTAAGCCCAACTTCTAGATCTAAAGCCCAAAATCTAGATGTAAAGCCCAACTTCTAGAGGTAAAGCCGAATATCTAGAGTTAAAGCGCATCATTTAAAGCCCAAAATCTAGAGTTAAAGCCCCACATCTAGAGGGAAAGCCCAGAAGCTACTTGTAAAGCCTAACATCTAGAGGTGAATTCCAAAATCAAGTGTTAAGGCCCGACATCTACAGTTAAAGCCAACCATATAGATGTAACCCCCAACTTCTAGAGGTAAGGACCAAAATCTAGAGGTAAAGCCCAACAGCTAGAGTTAAAGCCGAACGTCTTGAGGTAAAGCCCAAAGTCTAGAGGTAAAGCCCAACTTCTAGAGGTAAAGTCCAAAATCTAGAGGTAAAGCCCAAGACCTAGTGGTAGAGCCCAAAATCTAGAGGTAAAGCCCAACATCTAGACGTAAAGCCAGATATCTGACGGTAAAGCCCAACATCTAGAGGAAAAGCCAAATATATAGATGTAAAACCCAAAATCTAGAGATAAAGCCCAACACATAAATGTAAAGCAAAACATCTAGATGTAAAACCCTACATCTAGAGGTAAAGTCCAATATCTAGACTTAAAGACCAACATCTAGAGGTAAAACCCAACATCTAGAGGTAAAGCCCAATATCTAGACGTTAAGTCCAAAATCTAGATGTAAAGCACAACTTCTAGATCTAAAGCCCAAAATATAGATGTAAAGCCCAACTTCTAAATCTAAAGCCCAACATCTAGAGGTAAAGCCCAATATTTCGAGTTTAAGCGCATCATTTAGAGGTAAAGCCCCAAATCTAGATGTAAAGCCCAACTTCTAGAGGTAAAGCCCATCATCTAGTCCTACAGCCCAATGTCTGCAGGTAAAGCATAACTTACAGAGGTAAAGGCAAACATCTAGATGTGAAACCCAAACTCTAGAGGTAAAGCCCAACTTATAGAGGTATAGCCCAAATTCTAGAGATAAAGTCCAACGTCTAGATGTAATCCCAACATCTAGAGGTAAAGCCTAACATCTAGAGGTGAAGCACAACATATAGAGGTATAACCCAACATCTAGAGATAAAGACCAACATCTAAATGTAAAGCAAAACATCTAGATGTAAAACCCTACATCTAGAGGTAAAGTCCAATATCTAGACTTAAAGACCAACATCTGGAGGTAAAGCCCAATGTCTAGAGGTAATGACCGACTTCCAGAGTTAAAAACCCAAATCTAGATTTAAACCCCAACATCTAGAGATAAAGCCCAACCTCTAGAGGTAAAGCCTAACATCTAGTGGTGAATTCCAAAATCTAGTGTTAAGGCCCAACATCTACAGTTAAAGCCAAACATATAGATGTAAAACCCAACTTCTAGAGGTAAGGCCCAAAACCTAGAGTTAAAGCCCAACATCTAGAGTTAAAGCCCAACGTCTTGAGGTAAAGCCCAAATTCTAGAGGTAAAGCCAAATATCTAGATTTAAATCCCAAAATCTAGACGTAAAGCCCAAATTGCAGATGTAAATCCCAACTTCTAGAGGTAAAGTCCAAATTCTAGAGGCAAAGCTCAACACCTAGAGGTAGAGCCCAAAATCTAGAGGTAAAGCCAGATATCTAGAGGTAAAGCCCGATATCTAGAGGTAAAGCCCAACATCTAGAGGAAAAGCCCAACATCTAGAGGAAAAGCCAAATATATAGATTTAAAACCCAGAATCTAGAGGTAAAGCCCAATATCTAGACGTAAAGCCCAAAATCTAGATGTAAAGCCCAACTTTTAGAGGTAAAGCCGAATATATAAAGCGCATCATTTAGAGTAAAGCCCAAAAATCTAGAGTTAAAGCCCCACATCTAGAGGGAAAGCCCAGAATCTAGAGGTAAAGCACAAGACCTAGTGGTAGAGCCCAAAATCTAGAGGTAAAGCCCAACATCTAGAGGTAAAGCCAGATATCTGATGGTAAAGCCCAACATCTAGAGGAAAAGCCAAATATATAGATTTAAAACCCAAAATCTAGAGATAAAGCCCAACATCAAAATGTAAAGCAAAACATCTAGATGTAAAACCCTACATCTAGAGGTAAAGTCCAATATCTAGACTTAAAGACCAACATCTAGAGGTAAAACCCAACATCTTGAGGTAAAGCCCAACGTCTGGAGGTACAGCCCAGATTCTAGAGAGAAGCCAAAAATCCAGATGGAAAACCCAAAATCTAGAGGTAAAGCCCAACATCTAGAGGGAAAGCCCAGAATCTAGAGGTAAAGCCTAACATCTAGAGGTGAATTCCAAAATCAAGTGTTAAGGCCCGACATCTACAGTTAAAGCCAACCATATAGATGTAACCCTCAACTTCTAGAGGTAAGGCCGAAAATCTAGAGGTAAAGCCCAACATCTAGAGTTAAAGCCCAACGTCTTGAGGTAAAGCCAAAGTCTAGAGGTAAAGCCCAACTTCTAGAGGTAAATCCCAAAATCTAGAGGTAAATTCCAAATTGCAGATGTAAAGCCCAACTTTTAGAGTTAAAGTCCAAATTCTAGAGGCAAAGCTCAACACCTAGAGGTAGAGCCCAAAATCTAGAGGTAAAGCCGAACATCTAGAGGAAAAGCCAAATATATAGATTTAAAACCCAAAATCTAGAGGTAAAGCCCAATAGCTAGACGTAAAGCCCAAAATCTAGATGTTAAGCCCAACTTCTAGATCTAAAGCCCAAAATCTAGATGTAAAGCCCAACTTCTAGAGGTAAAGCCGAATATCTAGAGTTAAAGCACATCATTTAAAGCCCAAAATCTAGAGTTAAAGCCCCACATCTAGAGGGAAAGCCCAGAAGCTACTTGTAAAGCCTAACATCTAGAGGTGAATTCCAAAATCAAGTGTTAAGGCCCGACATCTACAGTTAAAGCCAACCATATAGATGTAACCCCCAACTTCTAGAGGTAAGGCCCAAAATCTAGAGGTAAAGCCCAACAGCTAGAGTTAAAGCCGAACGTCTTGAGGTAAAGCCCAAAGTCTAGAGGTAAAGCCCAACTTCTAGAGGTAAAGTCCAAAATCTAGAGGTAAAGCCCAAGACCTAGTGGTAGAGCCCAAAATCTAGAGGTAAAGCCCAACATCTAGACGTAAAGCCAGATATCTGACGGTAAAGCCCAACATCTAGAGGAAAAGCCAAATATATAGATTTAAAACCCAAAATCTAGAGATAAAGCCCAACACCTAAATGTAAAGCAAAACATCTAGATGTAAAACCCTACATCTAGAGGTAAATTCCAACATCTAGACTTAAAGACCAACATCTAGAGGTAAAACCCAACATCTTGAGGTAAAGCCCAAAGTCTGGAGGTACAGCCCAGATTCTAGAGAGAAGCAAAAAATCCAGATTGAAAACCCAAAACCTAGAGCTAAAGCCCCACATCTAGAGGGAAAGCCCAGAATCTAGAGGTAAAGCCTAACATCTAGAGGTGAATTCCAAAATCTAGTCTTAAGGCCGACATCTACATTTAAAGCCAAACATATAGATGTAACCCCCAACTTCTAGAGGTAAGGCCCAAAATCTAGAGGTAAAGCCCAACTTCTAGAGGTAAAGTCCAAAATCTAGAGGTAAAGCCCAACATCTAGACGTAAAGTCATATATCTAGAAGTAAAGCCCAACATCTATAGGAAAAGCCAAATATATACATTTAAACCCCCAAATCTAGAGGTAAAGCCCAATATCTAGACGTAAAGACCAAAATCTAGATGTAAAGCACAACTTCTAGATCTAAAGCCCAACATCTAGAGGTAAAGCCCAATATTTAGAGTTTAAGCGCATCATTTAGAGGTAAAGCCCAAAATCTAGATGTAAAGCCCAACTTCTAGAGGTAAAGCCCATCATCTAGTCCTACAGCCCTATGTCTGCAGGTAAAGCATAACTTACAGAGGTAAAGGCAAACATCTAGATGTGAAACCCAAACTCTAGAGGTAAAGCCCAACATATAGAGGTATAGCCCAAATTCTAGAGATAAAGTCCAACGTCTAGATGTAATCCCAACATCTAGAGGAAAAGCCAAATATATAGATTTAAAACCCAAAATCTAGAGGTAAAGCCCGGTATCTAGACGTAAAGATCAAAATCTAGATGTAAAGCCCAACTTCTAGATCTAAAGCCCAAAATCTAGATGTAAAGCCCAACTTCTAGAGGTAAAGCCGAATATATAAAGCGCATCATTTAGAGTAAAGCCAAAACCTAGAGCTAAAGCCCCACATCTAGAGGGAAAGCCCAGAATCTAGAGGTAAAGCCTAACATCTAGAGGTGAATTCCAAAAACTAGTCTTAAGGCCGACATCTACATTTAAAGCCAACCATATAGATGTAACCCCCAACTTCTAGAGGTAAGGCCCAAAATCTAGAGGTAAAGCCCAACTTCCAGAGGTAAAGTCCAAAATCTAGAGGTAAAGCCCAAGATCTAGTGGTAGAGCCCAAAATCTAGAGGTAAAGCCCAACATCTAGACGTAAAGACATATATCTAGAAGTAAAGCCCAACATCTATAGGAAAAGCCAAATATATACATTTAAACCCCAACATCTAGAGGTAAAGCCCAATATCTAGACGTAAAGACCAAAATCTAGATGTAAAGCACAACTTCTAGATCTAAAGCTCAAAATATAGATGTAAAGCCCAACTTCTAAATCTAAAGCCCAACATCTAGAGGTAAAGCCCAATATTTAAAGCGCATCATTTAGAGGTAAAGCCCAAAATCTAGATGTAATGCCCAACTTCTAGAGGTAAAGCCCATCATCTAGTCCTACAGCCCAATGTCTGCAGGTAAAGCATAACTTACACAGGTAAAGGCAAACATCTAGATGTAAACCCCAAAATCTAGAGGTAAAGCCCAACATATAGAGGTATAGCCCAAATTCTAGAGATAAAGTCCAACGTCTAGATGTAATCCCAACATCTAGAGGTAAAGCCTAACATCTAGAGGTGAAGCACAACATATAGAGGTATAACCCAACATAAAGAGATAAAGACCAACATCTAAATGTAAAGCAAAACATCTAGATGTAAAACCCTACATCTAGAGGTAAAGTCCAATATCTAGACTTAAAGACCAACATCTGGAGGTAAAGCCCAATATCTAGAGGTAATGACCAAATTCCAGAGTTAAAACCCCAAATCTAGATTTAAACCCCAACATCTAGAGATAAAGCCCAACCTCTAGAGGTAAAGCCTAACATCTAGTGGTGAATTCCAAAATCTAGTGTTAAGGCCCAACATCTACAGTTAAAGCCAAACATATAGATGTAAAACCCAACTTCTAGAGGTAAGGCCCAAAACCTAGAGTTAAAGCCCAACATCTAGAGTTAAAGCCCAACGTCTTGAGGTAAAGCCCAAATTCTAGAGGTAAAGCAAAATATCTAGATTTAAATCCCAAAATCTAGACGTAAAGCCCAAATTGCAGATGTAAATCCCAACTTCTAGAGGTAAAGTCCAAATTCTAGAGGCAAAGCTCAACACCTAGAGGTAGAGCCCAAAATCTAGAGGTAAAGCCCGATATCTAGAGGTAAAGCCCGATATCTAGAGGTAAAGCCCAACATCTAGAGGAAAAGCCAAATATATAGATTTAAAACCCAGAATCTAGAGGTAAAGCCCAATATCTAGACGTAAAGCCCAAAATCTAGATGTGAAGCCCAACTTCTAGAGGTAAAGCCGAATATATAAAGCGCATCATTTAGAGTAAAGCCCAAAATCTAGAGTTAAAGCCCACATCTAGAGGGAAAGCCCAGAATCTAGATGTAAAGCCTAACATCTAGAGGTGAATTCCAAAATCAAGTGTTAAGGCCAGACATCTACAGTTAAAGCCAACCATATAGATGTAACCCTCAACTTCTAGAGGTAAGGCCCAAAATCTAGAGGTAAAGCCCAACATCTAGAGTTAAAGCCCAACGTCTTGAGGTAAAGCCAAAGTCTAGAGGTAAAGCCCAACTTCTAGAGGTAAATCCCAAAATCTAGAGGTAAATTCCAAATTGCAGATGTAAAGCCCAACTTTTAGAGTTAAAGTCCAAATTCTAGAGGCAAAGCTCAATACCTAGAGGTAGAGCCCAAAATCTAGAGGTAAAGCCGAACATCTAGAGGAAAAGCCAAATATATAGATTTAAAACCCAAAATCTAGAGGTAAAGCCCAATAGCTAGACGTAAAGCCCAAAATCTAGATGTTAAGCCCAACTTCTAGATCTAAAGCCCAAAATCTAGATGTAAAGCCCAACTTCTAGAGGTAAAGCCGAATATCTAGAGATAAGCGCATCATTTAAAGCGCAAAATCTAGAGTTAAAGCCCCACATCTAGAGGGAAAGCCCAGAAGCTACATGTAAAGCCTAACATCTAGAGGTGAATTCCAAAATCAAGTGTTAAGGCCCGACATCTACAGTTAAAGCCAAACATATAGATGTAACCCCCAACTTCTAGAGGTAAGGCCCAAAATCTAGAGGTAAAGCCCAACAGCTAGAGTTAAAGCCGAACGTCTTGAGGTAAAGCCCAAAGTCTAGAGGTAAAGCCCAACTTCTAGAGGTAAAGTCCAAAATCTAGAGGTAAAGC
The DNA here is from genome assembly GCF_034619465.1 of Leptosomus discolor. Taxonomy (NCBI): domain Eukaryota; kingdom Metazoa; phylum Chordata; class Aves; order Leptosomiformes; family Leptosomidae; genus Leptosomus; species Leptosomus discolor. The sequence goes on from NC_141416.1 coordinate 4,429,380, forward strand.
CCAAGACCTAGTGGTAGAGCCCAAAATCTAGAGGTAAAGCCCAACATCTAGACGTAAAGCCAGATATCTGATGGTAAAGCCCAACATCTAGAGGAAAAGCCAAATATATAGATTTAAAACCCAAAATCTAGAGATAAAGCCCAACACCTAAATGTAAAGCAAAACATCTAGATGTAAAACCCTACATCTAGAGGTAAAGTCCAATATCTAGACTTAAAGACCAACATCTAGAGGTAAAACCCAACATCTAGAGTTAAAGCCCAATATCTAGACGTTAAGTCCAAAATCTAGATGTAAAGCACAACTTCTAGATCTAAAGCTCAAAATATAGATGTAAAGCCCAACTTCTAAATCTAAAGCCCAACATCTAGAGGTAAAGCCCAATATTTAGAGTTTAAGCGCATCATTTAGAGGTAAAGCCCAAAATCTAGATGTAAAGCCCAACTTCTAGAGGTAAAGCCCATCATCTAGTCCTACAGCCCAATGTCTGCAGGTAAAGCATAACTTACACAGGTAAAGGCAAACATCTAGATGTAAAACCCAAAATCTAGAGGTAAAGCCCAACATATAGAGGTATAGCCCAAATTCTAGAGATAAAGTCCAACGTCTAGATGTAATCCCAACATCTAGAGGTAAAGCCTAACATCTAGAGGTGAAGCACAACATATAGAGGTATAACCCAACATCTAGAGATAAAGACGAACATCTAAATGTAAAGCTAAACATCTAGATGTAAAACCCTACATCTAGAGGTAAAGTCCAATATCTAGACTTAAAGACCAACATCTGGAGGTAAAGCCCAATGTCTAGAGGTAATGACCAACTTCCAGAGCTAAGACCCCAAATCTAGATTTAAACCCCAACATCTAGAGATAAAGCCCAAGTTCTAGATCTAACCCAAACATCTAGAAGTAAAGCCCAACATCTAGATGTAAAGCCTAACATCTAGTGGTGAATTCCAAAATCTAGTGTTAAGGCCCGACATCTACAGTTAAAGGCAAACATATAGATGTAAACCCCAACTTCTAGAGGTAAGGCCCAGAATCTAGAGGTAAAGCCCAACCTCTAGAGTCAAAGCCCGGCGTCTTGAGGTAAAGACAAATATATAGATTTAAAACCCAACATCTAGAGGTAAAGCCCAATATCTAGACGTAAAGCCCAACTTCTAGAGGAAAAGTCCAAATTCTAGAGGCAAAGCCCAACACCTAGAGGTAGAGCCCAAAATCTAGAGGTAAAGCAACATCTAGAGGTAAAGCCCGATATCTAGAGGTAAAGACCAACATCTAGAGGAAAAGCCAAATATATAAATTTAAAACCCAAAATATAGAGGTAAAGCCCGATATCTAGACGTAAAGATCAAAATCTAGATGTAAAGCCCAACTTCTAGATCTAAAGACCAAAATCTAGATGTAAAGCCCAACTTCTAGAGGTAAAGCCGAATATATAAAGCGCATCATTTAGAGTAAAGCCCAAAATCTAGAGCTAAAGCCCCACATCTAGAGGGAAAGCCCAGAATCTAGATGTAAGGCTTAACATCTAGAGGTGAATTCCAAAATCAAGTGTTAAGGCCCGACATCTACAGTTAAACCAAACATATAGATGTAACCCCCAACTTCTAGTGGTAAGGCCTAAAATCTAGAGGTAAAGCCCAACTTCTAGAGGTAAAGTCCAAAATCTAGAGGTAAAGCCCAAGACCTACTGGTAGAGCCCAAAATCTAGAGGTAAAGCCCAACATCTAGACGTAAAGACATATATCTAGAAGTAAAGCCCAACATCTATAGGAAAAGCCAAATATATACATTTAAACCCCAAAATCCAGAGGTAAAGCCCAATATCTAGACGTAAAGACCAAAATCTAGATGTAAAGCACAACTTCTAGATCTAAAGCCCAAAATATAGATGTAAAGCCCAACTTCTAAATCTAAAGCCCAACATCTAGAGGTAAAGCCCAATATTTAGAGTTTAAGCGCATCATTTAGAGGTAAAGCCCAAAATCTAGATGTAAAGCCCAACTTCTAGAGGTAAAGCCCATCATCTAGTCCTACAGCCCAATGTCTGCAGGTAAAGCATAACTTACACAGGTAAAGGCAAACATCTAGATGTAAAACCCAAAATCTAGAGGTAAAGCCCAACATATAGAGGTATAGCCCAAATTCTAGAGATAAAGTCCAACGTCTAGATGCAATCCCAACATCTAGAGGTAAAGCCTAACATCTAGAGGTGAAGCACAACATATAGAGGTATAACCCAACATCTAGAGATAAAGACCAACATCTAAATGTAAAGCAAAACATCTAGATGTAAAACCCTACATCTAGAGGTAAAGTCCAATATCTAGACTTAAAGACCAACATCTGGAGGTAAAGCCCAATGTCTAGAGGTAATGACCAACTTTAGAGCTAAACCCCGAAATCTAGATTTAAACCCCAACATCTAGAGATAAAGCTCAAGTTCTAGATCTAAGCCAAACATCTAGAGGTAAATCCCAACATCTAGAGGTAAAGCCTAACATCTAGTGGTGAATTCCAAAATCTAGTGTTAAGGCCCGACATCTACAGTTAAAGCAAACATATAGATGTAAACCCCAACTTCTAGAGGTAAGGCCAGAATCTAGAGGTAAAGCCCAACCTCTAGAGTTAAAGCCCAACGTCTTGAGGTAAAGACAAATATATAGATTTAAAACCCAACATCTAGAGGTAAAGCCCAATATCTAGACGTAAAGCCCAACTTCTAGAGGAAAAGTCCAAATTCTAGAGGCAAAGCCCAACACCTAGAGGTAGAGCCCAAAATCTAGAGGTAAAGCAACATCTAGAGGTAAAGCCAGATATCTAGAGGTAAAGACCAACATCTAGAGAAAAAGCCAAATATATAGATTTAAAACCCAAAATATAGAGGTAAAGCCCGATATCTAGACGTAAAGATCAAAATCTAGATGTAAAGCCCAACTTCTAGATCTAAAGACCAAAATCTAGATGTAAAGCCCAACTTCTAGAGGTAAAGCCGAAAATATAAAGCGCAACATTTTGAGTAAAGACCAAAACCTAGAGCTAAAGCCCCACATCTAGAGGGAAAGCCCAGAATCTAGAGGTAAAGCCTAACATCTAGAGTTGAATTCCAAAATCAAGTGTTAAGGCCCGACATCTACAGTTAAAGCCAAACATATAGATGTAACCCCCAACTTCTAGAGGAAAGGCCCAAAATCTAGAGGTAAAGCCCAACTTCTAGAGGTAAAGTCCAAAATCTAGAGGTAAAGCCCAAGATCTAGTGGTAGAGCCCAAAATCTAGAGGTAAAGCCCAACTTCTAGAGGTAAAGCCCATCATCTAGTCCTACAGCCCAATGTCTGCAGGTAAAGCATAACTTACAGAGGTAAAGGCAAACATCTAGATGTAAAACCCAAACTCTAGAGGTAAAGACCAACATATAGAGGTATAGCCCAAATTCTAGAGATAAAGTCCAACGTCTAGATGTAATCCCAACATCTAGAGGTAAAGCCTAACATCTAGAGGTGAAGCACAACATATAGAGGTATAACCCAACATCTAGAGATAAAGACGAACATCTAAATGTAAAGCAAAACATCTAGATGTAAAACCCTACATCTAGAGGTAAAGTCCAATATCTAGACTTAAAGACCAACATCTGGAGGTAAAGCCCAATGTCTACAGGTAATGACCAACTTCCAGAGCTAAAACCCCAAATCTAGATTTAAACCCCAACATCTAGAGATAAAGCCCAAGTTCTAGATCTAACCCAAACATCTAGAAGTAAAGCCCAACATCTAGAGGTAAAGCCTAACATCTAGTGGTGAATTCCAAAATCTAGTGTTAAGGCCCGACATCTACAGTTAAAGGCAAACATATAGATGTAAACCCCAACTTCTAGAGGTAAGGCCCAGAATCTAGCGGTAAAGCCCAACCTCTAGAGTTAAAGCCCAGCGTCTTGAGGTAAAGACAAATATATAGATTTAAAACCCAACATCTAGAGGTAAAGCCCAATATCTAGACGTAAAGCCCAACTTCTAGAGGAAAAGTCCAAATTCTAGAGGCAAAGCCCAACACCTAGAGGTAGAGCCCAAAATCTAGAGGTAAAGCAACATCTAGAGGTAAAGCCCGATATCTAGAGGTAAAGACCAACATCTAGAGGAAAAGCCAAATATATAGATTTAAAACCCAAAATATAGAGGTAAAGCCCGATATCTAGACGTAAAGATCAAAATCTAGATGTAAAGCCCAACTTCTAGATCTAAAGACCAAAATCTAGATGTAAAGCCCAACTACTAGAGGTAAAGCCGAATATATAAAGCGCATCATTTAGATTAAAGCCCAAAATCTAGAGCTAAAGCCCCAAATCTAGAGGGAAAGCCCAGAATCTAGATGTAAGGCCTAACATCTAGAGGTGAATTCCAAAATCAAGTGTTAAGGCCCGACATCTACAGTTAAAGCCAAACATATAGATGTAACCCCCAACTTCTAGAGGTAAGGCCCAAAATCTAGAGGTAAAGCCCAACTTCTAGAGGTAAAGTCCAAAATCTAGAGGTAAAGCCCAAGATCTAGTGGTAGAGCCCAAAATCTAGAGGTAAAGCCCAACATCTAGACGTAAAGACATATATCTAGAAGTAAAGCCCAACATCTATAGGAAAAGCCAAATATATACATTTAAACCCCAAAATCCAGAGGTAAAGCCCAATATCTAGACGTAAAGACCAAAATCTAGATGTAAAGCACAACTTATAGATCTAAAGCCCAAAATATAGATGTAAAGCCCAACTTCTAAATCTAAAGCCCAACATCTAGAGGTAAAGCCCAATATTTCGAGTTTAAGCGCATCATTTAGAGGTAAAGCCCAAAATCTAGATGTAAAGCCCAACTTCTAGAGGTAAAGCCCATCATCTAGTCCTACAGCCCAATGTCTGCAGGTAAAGCATAACTTACACAGGTAAAGGCAAACATCTAGATGTAAAACCCAAAATCTAGAGGTAAAGCCCAACATATAGAGGTATAGCCCAAATTCTAGAGATAAAGTCCAACGTCTAGATGTAATCCCAACATCTAGAGGTAAAGCCTAACATCTAGAGGTGAAGCACAATATATAGAGGTATAACCCAACATCTAGAGATAAAGACCAACATCTAAATGTAAAGCAAAACATCTAGATGTAAAACCCTACATCTAGAGGTAAAGTCCAATATCTAGACTTAAAGACCAACATCTGGAGGTAAAGCCCAATGTCTAGAGGTCATGACCAACTTCTAGAGCTAAAACCCCAAATCTAGATTTAAACCCCAACAACTAGAGATAAAGCCCAACTTCTAGATCTAACCCAAACATCTAGAGGTAAAGCCCAACATCTAGAGGTAAAGCCTAACATCTAGTGGTGAATTCCAAAATCTAGTGTTAAGGCCCAACATCTACAGTTAAAGCCAAACATATAGATGTAAACCCCAACTTCTAGAAGTAAGGCCCAGAATCTAGAGGTAAAGCCCAACATCTAGACGTAAAGCCAGATATCTGATGGTAAAGCCCAACATCTAGAGGAAAAGCCAAATATATAGATTTAAAACCCAAAATCTAGAGATAAAGCCCAAAACCTAAATGTAAAGCAAAACATCTAGATGTAAAACCCTACATCTAGAGGTAAAGTCCAATATCTAGACTTAAAGACCAACATCTAGAGGTAAAACCCAACATCTTGAGGTAAAGCCCAACGTCTGGAGGTAAAGCCAAATTCTAGAGGTAAAGCCCAACTTCTAGAGGTAAATCCCAAAATCTAGAGGGAAATTCCAAATTACAGATGTAAAGCCCAACTTTTAGAGTTAAAGTCCAAATTCTAGAGGCAAAGCTCAACACCTAGAGGTAGAGCCCAAAATCTAGAGGTAAAGCCGAACATCTAGAGGAAAAGCCAAATATATAGATTTAAACCCCAAAATCTAGAGGTAAAGCCCAATAGCTAGACGTAAAGCCCAAAATCTAGATGTTAAGCCCAACTTCTAGAGGTAAAGCTGAATATCTAGAGTTAAAGCGCATCATTTAAAGCCCAAAATCTAGAGTTAAAGCCCCACATCTAGAGGGAAAGCCCAGAAGCTACATGTAAAGCCTAACATCTAGAGGTGAATTCCAAAATCAAGTGTTAAGGCCCGACATCTACAGTTAAAGCCAACCATATAGATGTAACCCCCAACTTCTAGAGGTAAGGCCCAAAATCTAGAGGTAAAGCCCAACAGCTAGAGTTAAAGCCGAATGTCTTGAGGTAAAGCCCAAAGTCTAGAGGTAAAGACCAACTTCTAGAGGTAAAGTCCAAAATCTAGAGGTAAAGCCCAAGACTTAGTGGTAAAGCCCAAAATCTAGAGGTAAAGCCCAACATCTAGACGTAAAGCCAGATATCTGATGGTAAAGCCCAACATCTAGCGGAAAAGCCAAATATATAGATTTAAAACCCAAAATCTAGAGATAAAGCCCAACACCTAAATGTAAAGCAAAACATCTAGATGTAAAACCCTACATCTAGAGGTAAAGTCCAATATCTAGACTTAAAGACCAAAATCTAGATGTAAAGCCCAACTTTTAGATCTAAAGCCCAAAATCTAGATGTAAAGGCCAACTTCTAAATCTAAAGCCCAACATCTAGAGGTAAAGCCCAATATTTCGAGTTTAAGCGCATCATTTAGAGGTAAAGCCCAAAATCTAGATGTAAAGCCCAACTTCTAGAGGTAAAGCCCATCATCTAGTCCTACAGCCCAATGTCTGCAGGTAAAGCATAACTTACACAGGTAAAGGCAAACATCTAGATGTAAAACCCAAAATCTAGAGGTAAAGCCCAACATATAGAGGTATAGCCCAAATTCTAGAGATAAAGTCCAACGTCTAGATGTAATCCCAACATCTAGAGGTACAGCCTAACATCTAGAGGTGAAGCACAACATATAGAGGTATAACCCAACATCTAGAGATAAAGACCAACATCTAAATGTAAAGCAAAACATCTAGATGTAAAACCCTACATCTAGAGGTAAAGTCCAATATCTAGACTTAAAGACCAACATCTGGAGGTAAAGCCCAATGTCTAGAGGTAATGACCAACTTCCAGAGTTAAAACCCCAAATCTAGATTTAAACCCCAACATCTAGAGATAAAGCCCAACTTCTAGATCTAACCCAAACATCTAGAGGTAAAGCCCAACATCTAGAGGTAAAGCCTAACATCTAGTGGTGAATTCCAAAATCTAGTGTTAAGGCCCAACATCTACAGTTAAAGCCAAACATATAGATGTAAAGCCCAACTTCTAGAGGTAAGGACCAAAACCTAGAGTTAAAGCCCAACATCTAGAGTTAAAGCCCAACGTCTTGAGGTAAAGCCCAAATTCTAGAGGTAAAGCCAAATATCTAGATTTAAATCCCAAAATCTAGACGTAAAGCCCAAATTGCAGATGTAAATCCCAACTTCTAGAGTTAAAGTCCAAATTCTAGAGGCAAAGCTCAACACCTAGAGGTAGAGCCCAAAATCTAGAGGTAAAGCCGAACATCTAGACGTAAAGCTAGATATCTAGAGGTAAAGCCCAACATCTAGAGGTAAAGTCCAAAATCTAGAGGTAAAGATCAAGACCTAGTGGTAAAGCCCAAAATCTAGAGGTAAAGCCCAATAGCTAGACGTAAAGCCCAAAATCTAGATGTTAAGCCCAACTTCTAGAGGTAAAGCCCATCATCTAGTCCTACAGACCAATGTCTGCAGGTAAAGCATAACTTACAATGGTAAAGGCAAACATCTAGATGTAAAACCCAAACTCTAGAGGTAAAGCCCAACATCTAGAGGTAAAGCCCAGAATCCAGATGTAAAGCCTAACATCTAGAGGTGAATTCCAAATCTAGACTTAAGGCCCGACATCTGCTGTTAAAGCCAAACATATAAATGTAACCCCCAACTTCTACAGGTAAGGCCCAAAATCTAGAGGTAAAGCCCAACATCTAGAGTTAAAGCCGAATGTCTTGAGGTAAAGCCCAAAGTCTAGAGGTAAAGCCCAACTAGACGTAAAGTCCAAAATCTAGAGGTAAATTCCAACACCTAGTGGCGGATCCCAAAATCTAGAGGTAAAGCCCAACATCTGGAGGTAAAGCCAGATATCTATTGATAAAGCCCTACATCTAAAGGAAAAGCCAAATATATAGAAATAAACCCAAAATCTAGAGGTAAAGCCCAACATCTAGACGTAAAACGAAAATCTAGATGTAAAGCCCAACTTTTAGATCTAAAGCCCAAAATCTAGATGTAAAGCCCAACTTCTAGATCGAAAGCCCAAAATCTAGAGGTAAAGCCCAACATCTAGAGGTAAAGCCCAACATCTAGAGGTAAAGACTAACATCTAGAGGTGAAGCACAACATATAGAGATAAAGCCCAACGTCTTGAGGTAATGACCAAAGTCTAGAGGTAAAGCCCAACTTCTAGATGTAAAGCCAGATATCTAGAACTAAAGCCCAACATCTAGAGGAAAAGCCAAATATATAGATTTAAAACCCAAAATCTAGAGGGAAAGCCCAACATCTAGAGGTAAAGCCCAAAGTGTAGATGTAAAGACCAACTTCCAAAGGTAAAGTGCAAAATCTAGAGGTAAACACCAATAGCTAGAGGTAGAGCCCAAAATCTAGAGGTAAAGCCCAACACCTATAGATAAAGCCAGATATATAGACGTAAAGCCCAACATCTAGAGGAAAAGCCAAATATATATATTTAAAACCCAAAATCCAGAGGGAAAGCCCAACATCTAGAGCTAAAGCCCAAAATCTAGATGTAAAGCCCAATTTCTAGATCTAAAGCCAAACATATAGAAAAAGCCCAACATCTAGAGGAAAAGCCAAATATATAGACTTAAAAACCAAAATCTAGAGATAAAGCCGAATATATAGACGTGAAGCCCAAAATCGAGATGTAAAGCCCAATTTCTAGATCTAAAGCCCAACATCTAGAGGTAAAGCCCAACATCTATAGGTAAAGCCTAACATCTAGAGGTGAAGCACAACATATAGAGGTATAGCCCAACATCTACAGTTAAAGCCCAACGTCTAAATGTAAAGCAAAACCTCTAGATGTAAAACCCTACATCTAGAGGTAAAGTCCAATATCTAGACATAAAGACCAACATCTAGAGGTAAAACCCAACGTCTGGAGGTACAGCCAAGATTCTAGACAGAAGCCAAAAATTCAAATTGAAACCACAAAATCTAGAGGTAAATGCCAAAATCTAGAGGGAAAGCCCAGAATCTAGAGGTAAAGCCTAACATCTAGAGGTGAATTCCAAAATCTAGTCTTAAGGCCCGACATCTACAGTTAAAGCCATACATATAGATGTAAAGCCCAACTTCTAGAGGTAAGGCCCAAAATCTAGAGGTAAAGCCCAACTTCTAGAGGTAAAGACCAAAATCTAGATGTAAAGCCCAACTTCTAGATCTAAAGCCCAAAATCTAGATGTAAAGCCCAATTTCTAGATCTAAAGCCAAACATATAGAGGTAAAGCCGAACATGTAGAGGTAAAGCCAAATATCTAGATTTAAATCCCAAAATCTAGAGGTAAAAACCAACATCTAGAGGTAAAGCCAGATATCTAGATCTAAAGCCCAACATCTAGAGGAAAAGCCAAATATATAGATTTAAAAACCAAAATCTAGAGATAAAGCCCAAAATCTAGACGTAAAGACAAAAATCTAGAAGTAAAGCGCAACTTCTAGATCTAAAGTCCAAAATCTAGATGTAAATCCCAAATTATAGATCTAAAGCCCAACATCTAGAGGTAAAACCCAACATCTAGAGGTAAAGCCTAATGTCTGGAGGTAAAGCCCAGATTTTAGAGAGAAGCCAAAAATCCAGATGGAAAACCCAAAATCTAGAGGTAAATCCCAACATCTAGAGGTAAAGCCCAGAATCTAGATGTAAAGCCTAACATCTAGAGGTGAATTCCAAAATTTAGTGTTAAGGCCCGACATCTACAGTTAAAGCCAAACATATAGATGTAAAGCCCAACTTCTAGTGGTAAGGCCCAAACTCTAGAGGTAAAGCCCAACATCTAGAGGAAAAGCCAAATATATAGATTTAAAAGCCAAAATCTAAAGGTAAAGCCCAATATCTAGATGTAAAACCAAAATCTAGATGTAAAGCCCAACTTCTAGATCTAAAGCCCAAAATCTAGATGTAAAACCCAACTTCTAAATCTAAAGCCCAACATCTAAAGGTAAAGACCAATATCTAGAGGTAAAACCCAACATCTAGAGGTAAAGCAAGATATCTAGATATAAAGCCCAACATCTAGACGAAAAGCCAAAAATATAGATTTAAATCCCAAAATCTAGAGTTAAATCCCAATATCTAGACGTAAAGCCGAAATTCTAGATGTAAAGACCAACATCTAGAGGTAAAGCCCAAAATCTAGATGCAAAGCCCAAAATCTAGATGTAAAGCCCAATGTCTGCAGTTAAAGCCCAACTTACAGAGGTAAAGCCAAACATCTAGATGTAAAGCCAAACATCTAGAGGTAAAGCCTAACATCTAGAGGTGAAGCACAACATCTAGAGGTATAACCCAAAATCTAGAGATAAAGCCCAACATCTAAATATAAAGCAAAACATCTAGATGTAAAGCCCTACATCTAGAGGTAAAGTCCAATATCTAGCCTTAAAGACCAACATCTAGAGGTAAAGCCCAACGTCTGGAGGTAAAGCCCAGATTCTAGAGAGAAGCCAAAAATCCAGATGGAAAACCCAAAATCTAGAGGTAAAGCCCAACATCTAGAGGTAAAGCCCAGAATCCAGATGTAAAGCCTAACATCTAGAGGTGAATTCCAAATCTAGACTTAAGGCCCGACATCTACAGTTAAAGCCAAACATATAGATGTAACCCCCAACTTCTACAGGTAAGGCCCAAAATCTAGAGGTAAAGCCCAACATCTAGAGTTAAAGCCGAATGTCTTGAGGTAAAGCCCAAAGTCTAGAGGTAAAGCCCAACTAGACGTAAATCCAAAATCTAGAGGTAAATTCCAACACCTAGTGGTGGAGCCCAAAATCTAGAGGTAAAGCTCAACATCTGGAGATAAAGCCAGATATCTAGAGATAAAGCCCAACATCTAAAGGAAAAGCCAAATATATAGAAATAAACCCAAAATCTAGAGGTAAAGCCCAACATCTAGACGTAAAACCAAAATCTAGATGTAAAGCCCAACTTTTAGATCTAAAGCCCAAAATCTAGATGTAAAGCCCAACTTCTAGATCGAGAGCCCAAAATCTAGAGGTAAAGCCCAACATCTAGAGGTAAAGCCCAACATCTAGAGGTAAAGATTAACATCTAGAGGTGAAGCACAACATATAGAGGTAAAGCCCAACGTCTTGAGGTAATGACCAAAGTCTAGAGGTAAAGCCCAACTTCTTGATGTAAAGCCAGATATCTAGATGTAAAGCCCAACATCTAGAGGAAAAGCCAAATATATAGATTTAAAACCCAAAATCTAGAGGGAAAGCCCAACATCTAGAGCTAAAGACCAAAATCTAGATGTAAAGCCCAATTTCTAGATCTAAAGCCAAACATATAGAGGTAAAGCCCAACATCTAGAGGAAAAGCCAAATATATAGACTTAAAAACCAAAATCTAGAGATAAAGCCGAATACCTAGACGTGAAGACCAAAATCTAGATGTAAAGCCCAACTTCTAGATCTAAAGCCCAACATCTAGATGTAAAGCCCAACATCTAGAGGTAAAGCCTAACATGTAGAGGTGAAGCAGAACATACAGAGGTATAACGCAACATCTAGAGATAAAGCCCAACATCTAAATGTAAAGCAAAACCTCTAGATGAAAAACCCTACATCTAGAGGTAAAGTCCAATATCTAGACATAAAGACCAACATCTAGAGGTAAACCCCAACATCTAGAGGTAAAGCCCAACGTCTAGATGTACAGCCCAGATTCTAGAGAGAAGCCAAAAATCCAAATTGAAACCACAAAATCTAGAGGTAAATCCCAACATCTAGAGGGAAAGCCCAGAATCTAGAGGTAAAGCCTAACATGTAGAGGTGAATTCCAAAATCTAGTCTTAAGGCCCGACATCTACAGTTAAAGCCAAACATATAGATGTAAAGCCCAACTTCTAGAGGTAAGGCCCGAAATCTAGATGTAAAGCCCAACTTGAAAATCTAAAGCCCAACATCTAGAGGTAAAGACCAATATCTAGAGGTAAAACCCAACATCTAGAGGTAAAGCCAGATATCTAGAGGTAAAGCCCAACGGCTAGAGGAAAAGCCAAATATATAGATTTAAAAGCCAAAATCTAGAGTTAAATCCCAATATCTAGACGTAAAGCCGAAATTCTAGATTGAAAGCCCAACTTCTAGATGTAAAGCCCAAAATCTAGATGCTAAGCCCAAAATCTAGAGGTGAAGCCCAACATCTAGAGGTAAAGCCCAACACCTAGAGGTAAAGCCCAATATATAGTTTTAAAACCCAAAATCTACAGTTAAATCCCAACACCTAGATGTAAAGACGAAAGTATAGATGTAAAGCCCAACTTCCAGAGGTAAAGTGCAAAATCTAGAGGTAAACACCAATAGCTAGAGGTAGAGCCCAAAATCTAGAGGAAAAGCCAAATACATAGACTTAAAACACGAAATCTAGAGGAAAAGCCCAACATCTAGACGTAAAGCCGAAATTCTAGATGTAAAGCCCAACTTTCAGAGGTAAAGCCCAAAATCAAGATGTAAAGCCCAACTTCTAGATCTAAAGCCCAACATCTAGAGGTAAGGCCTAACATATAGAGGTAAAGACTAACATCTAGAGGTAAAGACTAACATCTAGATGTGAAGCACAACATGTAGAGGTAAAGCCCAACGTCTTGAGGTAAAGCCCAAAGTATTAGATGTAAAACCCAATTTCCAGAGGTAAAGTGAAAAATCTACAGGTAAACACCAATAGATAAATGTAGAGCCCAAAATCTAAAGGTAAAGCCCAACATATAGAAATAAAGCCAGATATATAGAGGTAAAGCCCAACAACTAGAGGAAAAGCCAAATATATAGATTTAAAACCCAAAATCTAGAGGTAAAGCCAGATATCTAGAGGTAAAGCCCAACATCTAGAGGTAAAGCCTAACATCTAGAGGTGAAGCACAAGATATAGAGGTATAACCCAACATCTAGAGATAAAGCCCAACATCTAAATGTAAAGCAAAATCTCTAGATGTAAAACCCTACATCTAGAGGTAAAGTCCAATATCTAGACTTAAAGACCAACATCTAGAGGTAAAACACAACATCTAGAGGTAAAGCCCAACGACTGTAGCTAAAGCCAAGGTTCTAGAGAGAAGCCAAAAATCCAAATGGAAAACCCAAAATCTAGAGGTAAACCCCAACATCTAGAGGGAAAGCCCAGAATCTAGATGTAAAGCCTAAAATCTAGAGGTGAATTCCAAAAACTTGTGTTAAGGCCCGACATCTACAGCTAAAGCCAAACATATAGATGTAAACCCCAACTTCTAGAGGTAAGGCCCAAAATCTAGAGTTAAACACAACATCTAGAGTTAAAGCCCCATGTCTTGAGGTAAAGCCCAAAGTATTAGATGTAAAACCCAATTTCCAGAGGTAAAGTGAAAAATCTAGAGGTAAACACCAATAGATAAATGTAGAGCCCAAAATCTAAAGGTAAAGCCCAACATATAGAAATAAAGCCAGATATATAGAGGTAAAGCCCAACAACTAGAGGAAAAGCCAAATATATAGATTTAAAACCCAAAATCTAGAGGTAAAGCCAGATATCTAGAGGTAAAGCCCAACATCTAGAGGTAAAGCCTAACATCTAGAGGTGAAGCACAAGATATAGAGGTATAACCCAACATCTAGAGTTAAAGCCCAACATCTAAATGTAAAGCAAAATCTCTAGATGTAAAACCCTACATCTAGAGGTAAAGTCCAATATCTAGACTTAAAGACCAACATCTAGAGGTAAAACACAACATCTAGAGGTAAAGCCCAACGACTGTAGCTAAAGCCAAGGTTCTAGAGAGAAGCCAAAAATCCAAATGGAAAACCCAAAATCTAGAGGTAAACCCCAACATTTAGAGGGAAAGCCCAGAATCTAGATGTAAAGCCTAAAATCTAGAGGTGAATTCCAAAAACTTGTGTTAAGGCCCGACATCTACAGCTAAAGCCAAACATATAGATGTAAACCCCAACTTCTAGAGGTAAGGCCCAAAATCTAGAGTTAAACACAACATCTAGAGTTAAAGCCCAACATCTTGAGGTAAAGCCCAAAGTCTAGCGGTAAAGCCCAACTTCTAGAGGTAATGACCAGCTTCTAAAACCCCAAATCTAGAATTAAACCCCAACATCTAGAGGTAAAGCTCAACTTCTAGATCTAAGCCAAACATCAAGAGGTAAAGCCCAACATCGAGAGGTAAAGCCTAACATCTAGATGTAAAACGCAACATCTAGAGGTAAAGCCCAATATTAGAGTTAAAGCGCATCGTCTAGGGGTAAAGCCCAACCTCTAGTCGTAAAGCCCAATGTTTGCAGTTAAAGCCCAACTTACAGAGGTAAAGCCAAACATCTAGATGTAAAGCCAAACATCTAGAGGTAAAGCCTAACATCTAGAGGTGAAGCACAACATCTAGAGGTATAACCCAAAATCTAGAGATAAAGCCCAACATCTAAATGTAAAGCAAAACATCTAGATGTAAAGCCCTACATCTAGAGGTAAAGTCCAATATCTAGCCTTAAAGACCAACATCTAGAGGTAAAGCCCAACGTCTGGAGGTAAAGCCCAGATTCTAGAGAGAAGCCAAAAATCCAGATGGAAAACCCAAAATCTAGAGGTAAAGCCCAACATCTAGAGGTAAAGCCCAGAATCCAGATGTAAAGCCTAACATCTAGAGGTGAATTCCAAATCTAGACTTAAGGCCCGACATCTACAGTTAAAGCCAAACATATAGATGTAACCCCCAACTTCTACAGGTAAGGCCCAAAATCTAGAGGTAAAGCCCAACATCTAGAGTTAAAGCCGAATGTCTTGAGGTAAAGCCCAAAGTCTAGAGGTAAAGCCCAACTCGACGTAAAGTCCAAAATCTAGAGGTAAATTCCAACACCTAATGGTGGAGCCCAAAATCTAGAGGTAAAGCCCAACATCTGGAGGTAAAGCCAGATATCTAGAGATAAAGCCCAATATCTAAAGGAAAAGCCAAATATATAGAAATAAACCCAAAATCTAGAGGTAAAGCCCAACATCTAGACGTAAAACCAAAATCTAGATGTAAAGCCCAACTTTTAGATCTAAAGCCCAAAATCTAGATGTAAAGCCCAACTTCTAGATCGAGAGCCCAAAATCTAGAGGTAAAGCCCAACATCTAGAGGTAAAGCCCAACATCTAGAGGTAAAGACTAACATCTAGAGGTGAAGCACAACATATAGAGGTAAAGCTCAACGTCTTGAGGTAAAGCCCAAAGTCTAGAGGTAAAGCCCAACTTCTAGATGTAAAGCCAGATATCTAGAGGTAAAGCCAAACATCTAGAGGAAAATCCAAATATATAGATTTAAAACCCAAAATCTAGAGTGAAATCCCAACATCTAGAGGTAAAGCCCAAAGTGTAGATGTAAAGACCAACTTCCAAAGGTAAAGACCATCATCTAGTCCTACAGCCCAAAGTCTGCAGGTAAAGCCCAACTTACAGAGGTGAAGGCAAACATCTAGATTTAAAACCCAAAATCAAGAGGTAAAGCCCAACATCTATAGATAAAGCCAGATATATAGAGGCAAAGCCCAACATCTAGAGGAAAAGCCAAATATATAGATTTAAAACCCAAAATCTAGAGGGAAAGCCCAACATCTAGAGCTAAAGACCAAAATCTAGATGTAAAGCCCAATTTCTAGATCTAAAGCCAAACATATAGAGGTAAAGCCCAACATGTAGAGGTAAAGCCAAATATCTAGATTTAAATCCCAAAATCTAGATGTAAAGCCCAATTTCTAGATCTAAAGCGAAACATATAGAGGTAAAGCCCAACATCTAGAGGAAAAGCCAAATATATAGATTTAAAAACCAAAATCTAGAGATAAAGCCCAAAATCTAGACGTAAAGACAAAAATCTAGAAGTAAAGCGCAACTTCTAGATCTAAAGTCCAAAATCTAGATGTAAATCCCAACTTATAGATCTAAAGCCCAACATCTAGAGGTAAAACCCAACATCTAGAGGTAAAGCCCAACGTCTGGAGGTAAAGCCCAGATTCTAGAGAGAAGCCAAAAATCCAGATGGAAAACCCAAAATCTAGAGGTAAATCCCAACATCTAGAGGTAAAGCCCAGAATCTAGATGTAAAGCCTAACATCTAGAGGTGAATTCCAAAATTTAGTGTTAAGGCCCGACATCTACAGTTAAAGCCAAACATATAGATGTAAAGCCCAACTTCTAGAGGTAAGGCCCAAAATCTAGAGTTAAACACAACATCTAGAGTTAAAGCCCAACATCTTGAGGTAAAGCCCAAAGTCTAGCGGTAAAGCCCAACTTCTAGAGGTAATGACCAGCTTCTAAAACCCCAAATCTAGAATTAAACCCCAACATCTAGAGGTAAAGCTCAACTTCTAGATCTAAGCCAAACATCAAGAGGTAAAGCCCAACATCGAGAGGTAAAGCCTAACATCTAGATGTAAAACGCAACATCTAGAGGTAAAGCCCAATATTAGAGTTAAAGCGCATCGTCTAGGGGTAAAGCCCAACCTCTAGTCGTAAAGCCCAATGTTTGCAGTTAAAGCCCAACTTACAGAGGTAAAGCCAAACATCTAGATGTAAAGCCAAACATCTAGAGGTAAAGCCTAACATCTAGAGGTGAAGCACAACATCTAGAGGTATAACCCAAAATCTAGAGATAAAGCCCAACATCTAAATGTAAAGCAAAACATCTAGATGTAAAGCCCTACATCTAGAGGTAAAGTCCAATATCTAGCCTTAAAGACCAACATCTAGAGGTAAAGCCCAACGTCTGGAGGTAAAGCCCAGATTCTAGAGAGAAGCCAAAAATCCAGATGGAAAACCCAAAATCTAGAGGTAAAGCCCAACATCTAGAGGTAAAGCCCAGAATCCAGATGTAAAGCCTAACATCTAGAGGTGAATTCCAAATCTAGACTTAAGGCCCGACATCTACAGTTAAAGCCAAACATATAGATGTAACCCCCAACTTCTACAGGTAAGGCCCAAAATCTAGAGGTAAAGCCCAACATCTAGAGTTAAAGCCGAATGTCTTGAGGTAAAGCCCAAAGTCTAGAGGTAAAGCCCAACTCGACGTAAAGTCCAAAATCTAGAGGTAAATTCCAACACCTAATGGTGGAGCCCAAAATCTAGAGGTAAAGCCCAACATCTGGAGGTAAAGCCAGATATCTAGAGATAAAGCCCAATATCTAAAGGAAAAGCCAAATATATAGAAATAAACCCAAAATCTAGAGGTAAAGCCCAACATCTAGACGTAAAACCAAAATCTAGATGTAAAGCCCAACTTTTAGATCTAAAGCCCAAAATCTAGATGTAAAGCCCAACTTCTAGATCGAGAGCCCAAAATCTAGAGGTAAAGCCCAACATCTAGAGGTAAAGCCCAACATCTAGAGGTAAAGACTAACATCTAGAGGTGAAGCACAACATATAGAGGTAAAGCTCAACGTCTTGAGGTAAAGCCCAAAGTCTAGAGGTAAAGCCCAACTTCTAGATGTAAAGCCAGATATCTAGAGGTAAAGCCAAACATCTAGAGGAAAATCCAAATATATAGATTTAAAACCCAAAATCTAGAGTGAAATCCCAACATCTAGAGGTAAAGCCCAAAGTGTAGATGTAAAGACCAACTTCCAAAGGTAAAGACCATCATCTAGTCCTACAGCCCAAAGTCTGCAGGTAAAGCCCAACTTACAGAGGTGAAGGCAAACATCTAGATTTAAAACCCAAAATCAAGAGGTAAAGCCCAACATCTATAGATAAAGCCAGATATATAGAGGCAAAGCCCAACATCTAGAGGAAAAGCCAAATATATAGATTTAAAACCCAAAATCTAGAGGGAAAGCCCAACATCTAGAGCTAAAGACCAAAATCTAGATGTAAAGCCCAATTTCTAGATCTAAAGCCAAACATATAGAGGTAAAGCCCAACATGTAGAGGTAAAGCCAAATATCTAGATTTAAATCCCAAAATCTAGATGTAAAGCCCAATTTCTAGATCTAAAGCGAAACATATAGAGGTAAAGCCCAACATCTAGAGGAAAAGCCAAATATATAGATTTAAAAACCAAAATCTAGAGATAAAGCCCAAAATCTAGACGTAAAGACAAAAATCTAGAAGTAAAGCGCAACTTCTAGATCTAAAGTCCAAAATCTAGATGTAAATCCCAACTTATAGATCTAAAGCCCAACATCTAGAGGTAAAACCCAACATCTAGAGGTAAAGCCCAACGTCTGGAGGTAAAGCCCAGATTCTAGAGAGAAGCCAAAAATCCAGATGGAAAACCCAAAATCTAGAGGTAAATCCCAACATCTAGAGGTAAATCCCAGAATGTAGATGTAAAGCCTAACATCTAGAGGTGAATTCCAAAATTTAGTGTTAAGGCCCGACATCTACAGTTAAAGCCAAACATATAGATGTAAAGCCCAACTTTTAGTGGTAAGGCCCAAACTCTAGAGGTAAAGCCCAACATCTAAAGGTAAAGACCAATATCTAGAGGTAAAACCCAACATCTAGAGGTAAAGCATGATATCTAGATATAAAGCCCAACATCTAGAAGAAAAGCCAAAAATATAGATTTAAAACCCAAAATCTAGAGTTAAATCCCAATATCTAGACGTAAAGCCGAAATTCTAGATGTAAAGACCAACTTCTAGAGGTAAAGCCCAAAATCTAGATGCTAAGCCCAAAATCTAGATGTAAAGCCCAATGTCTGCAGTTAAAGCCCAACTTACAGAGGTAAAGCCAAACATCTAGATGTAAAGCCAAACATCTAGAGGTAAAGCCTAACATCTAGAGGTGAAGCACAACATCTAGAGGTATAACCCAAAATCTAGAGATAAAGACCAACATCTAAATGTAAAGCAAAACATCTAGATGTAAAGCCCTACATCTAGAGGTAAAGTCCAATATCTAGCCTTAAAGACCAACATCTAGAGGTAAAGCCCAACGTCTGGAGGTAAAGCCCAGATTCTAGAGAGAAGCCAAAAATCCAGATGGAAAACCCAAAATCTAGAGGTAAAGCCCAACATCTAGAGGTAAAGCCCAGAATCCAGATGTAAAGCCTAACATCTAGAGGTGAATTCCAAATCTAGACTTAAGGCCCGACATCTACAGTTAAAGCCAAACATATAGATGTAACCCCCAACTTCTACAGGTAAGGCCCAAAATCTAGAGGTAAAGCCCAACATCTAGAGTTAAAGCCGAATGTCTTGAGGTAAAGCCCAAAGTCTAGAGGTAAAGCCCAACTAGACGTAAAGTCCAAAATCTAGAGGTAAATTCCAACATCTAGTGGTGGAGCCCAAAATCTAGAGGTAAAGCCCAACATCTGGAGGTAAAGCCAGATATCTAGAGATAAAGCCCAACATCTAAAGGAAAAGCCAAATATATAGAAATAAACCCAACATCTAGAGGTAAAGCCCAACATCTAGAGTTAAAGCCGAATGTCTTGAGGTAAAGCCCAAAGTCTAGAGGTAAAGCCCAACTCGACGTAAAGTCCAAAATCTAGAGGTAAATTCCAACACCTAGTGGTGGAGCCCAAAATCTAGAGGTAAAGCCCAACATCTGGAGGTAAAGCCAGATATCTAGAGATAAAGCCCATCATCTAAAGGAAAAGCCAAATAAATAGAAATAAACCCAAAATCTAGAGGTAAAGCCCAACATCTAGACGTAAAACCAAAATCTAGATGTAAAGCCCAACTTTTAGATCTAAAGCCCAAAATCTAGATGTAAAGCCCAACTTCTAGATCGAAAGCCCAACATCTAGAGGGAAAGCCCAACATCTAGAGGTAAAGACTAACATCTAGAGGTAAAGACTAACATCTAGAGGTGAAGCACAACATATAGAGGTAAAGCCCAATGTCTTGAGGTAATGACCAAAGTCTAGAGGTAAAGCCCAACTTCTAGATGTAAAGCCAGATATCTAGATGTAAAGCCCAACATCTAGAGGAAAAGCCAAATATATAGATTTAAAACCCAAAATCTAGAGGGAAAGCCCAACATCTAGAGCTAAAGCCCAAAATCTAGATGTAAAGCCCAATTTCTAGATCTAAAGCCAAACATATAGAGGTAAAGCCCAACATGTAGAGGTAAAGCCAAATATCTAGATTTAAATCCCAAAATCTAGATGTAAATCCCAAAATCTAGATGTAAAGCCCAATTTCTAGATCTAAAGCCCAACATCTAGAGGAAAAGCCAAATATATAGACTTAAAAACCAAAATCTAGAGATAAAGCCGAATATCTAGACGTGAAGACCAAAATCTAGATGTAAAGCCCAACTTCTAGATCTAAAGCCCAACATCTAGATGTAAAGCCCAACATCTAGAGGTAAACCCTAACTTTTAGAGGTGAAGCACAACATAAAGAGGTATAACGCAACATCTAGAGATAAAGCCCAACATCTAAATGTAAAGCAAAACCTCTAGATGTAAAACCCTACATCTAGAGGTAAAGTCCAATATCTAGACCTAAAGACCAACATCTAGAGGTAAAACACAACATCTAGAGGTAAAGCTCAACGTCTGTAGCTAAAGCCAAGGTTCTAGAGAGAAGCCAAAAATCCAAATGGAAAACCCAAAATCTAGAGGTAAACCCCAACATCTAGAGGGAAAGCCCAGAATCTAGATGTAAAGCCTAAAATCTAGAGGTGAATTCCAAAAACTTGTGTTAAGGCCCGACATCTACAGCTAAAGCCAAACATATAGATGTAAACCCCAACTTCTAGAGGTAAGGCCCAAAATATAGAGTTAAAGCCCAACATCTAGAGTTAAAGCCCAACGTCTTGAGGTAAAGCCCAAAGTCTAGCGGTAAAGCCCAACTTCTAGAGGTAATGACCAGCTTCTAAAACCGCAAATCTAGATTTAAACCCCAACATCTAGAGGTAAAGCTCAACTTCTAGATCTAAGCCAAACATCTAGAGGTAAAGCCCAACATCGAGAGGTAAAGCCTAACATCTAGATGTAAATCGCAACATCTAGAGGTAAAGCCCAATATTAGAGTTAAAGCGCATCGTCTAGAGGTAAAGCCCAACCTCTAGTCGTAAAGCCCAATGTCTGCAGTTAAAGCCCAACTTACAGAGGTAAAGCCAAACATCTAGATGTAAAGCCAAACATCTAGAGGTAAAGCCTAACATCTAGAGGTGAAGCACAACATCTAGAGGTATAACCCAAAATCTAGAGATAAATCCCAACATCTAAATGTAAAGCAAAACATCTACATGTAAAGCCCTACATCTAGAGGTAAAGTCCAATATCTAGCCTTAAAGACCAACATCTAGAGGTAAAGCCCAACGTCTGGAGGTAAAGCCCAGATTCTAGAGAGAAGCCAAAAATCCAGATGGAAAACCCAAAATCTAGAGGTAAAGCCCAACATCTAGAGGTAAAGCCCAGAATCCAGATGTAAAGCCTAACATCTAGAGGTGAATTCCAAATCAAGACTTAAGGCCCGACATCTACAGTTAAAGCCAAACATATAGATGTAACCCCCAACTTCTACAGGTGAGGCCCAAAATCTAGAGGTAAAGCCCAACATCTAGAGTTAAAGCCGAATGTCTTGAGGTAAAGCCCAAAGTCTAGAGGTAAAGCCCAACTAGACGTAAAGTCCAAAATCTAGAGGTAAATTCCAAGACCTAGTGGTGGAGCCCAAAATCTAGAGGTAAAGCCCAACATCTGGAGGTAAAGCCAGATATCTAGAGATAAAGCCCAACATCTAAAGGAAAAGCCAAATATATAGAAATAAACCCAAAATCTAGAGGTAAAGCCCAACATCTAGACGTAAAACCAAAATCTAGATGTAAAGCCCAACTTTTAGATCTAAAGCCCAAAATCTAGATGTAAAACCCAACTTCTAAATCTAAAGCCCAACATCTAGAGGTAAACCCCAATATTTCGAGTTTAAGCGCATCATTTAGAGGTAAAGCCCAAAATCTAGATGTAAAGCCCAACTTCTAGAGGTAAAGCCCATCATCTAGTCCTACAGCCCAATGTCTGCAGGTAAAGCATAACTTACACAGGTAAAGGCAAACATCTAGATGTAAAACCCAAAATCTAGAGGTAAAGCCCAACATATAGAGGTATAGCCCAAATTCTAGAGATAAAGTCCAACGTCTAGATGTAATCCCAACATCTAGAGGTAAAGCCTAACATCTAGAGGTGAAGCACAACATATAGAGGTATAACCCAACATCTAGAGATAAAGACCAACATCTAAATGTAAAGCAAAACATCTAGATGTAAAACCCTACATCCAGAGGTAAAGTCGAATATCTAGACTTAAAGACCAACATCTGGAGGTAAAGCCCAATGTCTAGAGGTAATGACCAACTTCCAGAGTTAAAACCCCAAATCTAGATTTAAACCCCAACATCTAGAGATAAAGCCCAACTTCTAGATCTAACCCAAACATCTAGAGGTAAAGCCCAACATCTAGAGGTAAAGCCTAACATCTAGTGGTGAATTCCAAAATCTAGTGTTAAGGCCCAACATCTACAGTTAAAGCCAAACATATAGATGTAAAGCCCAACTTCTAG
The DNA here is from genome assembly GCF_034619465.1 of Leptosomus discolor. NCBI lineage: Eukaryota > Metazoa > Chordata > Aves > Leptosomiformes > Leptosomidae > Leptosomus > Leptosomus discolor. The sequence goes on from NC_141416.1 coordinate 4,452,119, forward strand.
AGGTAAGGACCAAAATCTAGAGGTGAATCCAAAGTCTAGAATTAAAGCCCAACTTCTAGAGGTAAAGACAAATATATAGATTTAAAACCCAACATCTAGAGGTAAAGCCCAATATCTAGACGTAAAGCCCAAAATCTAGATGTAAAGACCAACTTCTAGATCTAAAGCCTAACTTCTAGAGGTAAAGTCCAAAATCTAGACGTAAAGCCCAAGACCTAGTGGTAGAGCCCAAAATCTAGAGGTAAAGACCAACATCTAGACGTAAAGCCAGATATCTAGAGGTAAAGCCCAACATCTAGTGGTGAATTCCAAAATCTAGTGTTAAGGCCCAACATCTACAGTTAAAGCCAAACATATAGATGTAAAACCCAACTTCTAGAGGTAAGGCCCAAAACCTAGAGTTAAAGCCCAACATCTAGAGTTAAAGTCCAACGTCTTGAGGTAAAGCCCAAATTCTAGAGGTAAAGCCAAATATCTAGATTTAAATCCCAAAATCTAGACGTAAAGCCCAAATTGCAGATGTAAATCCCAACTTCTAGAGTTAAAGTCCAAATTCCAGAGGCAAAGCTCAACACCTAGAGGTAGAGCCCAAAATCTAGAGGTAAAGCCGAACATCTAGACGTAAAGCTAGATATCTAGAGGTAAAGCCCAACATCTAGAGGTAAAGTCCAAAATCTAGAGGTAAAGATCAAGACCTAGTGGTAAAGCCCAAAATCTAGAGGTAAAGCCCAATAGCCAGACGTAAAGCCCAAAATCTAGATGTTAAGCCCAACTTCTAGATCTAAAGCACAAAATCTAGATGTAAAGCCCAACTTCTAGAGGTAAAGCCGAATATCTAGAGTTAAAGCGCATCATTTAAATCCCAAAATCTAGATTTAAAGCCCCACATCTAGAGGGAAAGCCCAGAAGCTACATGTAAAGCCTAACATCTAGAGGTGAATTCCAAAATCAAGTGTTAAGGCCCGACATCTACAGTTAAAGCCAACCATATAGATGTAACCCCCAACTTCTAGAGGTAAGGCCCAAAATCTAGAGGTAAAGCCCAACTTCTAGAGGTAAAGTCCAAAATCTAGAGGTAAAGCCCAAGACATAGTGGTAGAGACCAAAATCTAGAGGTAAAACCCCAACATCTAGAGGTAAAGCCGAAGGTCTTGAGGTAAAGCCCAAAGTCTAGAGGTAAAGACCAACTTCTAGAGGTAAAGTCCAAAATCTAGAGGTAAAGCCCAAGACCTAGTGGTAAAGCCCAGAATCTAGAGGTAAAGCCCAACATCTAGACGTAAAGCCAGATATCTGATGGTAAACCCCAACATCTAGAGGTAAAGCCCAACATCTAGACGTAAAGCCAGATATCTGATGGTAAAGCCCAACATCTAGAGGAAAAGCCAAATATATAGATTTAAAACCCAAAATCTAGAGATAAAGCCCAACACCTAAATGTAAAGCAAAACATCTTGATGTAAAACCCTACATCTAGAGGTAAAGTCCAATATCTAGACTTAAAGACCAACATCTAGAGGTAAAACCCAACATCTAGAGGTAAAGCCCAATATCTAGACGTAAAGACCAAAATCTAGATGCAAAGCCAAACTTTTAGATCTAAAGCCCAAAATATAGATGTAAAGGCCAACTTCTAAATCTAAAGCCCAACATCTAGAAGTAAAGCCCAATATTTAGAGTTTAAGCGCATCATTTAGAGGTAAAGCCTAAAATCTAGATGTAAAGCCCAACTTCTAGAGGTAAAGCCCATCATCTAGTCCTACAGCCCAATGTCTGCAGGTAAAGCATAACTTACAGAGGTAAAGGCAAACATCTAGATGTAAAACCCAAACTCTAGAGGTAAAGCCCAACATATAGAGGTATAGCCCAAATTCTAGAGATAAAGTCCAACGTCTAGATGTAATCCCAACATCTAGAGGTAAAGCCTAACATCTAGAGGTGAAGCACAACATATAGAGGTATAACCCAACATCTAGAGATAAAGACCAACATCTAAATGTAAAGCAAAACATCTAGATGTAAAACCCTACATCTAGAGGTAAAGTCAAATATCTAGACTTAAAGACCAACATCTAGAAGTAAAGCCCAACATCTAGAGGTAAAGCCTAACATCTAGAGGTGAATTCCAAAATCTAGTCTTAAGGCCCGACATCTACAGTTAAAGCTAAACATATAGATGTAACCACCAACTTCTAGAGGTAAGGCCCAAAATCTAGAGATAAAGCCCAAGACCTAGTGGTAGAGCCCAAAATCTAGAGGTGAAGCCCAACATCTAGACGTAAAGACATATATCTAGAAGTAAAGCCCAACATCTATAGGAAAACCCAAATATATAGATTTGAACCCCAAAATGTAGAGGTAAAGCCCAATATCTAGACGTAAAGACCAAAATCTAGATGTAAAGCCCAACTTCTAGATCTAAAGCCCAAAATATAAATGTAAAGGCCAACTTCTAAATCTAAAGCCCAACATCTAGAGGTAAAGCCCAATATTTAGAGTTTATGCGCATCAGTTCGAGGTAAAGCCCAAAATCTAGATGTAAAGCCCAACTTCTAGAGGTAAAGCCCATCATCTAGTCCTACAGCCCAATGTCTGCAGGCAAAGCCCAACTTACAGAGGTAAAGGCAAACATCTAGATATAAAACCCAAACTCTAGAGGTAAAGCCCAACATATAGAGGTATAGCCCAACTTCTAGAGATAAAGTCCAACGTCTAGATGTAATCCCAACATCTAGAGGTAAAGACTAACATCTAGAGGTAAAGCCAGATATCTAGGCGTAAAGCCCAACATCTAGAGGAAAAGCCAAATATATAGATTTAAAACCCAAAATCTAGAGGTAAAGCCCAACATCTAGACGTAAAGCCGAAAATCTAGATGTAAAGCCCAACTTCTAGTGGTAAGGCCCAAAATCTAGAGGTAAAGCCCAACATCTAGAGGAAAAGTCAAATATATAGATTTAAAAGCCAAAATCTAGAGGTAAAGCCCAAGATCTAGATGTAAAACCAAAATCTAGATGTAAAGCCCAACTTCTAAATCTAAAGCCCAACATCTAAAGGTAAAGACCGATATCTAGAGGTAAAACCCAACATCTAGAGGTAAAGCAAGATATCTAGAGGTAAAGCCCAACATCTAGAGGAAAAGACAAATATATAGATTTAAAACCCAAAATCTAGAGATAAAGCCCAACATCAAAATGTAAAGCAAAACATCTAGATGTAAAACCCTACATCTAGAGGTAAAGTCCAATATCTAGACTTAAAGACCAACATCTAGAGGTAAAACCCAACATCTTGAGGTAAAGCCCAACGTCTGGAGGTACAGCCCAGATTCTAGAGAGAAGCCAAAAATCCAGATGGAAAACCCAAAATCTAGAGGTAAAGCCCAACATCTAGAGGGAAAGCCCAGAATCTAGAGGTAAAGCCTAACATCTAGAGGTGAATTCCAAAATCAAGTGTTAAGGCCCGACATCTACAGTTAAAGCCAACCGTATAGATGTAACCCTCAACTTCTAGAGGTCAGGCCGAAAATCTAGAGGTAAAGCCCAACATCTAGAGTTAAAGCCCAACGTCTTGAGGTAAAGCCAAAGTCTAGAGGTAAAGCCCAACTTCTAGAGGTAAATCCCAAAATCTAGAGGTAAATTCCAAATTGCAGATGTAAAGCCCAACTTTTAGAGTTAAAGTCCAAATTCTAGAGGCAAAGCTCAACACCTAGAGGTAGAGCCCAAAATCTAGAGGTAAAGCCGAACATCTAGAGGAAAAGCCAAATATATAGATTTAATACCCAAAATCTAGAGATAAAGCCCAACACCTAAATGTAAAGCAAAACATCTAGATGTAAAACCCTACATCTAGAGGTAAAGTCCAATATCTAGACTTAAAGACCAAAATCTAGAGGTAAAACCCAACATCTAGAGGTAAAGACCAATATCTAGACGTTAAGACCAAAATCTAGATGTAAAGCCAAACTTTTAGATCTAAAGCCCAAAATATAGATGTAAAGGCCAACTTCTAAATCTAAAGCCCAACATCTAGAGGTAAAGCCCAATATTTCGAGTTTAAGCGCATCATTTAGAGGTAAAGCCCAAAATCTAGATGTAAAGCCCAACTTCTAGAGGTAAAGCCCATCATCTAGTCCTACAGCCCAATGTCTGCAGGTAAAGCATAACTTACACATAAAGGCAAACATCTAGATGTAAAACCCAAACTCTAGAGGTAAAGCCCAACATATAGAGGTATAGCCCAAATTCTAGAGATAAAGTCCAACGTCTAGATGTAATCCCAACATCTAGAGGTAAAGCCTAACATCTAGAGGTGAAGCACAACATATAGAGGTATAACCCAACATCTAGAGATAAAGACCAACATCTAAATGTAAAGCAAAACATCTAGATGTAAAACCCTACATCTAGATGTAAAGTCCAATATCTAGACTTAAAGACCAACATCTAGAAGTAAAGCCCAACATCTAGAGGTAAAGCCTAACATCTAGTGGTGAATTCCAAAATCTAGTGTTAAGGCCCGACATCTACAGTTAAAGGCAAACATATAGATGTAAACCCCAACTTCTAGAGGTAAGGCCCAGAATCTAGAGGTAAAGCCCAACCTCTAGAGTTAAAGCCAAGCGTCTTGAGGTAAAGACAAATATATAGATTTAAAACCCAACATCTAGAGGTAAAGCCCAATATCTAGACGTAAAGCCCAACTTCTAGAGGAAAAGTCCAAATTCTAGAGGCAAAGCCCAACACCTAGAGGTAGAGCCCAAAATCTAGAGGTAAAGCACCATCTAGAGGTAAAGCCAGATATCTAGAGGTAAAGACCAACATCTAGAGGAAAAGCCAAATATATAGATATAAAACCCAAAATATAGAGGTAAAGCCCGATATCTAGACGTAAAGACTAAAATCTAGATGTAAAGCCCAACTTCTAGATCTAAAGCCCAAAATATAGATGTAAAGGCCAACTTCTAGAGGTAAAGCCGAATATACAAAGCGCACCATTTAGAGTAAAGCCCAAAATCTAGAGCTAAAGCCCCACACCTAGAGGGAAAACCCAGAATCTAGATGTAAAGCCTAACATCTAGAGGTGAATTCCAAAATCTAGTCTTAAGGCCCGACATCTACAGTTAAATCTAAACATATAGATGTAACCACCAACTTCTAGAGGTAAGGCCCAAAATCTAGAGGTAAAGCCCAAGACCTAGTGGTAGAGCCCAAAATCTAGAGGTGAAGCCCAACATCTAGACGTAAAGACATATATCTAGAAGTAAAGCCCAACATCTATAGGAAAACCCAAATATACAGATTTAAACCCCAAAATCTAGAGGTAAAGCCCAATATCTAGACATAAAGACCAAAATCTAGATGTAAAGCCCAACTTCTAGATCTAAAGCCCAAAATATAGATGTAAACGCCAACTTCTAAATCTAAAGCCCAACATCTAGAGGTAAAGCCCAATATTTAGAGTTTATGCGCATCAGTTCGAGGTAAAGCCCAAAATCTAGATGTAAAGCCCAACTTCTAGAGGTAAAGCCCATCATCTAGTCCTACAGCCCAATGTCTGCAGGCAAAGCCCAACTTACAGAGGTAAAGGCAAACATCTAGATATAAAACCCAAACTCTAGAGGTAAATCCCAACATATAGAGGTATAGCCCAACTTCTAGAGATAAAGTCCAACGTTTAGATGTAATCCCAACATCTAGAGGTAAAGACTAACATCTAGAGGTAAAGCCAGATATCTAGGGGTAAAGCCCAACATCTAGAGGAAAAGCCAAATATATAGATTTAAAACCCAAAATCTAGAGGTAAAGCCCAACATCTAGACGTAAAGCCGAAATTCTAGATGTAAAGCCCAACTTCTAGTGGTAAGGCCCAAAATCTAGAGGTAAAGCCCAACATCTAGAGGAAAAGCCAAATATATAGATTTAAAAGCCAAAATCTAGAGGTAAAGCCCAAGATCTAGATGTAAAACCAAAATCTAGATGTAAAGCCCAACTTCTAAATCTAAAGCCCAACATCTAAAGGTAAAGACCAATATCTAGAGGTAAAACCCAACATCTAGAGGTAAAGCAAGATATCTAGAGGTAAAGCCCAACATCTAGAGGAAAAGACAAATATATAGATTTAAAACCCAAAATCTAGAGTTAAATCCCAATATCTAGACTTAAAGCCGAAATTCTAGATGTAAAGCCCAACTTCTAGAGTTAAAGCCCAAAATCTAGATGTAAAGCCCAACATCTAGAGGTAAAGCCCAACATCTAGAGGTAAAGCCCAAAGTGTAGATGTAAAGACCAACTTCCAAAGGTAAAGCGCAAAATCTAGAGGTAAACACCAATAGCTAGACGTAGAGCCCAAAATCTAGAGGTAAAGACCAACATCTATAGGTAAAACCAGACATATAGAGGTAAAGCCCAACATCTAGAGGAAAAGCCAAATATATAGATTTAAAACCCAAAATCTAGAGATAAAGCCCAACACCTAAATGTAAAGCAAAACATCTAGATGTAAAACCCTACATCTAGAGGTAAATTCCAATATCTAGACTTAAAGACCAACATCTAGAGGTAAAACGTACATCTAGAGGTAAAGACCAATATCTAGACGTTAAGACCAAAATCTAGATGTAAAGCCAAACTTTTAGATCTAAAGCCCAAAATATAGATGTAAAGCCCAACTTCTAAATCTAAAGCCCAACATCTAGAGGTAAAGCCCAATATTTAGAGTTTAAGCGCATCATTTAGAGGTAAAGCCAGATATCTAGAGGTAAAGCCCAACGTCTGGAGGTAAAGCCCATCATCTAGTCCTGCAGCCCAATGTCTGCAGGTAAAGCCCAACTTACAGAGGTGAAGGCAAACATCTAGATGTAAAGCTCAAAGTCTAGAGGTAAAGCCCAACTAGACGTAAAGTCCAAAATCTAGAGGTAAATTCCAACACCTAGTGGTGGAGCCCAAAATCTAGAGGTAAAGCCCAACATCTGGAGGTAAAGCCCGATATCTATTGATAAAGCCCAACATCTAAAGGAAAAGCCAAATATATAGAAATAAACCCAAAATCTAGAGGTAAAGCCCAACATCTAGACGTAAAACCAAAATCTAGATGTAAAGCCCAACTTTTAGATCTAAAGCCCAAAATCTAGATGTAAAGCCCAACTTCTAGATCGAAAGCCCAAATTCTAGAGGTAAAGCCCAACATCTAGAGGTAAAGCCCAACATCTAGAGGTAAAGACTAACATCTAGAGGTGAAGCACAACATATAGAGGTAAAGCCCAACGTCTTGAGGTAATGACCAAAGTCTAGAGGTAAAGCCCAACTTCTAGATGTAAAGCCAGATGTCTAGAGGTAAAGCCCAACATCTAGAGGAAAAGCGAAATATATAGATTTAAAACCCAAAATCTAGAGGGAAATCCCAACATCTAGAGGTAAAGCCCAAAGTGTAGATGTAAAGACCAACTTCCAAAGGTAAAGTGCAAAATCTAGAGGTAAACACCAATAGCTAGAGGTAGAGCATAAATATCTAGAGGTAAAGCCCAACATCTATAGATAAAGCCAGATATATAGAGGTAAAGCCCAACATCTAGAGGAAAAGCCAAATATATAGATTTAAAACCCAAAATCTAGAGGGAAAGCCCAACATCTAGAGCTAAAGCCCAAAATCTAGATGTAAAGCCCAATTTCTAGATCTAAAGCCAAACATATAGAGGTAAAGCCCAACATGTAGAGGTAAAGCCAAATATCTAGATTTAAATCCCAAAATCTAGATGTAAAGCCCAATTTCTAGATGTAAAGCCCAATTTCTAGAACTAAAGCGAAACATATAGAGGTAAAGCCCAAGATCTAGAGGAAAAGCCAAATATATAGATTTAAAAACCAAAATCTTGAGATAAAGCCGAATATCTAGACGTGAAGACCAAAATCTAGATGTAAAGCCCAACTTCTAGATCTAAAGCCCAAAATCTAGATGTAAAGCCCAACTTCTAGATCTAAAGCCCAACATCTAGAGGTAAAGCCCAACATCTATAGGTAAAGCCTAACATCTAGAGGTGAAGCACAACATATAGAGGTATATCCCAACATCTAGAGATAAAGCCCAACGTCTAAATGTAAAGCAAAACCTCTAGATGTAAAACCCTACATCTAGAGGTAAAGTCCAATATCTAGACATAAAGACCAACATCTAGAGGTAAAACCCAACGTCTGGAGGTACAGCCAAGATTCTAGACAGAAGCTAAAAATTCAAATTGAAAACACAAAATCTAGAGGTAAATGCCAACATCTAGAGGGAAAGCCCAGAATATAGAGGTAAAGCCTAACATCTAGAGGTGGATTCCAAAATCTAGTCTTAAGGCCCGACATCTACAGTTAAAGCCAAACATATAGATGTAAAGCCCAACTTCTAGAGGTAAGGCCCAAAATCTAGATGTAAAGCCCAACTTCTAGAGGTAAAGCCCAATATCTAGACGTAAAGACCAAAATCTAGATGTAAAGCCCAACTTCTAGATCTAAAGCCCAAAATCTAGATGTAAAGCCCAATTTCTAGATCTAAAGCCAAACATATAGAGGTAAAGCCGAACATGTAGAGGTAAAGCCAAATATCTAGATTTAAATCCCAAAATCTAGAGGTAAAAACCAAAATCTAGAGGTAAAGCCAGATATCTAGATCTAAAGCCCAACATCTAGAGGAAAAGCCAAATATATAGATTTAAAAACCAAAATCTAGAGATAAAGCCCAAAATCTAGACGTAAAGACAAAAATCTAGAAGTAAAGCGCAACTTCTAGATCTAAAGTCCAAAATCTAGATGTAAATCCCAACTTATAGATCTAAAGCCCAACATCTAGAGGTAAAACCCAACATCTAGAGGTAAAGCCCAACGTCTGGAGGTAAAGCCCAATTCTAGACAGAAGCCAAAAATCCAGATGGAAAACCCAAAATCTAGAGGTAAATCCCAACATCTAGAGGTAAAGCCCAGAATCTAGATGTAAAGCCTAACATCTAGAGGTGAATTCCAAAATTTAGTGTTAAGGCCGGACATCTACAGTTAAAGCCAAACATATAGATGTAAAGCCCAACTTCTAGTGGTAAGGCCCAAACTCTAGAGGTAAAGCCCAACATCTAGAGGAAAAGCCAAATATATAGATTTAAAAGCCAAAATCTAGAGGTAAAGCCCAATATCTAGATGTAAAACCAAAATCTAGATGTAAAGCCCAACTTCTAGATCTAAAGCCCAAAATCTAGATGTAAAGCCCAACTTCTAAATCTGAAGCCCAACATCTAGAGGTAAAGACCAATATCTAGAGGTAAAACCCAACATCTAGAGGTAAAGCCAGATATCTAGAGGTAAAGCCCAACATCTAGAGGAAAAGCCAAATATATAGATTTAAAAGCCAAAATCTAGAGTTAAATCCCAATATCTAGACGTAAAGACCAAAATCTAGATGTAAAGCCCAACTTCTAAATCTAAAGCCCAACATCTAGTGTTAAAGCCCACTATTTAGAGTTTATGTGCATCAGTTAGAGGTAAAGCCCAAAATCTAGATGTAATCCCAACATCTAGAGGTAAAGCCCAACAGCTAGAGTTAAAGCCGAACGTCTTGAGGTAAATCCCAAAGTCTAGAGGTAAAGCCCAACTTCTAGAGGTAAAGTCCAAAATCTAGAGGTAAAGCCCAAGACCTAGTGGTAGAGACCAAAATCTAGAGGTAAAGCCCAACATCTAGACGTAAAGACATATATCTAGAAGTAAAGCCCAACATCTAGATGAAAAGCCAAATATATAGATTTAAACCCCAAAATCTAGAGGTAAAGCCCAATATCTAGACGTAAAGACCAAAATCTAGATGTAAAGCCCAACTTCTAGATCTAAAGCCCAAAATATAGATGTAAAGCCCAACTTCTAAATCGAAATCCCAACATCTAGAGTTAAAGCCCACTATTTAGAGTTTATGTGCATCAGTTAGAGGTAAAGCCCAAAATCTAGATGTAATCCCAACATCTAGAGGTAAAGCCCAACAGCTAGAGGTAAAGCCCAACATCTAGAGTTAAAGCCGAACGTCTTGAGGTAAAGCCCAAAGTCTAGAGGTAAAGACCAACTTCTAGAGGTAAAGTCCAAAATCTAGAGGTAAAGCCCAAGACCTAGTGGTAGAGCCCAAAATCTAGAGGTAAAGCCCAACATCTAGAGGTAAAGCCAGATATCTGATGGTAAAGCCCAACATCTAGAGGAAAAGCCAAATATATAGATTTAAAACCCAAAATCTAGAGATAAAGCCCAACATCTAAATGTAAAGTAAAACATCTAGAGGTAAAACCAAACATCTAGAGGTAAAGCCAAACGTCTGGAGGTAAAGCCCAGATTCTAGAGAGAAGCCAAAAATCCAGATGGAAAACCCAAAATCTAGAGGTAAAGCCCAACATCTAGAGGTAAAGCCCAGAATCTAGAGGTAAAGCCTAACATCTAGAGGTGAATTCCAAAATCCAGTCTTAAGGCCTGACATCTACAATTAAAACCAAACATATAGATGTAAACCCCAACTTCTAGAGGTAAGACCCAAAATCTAGAGGTAAAGCCCAACATCTAGAGTTAAAGCCGAACGTCTTGAGGTAAAGTCCAAAGTCTAGAGGTAAAGACCTACTTCTAGACGTAAAGTCCAAAATCTAGAGGTAAATTCCAACATCTAGTGGTGGAGCCCAAAACCTAGAGTTAAAGCCCAACATCTGGAGGTAAAGCCAGATATCTAGATGTAAAGCCCAACATCTAGACGTAAAGCCATATATCTAGAAGTAAAGCCCAACATCTATAGGAAAAGCCAAATATATAGATTTAAACCCCAAAATCTAGAGGTAAAGCCCAATATGTAGACGTAAAGACCAAAATCTAGATGTAAAGCCCAACTTCTAGATCTAAAGCCCAAAATATAGATGTAAAGGCCAACTTCTAAATATAAAGCCGAACATCTAGAGGTAAAGCCCAATATTTAGAGTTTATGCGCATCAGTTCGAGGTAAAGCCCAAAATCTAGATGTAAAGCCCAACTTCTAGAGGTAAAGCCCATCATCTAGTCCTACAGCCCAATGTCTGCAGGTAAAGCCCAACTTACAGAGGTAAATGCAAACATCTAGATGTAAAACCCAAACTCTAGAAGTAAAGCCCAACATATAGAGGTATAGCCCAAATTCTAGAATTAAAGTCCAACGTCTAGATGTAATCCCAACAACTAGAGGTAAAGCCTAACATCTAGAGGTGAAGTACAACATATAGAGGTATAAGCCAACATCTAGAGATAAAGACGAACATCTAAATGTAAAGCAAAAAATCTAGATGTAAAACCCTATATCTAGAGGTAAATCCCAATGTCTAGAGGTAATGACCAACTTCCACAGCTAAAACCCCAAATCTAGATTTAAACCCCAACATCTAGAAATAAAGCCCAACTTCTAGATCTAATCCAAAAATCTAGCGGTAAAGCCCAACATCTAGAGGTAAAGCCTACCATCCAGCGATGAATACCAAAATCTAGTGTTAAGGCCCGACATCTACAGTTAAAACCAAACATATAGATGTAAAACCCAACTTTTAGAGGTAAGGCCCAAAATCTAGAGGTAAAGCCCAACATCTAGAGTTCAAGCCCAAAGTCTTGAGGTAAAGCCCAAAGTCTAGATGTAAAGCCCAAATTCTAGAGGTAAAGCCAAATATCTAGATTTAAATCCCAAAATCTAGAGGTAAAGCCCAAATTGCAGATATAAAGCCCAACATCTAGAGGTACAGCCAGATATCTAGAAGTAAAGCCCAACATCTAGAGGAAAAGCCAAATATATAGATTTAAAACCCAAAATCTAGAGATAAAGCCCAACATCAAAATGTAAAGCAAAACATCTAGATGTAATCCAAACATCTAGAGGTAAAGCCTAACATCTAGAGGAAAAGCCAAATATACAGATTTAAAACCCAAAATCCAGAGGTAAAGCCCAATATATAGACGTAAAGCCCAAAATCTAGATGTAAAGCCCAACTTCTAGATCTAAGGCCCAAAATCTAGATGTAAAGCCCAACTTCTAGAGGTAAAGCCGAATATATAGAGTTAACGCGCATCATTTAGAGTAAAATCCAAAATCTAGAGTTAAAGCCCCACATCTAGAGGGAAAGCCCACAATCTAGATGTAAAGCCTAACATCAAGAGGTGAATTCCAAAATCAAGTGTTAAGGCCCGACATCTACAGTTAATTCCAAACATATAGATGAAACCCCCAACTTCTAGAGGTAAGGCCCAAAATCTAGAGGTAAAGGCCAAAGTCTAGAGGTAAAGCCCAACTTCTAGAGGTAAAGTCCAAAATCTAGAGTTAAAGCCCAAGACCTAGTGGTAGACGCCATAATCTAGAGGTAAAGCCCAACATCTAGAGGTAAAGCCAGATATCTGACGGTAAAGCCCAACATCTAGAGGAAAAGCCAAATATATAGATTTAAAACCCAAAATCTAGAAGTAAAGCCCAATAGCTAAACGTAAATCCCAAAATCTAGATGTAAAGCCCAACTTCTAGATCTAAAGCCCAAAATCTAGATGTAAAGGCCAACTTCTAAATCTATAGCCCAATTTCTAGAGGTAACGCCCAATATTTAGAGTTTAAGCGCATCATTTAGAGGTAAGGCCCAAAACCTAGAGTTAAAGCCCAGCTTCTAGAGGTAAAGCCCATCATCTAGTACTACAGCACAATGTCTGCAGGTAAAGCCCAATTTACAGAGGTAAATGCAAACATCTAGATGTAAAACCCAAAATCTAGAGGTAAAGCCCAACATACAGAGGTATAGCCCAACTTCTAGAGATAAAGTCCAACGTCTAGATGTAATCCCAACATCTAGAGGTAAAGCCTAACATCTAGAGGTGAAGCACAACATATAGAGGTATAACCCAACATCTAGAGATAAAGACCAACATCTAAATGTAAAGCAAAATATCTAGATGTAAAACCCTACATCTAGAGGTAAAGTCCAATATCTAGTCTTAAAGACCAACATCTGGAGGTAAATCCCAATGTCTAGAGGTAATGACCAACTTCCACAGCTAAAACCCCAAATCTAGATTTAAACCCCAACATCTAGAGATAAAGCCCAACTTCTAGGTCTAAGCCAAACATCTGGAGGTAAAGCCCAACATCTAGAGGAAAAGCCTACCATCTAGTGGTGAATTCCAAAATCTAGTGTTAAGGCCCAACATCTACAGTTAAAGCCAAACATATAGATGTAAAACCCAACTTCTAGAGGTAAGGCCCAAAACCTAGAGTTAAAGCCCACCTTCTAGAGGTAAAGCCCATCACCTAGTACTACAGCCCAATGTCTGCAGGTAAAGCCCAACTTACAGAGGTAAACGCAAACATCTAGATGTAAAACCCAAAATCTAGAGGTAAAGCCCAACATACAGAGGTATAGCCCAAATTCTAGAGATAAAGTCCAACTTCTAGATGTAATCCCAACATCTAGAGGTAAAGCCTAACATCTAGAGGTGAAGCACAATATATAGAGGTATAACACAACATCTAGAGATAAAGACCAACATCTAAATCTAAAGCAAAACATCTAGACGTAAAACCCTAAATCTAGAGGTAAAGTGCAAAATCTAGAGGTAAAGCCAGATATCTAGAGGTAAAGACCAACATCTAGACTTCAAGTCCAAAGTCTTGAGGTAAAGCCCAAAGTCTAGAGGTAAAGCCCAAATTCTAGAGGTAAAGTCCAAAATCTAGAGGTAAAGCCCAAGACCTAGTGGTAGAGACCAAAATCTAGAGGTAAAGCCCAACATCTAGACGTAAAGCCAGATATCTGATGGTTAATCCCAACATCTAGAGGAAAAGCCAAATATATAGATTTAAAACCCAAAATCTAGAGATAAAGCCCAACATCTAAATGTAAAGCAAAACATCTAGATGTAAAACCCTACATCTAGAAGTAAAGTCCAATATCTAGAGTTAAAGCCCAAAACCTAGTCGTAGAGCCCAAAATCTAGAGGTAAAGACCGACATCTTGAGGTAAAGCCAGATATCTGATGGTAAAGCCCAACATCTAGAGGAAAAGCCAAATATATAGATTTAAAACCCAAAATCTAGAAGTAAAGACCAATATCTAGACGTAAAGCCCAAAATCTGGATGTAAAGACCAACTTCTAGATCTAAAGCCCAAAATATAGATGTAAAGCCCAACTTCTAGAGGTAAAGCCCATCATCTAGTCCTACAGCCCAAGGTCTGCAGGTAAAGCCCAACTTACAGAGGTGAAGACAAACATCTATATGAAAACCCAAAATCTAGAGCTGAAGCCCAACATCTAGAGGTGAAGCACAACATATAGAGGTATAACACAACATCTAGAGATAAAGACCAACATCTAAAAGTAAAGCAAAACATCTAGATGTAAAACCCTACATCTAGAGGTAAAGTCCAGTATCTAGACTTAAAGACCAACATCTGGAGGTAAAGCCCAAAGTCTAGATGTAAAGCCCAACTTCCAGAGTTAAAGTCCAAAATCTAGAGGTAAACACCAATACCTAGAGGTAGAGCCCAAAATCTAGAGATAAAGACCAACATGTAGAGATAAAGCCAGATATATAGATTTAAAACCCAAAATCTGGAGGTAAAGCCCAACATCTAGAGCTGAAGCCCCAAATCTAGATGTAAAGCCCAATTTCTAGATCTAAAGCCAAATAATCTAGAGGTAAAGCCCAACATGTAGAGGTAAAGACTAAGATCTAGAGGTGAATTCCAATATCTAGTGTTAAAGCCCGACACCTACAGTTAAAGCCAAACATCTAGATGTACAACCCAACTTCTAGAGGTAAAGCCGAATATTTAGAGTTAAAGCGCATCCTTTAGAGTAAAGACCAAAGTCTAGAGTTAAAGCCCAAGATCTAGAGGGAAAGCCCAGAATCTAGATGTAAAGCCTAACATCTAGAGGTGAATTCCAAAATCTAGTTTTAAGGCCCGACATCTACAGTTAAAGCCAATCATATAGATGTAACCCCCAACTTCTAGAGGTAAGGCCCAAAATCTAGAGTTAAAGCCCAACAGCTAGAGTTAAAGCCGAACGTCTTGAGGTAAAGCCCAAAGTCTAGAGGTAAAGCCCAACTTCTAGAGGTAAAGTCCAAAATCTAGATGTAAAGCCCAAGACCTAGTGGTAAAGCCCAAAATCTAGAGGTAAATCCCAACATCTAGACGTAAAGCCAGATATCTAGAGGTAAAGCCCAACATCTAGAGGAAAAGCCAAATATATAGATTTAAAATCCAAAATCTAGAGGTAAAGCCCAATATCTAGACGTAAAGACCAAAATCTAGATGTAAAGCCCAACTTCTAGATCTAAAGCCCAAAATCTAGATGTAAAACCCAACTTCTAAATCTAAAGCCCAACATCTAGAGGAAAAGCCAAATATATAGATTTAAAACCCAAAATCTAGAGATAAAGCCCAACACCTAAATGTAAAGCAAAACATCTAGATGTAAAGCCCTACATCTAGAGGTAAATCCAATATCTAGACTTAAAGACCAACATCTGGAGGTAAAGCCCAATGTCTAGAGGTAATGACCAACTTCCAGAGCTAAAAAACCAAAACTAGATTTAAACCCCAACATCTAGAGATAAAGCCCAACTTCTAGATCTAAGCCAAACATCTAGAGGTAAAGCCCAACATCTAGAGGTAAAGCCTAACATCTAGTGGTGAATTCCAAAATCTAGTGTTAAGGCCCAACATCTACAGTTAAAGCCAAACATATAGATGTAAACCCCAACTTCTAGAGGTAAGGCCCAAAACCTAGAGTTAAAGCCCAAAATCTAGAGTTAAAGCCCAACATCTAGAGTTAAAGCCCAACATCTTGAGGTAAAGCCCAAATTCTAGAGGTAAAGCCAAATATCTAGATTTAAAACCCAAAATCTAGACGTAAAGCCCAAATTGCAGATGTAAATCCCAACTTCTAGAGGTAAAGTCCAAATTCTAGAGGCAAAGCACAACACCTAGAGGTAGCGCCCAGAATCTAGAGGTAAAGCCCAACATCTAGACGTAAAGACATATATCTAGAAGTAAAGCCCAACATCTAGAGGAAAAGCCAAATATATAGATTTAAAACCCAGAATCTAGAGGTAAAGCCCAATATCTAGACGTAAAGCCCAAAATCTAGATGTAAAGCCCAACTTCTAGAGGTAAAGCCGAATATATAAAGCGCATCATTTAGAGTAAAGCCCAAAATCTAGAGATAAGGCCCACATCTAGAGGGAAAGCCCAAAATCTAGAGGTAAAGCCCAACATCTAGAGGTAAAGCCAGATATCTGATGGTAAAGCCCAACATCTAGAGGAAAAGCCAAATATATAGATTTAAAACCCAAAATCTAGAGATAAAGCCCAACACCTAAATGTAAAGCAAAACATCTAGATGTAAAACCCTACATCTAGAGGTAAAGTCCAATATCTAGACTTAAAGACCAACATCTAGAGGTAAAACCCAACATCTAGAGGTAAAGCCCAACGTCTAGAGGTAAAGCCCAGAATCTAGAGGTAAAGCCTAACATCTAGAGGTGAATTCCAAAATCCAGTCTTAAGGCCTGACATCTACAATTAAAACCAAACATATAGATGTAAACCCCAACTTCTAGAGGTAAGACCCAAAATCTAGAGGTAAAGCCCAACATCTAGAGTTAAAGCCGAACGTCTTGAGGTAAAGTCCAAAGTCTAGAGGTAAAGACCTACTTCTAGACGTAAAGTCCAAAATCTAGAGGTAAATTCCAACATCTAGTGGTGGAGCCCAAAACCTAGAGTTAAAGCCCAACATCTGGAGGTAAAGCCAGATATCTAGATGTAAAGCCCAACATCTAGACGTAAAGCCATATATCTAGAAGTAAAGCCCAACATCTATAGGAAAAGCCAAATATATAGATTTAAACCCCAAAATCTAGAGGTAAAGCCCAATATGTAGACGTAAAGACCAAAATCTAGATGTAAAGCCCAACTTCTAGATCTAAAGCCCAAAATATAGATGTAAAGGCCAACTTCTAAATATAAAGCCGAACATCTAGAGGTAAAGCCCAATATTTAGAGTTTATGCGCATCAGTTCGAGGTAAAGCCCAAAATCTAGATGTAAAGCCCAACTTCTAGAGGTAAAGCCCATCATCTAGTCCTACAGCCCAATGTCTGCAGGTAAAGCCCAACTTACAGAGGTAAATGCAAACATCTAGATGTAAAACCCAAACTCTAGAAGTAAAGCCCAACATATAGAGGTATAGCCCAAATTCTAGAATTAAAGTCCAACGTCTAGATGTAATCCCAACAACTAGAGGTAAAGCCTAACATCTAGAGGTGAAGTACAACATATAGAGGTATAAGCCAACATCTAGAGATAAAGACGAACATCTAAATGTAAAGCAAAAAATCTAGATGTAAAACCCTATATCTAGAGGTAAATCCCAATGTCTAGAGGTAATGACCAACTTCCACAGCTAAAACCCCAAATCTAGATTTAAACCCCAACATCTAGAAATAAAGCCCAACTTCTAGATCTAATCCAAAAATCTAGCGGTAAAGCCCAACATCTAGAGGTAAAGCCTACCATCCAGCGATGAATACCAAAATCTAGTGTTAAGGCCCGACATCTACAGTTAAAACCAAACATATAGATGTAAAACCCAACTTTTAGAGGTAAGGCCCAAAATCTAGAGGTAAAGCCCAACATCTAGAGTTCAAGCCCAAAGTCTTGAGGTAAAGCCCAAAGTCTAGATGTAAAGCCCAAATTCTAGAGGTAAAGCCAAATATCTAGATTTAAATCCCAAAATCTAGAGGTAAAGCCCAAATTGCAGATATAAAGCCCAACATCTAGAGGTACAGCCAGATATCTAGAAGTAAAGCCCAACATCTAGAGGAAAAGCCAAATATATAGATTTAAAACCCAAAATCTAGAGATAAAGCCCAACATCAAAATGTAAAGCAAAACATCTAGATGTAATCCAAACATCTAGAGGTAAAGCCTAACATCTAGAGGAAAAGCCAAATATACAGATTTAAAACCCAAAATCCAGAGGTAAAGCCCAATATATAGACGTAAAGCCCAAAATCTAGATGTAAAGCCCAACTTCTAGATCTAAGGCCCAAAATCTAGATGTAAAGCCCAACTTCTAGAGGTAAAGCCGAATATATAGAGTTAACGCGCATCATTTAGAGTAAAATCCAAAATCTAGAGTTAAAGCCCCACATCTAGAGGGAAAGCCCACAATCTAGATGTAAAGCCTAACATCAAGAGGTGAATTCCAAAATCAAGTGTTAAGGCCCGACATCTACAGTTAATTCCAAACATATAGATGAAACCCCCAACTTCTAGAGGTAAGGCCCAAAATCTAGAGGTAAAGGCCAAAGTCTAGAGGTAAAGCCCAACTTCTAGAGGTAAAGTCCAAAATCTAGAGTTAAAGCCCAAGACCTAGTGGTAGACGCCATAATCTAGAGGTAAAGCCCAACATCTAGAGGTAAAGCCAGATATCTGACGGTAAAGCCCAACATCTAGAGGAAAAGCCAAATATATAGATTTAAAACCCAAAATCTAGAAGTAAAGCCCAATAGCTAAACGTAAATCCCAAAATCTAGATGTAAAGCCCAACTTCTAGATCTAAAGCCCAAAATCTAGATGTAAAGGCCAACTTCTAAATCTATAGCCCAATTTCTAGAGGTAACGCCCAATATTTAGAGTTTAAGCGCATCATTTAGAGGTAAGGCCCAAAACCTAGAGTTAAAGCCCAGCTTCTAGAGGTAAAGCCCATCATCTAGTACTACAGCACAATGTCTGCAGGTAAAGCCCAATTTACAGAGGTAAATGCAAACATCTAGATGTAAAACCCAAAATCTAGAGGTAAAGCCCAACATACAGAGGTATAGCCCAACTTCTAGAGATAAAGTCCAACGTCTAGATGTAATCCCAACATCTAGAGGTAAAGCCTAACATCTAGAGGTGAAGCACAACATATAGAGGTATAACCCAACATCTAGAGATAAAGACCAACATCTAAATGTAAAGCAAAATATCTAGATGTAAAACCCTACATCTAGAGGTAAAGTCCAATATCTAGTCTTAAAGACCAACATCTGGAGGTAAATCCCAATGTCTAGAGGTAATGACCAACTTCCACAGCTAAAACCCCAAATCTAGATTTAAACCCCAACATCTAGAGATAAAGCCCAACTTCTAGGTCTAAGCCAAACATCTGGAGGTAAAGCCCAACATCTAGAGGAAAAGCCTACCATCTAGTGGTGAATTCCAAAATCTAGTGTTAAGGCCCAACATCTACAGTTAAAGCCAAACATATAGATGTAAAACCCAACTTCTAGAGGTAAGGCCCAAAACCTAGAGTTAAAGCCCACCTTCTAGAGGTAAAGCCCATCACCTAGTACTACAGCCCAATGTCTGCAGGTAAAGCCCAACTTACAGAGGTAAACGCAAACATCTAGATGTAAAACCCAAAATCTAGAGGTAAAGCCCAACATACAGAGGTATAGCCCAAATTCTAGAGATAAAGTCCAACTTCTAGATGTAATCCCAACATCTAGAGGTAAAGCCTAACATCTAGAGGTGAAGCACAATATATAGAGGTATAACACAACATCTAGAGATAAAGACCAACATCTAAATCTAAAGCAAAACATCTAGACGTAAAACCCTAAATCTAGAGGTAAAGTGCAAAATCTAGAGGTAAAGCCAGATATCTAGAGGTAAAGACCAACATCTAGACTTCAAGTCCAAAGTCTTGAGGTAAAGCCCAAAGTCTAGAGGTAAAGCCCAAATTCTAGAGGTAAAGTCCAAAATCTAGAGGTAAAGCCCAAGACCTAGTGGTAGAGCCCAAAATCTAGATGTAAAGCCCAACATCTAGACGTAAAGCCAGATATCTGATGGTTAATCCCAACATCTAGAGGAAAAGCCAAATATATAGATTTAAAACCCAAAATCTAGAGATAAAGCCCAACATCTAAATGTAAAGCAAAACATCTAGATGTAAAACCCTACATCTAGAAGTAAAGTCCAATATCTAGAGTTAAAGCCCAAAACCTAGTCGTAGAGCCCAAAATCTAGAGGTAAAGACCGACATCTTGAGGTAAAGCCAGATATCTGATGGTAAAGCCCAACATCTAGAGGAAAAGCCAAATATATAGATTTAAAACCCAAAATCTAGAAGTAAAGACCAATATCTAGACGTAAAGCCCAAAATCTGGATGTAAAGACCAACTTCTAGATCTAAAGCCCAAAATATAGATGTAAAGCCCAACTTCTAGAGGTAAAGCCCATCATCTAGTCCTACAGCCCAAGGTCTGCAGGTAAAGCCCAACTTACAGAGGTGAAGACAAACATCTATATGAAAACCCAAAATCTAGAGCTGAAGCCCAACATCTAGAGGTGAAGCACAACATATAGAGGTATAACACAACATCTAGAGATAAAGACCAACATCTAAAAGTAAAGCAAAACATCTAGATGTAAAACCCTACATCTAGAGGTAAAGTCCAGTATCTAGACTTAAAGACCAACATCTGGAGGTAAAGCCCAAAGTCTAGATGTAAAGCCCAACTTCCAGAGTTAAAGTCCAAAATCTAGAGGTAAACACCAATACCTAGAGGTAGAGCCCAAAATCTAGAGATAAAGACCAACATGTAGAGATAAAGCCAGATATATAGATTTAAAACCCAAAATCTGGAGGTAAAGCCCAACATCTAGAGCTGAAGCCCCAAATCTAGATGTAAAGCCCAATTTCTAGATCTAAAGCCAAATAATCTAGAGGTAAAGCCCAACATGTAGAGGTAAAGACTAAGATCTAGAGGTGAATTCCAATATCTAGTGTTAAAGCCCGACACCTACAGTTAAAGCCAAACATCTAGATGTACAACCCAACTTCTAGAGGTAAAGCCGAATATTTAGAGTTAAAGCGCATCCTTTAGAGTAAAGACCAAAGTCTAGAGTTAAAGCCCAAGATCTAGAGGGAAAGCCCAGAATCTAGATGTAAAGCCTAACATCTAGAGGTGAATTCCAAAATCTAGTTTTAAGGCCCGACATCTACAGTTAAAGCCAATCATATAGATGTAACCCCCAACTTCTAGAGGTAAGGCCCAAAATCTAGAGTTAAAGCCCAACAGCTAGAGTTAAAGCCGAACGTCTTGAGGTAAAGCCCAAAGTCTAGAGGTAAAGCCCAACTTCTAGAGGTAAAGTCCAAAATCTAGATGTAAAGCCCAAGACCTAGTGGTAAAGCCCAAAATCTAGAGGTAAATCCCAACATCTAGACGTAAAGCCAGATATCTAGAGGTAAAGCCCAACATCTAGAGGAAAAGCCAAATATATAGATTTAAAATCCAAAATCTAGAGGTAAAGCCCAATATCTAGACGTAAAGACCAAAATCTAGATGTAAAGCCCAACTTCTAGATCTAAAGCCCAAAATCTAGATGTAAAACCCAACTTCTAAATCTAAAGCCCAACATCTAGAGGAAAAGCCAAATATATAGATTTAAAACCCAAAATCTAGAGATAAAGCCCAACACCTAAATGTAAAGCAAAACATCTAGATGTAAAGCCCTACATCTAGAGGTAAATCCAATATCTAGACTTAAAGACCAACATCTGGAGGTAAAGCCCAATGTCTAGAGGTAATGACCAACTTCCAGAGCTAAAAAACCAAAACTAGATTTAAACCCCAACATCTAGAGATAAAGCCCAACTTCTAGATCTAAGCCAAACATCTAGAGGTAAAGCCCAACATCTAGAGGTAAAGCCTAACATCTAGTGGTGAATTCCAAAATCTAGTGTTAAGGCCCAACATCTACAGTTAAAGCCAAACATATAGATGTAAACCCCAACTTCTAGAGGTAAGGCCCAAAACCTAGAGTTAAAGCCCAAAATCTAGAGTTAAAGCCCAACATCTAGAGTTAAAGCCCAACATCTTGAGGTAAAGCCCAAATTCTAGAGGTAAAGCCAAATATCTAGATTTAAAACCCAAAATCTAGACGTAAAGCCCAAATTGCAGATGTAAATCCCAACTTCTAGAGGTAAAGTCCAAATTCTAGAGGCAAAGCACAACACCTAGAGGTAGCGCCCAGAATCTAGAGGTAAAGCCCAACATCTAGACGTAAAGACATATATCTAGAAGTAAAGCCCAACATCTAGAGGAAAAGCCAAATATATAGATTTAAAACCCAGAATCTAGAGGTAAAGCCCAATATCTAGACGTAAAGCCCAAAATCTAGATGTAAAGCCCAACTTCTAGAGGTAAAGCCGAATATATAAAGCGCATCATTTAGAGTAAAGCCCAAAATCTAGAGATAAGGCCCACATCTAGAGGGAAAGCCCAAAATCTAGAGGTAAAGCCCAACATCTAGAGGTAAAGCCAGATATCTGATGGTAAAGCCCAACATCTAGAGGAAAAGCCAAATATATAGATTTAAAACCCAAAATCTAGAGATAAAGCCCAACACCTAAATGTAAAGCAAAACATCTAGATGTAAAACCCTACATCTAGAGGTAAAGTCCAATATCTAGACTTAAAGACCAACATCTAGAGGTAAAACCCAACATCTAGAGGTAAAGCCAAACGTCTAGAGGTAAAGCCCAGAATCTAGAGGTAAAGCCTAACATCTAGAGGTGAATTCCAAAATCTAGTCTTAAGGCCTGACATCTACAATTAAAACCAAACATATAGATGTAAACCCCAACTTCTAGAGGTAAGACCCAAAATCTAGAGGTAAAGCCCAACATCTAGAGTTGAAGCCGAACGTCTTGAGGTAAAGTCCAAAGTCTAGAGGTAAAGACCTACTTCTAGAAGTAAAGTCCGAAATCTAGAAGTAAAGCCCAAGACCTAGTGGTAGAGCCCAAAATCTAGAGGTAAAGCCCAACATCTAGACGTAAAGCCAGATATCTGATGGTAAAGCCCAACATCTAGAGGAAAAGCCAAATATATAGATTTAAAACCCAAAATCTAGAGATAAAGCCCAACACCTAAATGTAAAGCAAAACATCTAGATGTAAAACCCTACATCTAGAAGTAAAGTCCAATATCTAGACTTAAAGACCAACATCTGGAGGTAAAGCCCAATGTCTAGAGGTAATGACCAACTTCCAGAGTTAAAACCCCAAATCTAGATTTAAACCCCAACATCTAGAGATAAAGCCCAACTTCTAGATCTAAGCCAAACATCTAGAGGTAAAGCCCAACATCTAGAGGTAAAGCCTAACATCTAGTGGTGAATTCCAAAATCAAGTTTTAAGGCCCGACATCTACAGTTAAAGCCAATCATATAGATGTAACCCCCAACTTCTAGAGGTAAGGCCCAAAATCTAGAGCTAAAGCCCAACAGCTAGAGTTAAAGCCGAACGTCTTGAGGTAAAGTCCAAAGTCTAGAGGTAAAGCCCAACTTCTAGAGGTAAAGCCCAAGACCTAGTGGTAGAGCCCAAAATCTAGAGGTAAAGCCCAACATCTAGACGTAAAGCCAGATATCTGATGGTAAAGCCCAACATCTAGAGGAAAAGCCAAATATATAGATTTAAAACCCAAAATCTAGAGATAAAGCCCAACACCTAAATGTAAAGCAAAACATCTAGATGTAAAACCCTACATCTAGAAGTAAAGTCCAATATCTAGACTTAAAGACCAACATCTGGAGGTAAAGCCCAATGTCTAGAGGTAATGACCAACTTCCAGAGTTAAAACCCCAAATCTAGATTTAAACCCCAACATCTAGAGATAAAGCCCAACTTCTAGATCTAAGCCAAACATCTAGAGGTAAAGCCCAACATCTAGAGGTAAAGCCTAACATCTAGTGGTGAATTCCAAAATCTAGTGTTAAGGCCCAACATCTACAGTTAAAGCCAAACATATAGATGTTAACCCCAACTTCTAGAGGTAAGGCCCAAAACCTAGAGTTAAAGCCCAACATCTAGAGTTAAAGCCCAACGTCTTGAGGTAAAGCCCAAATTCTAGAGGAAAGCCAAATATCTAGATTTAAATCCCAAAATCTAGACGTAAAGCCCAAATTGCAGATGTAAATCCCAACTTCTAGAGGTAAAGTCCAAATTCTAGAGGCAAAGCACAACACCTAGAGGTAGCGCCCAGAATCTAGAGGTAAAGCCCAACATCTAGACGTAAAGACATATATCTAGAAGTAAAACCCAACATCTAGAGGAAAAGCCAAATATATAGATTTAAAACCCAGAATCTAGAGGTAAAGCCCAATATCTAGACGTAAAGCCCAAAATCTAGATGTAAAGCCCAACTTCTAGAGGTAAAGCAAGATATCTGATGGTAAAGCCCAACATCTAGAAGAAAAGCCAAATATATAGATTTAAAACCCAAAATCTAGAGATAAAGCCCAACACCTAAATGTAAAGCAAAACATCTAGATGTAAAACCCTACATCTAGAGGTAAAGTCCAATATCTAGACTTAAAGACCAACATCTAGAGGTAAAACCCAACATCTAGAGGTAAAGCCAAACGTCTGGAGGTAAAGCCCAGATTCTAGAGAGAAGCCAAAATTCCAGATGGGAAACCCAAAATCTAGAGGTAAAGCCCAACATCTAGAGGTAAAGCCCAGAATCTAGAGGTAAAGCCTAACATCTAGAGGTGAATTCCAAAATCTAGTCTTAAGGCCTGACATCTACAATTAAAACCAAACATATAGATGTAAACCCCAACTTCTAGAGGTAAGACCCAAAATCTAGAGGTAAAGCCCAACATCTAGAGTTAAAGCCGAACGTCTTGAGGTAAAGCCCAAAGTCTAGAGGTAAAGCCCAACTTCTAGAGGTAAAGTCCAAAATCTAGAGGTAAAGCCCAAGACCTAGTGGTAGAGCCCAAAATCTAGAGGTAAAGCCCAACATCTAGAGGTAAAGCCAGATATCTGATGGTAAAGCCCAACATC
The DNA here is from genome assembly GCF_034619465.1 of Leptosomus discolor. NCBI lineage: Eukaryota > Metazoa > Chordata > Aves > Leptosomiformes > Leptosomidae > Leptosomus > Leptosomus discolor. The sequence continues at coordinate 4,476,999 of NC_141416.1, forward strand.
TAGAGGAAAAGCCAAATATATAGATTTAAATCCCAAAATCTAGAGATAAAGCCCAACATCAAAATGTAAAGCAAAACATCTAGATGTAAAACCCTACATCAAGAGGTAAAGTCCAATATCTAGACTTAAAGACAACATCTGGAGGTAAAACCCAACATCTAGAGGTAAAGCCCAATGTCTGGAGGTACAGCCCAGATTCTAGAGAGAAGCCAAAAATCCAGATGGAAAACCCAAAATCTAGAGGTAAAGCCCAACATCTAGAGGTAAAGCCATATATCTAGGGGTAAAGCCCAACATCTAGTGGAAAAGCCAAATATATAGATTTAAAACCCAAAATCTAGAGGTAAAGCCCAATATCTAGACGTAAAGCCCAAAATCTAGATGTAAAGCCCAACTTCTAGATCTAAAGCCCAACATCTAGAGGTAAAGCCTAACATCTAGTGGTGAATTCCAAAATCTAGTCTTAAGGCCCGACATCTACAGTTAAAGGCAAACATATAGATGTAAACCCCAACTTCTAGAGGTAAGGCCCAAAATCTAGTGGTAAAGCCAAAGTCTAGAATTAAAGCCCAACTTCTAGAGGTAAAGACAAATATATAGATTTAAAACCCAACATCTAGAGGTAAAGCCCAATATCTAGATGTAAAGCCCAACTTCTAGAGGAAAAGTCCAAATTCTAGAGGTAAAGCCCAAGACCTAGTGGTAGAGCCTAAAATCTAGAGGTGAAGCCATACATCTAGACGTAAAGCCAGATATCTGACGGTAAAGCCCAACATCTAGAGGAAAAGCCAAATATATAGATTTAAAACCCAAAATCTAGTGATAAAGCCCAACATCTAAATGTAAAGCAAAACATCTAGATGTAAAACCCTACATCTAGAGGTCAAGTCCAATATCTAGACTTAAAGACCAACATCTAGAGGTAAAGCCTAACATCTAGAGGTGAAGCACAACATATAGAGGTATAACCCAACATCTAGAGATAAAGACCAACATCTAAATGTAAAGCAAAATATCTAGATGTAAAACCCTACATCTAGAGGTAAAGTCCAATATCTAGTCTTAAAGACCAACATCTGGAGGTAAATCCCAATGTCTAGAGGTAATGACCAACTTCCACAGCTAAAACCCCAAATCTAGATTTAAACCCCAACATCTAGAGATAAAGCCCAACTTCTAGGTCTAAGCCAAACATCTGGAGGTAAAGCCCAACATCTAGAGGAAAAGCCTACCATCTAGTGGTGAATTCCAAAATCTAGTGTTAAGGCCCAACATCTACAGTTAAAGCCAAACATATAGATGTAAAACCCAACTTCTAGAGGTAAGGCCCAAAACCTAGAGTTAAAGCCCACCTTCTAGAGGTAAAGCCCATCACCTAGTACTACAGCCCAATGTCTGCAGGTAAAGCCCAACTTACAGAGGTAAACGCAAACATCTAGATGTAAAACCCAAAATCTAGAGGTAAAGCCCAACATACAGAGGTATAGCCCAAATTCTAGAGATAAAGTCCAACTTCTAGATGTAATCCCAACATCTAGAGGTAAAGCCTAACATCTAGAGGTGAAGCACAATATATAGAGGTATAACACAACATCTAGAGATAAAGACCAACATCTAAATCTAAAGCAAAACATCTAGACGTAAAACCCTAAATCTAGAGGTAAAGTGCAAAATCTAGAGGTAAAGCCAGATATCTAGAGGTAAAGACCAACATCTAGACTTCAAGTCCAAAGTCTTGAGGTAAAGCCCAAAGTCTAGAGGTAAAGCCCAAATTCTAGAGGTAAAGTCCAAAATCTAGAGGTAAAGCCCAAGACCTAGTGGTAGAGACCAAAATCTAGAGGTAAAGCCCAACATCTAGACGTAAAGCCAGATATCTGATGGTTAATCCCAACATCTAGAGGAAAAGCCAAATATATAGATTTAAAACCCAAAATCTAGAGATAAAGCCCAACATCTAAATGTAAAGCAAAACATCTAGATGTAAAACCCTACATCTAGAAGTAAAGTCCAATATCTAGAGTTAAAGCCCAAAACCTAGTCGTAGAGCCCAAAATCTAGAGGTAAAGACCGACATCTTGAGGTAAAGCCAGATATCTGATGGTAAAGCCCAACATCTAGAGGAAAAGCCAAATATATAGATTTAAAACCCAAAATCTAGAAGTAAAGACCAATATCTAGACGTAAAGCCCAAAATCTGGATGTAAAGACCAACTTCTAGATCTAAAGCCCAAAATATAGATGTAAAGCCCAACTTCTAGAGGTAAAGCCCATCATCTAGTCCTACAGCCCAAGGTCTGCAGGTAAAGCCCAACTTACAGAGGTGAAGACAAACATCTATATGAAAACCCAAAATCTAGAGCTGAAGCCCAACATCTAGAGGTGAAGCACAACATATAGAGGTATAACACAACATCTAGAGATAAAGACCAACATCTAAAAGTAAAGCAAAACATCTAGATGTAAAACCCTACATCTAGAGGTAAAGTCCAGTATCTAGACTTAAAGACCAACATCTGGAGGTAAAGCCCAAAGTCTAGATGTAAAGCCCAACTTCCAGAGTTAAAGTCCAAAATCTAGAGGTAAACACCAATACCTAGAGGTAGAGCCCAAAATCTAGAGATAAAGACCAACATGTAGAGATAAAGCCAGATATATAGATTTAAAACCCAAAATCTGGAGGTAAAGCCCAACATCTAGAGCTGAAGCCCCAAATCTAGATGTAAAGCCCAATTTCTAGATCTAAAGCCAAATAATCTAGAGGTAAAGCCCAACATGTAGAGGTAAAGACTAAGATCTAGAGGTGAATTCCAATATCTAGTGTTAAAGCCCGACACCTACAGTTAAAGCCAAACATCTAGATGTACAACCCAACTTCTAGAGGTAAAGCCGAATATTTAGAGTTAAAGCGCATCCTTTAGAGTAAAGACCAAAGTCTAGAGTTAAAGCCCAAGATCTAGAGGGAAAGCCCAGAATCTAGATGTAAAGCCTAACATCTAGAGGTGAATTCCAAAATCTAGTTTTAAGGCCCGACATCTACAGTTAAAGCCAATCATATAGATGTAACCCCCAACTTCTAGAGGTAAGGCCCAAAATCTAGAGTTAAAGCCCAACAGCTAGAGTTAAAGCCGAACGTCTTGAGGTAAAGCCCAAAGTCTAGAGGTAAAGCCCAACTTCTAGAGGTAAAGTCCAAAATCTAGATGTAAAGCCCAAGACCTAGTGGTAAAGCCCAAAATCTAGAGGTAAATCCCAACATCTAGACGTAAAGCCAGATATCTAGAGGTAAAGCCCAACATCTAGAGGAAAAGCCAAATATATAGATTTAAAATCCAAAATCTAGAGGTAAAGCCCAATATCTAGACGTAAAGACCAAAATCTAGATGTAAAGCCCAACTTCTAGATCTAAAGCCCAAAATCTAGATGTAAAACCCAACTTCTAAATCTAAAGCCCAACATCTAGAGGAAAAGCCAAATATATAGATTTAAAACCCAAAATCTAGAGATAAAGCCCAACACCTAAATGTAAAGCAAAACATCTAGATGTAAAGCCCTACATCTAGAGGTAAATCCAATATCTAGACTTAAAGACCAACATCTGGAGGTAAAGCCCAATGTCTAGAGGTAATGACCAACTTCCAGAGCTAAAAAACCAAAACTAGATTTAAACCCCAACATCTAGAGATAAAGCCCAACTTCTAGATCTAAGCCAAACATCTAGAGGTAAAGCCCAACATCTAGAGGTAAAGCCTAACATCTAGTGGTGAATTCCAAAATCTAGTGTTAAGGCCCAACATCTACAGTTAAAGCCAAACATATAGATGTAAACCCCAACTTCTAGAGGTAAGGCCCAAAACCTAGAGTTAAAGCCCAAAATCTAGAGTTAAAGCCCAACATCTAGAGTTAAAGCCCAACATCTTGAGGTAAAGCCCAAATTCTAGAGGTAAAGCCAAATATCTAGATTTAAAACCCAAAATCTAGACGTAAAGCCCAAATTGCAGATGTAAATCCCAACTTCTAGAGGTAAAGTCCAAATTCTAGAGGCAAAGCACAACACCTAGAGGTAGCGCCCAGAATCTAGAGGTAAAGCCCAACATCTAGACGTAAAGACATATATCTAGAAGTAAAGCCCAACATCTAGAGGAAAAGCCAAATATATAGATTTAAAACCCAGAATCTAGAGGTAAAGCCCAATATCTAGACGTAAAGCCCAAAATCTAGATGTAAAGCCCAACTTCTAGAGGTAAAGCCGAATATATAAAGCGCATCATTTAGAGTAAAGCCCAAAATCTAGAGATAAGGCCCACATCTAGAGGGAAAGCCCAAAATCTAGAGGTAAAGCCCAACATCTAGAGGTAAAGCCAGATATCTGATGGTAAAGCCCAACATCTAGAGGAAAAGCCAAATATATAGATTTAAAACCCAAAATCTAGAGATAAAGCCCAACACCTAAATGTAAAGCAAAACATCTAGATGTAAAACCCTACATCTAGAGGTAAAGTCCAATATCTAGACTTAAAGACCAACATCTAGAGGTAAAACCCAACATCTAGAGGTAAAGCCAAACGTCTAGAGGTAAAGCCCAGAATCTAGAGGTAAAGCCTAACATCTAGAGGTGAATTCCAAAATCTAGTCTTAAGGCCTGACATCTACAATTAAAACCAAACATATAGATGTAAACCCCAACTTCTAGAGGTAAGACCCAAAATCTAGAGGTAAAGCCCAACATCTAGAGTTGAAGCCGAACGTCTTGAGGTAAAGTCCAAAGTCTAGAGGTAAAGACCTACTTCTAGAAGTAAAGTCCGAAATCTAGAAGTAAAGCCCAAGACCTAGTGGTAGAGCCCAAAATCTAGAGGTAAAGCCCAACATCTAGACGTAAAGCCAGATATCTGATGGTAAAGCCCAACATCTAGAGGAAAAGCCAAATATATAGATTTAAAACCCAAAATCTAGAGATAAAGCCCAACACCTAAATGTAAAGCAAAACATCTAGATGTAAAACCCTACATCTAGAAGTAAAGTCCAATATCTAGACTTAAAGACCAACATCTGGAGGTAAAGCCCAATGTCTAGAGGTAATGACCAACTTCCAGAGTTAAAACCCCAAATCTAGATTTAAACCCCAACATCTAGAGATAAAGCCCAACTTCTAGATCTAAGCCAAACATCTAGAGGTAAAGCCCAACATCTAGAGGTAAAGCCTAACATCTAGTGGTGAATTCCAAAATCAAGTTTTAAGGCCCGACATCTACAGTTAAAGCCAATCATATAGATGTAACCCCCAACTTCTAGAGGTAAGGCCCAAAATCTAGAGCTAAAGCCCAACAGCTAGAGTTAAAGCCAAACGTCTTGAGGTAAAGTCCAAAGTCTAGAGGTAAAGCCCAACTTCTAGAGGTAAAGCCCAAGACCTAGTGGTAGAGCCCAAAATCTAGAGGTAAAGCCCAACATCTAGACGTAAAGCCAGATATCTGATGGTAAAGCCCAACATCTAGAGGAAAAGCCAAATATATAGATTTAAAACCCAAAATCTAGAGATAAAGCCCAACACCTAAATGTAAAGCAAAACATCTAGATGTAAAACCCTACATCTAGAAGTAAAGTCCAATATCTAGACTTAAAGACCAACATCTGGAGGTAAAGCCCAATGTCTAGAGGTAATGACCAACTTCCAGAGTTAAAACCCCAAATCTAGATTTAAACCCCAACATCTAGAGATAAAGCCCAACTTCTAGATCTAAGCCAAACATCTAGAGGTAAAGCCCAACATCTAGAGGTAAAGCCTAACATCTAGTGGTGAATTCCAAAATCTAGTGTTAAGGCCCAACATCTACAGTTAAAGCCAAACATATAGATGTTAACCCCAACTTCTAGAGGTAAGGCCCAAAACCTAGAGTTAAAGCCCAACATCTAGAGTTAAAGCCCAACGTCTTGAGGTAAAGCCCAAATTCTAGAGGAAAGCCAAATATCTAGATTTAAATCCCAAAATCTAGACGTAAAGCCCAAATTGCAGATGTAAATCCCAACTTCTAGAGGTAAAGTCCAAATTCTAGAGGCAAAGCACAACACCTAGAGGTAGCGCCCAGAATCTAGAGGTAAAGCCCAACATCTAGACGTAAAGACATATATCTAGAAGTAAAACCCAACATCTAGAGGAAAAGCCAAATATATAGATTTAAAACCCAGAATCTAGAGGTAAAGCCCAATATCTAGACGTAAAGCCCAAAATCTAGATGTAAAGCCCAACTTCTAGAGGTAAAGCAAGATATCTGATGGTAAAGCCCAACATCTAGAAGAAAAGCCAAATATATAGATTTAAAACCCAAAATCTAGAGATAAAGCCCAACACCTAAATGTAAAGCAAAACATCTAGATGTAAAACCCTACATCTAGAGGTAAAGTCCAATATCTAGACTTAAAGACCAACATCTAGAGGTAAAACCCAACATCTAGAGGTAAAGCCAAACGTCTGGAGGTAAAGCCCAGATTCTAGAGAGAAGCCAAAATTCCAGATGGGAAACCCAAAATCTAGAGGTAAAGCCCAACATCTAGAGGTAAAGCCCAGAATCTAGAGGTAAAGCCTAACATCTAGAGGTGAATTCCAAAATCTAGTCTTAAGGCCTGACATCTACAATTAAAACCAAACATATAGATGTAAACCCCAACTTCTAGAGGTAAGACCCAAAATCTAGAGGTAAAGCCCAACATCTAGAGTTAAAGCCGAACGTCTTGAGGTAAAGTCCAAAGTCTAGAGGTAAAGACCTACTTCTAGAAGTAAAGTCCGAAATCTAGAAGTAAAGCCCAAGACCTAGTGGTAGAGCCCAAAATCTAGAGGTAAAGCCAGACATCTAGACGTAAAGCCAGATATCTAGTGGTAAAGCCCAACATCCATAGGAAAAGCCAAATATATAGATTTAAAACCCAAAATCTAGAGGTAAAGCCCGATATCTAGATGTAAAGACCAAAATCTAGATGTAAAGCCAAACTTCTACATCTAAAGCCCAAAATCTAGATGTAAAGCCCAACTTCTAGAGGTAAAGCCCATCATCTAGTCCTACAGCCCAATATCTGCAGGTAAAGCCCAACTTACAGAGGTGAAGGCAAACATCTAGATGAAAACCCAAAATCTAGAGCTGAAGCCCAACATCTAGAGGTGAAGCACAACATATAGAGGTATAACCCAACATCTAGAGATAAAGACCAACATCTAAATATAAAGCAAAACATCTAGATGTAAAACCTTACATCTAGAGGTAAAGTCCAATAACTAGACTTAAAGACCAACATCTGGAGCTAAAGCCCAATGTCTAGAGGTAATGACCAACTTCTAGAGCTAAAAACCCTAATCTAGATTTAAGCCCAACATCTAGAGATAAAGACCAACATCTAAAAGTAAAGCAAAACATCTAGATGTAAAACCCTACATCTAGAGGTAAAGTCCAGTATCTAGACTTAAAGACCAACATCTGGAGGTAAAGCCCAAAGTCTAGATGTAAAGCCCAACTTCCAGAGTTAAAGTCCAAAATCTAGAGGTAAACACCAATACCTAGAGGTAGAGCCCAAAATCTAGAGATAAAGCCCAACATCTAGAGATGAAGCCAGAAATATAGATTTAAAACCCAAAATCTGGAGGTAAAGTCCAACATATAGAGCTGAAGCCCCAAATCTAGATGTAAAGCCCAATTTCTAGATCTAAAGCCAAATAATCTAGACGTAAAGCCCAACATGTAGAGGTAAAGACTAAGATCTAGAGGTGAATTCCAATATCTAGTGTTAAAGCCCGACACCTAAAGTTAAAGCCAAACATCTAGATGTAAAACCCAACTTCTAGAGGTAAAGCCGAATATCAAGAGTTAAAGCGCATCCTTTAGAGTAAAGCCCAAAATCTAGAGTTAAAGCCCAACATCTAGAGGGAAAGCCCAGAATCTAGATGTAAAGCCTAACATCTAGAGGTGAATTCCAAAATCAAGTTTTAAGGAACGACATCTACAGTTAAAGCCAATCATATAGATGTAACCCCCAACTTCTAGAGGTAAGGCCCAAAATCTAGAGGTAAAGCCCAACTTCTAGAGGTAAAGTCCAAAATCTAGAGGTAAAGCCCAAGACATAGTGGTAGAGACCAAAATCTAGAGGTAAAACCCCAACATCTAGACGTAAAGACATATATCTAGAAGTAAAGCCCAACATCTAGATGAAAAGACAAATATATAGATTTAAACCCCAAAATCTAGAGGTAAAGCCCAATATCTAGACGTAAAGACCAAAATCTAGATGTAAAGCCCAACTTCTAAATCTAAAGCCCAACATCTAATGTTAAAGCCCACTATTTAGAGTTTATGTGCATCAGTTAGAGGTAAAGCCCAAAATCTAGATGTAATCCCAACATCTAGAGGTAAAGCCCAACAGCTAGAGTTAAAGCCGAACGTCTTGAGGTAAAGCCCAAAGTCTAGAGGTAAAGCCCAACTTCTAGAGGTAAAGTCCAAAATCTAGAGGTAAAGCCCAAGACCTAGTGGTAGAGACCAAAATCTAGAGGTAAAGCCCAACATCTAGACGTAAAGACATATATCTAGAAGTAAAGCCCAACATCTAGATGAAAAGCCAAATATATAGATTTAAACCCCAAAATCTAGAGGTAAAGCCCAATATCTAGACGTAAAGACCAAAATCTAGATGTAAAGCCCAACTTCTAGATCTAAAGCCCAAAATATAGATGTAAAGCCCAACTTCTAAATCTAAATCCCAACATCTAGAGTTAAAGCCCACTATTTAGAGTTTATGTGCATCAGTTAGAGGTAAAGCCCAAAATCTAGATGTAATCCCAACATCTAGAGGTAAAGCCCAACAGCTAGAGGTAAAGCCCAACATCTAGAGTTAAAGCCGAACGTCTTGAGGTAAAGCCCAAAGTCTAGAGGTAAAGACCAACTTCTAGAGGTAAAGTCCAAAATCTAGAGGTAAAGACCAAGACCTAGTGGTAGAGCCCAAAATCTAGAGGTAAAGCCCAACATCTAGAGGTAAAGCCAGATATCTGATGGTAAAGCCCAACATCTAGAGGAAAAGCCAAATATATAGATTTAAAACCCAAAATCTAGAGATAAAGCCCAACATCTAAATGTAAAGTAAAACATCTAGAGGTAAAACCCAACATCTAGAGGTAAAGCCAAACGTCTGGAGGTAAAGCCCAGATTCTAGAGAGAAGCCAAAAATCCAGATGGAAAACCCAAAATCTAGAGGTAAAGCCCAACATCTAGAGGTAAAGCCCAGAATCTAGAGGTAAAGCCTAACATCTAGAGGTGAATTCCAAAATCCAGTCTTAAGGCCTGACATCTACAATTAAAACCAAACATATAGATGTAAACCCCAACTTCTAGAGGTAAGACCCAAAATCTAGAGGTAAAGCCCAACATCTAGAGTTAAAGCCGAACGTCTTGAGGTAAAGTCCAAAGTCTAGAGGTAAAGACCTACTTCTAGACGTAAAGTCCAAAATCTAGAGGTAAATTCCAACATCTAGTGGTGGAGCCCAAAACCTAGAGTTAAAGCCCAACATCTGGAGGTAAAGCCAGATATCTAGATGTAAAGCCCAACATCTAGACGTAAAGCCATATATCTAGAAGTAAAGCCCAACATCTATAGGAAAAGCCAAATATATAGATTTAAACCCCAAAATCTAGAGGTAAAGCCCAATATGTAGACGTAAAGACCAAAATCTAGATGTAAAGCCCAACTTCTAGATCTAAAGCCCAAAATATAGATGTAAAGGCCAACTTCTAAATATAAAGCCGAACATCTAGAGGTAAAGCCCAATATTTAGAGTTTATGCGCATCAGTTCGAGGTAAAGCCCAAAATCTAGATGTAAAGCCCAACTTCTAGAGGTAAAGCCCATCATCTAGTCCTACAGCCCAATGTCTGCAGGTAAAGCCCAACTTACAGAGGTAAATGCAAACATCTAGATGTAAAACCCAAACTCTAGAAGTAAAGCCCAACATATAGAGGTATAGCCCAAATTCTAGAGATAAAGTCCAACGTCTAGATGTAATCCCAACAACTAGAGGTAAAGCCTAACATCTAGAGGTGAAGTACAACATATAGAGGTATAAGCCAACATCTAGAGATAAAGACGAACATCTAAATGTAAAGCAAAAAATCTAGATGTAAAACCCTATATCTAGAGGTAAATCCCAATGTCTAGAGGTAATGACCAACTTCCACAGCTAAAACCCCAAATCTAGATTTAAACCCCAACATCTAGAAATAAAGCCCAACTTCTAGATCTAATCCAAAAATCTAGCGGTAAAGCCCAACATCTAGAGGTAAAGCCTACCATCCAGCGATGAATACCAAAATCTAGTGTTAAGGCCCGACATCTACAGTTAAAACCAAACATATAGATGTAAAACCCAACTTTTAGAGGTAAGGCCCAAAATCTAGAGGTAAAGCCCAACATCTAGAGTTCAAGCCCAAAGTCTTGAGGTAAAGCCCAAAGTCTAGATGTAAAGCCCAAATTCTAGAGGTAAAGCCAAATATCTAGATTTAAATCCCAAAATCTAGAGGTAAAGCCCAAATTGCAGATATAAAGCCCAACATCTAGAGGTACAGCCAGATATCTAGAAGTAAAGCCCAACATCTAGAGGAAAAGCCAAATATATAGATTTAAAACCCAAAATCTAGAGATAAAGCCCAACATCAAAATGTAAAGCAAAACATCTAGATGTAATCCAAACATCTAGAGGTAAAGCCTAACATCTAGAGGAAAAGCCAAATATACAGATTTAAAACCCAAAATCCAGAGGTAAAGCCCAATATATAGACGTAAAGCCCAAAATCTAGATGTAAAGCCCAACTTCTAGATCTAAGGCCCAAAATCTAGATGTAAAGCCCAACTTCTAGAGGTAAAGCCGAATATATAGAGTTAACGCGCATCATTTAGAGTAAAATCCAAAATCTAGAGTTAAAGCCCCACATCTAGAGGGAAAGCCCACAATCTAGATGTAAAGCCTAACATCAAGAGGTGAATTCCAAAATCAAGTGTTAAGGCCCGACATCTACAGTTAATTCCAAACATATAGATGAAACCCCCAACTTCTAGAGGTAAGGCCCAAAATCTAGAGGTAAAGGCCAAAGTCTAGAGGTAAAGCCCAACTTCTAGAGGTAAAGTCCAAAATCTAGAGTTAAAGCCCAAGACCTAGTGGTAGAGCCCATAATCTAGAGGTAAAGCCCAACATCTAGAGGTAAAGCCAGATATCTGACGGTAAAGCCCAACATCTAGAGGAAAAGCCAAATATATAGATTTAAAACCCAAAATCTAGAAGTAAAGCCCAATAGCTAAACGTAAATCCCAAAATCTAGATGTTAAGCCCAACTTCTAGATCTAAAGCCCAAAATCTAGATGTAAAGGCCAACTTCTAAATCTATAGCCCAATTTCTAGAGGTAACGCCCAATATTTAGAGTTTAAGCGCATCATTTAGAGGTAAGGCCCAAAACCTAGAGTTAAAGCCCAGCTTCTAGAGGTAAAGCCCATCATCTAGTACTACAGCACAATGTCTGCAGGTAAAGCCCAACTTACAGAGGTAAATGCAAACATCTAGATGTAAAACCCAAAATCTAGAGGTAAAGCCCAACATACAGAGGTATAGCCCAACTTCTAGAGATAAAGTCCAACGTCTAGATGTAATCCCAACATCTAGAGGTAAAGCCTAACATCTAGAGGTGAAGCACAACATATAGAGGTATAACCCAACATCTAGAGATAAAGACCAACATCTAAATGTAAAGCAAAATATCTAGATGTAAAACCCTACATCTAGAGGTAAAGTCCAATATCTAGTCTTAAAGACCAACATCTGGAGGTAAATCCCAATGTCTAGAGGTAATGACCAACTTCCACAGCTAAAACCCCAAATCTAGATTTAAACCCCAACATCTAGAGATAAAGCCCAACTTCTAGGTCTAAGCCAAACATCTGGAGGTAAAGCCCAACATCTAGAGGAAAAGCCTACCATCTAGTGGTGAATTCCAAAATCTAGTGTTAAGGCCCAACATCTACAGTTAAAGCCAAACATATAGATGTAAAACCCAACTTCTAGAGGTAAGGCCCAAAACCTAGAGTTAAAGCCCACCTTCTAGAGGTAAAGCCCATCACCTAGTACTACAGCCCAATGTCTGCAGGTAAAGCCCAACTTACAGAGGTAAACGCAAACATCTAGATGTAAAACCCAAAATCTAGAGGTAAAGCCCAACATACAGAGGTATAGCCCAAATTCTAGAGATAAAGTCCAACTTCTAGATGTAATCCCAACATCTAGAGGTAAAGCCTAACATCTAGAGGTGAAGCACAATATATAGAGGTATAACACAACATCTAGAGATAAAGACCAACATCTAAATCTAAAGCAAAACATCTAGACGTAAAACCCTAAATCTAGAGGTAAAGTGCAAAATCTAGAGGTAAAGCCAGATATCTAGAGGTAAAGACCAACATCTAGACTTCAAGTCCAAAGTCTTGAGGTAAAGCCCAAAGTCTAGAGGTAAAGCCCAAATTCTAGAGGTAAAGTCCAAAATCTAGAGGTAAAGCCCAAGACCTAGTGGTAGAGCCCAAAATCTAGATGTAAAGCCCAACATCTAGACGTAAAGCCAGATATCTGATGGTTAATCCCAACATCTAGAGGAAAAGCCAAATATATAGATTTAAAACCCAAAATCTAGAGATAAAGCCCAACATCTAAATGTAAAGCAAAACATCTAGATGTAAAACCCTACATCTAGAAGTAAAGTCCAATATCTAGAGTTAAAGCCCAAAACCTAGTCGTAGAGCCCAAAATCTAGAGGTAAAGACCGACATCTTGAGGTAAAGCCAGATATCTGATGGTAAAGCCCAACATCTAGAGGAAAAGCCAAATATATAGATTTAAAACCCAAAATCTAGAAGTAAAGACCAATATCTAGACGTAAAGCCCAAAATCTAGATGTAAAGACCAACTTCTAGATCTAAAGCCCAAAATATAGATGTAAAGCCCAACTTCTAGAGGTAAAGCCCATCATCTAGTCCTACAGCCCAAGGTCTGCAGGTAAAGCCCAACTTACAGAGGTGAAGACAAACATCTATATGAAAACCCAAAATCTAGAGCTGAAGCCCAACATCTAGAGGTGAAGCACAACATATAGAGGTATAACACAACATCTAGAGATAAAGACCAACATCTAAAAGTAAAGCAAAACATCTAGATGTAAAACCCTACATCTAGAGGTAAAGTCCAGTATCTAGACTTAAAGACCAACATCTGGAGGTAAAGCCCAAAGTCTAGATGTAAAGCCCAACTTCCAGAGTTAAAGTCCAAAATCTAGAGGTAAACACCAATACCTAGAGGTAGAGCCCAAAATCTAGAGATAAAGACCAACATGTAGAGATAAAGCCAGATATATAGATTTAAAACCCAAAATCTGGAGGTAAAGCCCAACATCTAGAGCTGAAGCCCCAAATCTAGATGTAAAGCCCAATTTCTAGATCTAAAGCCAAATAATCTAGAGGTAAAGCCCAACATGTAGAGGTAAAGACTAAGATCTAGAGGTGAATTCCAATATCTAGTGTTAAAGCCCGACACCTACAGTTAAAGCCAAACATCTAGATGTACAACCCAACTTCTAGAGGTAAAGCCGAATATTTAGAGTTAAAGCGCATCCTTTAGAGTAAAGACCAAAGTCTAGAGTTAAAGCCCAAGATCTAGAGGGAAAGCCCAGAATCTAGATGTAAAGCCTAACATCTAGAGGTGAATTCCAAAATCTAGTTTTAAGGCCCGACATCTACAGTTAAAGCCAATCATATAGATGTAACCCCCAACTTCTAGAGGTAAGGCCCAAAATCTAGAGTTAAAGCCCAACAGCTAGAGTTAAAGCCGAACGTCTTGAGGTAAAGCCCAAAGTCTAGAGGTAAAGCCCAACTTCTAGAGGTAAAGTCCAAAATCTAGATGTAAAGCCCAAGACCTAGTGGTAAAGCCCAAAATCTAGAGGTAAATCCCAACATCTAGACGTAAAGCCAGATATCTAGAGGTAAAGCCCAACATCTAGAGGAAAAGCCAAATATATAGATTTAAAATCCAAAATCTAGAGGTAAAGCCCAATATCTAGACGTAAAGACCAAAATCTAGATGTAAAGCCCAACTTCTAGATCTAAAGCCCAAAATCTAGATGTAAAACCCAACTTCTAAATCTAAAGCCCAACATCTAGAGGTAAACCCCATTATTTAGAGTTTAAGCACATCATTTAGAGGTAAAGCCCAAAATCTAGATGTAAAGCCCAACTTCTAGAGGTAAAGCCCATCATCTAGTCCTACAGCCCAATGTCTGCAGGTAAAGCATAACTTACACAGGTAAAGGCAAACATCTAGATGTAAAACCCAAAATCTAGAGGTAAAGCCCAACATCTAGAGGTGAAGCACAACATATAGAGTTATAAACCAACATCTAGAGATAAAGACCAACATCTAAATGTAAACCAAAACATCTAGATGTAAAACCCTACATCTAGAGGTAAAGTCCAGTATCTAGACTTAAAGACCAAAATCCGGAGGTAAAGCCCAAAGTCTAGATGTAAAGCCCAACTTCCAGAGTTAAAGTCCAAAATCTAGAGGTAAACACCAATACCTAGAGGTAGAGTCCAAAATCTAGAAATAAAGCCCAACATCTAGAGATAAAGCCAGATATATAGATTTAAAACCCAAAATCTGGAGGTAAAGTCCAACATCTAGAGCTAAAGCCCCAAATCTAGATGTAAAGCCCAATTTCCAGATCTAAAGCCAAATAATCTAGAGGTAAAGCCCAACATGTAGAGGTAAAGACTAAGATCTAGAGGTGAATTCCAGTACCTAGTGTTAAAGCCCGACAGCTACAGTTAAAGCCAAACATCTAAATGTAAAACCCAACTTCTAGAGGTAAAGCCGAAAATCTAGAGTTAAAGCGCATTTTTTAGAGTAAAGCCCAAAATCCAGAGTTAAAGCCCAACATCTAGAGGGAAAGCCCAGAATCTAGATGTAAAGCCTAACATCTAGAGGTGAATTCCAAAATCAAGTGTTAAGGTCCGACATCTAAAGTTAAAGCCAACCATATAGATGTAAGCCCAACTTCTAGAGGTAGGGCCGAAAATCTAGAGGTAAAGCCCAACAGCTAGAGTTAAAGCCGAACGTCTTGAGGTAAAGCCCAAAGTCTAGAGGTAAAGCCCAACTTCTAGAGGTAAAGTCCAAAATCTAGAGGTAAAGCCCAAGACCTAGTGGTAGAGCCCAAAATCTAGAGGTAAAGCCCAACATCTAGAGGTAAAGCCAGATATCTGATGGTAAAGCCCAACATCTAGAGGAAAAGCCAAATATATAGATTTAAATCCCAAAATCTAGAGATAAAGCCCAACATCAAAATGTAAAGCAAAACATCTAGATGTAAAACCCTACATCAAGAGGTAAAGTCCAATATCTAGACTTAAAGACAACATCTGGAGGTAAAGCCCAACAGCTAGAGGTAAAGCCCAATGTCTGGAGGTACAGCCCAGATTCTAGAGAGAAGCCAAAAATCCAGATGGAAAACCCAAAATCTAGAGGTAAAGCCCAACATCTAGAGGTAAAGCCATATATCTAGGGGTAAAGCCCAACATCTAGTGGAAAAGCCAAATATATAGATTTAAAACCCAAAATCTAGAGGTAAAGCCCAATATCTAGACGTAAAGCCCAAAATCTAGATGTAAAGCCCAACTTCTAGATCTAAAGCCCAACATCTAGAGGTAAAGCCTAACATCTAGTGGTGAATTCCAAAATCTAGTCTTAAGGCCCGACATCTACAGTTAAAGGCAAACATATAGATGTAAACCCCAACTTCTAGAGGTAAGGCCCAAAATCTAGTGGTAAAGCCAAAGTCTAGAATTAAAGCCCAACTTCTAGAGGTAAAGACAAATATATAGATTTAAAACCCAACATCTAGAGGTAAAGCCCAATATCTAGATGTAAAGCCCAACTTCTAGAGGAAAAGTCCAAATTCTAGAGGTAAAGCCCAAGACCTAGTGGTAGAGCCTAAAATCTAGAGGTGAAGCCATACATCTAGACGTAAAGCCAGATATCTGACGGTAAAGCCCAACATCTAGAGGAAAAGCCAAATATATAGATTTAAAACCCAAAATCTAGTGATAAAGCCCAACATCTAAATGTAAAGCAAAACATCTAGATGTAAAACCCTACATCTAGAGGTCAAGTCCAATATCTAGACTTAAAGACCAACATCTAGAGGTAAAACCCAACATCTTGAGGTAAAGCCCAACGTCTGGAGGTACAGCCCAGATTCTAGAGAGAAGCCAAAAATCCAGATGGAAAACCCAAAATCTAGAGGTAAAGCCCAACATCTAGAGAAAAAGCCAAATATATAGATTTAAAACCCAAAATCTAGAGGTAAAGACCAATATCTAGACATGAAGCCCAAAATCTAGATGTAAAGCCCAACTTCTAGATCTAAAGCCCAACATCTACAGGTAAAGCCTAACATCTAGTGGTGAATTCCAAAATCTAGTGTTAAGGCCCGACATCTACAGTTAAAGGCAAACATATAGATGTAAACCCCAACTTCTAGAGGTAAGGCCCAAAATCTAGAGGTAAATCCAAAGTCTAGAATTAAAGCCCAACTTCTAGAGGTAAAGACAAATATATAGATTTAAAACCCAACATCTAGAGGTAAAGCCCAATATCTAGACGTAAAGCCCAACTTCTAGAGGAAAAGTCCAAATTCTAGAGGCAAAGCCCAACACCTAGAGGTAGAGCCCAAAATCTAGAGGTAAAGGAACATCTAGAGGTAAAGCCAGATATCTAGAGGTAAAGCCCAACATCTAGAGGAAAAGCCAAATATATAGATTTAAAACCCAAAATCTAGAGGTAAAGCCCGATATCTAGACGTAAAGACCAAAATCTAGATGTAAAGCCCAACTTCCAGAGTTAAAGTCCAAAATCTAGAGGTAAACACCAATACCTAGAGGTAGAGTCCAAAATCTAGAAATAAAGCCCAACATCTAGAGATAAAGCCAGATATATAGATTTAAAACCCAAAATCTGGAGGTAAAGTCCAACATCTAGAGCTAAAGCCCCAAATCTAGATGTAAAGCCCAATTTCTAGATCTAAAGCCAAATAATCTAGAGGTAAAGCCCAACATGTAGAGGTAAAGACTAAGATCTAGAGGTGAATTCCAGTACCTAGTGTTAAAGCCCGACAGCTACAGTTAAAGCCAAACATCTAAATGTAAAACCCAACTTCTAGAGGTAAAGCCGAAAATCTAGAGTTAAAGCGCATTTTTTAGAGTAAAGCCCAAAATCCAGAGTTAAAGCCCAACATCTAGAGGGAAAGCCCAGAATCTAGATGTAAAGCCTAACATCTAGAGGTGAATTCCAAAATCAAGTGTTAAGGTCCGACATCTAAAGTTAAAGCCAACCATATAGATGTAAGCCCAACTTCTAGAGGTAGGGCCGAAAATCTAGAGGTAAAGCCCAACAGCTAGAGTTAAAGCCGAACGTCTTGAGGTAAAGCCCAAAGTCTAGAGGTAAAGCCCAACTTCTAGAGGTAAAGTCCAAAATCTAGAGGTAAAGCCCAAGACCTAGTGGTAGAGCCCAAAATCTAGAGGTAAAGCCCAACATCTAGAGGTAAAGCCAGATATCTGATGGTAAAGCCCAACATCTAGAGGAAAAGCCAAATATATAGATTTAAATCCCAAAATCTAGAGATAAAGCCCAACATCAAAATGTAAAGCAAAACATCTAGATGTAAAACCCTACATCAAGAGGTAAAGTCCAATATCTAGACTTAAAGACAACATCTGGAGGTAAAGCCCAACATCTAGAGGTAAAGCCCAATGTCTGGAGGTACAGCCCAGATTCTAGAGAGAAGCCAAAAATCCAGATGGAAAACCCAAAATCTAGAGGTAAAGCCCAACATCTAGAGGTAAAGCCATATATCTAGGGGTAAAGCCCAACATCTAGTGGAAAAGCCAAATATATAGATTTAAAACCCAAAATCTAGAGGTAAAGCCCAATATCTAGACGTAAAGCCCAAAATCTAGATGTAAAGCCCAACTTCTAGATCTAAAGCCTATCTTCTAGTGGTGAAGTCCAAAATCTAGAGGTAAAGCCCAAGACCTAGTGGTAGAGCCCAAAATCTAGAGTTAAAGCCCAACATCTAGAGTTAAAGCCCAACATCTTGAGGTAAAGCCCAAATTCTAGAGGTAAAGCCAAATATCTAGATTTAAAACCCAAAATCTAGACGTAAAGCCCAAATTGCAGATGTAAATCCCAACTTCTAGAGGTAAAGTCCAAATTCTAGAGGCAAAGCACAACACCTAGAGGTAGCGCCCAGAATCTAGAGGTAAAGCCCAACATCTAGACGTAAAGACATATATCTAGAAGTAAAGCCCAACATCTAGAGGAAAAGCCAAATATATAGATTTAAAACCCAGAATCTAGAGGTAAAGCCCAATATCTAGACGTAAAGCCCAAAATCTAGATGTAAAGCCCAACTTCTAGAGGTAAAGCCGAATATATAAAGCGCATCATTTAGAGTAAAGCCCAAAATCTAGAGATAAGGCCCACATCTAGAGGGAAAGCCCAAAATCTAGAGGTAAAGCCCAACATCTAGAGGTAAAGCCAGATATCTGATGGTAAAGCCCAACATCTAGAGGAAAAGCCAAATATATAGATTTAAAACCCAAAATCTAGAGATAAAGCCCAACACCTAAATGTAAAGCAAAACATCTAGATGTAAAACCCTACATCTAGAGGTAAAGTCCAATATCTAGACTTAAAGACCAACATCTAGAGGTAAAACCCAACATCTAGAGGTAAAGCCAAACGTCTAGAGGTAAAGCCCAGAATCTAGAGGTAAAGCCTAACATCTAGAGGTGAATTCCAAAATCTAGTCTTAAGGCCTGACATCTACAATTAAAACCAAACATATAGATGTAAACCCCAACTTCTAGAGGTAAGACCCAAAATCTAGAGGTAAAGCCCAACATCTAGAGTTGAAGCCGAACGTCTTGAGGTAAAGTCCAAAGTCTAGAGGTAAAGACCTACTTCTAGAAGTAAAGTCCGAAATCTAGAAGTAAAGCCCAAGACCTAGTGGTAGAGCCCAAAATCTAGAGGTAAAGCCCAACATCTAGACGTAAAGCCAGATATCTGATGGTAAAGCCCAACATCTAGAGGAAAAGCCAAATATATAGATTTAAAACCCAAAATCTAGAGATAAAGCCCAACACCTAAATGTAAAGCAAAACATCTAGATGTAAAACCCTACATCTAGAAGTAAAGTCCAATATCTAGACTTAAAGACCAACATCTGGAGGTAAAGCCCAATGTCTAGAGGTAATGACCAACTTCCAGAGTTAAAACCCCAAATCTAGATTTAAACCCCAACATCTAGAGATAAAGCCCAACTTCTAGATCTAAGCCAAACATCTAGAGGTAAAGCCCAACATCTAGAGGTAAAGCCTAACATCTAGTGGTGAATTCCAAAATCAAGTTTTAAGGCCCGACATCTACAGTTAAAGCCAATCATATAGATGTAACCCCCAACTTCTAGAGGTAAGGCCCAAAATCTAGAGCTAAAGCCCAACAGCTAGAGTTAAAGCCGAACGTCTTGAGGTAAAGTCCAAAGTCTAGAGGTAAAGCCCAACTTCTAGAGGTAAAGCCCAAGACCTAGTGGTAGAGCCCAAAATCTAGAGGTAAAGCCCAACATCTAGACGTAAAGCCAGATATCTGATGGTAAAGCCCAACATCTAGAGGAAAAGCCAAATATATAGATTTAAAACCCAAAATCTAGAGATAAAGCCCAACACCTAAATGTAAAGCAAAACATCTAGATGTAAAACCCTACATCTAGAAGTAAAGTCCAATATCTAGACTTAAAGACCAACATCTGGAGGTAAAGCCCAATGTCTAGAGGTAATGACCAACTTCCAGAGTTAAAACCCCAAATCTAGATTTAAACCCCAACATCTAGAGATAAAGCCCAACTTCTAGATCTAAGCCAAACATCTAGAGGTAAAGCCCAACATCTAGAGGTAAAGCCTAACATCTAGTGGTGAATTCCAAAATCTAGTGTTAAGGCCCAACATCTACAGTTAAAGCCAAACATATAGATGTTAACCCCAACTTCTAGAGGTAAGGCCCAAAACCTAGAGTTAAAGCCCAACATCTAGAGTTAAAGCCCAACGTCTTGAGGTAAAGCCCAAATTCTAGAGGAAAGCCAAATATCTAGATTTAAATCCCAAAATCTAGACGTAAAGCCCAAATTGCAGATGTAAATCCCAACTTCTAGAGGTAAAGTCCAAATTCTAGAGGCAAAGCACAACACCTAGAGGTAGCGCCCAGAATCTAGAGGTAAAGCCCAACATCTAGACGTAAAGACATATATCTAGAAGTAAAACCCAACATCTAGAGGAAAAGCCAAATATATAGATTTAAAACCCAGAATCTAGAGGTAAAGCCCAATATCTAGACGTAAAGCCCAAAATCTAGATGTAAAGCCCAACTTCTAGAGGTAAAGCAAGATATCTGATGGTAAAGCCCAACATCTAGAAGAAAAGCCAAATATATAGATTTAAAACCCAAAATCTAGAGATAAAGCCCAACACCTAAATGTAAAGCAAAACATCTAGATGTAAAACCCTACATCTAGAGGTAAAGTCCAATATCTAGACTTAAAGACCAACATCTAGAGGTAAAACCCAACATCTAGAGGTAAAGCCAAACGTCTGGAGGTAAAGCCCAGATTCTAGAGAGAAGCCAAAATTCCAGATGGGAAACCCAAAATCTAGAGGTAAAGCCCAACATCTAGAGGTAAAGCCCAGAATCTAGAGGTAAAGCCTAACATCTAGAGGTGAATTCCAAAATCTAGTCTTAAGGCCTGACATCTACAATTAAAACCAAACATATAGATGTAAACCCCAACTTCTAGAGGTAAGACCCAAAATCTAGAGGTAAAGCCCAACATCTAGAGTTAAAGCCGAACGTCTTGAGGTAAAGCCCAAAGTCTAGAGGTAAAGCCCAACTTCTAGAGGTAAAGTCCAAAATCTAGAGGTAAAGCCCAAGACCTAGTGGTAGAGCCCAAAATCTAGAGGTAAAGCCCAACATCTAGAGGTAAAGCCAGATATCTGATGGTAAAGCCCAACATCTAGAGGAAAAGCCAAATATATAGATTTAAATCCCAAAATCTAGAGATAAAGCCCAACATCAAAATGTAAAGCAAAACATCTAGATGTAAAACCCTACATCAAGAGGTAAAGTCCAATATCTAGACTTAAAGACAACATCTGGAGGTAAAACCCAACATCTAGAGGTAAAGCCCAATGTCTGGAGGTACAGCCCAGATTCTAGAGAGAAGCCAAAAATCCAGATGGAAAACCCAAAATCTAGAGGTAAAGCCCAACATCTAGAGGTAAAGCCATATATCTAGGGGTAAAGCCCAACATCTAGTGGAAAAGCCAAATATATAGATTTAAAACCCAAAATCTAGAGGTAAAGCCCAATATCTAGACGTAAAGCCCAAAATCTAGATGTAAAGCCCAACTTCTAGATCTAAAGCCCAACATCTAGAGGTAAAGCCTAACATCTAGTGGTGAATTCCAAAATCTAGTCTTAAGGCCCGACATCTACAGTTAAAGGCAAACATATAGATGTAAACCCCAACTTCTAGAGGTAAGGCCCAAAATCTAGTGGTAAAGCCAAAGTCTAGAATTAAAGCCCAACTTCTAGAGGTAAAGACAAATATATAGATTTAAAACCCAACATCTAGAGGTAAAGCCCAATATCTAGATGTAAAGCCCAACTTCTAGAGGAAAAGTCCAAATTCTAGAGGTAAAGCCCAAGACCTAGTGGTAGAGCCTAAAATCTAGAGGTGAAGCCATACATCTAGACGTAAAGCCAGATATCTGACGGTAAAGCCCAACATCTAGAGGAAAAGCCAAATATATAGATTTAAAACCCAAAATCTAGTGATAAAGCCCAACATCTAAATGTAAAGCAAAACATCTAGATGTAAAACCCTACATCTAGAGGTCAAGTCCAATATCTAGACTTAAAGACCAACATCTAGAGGTAAAGCCTAACATCTAGAGGTGAAGCACAACATATAGAGGTATAACCCAACATCTAGAGATAAAGACCAACATCTAAATGTAAAGCAAAATATCTAGATGTAAAACCCTACATCTAGAGGTAAAGTCCAATATCTAGTCTTAAAGACCAACATCTGGAGGTAAATCCCAATGTCTAGAGGTAATGACCAACTTCCACAGCTAAAACCCCAAATCTAGATTTAAACCCCAACATCTAGAGATAAAGCCCAACTTCTAGGTCTAAGCCAAACATCTGGAGGTAAAGCCCAACATCTAGAGGAAAAGCCTACCATCTAGTGGTGAATTCCAAAATCTAGTGTTAAGGCCCAACATCTACAGTTAAAGCCAAACATATAGATGTAAAACCCAACTTCTAGAGGTAAGGCCCAAAACCTAGAGTTAAAGCCCACCTTCTAGAGGTAAAGCCCATCACCTAGTACTACAGCCCAATGTCTGCAGGTAAAGCCCAACTTACAGAGGTAAACGCAAACATCTAGATGTAAAACCCAAAATCTAGAGGTAAAGCCCAACATACAGAGGTATAGCCCAAATTCTAGAGATAAAGTCCAACTTCTAGATGTAATCCCAACATCTAGAGGTAAAGCCTAACATCTAGAGGTGAAGCACAATATATAGAGGTATAACACAACATCTAGAGATAAAGACCAACATCTAAATCTAAAGCAAAACATCTAGACGTAAAACCCTAAATCTAGAGGTAAAGTGCAAAATCTAGAGGTAAAGCCAGATATCTAGAGGTAAAGACCAACATCTAGACTTCAAGTCCAAAGTCTTGAGGTAAAGCCCAAAGTCTAGAGGTAAAGCCCAAATTCTAGAGGTAAAGTCCAAAATCTAGAGGTAAAGCCCAAGACCTAGTGGTAGAGACCAAAATCTAGAGGTAAAGCCCAACATCTAGACGTAAAGCCAGATATCTGATGGTTAATCCCAACATCTAGAGGAAAAGCCAAATATATAGATTTAAAACCCAAAATCTAGAGATAAAGCCCAACATCTAAATGTAAAGCAAAACATCTAGATGTAAAACCCTACATCTAGAAGTAAAGTCCAATATCTAGAGTTAAAGCCCAAAACCTAGTCGTAGAGCCCAAAATCTAGAGGTAAAGACCGACATCTTGAGGTAAAGCCAGATATCTGATGGTAAAGCCCAACATCTAGAGGAAAAGCCAAATATATAGATTTAAAACCCAAAATCTAGAAGTAAAGACCAATATCTAGACGTAAAGCCCAAAATCTGGATGTAAAGACCAACTTCTAGATCTAAAGCCCAAAATATAGATGTAAAGCCCAACTTCTAGAGGTAAAGCCCATCATCTAGTCCTACAGCCCAAGGTCTGCAGGTAAAGCCCAACTTACAGAGGTGAAGACAAACATCTATATGAAAACCCAAAATCTAGAGCTGAAGCCCAACATCTAGAGGTGAAGCACAACATATAGAGGTATAACACAACATCTAGAGATAAAGACCAACATCTAAAAGTAAAGCAAAACATCTAGATGTAAAACCCTACATCTAGAGGTAAAGTCCAGTATCTAGACTTAAAGACCAACATCTGGAGGTAAAGCCCAAAGTCTAGATGTAAAGCCCAACTTCCAGAGTTAAAGTCCAAAATCTAGAGGTAAACACCAATACCTAGAGGTAGAGCCCAAAATCTAGAGATAAAGACCAACATGTAGAGATAAAGCCAGATATATAGATTTAAAACCCAAAATCTGGAGGTAAAGCCCAACAT
The DNA here is from genome assembly GCF_034619465.1 of Leptosomus discolor. NCBI lineage: Eukaryota > Metazoa > Chordata > Aves > Leptosomiformes > Leptosomidae > Leptosomus > Leptosomus discolor. The sequence continues at coordinate 4,500,857 of NC_141416.1, forward strand.
CTAGAGCTGAAGCCCCAAATCTAGATGTAAAGCCCAATTTCTAGATCTAAAGCCAAATAATCTAGAGGTAAAGCCCAACATGTAGAGGTAAAGACTAAGATCTAGAGGTGAATTCCAATATCTAGTGTTAAAGCCCGACACCTACAGTTAAAGCCAAACATCTAGATGTACAACCCAACTTCTAGAGGTAAAGCCGAATATTTAGAGTTAAAGCGCATCCTTTAGAGTAAAGACCAAAGTCTAGAGTTAAAGCCCAAGATCTAGAGGGAAAGCCCAGAATCTAGATGTAAAGCCTAACATCTAGAGGTGAATTCCAAAATCTAGTTTTAAGGCCCGACATCTACAGTTAAAGCCAATCATATAGATGTAACCCCCAACTTCTAGAGGTAAGGCCCAAAATCTAGAGTTAAAGCCCAACAGCTAGAGTTAAAGCCGAACGTCTTGAGGTAAAGCCCAAAGTCTAGAGGTAAAGCCCAACTTCTAGAGGTAAAGTCCAAAATCTAGATGTAAAGCCCAAGACCTAGTGGTAAAGCCCAAAATCTAGAGGTAAATCCCAACATCTAGACGTAAAGCCAGATATCTAGAGGTAAAGCCCAACATCTAGAGGAAAAGCCAAATATATAGATTTAAAATCCAAAATCTAGAGGTAAAGCCCAATATCTAGACGTAAAGACCAAAATCTAGATGTAAAGCCCAACTTCTAGATCTAAAGCCCAAAATCTAGATGTAAAACCCAACTTCTAAATCTAAAGCCCAACATCTAGAGGTAAACCCCATTATTTAGAGTTTAAGCACATCATTTAGAGGTAAAGCCCAAAATCTAGATGTAAAGCCCAACTTCTAGAGGTAAAGCCCATCATCTAGTCCTACAGCCCAATGTCTGCAGGTAAAGCATAACTTACACAGGTAAAGGCAAACATCTAGATGTAAAACCCAAAATCTAGAGGTAAAGCCCAACATCTAGAGGTGAAGCACAACATATAGAGTTATAAACCAACATCTAGAGATAAAGACCAACATCTAAATGTAAACCAAAACATCTAGATGTAAAACCCTACATCTAGAGGTAAAGTCCAGTATCTAGACTTAAAGACCAAAATCCGGAGGTAAAGCCCAAAGTCTAGATGTAAAGCCCAACTTCCAGAGTTAAAGTCCAAAATCTAGAGGTAAACACCAATACCTAGAGGTAGAGTCCAAAATCTAGAAATAAAGCCCAACATCTAGAGATAAAGCCAGATATATAGATTTAAAACCCAAAATCTGGAGGTAAAGTCCAACATCTAGAGCTAAAGCCCCAAATCTAGATGTAAAGCCCAATTTCCAGATCTAAAGCCAAATAATCTAGAGGTAAAGCCCAACATGTAGAGGTAAAGACTAAGATCTAGAGGTGAATTCCAGTACCTAGTGTTAAAGCCCGACAGCTACAGTTAAAGCCAAACATCTAAATGTAAAACCCAACTTCTAGAGGTAAAGCCGAAAATCTAGAGTTAAAGCGCATTTTTTAGAGTAAAGCCCAAAATCCAGAGTTAAAGCCCAACATCTAGAGGGAAAGCCCAGAATCTAGATGTAAAGCCTAACATCTAGAGGTGAATTCCAAAATCAAGTGTTAAGGTCCGACATCTAAAGTTAAAGCCAACCATATAGATGTAAGCCCAACTTCTAGAGGTAGGGCCGAAAATCTAGAGGTAAAGCCCAACAGCTAGAGTTAAAGCCGAACGTCTTGAGGTAAAGCCCAAAGTCTAGAGGTAAAGCCCAACTTCTAGAGGTAAAGTCCAAAATCTAGAGGTAAAGCCCAAGACCTAGTGGTAGAGCCCAAAATCTAGAGGTAAAGCCCAACATCTAGAGGTAAAGCCAGATATCTGATGGTAAAGCCCAACATCTAGAGGAAAAGCCAAATATATAGATTTAAATCCCAAAATCTAGAGATAAAGCCCAACATCAAAATGTAAAGCAAAACATCTAGATGTAAAACCCTACATCAAGAGGTAAAGTCCAATATCTAGACTTAAAGACAACATCTGGAGGTAAAGCCCAACAGCTAGAGGTAAAGCCCAATGTCTGGAGGTACAGCCCAGATTCTAGAGAGAAGCCAAAAATCCAGATGGAAAACCCAAAATCTAGAGGTAAAGCCCAACATCTAGAGGTAAAGCCATATATCTAGGGGTAAAGCCCAACATCTAGTGGAAAAGCCAAATATATAGATTTAAAACCCAAAATCTAGAGGTAAAGCCCAATATCTAGACGTAAAGCCCAAAATCTAGATGTAAAGCCCAACTTCTAGATCTAAAGCCCAACATCTAGAGGTAAAGCCTAACATCTAGTGGTGAATTCCAAAATCTAGTCTTAAGGCCCGACATCTACAGTTAAAGGCAAACATATAGATGTAAACCCCAACTTCTAGAGGTAAGGCCCAAAATCTAGTGGTAAAGCCAAAGTCTAGAATTAAAGCCCAACTTCTAGAGGTAAAGACAAATATATAGATTTAAAACCCAACATCTAGAGGTAAAGCCCAATATCTAGATGTAAAGCCCAACTTCTAGAGGAAAAGTCCAAATTCTAGAGGTAAAGCCCAAGACCTAGTGGTAGAGCCTAAAATCTAGAGGTGAAGCCATACATCTAGACGTAAAGCCAGATATCTGACGGTAAAGCCCAACATCTAGAGGAAAAGCCAAATATATAGATTTAAAACCCAAAATCTAGTGATAAAGCCCAACATCTAAATGTAAAGCAAAACATCTAGATGTAAAACCCTACATCTAGAGGTCAAGTCCAATATCTAGACTTAAAGACCAACATCTAGAGGTAAAACCCAACATCTTGAGGTAAAGCCCAACGTCTGGAGGTACAGCCCAGATTCTAGAGAGAAGCCAAAAATCCAGATGGAAAACCCAAAATCTAGAGGTAAAGCCCAACATCTAGAGAAAAAGCCAAATATATAGATTTAAAACCCAAAATCTAGAGGTAAAGACCAATATCTAGACATGAAGCCCAAAATCTAGATGTAAAGCCCAACTTCTAGATCTAAAGCCCAACATCTACAGGTAAAGCCTAACATCTAGTGGTGAATTCCAAAATCTAGTGTTAAGGCCCGACATCTACAGTTAAAGGCAAACATATAGATGTAAACCCCAACTTCTAGAGGTAAGGCCCAAAATCTAGAGGTAAATCCAAAGTCTAGAATTAAAGCCCAACTTCTAGAGGTAAAGACAAATATATAGATTTAAAACCCAACATCTAGAGGTAAAGCCCAATATCTAGACGTAAAGCCCAACTTCTAGAGGAAAAGTCCAAATTCTAGAGGCAAAGCCCAACACCTAGAGGTAGAGCCCAAAATCTAGAGGTAAAGGAACATCTAGAGGTAAAGCCAGATATCTAGAGGTAAAGCCCAACATCTAGAGGAAAAGCCAAATATATAGATTTAAAACCCAAAATCTAGAGGTAAAGCCCGATATCTAGACGTAAAGACCAAAATCTAGATGTAAAGCCCAACTTCCAGAGTTAAAGTCCAAAATCTAGAGGTAAACACCAATACCTAGAGGTAGAGTCCAAAATCTAGAAATAAAGCCCAACATCTAGAGATAAAGCCAGATATATAGATTTAAAACCCAAAATCTGGAGGTAAAGTCCAACATCTAGAGCTAAAGCCCCAAATCTAGATGTAAAGCCCAATTTCTAGATCTAAAGCCAAATAATCTAGAGGTAAAGCCCAACATGTAGAGGTAAAGACTAAGATCTAGAGGTGAATTCCAGTACCTAGTGTTAAAGCCCGACAGCTACAGTTAAAGCCAAACATCTAAATGTAAAACCCAACTTCTAGAGGTAAAGCCGAAAATCTAGAGTTAAAGCGCATTTTTTAGAGTAAAGCCCAAAATCCAGAGTTAAAGCCCAACATCTAGAGGGAAAGCCCAGAATCTAGATGTAAAGCCTAACATCTAGAGGTGAATTCCAAAATCAAGTGTTAAGGTCCGACATCTAAAGTTAAAGCCAACCATATAGATGTAAGCCCAACTTCTAGAGGTAGGGCCGAAAATCTAGAGGTAAAGCCCAACAGCTAGAGTTAAAGCCGAACGTCTTGAGGTAAAGCCCAAAGTCTAGAGGTAAAGCCCAACTTCTAGAGGTAAAGTCCAAAATCTAGAGGTAAAGCCCAAGACCTAGTGGTAGAGCCCAAAATCTAGAGGTAAAGCCCAACATCTAGAGGTAAAGCCAGATATCTGATGGTAAAGCCCAACATCTAGAGGAAAAGCCAAATATATAGATTTAAATCCCAAAATCTAGAGATAAAGCCCAACATCAAAATGTAAAGCAAAACATCTAGATGTAAAACCCTACATCAAGAGGTAAAGTCCAATATCTAGACTTAAAGACAACATCTGGAGGTAAAGCCCAACATCTAGAGGTAAAGCCCAATGTCTGGAGGTACAGCCCAGATTCTAGAGAGAAGCCAAAAATCCAGATGGAAAACCCAAAATCTAGAGGTAAAGCCCAACATCTAGAGGTAAAGCCATATATCTAGGGGTAAAGCCCAACATCTAGTGGAAAAGCCAAATATATAGATTTAAAACCCAAAATCTAGAGGTAAAGCCCAATATCTAGACGTAAAGCCCAAAATCTAGATGTAAAGCCCAACTTCTAGATCTAAAGCCCAACATCTAGAGGTAAAGCCTAACATCTAGTGGTGAATTCCAAAATCTAGTCTTAAGGCCCGACATCTACAGTTAAAGGCAAACATATAGATGTAAACCCCAACTTCTAGAGGTAAGGCCCAAAATCTAGTGGTAAAGCCAAAGTCTAGAATTAAAGCCCAACTTCTAGAGGTAAAGACAAATATATAGATTTAAAACCCAACATCTAGAGGTAAAGCCCAATATCTAGATGTAAAGCCCAACTTCTAGAGGAAAAGTCCAAATTCTAGAGGTAAAGCCCAAGACCTAGTGGTAGAGCCTAAAATCTAGAGGTGAAGCCATACATCTAGACGTAAAGCCAGATATCTGACGGTAAAGCCCAACATCTAGAGGAAAAGCCAAATATATAGATTTAAAACCCAAAATCTAGTGATAAAGCCCAACATCTAAATGTAAAGCAAAACATCTAGATGTAAAACCCTACATCTAGAGGTCAAGTCCAATATCTAGACTTAAAGACCAACATCTAGAGGTAAAACCCAACATCTTGAGGTAAAGCCCAACGTCTGGAGGTACAGCCCAGATTCTAGAGAGAAGCCAAAAATCCAGATGGAAAACCCAAAATCTAGAGGTAAAGCCCAACATCTAGAGAAAAAGCCAAATATATAGATTTAAAACCCAAAATCTAGAGGTAAAGACCAATATCTAGACATGAAGCCCAAAATCTAGATGTAAAGCCCAACTTCTAGATCTAAAGCCCAACATCTACAGGTAAAGCCTAACATCTAGTGGTGAATTCCAAAATCTAGTGTTAAGGCCCGACATCTACAGTTAAAGGCAAACATATAGATGTAAACCCCAACTTCTAGAGGTAAGGCCCAAAATCTAGAGGTAAATCCAAAGTCTAGAATTAAAGCCCAACTTCTAGAGGTAAAGACAAATATATAGATTTAAAACCCAACATCTAGAGGTAAAGCCCAATATCTAGACGTAAAGCCCAACTTCTAGAGGAAAAGTCCAAATTCTAGAGGCAAAGCCCAACACCTAGAGGTAGAGCCCAAAATCTAGAGGTAAAGGAACATCTAGAGGTAAAGCCAGATATCTAGAGGTAAAGCCCAACATCTAGAGGAAAAGCCAAATATATAGATTTAAAACCCAAAATCTAGAGGTAAAGCCCGATATCTAGACGTAAAGACCAAAATCTAGATGTAAAGCCCAACTTCTAGAGGTAAAGCCGAATATATAAAGCGCATCATTTAGAGTAAAGCCCAAAATCTAGAGTTGAAGCCCCACATCTAGAGGGAAAGCCCAGAATCTAGATGTAAAGCCTAACATCTAGAGGTGAATTCCAAAATCAAGTGTTAAGGCCCGACATCTACAGTTAAAGCCAAACATATAGATGCAACCCCCAACTTCTAGAGGTAAGGCCCAAAATCTAGAGGTAAAGCCCAACTTCTAGAGGTAAAGTCCAAAATCTAGAGGTAAAGCCCAAGACCTAGTGGTAGAGCCCAAAATCTAGAGGTAAAGCCCAAGATCTAGACATAAAGCCAGATATCTAGGGGTAAAGCCCAACATCTAGAGGAAAAGCCAAATATATAGATTTAAAACCCAAAATCTAGAGGTAAAGACCAATATCTAGACTTAAAGCCCAAAATCTAGATGTAAAGCCCAACTTCTAGATCTAAAGCCTATCTTCTAGTGGTGAAGTCCAAAATCTAGAGGTAAAGCCCAAGACCTAGTGGTAGAGCCCAAAATCTAGAGGTAAAGCCCAACATCTAGAGGTAAAACCAGATATCTACAGGTAAAGGCAACATCTAGAGGAAAAGCCAAATATATAGATTTAAAACCCAAAATCTAGAGGTAAAGACCAATATCTAGACTTAAAGCCCAAAATCTAGATGTAAAGCCCAACTTCTAGATCTAAAGCCTATCTTCTAGTGGTGAAGTCCAAAATCTAGAGGTAAAGCCCAAGACCTAGTGGTAGAGCCCAAAATCTAGAGGTAAAGCCCAACATCTAGAGGTAAAACCAGATATCTAGAGGTAAAGGCAACATCTAGAGGAAAAGCCAAATATATAGATTTAAAACCCAAAATCTAGAGGTAAAGACCAATATCTAGACATAAAGACCAATATCTAGATGTAAAGCCCAACTTCTAGATCTAAAGCCCAAAATCTAGATGTAAAGCCCAACTTCTAGAGGTAAAGGCGAATATCTAGAGTTAAAGCGCATCATTTAGAGTAAAGCCCAAAATCTAGAGTTAAAAAACAACATCTAGAGGGAAAGCCCAGAATCCAGAGGTAAAGCCGAACATCTAGAGGTGAATTCCAAAATCAAGTGTTAAGGCCCGACATCTACAGTTAAATCCAAACATATAGATGTAACCCCCAACTTCCAGACCTAAGGCCCAAAAACTAGAGTTAAAGCGCAATATCTAGAGGTAAAGCCGAACATCTTGAGGTAAAGCACAAAGTCTAGATATAAAGCCCAACTTCTAGAGGTAAAGTCCAAAATCTAGAGGTAAAGATCAAGACCTAGTGCTAGAGCCCAAAATGTAGAGGTAAAGCCCAACATCTATAGGAAAAGCCAAATATATAGATTTAAAACCCAAAATCTAGAGATAAAGCCCAACATCTAAATGTAAAGCAAAACATCTAGATGTAAAACCCGACATCTAGAGGTAAAGTCCAATATCTAGACTTAAAGACCAACATCTAGAGGTAAAACCCAACATCTTGAGGTAAAGCCCAACGTCTGGAGGTACAGCCCAGATTCTAGAGAGAAGCCAAAAATCCAGATGGAAAACCCAAAATCTAGAGGTAAAGCCCAACATCTAGAGGTAAAGCCAGATATCTAGGGGTAAAGCCCAACATCTAGAGGAAAAGCCAAATATATAGATTTAAAACCCAAAATCTAGAGGTAAAGCCCAATATCTAGACGTAAAGCCCAAAATCTAGATGTAAAGCCCAACTTCTAGATCTAAAGCCCAACATCTAGAGGTAAAGCCTAACATCTAGTGGTGAATTCCAAAATCTAGTCTTAAGGCCCGACATCTACAGTTAAAGGCAAACATATAGATGTAAACCCCAACTTCTAGAGGTAAGGCCCAAAATCTAGTGGTAAAGCCAAAGTCTAGAATTAAAGCCCAACTTCTAGAGGTAAAGCCAAATACATAGATTTAAAACCCAACATCTAGAGGTAAAGCCCAATATCTAGACGTAAAGCCCAACTTCTAGAGGAAAAGTCCAAATTCTAGAGGTAAAGCCCAAGACCTAGTGGTAGAGCCTAAAATCTAGAGGTAAAGCCATACATCTAGACGTAAAGCCAGATATCTGACGGTAAAGCCCAACATCTAGAGGAAAAGCCAAATATATAGATTTAAAACCAAAAATCTAGAGATAAAGCCCAACATCTAAATGTAAAGCAAAACATCTAGATGTAAAACCCGACATCTAGAGGTAAAGTCCAATATCTAGACTTAAAGACCAACATCTAGAGGTAAAACCCAAGATCTAGAGGTAAAGCCCAACATCTGGAGGTAAAGCCCAGATTCTAGAGAGAAGCCAAAAATCCAGATGGAAAACCCAAAATCTAGAGGTAAAGCCCAACATCTAGAGAAAAAGCCAAATATATAGATTTAAAACCCAAAATCTAGAGGTAAAGACCAATATCTAGACATGAAGCCCAAAATCTAGATGTAAAGCCCAACTTCTAGATCTAAAGCCCAACATCTACAGGTAAAGCCTAACATCTAGTGGTGAATTCCAAAATCTAGTGTTAAGGCCCGACATCTACAGTTAAAGGCAAACATATAGATGTAAACCCCAACTTCTAGAGGTAAGGCCCAAAATCTAGAGGTAAATCCAAAGTCTAGAATTAAAGCCCAACTTCTAGAGGTAAAGACAAATATATAGATTTAAAACCCAACATCTAGAGGTAAAGCCCAATATCTAGACGTAAAGCCCAACTTCTAGAGGAAAAGTCCAAATTCTAGAGGCAAAGCCCAACACCTAGAGGTAGAGCCCAAAATCTAGAGGTAAAGGAACATCTAGAGGTAAAGCCAGATATCTAGAGGTAAAGCCCAACATCTAGAGGAAAAGCCAAATATATAGATTTAAAACCCAAAATCTAGAGGTAAAGCCCGATATCTAGACGTAAAGACCAAAATCTAGATGTAAAGCCCAACTTCTAGAGGTAAAGCCGAATATATAAAGCGCATCATTTAGAGTAAAGCCCAAAATCTAGAGTTGAAGCCCCACATCTAGAGGGAAAGCCCAGAATCTAGATGTAAAGCCTAACATCTAGAGGTGAATTCCAAAATCAAGTGTTAAGGCCCGACATCTACAGTTAAAGCCAAACATATAGATGCAACCCCCAACTTCTAGAGGTAAGGCCCAAAATCTAGAGGTAAAGCCCAAGACCTAGTGGTAGAGCCCAAAATCTAGAGGTAAAGCCAGATATCTGGAGGTAAAGACCAACATCTAGAGGAAAAGCCAAATATATAGATTTAAAACCCAAAATCTAGAGGTAAAGACCAATATCTAGACTTAAAGCCCAAAATCTAGATGTAAAGCCCAACTTCTAGATCTAAAGCCTATCTTCTAGTGGTGAAGTCCAAAATCTAGAGGTAAAGCCCAAGACCTAGTGGTAGAGCCCAAAATCTAGAGGTAAAGCCCAACATCTAGAGGTAAAGCCATACATCTAGACGTAAAGCCAGATATCTGATTGTAAAGCCCAACATCTAGAGGAAAAGCCAAATATATAGATTTAAAACCCAAAATCTAGAGATAAGGCCCAACATCTAAATGTAAAGCAAAACATCTAGATGTAAAACCCGACATCTAGAGGTAAATTCCAATATCTAGACTTAAAGACCAACATCTAGAGGTAAAACCCAACATCTTGAGGTAAAGCCCAACGTCTGGAGGTACAGCCCAGATTCTAGAGAGAAGCAAAAAATCCAGATTGAAAACCCAAAACCTAGAGCTAAAGCCCCACATCTAGAGGGAAAGCCCAAAATCTAGAGGTAAAGCCCAACATCTAGAGAAAAAGCCAAATATATAGATTTAAAACCCAAAATCTAGAGGTAAAGCCCAATATCTAGACGTAAAGCCCAAAATCTAGATGTAAAGCCCAACTTCTAGATCTAAAGCCCAACATCTAGAGGTAAAGCCTAACATCTAGTGGTGAATTCCAAAATCTATTCTTAAGGCCCGACATCTACAGTTAAAGGCAAACATATAGATGTAAACCCCAACTTCTAGAGGTAAGGCCCAAAATCTAGTGGTAAAGCCAAAGTCTAGAATTAAAGCCCAACTTCTAGAGGAAAAGCCAAATATATAGATTTAAAACCCAACATCTAGAGGTAAAGCCCAATATCTAGACGTAAAGCCCAACTTCTAGAGGAAAAGTCCAAATTCTAGAGGTAAAGCCCAAGACCTAGTGGTAGAGCCTAAAATCTAGAGGTAAAGCCATACATCTAGACGTAAAGCCAGATATCTGACGGTAAAGCCCAACATCTAGAGGAAAAGCCAAATATATAGATTTAAAACCCAAAATCTAGAGATAAAGCCCAACATCTAAATGTAAAGCAAAACATCTAGATGTAAAACCCGACATCTAGAGGTAAAGTCCAATATCTAGACTTAAAGACCAACATCTAGAGGTAAAACCCAAGATCTAGAGGTAAAGCCCAACATCTGGAGGTAAAGCCCAGATTCTAGAGAGAAGCCAAAAATCCAGATGGAAAACCCAAAATCTAGAGGTAAAGCCCAACATCTAGAGAAAAAGCCAAATATATAGATTTAAAACCCAAAATCTAGAGGTAAAGACCAATATCTAGACTTAAAGCCCAAAATCTAGATGTAAAGCCCAACTTCTAGATCTAAAGCCTATCTTCTAGTGGTGAAGTCCAAAATCTAGAGGTAAAGCCCAAGACCTAGTGGTAGAGCCCAAAATCTAGAGGTAAAGCCCAACATGTAGAGGTAAAACCAGATATCTAGAGGTAAAGGCAACATCTAGAGGAAAAGCCAAATATATAGATTTAAAACCCAAAATCTAGAGGTAAAGACCAATATCTAGACTTAAAGCCCAAAATCTAGATGTAAAGCCCAACTTCTAGATCTAAAGCCTATCTTCTAGTGGTGAAGTCCAAAATCTAGAGGTAAAGCCCAAGACCTAGTGGTAGAGCCCAAAATCTAGAGGTAAAGCCCAACATGTAGAGGTAAAACCAGATATCTAGAGGTAAAGGCAACATCTAGAGGAAAAGCCAAATATATAGATTTAAAACCCAAAATCTAGAGGTAAAGCCCAATATCTAGACGTAAAGCCCAAAATCTAGATGTAAAGCCCAACTTCTAGATCTAAAGCCCAACATCTACAGGTAAAGCCTAACATCTAGTGGTGAATTCCAAAATCTAGTGTTAAGGCCCGACATCTACAGTTAAAGGCAAACATATAGATGTAAACCCCAACTTCTAGAGGTAAGGCCCAAAATCTAGAGGTAAATCCAAAGTCTAGAATTAAAGCCCAACTTCTAGAGGTAAAGACAAATATATAGATTTAAAACCCAACATCTAGAGGTAAAGCCCAATATCTAGACGTAAAGCCCAACTTCTAGAGGAAAAGTCCAAATTCTAGAGGCAAAGCCCAACACCTAGAGGTAGAGCCCAAAATCTAGAGGTAAAGGAACATCTAGAGGTAAAGCCAGATATCTAGAGGTAAAGCCCAACATCTAGAGGAAAAGCCAAATATATAGATTTAAAACCCAAAATCTAGAGGTAAAGCCCGATATCTAGACGTAAAGACCAAAATCTAGATGTAAAGCCCAACTTCTAGAGGTAAAGCCGAATATATAAAGCGCATCATTTAGAGTAAAGCCCAAAATCTAGAGTTGAAGCCCCACATCTAGAGGGAAAGCCCAGAATCTAGATGTAAAGCCTAACATCTAGAGGTGAATTCCAAAATCAAGTGTTAAGGCCCGACATCTACAGTTAAAGCCAAACATATAGATGCAACCCCCAACTTCTAGAGGTAAGGCCCAAAATCTAGAGGTAAAGCCCAAGACCTAGTGGTAGAGCCCAAAATCTAGAGGTAAAGCCAGATATCTGGAGGTAAAGACCAACATCTAGAGGAAAAGCCAAATATATAGATTTAAAACCCAAAATCTAGAGGTAAAGACCAATATCTAGACTTAAAGCCCAAAATCTAGATGTAAAGCCCAACTTCTAGATCTAAAGCCTATCTTCTAGTGGTGAAGTCCAAAATCTAGAGGTAAAGCCCAAGACCTAGTGGTAGAGCCCAAAATCTAGAGGTAAAGCCCAACATCTAGAGGTAAAGCCATACATCTAGACGTAAAGCCAGATATCTGATTGTAAAGCCCAACATCTAGAGGAAAAGCCAAATATATAGATTTAAAACCCAAAATCTAGAGATAAGGCCCAACATCTAAATGTAAAGCAAAACATCTAGATGTAAAACCCGACATCTAGAGGTAAATTCCAATATCTAGACTTAAAGACCAACATCTAGAGGTAAAACCCAACATCTTGAGGTAAAGCCCAACGTCTGGAGGTACAGCCCAGATTCTAGAGAGAAGCAAAAAATCCAGATTGAAAACCCAAAACCTAGAGCTAAAGCCCCACATCTAGAGGGAAAGCCCAAAATCTAGAGGTAAAGCCCAACATCTAGAGAAAAAGCCAAATATATAGATTTAAAACCCAAAATCTAGAGGTAAAGCCCAATATCTAGACGTAAAGCCCAAAATCTAGATGTAAAGCCCAACTTCTAGATCTAAAGCCCAACATCTAGAGGTAAAGCCTAACATCTAGTGGTGAATTCCAAAATCTATTCTTAAGGCCCGACATCTACAGTTAAAGGCAAACATATAGATGTAAACCCCAACTTCTAGAGGTAAGGCCCAAAATCTAGTGGTAAAGCCAAAGTCTAGAATTAAAGCCCAACTTCTAGAGGAAAAGCCAAATATATAGATTTAAAACCCAACATCTAGAGGTAAAGCCCAATATCTAGACGTAAAGCCCAACTTCTAGAGGAAAAGTCCAAATTCTAGAGGTAAAGCCCAAGACCTAGTGGTAGAGCCTAAAATCTAGAGGTAAAGCCATACATCTAGACGTAAAGCCAGATATCTGACGGTAAAGCCCAACATCTAGAGGAAAAGCCAAATATATAGATTTAAAACCCAAAATCTAGAGATAAAGCCCAACATCTAAATGTAAAGCAAAACATCTAGATGTAAAACCCGACATCTAGAGGTAAAGTCCAATATCTAGACTTAAAGACCAACATCTAGAGGTAAAACCCAAGATCTAGAGGTAAAGCCCAACATCTGGAGGTAAAGCCCAGATTCTAGAGAGAAGCCAAAAATCCAGATGGAAAACCCAAAATCTAGAGGTAAAGCCCAACATCTAGAGAAAAAGCCAAATATATAGATTTAAAACCCAAAATCTAGAGGTAAAGACCAATATCTAGACTTAAAGCCCAAAATCTAGATGTAAAGCCCAACTTCTAGATCTAAAGCCTATCTTCTAGTGGTGAAGTCCAAAATCTAGAGGTAAAGCCCAAGACCTAGTGGTAGAGCCCAAAATCTAGAGGTAAAGCCCAACATGTAGAGGTAAAACCAGATATCTAGAGGTAAAGGCAACATCTAGAGGAAAAGCCAAATATATAGATTTAAACCCCAAAATCTAGAGGTAAAGACCAATATCTAGACTTAAAGCCCAAAATCTAGATGTAAAGCCCAACTTCTAGATCTAAAGCCTATCTTCTAGTGGTGAAGTCCAAAATCTAGAGGTAAAGCCCAAGACCTAGTGGTAGAGCCCAAAATCTAGAGGTAAAGCCCAACATGTAGAGGTAAAACCAGATATCTAGAGGTAAAGGCAACATCTAGAGGAAAAGCCAAATATATAGATTTAAAACCCAAAATCTAGAGGTAAAGCCCAATATCTAGACGTAAAGCCCAAAATCTAGATGTAAAGCCCAACTTCTAGATCTAAAGCCCAACATCTACAGGTAAAGCCTAACATCTAGTGGTGAATTCCAAAATCTAGTGTTAAGGCCCGACATCTACAGTTAAAGGCAAACATATAGATGTAAACCCCAACTTCTAGAGGTAAGGCCCAAAATCTAGAGGTAAATCCAAAGTCTAGAATTAAAGCCCAACTTCTAGAGGTAAAGACAAATATATAGATTTAAAACCCAACATCTAGAGGTAAAGCCCAATATCTAGACGTAAAGCCCAACTTCTAGAGGAAAAGTCCAAATTCTAGAGGCAAAGCCCAACACCTAGAGGTAGAGCCCAAAATCTAGAGGTAAAGGAACATCTAGAGGTAAAGCCAGATATCTAGAGGTAAAGCCCAACATCTAGAGGAAAAGCCAAATATATAGATTTAAAACCCAAAATCTAGAGGTAAAGCCCGATATCTAGACGTAAAGACCAAAATCTAGATGTAAAGCCCAACTTCTAGAGGTAAAGCCGAATATATAAAGCGCATCATTTAGAGTAAAGCCCAAAATCTAGAGTTGAAGCCCCACATCTAGAGGGAAAGCCCAGAATCTAGATGTAAAGCCTAACATCTAGAGGTGAATTCCAAAATCAAGTGTTAAGGCCCGACATCTACAGTTAAAGCCAAACATATAGATGCAACCCCCAACTTCTAGAGGTAAGGCCCAAAATCTAGAGGTAAAGCCCAACTTCTAGAGGTAAAGTCCAAAATCTAGAGGTAAAGCCCAAGACCTAGTGGTAGAGCCCAAAATCTAGAGGTAAAGCCCAACATCTAGACGTAAAGCCAGATATCTAGGGGTAAAGCCCAACATCTAGAGGAAAAGCCAAATATATAGATTTAAAACCCAAAATCTAGAGGTAAAGACCAATATCTAGACTTAAAACCCAAAATCTAGAGGTAAAGACCAACTTCTAGATCTAAAGCCTATCTTCTAGTGGTGAAGTCCAAAATCTAGAGGTAAAGCCCAAGACCTAGTGGTAGAGCCCAAAATCTAGAGGTAAAGCCCAACATCTAGAGGTAAAACCAGATATCTAGAGGTAAAGGCAACATCTAGAGGAAAAGCCAAATATATAGATTTAAAACCCAAAATCTAGAGGTAAAGACCAATATCTAGACTTAAAGCCCAAAATCTAGATGTAAAGCCCAACTTCTAGATCTAAAGCCTATCTTCTAGTGGTGAAGTCCAAAATCTAGAGGTAAAGCCCAAGACCTAGTGGTAGAGCCCAAAATCTAGAGGTAAAGCCCAACATCTAGAGGTAAAACCAGATATCTAGAGGTAAAGGCAACATCTAGAGGAAAAGCCAAATATATAGATTTAAAACCCAAAATCTAGAGGTAAAGACCAATATCTAGACATAAAGACCAATATCTAGATGTAAAGCCCAACTTCTAGATCTAAAGCCCAAAATCTAGATGTAAAGCCCAACTTCTAGAGGTAAAGGCGAATATCTAGAGTTAAAGCGCATCATTTAGAGTAAAGCCCAAAATCTAGAGTTAAAAAACAACATCTAGAGGGAAAGCCCAGAATCCAGAGGTAAAGCCGAACATCTAGAGGTGAATTCCAAAATCAAGTGTTAAGGCCCGACATCTACAGTTAAATCCAAACATATAGATGTAACCCCCAACTTCCAGACCTAAGGCCCAAAAACTAGAGTTAAAGCGCAATATCTAGAGGTAAAGCCGAACATCTTGAGGTAAAGCCCAAAGTCTAGATATAAAGCCCAACTTCTAGAGGTAAAGTCCAAAATCTAGAGGTAAAGATCAAGACCTAGTGGTAGAGCCCAAAATGTAGAGGTAAAGCCCAACATCTATAGGAAAAGCCAAATATAAAGATTTAAAACCCAAAATCTAGAGATAAAGCCCAACATCTAAATGTAAAGCAAAACATCTAGATGTAAAACCCGACATCTAGAGGTAAAGTCCAATATCTAGACTTAAAGACCAACATCTAGAGGTAAAACCCAACATCTTGAGGTAAAGCCCAACGTCTGGAGGTACAGCCCAGATTCTAGAGAGAAGCCAAAAATCCAGATGGAAAACCCAAAATCTAGAGGTAAAGCCCAACATCTAGAGGTAAAGCCAGATATCTAGGGGTAAAGCCCAACATCTAGAGGAAAAGCCAAATATATAGATTTAAAACCCAAAATCTAGAGGTAAAGCCCAATATCTAGACGTAAAGCCCAAAATCTAGATGTAAAGCCCAACTTCTAGATCTAAAGCCCAACATCTAGAGGTAAAGCCTAACATCTAGTGGTGAATTCCAAAATCTAGTCTTAAGGCCCGACATCTACAGTTAAAGGCAAACATATAGATGTAAACCCCAACTTCTAGAGGTAAGGCCCAAAATCTAGTGGTAAAGCCAAAGTCTAGAATTAAAGCCCAACTTCTAGAGGTAAAGACAAATATATAGATTTAAAACCCAACATCTAGAGGTAAAGCCCAATATCTAGACGTAAAGCCCAACTTCTAGAGGAAAAGTCCAAATTCTAGAGGTAAAGCCCAAGACCTAGTGGTAGAGCCTAAAATCTAGAGGTAAAGCCATACATCTAGACGTAAAGCCAGATATCTGACGGTAAAGCCCAACATCTAGAGGAAAAGCCAAATATATAGATTTAAAACCCAAAATCTAGAGATAAAGCCCAACATCTAAATGTAAAGCAAAACATCTAGATGTAAAACCCGACATCTAGAGGTAAAGTCCAATATCTAGACTTAAAGACCAACATCTAGAGGTAAAACCCAAGATCTAGAGGTAAAGCCCAACATCTGGAGGTAAAGCCCAGATTCTAGAGAGAAGCCAAAAATCCAGATGGAAAACCCAAAATCTAGAGGTAAAGCCCAACATCTAGAGAAAAAGCCAAATATATAGATTTAAAACCCAAAATCTAGAGGTAAAGACCAATATCTAGACATGAAGCCCAAAATCTAGATGTAAAGCCCAACTTCTAGATCTAAAGCCTATCTTCTAGTGGTGAAGTCCAAAATCTAGAGGTAAAGCCCAAGACCTAGTGGTAGAGCCCAAAATCTAGAGGTAAAGCCCAACATCTAGAGGTAAAACCAGATATCTAGAGGTAAAGGCAACATCTAGAGGAAAAGCCAAATATATAGATTTAAAACCCAAAATCTAGAGGTAAAGACCAATATCTAGACATAAAGACCAATATCTAGATGTAAAGCCCAACTTCTAGATCTAAAGCCCAACATCTAGATGTAAAGCCCAACTTCTAGAGGTAAAGGCGAATATCTAGAGTTAAAGCGCATCATTTAGAGTAAAGCCCAAAATCTAGAGTTAAAAAACAACATCTAGAGGGAAAGCCCAGAATCCAGAGGTAAAGCCGAACATCTAGAGGTGAATTCCAAAATCAAGTGTTAAGGCCCGACATCTACAGTTAAATCCAAACATATAGATGTAACCCCCAACTTCCAGACCTAAGGCCCAAAAACTAGAGTTAAAGCGCAATATCTAGAGGTAAAGCCGAACATCTTGAGGTAAAGCACAAAGTCTAGATATAAAGCCCAACTTCTAGAGGTAAAGTCCAAAATCTAGAGGTAAAGATCAAGACCTAGTGCTAGAGCCCAAAATGTAGAGGTAAAGCCCAACATCTATAGGAAAAGCCAAATATATAGATTTAAAACCCAAAATCTAGAGATAAAGCCCAACATCTAAATGTAAAGCAAAACATCTAGATGTAAAACCCGACATCTAGAGGTAAAGTCCAATATCTAGACTTAAAGACCAACATCTAGAGGTAAAACCCAACATCTTGAGGTAAAGCCCAACGTCTGGAGGTACAGCCCAGATTCTAGAGAGAAGCCAAAAATCCAGATGGAAAACCCAAAATCTAGAGGTAAAGCCCAACATCTAGAGGTAAAGCCAGATATCTAGGGGTAAAGCCCAACATCTAGAGGAAAAGCCAAATATATAGATTTAAAACCCAAAATCTAGAGGTAAAGCCCAATATCTAGACGTAAAGACCAAAATCTAGATGTAAAGCCCAACTTCTAGATCTAAAGCCCAACATCTAGAGGTAAAGCCTAACATCTAGTGGTGAATTCCAAAATCTAGTCTTAAGGCCCGACATCTACAGTTAAAGGCAAACATATAGATGTAAACCCCAACTTCTAGAGGTAAGGCCCAAAATCTAGTGGTAAAGCCAAAGTCTAGAATTAAAGCCCAACTTCTAGAGGTAAAGACAAATATATAGATTTAAAACCCAACATCTAGAGGTAAAGCCCAATATCTAGACGTAAAGCCCAACTTCTAGAGGAAAAGTCCAAATTCTAGAGGTAAAGCCCAAGACCTAGTGGTAGAGCCTAAAATCTAGAGGTAAAGCCATACATCTAGACGTAAAGCCAGATATCTGACGGTAAAGCCCAACATCTAGAGGAAAAGCCAAATATATAGATTTAAAACCCAAAATCTAGAGATAAAGCCCAACATCTAAATGTAAAGCAAAACATCTAGATGTAAAACCCGACATCTAGAGGTAAAGTCCAATATCTAGACTTAAAGACCAACATCTAGAGGTAAAACCCAAGATCTAGAGGTAAAGCCCAAAATCTGGAGGTAAAGCACAGATTCTAGAGAGAAGCCAAAAATCCAGATGGAAAACCCAAAATCTAGAGGTAAAGCCCAACATCTAGAGAAAAAGCCAAATATATAGATTTAAAACCCAAAATCTAGAGGTAAAGACCAATATCTAGACTTAAAGCCCAAAATCTAGATGTAAAGCCCAACTTCTAGATCTAAAGCCTATCTTCTAGTGGTGAAGTCCAAAATCTAGAGGTAAAGCCCAAGACCTAGTGGTAGAGCCCAAAATCTAGAGGTAAAGCCCAACATGTAGAGGTAAAACCAGATATCTAGAGGTAAAGGCAACATCTAGAGGAAAAGCCAAATATATAGATTTAAAACCCAAAATCTAGAGATAAAGCCCAACATCTAAATGTAAAGCAAAACATCTAGATGTAAAACCCGACATCTAGAGGTAAAGTCCAATATCTAGAATTAAAGACCAACATCAAGAGGTAAAACCCAAGATCTAGAGGTAAAGCCCAACATCTGGAGGTACAGCCCAGATTCTAGAGAGAAGCCAAAAATCCAGATGGAAAACCCAAAATCTAGAGGTAAAGCCCAACATCTAGAGAAAAAGCCAAATATATAGATTTAAAACCCAAAATCTAGAGGTAAAGACCAATATCTAGACATGAAGCCCAAAATCTAGATGTAAAGCCCAACTTCTAGATCTAAAGCCCAACATCTACAGGTAAAGCCTAACATCTAGTGGTGAATTCCAAAATCTAGTGTTAAGGCCCGACATCTACAGTTAAAGGCAAACATATAGATGTAAACCCCAACTTCTAGAGGTAAGGCCCAAAATCTAGAGGTAAATCCAAAGTCTAGAATTAAAGCCCAACTTCTAGAGGTAAAGACAAATATATAGATTTAAAACCCAACATCTAGAGGTAAAGCCCAATATCTAGACGTAAAGCCCAACTTCTAGAGGAAAAGTCCAAATTCTAGAGGCAAAGCCCAACACCTAGAGGTAGAGCCCAAAATCTAGAGGTAAAGGAACATCTAGAGGTAAAGCCAGATATCTAGAGGTAAAGCCCAACATCTAGAGGAAAAGCCAAATATATAGATTTAAAACCCAAAATCTAGAGGTAAAGCCCGATATCTAGACGTAAAGACCAAAATCTAGATGTAAAGCCCAACTTCTAGAGGTAAAGCCGAATATATAAAGCGCATCATTTAGAGTAAAGCCCAAAATCTAGAGTTGAAGCCCCACATCTAGAGGGAAAGCCCAGAATCTAGATGTAAAGCCTAACATCTAGAGGTGAATTCCAAAATCAAGTGTTAAGGCCCGACATCTACAGTTAAAGCCAAACATATAGATGCAACCCCCAACTTCTAGAGGTAAGGCCCAAAATCTAGAGGTAAAGCCCAACTTCTAGAGGTAAAGTCCAAAATCTAGAGGTAAAGCCCAAGACCTAGTGGTAGAGCCCAAAATCTAGAGGTAAAGCCCAACATCTAGACGTAAAGCCAGATATCTAGGGGTAAAGCCCAACATCTAGAGGAAAAGCCAAATATATAGATTTAAAACCCAAAATCTAGAGGTAAAGACCAATATCTAGACTTAAAGCCCAAAATCTAGATGTAAAGCCCAACTTCTAGATCTAAAGCCTATCTTCTAGTGGTGAAGTCCAAAATCTAGAGGTAAAGCCCAAGACCTAGTGGTAGAGCCCAAAATCTAGAGGTAAAGCCCAACATCTAGAGGTAAAACCAGATATCTAGAGGTAAAGCCGAACATCTAGAGGAAAAGCCAAATATATAGATTTAAAACCCAAAATCTAGAGGTAAAGACCAATATCTAGACATAAAGACCAATATCTAGATGTAAAGCCCAACTTCTAGAGGTAAAGGCGAATATCTAGAGTTAAAGCGCATCATTTAGAGTAAAGCCCAAAATCTAGAGTTAAAAAACAACATCTAGAGGGAAAGCCCAGAATCCAGAGGTAAAGCCGAACATCTAGAGGTGAATTCCAAAATCAAGTGTTAAGGCCCGACATCTACAGTTAAATCCAAACATATAGATGTAACCCCCAACTTCCAGACCTAAGGCCCAAAAACTAGAGTTAAAGCGCAATATCTAGAGGTAAAGCCGAACATCTTGAGGTAAAGCCCAAAGTCTAGATATAAAGCCCAACTTCTAGAGGTAAAGTCCAAAATCTAGAGGTAAAGATCAAGACCTAGTGGTAGAGCCCAAAATGTAGAGGTAAAGCCCAACATCTATAGGAAAAGCCAAATATATAGATTTAAAACCCAAAATCTAGAGATAAAGCCCAACATCTAAATGTAAAGCAAAACATCTAGATGTAAAACCCGACATCTAGAGGTAAAGTCCAATATCTAGACTTAAAGACCAACATCAAGAGGTAAAACCCAAGATCTAGAGGTAAAGCCCAACATCTGGAGTTAAAGCCCAGATTCTAGAGAGAAGCCAAAAATCCAGATGGAAAACCCAAAATCTAGAGGTAAAGCCCAACATCTAGAGGTAAAGCCAGATATCTAGGGGTAAAGCCCAACATCTAGAGGTAAAGACAAATATATAGATTTAAAACCCAACATCTAGAGGTAAAGCCCAATATCTAGACGTAAAGCCCAACGTCTAGAAGAAAAGTCCAAATTCTAGAGGCAAAGCCCAACACCTAGAGGTAGAGCCCAAAATCTAGAGGTAAAGGAACATCTAGAGGTAAAGCCAGATATCTAGAGGTAAAGCCCAACATCTAGAGGAAAAGCCAAATATATAGATTTAAAACCCAAAATCTAGAGGTAAAGCCCGATATCTAGACGTAAAGACCAAAATCTAGATGTAAAGCCCAACTTCTAGAGGTAAAGCCGAATATATAAAGCGCATCATTTAGAGTAAAGCCCAAAATCTAGAGTTGAAGCCCCACATCTAGAGGGAAAGCCCAGAATCTAGATGTAAAGCCTAACATCTAGAGGTGAATTCCAAAATCAAGTGTTAAGGCCCGACATCTACAGTTAAAGCCAAACATATAGATGCAACCCCCAACTTCTAGAGGTAAGGCCCAAAATCTAGAGGTAAAGCCCAACTTCTAGAGGTAAAGTCCAAAATCTAGAGGTAAAGCCCAAGACCTAGTGGTAGAGCCCAAAATCTAGAGGTAAAGCCAAACATCTAGACGTAAAGCCAGATATCTGATGGTAAAGCCCAACATCTAGAGGAAAAGCCAAATATATAGATTTAAAACCCAAAATCTAGAGATAAAGCCCAACATCTAAATGTAAAGCAAAACATCTAGATGTAAAACCCGACATCTAGAGGTAAATTCCAATATCTAGACTTAAAGACCAACATCTAGAGGTAAAACCCAACATCTTGAGGTAAAGCCCAACGTCTGGAGGTACAGCCCAGATTCTAGAGAGAAGCCAAAAATCCAGATGGAAAACCCAAAATCTAGAGGTAAAGCCCAACATCTAGAGGTAAAGCCAGATATCTAGGGGTAAAGCCCAACATCTAGAGGAAAAGCCAAATATATAGATTTAAAACCCAACATCTAGAGGTAAAGCCCAATATCTAGACGTAAAGACCAAAATCTAGATGTAAAGCCCAACTTCTAGATCAAAAGCCCAACATCTAGAGGTAAAGCCTAACATCTAGTGGTGAATTCCAAAATCTAGTCTTAAGGCCCGACATCTACAGTTAAAGGCAAACATATAGATGTAAACCCCAACTTCTAGAGGTAAGGCCCAAAATCTAGAGGTAAATCCAAAGTCTAGAATTAAAGCCCAACTTCTAGAGGTAAAGACAAATATATAGATTTAAAACCCAACATCTAGAGGTAAAGCCCAATATCTAGACGTAAAGCCCAACTTCTAGAGGAAAAGTCCAAATTCTAGAGGCAAAGCCCAACACCTAGAGGTAGAGCCCAAAATCTAGAGGTAAAGGAACATCTAGAGGTAAAGCCAGATATCTAGAGGTAAAGCCCAACATCTAGAGGAAAAGCCAAATATATAGATTTAAAACCCAAAATCTAGAGGTAAAGCCCAATATCTAGACGTAAAGACCAAAATCTAGATGTAAAGCCCAACTTCTATAGGTAAAGCCGAATATATAAAGCGCATCATTTAGAGTAAAGCCCAAAATCTAGAGTTGAAGCCCCACACCTAGAGGGAAAGCCCAGAATCTAGATGTAAAGCCTAACATCTAGAGGTGAATTCCAAAATCAAGTGTTAAGGCCCGACATCTACAGTTAAAGCCAAACATATAGATGCAACCCCCAACTTCTAGAGGTAAGGCCCAAAATCTAGAGGTAAAGCCCAACTTCTAGAGGTAAAGTCCAAAATCTAGAGGTAAAGCCCAAGACCTAGTGGTAGAGCCCAAAATCTAGAGGTAAAGCCCAACATCTAGACGTAAAGCCAGATATCTAGGGGTAAAGCCCAACATCTAGAGGAAAAGCCAAATATATAGATTTAAAACCCAAAATCTAGAGGTAAAGACCAATATCTAGACTTAAAGCCCAAAATCTAGATGTAAAGCCCAACTTCTAGATCTAAAGCCTATCTTCTAGTGGTGAAGTCCAAAATCTAGAGGTAAAGCCCAAGACCTAGTGGTAGAGCCCAAAATCTAGAGGTAAAGCCCAACATCTAGAGGTAAAACCAGATATCTAGAGGTAAAGGCAACATCTAGAGGAAAAGCCAAATATATAGATTTAAAACCCAAAATCTAGAGGTAAAGCCCAACTTCTAGATCTAAAGCCTATCTTCTAGTGGTGAAGTCCAAAATCTAGAGGTAAAGCCCAAGACCTAGTGGTAGAGCCCAAAATCTAGAGGTAAAGCCATACATCTAGACGTAAAGCCAGATATCTGATGGTAAAGCCCAACATCTAGAGGAAAAGCCAAATATATAGATTTAAAACCCAAAATCTAGAGATAAAGCCCAACATCTAAATGTAAAGCAAAACATCTAGATGTAAAACCCGACATCTAGAGGTAAATTCCAATATCTAGACTTAAAGACCAACATCTAGAGGTAAAACCCAACATCTTGAGGTAAAGCCCAACGTCTGGAGGTACAGCCCAGATTCTAGAGAGAAGCCAAAAATCCAGATGGAAAACCCAAAATCTAGAGGTAAAGCCCAACATCTAGAGGTAAAGCCAGATATCTAGGGGTAAAGCCCAACATCTAGAGGAAAAGCCAAATATATAGATTTAAAACCGAACATCTAGAGGTAAAGCCCAATATCTAGACGTAAAGACCAAAATCTAGATGTAAAGCCCAACTTCTAGATCTAAAGCCCAACATCTAGAGGTAAAGCCTAACATCTAGTGGTGAATTCCAAAATCTAGTCTTAAGGCCCGACATCTACAGTTAAAGGCAAACATATAGATGTAAACCCCAACTTCTAGAGGTAAGGCCCAAAATCTAGTGGTAAAGCCAAAGTCTAGAATTAAAGCCCAACTTCTAGAGGTAAAGACAAATATATAGATTTAAAACCCAACATCTAGAGGTAAAGCCCAATATCTAGACGTAAAGCCCAACTTCTAGAGGAAAAGTCCAAATTCTAGAGGTAAAGCCCAAGACCTAGTGGTAGAGCCTAAAATCTAGAGGTAAAGCCATACATCTAGACGTAAAGCCAGATATCTGACGGTAAAGCCCAACATCTAGAGGAAAAGCCAAATATATAGATTTAAAACCCAAAATCTAGAGATAAAGCCCAACATCTAAATGTAAAGCAAAACATCTAGATGTAAAACCCGACATCTAGAGATAAAGTCCAATATCTAGACTTAAAGACCAACATCTAGAGGTAAAACCCAAGATCTAGAGGTAAAGCCCAACATCTGGAGGTAAAGCCCAGATTCTAGAGAGAAGCCAAAAATCCAGATGGAAAACCCAAAATCTAGAGGTAAAGCCCAACATCTAGAGAAAAAGCCAAATATATAGATTTAAAACCCAAAATCTAGAGGTAAAGACCAATATCTAGACATGAAGCCCAAAATCTAGATGTAAAGCCCAACTTCTAGATCTAAAGCCCAACATCTACAGGTAAAGCCTAACATCTAGTGGTGAATTCCAAAATCTAGTGTTAAGGCCCGACATCTACAGTTAAAGGCAAACATATAGATGTAAACCCCAACTTCTAGAGGTAAGGCCCAAAATCTAGAGGTAAATCCAAAGTCTAGAATTAAAGCCCAACTTCTAGAGGTAAAGACAAATATATAGATTTAAAACCCAACATCTAGAGGTAAAGCCCAATATCTAGACGTAAAGCCCAACTTCTAGAGGAAAAGTCCAAATTCTAGAGGCAAAGCCCAACACCTAGAGGTAGAGCCCAAAATCTAGAGGTAAAGGAACATCTAGAGGTAAAGCCAGATATCTAGAGGTAAAGCCCAACATCTAGAGGAAAAGCCAAATATATAGATTTAAACCCCAAAATCTAGAGGTAAAGCCCGATATCTAGACGTAAAGACCAAAATCTAGATGTAAAGCCCAACTTCTAGAGGTAAAGCCGAATATATAAAGCGCATCATTTAGAGTAAAGCCCAAAATCTAGAGTTGAAGCCCCACATCTAGAGGGAAAGCCCAGAATCTAGATGTAAAGCAAAACATCTAGATGTAAAACCCGACATCTAGAGGTAAAGTCCAATATCTAGACTTAAAGACCAACATCTAGAGGTAAAACCCAAGATCTAGAGGTAAAGCCCAACATCTGGAGGTAAAGCACAGATTCTAGAGAGAAGCCAAAAATCCAGATGGAAAACCCAAAATCTAGAGGTAAAGCCCAACATCTAGAGAAAAAGCCAAATATATAGATTTAAAACCCAAAATCTAGAGGTAAAGACCAATATCTAGACATGAAGCCCAAAATCTAGATGTAAAGCCCAACTTCTAGATCTAAAGCCTATCTTCTAGTGGTGAAGTCCAAAATCTAGAGGTAAAGCCCAAGACCTAGTGGTAGAGCCCAAAATCTAGAGGTAAAGCCCAACATCTAGAGGTAAAACCAGATATCTAGAGGTAAAGGCAACATCTAGAGGAAAAGCCAAATATATAGATTTAAAACCCAAAATCTAGAGGTAAAGACCAATATCTAGACATAAAGACCAATATCTAGATGTAAAGCCCAACTTCTAGATCTAAAGCCCAACATCTAGATGTAAAGCCCAACTTCTAGAGGTAAAGGCGAATATCTAGAGTTAAAGCGCATCATTTAGAGTAAAGCCCAAAATCTAGAGTTAAAAAACAACATCTAGAGGGAAAGCCCAGAATCCAGAGGTAAAGCCGAACATCTAGAGGTGAATTCCAAAATCAAGTGTTAAGGCCCGACATCTACAGTTAAATCCAAACATATAGATGTAACCCCCAACTTCCAGACCTAAGGCCCAAAAACTAGAGTTAAAGCGCAATATCTAGAGGTAAAGCCGAACATCTTGAGGTAAAGCACAAAGTCTAGATATAAAGCCCAACTTCTAGAGGTAAAGTCCAAAATCTAGAGGTAAAGATCAAGACCTAGTGCTAGAGCCCAAAATGTAGAGGTAAAGCCCAACATCTATAGGAAAAGCCAAATATATAGATTTAAAACCCAAAATCTAGAGATAAAGCCCAACATCTAAATGTAAAGCAAAACATCTAGATGTAAAACCCGACATCTAGAGGTAAAGTCCAATATCTAGACTTAAAGACCAACATCAAGAGGTAAAACCCAAGATCTAGAGGTAAAGCCCAACATCTGGAGTTAAAGCCCAGATTCTAGAGAGAAGCCAAAAATCCAGATGGAAAACCCAAAATCTAGAGGTAAAGCCCAACATCTAGAGGTAAAGCCAGATATCTAGGGGTAAAGCCCAACATCTAGAGGTAAAGACAAATATATAGATTTAAAACCCAACATCTAGAGGTAAAGCCCAATATCTAGACGTAAAGCCCAACGTCTAGAAGAAAAGTCCAAATTCTAGAGGCAAAGCCCAACACCTAGAGGTAGAGCCCAAAATCTAGAGGTAAAGGAACATCTAGAGGTAAAGCCAGATATCTAGAGGTAAAGCCCAACATCTAGAGGAAAAGCCAAATATATAGATTTAAAACCCAAAATCTAGAGGTAAAGCCCGATATCTAGACGTAAAGACCAAAATCTAGATGTAAAGCCCAACTTCTAGAGGTAAAGCCGAATATATAAAGCGCATCATTTAGAGTAAAGCCCAAAATCTAGAGTTGAAGCCCCACATCTAGAGGGAAAGCCCAGAATCTAGATGTAAAGCCTAACATCTAGAGGTGAATTCCAAAATCAAGTGTTAAGGCCCGACATCTACAGTTAAAGCCAAACATATAGATGCAACCCCCAACTTCTAGAGGTAAGGCCCAAAATCTAGAGGTAAAGCCCAACTTCTAGAGGTAAAGTCCAAAATCTAGAGGTAAAGCCCAAGACCTAGTGGTAGAGCCCAAAATCTAGAGGTAAAGCCATACATCTAGACGTAAAGCCAGATATCTGATGGTAAAGCCCAACATCTAGAGGAAAAGCCAAATATATAGATTTAAAACCCAAAATCTAGAGATAAAGCCCAACATCTAAATGTAAAGCAAAACATCTAGATGTAAAACCCGACATCTAGAGGTAAATTCCAATATCTAGACTTAAAGACCAACATCTAGAGGTAAAACCCAACATCTTGAGGTAAAGCCCAACGTCTGGAGGTACAGCCCAGATTCTAGAGAGAAGCCAAAAATCCAGATGGAAAACCCAAAATCTAGAGGTAAAGCCCAACATCTAGAGGTAAAGCCAGATATCTAGGGGTAAAGCCCAACATCTAGAGGAAAAGCCAAATATATAGATTTAAAACCGAACATCTAGAGGTAAAGCCCAATATCTAGACGTAAAGACCAAAATCTAGATGTAAAGCCCAACTTCTAGATCTAAAGCCCAACATCTAGAGGTAAAGCCTAACATCTAGTGGTGAATTCCAAAATCTAGTCTTAAGGCCCGACATCTACAGTTAAAGGCAAACATATAGATGTAAACCCCAACTTCTAGAGGTAAGGCCCAAAATCTAGTGGTAAAGCCAAAGTCTAGAATTAAAGCCCAACTTCTAGAGGTAAAGACAAATATATAGATTTAAAACCCAACATCTAGAGGTAAAGCCCAATATCTAGACGTAAAGCCCAACTTCTAGAGGAAAAGTCCAAATTCTAGAGGTAAAGCCCAAGACCTAGTGGTAGAGCCTAAAATCTAGAGGTAAAGCCATACATCTAGACGTAAAGCCAGATATCTGACGGTAAAGCCCAACATCTAGAGGAAAAGCCAAATATATAGATTTAAAACCCAAAATCTAGAGATAAAGCCCAACATCTAAATGTAAAGCAAAACATCTAGATGTAAAACCCGACATCTAGAGATAAAGTCCAATATCTAGACTTAAAGACCAACATCTAGAGGTAAAACCCAAGATCTAGAGGTAAAGCCCAACATCTGGAGGTAAAGCCCAGATTCTAGAGAGAAGCCAAAAATCCAGATGGAAAACCCAAAATCTAGAGGTAAAGCCCAACATCTAGAGAAAAAGCCAAATATATAGATTTAAAACCCAAAATCTAGAGGCAAAGACCAATATCTAGACATGAAGCCCAAAATCTAGATGTAAAGCCCAACTTCTAGATCTAAAGCCCAACATCTACAGGTAAAGCCTAACATCTAGTGGTGAATTCCAAAATCTAGTGTTAAGGCCCGACATCTACAGTTAAAGGCAAACATATAGATGTAAACCCCAACTTCTAGAGGTAAGGCCCAAAATCTAGAGGTAAATCCAAAGTCTAGAATTAAAGCCCAACTTCTAGAGGTAAAGACAAATATATAGATTTAAAACCCAACATCTAGAGGTAAAGCCCAATATCTAGACGTAAAGCCCAACTTCTAGAGGAAAAGTCCAAATTCTAGAGGCAAAGCCCAACACCTAGAGGTAGAGCCCAAAATCTAGAGGTAAAGGAACATCTAGAGGTAAAGCCAGATATCTAGAGGTAAAGCCCAACATCTAGAGGAAAAGCCAAATATATAGATTTAAAACCCAAAATCTAGAGGTAAAGCCCGATATCTAGACTTAAAGACCAAAATCTAGATGTAAAGCCCAACTTCTAGAGGTAAAGCCGAATATATAAAGCGCATCATTTAGAGTAAAGCCCAAAATCTAGAGTTGAAGCCCCACATCTAGAGGGAAAGCCCAGAATCTAGATGTAAAGCCCAACATCTAGAGGTAAAACCAGATATCTAGAGGTAAAGGCAACATCTAGAGGAAAAGCCAAATATATAGATTTAAAACCCAAAATCTAGAGGTAAAGCCCAACTTCTAGATCTAAAGCCTATCTTCTAGTGGTGAAGTCCAAAATCTAGAGGTAAAGCCCAAGACCTAGTGGTAGAGCCCAAAATCTAGAGGTAAAGCCCAACATCTAGAGGTAAAACCAGATATCTAGAGGTAAAGCCGAACATCTAGAGGAAAAGCCAAATATATAGATTTAAAACCCAAAATCTAGAGGTAAAGACCAATATCTAGACATAAAGACCAATATCTAGATGTAAAGCCCAACTTCTAGAGGTAAAGGCGAATATCTAGAGTTAAAGCGCATCATTTAGAGTAAAGCCCAAAATCTAGAGTTAAAAAACAACATCTAGAGGGAAAGCCCAGAATCCAGAGGTAAAGCCGAACATCTAGAGGTGAATTCCAAAATCAAGTGTTAAGGCCCGACATCTACAGTTAAATCCAAACATATAGATGTAACCCCCAACTTCCAGACCTAAGGCCCAAAAACTAGAGTTAAAGCGCAATATCTAGAGGTAAAGCCGAACATCTTGAGGTAAAGCCCAAAGTCTAGATATAAAGCCCAACTACTAGAGGTAAAGTCCAAAATCTAGAGGTAAAGATCAAGACCTAGTGGTAGAGCCCAAAATGTAGAGGTAAAGCCCAACATCTATAGGAATAGCCAAATATATAGATTTAAAACCCAAAATCTAGAGATTATGCCCAACATCTAAATGTAAAGCAAAACATCTAGATGTAAAACCCGACATCTAGAGGTAAAGTCCAATATCTAGACTTAAAGACCAACATCAAGAGGTAAAACCCAAGATCTAGAGGTAAAGCCCAACATCTGGAGTTAAAGCCCAGATTCTAGAGAGAAGCCAAAAATCCAGATGGAAAACCCAAAATCTAGAGGTAAAGCCCAACATCTAGAGGTAAAGCCAGATATCTAGGGGTAAAGCCCAACATCTAGAGGTAAAGACAAATATATAGATTTAAAACCCAACATCTAGAGGTAAAGCCCAATATCTAGACGTAAAGCCCAACGTCTAGAAGAAAAGTCCAAATTCTAGAGGCAAAGCCCAACACCTAGAGGTAGAGCCCAAAATCTAGAGGTAAAGGAACATCTAGAGGTAAAGCCAGATATCTAGAGGTAAAGCCCAACATCTAGAGGAAAAGCCAAATATATAGATTTAAAACCCAAAATCTAGAGGTAAAGCCCGATATCTAGACGTAAAGACCAAAATCTAGATGTAAAGCCCAACTTCTAGAGGTAAAGCCGAATATATAAAGCGCATCATTTAGAGTAAAGCCCAAAATCTAGAGTTGAAGCCCCACATCTAGAGGGAAAGCCCAGAATCTAGATGTAAAGCCTAACATCTAGAGGTGAATTCCAAAATCAAGTGTTAAGGCCCGACATCTACAGTTAAAGCCAAACATATAGATGCAACCCCCAACTTCTAGAGGTAAGGCCCAAAATCTAGAGGTAAAGCCCAACTTCTAGAGGTAAAGTCCAAAATCTAGAGGTAAAGCCCAAGACCTAGTGGTAGAGCCCAAAATCTAGAGGTAAAGCCATACATCTAGACGTAAAGCCAGATATCTGATGGTAAAGCCCAACATCTAGAGGAAAAGCCAAATATACAGATTTAAAACCCAAAATCTAGAGATAAAGCCCAACATCTAAATGTAAAGCAAAACATCTAGATGTAAAACCCGACATCTAGAGGTAAATTCCAATATCTAGACTTAAAGACCAACATCTAGAGGTAAAACCCAACATCTTGAGGTAAAGCCCAACGTCTGGAGGTACAGCCCAGATTCTAGAGAGAAGCCAAAAATCCAGATGGAAAACCCAAAATCTAGAGGTAAAGCCCAACATCTAGAGGTAAAGCCAGATATCTAGGGGTAAAGCCCAACATCTAGAGGAAAAGCCAAATATATAGATTTAAAACCGAACATCTAGAGGTAAAGCCCAATATCTAGACGTAAAGACCAAAATCTAGATGTAAAGCCCAACTTCTAGATCAAAAGCCCAACATCTAGAGGTAAAGCCTAACATCTAGTGGTGAATTCCAAAATCTAGTCTTAAGGCCCGACATCTACAGTTAAAGGCAAACATATAGATGTAAACCCCAACTTCTAGAGGTAAGGCCCAAAATCTAGTGGTAAAGCCAAAGTCTAGAATTAAAGCCCAACTTCTAGAGGTAAAGACAAATATATAGATTTAAAACCCAACATCTAGAGGTAAAGCCCAATATCTAGACGTAAAGCCCAACTTCTAGAGGAAAAGTCCAAATTCTAGAGGTAAAGCCCAAGACCTAGTGGTAGAGCCTAAAATCTAGAGGTAAAGCCATACATCTAGACGTAAAGCCAGATATCTGACGGTAAAGCCCAACATCTAGAGGAAAAGCCAAATATATAGATTTAAAACCCAAAATCTAGAGATAAAGCCCAACATCTAAATGTAAAGCAAAACATCTAGATGTAAAACCCGACATCTAGAGATAAAGTCCAATATCTAGACTTAAAGACCAACATCTAGAGGTAAAACCCAAGATCTAGAGGTAAAGCCCAACATCTGGAGGTAAAGCCCAGATTCTAGAGAGAAGCCAAAAATCCAGATGGAAAACCCAAAATCTAGAGGTAAAGCCCAACATCTAGAGAAAAAGCCAAATATATAGATTTAAAACCCAAAATCTAGAGGCAAAGACCAATATCTAGACATGAAGCCCAAAATCTAGATGTAAAGCCCAACTTCTAGATCTAAAGCCCAACATCTACAGGTAAAGCCTAACATCTAGTGGTGAATTCCAAAATCTAGTGTTAAGGCCCGACATCTACAGTTAAAGGCAAACATATAGATGTAAACCCCAACTTCTAGAGGTAAGGCCCAAAATCTAGAGGTAAATCCAAAGTCTAGAATTAAAGCCCAACTTCTAGAGGTAAAGACAAATATATAGATTTAAAACCCAACATCTAGAGGTAAAGCCCAATATCTAGACGTAAAGCCCAACTTCTAGAGGAAAAGTCCAAATTCTAGAGGCAAAGCCCAACACCTAGAGGTAGAGCCCAAAATCTAGAGGTAAAGGAACATCTAGAGGTAAAGCCAGATATCTAGAGGTAAAGCCCAACATCTAGAGGAAAAGCCAAATATATAGATTTAAAACCCAAAATCTAGAGGTAAAGCCCGATATCTAGACTTAAAGACCAAAATCTAGATGTAAAGCCCAACTTCTAGAGGTAAAGCCGAATATATAAAGCGCATCATTTAGAGTAAAGCCCAAAATCTAGAGTTGAAGCCCCACATCTAGAGGGAAAGCCCAGAATCTAGATGTAAAGCCCAACATCTAGAGGTAAAACCAGATATCTAGAGGTAAAGGCAACATCTAGAGGAAAAGCCAAATATATAGATTTAAAACCCAAAATCTAGAGGTAAAGCCCAACTTCTAGATCTAAAGCCTATCTTCTAGTGGTGAAGTCCAAAATCTAGAGGTAAAGCCCAAGACCTAGTGGTAGAGCCCAAAATCTAGAGGTAAAGCCCAACATCTAGAGGTAAAACCAGATATCTAGAGGTAAAGCCGAACATCTAGAGGAAAAGCCAAATATATAGATTTAAAACCCAAAATCTAGAGGTAAAGACCAATATCTAGACATAAAGACCAATATCTAGATGTAAAGCCCAACTTCTAGAGGTAAAGGCGAATATCTAGAGTTAAAGCGCATCATTTAGAGTAAAGCCCAAAATCTAGAGTTAAAAAACAACATCTAGAGGGAAAGCCCAGAATCCAGAGGTAAAGCCGAACATCTAGAGGTGAATTCCAAAATCAAGTGTTAAGGCCCGACATCTACAGTTAAATCCAAACATATAGATGTAACCCCCAACTTACAGACCTAAGGCCCAAAAACTAGAGTTAAAGCGCAATATCTAGAGGTAAAGCCGAACATCTTGAGGTAAAGCCCAAAGTCTAGATATAAAGCCCAACTACTAGAGGTAAAGTCCAAAATCTAGAGGTAAAGATCAAGACCTAGTGGTAGAGCCCAAAATGTAGAGGTAAAGCCCAACATCTATAGGAAAAGCCAAATATATAGATTTAAAACCCAAAATCTAGAGATAAAGCCCAACATCTAAATGTAAAGCAAAACATCTAGATGTAAAACCCGACATCTAGAGGTAAAGTCCAATATCTAGACTTAAAGACCAACATCAAGAGGTAAAACCCAAGATCTAGAGGTAAAGCCCAACATCTGGAGTTAAAGCCCAGATTCTAGAGAGAAGCCAAAAATCCAGATGGAAAACCCAAAATCTAGAGGTAAAGCCCAACATCTAGAGGTAAAGCCAGATATCTAGGGGTAAAGCCCAACATCTAGAGGAAAAGCCAAATATATAGATTTAAAACCCAACATCTAGAGGTAAAGCCCAATATCTAGACGTAAAGCCCAACGTCTAGAAGAAAAGTCCAAATTCTAGAGGCAAAGCCCAACACCTAGAGGTAGAGCCCAAAATCTAGAGGTAAAGGAACATCTAGAGGTAAAGCCAGATATCTAGAGGTAAAGTCCAACATCTAGAGGAAAAGCCAAATATATAGATTTAAAACCCAAAATCTAGAGGTAAAGCCCGATATCTAGACGTAAAGACCAAAATCTAGATGTAAAGCCCAACTTCTAGAGGTAAAGCCGAATATATAAAGCGCATCATTTAGAGTAAAGCCCAAAATCTAGAGTTGAAGCCCCACATCTAGAGGGAAAGCCCAGAATCTAGATGTAAAGCCTAACATCTAGAGGTGAATTCCAAAATCAAGTGTTAAGGCCTGACATCTACAGTTAAAGCCAAACATATAGATGCAACCCCCAACTTCTAGAGGTAAGGCCCAAAATCTAGAGGTAAAGCCCAACTTCTAGAGGTAAAGTCCAAAATCTAGAGGTAAAGCCCAAGACCTAGTGGTAGAGCCCAAAATCTAGAGGTAAAGCCCAACATCTAGACGTAAAGCCAGATATCTAGGGGTAAAGCCCAACATCTAGAGGAAAAGCCAAATATATAGATTTAAAACCCAAAATCTAGAGGTAAAGACCAATATCTAGACTTAAAGCCCAAAATCTAGATGTAAAGCCAAACTTCTGGATCTAAAGCCTATCTTCTAGTGATGAAGTCCAAAATCTAGAGGTAAAGCCCAAGATCTAGTGGTAGAGCCCAAAATCTAGAGGTAAAACCCAACATCTAGAGGTAAAACCAGATATCTAGAGGTAAAGGCAACATCTAGAGGAAAAGCCAAATATATAGATTTAAAACCCAAAATCTAGAGGTAAAGCCCAACTTCTAGATCTAAAGCCTATCTTCTAGTGGTGAAGTCCAAAATCTAGAGGTAAAGCCCAAGACCTAGTGGTAGAGCCCAAAATCTAGAGGTAAAGCCCAACATCTAGAGGTAAAACCAGATATCTAGAGGTAAAGCCGAACATCTAGAGGAAAAGCCAAATATATAGATTTAAAACCCAAAATCTAGAGGTAAAGACCAATATCTAGACATAAAGACCAATATCTAGATGTAAAGCCCAACTTCTAGAGGTAAAGGCGAATTTCTAGAGTTAAAGCGCATCATTTAGAGTAAAGCCCAAAATCTAGAGTTAAAAAACAACATCTAGAGGGAAAGCCCAGAATCCAGAGGTAAAGCCGAACATCTAGAGGTGAATTCCAAAATCAAGTGTTAAGGCCCGACATCTACAGTTAAATCCAAACATATAGATGTAACCCCCAACTTCCAGACCTAAGGCCCAAAAAATAGAGTTAAAGCGCAATATCTAGAGGTAAAGCCGAACATCTTGAGGTAAAGCCCAAAGTCTAGATATAAAGCCCAACTACTAGAGGTAAAGTCCAAAATCTAGAGGTAAAGATCAAGACCTAGTGGTAGAGCCCAAAATGTAGAGGTAAAGCCCAACATCTATAGGAAAAGCCAAATATATAGATTTAAAACCCAAAATCTAGAGATAAAGCCCAACATCTAAATGTAAAGCAAAACATCTAGATGTAAAACCCGACATCTAGAGGTAAAGTCCAATATCTAGACTTAAAGACCAACATCAAGAGGTAAAACCCAAGATCTAGAGGTAAAGCCCAACATCTGGAGTTAAAGCCCAGATTCTAGAGAGAAGCCAAAAATCCAGATGGAAAACCCAAAATCTAGAGGTAAAGCCCAACATCTAGAGGTAAAGCCAGATATCTAGGGGTAAAGCCCAACATCTAGAGGTAAAGACAAATATATAGATTTAAAACCCAACATCTAGAGGTAAAGCCCAATATCTAGACGTAAAGCCCAACGTCTAGAAGAAAAGTCCAAATTCTAGAGGCAAAGCCCAACACCTAGAGGTAGAGCCCAAAATCTAGAGGTAAAGGAACATCTAGAGGTAAAGCCAGATATCTAGAGGTAAAGCCCAACATCTAGAGGAAAAGCCAAATATATAGATTTAAAACCCAAAATCTAGAGGTAAAGCCCGATATCTAGACGTAAAGACCAAAATCTAGATGTAAAGCCCAACTTCTAGAGGTAAAGCCGAATATATAAAGCGCATCATTTAGAGTAAAGCCCAAAATCTAGAGTTGAAGCCCCACATCTAGAGGGAAAGCCCAGAATCTAGATGTAAAGCCTAACATCTAGAGGTGAATTCCAAAATCAAGTGTTAAGGCCCGACATCTACAGTTAAAGCCAAACATATAGATGCAACCCCCAACTTCTAGAGGTAAGGCCCAAAATCTAGAGGTAAAGCCCAACTTCTAGAGGTAAAGTCCAAAATCTAGATGTAAAGCCCAAGACCTAGTGGTAGAGCCCAAAATCTAGAGGTAAAGCCAAACATCTAGACGTAAAGCCAGATATCTGATGGTAAAGCCCAACATCTAGAGGAAAAGCCAAATATATAGATTTAAAACCCAAAATCTAGAGATAAAGCCCAACATCTAAATGTAAAGCAAAACATCTAGATGTAAAACCCGACATCTAGAGGTAAATTCCAATATCTAGACTTAAAGACCAACATCTAGAGGTAAAACCCAACATCTTGAGGTAAAGCCCAACGTCTGGAGGTACAGCCCAGATTCTAGAGAGAAGCCAAAAATCCAGATGGAAAACCCAAAATCTAGAGGTAAAGCCCAACATCTAGAGGTAAAGCCAGATATCTAGGGGTAAAGCCCAACATCTAGAGGAAAAGCCAAATATATAGATTTAAAACCCAACATCTAGAGGTAAAGCCCAATATCTAGACGTAAAGACCAAAATCTAGATGTAAAGCCCAACTTCTAGATCTAAAGCCCAACATCTAGAGGTAAAGCCTAACATCTAGTGGTGAATTCCAAAATCTAGTCTTAAGGCCCGACATCTACAGTTAAAGGCAAACATATAGATGTAAACCCCAACTTCTAGAGGTAAGGCCCAAAATCTAGTGGTAAAGCCAAAGTCTAGAATTAAAGCCCAACTTCTAGAGGTAAAGACAAATATATAGATTTAAAACCCAACATCTAGAGGTAAAGCCCAATATCTAGACGTAAAGCCCAACTTCTAGAGGAAAAGTCCAAATTCTAGAGGTAAAGCCCAAGACCTAGTGGTAGAGCCTAAAATCTAGAGGTAAAGCCATACATCTAGACGTAAAGCCAGATATCTGACGGTAAAGCCCAACATCTAGAGGAAAAGCCAAATATATAGATTTAAAACCCAAAATCTAGAGATAAAGCCCAACATCTAAATGTAAAGCAAAACATCTAGATGTAAAACCCGACATCTAGAGGTAAAGTCCAATATCTAGACTTAAAGACCAACATCTAGAGGTAAAACCCAAGATCTAGAGGTAAAGCCCAACATCTGGAGGTAAAGCCCAGATTCTAGAGAGAAGCCAAAAATCCAGATGGAAAACCCAAAATCTAGAGGTAAAGCCCAACATCTAGAGAAAAAGCCAAATATATAGATTTAAAACCCAAAATCTAGAGGTAAAGACCAATATCTAGACATGAAGCCCAAAATCTAGATGTAAAGCCCAACTTCTAGATCTAAAGCCCAACATCTACAGGTAAAGCCTAACATCTAGTGGTGAATTCCAAAATCTAGTGTTAAGGCCTGACATCTACAGTTAAAGGCAAACATATAGATGTAAACCCCAACTTCTAGAGGTAAGGCCCAAAATCTAGAGGTAAATCCAAAGTCTAGAATTAAAGCCCAACTTCTAGAGGTAAAGACAAATATATAGATTTAAAACCCAACATCTAGAGGTAAAGCCCAATATCTAGACGTAAAGCCCAACTTCTAGAGGAAAAGTCCAAATTCTAGAGGCAAAGCCCAACACCTAGAGGTAGAGCCCAAAATCTAGAGGTAAAGGAACATCTAGAGGTAAAGCCAGATATCTAGAGGTAAAGCCCAACATCTAGAGGAAAAGCCAAATATATAGATTTAAAACCCAAAATCTAGAGGTAAAGCCCGATATCTAGACGTAAAGACCAAAATCTAGATGTAAAGCCCAACTTCTAGAGGTAAAGCCGAATATATAAAGCGCATCATTTAGAGTAAAGCCCAAAATCTAGAGTTGAAGCCCCACATCTAGAGGGAAAGCCCAGAATCTAGATGTAAAGCCTAACATCTAGAGGTGAATTCCAAAATCAAGTGTTAAGGCCCGACATCTACAGTTAAAGCCAAACATATAGATGCAACCCCCAACTTCTAGAGGTAAGGCCCAAAATCTAGAGGTAAAGCCCAACTTCTAGAGGTAAAGTCCAAAATCTAGAGGTAAAGCCCAAGACCTAGTGGTAGAGCCCAAAATCTAGAGGTAAAGCCCAACATCTAGACGTAAAGCCAGATATCTAGGGGTAAAGCCCAACATCTAGAGGAAAAGCCAAATATATAGATTTAAAACCCAAAATCTAGAGGTAAAGACCAATATCTAGACTTAAAGCCCAAAATCTAGATGTAAAGCCCAACTTCTAGATCTAAAGCCTATCTTCTAGTGGTGAAGTCCAAAATCTAGAGGTAAAGCCCAAGATCTAGTGGTAGAGCCCAAAATCTAGAGGTAAAGCCCAACATCAAGAGGTAAAACCAGATATCTAGAGGTAAAGGCAACATCTAGAGGAAAAGCCAAATATATAGATTTAAAACCCAAAATCTAGAGGTAAAGCCCAACTTCTAGATCTAAAGCCTATCTTCTAGTGGTGAAGTCCAAAATCTAGAGGTAAAGCCCAAGACCTAGTGGTAGAGCCCAAAATCTAGAGGTAAAGCCCAACATCTAGAGGTAAAACCAGATATCTAGAGGTAAAGCCGAACATCTAGAGGAAAAGCCAAATATATAGATTTAAAACCCAAAATCTAGAGGTAAAGACCAATATCTAGACATAAAGACCAATATCTAGATGTAAAGCCCAACTTCTAGAGGTAAAGGCGAATATCTAGAGTTAAAGCGCATCATTTAGAGTAAAGCCCAAAATCTAGAGTTAAAAAGCAACATCTAGAGGGAAAGCCCAGAATCCAGAGGTAAAGCCGAACATCTAGAGGTGAATTCCAAAATCAAGTGTTAAGGCCCGACATCTACAGTTAAATCCAAACATATAGATGTAACCCCCAACTTCCAGACCTAAGGCCCAAAAACTAGAGTTAAAGCGCAATATCGAGAGGTAAAGCCGAACATCTTGAGGTAAAGCCCAAAGTCTAGATATAAAGCCCAACTTCTAGAGGTAAAGTCCAAAATCTAGAGGTAAAGATCAAGACCTAGTGGTAGAGCCCAAAATGTAGAGGTAAAGCCCAACATCTTTAGGAAAAGCCAAATATATAGATTTAAAACCCAAAATCTAGAGATAAAGCCCAACATCTAAATGTAAAGCAAAACATCTAGATGTAAAACCCGACATCTAGAGGTAAAGTCCAATATCTAGACTTAAAGACCAACATCAAGAGGTAAAACCCAAGATCTAGAGGTAAAGCCCAACATCTGGAGTTAAAGCCCAGATTCTAGAGAGAAGCCAAAAATCCAGATGGAAAACCCAAAATCTAGAGGTAAAGCCCAACATCTAGAGGTAAAGCCAGATATCTAGGGGTAAAGCCCAACATCTAGAGGTAAAGACAAATATATAGATTTAAAACCCAACATCTAGAGGTAAAGCCCAATATCTAGACGTAAAGCCCAACGTCTAGAAGAAAAGTCCAAATTCTAGAGGCAAAGCCCAACACCTAGAGGTAGAGCCCAAAATCTAGAGGTAAAGGAACATCTAGAGGTAAAGCCAGATATCTAGAGGTAAAGCCCAACATCTAGAGGAAAAGCCAAATATATAGATTTAAAACCCAAAATCTAGAGGTAAAGCCCGATATCTAGACGTAAAGACCAAAATCTAGATGTAAAGCCCAACTTCTAGAGGTAAAG
Source organism: Leptosomus discolor (assembly GCF_034619465.1). Lineage (NCBI taxonomy): Eukaryota > Metazoa > Chordata > Aves > Leptosomiformes > Leptosomidae > Leptosomus > Leptosomus discolor. The sequence goes on from NC_141416.1 coordinate 4,539,668, forward strand.
CCGAATATATAAAGCGCATCATTTAGAGTAAAGCCCAAAATCTAGAGTTGAAGCCCCACATCTAGAGGGAAAGCCCAGAATCTAGATGTAAAGCCTAACATCTAGAGGTGAATTCCAAAATCAAGTGTTAAGGCCCGACATCTACAGTTAAAGCCAAACATATAGATGCAACCCCCAACTTCTAGAGGTAAGGCCCAAAATCTAGAGGTAAAGCCCAACTTCTAGAGGTAAAGTCCAAAATCTAGAGGTAAAGCCCAAGACCTAGTGGTAGAGCCCAAAATCTAGAGGTAAAGCCCAACATCTAGAGGTAAAACCAGATATCTAGAGGTAAAGCCCAACATCTAGAGGAAAAGCCAAATATATAGATTTAAAACCCAAAATCTAGAGGTAAAGACCAATATCTAGACTTAAAGCCCAAAATCTAGATGTAAAGCCCAACTTCTAGATCTAAAGCCTATCTTCTAGTGGTGAAGTCCAAAATCTAGAGGTAAAGCCCAAGACCTAGTGGTAGAGCCCAAAATCTAGAGGTAAAGCCCAACATCTAGAGGTAAAACCAGATATCTAGAGGTAAAGGCAACATCTAGAGGAAAAGCCAAATATATAGATTTAAAACCCAAAATCTAGAGGTAAAGACCAATATCTAGACATAAAGACCAATATCTAGATGTAAAGCCCAACTTCTAGAGGTAAAGGCGAATATCTAGAGTTAAAGCGCATCATTTAGAGTAAAGCCCAAAATCTAGAGTTAAAAAACAACATCTAGAGGGAAAGCCCAGAATCCAGAGGTAAAGCCGAACATCTAGAGGTGAATTCCAAAATCAAGTGTTAAGGCCCGACATCTACAGTTAAATCCAAACATATAGATGTAACCCCCAACTTCCAGACCTAAGGCCCAAAAACTAGAGTTAAAGCGCAATATCTAGAGGTAAAGCCGAACATCTTGAGGTAAAGCCCAAAGTCTAGATATAAAGCCCAACTTCTAGAGGTAAAGTCCAAAATCTAGAGGTAAAGATCAAGACCTAGTGGTAGAGCCCAAAATGTAGAGGTAAAGCCCAACATCTATAGGAAAAGCCAAATATATAGATTTAAAACCCAAAATCTAGAGATAAAGCCCAACATCTAAATGTAAAGCAAAACATCTAGATGTAAAACCCGACATCTAGAGGTAAAGTCCAATATCTAGACTTAAAGACCAACATCAAGAGGTAAAAACCAAGATCTAGAGGTAAAGCCCAACATCTGGAGTTAAAGCCCAGATTCTAGAGAGAAGCCAAAATTCCAGATGGAAAACCCAAAATCTAGAGGTAAAGCCCAACATCTAGAGGTAAAGCCAGATATCTAGGGGTAAAGCCCAACATCTAGAGGTAAAGACAAATATATAGATTTAAAACCCAACATCTAGAGGTAAAGCCCAATATCTAGACGTAAAGCCCAACTTCTAGAGGAAAAGTCCAAATTCTAGAGGCAAAGCCCAACACCTAGAGGTAGAGCCCAAAATCTAGAGGTAAAGGAACATCTAGAGGTAAAGCCAGATATCTAGAGGTAAAGCCCAACATCTAGAGGAAAAGCCAAATATATAGATTTAAAACCCAAAATCTAGAGGTAAAGCCCGATATCTAGACGTAAAGACCAAAATCTAGATGTAAAGCCCAACTTCTAGAGGTAAAGCCGAATATATAAAGCGCATCATTTAGAGTAAAGCCCAAAATCTAGAGTTGAAGCCCCACATCTAGAGGGAAAGCCCAGAATCTAGATGTAAAGCCTAACATCTAGAGGTGAATTCCAAAATCAAGTGTTAAGGCCCGACATCTACAGTTAAAGCCAAACATATAGATGCAACCCCCAACTTCTAGAGGTAAGGCCCAAAATCTAGAGGTAAAGCCCAACTTCTAGAGGTAAAGTCCAAAATCTAGAGGTAAAGCCCAAGACCTAGTGGTAGAGCCCAAAATCTAGAGGTAAAGCCATACATCTAGACGTAAAGCCAGATATCTGATGGTAAAGCCCAACATCTAGAGGAAAAGCCAAATATATAGATTTAAAACCCAAAATCTAGAGATAAAGCCCAACATCTAAATGTAAAGCAAAACATCTAGATGTAAAACCCGACATCTAGAGGTAAATTCCAATATCTAGACTTAAAGACCAACATCTAGAGGTAAAACCCAACATCTAGAGGTAAAGCCCAACGTCTGGAGGTACAGCCCAGATTCTAGAGAGAAGCCAAAAATCCAGATGGAAAACCCAAAATCTAGAGGTAAAGCCCAACATCTAGAGGTAAAGCCAGATATCTAGGGGTAAAGCCCAACATCTAGAGGAAAAGCCAAATATATAGATTTAAAACCCAACATCTAGAGGTAAAGCCCAATATCTAGACGTAAAGACCAAAATCTAGATGTAAAGCCCAACTTCTAGATCAAAAGCCCAACATCTAGAGGTAAAGCCTAACATCTAGTGGTGAATTCCAAAATCTAGTCTTAAGGCCCGACATCTACAGTTAAAGGCAAACATATAGATGTAAACCCCAACTTCTAGAGGTAAGGCCCAAAATCTAGTGGTAAAGCCAAAGTCTAGAATTAAAGCCCAACTTCTAGAGGTAAAGACAAATATATAGATTTAAAACCCAACATCTAGAGGTAAAGCCCAATATCTAGACGTAAAGCCCAACTTCTAGAGGAAAAGTCCAAATTCTAGAGGTAAAGCCCAAGACCTAGTGGTAGAGCCTAAAATCTAGAGGTAAAGCCATACATCTAGACGTAAAGCCAGATATCTGACGGTAAAGCCCAACATCTAGAGGAAAAGTCAAATATATAGATTTAAAACCCAAAATCTAGAGATAAAGCCCAACATCTAAATGTAAAGCAAAACATCTAGATGTAAAACCCGACATCTAGAGGTAAAGTCCAATATCTAGACTTAAAGACCAACATCTAGAGGTAAAACCCAAGATCTAGAGGTAAAGCCCAACATCTGGAGGTAAAGCCCAGATTCTAGAGAGAAGCCAAAAATCCAGATGGAAAACCCAAAATCTAGAGGTAAAGCCCAACATCTAGAGAAAAAGCCAAATATATAGATTTAAAACCCAAAATCTAGAGGTAAAGACCAATATCTAGACATGAAGCCCAAAATCTAGATGTAAAGCCCAACTTCTAGATCTAAAGCCCAACATCTACAGGTAAAGCCTAACATCTAGTGGTGAATTCCAAAATCTAGTGTTAAGGCCCGACATCTACAGTTAAAGGCAAACATATAGATGTAAACCCCAACTTCTAGAGGTAAGGCCCAAAATCTAGAGGTAAATCCAAAGTCTAGAATTAAAGCCCAACTTCTAGAGGTAAAGACAAATATATAGATTTAAAACCCAACATCTAGAGGTAAAGCCCAATATCTAGACGTAAAGCCCAACTTCTAGAGGAAAAGTCCAAATTCTAGAGGCAAAGCCCAACACCTAGAGGTAGAGCCCAAAATCTAGAGGTAAAGGAACATCTAGAGGTAAAGCCAGATATCTAGAGGTAAAGCCCAACATCTAGAGGAAAAGCCAAATATATAGATTTAAAACCCAAAATCTAGAGGTAAAGCCCGATATCTAGACGTAAAGACCAAAATCTAGATGTAAAGCCCAACTTCTAGAGGTAAAGCCGAATATATGAAGCGCATCATTTAGAGTAAAGCCCAAAATCTAGAGTTGAAGCCCCACATCTAGAGGGAAAGCCCAGAATCTAGATGTAAAGCCTAACATCTAGAGGTGAATTCCAAAATCAAGTGTTAAGGCCCGACATCTACAGTTAAAGCCAAACATATAGATGCAACCCCCAACTTCTAGAGGTAAGGCCCAAAATCTAGAGTTAAAGCCCAACTTCTAGAGGTAAAGTCCAAAATCTAGAGGTAAAGCCCAAGACCTAGTGGTAGAGCCCAAAATCTAGAGGTAAAGCCCAACATCTAGAGGTAAAACCAGATATCTAGAGGTAAAGCCCAACATCTAGAGGAAAAGCCAAATATATAGATTTAAAACCCAAAATCTAGAGGTAAAGACCAATATCTAGACTTAAAGCCCAAAATCTAGATGTAAAGCCCAACTTCTAGATCTAAAGCCTATCTTCTAGTGGTGAAGTCCAAAATCTAGAGGTAAAGCCCAAGACCTAGTGGTAGAGCCCAAAATCTAGAGGTAAAGCCCAACATCTAGAGGTAAAACCAGATATCTAGAGGTAAAGGCAACATCTAGAGGAAAAGCCAAATATATAGATTTAAAACCCAAAATCTAGAGGTAAAGCCCAACTTCTAGATCTAAAGCCTATCTTCTAGTGGTGAAGTCCAAAATCTAGAGGTAAAGCCCAAGACCTAGTGGTAGAGCCCAAAATCTAGAGGTAAAGCCCAACATCTAGAGGTAAAACCAGATATCTAGAGGTAAAGCCGAACATCTAGAGGAAAAGCCAAATATATAGATTTAAAACCCAAAATCTAGAGGTAAAGACCAATATCTAGACATAAAGACCAATATCTAGATGTAAAGCCCAACTTCTAGAGGTAAAGGCGAATATCTAGAGTTAAAGCGCATCATTTAGAGTAAAGCCCAAAATCTAGAGTTAAAAAGCAACATCTAGAGGGAAAGCCCAGAATCCAGAGGTAAAGCCGAACATCTAGAGGTGAATTCCAAAATCAAGTGTTAAGGCCCGACATCTACAGTTAAATCCAAACATATAGATGTAACCCCCAACTTCCAGACCTAAGGCCCAAAAACTAGAGTTAAAGCGCAATATCTAGAGGTAAAGCCGAACATCTTGAGGTAAAGCCCAAAGTCTAGATATAAAGCCCAACTTCTAGAGGTAAAGTCCAAAATCTAGAAGTAAAGATCAAGACCTAGTGGTAGAGCCCAAAATGTAGAGGTAAAGCCCAACATCTATAGGAAAAGCCAAATATATAGATTTAAAACCCAAAATCTAGAGATAAAGCCCAACATCTAAATGTAAAGCAAAACATCTAGATGTAAAACCCGACATCTAGAGGTAAAGTCCAATATCTAGACTTAAAGACCAACATCAAGAGGTAAAACCCAAGATCTAGAGGTAAAGCCCAACATCTGGAGTTAAAGCCCAGATTCTAGAGAGAAGCCAAAAATCCAGATGGAAAACCCAAAATCTAGAGGTAAAGCCCAACATCTAGAGGTAAAGCCAGATATCTAGGGGTAAAGCCCAACATCTAGAGGTAAAGACAAATATATAGATTTAAAACCCAACATCTAGAGGTAAAGCCCAATATCTAGACGTAAAGCCCAACGTCTAGAAGAAAAGTCCAAATTCTAGAGGCAAAGCCCAACACCTAGAGGTAGAGCCCAAAATCTAGAGGTAAAGGAACATCTAGAGGTAAAGCCAGATATCTAGAGGTAAAGCCCAACATCTAGAGGAAAAGCCAAATATATAGATTTAAAACCCAAAATCTAGAGGTAAAGCCCGATATCTAGACGTAAAGACCAAAATCTAGATGTAAAGCCCAACTTCTAGAGGTAAAGCCGAATATATAAAGCGCATCATTTAGAGTAAAGCCCAAAATCTAGAGTTGAAGCCCCACATCTAGAGGGAAAGCCCAGTATCTAGATGTAAAGCCTAACATCTAGAGGTGAATTCCAAAATCAAGTGTTAAGGCCCGACATCTACAGTTAAAGCCAAACATATAGATGCAACCCCCAACTTCTAGAGGTAAGGCCCAAAATCTAGAGGTAAAGCCCAACTTCTAGAGGTAAAGTCCAAAATCTAGAGGTAAAGCCCAAGACCTAGTGGTAGAGCCCAAAATCTAGAGGTAAAGCCCAACATCTAGACGTAAAGCCAGATATCTAGGGGTAAAGCCCAACATCTAGAGGAAAAGCCAAATATATAGATTTAAAACCCAAAATCTAGAGATAAAGCCCAACATCTAAATGTAAAGCAAAACATCTAGATGTAAAACCCGACATCTAGAGGTAAATTCCAATATCTAGACTTAAAGACCAACATCTAGAGGTAAAACCCAACATCTTGAGGTAAAGCCCAACGTCTGGAGGTACAGCCCAGATTCTAGAGAGATGCCAAAAATCCAGATGGAAAACCCAAAATCTAGAGGTAAAGCCCAACATCTAGAGGTAAAGCCAGATATCTAGGGGTAAAGCCCAACATCTAGAGGAAAAGCCAAATATATAGATTTAAAACCGAACATCTAGAGGTAAAGCCCAATATCTAGACGTAAAGACCAAAATCTAGATGTAAAGCCCAACTTCTAGATCTAAAGCCCAACATCTAGAGGTAAAGCCTAACATCTAGTGGTGAATTCCAAAATCTAGTCTTAAGGCCCGACATCTACAGTTAAAGGCAAACATATAGATGTAAACCCCAACTTCTAGAGGTAAGGCCCAAAATCTAGTGGTAAAGCCAAAGTCTAGAATTAAAGCCCAACTTCTAGAGGTAAAGACAAATATATAGATTTAAAACCCAACATCTAGAGGTAAAGCCCAATATCTAGACGTAAAGCCCAACTTCTAGAGGAAAAGTCCAAATTCTAGAGGTAAAGCCCAAGACCTAGTGGTAGAGCCTAAAATCTAGAGGTAAAGCCATACATCTAGACGTAAAGCCAGATATCTGACGGTAAAGCCCAACATCTAGAGGAAAAGCCAAATATATAGATTTAAAACCCAAAGTCTAGAGATAAAGCCCAACATCTAAATGTAAAGCAAAACATCTAGATGTAAAACCCGACATCTAGAGATAAAGTCCAATATCTAGACTTAAAGACCAACATCTAGAGGTAAAATCCAAGATCTAGAGGTAAAGCCCAACATCTGGAGGTAAAGCCCAGATTCTAGAGAGAAGCCAAAAATCCAGATGGAAAACCCAAAATCTAGAGGTAAAGCCCAACATCTAGAGAAAAAGCCAAATATATAGATTTAAAACCCAAAATCTAGAGGTAAAGACCAATATCTAGACATGAAGCCCAAAATCTAGATGTAAAGCCCAACTTCTAGATCTAAAGCCCAACATCTACAGGTAAAGCCTAACATCTAGTGGTGAATTCCAAAATCTAGTGTTAAGGCCCGACATCTACAGTTAAAGGCAAACATATAGATGTAAACCCCAACTTCTAGAGGTAAGGCCCAAAATCTAGAGGTAAATCCAAAGTCTAGAATTAAAGCCCAACTTCTAGAGGTAAAGACAAATATATAGATTTAAAACCCAACATCTAGAGGTAAAGCCCAATATCTAGACGTAAAGCCCAACTTCTAGAGGAAAAGTCCAAATTCTAGAGGCAAAGCCCAACACCTAGAGGTAGAGCCCAAAATCTAGAGGTAAAGGAACATCTAGAGGTAAAGCCAGATATCTAGAGGTAAAGCCCAACATCTAGAGGAAAAGCCAAATATATAGATTTAAAACCCAAAATCTAGAGGTAAAGCCCGATATCTAGACGTAAAGACCAAAATCTAGATGTAAAGCCCAACTTCTAGAGGTAAAGCCGAATATATAAAGCGCATCATTTAGAGTAAAGCCCAAAATCTAGAGTTGAAGCCCCACATCTAGAGGGAAAGCCCAGAATCTAGATGTAAAGCCTAACATCTAGAGGTGAATTCCAAAATCAAGTGTTAAGGCCCGACATCTACAGTTAAAGCCAAACATATAGATGCAACCCCCAACTTCTAGAGGTAAGGCCCAAAATCTAGAGGTAAAGCCCAACTTCTAGAGGTAAAGTCCAAAATCTAGAGGTAAAGCCCAAGACCTAGTGGTAGAGCCCAAAATCTAGAGGTAAAGCCATACATCTAGACGTAAAGCCAGATATCTGATGGTAAAGCCCAACATCTAGAGGAAAAGCCAAATATATAGATTTAAAACCCAAAATCTAGAGATAAAGCCCAACATCTAAATGTAAAGCAAAACATCTAGATGTAAAACCCGACATCTAGAGGTAAATTCCAATATCTAGACTTAAAGACCAACATCTAGAGGTAAAACCCAACATCTTGAGGTAAAGCCCAACGTCTGGAGGTACAGCCCAGATTCTAGAGAGAAGCCAAAAATCCAGATGGAAAACCCAAAATCTAGAGGTAAAGCCCAACATCTAGAGGTAAAGCCAGATATCTAGGGGTAAAGCCCAACATCTAGAGGAAAAGCCAAATATATAGATTTAAAACCCAACATCTAGAGGTAAAGCCCAATATCTAGACGTAAAGACCAAAATCTAGATGTAAAGCCCAACTTCTAGATCAAAAGCCCAACATCTAGAGGTAAAGCCTAACATCTAGTGGTGAATTCCAAAATCTAGTCTTAAGGCCCGACATCTACAGTTAAAGGCAAACATATAGATGTAAACCCCAACTTCTAGAGGTAAGGCCCAAAATCTAGTGGTAAAGCCAAAGTCTAGAATTAAAGCCCAACTTCTAGAGGTAAAGACAAATATATAGATTTAAAACCCAACATCTAGAGGTAAAGCCCAATATCTAGACGTAAAGCCCAACTTCTAGAGGAAAAGTCCAAATTCTAGAGGTAAAGCCCAAGACCTAGTGGTAGAGCCTAAAATCTAGAGGTAAAGCCATACATCTAGACGTAAAGCCAGATATCTGACGGTAAAGCCCAACATCTAGAGGAAAAGTCAAATATATAGATTTAAAACCCAAAATCTAGAGATAAAGCCCAACATCTAAATGTAAAGCAAAACATCTAGATGTAAAACCCGACATCTAGAGGTAAAGTCCAATATCTAGACTTAAAGACCAACATCTAGAGGTAAAACCCAAGATCTAGAGGTAAAGCCCAACATCTGGAGGTAAAGCCCAGATTCTAGAGAGAAGCCAAAAATCCAGATGGAAAACCCAAAATCTAGAGGTAAAGCCCAACATCTAGAGAAAAAGCCAAATATATAGATTTAAAACCCAAAATCTAGAGGTAAAGACCAATATCTAGACATGAAGCCCAAAATCTAGATGTAAAGCCCAACTTCTAGATCTAAAGCCCAACATCTACAGGTAAAGCCTAACATCTAGTGGTGAATTCCAAAATCTAGTGTTAAGGCCCGACATCTACAGTTAAAGGCAAACATATAGATGTAAACCCCAACTTCTAGAGGTAAGGCCCAAAATCTAGTGGTAAATCCAAAGTCTAGAATTAAAGCCCAACTTCTAGAGGTAAAGACAAATATATAGATTTAAAACCCAACATCTAGAGGTAAAGCCCAATATCTAGACGTAAAGCCCAACTTCTAGAGGAAAAGTCCAAATTCTAGAGGCAAAGCCCAACACCTAGAGGTAGAGCCCAAAATCTAGAGGTAAAGGAACATCTAGAGGTAAAGCCAGATATCTAGAGGTAAAGCCCAACATCTAGAGGAAAAGCCAAATATATAGATTTAAAACCCAAAATCTAGAGGTAAAGCCCGATATCTAGACGTAAAGACCAAAATCTAGATGTAAAGCCCAACTTCTAGAGGTAAAGCCGAATATATAAAGCGCATCATTTAGAGTAAAGCCCAAAATCTAGAGTTGAAGCCCCACATCTAGAGGGAAAGCCCAGAATCTAGATGTAAAGCCTAACATCTAGAGGTGAATTCCAAAATCAAGTGTTAAGGCCCGACATCTACAGTTAAAGCCAAACATATAGATGCAACCCCCAACTTCTAGAGGTAAGGCCCAAAATCTAGAGGTAAAGCCCAACTTCTAGAGGTAAAGTCCAAAATCTAGAGGTAAAGCCCAAGACCTAGTGGTAGAGCCCAAAATCTAGAGGTAAAGCCATACATCTAGACGTAAAGCCAGATATCTGATGGTAAAGCCCAACATCTAGAGGAAAAGCCAAATATATAGATTTAAAACCCAAAATCTAGAGATAAAGCCCAACATCTAAATGTAAAGCAAAACATCTAGATGTAAAACCCGACATCTAGAGGTAAATTCCAATATCTAGACTTAAAGACCAACATCTAGAGGTAAAACCCAACATCTAGAGGTAAAGCCCAACGTCTGGAGGTACAGCCCAGATTCTAGAGAGAAGCCAAAAATCCAGATGGAAAACCCAAAATCTAGAGGTAAAGCCCAACATCTAGAGGTAAAGCCAGATATCTAGGGGTAAAGCCCAACATCTAGAGGAAAAGCCAAATATATAGATTTAAAACCCAACATCTAGAGGTAAAGCCCAATATCTAGACGTAAAGACCAAAATCTAGATGTAAAGCCCAACTTCTAGATCAAAAGCCCAACATCTAGAGGTAAAGCCTAACATCTAGTGGTGAATTCCAAAATCTAGTCTTAAGGCCCGACATCTACAGTTAAAGGCAAACATATAGATGTAAACCCCAACTTCTAGAGGTAAGGCCCAAAATCTAGTGGTAAAGCCAAAGTCTAGAATTAAAGCCCAACTTCTAGAGGTAAAGACAAATATATAGATTTAAAACCCAACATCTAGAGGTAAAGCCCAATATCTAGACGTAAAGCCCAACTTCTAGAGGAAAAGTCCAAATTCTAGAGGTAAAGCCCAAGACCTAGTGGTAGAGCCTAAAATCTAGAGGTAAAGCCATACATCTAGACGTAAAGCCAGATATCTGACGGTAAAGCCCAACATCTAGAGGAAAAGTCAAATATATAGATTTAAAACCCAAAATCTAGAGATAAAGCCCAACATCTAAATGTAAAGCAAAACATCTAGATGTAAAACCCGACATCTAGAGGTAAAGTCCAATATCTAGACTTAAAGACCAACATCTAGAGGTAAAACCCAAGATCTAGAGGTAAAGCCCAACATCTGGAGGTAAAGCCCAGATTCTAGAGAGAAGCCAAAAATCCAGATGGAAAACCCAAAATCTAGAGGTAAAGCCCAACATCTAGAGAAAAAGCCAAATATATAGATTTAAAACCCAAAATCTAGAGGTAAAGACCAATATCTAGACATGAAGCCCAAAATCTAGATGTAAAGCCCAACTTCTAGATCTAAAGCCCAACATCTACAGGTAAAGCCTAACATCTAGTGGTGAATTCCAAAATCTAGTGTTAAGGCCCGACATCTACAGTTAAAGGCAAACATATAGATGTAAACCCCAACTTCTAGAGGTAAGGCCCAAAATCTAGAGGTAAATCCAAAGTCTAGAATTAAAGCCCAACTTCTAGAGGTAAAGACAAATATATAGATTTAAAACCCAACATCTAGAGGTAAAGCCCAATATCTAGACGTAAAGCCCAACTTCTAGAGGAAAAGTCCAAATTCTAGAGGCAAAGCCCAACACCTAGAGGTAGAGCCCAAAATCTAGAGGTAAAGGAACATCTAGAGGTAAAGCCAGATATCTAGAGGTAAAGCCCAACATCTAGAGGAAAAGCCAAATATATAGATTTAAAACCCAAAATCTAGAGGTAAAGCCCGATATCTAGACGTAAAGACCAAAATCTAGATGTAAAGCCCAACTTCTAGAGGTAAAGCCGAATATATGAAGCGCATCATTTAGAGTAAAGCCCAAAATCTAGAGTTGAAGCCCCACATCTAGAGGGAAAGCCCAGAATCTAGATGTAAAGCCTAACATCTAGAGGTGAATTCCAAAATCAAGTGTTAAGGCCCGACATCTACAGTTAAAGCCAAACATATAGATGCAACCCCCAACTTCTAGAGGTAAGGCCCAAAATCTAGAGTTAAAGCCCAACTTCTAGAGGTAAAGTCCAAAATCTAGAGGTAAAGCCCAAGACCTAGTGGTAGAGCCCAAAATCTAGAGGTAAAGCCCAACATCTAGAGGTAAAACCAGATATCTAGAGGTAAAGCCCAACATCTAGAGGAAAAGCCAAATATATAGATTTAAAACCCAAAATCTAGAGGTAAAGACCAATATCTAGACTTAAAGCCCAAAATCTAGATGTAAAGCCCAACTTCTAGATCTAAAGCCTATCTTCTAGTGGTGAAGTCCAAAATCTAGAGGTAAAGCCCAAGACCTAGTGGTAGAGCCCAAAATCTAGAGGTAAAGCCCAACATCTAGAGGTAAAACCAGATATCTAGAGGTAAAGGCAACATCTAGAGGAAAAGCCAAATATATAGATTTAAAACCCAAAATCTAGAGGTAAAGCCCAACTTCTAGATCTAAAGCCTATCTTCTAGTGGTGAAGTCCAAAATCTAGAGGTAAAGCCCAAGACCTAGTGGTAGAGCCCAAAATCTAGAGGTAAAGCCCAACATCTAGAGGTAAAACCAGATATCTAGAGGTAAAGCCGAACATCTAGAGGAAAAGCCAAATATATAGATTTAAAACCCAAAATCTAGAGGTAAAGACCAATATCTAGACATAAAGACCAATATCTAGATGTAAAGCCCAACTTCTAGAGGTAAAGGCGAATATCTAGAGTTAAAGCGCATCATTTAGAGTAAAGCCCAAAATCTAGAGTTAAAAAGCAACATCTAGAGGGAAAGCCCAGAATCCAGAGGTAAAGCCGAACATCTAGAGGTGAATTCCAAAATCAAGTGTTAAGGCCCGACATCTACAGTTAAATCCAAACATATAGATGTAACCCCCAACTTCCAGACCTAAGGCCCAAAAACTAGAGTTAAAGCGCAATATCTAGAGGTAAAGCCGAACATCTTGAGGTAAAGCCCAAAGTCTAGATATAAAGCCCAACTTCTAGAGGTAAAGTCCAAAATCTAGAAGTAAAGATCAAGACCTAGTGGTAGAGCCCAAAATGTAGAGGTAAAGCCCAACATCTATAGGAAAAGCCAAATATATAGATTTAAAACCCAAAATCTAGAGATAAAGCCCAACATCTAAATGTAAAGCAAAACATCTAGATGTAAAACCCGACATCTAGAGGTAAAGTCCAATATCTAGACTTAAAGACCAACATCAAGAGGTAAAACCCAAGATCTAGAGGTAAAGCCCAACATCTGGAGTTAAAGCCCAGATTCTAGAGAGAAGCCAAAAATCCAGATGGAAAACCCAAAATCTAGAGGTAAAGCCCAACATCTAGAGGTAAAGCCAGATATCTAGGGGTAAAGCCCAACATCTAGAGGTAAAGACAAATATATAGATTTAAAACCCAACATCTAGAGGTAAAGCCCAATATCTAGACGTAAAGCCCAACGTCTAGAAGAAAAGTCCAAATTCTAGAGGCAAAGCCCAACACCTAGAGGTAGAGCCCAAAATCTAGAGGTAAAGGAACATCTAGAGGTAAAGCCAGATATCTAGAGGTAAAGCCCAACATCTAGAGGAAAAGCCAAATATATAGATTTAAAACCCAAAATCTAGAGGTAAAGCCCGATATCTAGACGTAAAGACCAAAATCTAGATGTAAAGCCCAACTTCTAGAGGTAAAGCCGAATATATAAAGCGCATCATTTAGAGTAAAGCCCAAAATCTAGAGTTGAAGCCCCACATCTAGAGGGAAAGCCCAGTATCTAGATGTAAAGCCTAACATCTAGAGGTGAATTCCAAAATCAAGTGTTAAGGCCCGACATCTACAGTTAAAGCCAAACATATAGATGCAACCCCCAACTTCTAGAGGTAAGGCCCAAAATCTAGAGGTAAAGCCCAACTTCTAGAGGTAAAGTCCAAAATCTAGAGGTAAAGCCCAAGACCTAGTGGTAGAGCCCAAAATCTAGAGGTAAAGCCCAACATCTAGACGTAAAGCCAGATATCTAGGGGTAAAGCCCAACATCTAGAGGAAAAGCCAAATATATAGATTTAAAACCCAAAATCTAGAGATAAAGCCCAACATCTAAATGTAAAGCAAAACATCTAGATGTAAAACCCGACATCTAGAGGTAAATTCCAATATCTAGACTTAAAGACCAACATCTAGAGGTAAAACCCAACATCTTGAGGTAAAGCCCAACGTCTGGAGGTACAGCCCAGATTCTAGAGAGATGCCAAAAATCCAGATGGAAAACCCAAAATCTAGAGGTAAAGCCCAACATCTAGAGGTAAAGCCAGATATCTAGGGGTAAAGCCCAACATCTAGAGGAAAAGCCAAATATATAGATTTAAAACCGAACATCTAGAGGTAAAGCCCAATATCTAGACGTAAAGACCAAAATCTAGATGTAAAGCCCAACTTCTAGATCTAAAGCCCAACATCTAGAGGTAAAGCCTAACATCTAGTGGTGAATTCCAAAATCTAGTCTTAAGGCCCGACATCTACAGTTAAAGGCAAACATATAGATGTAAACCCCAACTTCTAGAGGTAAGGCCCAAAATCTAGTGGTAAAGCCAAAGTCTAGAATTAAAGCCCAACTTCTAGAGGTAAAGACAAATATATAGATTTAAAACCCAACATCTAGAGGTAAAGCCCAATATCTAGACGTAAAGCCCAACTTCTAGAGGAAAAGTCCAAATTCTAGAGGTAAAGCCCAAGACCTAGTGGTAGAGCCTAAAATCTAGAGGTAAAGCCATACATCTAGACGTAAAGCCAGATATCTGACGGTAAAGCCCAACATCTAGAGGAAAAGCCAAATATATAGATTTAAAACCCAAAGTCTAGAGATAAAGCCCAACATCTAAATGTAAAGCAAAACATCTAGATGTAAAACCCGACATCTAGAGATAAAGTCCAATATCTAGACTTAAAGACCAACATCTAGAGGTAAAATCCAAGATCTAGAGGTAAAGCCCAACATCTGGAGGTAAAGCCCAGATTCTAGAGAGAAGCCAAAAATCCAGATGGAAAACCCAAAATCTAGAGGTAAAGCCCAACATCTAGAGAAAAAGCCAAATATATAGATTTAAAACCCAAAATCTAGAGGTAAAGACCAATATCTAGACATGAAGCCCAAAATCTAGATGTAAAGCCCAACTTCTAGATCTAAAGCCCAACATCTACAGGTAAAGCCTAACATCTAGTGGTGAATTCCAAAATCTAGTGTTAAGGCCCGACATCTACAGTTAAAGGCAAACATATAGATGTAAACCCCAACTTCTAGAGGTAAGGCCCAAAATCTAGAGGTAAATCCAAAGTCTAGAATTAAAGCCCAACTTCTAGAGGTAAAGACAAATATATAGATTTAAAACCCAACATCTAGAGGTAAAGCCCAATATCTAGACGTAAAGCCCAACTTCTAGAGGAAAAGTCCAAATTCTAGAGGCAAAGCCCAACACCTAGAGGTAGAGCCCAAAATCTAGAGGTAAAGGAACATCTAGAGGTAAAGCCAGATATCTAGAGGTAAAGCCCAACATCTAGAGGAAAAGCCAAATATATAGATTTAAAACCCAAAATATAGAGGTAAAGCCCGATATCTAGACGTAAAGACCAAAATCTAGATGTAAAGCCCAACTTCTAGAGGTAAAGCCGAATATATAAAGCGCATCATTTAGAGTAAAGCCCAAAATCTAGAGTTGAAGCCCCACATCTAGAGGGAAAGCCCAGAATCTAGATGTAAAGCCTAACATCTAGAGGTGAATTCCAAAATCAAGTGTTAAGGCCCGACATCTACAGTTAAAGCCAAACATATAGATGCAACCCCCAACTTCTAGAGGTAAGGCAAAAAATCTAGAGATAAAGCCCAACTTCTAGAGGTAAAGTCCAAAATCTAGAGGTAAATCCCAAGACCTAGTGGTAGAGCCCAAAATCTAGAGGTAAAGCCCAACATCTAGAGGTAAAACCAGATATCTAGAGGTAAAGCCCAACATCTAGAGGAAAAGCCAAATATATAGATTTAAAACCCAAAATCTAGAGGTAAAGACCAATATCTAGACTTAAAGCCCAAAATCTAGATGTAAAGCCCAACTTCTAGATCTAAAGCCTATCTTCTAGTGGTGAAGTCCAAAATCTAGAGGTAAAGCCCAAGACCTAGTGGTAGAGCCCAAAATCTAGAGGTAAAGCCCAACATCTAGAGGTAAAACCAGATATCTAGAGGTAAAGGCAACATCTAGAGGAAAAGCCAAATATATAGATTTAAAACCCAAAATCTAGAGGTAAAGACCAATATCTAGACATAAAGACCAATATCTAGATGTAAAGCCCAACTTCTAGAGGTAAAGGCGAATATCTAGAGTTAAAGCGCATCATTTAGAGTAAAGCCCAAAATCTAGAGTTAAAAAACAACATCTAGAGGGAAAGCCCAGAATCCAGAGGTAAAGCCGAACATCTAGAGGTGAATTCCAAAATCAAGTGTTAAGGCCCGACATCTACAGTTAAATCCAAACATATAGATGTAACCCCCAACTTCCAGACCTAAGGCCCAAAAACTAGAGTTAAAGCGCAATATCTAGAGGTAAAGCCGAACATCTTGAGGTAAAGCCCAAAGTCTAGATATAAAGCCCAACTTCTAGAGGTAAAGTCCAAAATCTAGAGGTAAAGATCAAGACCTAGTGGTAGAGCCCAAAATGTAGAGGTAAAGCCCAACATCTATAGGAAAAGCCAAATATATAGATTTAAAACCCAAAATCTAGAGATAAAGCCCAACATCTAAATGTAAAGCAAAACATCTAGATGTAAAACCCGACATCTAGAGGTAAAGTCCAATATCTAGACTTAAAGACCAACATCAAGAGGTAAAACCCAAGATCTAGAGGTAAAGCCCAACATCTGGAGTTAAAGCCCAGATTCTAGAGAGAAGCCAAAAATCCAGATGGAAAACCCAAAATCTAGAGGTAAAGCCCAACATCTAGAGGTAAAGCCAGATATCTAGGGGTAAAGCCCAACATCTAGAGGTAAAGACAAATATATAGATTTAAAACCCAACATCTAGAGGTAAAGCCCAATATCTAGACGTAAAGCCCAACGTCTAGAAGAAAAGTCCAAATTCTAGAGGCAAAGCCCAACACCTAGAGGTAGAGCCCAAAATCTAGAGGTAAAGGAACATCTAGAGGTAAAGCCAGATATCTAGAGGTAAAGCCCAACATCTAGAGGAAAAGCCAAATATATAGATTTAAAACCCAAAATCTAGAGGTAAAGCCCGATATCTAGACGTAAAGACCAAAATCTAGATGTAAAGCCCAACTTCTAGAGGTAAAGCCGAATATATAAAGCGCATCATTTAGAGTAAAGCCCAAAATCTAGAGTTGAAGCCCCACATCTAGAGGGAAAGCCCAGTATCTAGATGTAAAGCCTAACATCTAGAGGTGAATTCCAAAATCAAGTGTTAAGGCCCGACATCTACAGTTAAAGCCAAACATATAGATGCAACCCCCAACTTCTAGAGGTAAGGCCCAAAATCTAGAGGTAAAGCCCAACTTCTAGAGGTAAAGTCCAAAATCTAGAGGTAAAGCCCAAGACCTAGTGGTAGAGCCCAAAATCTAGAGGTAAAGCCATACATCTAGACGTAAAGCCAGATATCTGATGGTAAAGCCCAACATCTAGAGGAAAAGCCAAATATATAGATTTAAAACCCAAAATCTAGAGATAAAGCCCAACATCTAAATGTAAAGCAAAACATCTAGATGTAAAACCCGACATCTAGAGGTAAATTCCAATATCTAGACTTAAAGACCAACATCTAGAGGTAAAACCCAACATCTAGAGGTAAAGCCCAACGTCTGGAGGTACAGCCCAGATTCTAGAGAGATGCCAAAAATCCAGATGGAAAACCCAAAATCTAGAGGTAAAGCCCAACATCTAGAGGTAAAGCCAGATATCTAGGGGTAAAGCCCAACATCTAGAGGAAAAGCCAAATATATAGATTTAAAACCCAAAATCTAGAGGTAAAGCCCAATATCTAGACGTAAAGACCAAAATCTAGATGTAAAGCCCAACTTCTAGATCTAAAGCCCAACATCTAGAGGTAAAGCCTAACATCTAGTGGTGAATTCCAAAATCTAGTCTTAAGGCCCGACATCTACAGTTAAAGGCAAACATATAGATGTAAACCCCAACTTCTAGAGGTAAGGCCCAAAATCTAGTGGTAAAGCCAAAGTCTAGAATTAAAGCCCAACTTCTAGAGGTAAAGACAAATATATAGATTTAAAACCCAACATCTAGAGGTAAAGCCCAATATCTAGACGTAAAGCCCAACTTCTAGAGGAAAAGTCCAAATTCTAGAGGTAAAGCCCAAGACCTAGTGGTAGAGCCTAAAATCTAGAGGTAAAGCCATACATCTAGACGTAAAGCCAGATATCTGACGGTAAAGCCCAACATCTAGAGGAAAAGCCAAATATATAGATTTAAAACCCAAAATCTAGAGATAAAGCCCAACATCTAAATGTAAAGCAAAACATCTAGATGTAAAACCCGACATCTAGAGATAAAGTCCAATATCTAGACTTAAAGACCAACATCTAGAGGTAAAACCCAAGATCTAGAGGTAAAGCCCAACATCTGGAGGTAAAGCCCAGATTCTAGAGAGAAGCCAAAAATCCAGATGGAAAACCCAAAATCTAGAGGTAAAGCCCAACATCTAGAGAAAAAGCCAAATATATAGATTTAAAACCCAAAATCTAGAGGTAAAGACCAATATCTAGACATGAAGCCCAAAATCTAGATGTAAAGCCCAACTTCTAGATCTAAAGCCCAACATCTACAGGTAAAGCCTAACATCTAGTGGTGAATTCCAAAATCTAGTGTTAAGGCCCGACATCTACAGTTAAAGGCAAACATATAGATGTAAACCCCAACTTCTAGAGGTAAGGCCCAAAATCTAGAGGTAAATCCAAAGTCTAGAATTAAAGCCCAACTTCTAGAGGTAAAGACAAATATATAGATTTAAAACCCAACATCTAGAGGTAAAGCCCAATATCTAGACGTAAAGCCCAACTTCTAGAGGAAAAGTCCAAATTCTAGAGGCAAAGCCCAACACCTAGAGGTAGAGCCCAAAATCTAGAGGTAAAGGAACATCTAGAGGTAAAGCCAGATATCTAGAGGTAAAGCCCAACATCTAGAGGAAAAGCCAAATATATAGATTTAAAACCCAAAATCTAGAGGTAAAGCCCGATATCTAGACGTAAAGACCAAAATCTAGATGTAAAGCCCAACTTCTAGAGGTAAAGCCGAATATATAAAGCGCATCATTTAGAGTAAAGCCCAAAATCTAGAGTTGAAGCCCCACATCTAGAGGGAAAGCCCAGAATCTAGATGTAAAGCCTAACATCTAGAGGTGAATTCCAAAATCAAGTGTTAAGGCCCGACATCTACAGTTAAAGCCAAACATATAGATGCAACCCCCAACTTCTAGAGGTAAGGCCCAAAATCTAGAGGTAAAGCCCAACTTCTAGAGGTAAAGTCCAAAATCTAGAGGTAAAGCCCAAGACCTAGTGGTAGAGCCCAAAATCTAGAGGTAAAGCCATACATCTAGACGTAAAGCCAGATATCTGATGGTAAAGCCCAACATCTAGAGGAAAAGCCAAATATATAGATTTAAAACCCAAAATCTAGAGATAAAGCCCAACATCTAAATGTAAAGCAAAACATCTAGATGTAAAACCCGACATCTAGAGGTAAATTCCAATATCTAGACTTAAAGACCAACATCTAGAGGTAAAACCCAACATCTAGAGGTAAAGCCCAACGTCTGGAGGTACAGCCCAGATTCTAGAGAGATGCCAAAAATCCAGATGGAAAACCCAAAATCTAGAGGTAAAGCCCAACATCTAGAGGTAAAGCCAGATATCTAGGGGTAAAGCCCAACATCTAGAGGAAAAGCCAAATATATAGATTTAAAACCCAAAATCTAGAGGTAAAGCCCAATATCTAGACGTAAAGACCAAAATCTAGATGTAAAGCCCAACTTCTAGATCAAAAGCCCAACATCTAGAGGTAAAGCCTAACATCTAGTGGTGAATTCCAAAATCTAGTCTTAAGGCCCGACATCTACAGTTAAAGGCAAACATATAGATGTAAACCCCAACTTCTAGAGGTAAGGCCCAAAATCTAGTGGTAAAGCCAAAGTCTAGAATTAAAGCCCAACTTCTAGAGGTAAAGACAAATATATAGATTTAAAACCCAACATCTAGAGGTAAAGCCCAATATCTAGACGTAAAGCCCAACTTCTAGAGGAAAAGTCCAAATTCTAGAGGCAAAGCCCAACACCTAGAGGTAGAGCCCAAAATCTAGAGGTAAAGGAACATCTAGAGGTAAAGCCAGATATCTAGAGGTAAAGCCCAACATCTAGAGGAAAAGCCAAATATATAGATTTAAAACCCAAAATCTAGAGATAAAGCCCAACATCTAAATGTAAAGCAAAACATCTAGATGTAAAACCCGACATCTAGAGATAAAGTCCAATATCTAGACTTAAAGACCAACATCTAGAGGTAAAACCCAAGATCTAGAGGTAAAGCCCAACATCTGGAGGTAAAGCCCAGATTCTAGAGAGAAGCCAAAAATCCAGATGGAAAACCCAAAATCTAGAGGTAAAGCCCAACATCTAGAGAAAAAGCCAAATATATAGATTTAAAACCCAAAATCTAGAGGTAAAGACCAATATCTAGACATGAAGCCCAAAATCTAGATGTAAAGCCCAACTTCTAGATCTAAAGCCCAACATCTACAGGTAAAGCCTAACATCTAGTGGTGAATTCCAAAATCTAGTGTTAAGGCCCGACATCTACAGTTAAAGGCAAACATATAGATGTAAACCCCAACTTCTAGAGGTAAGGCCCAAAATCTAGAGGTAAATCCAAAGTCTAGAATTAAAGCCCAACTTCTAGAGGTAAAGACAAATATATAGATTTAAAACCCAACATCTAGAGGTAAAGCCCAATATCTAGACGTAAAGCCCAACTTCTAGAGGAAAAGTCCAAATTCTAGAGGCAAAGCCCAACACCTAGAGGTAGAGCCCAAAATCTAGAGGTAAAGGAACATCTAGAGGTAAAGCCAGATATCTAGAGGTAAAGCCCAACATCTAGAGGAAAAGCCAAATATATAGATTTAAAACCCAAAATCTAGAGGTAAAGCCCGATATCTAGACGTAAAGACCAAAATCTAGATGTAAAGCCCAACTTCTAGAGGTAAAGCCGAATATATAAAGCGCATCATTTAGAGTAAAGCCCAAAATCTAGAGTTGAAGCCCCACATCTAGAGGGAAAGCCCAGAATCTAGATGTAAAGCCTAACATCTAGAGGTGAATTCCAAAATCAAGTGTTAAGGCCCGACATCTACAGTTAAAGCCAAACATATAGATGCAACCCCCAACTTCTAGAGGTAAGGCCCAAAATCTAGAGGTAAAGCCCAACTTCTAGAGGTAAAGTCCAAAATCTAGAGGTAAAGCCCAAGACCTAGTGGTAGAGCCCAAAATCTAGAGGTAAAGCCCAACATCTAGACGTAAAGCCAGATATCTAGAGGTAAAGCCCAACATCTAGAGGAAAAGCCAAATATATAGATTTAAAACCCAAAATCTAGAGGTAAAGACCAATATCTAGACTTAAAGCCCAAAATCTAGATGTAAAGCCCAACTTCTAGATCTAAAGCCTATCTTCTAGTGGTGAAGTCCAAAATCTAGAGGTAAAGCCCAAGACCTAGTGGTAGAGCCCAAAATCTAGAGGTAAAGCCCAACATCTAGAGGTAAAACCAGATATCTAGAGGTAAAGGCAACATCTAGAGGAAAAGCCAAATATATAGATTTAAAACCCAAAATCTAGAGGTAAAGCCCAACTTCTAGATCTAAAGCCTATCTTCTAGTGGTGAAGTCCAAAATCTAGAGGTAAAGCCCAAGACCTAGTGGTAGAGCCCAAAATCTAGAGGTAAAGCCCAACATCTAGAGGTAAAACCAGATATCTAGAGTTAAAGCCGAACATCTAGAGGAAAAGCCAAATATATAGACTTAAAACCCAAAATCTAGAGGTAAAGACCAATATCTAGACATAAAGACCAATATCTAGATGTAAAGCCCAACTTCTAGAGGTAAAGGCGAATATCTAGAGTTAAAGCGCATCATTTAGAGTAAAGCCCAAAATCTAGAGTTAAAAAACAACATCTAGAGGGAAAGCCCAGAATCCAGAGGTAAAGCCGAACATCTAGAGGTGAATTCCAAAATCAAGTGTTAAGGCCCGACATCTACAGTTAAATCCAAACATATAGATGTAACCCCCAACTTCCAGACCTAAGGCCCAAAAACTAGAGTTAAAGCGCAATATCTAGAGGTAAAGCCGAACATCTTGAGGTAAAGCCCAAAGTCTAGATATAAAGCCCAACTTCTAGAGGTAAAGTCCAAAATCTAGAGGTAAAGATCAAGACCTAGTGGTAGAGCCCAAAATGTAGAGGTAAAGCCCAACATCTATAGGAAAAGCCAAATATATAGATTTAAAACCCAAAATCTAGAGATAAAGCCCAACATCTAAATGTAAAGCAAAACATCTAGATGTAAAACCCGACATCTAGAGGTAAAGTCCAATATCTAGACTTAAAGACCAACATCAAGAGGTAAAACCCAAGATCTAGAGGTAAAGCCCAACATCTGGAGTTAAAGCCCAGATTCTAGAGAGAAGCCAAAAATCCAGATGGAAAACCCAAAATCTAGAGGTAAAGCCCAAAATCTAGAGGTAAAGCCAGATATCTAGGGGTAAAGCCCAACATCTAGAGGTAAAGACAAATATATAGATTTAAAACCCAACATCTAGAGGTAAAGCCCAATATCTAGACGTAAAGCCCAACGTCTAGAAGAAAAGTCCAAATTCTAGAGGCAAAGCCCAACACCTAGAGGTAGAGCCCAAAATCTAGAGGTAAAGGAACATCTAGAGGTAAAGCCAGATATCTAGAGGTAAAGCCCAACATCTAGAGGAAAAGCCAAATATATAGATTTAAAACCCAAAATCTAGAGGTAAAGCCCGATATCTAGACGTAAAGACCAAAATCTAGATGTAAAGCCCAACTTCTAGAGGTAAAGCCGAATATATAAAGCGCATCATTTAGAGTAAAGCCCAAAATCTAGAGTTGAAGCCCCACATCTAGAGGGAAAGCCCAGAATCTAGATGTAAAGCCTAACATCTAGAGGTGAATTCCAAAATCAAGTGTTAAGGCCCGACATCTACAGTTAAAGCCAAACATATAGATGCAACCCCCAACTTCTAGAGGTAAGGCCCAAAATCTAGAGGTAAAGCCCAACTTCTAGAGGTAAAGTCCAAAATCTAGAGGTAAAGCCCAAGACCTAGTGGTAGAGCCCAAAATCTAGAGGTAAAGCCAAACATCTAGACGTAAAGCCAGATATCTGATGGTAAAGCCCAACATCTAGAGGAAAAGCCAAATATATAGATTTAAAACCCAAAATCTAGAGATAAAGCCCAACATCTAAATGTAAAGCAAAACATCTAGATGTAAAACCCGACATCTAGAGGTAAATTCCAATATCTAGACTTAAAGACCAACATCTAGAGGTAAAACCCTACATCTTGAGGTAAAGCCCAACGTCTGGAGGTACAGCCCAGATTCTAGAGAGAAGCCAAAAATCCAGATGGAAAACCCAAAATCTAGAGGTAAAGCCCAACATCTAGAGGTAAAGCCAGATATCTAGGGGTAAAGCCCAACATCTAGAGGAAAAGCCAAATATATAGATTTAAAACCGAACATCTAGAGGTAAAGCCCAATATCTAGACGTAAAGACCAAAATCTAGATGTAAAGCCCAACTTCTAGATCTAAAGCCCAACATCTAGAGGTAAAGCCTAACATCTAGTGGTGAATTCCAAAATCTAGTCTTAAGGCCCGACATCTACAGTTAAAGGCAAACATATAGATGTAAACCCCAACTTCTAGAGGTAAGGCCCAAAATCTAGTGGTAAAGCCAAAGTCTAGAATTAAAGCCCAACTTCTAGAGGTAAAGACAAATATATAGATTTAAAACCCAACATCTAGAGGTAAAGCCCAATATCTAGACGTAAAGCCCAACTTCTAGAGGAAAAGTCCAAATTCTAGAGGTAAAGCCCAAGACCTAGTGGTAGAGCCTAAAATCTAGAGGTAAAGCCATACATCTAGACGTAAAGCCAGATATCTGACGGTAAAGCCCAACATCTAGAGGAAAAGCCAAATATATAGATTTAAAACCCAAAATCTAGAGATAAAGCCCAACATCTAAATGTAAAGCAAAACATCTAGATGTAAAACCCGACATCTAGAGATAAAGTCCAATATCTAGACTTAAAGACCAACATCTAGAGGTAAACCCCAAGATCTAGAGGTAAAGCCCAACATCTGGAGGTAAAGCCCAGATTCTAGAGAGAAGCCAAAAATCCAGATGGAAAACCCAAAATCTAGAGGTAAAGCCCAACATCTAGAGAAAAAGCCAAATATATAGATTTAAAACCCAAAATCTAGAGGTAAAGACCAATATCTAGACATGAAGCCCAAAATCTAGATGTAAAGCCCAACTTCTAGATCTAAAGCCCAACATCTACAGGTAAAGCCTAACATCTAGTGGTGAATTCCAAAATCTAGTGTTAAGGCCCGACATCTACAGTTAAAGGCAAACATATAGATGTAAACCCCAACTTCTAGAGGTAAGGCCCAAAATCTAGAGGTAAATCCAAAGTCTAGAATTAAAGCCCAACTTCTAGAGGTAAAGACAAATATATAGATTTAAAACCCAACATCTAGAGGTAAAGCCCAATATCTAGACGTAAAGCCCAACTTCTAGAGGAAAAGTCCAAATTCTAGAGGCAAAGCCCAACACCTAGAGGTAGAGCCCAAAATCTAGAGGTAAAGGAACATCTAGAGGTAAAGCCAGATATCTAGAGGTAAAGCCCAACATCTAGAGGAAAAGCCAAATATATAGATTTAAAACCCAAAATCTAGAGGTAAAGCCCGATATCTAGACGTAAAGACCAAAATCTAGATGTAAAGCCCAACTTCTAGAGGTAAAGCCGAATATATAAAGCGCATCATTTAGAGTAAAGCCCAAAATCTAGAGTTGAAGCCCCACATCTAGAGGGAAAGCCCAGAATCTAGATGTAAAGCCTAACATCTAGAGGTGAATTCCAAAATCAAGTGTTAAGGCCCGACATCTACAGTTAAAGCCAAACATATAGATGCAACCCCCAACTTCTAGAGGTAAGGCAAAAAATCTAGAGGTAAAGCCCAACTTCTAGAGGTAAAGTCCAAAATCTAGAGGTAAAGCCCAAGACCTAGTGGTAGAGCCCAAAATCTAGAGGTAAAGCCCAACATCTAGACGTAAAGCCAGATATCTAGAGGTAAAGCCCAACATCTAGAGGAAAAGCCAAATATATAGATTTAAAACCCAAAATCTAGAGGTAAAGACCAATATCTAGACTTAAAGCCCAAAATCTAGATGTAAAGCCCAACTTCTAGATCTAAAGCCTATCTTCTAGTGGTGAAGTCCAAAATCTAGAGGTAAAACCCAAGACCTAGTGGTAGAGCCCAAAATCTAGAGGTAAAGCCCAACATCTAGAGGTAAAACCAGATATCTAGAGGTAAAGGCAACATCTAGAGGAAAAGCCAAATATATAGATTTAAAACCCAAAATCTAGAGGTAAAGCCCAACTTCTAGATCTAAAGCCTATCTTCTAGTGGTGAAGTCCAAAATCTAGAGGTAAAGCCCAAGACCTAGTGGTAGAGCCCAAAATCTAGAGGTAAAGCCCAACATCTAGAGGTAAAACCAGATATCTAGAGTTAAAGCCGAACATCTAGAGGAAAAGCCAAATATATAGATTTAAAACCCAAAATCTAGAGGTAAAGACCAATATCTAGACATAAAGACCAATATCTAGATGTAAAGCCCAACTTCTAGAGGTAAAGGCGAATATCTAGAGTTAAAGCGCATCATTTAGAGTAAAGCCCAAAATCTAGAGTTAAAAAGCAACATCTAGAGGGAAAGCCCAGAATCCAGAGGTAAAGCCGAACATCTAGAGGTGAATTCCAAAATCAAGTGTTAAGGCCCGACATCTACAGTTAAATCCAAACATATAGATGTAACCCCCAACTTCCAGACCTAAGGCCCAAAAACTAGAGTTAAAGCGCAATATCTAGAGGTAAAGCCGAACATCTTGAGGTAAAGCCCAAAGTCTAGATATAAAGCCCAACTTCTAGAGGTAAAGTCCAAAATCTAGAGGTAAAGATCAAGACCTAGTGGTAGAGCCCAAAATGTAGAGGTAAAGCCCAACATCTATAGGAAAAGCCAAATATATAGATTTAAAACCCAAAATCTAGAGATAAAGCCCAACATCTAAATGTAAAGCAAAACATCTAGATGTAAAACCCGACATCTAGAGGTAAAGTCCAATATCTAGACTTAAAGACCAACATCAAGAGGTAAAACCCAAGATCTAGAGGTAAAGCCCAACATCTGGAGTTAAAGCCCAGATTCTAGAGAGAAGCCAAAAATCCAGATGGAAAACCCAAAATCTAGAGGTAAAGCCCAACATCTAGAGGTAAAGCCAGATATCTAGGGGTAAAGCCCAACATCTAGAGGTAAAGACAAATATATAGATTTAAAACCCAACATCTAGAGGTAAAGCCCAATATCTAGACGTAAAGCCCAACGTCTAGAAGAAAAGTCCAAATTCTAGAGGCAAAGCCCAACACCTAGAGGTAGAGCCCAAAATCTAGAGGTAAAGGAACATCTAGAGGTAAAGCCAGATATCTAGAGGTAAAGCCCAACATCTAGAGGAAAAGCCAAATATATAGATTTAAAACCCAAAATCTAGAGGTAAAGCCCGATATCTAGACGTAAAGACCAAAATCTAGATGTAAAGCCCAACTTCTAGAGGTAAAGCCGAATATATAAAGCGCATCATTTAGAGTAAAGCCCAAAATCTAGAGTTGAAGCCCCACATCTAGAGGGAAAGCCCAGAATCTAGATGTAAAGCCTAACATCTAGAGGTGAATTCCAAAATCAAGTGTTAAGGCCCGACATCTACAGTTAAAGCCAAACATATAGATGCAACCCCCAACTTCTAGAGGTAAGGCCCAAAATCTAGAGGTAAAGCCCAACTTCTAGAGGTAAAGTCCAAAATCTAGAGGTAAAGCCCAAGACCTAGTGGTAGAGCCCAAAATCTAGAGGTAAAGCCAAACATCTAGACGTAAAGCCAGATATCTGATGGTAAAGCCCAACATCTAGAGGAAAAGCCAAATATATAGATTTAAAACCCAAAATCTAGAGATAAAGCCCAACATCTAAATGTAAAGCAAAACATCTAGATGTAAAACCCGACATCTAGAGGTAAATTCCAATATCTAGACTTAAAGACCAACATCTAGAGGTAAAACCCAACATCTAGAGGTAAAGCCCAACGTCTGGAGGTACAGCCCAGATTCTAGAGAGAAGCCAAAAATCCAGATGGAAAACCCAAAATCTAGAGGTAAAGCCCAACATCTAGAGGTAAAGCCAGATATCTAGGGGTAAAGCCCAACATCTAGAGGAAAAGCCAAATATATAGATTTAAAACCGAACATCTAGAGGTAAAGCCCAATATCTAGACGTAAAGACCAAAATCTAGATGTAAAGCCCAACTTCTAGATCTAAAGCCCAACATCTAGAGGTAAAGCCTAACATCTAGTGGTGAATTCCAAAATCTAGTCTTAAGGCCCGACATCTACAGTTAAAGGCAAACATATAGATGTAAACCCCAACTTCTAGAGGTAAGGCCCAAAATCTAGTGGTAAAGCCAAAGTCTAGAATTAAAGCCCAACTTCTAGAGGTAAAGACAAATATATAGATTTAAAACCCAACATCTAGAGGTAAAGCCCAATATCTAGACGTAAAGCCCAACTTCTAGAGGAAAAGTCCAAATTCTAGAGGTAAAGCCCAAGACCTAGTGGTAGAGCCTAAAATCTAGAGGTAAAGCCATACATCTAGACGTAAAGCCAGATATCTGACGGTAAAGCCCAACATCTAGAGGAAAAGCCAAATATATAGATTTAAAACCCAAAATCTAGAGATAAAGCCCAACATCTAAATGTAAAGCAAAACATCTAGATGTAAAACCCGACATCTAGAGATAAAGTCCAATATCTAGACTTAAAGACCAACATCTAGAGGTAAACCCCAAGATCTAGAGGTAAAGCCCAACATCTGGAGGTAAAGCCCAGATTCTAGAGAGAAGCCAAAAATCCAGATGGAAAACCCAAAATCTAGAGGTAAAGCCCAACATCTAGAGAAAAAGCCAAATATATAGATTTAAAACCCAAAATCTAGAGGTAAAGACCAATATCTAGACATGAAGCCCAAAATCTAGATGTAAAGCCCAACTTCTAGATCTAAAGCCCAACATCTACAGGTAAAGCCTAACATCTAGTGGTGAATTCCAAAATCTAGTGTTAAGGCCCGACATCTACAGTTAAAGGCAAACATATAGATGTAAACCCCAACTTCTAGAGGTAAGGCCCAAAATCTAGAGGTAAATCCAAAGTCTAGAATTAAAGCCCAACTTCTAGAGGTAAAGACAAATATATAGATTTAAAACCCAACATCTAGAGGTAAAGCCCAATATCTAGACGTAAAGCCCAACTTCTAGAGGAAAAGTCCAAATTCTAGAGGCAAAGCCCAACACCTAGAGGTAGAGCCCAAAATCTAGAGGTAAAGGAACATCTAGAGGTAAAGCCAGATATCTAGAGGTAAAGCCCAACATCTAGAGGAAAAGCCAAATATATAGATTTAAAACCCAAAATCTAGAGGTAAAGCCCGATATCTAGACGTAAAGACCAAAATCTAGATGTAAAGCCCAACTTCTAGAGGTAAAGCCGAATATATAAAGCGCATCATTTAGAGTAAAGCCCAAAATCTAGAGTTGAAGCCCCACATCTAGAGGGAAAGCCCAGAATCTAGATGTAAAGCCTAACATCTAGAGGTGAATTCCAAAATCAAGTGTTAAGGCCCGACATCTACAGTTAAAGCCAAACATATAGATGCAACCCCCAACTTCTAGAGGTAAGGCAAAAAATCTAGAGGTAAAGCCCAACTTCTAGAGGTAAAGTCCAAAATCTAGAGGTAAATCCCAAGACCTAGTGGTAGAGCCCAAAATCTAGAGGTAAAGCCCAACATCTAGAGGTAAAACCAGATATCTAGAGGTAAAGCCCAACATCTAGAGGAAAAGCCAAATATATAGATTTAAAACCCAAAATCTAGAGGTAAAGACCAATATCTAGACTTAAAGCCCAAAATCTAGATGTAAAGCCCAACTTCTAGATCTAAAGCCTATCTTCTAGTGGTGAAGTCCAAAATCTAGAGGTAAAGCCCAAGACCTAGTGGTAGAGCCCAAAATCTAGAGGTAAAGCCCAACATCTAGAGGTAAAACCAGATATCTAGAGGTAAAGGCAACATCTAGAGGAAAAGCCAAATATATAGATTTAAAACCCAAAATCTAGAGGTAAAGACCAATATCTAGACATAAAGACCAATATCTAGATGTAAAGCCCAACTTCTAGAGGTAAAGGCGAATATCTAGAGTTAAAGCGCATCATTTAGAGTAAAGCCCAAAATCTAGAGTTAAAAAAAAACATCTAGAGGGAAAGCCCAGAATCCAGAGGTAAAGCCGAACATCTAGAGGTGAATTCCAAAATCAAGTGTTAAGGCCCGACATCTACAGTTAAATCCAAACATATAGATGTAACCCCCAACTTCCAGACCTAAGGCCCAAAAACTAGAGTTAAAGCGCAATATCTAGAGGTAAAGCCGAACATCTTGAGGTAAAGCCCAAAGTCTAGATATAAAGCCCAACTTCTAGAGGTAAAGTCCAAAATCTAGAGGTAAAGATCAAGACCTAGTGGTAGAGCCCAAAATGTAGAGGTAAAGCCCAACATCTATAGGAAAAGCCAAATATATAGATTTAAAACCCAAAATCTAGAGATAAAGCCCAACATCTAAATGTAAAGCAAAACATCTAGATGTAAAACCCGACATCTAGAGGTAAAGTCCAATATCTAGACTTAAAGACCAACATCAAGAGGTAAAACCCAAGATCTAGAGGTAAAGCCCAACATCTGGAGTTAAAGCCCAGATTCTAGAGAGAAGCCAAAAATCCAGATGGAAAACCCAAAATCTAGAGGTAAAGCCCAACATCTAGAGGTAAAGCCAGATATCTAGGGGTAAAGCCCAACATCTAGAGGTAAAGACAAATATATAGATTTAAAACCCAACATCTAGAGGTAAAGCCCAATAACTAGACGTAAAGCCCAACGTCTAGAAGAAAAGTCCAAATTCTAGAGGCAAAGCCCAACACCTAGAGGTAGAGCCCAAAATCTAGAGGTAAAGGAACATCTAGAGGTAAAGCCAGATATCTAGAGGTAAAGCCCAACATCTAGAGGAAAAGCCAAATATATAGATTTAAAACCCAAAATCTAGAGGTAAAGCCCGATATCTAGACGTAAAGACCAAAATCTAGATGTAAAGCCCAACTTCTAGAGGTAAAGCCGAATATATAAAATGCATCATTTAGAGTAAAGCCCAAAATCTAGAGTTGAAGCCCCACATCTAGAGGGAAAGCCCAGAATCTAGATGTAAAGCCTAACATCTAGAGGTGAATTCCAAAATCAAGTGTTAAGGCCCGACATCTACAGTTAAAGCCAAACATATAGATGCAACCCCCAACTTCTAGAGGTAAGGCCCAAAATCTAGAGGTAAAGCCCAACTTCTAGAGGTAAAGTCCAAAATCTAGAGGTAAAGCCCAAGACCTAGTGGTAGAGCCCAAAATCTAGAGGTAAAGCCATACATCTAGACGTAAAGCCAGATATCTGATGGTAAAGCCCAACATCTAGAGGAAAAGCCAAATATATAGATTTAAAACCCAAAATCTAGAGATAAAGCCCAACATCTAAATGTAAAGCAAAACATCTAGATGTAAAACCCGACATCTAGAGGTAAATTCCAATATCTAGACTTAAAGACCAACATCTAGAGGTAAAACCCAACATCTAGAGGTAAAGCCCAACGTCTGGAGGTACAGCCCAGATTCTAGAGAGATGCCAAAAATCCAGATGGAAAACCCAAAATCTAGAGGTAAAGCCCAACATCTAGAGGTAAAGCCAGATATCTAGGGGTAAAGCCCAACATCTAGAGGAAAAGCCAAATATATAGATTTAAAACCCAAAATCTAGAGGTAAAGCCCAATATCTAGACGTAAAGACCAAAATCTAGATGTAAAGCCCAACTTCTAGATCTAAAGCCCAACATCTAGAGGTAAAGCCTAACATCTAGTGGTGAATTCCAAAATCTAGTCTTAAGGCCCGACATCTACAGTTAAAGGCAAACATATAGATGTAAACCCCAACTTCTAGAGGTAAGGCCCAAAATCTAGTGGTAAAGCCAAAGTCTAGAATTAAAGCCCAACTTCTAGAGGTAAAGACAAATATATAGATTTAAAACCCAACATCTAGAGGTAAAGCCCAATATCTAGACGTAAAGCCCAACTTCTAGAGGAAAAGTCCAAATTCTAGAGGTAAAGCCCAAGACCTAGTGGTAGAGCCTAAAATCTAGAGGTAAAGCCATACATCTAGACGTAAAGCCAGATATCTGACGGTAAAGCCCAACATCTAGAGGAAAAGCCAAATATATAGATTTAAAACCCAAAATCTAGAGATAAAGCCCAACATCTAAATCTAAAGCAAAACATCTAGATGTAAAACCCGACATGTAGAGGTAAAGTCCAATATCTAGACTTAAAGACCAACATCTAGAGGTAAAACCCAAGATCTAGAGGTAAAGCCCAACATCTGGACGTAAAGCCCAGATTCTAGAGAGAAGCCAAAAATCCAGATGGAAAACCCAAAATCTAGAGGTAAAGCCCAACATCTAGAGAAAAAGCCAAATATATAGATTTAAAACCCAAAATCTAGAGGTAAAGACCAATATCTAGACATGAAGCCCAAAATCTAGATGTAAAGCCCAACTTCTAGATCTAAAGCCCAACATCTACAGGTAAAGCCTAACATCTAGTGGTGAATTCCAAAATCTAGTGTTAAGGCCCGACATCTACAGTTAAAGGCAAACATATAGATGTAAACCCCAACTTCTAGAGGTAAGGCCCAAAATCTAGAGGTAAATCCAAAGTCTAGAATTAAAGCCCAACTTCTAGAGGTAAAGACAAATATATAGATTTAAAACCCAACATCTAGAGGTAAAGCCCAATATCTAGATGTAAAGCCCAACTTCTAGAGGTAAAGGCGAATATCTAGAGTTAAAGCGCATCATTTAGAGTAAAGCCCAAAATCTAGAGTTAAAAAACAACATCTAGAGGGAAAGCCCAGAATCCAGAGGTAAAGCCGAACATCTAGAGGTGAATTCCAAAATCAAGTGTTAAGGCCCGACATCTACAGTTAAATCCAAACATATAGATGTAACCCCCAACTTCCAGACCTAAGGCCCAAAAACTAGAGTTAAAGCGCAATATCTAGAGGTAAAGCCGAACATCTTGAGGTAAAGCCCAAAGTCTAGATATAAAGCCCAACTTCTAGAGGTAAAGTCCAAAATCTAGAGGTAAAGATCAAGACCTAGTGGTAGAGCCCAAAATGTAGAGGTAAAGCCCAACATCTAGAGGAAAAGCCAAATATATAGATTTAAAACCCAAAATCTAGAGATAAAGCCCAACATCTAAATGTAAAGCAAAACATCTAGATGTAAAACCCGACATCTAGAGGTAAAGTCCAATATCTAGACTTAAAGACCAACATCAAGAGGTAAAACCCAAGATCTAGAGGTAAAGCCCAACATCTGGAGTTAAAGCCCAGATTCTAGAGAGAAGCCAAAAATCCAGATGGAAAACCCAAAATCTAGAGGTAAAGCCCAACATCTAGAGGTAAAGCCAGATATCTAGGGGTAAAGCCCAACATCTAGAGGTAAAGACAAATATATAGATTTAAAACCCAACATCTAGAGGTAAAGCCCAATATCTAGACGTAAAGCCCAACGTCTAGAAGAAAAGTCCAAATTCTAGAGGCAAAGCCCAACACCTAGAGGTAGAGCCCAAAATCTAGAGGTAAAGGAACATCTAGAGGTAAAGCCAGATATCTAGAGGTAAAGCCCAACATCTAGAGGAAAAGCCAAATATATAGATTTAAAACCCAAAATCTAGAGGTAAAGCCCGATATCTAGACGTAAAGACCAAAATCTAGATGTAAAGCCCAACTTCTAGAGGTAAAGCCGAATATATAAAATGCATCATTTAGAGTAAAGCCCAAAATCTAGAGTTGAAGCCCCACATCTAGAGGGAAAGCCCAGAATCTAGATGTAAAGCCTAACATCTAGAGGTGAATTCCAAAATCAAGTGTTAAGGCCCGACATCTACAGTTAAAGCCAAACATATAGATGCAACCCCCAACTTCTAGAGGTAAGGCCCAAAATCTAGAGGTAAAGCCCAACTTCTAGAGGTAAAGTCCAAAATCTAGAGGTAAAGCCCAAGACCTAGTGGTAGAGCCCAAAATCTAGAGGTAAAGCCATACATCTAGACGTAAAGCCAGATATCTGATGGTAAAGCCCAACATCTAGAGGAAAAGCCAAATATATAGATTTAAAACCCAAAATCTAGAGATAAAGCCCAACATCTAAATGTAAAGCAAAAAATCTAGATGTAAAACCCGACATCTAGAGGTAAATTCCAATATCTAGACTTAAAGACCAACATCTAGAGGTAAAACCCAACATCTAGAGGTAAAGCCCAACGTCTGGAGGTACAGCCCAGATTCTAGAGAGATGCCAAAAATCCAGATGGAAAACCCAAAATCTAGAGGTAAAGCCCAACATCTAGAGGTAAAGCCAGATATCTAGGGGTAAAGCCCAACATCTAGAGGAAAAGCCAAATATATAGATTTAAAACCCAAAATCTAGAGGTAAAGCCCAATATCTAGACGTAAAGACCAAAATCTAGATGTAAAGCCCAACTTCTAGATCTAAAGCCCAACATCTAGAGGTAAAGCCTAACATCTAGTGGTGAATTCCAAAATCTAGTCTTAAGGCCCGACATCTACAGTTAAAGGCAAACATATAGATGTAAACCCCAACTTCTAGAGGTAAGGCCCAAAATCTAGTGGTAAAGCCAAAGTCTAGAATTAAAGCCCAACTTCTAGAGGTAAAGACAAATATATAGATTTAAAACCCAACATCTAGAGGTAAAGCCCAATATCTAGACGTAAAGCCCAACTTCTAGAGGAAAAGTCCAAATTCTAGAGGTAAAGCCCAAGACCTAGTGGTAGAGCCTAAAATCTAGAGGTAAAGCCATACATCTAGACGTAAAGCCAGATATCTGACGGTAAAGCCCAACATCTAGAGGAAAAGCCAAATATATAGATTTAAAACCCAAAATCTAGAGATAAAGCCCAACATCTAAATGTAAAGCAAAACATCTAGATGTAAAACCCGACATCTAGAGGTAAAGTCCAATATCTAGACTTAAAGACCAACATCTAGAGGTAAAACCCAAGATCTAGAGGTAAAGCCCAACATCTGGAGGTAAAGCCCAGATTCTAGAGAGAAGCCAAAAATCCAGATGGAAAACCCAAAATCTAGAGGTAAAGCCCAACATCTAGAGAAAAAGCCAAATATATAGATTTAAAACCCAAAATCTAGAGGTAAAGACCAATATCTAGACATGAAGCCCAAAATCTAGATGTAAAGCCCAACTTCTAGATCTAAAGCCCAACATCTACAGGTAAAGCCTAACATCTAGTGGTGAATTCCAAAATCTAGTGTTAAGGCCCGACATCTACAGTTAAAGGCAAACATATAGATGTAAACCCCAACTTCTAGAGGTAAGGCCCAAAATCTAGAGGTAAATCCAAAGTCTAGAATTAAAGCCCAACTTCTAGAGGTAAAGACAAATATATAGATTTAAAACCCAACATCTAGAGGTAAAGCCCAATATCTAGATGTAAAGCCCAACTTCTAGAGGTAAAGGCGAATATCTAGAGTTAAAGCGCATCATTTAGAGTAAAGCCCAAAATCTAGAGTTAAAAAACAACATCTAGAGGGAAAGCCCAGAATCCAGAGGTAAAGCCGAACATCTAGAGGTGAATTCCAAAATCAAGTGTTAAGGCCCGACATCTACAGTTAAATCCAAACATATAGATGTAACCCCCAACTTCCAGACCTAAGGCCCAAAAACTAGAGTTAAAGCGCAATATCTAGAGGTAAAGCCGAACATCTTGAGGTAAAGCCCAAAGTCTAGATATAAAGCCCAACTTCTAGAGGTAAAGTCCAAAATCTAGAGGTAAAGATCAAGACCTAGTGGTAGAGCCCAAAATGTAGAGGTAAAGCCCAACATCTAGAGGAAAAGCCAAATATATAGATTTAAAACCCAAAATCTAGAGATAAAGCCCAACATCTAAATGTAAAGCAAAACATCTAGATGTAAAACCCGACATCTAGAGGTAAAGTCCAATATCTAGACTTAAAGACCAACATCAAGAGGTAAAACCCAAGATCTAGAGGTAAAGCCCAACATCTGGAGTTAAAGCCCAGATTCTAGAGAGAAGCCAAAAATCCAGATGGAAAACCCAAAATCTAGAGGTAAAGCCCAACATCTAGAGGTAAAGCCAGATATCTAGGGGTAAAGCCCAACATCTAGAGGTAAAGACAAATATATAGATTTAAAACCCAACATCTAGAGGTAAAGCCCAATATCTAGACGTAAAGCCCAACGTCTAGAAGAAAAGTCCAAATTCTAGAGGCAAAGCCCAACACCTAGAGGTAGAGCCCAAAATCTAGAGGTAAAGGAACATCTAGAGGTAAAGCCAGATATCTAGAGGTAAAGCCCAACATCTAGAGGAAAAGCCAAATATATAGATTTAAAACCCAAAATCTAGAGGTAAAGCCCGATATCTAGACGTAAAGACCAAAATCTAGATGTAAAGCCCAACTTCTAGAGGTAAAGCCGAATATATAAAATGCATCATTTAGAGTAAAGCCCAAAATCTAGAGTTGAAGCCCCACATCTAGAGGGAAAGCCCAGAATCTAGATGTAAAGCCTAACATCTAGAGGTGAATTCCAAAATCAAGTGTTAAGGCCCGACATCTACAGTTAAAGCCAAACATATAGATGCAACCCCCAACTTCTAGAGGTAAGGCCCAAAATCTAGAGGTAAAGCCCAACTTCTAGAGGTAAAGTCCAAAATCTAGAGGTAAAGCCCAAGACCTAGTGGTAGAGCCCAAAATCTAGAGGTAAAGCCATACATCTAGACGTAAAGCCAGATATCTGATGGTAAAGCCCAACATCTAGAGGAAAAGCCAAATATATAGATTTAAAACCCAAAATCTAGAGATAAAGCCCAACATCTAAATGTAAAGCAAAAAATCTAGATGTAAAACCCGACATCTAGAGGTAAATTCCAATATCTAGACTTAAAGACCAACATCTAGAGGTAAAACCCAACATCTTGAGGTAAAGCCCAACGTCTGGAGGTACAGCCCAGATTCTAGAGAGATGCCAAAAATCCAGATGGAAAACCCAAAATCTAGAGGTAAAGCCCAACATCTAGAGGTAAAGCCAGATATCTAGGGGTAAAGCCCAACATCTAGAGGAAAAGCCAAATATATAGATTTAAAACCCAAAATCTAGAGGTAAAGCCCAATATCTAGACGTAAAGACCAAAATCTAGATGTAAAGCCCAACTTCTAGATCTAAAGCCCAACATCTAGAGGTAAAGCCTAACATCTAGTGGTGAATTCCAAAATCTAGTCTTAAGGCCCGACATCTACAGTTAAAGGCAAACATATAGATGTAAACCCCAACTTCTAGAGGTAAGGCCCAAAATCTAGTGGTAAAGCCAAAGTCTAGAATTAAAGCCCAACTTCTAGAGGTAAAGACAAATATATAGATTTAAAACCCAACATCTAGAGGTAAAGCCCAATATCTAGACGTAAAGCCCAACTTCTAGAGGAAAAGTCCAAATTCTAGAGGTAAAGCCCAAGACCTAGTGGTAGAGCCTAAAATCTAGAGGTAAAGCCATACATCTAGACGTAAAGCCAGATATCTGACGGTAAAGCCCAACATCTAGAGGAAAAGCCAAATATATAGATTTAAAACCCAAAATCTAGAGATAAAGCCCAACATCTAAATGTAAAGCAAAACATCTAGATGTAAAACCCGACATCTAGAGGTAAAGTCCAATATCTAGACTTAAAGACCAACATCTAGAGGTAAAACCCAAGATCTAGAGGTAAAGCCCAACATCTGGACGTAAAACCCAGATTCTAGTGAGAAGCCAAAAATCCAGATGGAAAACCCAAAATCTAGAGGTAAAGCCCAACATCTAGAGAAAAAGCCAAATATATAGATTTAAAACCCAAAATCTAGAGGTAAAGACCAATATCTAGACATGAAGCCCAAAATCTAGATGTAAAGCCCAACTTCTAGATCTAAAGCCCAACATCTACAGGTAAAGCCTAACATCTAGTGGTGAATTCCAAAATCTAGTGTTAAGGCCCGACATCTACAGTTAAAGGCAAACATATAGATGTAAACCCCAACTTCTAGAGGTAAGGCCCAAAATCTAGAGGTAAATCCAAAGTCTAGAATTAAAGCCCAACTTCTAGAGGTAAAGACAAATATATAGATTTAAAACCCAACATCTAGAGGTAAAGCCCAATATCTAGACGTAAAGCCCAACTTCTAGAGGAAAAGTCCAAATTCTAGAGGCAAAGCCCAACACCTAGAGGTAGAGCCCAAAATCTAGAGGTAAAGGAACATCTAGAGGTAAAGCCAGATATCTAGAGGTAAAGCCCAACATCTAGAGGAAAAGCCAAATATATAGATTTAAAACCCAAAATATAGAGGTAAAGCCCGATATCTAGACGTAAAGACCAAAATCTAGATGTAAAGCCCAACTTCTAGAGGTAAAGCCGAATATATAAAGCGCATCATTTAGAGTAAAGCCCAAAATCTAGAGTTGAAGCCCCACATCTAGAGGGAAAGCCCAGAATCTAGATGTAAAGCCTAACATCTAGAGGTGAATTCCAAAATCAAGTGTTAAGGCCCGACATCTACAGTTAAAGCCAAACATATAGATGCAACCCCCAACTTCTAGAGGTAAGGCAAAAAATCTAGAGATAAAGCCCAACTTCTAGAGGTAAAGTCCAAAATCTAGAGGTAAATCCCAAGACCTAGTGGTAGAGCCCAAAATCTAGAGGTAAAGCCCAACATCTAGAGGTAAAACCAGATATCTAGAGGTAAAGCCCAACATCTAGAGGAAAAGCCAAATATATAGATTTAAAACCCAAAATCTAGAGGTAAAGACCAATATCTAGACTTAAAGCCCAAAATCTAGATGTAAAGCCCAACTTCTAGATCTAAAGCCTATCTTCTAGTGGTGAAGTCCAAAATCTAGAGGTAAAGCCCAAGACCTAGTGGTAGAGCCCAAAATCTAGAGGTAAAGCCCAACATCTAGAGGTAAAACCAGATATCTAGAGGTAAAGGCAACATCTAGAGGAAAAGCCAAATATATAGATTTAAAACCCAAAATCTAGAGGTAAAGACCAATATCTAGACATAAAGACCAATATCTAGATGTAAAGCCCAACTTCTAGAGGTAAAGGCGAATATCTAGAGTTAAAGCGCATCATTTAGAGTAAAGCCCAAAATCTAGAGTTAAAAAACAACATCTAGAGGGAAAGCCCAGAATCCAGAGGTAAAGCCGAACATCTAGAGGTGAATTCCAAAATCAAGTGTTAAGGCCCGACATCTACAGTTAAATCCAAACATATAGATGTAACCCCCAACTTCCAGACCTAAGGCCCAAAAACTAGAGTTAAAGCGCAATATCGAGAGGTAAAGCCGAACATCTTGAGGTAAAGCCCAAAGTCTAGATATAAAGCCCAACTTCTAGAGGTAAAGTCCAAAATCTAGAGGTAAAGATCAAGACCTAGTGGTAGAGCCCAAAATGTAGAGGTAAAGCCCAACATCTATAGGAAAAGCCAAATATATAGATTTAAAACCCAAAATCTAGAGATAAAGCCCAACATCTAAATGTAAAGCAAAACATCTAGATGTAAAACCCGACATCTAGAGGTAAAGTCCAATATCTAGACTTAAAGACCAACATCTAGAGGTAAAACCCAAGATCTAGAGGTAAAGCCCAACATCTGGAGTTAAAGCCCAGATTCTAGAGATAAGCCAAAAATCCAGATGGAAAACCCAAAATCTAGAGGTAAAGCCCAACATCTAGAGGTAAAGCCAGATATCTAGGGGTAAAGCCCAACATCTAGAGGTAAAGA
Organism: Leptosomus discolor; assembly: GCF_034619465.1. Classification (NCBI taxonomy): domain Eukaryota; kingdom Metazoa; phylum Chordata; class Aves; order Leptosomiformes; family Leptosomidae; genus Leptosomus; species Leptosomus discolor. The sequence continues at coordinate 4,578,633 of NC_141416.1, forward strand.
CAAATATATAGATTTAAAACCCAACATCTAGAGGTAAAGCCCAATATCTAGACGTAAAGCCCAACTTCTAGAAGAAAAGTCCAAATTCTAGAGGCAAAGCCCAACACCTAGAGGTAGAGCCCAAAATCTAGAGGTAAAGGAACATCTAGAGGTAAAGCCCAACATCTAGAGGAAAAGCCAAATATATAGATTTAAAACCCAAAATATAGAGGTAAAACCCGATATCTAGACGTAAAGCCCAAAATCTAGATGTAAAGCCCAACTTCTAGATCTAGAGCCTAACTTCTAGAGGTAAAGTCCAAAATCTAGATGTAAAGCCCAAGACCTAGTGGTAGAGCCCAAAATGTAGAGGTAAAGACCAATATCTAGACGTAAAACCAGATATCTAGAGGTAAAGCCCAACATCTAGAGGAAAAGCCAAATATATAGATTTAAAACCCAAAATATAGAGGTAAAGCCCGATATCTAGACGTAAAGCCCAAAATCTAGATGAAAAGCCCAACTTCTAGAGGTAAAGCCGAATATATAAAGCGCATCATTTAGAGAAAAGCCCAAAATCTAGAGTTGAAGCCCCACATCTAGAGGGAAAACCCAGAATCTAGAGGTAAAGCCTAACATCTAGAGGTGAATTCCAAAATCAAGTGTTAAGGCCCGACATCTACAGTTAAAGCCAAACATATAGATGTAACCCCCAACTTCTAGAGGTAAGGCCCAAAATCTAGAGGTAAAGCCCAACTTCTAGAGGTAAAGTCCAAAATCTAGAGGTAAAGCCCAAGACCTAGTGGTAGAGCCCAAAATCTAGAGGTAAAGCCATACATCTAGACGTAAAGCCAGATATCTGATGGTAAAGCCCAACATCTAGAGGAAAAGCCAAATATATAGATTTAAAACCCAAAATCTAGAGATAAAGCCCAACATCTAAATGTAAAGCAAAACATCTAGATGTAAAACACGACATCTAGAGGTAAAGTCCAATATCTAGACTTAAAGACCAACATCTAGAGGTAAAACCCAACATCTTGAGGTAAAGCCCAACGTCTGGAGGTACAGCCCAGATTCTAGAGAGAAGCCAAAAATCCAGATGGAAAACCCAAAATCTAGAGGTAAAGCCCAACATCTAGAGGTAAAGCCAGATATCTAGGGGTAAAGCCCAACATCTAGAGGAAAAGCCAAATATATAGATATAAAACCCAAAATCTAGAGGTAAAGCCCAATATCTAGACGTAAAGCCCAAAATCTAGATATAAAGCCCAACTTCTAGATCTAAAGCCCAACATCTAGAGGTAAAGCCTAACATCTAGTGGTGAATTCCAAAATCTAGTCTTAAGGCCCGACATCTACAGTTAAAGGCAAACATATAGATGTAAACCCCAACTTCTAGAGGTAAGGCCCAAAATCTAGTGGTAAAGCCAAAGTCTAGAATTAAAGCCCAACTTCTAGAGGTAAAGACAAATATATAGATTTAAAACCCAACACCTAGAGGTAAAGCCCAATATCTAGACATAAAGCCCAACTTCTAGAGGAAAAGTCCAAATTCTAGAGGTAAAGCCCAAGACCTAGTGGTAGAGCCTAAAATCTAGAGGTAAAGCCATACATCTAGACGTAAAGCCAGATATCTGACGGTAAAGCCCAACATCTAGAGGAAAAGCCAAATATATAGATTTAAAACCCAAAATCTAGAGATAAAGCCCAACATCTAAATGTAAAGCAAAACATCTAGATGTAAAACCCGACATCTAGAGGTAAAGTCCAATATCTAGACTTAAAGACCAACATCTAGAGGTAAAACCCAAGATCTAGAGGTAAAGCCCAACATCTGGAGGTAAAGCCCAGATTCTAGAGAGAAGCCAAAAATCCAGATGGAAAACCCAAAATCTAGAGGTAAAGCCCAACATCTAGAGAAAAAGCCAAATATATAGATTTAAAACCCAAAATCTAGAGGTAAAGACCAATATCTAGACATGAAGCCCAAAATCTAGATGTAAAGCCCAACTTCTAGATCTAAAGCCCAACATCTACAGGTAAAGCCTAACATCTAGTGGTGAATTCCAAAATCTAGTGTTAAGGCCCGACATCTACAGTTAAAGGCAAACATATAGATGTAAACCCCAACTTCTAGAGGTAAGGCCCAAAATCTAGAGGTAAATCCAAAGTCTAGAATTAAAGCCCAACTTCTAGAGGTAAAGACAAATATATAGATTTAAAACCCAACATCTAGAGGTAAAGCCCAATATCTAGACGTAAAGCCCAACTTCTAGAGGAAAAGTCCAAATTCTAGAGGCAAAGCCCAACACCTAGAGGTAGAGCCCAAAATCTAGAGGTAAAGGAACATCTAGAGGTAAAGCCAGATATCTAGAGGTAAAGCCCAACATCTAGAGGAAAAGCCAAATATATAGATTTAAAACCCAAAATCTAGAGGTAAAGCCCGATATCTAGACGTAAAGACCAAAATCTAGATGTAAAGCCCAAGTTCTAGAGGTAAAGCCGAATATATAAAGCGCATCATTTAGAGTAAAGCCCAAAATCTAGAGTTGAAGCCCCACATCTAGAGGGAAAGCCCAGAATCTAGATGTAAAGCCTAACATCTAGAGGTGAATTCCAAAATCAAGTGTTAAGGCCCGACATCTACAGTTAAAGCCAAACATATAGATGCAACCCCCAACTTCTAGAGGTAAGGCCCAAAATCTAGAGGTAAAGCCCAAGACCTAGTGGTAGAGCCCAAAATCTAGAGGTAAAGCCAGATATCTAGAGGTAAAGCCCAACTTCTAGAGGTAAAGACAAATATATAGATTTAAAACCCAACACCTAGAGGTAAAGCCCAATATCTAGACGTAAAGCCCAACTTCTAGAGGAAAAGTCCAAATTCTAGAGGTAAAGCCCAAGACCTAGTGGTAGAGCCTAAAATCTAGAGGTAAAGCCATACATCTAGACGTAAAGCCAGATATCTGATGGTAAAGCCCAACATCTAGAGGAAAAGCCAAATATATAGATTTAAAACCCAAAATCTAGAGATAAAGCCCAACATCTAAATGTAAAGCAAAACATCTAGATGTAAAACCCGACATCTAGAGGTAAATTCCAATATCTAGACTTAAAGACCAACATCTAGTGGTAAAACCCAACATCTTGAGGTAAAGCCCAACGTCTGGAGGTACAGCCCAGATTCTAGAGAGAAGCAAAAAATCCAGATTGAAAACCCAAAACCTAGAGCTAAAGCCCCACATCTAGAGGGAAAGCCCAAAATCTAGAGGTAAAGCCCAACATCTAGAGAAAAAGCCAAATATATAGATTTAAAACCCAAAATATAGAGGTAAAGCCCGATATCTAGACGTAAAGACCAAAATCTAGATGTAAAATCCAACTTCTAGAGGTAAAGCCGAATATATAAAGCGCATCATTTAGAGTAAAGCCCAAAATCTAGAGTTGAAGCCCCACATCTAGAGGGAAAGCCCAGAATCTAGATGTAAAGCCTAACATCTAGAGGTGAATTCCAAAATCAAGTGTTAAGGCCCGACATCTACAGTTAAAGCCAAACATATAGATGCAACCCCCAACTTCTAGAGGTAAGGCCCAAAATCTAGAGGTAAAGCCCAACTTCTAGAGGTAAAGTCCAAAATCTAGAGGTAAAGATCAAGACCTAGTGGTAGAGCCCAAAATGTAGAGGTAAAGCCCAACATCTAGAGGAAAAGCCAAATATATAGATTTAAAACCCAAAATCTAGAGATAAAGCCCAACATCTAAATGTAAAGCAAAACATCTAGATGTAAAACCCGACATCTAGAGGTAAAGTCCAATATCTAGACTTAAAGACCAACATCAAGAGGTAAAACCCAAGATCTAGAGGTAAAGCCCAACATCTGGAGTTAAAGCCCAGATTCTAGAGAGAAGCCAAAAATCCAGATGGAAAACCCAAAATCTAGAGGTAAAGCCCAACATCTAGAGGTAAAGCCAGATATCTAGGGGTAAAGCCCAACATCTAGAGGTAAAGACAAATATATAGATTTAAAACCCAACATCTAGAGGTAAAGCCCAATATCTAGACGTAAAGCCCAACATCTAGAAGAAAAGTCCAAATTCTAGAGGCAAAGCCCAACACCTAGAGGTAGAGCCCAAAATCTAGAGGTAAAGGAACATCTAGAGGTAAAGCCAGATATCTAGAGGTAAAGCCCAACATCTAGAAGAAAAGCCAAATCTATAGATTTAAAACCCAAAATATAGAGGTAAAGCCCGATATCTAGACGTAAAGACCAAAATCTAGATGTAAAGCCCAACTTCTAGAGGTAAAGCCGAATATATAAAGCGCATCATTTAGAGAAAAGCCCAAAATCTAGAGTTGAAGCCCCACATCTAGAGGGAAAACCCAGAATCTAGATGTAAAGCCTAACATCTAGAGGTGAATTCCAAAATCAAGTGTTAAGGCCCGACATCTACAGTTAAAGCCAAACATATAGATGTAACCCCCAACTTCTAGAGGTAAGGCCCAAAATCTAGAGGTAAAGCCCAACTTCTAGAGGTAAAGTCCAAAATCTAGAGGTAAAGCCCAAGACCTAGTGGTAGAGCCCAAAATCTAGAGGTAAAGCCATACATCTAGACGTAAAGCCAGATATCTGATGGTAAAGCCCAACATCTAGAGGAAAAGCCAAATATATAGATTTAAAACCCAAAATCTAGAGATAAAGCCCAACATCTAAATGTAAAGCAAAACATCTAGATGTAAAACCCGACATCTAGAGGTAAAGTCCAATATCTAGACTTAAAGACCAACATCTAGAGGTAAAACCCAACATCTTGAGGTAAAGCCCAACGTCTGGAGTTAAAGCCCAGATTCTAGAGAGAAGCCAAAAATCCAGATGGAAAACCCAAAATCTAGAGGTAAAGCCCAACATCTAGAGGTAAAGCCAGATATCTAGGGGTAAAGCCCAACATCTAGAGGTAAAGACAAATATATAGATTTAAAACCCAACATCTAGAGGTAAAGCCCAATATCTAGACGTAAAGCCCAACATCTAGAAGAAAAGTCCAAATTCTAGAGGCAAAGCCCAACACCTAGAGGTAGAGCCCAAAATCTAGAGGTAAAGGAACATCTAGAGGTAAAGCCAGATATCTAGAGGTAAAGCCCAACATCTAGAAGAAAAGCCAAATCTATAGATTTAAAACCCAAAATATAGAGGTAAAGCCCGATATCTAGACGTAAAGACCAAAATCTAGATGTAAAGCCCAACTTCTAGAGGTAAAGCCGAATATATAAAGCGCATCATTTAGAGAAAAGCCCAAAATCTAGAGTTGAAGCCCCACATCTAGAGGGAAAACCCAGAATCTAGATGTAAAGCCTAACATCTAGAGGTGAATTCCAAAATCAAGTGTTAAGGCCCGACATCTACAGTTAAAGCCAAACATATAGATGTAACCCCCAACTTCTAGAGGTAAGGCCCAAAATCTAGAGGTAAAGCCCAACTTCTAGAGGTAAAGTCCAAAATCTAGAGGTAAAGCCCAAGACCTAGTGGTAGAGCCCAAAATCTAGAGGTAAAGCCATACATCTAGACGTAAAGCCAGATATCTGATGGTAAAGCCCAACATCTAGAGGAAAAGCCAAATATATAGATTTAAAACCCAAAATCTAGAGATAAAGCCCAACATCTAAATGTAAAGCAAAACATCTAGATGTAAAACCCGACATCTAGAGGTAAAGTCCAATATCTAGACTTAAAGACCAACATCTAGAGGTAAAACCCAACATCTTGAGGTAAAGCCCAACGTCTGGAGGTACAGCCCAGATTCTAGAGAGAAGCCAAAAATCCAGATGGAAAACCCAAAATCTAGAGGTAAAGCCCAACATCTAGAGGTAAAGCCAGATATCTAGGGGTAAAGCCCAACATCTAGAGGAAAAGCCAAATATATAGATTTAAAACCCAAAATCTAGAGGTAAAGCCCAATATCTAGACGTAAAGCCCAAAATCTAGATGTAAAGCCCAACTTCTAGATCTAAAGCCCAACATCTAGAGGTAAAGCCTAACATCTAGTGGTGAATTCCAAAATCTAGTCTTAAGGCCCAACCTCTACAGTTAAAGGCAAACATATAGATGTAAACCCCAACTTCTAGAGGTAAGGCCCAAAATCTAGTGGTAAAGCCAAAGTCTAGAATTAAAGCCCAACTTCTAGAGGTAAAGACAAATATATAGATTTAAAACCCAACACCTAGAGGTAAAGCCCAATATCTAGACGTAAAGCCCAACTTCTAGAGGAAAAGTCCAAATTCTAGAGGTAAAGCCCAAGACCTAGTGGTAGAGCCTAAAATCTAGAGGTAAAGCCATACATCTAGACGTAAAGCCAGATATCTGACGGTAAAGCCCAACATCTAGAGGAAAAGCCAAATATATAGATTTAAAACCCAAAATCTAGAGATAAAGCCCAACATCTAAATGTAAAGCAAAACATCTAGATGTAAAACCCGACATCTAGAGGTAAAGTCCAATATCTAGACTTAAAGACCAACATCTAGAGGTAAAACCCAAGATCTAGAGGTAAAGCCCAACATCTGGAGGTAAAGCCCAGATTCTAGAGAGAAGCCAAAAATCCAGATGGAAAACCCAAAATCTAGAGGTAAAGCCCAACATCTAGATAAAAAGCCAAATATATAGATTTAAAACCCAAAATCTAGAGGTAAAGACCAATATCTAGACATGAAGCCCAAAATCTAGATGTAAAGCCCAACTTCTAGATCTAAAGCCCAACATCTACAGGTAAAGCCTAACATCTAGTGGTGAATTCCAAAATCTAGTGTTAAGGCCCGACATCTACAGTTAAAGGCAAACATATAGATGTAAACCCCAACTTCTAGAGGTAAGGCCCAAAATCTAGAGGTAAATCCAAAGTCTAGAATTAAAGCCCAACTTCTAGAGGTAAAGACAAATATATAGATTTAAAACCCAACATCTAGAGGTAAAGCCCAATATCTAGACGTAAAGCCCAACTTCTAGAGGAAAAGTCCAAATTCTAGAGGCAAAGCCCAACACCTAGAGGTAGAGCCCAAAATCTAGAGGTAAAGGAACATCTAGAGGTAAAGCCAGATATCTAGAGGTAAAGCCCAACATCTAGAGGAAAAGCCAAATATATAGATTTAAAACCCAAAATCTAGAGGTAAAGCCCGATATCTAGACGTAAAGACCAAAATCTAGATGTAAAGCCCAACTTCTAGAGGTAAAGCCGAATATATAAAGCGCATCATTTAGAGTAAAGCCCAAAATCTAGAGTTGAAGCCCCACATCTAGAGGGAAAGCCCAGAATCTAGATGTAAAGCCTAACATCTAGAGGTGAATTCCAAAATCAAGTGTTAAGGCCCGACATCTACAGTTAAAGCCAAACATATAGATGCAACCCCCAACTTCTAGAGGTAAGGCCCAAAATCTAGAGGTAAAGCCCAAGACCTAGTGGTAGAGCCCAAAATCTAGAGGTAAAGCCAGATATCTAGAGGTAAAGACCAACATCTAGAGGAAAAGCCAAATATATAGATTTAAAACCCAAAATCTAGAGGTAAAGACCAATATCTAGACTTAAAGCCCAAAATCTAGATGTAAAGCCCAACTTCTAGATCTAAAGCCTATCTTCTAGTGGTGAAGTCCAAAATCTAGAGGTAAAGCCCAAGACCTAGTGGTAGAGCCCAAAATCTAGAGGTAAAGCCCAACATCTAGAGGTAAAGCCATACATCTAGACGTAAAGCCAGATATCTGATTGTAAAGCCCAACATCTAGAGGAAAAGCCAAATATATAGATTTAAAACCCAAAATCTAGAGATAAAGCTCAACATCTAAATGTAAAGCAAAACATCTAGATGTAAAACCCGACATCTAGAGGTAAATTCCAATATCTAGACTTAAAGACCAACATCTAGTGGTAAAACCCAACATCTTGAGGTAAAGCCCAACGTCTGGAGGTACAGCCCAGATTCTAGAGAGAAGCAAAAAATCCAGATTGAAAACCCAAAACCTAGAGCTAAAGCCCCACATCTAGAGGGAAAGCCCAAAATCTAGAGGTAAAGCCCAACATCTAGAGAAAAAGCCAAATATATAGATTTAAAACCCAAAATATAGAGGTAAAGCCCGATATCTAGACGTAAAGACCAAAATCTAGATGTAAAGCCCAACTTCTAGAGGTAAAGCCGAATATATAAAGCGCATCATTTAGAGTAAAGCCCAAAATCTAGAGTTGAAGCCCCACATCTAGAGGGAAAGCCCAGAATCTAGATGTAAAGCCTAACATCTAGAGGTGAATTCCAAAATCAAGTGTTAAGGCCCGACATCTACAGTTAAAGCCAAACATATAGATGCAACCCCCAACTTCTAGAGGTAAGGCCCAAAATCTAGAGGTAAAGCCCAACTTCTAGAGGTAAAGTCCAAAATCTAGAGGTAAAGATCAAGACCTAGTGCTAGAGCCCAAAATGTAGAGGTAAAGCCCAACATCTAGAGGAAAAGCCAAATATATAGATTTAAAACCCAAAATCTAGAGATAAAGCCCAACATCTAAATGTAAAGCAAAACATCTAGATGTAAAACCCGACATCTAGAGGTAAAGTCCAATATCTAGACTTAAAGACCAACATCAAGAGGTAAAACCCAAGATCTAGAGGTAAAGCCCAACATCTGGAGTTAAAGCCCAGATTCTAGAGAGAAGCCAAAAATCCAGATGGAAAACCCAAAATCTAGAGGTAAAGCCCAACATCTAGAGGTAAAGCCAGATATCTAGGGGTAAAGCCCAACATCTAGAGGTAAAGACAAATATATAGATTTAAAACCCAACATCTAGAGGTAAAGCCCAATATCTAGACGTAAAGCCCAACTTCTAGAAGAAAAGTCCAAATTCTAGAGGCAAAGCCCAACACCTAGAGGTAGAGCCCAAAATCTAGAGGTAAAGGAACATCTAGAGGTAAAGCCAGATATCTAGAGGTAAAGCCCAACATCTAGAGGAAAAGCCAAATATATAGATTTAAAACCCAAAATCTAGAGGTAAAGCCCAACATCTAGAGCTAAAGCCCCAAATCTAGATGTAAAGCCCAACTTCTAGAGGTAAAGCCGAATATATAAAGCGCATCACTTACAGAAAAGCCCAAAATCTAGAGTTGAAGCCCCACATCTAGAGGGAAAACCCAGAATCTAGATGTAAAGCCTAACATCTAGAGGTGAATTCCAAAATCAAGTGTTAAGGCCCGACATCTTCAGTTAACGCCAAACATATAGATGTAACCCCCAACTTCTAGAGGTAAGGCCCAAAATCTAGAGGTAAAGCCAAAGTCTAGAATTAAAGCCCAGCTTCTAGTGGTAAAGCCCAAGACCTAGTGGTAGAGCCCAAAATCTAGAGGTAAAGCCATACATCTAGACGTAAAGCCAGATATCTGATGGTAAAGCCCAACATCTAGAGGATAAGCCAAATATATAGATTTAAAACCCAAAATCTAGAGATAAAGCCCAACATCTAAATGTAAAGCAAAACATCTAGATGTTAAACCCTACATCTAGAGGTCAAGTCCAATATCTAGACTTAAAGACCAACATCTAGAGGTAAAACCCAACATCTTGAGGTAAAGCCCAACGTCTGGAGGTACAGCCCAGATTCTAGAGAGAAGCCAAAAATCCAGATGGAAAACCCAAAATCTAGTGTTAAAGCCCAACATATAGAGGTAAAGCCCAGGATCTAGAGGTAAAGCCTACCATCTAGAGGTGAATTACAAAATCAAGTGTTAAGGACCGACATCTACAGTTAAAGCCAAACATATAGATGTAACCCCCGACTTCTAGAGGTAAGGCCCAAAATCTAGATGTAAAGCCCAACTTCTAGATGTAAAGCCGAATATATAAAGCGCATCATTTAGAGTAAAGCCCAAAATCTAGAGTTAAAGCCCAACATCTAGAGGTAAAGCCCAGAATCTAGATGTAAAGCCTAACATCTAGAGGTAAAGCCGAACGTCTTGAGGTAAAGATAAATATATAGATTTAAAACCCAACATCTAGAGGTAAAGCCCAATATCTAGACGTAAAGCCGAACTTATAGAGGAAAAGTCCAAATTCTGGAGGCAAAGCCCAACACCTAGAGGTAGAGCCCAAAAACTAGACTTAAAGACAAACATCTGGAGGCAAAGCCCAATGTCTAGAGGTAATGACCAACTTCTAGAGCTAAAAGCCCAAATCTAGATTTAAACCCCAACATGTAGAGATAAAGCCCAACTTATAGATCTAAGCCAAATATCTAGAGGTAAAGCCCAACATCTAGAGGTAAAGCCTAACATCTAGTGGTGAATTCCAAAATCTAGTGTTAAGGCCCGACATCTACAGTTAAAGGCAAACATATAGATGTAAACCCCAACTTCTATAGGTAAGGCCCAAAATCTAGAGGTAAAGCCCAAAATCTAGAGTTAAAGCCCAACGTCTTGAGGTAAAGACAAATATATAGATTTAAAACCCAACATCTAGAGGTAAAGCACAATATCTAGACGTAAAGTCCAACATCTAGAGGAAAAGTCCAAATTCTGGAGGCAAAGCCCAACACCTAGAGGTTGAGCCCAAAATCTAGAGGTAAAGCAACATCTAGAGTTAAAGCCAGATATCTAGAGGTAAAGCCCAACATCTAGAGGAAAAGCCAAATATATAGATTTATAACCCAAAATATAGAGGTAAAGCCCGATATCTAGACGGAAAGACCAAAATCTAGATGTAAAGCCCAACTTCTAGATCTAAAGCCTAAAATCTAGATGTAAAGCCCAACTTCTAGAGGTAAAGCCGAATATATAAAGCGCATCATTTAGAGTAAAGCCCAAAATCTAGAGTTGAAGCCCCACATCCAGAGGGAAAGCCCAGAATCTAGATGTAAAGCCTAACATCTAGAGGTGAATTCCAAAATCAAGTGTTAAGGCCCGACATCTACAGTTAAAGCCAAACATATTGATGCAACCCCCAACTTCTAGAGTTAAGGCCGAAAATCTAGAGGTAAAGCCCAACTTCTAGAGGTAAAGTTCAAAATCTAGAGGTAAAGCCCAACATCTAGACGTAAAGCCAGATATCTAGGGGTAAAGCCCAACATCTAGAGGAAAAACCAAATATATAGATTTAAAACCCAAATTCTAGAGGTAAAGTCCAATATCTAGACTTAAAGCCCAAAATCTAGATGTAAAGCCCAACTTCTAGATCTAAAGCCTAACTTCTAGAGGTAAAGTCCAAAATCTAGAGGTAAAGCCCAAGACCTAGTGGTAGAGCCCAAAATCTAGAGGTAAAGCCAGATATCTAGAGGTAAAGTCCAACATCTAGAGGAAAAGCCAAATATATAGATTTAAATCCCAAAATCTAGAGGTAAAGTCCAATATCGAGACGTAAAGCCCAAAATCTAGATGTAAAGCCCAACTTCTAGATCTAAAGCCTAACTTCTAGAGGTAAAGTCCAAAATCTAGATGTAAAGCCCAAGACTTAGTGGTAGAGCCCAAATTGTAGAGGTAAAGCCCAACATCTAGACGTAAAACCAGATATCTAGAGGTAAAGCCCAACATCTAGAGGAAAAGCCAAATATATAGATTTAAACCCCAAAATCTAGAGGTAAAGCCCAATATCTAGACGTAAAGACCAATATCTAGATGTAAAGCCCAACTTCTAGATCTAAAGCCCAAAATCTAGATGTAAAGCCAACTTCTAGTGGTAAAGGCGAATATCTAGAGTTAAAGCGCATCATTTAGAGTAAAGCCCATATCTAGAGTTGAAGAACAACATCTAGAGGGAAAGCCCAGAATCTAGAGGTAAAGCCTAACATCTAGAGGTGAATTCCAAAATCAAGTGTTAAGGCCCGACATCTACAGTTAAAGCCAAACATATAGATGTAACCCCCAACTTCTAGACGTAAGGCCCAAAAAATAGAGGTAAAGCCCAACATCTAGAGGTAAAGCCGAAAGTCTTGAGGTAAAGCCCAAAGTCTAGATGTAAAGCCCAACTTCTAGAGGTAAAGTCCAAAATCTAGAGGTAAAGATCAAGACCTAGTGGTAGAGCCCAAAATGTAGAGGTAAAGCCCAACATCTAGAGGAAAAGCCAAATATAGAGATTTAAAACCCAAAATCTAGAGATAAAGCCCAACATCTAAATGTAAAGCAAAATATCTAGATGTAAAACCCGACATCTAGAGGTAAAGTCCAATATCTAGACTTAAAGACCAACATCTAGAGGTAAAACCCAACATCTTGAGGTAAAGCCCAACATCTGGAGGTAAAGCCCAGATTCTAGAGAGAAGCCAAAAATCCAGATGGAAAACCCAAAATCTAGAGGTAAAACCCAAAATCTAGAGGTAAAGCCAGATATCTAGAGGTAAAGCCCAACATCTAGAGGAAAAGCCAAATATATAGATTTAAAACCCAAAATCTAGAGGTAAAGCCCAATATCTAGACGTAAAGCCCAAAATTTAGAGGTAAAGCCCAACATCTAGAGTTAAAGTTGAACGTCTTGAGGTAAAGCCAAAGTCTAGAGATAAAGCCCAACTTCTAGAGGTAAAGTCCAAAATCTAGAGGTAAAGCCCAACATCTAGATGTAAAGCCAGATATCTAGAGGTAAAGCCCAACATCTAGAAAAAGCCAAATATATAGATTTAAAACCCAACATCTAGAGGTAGAGACCAATATCTAGACGTAAAGCCCAAAATCTAGATGTAAAGCCCAACTTCTAGATCTAAAGCCTAACTTCTAGAGGTAAAGTCCAAAATCTAGAGGTAAAGCCCAAGACCTAGTGGTAGACCCCAAAATCTAGAAGTAAAGCCCAACATTTAGACGTAAAGCCAGATATCTAGAGGTAAAGCCCAACATCTAGAGGAAAAGCCAAATATATAGATTTAAAACCCAAAATCTAGAGGTAAAGCCCAATATCTAGACGTAAAGACCAATATCTAGATGTAAAGCCCAACTTCTAGATCTAAAGCCCAAATATATAGATGTAGAGCACAATTTCTTATTCTAAAGCCCAACATCTAGAGGTAAAGCCCAATATTTAGAGTTTAAGCCCATCATTTAGAGGTAAAGCCCAAAATCTAGATGTAAAGCCCAACTTCTAGAGGTAAAGCCCACCATCTAGTCCTACAGCCCAATGTCTGCAGGTAAAGCATAACTTACAGAGGTAAAGGCAAACATCTAGATGTAAAACCCAAACTCTAGAGGTAAAGCCCAACATATAGGGGTATAGCCCAAATTCTAGAGATAAAGTCCAACGTCTAGATGTAATCCCAACATCTAGAGGTAAAGCCTAATATCTAGAGGTGAAGCACAGCATATAGAGGTATAACCCAACATCTAGAGATAAAGACCAACATCTAAATGTAAAGCAAAACATCTAGATGTAAAACCCTACATCTAGAGGTAAAGTCCAATATCTAGACTTAAAGACCAACATCTGGAGGTAAAGTCCAATGTCTAAAGGTAATGACCAACTTCTAGAGCTAAAACCCCAAATCTAGATCTAAACCCCAACATCTAGAGATAAAGCCCAACTTCTAGATCTAAGCCAAACATCTAGAGGTAAAGCCCAACATCTAGAGGTAAAGCCTAACATCTAGTGGTGAATTCCAAAGTCTAGTGTTAAGGCCCGACATCTACAGTTAAAGACAAACATATAGATGTAAACCCCAACATCTAGAGGTAAGGCCCAAAATCTAGAGGTAAAGCCCAATATCTAGAGTTAAAGCCCAACGTCTTGAGGTAAAGACAAATATATAGATTTAAAACCCAACATCTAGAGGTAAAGCCCAATATCTAGACGTAAAGCCCAACTTCTAGAGGAAAAGTTCAAATTCTGGAGGCAAAGCCCAACATCTAGAGGTAGAGCCCAAAATCTAGAGGTAGAGCAACATCTAGAGGTAAAGCCGGATATCTACATGTAAAGCCCAACATCTAGAGGAAAAGCCAAATATATAGATTTATAACCCAAAATATAGAGGTAAAGCCCGATATCTAGACGTAAAGACCAAAATCTAGATGTAAAGCCCAACTTCTAGTTCTAAAGCCTAAAATCTAGATGTAAAGCCCAACTTCTAGAGTTAAAGCCGAATATATAAAGCGCATCATTTAGAGTAAAGCCCAAAATTCAGAGTTGAAGCCCCACATCTAGAGGCAAAGCCCAGAATCTAGATGTAAAGCCTAACATCTAGAGGTGAATTCCAAAATCAAGTGTTAAGGCCCGACATCTACAGTTAAAGCCAAACATATAGATGCAACCCCCAACTTCTAGAGGTAAGGCCCAAAATCTAGAGGTAAAGCCCAACTTCTAGAGGTAAAGTCCAAAATCTAGAGGTAAAGCCACACATCTAGAAGTAAAGCCATATATCTAGAGGTAAAGCCCAACATCTATAGGAAAAGCCAAATATATAGATTTAAAACCCAAAATCTAACGATAAAGCCCAACATCTAAATGTAAAGCAAAACATCTAGATGTAAAACCCGACATCTAGAGGTAAAGACCAACATCTAGAGGAAAAGCCAAATATATATATTTAAATCCCAAAATCTAGAGGTAAAGTCCAATATCGAGAGGTAAAGCCCAAAATCTAGATGTAAAGCCCAACTTCTAGATCTAAAGCCTAACTTCTAGAGGTAAAGTCCAAAATCTAGATGTAAAGCCCCAGACCTAGTGGTAGAGCCCAAAATGTAGAGGTAAAGACCAACATCTAGACGTAAAACCAGATATCTAGAGGTAAAGCCCAACATCTAGAGGAAAAGCCAAATATATATATTTAAATCCCAAAATCTAGAGGTAAAGCCCAATATCTAGACGTAAAGCCCAATATCTAGATATAAAGCCCAACTTCTAGATCTAAAGCCCAAAATCTAGATGTAAAGCCCAACTTCTAGTGGTAAAGGTGAATATCTAGAGTTAAAGCGCATCATTTAGAGTAAAGCCCATATCTAGAGTTAAAGAACAACATCTAGAAGGAAAGCCCAGAATCTAGAGGTAAAGGCTAACATCTAGAGGTGAATTCCAAAATCAAGTGTTAAGGCCCGACATCTACAGTTAAAGCCAAACATATAGATGTAACCCCCAACTCCTAGACGTAAGGCCCAAAAAATAGAGGTAAAGCCCAACATCTAGAGGTAAAGCCGAACGTCTTGAGGTAAAGCCCAAAGTCTAGATGTAAAGCCCAACTTCCAGAGGTAAAGTCCAAAATCTAGAGGTAAAGATCAAGACCTAGTGGTAGAGACCAAAATGTAGCGGTAAAGCCCAACATCTATAGGAAAAGCCAAATATATAGATTTAAAACCCAAAATCTAGAGATAAAGCCCAACATCTAAATGTAAAGCAAAACATCTAGATGTAAAACCCGACATCTAGAGGTAAAGTCCAATATCTAGACTTAAAGACCAACATCTAGAGGTAAAACCCAAGATCTAGAGGTAAAGCCCAACATGTGGAGGTAAAGCCCAGATTCTAGAGAGAAGCCAAAAATCCAGATGGAAACCCAAAATCTAGAGGTAAAGCCCAACATCTAGAGGTAACGCCAGATATCTAGGAGTAAAGCCCAACATCTAGAGGAAAAGTCAAATATATAGATTTAAAACCCAAAATCTAGAGGTAAAGACCAATATCTAGACGTAAAGCCCAAAATCTATATGTAAAGCCCAACTTCTAGATCTAAAGCCCAACTTCTAGAGGTAAAGTCCAAAATCTAGAGGTAAAGCCCAACATCTAGATGTAAAGCCAGATATCTAGAGGTAAAGCCCAACATCTAGAAAAAGCCAAATATATAGATTTAAAACCCAACATCTAGAGGTAGAGACCAATATCTAGACGTAAAGCCCAAAATCTAGATGTAAAGCCCAAATTCTAGATCTAAAGCCTAACTTCTAGAGGTAAAGTCCAAAATCTAGAGGTAAAGCCCAAGACCTAGTGGTAGACCCCAAAATCTAGAAGTAAAGCCCAACATTTAGACGTAAAGCCAGATATCTAGAGGTAAAGCCCAACATCTAGAGGAAAAGCCAAATATATAGATTTAAAACCCAAAATCTAGAGGTAAAGCCCAATATCTAGACGTAAAGACCAATATCTAGATGTAAAGCCCAACTTCTAGATCTAAAGCCCAAATATATAGATGTAGAGCACAATTTCTTATTCTAAAGCCCAACATCTAGAGGTAAAGCCCAATATTTAGAGTTTAAGCCCATCATTTAGAGGTAAAGCCCAAAATCTAGATGTAAAGCCCAACTTCTAGAGGTAAAGCCCACCATCTAGTCCTACAGCCCAATGTCTGCAGGTAAAGCATAACTTACAGAGGTAAAGGCAAACATCTAGATGTAAAACCCAAACTCTAGAGGTAAAGCCCAACATATAGGGGTATAGCCCAAATTCTAGAGATAAAGTCCAACGTCTAGATGTAATCCCAACATCTAGAGGTAAAGCCTAATATCTAGAGGTGAAGCACAGCATATAGAGGTATAACCCAACATCTAGAGATAAAGACCAACATCTAAATGTAAAGCAAAACATCTAGATGTAAAACCCTACATCTAGAGGTAAAGTCCAATATCTAGACTTAAAGACCAACATCTGGAGGTAAAGTCCAATGTCTAAAGGTAATGACCAACTTCTAGAGCTAAAACCCCAAATCTAGATCTAAACCCCAACATCTAGAGATAAAGCCCAACTTCTAGATCTAAGCCAAACATCTAGAGGTAAAGCCCAACATCTAGAGGTAAAGCCTAACATCTAGTGGTGAATTCCAAAGTCTAGTGTTAAGGCCCGACATCTACAGTTAAAGACAAACATATAGATGTAAACCCCAACATCTAGAGGTAAGGCCCAAAATCTAGAGGTAAAGCCCAATATCTAGAGTTAAAGCCCAACGTCTTGAGGTAAAGACAAATATATAGATTTAAAACCCAACATCTAGAGGTAAAGCCCAATATCTAGACGTAAAGCCCAACTTCTAGAGGAAAAGTTCAAATTCTGGAGGCAAAGCCCAACATCTAGAGGTAGAGCCCAAAATCTAGAGGTAGAGCAACATCTAGAGGTAAAGCCGGATATCTACATGTAAAGCCCAACATCTAGAGGAAAAGCCAAATATATAGATTTATAACCCAAAATATAGAGGTAAAGCCCGATATCTAGACGTAAAGACCAAAATCTAGATGTAAAGCCCAACTTCTAGTTCTAAAGCCTAAAATCTAGATGTAAAGCCCAACTTCTAGAGTTAAAGCCGAATATATAAAGCGCATCATTTAGAGTAAAGCCCAAAATTCAGAGTTGAAGCCCCACATCTAGAGGCAAAGCCCAGAATCTAGATGTAAAGCCTAACATCTAGAGGTGAATTCCAAAATCAAGTGTTAAGGCCCGACATCTACAGTTAAAGCCAAACATATAGATGCAACCCCCAACTTCTAGAGGTAAGGCCCAAAATCTAGAGGTAAAGCCCAACTTCTAGAGGTAAAGTCCAAAATCTAGAGGTAAAGCCACACATCTAGAAGTAAAGCCATATATCTAGAGGTAAAGCCCAACATCTATAGGAAAAGCCAAATATATAGATTTAAAACCCAAAATCTAACGATAAAGCCCAACATCTAAATGTAAAGCAAAACATCTAGATGTAAAACCCGACATCTAGAGGTAAAGACCAACATCTAGAGGAAAAGCCAAATATATATATTTAAATCCCAAAATCTAGAGGTAAAGTCCAATATCGAGAGGTAAAGCCCAAAATCTAGATGTAAAGCCCAACTTCTAGATCTAAAGCCTAACTTCTAGAGGTAAAGTCCAAAATCTAGATGTAAAGCCCCAGACCTAGTGGTAGAGCCCAAAATGTAGAGGTAAAGACCAACATCTAGACGTAAAACCAGATATCTAGAGGTAAAGCCCAACATCTAGAGGAAAAGCCAAATATATATATTTAAATCCCAAAATCTAGAGGTAAAGCCCAATATCTAGACGTAAAGCCCAATATCTAGATATAAAGCCCAACTTCTAGATCTAAAGCCCAAAATCTAGATGTAAAGCCCAACTTCTAGTGGTAAAGGTGAATATCTAGAGTTAAAGCGCATCATTTAGAGTAAAGCCCATATCTAGAGTTAAAGAACAACATCTAGAAGGAAAGCCCAGAATCTAGAGGTAAAGGCTAACATCTAGAGGTGAATTCCAAAATCAAGTGTTAAGGCCCGACATCTACAGTTAAAGCCAAACATATAGATGTAACCCCCAACTCCTAGACGTAAGGCCCAAAAAATAGAGGTAAAGCCCAACATCTAGAGGTAAAGCCGAACGTCTTGAGGTAAAGCCCAAAGTCTAGATGTAAAGCCCAACTTCCAGAGGTAAAGTCCAAAATCTAGAGGTAAAGATCAAGACCTAGTGGTAGAGACCAAAATGTAGCGGTAAAGCCCAACATCTATAGGAAAAGCCAAATATATAGATTTAAAACCCAAAATCTAGAGATAAAGCCCAACATCTAAATGTAAAGCAAAACATCTAGATGTAAAACCCGACATCTAGAGGTAAAGTCCAATATCTAGACTTAAAGACCAACATCTAGAGGTAAAACCCAAGATCTAGAGGTAAAGCCCAACATGTGGAGGTAAAGCCCAGATTCTAGAGAGAAGCCAAAAATCCAGATGGAAACCCAAAATCTAGAGGTAAAGCCCAACATCTAGAGGTAACGCCAGATATCTAGGAGTAAAGCCCAACATCTAGAGGAAAAGTCAAATATATAGATTTAAAACCCAAAATCTAGAGGTAAAGACCAATATCTAGACGTAAAGCCCAAAATCTATATGTAAAGCCCAACTTCTAGATCTAAAGCCTAACTTCTAGAGGTAAAGTTCAAAATCTAGAGGTAAAGCCCAAGACCTAGTGGTAGAGTCAAAATCCAGAGGTAAAGCCAGATATCTAGAGGTAAAGCCCAACATCTAGAGGAAAAGTTAAATATATAGATTTAAAACCCAAAATCTAGAGGTAAAGCCCAATATCTAGACGTAAAGCCCAAAATCTAGAGGTAAAGCCCAACATCTAGAGGTAAAGCCAGATATCTAGAGGTAAAGCCCAACATCTAGAGGAAAAGCCAAATATATAGGTTTAAAACCCAACATCTAGAGATAAAGTCCAACATCTAAATGTAAAGCAATACTTTTAGATCTAAAACCCGACATCTAGAGGTAAAGTCCTATATCTAGACTTAAAGACCAACATCTAGAGGTAAAACTCAACATCTAGAGGTAAAGCCCAACGTCTGGAGGTAAAGCCCAGATTCTAGAGAGAAGCCAAAAATCCATATGGAAAACCCAAAATCTAGAGGTAAAGCCCAACATCTAGAGGTAAAGCCAGATATCTAGGGGTAAAGCCCAACATCTAGAGGAAAAGCCAAATATATAGATTTAAAACCCAAAATCTAGAGATAAAGACCAATATCTAGACGTAAAGCCCAAAATCTAGATGTAAAGCCGAACTTCTAGATCTAAAGCCCAACATCTAGAGGTAAAGCCTAACATCTAGAGTTGAATTCCAAAATCAAGTGTTAAGGCCCGACATCTACAGTTAAAGCCAAACATATAGATGTAAACCCCAACTTCTAGAGGTAAGGCCCAAAATCTAGAGGTAAAGCCCAACATCTAGAATTAAAGCCCAACGTCTTGAGGTAAAGACAAATATATAGATTTAAAACCCAACATCTAGAGGTAAGCCAAATATCTAGACGTAAAGCCCAAAATATAGAGGTAAAGCCCAACATCTAGAGCTAAAGTTGAACGTCTTGAGGTAAAGCCAAAGTCTAGAGGTAAAGCCCAACTTCTAGAGGTAAAGTCCAAAATCTAGAGGTAAAGCCACACATCTAGAAGTAAAGCCATATATCTAGAGGTAAAGCCCAACATCTATAGGAAAAGCCAAATATATAGATTTAAAACCCAAAATCTAACGATAAAGCCCAACATCTAAATGTAAAGCAAAACATCTAGATGTAAAACCCGACATCTAGAGGTAAAGACCAACATCTAGAGGAAAAGCCAAATATATAGATTTAAATCCCAAAATCTAGAGGTAAAGTCCAATATCGAGAGGTAAAGTCCAAAATCTAGATGTAAAGCCCAAGACCTAGTGGTAGACCCCAAAATGTAGAGGTAAAGACCAACATCTAGACGTAAAACCAGATATCTAGAGGTAAAGCCCAACATCTAGAGGAAAAGCCATATGTATAGATTTAAAACCCAAAATCTAGAGGTAAAGCCCAATATCTAGACGTAAAGCCCAATATCTAGATGTAAAGCCCAACTTCTAGATCTAAAGCCCAAAATCTAGATGTAAAGCCCAACTTCTAGTGGTAAAGGCGAATATCTAGAGTTAAAGCGCATCATTTAGAGTAAAGCCCATATCTAGAGTTAAAGAACAACATCTAGAGGGAAAGCCCAGAATCTAGAGGTAAAGCCTAACGTCTAGAGGTGAATTCCAAAATCAATTGTCAAGGCCCGACATCTACAGTTAAAGCCAAACATATAGATGTAACCCCCAACTTCTAGACGTAAGGCCCAAAAAATAGAGGTAAAGCCCAACATCTAGAGGTAAAGCCGAACGTCTTGAGGTAAAGCCCAAAGTCTAGATGTAAAGCCCAACTTCTAGAGGTAAAGTCCAAAATCTAGAGGTAAAGATCAAGACGTAGTGGTAGAGCCCAAAATGTAGCGGTAAAGCCCAACATCTATAGGAAAAGCCAAATATATAGATTTAAAACCCAAAATCTAGAGATAAAGCCCAACATCTAAATGTAAAGCAAAACATCTAGATGTAAAACCCGACATCTAGAGGTAAAGTCCAATATCTAGACTTAAAGACCAACATCTAGAGGTAAAACCCAAGATCTAGAGGTAAAGCCCAACATCTGGAGGTAAACCCCAGATTCTAGAGAGAAGCCAAAAATCCAGATGGAAAACCCAAAATCTAGAGGTAAAGCCCAACATCTAGAGGTAACGCCAGATATCTAGGAGTAAAGCCCAACATCTAGAGGAAAAGTCAAAAATATAGATTTAAAACCCAAAATCTAGAGGTAAAGACCAATATCTAGACGTAAAGCCCAAAATCTAGATGTAAAGCCCAACTTCTAGATCTAAAGCCTAACTTCTAGAGGTAAAGTCCAAAATCTAGAGGTAAAGCCCAAGACCTAGTGGTAGAGCCCAAAATCTAGAGGTAAAGCCAGATATCTAGAGGTAAAGCCCAACATCTAGAGGAAAAGCCAAATATATAGATTTAAAACCCAAAATCTAGATGTAAAGCCCAACTTCTAAATCTAAAGCCCAACATCTAGAGGTAAAGCCCAATATTTAGAGTTTAAGCGCATCATTTAGAGGTAAAGCCAGATATCTAGAGGTAAAGCCCAACGTCTGGAGGTAAAGCCCATCATCTAGTCCTACAGCCCAATGTCTGCAGGTAAAGCCCAACTTACAGAGGTGAAGGCAAACATCTAGATTTAAAACCCAAAATCTAGAGGTAAAGCCCAACATATAGAGGAAAAGCCAAATATATATATATTTAAAACCCAAAATCTAGAGGTAAAGCCCAACATCTAGAGGTAAAGCCAGATATCTAGGGGTAAAGCCCAACATCTAGACGAAAAGCCAAATATATAGATTTAAAACCCAAAATCTAGAGGTAAAGCCCAATATCTAGACGTAAAGCCCAAAATCTAGATGTAAAGCCCAACTTCTAGATCTGAAGCCCGAAATCTAGATGTAAAGCCCAACTTCTAGAGTTAAAGCCGAATATATAAAGCGCATCATTTAGAGTAAAGCCCAAAATCTAGAGTTGAAGCCCCACATCTAGAGGGAAAGCCCAGAATCTAGATGTAAAGCCTAACATCTAGAGGTGAATTCCAAAATCAAGTGTTAAGGCCCGACATCTACAGTTAAAGCCAAACATATTGATGCAACCCCCAACTTCTAGAGGTAAGGCCCAAAATCTAGAGGTAAAGCCACACATCTAGAAGTAAAGCCATATATCTAGAGGTAAAGCCCAACATCTATAGGAAAAGCCAAATATATAGATTTAAACCCCAAAATCTAGCGATAAAGCCCAACATCTAAATGTAAAGCAAAACATCTAGATGTAAAACCCGACATCTAGAGGTAAAGACCAACATCTAGACGAAAAGCCAAATATATAGATTTAAATCCCAAAATCTAGAGGTAAAGTCCAATATCGAGAGGTAAAGCCCAAAATCCAGATGTAAAGCCCAACTTCTAGATCTAAAGCCTAACTTCTAGAGGTAAAGTCCAAAATCTAGAGGTAAAGCCCAAGACCTAGTGGTAGACCCCAAAATCTAGAGGTAAAGCGCAACATCTAGACGTAAAGCCAGATATCTAGAGGTAAAGCCCAACATCTAGAGGAAAAGCCAAATATAGAGATTTAAAACCCAAAATCTAGAGATAAAGCCCAACATCTAAATGTAAAGCAAAACATCTAGATGTAAAACCCTACATCTAGAGGTAAATTCCAATATCTAGACTTAAAGACCAACATCTATAGGTAAAACCCAACATCCTGAGGTAAAGCCCAACGTCTGGAGGTACAGCCCAGATTCTAGAGAGAAGCCAAAAATCCAGATGGAAAACCCAAAATCTAGTGTTAAAGCCCAACATCTAGAGGTAAAGCCCAGAATCTAGAGGTAAAGCCTAATATCTAGAGGTGAATTCTTAAATCTAGTCTTAAGGCCCGACATCTACAGTTAAAGCCAAAGATATAGATTTAACCCCCAACTTCTAGAGGTAAGGCCCAAAATCTAGATGTAAAGCCCAACTTCTAGATGTAAAGCCGAATATATAAAGCGCATCATTTAGAGTAAAGCCCAAAATCTAGAGTTAAAGCCCAACATCTAGAGGTAAAGCCCAGAATCTAGATGTAAAGCCTAACATCTAGAGGTAAAGCCGAAAGTCTTGAGGTAAAGACAAATATATAGATTCAAAACCCAACATCTAGAGGTAAAGCCCAGAATCTAGATGTAAAGCCTAACATCTAGAGGTAATGCCGAAAGTCTTGAGGTAAAGATAAATATATAGATTTAAAACCCAACATCTAGAGGTAAAGCCCAATATCTAGACGTAAAGCCCAACTTCTAGAGGAAAAGTCCAAATTCTGGAGGCAAAGCCCAACACCTAGAGGTAGAGCCCAAAATCTAGACTTAAAGACAAACATCTGGAGATAAAGCCCAATGTCTAGAGGTAATGACCAACTTCTAGAGCTAAAACCCCAAATCTAGATTTAAACCCCAACATCTAGAGATAAAGCCCAACTTCTAGATCTAAGCCAAACATCTAGAGGTAAAGCCCAACATCTAGAGGTAAAGCCTAACATCTAGTGGTGAATTCCAAAATCTAGTGTTAAGGCCCGACATCTACAGTTAAAGGCAAACATATAGATGTAACCCCCAACTTCTAGAGGTAAGGCCCAAAATCTAGAGGTAAAGCCCAACTTCTAGAGTTAAAGCCCAATGTCTTGAGGTAAAGACAAATATATAGATTTAAAACCCAACATCTAGAGGTAAAGCCCAATATCTAGACGTAAAGCCCAACATCTAGAGGAAAAGTCCAAATTCTGGAGGCAAAGCCCAACACCTAGAGGTAGAGCCCAAAATCTAGAGGTAAAGGAACATCTAGAGGTAAAGCCAGATATCTAGAGGTAAAGCCCAACATCTAGAGGAAAAGCCAAATATATAGATTTAAAACCCAAAATGTAGAGGTAAAGCCCGATATCTAGACGTAAAGACCAAAATCTAGATGTAAAGCCCAACTTCTAGAGGTAAAGCCGAATATATAAAGCACATCACTTACAGAAAAGCCCAAAATCTAGAGTTGAAGCCCCACATCTAGAGGGAAAACCCAGAATCTAGATGTAAAGCCTAACATCTAGAGGTGAATTCCAAAATCAAGTGTTAAGGCCCGACATCTACAGTTAAAGCCAAACATATAGATGTAACCCCCAACTTCTAGAGGTAAGGCCCAAAATCTAGAGGTAAAGCCCAACTTCTAGAGGTAAAGTCCAAAATCTAGAGGTAAAGCCCAAGACCTAGTGGTAGAGCCCAAAATCTAGAGGTAAAGCCATACATCTAGACGTAAAGCCAGATATCTGATGGTAAAGCCCAACATCTAGAGGAAAAGCCAAATATAGAGATTTAAAACCCAAAATCTAGAGATAAAGCCCAACATCTAAATGTAAAGCAAAACATCTAGATGTAAAACTTGACATCTAGAGGTAAAGTCCAATATCTAGACTTAAAGACCAACATCGAGAGGTAAAACCCAACATCTTGAGGTAAAGCCCAACGTCTGGAGGTACAGCCCAGATTCTAGAGAGAAGCCAAAAATCCAGATGGAAAACCCAAAATCTAGAGGTAAAACCCAAAATCTAGAGGTAAAGCCAGATATCTAGAGGTAAAGCCTAATATCTAGAGGTGAATTCTTAAATCTAGTCTTAAGGCCTGACATCTACAGTTAAAGCCAAAGATATAGATGTAACCCCCAACTTCTAGAGGTAAGGCCCAAAATCTAGAGGTAAAGCCCAACTTCTAGAGGTAAAGTCCAAAATCTAGAGGTAAAGCCCAAGACCTAGTGGTAGAGCCCAAAATCTAGAGGTAAAGCCATACATCTAGACGTAAAGCCAGATATCTGATGATAAAGCCCAACATCTAGAGGAAAAGCCAAATATATAGATTTAAATCCCAAAATCTAGAGGTAAAGTCCAATATCGAGAGGTAAAGCCCAAAATCTAGATGTAAAGCCCAACTTCTAGATCTAAAGCCCAACATCTACAGGTAAAGCCTAACATCTAGTGGTGAATTCCAAAATCTAGTGTTAAGGCCCGACATCTACAGTTAAAGTCAAACATATAGATGTAACCCCCAACTTCTAGAGGTAAGGCCCAAAATCTAGATGTAAAGCCCAACTTCTAGATGTAAAGCCGAATATATAAAGCGCATCATTTAGAGTAAAGCCCAAAATCTAGAGTTAAAGCCCAACATCTAGAGGTAAAGCCCAGAATCTAGATGTAAAGCCTAACATCTAGAGGTAATGCCGAAAGTCTTGAGGTAAAGATAAATATATAGATTTAAAACCCAACATCTAGAGGTAAAGCCCAATATCTAGACGTAAAGCCCAACTTCTAGAGGAAAAGTCCAAATTCTGGAGGCAAAGCCCAACACCTAGAGGTAGAGCCCAAAATCTAGACTTAAAGACCAACATCTGGAGGTAAAGCCCAATGTCTAGAGGTAATGACCAACTTCTAGAGCTAAAACCCCAAATCTAGATCTAAACCCCAACATCTAGAGATAAAGCCCAACTTCTAGATCTAAGCCAAACATCTAGAGGTAAAGCCCAACATCTAGAGGTAAAGCCTAACATCTAGTGGTGAATTCCAAAATCTAGTGTTAAGGCCCGACATCTACAGTTAAAGGCAAACATATAGATGTAAACCCCAACTTCTAGAGGTAAGGCCCAAAATCTAGAGGTAAAGCCCAACATCTAGAGTTAAAGCCCAACGTCTTGAGGTAAAGACAAATATATAGATTTAAAAACCAACATCTAGAGGTAAAGCCCAATATCTAGACGTAAAGCCCAACTTCTAGAGGAAAAGTTCAAATTCTGGAGGCAAAGCCCAACATCTAGAGGTAGAGCCCAAAATCTAGAGGTAGAGCAACATCTAGAGGTAAAGCCGGATATCTACATGTAAAGCCCAACATCTAGAGGAAAAGCCAAATATATAGATTTATAACCCAAAATATAGAGGTAAAGCCCGATATCTAGACGTAAAGACCAAAATCTAGATGTAAAGCCCAACTTCTAGTTCTAAAGCCTAAAATCTAGATGTAAAGCCCAACTTCTAGAGTTAAAGCCGAATATATAAAGCGCATCATTTAGAGTAAAGCCCAAAATTCAGAGTTGAAGCCCCACATCTAGAGGCAAAGCCCAGAATCTAGATGTAAAGCCTAACATCTAGAGGTGAATTCCAAAATCAAGTGTTAAGGCCCGACATCTACAGTTAAAGCCAAACATATAGATGCAACCCCCAACTTCTAAAGGTAAGGCCCAAAATCTAGAGGTAAAGCCCAACTTCTAGAGGTAAAGTCCAAAATCTAGAGGTAAAGCCACACATCTAGAAGTAAAGCCATATATCTAGAGGTAAAGCCCAACATCTATAGGAAAAGCCAAATATATAGATTTAAAACCCAAAATCTAACGATAAAGCCCAACATCTAAATGTAAAGCAAAAATCTAGATGTAAAACCCGACATCTAGAGGTAAAGACCAACATCTAGAGGAAAAGCCAAATATATAGATTTAAATCCCAAAATCTAGAGGTAAAGTCCAATATCGAGAGGTAAAGCCCAAAATCTAGATGTAAAGCCCAACTTCTAGATCTAAAGCCTAACTTCTAGAGGTAAAGTCCAAAATCTAGATGTAAAGCCCCAGACCTAGTGGTAGAGCCCAAAATGTAGAGGTAAAGACCAACATCTAGACGTAAAACCAGATATCTAGAGGTAAAGCCCAACATCTAGAGGAAAAGCCAAATATATAGATTTAAAACCCAAAAAATAGAGGTAAAGCCCAACATCTAGAGGTAAAGCCGAACGTCTTGAGGTAAAGCCCAAAGTCTAGATGTAAAGCCCAACTTCTAGAGGTAAAGTCCAAAATCTAGAGGTAAAGATCAAGACCTAGTGGTAGAGACCAAAATGTAGAGGTAAAGCCCAACATCTATAGGAAAAGCCAAATATATAGATTTAAAACCCAAAATCTAGAGATAAAGCCCAACATCTAAATGTAAAGCAAAACATCTAGATGTAAAACCCGACATCTAGAGGTAAAGTCCAATATCTAGACTTAAAGACCAACATCTAGAGGTAAAACCCAAGATCTAGAGGTAAAGCCCAACATCTGGAGGTAAAGCCCAGATTCTAGAGAGAAGCCAAAAATCCAGATGGAAACCCAAAATCTAGAGGTAAAGCCCAACATCTAGAGGTAACGCCAGATATCTAGGAGTAAAGCCCAACATCTAGAGGAAAAGTCAAATATATAGATTTAAAACCCAAAATCTAGAGGTAAAGACCAATATCTAGACGTAAAGCCCAAAATCTATATGTAAAGCCCAACTTCTAGATCTAAAGCCTAACTTCTAGAGGTAAAGTTCAAAATCTAGAGGTAAAGCCCAAGACCTAGTGGTAGAGTCAAAATCTAGAGGTAAAGCCAGATATCTAGAGGTAAAGCCCAACATCTAGAGGAAAAGTTAAATATATAGATTTAAAACCCAAAATCTAGAGGTAAAGCCCAATATCTAGACGTAAAGCCCAAAATCTAGAGGTAAAGCCCAACATCTAGAGGTAAAGCCAGATATCTAGAGGTAAAGCCCAACATCTAGAGGAAAAGCCAAATATATAGGTTTAAAACCCAACATCTAGAGATAAAGTCCAACATCTAAATGTAAAGCAATACTTTTAGATCTAAAACCCGACATCTAGAGGTAAAGTCCTATATCTAGACTTAAAGACCAACATCTAGAGGTAAAACTCAACATCTAGAGGTAAAGCCCAACGTCTGGAGGTAAAGCCCAGATTCTAGAGAGAAGCCAAAAATCCATATGGAAAACCCAAAATCTAGAGGTAAAGCCCAACATCTAGAGGTAAAGCCAGATATCTAGGGGTAAAGCCCAACATCTAGAGGAAAAGCCAAATATATAGATTTAAAACCCAAAATCTAGAGATAAAGACCAATATCTAGACGTAAAGCCCAAAATCTAGATGTAAAGCCGAACTTCTAGATCTAAAGCCCAACATCTAGAGGTAAAGCCTAACATCTAGAGTTGAATTCCAAAATCAAGTGTTAAGGCCCGACATCTACAGTTAAAGCCAAACATATAGATGTAAACCCCAACTTCTAGAGGTAAGGCCCAAAATCTAGAGGTAAAGCCCAACATCTAGAATTAAAGCCCAACGTCTTGAGGTAAAGACAAATATATAGATTTAAAACCCAACATCTAGAGGTAAGCCAAATATCTAGACGTAAAGCCCAAAATATAGAGGTAAAGCCCAACATCTAGAGCTAAAGTTGAACGTCTTGAGGTAAAGCCAAAGTCTAGAGGTAAAGCCCAACTTCTAGAGGTAAAGTCCAAAATCTAGAGGTAAAGCCACACATCTAGAAGTAAAGCCTTATATCTAGAGGTAAAGCCCAACATCTATAGGAAAAGCCAAATAAATAGATTTAAAACCCAAATCTAGCGATAAAGCCCAACATCTAAATGTAAAGCAAAACATCTAGATGTAATACCCGACATCTAGAGGTAAAGACCACCATCTAGAGGAAAAGCCAAATATATAGATTTAAATCCCAAAATCTAGAGGTAAAGTCCAATATCGAGACGTAAAGCCCAAAATCTAGATGTAAAGCCCAACTTCTAGATCTAAAGCCTAACTTCTAGAGGTAAAGTCCAAAATCTAGACGTAAAGCCCAAGACCTAGTGGTAGAGCCCAAAATCTAGGGGTAAAGTCCAACATCTAGACGTAAAGACATATCTCTAGAGGTAAAGCCCAAAATCTAGAGGTAAAGCCAAATATATAGATTTAAAACCCAAAATCTAGAGGTAAAGACAAATATCTAGACGTAAAGACCAAAATCTAGATGTAAAGCCCAACTTCTATATCTAAAGCCTAACTTCTAGAGGTAAAGTCCAAAATCTAGAGGTAAAGCCCCAGACCTAGTGGTAGAGCCCAAAATCTAGAGGTAAAGCGCAACATCTAGACGTAAAGCCAGATATCTAGAGGTAAAGCCCAACATCTAGAGGAAAAGCGAAATATATAGATTTAAAACCCAAAATCTAGAGGTAAAGCCCGATATCTAGACGTAAAGACCAAAATCTAGATGTAAAGCCCAACTTCTAGATCTAAAGCCCAACATCTAGAGGTAAAGCCTAACATCTAGAGGTGAATTCCAATATCAAGTGTTAAGGCCCGACATCTACAGTTAAAGCCAAACATATAGATGTAAACCCCAACTTCTAGAGGTAAGGCCCAAAATCTAGAGGTAAAGCCACACATCTAGAAGTAAAGCCATATATCTAGAGGTAAAGCCCAACATCTATAGGAAAAGCCAAATATATAGATTTAAACCCCAAAATCTAGCGATAAAGCCCAACATCTAAATGTAAAGCAAAACATCTAGATGTAAAACCCGACATCTAGAGGTAAAGACCAACATCTAGACGAAAAGCCAAATATATAGATTTAAATCCCAAAATCTAGAGGTAAAGTCCAATATCGAGAGGTAAAGCCCAAAATCCAGATGTAAAGCCCAACTTCTAGATCTAAAGCCTAACTTCTAGAGGTAAAGTCCAAAATCTAGAGGTAAAGCCCAAGACCTAGTGGTAGACCCCAAAATCTAGAGGTAAAGCGCAACATCTAGACGTAAAGCCAGATATCTAGAGGTAAAGCCCAACATCTAGAGGAAAAGCCAAATATAGAGATTTAAAACCCAAAATCTAGAGATAAAGCCCAACATCTAAATGTAAAGCAAAACATCTAGATGTAAAACCCTACATCTAGAGGTAAATTCCAATATCTAGACTTAAAGACCAACATCTATAGGTAAAACCCAACATCCTGAGGTAAAGCCCAACGTCTGGAGGTACAGCCCAGATTCTAGAGAGAAGCCAAAAATCCAGATGGAAAACCCAAAATCTAGTGTTAAAGCCCAACATCTAGAGGTAAAGCCCAGAATCTAGAGGTAAAGCCTAATATCTAGAGGTGAATTCTTAAATCTAGTCTTAAGGCCCGACATCTACAGTTAAAGCCAAAGATATAGATTTAACCCCCAACTTCTAGAGGTAAGGCCCAAAATCTAGATGTAAAGCCCAACTTCTAGATGTAAAGCCGAATATATAAAGCGCATCATTTAGAGTAAAGCCCAAAATCTAGAGTTAAAGCCCAACATCTAGAGGTAAAGCCCAGAATCTAGATGTAAAGCCTAACATCTAGAGGTAAAGCCGAAAGTCTTGAGGTAAAGACAAATATATAGATTCAAAACCCAACATCTAGAGGTAAAGCCCAGAATCTAGATGTAAAGCCTAACATCTAGAGGTAATGCCGAAAGTCTTGAGGTAAAGATAAATATATAGATTTAAAACCCAACATCTAGAGGTAAAGCCCAATATCTAGACGTAAAGCCCAACTTCTAGAGGAAAAGTCCAAATTCTGGAGGCAAAGCCCAACACCTAGAGGTAGAGCCCAAAATCTAGACTTAAAGACAAACATCTGGAGATAAAGCCCAATGTCTAGAGGTAATGACCAACTTCTAGAGCTAAAACCCCAAATCTAGATTTAAACCCCAACATCTAGAGATAAAGCCCAACTTCTAGATCTAAGCCAAACATCTAGAGGTAAAGCCCAACATCTAGAGGTAAAGCCTAACATCTAGTGGTGAATTCCAAAATCTAGTGTTAAGGCCCGACATCTACAGTTAAAGGCAAACATATAGATGTAACCCCCAACTTCTAGAGGTAAGGCCCAAAATCTAGAGGTAAAGCCCAACTTCTAGAGTTAAAGCCCAATGTCTTGAGGTAAAGACAAATATATAGATTTAAAACCCAACATCTAGAGGTAAAGCCCAATATCTAGACGTAAAGCCCAACATCTAGAGGAAAAGTCCAAATTCTGGAGGCAAAGCCCAACACCTAGAGGTAGAGCCCAAAATCTAGAGGTAAAGGAACATCTAGAGGTAAAGCCAGATATCTAGAGGTAAAGCCCAACATCTAGAGGAAAAGCCAAATATATAGATTTAAAACCCAAAATGTAGAGGTAAAGCCCGATATCTAGACGTAAAGACCAAAATCTAGATGTAAAGCCCAACTTCTAGAGGTAAAGCCGAATATATAAAGCACATCACTTACAGAAAAGCCCAAAATCTAGAGTTGAAGCCCCACATCTAGAGGGAAAACCCAGAATCTAGATGTAAAGCCTAACATCTAGAGGTGAATTCCAAAATCAAGTGTTAAGGCCCGACATCTACAGTTAAAGCCAAACATATAGATGTAACCCCCAACTTCTAGAGGTAAGGCCCAAAATCTAGAGGTAAAGCCCAACTTCTAGAGGTAAAGTCCAAAATCTAGAGGTAAAGCCCAAGACCTAGTGGTAGAGCCCAAAATCTAGAGGTAAAGCCATACATCTAGACGTAAAGCCAGATATCTGATGGTAAAGCCCAACATCTAGAGGAAAAGCCAAATATAGAGATTTAAAACCCAAAATCTAGAGATAAAGCCCAACATCTAAATGTAAAGCAAAACATCTAGATGTAAAACACGACATCTAGAGGTAAAGTCCAATATCTAGACTTAAAGACCAACATCTAGAGGTAAAACCCAACATCTTGAGGTAAAGCCCAACGTCTGGAGGTACAGCCCAGATTCTAGAGAGAAGCCAAAAATCCAGATGGAAAACCCAAAATCTAGAGGTAAAACCCAAAATCTAGAGGTAAAGCCAGATATCTAGAGGTAAAGCCTAATATCTAGAGGTGAATTCTTAAATCTAGTCTTAAGGCCTGACATCTACAGTTAAAGCCAAAGATATAGATGTAACCCCCAACTTCTAGAGGTAAGGCCCAAAATCTAGAGGTAAAGCCCAACTTCTAGAGGTAAAGTCCAAAATCTAGAGGTAAAGCCCAAGACCTAGTGGTAGAGCCCAAAATCTAGAGGTAAAGCCATACATCTAGACGTAAAGCCAGATATCTGATGATAAAGCCCAACATCTAGAGGAAAAGCCAAATATATAGATTTAAATCCCAAAATCTAGAGGTAAAGTCCAATATCGAGAGGTAAAGCCCAAAATCTAGATGTAAAGCCCAACTTCTAGATCTAAAGCCCAACATCTACAGGTAAAGCCTAACATCTAGTGGTGAATTCTTAAATCTAGTCTTAAGGCCCGACATCTACAGTTAAAGCCAAAGATATAGATTTAACCCCCAACTTCTAGAGGTAAGGCCCAAAATCTAGATGTAAAGCCCAACTTCTAGATGTAAAGCCGAATATATAAAGCGCATCATTTAGAGTAAAGCCCAAAATCTAGAGTTAAAGCCCAACATCTAGAGGTAAAGCCCAGAATCTAGATGTAAAGCCTAACATCTAGAGGTAATGCCGAAAGTCTTGAGGTAAAGATAAATATATAGATTTAAAACCCAACATCTAGAGGTAAAGCCCAATATCTAGACGTAAAGCCCAACTTCTAGAGGAAAAGTCCAAATTCTGGAGGCAAAGCCCAACACCTAGAGGTAGAGCCCAAAATCTAGACTTAAAGACCAACATCTGGAGGTAAAGCCCAATGTCTAGAGGTAATGACCAACTTCTAGAGCTAAAACCCCAAATCTAGATTTAAACCCCAACATCTAGAGATAAAGCCCAACTTCTAGATCTAAGCCAAACATCTAGAGGTAAAGCCCAACATCTAGAGGTAAAGCCTAACATCTAGTGGTGAATTCCAAAATCTAGTGTTAAGGCCCGACATCTACAGTTAAAGGCAAACATATAGATGTAAACCCCAACTTCTAGAGGTAAGGCCCAAAATCTAGAGGTAAAGCCCAACATCTAGAGTTAAAGCCCAACGTCTTGAGGTAAAGACAAATATATAGATTTAAAAACCAAAATCTAGAGGTAAAGCCCAATATCTAGACGTAAAGCCCAACATCTAGAGGAAAAGTCCAAATTCTGGAGGCAAAGCCCAACACCTAGAGGTTGAGCCCAAAATCTAGAGGTAAAGCAACATCTAGAGTTAAAGCCAGATATCTAGAGGTAAAGCCCAACATCTAGAGGAAAAGCCAAATATATAGATTTATATCCCAAAATATAGAGGTAAAACCCGATATCTAGACGTAAAGACCAAAATCTAGATGTAAAGCCCAACTTCTAGATCTAAACTCCAAAATCTAGATGTAAAGCCCAAATTCTAGTGGTAAAGGCGAATATCTAGAGTTAAAGCGCATCATTTAGAGTAAAGCCCATATCTAGAGTTAAAGAACAACATCTAGAAGGAAAGCCCAGAATCTAGAGGTAAAGGCTAACATCTAGAGGTGAATTCCAAAATCAAGTGTTAAGGCCCGACATCTACAGTTAAAGCCAAACATATAGATGTAACCCCCAACTCCTAGACGTAAGGCCCAAAAAATAGAGGTAAAGCCCAACATCTAGAGGTAAAGCCGAACGTCTTGAGGTAAAGCCCAAAGTCTAGATGTAAAGCCCAACTTCTAGAGGTAAAGTCCAAAATCTAGAGGTAAAGATCAAGACCTAGTGGTAGAGACCAAAATGTAGAGGTAAAGCCCAACATCTATAGGAAAAGCCAAATATATAGTTTTAAAACCCAAAATCTAGAGATAAAGCCCAACATCTAAATGTAAAGCAAAACATCTAGATGTAAAACCCGACATCTAGAGGTAAAGTCCAATATCTAGACTTAAAGACCAACATCTAGAGGTAAAACCCAAGATCTAGAGGTAAAGCCCAACATCTGGAGGTAAAGCCCAGATTCTAGAGAGAAGCCAAAAATCCAGATGGAAACCCAAAATCTAGAGGTAAAGCCCAACATCTAGAGGTAACGCCAGATATCTAGGAGTAAAGCCCAACATCTAGAGGGAAAGTCAAATATATAGATTTAAAACCCAAAATCTAGAGGTAAAGACCAATATCTAGACGTAAAGCCCAAAATCTATATGTAAAGCCCAACTTCTAGATCTAAAGCCTAACTTCTAGAGGTAAAGTCCAAAATCTAGAGGTAAAGCCCAAGACCTAGTGGTAGAGTCAAAATCTAGAGGTAAAGCCAGATATCTAGAGGTAAAGCCCAACATCTAGAGGAAAAGTTAAATATATAGATTTAAAACCCAAAATCTAGAGGTAAAGCCCAATATCTAGACGTAAAGCCCAAAATCTAGAGGTAAAGCCCAACATCTAGAGGTAAAGCCAGATATCTAGAGGTAAAGCCCAACATCTAGAGGAAAAGCCAAATATATAGGTTTAAAACCCAACATCTAGAGATAAAGCCCAACATCTAAATGTAAAGCAAAACATCTAGATGTAAAACCCGACATCTAGAGGTAAAGTCCAATATCTAGACTTAAAGACCAACATCAAGAGGTAAAACCCAACATCTTGAGGTAAAGGCCAACGTCTGGAGGTACAGCCCAGATTCTAGAGAAGCCTAAAATCCAGATGGAAAACCCAAAATCTAGAGGTAAAGCCCAACATCTAGAGGTAAAGCCAGATATCTAGGGGTAAAGCCCAACATCTAGAGGAAAAGCCAAATATATAGATTTAAAACCCAACATCTAGAGGTAAAGCCCAATATCTAGACGTAAAGACCAATATCTAGATGTAAAGCCCAACTTCTAGATCTAAAGCCCAAATATATAGATGTAGAGCACAATTTCTAATTCTAAAGCCCAACATCTAGAGGTAAACCCAATATTTAGAGTTTAAGCGCATCATTTAGAGGTAAAGCCAGATATCTAGATGTAAAGCCCAACTTCTAGAGGTAAAGCCCATCATCTAGTCCTACAGCCCAATGTATGCAGGTAAAGCATAAATTACAGAGGTAAAGGCAACCATTTAGATGTAAAACCCAACATCTAGAGGTAAAGCCCTACGTCTGGAGGTAAAGCCCAGATTCTAGAGAGAAGCCAAAAATCCAGATGGAAAACCCAAAATCTAGTGGAAAAGCCCAACATCTAGAGGTAAAGCCAGATATCTAGGAGTAAAGCCCAACATCTAGAGGAAAAGCCAAATATATAGATTTAAAACCCAAAATCTAGAGTTAAAGCCCAATATCTAGACGTAAAGCCCAAAATCTAGAGGTAAAGCCCAACATCCAGAGTTAAAGTTGAACATCTTGAGGTAAAGCCAAAGTCTAGAGGTAAAGCCCAACTTCTAGAGGTAAAGTCCAAAATCTAGAGGTAAAGCCCATCATCTAGAGGTAAAGCCAGATATCTAGGGGTAAAGCCCAACATCTAGAGGAAAAGCCAAATATATAGATTTAAATCCCAAAATCTAGAAGTAAAGTCCAATATCGAGACGTAAAGCCCAACTTCTAGATCCAAAGCCTAACTTCTAGAGGTAAAGTCCAAAATCTAGAGGTAAAGCCCAAGATCTAGTGGTAGAGCCCAAAATCTAGAGGTAAAGCCCAATATCTAGACGTAAAGCCAGATATCTAGAGGTAAAGGCCAACATCTAGAGGAAAAGCCAAATATATAGATTTAAAAACCAAAATCTAGAGGTAAAGCCCAATATCTAGACGTAAAGACCAATATCTAGATATAAAGCCCAACTTCTAGATCTAAAGACCAAATATATAGATGTAGAGCACAATTTCTAATTCTAAAGCCCAACATGTAGAGGTAAAGCCCAATATTTAGAGTTTAAGCGCATCATTTAAGGTAAACCCAAAATCTAGATGTAAAGCCCAACTTCTAGAGGTAAAGCCCATCATCTAGTCCTTCAGCCAAATGTCTGCAGGTAAAGCATAAGTTACAGAGGTAAAGGCAAACATCTAGATATAAAAGCCAAACTCTAGATGTAAAGCCCAACATATAGAGGTATAGCCCAAATTCTAGAGATAAAGTCCAACGTCTAGATGTAATCCCAACATCTAGAGGTAAAGCCCAGAATCTAGAGGTAAAGCCTAACATCTAGAGGTGAATTCCAAAATCAAGTGTTAAGGCCCGACATCTACAGTTAAAGCCAACCATATAGATGTAAACCTCAACTTCTAGAGGCAAGGCCCAAAATCTAGAGGTAGAGCCCAACATCTAGATTTAAAGCCAGATATCTAGAGGTAAAGCCCAACATCTAGAGGAAAAGCCAAATATAGAGATTTAAAACCCAAAATCTAGAGATAAAGCCCAACATCTAAATGTAAAGCAAAACATCTAGATGTAAAACCCGACATCTAGAGGTAAAGTCCAATATCTAGACTTAAAGACCAACATCTAGAGGTAAAACCCAACATCTAGAGGTAAAGCCCAACGTCTGGAGGTAAAGCCCAGATTCTAGAGAGAAGCCAAAAATCCAGATGGAAAACCCAAAATCTAGAGGTAAAGCCACACATCTAGAGGTAAAGCCAGATATCTAGGGGTAAAGCCCAACATCTAGAGGAAAAGCCAAATATATAGATTTAAAACCCAAAATCTAGAGGTAAAGACCAATATCGAGACGTAAAGCCCAAAATCTAGATGTAAAGCCCAACTTCTAGATCTGAAGCCTAACTTCTAGAGGTAAAGTCCAAAATCTAGAGGTAAAGCCCCAGACCTAGTGGTAGAGCCCAAAATCTAGAGGTAAAGTGCAACATCTAGACGTAAAGCCAGATATCTAGAGGTAAAGCCCAACATCTAGAGGAAAAGCAAAATATATAGATTTAAAACCCAAAATCTAGAGGTAAAGCCCAAAATCTAGATATAAAGGCCAACTTCTAGATCTAAGGCCCAAAATATAGATGTAAAGCCCAACTTCTAGAGGTAAAGCCGAATATCTAGAGTTAAAGCGCATCATTTAGAGTAAAGCCCAAAATCTAGAGTTAAAGCCCCACATCTAGTGGGAAAGCCCACAATCTAGATGTAAAGCCTATCATCTAGAGGTGAATTCCAAAATCAAGTGTTAAGGCCCGACATCTACAGTTAAAGCCAACCATATAGATGTAACCCCCAACTTCTAGAGATAAGGCCCAAAATCTAGAGGTCAAGCCCAACATCTAGAGGTAAAGCTGAACGTCTTGAGGTAAAGACAAATATATAGATTTAAAACCCAAAATCGAGATGTAAAGCCCAACATCTAGAGGAAAAGCCAAATATATAGATTTAAAAACCAAAATCTAGAGGTAGAGCCCAACATCCAGAGTTAAAGTTGAACGTCTTGAGGTAAAGCCAAAGTCTAGAGGTAAAGCCCAAATTCTAGAGGTAAAGTCCAAAATCTAGAGGTAAAGTCCAACATCCTAATGTAAAGCAAAACATCTAGATGTAAAACCCGACATCTAGAGGTAAAGTCCAATATCTAGACTTAAAGACCAACATCTAGAGGTAAAACCCAACATATAGAGGTAAAGCCCAACGTCTGGAGGTAAAGCCCAGATTCTAGAGAGAAGCCAAAAATCCAGATGGAAAACCCAAAATCTAGAGGTAAAGCCCATCATCTAGAGGTAAAGCCAGATATCTAGGAGTAAAGCCCAACATCTAGAGGAAAAGTCAAATATATAGATTTAAATCCCAAAATCTAGAGGTAAAGTCCAATATCGAGACGTAAAGCCCAACTTCTAGATCCAAAGCCTAACTTCTAGACGTAAAGTCCAAAATCTAGAGGTAAAGCCCAATATCTAGACGTAAAGCCAGATATCTAGAGGTAAAGCCCAAAATCTATAGGAAAAGCCAAATATATAGATTTAAAACCCAAAATCTAGAGGTAAAGCCCAATATCTAGACGTAAAGACCAATATCTAGATGTAAAGCCCAACTTCTAGATCTAAAGCCTAACTTCTAGAGGTAAAGTCCAAAATCTAGAGGTAAAGCCCCAGACCTAGTGGTAGAGCCCAAAATCTAGAGGTAAAGCGCAACATCTAGACGTAAAGCCAGATATCTAGAGGTAAAGCCCAACATCTAGAGGAAAAGCGAAATATATAGATTTAAAACCCAAAATCTAGAGGTAAAGCCCGATATCTAGACGTAAAGACCAAAATCTAGATGTAAAGCCCAACTTCTAGATCTAAAGCCCAACATCTAGAGGTAAAGCCTAACATCTAGAGGTGAATTCCAATATCAAGTGTTAAGGCCCGACATCTACAGTTAAAGCCAAACATATAGATGTAAACCCCAACTTCTAGAGGTAACGCCCAAAATCTAGATGTAAAGCCACACATCTAGAAGTAAAGCCTTATATCTAGAGGTAAAGCCCAGCATCTATAGGAAAAGCCAAATATATAGATTTAAAACCCAAATCTAGCGATAAAGCCCAATATCTAAATGTAAAGCAAAACATCTAGATGTAAAACCCGACATCTAGAGGTAAAGACCAACGTCTAGAGGAAAAGCCAAATATATAGATTTAAATCCCAAAATCTAGAGGTAAAGTCCAATATCGAGACGTAAAGCCCAAAATCTAGATGTAAAGCCCAACTTCTAGATCTAAAGCCCAACATCTAGAGGTAAAGCCTAACATCTAGAGGTAAAGCCTAACATCTAGAGGTGAATTCCAATATCAAGTGTTAAGGCCCGACATCTACAGTTAAAGCCAAACATATAGATGTAAACCCCAACTTCTAGAGGTAACGCCCAAAATCTAGATGTAAAGCCACACATCTAGAAGTAAAGCCTTATATCTAGAGGTAAAGCCCAGCATCTATAGGAAAAGCCAAATATATAGATTTAAAACCCAAATCTAGCGATAAAGCCCAATATCTAAATGTAAAGCAAAACATCTAGATGTAAAACCCGACATCTAGAGGTAAAGACCAACGTCTAGAGGAAAAGCCAAATATATAGATTTAAATCCCAAAATCTAGAGGTAAAGTCCAATATCGAGACGTAAAGCCCAAAATCTAGATGTAAAGCCCAAAATCTAGAGGTAAAGCCTAACTTCTAGAGGTAAAGTCCAAAATCTAGAGGTAAAGCCCAACTTCTAGATCTAAAGCCTAACTTCTAGAGGTAAAGTCCAAAATCTAGACGTAAAGCCCAAGACCTAGTGGTAGAGCCCAAAATCTAGAGGTAAAGCCAAATATATAAATTTAAAACCCAAAATCTAGAGGTAAAGACCAATATCTAGACGTAAAGCCCAAAATCTAGATGTAAAGCCCAACTTCTAGATCTAAAGCCTAACTTCTAGAGGTAAAGTCCAAAATCTAGAGGTAAAGCCCAAGACCTAGTGGTAGAGACCAAAATCTAGGGGTAAAGTCCAACATCTAGACGTAAAGACATATCTCTAGAGGTAAAGCCCAACATCTAGAGGTAAAGCCAAATATATAGATTTAAAACCCAAAATCTAGATGTAAAGACCAATATCTAGACGTAAAGCCCAAAATCTAGATGTAAAGCCCAACTTCTAGATCTAAAGCCTAACTTCTAGAGGTAAAGTCCAAAATCTAGAGGTAAAGCCCCAGACCTAGTGGTAGAGCCCAAAATCTAGAGGTAAAGCGCAACATCTAGACGTAAAGCCAGATATCTAGAGGTAAATCCCAACATCTAGAGGAAAAGCGAAATATATAGATTTAAAACCCAAAATTTAGAGGTAAAGCCCGATATCTAGACGTAAAGACCAAAATCTAGATGTAAAGCCCAACTTCTAGATCTAAAGCCCAACATCTAGAGGTAAAGCCTAACATCTAGAGGTGAATTCCAATATCAAGTGTTAAGGCCCGACATCTACAGTTAAAGCCAAACATATAGATGTAAACCCCAACTTCTAGAGGTAACGCCCAAAATCTAGATGTAAAGCCACACATCTAGAAGTAAAGCATTATATCTAAAGGTAAAGCCCAACATCTATAGGAAAAGCCAAATATATAGATTTAAAACCCAAATGTAGCGATAAAGCCCAACATCTAAATGTAAAGCAAAACATCTAGATGTAATACCCGACATCTAGAGGTAAAGACCACAATCTAGAGGAAAAGCCAAATATATAGATTTAAATCCCAAAATCTAGAGGTAAAGTCCAATATCGAGACGTAAAGCCCAAAATCTAGATGTAAAGCCCAACTTCTAGATCTAAAGCCTAACTTCTAGAGGTAAAGTCCAAAATCTAGACGTAAAGCCCAAGACCTAGTGGTAGAGCCCAAAATCTAGAGGTAAAGCCCAACATCTAGACGTAAAGCCAGATATCTACAGGTAAAGCCCAACATCTAGAGGTAAAGTCCAAAATCTAGAGGTAAAGATCAAGACCTAGTGGTAGAGCCCAAAATGTAGAGGTAAAGCCTAACTAATATAGGAAAAGCCAAATATATGGATTTAAAACCCAAAATCTAGCGATAAAGCCCAACATCTAAATGTAAAGCAAAACATCTAGATGTAATACCCGACATCTAGAGGTAAAGACCAACGTCTAGAGGAAAAGCCAAATATATAGATTTAAATCCCAAAATCTAGAGGTAAAGTCCAATATCGAGACGTAAAGCCCAAAATCTAGATTTAAAGCCCAACTTCTAGATCTAAAGCCTAACTTCTAGAGGTAAAGTCCATAATCTACACGTAAAGCCCAAGACCTAGTGGTAGAGCCCAAAATCTAGAGGTAAAGCCCAACATCTAGAGGTAAAGTCCAAAATCTAGAGGTAAAGATCAAGACCTAGTGGTAGAGCCCAAAATGTAGAGGTAAAGCCCAACTAATATAGGAAAAGCCAAATATATAGATTTAAAACCCAAAATCTAGAGATAAGGCCCAACATCTAAATGTAAAGCAAAAAATCTAGATGTAAAACCCGACATCTAGAGGTAAAGTCCAATATCTAGACTTAAAGACCAACATCTAGAGGTAAAACCCAACATCTTGAGGTAAAGGCCAACGTCTGGAGGTACAGCCCAGATTCTAGAGAGAAACCAAAAATCCAGATGGAAAACCCAAAATCTAGAGGTAAAGCCCAACTTCTAGAGGTAAAGCCAGATATCTAGGGG
This sequence comes from Leptosomus discolor, assembly GCF_034619465.1. Lineage (NCBI taxonomy): Eukaryota > Metazoa > Chordata > Aves > Leptosomiformes > Leptosomidae > Leptosomus > Leptosomus discolor. Next base: position 4,619,245 of record NC_141416.1, read on the forward strand.
TAAAGCCCAACATCTAGACTTAAAGACATATCTCTAGAGGTAAAGCCCAACATCTAGAGGTAAAGCCAAATATATAGATTTAAAACCCAAAATCTAGAGGTAAAGACCAATATCTAGACGTAAAGCCCAAAATCTAGATGTAAAGCCCAACTTCTAATCTAAAGCCTAACTTCTAGAGGTAAAGTCCAAAATCTAGAGGTAAAGCCCAAGACCTAGTGGTAGAGACCAAAATCTAGGGGTAAAGTCCAACATCTAGACGTAAAGACATATCTCTAGAGGTAAAGCCCAACATCTAGAGGTAAAGCCAAATATATAGATTTAAAACCCAAAATCTAGAGGTAAAGACCAATATCTAGACGTAAAGCCCAAAATCTAGATGTAAAGCCCAACTTCTAGATCTAAAGCCTAACTTCCAGAGGTAAAGTCCAAAATCTAGAGGTAAAGCCCCAGACCTAGTGGTAGAGCCCAAAATCTAGAGGTAAAGCGCAACATCTTGACGTAAAGCCAGATATCTAGAGGTAAAGCCCAACATCTAGAGGAAAAGCGAAATATATAGATTTAAAACCCAAAATCTAGAGGTAAAGCCCGATATCTAGACGTAAAGACCAAAATCTAGATGTAAAGCCCAACTTCTAGATCTAAAGCCCAACATCTAGAGGTAAAGCCTAACATCTAGAGGTGAATTCCAATATCAAGTGTTAAGGCCCGACATCTACAGTTAAAGCCAAACATATAGATGTAAACCCCAACTTCTAGAGGTAACGCCCAAAATCTAGATGTAAAGCCACACATCTAGAAGTAAAGCCTTATATCTAGAGGTAAAGCCCAACATCTATAGGAAAAGCCAAATATATAGATTTAAAACCCAAATCTAGCGATAAAGCCCAACATCTAAATGTAAAGCAAAACATCTAGATGTAATACCCGACATCTAGAGGTAAAGACCACCATCTAGAGGAAAAGCCAAATATATAGATTTAAATCCCAAAATCTAGAGGTGAAGTCCAATATCGAGACGTAAAGCACAAAATCTAGATGTAAAGCCCAACTTCTAGATCTAAAGCCTAACTTCTAGAGGTAAAGTCCAAAATCTAGACGTAAAGCCCAAGACCTAGTGGTAGAGCCCAAAATCTAGAGGTAAAGCCCAACATCTAGACGTAAAGCCAGATATCTACAGGTAAAGCCCAACATCTAGAGGTAAAGTCCAAAATCTAGAGGTAAAGATCAAGACCTAGTGGTAGAGCCCAAAATGTAGAGGTAAAGCCTAACTAATATAGGAAAAGCCAAATATATAGATTTAAAACCCAAAATCTAGAGGTAAAGTCCAATATCGAGACATAAAGCCCAAAATCTAGATGTAAAGCCCAACTTCTAGATCTAAAGCCTAACTTCTAGAGGTAAAGTCCAAAATCTAGAGGTAAAGATCAAGACCTAGTGGTAGAGCCCAAAATGTAGAGGTAAAGCCCAACTAATATAGGAAAAGCCAAATATATAGATTTAAAACCCAAAATCTAGAGATAAGGCCCAACATCTAAATGTAAAGCAAAACATCTAGATGTAAAACCCGACATGTAGAGGTAAAGTCCAATATCTAGACTTAAAGACCAACATCTAGAGGTAAAACCCAACATCTTGAGGTAAAGGCCAACGTCTGGAGGTACAGCCCAGATTCTAGAGAGAAGCCAAAAATCCAGATGGAAAACCCAAAATCTAGAGGTAAAGCCCAACATCTAGAGGTAAAGCCAGATATCTAGGGGTAAAGCCCAACATCTAGAGGAAAAGCCAAATATATAGATTTAAAACCCAAAATCTAGAGGTAAAGACCAATATCTAGACGTAAAGCCCAAAATCTAGATGTAAAGCCCAACTTCTAGATCTAAAGCCTAACTTCTAGAGGTAAAGTCCAAAATCTAGAGGTAAAGCCCCAGACCTAGTGGTAGAGCCCAAAATCTAGAGGTAAAGCGCAACATCTAGACGTAAAGCCAGATATCTAGAGGTAAAGCCCAACATCTAGAGGAAAAGCGAAATATATAGATTTAAAACCCAAAATCTAGAGGTAAAGCCCGATATCTAGACGTAAAGACCAAAATCTAGATGTAAAGCCCAACTTCTAGATCTAAAGCCCAACATCTAGAGGTAAAGCCTAACATCTAGAGGTGAATTCCAATATCAAGTGTTAAGGCCCGACATCTACAGTTGAAGCCAAACATTTAGATGTAAACCCCAACTTCTAGAGGTAACGCCCAAAATCTAGATGTAAAGCCACACATCTAGAAGTAAAGCCTTATATCTAGAGGTAAAGCCCAACATCTATAGGAAAAGCCAAATATATAGATTTAAAACCCAAATCTAGCGATAAAGCCCAACATCTAAATGTAAAGCAAAACATCTAGATGTAATACCCGACATCTAGAGGTAAAGACCACCATCTAGAGGAAAAGCCAAATATATAGATTTAAATCCCAAAATCTAGAGGTGAAGTCCAATATCGAGACGTAAAGCACAAAATCTAGATGTAAAGCCCAACTTCTAGATCTAAAGCCTAACTTCTAGAGGTAAAGTCCAAAATCTAGACGTAAAGCCCAAGACCTAGTGGTAGAGCCCAAAATCTAGAGGTAAAGCCCAACATCTAGACGTAAAGCCAGATATCTACAGGTAAAGCCCAACATCTAGAGGAAAAGCCAAATATATAGATTTAAAACCCAAAATCTAGAGGTAAAGTCCAATATCTAGACGTAAAGCCCAAAATCTAGATGTAAAGCCCAACTTCTAGATCTAAAGCCTAACTTCTAGAGGTAAAGTCCAAAATCTAGAGGTAAAGCCCCAGACCTAGTTGAAGAGCCCAAAATCTAGGGGTAAAGTCCAACATCTAGACGTAAAGACATATCTCTAGAGGTAAAGCCCAACATCTACAGGAAAAGACAAATATATAGATTTAAACCCCAAAATCTAGAGGTAAAGCCCGATATCTTGACGTAAAGACCAAAATCTAGATGTAAAGCCCAACTTCTAGATCTAAAGCCCAAAATATAGATGTAAAGCCCAACTTCTAAATCTAAAGCCCAACATCTAGAGGTAAAGCCCAATATTTAGAGTTTAAGCGCATCATTTAGAGGTAAACCCAAAATCTAGATGTAAAGCCCAACTTCTAGAGGTAAAGCCCATCATCTAGTCCTACAGCCCAATGTCTGCAGGTAAAGCATAACTTACAGAGGTAAAGGCAAACATCTAGATATAAAACCCAAACTCTAGAGGTAAAGCCCAACATATAGAGGTATAACCCAAATTCTAGAGATAAAGTCCAACGTCTAGATGTAATCCCAACATCTAGAGGTAAAGTCCAGAATCTAGAGGTAAAGCCTAACTTCTAGAGGTGAATTCCAAAATCAAGTGTTAAGGCCCGACATCTACAGTTAAAGCCAACCATATAGATGTAACCCTCAACTTCTAGAGGTAAGGCCCAAAATCTAGAGGTAGAGCCCAACATCTAGATTTAAAGCCAGATATCTAGAGGTAAAGCCCAACATCTAGAGGAAAAGCCAAATATATAGATTTAAAACCCAAAATCTAGAGATAAAGCCCAACATCTAAATGTAAAGCAAAACATCTAGATGTAAAACCCGACATCTAGAGGTAAAGTCCAATATCTAGACTTAGAGACCAACATCTAGAGGTAAAACCCAACATCTAGAGGTAAAGCCCAACGTCTGGAGGTACAGCCCAGATTCTAGAGAGAAGCCAAAAATCCAGATGGAAAACCCAAAATCTATAGGTAAAGCCCATCATCTAGAGGTAAAGCCAGATATCTAGGAGTAAAGCCCAACATCTAGAGGAAAAGCCAAATATATAGATTTAAAACCCAAAATCTAGAGGTAAAGCCCAATATCTAGACGTAAAGCCCAAAATCTAGAGGTAAAGCCCAACATCCAGAGTTAAAGTTGAACGTCTTGAGGTAAAGCCAAAGTCTAGAGGTAAAGCCCAACTTCTAGAGGTAAAGTCCAAAATCTAGAGGTAAAGCCACACATCTAGACGTAAAGCCAGATATCTAGAGGTAAAGCCCAACATCTAGAGGAAAAGCCAAATATATAGATTTAAAACCCAAAATCTAGAGATAAAGCCCAAAATCTAAATGTAAAGCAAAACATCTAGATGTAAAACCCGACATCTAGAGGTAAAGTCCAATATCTAGACTTAAAGACCAACATCTAGAGGTAAAACCCAACATCTAGAGGTAAAGCCCAACGTCTGGAGGTAAAGCCCAGATTCTAGAGAGAAGCCAAAAATCAAGATGGAAAAATCAAAATCTAGAGGTAAAGCCCAACATCTAGAGGTAAAGCCAGATATCTAGGAGTAAAGCCCAACATCTAGAGGTAAAGCCAAATATATAGATTTAAAACCCAAAATCTAGAGATAAAGCCCAACATCTAAATGTAAAGCAAAACATCTAGATTTAAAATCCGACATCTAGAGGTAAAGTCCAATATCTAGTCTTAAAGACCAACATCTAGAGGTAAAGCCCAACATCTAGAGGTAAAGCCAGATATCTAGAGGTAAAGCCCAAAATCTATAGGAAAAGCCAAATATATAGATTTAAAACCCAAAATCTAGAGGTAAAGCCCAATATCTAGACGTAAAGACCAATATCTAGATGTAAAGCCCAACTTCTAGATCTAAAGCCCAAATATATACATGTAGAGCCCAACTTCTAAATCTAAAGCCCAACATCTAGAGGTAAAGCCCAATATTTAGAGTTTAAGTGCATCATTTAGAGGTAAAGCCCAAAATCTAGATGTAAAGCCCAACTTCTAGATCTAAAGCCTAACTTCTAGAGGTAAAGTCCAAAATCTAGACGTAAAGCCCAAGACCTAGTGGTAGAGCCCAAAATCTAGAGGTAAAGACCAACATCTAGACGTAAAGCCAGATATCTAGAGGTAAAGCCCAACATCTAGAGGTAAAGTCCAAAATCTAGAGGTAAAGATCAAGACCTAGTGGTAGAGCCCAAAATGTAGAGGTAAAGCCCAACTAATATAGGAAAAGCCAAATATATAGATTTAAAACCCAAAATCTAGAGATAAGGCCCAAGATCTAAATGTAAAGCAAAACATCTAGATGTAAAACCCGACATCTAGAGGTAAAGTCCAATATCTAGACTTAAAGACCAACATCTAGAGGTAAAACCCAACATCTTGAGGTAAAGGCCAACGTCTGGAGGTACAGCCCAGATTCTAGAGAGAAGCCAAAAATCCAGATGGAAAACCCAAAATCTAGAGGTAAAGCCCAACATCTAGAGGTAAAGCCAGATATCTAGGAGTAAAGCCCAACATCTAGAGGTAAAGCCAAATATATAGATTTAAAACCCAAAATCTAGAGATAAAGCCCAACATCTAAATGTAAAGCAAAACATCTAGATTTAAAATCCGACATCTAGAGGTAAAGTCCAATATCTAGTCTTAAAGACCAACATCTAGAGGTAAAGCCCAACATCTAGAGGTAAAGCCAGATATCTAGAGGTAAAGCCCAAAATCTATAGGAAAAGCCAAATATATAGATTTAAAACCCAAAATCTAGAGGTAAAGCCCAATATCTAGACGTAAAGACCAATATCTAGATGTAAAGCCCAACTTCTAGATCTAAAGCCCAAATATATACATGTAGAGCCCAACTTCTAAATCTAAAGCCCAACATCTAGAGGTAAAGCCCAATATTTAGAGTTTAAGTGCATCATTTAGAGGTAAAGCCCAAAATCTAGATGTAAAGCCCAACTTCTAGATCTAAAGCCTAACTTCTAGAGGTAAAGTCCAAAATCTAGACGTAAAGCCCAAGACCTAGTGGTAGAGCCCAAAATCTAGAGGTAAAGACCAACATCTAGACGTAAAGCCAGATATCTAGAGGTAAAGCCCAACATCTAGAGGTAAAGTCCAAAATCTAGAGGTAAAGATCAAGACCTAGTGGTAGAGCCCAAAATGTAGAGGTAAAGCCCAACTAATATAGGAAAAGCCAAATATATAGATTTAAAACCCAAAATCTAGAGATAAGGCCCAACATCTAAATGTAAAGCAAAACATCTAGATGTAAAACCCGACATCTAGAGGTAAAGTCCAATATCTAGACTTAAAGACCAACATCTAGAGGTAAAACCCAACATCTTGAGGTAAAGGCCAACGTCTGGAGGTACAGCCCAGATTCTAGAGAGAAGCCAAAAATCCAGATGGAAAACCCAAAATCTAGAGGTAAAGCCCAACATCTAGAGGTAAAGCCAGATATCTAGGGGTAAAGCCCAACATCTAGAGGAAAAGCCAAATATATAGATTTAAAACCCAAAATCTAGAGGTAAAGACCAATATCTAGACGTAAAGCCCAAAATCTAGATGTAAAGCCCAACTTCTAGATCTAAAGCCTAACTTCTAGAGGTAAAGTCCAAAATCTAGAGGTAAAGCCCCAGACCTAGTGGTAGAGCCCAAAATCTAGAGGTAAAGCGCAACATCTAGACGTAAAGCCAGATATCTAGAGGTAAAGCCCAACATCTATAGGAAAAGCGAAATATATAGATTTAAAACCCAAAATCTAGAGGTAAAGCCCGATATCTAGACGTAAAGACCAAAATCTAGATGTAAAGCCCAACTTCTAGATCTAAAGCCCAACATCTAGAGGTAAAGCCTAACATCTAGAGGTGAATTCCAATATCAAGTGTTAAGGCCCGACATCTACAGTTAAAGCCAAACATATAGATGTAAACCCCAACTTCTGGAGGTAACGCCCAAAATCTAGATGTAAAGCCACACATCTAGAAGTAAAGCCTTATATCTAGAGGTAAAGCCCAACATCTATAGGAAAAGCCAAATATATAGATTTAAAACCCAAATCTAGCGATAAAGCCCAACATCTAAATGTAAAGCAAAACATCTAGATGTAATACCCGACATCTAGAGGTAAAGACCACCATCTAGAGGAAAAGCCAAATATATAGATTTAAATCCCAAAATCTAGAGGTAAAGCCCAACTTCTAGATCTAAAGCCTAACTTCTAGAGGTAAAGTCCAGAATCTAGACGTAAAGCCCAAGACCTAGTGGTAGAGCCCAAAATGTAGAGGTAAAGCCCAACTAATATAGGAAAAGCCAAATATATAGATTTAAAACCCAAAATCTAGAGATAAGGCCCAACATCTAAATGTAAAGCAAAACATCTAGATGTAAAACCCGACATCTAGAGGTAAAGTCCAATATCTAGACTTAAAGACCAACATCTAGAGGTAAAACCCAACATCTTGAGGTAAAGGCCAACGTCTGGAGGTACAGCCCAGATTCTAGAGAGAAGCCAAAAATCCAGATGGAAAACCCAAAATCTAGAGGTAAAGCCCAACATCTAGAGGTAAAGCCAGATATCTAGGAGTAAAGCCCAACATCTAGAGGAAAAGCCAAATATATAGATTTAAAACCCAAAATCTAGAGGTAAAGTCCAATATCTAGACGTAAAGCCCAAAATCTAGATGTAAAGCCCAACTTCTAGATCTAAAGCCTAACTTCTAGAGGTAAAGTCCAAAATCTAGAGGTAAAGCCCCAGACCTAGTTGTAGAGCCCAAAATCTAGGGGTAAAGTCCAACATCTAGACGTAAAGACATATCTCTAGAGGTAAAGCCCAACATCTACAGGAAAAGCCAAATATATAGATTTAAACCCCAAAATCTAGAGGTAAAGCCCGATATCTTGACGTAAAGACCAAAATCTAGATGTAAAGCCCAACTTCTAGATCTAAAGCCCAAAATATAGATGTAAAGCCCAACTTCTAAATCTAAAGCCCAACATCTAGAGGTAAAGCCCAATATTTAGAGTTTAAGCGCATCATTTAGAGGTAAACCCAAAATCTAGATGTAAAGCCCAACTTCTAGAGGTAAAGCCCATCATCTAGTCCTACAGCCCAATGTCTGCAGGTAAAGCATAACTTACAGAGGTAAAGGCAAACATCTAGATATAAAACCCAAACTCTAGAGGTAAAGCCCAACATATAGAGGTATAGCCCAAATTCTAGAGATAAAGTCCAACGTCTAGATGTAATCCCAACATCTGGAGGTAAAGTCCAGAATCTAGAGGTAAAGCCTAACTTCTAGAGGTGAATTCCAAAGTCAAGTGTTAAGGCCCGACATCTACAGTTAAAGCCAACCATATAGATGTAACCCTCAACTTCTAGAGGTAAGGCCCAAAATCTAGAGGTAGAGCCCAACATCACGATTTAAAGCCAGATATCTAGAGGTAAAGCCCAACATCTAGAGGAAAAGCCAAATATACAGATTTAAAACCCAAAATCTAGAGATAAAGCCCAACATCTAAATGTAAAGCAAAACATCTAGATGTAAAACCCGACATCTAGAGGTAAAGTCCAATATCTAGACTTAGAGACCAACATCTAGAGGTAAAACCCAACATCTAGAGGTAAAGCCCAACGTCTGGAGGTACAGCCCAGATTCTAGAGAGAAGCCAAAAATCCAGATGGAAAACCCAAAATCTATAGGTAAAGCCCATCATCTAGAGGTAAAGCCAGATATCTAGGAGTAAACCCCAACATCTAGAGGAAAAGCCAAATATATAGATTTAAAACCCAAAATCTAGAGGTAAAGCCCAATATCTAGACGTAAAGCCCAAAATCTAGAGGTAAAGCCCAACATCCAGAGTTAAAGTTGAACGTCTTGAGGTAAAGCCAAAGTCTAGAGGTAAAGCCCAACTTCTAGAGGTAAAGTCCAAAATCTAGAGGTAAAGCCACACATCTAGACGTAAAGCCAGATATCTAGAGGTAAAGCCCAACATCTAGAGGAAAAGCCAAATATATAGATTTAAAACCCAAAATCTAGAGATAAAGCCCAAAATCTAAATGTAAAGCAAAACATCTAGATGTAAAATCCGACATCTAGAGGTAAAGTCCAATATCTAGTCTTAAAGACCAACATCTAGAGGTAAAGCCCAACATCTAGAGGTAAAGCCAGATATCTAGAGGTAAAGCACAAAATCTATAGGAAAAGCCAAATATATAGATTTAAAACCCAAAATCTAGAGGTAAAGCCCAATATCTAGACGTAAAGACCAATATCTAGATGTAAAGCCCAACTTCTAGATCTAAAGCCCAAATATATACATGTAGAGCCCAACTTCTAAATCTAAAGCCCAACATCTAGAGGTAAAGCCCAATATTTAGAGTTTAAGTGCATCATTTAGAGGTAAAGCCCAAAATCTAGATGTAAAGCCCAACTTCTAGATCTAAAGCCTAACTTCTAGAGGTAAAGTCCAAAATCTAGACGTAAAGCCCAAGACCTAGTGGTAGAGCCCAAAATCTAGAGGTAAAGACCAACATCTAGACGTAAAGCCAGATATCTAGAGGTAAAGCCCAACATCTAGAGGTAAAGTCCAAAATCTAGAGGTAAAGATCAAGACCTAGTGGTAGAGCCCAAAATGTAGAGGTAAAGCCCAACTAATATAGGAAAAGCCAAATATATAGATTTAAAACCCAAAATCTAGAGATAAGGCCCAACATCTAAATGTAAAGCAAAACATCTAGATGTAAAACCCGACATCTAGAGGTAAAGTCCAATATCTAGACTTAAAGACCAACATCTAGAGGTAAAACCCAACATCTTGAGGTAAAGGCCAACGTCTGGAGGTACAGCCCAGATTCTAGAGAGAAGCCAAAAATCCAGATGGAAAACCCAAAATCTAGAGGTAAAGCCCAACATCTAGAGGTAAAGCCAGATATCTAGGGGTAAAGCCCAACATCTAGAGGAAAAGCCAGATATCTAGGAGTAAAGCCCAACATCTAGAGGAAAAGCCAAATATATAGATTTAAAACCCAAAATCTAGAGGTAAAGCCCAATATCTAGACGTAAAGCCCAAAATCTAGAGGTAAAGCCCAACATCCAGACTTAAAGTTGAACGTCTTGAGGTAAAGCCAAAGTCTAGAGGTAAAGCCCAACTTCTAGAGGTAAAGTCCAAAATCTAGAGGTAAAGCCACACATCTAGACGTAAAGCCAGATATCTAGAGGTAAAGCCCAACATCTAGAGGAAAAGCCAAATATATAGATTTAAAACCCAAAATCTAGAGATAAAGCCCAAAATCTAAATGTAAAGCAAAACATCTAGATGTAAAACCCGACATCTAGAGGTAAAGTCCAATATCTAGACTTAAAGACCAACATCTAGAGGTAAAGCCCAACATCTAGAGGTAAAGCCAGATATCTAGAGGTAAAGCCCAAAATCTATAGGAAAAGCCAAATATATAGATTTAAAACCCAAAATCTAGAGGTAAAGCCCAATATCTAGACGTAAAGACCAATATCTAGATGTAAAGCCCAACTTCTAGATCTAAAGCCCAAATATATACATGTAGAGCCCAACTTCTAAATCTAAAGCCCAACATCTAGAGGTAAAGCCCAATATTTAGAGTTTAAGTGCATCATTTAGAGGTAAAGCCCAAAATCTAGATGTAAAGCCCAACTTCTAGATCTAAAGCCTAACTTCTAGAGATAAAGTCCAAAATCTAGAGGTAAAGCCCAAGACCTAGTGGTAGAGCCCAAAATCTAGGGGTAAAGTCCAACATCTAGACGTAAAGACATATCTCTAGAGGTAAAGCCCAACATCTAGAGGTAAAGCCAAATATATAGATTTAAAACCCAAAATCTAGAGGTAAAGACCAATATCTAGACGTAAAGCCCAAAATCTAGAGGTAAAGCCCAACTTCTAGATCTAAAGCCTAACTTCTAGAGGTAAAGTCCAAAATCTAGACGTAAAGCCCAAGACCTAGTGGTAGAGCCCAAAATCTAGAGGTAAAGACCAACATCTAGACGTAAAGCCAGATATCTAGAGGTAAAGCCCAACATCTAGAGGTAAAGTCCAAAATCTAGAGGTAAAGATCAAGACCTAGTGGTAGAGCCCAAAATGTAGAGGTAAAGCCCAACTAATATAGGAAAAGCCAAATATATAGATTTAAAACCCAAAATCTAGAGATAAGGCCCAACATCTAAATATAAAGCAAAACATCTAGATGTAAAACCCGACATCTAGAGGTAAAGTCCAATATCTAGACTTAAAGACCAACATCTAGAGGTAAAACCCAACATCTTGAGGTAAAGGCCAACGTCTGGAGGTACAGCCCAGATTCTAGAGAGAAGCCAAAAATCCAGATGGAAAACCCAAAATCTAGAGGTAAAGCCCAACATCTAGAGGTAAAGCCAGATATCTAGGGGTAAAGCCCAACATCTAGAGGAAAAGCCAGATATCTAGGAGTAAAGCCCAACATCTAGAGGAAAAGCCAAATATATAGATTTAAAACCCAAAATCTAGAGGTAAAGCCCAATATCTAGACGTAAAGCCCAAAATCTAGAGGTAAAGCCCAACATCCAGAGTTAAAGTTGAACGTCTTGAGGTAAAGCCAAAGTCTAGAGGTAAAGCCCAACTTCTAGAGGTAAAGTCCAAAATCTAGAGGTAAAGCCACACATCTAGACGTAAAGCCAGATATCTAGAGGTAAAGCCCAACATCTAGAGGAAAAGCCAAATATATAGATTTAAAACCCAAAATCTAGAGATAAAGCCCAAAATCTAAATGTAAAGCAAAACATCTAGATGTAAAACCCGACATCTAGAGGTAAAGTCCAATATCTAGACTTAAAGACCAACATCTAGAGGTAAAGCCCAACATCTAGAGGTAAAGCCAGATATCTAGAGGTAAAGCCCAAAATCTATAGGAAAAGCCAAATATATAGATTTAAAACCCAAAATCTAGAGGTAAAGCCCAATATCTAGACGTAAAGACCAATATCTAGATGTAAAGCCCAACTTCTAGATCTAAAGCCCAAATATATACATGTAGAGCCCAACTTCTAAATCTAAAGCCCAACATCTAGAGGTAAAGCCCAATATTTAGAGTTTAAGTGCATCATTTAGAGGTAAAGCCCAAAATCTAGATGTAAAGCCCAACTTCTAGATCTAAAGCCTAACTTCTAGAGATAAAGTCCAAAATCTAGAGGTAAAGCCCAAGACCTAGTGGTAGAGCCCAAAATCTAGGGGTAAAGTCCAACATCTAGACGTAAAGACATATCTCTAGAGGTAAAGCCCAACATCTAGAGGTAAAGCCAAATATATAGATTTAAAACCCAAAATCTAGAGGTAAAGACCAATATCTAGACGTAAAGCCCAAAATCTAGATGTAAAGACCAACTTCTAGATCTAAAGCCTAACTTCCAGAGGTAAAGTCCAAAATCTAGAGGTAAAGCCCCAGACCTAGTGGTAGAGCCCAAAATCTAGAGGTAAAGCGCAACATCTAGACGTAAAGCCAGATATCTAGATGTAAAGCCCAACATCTACAGGAAAAGCCAAATATATAGATTTAAAACCCAAAATCTAGAGGTAAAGCCCGATATCTAGACGTAAAGACCAAAATCTAGATGTAAAGCCCAACTTCTAGATCTAAAGCCCAACATCTAGAGGTAAAGCCTAACATCTAGAGGGAATTCCAATATCAAGTGTTAAGGCCCGACATCTACAGTTAAAGCCAAACATATAGATGTAAACCCCAACTTCTAGAGGTAACGCCCAAAATCTAGATGTAAAGCCACACATCTAGAAGTGAAGCCTTATATCTAGAGGTAAAGCCCAACATCTATAGGAAAAGCCAAATATATAGATTTAAAACCCAAAACTAGCGATAAAGCCCAACATCTAAATGTAAAGTAAAACATCTAGATGTAATACCCGACATCTAGAGGTAAAGACCACCATCTAGAGGAAAAGCCAAATATCTAGATTTAAATCCCAAAATCTAGAGGTAAAGTCCAATATCGAGACGTAAAGCCCAAAATCTAGATGTAAAGCCCAACTTCTAGATCTAAAGCCTAACTTCTAGAGGTAAAGTCCAAAATCGAGACGTAAAGCCCAAGACCTAGTGGTAGAGCCCAAAATCTAGAGGTAAAGATCAACATCTAGACGTAAAGCCAGATATCTAGAGGTAAAGCCCAACATCTAGAGGTAAAGTCCAAAATCTAGAGGTAAAGATCAAGACCTAGTGGTAGAGCCCAAAATGTAGAGGTAAAGCCCAACTAATATAGGAAAAGCCAAATATATAGATTTAAAACCCAAAATCTAGCGATAAAGCCCAACATCTAAATGTAAAGCAAAACATCTAGATGTAAAACCCGACATCTAGAGGTAAAGACCAACGTCTAGAGGAAAAGCCAAATATATAGATTTAAATCCCAAAATCTAGAGGTAAAGTCCAATATCGAGACGTAAAGCCCAAAATCTAGATGTAAAGCCCAACTTCTAGATCTAAAGCCTAACTTCTAGAGGTAAAGTCCAAAATCTAGAGGTAAAGCCCAAGACCTAGTGGTAGAGCCCAAAATCTAGAGGTAAAGACCAACATCTAGACGTAAAGCCAGATATCTAGAGGTAAAGCCCAACATCTAGAGGTAAAGTCCAAAATCTAGAGGTAAAGATCAAGACCTAGTGGTAGAGCCCAACATCCAGAGTTAAAGTTGAACGTCTTGAGGTAAAGCCAAAGTCTAGAGGTAAAGCCCAACTTCTAGAGGTAAAGTCCAAAATCTAGAGGTAAAGCCACACATCTAGACGTAAAGCCAGATATCTAGAGGTAAAGCCCAACATCTAGAGGAAAAGCCAAATATATAGATTTAAAACCCAAAATCTAGAGATAAAGCCCAAAATCTAAATGTAAAGCAAAACATCTAGATGTAAAACCCGACATCTAGAGGTAAAGTCCAATATCTAGACTTAAAGACCAACATCTAGAGGTAAAGCCCAACATCTAGAGGTAAAGCCAGATATCTAGAGGTAAAGCCCAAAATCTATAGGAAAAGCCAAATATATAGATTTAAAACCCAAAATCTAGAGGTAAAGCCCAATATCTAGACGTAAAGACCAATATCTAGATGTAAAGCCCAACTTCTAGATCTAAAGCCCAAATATATACATGTAGAGCCCAACTTCTAAATCTAAAGCCCAACATCTAGAGGTAAAGCCCAATATTTAGAGTTTAAGTGCATCATTTAGAGGTAAAGCCCAAAATCTAGATGTAAAGCCCAACTTCTAGATCTAAAGCCTAACTTCTAGAGATAAAGTCCAAAATCTAGAGGTAAAGCCCAAGACCTAGTGGTAGAGCCCAAAATCTAGGGGTAAAGTCCAACATCTAGACGTAAAGACATATCTCTAGAGGTAAAGCCCAACATCTAGAGGTAAAGCCAAATATATAGATTTAAAACCCAAAATCTAGAGGTAAAGACCAATATCTAGACGTAAAGCCCAAAATCTAGATGTAAAGACCAACTTCTAGATCTAAAGCCTAACTTCCAGAGGTAAAGTCCAAAATCTAGAGGTAAAGCCCCAGACCTAGTGGTAGAGCCCAAAATCTAGAGGTAAAGCGCAACATCTAGACGTAAAGCCAGATATCTAGATGTAAAGCCCAACATCTACAGGAAAAGCCAAATATATAGATTTAAAACCCAAAATCTAGAGGTAAAGCCCGATATCTAGACGTAAAGACCAAAATCTAGATGTAAAGCCCAACTTCTAGATCTAAAGCCCAACATCTAGAGGTAAAGCCTAACATCTAGAGGGAATTCCAATATCAAGTGTTAAGGCCCGACATCTACAGTTAAAGCCAAACATATAGATGTAAACCCCAACTTCTAGAGGTAACGCCCAAAATCTAGATGTAAAGCCACACATCTAGAAGTGAAGCCTTATATCTAGAGGTAAAGCCCAACATCTATAGGAAAAGCCAAATATATAGATTTAAAACCCAAAACTAGCGATAAAGCCCAACATCTAAATGTAAAGTAAAACATCTAGATGTAATACCCGACATCTAGAGGTAAAGACCACCATCTAGAGGAAAAGCCAAATATCTAGATTTAAATCCCAAAATCTAGAGGTAAAGTCCAATATCGAGACGTAAAGCCCAAAATCTAGATGTAAAGCCCAACTTCTAGATCTAAAGCCTAACTTCTAGAGGTAAAGTCCAAAATCGAGACGTAAAGCCCAAGACCTAGTGGTAGAGCCCAAAATCTAGAGGTAAAGATCAACATCTAGACGTAAAGCCAGATATCTAGAGGTAAAGCCCAACATCTAGAGGTAAAGTCCAAAATCTAGAGGTAAAGATCAAGACCTAGTGGTAGAGCCCAAAATGTAGAGGTAAAGCCCAACTAATATAGGAAAAGCCAAATATATAGATTTAAAACCCAAAATCTAGCGATAAAGCCCAACATCTAAATGTAAAGCAAAACATCTAGATGTAAAACCCGACATCTAGAGGTAAAGACCAACGTCTAGAGGAAAAGCCAAATATATAGATTTAAATCCCAAAATCTAGAGGTAAAGTCCAATATCGAGACGTAAAGCCCAAAATCTAGATGTAAAGCCCAACTTCTAGATCTAAAGCCTAACTTCTAGAGGTAAAGTCCAAAATCTAGAGGTAAAGCCCAAGACCTAGTGGTAGAGCCCAAAATCTAGAGGTAAAGACCAACATCTAGACGTAAAGCCAGATATCTAGAGGTAAAGCCCAACATCTAGAGGTAAAGTCCAAAATCTAGAGGTAAAGATCAAGACCTAGTGGTAGAGCCCAAAATGTAGAGGTAAAGCCCAACTAATATAGGAAAAGCCAAATATATAGATTTAAAACCCAAAATCTAGAGATAAGGCCCAACATCTAAATGTAAAGCAAAACATCTAGATGTAAAACCCGACATCTAGAGGTAAAGTCCAATATCTAGACTTAAAGACCAACATCTAGAGGTAAAACCCAACATCTTGAGGTAAAGGCCAACGTCTGGAGGTACAGCCCAGATTCTAGAGAGAAGCCAAAAATCCAGATGGAAAACCCAAAATCTAGAGGTAAAGCCCAACATCTAGAGGTAAAGCCAGATATCTAGGGGTAAAGCCCAACATCTAGAGGAAAAGCCAAATATATAGATTTAAAACCCAAAATCTAGAGGTAAAGTCCAATATCTAGACGTAAAGCCCAAAATCTAGATGTAAAGCCCAACTTCTAGATCTAAAGCCTAACTTCTAGAGGTAAAGTCCAAAATCTAGAGGTAAAGCCCCAGACCTAGTGGTAGAGCCCAAAATCTAGGGGTAAAGTCCAACATCTAGACGTAAAGATATATCTCTAGAGGTAAAGCCCAACATCTACAGGAAAAGCCAAATATATAGATTTAAACCCCAAAATCTAGAGGTAAAGCCCGATATCTAGACGTAAAGACCAAAATCTAGATGTAAAGCCCAACTTCTAGATCTAAAGCCCAAAATATAGATGTAAAGCCCAACTTCTAAATCTAAAGCCCAACATCTAGAGGTAAAGCCCAATATTTAGAGTTTAAGCGCATCATTTAGAGGTAAACCCAAAATCTAGATGTAAAGCCCAACTTCTAGAGGTAAAGCCCATCATCTAGTCCTACAGCCAAATGTCTGCAGGTAAAGCATAACTTACAGAGGTAAAGGCAAACATCTAGATATAAAACCCAAACTCTAGAGGTAAAGCCCAACATATAGAGGTATAGCCCAAATTCTAGAGATAAAGTCCAACGTCTAGATGTAATCCCAACATCTAGAGGTAAAGCCCAGAATCTAGAGGTAAAGCCTAACATCTAGAGGTGAATTCCAAAATCAAGTGTTAAGGCCCGACATCTACAGTTAAAGCCAACCATATAGATGTAACCCTCAACTTCTAGAGGTAAGGCCCAAAATCTAGAGGTAGAGCCCAACATCTAGATTTAAAGCCAGATATCTAGAGGTAAAGCTCAACATCTAGAGGAAAAGCCAAATATATAGATTTAAAACCCAAAATCTAGAGATAAAGCCCAACATCTAAATGTAAAGCAAAACATCTAGATGTAAAACCCGACATCTAGAGGTAAAGTCCAATATCTAGACTTAGAGACCAACATCTAGAGGTAAAACCCAACATCTAGAGGTAAAGCCCAACGTCTGGAGGTACAGCCCAGATTCTAGAGAGAAGCCAAAAATCCAGATGGAAAACCCAAAATCTAGAGGTAAAGCCCATCATCTAGAGGTAAAGCCAGATATCTAGGAGTAAAGCCCAACATCTAGAGGAAAAGCCAAATATATAGATTTAAAACCCAAAATCTAGAGGTAAAGCCCAATATCTAGACGTAAAGCCCAAAATCTAGAGGTAAAGCCCAACATCCAGAGTTAAAGTTGAACGTCTTGAGGTAAATCCAAAGTCTAGAGGTAAAGCCCAACTTCTAGAGGTAAAGTCCAAAATCTAGAGGTAAAGCCACTCATCTAGATGTAAAGCCAGATATCTAGAGGTAAAGCCCAACATCTAGAGGAAAAGCCAAATATATAGATTTAAAACCCAAAATCTAGAGATAAAGCCCAACATCTAAATGTAAAGCAAAACATCTAGATGTAAAACCCGACATCTAGAGGTAAAGTCCAATATCTAGACTTAAAGACCAACATCTAGAGGTAAAACCCAACATCAAGAGGTAAAGCCCAACGTCTGGAGGTAAAGCCCAGATTCTAGAGAGAAGCCAAAAATCAAGATGGAAAAATCAAAATCTAGAGGTAAAGCCCAACATCTAGAGGTAAAGCCAGATATCTAGGAGTAAAGCCCAACTTCTAGATCTAAAGCCCAAATATATACATGTAGAGCCCAACTTCTAAATCTAAAGCCCAACATCTAGAGGTAAAGCCCAATATTTAGAGTTTAAGTGCATCATTTAGAGGTAAAGCCCAAAATCTAGATGTAAAGCCCAACTTCTAGATCTAAAGCCTAACTTCTAGAGATAAAGTCCAAAATCTAGAGGTAAAGCCCAAGACCTAGTGGTAGAGCCCAAAATCTAGGGGTAAAGTCCAACATCTAGACGTAAAGACATATCTCTAGAGGTAAAGCCCAACATCTAGAGGTAAAGCCAAATATATAGATTTAAAACCCAAAATCTAGAGGTAAAGCCCGATATCTAGACGTAAAGACCAAAATCTAGATGTAAAGCCCAACTTCTAGATCTAAAGCCTAACTTCTAGAGGTAAAGTCCAAAATCTAGAGGTAAAGCCCCAGACATAGTGGTAGAGCCCAAAATCTAGAGGTAAAGCGCAACATCTAGACGTAAAGCCAGATATCTAGAGGTAAAGCCCAACATCTAGAGGAAAAGCCAAATATCTAGAGGTAAAGATCAAGACCTAGTGGTAGAGCCCAAAATCTAGAGGTAAAGATCAACATCTAGACGTAAAGCCAGATATCTAGAGGTAAAGCCCAACATCTAGAGGTAAAGTCCAAAATCTAGAGGTAAAGATCAAGACCTAGTGGTAGAGCCCAAAATGTAGAGGTAAAGCCCAACTAATATAGGAAAAGCCAAATATATAGATTTAAAACCCAAAATCTAGCGATAAAGCCCAACATCTAAATGTAAAGCAAAACATCTAGATGTAAAACCCGACATCTAGAGGTAAAGACCAACGTCTAGAGGAAAAGCCAAATATATAGATTTAAATCCCAAAATCTAGAGGTAAAGTCCAATATCGAGACGTAAAGCCCAAAATCTAGATGTAAAGCCCAACTTCTAGATCTAAAGCCTAACTTCTAGAGGTAAAGTCCAAAATCTAGAGGTAAAGCCCAAGACCTAGTGGTAGAGCCCAAAATCTAGAGGTAAAGACCAACATCTAGACGTAAAGCCAGATATCTAGAGGTAAAGCCCAACATCTAGAGGTAAAGTCCAAAATCTAGAGGTAAAGATCAAGACCTAGTGGTAGAGCCCAAAATGTAGAGGTAAAGCCCAACTAATATAGGAAAAGCCAAATATATAGAATTAAAACCCAAAATCTAGAGATAAGGCCCAACATCTAAATGTAAAGCAAAACATCTAGATGTAAAATCCGACATCTAGAGGTAAAGTCCAATATCTAGTCTTAAAGACCAACATCTAGAGGTAAAGCCCAACATCTAGAGGTAAAGCCAGATATCTAGACGTAAAGCCCAAAATCTATAGGAAAAGCCAAATATATAGATTTAAAACCCAAAATCTAGAGGTAAAGCCCAATATCTAGACGTAAAGACCAATATCTAGATGTAAAGCCCAACTTCTAGATCTAAAGCCCAAATATATACATGTAGAGCCCAACTTCTAAATCTAAAGCCCAACATCTAGAGGTAAAGCCCAATATTTAGAGTTTAAGTGCATCATTTAGAGGTAAAGCCCAAAATCTAGATGTAAAGCCCAACTTCTAGATCTAAAGCCTAACTTCTAGAGATAAAGTCCAAAATCTAGAGGTAAAGCCCAAGACCTAGTGGTAGAGCCCAAAATCTAGGGGTAAAGTCCTACATCTAGACGTAAAGACATATCTCTAGAGGTAAAGCCCAACATCTACAGGAAAAGCCAAATATATAGATTTAAACCCCAAAATCTAGAGGTAAAGCCCGATATCTACACGTAAAGACCAAAATCTAGATGTAAAGCCCAAATTCTAGATCTAAAGCCTAACTTCTAGAGGTAAAGTCCAAAATCTAGAGGTAAAGCCCCAGACCTAGTGGTAGAGCCCAAAATCTAGAGGTAAAGTGCAACATCTAGACGTAAAGCCAGATATCTAGAGGTAAAGCCCAACATCTAGAGGAAAAGCGAAATATATAGATTTAAAACCCAAAATCTAGAGGTAAAGCCCGATATCTAGACGTAAAGACCAAAATCTAGATGTAAAGCCCAACTTCTAGATCTAAAGCCCAACATCTAGAGGTAAAGCCTAACATCTAGAGGTGAATTCCAATATCAAGTGTTAAGGCCCGACATCTACAGTTAAAGCCAAACATATAGATGTAAACCCCAACTTCTAGAGGTAACGCCCAAAATCTAGATGTAAAGCCACACATCTAGAAGTGAAGCCTTATATCTAGAGGTAAAGCCCAACATCTAGAGGAAAAGCCAAATATATAGATTTAAAACCCAAAACTAGCGATAAAGCCCAACATCTAAATGTAAAGTAAAACATCTAGATGTAATACCCGACATCTAGAGGTAAAGACCACCATCTAGAGGAAAAGCCAAATATATAGATTTAAATCCCAAAATCTAGACGTAAAGTCCAATATCGAGACGTAAAGCCCAAAATCTAGATGTAAAGCCCAACTTCTAGATCTAAAGCCTAACTTCTAGAGGTAAAGTCCAAAATCGAGACGTAAAGCCCAAGACCTAGTGGTAGAGCCCAAAATCTAGAGGTAAAGACCAACATCTAGACGTAAAGCCAGATATCTAGAGGTAAAGCCCAACATCTAGAGGTAAAGTCCAAAATCTAGAGGTAAAGATCAAGACCTAGTGGTAGAGCCCAAAATGTAGAGGTAAAGCCCAACTAATATAGGAAAAGCCAAATATATAGATTTAAAACCCAAAATCTAGCGATAAAGCCCAACATCTAAATGTAAAGCAAAACATCTAGATGTAAAACCCGACATCTAGAGGTAAAGACCAACGTCTAGAGGAAAAGCCAAATATATAGATTTAAATCCCAAAATCTAGAGGTAAAGTCCAATATGTAGACGTAAAGCCCAAAATCTAGATGTAAAGCCCAACTTCTAGATCTAAAGCCTAACTTCTAGAGGTAAAGTCCAAAATCTAGAGGTAAAGCCCAAGACCTAGTGGTACAGCCCAAAATCTAGGGGTAAAGTCCAACATCTAGACGTAAAGACATATCTCTAGAGGTAAAGCCCAACATCTACAGGAAAAGCCAAATATATAGATTTAAACCCCAAAATCTAGAGGTAAAGCCCGATATCTAGACGTAAAGACCAAAATCTAGATGTAAAGCCCAACTTCTAGATCTAAAGCCCAAAATATAGATGTAAAGCCCAACTTCTAAATCTAAAGCCCAACATCTAGAGGTAAAGCCCAATATTTAGAGTTTAAGCGCATCATTTAGAGGTAAACCCAAAATCTAGATGTAAAGCCCAACTTCTAGAGGTAAAGCCCATCATCTAGTCCTACAGCCCAATGTCTGCAGGTAAAGCATAACTTACAGAGGTAAAGGCAAACATCTAGATATAAAACCCAAACTCTAGAGGTAAAGCCCAACATATAGAGGTATAACCCAAATTCTAGAGATAAAGTCCAACGTCTAGATGTAATCCCAACATCTAGAGGTAAAGTCCAGAATCTAGAGGTAAAGCCTAACTTCTAGAGGTGAATTCCAAAATCAAGTGTTAAGGCCCGACATCTACAGTTAAAGCCAACCATATAGATGTAACCCTCAACTTCTAGAGGTAAGGCCCAAAATCTAGAGGTAGAGCCCAACATCTAGATTTAAAGCCAGATATCTAGAGGTAAAGCCCAACATCTAGAGGAAAAGCCAAATATATAGATTTAAAACCCAAAATCTAGAGATAAAGCCCAACATCTAAATGTAAAGCAAAACATCTAGATGTAAAACCCGACATCTAGAGGTAAAGTCCAATATCTAGACTTAGAGACCAACATCTAGAGGTAAAACCCAACATCTAGAGGTAAAGCCCAACGTCTGGAGGTACAGCCCAGATTCTAGAGAGAAGCCAAAAATCCAGATGGAAAACCCAAAATCTATAGGTAAAGCCCATCATCTAGAGGTAAAGCCAGATATCTAGGAGTAAAGCCCAACATCTAGAGGAAAAGCCAAATATATAGATTTAAAACCCAAAATCTAGAGGTAAAGCCCAATATCTAGACGTAAAGCCCAAAATCTAGAGGTAAAGCCCAACATCCAGAGTTAAAGTTGAACGTCTTGAGGTAAAGCCAAAGTCTAGAGGTAAAGCCCAACTTCTAGAGGTAAAGTCCAAAATCTAGAGGTAAAGCCACACATCTAGACGTAAAGCCAGATATCTAGAGGTAAAGCCCAACATCTAGAGGAAAAGCCAAATATATAGATTTAAAACCCAAAATCTAGAGATAAAGCCCAAAATCTAAATGTAAAGCAAAACATCTAGATGTAAAACCCGACATCTAGAGGTAAAGTCCAATATCTAGACTTAAAGACCAACATCTAGAGGTAAAACCCAACATCTAGAGGTAAAGCCCAACGTCTGGAGGTAAAGCCCAGATTCTAGAGAGAAGCCAAAAATCAAGATGGAAAAATCAAAATCTAGAGGTAAAGCCCAACATCTAGAGGTAAAGCCAGATATCTAGGAGTAAAGCCCAACATCTAGAGGTAAAGCCAAATATATAGATTTAAAACCCAAAATCTAGAGATAAAGCCCAACATCTAAATGTAAAGCAAAACATCTAGATGTAAAATCCGACATCTAGAGGTAAAGTCCAATATCTAGTCTTAAAGACCAACATCTAGAGGTAAAGCCCAACATCTAGAGGTAAAGCCAGATATCTAGATGTAAAGCCCAAAATCTATAGGAAAAGCCAAATATATAGATTTAAAACCCAAAATCTAGAGGTAAAGCCCAATATCTAGACGTAAAGACCAATATCTAGATGTAAAGCCCAACTTCTAGATCTAAAGCCCAAATATATACATGTAGAGCCCAACTTCTAAATCTAAAGCCCAACATCTAGAGGTAAAGCCCAATATTTAGAGTTTAAGTGCATCATTTAGAGGTAAAGCCCAAAATCTAGATGTAAAGCCCAACTTCTAGATCTAAAGCCTAACTTCTAGAGGTAAAGTCCAAAATCTAGAGGTAAAGCCCAAGACCTAGTGGTAGAGCCCAAAATCTAGGGGTAAAGTCCAACATCTAGACGTAAAGACATATCTCTAGAGGTAAAGCCCAACATCTACAGGAAAAGCCAAATATATAGATTTAAAACCCAAAATCTAGAGGTAAAGACCAATATCTAGACGTAAAGGCCAAAATCCAGATGTAAAGCCCAACTTCTAGATCTAAAGCCTAACTTCTAGAGGTAAAGTCCAAAATCTAGAGGTAAAGCCCCAGACCTAGTGGTAGAGCCCAAAATCTAGAGGTAAAGCGCAACATCTAGACGTAAAGCCAGATATCTAGAGGTAAAGCCCAACATCTAGAGGAAAAGCGAAATATATAGATTTAAAACCCAAAATCTAGAGGTAAAGCCCGATATCTAGACGTAAAGACCAAAATCTAGATGTAAAGCCCAACTTCTAGATCTAAAGCCCAACATCTAGAGGTAAAGCCTAACATCTAGAGGTGAATTCCAATATCAAGTGTTAAGGCCCGACATCTACAGTTAAAGCCAAACATATAGATGCAAACCCCAACTTCTAGAGGTAACGCCCAAAATCTAGATGTAAAGCCACACATCTAGAAGTGAAGCCTTATATCTAGATGTAAAGCCCAACATCTATAGGAAAAGCCAAATATATAGATTTAAAACCCAAAACTAGCGATAAAGCCCAACATCTAAATGTAAAGCAAAACATCTAGATGTAAAACCCGACATCTAGAGGTAAAGACCAACGTCTAGAGGAAAAGCCAAATATATAGATTTAAATCCCAAAATCTAGAGGTAAAGTCCAATATCGAGACGTAAAGCCCAAAATCTAGATGTAAAGCCCAACTTCTAGATCTAAAGCCTAACTTCTAGAGGTAAAGTCCAAAATCTAGAGGTAAAGCCCAAGACCTAGTGGTAGAGCCCAAAATCTAGAGGTAAAGACCAACATCTAGACGTAAAGCCAGATATCTAGAGGTAAAGCCCAACATCTAGAGGTAAAGTCCAAAATCTAGAGGTAAAGATCAAGACCTAGTGGTAGAGCCCAAAATGTAGAGGTAAAGCCCAACTAATATAGGAAAAGCCAAATATATAGATTTAAAACCCAAAATCTAGAGATAAGGCCCAACATCTAAATGTAAAGCAAAACATCTAGATGTAAAACCCGACATCTAGAGGTAAAGTCCAATATCTAGACTTAAAGACCAACATCTAGAGGTAAAACCCAACATCTTGAGGTAAAGGCCAACGTCTGGAGGTACAGCCCAGATTCTAGAGAGAAGCCAAAAATCCAGATGGAAAACCCAAAATCTAGAGGTAAAGCCCAACATCTAGAGGTAAAGCCAGATATCTAGGGGTAAAGCCCAACATCTAGAGGAAAAGCCAAATATATAGATTTAAAACCCAAAATCTAGAGGTAAAGTCCAATATCTAGACGTAAAGCCCAAAATCTAGATGTAAAGCCCAACTTCTAGATCTAAAGCCTAACTTCTAGAGGTAAAGTCCAAAATCTAGAGGTAAAGCCCAAGACCTAGTGGTACAGCCCAAAATCTAGGGGTAAAGTCCAACATCTAGACGTAAAGACATATCTCTAGAGGTAAAGCCCAACATCTACAGGAAAAGCCAAATATATAGATTTAAAACCCAAAATCTAGAGGTAAAGCCCGATATCTAGACGTAAAGACCAAAATCTAGATGTAAAGCCCAACTTCTAGATCTAAAGCCCAAAATATAGATGTAAAGCCCAACTTCTAAATCTAAAGCCCAACATCTAGAGGTAAAGCCCAATATTTAGAGTTTAAGCGCATCATTTAGAGGTAAACCCAAAATCTAGATGTAAAGCCCAACTTCTAGAGGTAAAGCCCATCATCTAGTGCTACAGCCCAATGTCTGCAGGTAAAGCATAACTTACAGAGGTAAAGGCAAACATCTAGATATAAAACCCAAACTCTAGAGGTAAAGCCCAACATATAGAGGTATAACCCAAATTCTAGAGATAAAGTCCAACGTCTAGATGTAATCCCAACATCTAGAGGTAAAGTCCAGAATCTAGAGGTAAAGCCTAACTTCTAGAGGTGAATTCCAATATCAAGTGTTAAGGCCCGACATCTACAGTTAAAGCCAACCATATAGATGTAACCCTCAACTTCTAGAGGTAAGGCCCAAAATCTAGAGGTAGAGCCCAACATCTAGATTTAAAGCCAGATATCTAGAGGTAAAGCCCAACATCTAGAGGAAAAGCCAAATATATAGATTTAAAACCCAAAATCTAGAGATAAAGCCCAACATCTAAATGTAAAGCAAAACATCTAGATGTAAAACCCGACATCTAGAGGTAAAGTCCAATATCTAGACTTAGAGACCAACATCTAGAGGTAAAACCCAACATCTAGAGGTAAAGCCCAACGTCTGGAGGTACAGCCCAGATTCTAGAGAGAAGCCAAAAATCCAGATGGAAAACCCAAAATCTAGAGGTAAAGCCCATCATCTAGAGGTAAAGCCAGATATCTAGGAGTAAAGCCCAACATCTAGAGGAAAAGCCAAATATATAGATTTAAAACCCAAAATCTAGAGGTAAAGCCCAATATCTAGACATAAAGCCCAAAATCTAGAGGTAAAGCCCAACATCCAGAGTTAAAGTTGAACGTCTTGAGGTAAAGCCAAAGTCTAGAGGTAAAGCCCAACTTCTAGAGGTAAAGTCCAAAATCTAGAGGTAAAGCCACACATCTAGACGTAAAGACAAATATCTAGAGGTAAAGCCCAACATCTAGAGGAAAAGACAAATATATAGATTTAAAACCCAAAATCTAGAGATAAAGCCCAAAATCTAAATGTAAAGCAAAACATCTAGATGTAAAACCCGACATCTAGAGGTAAAGTCCAATATCTAGACTTAAAGACCAACATCTAGAGGTAAAACCCAACATCTAGAGGTAAAGCCCAACGTCTGGAGGTAAAGCCCAGATTCTAGAGAGAAGCCAAAAATCAAGATGGAAAAATCAAAATCTAGAGGTAAAGCCCAACATCTAGAGGTAAAGCCAGATATCTAGGAGTAAAGCCCAACATCTAGAGGTAAAGCCAAATATATAGATTTAAAACCCAAAATCTAGAGATAAAGCCCAAAATCTAAATGTAAAGCAAAACATCTAGATGTAAAATCCGACATCTAGAGGTAAAGTCCAATATCTAGTCTTAAAGACCAACATCTAGAGGTAAAACCCAACATCTAGAGGTAAAGCCAGATATCTAGAGGTAAAGCCCAAAATCTATAGGAAAAGCCAAATATATAGATTTAAAACCCAAAATCTAGAGGTAAAGCCCAATATCTAGACGTAAAGACCAATATCTAGATGTAAAGCCCAACTTCTAGATCTAAAGCCCAAATATATACATGTAGAGCCCAACTTCTAAATCTAAAGCCCAACATCTAGAGGTAAAGCCTAACATCTAGAGGTGAATTCCAATATCAAGTGTTAAGGCCCGACATCTACAGTTAAAGCCAAACATAGAGATGTAAACCCCAACTTCTAGAGGTAACGCCCAAAATCTAGATGTAAAGCCACACATCTAGAAGTAAAGCCTTATATCTAGAGGTAAAGCCCAACATCTATAGGAAAAGCCAAATATATAGATTTAAAACCCAAAACTAGCGATAAAGCCCAACATCTAAATGTAAAGTAAAACATCTAGATGTAATACCCGACATCTAGAGGTAAAGACCACCATCTAGAGGAAAAGCCAAATATATAGATTTAAATCCCAAAATCTAGAGGTAAAGCCCAAAATCTAAATGTAAAGCAAAACATCTAGATGTAAAACCCGACATCTAGAGGTAAAGTCCAATATCTAGACTTAAAGACCAACATCTAGAGGTAAAACCCAACATCTAGAGGTAAAGCCCAACGTCTGGAGGTAAAGCCCAGATTCTAGAGAGAAGCCAAAAATTAAGATGGAAAACCCAAAATCTAGAGGTAAAGCCCATCATCTAGAGGTAAAGCCAGATATCTAGGAGTAAAGCCCAACATCTAGAGGAAAAGTCAAATATATAGATTTAAATCCCAAAATCTAGAGGTAAAGTCCAATATCGAGACGTAAAGGCCAAAATCTAGATGTAAAGCCCAACTTCTAGATCTAAAGCCTAACTTCTAGAGGTAAAGTCCATAATCTACACGTAAAGCCCAAGACCTAGTGGTAGAGCCCAAAATCTAGAGGTAAAGACCAACTAATATAGGAAAAGCCAAATATATAGATTTAAAACCCAAAATCTAGCGATAAGGCCCAATATCTAAATGTAAAGCAAAACATCTAGATGTAAAACCCGACATCTAGAGGTAAAGTCCAATATCTAGACTTAAAGACCAACATCTAGAGGTAAAACCCAACATCTTGAGGTAAAGGCCAACGTCTGGAGGTACAGCCCAGATTCTAGAGAGAAGCCAAAAATCCAGATGGAAAACCCAAAATCTAGAGGTAAAGCCCATCATCTAGAGGTAAAGCCAGATATCTAGGGGTAAAGCCCAACATCTAGAGGAAAAGACAAATATATAGATTTAAACCCCAAAATCTAGCGATAAAGCCCAACATCTAAATGTAAAGCAAAACATCTAGATGTAATACCCGACATCTAGAGGTAAAGACCAACATCTAGAGGAAAAGCCAAATATATAGATTTAAATCCCAAAATCTAGAGGTAAAGTCCAATATCGAGACGTAAAGCCCAAAATCTAGATGTAAAGCCCAACTTCTAGATCTAAAGCCTAACTTCTAAGGTAAAGTCCAAAATTTAGAGGTAAAGCCCCAGACCTAGTGGTAGAGCCCAAAATCTAGAGGTAAAGCGCAACATCTAGACGTAAAGCCAGATATCTAGAGGTAAAGCCCAACATCTAGAGGAAAAGCGAAATATATAGATTTAAAACCCAAAATCTAGAGGTAAAGCCCGATATCTAGACGTAAAGACCAAAATCTAGATGTAAAGCCCAACTTCTAGATCTAAAGCCCAACATCTAGAGGTAAAGCCTAACATCTAGACGTGAATTCCAATATCAAGTGTTAAGGCCCGACATCTACAGTTAAAGCCAAACATATAGATGTAAACCCCAACTTCTGGAGGTAACGCCCAAAATCTAGATGTAAAGCCACACATCTAGAAGTAAAGCCTTATATCTAGAGGTAAAGCCCAACATCTATAGGAAAAGCCAAATATATAGATTTAAAAAACAAAATCTGGAGATAAAGCCCAACATCTAAATGTAAAGCAAAACATCTAGATGTAAAACCCGACATCTAGAGGTAAAGACCAACGTGTAGAGGAAAAGCCAAATATATAGATTTAAATCCCAAAATCTAGAGGTAAAGTCCAATATCGAGACGTAAAGCCCAAAATCTAGATGTAAAGCCCAACTTCTAGATCTAAAGCCTAACTTCTAGAGGTAAAGTCCAAAATCTAGACGTAAAGCCCAAGACCTAGTGGTAGAGCCCAAAATCTAGAGGTAAAGACCAACATCTAGACGTAAAGCCAGATATCTAGAGGTAAAGCTCAACATCTAGAGGTAAAGTCCAAAATCTAGAGGTAAAGATCAAGACCTAGTGGTAGAGCCCAAAATGTAGAGGTAAAGCCTAACTAATATAGGAAAAGCCAAATATATAGATTTAAAACCCAAAATCTAGAGATAAGGCCCAACATCTAAATGTAAAGCAAAACATCTAGATGTAAAACCCGACATCTAGAGGTAAAGTCCAATATCTAGACTTAAAGACCAACATCTAGAGGTAAAACCCAACATCTAGAGGTAAAGCCCAACGTCTGGAGGTAAAGCCCAGATTCTAGAGAGAAGCCAAAAATTAAGATGGAAAACCCAAAATCTAGAGGTAAAGCCCATCATCTAGAGGTAAAGCCAGATATCTAGGAGTAAAGCCCAACATCTAGAGGAAAAGTCAAATATATAGATTTAAATCCCAAAATCTAGAGGTAAAGTCCAATATCGAGACGTAAAGGCCAAAATCTAGATGTAAAGCCCAACTTCTAGATCTAAAGCCTAACTTCTAGAGGTAAAGTCCATAATCTACACGTAAAGCCCAAGACCTAGTGGTAGAGCCCAAAATCTAGAGGTAAAGACCAACTAATATAGGAAAAGCCAAATATATAGATTTAAAACCCAAAATCTAGCGATAAGGCCCAATATCTAAATGTAAAGCAAAACATCTAGATGTAAAACCCGACATCTAGAGGTAAAGTCCAATATCTAGACTTAAAGACCAACATCTAGAGGTAAAACCCAACATCTTGAGGTAAAGGCCAACGTCTGGAGGTACAGCCCAGATTCTAGAGAGAAGCCAAAATTCCAGATGGAAAACCCAAAATCTAGAGGTAAAGCCCAACATCTAGAGGTAAAGCCAGATATCTAGGGGTAAAGCCCAACATCTAGAGGAAAAGCCAAATATATAGATTTAAAACCCAAAATCTAGAGGTAAAGACCAATATCGAGACGTAAAGCCCAAAATCTAGATGTAAAGCCCAACTTCTAGATCTAAAGCCTAACTTCTAGAGGTAAAGTCCAAAATCTAGAGGTAAAGCCCAAGACCTAGTGGTAGAGCCCAAAATCTAGGGTTAAAGTCCAACATCTAGACGTAAAGACATATCTCTAGAGGTAAAGCCCAACATCTAGAGGTAAAGCCAAATATATAGATTTAAAACCCAAAATCTAGAGTTAAAGCCCGATATCTAGACGTAAAGACCAAAATCTAGATGTAAAGCCCAACTTCTAGATCTAAAGCCCAACATCTAGAGGTAAAGCCTAACATCTAGAGGTGAATTCCAATATCAAGTGTTAAGGCCCGACATCTACAGTTGAAGCCAAACATATAGATGTAAACCCCAACTTCTAGAGGTAACGCCCAAAATCTAGATGTAAAGCCACACATCTAGAAGTAAAGCCTTATATCTAGAGGTAAAGCCCAACATCTATAGGAAAAGCCAAATAAATAGATTTAAAACCCAAATCTAGCGATAAAGCCCAACATCTAAATGTAAAGCAAAACATCTAGATGTAATACCCGACATCTAGAGGTAAAGACCACCATCTAGAGGAAAAGCCAAATATATAGATTTAAATCCCAAAATCTAGAGGTAAAGTCCAATATCGAGACGTAAAGCCCAAAATCTAGATGTAAAGCCCAACTTCTAGATCTAAAGCCTAACTTCTAGAGGTAAAGTCCAAAATCTAGACGTAAAGCCCAAGACCTAGTGGTAGAGCCAAAATCTAGAGGTAAAGACCAACATCTAGACGTAAAGCCAGATATCTAGAGGTAAAGCCCAACATCTAGAGGTAAAGTCCAAAATCTAGAGGTAAAGATCAAGACCTAGTGGTAGAGCCCAAAATGTAGAGGTAAAGCCCAACTAATATAGGAAAAGCCAAATATATAGATTTAAAACCCAAAATCTAAAGATAAAGCCCAACATCTAAATGTAAAGCAAAACATCTAGATGTAAAACCCGACATCTAGAGGTAAAGACCAACGTCTAGAGGAAAAGCCAAATATATAGATTTAAATCCCAAAATCTAGAGGTAAAGTCCAATATCGAGACGTAAAGCCCAAAATCTAGATGTAAAGCCCAACTTCTAGATCTAAAGCCTAACTTCTAGAGGTAAAGTCCAAAATCTAGACGTAAAGCCCAAGACCTAGTGGTAGAGCCCAAAATCTAGAGGTAAAGACCAACATCTAGACGTAAAGCCAGATATCTAGAGGTAAAGCCCAACATCTAGAGGTAAAGTCCAAAATCTAGAGGTAAAGATCAAGACCTAGTGGTAGAGCCCAAAATGTAGAGGTAAAGCCCAACTAATATAGGAAAAGCCAAATATATAGATTTAAAACCCAAAATCTAGAGATAAGGCCCAACATCTAAATGTAAAGCAAAACATCTAGATGTAAAACCCGACATCTAGAGGTAAAGTCCAATATCTAGACTTAAAGACCAACATCTAGAGGTAAAACCCAACATCTTGAGGTAAAGGCCAACGTCTGGAGGTACAGCCCAGATTCTAGAGAGAAGCCAAAAATCCAGATGGAAAACCCAAAATCTAGAGGTAAAGCCCAACATCTAGAGGTAAAGCCAGATATCTAGGGGTAAAGCCCAGCATCTAGAGGAAAAGCCAAATATATAGATTTAAAACCCAAAATCTAGAGGTAAAGACAAATATCTAGACGTAAAGACCAAAATCTAGATGTAAAGCCCAACTTCTATATCTAAAGCCTAACTTCTAGAGGTAAAGTCCAAAATCTAGAGGTAAAGCCCCAGACCTAGTGGTAGAGCCCAAAATCTAGAGGTAAAGCGCAACATCTAGACGTAAAGCCAGATATCTAGAGGTAAAGCCCAACATCTAGAGGAAAAGCGAAATATATAGATTTAAAACCCAAAATCTAGAGGTAAAGCCCGATATCTAGACGTAAAGACCAAAATCTAGATGTAAAGCCCAACTTCTAGATCTAAAGCCCAACATCTAGAGGTAAAGCCTAACATCTAGAGGTGAATTCCAATATCAAGTGTTAAGGCCCGACATCTACAGTTAAAGCCATACATATAGATGTAAACCCCAACTTCTAGAGGTAACGCCCAAAATCTAGATGTAAAGCCACACATCTAGAAGTAAAGCCTTATATCTAGAGGTAAAGCCCAACATCTATAGGAAAAGCCAAATAAATAGATTTAAAACCCAAATCTAGCGATAAAGCCCAACATCTAAATGTAAAGCAAAACATCTAGATGTAAAACCCGACATCTAGAGGTAAAGACCAACGTCTAGAGGAAAAGCCAAATATATAGATGTAAATCCCAAAATCTAGAGGTAAAGTCCAATATCGAGACGTAAAGCCCAAAATCTAGATGTAAAGCCCAACTTCTAGATCTAAAGCCTAACTTCTAGAGGTAAAGTCCAAAATCTAGACGTAAAGCCCAAGACCTAGTGGTAGAGCCCAAAATCTAGGGGTAAAGTCCAACATCTAGACGTAAAGCCAGATATCTAGAGGTAAAGCCCAACATCTAGAGGTAAAATCCAAAATCTAGAGGTAAAGATCAAGACCTAGTGGTAGAGCCCAAAATGTAGAGGTAAAGCCCAACTAATATAGGAAAAGCCAAATATATAGATTTAAAACCCAAAATCTAGCGATAAAGCCCAACATCTAAATGTAAAGCAAAACATCTAGATGTAAAACCCGACATCTAGAGGTAAAGACCAACGTCTAGAGGAAAAGCCAAATATATAGATGTAAATCCCAAAATCTAGAGGTAAAGTCCAATATCGAGACGTAAAGCCCAAAATCTAGATGTAAAGCCCAACTTCTAGATCTAAAGCCTAACTTCTAGAGGTAAAGTCCAAAATCTAGACGTAAAGCCCAAGACCTAGTGGTAGAGCCCAAAATCTAGGGGTAAAGTCCAACATCTAGACGTAAAGACATATCTCTAGAGGTAAAGCCCAACATCTAGAGGTAAAGCCAAATATATAGATTTAAAACCCAAAATCTAGAGCTAAAGACAAATATCTAGACGTAAAGACCAAAATCTAGATGTAAAGCCCAACTTCTATATCTAAAGCCTAACTTCTAGAGGTAAAGTCCAAAATCTAGAGGTAAAGCCCCATACCTAGTGGTAGAGCCCAAAATCTAGAGGTAAAGCGCAACATCTAGACGTAAAGCCAGATATCTAGAGGTAAAGCCCAACATCTAGAGGAAAAGCGAAATATATAGATTTAAAACCCAAAATCTAGAGGTAAAGCCCGATATCTAGACGTAAAGACCAAAATCTAGATGTAAAGCCCAACTTCTAGATCTAAAGCCCAACATCTAGAGGTAAAGCCTAACATCTAGAGGTGAATTCCAATATCAAGTGTTAAGGCCCGACATCTACAGTTAAAGCCAAACATATAGAAGTAAACCCCAACTTCTAGAGGTAACGCCCAAAATCTAGATGTAAAGGCACACATCTAGAAGTAAAGCCTTATATCTAGAGGTAAAGCCCAACATCTATAGGAAAAGCCAAATATATAGATTTAAAACCCAAATCTAGCGATAAAGCCCAACATCTAAATGTAAAGCAAAACATCTAGATGTAATACCCGACATCTAGAGGTAAAGACCACCATCTAGAGGAAAAGCCAAATATATAGATTTAAATCCCAAAATCTAGAGGTAAAGTCCAATATCGAGACGTAAAGCCCAAAATCTAGATGTAAAGCCAAACTTCTAGATCTAAAGCCTAACTTCTAGAGGTAAAGTCCAAAAACTAGACGTAAAGCCCAAGACCTAGTGGTAGAGCCCAAAATCTAGAGGTAAAGCCCAACATCTAGACGTAAAGCCAGATATCTACAGGTAAAGCCCAACATCTAGAGGTAAAGTCCAAAATCTAGAGGTAAAGATCAAGACCTAGTGGTAGAGCCCAAAATGTAGAGGTAAAGCCCAACTAATATAGGAAAAGCCAAATATATAGATTTAAAACCCAAAATCTAGAGATAAGGCCCAACATCTAAATGTAAAGCAAAACATCTAGATGTAAAACCCGACATCTAGAGGTAAAGTCCAATATCTAGACTTAAAGACCAACATCTAGAGGTAAAACCCAACATCTTGAGGTAAAGGCCAACGTCTGGAGGTACAGCCCAGATTCTAGAGAGAAGCCAAAAATCCAGATGGAAAACCCAAAATCTAGAGGTAAAGCCCAACATCTAGAGGTAAAGCCAGATATCTAGGGGTAAAGCCCAACATCTAGAGGAAAAGCCAAATATATAGATTTAAAACCCAAAATCTAGAGGTAAAGTCCAATATCTAGACGTAAAGCCCAAAATCTAGATGTAAAGCCCAACTTCTAGATCTAAAGCCTAACTTCTAGAGGTAAAGTCCAAAATCTAGAGGTAAAGCCCAAGACCTAGTGGTACAGCCCAAAATCTAGGGGTAAAGTCCAACATCTAGACGTAAAGACATATCTCTAGAGGTAAAGCCCAACATCTACAGGAAAAGCCAAATATATAGATTTAAAACCCAAAATCTAGAGGTAAAGCCCGATATCTAGACGTAAAGACCAAAATCTAGATGTAAAGCCCAACTTCTAGATCTAAAGCCCAAAATATAGATGTAAAGCCCAACTTCTAAATCTAAAGCCCAACATCTAGAGGTAAAGCCCAATATTTAGAGTTTAAGCGCATCATTTAGAGGTAAACCCAAAATCTAGATGTAAAGCCCAACTTCTAGAGGTAAAGCCCATCATCTAGTGCTACAGCCCAATGTCTGCAGGTAAAGCATAACTTACAGAGGTAAAGGCAAACATCTAGATATAAAACCCAAACTCTAGAGGTAAAGCCCAACATATAGAGGTATAACCCAAATTCTAGAGATAAAGTCCAACGTCTAGATGTAATCCCAACATCTAGAGGTAAAGTCCAGAATCTAGAGGTAAAGCCTAACTTCTAGAGGTGAATTCCAAAATCAAGTGTTAAGGCCCGACATCTACAGTTAAAGCCAACCATATAGATGTAACCCTCAACTTCTAGAGGTAAGGCCCAAAATCTAGAGGTAGAGCCCAACATCTAGATTTAAAGCCAGATATCTAGAGGTAAAGCCCAACATCTAGAGGAAAAGCCAAATATATAGATTTAAAACCCAAAATCTAGAGATAAAGCCCAACATCTAAATGTAAAGCAAAACATCTAGATGTAAAACCCGACATCTAGAGGTAAAGTCCAATATCTAGACTTAGAGACCAACATCTAGAGGTAAAACCCAACATCTAGAGGTAAAGCCCAACGTCTGGAGGTACAGCCCAGATTCTAGAGAGAAGCCAAAAATCCAGATGGAAACCCCAAAATCTAGAGGTAAAGCCCATCATCTAGAGGTAAAGCCAGATATCTAGGAGTAAAGCCCAACATCTAGAGGAAAAGCCAAATATATAGATTTAAAACCCAAAATCTAGAGGTAAAGCCCAATATCTAGACATAAAGCCCAAAATCTAGAGGTAAAGCCCAACATCCAGAGTTAAAGTTGAACGTCTTGAGGTAAAGCCAAAGTCTAGAGGTAAAGCCCAACTTCTAGAGGTAAAGTCCAAAATCTAGAGGTAAAGCCACACATCTAGACGTAAAGACAAATATCTAGAGGTAAAGCCCAACATCTAGAGGAAAAGACAAATATATAGATTTAAAACCCAAAATCTAGAGATAAAGCCCAAAATCTAAATGTAAAGCAAAACATCTAGATGTAAAACCCGACATCTAGAGGTAAAGTCCAATATCTAGACTTAAAGACCAACATCTAGAGGTAAAACCCAACATCTAGAGGTAAAGCCCAACGTCTGGAGGTAAAGCCCAGATTCTAGAGAGAAGCCAAAAATCAAGATGGAAAAATCAAAATCTAGAGGTAAAGCCCAACATCTAGAGGTAAAGCCAGATATCTAGGAGTAAAGCCCAACATCTAGAGGTAAAGCCAAATATATAGATTTAAAACCCAAAATCTAGAGATAAAGCCCAAAATCTAAATGTAAAGCAAAACATCTAGATGTAAAATCCGACATCTAGAGGTAAAGTCCAATATCTAGTCTTAAAGACCAACATCTAGAGGTAAAACCCAACATCTAGAGGTAAAGCCAGATATCTAGAGGTAAAGCCCAAAATCTATAGGAAAAGCCAAATATATAGATTTAAAACCCAAAATCTAGAGGTAAAGCCCAATATCTAGACGTAAAAACCAATATCTAGATGTAAAGCCCAACTTCTAGATCTAAAGCCCAAATATATACATGTAGAGCCCAACTTCTAAATCTAAAGCCCAACATCTAGAGGTAAAGCCTAACATCTAGAGGTGAATTCCAATATCAAGTGTTAAGGCCCGACATCTACAGTTAAAGCCAAACATAGAGATGTAAACCCCAACTTCTAGAGGTAACGCCCAAAATCTAGATGTAAAGCCACACATCTAGAAGTAAAGCCTTATATCTAGAGGTAAAGCCCAACATCTATAGGAAAAGCCAAATATATAGATTTAAAACCCAAAACTAGCGATAAAGCCCAACATCTAAATGTAAAGTAAAACATCTAGATGTAATACCCGACATCTAGAGGTAAAGACCACCATCTAGAGGAAAAGCCAAATATATAGATTTAAATCCCAAAATCTAGAGGTAAAGCCCAAAATCTAAATGTAAAGCAAAACATCTAGATGTAAAACCCGACATCTAGAGGTAAAGTCCAATATCTAGACTTAAAGACCAACATCTAGAGGTAAAACCCAACATCTAGAGGTAAAGCCCAACGTCTGGAGGTAAAGCCCAGATTCTAGAGAGAAGCCAAAAATTAAGATGGAAAACCCAAAATCTAGAGGTAAAGCCCATCATCTAGAGGTAAAGCCAGATATCTAGGAGTAAAGCCCAACATCTAGAGGAAAAGTCAAATATATAGATTTAAATCCCAAAATCTAGAGGTAAAGTCCAATATCGAGACGTAAAGGCCAAAATCTAGATGTAAAGCCCAACTTCTAGATCTAAAGCCTAACTTCTAGAGGTAAAGTCCATAATCTACACGTAAAGCCCAAGACCTAGTGGTAGAGCCCAAAATCTAGAGGTAAAGACCAACTAATATAGGAAAAGCCAAATATATAGATTTAAAACCCAAAATCTAGCGATAAGGCCCAATATCTAAATGTAAAGCAAAACATCTAGATGTAAAACCCGACATCTAGAGGTAAAGTCCAATATCTAGACTTAAAGACCAACATCTAGAGGTAAAACCCAACATCTTGAGGTAAAGGCCAACGTCTGGAGGTACAGCCCAGATTCTAGAGAGAAGCCAAAAATCCAGATGGAAAACCCAAAATCTAGAGGTAAAGCCCATCATCTAGAGGTAAAGCCAGATATCTAGGGGTAAAGCCCAACATCTAGAGGAAAAGACAAATATATAGATTTAAACCCCAAAATCTAGCGATAAAGCCCAACATCTAAATGTAAAGCAAAACATCTAGATGTAATACCCGACATCTAGAGGTAAAGACCAACATCTAGAGGAAAAGCCAAATATATAGATTTAAATCCCAAAATCTAGAGGTAAAGTCCAATATCGAGACGTAAAGCCCAAAATCTAGATGTAAAGCCCAACTTCTAGATCTAAAGCCTAACTTCTAAGGTAAAGTCCAAAATTTAGAGGTAAAGCCCCAGACCTAGTGGTAGAGCCCAAAATCTAGAGGTAAAGCGCAACATCTAGACGTAAAGCCAGATATCTAGAGGTAAAGCCCAACATCTAGAGGAAAAGCGAAATATATAGATTTAAAACCCAAAATCTAGAGGTAAAGCCCGATATCTAGACGTAAAGACCAAAATCTAGATGTAAAGCCCAACTTCTAGATCTAAAGCCCAACATCTAGAGGTAAAGCCTAACATCTAGACGTGAATTCCAATATCAAGTGTTAAGGCCCGACATCTACAGTTAAAGCCAAACATAGAGATGTAAACCCCAACTTCTAGAGGTAACGCCCAAAATCTAGATGTAAAGCCACACATCTAGAAGTAAAGCCTTATATCTAGAGGTAAAGCCCAACATCTATAGGAAAAGCCAAATATATAGATTTAAAAAACAAAATCTGGAGATAAAGCCCAACATCTAAATGTAAAGCAAAACATCTAGATGTAAAACCCGACATCTAGAGGTAAAGACCAACGTGTAGAGGAAAAGCCAAATATATAGATTTAAATCCCAAAATCTAGAGGTAAAGTCCAATATCGAGACGTAAAGCCCAAAATCTAGATGTAAAGCCCAACTTCTAGATCTAAAGCCTAACTTCTAGAGGTAAAGTCCAAAAT
This sequence comes from Leptosomus discolor, assembly GCF_034619465.1. Lineage (NCBI taxonomy): Eukaryota > Metazoa > Chordata > Aves > Leptosomiformes > Leptosomidae > Leptosomus > Leptosomus discolor. The sequence goes on from NC_141416.1 coordinate 4,656,723, forward strand.
CTAGACGTAAAGCCCAAGACCTAGTGGTAGAGCCCAAAATCTAGAGGTAAAGACCAACATCTAGACGTAAAGCCAGATATCTAGAGGTAAAGCTCAACATCTAGAGGTAAAGTCCAAAATCTAGAGGTAAAGATCAAGACCTAGTGGTAGAGCCCAAAATGTAGAGGTAAAGCCTAACTAATATAGGAAAAGCCAAATATATAGATTTAAAACCCAAAATCTAGAGATAAGGCCCAACATCTAAATGTAAAGCAAAACATCTAGATGTAAAACCCGACATCTAGAGGTAAAGTCCAATATCTAGACTTAAAGACCAACATCTAGAGGTAAAACCCAACATCTTGAGGTAAAGGCCAACGTCTGGAGGTACAGCCCAGATTCTAGAGAGAAGCCAAAATTCCAGATGGAAAACCCAAAATCTAGAGGTAAAGCCCAACATCTAGAGGTAAAGCCAGATATCTAGGGGTAAAGCCCAACATCTAGAGGAAAAGCCAAATATATAGATTTAAAACCCAAAATCTAGAGGTAAAGACCAATATCGAGACGTAAAGCCCAAAATCTAGATGTAAAGCCCAACTTCTAGATCTAAAGCCTAACTTCTAGAGGTAAAGTCCAAAATCTAGAGGTAAAGCCCAAGACCTAGTGGTAGAGCCCAAAATCTAGGGTTAAAGTCCAACATCTAGACGTAAAGACATATCTCTAGAGGTAAAGCCCAACATCTAGAGGTAAAGCCAAATATATAGATTTAAAACCCAAAATCTAGAGTTAAAGCCCGATATCTAGACGTAAAGACCAAAATCTAGATGTAAAGCCCAACTTCTAGATCTAAAGCCCAACATCTAGAGGTAAAGCCTAACATCTAGAGGTGAATTCCAATATCAAGTGTTAAGGCCCGACATCTACAGTTGAAGCCAAACATATAGATGTAAACCCCAACTTCTAGAGGTAACGCCCAAAATCTAGATGTAAAGCCACACATCTAGAAGTAAAGCCTTATATCTAGAGGTAAAGCCCAACATCTATAGGAAAAGCCAAATAAATAGATTTAAAACCCAAATCTAGCGATAAAGCCCAACATCTAAATGTAAAGCAAAACATCTAGATGTAATACCCGACATCTAGAGGTAAAGACCACCATCTAGAGGAAAAGCCAAATATATAGATTTAAATCCCAAAATCTAGAGGTAAAGTCCAATATCGAGACGTAAAGCCCAAAATCTAGATGTAAAGCCCAACTTCTAGATCTAAAGCCTAACTTCTAGAGGTAAAGTCCAAAATATAGACGTAAAGCCCAAGACCTAGTGGTAGAGCCAAAATCTAGAGGTAAAGACCAACATCTAGACGTAAAGCCAGATATCTAGAGGTAAAGCCCAACATCTAGAGGTAAAGTCCAAAATCTAGAGGTAAAGATCAAGACCTAGTGGTAGAGCCCAAAATGTAGAGGTAAAGCCCAACTAATATAGGAAAAGCCAAATATATAGATTTAAAACCCAAAATCTAAAGATAAAGCCCAACATCTAAATGTAAAGCAAAACATCTAGATGTAAAACCCGACATCTAGAGGTAAAGACCAACGTCTAGAGGAAAAGCCAAATATATAGATTTAAATCCCAAAATCTAGAGGTAAAGTCCAATATCGAGACGTAAAGCCCAAAATCTAGATGTAAAGCCCAACTTCTAGATCTAAAGCCTAACTTCTAGAGGTAAAGTCCAAAATCTAGACGTAAAGCCCAAGACCTAGTGGTAGAGCCCAAAATCTAGAGGTAAAGACCAACATCTAGACGTAAAGCCAGATATCTAGAGGTAAAGCCCAACATCTAGAGGTAAAGTCCAAAATCTAGAGGTAAAGATCAAGACCTAGTGGTAGAGCCCAAAATGTAGAGGTAAAGCCCAACTAATATAGGAAAAGCCAAATATATAGATTTAAAACCCAAAATCTAGAGATAAGGCCCAACATCTAAATGTAAAGCAAAACATCTAGATGTAAAACCCGACATCTAGAGGTAAAGTCCAATATCTAGACTTAAAGACCAACATCTAGAGGTAAAACCCAACATCTTGAGGTAAAGGCCAACGTCTGGAGGTACAGCCCAGATTCTAGAGAGAAGCCAAAAATCCAGATGGAAAACCCAAAATCTAGAGGTAAAGCCCAACATCTAGAGGTAAAGCCAGATATCTAGGGGTAAAGCCCAGCATCTAGAGGAAAAGCCAAATATATAGATTTAAAACCCAAAATCTAGAGGTAAAGACAAATATCTAGACGTAAAGACCAAAATCTAGATGTAAAGCCCAACTTCTATATCTAAAGCCTAACTTCTAGAGGTAAAGTCCAAAATCTAGAGGTAAAGCCCCAGACCTAGTGGTAGAGCCCAAAATCTAGAGGTAAAGCGCAACATCTAGACGTAAAGCCAGATATCTAGAGGTAAAGCCCAACATCTAGAGGAAAAGCGAAATATATAGATTTAAAACCCAAAATCTAGAGGTAAAGCCCGATATCTAGACGTAAAGACCAAAATCTAGATGTAAAGCCCAACTTCTAGATCTAAAGCCCAACATCTAGAGGTAAAGCCTAACATCTAGAGGTGAATTCCAATATCAAGTGTTAAGGCCCGACATCTACAGTTAAAGCCAAACATAGAGATGTAAACCCCAACTTCTAGAGGTAACGCCCAAAATCTAGATGTAAAGCCACACATCTAGAAGTAAAGCCTTATATCTAGGGGTAAAGCCCAACATCTATAGGAAAAGCCAAATAAATAGATTTAAAACCCAAATCTAGCGATAAAGCCCAACATCTAAATGTAAAGCAAAACATCTAGATGTAATACCCGACATCTAGAGGTAAAGACCACCATCTAGAGGAAAAGCCAAATATATAGATTTAAATCCCAAAATCTAGAGGTAAAGTCCAATATCGAGACGTAAAGCCCAAAATCTAGATGTAAAGCCCAACTTCTAGATCTAAAGCCTAACTTCTAGAGGTAAAGTCCAAAATCTAGACGTAAAGCCCAAGACCTAGTGGTAGAGCCAAAATCTAGAGGTAAAGACCAACATCTAGACGTAAAGCCAGATATCTAGAGGTAAAGCCCAACATCTAGAGGTAAAATCCAAAATCTAGAGGTAAAGATCAAGACCTAGTGGTAGAGCCCAAAATGTAGAGGTAAAGCCCAACTAATATAGGAAAAGCCAAATATATAGATTTAAAACCCAAAATCTAGCGATAAAGCCCAACATCTAAATGTAAAGCAAAACATCTAGATGTAAAACCCGACATCTAGAGGTAAAGACCAACGTCTAGAGGAAAAGCCAAATATATAGATGTAAATCCCAAAATCTAGAGGTAAAGTCCAATATCGAGACGTAAAGCCCAAAATCTAGATGTAAAGCCCAACTTCTAGATCTAAAGCCTAACTTCTAGAGGTAAAGTCCAAAATCTAGACGTAAAGCCCAAGACCTAGTGGTAGAGCCCAAAATCTAGGGGTAAAGTCCAACATCTAGACGTAAAGCCAGATATCTAGAGGTAAAGCCCAACATCTAGAGGTAAAATCCAAAATCTAGAGGTAAAGATCAAGACCTAGTGGTAGAGCCCAAAATGTAGAGGTAAAGCCCAACTAATATAGGAAAAGCCAAATATATAGATTTAAAACCCAAAATCTAGCGATAAAGCCCAACATCTAAATGTAAAGCAAAACATCTAGATGTAAAACCCGACATCTAGAGGTAAAGACCAACGTCTAGAGGAAAAGCCAAATATATAGATGTAAATCCCAAAATCTAGAGGTAAAGTCCAATATCGAGACGTAAAGCCCAAAATCTAGATGTAAAGCCCAACTTCTAGATCTAAAGCCTAACTTCTAGAGGTAAAGTCCAAAATCTAGACGTAAAGCCCAAGACCTAGTGGTAGAGCCCAAAATCTAGGGGTAAAGTCCAACATCTAGACGTAAAGACATATCTCTAGAGGTAAAGCCCAACATCTAGAGGTAAAGCCAAATATATAGATTTAAAACCCAAAATCTAGAGCTAAAGACAAATATCTAGACGTAAAGACCAAAATCTAGATGTAAAGCCCAACTTCTATATCTAAAGCCTAACTTCTAGAGGTAAAGTCCAAAATCTAGAGGTAAAGCCCCATACCTAGTGGTAGAGCCCAAAATCTAGAGGTAAAGCGCAACATCTAGACGTAAAGCCAGATATCTAGAGGTAAAGCCCAACATCTAGAGGAAAAGCGAAATATATAGATTTAAAACCCAAAATCTAGAGGTAAAGCCCGATATCTAGACGTAAAGACCAAAATCTAGATGTAAAGCCCAACTTCTAGATCTAAAGCCCAACATCTAGAGGTAAAGCCTAACATCTAGAGGTGAATTCCAATATCAATTGTTAAGGCCCGACATCTACAGTTAAAGCCAAACATATAGAAGTAAACCCCAACTTCTAGAGGTAACGCCCAAAATCTAGATGTAAAGGCACACATCTAGAAGTAAAGCCTTATATCTAGAGGTAAAGCCCAACATCTATAGGAAAAGCCAAATATATAGATTTAAAACCCAAATCTAGCGATAAAGCCCAACATCTAAATGTAAAGCAAAACATCTAGATGTAATACCCGACATCTAGAGGTAAAGACCACCATCTAGAGGAAAAGCCAAATATATAGATTTAAATCCCAAAATCTAGAGGTAAAGTCCAATATCGAGACGTAAAGCCCAAAATCTAGATGTAAAGCCAAACTTCTAGATCTAAAGCCTAACTTCTAGAGGTAAAGTCCAAAAACTAGACGTAAAGCCCAAGACCTAGTGGTAGAGCCCAAAATCTAGAGGTAAAGCCCAACATCTAGACGTAAAGCCAGATATCTACAGGTAAAGCCCAACATCTAGAGGTAAAGTCCAAAATCTAGAGGTAAAGATCAAGACCTAGTGGTAGAGCCCAAAATGTAGAGGTAAAGCCCAACTAATATAGGAAAAGCCAAATATATAGATTTAAAAAACAAAATCTAGAGATAAAGCCCAACATCTACATGTAAAGCAAAACATCTAGATGTAAAACCCGACATCTAGAGGTAAAGACCAACGTCTAGAGGAAAAGCCAAATATATAGATTTAAATCCCAAAATCTAGAGGTAAAGTCCAATATCGAGACGTAAAGCCCAAAATCTAGATGTAAAGCCCAACTTCTAGATCTAAAGCCTAACTTCTAGAGGTAAAGTCCAAAATCTAGACGTAAAGCCCAAGACCTAGTGGTAGAGCCCAAAATCTAGAGGTAAAGACCAACATCTAGACGTAAAGCCAGATATCTAGAGGTAAAGCCCAACATCTAGAGGTAAAGTCCAAAATCTAGAGGTAAAGATCAAGACCTAGTGGTAGAGCCCAAAATGTAGAGGTAAAGCCCAACTAATATAGGAAAAGCCAAATATATAGATTTAAAACCCAAAATCTAGAGATAAGGCCCAACATCTAAATGTAAAGCAAAACATCTAGATGTAAAACCCGACATCTAGAGGTAAAGTCCAATATCTAGACTTAAAGACCAACATCTAGAGGTAAAACCCAACATCTTGAGGTAAAGGCCAACGTCTGGAGGTACAGCCCAGATTCTAGAGAGAAGCCAAAAATCCAGATGGAAAACCCAAAATCTAGAGGTAAAGCCCAACATCTAGAGGTAAAGCCAGATATCTAGGGGTAAAGCCCAGCATCTAGAGGAAAAGCTAAATATATAGATTTAAAACCCAAAATCTAGAGGTAAAGACCAACATCTAGACGTAAAGCCAGATATCTAGAGGTAAAGCCCAACATCTAGAGGTAAAGCCCAACATCTAGAGGTAAAGCCAAATATATAGATTTAAAACCCAAAACCTAGAGGTAAAGACAAATATCTAGACGTAAAGACCAAAATCTAGATGTAAAGCCCAACTTCTATATCTAAAGCCTAACTTCTAGAGGTAAAGTCCAAAATCTAGAGGTAAAGCCCCAGACCTAGTGGTAGAGCCCAAAATCTAGAGGTAAAGCGCAACATCTAGACGTAAAGCCAGATATCTAGAGGTAAAGCCCAACATCTAGAGGAAAAGCGAAATATATAGATTTAAAACCCAAAATCTAGAGGTAAAGCCCGATATCTAGACGTAAAGACCAAAATCTAGATGTAAAGCCCAACTTCTAGATCTAAAGCCCAACATCTAGAGGTAAAGCCTAACATCTAGAGTTGAATTCCAAAATCAAGTGTTAAGGCCCGACATCTACAGTTAAAGCCAAACATATAGATGTAAACCCCAACTTCTAGAGGTAACGCCCAAAATCTAGATGTAAAGCCACACATCTAGAAGTAAAGCCTTATATCTAGAGGTAAAGCCCAACATCTATAGGAAAAGCCAAATAAATAGATTTAAAACCCAAATCTAGCGATAAAGCCCAACATCTAAATGTAAAGCAAAACATCTAGATGTAATACCCGACATCTAGAGGTAAAGACCACCATCTAGAGGAAAAGCCAAATATATAGATTTAAATCCCAAAATCCAGAGGTAAAGTCCAATATCGAGACGTAAAGCCCAAAATCTAGATGTAAAGCCCAACTTCTAGATCTAAAGCCTAACTTCTAGAGGTAAAGTCCAAAATCTAGACGTAAAGCCCAAGACCTAGTGGTAGAGCCAAAATCTAGAGGTAAAGACCAACATCTAGACGTAAAGCCAGATATCTAGAGGTAAAGCCCAACATCTAGAGGTAAAATCCAAAATCTAGAGGTAAAGATCAAGACCTAGTGGTAGAGCCCAAAATGTAGAGGTAAAGCCCAACTAATATAGGAAAAGCCAAATATATAGATTTAAAACCCAAAATCTAGCGATAAAGCCCAACATCTAAATGTAAAGCAAAACATCTAGATGTAAAACCCGACATCTAGAGGTAAAGACCAACGTCTAGAGGAAAAGCCAAATATATAGATGTAAATCCCAAAATCTAGAGGTAAAGTCCAATATCGAGACGTAAAGCCCAAAATCTAGATGTAAAGCCCAACTTCTAGATCTAAAGCCTAACTTCTAGAGGTAAAGTCCAAAATCTAGACGTAAAGCCCAAGACCTAGTGGTAGAGCCCAAAATCTAGGGGTAAAGTCCAACATCTAGACGTAAAGACATATCTCTAGAGGTAAAGCCCAAAATCTAGAGGTAAAGCCAAATATATAGATTTAAAACCCAAAATCTAGAGGTAAAGACAAATATCTAGACGTAAAGACCAAAATCTAGATGTAAAGCCCAACTTCTATATCTAAAGCCTAACTTCTAGAGGTAAAGTCCAAAATCTAGAGGTAAAGCCCCAGACCTAGTGGTAGAGCCCAAAATCTAGAGGTAAAGCGCAACATCTAGACGTAAAGCCAGATATCTAGAGGTAAAGCCCAACATCTAGAGGAAAAGCGAAATATATAGATTTAAAACCCAAAATCTAGAGGTAAAGCCCGATATCTAGACGTAAAGACCAAAATCTAGATGTAAAGCCCAACTTCTAGATCTAAAGCCCAACATCTAGAGGTAAAGCCTAACATCTAGAGGTGAATTCCAATATCAAGTGTTAAGGCCCGACATCTACAGTTAAAGCCAAACATATAGATGTAAACCCCAACTTCTAGAGGTAACGCCCAAAATCTAGATGTAAAGCCACACATCTAGAAGTAAAGCCTTATATCTAGAGGTAAAGCCCAACATCTATAGGAAAAGCCAAATAAATAGATTTAAAACCCAAATCTAGCGATAAAGCCCAACATCTAAATGTAAAGCAAAACATCTAGATGTAATACCCGACATCTAGAGGTAAAGACCACCATCTAGAGGAAAAGCCAAATATATAGATTTAAATCCCAAAATCTAGAGATAAAGTCCAATATCGAGACGTAAAGCCCAAAATCTAGATGTAAAGCCCAACTTCTAGATCTAAAGCCTAACTTCTAGAGGTAAAGTCCAAAATCTAGACGTAAAGCCCAAGACCTAGTGGTAGAGCCCAAAATCTAGAGGTAAAGCCCAACATCTAGACGTAAAGCCAGATATCTACAGGTAAAGCCCAACATCTAGAGGTAAAGTCCAAAATCTAGAGGTAAAGATCAAGACCTAGTGGTAGAGCCCAAAATGTAGAGGTAAAGCCCAACTAATATAGGAAAAGCCAAATATATAGATTTAAAACCCAAAATCTAGAGATAAGGCCCAACATCTAAATGTAAAGCAAAACATCTAGATGTAAAACCCGACATCTAGAGGTAAAGACCAACGTCTAGAGGAAAAGCCAAATATATAGATGTAAATCCCAAAATCTAGAGGTAAAGTCCAATATCGAGACGTAAAGCCCAAAATCTAGATGTAAAGCCCAACTTCTAGATCTAAAGCCTAACTTCTAGAGGTAAAGTCCAAAATCTAGACGTAAAGCCCAAGACCTAGTGGTAGAGCCCAAAATCTAGGGTTAAAGTCCAACATCTAGACGTAAAGACATATCTCTAGAGGTAAAGCCCAACATCTAGAGGTAAAGCCAAATATATAGATTTAAAACCCAAAATCTAGAGGTAAAGACAAATATCTAGACGTAAAGACCAAAATCTAGATGTAAAGCCCAACTTCTATATCTAAAGCCTAACTTCTAGAGGTAAAGTCCAAAATCTAGAGGTAAAGCCCCAGACCTAGTGGTAGAGCCCAAAATCTAGAGGTAAAGCGCAACATCTAGACGTAAAGCCAGATATCTAGAGGTAAAGCCCAACATCTAGAGGAAAAGCGAAATATATAGATTTAAAACCCAAAATCTAGAGGTAAAGCCCGATATCTAGACGTAAAGACCAAAATCTAGATGTAAAGCCCAACTTCTAGATCTAAAGCCCAACATCTAGAGGTAAAGCCTAACATCTAGAGGTGAATTCCAATATCAAGTGTTAAGGCCCGACATCTACAGTTAAAGCCAAACATATAGATGTAAACCCCAACTTCTAGAGGTAACGCCCAAAATCTAGATGTAAAGCCACACATCTAGAAGTAAAGCCTTATATCTAGAGGTAAAGCCCAACATCTATAGGAAAAGCCAAATAAATAGATTTAAAACCCAAATCTAGCGATAAAGCCCAACATCTAAATGTAAAGCAAAACATCTAGATGTAATACCCGACATCTAGAGGTAAAGACCACCATCTAGAGGAAAAGCCAAATATATAGATTTAAATCCCAAAATCTAGAGGTAAAGTCCAATATCGAGACGTAAAGCCCAAAATCTAGATGTAAAGCCCAACTTCTAGATCTAAAGCCTAACTTCTAGAGGTAAAGTCCAAAATCTAGACGTAAAGCCCAAGACCTAGTGGTAGAGCCCAAAATCTAGGGGTAAAGTCCAACATCTAGACGTAAAGACATATCTCTAGAGGTAAAGCCCAAAATCTAGAGGTAAAGCCAAATATATAGATTTAAAACCCAAAATCTAGAGGTAAAGACAAATATCTAGACGTAAAGACCAAAATCTAGATGTAAAGCCCAACTTCTATATCTAAAGCCTAACTTCTAGAGGTAAAGTCCAAAATCTAGAGGTAAAGCCCCAGACCTAGTGGTAGAGCCCAAAATCTAGAGGTAAAGCGCAACATCTAGACGTAAAGCCAGATATCTAGAGGTAAAGCCCAACATCTAGAGGAAAAGCGAAATATATAGATTTAAAACCCAAAATCTAGAGGTAAAGCCCGATATCTAGACGTAAAGACCAAAATCTAGATGTAAAGCCCAACTTCTAGATCTAAAGCCCAACATCTAGAGGTAAAGCCTAACATCTAGAGGTGAATTCCAATATCAAGTGTTAAGGCCCGACATCTACAGTTAAAGCCAAACATATAGATGTAAACCCCAACTTCTAGAGGTAACGCCCAAAATCTAGAGGTAAAGCCACACATCTAGAAGTAAAGCCTTATATCTAGAGGTAAAGCCCAACATCTATAGGAAAAGCCAAATATATAGATTTAAAACCCAAATCTAGCGATAAAGCCCAACATCTAAATGTAAAGCAAAACATCTAGATGTAATACCCGACATCTAGAGGTAAAGACCACCATCTAGAGGAAAAGCCAAATATATAGATTTAAATCCCAAAATCTAGAGATAAAGTCCAATATCGAGACGTAAAGCCCAAAATCTAGATGTAAAGCCCAACTTCTAGATCTAAAGCCTAACTTCTAGAGGTAAAGTCCAAAATCTAGACGTAAAGCCCAAGACCTAGTGGTAGAGCCCAAAATCTAGAGGTAAAGCCCAACATCTAGACTTAAAGCCAGATATCTACAGGTAAAGCCCAACATCTAGAGGTAAAGTCCAAAATCTAGAGGTAAAGATCAAGACCTAGTGGTAGAGCCCAAAATGTAGAGGTAAAGCCCAACTAATATAGGAAAAGCCAAATATATAGATTTAAAACCCAAAATCTAGAGATAAGGCCCAACATCTAAATGTAAAGCAAAACATCTAGATGTAAAACCCGACATCTAGAGGTAAAGACCAATATCTAGACGTAAAGCCCAAAATCTAGATGTAAAGCCCAACTTCTAGATCTAAAGCCTAACTTCTAGAGGTAAAGTCCAAAATCTAGAGGTAAAGCCCAAGACCTAGTGGTAGAGCCCAAAATCTAGGGTTAAAGTCCAACATCTAGACGTAAAGACATATCTCTAGAGGTAAAGCCCAACATCTAGAGGTAAAGCCAAATATATAGATTTAAACCCCAAAATCTAGAGGTAAAGCCCGATATATAGACGTAAAGACCAAAATCTAGATGTAAAGCCCAACTTCTAGATCTAAAGCCCAAAATATAGATGTAAAGCCCAACTTCTAAATCTAAAGCCCAATATCTAGAGGTAAAGCCCAATATTTAGAGTTTAAGCGCATCATTTAGAGGTAAACCCAAAATCTAGATGTAAAGCCCAACTTCTAGAGGTAAAGCCCATCATCTAGTGCTACAGCCCAATGTCTGCAGGTAAAGCATAACTTACAGAGGTAAAGGCAAACATCTAGATATAAAACCCAAACTCTAGAGGTAAAGCCCAACATATAGAGGTATAGCCCAAATTCTAGAGATAAAGTCCAACGTCTAGATGTAATCCCAACATCTAGAGGTAAAGCCCAGAATCTAGAGGTAAAGCCTAACATCTAGAGGTGAATTCCAAAATCAAGTGTTAAGGCCCGACATCTACAGTTAAAGCCAACCATATAGATGTAACCCTCAACTTCTAGAGGTAAGGCCCAAAATCTAGAGGTAGAGCCCAACATCTAGATTTAAAGCCAGATATCTAGAGGTAAAGCCCAACATCTAGAGGAAAAGCCAAATATATAGATTTAAAACCCAAAACCTAGAGATAAAGCCCAACATCTAAATGTAAAGCAAAACATCTAGATGTAAAACCCGACATCTAGAGGTAAAGTCCAATATCTAGACTTAAAGACCAACATCTAGAGGTAAAACCAAACATCTAGAGGTAAAGCCCAACGTCTGGAGGTACAGCCCAGATTCTAGAGAGAAGCCAAAAATCCAGATGGAAAACCCAAAATCTAGAGGTAAAGCCCATCATCTAGAGGTAAAGCCAGATATCTAGGAGTAAAGCCCAACATCTAGAGGAAAAGCCAAATATATAGATTTAAAACCCAAAATCTAGAGGTAAAGCCCAATATCTAGACGTAAAGCCCAAAATCTAGAGGTAAAGCCCAACATCCAGAGTTAAAGTTGAACGTCTTGAGGTAAAGCCAAAGTCTAGAGGTAAAGCCCAACTTCTAGAGGTAAAGTCCAAAATCTAGAGGTAAAGCCACACATCTAGAAGTAAAGCCTTATATCTAGAGGTAAAGCCCAACATCTATAGGAAAAGCGAAATATATAGATTTAAAACCCAAATCTAGCGATAAAGCCCAACATCTAAATGTAAAGCAAAACATCTAGATGTAAAACCCGACATCTAGAGGTAAAGACCACCATCTAGAGGAAAAGCCAAATATATAGATTTAAATCCCAAAATCTAGAGGTAAAGTCCAATATCGAGACGTAAAGCCCAAAATCTAGATGTAAAGCCCAACATCTAGACGTAAAGCCGGATATCTACAGGTAAAGCCCAACATCTAGAGGTAAATTCCAAAATCTAGAGGTAAAGATCAAGACCTAGTGGTAGAGCCCAAAATGTAGAGGTAAAGCCCAACTAATATAGGAAAAGCCAAATATATAGATTTAAAACCCAAAATCTAGAGATAAGGCCCAACATCTAAATGTAAAGCAAAACATCTAGATGTAAAACCCGACATCTAGAGGTAAAGTCCAATATCTAGACTTAAAGACCAACATCTAGAGGTAAAACCCAACATCTTGAGGTAAAGGCCAACGTCTGGAGGTACAGCCCAGATTCTAGAGAGAAGCCAAAAATCCAGATGGAAAACCCAAAATCTAGAGGTAAAGCCCAACATCTAGAGGTAAAGCCAGATATCTAGGGGTAAAGCCCAACATCTAGAGGAAAAGCCAAATATATAGATTTAAAACCCAAAATCTAGAGGTAAAGTCCAATATCTAGACGTAAAGCCCAAAATCTAGATGTAAAGCCCAACTTCTAGATCTAAAGCCTAACTTCTAGAGGTAAAGTCCAAAATCTAGAGGTAAAGCCCAAGACCTAGTGGTACAGCCCAAAATCTAGGGGTAAAGTCCAACATCTAGACGTAAAGACATATCTCTAGAGGTAAAGCCCAACATCTACAGGAAAAGCCAAATATATAGATTTAAACCCCAAAATCTAGAGGTAAAGCCCGATATCTAGACGTAAAGACCAAAATCTAGATGTAAAGCCCAACTTCTAGATCTAAAGCCCAAAATATAGATGTAAAGCCCAACTTCTAAATCTAAAGCCCAACATCTAGAGGTAAAGCCCAATATTTAGAGTTTAAGCGCATCATTTAGAGGTAAACCCAAAATCTAGATGTAAAGCCCAACTTCTAGAGGTAAAGCCCATCATCTAGTCCTACAGCCCAATGTCTGCAGGTAAAGCATAACTTACAGAGGTGAAGGCAAACATCTAGATATAAAACCCAAACTCTAGAGGTAAAGCCCAACATATAGAGGTATAGCCCAAATTCTAGAGATAAAGTCCAACGTCTAGATGTAATCCCAACATCTAGAGGTAAAGTCCAGAATCTAGAGGTAAAGCCTAACTTCTAGAGGTGAATTCCAAAATCAAGTGTTAAGGCCCGACATCTACAGTTAAAGCCAACCATATAGATGTAACCCTCAACTTCTAGAGATAAGGCCCAAAATCTAGAGTTAGAGCCCAACATCTAGATTTAAAGCCAGATATCTAGAGGTAAAGCCCAACATCTAGAGGAAAAGCCAAATATATAGATTTAAAACCCAAAATCTAGAGATAAAGCCCAACATCTAAATGTAAAGCAAAACATCTAGATGTAAAACCCGACATCTAGAGGTAAAGTCCAATATCTAGACTTAAAGACCAACATCTAGAGGTAAAACCCAACCTCTAGAGGTAAAGCCCATCGTCTGGAGGTACAGCCCAGATTCTAGAGAGAAGCCAAAAATCCAGATGGAAAACCCAAAATCTAGAGGTAAAGCCCATCATCTAGAGGTAAAGCCAGATATCTAGGAGTAAAGCCCAACATCTAGAGGAAAAGCCAAATATATAGATTTAAAACCCAAAATCTAGAGGTAAAGCCCAATATCTAGACGTAAAGCCCAAAATCTAGAGGTAAAGCCCAACATCCAGAGTTAAAGTTGAACGTCTTGAGGTAAAGTCCAAAATCTAGAGGTAAAGCCCCAGACCTAGTGGTAGAGCCCAAAATCTAGAGGTAAAGCGCAACATCTAGACGTAAAGCCAGATATCTAGAGGTAAAGCCCAACATCTAGAGGAAAAGCGAAATATGTAGATTTAAAACCCAAAATCTAGAGGTAAAGCCCGATATCTAGACGTAAAGCCCAAAATCTAGATGTAAAGCCCAACTTCTAGATCTAAAGCCCAACATCTAGAGGTAAAGCCTAACATCTAGAGGTGAATTCCAATATCAAGTGTTAAGGCCCGACATCTACAGTTAAAGCCAAACATATAGAAGTAAACCCATACTTCTAGAGGTAACGCCCAAAATCTAGATGTAAAGCCACACATCTAGAAGTAAAGCCTTACATCTAGAGGTAAAGCCCAACATCTATAGGAAAAGCCAAATATATAGATTTAAAACCCAAATCTAGCGATAAAGCCCAACATCTAAATGTAAAGTAAAACATCTAGATGTAATACCCGACATCTAGAGGTAAAGACCACCATCTAGAGGAAAAGCCAAATATATAGATTTAAATCCCAAAATCTAGAGGTAAAGTCCAATATCGAGACGTAAAGCCCAAAATCTAGATGTAAAGCCCAACTTCTAGATCTAAAGCCTAACTTCTAGAGGTAAAGTCCAAAATCTAGACGTAAAGCCCAAGACCTAGTGGTAGAGCCCAAAATCTAGAGGTAAAGCCCAACATCTAGACGTAAAGCCAGATATCTACAGGTAAAGCCCAACATCTAGAGGTAAAGTCCAAAATCTAGAGGTAAAGATCAAGACCTAGTGGTAGAGCCCAAAATGTAGAGGTAAAGCCCAACTAATATAGGAAAAGCCAAATATATAGATTTAAAACCCAAAATCTAGCGATAAAGCCCAACATCTAAATGTAAAGCAAAACATCTAGATGTAAAACCCGACATCTAGAGGTAAAGACCAACGTCTAGAGGTAAAGCCAAACATATAGATGTAAACCCCAACTTCTAGAGGTAACGCCCAAAATCTAGATGTAAAGCCACACATCTAGAAGTGAAGCCTTATATCTAGGGGTAAAGCCCAACATCTATAGGAAAAGCCAAATATATAGATTTAAAACCCAAAACTAGCGATAAAGCCCAACATCTAAATGTAAAGTAAAACATCTAGATGTAATACCCGACATCTAGAGGTAAAGACCACCATCTAGAGGAAAAGCCAAATATATAGATTTAAATCCCAAAATCCAGAGGTAAAGTCCAATATCGAGACGTAAAGCCCAAAATCTAGATGTAAAGCCCAACTTCTAGATCTAAAGCCTAACTTCTAGAGGTAAAGTCCAAAATCTAGAGGTAAAGCCCCAGACCTAGTGGTAGAGCCCAAAATCTAGAGGTAAAGACCAACATCTAGACGTAAAGCCAGATATCTAGAGGTAAAGCCCAACATCTAGAGGTAAAGTCCAAAATCTAGAGGTAAAGATCAAGACCTAGTGGTAGAGCCCAAAATGTAGAGGTAAAGCCCAACTAATATAGGAAAAGCCAAATATATAGATTTAAAACCCGAAATCTAGCGATAAAGCCCAACATCTAAATGTAAAGCAAAACATCTAGATGTAAAACCCGACATCTAGAGGTAAAGACCAATGTCTAGAGGAAAAGCCAAATATATAGATTTAAATCCCAAAATCTAGAGGTAAAGTCCAATATCGAGACGTAAAGCCCAAAATCTAGATGTAAAGCCCAACTTCTAGATCTAAAGCCTAACTTCTAGAGGTAAAGTCCAAAATCTAGACGTAAAGCCCAAGACCTAGTGGTAGAGCCCAAAATCTAGAGGTAAAGCGCAACATCTAGACGTAAAGCCAGATATCTAGAGGTAAAGCCCAACATCTAGAGGTAAAGTCCAAAATCTAGAGGTAAAGATCAAGACCTAGTGGTAGAGCCCAAAATGTAGAGGTAAAGCCCAACTAATATAGGAAAAGCCAAATATATAGATTTAAAACCCAAAATCTAGAGATAAGGCCCAAGATCTAAATGTAAAGCAAAACATCTAGATGTAAAACCCGACATCTAGAGGTAAAGTCCAATATCTAGACTTAAAGACCAACATCTAGAGGTAAAACCCAACATCTTGAGGTAAAGGCCAACGTCTGGAGGTACAGCCCAGATTCTAGAGAGAAGCCAAAAATCCAGATGGAAAACCCAAAATCTAGAGGTAAAGCCCAACATCTAGAGGTAAAGCCAGATATCTAGGGGTAAAGCCCAACATCTAGAGGAAAAGCCAAATATATAGATTTAAATCCCAAAATCTAGAGGTAAAGTCCAATATCTAGACGTAAAGCCCAAAATCTAGATGTAAAGCCCAACTTCTAGATCTAAAGCCTAACTTCTAGAGGTAAAGTCCAAAATCTAGAGGTAAAGCCCAAGACCTAGTGGTAGAGCCCAAAATCTAGGGGTAAAGTCCAACATCTAGACGTAAAGACATATCTCTAGAGGTAAAGCCCAACATCTACAGGAAAAGCCAAATATATAGATTTAAACCCCAAAATCTAGAGGTAAAGCCCGATATCTAGACGTAAAGACCAAAATCTAGATGTAAAGCCCAACTTCTAGATCTAAAGCCCAAAATATAGATGTAAAGCCCAACTTCTAAATCTAAAGCCCAACATCTAGAGGTAAAGCCCAATATTTAGAGTTTAAGCGCATCATTTAGAGGTAAACCCAAAATCTAGATGTAAAGCCCAACTTCTAGAGGTAAAGCCCATCATCTAGTCCTACAGCCCAATGTCTGCAGGTAAAGCATAACTTACAGAGGTAAAGGCAAAAATCTAGATATAAAACCTAAACTCTAGAGGTAAAGCCCAACATATAGAGGTATAACCCAAATTCTAGAGATAAAGTCCAACGTCTAGATGTAATCCCAACATCTAGAGGTAAAGTCCAGAATCTAGAGGTAAAGCCTAACTTCTAGAGGTGAATTCCAAAATCAAGTGTTAAGGCCCGACACCTACAGTTAAAGCCAACCATATAGATGTAACCCTCAACATCTAGAGGTAAGGCCCAAAATCTAGAGGTAGAGCCCAACATCTAGATTTAAAGCCAGATATCTAGAGGTAAAGCCCAACATCTAGAGGAAAAGCCAAATATATAGATTTAAAACCCAAAATCTAGAGATAAAGCCCAACATCTAAATGTAAAGCAAAACATCTAGATGTAAAACCCGACATCTAGAGGTAAAGTCCAATATCTAGACTTAAAGACCAACATCTAGAGGTAAAACCCAACATCTAGAGGTAAAGCCCATCGTCTGGAGGTACAGCACAGATTCTAGAGAGAAGCCAAAAATCCAGATGGAAAACCCAAAATCTAGAGGTAAAGCCCATCATCTAGAGGTAAAGCCAGATATCTAGGATTAAA
This sequence comes from Leptosomus discolor, assembly GCF_034619465.1. Taxonomy (NCBI): domain Eukaryota; kingdom Metazoa; phylum Chordata; class Aves; order Leptosomiformes; family Leptosomidae; genus Leptosomus; species Leptosomus discolor. The sequence goes on from NC_141416.1 coordinate 4,673,886, forward strand.
GCCCAACATCTAGAGGAAAAGCCAAATATATAGATTTAAAACCCAAAATCTAGAGGTAAAGTCCAATATCGAGACGTAAAGCCCAAAATCTAGATGTAAAGCCCAACTTCTAGATCTAAAGCCTAACTTCTAGAGGTAAAGTCCAAAATCTAGACGTAAAGCCCAAGACCTAGTGGTAGAGCCCAAAATCTAGAGGTAAAGCCCAACATCTAGACGTAAAGCCAGATATCTACAGGTAAAGCCCAACATCTAGAGGTAAAGTCCAAAATCTAGAGGTAAAGATCAAGACCTAGTGGTAGAGCCCAAAATGTAGAGGTAAAGCCCAACTAATATAGGAAAAGCCAAATATATAGATTTAAAACCCAAAATCTAGCGGTAAAGCCCAACATCTTAATGTAAAGCAAAACATCTAGATGTAAAACCCGACATCTAGAGGTAAAGACCAACGTCTAGAGGTAAAGCCAAACATATAGATGTAAACCCCAACTTCTAGAGGTAACGCCCAAAATCTAGATGTAAAGCCACACATCTAGAAGTGAAGCCTTATATCTAGAGGTAAAGCCCAACATCTATAGGAAAAGCCAAATATATAGATTTAAAACCCAAAACTAGCGATAAAGCCCAACATCTAAATGTAAAGTAAAACATCTAGATGTAATACCCGACATCTAGAGGTAAAGACCACCATCTAGAGGAAAAGCCAAATATATAGATTTAAATCCCAAAATCTATAGGTAAAGTCCAATATCGAGACGTAAAGCCCAAAATCTAGATGTAAAGCCCAACTTCTAGATCTAAAGCCTAACTTCTAGAGGTAAAGTCCAAAATCTAGAGGTAAAGCCCCAGACCTAGTGGTAGAGCCCAAAATCTAGAGGTAAAGACCAACATCTAGACGTAAAGCCAGATATCTAGAGGTAAAGCCCAACATCTAGAGGTAAAGTCCAAAATCTAGAGGTAAAGATCAAGACCTAGTGGTAGAGCCCAAAATGTAGAGGTAAAGCCCAACATCTACAGGAAAAGCCAAATATATAGATTTAAAACCCAAAATCTAGAGGTAAAGCCCGATATCTAGACGTAAAGACCAAAATCTAGATGTAAAGCCCAACTTCTAGATCTAAAGCCCAAAATATAGATGTAAAGCCCAACTTCTAAATCTAAAGCCCAACATCTAGAGGTAAAGCCCAATATTTAGAGTTTAAGCGCATCATTTAGAGGTAAACCCAAAATCTAGATGTAAAGCCCAACTTCTAGAGGTAAAGCCCATCATCTAGTCCTACAGCCCAATGTCTGCAGGTAAAGCATAACTTACAGAGGTAAAGGCAAACATCTAGATATAAAACCCAAACTCTAGAGGTAAAGCCCAACATATAGAGGTATAGCCCAAATTCTAGAGATAAAGTCCAACGTCTAGATGTAATCCCAACATCTAGAGGTAAAGTCCAGAATCTAGAGGTAAAGCCTAACTTCTAGAGGTGAATTCCAAAATCAAGTGTTAAGGCCCGACATCTACAGTTAAAGCCAACCATATAGATGTAACCCTCAACTTCTAGAGGTAAGGCCCAAAATCTAGAGGTAGAGCCCAACATCTAGATTTAAAGCCAGATATCTAGAGGTAAAGCCCAACATCTAGAGGAAAAGCCAAATATATAGATTTAAAACCCAAAATCTAGAGATAAAGCCCAACATCTAAATGTAAAGCAAAACATCTAGATGTAAAACCCGACATCTAGAGGTAAAGTCCAATATCTAGACTTAAAGACCAACATCTAGAGGTAAAACCCAACATCTAGAGGTAAAGCCCATCGTCTGGAGGTACAGCCCAGATTCTAGAGAGAAGCCAAAAATCCAGATGGAAAACCCAAAATCTAGAGGTAAAGCCCATCATCTAGAGGTAAAGCCAGATATCTAGGAGTAAAGCCCAACATCTAGAGGAAAAGCCAAATATATAGATTTAAAACCCAAAATCTAGAGGTAAAGCCCAATATCTAGACGTAAAGCCCAAAATCTACAGGTAAAGCCCAACATCCAGAGTTAAAGTTGAACGTCTTGAGGTAAAGTCCAAAATCTAGAGGTAAAGCCCCAGACCTAGTGGTAGAGCCCAAAATCTAGAGGTAAAGCGCAACATCTAGACGTAAAGCCAGATATCTAGAGGTAAAGCCCAACATCTAGAGGAAAAGCGAAATATGTAGATTTAAAACCCAAAATCTAGAGGTAAAGCCCGATATCTAGACGTAAAGCCCAAAATCTAGATGTAAAGCCCAACTTCTAGATCTAAAGCCCAACATCTAGAGGTAAAGCCTAACATCTAGAGGTGAATTCCAATATCAAGTGTTAAGGCCCGACATCTACAGTTAAAGCCAAACATATAGAAGTAAACCCATACTTCTAGAGGTAACGCCCAAAATCTAGATGTAAAGCCACACATCTAGAAGTAAAGCCTTACATCTAGAGGTAAAGCCCAACATCTATAGGAAAAGCCAAATATATAGATTTAAAACCCAAATCTAGCGATAAAGCCCAACATCTAAATGTAAAGTAAAACATCTAGATGTAATACCCGACATCTAGAGGTAAAGACCACCATCTAGAGGAAAAGCCAAATATATAGATTTAAATCCCAAAATCTAGAGGTAAAGTCCAATATCGAGACGTAAAGCCCAAAATCTAGATGTAAAGCCCAACTTCTAGATCTAAAGCCTAACTTCTAGAGGTAAAGTCCAAAATCTAGACGTAAAGCCCAAGACCTAGTGGTAGAGCCCAAAATCTAGAGGTAAAGCCCAACATCTAGACGTAAAGCCAGATATCTACAGGTAAAGCCCAACATCTAGAGGTAAAGTCCAAAATCTAAAGATCAAGACCTAGTGGTAGAGCCCAAAATGTAGAGGTAAAGCCCAACTATTATAGGAAAAGCCAAATATATAGATTTAAAACCCAAAATCTAGCGATAAAGCCCAACATCTTAATGTAAAGCAAAACATCTAGATGTAAAACCCGACATCTAGAGGTAAAGACCAAAGTCTAGAGGTAAAGCCAAACATATAGGTGTAAACCCCAACTTCTAGAGGTAACGCCCAAAATCTAGATGTAAAGCCACACATCTAGAAGTGAAGCCTTATATCTAGAGGTAAAGCCCAACATCTAGAGGAAAAGCCAAATACATAGATTTAAAACCCAAAACTAGCGATAAAGCCCAACATCTAAATGTAAAGTAAAACATCTAGATGTAATACCCGACATCTAGAGGTAAAGACCACCATCTAGAGGAAAAGCCAAATATATAGATTTAAATCCCAAAATCTAGAGGTAAAGTCCAATATCGAGACGTAAAGCCCAAAATCTAGATGTAAAGCCCAACTTCTAGATCTAAAGCCTAACTTCTAGAGGTAAAGTCCAAAATCTAGACATAAAGCCCAAGACCTAGTGGTAGAGCCCAAAATCTAGAGGTAAAGACCAACATCTAGACGTAAAGCCAGATATCTAGAGGTAAAGCCCAACATCTAGAGGTAAAGTCCAAAATCTAGAGGTAAAGATCAAGACCTAGTGGTAGAGCCCAAAATGTAGAGGTAAAGCCCAACTAATATAGGAAAAGCCAAATATATAGATTTAAAACCCAAAATCTAGCGATAAAGCCCAACATCTAAACGTAAAGCAAAACATCTAGATGTAAAACCCGACATCTAGAGGTAAAGACCAACGTCTAGAGGAAAAGCCAAATATATAGATTTAAATCCCAAAATCTAGAGGTAAAGTCCAATATCGAGACGTAAAGCCCAAAATCTAGATGTAAAGCCCAACTTCTAGATCTAAAGCCTAACTTCTAGAGGTAAAGTCCAAAATCTAGACGTAAAGCCCAAGACCTAGTGGTAGAGCCCAAAATCTAGAGGTAAAGACCAACATCTAGACGTAAAGCCAGATATCTAGAGGTAAAGCCCAACATCTAGAGGTAAAGTCCAAAATCTAGAGGTAAAGATCAAGACCTAGTGGTAGAGCCCAAAATGTAGAGGTAAATCCCAACTAATATAGGAAAAGCCAAATATATAGATTTAAAACCCAAAATCTAGAGATAAGGCCCAACATCTAAATGTAAAGCAAAACATCTAGATGTAAAACCCGACAACTAGAGGTAAAGTCCAATATCTAGACTTAAAGACCAACATCTAGAGGTAAAACCCAACATCTTGAGGTAAAGGCCAACGTCTGGAGGTACAGCCCAGATTCTAGAGAGAAGCCAAAAATCCAGATGGAAAACCCAAAATCTAGAGGTAAAGCCCAACATCTAGAGGTAAAGCCGGATATCTAGGGATAAAGCCCAACATCTAGAGGAAAAGCCAAATATATAGATTTAAAACCCAAAATCTAGAGGTAAAGTCCAATATCTAGACGTAAAGCCCAAAATCTAGATGTAAAGCCCAACTTCTAGATCTAAAGCCCAAAATATAGATGTAAAGCCCAACTTCTAAATCTAAAGCCCAACATCTAGAGGTAAAGCCCAATATTTAGAGTTTAAGCGCATCATTTAGAGGTAAACCCAAAATCTAGATGTAAAGCCCAACTTCTAGAGTTAAAGCCCATCATCTAGTCCTACAGCCCAATGTCTGCAGGTAAAGCATAACTTACAGAGGTAAAGGCAAACATCTAGATATAAAACCCAAACTCTAGAGGTAAAGCCCAACATATAGAGGTATAGCCCAAATTCTAGAGATAAAGTCCAACGTCTAGATGTAATCCCAACATCTAGAGGTAAAGTCCAGAATCTAGAGGTAAAGCCTAACTTCTAGAGGTGAATTCCAAAATCAAGTGTTAAGGCCCGACATCTACAGTTAAAGCCAACCATATAGATGTAACCCTCAACTTCTAGAGGTAAGGCCCAAAATCTAGAGGTAGAGCCCAACATCTAGATTTAAAGCCAGATATCTAGAGGTAAAGCCCAACATCTAGAGGAAAAGCCAAATATATAGATTTAAAACCCAAAACCTAGAGATAAAGCCCAACATCTAAATGTAAAGCAAGACATCTAGATGTAAAACCCGACATCTAGAGGTAAAGTCCAATATCTAGACTTAGAGACCAACATCTAGAGGTAAAACCCAACATCTAGAGGTAAAGCCCAACGTCTGGAGGTACAGCCCAGATTCTAGAGAGAAGCCAAAAATCCAGATGGAAAACCCAAAATCTATAGGTAAAGCCCATCATCTAGAGGTAAAGCCAGATATCTAGGAGTAAAGCCCAACATCTAGAGGAAAAGCCAAATATATAGATTTAAAACCCAAAATCTAGAGGTAAAGCCCAATATCTAGACGTAAAGCCCAAAATCTAGACGTAAAGCCCAACATCCAGAGTTAAAGTTGAACGTCTTGAGGTAAAGCCAAAGTCTAGAGGTAAAGCCCAACTTCTAGAGGTAAAGTCCAAAATCTAGAGGTAAAGCCACACATCTAGACGTAAAGCCAGATATCTAGAGGTAAAGCCCAACATCTAGAGGAAAAGCCAAATATATAGATTTAAAACCCAAAATCTAGAGATAAAGCCCAAAATCTAAATGTAAAGCAAAACATCTAGATGTAAAACCCGACATCTAGAGGTAAAGTCCAATATCTAGACTTAAAGACCAACATCTGGAGGGAAAACCCAACATCTAGAGGTAAAGCCCAACGTCTGGAGGTAAAGCCCAGATTCTAGAGAGAAGCCAAAAATTAAGATGGAAAACCCAAAATCTAGAGGTAAAGCCCATCATCTAGAGGTAAAGCCAGATATCTAGGGGTAAAGCCCAACATCTAGAGGAAAAGTCAAATATATAGATTTAAATCCCAAAATCTAGAGGTAAAGTCCAATATTGAGACGTAAAGCCCACCTTCTAGATCTAAAGCCTAACTTCTAGACGTAAAGTCCAAAATCTAGAGTTAAAGAACAAGATCTAGCGGTAGAGCCCAAAATCTAGAGGTAAAGATCAAGACCTAGTGGTAGAGCCAGATATCTAGGAGTAAAGCCCAACATCTAGAGGTAAAGCCAAGTATATAGATTTAAATCCCAAAATCTAGAGATAAAGCCCAACATCTAAATGTAAAGCAAAACATCTAGATGTAAAATCCGACATCTAGAGGTAAAGTCCAATATCTAGTCTTAAAGACCAACATCTAGAGGTAAAGCCCAACATCTAGAGGTAAAGCCAGATATCTAGAGGTAAAGCCCAAAATCTATAGGAAAAGCCAAATATATAGATTTAAATCCCAAAATCTAGAGGTAAAGCCCAATATCTAGACGTAAAGAACAATATCTAGATGTAAAGCCCAACTTCTAGATCTAAAGCCCAAATATATACATGTAGAGCACAATTTCTAATTCTAAAGCCCAACATCTAGAGGTAAAGCCCAATATTTAGAGTTTAAGCGCATCATTTAGAGGTAAAGACAAAATCTAGATGTAAAGCCCAACTTCTAGATCTAAAGCCTAACTTCTAGAGGTAAAGTCCAAAATCTAGACGTAAAGCCCAAGACCTAGTGGTAGAGCCCAAAATCTAGAGGTAAAGACCAACATCTAGACGTAAAGCCAGATATCTAGAGGTAAAGCCCAACATCTAAAGTCCAAAATCTAGAGGTAAAGATCAAGACCTAGTGGTAGAGCCCAAAATGTAGATGTAAAGCCCAACTAATATAGGAAAAGCCAAATATATAGATTTAAAACCCAAAATCTAGCGATAAAGCCCAACATCTAAATGTAAAGCAAAACATCTAGATGTAAAACCCGACATCTAGAGGTAAAGACCAACGTCTAGAGGAAAAGCCAAATATATAGATTTAAATCCCAAAATCTAGAGGTAAAGTCCAATATCGAGACGTAAAGCCCAAAATCTAGATGTAAAGCCCAACTTCTAGATCTAAAGCCTAACTTCTAGAGGTAAAGTCCAAAATCTAGAGGTAAAGCCCAAGACCTAGTGGTAGAGCCCAAAATCTAGAGGTAAAGACCAACATCTAGACGTAAAGCCAGATATCTAGAGGTAAAGCCCAACATCTAGAGGTAAAGTCCAAAATCTAGAGGTAAAGATCAAGACCTAGTGGTAGAGCCCAAAATGTAGAGGTAAATCCCAACTAATATAGGAAAAGCCAAATATATAGATTTAAAACCCAAAATCTAGAGATAAGGCCCAACATCTAAATGTAAAGCAAAACATCTAGATGTAAAACCCGACATCTAGAGGTAAAGTCCAATATCTAGACTTAAAGACCAACATCTAGAGGTAAAACCCAACATCTTGAGGTAAAGGCCAACGTCTGGAGGTACAGCCCAGATTCTAGAGAGAAGCCAAAAATCCAGATGGAAAACCCAAAATCTAGAGGTAAAGCCCAACATCTAGAGGTAAAGCCGGATATCTAGGGATAAAGCCCAACATCTAGAGGAAAAGCCAAATATATAGATTTAAAACCCAAAATCTAGAGGTAAAGTCCAATATCTAGACGTAAAGCCCAAAATCTAGATGTAAAGCCCAACTTCTAGATCTAAAGCCCAAAATATAGATGTAAAGCCCAACTTCTAAATCTAAAGCCCAACATCTAGAGGTAAAGCCCAATATTTAGAGTTTAAGCGCATCATTTAGAGGTAAACCCAAAATCTAGATGTAAAGCCCAACTTCTAGAGTTAAAGCCCATCATCTAGTCCTACAGACCAATGTCTGCAGTTAAAGCCCAACTGACAGAGGTGAAGGCAAACATCTAGAAGTAAAACCCAAAATCTAGAGGTAAAGCCCAACATATAGAGGTATAGCCGAAATTCTAGAGATAAAGTCCAACGTCTAGATGTAATCCCAACATCTAGAGGTAAAGTCCAGAATCTAGAGGTAAAGCCTAACTTCTAGAGGTGAATTCCAAAATCAAGTGTTAAGGCCCGACATCTACAGTTAAAGCCAACCATATAGATGTAACCCTCAACTTCTAGAGGTAAGGCCCAAAATCTAGAGGTAGAGCCCAACATCTAGATTTAAAGCCAGATATCTAGAGGTAAAGCCCAACATCTAGAGGAAAAGCCAAATATATAGATTTAAAACCCAAAACCTAGAGATAAAGCCCAACATCTAAATGTAAAGCAAAACATCTAGATGTAAAACCCGACATCTAGAGGTAAAGTCCAATATCTAGACTTAAAGACCAACGTCTAGAGGTAAAACCCAACATCTAGAGGTAAAGCCCAACGTCTGGAGGTACAGCCCAGATTCTAGAGAGAAGCCAAAAATTCAGATGGAAAACCCAAAATCTAGAGGTAAAGCCCATCATCTAGAGGTAAAGCCAGATATCTAGGAGTAAAGCCCAACATCTAGAGGAAAAGCCAAATATATAGATTTAAAACCCAAAATCTAGAGGTAAAGCCCAATATCTAGACGTAAAGCCCAAAATCTAGAGGTAAAGCCCAACATCCAGAGTTAAAGTTGAACGTCTTGAGGTAAAGCCAAAGTCTAGAGGTAAAGCCCAACTTCTAGAGGTAAAGTCCAAAATCTAGAGGTAAAGCCACACATCTAGACGTAAAGCCAGATATCTAGAGGTAAAGCCCAACATCTAGAGGAAAAGCCAAATATATAGATTTAAAACCCAAAATCTAGAGATAAAGCCCAAAATCTAAATGTAAAGCAAAACATCTAGATGTAAAACCCGACATCTAGAGGTAAAGTCCAATATCTAGACTTAAAGACCAACATCTGGAGGGAAAACCCAACATCTAGAGGTAAAGCCCAACGTCTGGAGGTAAAGCCCAGATTCTAGAGAGAAGCCAAAAATTAAGATGGAAAACCCAAAATCTAGAGGTAAAGCCCATCATCTAGAGGTAAAGCCAGATATCTAGGGGTAAAGCCCAACATCTAGAGGAAAAGTCAAATATATAGATTTAAATCCCAAAATCTAGAGGTAAAGTCCAATATTGAGACGTAAAGCCCAACTTCTAGATGTAAAGCCCAACTTCTAGATCTAAAGCCTAACTTCTAGACGTAAAGTCCAAAATCTAGAGGTAAAGAACAAGATCTAGCGGTAGAGCCCAAAATCTAGAGATAAAGCCCAACATCTAAATGTAAAGCAAAACATCTAGATGTAAAATCCGACATCTAGAGGTAAAGTCCAATATCTAGTCTTAAAGACCAACATCTAGAGGTAAAGCCCAACATCTAGAGGTAAAGCCAGATATCTAGAGGTAAAGCCCAAAATCTATAGGAAAAGCCAAATATATAGATTTAAATCCCAAAATCTAGAGGTAAAGCCCAATATCTAGACGTAAAGAACAATATCTAGAGGTAAAGCCCAATATCTAGACGTAAAGAACAATATCTAGATGTAAAGCCCAACTTCTAGATCTAAAGCCCAAATATATACATGTAGAGCACAATTTCTAATTCTAAAGCCCAACATCTAGAGGTAAAGCCCAATATTTAGAGTTTAAGCGCATCATTTAGAGGTAAAGCCCAAAATCTAGATGTAAAGCCCAACTTCTAGATCTAAAGCCTAACTTCTAGAGGTAAAGTCCAAAATCTAGACGTAAAGCCCAAGACCTAGTGGTAGAGCCCAAAATCTAGAGGTAAAGACCAACATCTAGACGTAAAGCCAGATATCTAGAGGTAAAGCCCAACATCTAGAGGTAAAGTCCAAAATCTAGAGGTAAAGATCAAGACCTAGTGGTAGAGCCCAAAATGTAGAGGTAAAGCCCAACTAATATAGGAAAAGCCAAATATATAGATTTTAAACCCAAAATCTAGCGATAAAGCCCAACATCTAAATGTAAAGCAAAACATCTAGATGTAAAACCCGACATCTAGAGGTAAAGACCAACGTCTAGAGGAAAAGCCAAATATATAGATTTAAATCCCAAAATCTAGAGGTAAAGTCCAATATCGAGACGTAAACCCAAAATCTAGATGTAAAGCCCAACTTCTAGATCTAAAGCCTAACTTCTAGAGGTAAAGTCCAAAATCTAGACGTAAAGCCCAAGACCTAGTGGTAGAGCCCAAAATCTAGAGGTAAAGACCAACATCTAGACGTAAAGCCAGATATCTAGAGGTAAAGCCCAACATCTAGAGGTAAAGTCCAAAATCTAGTGGTAAAGATCAAGACCTAGTGGTAGAGCCCAAAATGTAGAGGTAAAGCCCAACTAATATAGGAAAAGCCAAATATATAGATTTAAAACCCAAAATCTAGCGATAAAGCCCAACATCTAAATGTAAAGCAAAACATCTAGATGTAAAGCCCGACAACTAGAGGTAAAGTCCAATATCTAGACTTAAAGACCAACATCTAGAGGTAAAACCCAACATCTTGTGGTAAAGGCCAACGTCTGGAGGTACAGCCCAGATTCTAGAGAGAAGCCAAAAATCCAGATGGAAAACCCAAAATCTAGAGGTAAAGCCCAACATCTAGAGGTAAAGCCAGATATCTAGGGGTAAAGCCCAACATCTAGAGGAAAAGCCAAATATATAGATTTAAAACCCAAAATCTAGAGGTAAAGACCAATATCTAGACGTAAAGCCCAAAATCTAGATGTAAAGCCCAACTTCTAGATCTAAAGCCTAACTTCTAGAGGTAAAGTCCAAAATCTAGAGGTAAAGCCCCAGCCCTAGTGGTAGAGCTCAAAATCTAGGTGTAAAGTCCAACATCTAGACGTAAAGACATATCTCTAGAGGTAAAGCCCAACATCTACAGGAAAAGCCAAATATATAGATTTAAACCCCAAAATCTAGAGGTAAAGCCCGATATCTAGACGTAAAGACCAAAATCTAGATGTAAAGCGCAACTAACTTCTAGATCTAAAGCCCAAAATATAGATGTAAAGCCCAACTTCTAAATCTAAAGCCCAACATCTGGAGGTAAAGCCCAATATTTAGAGTTTAAGCGCATCATTTAGAGGTAAACCCAAAATCTAGATGTAAAGCCCAACTTCTAGACGTAAAGCCCATCATCTAGTCCTACAGCCCAATGTCTGCAGGTAAAGCATAACTTACAGAGGTAAAGGCAAACATCTAGATATAAAACCCAAACTCTAGAGGTAAAGCCCAACATATAGAGGTATAGCCCAAATTCTAGAGATAAAGTCCAACGTCTAGATGTAATCCCAACATCTAGAGCTAAAGCCCAGAATCTAGAGGTAAAGCCCAACATCTAGAGGAAAAGCCAAATATATAGATTTAAAACCCAAAATCTAGAGGTAAAGCCCAAAATCTAGATATAAAGGCCAACTTCTAGATCTAAGGCCCAAAATATAGATGTAAAGCCCAACTTCTAGAGGTAAAGCCGAATATCTAGAGTTAAAGCGCATCATTTAGAGTAAAGCCCAAAATCTAGAGTTAAAGCCCCACATCTAGTGGGAAAGCCCACAATCTAGATGTAAAGCCTATCATCTAGAGGTGAATTCCAAAATCAAGTGTTAAGGCCCGACATCTACAGTTAAAGCCAACCATATAGATGTAACCCCCAACTTCTAGAGATAAGGCCCAAAATCTAGAGGTAAAGCCCAACTTCTAGAGGTAAAATCCAAAATCTAGAGGTAAAGGCCAACGTCTAGAGGTAAAGCCAGATATCTAGGGGTAAAGCCCAACATCTAGAGGAAAAGCCAAATATATAGATTTAAAACCCAAAATCTAGAGGTAAAGACCAACATCTAGACGTAAAGCCCAAAATCTAGATGTAAAGCCCAACTTCTAGATCTAAACCCTAACTTCTAGAGGTAAAGCCCAACATCTAGAGTTAAAGCCCAACGTCTTGAGGTAAAGACAAATATATAGATTTAAAACCCAAGATCTAGAGGTAAAGCCCAATATCTAGACGTAAAGCCCAAAATATAGAGGTAAAGCCCAACATCTAGAGTTAAAGTTGAACGTCTTGAGGTAAAGCCAAAGTCTAGGGGTAAAGCCCAACTCCTAGAGGTAAAGTCCAAAATCTAGAGGTAAAGCCACACATCTAGAATTAAAGCCATATATCTAGAGGTAAAGCCCAACATCTAGAGGAAAAGCCAAATATATAGATTTAAAACCCAAAATCTAGAGGTAAAGACCAATATCTAGACGTAAAGCCCAAAATCTAGATGTAAAGTCCAACTTCTAGATCTAAAGCCTAACTTCTAGAGGTAAAGTCCAAAATCTAGAGGTAAAGCCCCTGACCTAGTGGTAGAGCCCAAAATCTAGAGGTAAAGCGCAACATCTAGACGTAAAGCCAGATATCTAGAGGTAAAGCCCAACATCTAGAGGAAAAGCCAAATATATAGATTTAAAACCCAAAATCTAGAGGTAAAGCCCGATATCTAGACGTAAAGACCAAAATCTAGATGTAAAGCCCAACTTCTAGATCTAAAGCCCAACATCTAGACGTAAAGCCTAACATCTAGAGGTGAATTCCAATATCAAGTGTTAAGGCCCGACATCTACAGTTAAAGCCAACCATATAGATGTAAACCCCAACTTCTAGAGGTAACGCCCAAAATCTAGATGTAAAGCCACACATCTAGAAGTAAAGCCTTATATCTAGAGGTAAAGCCCAACATCTATAGGAAAAGCCAAATATATAGATTTAAAACCCAAAATCTAGCGATAAAGCCCAACATCTAAATATAAAGCAAAACATCTAGATGTAATACCGGACATCTAGAGGTAAAGTCCAATATCTAGACTTAAAGACCAACATCTAGAGGTAAAACCCAACATCTTGAGGTAAAGCCCAACGTCTGGAGGTACAGCCCAGATTCTAGAGAGAAACCAAAAATCCAGATGGAAAAACCAAAATCTAGAGGTAAAGCCACACATCTAGAGGTAAAGCCAGATATCTAGGGGTAAAGCCCAACATCTAGAGGAAAAGCCAAATATATAGATTTAAAACCCAAAATCTAGAGGTAAAGCCCAATATCTAGACGTAAAGCCCAAAATCTAGATGTAAAGCCCAACTTCTAGATCTAAAGCCTAACTTCTAGAGGTAAAGTCCAAAATCTAGAGGTAAAGCCACAGACCTAGTGGTAGAGCCCAAAATCTAGAGGTAAAGCGCAACATCTAGACGTAAAGCAGATATCTAGAGGTAAAGCCCAACATCTAGAGGAAAAGCCAAATATATAGATTTAAAACCCAAAATCTAGAGATAAAGCCCAACATCTAAATGTAAAGCAAAACATCTAGATGTAAAATCCGACATCTAGAGGTAAAGTCCAATATCTAGTCTTAAAGACCAACATCTAGAGGTAAAGCCCAACATCTAGAGGAAAAGTCAAATATATAGATTTAAATCCCAAAATCTAGAGGTAAAGTCCAATATTGAGACGTAAAGCCCAACTTCTAGATGTAAAGCCCAACTTCTAGATCTAAATCCTAACTTCTAGACGTAAAGTCCAAAATCTAGAGGTAAAGCCCAAGATCTAGTGGTAGAGCCCAAAATCTAGAGGTAAAGCCCAACATCTAGACATAAAGCCAGATATCTAGAGGTAAAGCCCAACATCTAGAGGAAAAGCCAAATATATAGATTTAAAACCCAAAATCTAGAGGTAAAGACCAACATCTAGACGTAAAGCCCAAAATCTAGATGTAAAGCCCAACTTCTAGATCTAAAGCCTAACTTCTAGAGGTAAAGCCCAACATCTAGAGTTAAAGCCCAACGTCTTGAGGTAAAGACAAATATATAGATTTAAAACCCAAGATCTAGAGGTAAAGCCCAATATCTAGACGTAAAGCCCAAAATATAGAGGTCAAGCCCAACATCTAGAGTTAAAGTTGAACGTCTTGAGGTAAAGCCAAAGTCTAGAGGTAAAGCCCAACTTCTAGAGGTAAAGTCCAAAATCTAGAGGTAAAGCCACACATCTAGAATTAAAGCCATATATCTAGAGGTAAAGCCCAACATCTAGAGGAAAAGCCAAATATATAGATTTAAAACCCAAAATCTAGAGGTAAAGACCAATATCTAGACGTAAAGCCCAAAATCTAGATGTAAAGCCCAACTTCTAGATCTAAAGCCCAACTTCTAGAGGTAAAGCCTAACATCTAGAGGTGAATTCCAATATCAAGTGTTAAGGCCCGACATCTACAGTTAAAGCCAAACATATAGATGTAAACCCCAACTTCTAGAGGTAACGCCCAAAATCTAGATGTAAAGCCACACATCTAGAAGTAAAGCCTTATATCTAGAGGTAAAGCCCAACATCTATAGGAAAAGCCAAATATATAGATTTAAAACCCAAATCTAGCGATAAAGCCCAACATCTAAATGTAAAGCAAAACATCTAGATGTAAAACCCGACATCTAGAGGTAAAGACCAACGTCTAGAGGAAAAGTCAAATATATAGATTTAAATCCCAAAATCTAGAGGTAAAGTCCAACTTCTAGATCTAAAGCCTAACTTCTAGAAGTAAAGTCCAAAATCTAGACGTAAAGCCCAAGACCTAGTGGTAGAGCCCAAAATCTAGAGGTAAAGACCAACATCTAGACGTAAAGCCAGATATCTAGAGGTAAAGCCCAACATCTAGAGGTAAAGTCCAAAATTTAGAGGTAAAGATCAAGACCTAGTGGTAGAGCCCAAAATGTAGAGGTAAAGCCCAACTAATATAGGAAAAGCCAAATATATAGATTTAAAACCCAAAATCTAGAGATAAGGCCCGACATCTAAATGTAAAGCAAAACATCTAGATGTAAAACCCGACATCTAGAGGGAAAGTCCAATATCTAGACTTAAAGACCAACATCTAGAGGTAAAACCCAACATCTTGAGGTAAAGGCCAACGTCTGGAGGTACAGCCCAGATTCTAGAGAGAAGCCAAAAATCCAGATGGAAAACCCAAAATCTAGAGGTAAAGCCCAACATCTAGAGGTAAAGCCAGATATCTAGGGGTAAAGCCCAACATCTAGAGGAAAAGCCAAATATATAGATTTAAAACCCAAAATCTAGAGGTAAAGCCCAATATCTAGACGTAAAGCCCAAAATCTAGATGTAAAGCCCAACTTCTAGATCTAAAGCCTAACTTCTAGAGGTAAAGTCCAAAATCTAGAGGTAAAGCCCCAGACCTAGTGGTAGAGCCCAAAATCTAGAGGTAAAGCGCAACATCTAGACGTAAAGCCAGATATCTAGAGGTAAAGCCCAACATCTAGAGGGAAAGCCAAATATATAGATTGAAAACCCAAAATCTAGAGGTAAAGTCCAAAATCTAGAGGTAAAGCCCCAGACCTAGTGGTAGAGCCCAAAATCTAGAGGTAAAGCGCAACATCTAGACGTAAAGCCAGATATCTAGAGGTAAAGCCCAACATCTAGAGGAAAAGCCAAATATATAGATTTAAAACCCAAAATCTAGAGGTAAAGCCCAAAATTTAGATATAAAGGCCAACTTCTAGATCTAAGGCCCAAAATATAGATGTAAAGCCCAACTTCTAGAGGTAAAGCCGAATATCTAGAGTTAAAGCGCATCATTTAGAGTAAAGCCCAAAATCTATTGTTAAAGCCCCACATCTAGTGGGAAAGCCCACAATCTGGATATAAAGCCTATCATCTAGAGGTGAATTCCAAAATCAAGTGTTAAGGCCCGACATCTACATTTAAAGCCAACCATATAGATGTAACCCCCAACTTCTAGAGATAAGGCCCAAAATCTAGAGGTAAAGCCCAACTTCTAGAGGTAAAGTTAAAAATCTAGAGGTAAAGGCCAAAGTCTAGAGGTAAAGCCAGATATCTAGGGGTAAAGCCCAACATCTAGAGGAAAAGTCAAATATATAGATTTAAATCACAAAATCTAGAGGTAAAGTCCAATATTGAGACGTAAATCCCAACTTCTAGATTTAAAGCCCAACTTCTAGATCTAAAGCCTAACTTCTTGACGTAAAGTCCAAAATCTAGAGGAAAAGCCCAAGATCTAGTGGTAGAGCCCAAAATCTAGAGGTAAAGCCCAACATCTAGACGTAAAGCCAGATATCTAGAGGTAAAGCCCAACATCTAGAGGAAAAGCCAAATATATAGATTTAAAACCCAAAATCTAGAGGTAAAGTCCAAAATCTAGAGGTAAAGCCACACATCTAGAAGTAAAGCCATATATCTAGAGGTAAAGCCCAACATCTAGAGGAAAAGCCAAATATATAGATTTAAAACCCAAAATCTAGAGGTAAAGACCAATATCTAGACGTAAAGGCCAAAATCCAGATGTAAAGCCCAACTTCTAGATCTAAAGCCTAACTTCTAGAGGTAAAGTCCAAAATCTAGAGGTAAAGCCCCAGACCTAGTGGTAGAGCCCAAAATCTGGAGGTAAAGCGCAACATCTAGACGTAAAGCCAGATATCTAGAGGTAAAGCCCAACATCTAGAGGAAAAGCCAAATATATAGATTTAAAACCCAAAATCTAGAGGTAAAGCCCGATATCTAGACGTAAAGACCAAAATCTAGATGTAAAGCCCAACTTCTAGATCTAAAGCCCAACATCTAGAGGTAAAGCCTAACATCTAGAGGTGAATTCCAATATCAAGTGTTAAGGCCCGACATCTACAGTTAAAGCCAAACATATAGATGTAAACCCCAATTTCTAGAGGTAACGCCCAAAATCTAGATGTAAAGCCACACATCTAGAAGTAAAGCCTTATATCTAGAGGTAAAGCCCAACATCTATAGGAAAAGCCAAATATATAGATTTAAAACCCAAATCTAGCGATAAAGCCCAACATCTAAATGTAAAGCAAAACATCTAGATGTAAAACCCGACATCTAGAGGTAAAGACCAACGTCTAGAGGAAAAGCCAAATATATAGATTTAAATCCCAAAATCTAGAGGTAAAGACCAATATCTAGACGTAAAGCCCAAAATCTAGATGTAAAGCCCAACTTCTAGATCTAAAGCCTAACTTCTAGGGGTAAAGTCCAAAATCTAGACGTAAAGCCCAAGACCTAGTGGTAGAGCCCAGAATCTAGAGGTAAAGACCAACATCTAGACGTAAAGCCAGATATCTAGAGGTAAAGCCCAACATCTAGAGGTAAAGTCCAAAATCTAGAGGTAAAGATCAAGACCTAGTGGTAGAGCCCAAAATGTAGAGGTAAAGCCCAACTAATATAGGAAAAGCCAAATATATAGATTTAAAACCCAAAATCTAGAGATAAGGCCCAACATCTAAATGTAAAGCAAAACATCTAGATGTAAAGCCCGACATCTAGAGGTAAAGTCCAATATCTAGACTTAAAGACCAACATCTAGAGGTAAAACCCAACATCTTGAGGTAAAGGCCAACGTCTGGAGGTACAGCCCAGATTCTAGAGAGAAGCCAAAAATCCAGATGGAAAACCCAAAATCTAGAGGTAAAGCCCAACATCTAGAGGTAAAGCCAGATATCTAGGGGTAAAGCCCAACATCTAGAGGAAAAGCCAAATATATAGATTTAAAACCCAAAATCTAGAGGTAAAGCCCAATATCTAGACGTAAAGCCCAAAATCTAGATGTAAAGCCCAACTTCTAGATCTAAAGCCTAATATCTAGACGTAAAGTCCAAAATCTAGAGGTAAAGCCCAAGACCTAGTGGTAGAGCCCAAAATCTAGGGGTAAAGTCCAACATCTAGACGTAAAGACATATCTCTAGAGGTAAAGCCCAACATCTACAGGAAAAGCCAAATATATAGATTTAAACCCCAAAATCTAGAGGTAAAGCCCGATATCTAGACGTAAAGACCAAAATCTAGATGTAAAGCCCAACTTCTAGATCTAAAGCCCAAAATATAGATGTAAAGCCCAACTTCTAAATCTAAAGCCCAACATCTAGAGGTAAAGCCCAATATTTAGAGTTTAAGCGCATCATTTAGAGGTAAACCCAAAATCTAGATGTAAAGCCCAACTTCTAGAGGTAAAGCCCATCATCTAGTCCTACAGCCCAATGTCTGCAGGTAAAGCATAACTTACAGAGGTAAAGGCAAACATCTAGATATAAAACCCAAACTCTAGAGGTAAAGCCCAACATATAGAGGTATAGCCCAAATTCTAGAGATAAAGTCCAACGTCTAGATGTAATCCCAACATCTAGAGGTAAAGCCCAGAATCTAGAGGTAAAGCCTAACATCTAGAGGTGAATTCCAAAATCAAGTGTTAAGGCCCGACATCTACAGTTAAAGCCAACCATAGAGATGTAACCCTCAACTTCTAGAGGTAAGGCCCAAAATCTAGAGGTAGAGCCCAACATCTAGATTTAAAGCCAGATATCTAGAGGTAGAGCCCAACATCTAGAGGAAAAGCCAAATATATAGATTTAAAACCCAAGATCTAGAGATAAAGCCCAACATCTAAATGTAAAGCAAAACATCTAGATGTAAAACCCGACATCTAGAGGTAAAGTCCAATATCTAGACTTAAAGACCAACATCTAGAGGTAAAACCCAACATCTTGAGGTAAAGCCCAACGTCTGGAGGTACAGCCCAGATTCTAGAGAGAAGCCAAAAATACAGATGGAAAACCCAAAATCTAGAGGTAAAGCCCAACATCTAGAGGTAAAGACAGATATCTAGGGGTAAAGCCCAACATCTAGAGGAAAAGCCAAATATATAGATTTAAAACCCAAAATCTAGAGGTAAAGCCCAATATCTAGACGTAAAGCCCAAAATCTAGATGTAAAGCCCAACTTCTAGATCTAAAGCCTAACTTCTAGAGGTAAAGTCCAAAATCTAGAGGTAAAGCCCCAGACCTAGTGGTAGAGCCCAAAATCTAGAGGTAAAGCACAACATCTAGACGTAAAGCCAGATATCTAGAGGTAAAGCCCAACATCTAGAGGAAAAGCCAAATATATAGATTTAAAACCCAAAATCTAGAGGTAAAGCCCAAAATTTAGATATAAAGGCCAACTTCTAGATCTAAGGCCCAAAATATAGATGTAAAGCCCAACTTCTAGAGGTAAAGCCGAATATCTAGAGTTAAAGCGCATCATTTAGAGTAAAGCCCAAAATCTAGAGTTAAAGCCCCACATCTAGTGGGAAAGCCCACAATCTAGATGTAAAGCCTATCATCTAGAGGTGAATTCCAAAATCAAGTGTTAAGGCCCGACATCTACATTTAAAGCCAACCATATAGATGTAACCCCCAACTTCTAGAGATAAGGCCCAAAATCTAGAGGTAAAGCCCAACTTCTAGAGGTAAAGTTAAAAATCTAGAGGTAAAGGCCAAAGTCTAGAGGTAAAGCCAGATATCTAGGGGTAAAGCCCAACATCTAGAGGAAAAGTCAAATATATAGATTTAAAACCCAAAATCTAGAGGTAAAGTCCAATATTGAGACGTAAATCCCAACTTCTAGATTTAAAGCCCAACTTCTAGATCTAAAGCCTAACTTCTAGACGTAAAGTCCAAAATCTAGAGGAAAAGCCCAAGATCTAGTGGTAGAGCCCAAAATCTACAGGTAAAGCCAAACATCTAGACGTAAAGCCCAAAATCTAGAGGTAAAGCCCAACATCTAGAGGAAAAGCCAAATATATAGATTTAAAACCCAAAATCTAGAGGTAAAGTACAAAATCTAGAGGTAAAGCCACACATCTAGAAGTAAAGCCATATATCTAGAGGTAAAGCCCAACATCTAGAGGAAAAGCCAAATATATAGATTTAAAACCCAAAATCTAGAGGTAAAGACCAATATCGAGACGTAAAGGCCAAAATCCAGATGTAAAGCCCAACTTCTAGATCTAAAGCCTAACTTCTAGAGGTAAAGTCCAAAATCTAGAGGTAAAGCCCCAGACCTAGTGGTAGAGCCCAAAATCTGGAGGTAAAGCGCAACATCTAGACGTAAAGCCAGATATCTAGAGGTAAAGCCCAACATCTAGAGGAAAAGCCAAATATATAGATTTAAAACCCAAAATCTAGAGGTAAAGCCCGATATCTAGACGTAAAGACCAAAATCTAGATGTAAAGCCCAACTTCTAGATCTAAAGCCCAACATCTAGAGGTAAAGCCTAACATCTAGAGGTGAATTCCAATATCAAGTGTTAAGGCCCGACATCTACAGTTAAAGCCAAACATATAGATGTAAACCCCAATTTCTAGAGGTAACGCCCAAAATCTAGATGTAAAGCCACACATCTAGAAGTAAAGCCTTATATCTAGAGGTAAAGCCCAATATCTATAGGAAAAGCCAAATATATAGATTTAAAACCCAAATCTAGTGATAAAGCCCAACATCTAAATGTAAAGCAAAACATCTAGATGTAAAACCCGACATCTAGAGGTAAAGACCAACGTCTAGAGGAAAAGCCAAATATATAGATTTAAATCCCAAAATCTAGAGGTAAAGTCCAATATCGAGACGTAAAGCCCAAAATCTAGATGTAAAGCCCAACTTCTAGATCTAAAGCCTAACTTCTAGGGGTAAAGTCCAAAATCTAGACGTAAAGCCCAAGACCTAGTGGTAGAGCCCAGAATCTAGAGGTAAAGACCAACATCTAGACGTAAAGCCAGATATCTAGAGGTAAAGCCCAACATCTAGAGGTAAAGTCCAAAATCTAGAGGTAAAGATCAAGACCTAGTGGTAGAGCCCAAAATGTAGAGGTAAAGCCCAACTAATATAGGAAAAGCCAAATATATAGATTTAAAACCCAAAATCTAGAGATAAGGCCCAACATCTAAATGTAAAGCAAAACATCTAGATGTAAAGCCCGACATCTAGAGGTAAAGTCCAATATCTAGACTTAAAGACCAACATCTAGAGGTAAAACCCAACATCTTGAGGTAAAGGCCAACGTCTGGAGGTACAGCCCAGATTCTAGAGAGAAGCCAAAAATCCAGATGGAAAACCCAAAATCTAGAGGTAAAGCCCAACATCTAGAGGTAAAGCCAGATATCTAGGGGTAAAGCCCAACATCTAGAGGAAAAGCCAAATATATAGATTTAAAACCCAAAATCTAGAGGTAAAGACCAATATCTAGACGTAAAGCCCAAAATCTAGATGTAAAGCCCAACTTCTAGATCTAAAGCCTAATATCTAGACGTAAAGTCCAAAATCTAGAGGTAAAGCCCAAGACCTAGTGGTAGAGCCCAAAATCTAGGGGTAAAGTCCAACATCTAGACGTAAAGACATATCTCTAGAGGTAAAGCCCAACATCTACAGGAAAAGCCAAATATATAGATTTAAACCCCAAAATCTAGAGGTAAAGCCCGATATCTAGACGTAAAGCCCAAAATCTAGATGTAAAGCCCAACTTCTAGATCTAAAGCCTAATATCTAGACGTAAAGTCCAAAATCTAGAGGTAAAGCCCAAGACCTAGTGGTAGAGCCCAAAATCTAGGGGTAAAGTCCAACATCTAGACGTAAAGACATATCTCTAGAGGTAAAGCCCAACATCTACAGGAAAAGCCAAATATATAGATTTAAACCCCAAAAACTAGAGGTAAAGCCCGATATCTAGACGTAAAGACCAAAATCTAGATGTAAAGCCCAGCTTCTAGATCTAAAGCCCAACATCTAGAGGTAAAGCCCAATATTTAGAGTTTAAGCGCATCATTTAGAGGTAAACCCAAAGTCTAGAGGTAAAGCCCAACTTCTAGAGGTAAAGTCCAAAATCTAGATGTAAAGCCACACATCTAGATGTAAAGCCAGATATGTACAGGTAAAGCCCAACATCTATAGGAAAAGCCAAATATATAGATTTAAAACCCAAAATCTAGCGATAAAGCCCAACATCTAAATGTAAAGCAAAACATCTAGATGTAAAACCCGACATCTAGAGGTAAAGTCCAATATCTAGACTTAAAGACCAACATCTAGAGGTAAAACCCAACATCTTGAGGTAAAGGCCAACGTCTGGAAGCACAGCCAGATTCTAGAGAGAAGCCAAAAATCCAGATGGAAAACCCAAAATCTAAAGGTAAAGCCCAACATTTAGAGGTAAAGCCAGATATCTAGGGGTAAAGCCCAACATCTAGAGGTAAAGCCAGATATCTAGGGGTAAAGCCCAACATCTAGAGGAAAAGCCAAATATATAGATTTAAAGCCCAAAATCTAGAGGTAAAGACCAATATCTAGACGTAAAGCCCAAAATCTAGATGTAAAGCCCAACTTCTAGATCTAAAGCCTAACTTCTAGATGTAAAGTCCAAAATCTAGAGGTAAAGCCCCAGACCTAGTGGTAGAGCCCAAAATCTAGAGGTAAAGCGCAACATCTAGACGTAAAGCCAGATATCTAGAGGTAAAGCCCAACATCTAGAGGAAAAGCCAAATATATAAATTTAAACCCCAAAATCTAGAGGTAAAGCCCGATATCTAGACGTAAAGACCAAAATCTAGATGTAAAGCCCAACTTCTAGATCTAAAGCCCAAAATATAGATGTAAAGCCCAACTTCTAAATCTAAAGCCCAACATCTAGAGGTAAAGCCCAATATTTAGAGTTTAAGCGCATCATTTAGAGGTAAATGCAAAATCTAGATGTAAAGCCCAACTTCTAGAGGTAAAGCCCATCATCTAGTCCTACAGCCCAATGTCTGCAGTTAAAGCATAACTTACAGAGGTAAAGGCAAACATCTAGATTTAAAACCCAACATCTAGAGGTAAAGCCCAACATCTAGAGGAAAAGCCCAGATTCTAGAGAGAAGTCAAAAATCCAGATGGAAAACCCAAAATCTAGAGGTAAAGCCCAACATCTAGAGGTAAAGCCTAACATCTAGAGGTGAATTCCAAAATCAAGTGTTAAGGCCCGATATCTACAGTTAAAGCCAACCATATAGATGTAACCCTCAACGTCTAGAGGTAAGGCCCAAAATCTAGAGGTAGAGCCCAACATCTAGATTTAAAGCCAGATATCTAGAGGTAATGCCCAACATCTAGAGGAAAATCTAAATATATAGATTTAAAACCCAATATCTAGAGGTAAAGCCCGATATCTAGACGTAAATACCAAAATCTAGATTTAAAGCCCAACTTCTAAATCTAAAGCCCAACATCTAGAGGTAAACCCAATATTTAGAGTTTAAGCGCATCATTTAGAGGTAAAGCCCAAAATCTAGATGTAAAGCCCAACTTCTAGTGGTAAAGCCCATCATCTAGTCCTACAGCCCAATGTATGCAGGTAAAGCATAAATTACAGAGGTAAAGGCAAACATCTAGATGTAAAACCCAACATCTAGAGGTAAAGCCCAACGTCTGAAGGTAAAGCCCAGATTCTAGAGAGAAGCCAAAAATCCAGATGGAAAACCCAAAATCTAGAGGTAAAGCCCAACATCTAGAGGTAAAGCCAGATATCTAGGAGTAAAGCCCAACATTTAGAGGAAAAGCCAAATATATAGATTTAAAACCCAAAATCTAGAGGTAAAGCCCAATATCTAGACGTAAAGCGCAAAATCTAGAGGTAAAGCCCAACATCCAGAGTTAAAGTTGAACGTCTTGAGGTAAAGCCCAAGTCTAGAGGTAAAGCCCAAGACCTAGTGGTAGAGCCCAAAATCTAGAGGTAAAGCCCAACATCTAGACGTAAATAGAGATATATAGAGGTAAAGCCCAACATCTAGAGGAAAAGCCAAATATATAGATTTAAAACCCAAAATATAGAGATAAAGCCCAACATCTAAATGTAAAGCAAAATATCTAGATGTAAAACCCGACATGTAGAGGTAAAGTCCAATATCTAGACTTAAAGACCAACATCTAGAGGTAAAACCCAACATCTAGAGGTAAAGCCCAAAGTCTGGAGGTAAAGCCCACATTCTAGAGAGAAGCCAAAAATCCAGATGGAAAACCCAAAATCTAGAGTTAAAGCCCATCATCTAGAGGTAAAGCCAGATATCTAGGGGTAAAGCCCAACATCTAGAGGAAAAGCCAAATATATAGATTTAAAACCCAAAATCTATAGGTAAAGACCAATATCTAGACGTAAAGACCAAAATCTAGATGTAAAGCCCAACTTCTAGATCTAAAGCCTAACTTCTAGTGGTAAAGTCCAAAATCAAGAGGAAAAGCCCAAGACCTAGTGGTAGAGCCCAAAATCTAGAGGTAAAGCGCAACATCTAGACGTAAAGCCAGATATCTAGAGGTAAAGCCCAACATCTAGAGGAAAAGCCAAATATATAGATTTAAAACCCAAAATCTAGAGGTAAAGCCCAACTTCTAGAGGTAAAGCCCAAAATCTAGAGGTAAAGCCCAAGACCTAGTGGTAGAGCCCAAAATATAGAGGTAAAGCCCAACTTCTAGATCTAAAGCCCAACATCTAGAGGTAAAGCGCAACAACTAGAGTTAAAGCCCAACGTCTTGAAGTAAAGACAAATATATAGATTTAAAACCCAAGATCTAGAGGTAAAGCCCAATATCTAGACGTAAAGCCCAAAATATAGAGGTAAAGCCCAACATCTAGAGTTAAAGTTGAACGTCTTGAGGTAAAGCCGAAGTCTAGAGGTAAAGCCCAACTTCTAGAGGTAAAGTCCAAAATCTAGAGCTAAAGCCCAACATCTAGAGGTAAAGCCAGATATCTAGGGGTAAAGCCCAACATCTAGAGGAAAAGCCAAATATATAGATTTAAAACCAAAAATCTAGAGGTAAAACCAATATCTAGACATAAAGCCCAAAATCTAGATGTAAAGCCCAACTTCTAGATCTAAAGCCTAACTTCTAGAGGTAAAGCCTAACTTCTAGAGGTAAAGTCCAAAATCTAGAGGTAAAATCCCAAGACCTAGTGGTAGAGCCCAAAATCTAGTGGTAAAGTCCAACATCTAGACGTAAAGGCATATCTCTAGAATTAAAGCCCAACATCTACAGGAAAAGCCAAATATATAGATTTAAACCCCAACATCTAGAGGTAAAGCCCGATATCTAGACGTAAAGACCAATCTAGATGTAAAGCCCAACTTCTAGATCTAAAGCCCAAAATATAGATGTAAAGCCCAACTTCTAAATCTAAAGCCCAACATCTAGAGGTAAAGCCCAATATTTAGAGTTTAAGCGCATCATTTAGAGGTAAACCCAAAATCTAGAGGTAAAGCCCAACGTCTGGAGGTAAAGCCCAGATTCTAGAGAGAAGCCAAAAATCCAGATGGAAAACCCAAAATCTAGAGGTAAAGCCCATCATCTAGAGGTAAAGCCAGATATCTAGGGGTAAAGCCCAACATCTAGAGGAAAAGCCAAATATATAGATTTAAAACCCAAAATATAGAGGTAAAGCCCAATATCTAGACGTAAAGACCAAAATCTAGATGTAAAGAAAAACTTCTAGATCTAAAGCCTAACTTCTAGTGGTAAAGTCCAAAATCTAGAGGAAAAGCCCAAGACCTACTGGTAGAGCCCAAAATCTAGTGGTAAAGTCCAATATCTAGACGTAAAGACATATCTCTAGAAGTAAAGCCCAACATCTACAGGAAAAGCCAAATATATAGATTTAAACCCCAAAATCTAGAGGTAAAGCCCGATATCTAGACGTAAAGACCAAAATCTAGATGTAAAGCCCAACTTCTAGATCTAAAGCCCAAAATATAGATGTAAAGCCCAACTTCTAAATCTAAAGCCCAACATCTAGAGGTAAAGCCCAATATTTAGAGTTTAAGCGCATCATTCAGAGGTAAACCCAAAATCTAGAGGTAAAGCCCAACGTCTGGAGGTAAAGCCCAGATTCTAGAGAGAAGCCAAAAATCCAGATGGAAAACCCAAAATCTAGAGGTAAAGCCCAACATCTAGAGGAAAAGCCAAATATATAGATTTAAAACCCAAAATGTAGAGGTAAAGCCCAATATCTAGACGTAAAGCCCAAAATCTAGAGGTAAAGCCCAACATCCAGAGTTAAAGTTGAACGTCTTGAGGTAAAGCCAAAGTCTAGAGGTAAAGCCTAACTTCTAGAGGTAAAGTCCAAAATCTAGAGGTAAAGCCACACATCTAGACGTAAAGCCAGATATCTAGAGGTAAAGCCCAACATCTAGAGGAAAATCCAAATATATAGATTTAAAACCCAAAATCTAGAGATAAAGCCCAACATCTAAATGTAAAGCAAAATATCTAGATGTAAAACCCGACATCTAGAGGTAAAGTCCAATATCTAGACTTAAAGACCAACATCTAGAGGTAAACCCCAACATCTAGAGGTATAGCCCAACGTCTGGAGGTAAAGCCCAGATTCTAGAGAGAAGCCAAAAATCCAGATTGAAAACCCAAAATCTAGAGGTAAAGCCCATCATCTAGAGGTAAAGCCAGATATCTAGGGGTAAAGCCCAACATCTAGAGGAAAAGCCAAATATATAGATTTAAAAACCAAAATCTAGAGGTAAAGACCAATATCTAGACGTAAAGACCAAAATCTAGATGTAAAGCCAAACTTCTAGATCTAAAGCCTAACTTCTAGTGGTAAAGTCCAAAATCTAGAGGAAAAGCCCAAGACCTAGTGGTAGAGCCCAAAATCTAGTGGTAAAGTCCAACATCTAGACGTAAAGACATATCTCTAGAAGTAAAGCCCAACATCTACAGGAAAAGCCAAATATATAGATTTAAACCCCAAAATCTAGAGGTAAAGCCCGATATCTAGACGTAAAGACCAAAATCTAGATGTAAAGCCCAACTTCTAGATCTAAAGCCCAAAATATAGATGTAAAGCCCAACTTCTAAATCTAAAGCCCAACATCTAGAGGTAAAGCCCAATATTTAGAGTTTAAGCGCATCATTTAGAGGTAAACCCAAAATCTAGAGGTAAAGCCCAACGTCTGGAGGTAAAGCCCAGATTCTAGAGAGAAGCCAAAAATCCAGATGGAAAACCCAAAATCTAGAGGTAAAGCCCATCATCTAGAGGTAAAGCCAGATATCTAGGGGTAAAGCCCAACATCTAGAGGAAAAGCCAAATATATAGATTTAAATCCCAAAATCTAGAGGTAAAGCCCAATATCTAGACGTAAAGACCAAAATCTACATGTAAAGCCAAACTTCTAGATCTAAAGCCTAACTTCTAGTGGTAAAGTCCAAAATCTAGAGGAAAAGCCCAAGACCTACTGGTAGAGCCCAAAATCTAGTGGTAAAGTCCAATATCTAGACGTAAAGACATATCTCTAGAAGTAAAGCCCAACATCTACAGGAAAAGCCAAATATATAGATTTAAACCCCAAAATCTAGAGGTAAAGCCCGATATCTAGACGTAAAGACCAAAATCTAGATGTAAAGCCCAACTTCTAGATCTAAAGCCCAAAATATAGATGTAAAGCCCAACTTCTAAATCTAAAGCCCAACATCTAGAGGTAAAGCCCAATATTTAGAGTTTAAGCGCATCATTTAGAGGTAAACCCAAAATCTAGAGGTAAAGCCCAACGTCTGGAGGTAAAGCCCAGATTCTAGAGAGAAGCCAAAAATCCAGATGGAAAACCCAAAATCTAGAGGTAAAGCCCAACATCTAGAGGAAAAGCCAAATATATAGATTTAAAACCCAAAATGTAGAGGTAAAGCCCAATATCTAGACGTAAAGCCCAAAATCTAGAGGTAAAGCCCAACATCCAGAGTTAAAGTTGAACGTCTTGAGGTAAAGCCAAAGTCTAGAGGTAAAGCCTAACTTCTAGAGGTAAAGTCCAAAATCTAGAGGTAAAGCCACACATCTAGACGTAAAGCCAGATATCTAGAGGTAAAGCCCAACATCTAGAGGAAAATCCAAATATATAGATTTAAAACCCAAAATCTAGAGATAAAGCCCAACATCTAAATGTAAAGCAAAATATCTAGATGTAAAACCCGACATCTAGAGGTAAAGTCCAATATCTAGACTTAAAGACCAACATCTAGAGGTAAACCCCAACATCTAGAGGTATAGCCCAACGTCTGGAGGTAAAGCCCAGATTCTAGAGAGAAGCCAAAAATCCAGATTGAAAACCCAAAATCTAGAGGTAAAGCCCATCATCTAGAGGTAAAGCCAGATATCTAGGGGTAAAGCCCAACATCTAGAGGAAAAGCCAAATATATAGATTTAAAAACCAAAATCTAGAGGTAAAGCCCAATATCTAGACGTAAAGACCAATATCTAGATGTAAAGCCCAACTTCTAGATCTAAAGCCCAAATATATACATGTAGAGCCCAACTTCTAAATCTAAAGCCCAACATCTAGAGGTAAAGCCCAATATTTAGAGTTTAAGCGCATCATTTAGAGGTAAACCCAAAATCTAGAGGTAAAGCCCAACGTCTGGAGGTAAAGCCCAGATTCTAGAGAGAAGCCAAAAATCCAGATGGAAAACCCAAAATCTAGTGTTAAAGCCCAACATCTAGAGGTAAAGCCCAGAATCTAGAGGTAAAGCCTAATATCTAGAGGTGAATTACAAAATCAAGTGTTAAGGCCCGACATCTACAGTTAAAGCCAAACATATAGATGTAACCCCCAATTTCTAGAGGTAAGGCCCAAAATCTAGATGTAAAGCCCAACTTCTAGATGTAAAGCCGAATATATAAAGCGCATCATTTAGAGTAAAGCCCAAAATCTAGAGTTAAAGCCCAACATCTAGAGGTAAAGCCCAGAATCTAGATGTAAAGCCTAACATCTAGAGGTGAATTCCAAAATCAAGTGTTAAGGCCCGACAGCTACAGTTAAAGACAAACATATAGATGTAACCCCCAACTTCTAGAGGTAAGGCCCAAAATCTAGAGGTAAAGCCCGACTTCTAGAGGTAAAGCCAGATATCTAGGGGTAAAGCCCAACATCTAGAGGAAAAGCCAAATATATAGATTTAAAACCCAAAATCTAGAGGTAAAGACCAATATCTAGACTTAAAGACCAACATCTAGAGGTAAAACCCAACATCTAGAGGTAAAGCCCAACGTCTGGAGGTAAAGCCCAGATTCTAGAGAGAAGCCAAAAATCCAGATGGAAAACCCAAAATCTAGAGGTAAAGCCCATCATCTAGAGGTAAAGCCAGATATCTAGGGGTAAAGCCCAACATCTAGAGGAAAAGCCAAATATATAGATTTAAACCCCAAAATCTAGAGGTAAAGACCAATATCTAGACGTAAAGACCAAAATCTAGATGTAAAGCCAAACTTCTAGATCTAAAGCCTAACTTCTAGTGGTAAAGTCCAAAATCTAGAGGAAAAGCCCAAGACCTACTGGTAGAGCCCAAAATCTAGTGGTAAAGTCCAATACCTAGACGTAAAGACATATCTCTAGAAGTAAAGCCCAACATCTACAGGAAAAGCCAAATATATAGATTTAAACCCCAAAATCTAGAGGTAAAGCCCGATATCTAGACGTAAAGACCAAAATCTAGATGTAAAGCCCAACTTCTAGATCTAAAGCCCAAAATATAGATGTAAAGCCCAACTTCTAAATCTAAAGCCCAACATCTAGAGGTAAAGCCCAATATTTAGAGTTTAAGCGCATCATTTAGAGGTAAACCCAAAATCTAGAGGTAAAGCCCAACGTCTGGAGGTAAAGCCCAGATTCTAGAGAGAAGCCAAAAATCCAGATGGAAAACCCAAAATCTAGTGTTAAAGCCCAACATCTAGAGGTAAAGCCCAGAATCTAGAGGTAAAGCCTAATATCTAGAGGTGAATTACAAAATCAAGTGTTAAGGCCCGACAGCTACAGTTAAAGACAAACATATAGATGTAACCCCCAACTTCTAGAGGTAAGGCCCAAAATCTAGAGGTAAAGCCCAACTTCTAGAGGTAAAGCCAGATATCTAGGGGTAAAGCCCAACATCTAGAGGAAAAGCCAAATATATAGATTTAAAACCCAAAATCTAGAGGTAAAGACCAATATCTAGACTTAAAGACCAACATCTAGAGGTAAAACCCAACATCTTGAGGTAAATCCCAAGGTCTGGAGGTACAGCCCAGATTCTAGAGAGAAGCCAAAAATCCAGATGGAAAACCCAAAATCTAGAGGTAAAGCCCAAGACCTAGTGGTAGAGCCCAAAATCTAGAGGTAAAGCCCAACATCTAGACGTAAAGCCAGATATCTAGGGGCAAAGCCCAACATCTAGAGGAAAAGCCAAATATATAGATTTAAAACCCAAAATCTAGAGGTAAAGCCCAATATCTAGACGTAAAGACCAAAATCTAGATGTAAAGCCCAAATTCTAGATCTAAAGCCCAATATCTAGAGGTAAAGCCTAACATCTAGAGGTGAATTCCAAAATCAAGTGTTAAGGCCCGACATCTACAGTTAAAGCCAAACATATAGATGTAAACCCCAACTTCTAGAGGTAAGGCCCAACATCTAGAGTTAAAGCCCAACGTCTTGAGGTAAAGACAAATATATAGATTTAAAACCCAAAATCTAGAGGTCAAGCCCAACATCTAGAGTTAAATTTGAATGTCTTGAGGTAAATCCAAAGTCTAGAGGTAAAGCCCAACTTCTAGAGGTAAAGTCCAAAATCTAGAGGTAAAGCCACACATCTAGAAGTAAAGCCATTTATCTGGAGGTAAAGCCCAACATCTATAGGAAAAGCCAAATATATAGATTTAAAACCCAAAATCTAGAGATAAAGCCCAACATCTAAATGTAAAGCAAAACATCTAGATGTAAAACCCGACATCTAGAGGTAAAGTCCAATATCTAGTCTTAAAGACCAACATCTAGAGGTAAAGCCCAACGTCTGGAGGTAAAGCCCCGATTCTAGAGAGAAGCCAAAAATCCAGATGGAAAACCCGAAATCTAGAGGTAAAGCCCATCATCTAGAGGTAAAGCCAGATATCTAGGGGTAAAGCCCAACACCTAGAGGAAAAGTCAAATATATAGATTTAAAACCCAAAATCTAGAGGTAAAGTCCAATATCGAGACGTAAAGCCCAACTTCTAGATCTAAAGCCCAACTTCTAGATCTAAAGCCCAAATATATAGATGTAAACCACAACTTCTAATTCTAAAGCCCAACATCTAGAGGTAAAGCCCAATATTTAGAGTTTAAGCGCATCATTTAGAGGTAAAGCCCAAAATCTAGATGTAAATCCCAACTTCTAGAGGTAAAGCCCATCATCTAGTCCTACAGCCCAATGTCTGCAAGTAAAGCCCAACTTACAGAGGTAAAGGCAAACATCTAGATGTAAAACCCAAACTCTAGAGGTAAAGCCCAACATATAGAGGTATAGCCCAAATTCTAGAGATAAAGTCCAACGTCTAGATGTAATCCCAACATCTAGAGGAAAAGCCCAGAATCTAGAGGTAAAGCCTAACATCTAGAGGTGAATTCCAAAATCAAGTGTTAAGGCCCGACATCTACAGTTAAAGCCAACCATATAGATGTAACCCTCAACTTCTAGAGGTAAGGCCCAAAATCTAGAGGTAGAGTCCAACATCTAGAGGAAAAGCCAAATATATAGATTTAAAACCCAAAATCTAGAGATAAAGCCCAACATCTAAATGTAAAGCAAAACATCTAGATGTAAAACCCGACATCTAGAGGTAAAGTCCAATATCTAGACTTAAAGACCAACATCTAGAGGTAAAACCCAACATCTAGAGGTAAATCCCAACGTCTGGAGGTACAGCCCAGATTCTAGAGAGAAGCCAAAAATCCAGATGGAAAACCCAAAATCTAGAGGTAAAGCCCATCATCTAGAGGTAAAGCCAGATATATAGATTTAAAACCCAAAATCTAGAGGTAAAGCCCAATATCTAGACGTATAGCCCAAAATCTAGAGGTAAAGCCCAACATCCAGAGTTAAAGTTGAACTTCTTGAGATAAAGCCAAAGTCTAGAGGTAAAGCCCAACTTCTAGAGGTAAAGTCCAAAATCTAGAGGTAAAGCCACACATCTAAACGTAAAGCCAGATATCTAGAGGTAAAGCCCAACATCTAGAGGAAAAGCCAAATATATAGATTTAAAACCCAAAATCTAGAGGTAAAGAGCAATATCTAGACGTAAAGCCCAAAATCTAGATGTAAAGCCCAACTTCTAGATCTAAAGCCTAACTTCTAGAGGTAAAGTCCAAAATCTAGAGGTAAAGCCCCAGACCTAGTGGTAGAGACCAAAATCTAGAGGTAAAGCGCAATATCTAGACGTAAAGCCAGATATCTAGAGGTAAAGCCCAACATCTAGAGGAAAAGCCAAATATATAGATTTAAAACCCAAAATCTAGAGGTAAAGCCCAAAATCTAGATATAAAGGCCAACTTCTAGATCTAAGGCCCAAAATATAGATGTAAAGCCCAACTTCTAGAGGTAAAGCCGAATATCTAGAGTTAAAGCGCATCATTTAGAGTAAAAACCAAAATCTAGAGTTAAAGCCCCACATCTAGTGGGAAAGCCCACAATCTAGTTGTAAAGCCTATCATCAAGAGGTGAGTTCCAAAATCAAGTGTTAAGGCCCGACATCTACAGTTAAAGCCAACCATATAGATGTAACCCCCAACTTCTAGAGTTAAGGCCCAAAATCTAGAGGGAAAGCACAACTTCTAGAGGTAAAGTCCAAAATCTAGAGGTAAAGGCCAAAGTCTAGAGGTAAAACCAGATATCTAGGGGTAAAACCCAATATCTAGAGGAAAAGTCAAATATATAGATTTAAATCCCAAAATCTAGAGGTAAAGTCCAATATCGAGACGTAAAGCCCAACTTCTAGATGTAAAGCCCAACTTCTAGATCTAAAGCCTAACTTCTAGAGGTAAAGTCCAAAATATAGAGGAAAAGCCCAAGACCTAGTGGTAGAGCCCAAAAACTAGATGTGAAGCCCAACTTCTAGATCTAAAGCCTAACTACTAGAGGTAAAGTCCAAAATCTAGACGTAAAGCCCAAGACCTAGTGGTAGAGCCCAAAATCTAGAGGTAAAGACCAACATCTAGACGTAAAGCCAAATATATAGATTTAAAACCCAAAATCTAGAGGTAAAGACCAATATCTAGACGTAAAGCCCAAAATATAGAGGTGAAGTCCAACATCTAGAGTTAAAGTTGAACGTCTTGAGATAAAGCCAAAGTCTAGAGGTAAAGCCCAACTTCTAGAGGTAAATCCACACATCTAGAAGTAAAGCCATATATCTAGAGGTAAAGCCCAACGTCTAGAGGAAAAGCCAAATATATAGTTTTAAAACCCAAAATCTAGAGGTAAAGCCCGATATCTAGACTTAAAGACCAAAATCTAGTTGTAAAGCCCAACTTCTAGATCTAAAGCCCAAAATATAGATGTAAAGCCCAACTTCTAAATCTAAAGCCCAACATCTAGAGGTAAAGCCCAATATTTAGAGTTTAAGCGCATCATTTAGAGGTAAACCCAAAATCCAGATGTAAAGCCCAACTTCTAGAGGTAAAGCCCATCATCTAGTCCTACAGCCCAATGTCTGCAGGTAAAGCATAACTTACAGAGGTAAAGGCAAACATCTAGATATAAAACCCAAACTCTAGAGGTAAAGCCCAACATATAGAGGTATAGCCCAAATTCTAGAGATAAAGTCCAACGTCTAGATGTAATCCCAACATCTAGAGGTAAAGCCCAGAATCTAGAGGTAAAGCCTAACATCTAGAGGTGAATTCCAAAATCAAGTGTTAAGGCCCGACATCTACAATTAAAGCCAACCATATAGATGTAACCCTCAACTTCTAGAGGTAAGGCCCAAAATCTAGAGGTAGAGCCCAACATCTAGAGGAAAAGCCAAATATATAGATTTAAAACCCAAAATCTAGAGATAAAGCCCAACATCTAAATGTAAAGCAAAACATCTAGATGTAAAACCCGACATCTAGAGGTAAAGACCAATATCTAGACTTAAAGACCAACATCTAGAGGTAAAACCCAACATCTAGAGGTAAAGCCCAAAGTCTGGAGGTAAAGCCCAGATTCTAGAGAGAAGCCAAAAATCCAGATGGAAAACCCAAAATCTAGAGGTAAAGTCCAACATCTACAGGTAACTCCAGATATCTAGGGGTAAAGCCCAACATTTAGAGGAAAAGCCAAATATATAGATATAAAACCCAAAATCTAGAGTTAAAGCCCAATAACTAGACGTAAAGATCAAAATCTAGATGTAAAGCCCAACTTCTAGATCTAAAGCCTAACTTCTAGTGGTAAAGTCCAAAATCAAGAGGAAAAGCCCAAGACCTAGTGGTAGAGCCCAAAATCTAGAGGTAAAGCGCAACATCTAGACGTAAAGCCAGATATCTAGAGGTAAAGCCCAACATCTAGAGGAAAAGCCAAATATATAGATTTAAAACCCAAAATCTAGAGGTAAAGCCCAACTTCTAGAGGTAAAGCCCAAAATCTAGAGGTAAAGCCCAAGACCTAGTGGTAGAGCCCAAAATATAGAGGTAAAGCCCAACTTCTAGATCTAAAGCCCAACATCTAGAGGTAAAGCGCAACAACTAGAGTTAAAGCCCAACGTCTTGAAGTAAAGACAAATATATAGATTTAAAACCCAAGATCTAGAGGTAAAGCCCAATATCTAGACGTAAAGCCCAAAATATAGAGGTAAAGCCCAACATCTAGAGTTAAAGTTGAACGTCTTGAGGTAAAGCCGAAGTCTAGAGGTAAAGCCCAACTTCTAGAGGTAAAGTCCAAAATCTAGAGCTAAAGCCCAACATCTAGAGGTAAAGCCAGATATCTAGGGGTAAAGCCCAACATCTAGAGGAAAAGCCAAATATATAGATTTAAAACCAAAAATCTAGAGGTAAAACCAATATCTAGACATAAAGCCCAAAATCTAGATGTAAAGCCCAACTTCTAGATCTAAAGCCTAACTTCTAGAGGTAAAGCCTAACTTCTAGAGGTAAAGTCCAAAATCTAGAGGTAAAATCCCAAGACCTAGTGGTAGAGCCCAAAATCTAGTGGTAAAGTCCAACATCTAGACGTAAAGGCATATCTCTAGAATTAAAGCCCAACATCTACAGGAAAAGCCAAATATATAGATTTAAACCCCAACATCTAGAGGTAAAGCCCGATATCTAGACGTAAAGACCAATCTAGATGTAAAGCCCAACTTCTAGATCTAAAGCCCAAAATATAGATGTAAAGCCCAACTTCTAAATCTAAAGCCCAACATCTAGAGGTAAAGCCCAATATTTAGAGTTTAAGCGCATCATTTAGAGGTAAACCCAAAATCTAGAGGTAAAGCCCAACGTCTGGAGGTAAAGCCCAGATTCTAGAGAGAAGCCAAAAATCCAGATGGAAAACCCAAAATCTAGAGGTAAAGCCCATCATCTAGAGGTAAAGCCAGATATCTAGGGGTAAAGCCCAACATCTAGAGGAAAAGCCAAATATATAGATTTAAAACCCAAAATATAGAGGTAAAGCCCAATATCTAGACGTAAAGACCAAAATCTAGATGTAAAGAAAAACTTCTAGATCTAAAGCCTAACTTCTAGTGGTAAAGTCCAAAATCTAGAGGAAAAGCCCAAGACCTACTGGTAGAGCCCAAAATCTAGTGGTAAAGTCCAATATCTAGACGTAAAGACATACCTCTAGAAGTAAAGCCCAACATCTACAGGAAAAGCCAAATATATAGATTTAAACCCCAAAATCTAGAGGTAAAGCCCGATATCTAGACGTAAAGACCAAAATCTAGATGTAAAGCCCAACTTCTAGATCTAAAGCCCAAAATATAGATGTAAAGCCCAACTTCTAAATCTAAAGCCCAACATCTAGAGGTAAAGCCCAATATTTAGAGTTTAAGCGCATCATTTAGAGGTAAACCCAAAATCTAGAGGTAAAGCCCAACGTCTGGAGGTAAAGCCCAGATTCTAGAGAGAAGCCAAAAATCCAGATGGAAAACCCAAAATCTAGAGGTAAAGCCCAACATCTAGAGGAAAAGCCAAATATATAGATTTAAAACCCAAAATGTAGAGGTAAAGCCCAATATCTAGACGTAAAGCCCAAAATCTAGAGGTAAAGCCCAACATCCAGAGTTAAAGTTGAACGTCTTGAGGTAAAGCCAAAGTCTAGAGGTAAAGCCTAACTTCTAGAGGTAAAGTCCAAAATCTAGAGGTAAAGCCACACATCTAGACGTAAAGCCAGATATCTAGAGGTAAAGCCCAACATCTAGAGGAAAATCCAAATATATAGATTTAAAACCCAAAATCTAGAGATAAAGCCCAACATCTAAATGTAAAGCAAAATATCTAGATGTAAAACCCGACATCTAGAGGTAAAGTCCAATATCTAGACTTAAAGACCAACATCTAGAGGTAAACCCCAACATCTAGAGGTATAGCCCAACGTCTGGAGGTAAAGCCCAGATTCTAGAGAGAAGCCAAAAATCCAGATTGAAAACCCAAAATCTAGAGGTAAAGCCCATCATCTAGAGGTAAAGCCAGATATCTAGGGGTAAAGCCCAACATCTAGAGGAAAAGCCAAATATATAGATTTAAAAACCAAAATCTAGAGGTAAAGACCAATATCTAGACGTAAAGACCAAAATCTAGATGTAAAGCCAAACTTCTAGATCTAAAGCCTAACTTCTAGTGGTAAAGTCCAAAATCTAGAGGAAAAGCCCAAGACCTAGTGGTAGAGCCCAAAATCTAGTGGTAAAGTCCAACATCTAGACGTAAAGACATATCTCTAGAAGTAAAGCCCAACATCTACAGGAAAAGCCAAATATATAGATTTAAACCCCAAAATCTAGAGGTAAAGCCCGATATCTAGACGTAAAGACCAAAATCTAGATGTAAAGCCCAACTTCTAGATCTAAAGCCCAAATATATACATGTAGAGCCCAACTTCTAAATCTAAAGCCCAACATCTAGAGGTAAAGCCCAATATTTAGAGTTTAAGCGCATCATTTAGAGGTAAACCCAAAATCTAGAGGTAAAGCCCAACGTCTGGAGGTAAAGCCCAGATTCTAGAGAGAAGCCAAAAATCCAGATGGAAAACCCAAAATCTAGTGTTAAAGCCCAACATCTAGAGGTAAAGCCCAGAATCTAGAGGTAAAGCCTAATATCTAGAGGTGAATTACAAAATCAAGTGTTAAGGCCCGACATCTACAGTTAAAGCCAAACATATAGATGTAACCCCCAATTTCTAGAGGTAAGGCCCAAAATCTAGATGTAAAGCCCAACTTCTAGATGTAAAGCCGAATATATAAAGCGCATCATTTAGAGTAAAGCCCAAAATCTAGAGTTAAAGCCCAACATCTAGAGGTAAAGCCCAGAATCTAGATGTAAAGCCTAACATCTAGAGGTGAATTCCAAAATCAAGTGTTAAGGCCCGACAGCTACAGTTAAAGACAAACATATAGATGTAACCCCCAACTTCTAGAGGTAAGGCCCAAAATCTAGAGGTAAAGCCCAACTTCTAGAGGTAAAGCCAGATATCTAGGGGTAAAGCCCAACATCTAGAGGAAAAGCCAAATATATAGATTTAAAACCCAAAATCTAGAGGTAAAGACCAATATCTAGACTTAAAGACCAACATCTAGAGGTAAAACCCAACATCTAGAGGTAAAGCCCAACGTCTGGAGGTAAAGCCCAGATTCTAGAGAGAAGCCAAAAATCCAGATGGAAAACCCAAAATCTAGAGGTAAAGCCCATCATCTAGAGGTAAAGCCAGATATCTAGGGGTAAAGCCCAACATCTAGAGGAAAAGCCAAATATATAGATTTAAACCCCAAAATCTAGAGGTAAAGACCAATATCTAGACGTAAAGACCAAAATCTAGATGTAAAGCCAAACTTCTAGATCTAAAGCCTAACTTCTAGTGGTAAAGTCCAAAATCTAGAGGAAAAGCCCAAGACCTACTGGTAGAGCCCAAAATCTAGTGGTAAAGTCCAATACCTAGACGTAAAGACATATCTCTAGAAGTAAAGCCCAACATCTACAGGAAAAGCCAAATATATAGATTTAAACCCCAAAATCTAGAGGTAAAGCCCGATATCTAGACGTAAAGACCAAAATCTAGATGTAAAGCCCAACTTCTAGATCTAAAGCCCAAAATATAGATGTAAAGCCCAACTTCTAAATCTAAAGCCCAACATCTAGAGGTAAAGCCCAATATTTAGAGTTTAAGCGCATCATTTAGAGGTAAACCCAAAATCTAGAGGTAAAGCCCAACGTCTGGAGGTAAAGCCCAGATTCTAGAGAGAAGCCAAAAATCCAGATGGAAAACCCAAAATCTAGTGTTAAAGCCCAACATCTAGAGGTAAAGCCCAGAATCTAGAGGTAAAGCCTAATATCTAGAGGTGAATTACAAAATCAAGTGTTAAGGCCCGACAGCTACAGTTAAAGACAAACATATAGATGTAACCCCCAACTTCTAGAGGTAAGGCCCAAAATCTAGAGGTAAAGCCCAACTTCTAGAGGTAAAGCCAGATATCTAGGGGTAAAGCCCAACATCTAGAGGAAAAGCCAAATATATAGATTTAAAACCCAAAATCTAGAGGTAAAGACCAATATCTAGACTTAAAGACCAACATCTAGAGGTAAAACCCAACATCTTGAGGTAAATCCCAAGGTCTGGAGGTACAGCCCAGATTCTAGAGAGAAGCCAAAAATCCAGATGGAAAACCCAAAATCTAGAGGTAAAGCCCAAGACCTAGTGGTAGAGCCCAAAATCTAGAGGTAAAGCCCAACATCTAGACGTAAAGCCAGATATCTAGGGGCAAAGCCCAACATCTAGAGGAAAAGCCAAATATATAGATTTAAAACCCAAAATCTAGAGGTAAAGCCCAATATCTAGACGTAAAGACCAAAATCTAGATGTAAAGCCCAAATTCTAGATCTAAAGCCCAATATCTAGAGGTAAAGCCTAACATCTAGAGGTGAATTCCAAAATCAAGTGTTAAGGCCCGACATCTACAGTTAAAGCCAAACATATAGATGTAAACCCCAACTTCTAGAGGTAAGGCCCAACATCTAGAGTTAAAGCCCAACGTCTTGAGGTAAAGACAAATATATAGATTTAAAACCCAAAATCTAGAGGTCAAGCCCAACATCTAGAGTTAAATTTGAATGTCTTGAGGTAAATCCAAAGTCTAGAGGTAAAGCCCAACTTCTAGAGGTAAAGTCCAAAATCTAGAGGTAAAGCCACACATCTAGAAGTAAAGCCATTTATCTGGAGGTAAAGCCCAACATCTATAGGAAAAGCCAAATATATAGATTTAAAACCCAAAATCTAGAGATAAAGCCCAACATCTAAATGTAAAGCAAAACATCTAGATGTAAAACCCGACATCTAGAGGTAAAGTCCAATATCTAGTCTTAAAGACCAACATCTAGAGGTAAAGCCCAACGTCTGGAGGTAAAGCCCCGATTCTAGAGAGAAGCCAAAAATCCAGATGGAAAACCCGAAATCTAGAGGTAAAGCCCATCATCTAGAGGTAAAGCCAGATATCTAGGGGTAAAGCCCAACACCTAGAGGAAAAGTCAAATATATAGATTTAAAACCCAAAATCTAGAGGTAAAGTCCAATATCGAGACGTAAAGCCCAACTTCTAGATCTAAAGCCCAACTTCTAGATCTAAAGCCCAAATATATAGATGTAAACCACAACTTCTAATTCTAAAGCCCAACATCTAGAGGTAAAGCCCAATATTTAGAGTTTAAGCGCATCATTTAGAGGTAAAGCCCAAAATCTAGATGTAAATCCCAACTTCTAGAGGTAAAGCCCATCATCTAGTCCTACAGCCCAATGTCTGCAAGTAAAGCCCAACTTACAGAGGTAAAGGCAAACATCTAGATGTAAAACCCAAACTCTAGAGGTAAAGCCCAACATATAGAGGTATAGCCCAAATTCTAGAGATAAAGTCCAACGTCTAGATGTAATCCCAACATCTAGAGGAAAAGCCCAGAATCTAGAGGTAAAGCCTAACATCTAGAGGTGAATTCCAAAATCAAGTGTTAAGGCCCGACATCTACAGTTAAAGCCAACCATATAGATGTAACCCTCAACTTCTAGAGGTAAGGCCCAAAATCTAGAGGTAGAGTCCAACATCTAGAGGAAAAGCCAAATATATAGATTTAAAACCCAAAATCTAGAGATAAAGCCCAACATCTAAATGTAAAGCAAAACATCTAGATGTAAAACCCGACATCTAGAGGTAAAGTCCAATATCTAGACTTAAAGACCAACATCTAGAGGTAAAACCCAACATCTAGAGGTAAATCCCAACGTCTGGAGGTACAGCCCAGATTCTAGAGAGAAGCCAAAAATCCAGATGGAAAACCCAAAATCTAGAGGTAAAGCCCATCATCTAGAGGTAAAGCCAGATATATAGATTTAAAACCCAAAATCTAGAGGTA
Organism: Leptosomus discolor; assembly: GCF_034619465.1. Taxonomy (NCBI): domain Eukaryota; kingdom Metazoa; phylum Chordata; class Aves; order Leptosomiformes; family Leptosomidae; genus Leptosomus; species Leptosomus discolor. Next base: position 4,713,890 of record NC_141416.1, read on the forward strand.
AAGCCCAATATCTAGACGTATAGCCCAAAATCTAGAGGTAAAGCCCAACATCCAGAGTTAAAGTTGAACTTCTTGAGATAAAGCCAAAGTCTAGAGGTAAAGCCCAACTTCTAGAGGTAAAGTCAAAAATCTAGAGGTAAAGCCACACATCTAGACGTAAAGCCAGATATCTAGAAATAAAGCCCAACATCTATAGGAAAAGTCAAATATATAGATTTAAAACCCAAAATCTAGAGGTAAAGAGCAATATCTAGACGTAAAGCCCAAAATCTAGATGTAAAGCCCAACTTCTAGATCTAAAGCCTAACTTCTAGAGGTAAAGTCCAAAATCTAGAGGTAAAGCCCCAGACCTAGTGGTAGAGACCAAAATCTAGAGGTAAAGCGCAATATCTAGACGTAAAGCCAGATATCTAGAGGTAAAGCCCAACATCTAGAGGAAAAGCCAAATATATAGATTTAAAACCCAAAATCTAGAGGTAAAGCCCAAAATCTAGATATAAAGGCCAACTTCTAGATCTAAGGCCCAAAATATAGATGTAAAGCCCAACTTCTAGAGGTAAAGCCGAATATCTAGAGTTAAAGCGCATCATTTAGAGTAAAAACCAAAATCTAGAGTTAAAGCCCCACATCTAGTGGGAAAGCCCACAATCTAGTTGTAAAGCCTATCATCAAGAGGTGAGTTCCAAAATCAAGTGTTAAGGCCCGACATCTACAGTTAAAGCCAACCATATAGATGTAACCCCCAACTTCTAGAGTTAAGGCCCAAAATCTAGAGGGAAAGCACAACTTCTAGAGGTAAAGTCCAAAATCTAGAGGTAAAGGCCAAAGTCTAGAGGTAAAACCAGATATCTAGGGGTAAAACCCAATATCTAGAGGAAAAGTCAAATATATAGATTTAAATCCCAAAATCTAGAGGTAAAGTCCAATATCGAGACGTAAAGCCCAACTTCTAGATGTAAAGCCCAACTTCTAGATCTAAAGCCTAACTTCTAGAGGTAAAGTCCAAAATATAGAGGAAAAGCCCAAGACCTAGTGGTAGAGCCCAAAAACTAGATGTAAAGCCCAACTTCTAGATCTAAAGCCTAACTTCTAGAGGTAAAGTCCAAAATCTAGACGTAAAGCCCAAGACCTAGTGGTAGAGCCCAAAATCTAGAGGTAAAGACCAACATCTAGACGTAAAGCCAAATATATAGATTTAAAACCCAAAATCTAGAGGTAAAGACCAATATCTAGACGTAAAGCCCAAAATATAGAGGTAAAGTCCAACATCTAGAGTTAAAGTTGAACGTCTTGAGATAAAGCCAAAGTCTAGAGGTAAAGCCCAACTTCTAGAGGTAAAGCCACACATCTAGAAGTAAAGCCATATATCTAGAGGTAAAGCCCAACGTCTAGAGGAAAAGCCAAATATATAGTTTTAAAACCCAAAATCTAGAGGTAAAGCCCGATATCTAGACTTAAAGACCAAAATCTAGTTGTAAAGCCCAACTTCTAGATCTAAAGCCCAAAATATAGATGTAAAGCCCAACTTCTAAATCTAAAGCCCAACATCTAGAGGTAAAGCCCAATATTTAGAGTTTAAGCGCATCATTTAGAGGTAAACCCAAAATCCAGATGTAAAGCCCAACTTCTAGAGGTAAAGCCCATCATCTAGTCCTACAGCCCAATGTCTGCAGGTAAAGCATAACTTACAGAGGTAAAGGCAAACATCTAGATATAAAACCCAAACTCTAGAGGTAAAGCCCAACATATAGAGGTATAGCCCAAATTCTAGAGATAAAGTCCAACGTCTAGATGTAATCCCAACATCTAGAGGTAAAGCCCAGAATCTAGAGGTAAAGCCTAACATCTAGAGGTGAATTCCAAAATCAAGTGTTAAGGCCCGACATCTACAATTAAAGCCAACCATATAGATGTAACCCTCAACTTCTAGAGGTAAGGCCCAAAATCTAGAGGTAGAGCCCAACATCTAGAGGAAAAGCCAAATATATAGATTTAAAACCCAAAATCTAGAGATAAAGCCCAACATCTAAATGTAAAGCAAAACATCTAGATGTAAAACCCGACATCTAGAGGTAAAGACCAATATCTAGACTTAAAGACCAACATCTAGAGGTAAAACCCAACATCTAGAGGTAAATCCCAATGTCTGGAGGTACAGCCCAGATTCTAGAGAGAAGCCAAAAATCCAGATGGAAAACCCAAAATGTAGAGGTAAAGCCCATCATCTAGAGGTAAAGCCAGATATATAGATTTAAAACCCAAAATCTAGAGGTAAAGCCCAATATCTAGACGTAAAGCCCAAAATCTAGAGGTAAAGCCCAACATCCAGAGTTAAAGTTGAACGTCTTGAGGTAAAGCCAAAGTCTAGAGGTAAAGCCCAACTTCTAGAGGTAAAGTCCAAAATCTAGAGGTAAAGCGCAATATCTAGACGTAAAGCCAGATATCTAGAGGTAAAGCCCAACATCTAGAGGAAAAGCCAAATATATAGATTTAAAACCCAAAATCTAGAGGTAAAGCCCAAAATCTAGATATAAAGGCCAACTTCTAGATCTAAGGCCCAAAATATAGATGTAAAGCCCAACTTCTAGAGGTAAAGCCGAATATCTAGAGTTAAAGCGCATCATTTAGAGTAAAAACCAAAATCTAGAGTTAAAGCCCCACATCTAGTGGGAAAGCCCACAATCTAGATGTAAAGCCTATCATCAAGAGGTGAGTTCCAAAATCAAGTGTTAAGGCCCGACATCTACAGTTAAAGCCAACCATATAGATGTAACCCCCAACTTCTAGAGTTAAGGCCCAAAATCTAGAGGGAAAGCACAACTTCTAGAGGTAAAGTCCAAAATCTAGAGGTAAAGGCCAAAGTCTAGAGGTAAAACCAGATGTCTAGGGGTAAAACCCAATATCTAGAGGAAAAGTCAAATATATAGATTTAAATCCCCAAACCTAGAGGTAAAGTCCAATATCGAGACGTAAAGCCCAACTTCTAGATGTAAAGCCCAACTTCTAGATCTAAAGCCTAACTTCTAGAGGTAAAGTCCAAAATATAGAGGAAAAGCCCAAGACCTAGTGGTAGAGCCCAAAATCTAGATGTAAAGCCCAACTTCTAGATCTAAAGCCTAACTTCTAGAGGTAAAGTCCAAAATCTAGACGTAAAGCCCAAGACCTAGTGGTAGAGCCCAAAATCTAGAGGTAAAGACCAACATCTAGACGTAAAGCCAGATATCTAGAGGTAAAGCCCAACATCTAGAGGTAAAGTCCAAAATCTAGAGGTAAAGATCAAGACCTAGTGGTAGAGCCCAAAATGTAGAGGTAAAGCCCAACTAATATAGGAAAAGCCAAATATATAGATTTAAAACCCAAAATCTAGAGATAAGGCCCAACATCTAAATGTAAAGCAAAAAATCTAGATGTAAAACTCGACATCTAGAAGTAAAGTCCAATATCTAGACTTAAAGACCAACATCTAGAGGTAAAACCCAACATCTTGAGGTAAAGGCCAACGTCTGGAGGTACAGCCCAGATTCTAGAGAGAAGCCAAAAATCCAGATGGAAAACCCAAAACCTAGAGGTAAAGCCCAACATCTAGAGGTAAAGCCAGATATCTAGGGGTAAAACCCAACATCTAGAGGAAAAGCCAAATATATAGATTTAAAACCCAAAATCTAGAGGTAAAGACCAATATCTAGACGTAAAGCCCAAAATATAGAGGTGAAGTCCAACATCTAGAGTTAAAGTTGAACGTCTTGAGATAAAGCCAAAGTCTAGAGGTAAAGCCCAACTTCTAGAGGTAAAGCCACACATCTAGAAGTAAAGCCATATATCTAGAGGTAAAGCCCAACATCTAGAGGAAAAGCCAAATATATAGTTTTAAAACCCAAAATCTAGAGGTAAAGCCCGATATCTAGACGTAAAGACCAAAATCTAGATGTAAAGCCCAACTTCTAGATCTAAAGCCCAAAATATAGATGTAAAGCCCAACTTCTAAATCTAAAGCCCAACATCTAGAGGTAAAGCCCAATATTTAGAGTTTAAGCGCATCATTTAGAGGTAAACCCAAAATCTAGATGTAAAGCCCAACTTCTAGAGGTAAAGCCCATCATCTAGTACTACAGCCCAATGTCTGCAGGTAAAGCATAACTTACAGAGGTAAAGGCAAACATCTAGATATAAAACCCAAACTCTAGAGGTAAAGCCCAACATATAGAGGTATAGCCCAAATTCTAGAGATAAAGTCCAACGTCTAGATGTAATCCCAACATCTAGAGGTAAAGCCCAGAATCTAGAGGTAAAGCCTAACATCTAGAGGTGAATTCCAAAATCAAGTGTTAAGGCCCGACATCTACAGTTAAAGCCAACCATATAGATGTAACCCTCAACTTCTAGAGGTAAGGCCCAAAATCTAGAGGTAGAGCCCAACATCTAGAGGAAAAGCCAAATATATAGATTTAAAACCCAAAATCTAGAGATAAAGCCCAACATCTAAATGTAAAGCAAAACATCTAGATGTAAAACCCGACATCTAGAGGTAAAGACCAATATCTAGACTTAAAGACCAACATCTAGAGGTAAAACCCAACATCTAGAGGTAAATCCCAACGTCTGGAGGTACAGCCCAGATTCTAGAGAGAAGCCAAAAATCCAGATGGAAAACCCAAAATGTAGAGGTAAAGCCCATCATCTAGAGGTAAAGCCAGATATATAGATTTAAAACCCAAAATCTAGAGGTAAAGCCCAATATCTAGACGTAAAGCCCAAAATCTAGAGGTAAAGCCCAACATCCAGAGTTAAAGTTGAACGTCTTGAGGTAAAGCCAAAGTCTAGAGGTAAAGCCCAACTTCTAGAGGTAAAGTCCAAAATCTAGAGGTAAAGCGCAATATCTAGACGTAAAGCCAGATATCTAGAGGTAAAGCCCAACATCTAGAGGAAAAGCCAAATATATAGATTTAAAACCCAAAATCTAGAGGTAAAGCCCAAAATCTAGATATAAAGGCCAACTTCTAGATCTAAGGCCCAAAATATAGATGTAAAGCCCAACTTCTAGAGGTAAAGCCGAATATCTAGAGTTAAAGCGCATCATTTAGAGTAAAAACCAAAATCTAGAGTTAAAGCCCCACATCTAGTGGGAAAGCCCACAATCTAAATGTAAAGCCTATCATCAAGAGGTGAGTTCCAAAATCAAGTGTTAAGGCCCGACATCTACAGTTAAAGCCAACCATATAGATGTAACCCCCAACTTCTAGAGTTAAGGCCCAAAATCTAGAGGGAAAGCACAACTTCTAGAGGTAAAGTCCAAAATCTAGAGGTAAAGGCCAAAGTCTAGAGGTAAAACCAGATATCTAGGGGTAAAACCCAATATCTAGAGGAAAAGTCAAATATATAGATTTAAATCCCAAAATCTAGAGGTAAAGTCCAATATCGAGACGTAAAGCCCAACTTCTAGATGTAAAGCCCAACTTCTAGATCTAAAGCCTAACTTCTAGACGTAAAGTCCAAAATATAGAGGAAAAGCCCAAGACCTAGTGGTAGAGCCCAAAATCTAGAGGTAAAGCCCAACATCTAGACGTAAAGAGAGATATATAGAGGTAAAGTCCAACATCTAGAGGAAAAGCCAAATATATAGATTTAAAACCCAAAATCTAGAGGTAAAGACCAATATCTAGACGTAAAGACCAAAATCTAGAGGTAAAGCCCAAGACCTAGTGGTAGAGCCCAAAATCTAGAGGTAAAGCCCAACATCTAGACGTAAAGCCAGATATCTAGGGGCAAAGCCCAACATCTAGAGGTAAAGCCAAATATATAGATTTAAAACCCAAAATCTAGAGGTAAAGACCAATATCTAGACGTAAAGACCAAAATCTAGATGTAAAGCCCAACTTCTAGATCTAAAGCCCAATATCTAGAGGTAAAGCCTAACATCTAGAGGTGAATTCCAAAATCAAGTGTTAAGGCCCGACATCTACAGTTAAAGCCAAACATATAGATGTAAACCCCAACTTCTAGAGGTAAGGCCCAACATCTAGAGTTAAAGCCCAACGTCTTGAGGTAAAGACAAATATATAGACTTAAAACCCAAAATCTAGAGGTCAAGCCCAACATCTAGAGTTAAAGTTGAAAGTCTTGAGGTAAAGCCAAAGTCTAGAGGTAAAGCCCAACTTGTAGAGGTAAAGTCCAAAATCTAGAGGTAAAGCCACACATCTAGAAGTAAAGCCATATATCTGGAGGTGAAGCCCAACATCTATAGGAAAAGCCAAATATATAGATTTAAAACCCAAAATCTAGCGATAAAGCCCAACATCTAAATGTAAAACAAAACATCTAGATGTAAAACCCGACATCTAGAGGTAAAGCCCAACATCTAGAGGAAAAGCCCAACATCTAGAGGAAAAGCCAAATATATAGATTTAAAACCCAAAATCTAGAGGTAAAGTCCAATATCGAGACGTAAAGCCCAAAATCTAGATGTAAAGCCCAACTTCTAGATCTAAAGCCTAACTTCTAGAGGTAAACTCCAAAATCTAGACGTAAAGCCCAAGACCTAGTGGTAGAGCCCAAAATCTAGAGGTAAAGACCAACATCTAGACTTAAAGCCAGATATCTAGAGGTAAAGCCCAACATCTAGAGGTAAAGTCCAAAATCTAGAGGTAAAGATCAAGACCTAGTGGTAGAGCCCAAAATGTAGAGGTAAAGCCCAACTAATATAGGAAAAGCCAAATATATAGATTTAAACCCCAAAATCTAGAGATAAGGCCCAACATCTAAATGTAAAGCAAAACATCTAGATGTAAAACTCGACATCTAGAGGTAAAGTCCAAAATCTAGACTTAAAGACCAACATCTAGAGGTAAAACCCAACATCTTGAGGTAAAGGCCAACGTCTGGAGGTACAGCCCAGATTCTAGAGAGAAGCCAAAAATCCAGATGGAAAACCCAAAACCTAGAGGTAAAGCCCAACATCTAGAGGTAAAGCCAGATATCTAGGGGTAAAGCCCAACATCTAGAGGAAAAGCCAAATATATTGATTTAAAACCCAAAATCTAGAGGTAAAGACCAATATCTAGACGTAAAGCCCAAAATCTAGATGTAAAGCCCAACTTCTAGATCTAAAGCCTAACTCCTAGACGTAAAGTCCAAAATCTAGAGGTAAAGCCCAAGACCTAGTGGTAGAGCCCAAAATCTAGGGGTAAAGTCCAACATCTAGACGTAAAGACATATCTCTAGAAGTGAAGCCCAACATCTACAGGAAAGCCAAATATATAGATTTAAAACCCAAAATCTAGAGGTAAAGCCCGATATGTAGACGTAAATACCAAAATCTAGAGGTAAAGCCCAAGACCTAGTGGTAGAGCCCAAAATATAGAGGTAAAGCCCAACTTCTAGATTTAAACTTGAACGTCTTGAAGTAAAGCCAAAGTCTAGAGGTAAAGCCCAACTTCTAGATGTAAAGCCAGATATCTAGGGGTAAAGCCCAACATCTAGAGGAAAAGCCAAATATATAGATTTAAAACCCAAAATCTAGAGGTAAAGACCAATATCTAGACATAAAGACCAAAATCTAGATGTAAAGCCCAACTTCTAGATATAAAGCCTAACTTATAGAGGTAAAGTCCAAAATCTAGAGGTAAAGCCCAAGACCTAGTGGTAGAGCCCAAAATCTAGAGGTAAAGCGCAACATCTAGACGTAAAGCCAGATATCTAGGGGTAAAGCCCAACATCTAGAGGAAAAGCGAAATATATAGATTTAAAACCCAAAATCTAGTGGTAAAGCCCGATATCTAGACGTAAAGACCAAAATCTAGATGTAAAGCCCAGCTTCTAGATCTAAAGCCCAAAATATAGATGTAAAGCCCAACTTCTAAATCTAAAGCCCAACATCTAGAGGTAAAGCCCAATATTTAGAGTTTAAGCGCATCATTTAGAGGTAAACCCAAAATCTAGAGGTAAAGCCCAATATCTAGACGTAAAGCCCAAAATCTAGATGTAAAGCCCAACTTCTAGATGTAAAGCCTAACTTCTAGAGGTAAAGTCCAAAATCTAGACGTAAAGCCCAAGACCTAGTGGTAGAGCCCAAAATCTAGAGGTAAAGACCAACATCTAGACGTAAAGCCAGATATCTAAGGTAAAGCCCAACATCTAGAGGTAAAGTCCAAAATCTAGAGGTAAAGATCAAGACCTAGTGGTAGAGCCCAAAATGTAGAGGTAAAGCCCAACTAATATAGGAAAAGCCAAATATATAGATTTAAAACCCAAAATCTAGAGATAAGGCCCAACATCTAAATGTAAAGCAAAACATCTAGATGTAAAACCCGACATCTAGAGGTAAAGTCCAATATCTAGACTTAAAGACCAACATCTAGAGGTAAAACCCAACATCTTGAGGTAAAGGCCAACGTCTGGAGGTACAGCCCAGATTCTAGAGAGAAGCCAAAAATCCAGATGGAAAACCCAAAACCTAGAGGTAAAGCCCAACATCTAGAGGTAAAGCCAGATATCTAGGGGTAAAGCCCAACATCTAGAGGAAAAGCCAAATATATTGATTTAAAACCCAAAATCTAGAGGTAAAGACCAATATCTAGACGTAAAGCCCAAAATCTAGATGTAAAGCCCAACTTCTAGATCTAAAGCCTAACTCCTAGACGTAAAGTCCAAAATCTAGAGGTAAAGCCCAAGACCTAGTGGTAGAGCCCAAAATCTAGGGGTAAAGTCCAACATCTAGACGTAAAGACATATCTCTAGAAGTGAAGCCCAACATCTACAGGAAAGCCAAATATATAGATTTAAAACCCAAAATCTAGAGGTAAAGCCCGATATGTAGACGTAAATACCAAAATCTAGAGGTAAAGCCCAAGACCTAGTGGTAGAGCCCAAAATATAGAGGTAAAGCCCAACTTCTAGATTTAAACTTGAACGTCTTGAAGTAAAGCCAAAGTCTAGAGGTAAAGCCCAACTTCTAGATGTAAAGCCAGATATCTAGGGGTAAAGCCCAACATCTAGAGGAAAAGCCAAATATATAGATTTAAAACCCAAAATCTAGAGGTAAAGACCAATATCTAGACATAAAGACCAAAATCTAGATGTAAAGCCCAACTTCTAGATATAAAGCCTAACTTATAGAGGTAAAGTCCAAAATCTAGAGGTAAAGCCCAAGACCTAGTGGTAGAGCCCAAAATCTAGAGGTAAAGCGCAACATCTAGACGTAAAGCCAGATATCTAGGGGTAAAGCCCAACATCTAGAGGAAAAGCGAAATATATAGATTTAAAACCCAAAATCTAGTGGTAAAGCCCGATATCTAGACGTAAAGACCAAAATCTAGATGTAAAGCCCAGCTTCTAGATCTAAAGCCCAAAATATAGATGTAAAGCCCAACTTCTAAATCTAAAGCCCAACATCTAGAGGTAAAGCCCAATATTTAGAGTTTAAGCGCATCATTTAGAGGTAAACCCAAAATCTAGAGGTAAAGCCCAATATCTAGACGTAAAGCCCAAAATCTAGATGTAAAGCCCAACTTCTAGATGTAAAGCCTAACTTCTAGAGGTAAAGTCCAAAATCTAGACGTAAAGCCCAAGACCTAGTGGTAGAGCCCAAAATCTAGAGGTAAAGACCAACATCTAGACGTAAAGCCAGATATCTAAGGTAAAGCCCAACATCTAGAGGTAAAGTCCAAAATCTAGAGGTAAAGATCAAGACCTAGTGGTAGAGCCCAAAATGTAGAGGTAAAGCCCAACTAATATAGGAAAAGCCAAATATATAGATTTAAAACCCAAAATCTAGAGATAAGGCCCAACATCTAAATGTAAAGCAAAACATCTAGATGTAAAACCCGACATCTAGAGGTAAAGTCCAATATCTAGACTTAAAGACCAACATCTAGAGGTAAAACCCAACATCTTGAGGTAAAGGCCAACGTCTGGAGGTACAGCCCAGATTCTAGAGGGAAGCCAAAAATCCAGATGGAAAACCCAAAATCTAGAGGTAAAGCCCAACATCTAGAGGTAAAGCCAGATATCTAGGGGTAAAGCCCAACATCTAGAGGTAAAGCCCAAAATCTAGATATAAAGGCCAACTTCTAGATCTAAGGCCCAAAATATAGATGTAAAGCCCAACTTCTAGAGGTAAAGCCGAATATCTAGAGTTAAAGCGCATCATTTAGAGTAAAAACCAAAATCTAGAGTTAAAGCCCCACATCTAGTGGGAAAGCCCACAATCTAAATGTAAAGCCTATCATCAAGAGGTGAGTTCCAAAATCAAGTGTTAAGGCCCGACATCTACAGTTAAAGCCAACCATATAGATGTAACCCCCAACTTCTAGAGTTAAGGCCCAAAATCTAGAGGGAAAGCACAACTTCTAGAGGTAAAGTCCAAAATCTAGAGGTAAAGGCCAAAGTCTAGAGGTAAAACCAGATATCTAGGGGTAAAACCCAATATCTAGAGGAAAAGTCAAATATATAGATTTAAATCCCAAAATCTAGAGGTAAAGTCCAATATCGAGACGTAAAGCCCAACTTCTAGATGTAAAGCCCAACTTCTAGATCTAAAGCCTAACTTCTAGACGTAAAGTCCAAAATATAGAGGAAAAGCCCAAGACCTAGTGGTAGAGCCCAAAATCTAGAGGTAAAGCCCAACATCTAGACGTAAAGAGAGATATATAGAGGTAAAGTCCAACATCTAGAGGAAAAGCCAAATATATAGATTTAAAACCCAAAATCTAGAGGTAAAGACCAATATCTAGACGTAAAGACCAACATCTAGACGTAAAGCCAGATATCTAGAGGTAAAGCCCAAAATCTAGAGGTAAAGTCCAAAATCTAGAGGTAAAGATCAAGACCTAGTGGTAGAGCCCAAAATGTAGAGGTAAAGCCCAACTAATATAGGAAAAGCCAAATATATAGATTTAAACCCCAAAATCTAGAGATAAGGCCCAACATCTAAATGTAAAGCAAAACATCTAGATGTAAAACTCGACATCTAGAGGTAAAGTCCAAAATCTAGACTTAAAGACCAACATCTAGAGGTAAAACCCAACATCTTGAGGTAAAGGCCAACGTCTGGAGGTACAGCCCAGATTCTAGAGAGAAGCCAAAAATCCAGATGGAAAACCCAAAACCTAGAGGTAAAGCCCAACATCTAGAGGTAAAGCCAGATATCTAGGGGTAAAGCCCAACATCTAGAGGAAAAGCCAAATATATTGATTTAAAACCCAAAATCTAGAGGTAAAGACCAATATCTAGACGTAAAGCCCAAAATCTAGATGTAAAGCCCAACTTCTAGATCTAAAGCCTAACTCCTAGACGTAAAGTCCAAAATCTAGAGGTAAAGCCCAAGACCTAGTGGTAGAGCCCAAAATCTAGGGGTAAAGTCCAACATCTAGACGTAAAGACATATCTCTAGAAGTGAAGCCCAACATCTACAGGAAAGCCAAATATATAGATTTAAAACCCAAAATCTAGAGGTAAAGCCCGATATGTAGACGTAAATACCAAAATCTAGAGGTAAAGCCCAAGACCTAGTGGTAGAGCCCAAAATATAGAGGTAAAGCCCAACTTCTAGATCTAAAGCCCAACTTCTAGATCTAAAGCCCAACATCTAGAGGTAAAGCCTAACATCTAGAGACGAATTCCAAAATCAAGTGTTAAGGCCCGACATCTACAGTTAAAGCCAAACATATAGATGTAAACCCCAACTTCTAGAGGTAAGGCCCAAAATCTAGAGGTAAAGCCCAACATCTAGTGTTAAAGCCCAACGTCTTGAAGTAAAGACAAATATATAGATTTAAAACCCAAAATCTAGAGGTAAAGCCCAACTTCTAGATTTAAACTTGAACGTCTTGAAGTAAAGCCAAAGTCTAGAGGTAAAGCCCAACTTCTAGATGTAAAGCCAGATATCTAGGGGTAAAGCCCAACATCTAGAGGAAAAGCCAAATATATAGATTTAAAACCCAAAATCTAGAGGTAAAGACCAATATCTAGACATAAAGACCAAAATCTAGATGTAAAGCCCAACTTCTAGATATAAAGCCTAACTTATAGAGGTAAAGTCCAAAATCTAGAGGTAAAGCCCAAGACCTAGTGGTAGAGCCCAAAATCTAGAGGTAAAGCGCAACATCTAGACGTAAAGCCAGATATCTAGGGGTAAAGCCCAACATCTAGAGGAAAAGCGAAATATATAGATTTAAAACCCAAAATCTAGTGGTAAAGCCCGATATCTAGACGTAAAGACCAAAATCTAGATGTAAAGCCCAGCTTCTAGATCTAAAGCCCAAAATATAGATGTAAAGCCCAACTTCTAAATCTAAAGCCCAACATCTAGAGGTAAAGCCCAATATTTAGAGTTTAAGCGCATCATTTAGAGGTAAACCCAAAATCTAGATGTAAAGCCCAACTTCTAGAGGTAAAGCCCATCATCTAGTTCTACAGCCCAATGTCTGCAGGTAAAGCATAACTTACAGAGGTAAAGGCAAACATCTAGATATAAAACCCAAACTCTAGAGGTAAAGCCCAACATATAGAGGTATAGCCCAAATTCTAGAGATAAAGTCCAACGTCTAGATGTAATCCCAACATCTAGAGGTAAAGTCCAGAATCTAGAGGTAAAGCCTAACATCTAGAGGTGAATTCCAAAATCAAGTGTTAAGGCCCGACATCTACAGTTAAAGCCAAACATATAGATGTAACCCCCAACTTCCAGAGGTAAGGCCCAAAATCTAGAGGTAAAGGCCAACTTCTAGAGGTAAAGTCCAAAATCTAGAGGTAAAGCCCAACATCTAGATGTAAAGCCAGATATCTAGGGGTAAAGCCCAAAATCTAGAGGAAAAGCCCAACATCTAGAGGAAAAGCCAAATATATAGATTTAAACCCCAAAATCTAGAGGTAAAGACCAATATCTAGACATAAAGCCCAAAATCTAGATGTAAAGCCCAACTTCTAGATATAAAGCCTAACTTATAGAGGTAAAGTCCAAAATCTAGAGGTAAAGCCCAAGACCTACTGGTAGAGCCCAAAATCTAGAGGTAAAGCGCAACATCTAGACGTAAAGCCAGATATCTAGAGGTAAAGCCCAACATCTAGAGGAAAAGCCAAATATATAGATTTAAAAACCAAACTCTAGAGGTAAAGCCCAAAATCTAGATATAAAGGCCAACTTCTAGATCTAAGGCCCAAAATATAGATGTAAAGCCCAACTTCTAGAGGTAAAGCCAAATATCTAGAGTTAAAGCGCATCATTTAGAGTAAAGCCCAAAATCTAGATTTAAAGCCCCACATCCAGTGGGAAAGCTCACAATCTAGATGTAAAGCCTATCATCTAGAGGTGAATTCCAAAATCAAGTGTTAATGCCCGACATCTACAGTTAAAGCCAACCATATAGATGTAACCCCCAACTTCTAGAGATAAGGACCAAAATCTAGAGGTAAAGCCCAACTTCTAGAGGTAAAGTCCAAAATCTAGAGGTAAAGCACAAGATCTAGTGGTAGAGCCCAAGATCTAGTGGTAGAGCCCAAAATCTAGAGGTAAAGCCCAACATGTAGACGTAAAGCCAGATATCTAGAGGTAAAGCCCAACATCTAGAGGAAAAGCCAAATATATAGATTTAAAACACAAAATCTAGAGGTAAAGCCCAATATCTAGACGTAAAGACCAATATCTAGACGTAAAGCCCAAAATCTAGATGTAAAGCCTAACTTCTAGATCTAAAGCCTAACTTCTAGTGGTAAAGTCCAAAATCTAGAGGTAAAAGCCCAAGACCTAGTGGTAGAGCCCAAAATCTAGAGGTAAAGCCCAACATCTAGACGTAAAGCCAGATATCTAGAGGTAAAGCCCAACATCTAGAGGAAAAACCAAATATATAGATTTAAAACCCAAAATCTAGAGGTAAAGCCCAATATCTAGACGTAAAGCCCAAAATCTAGATGTAAAGCCCAACTTCTAGATGTAAAGCCTAACTTCTAGAGGTAAAGTCCAAAATCTAGACGTAAAGCCCAAGACCTAGTGGTAGAGCCCAAAATCTAGAGGTAAAGACCAACATCTAGACGTAAAGCCAGATATCTAAGGTAAAGCCCAACATCTAGAGGTAAAGTCCAAAATCTAGAGGTAAAGATCAAGACCTAGTGGTAGAGCCCAAAATGTAGAGGTAAAGCCCAACTAATATAGGAAAAGCCAAATATATAGATTTAAAACCCAAAATCTAGAGATAAGGCCCAACATCTAAATGTAAAGCAAAACATCTAGATGTAAAACCCGACATCTAGAGGTAAAGTCCAATATCTAGACTTAAAGACCAACATCTAGAGGTAAAACCCAACATCTTGAGGTAAAGGCCAACGTTTGGAGGTACAGCCCAGATTCTAGAGGGAAGCCAAAAATCCAGATGGAAAACCCAAAATCTAGAGGTAAAGCCCAACATCTAGAGGTAAAGCCAGATATCTAGGGGTAAAGCCCAACATCTAGAGGAAAAGCCAAATATATAGATTTAAAACCCAAAATCTAGAGGTAAAGCCCAAAATATAGATGTAAAGCCCAACTTCTAGAGGTAAAACCGAATATCTAGAGTTAAAGCGCATCATTTAGAGTAAAGCCCAAAATCTAGAGTTAAAGCCCCACATCTAGTGGGAAAGCCCACAATCTAGATGTAAAGCCTAATATCAAGGGGTGAATTCCAAAATCAAGTGTTAAGGCCCGACATCTACAGTTAAAGCCAACCATATAGATGTAACCCCCAACTTCTAGAGGTAAGGCCCAAAATCTAGAGGTAAAGCCCAACTTCTAGAGGTAAAGTCCAAAATCTAGAGGTAAAGGCCAAAGTCTAGAGGGAAAGCCAGATATCTAGGGGTAAATCCCAACATCTAGAGGAAAAGTCAAATATATAGATTTAAATCCCAAAATCTAGAGGTAAAGTCCAATATCGAGACGTAAAGCCCAACTTCTAGATGTAAAGCCCAACTTCTAGATCTAAAGCCTAACTTCTAGACGTAAAGTCCAAAATCTAGAGGTAAAGCCCAAGATCTAGTGGTAGAGCCCAAAATCTAGAGGTAAAGCCCAACATCTAGACGTAAAGCCAGATATCTAGAGGTAAAGCCCAACATCTAGAGGAAAAGCCAAACATATAGATTTAAAACCCAAAATCTAGAGGTAAAGACCAATATCTAGACGTAAAGCCCAAAATCTAGATGTAAAGCCCAACTTCTAGATCTAAAGCCTAACTTCTAGTGGTAAAGTCCAAAATCTAGAGGAAAAGCCCAAGACATAGTGGTAGAGCCCAAAATCTAGAGGTAAAGCCCAACATCTAGACGTAAAGCCAGATATCTAGAGGTAAAGCCCAACATCTAGAGGAAAAGACAAATATATAGATTTAAATCCCAAAATCTAGAGGTAAAGTCCAATATCGAGACGTAAAGCCCAACTTCTAGATGTAAAGCCCAACTTCTAGATCCAAAGCCTAACTTCTAGACATAAAGTACAAAATCTAGAGGTAAAGCCCAACATCTAGACGTAAAGCCAGATATCGAGAGGTAAAGCCCAACATCTAGAGGAAAAGCCAAATATATAGATTTAAAACCCAAAATTTAAAGGTAAAGACCAATATCTAGACGTAAAGACCAATATCTAGACGTAAAGCCCAAAATCTAGATGTAAAGCCTAACTTCTAGATCTAAAGCCTAACTTCTAGAGGTAAAGTCCAAAATCTAGAGGTAAAGCCCCAGACCTAGTGGTAGAGCCCAAAATCTAGAGGTAAAGCGCAACATCTAGACGTAAAGCCAGATACCTAGAGGTAAAGCCCAACATCTAGAGGAAAAGCCAAATACATAGATGTAAAACCCAAACTCTAGAGGTAAAGCCCAAAATCTAGATATAAAGGCCAACTTCTAGATCTAAGGGCCAAAATATAGATGTAAAGCCCAACTTCTAGAGGTAAAGCCGAATATCTAGATTTAAAGCGCATCATTTAGAGTAAAGCCCAAAATCTAGAGTTGTAGCCCCACATCTAGTGGGAAAGCCAACAATCTAGATGTAAAGCCTGTCATCTAGAGGTGAATTCCAAAATCAAGTGTTAAGGCCCGACATCTACAGTTAAAGCCAACCATATAGATGTAACCCCCAACTTCTAGAGATAAGGCCCAAAATCTAGAGGTAAAGCCCAACTTCTAGAGGTAAAGTCCAAAATCTAGAGGTAAAGCCCAAGACCTAGTGGTAGAGCCCAAAATCTAGAGGTAAAGACCTAACTCTAGATGTAAAGCCAGATATCTAGAGGTAAAGCCCAACATCTAGAGGTAAAGTCCAAAATCTAGAGGTTAAAGATCCAGACCTAGTGGTAGAGCCCAAAATGTAGAGGTAAAGCCCAACTAATAGAGGAAAAGCCAAATATATAGATTTAAAACCCAAAATCTAGAGATAAGGCCCAACATCTAAATGTAAAGCAAAACATCTAGATGTAAAACCCGACATCTAGAGGTAAAGTCCAATATCTAGACTAAAAGACCAACATCTAGAGGTAAAACCCAACATCTAGAGGTAAAGCCCAACGTCTGGAGGTAAAGCCCCGATTCTAGAGAGAAGCCAAAAATCCAGATGGAAAACCCAAAATCTAGAGGTAAAGCCCATCATCTAGAGGTAAAGCCAGATATCTAGGGGTAAAGCCCAACATCTAGAGGAGAAGTCAAATATATAGATTTAAATCCCAAAATCTAGAGGTAAAGTCCAATATCGAGATGTAAAGCCCAACTTCTAGATCTAAAGCCCAACTTCTAGATCTAAAGCCCAAATATATAGATGTAAACCACAACTTCTAATTCTAAAGCCCAACATCTAGAGGTAAAGCCCAATATTTAGAGTTTAAGCGCATCATTTAGAGGTAAAGCCCAAAATCTAGATGTAAATCCCAACTTCTAGAGGTAAAGCCCATCATCTAGTCCTACAGCCCAATGTCTGCAAGTAAAGCCCAACTTACAGAGGTAAAGGCAAACATCTAGATGTAAAACCCAAACTCTAGAGGTAAAGCCCAACATATAGAGGTATAGCCCAAATTCTAGAGATAAAGTCCAACGTCTAGATGTAATCCCAACATCTAGAGGTAAAGCCTAACATCTAGAGGTGAAGCACAAAATATAGAGGTATAACCCAACATCTAGAGATAAAGACCAACATCTAAATGTAAAGCAAAACATCTAGATGTAAAACCCTACATCTAGAGGGAAAGTCCAATATCTAGACTTAAAGACCAACATCTAGAGGTAAAACCCAACATCTTGAGGTAAAGCCAGATATCTAGGGGTAAAGCCCAACATCTAGAGGAAAAGCCAAATATATAGATTTAAAACCCAAAATCTAGAGGTAAAGACCAATATCTAGACGTAAAGCCCAAAATCTAGATGTAAAGCCTAACTTCTAGATCTAAAGCCTAACTTCTAGAGGTAAAGAACAAAATCTAGATGTAAAGCCCCAGACCTACTGGTAGAGCCCAAAATCTAGAGGTAAAGCGCAACATCTAGACGTAAAGCCAGATATCTAGAGGTAAAGCCCAACATCTAGAGGAAAAGCCAAATATATAGATTTAAAACACAAAATCTAGAGGTAAAGCCCAATATCTAGACGTAAAGACCAATATCTAGACGTAAAGCCCAAAATCTAGATGTAAAGCCTAACTTCTAGATCTAAAGCCTAACTTCTAGTGTTAAAGTCCAAAATCTAGAGGTAAAAGCCCAAGACCTAGTGGTAGAGCCCAAAATCTAGAGGTAAAGCCCAACATCTAGACGTAAAGCCAGATATCTAGAGGTAAAGCCCAACATCTAGAGGAAAAACCAAATATATAGATTTAAAACCCAAAATCTAGAGGTAAAGCCCAATATCTAGACGTAAAGACCAAAATCTAGAGGTAAAGCCCAAGACCTAGTGGTAGAGCCTAAAATCTAGGGGTAAAGCCCAACATCTAGAGGAAAAGCCAAATATATAGATTTAAAACCCAAAATCTAGAGGTAAAGCCCAATATCTAGACGTAAAGCCCAAAATCTAGATGTAAAGCCCAACTTCTAGATGTAAAGCCTACCTTCTAGAGGTAAAGTCCAAAATCTAGACGTAAAGCCCAAGACCTAGTGGTAGAGCCCAAAATCTAGAGGTAAAGACCAACATCTAGACGTAAAGCCAGATATCTAAGGTAAAGCCCAACATCTAGAGGTAAAGTCCAAAATCTAGAGGTAAAGATCAAGACCTAGTGGTAGAGCCCAAAATGTAGAGGTAAAGCCCAACTAATATAGGAAAAGCCAAATATATAGATTTAAAACCCAAAATCTAGAGATAAGGCCCAACATCTAAATGTAAAGCAAAACATCTAGATGTAAAACCCGACATCTAGAGGTAAAGTCCAATATCTAGACTTAAAGACCAACATCTAGAGGTAAAACCCAACATCTTGAGGTAAAGGCCAACGTCTGGAGGTACAGCCCAGATTCTAGAGGGAAGCCAAAAATCCAGATGGAAAACCCAAAATCTAGAGGTAAAGCCCAACATCTAGAGGTAAAGCCAGATATCTAGGGGTAAAGCCCAACATCTAGAGGAAAAGCCAAATATATAGATTTAAAACCCAAAATCTAGAGGTAAAGCCCAAAATATAGATGTAAAGCCCAACTTCTAGAGGTAAAACCGAATATCTAGAGTTAAAGCGCATCATTTAGAGTAAAGCCCAAAATCTAGAGTTAAAGCCCCACATCTAGTGGGAAAGCCCACAATCTAGATGTAAAGCCTAATATCAAGGGGTGAATTCCAAAATCAAGTGTTAAGGCCCGACATCTACAGTTAAAGCCAACCATATAGATGTAACCCCCAACTTCTAGAGATAAGGCCCAAAATCTAGAGGTAAAGCCCAACTTCTAGAGGTAAAGTCCAAAATCTAGAGGTAAAGGCCAAAGTCTAGAGGGAAAGCCAGATATCTAGGGGTAAATCCCAACATCTAGAGGAAAAGTCAAATATATAGATTTAAATCCCAAAATCTAGAGGTAAAGTCCAATATCGAGACGTAAAGCCCAACTTCTAGATGTAAAGCCCAACTTCTAGATCTAAAGCCTAACTTCTAGACGTAAAGTCCAAAATCTAGAGGTAAAGCCCAAGATCTAGTGGTAGAGCCCAAAATCTAGAGGTAAAGCCCAACATCTAGACGTAAAGCCAGATATCTAGGGGTAAAGCCAAACATCTAGAGGAAAAGCCAAATATATAGATTTAAAACCCAAAATCTAGAGGTAAAGCCCAATATCTAGACGTAAAGCCCAAAATCTAGATGTAAAGCCCAACTTCTAGATGTAAAGCCTACCTTCTAGAGGTAAAGTCCAAAATCTAGACGTAAAGCCCAAGACCTAGTGGTAGAGCCCAAAATCTAGAGGTAAAGACCAACATCTAGACGTAAAGCCAGATATCTAAGGTAAAGCCCAACATCTAGAGGTAAAGTCCAAAATCTAGAGGTAAAGATCAAGACCTAGTGGTAGAGCCCAAAATGTAGAGGTAAAGCCCAACTAATATAGGAAAAGCCAAATATATAGATTTAAAACCCAAAATCTAGAGATAAGGCCCAACATCTAAATGTAAAGCAAAACATCTAGATGTAAAACCCGACATCTAGAGGTAAAGTCCAATATCTAGACTTAAAGACCAACATCTAGAGGTAAAACCCAACATCTTGAGGTAAAGGCCAACGTCTGGAGGTACAGCCCAGATTCTAGAGGGAAGCCAAAAATCCAGATGGAAAACCCAAAATCTAGAGGTAAAGCCCAACATCTAGAGGTAAAGCCAGATATCTAGGGGTAAAGCCCAACATCTAGAGGAAAAGCCAAATATATAGATTTAAAACCCAAAATCTAGAGGTAAAGCCCAAAATATAGATGTAAAGCCCAACTTCTAGAGGTAAAACCGAATATCTAGAGTTAAAGCGCATCATTTAGAGTAAAGCCCAAAATCTAGAGTTAAAGCCCCACATCTAGTGGGAAAGCCCACAATCTAGATGTAAAGCCTAATATCAAGGGGTGAATTCCAAAATCAAGTGTTAAGGCCCGACATCTACAGTTAAAGCCAACCATATAGATGTAACCCCCAACTTCTAGAGATAAGGCCCAAAATCTAGAGGTAAAGCCCAACTTCTAGAGGTAAAGTCCAAAATCTAGAGGTAAAGGCCAAAGTCTAGAGGGAAAGCCAGATATCTAGGGGTAAATCCCAACATCTAGAGGAAAAGTCAAATATATAGATTTAAATCCCAAAATCTAGAGGTAAAGTCCAATATCGAGACGTAAAGCCCAACTTCTAGATGTAAAGCCCAACTTCTAGATCTAAAGCCTAACTTCTAGACGTAAAGTCCAAAATCTAGAGGTAAAGCCCAAGATCTAGTGGTAGAGCCCAAAATCTAGAGGTAAAGCCCAACATCTAGACGTAAAGCCAGATATCTAGAGGTAAAGCCCAACATCTAGAGGAAAAGCCAAACATATAGATTTAAAACCCAAAATCTAGAGGTAAAGACCAATATCTAGACGTAAAGCCCAAAATCTAGATGTAAAGCCCAACTTCTAGATCTAAAGCCTAACTTCTAGTGGTAAAGTCCAAAATCTAGAGGAAAAGCCCAAGACATAGTGGTAGAGCCCAAAATCTAGAGGTAAAGCCCAACATCTAGACGTAAAGCCAGATATCTAGAGGTAAAGCCCAACATCTAGAGGAAAAGACAAATATATAGATTTAAATCCCAAAATCTAGAGGTAAAGTCCAATATCGAGACGTAAAGCCCAACTTCTAGATGTAAAGCCCAACTTCTAGATCCAAAGCCTAACTTCTAGACATAAAGTACAAAATCTAGAGGTAAAGCCCAACATCTAGACGTAAAGCCAGATATCGAGAGGTAAAGCCCAACATCTAGAGGAAAAGCCAAATATATAGATTTAAAACCCAAAATCTAAAGGTAAAGACCAATATCTAGACGTAAAGACCAATATCTAGACGTAAAGCCCAAAATCTAGATGTAAAGCCTAACTTCTAGATCTAAAGCCTCACTTCTAGAGGTAAAGTCCAAAATCTAGAGGTAAAGCCCCAGACCTAGTGGTAGAGCCCAAAATCTAGAGGTAAAGCGCAACATCTAGACGTAAAGCCAGATACCTAGAGGTAAAGCCCAACATCTAGAGGAAAAGCCAAATACATAGATGTAAAACCCAAACTCTAGAGGTAAAGCCCAAAATCTAGATATAAAGGCCAACTTCTAGATCTAAGGGCCAAAATATAGATGTAAAGCCCAACTTCTAGAGGTAAAGCCGAATATCTAGATTTAAAGCGCATCATTTAGAGTAAAGCCCAAAATCTAGAGTTGTAGCCCCACATCTAGTGGGAAAGCCAACAATCTAGATGTAAAGCCTGTCATCTAGAGGTGAATTCCAAAATCAAGTGTTAAGGCCCGACATCTACAGTTAAAGACAACCATATAGATGTAACTCCCAACTTCTAGAGATAAGGCCCAAAATCTAGAGGTAAAGCCCAACTTCTAGATCTAAAGTCCAAAATCTAGAGGTAAAGCCCAAGACCTAGTGGTAGAGCCCAAAATCTAGAGGTAAAGACCTAACTCTAGATGTAAAGCCAGATATCTAGAGGTAAAGCCCAACATCTAGAGGTAAAGTCCAAAATCTAGAGGTTAAAGATCCAGACCTAGTGGTAGAGCCCAAAATGTAGAGGTAAAGCCCAACTAATAGAGGAAAAGCCAAATATATAGATTTAAAACCCAAAATCTAGAGATAAGGCCCAACATCTAAATGTAAAGCAAAACATCTAGATGTAAAACCCGACATCTAGAGGTAAAGTCCAATATCTAGACTTAAAGACCAACATCTAGAGGTAAAACCCAACATCTAGAGGTAAAGCCCAACGTCTGGAGGTAAAGCCCCGATTCTAGAGAGAAGCCAAAAATCCAGATGGAAAACCCAAAATCTAGAGGTAAAGCCCATCATCTAGAGGTAAAGCCAGATATCTAGGGGTAAAGCCCAACATCTAGAGGAGAAGTCAAATATATAGATTTAAATCCCAAAATCTAGAGGTAAAGTCCAATATCGAGATGTAAAGCCCAACTTCTAGATCTAAAGCCCAACTTCTAGATCTAAAGCCCAAATATATAGATGTAAACCACAACTTCTAATTCTAAAGCCCAACATCTAGAGGTAAAGCCCAATATTTAGAGTTTAAGCGCATCATTTAGAGGTAAAGCCCAAAATCTAGATGTAAATCCCAACTTCTAGAGGTAAAGCCCATCATCTAGTCCTACAGCCCAATGTCTGCAAGTAAAGCCCAACTTACAGAGGTAAAGGCAAACATCTAGATGTAAAACCCAAACTCTAGAGGTAAAGCCCAACATATAGAGGTATAGCCCAAATTCTAGAGATAAAGTCCAACGTCTAGATGTAATCCCAACATCTAGAGGTAAAGCCTAACATCTAGAGGTGAAGCACAAAATATAGAGGTATAACCCAACATCTAGAGATAAAGACCAACATCTAAATGTAAAGCAAAACATCTAGATGTAAAACCCTACATCTAGAGGGAAAGTCCAATATCTAGACTTAAAGACCAGCATCTAGAGGTAAAACCCAACATCTTGAGGTAAAGCCAGATATCTAGGGGTAAAGCCCAACATCTAGAGGAAAAGCCAAATATATAGATTTAAAACCCAAAATCTAGAGGTAAAGACCAATATCTAGACGTAAAGCCCAAAATCTAGATGTAAAGCCTAACTTCTAGATCTAAAGCCTAACTTCTAGAGGTAAAGAACAAAATCTAGATGTAAAGCCCCAGACCTACTGGTAGAGCCCAAAATCTAGAGGTAAAGCGCAACATCTAGACGTAAAGCCAGATATCTAGAGGTAAAGCCCAACATCTAGAGGAAAAGCCAAATATATAGATTTAAAACACAAAATCTAGAGGTAAAGCCCAATATCTAGACGTAAAGACCAATATCTAGACGTAAAGCCCAAAATCTAGATGTAAAGCCTAACTTCTAGATCTAAAGCCTAACTTCTAGTGGTAAAGTCCAAAATCTAGAGGTAAAAGCCCAAGACCTAGTGGTAGAGCCCAAAATCTAGAGGTAAAGCCCAACATCTAGACGTAAAGCCAGATATCTAGAGGTAAAGCCCAACATCTAGAGGAAAAACCAAATATATAGATTTAAAACCCAAAATCTAGAGGTAAAGCCCAATATCTAGACGTAAAGACCAAAATCTAGAGGTAAAGCCCAAGACCTAGTGGTAGAGCCTAAAATCTAGGGGTAAAGCCCAACATCTAGAGGAAAAGCCAAATATATAGATTTAAAACCCAAAATCTAGAGGTAAAGCCCAATATCTAGACGTAAAGCCCAAAATCTAGATGTAAAGCCCAACTTCTAGATGTAAAGCCTACCTTCTAGAGGTAAAGTCCAAAATCTAGACGTAAAGCCCAAGACCTAGTGGTAGAGCCCAAAATCTAGAGGTAAAGACCAACATCTAGACGTAAAGCCAGATATCTAAGGTAAAGCCCAACATCTAGAGGTAAAGTCCAAAATCTAGAGGTAAAGATCAAGACCTAGTGGTAGAGCCCAAAATGTAGAGGTAAAGCCCAACTAATATAGGAAAAGCCAAATATATAGATTTAAAACCCAAAATCTAGAGATAAGGCCCAACATCTAAATGTAAAGCAAAACATCTAGATGTAAAACCCGACATCTAGAGGTAAAGTCCAATATCTAGACTTAAAGACCAACATCTAGAGGTAAAACCCAACATCTTGAGGTAAAGGCCAACGTCTGGAGGTACAGCCCAGATTCTAGAGAGAAGCCAAAAATCCAGATGGAAAACCCAAAACCTAGAGGTAAAGCCCAACATCTAGAGGTAAAGCCAGATATCTAGGGGTAAAGCCCAACATCTAGAGGAAAAGCCAAATATATTGATTTAAAACCCAAAATCTAGAGGTAAAGACCAATATCTAGACGTAAAGCCCAAAATCTAGATGTAAAGCCCAACTTCTAGATCTAAAGCCTAACTCCTAGACGTAAAGTCCAAAATCTAGAGGTAAAGCCCAAGACCTAGTGGTAGAGCCCAAAATCTAGGGGTAAAGTCCAACATCTAGACGTAAAGACATATCTCTAGAAGTGAAGCCCAACATCTACAGGAAAGCCAAATATATAGATTTAAAACCCAAAATCTAGAGGTAAAGCCCGATATGTAGACGTAAATACCAAAATCTAGAGGTAAAGCCCAAGACCTAGTGGTAGAGCCCAAAATATAGAGGTAAAGCCCAACTTCTAGATTTAAACTTGAACGTCTTGAAGTAAAGCCAAAGTCTAGAGGTAAAGCCCAACTTCTAGATGTAAAGCCAGATATCTAGGGGTAAAGCCCAACATCTAGAGGAAAAGCCAAATATATAGATTTAAAACCCAAAATCTAGAGGTAAAGACCAATATCTAGACATAAAGACCAAAATCTAGATGTAAAGCCCAACTTCTAGATATAAAGCCTAACTTATAGAGGTAAAGTCCAAAATCTAGAGGTAAAGCCCAAGACCTAGTGGTAGAGCCCAAAATCTAGAGGTAAAGCGCAACATCTAGACGTAAAGCCAGATATCTAGGGGTAAAGCCCAACATCTAGAGGAAAAGCGAAATATATAGATTTAAAACCCAAAATCTAGTGGTAAAGCCCGATATCTAGACGTAAAGACCAAAATCTAGATGTAAAGCCCAGCTTCTAGATCTAAAGCCCAAAATATAGATGTAAAGCCCAACTTCTAAATCTAAAGCCCAACATCTAGAGGTAAAGCCCAATATTTAGAGTTTAAGCGCATCATTTAGAGGTAAACCCAAAATCTAGAGGTAAAGCCCAATATCTAGAGGAAAAGCCAAACATATAGATTTAAAACCCAAAATCTAGAGGTAAAGACCAATATCTAGACGTAAAGCCCAAAATCTAGATGTAAAGCCCAACTTCTAGATCTAAAGCCTAACTTCTAAGGTAAAGTCCAAAATCTAGAGGTAAAGCCCCAGACCTAGTGGTAGAGCCCAAAATCTAGAGGTAAAGCGCAACATCTAGACGTAAAGCCAGATACCTAGAGGTAAAGCCCAACATCTAGAGGAAAAGCCAAATACATAGATGTAAAACCCAAACTCTAGAGGTAAAGCCCAAAATCTAGATATAAAGGCCAACTTCTAGATCTAAGGGCCAAAATATAGATGTAAAGCCCAACTTCTAGAGGTAAAGCCGAATATCTAGATTTAAAGCGCATCATTTAGAGTAAAGCCCAAAATCTAGAGTTGTAGCCCCACATCTAGTGGGAAAGCCAACAATCTAGATGTAAAGCCTGTCATCTAGAGGTGAATTCCAAAATCAAGTGTTAAGGCCCGA
This sequence comes from Leptosomus discolor, assembly GCF_034619465.1. NCBI lineage: Eukaryota > Metazoa > Chordata > Aves > Leptosomiformes > Leptosomidae > Leptosomus > Leptosomus discolor. The sequence continues at coordinate 4,739,249 of NC_141416.1, forward strand.
CATCTACAGTTAAAGACAACCATATAGATGTAACTCCCAACTTCTAGAGATAAGGCCCAAAATCTAGATGTAAAGCCCAACTTCTAGATCTAAAGTCCAAAATCTAGAGGTAAAGCCCAAGACCTAGTGGTAGAGCCCAAAATCTAGAGGTAAAGACCTAACTCTAGATGTAAAGCCAGATATCTAGAGGTAAAGCCCAACATCTAGAGGTAAAGTCCAAAATCTAGAGGTTAAAGATACAGACCTAGTGGTAGAGCCCAAAATGTAGAGGTAAAGCCCAACTAATAGAGGAAAAGCCAAATATATAGATTTAAAACCCAAAATCTAGAGATAAGGCCCAACATCTAAATGTAAAGCAAAACATCTAGATGTAAAACCCGACATCTAGAGGTAAAGTCCAATATCTAGACTTAAAGACCAACATCTAGAGGTAAAACCCAACATCTAGAGGTAAAGCCCAACGTCTGGAGGTAAAGCCCCGATTCTAGAGAGAAGCCAAAAATCCAGATGGAAAACCCAAAATCTAGAGGTAAAGCCCAATATCTAGACGTAAAGACCAATATCTAGACGTAAAGCCCAAAATCTAGATGTAAAGCCTAACTTCTAGATCTAAAGCCTAACTTCTAGATCTAAAGCCTAACTTCTAGTGGTAAAGTCCAAAATCTAGAGGTAAAAGCCCAAGACCTAGTGGTAGAGCTTAAAATCTAGAGGTAAAGCCCAACATCTAGACGTAAAGCCAGATATCTAGAGGTAAAGCCCAACATCTAGAGGTAAAGTCCAAAATCTAGAGGTAAAAGCCCAAGACGTAGTGGTAGAGCTTAAAATCTAGAGGTAAAGACCAACATCTAGACGTAAAGCCAGATATCTAAGGTAAAGCCCAACATCTAGAGGTAAAGTCCAAAATCTAGAGGTAAAGATCAAGACCTAGTGGTAGAGCCCAAAATGTAGAGGTAAAGCCCAACTAATAGAGGAAAAGACAAATATATAGATTTAAAACCCAAAATCTAGAGATAAGGCCCAACATCTAAATGTAAAGCAAAACATCTAGATGTAAAACCCGACATCTAGAGGTAAAGTCCAATATCTAGACTTAAAGACCAACATCTAGAGGTAAAACCCAACATCTAGAGGTAAAGCCCAACGTCTGGAGGTACAGCCCAGATTCTAGAGAGAAGCCAAAAATCCAGATGGAAAACCCAAAATCTAGAGGTAAAGCCCATCATCTAGAGGTAAAGCCAGATATCTAGGGGTAAAGCCCAACATCTAGAGGAAAAGCCAAATATATAGATTTAAAAGCCAAAATCTAGAGGTAAAGCCCAATATCTAGACGTAAAGCCCAAAATCTAGATGTAAAGCCCAACTTCTAGATCTAAAGCCTAACTTCTAGTGGTAAAGTCCAAAATCTAGAGGTAAAGCCCAAGAAATAGTGGTAGAGCCCAAAATCTAGGGGTAAAGTCCAACATCTAGACGTAAAGACATATCTCTAGAAGTAAAGCCCAACATCTAGAGGAAAAGCAAAATATATAGATTTAAAACCCAAAATCTAGAGGTAAAGCCCAACATCTAGACGTAAAGCCAGATATCTAGAGGTAAAGCCCAACATCTAGAGGAAAAACCAAATATATAGATTTAAAACCCAAAATCTAGAGGTAAAGCCCAATATCTAGACGTAAAGACCAAAATCTAGAGGTAAAGCCCAAGACCTAGTGGTAGAGCCTAAAATCTAGGGGTAAAGCCCAACATCTAGAGGAAAAGCCAAATATATAGATTTAAAACCCAAAATCTAGAGGTAAAGCCCAATATCTAGACGTAAAGCCCAAAATCTAGATGTAAAGCCCAACTTCTAGATGTAAAGCCTAACTTCTAGAGGTAAAGTCCAAAATCTAGACGTAAAGCCCAAGACCTAGTGGTAGAGCCCAAAATCTAGAGGTAAAGACCAACATCTAGACGTAAAGCCAGATATCTAAGGTAAAGCCCAACATCTAGAGGTAAAGTCCAAAATCTAGAGGTAAAGATCAAGACCTAGTGGTAGAGCCCAAAATGTAGAGGTAAAGCCCAACTAATATAGGAAAAGCCAAATATATAGATTTAAAACCCAAAATCTAGAGATAAGGCCCAACATCTAAATGTAAAGCAAAACATCTAGATGTAAAACCCGACATCTAGAGGTAAAGTCCAATATCTAGACTTAAAGACCAACATCTAGAGGTAAAACCCAACATCTTGAGGTAAAGGCCAACGTTTGGAGGTACAGCCCAGATTCTAGAGGGAAGCCAAAAATCCAGATGGAAAACCCAAAATCTAGAGGTAAAGCCCAACATCTAGAGGTAAAGCCAGATATCTAGGGGTAAAGCCCAACATCTAGAGGAAAAGCCAAATATATAGATTTAAAACCCAAAATCTAGAGGTAAAGCCCAAAATATAGATGTAAAGCCCAACTTCTAGAGGTAAAACCGAATATCTAGAGTTAAAGCGCATCATTTAGAGTAAAGCCCAAAATCTAGAGTTAAAGCCCCACATCTAGTGGGAAAGCCCACAATCTAGATGTAAAGCCTAATATCAAGGGGTGAATTCCAAAATCAAGTGTTAAGGCCCGACATCTACAGTTAAAGCCAACCATATAGATGTAACCCCCAACTTCTAGAGATAAGGCCCAAAATCTAGAGGTAAAGCCCAACTTCTAGAGGTAAAGTCCAAAATCTAGAGGTAAAGGCCAAAGTCTAGAGGGAAAGCCAGATATCTAGGGGTAAATCCCAACATCTAGAGGAAAAGTCAAATATATAGATTTAAATCCCAAAATCTAGAGGTAAAGTCCAATATCGAGACGTAAAGCCCAACTTCTAGATGTAAAGCCCAACTTCTAGATCTAAAGCCTAACTTCTAGACGTAAAGTCCAAAATCTAGAGGTAAAGCCCAAGATCTAGTGGTAGAGCCCAAAATCTAGAGGTAAAGCCCAACATCTAGACGTAAAGCCAGATATCTAGAGGTAAAGCCCAACATCTAGAGGAAAAGCCAAACATATAGATTTAAAACCCAAAATCTAGAGGTAAAGACCAATATCTAGACGTAAAGCCCAAAATCTAGATGTAAAGCCCAACTTCTAGATCTAAAGCCTAACTTCTAGTGGTAAAGTCCAAAATCTAGAGGAAAAGCCCAAGACATAGTGGTAGAGCCCAAAATCTAGAGGTAAAGCCCAACATCTAGACGTAAAGCCAGATATCTAGAGGTAAAGCCCAACATCTAGAGGAAAAGACAAATATATAGATTTAAATCCCAAAATCTAGAGGTAAAGTCCAATATCGAGACGTAAAGCCCAACTTCTAGATGTAAAGCCCAACTTCTAGATCCAAAGCCTAACTTCTAGACATAAAGTACAAAATCTAGAGGTAAAGCCCAACATCTAGACGTAAAGCCAGATATCGAGAGGTAAAGCCCAACATCTAGAGGAAAAGCCAAATATATAGATTTAAAACCCAAAATTTAAAGGTAAAGACCAATATCTAGACGTAAAGACCAATATCTAGACGTAAAGCCCAAAATCTAGATGTAAAGCCTAACTTCTAGATCTAAAGCCTAACTTCTAGAGGTAAAGTCCAAAATCTAGAGGTAAAGCCCCAGACCTAGTGGTAGAGCCCAAAATCTAGAGGTAAAGCGCAACATCTAGACGTAAAGCCAGATACCTAGAGGTAAAGCCCAACATCTAGAGGAAAAGCCAAATACATAGATGTAAAACCCAAACTCTAGAGGTAAAGCCCAAAATCTAGATATAAAGGCCAACTTCTAGATCTAAGGGCCAAAATATAGATGTAAAGCCCAACTTCTAGAGGTAAAGCCGAATATCTAGATTTAAAGCGCATCATTTAGAGTAAAGCCCAAAATCTAGAGTTGTAGCCCCACATCTAGTGGGAAAGCCAACAATCTAGATGTAAAGCCTGTCATCTAGAGGTGAATTCCAAAATCAAGTGTTAAGGCCCGACATCTACAGTTAAAGCCAACCATATAGATGTAACCCCCAACTTCTAGAGATAAGGCCCAAAATCTAGAGGTAAAGCCCAACTTCTAGAGGTAAAGTCCAAAATCTAGAGGTAAAGCCCAAGACCTAGTGGTAGAGCCCAAAATCTAGAGGTAAAGACCTAACTCTAGATGTAAAGCCAGATATCTAGAGGTAAAGCCCAACATCTAGAGGTAAAGTCCAAAATCTAGAGGTTAAAGATCCAGACCTAGTGGTAGAGCCCAAAATGTAGAGGTAAAGCCCAACTAATAGAGGAAAAGCCAAATATATAGATTTAAAACCCAAAATCTAGAGATAAGGCCCAACATCTAAATGTAAAGCAAAACATCTAGATGTAAAACCCGACATCTAGAGGTAAAGTCCAATATCTAGACTAAAAGACCAACATCTAGAGGTAAAACCCAACATCTAGAGGTAAAGCCCAACGTCTGGAGGTAAAGCCCCGATTCTAGAGAGAAGCCAAAAATCCAGATGGAAAACCCAAAATCTAGAGGTAAAGCCCATCATCTAGAGGTAAAGCCAGATATCTAGGGGTAAAGCCCAACATCTAGAGGAGAAGTCAAATATATAGATTTAAATCCCAAAATCTAGAGGTAAAGTCCAATATCGAGATGTAAAGCCCAACTTCTAGATCTAAAGCCCAACTTCTAGATCTAAAGCCCAAATATATAGATGTAAACCACAACTTCTAATTCTAAAGCCCAACATCTAGAGGTAAAGCCCAATATTTAGAGTTTAAGCGCATCATTTAGAGGTAAAGCCCAAAATCTAGATGTAAATCCCAACTTCTAGAGGTAAAGCCCATCATCTAGTCCTACAGCCCAATGTCTGCAAGTAAAGCCCAACTTACAGAGGTAAAGGCAAACATCTAGATGTAAAACCCAAACTCTAGAGGTAAAGCCCAACATATAGAGGTATAGCCCAAATTCTAGAGATAAAGTCCAACGTCTAGATGTAATCCCAACATCTAGAGGTAAAGCCTAACATCTAGAGGTGAAGCACAAAATATAGAGGTATAACCCAACATCTAGAGATAAAGACCAACATCTAAATGTAAAGCAAAACATCTAGATGTAAAACCCTACATCTAGAGGGAAAGTCCAATATCTAGACTTAAAGACCAACATCTAGAGGTAAAACCCAACATCTTGAGGTAAAGCCAGATATCTAGGGGTAAAGCCCAACATCTAGAGGAAAAGCAAAATATATAGATTTAAAACCCAAAATCTAGAGGTAAAGACCAATATCTAGACGTAAAGCCCAAAATCTAGATGTAAAGCCTAACTTCTAGATCTAAAGCCTAACTTGTAGAGGTAAAGAACAAAATCTAGATGTAAAGCCCCAGACCTACTGGTAGAGCCCAAAATCTAGAGGTAAAGCGCAACATCTAGACGTAAAGCCAGATATCTAGAGGTAAAGCCCAACATCTAGAGGAAAAGCCAAATATATAGATTTAAAACACAAAATCTAGAGGTAAAGCCCAATATCTAGACGTAAAGACCAATATCTAGACGTAAAGCCCAAAATCTAGATGTAAAGCCTAACTTCTAGATCTAAAGCCTAACTTCTAGTGGTAAAGTCCAAAATCTAGAGGTAAAAGCCCAAGACCTAGTGGTAGAGCCCAAAATCTAGAGGTAAAGCCCAACATCTAGACGTAAAGCCAGATATCTAGAGGTAAAGCCCAACATCTAGAGGAAAAACCAAATATATAGATTTAAAACCCAAAATCTAGAGGTAAAGCCCAATATCTAGACGTAAAGACCAAAATCTAGAGGTAAAGCCCAAGACCTAGTGGTAGAGCCTAAAATCTAGGGGTAAAGCCCAACATCTAGAGGAAAAGCCAAATATATAGATTTAAAACCCAAAATCTAGAGGTAAAGCCCAATATCTAGACGTAAAGCCCAAAATCTAGATGTAAAGCCCAACTTCTAGATGTAAAGCCTACCTTCTAGAGGTAAAGTCCAAAATCTAGACGTAAAGCCCAAGACCTAGTGGTAGAGCCCAAAATCTAGAGGTAAAGACCAACATCTAGACGTAAAGCCAGATATCTAAGGTAAAGCCCAACATCTAGAGGTAAAGTCCAAAATCTAGAGGTAAAGATCAAGACCTAGTGGTAGAGCCCAAAATGTAGAGGTAAAGCCCAACTAATATAGGAAAAGCCAAATATATAGATTTAAAACCCAAAATCTAGAGATAAGGCCCAACATCTAAATGTAAAGCAAAACATCTAGATGTAAAACCCGACATCTAGAGGTAAAGTCCAATATCTAGACTTAAAGACCAACATCTAGAGGTAAAACCCAACATCTTGAGGTAAAGGCCAACGTCTGGAGGTACAGCCCAGATTCTAGAGGGAAGCCAAAAATCCAGATGGAAAACCCAAAATCTAGAGGTAAAGCCCAACATCTAGAGGTAAAGCCAGATATCTAGGGGTAAAGCCCAACATCTAGAGGAAAAGCCAAATATATAGATTTAAAACCCAAAATCTAGAGGTAAAGCCCAAAATATAGATGTAAAGCCCAACTTCTAGAGGTAAAACCGAATATCTAGAGTTAAAGCGCATCATTTAGAGTAAAGCCCAAAATCTAGAGTTAAAGCCCCACATCTTGTGGGAAAGCCCACAATCTAGATGTAAAGCCTAATATCAAGGGGTGAATTCCAAAATCAAGTGTTAAGGCCCGACATCTACAGTTAAAGCCAACCATATAGATGTAACCCCCAACTTCTAGAGATAAGGCCCAAAATCTAGAGGTAAAGCCCAACTTCTAGAGGTAAAGTCCAAAATCTAGAGGTAAAGGCCAAAGTCTAGAGGGAAAGCCAGATATCTAGGGGTAAATCCCAACATCTAGAGGAAAAGTCAAATATATAGATTTAAATCCCAAAATCTAGAGGTAAAGTCCAATATCGAGACGTAAAGCCCAACTTCTAGATGTAAAGCCCAACTTCTAGATCTAAAGCCTAACTTCTAGACGTAAAGTCCAAAATCTAGAGGTAAAGCCCAAGATCTAGTGGTAGAGCCCAAAATCTAGAGGTAAAGCCCAACATCTAGACGTAAAGCCAGATATCTAGAGGTAAAGCCCAACATCTAGAGGAAAAGCCAAACATATAGATTTAAAACCCAAAATCTAGAGGTAAAGACCAATATCTAGACGTAAAGCCCAAAATCTAGATGTAAAGCCCAACTTCTAGATCTAAAGCCTAACTTCTAGTGGTAAAGTCCAAAATCTAGAGGAAAAGCCCAAGACATAGTGGTAGAGCCCAAAATCTAGAGGTAAAGCCCAACATCTAGACGTAAAGCCAGATATCTAGAGGTAAAGCCCAACATCTAGAGGAAAAGACAAATATATAGATTTAAATCCCAAAATCTAGAGGTAAAGTCCAATATCGAGACGTAAAGCCCAACTTCTAGATGTAAAGCCCAACTTCTAGATCCAAAGCCTAACTTCTAGACATAAAGTACAAAATCTAGAGGTAAAGCCCAACATCTAGACGTAAAGCCAGATATCGAGAGGTAAAGCCCAACATCTAGAGGAAAAGCCAAATATATAGATTTAAAACCCAAAATCTAAAGGTAAAGACCAATATCTAGACGTAAAGACCAATATCTAGACGTAAAGCCCAAAATCTAGATGTAAAGCCTAACTTCTAGATCTAAAGCCTCACTTCTAGAGGTAAAGTCCAAAATCTAGAGGTAAAGCCCCAGACCTAGTGGTAGAGCCCAAAATCTAGAGGTAAAGCGCAACATCTAGACGTAAAGCCAGATACCTAGAGGTAAAGCCCAACATCTAGAGGAAAAGCCAAATACATAGATGTAAAACCCAAACTCTAGAGGTAAAGCCCAAAATCTAGATATAAAGGCCAACTTCTAGATCTAAGGGCCAAAATATAGATGTAAAGCCCAACTTCTAGAGGTAAAGCCGAATATCTAGATTTAAAGCGCATCATTTAGAGTAAAGCCCAAAATCTAGAGTTGTAGCCCCACATCTAGTGGGAAAGCCAACAATCTAGATGTAAAGCCTGTCATCTAGAGGTGAATTCCAAAATCAAGTGTTAAGGCCCGACATCTACAGTTAAAGACAACCATATAGATGTAACTCCCAACTTCTAGAGATAAGGCCCAAAATCTAGATGTAAAGCCCAACTTCTAGATCTAAAGTCCAAAATCTAGAGGTAAAGCCCAAGACCTAGTGGTAGAGCCCAAAATCTAGAGGTAAAGACCTAACTCTAGATGTAAAGCCAGATATCTAGAGGTAAAGCCCAACATCTAGAGGTAAAGTCCAAAATCTAGAGGTTAAAGATCCAGACCTAGTGGTAGAGCCCAAAATGTAGAGGTAAAGCCCAACATCTAGAGGAAAAGCCAAATATATAGATTTAAAACCCAAAATCTAGAGCTAAAGCCCAACATCTAAATTTAAAGCAAAACATCTAGATGTAAAACCCGACATCTAGAGGTAAAGTCCAATATCTAGACTTAAAGACCAACATCTAGAGGTAAAACCCAACATCTAGAGGTAAAGCCCAACGTCTGGAGGTAAAGCCCCGATTCTAGAGAGAAGCCAAAAATCCAGATGGAAAACCCAAAATCTAGAGGTAAAGCCCATCATCTAGAGGTAAAGCCAGATATCTAGGGGTAAAGCCCAACATCTAGAGGAAAAGTCAAATATATAGATTTAAATCCCAAAATCTAGAGGTAAAGTCCAATATCGAGACGTAAAGCCCAACTTCTAGATCTAAAGCCCAACTTCTAGATCTAAAGCCCAAATATATAGATGTAAACCACAACTTCTAATTCTAAAGCCCAACATCTAGAGGTAAAGCCCAATATTTAGAGTTTAAGCGCATCATTTAGAGGTAAAGCCCAAAATCTAGATGTAAATCCCAACTTCTAGAGGTAAAGCCCATCATCTAGTCCTACAGCCCAATGTCTGCAAGTAAAGCCCAACTTACAGAGGTAAAGGCAAACATCTAGATGTAAAACCCAAACTCTAGAGGTAAAGCCCAACATATAGAGGTATAGCCCAAATTCTAGAGATAAAGTCCAACGTCTAGATGCAATCCCAACATCTAGAGGTAAAGCCTAACATCTAGAGGTGAAGCACAAAATATAGAGGTATAACCCAACATCTAGAGATAAAGACCAACATCTAAATGTAAAGCAAAACATCTAGATGTAAAACCCTACATCTAGAGGGAAAGTCCAATATCTAGACTTAAAGACCAGCATCTAGAGGTAAAACCCAACATCTTGAGGTAAAGCCAGATATCTAGGGGTAAAGCCCAACATCTAGAGGAAAAGCCAAATATATAGATTTAAAACCCAAAATCTAGAGGTAAAGACCAATATCTAGACGTAAAGCCCAAAATCTAGATGTAAAGCCTAACTTCTAGATCTAAAGCCCAAAATCTAGATGTAAAGCCCAAATTCTAGATCTAACACCCAAAATCTAGAGGTAAAGACCAATATCTAGACGTAAAGACCAATATCTAGACGTAAAGCCCAAAATCTAGATGTAAAGCCTAACTTCTAGATCTAAAGCCTAACTTCTAGTGGTAAAGTCCAAAATCTAGAGGTAAAAGCCCAAGACCTAGTGGTAGAGCTTAAAATCTAGAGGTAAAGCCCAACATCTAGACGTAAAGCCAGATATCTAGAGGTAAAGCCCAACATCTAGAGGTAAAGTCCAAAATCTAGAGGTAAAAGCCCAAGACGTAGTGGTAGAGCTTAAAATCTAGAGGTAAAGACCAACATCTAGACGTAAAGCCAGATATCTAAGGTAAAGCCCAACATCTAGAGGTAAAGTCCAAAATCTAGAGGTAAAGATCAAGACCTAGTGGTAGAGCCCAAAATGTAGAGGTAAAGCCCAACTAATAGAGGAAAAGACAAATATATAGATTTAAAACCCAAAATCTAGAGATAAGGCCCAACATCTAAATGTAAAGCAAAACATCTAGATGTAAAACCCGACATCTAGAGGTAAAGTCCAATATCTAGACTTAAAGACCAACATCTAGAGGTAAAACCCAACATCTAGAGGTAAAGCCCAACGTCTGGAGGTACAGCCCAGATTCTAGAGAGAAGCCAAAAATCCAGATGGAAAACCCAAAATCTAGAGGTAAAGCCCATCATCTAGAGGTAAAGCCAGATATCTAGGGGTAAAGCCCAACATCTAGAGGAAAAGCCAAATATATAGATTTAAAAGCCAAAATCTAGAGGTAAAGCCCAATATCTAGACGTAAAGCCCAAAATCTAGATGTAAAGCCCAACTTCTAGATCTAAAGCCTAACTTCTAGTGGTAAAGTCCAAAATCTAGAGGTAAAGCCCAAGAAATAGTGGTAGAGCCCAAAATCTAGGGGTAAAGTTCAACATCTAGACGTAAAGACATATCTCTAGAAGTAAAGCCCAACATCTAGAGGAAAAGCAAAATATATAGATTTAAAACCCAAAATCTAGAGGTAAAGCCCGATATCTAGACGTAAAGACCAAAATCTAGATGTAAAGCCCAGCTTCTAGATCTAAAGCCCAAAATATAGATGTAAAGCCCAACTTCTAAATCTAAAGCCCAACATCTAGAGGTAAAGCCCAATATTTAGAGTTTAAGCGCATCATTTAGAGGTAAACCCAAAATCTAGATGTAAAGCCCAACTTCTAGAGGTAAAGCCCATCATCTAGTCCTACAGCCCAATGTCTGCAGGTAAAGCATAACTTACAGAGGTAAAGGCAAACATCTAGATATAAAACCCAAACTCTAGAGGTAAAGCCCAACATATAGAGGTATAGCCCAAATTCTAGAGATAAAGTCCAACGTCTAGATGTAATCCCAACATCTAGAGGTAAAGCCCAGAATCTAGAGGTAAAGCCTAACATCTAGAGGTGAATTCCAAAATCAAGTGTTAAGGCCCGACATCTACAGTTAAAGACAACCATATAGATGTAACCCCCAACTTCTAGAGATAAGGCCAAAAATCTAGATGTAAAGCCCAACTTCTAGATCTAAAGTCCAAAATCTAGAGGTAAAGCCCAAGACCTAGTGGTAGAGCCCAAAATCTAGAGGTAAAGACCTACATCTAGACGTAAAGCCAGATATCTAGAGGTAAAGCCCAACATCTAGAGGTAAAGTCCAAAATCTAGAGGTTAAAGATCCAGACCTAGTGGTAGAGCCCAAAATGTAGAGGTAAAGCCCAACTAATAGAGGAAAAGCCAAATATATAGATTTAAAACCCAAAATCTAGAGATAAGGCCCAACATCTAAATGTAAAGCAAAACATCTAGATGTAAAACCCGACATCTAGAGGTAAAGTCCAATATCTAGACTTAAAGACCAACATCTAGAGGTAAAACCCAACATCTTGAGGTAAAGGCCAACGTCTGGAGGTACAGCCCAGATTCTAGAGAGAAGCCAAAAATCCAGATGGAAACCCCAAAATCTAGAGGTAAAGCCCAACATCTAGAGGTAAAGCCAGATATCTAGGGGTAAAGCCCAACATCTAGAGGAAAAGTCAAATATATAGATTTAAATCCCAAAATCTAGAGGTAAAGTCCAATATCGAGACGTAAAGCCCAACTTCTAGATATAAAGCCCAACTTCTAGATCCAAAGCCTAACTTCTAGACGTAAAGTCCAAAATCTAGAGGTAAAGCCCAACATCTAGACGTAAAGCCAGATATCTAGAGGTAAAGCCCAACATCTAGACGTAAAGCCAGATATCTAGAGGTAAAGCCCAACATCTAGAGGAAAAGCCAAATATATAGATTTAAAACCCAAAATCTAGAGGTAAAGACCAATATCTAGACGTAAAGACCAATATCTAGATGTAAAGCTTAAAATCTAGACGTAAAGCCTAACTTCTAGATCTAAAGCCTAACTTCTAGACGTAAAGTCCAAAATCTAGAGGTAAAGCCCAAGATCTAGTGGTAGAGCCCAAAATCTAGAGGTAAAGCCCAACATCTAGTGGGAAAGCCCACAATCTAGATGTAAAGCCTGTCATCTAGAGGTGAATTCCAAAATCAAGTGTTAAGGCCCGACATCTACAGTTAAAGCCAAACATATAGATGTAACCCCCAACTTCTAGTGATAAGGCCCAAAATCTAGAGGTAAAGCCCAAGACCTAGTGGTAGAGCCCAAAATCTAGAGGTAAAGGCCGAAGTCTAGACGTAAAGCCAGATATCTAGAGGTAAAGCCCAACATCTAGAGGTAAAGTCCAATATCTAGAGGTTAAAGATCCAGACCTAGTGGTAGAGCCCAAAATGTAGAGGTAAAGCCCAACTAATAGAGGAAAAGCCAAATATATAGATTTAAAACCCAAAATCTAGAGATAAGGCCCAACATCTAAATGTAAAGCAAAACATCTAGATGTAAAACCCAACATCTAGAGGTAAAGTCCGATATCTAGACTTAAAGACCAACATCTAGAGGTAAAACCCAACATCTTGAGGTAAAGCCCAACGTCTGGAGGTACAGCCCAGATTCTAGAGAGAAGCCAAAAATCCAGATGGAAAACCCAAAATCTAGAGGTAAAGCCCAACATCTAGAGGTAAAGCCAGATATCTAGGGGTAAAGCCCAACATCTAGAGGAAAAGCCAAATATATAGATTTTAAACCCAAAATCTAGAGGTAAAGCCCAATATCTAGACGTAAAGCCCAAACTCTAGATGTAAAGCCCAACTTCTAGATCTAAAGCCCAACATCTAGAGGTAAAGCCTAACATCTAGAGGTGAATTCCAAAATCAAGTGTTAAGGCCCGACATCTACAGTTAAAGCCAAACATATAGATATAAACCCCAACTTCTAGAGGTAAGGCCCAAAATCTAGAGGTAAACTCAACATCTAGAATTAAAGCCCTACGTCTTCAGGTAAAGACAAATATATAGATTTAAAACCCAAAATCTAGAGGTAAAGCCCAATATCTAGAAGTAAAGCCCAAAATACAGAGGTCAAGCCCAACATCTAGAGTTAAAGTTGAACGTCTTGAGGTAAAGCCAAAGTCTAGAGGTAAAGCCCAACTTCTAGAGGTAAATCCAAAATCTAGAGGTAAAGCCACACATCTAGAAGTAAAGCCATATATCTGGAGGTAAAGCCCAACATCTATAGGAAAAGCCAAATATATAGATTTAAAACCTAAAATCTAGCGATAAAGCCCAACATCTAAATGTAAAGCAAAACATCTAGATGTAAAACCCGACATCTAGAGGTAAAGACCAACATCTAGAGGAAAAGCCAAATATATAGATTTAAATCCCAAAATCTGGAGTTAAAGTTCAATATCGAGACGTAAAGCCCAAAATCTAGATGTAAAGCCCAACTTCTAGATCTAAAGCCTAACTTCTAGAGGTAAAGTCCAAAATCTAGACGTAAAGCCCAAGACCTAGTGGTAGAGCCCAAAATCTAGAGGTAAAGACCAACATCTAGACGTAAAGCCAGATATCTAGAGGTAAAGCCCAACATCTAGAGGTAAAGTCCAAAATCTAGAGGTAAAGATCAAGACCTAGTGGTAGAGCCCAAAATGTAGAGGTAAAGACCAACTAATATAGGAAAAGCCAAATATATAGATTTAAAACCCAAAATCTAGAGATAAGGCCCAACATCTAAATGTAAAGCAAAACATCTAGATGTAAAACCCGACATCTAGAGGTAAAGTCCGATATCTAGACTTAAAGACCAACATCTAGAGGTAAAACCCAACATCTTGAGGTAAAGCCCAACGTCTGGAGGTACAGCCCAGATTCTAGAGAGAAGCCAAAAATCCAGATGGTAAACCCAAAATCTAGAGGTAAAGCCCAACATCTAGAGGTAAAGCCAGATATCTAGGGGTAAAGCCCAACATCTAGAGGAAAAGCCAAATATATAGATTTAAAACCCAAAATCTAGAGGTAAAGCCCAATATCTAGACGTAAAGCCCAAAATCTAGATGTAAAGCCCAACTTCTAGATCTAAAGCCCAACATCTAGAGGTAAAGCCTAACATCTAGAGGTGAATTCCAAAATCAAGTGTTAAGGCCCGACATCTACAGTTAAAGCCAAACATATAGATATAAACCCCAACTTCTAGAGGTAAGGCCCAAAATCTAGAGGTAAAGCTCAACATCTAGAGTTAAAGCCCTACGTCTTCAGGTAAAGACAAATATATAGATTTAAAACCCAAAATCTAGAGGTAAAGCCCAATATCTAGAAGTAAAGCCCAAAATACAGAGGTCAAGCCCAACATCTAGAGTTAAAGTTGAACGTCTTGAGGTAAAGCCAAAGTCTAGAGGTAAAGCCCAACTTCTAGAGGTAAATCCAAAATCTAGAGGTAAAGCCACACATCTAGAAGTAAAGCCATATATCTGGAGGTAAAGCCCAACATCTATAGGAAAAGCCAAATATATAGATTTAAAACCTAAAATCTAGTGATAAAGCCCAACATCTAAATGTAAAGCAAAACATCTAGATGTAAAACCCGACATCTAGAGGTAAAGACCAACATCTAGAGGAAAAGCCAAATATATAGATTTAAATCCCAAAATCTGGAGGTAAAGTTCAATATCGAGACGTAAAGCCCAAAATCTAGATGTAACGCCCAACTTCTAGATCTAAAGCCTAACTTCTAGAGGTAAAGTCCAAAATCTAGACGTAAAGCCCAAGACCTAGTGGTAGAGCCCAAAATCTAGAGGTAAAGACCAACATCTAGAGGTAAAGCCAGATATCTAGGGGTAAAGCCCAACATCTATAGGAAAAGCCAAATATATAGATTTAAAACCCAAAATCTAGAGATAAAGCCCAACATCTAAATGTAAAGCAAAACATCTAGATGTAAAACCCGACATCTAGAGTTAAAGTCCAATATCTAGACTTAAAGACCAACATCTAGAGGTAAAACCCAACATCTAGAGGTAAAGCCCAACGTCTGGAGGTAAAGCGCAGATTCTAGAGAGAAGCCAAAAATCCAGATGGAAAACCCAAAATCTAGAGGTAAAGCCCATCATCTAGAGGTAAAGCCAGATATCTAGGGGTAAAGCCCAACATCTAGAGGAAAAGTCAAATATATAGATTTAAATCCCAGAATCTAGAGGTAAAGTCCAATATCGAGACGTAAAGCCCAACTTCTAGATGTAAAGCCCAACTTCTAGATCCAAAGCCTAACTTCTAGACGTAAAGTCCAAAATCTAGAGGTAAAGCCCAACATCTAGACGTAAAGCCAGATATCTAGAGGTAAAGCCCAACATCTAGAGGAAAAGCCAAATATATAGATTTAAAACCCAAAATCTAGAGGTAAAGACCAATATCTAGAAGTAAAGCCCAAATTCTAGATGTAAAGCCCAAGACCTAGTGGTAGAGCCCAAAATCTAGAGTTAAAGCCCAACATCTAGACGTAAAGCCAGATATCTAGAGGTAAAGCCCAACATCTAGAGGAAAAGCCAAATATATAGATTTAAAACCCAAAATCTAGAGGTAAAGCCCAACTTCTAGATCTAAAGCCTAACTTCTAGACGTAAAGTCCAAAATCTAGAGGTAAAGCCCAAGACCTAGTGGTAGAGCCCAAAATCTAGAGGTAAAGCACAACATCTAGACGTAAAGCCAGATATCTAGAGGTAAAGCCCAAAATCTAGAGGAAAAGCCAAATATATAGATTTAAAAAACAAAATCTAGAGGTAAAGACCAATATCTAGTTGTAAAGCCCAAAATCTAGATGTAAAGCCCAACTTCTAGATCTAAAGCCCAACATCTAGAGGTAAAGCCTAACATCTAGAGGTGAATTCCAAAATCAAGTGTTAAGGCCCGACATCTACAGTTAAAGCCAAACATATAGATATAAACCCCAACTTCTAGAGGTAAGGCCCAAAATCTAGAGGTAAAGCTCAACATCTAGAGTTAAAGCCCTACGTCTTCAGGTAAAGACAAATATATAGATTTAAAACCCAAAATCTAGAGGTAAAGCCCAATATCTAGAAGTAAAGCCCAAAATACAGAGGTCAAGCCCAACATCTAGAGTTAAAGTTGAACATCTTGAGGTAAAGCCAAAGTCTAGAGGTAAAGCCCAACTTCTAGAGGTAAATCCAAAATCTAGAGGTAAAGCCACACATCTAGAAGTAAAGCCATATATCTGGAGGTAAAGCCCAACATCTATAGGAAAAGCCAAATATATAGATTTAAAACCTAAAATCTAGTGATAAAGCCCAACATCTAAATGTAAAGCAAAACATCTAGATGTAAAACCCGACATCTAGAGGTAAAGACCAACATCTAGAGGAAAAGCCAAATATATAGATTTAAATCCCAAAATCTGGAGGTAAAGCCCAATATCTAGACGTAAAGCCCAAAATCTAGATGTAAAGCCCAACTTCTAGATCTAAAGCCCAACATCTAGAGGTAAAGCCTAACATCTAGAGGTGAATTCCAAAATCAAGTGTTAAGGCCCGACATCTACAGTTAAAGCCAAACATATAGATATAAACCCCAACTTCTAGAGGTAAGGCCCAAAATCTAGAGGTAAAGCTCAACATCTAGAGTTAAAGCCCTACGTCTTCAGGTAAAGACAAATATATAGATTTAAAACCCAAAATCTAGAGGTAAAGCCCAATATCTAGAAGTAAAGCCCAAAATACAGAGGTCAAGCCCAACATCTAGAGTTAAAGTTGAACATCTTGAGGTAAAGCCAAAGTCTAGAGGTAAAGCCCAACTTCTAGAGGTAAATCCAAAATCTAGAGGTAAAGCCACACATCTAGAAGTAAAGCCATATATCTGGAGGTAAAGCCCAACATCTATAGGAAAAGCCAAATATATAGATTTAAAACCTAAAATCTAGTGATAAAGCCCAACATCTAAATGTAAAGCAAAACATCTAGATGTAAAACCCGACATCTAGAGGTAAAGACCAACATCTAGAGGAAAAGCCAAATATATAGATTTAAATCCCAAAATCTGGAGGTAAAGTTCAATATCGAGACGTAAAGCCCAAAATCTAGATGTAACGCCCAACTTCTAGATCTAAAGCCTAACTTCTAGAGGTAAAGTCCAAAATCTAGACGTAAAGCCCAAGACCTAGTGGTAGAGCCCAAAATCTAGAGGTAAAGACCAACATCTAGAGGTAAAGCCAGATATCTAGGGGTAAAGCCCAACATCTATAGGAAAAGCCAAATATATAGATTTAAAACCCAAAATCTAGAGATAAAGCCCAACATCTAAATGTAAAGCAAAACATCTAGATGTAAAACCCGACATCTAGAGTTAAAGTCCAATATCTAGACTTAAAGACCAACATCTAGAGGTAAAACCCAACATCTAGAGGTAAAGCCCAACGTCTGGAGGTAAAGCGCAGATTCTAGAGAGAAGCCAAAAATCCAGATGGAAAACCCAAAATCTAGAGGTAAAGCCCATCATCTAGAGGTAAAGCCAGATATCTAGGGGTAAAGCCCAACATCTAGAGGAAAAGTCAAATATATAGATTTAAATCCCAGAATCTAGAGGTAAAGTCCAATATCGAGACGTAAAGCCCAACTTCTAGATGTAAAGCCCAACTTCTAGATCCAAAGCCTAACTTCTAGACGTAAAGTCCAAAATCTAGAGGTAAAGCCCAACATCTAGACGTAAAGCCAGATATCTAGAGGTAAAGCCCAACATCTAGAGGAAAAGCCAAATATATAGATTTAAAACCCAAAATCTAGAGGTAAAGACCAATATCTAGAAGTAAAGCCCAAATTCTAGATGTAAAGCCCAAGACCTAGTGGTAGAGCCCAAAATCTAGAGTTAAAGCCCAACATCTAGACGTAAAGCCAGATATCTAGAGGTAAAGCCCAACATCTAGAGGAAAAGCCAAATATATAGATTTAAAACCCAAAATCTAGAGGTAAAGCCCAACTTCTAGATCTAAAGCCTAACTTCTAGACGTAAAGTCCAAAATCTAGAGGTAAAGCCCAAGACCTAGTGGTAGAGCCCAAAATCTAGAGGTAAAGCACAACATCTAGACGTAAAGCCAGATATCTAGAGGTAAAGCCCAAAATCTAGAGGAAAAGCCAAATATATAGATTTAAAAAACAAAATCTAGAGGTAAAGACCAATATCTAGTTGTAAAGCCCAAAATCTAGATGTAAAGCCCAACTTCTAGATCTAAAGCCTAACTTCTAGAGGTAAAGTCCAAAATCTAGACTTAAAGCCCAAGACCTAGTGGTAGAGCCCAAAATCTAGAGGTAAAGCCCAACATCTAGAGGTAAAGCCAGATATCTAGAGGTAAAGCCCAACTAATATAGGAAAAGCCAAATATATAGATTTAAAACCCAAAATCTAGAGATAAGGCCCAACATCTAAATGTAAAGCAAAACATCTAGATGTAAAACCCGACATCTAGAGGTAAAGTCCGATATCTAGACTTAAAGACCAACATCTAGAGGTAAAACCCAACATCTTGAGGTAAAGGCCAACGTCTGGAGGTACAGCCCAGATTCTAGAGAGAAGCCAAAAATCAAGATGGAAAACCCAAAACCTAGAGGTAAAGCCCAACATCTAGAGGTAAAGCCAGATATCTAGGGGTAAAGCCCAACATCTATAGGAAAAGCCAAATATATAGATTTAAAACCCAAAATCTAGAGGTAAAGCCCAATATCTAGACGTAAAGACCAATATCTAGATGTAAAGCCCAACTTCTAGATCTAAAGCCCAAATATATAGATGTAGAGCACAATTTCTAATTCTAAAGCCCAACATCTAGAGGTAAAGCCCAATATTTAGAGTTTAAGTGCATCATTTAGAGGTAAAGCCCAAAATCTAGATGTAAATCCCAACTTCTAGAGGTAAAGCCCATCATCTAGTCCTACAGCCCAATGTCTGCAAGTAAAGCCCAACTTACAGAGGTAAAGGCAAACATCTAGCTGTAAAACCCAAACTCTAGAGTTAAAGCCCAACATATAGAGGTATAGCCCAAATTCTAGAGATAAAGTCCAACATCTAGATGTAATCGCAACATCTAGAGGTAAAGCCTAACATCTAGAGGTGAAGCACAACATATAGAGGTATAACCCAACATCTAGAGATAAAGACCAACATCTAAATGTAAAGCAAAACATCTAGATGTAAAACCCTACATCTAGAGGTAAAGTCCAATATCTAGAATTAAAGACCATAATCTAGAGGTAAAACCCAACATCTTGAGGTAAAGCCAAATATCTAGGGGTAAAGCCCAACATCTAGAGGAAAAGCCAAATATATAGATTTAAAACCCAAAATCTAGAGGTAAAGACCAATATCTAGACATAAAGCCCAAAATCTAGATGTAAAGCCGAACTTCTAGATCTAAAGCCCAACATCTACAGGTAAAGCCTAACATCTAGAGGTGAATTCCAAAATCAAGTGTTAAGGCCCGACATCTACAGTTAAAGCCAAACATATAGATGTAAACCCCAACTTCTAGACGTAAGGCCCAAAATCTAGAGGTAAAGCTCAACATCTAGAGTTAAAGCCCTACGTCTTCAGGTAAAGACAAATATATAGATTTAAAACCCAAAATCTAGAGGTAAAGCCCAATATCTAGACGTAAAGCCCAACTTCTAGAGAAAAAGTCTAAATTCTAGAGGCAAAGCCCAACACCTAGATGTAGAGCCGAAAATCTAGAGGTAAAGCCCAACATCTAGAGGTAAAGACAGATATCTAGAGGTAAAGCCCAACATCTAGAGGAAAATCTAAATATATAGATTTAAAACCCAATATCTAGACGTAAAGCCCGATCTCTAGACGTAAATACCAAAATCTAGATATGAAGCCCAATTTCTAGATTTAAAGCCCAACTTCTAAATCTAAAGCCCAACATCTAGAGGTAAACCAAATATTTAGAATTTAAGCGCATCATTTAGAGGTAAAGCCCAAAATCTAGATGTAAAGCCCAACTTCTAGAGGTAAAGACCATCATCTAGTCCTACAGCCCAATGTATGCAGGTAAAGCATAAATTACAGAGGTAAAGGCAAACATCTAGATGTAAAACCCAACATCTAGAGGTAAAGCCCAACGTCTGGAGGTAAAGCCCAGATTCTAGAGAGAAGCCAAAAATCCAGATGGAAAACCCAAAATCTAGAGGTAAAGCCCAACATCTAGAGGTAAAGCCGGATATCTAGGAGTAAAGCCCAACATCTAGAGGAAAAGCCAAATATATAGATTTAAAACCCAAAATCTAGAGGTAAAGCCCAATATCTAGACGTAAAGCCCAAAATCTAGAGGTAAAGCCCAACATCCAGAGTTAAAGTTGAACGTCTTGAGGTAAAGCCAAAGTCTAGAGGTAAAGCCCAACTTCTAGAGGTAAAGTCCAAAATCTAGAGGTAAAGCGCAACATCTAGACGTAAAGCCAGATATCTAGAGGTAAAGCCCAACATCTAGAGGAAAAGCCAAATATATAGATTTAAAACCCAAAATCTAGAGATAAAGCCCAACATCTAAATGTAAAGCAAAACATCTAGATGTAAAACCCGACATCTAGAGGTAAAGTCCAATATCTAGACTAAAAGACCAACATCTAGAGGTAAAAGCCAACATCTTGAGGTAAAGCCCAACGTCTGAGGTAAAGCCCAGATTCTAGAGAGAAGCCAAAAATCCAGATGGAAAACCCAAAATCTAGAGGTAAAGCCCATCATCTAGAGGTAAAGCCAGATATCTAGGGGTAAAGCCCAACATCTAGAGGAAAAGTCAAATATATAGATTTAAATCCCAAAATCTAGAGGTAAAGTCCAATATCGAGACGTAAAGCCCAACTTCTAGATGTAAAGCCCAACTTCTAGATCTAAAGCCTAACTTCTAGACGTAAAGTCCAAAATCTAGAGGTAAAGCCCAAGATCTAGTGGTAGAGCCCAAAATCTAGAGGTAAAGCCCAACATCTAGACGTAAAGCCAGATATCTAGAGGTAAAGCCCAACATCTAGAGGAAAAGCCAAAGATATAGATTTAAAACCCAAAAACTAGAGGTAAAGCCCAATATCTAGACGTAAAGCCCAAAATCTAGATGTAAAGCCCAACTTCTAGATCTAAAGCCTAACTTCTAGTGGTAAAGTCCAAAATCTAGAGGAAAAGCCCAAGACCTAGTGGTAGAGCCCAAAATCTAGAGGTAAAGCCCAACATCTAGACGTAAAGCCAGATATCTAGGGATAAAGCCCAACATCTTGAGGAAAAGCCAAATATATAGATTTAAAACCCAAAATCTAGAGGTAAAGACCAATATCTAGACTTAAAGACCAAAATCTAGAGGTAAAGCCCAAGACCTAGTGGTAGAGCCCAAAATCTAGAGGTAAAGCCCAACATCTAGACGTAAAGCCAGATATCTAGGGATAAAGCCCAACATCTAGAGGAAAAGCCAAATATATAGATTTAAAACCCAAAATCTAGAGGTAAAGCCCAATATCTAGACGTAAAGCCCAAACTCTAGATGTAAAGCCCAACTTCTAGATCTAAAGCCCAACATCTAGAGGTAAAGCCTAACATCTAGAGGTGAATTAAAAAATCAAGTGTTAAGGCCCGACATATACAGCTAAAGCCAAACATATAGATATAAACCCCAACTTCTAGAGGTAAGGCCCAAAATCTAGAGGTAAAGCTCAACATCTAGAGTTAAAGCCCAACATCTAGAGGAAAAGCCAAATATATAGATTTAAAACCCAAAATCTAGAGGTAAAGCCCAATATCTAGACGTAAAGCCCAAACTCTAGATGTAAAGCCCAACTTCTAGATCTAAAGCCCAACATCTAGAGGTAAAGCCTAACATCTAGAGGTGAATTCCAAAATCAAGTGTTAAGGCCCGACATCTACAGTTAAAGCCAAACATATAGATATAAACCCCAACTTCTAGAGGTAAGGCCCAAAATCTAGAGGTAAAGCTCAACATCTAGAGTTAAAGCCCTACGTCTTCAGGTAAAGACAAATATATAGATTTAAAACCCAAAATCTAGAGGTAAAGCCCAATATCTAGAAGTAAAGCCCAAAATACAGAGGTCAAGCCCAACATCTAGAGTTAAAGTTGAACGTCTTGAGGTAAAGCCAAAGTCTAGAGGTAAAGCCCAACTTCTAGAGGTAAATCCAAAATCTAGAGGTAAAGCCACACATCTAGAAGTAAAGCCATATATCTGGAGGTAAAGCCCAACATCTATAGGAAAAGCCAAATATATAGATTTAAATCCCAAAATCTGGAGGTAAAGTTCAATATCGAGACGTAAAGCCCAAAATCTAGATGTAAAGCCCAACTTCTAGATCTAAAGCCTAACTTCTAGAGGTAAAGTCCAAAATCTAGACGTAAAGCCCAAGACCTAGTGGTAGAGCCCAAAATCTAGAGGTAAAGACCAACATCTAGACGTAAAGCCAGATATGTAGAGGTAAAGCCCAACATCTAGAGGTAAAGTCCAAAATCTAGAGGTAAAGATCAAGACCTAGTGGTAGAGCCCAAAATGTAGAGGTAAAGACCAACTAATATAGGAAAAGCCAAATATATAGATTTAAAACCCAAAATCTAGAGATAAGGCCCAACATCTAAATGTAAAGCAAAACATCTAGATGTAAAACCCGACATCTAGAGGTAAAGTCCGATATCTAGACTTAAAGACCAACATCTAGAGGTAAAACCCAACATCTTGAGGTAAAGCCAACCGTCTGAGGTAAAGCCCAGATTCTAGAGAGAAGCCAAAAATCCAGATGGAAAACCCAAAACCTAGAGGTAAAGCCCAACATCTAGAGGTAAAGCCAGATATCTAGGGGTAAAGCCCAACATCTAGAGGAAAAGTCAAATATATATATTTAAATCCCAAAATCTAGAGGTAAAGTCCAATATCGAGACGTAAAGCCCAACTTCTAGATGTAAAGCCCAACTTCTAGATCTAAAGCCTAACTTCTAGACCTAAAGTCCAAAATCTAGAGGTAAAGCCCAAGATCTAGTGGTAGAGCCCAAAATCTAGAGGTAAAGCCCAACATCTAGACGTAAAGCCAGATATCTAGAGGTAAAGCCCAACATCTAGAGGAAAAGCCAAATATATAGATTTAAAACCCAAAATCTAGAGGTAAAGACCAATATCTAGACTTAAAGACCAAAATCTAGAGGTAAAGCCCAAGACCTAGTGGTAGAGCCCAAAATCTAGAGGTAAAGCCCAACATCTAGACGTAAAGCCAGATATCTAGGGATAAAGCCCAACATCAAGAGGAAAAGCCAAATATATAGATTTAAAACCCAAAATCTAGAGGTAAAGCCCAATATCTAGACGTAAAGCCCAAACTCTAGATGTAAAGCCCAACTTCTAGATCTAAAGCCCAACATCTAGAGGTAAAGCCTAACATCTAGAGGTGAATTCCAAAATCAAGTGTTAAGGCCCGACATCTACAGCTAAAGCCAAACATATAGATATAAACCCCAACTTCTAGAGGTAAGGCTTAAAATCTAGAGGTAAAGCTCAACATCTAGAGTTAAAGCCCAACGTCTTGAGGTAAAGACAAATATAGAGATTTAAAACCCAAAATCTAGAGGTAAAGCCCAATATCTAGACGTAAAGCCCAAACTCTAGATGTAAAGCCCAACTTCTAGATCTAAAGCCCAACATCTAGAGGTAAAGCCTAACATCTAGAGGTGAATTCCAAAATCAAGTGTTAAGGCCCGACATCTACAGTTAAAGCCAAACATATAGATATAAACCCCAACTTCTAGAGGTAAGGCCCAAAATCTAGAGGTAAAGCTCAACATCTAGAGTTAAAGCCCTACGTCTTCAGGTAAAGACAAATATATAGATTTAAAACCCAAAATCTAGAGGTAAAGCCCAATATCTAGAAGTAAAGCCCAAAATACAGAGGTCAAGCCCAACATCTAGAGTTAAAGTTGAACGTCTTGAGGTAAAGCCAAAGTCTAGAGGTAAAGCCCAACTTCTAGAGGTAAATCCAAAATCTAGAGGTAAAGCCACACATCTAGAAGTAAAGCCATATATCTGGAGGTAAAGCCCAACATCTATAGGAAAAGCCAAATATATAGATTTAAAACCTAAAATCTAGCGAAAAAGCCCAACATCTAAATGTAAAGGAAAACATCTAGATGTAAAACCCGACATCTAGAGGTAAAGACCAACATCTAGAGGAAAAGCCAAATATACAGATTTAAAACCTAAAATCTAGTGATAAAGCCCAACATCTAAATGTAAAGCAAAACATCTAGATGTAAAACCCGACATCTAGAGGTAAAGACCAACGTCTAGAGGAAAAGCCAAATATATAGATTTAAATCCCAAAATCTGGAGGTAAAGTTCAATATCGAGACGTAAAGCCCAAAATCTAGATGTAAAGCCCAACTTCTAGATCTAAAGCCTAAATTCTAGAGGTAAAGTCCAAAATCTAGACGTAAAGCCCAAGACCTAGTGGTAGAGCCCAAAATCTAGAGGTAAAGACCAACATCTAGAGGTAAAGACCAACATCTAGACGTAAAGCCAGATATCTAGAGGTAAAGCCCAAAATCCAGAGGTAAAGTCCAAAATCTAGAGGTAAAGATCAAGACCTAGTGGTAGAGCCCAAAATGTAGAGGTAAAGCCCAACTAATATAGGAAAAGCCAAATATATAGATTTAAAACCCAAAATCTAGAGATAAGGCCCAACATCTAAATGTAAAGCAAAACATCTAGATGTAAAACCCGACATCTAGAGGTAAAGTCTGATATCTAGACTTAAAGACCAACATCTAGAGGTAAAACCCAACATCTTGAGGTAAAGCCCAACGTCTGGAGGTACAGCCCAGATTCTAGAGAGAAGCCAAAAATCCAGATGGAAAACCCAATATCTAGAGGTAAAGCCCAACATCTAGACGTAAAGCCAGATATCTAGGGGTAAAGCCCAACATCTAGAGGAAAAGCCAAATATATAGATTTAAAACCCAAAATCTAGAGGTAAAGCCCAATATCTAGACGTAAAGCCCAAACTCTAGATGTAAAGCCCAACTTCTAGATCTAAAGCCCAACATCTAGAGGTAAAGCCTAACATCTAGAGGTGAATTCCAAAATCAAGTGTTAAGGCCCGACATCTACAGTTAAAGCCAAACATATAGATATAAACCCCAACTTCTAGAGGTAAGGCCCAAAATCTAGAGGTAAAGCTCAACATCTAGAGTTAAAGCCCTACGTCTTCAGGTAAAGACAAATATATAGATTTAAAACCCAAAATCTAGAGGTAAAGCCCAATATCTAGAAGTAAAGCCCAAAATACAGAGGTCAAGCCCAACATCTAGAGTTAAAGTTGAACGTCTTGAGGTAAAGCCAAAGTCTAGAGGTAAAGCCCAACTTCTAGAGGTAAATCCAAAATCTAGAGGTAAAGCCACACATCGAGAAGTAAAGCCATATATCTGGAGGTAAAGCCCAACATCTATAGGAAAAGCCAAATATATAGATTTAAAACCTAAAATCTAGTGATAAAGCCCAACATCTAAATGTAAAGCAAAACATCTAGATGTAAAACCCGACATCTAGAGGTAAAGACCAACATCTAGAGGAAAAGCCAAATATATAGATTTAAATCCCAAAATCTGGAGGTAAAGTTCAATATCGAGACGTAAAGCCCAAAATCTAGATGTAAAGCCCAACTTCTAGATCTAAAGCCTAACTTCTAGAGGTAAAGTCCAAAATCTAGACGTAAAGCCCAAGACCTAGTGGTAGAGCCCAAAATCTAGAGGTAAAGACCAACATCTAGACGTAAAGCCAGATATCTAGAGGTAAAGCCCAACATCTAGAGGTAAAGTCCAAAATCTAGAGGTAAAGATCAAGACCTAGTGGTAGAGCCCAAAATGTAGAGGTAAAGCCCAACTAATATAGGAAAAGCCAAATATATAGATTTAAAACCCAAAATCTAGAGATAAGGCCCAACATCGAAATGTAAAGGAAAACATCTAGATGTAAAACCCGACATCTAGAGGTAAAGTCCGATATCTAGACTTAAAGACCAACATCTAGAGGTAAAACCCAACATCTTGAGGTAAAGCCAAATATCTAGGGGTAAAGCCCAACATCTAGAGGAAAAGCCAAATATATAGATTTAAAACCCAAAATCTAGAGGTAAAGACCAATATCTAGACATAAAGCCCAAAATCTAGATGTAAAGCCGAACTTCTAGATCTAAAGCCCAACATCTACAGGTAAAGCCTAACATCTAGAGGTGAATTCCAAAATCAAGTGTTAAGGCCCGACATCTACAGTTAAAGCCAAACATATAGATGTAAACCCCAACTTCTAGACGTAAGGCCCAAAATCTAGAGGTAAAGCTCAACATCTAGAGTTAAAGCCCTACGTCTTCAGGTAAAGACAAATATATAGATTTAAAACCCAAAATCTAGAGGTAAAGCCCAATATCTAGACGTAAAGCCCAACTTCTAGAGAAAAAGTCTAAATTCTAGAGGCAAAGCCCAACACCTAGATGTAGAGCCGAAAATCTAGAGGTAAAGCCCAACATCTAGAGGTAAAGACAGATATCTAGAGGTAAAGCCCAACATCTAGAGGAAAATCTAAATATATAGATTTAAAACCCAATATCTAGACGTAAAGCCCGATCTCTAGACGTAAATACCAAAATCTAGATATGAAGCCCAATTTCTAGATTTAAAGCCCAACTTCTAAATCTAAAGCCCAACATCTAGAGGTAAACCAAATATTTAGAATTTAAGCGCATCATTTAGAGGTAAAGCCCAAAATCTAGATGTAAAGCCCAACTTCTAGAGGTAAAGACCATCATCTAGTCCTACAGCCCAATGTATGCAGGTAAAGCATAAATTACAGAGGTAAAGGCAAACATCTAGATGTAAAACCCAACATCTAGAGGTAAAGCCCAACGTCTGGAGGTAAAGCCCAGATTCTAGAGAGAAGCCAAAAATCCAGATGGAAAACCCAAAATCTAGAGGTAAAGCCCAACATCTAGAGGTAAAGCCGGATATCTAGGAGTAAAGCCCAACATCTAGAGGAAAAGCCAAATATATAGATTTAAAACCCAAAATCTAGAGGTAAAGCCCAATATCTAGACGTAAAGCCCAAAATCTAGAGGTAAAGCCCAACATCCAGAGTTAAAGTTGAACGTCTTGAGGTAAAGCCAAAGTCTAGAGGTAAAGCCCAACTTCTAGAGGTAAAGTCCAAAATCTAGAGGTAAAGCGCAACATCTAGACGTAAAGCCAGATATCTAGAGGTAAAGCCCAACATCTAGAGGAAAAGCCAAATATATAGATTTAAAACCCAAAATCTAGAGATAAAGCCCAACATCTAAATGTAAAGCAAAACATCTAGATGTAAAACCCGACATCTAGAGATAAAGTCCAATATCTAGACTAAAAGACCAACATCTAGAGGTAAAAGCCAACATCTTGAGGTAAAGCCCAACGTCTGAGGTAAAGCCCAGATTCTAGAGAGAAGCCAAAAATCCAGATGGAAAACCCAAAATCTAGAGGTAAAGCCCATCATCTAGAGGTAAAGCCAGATATCTAGGGGTAAAGCCCAACATCTAGAGGAAAAGTCAAATATATAGATTTAAATCCCAAAATCTAGAGGTAAAGTCCAATATCGAGACGTAAAGCCCAACTTCTAGATGTAAAGCCCAACTTCTAGATCTAAAGCCTAACTTCTAGACGTAAAGTCCAAAATCTAGAGGTAAAGCCCAAGATCTAGTGGTAGAGCCCAAAATCTAGAGGTAAAGCCCAACATCTAGACGTAAAGCCAGATATCTAGAGGTAAAGCCCAACATCTAGAGGAAAAGCCAAAGATATAGATTTAAAACCCAAAAACTAGAGGTAAAGCCCAATATCTAGACGTAAAGCCCAAAATCTAGATGTAAAGCCCAACTTCTAGATCTAAAGCCTAACTTCTAGTGGTAAAGTCCAAAATCTAGAGGAAAAGCCCAAGACCTAGTGGTAGAGCCCAAAATCTAGAGGTAAAGCCCAACATCTAGACGTAAAGCCAGATATCTAGGGATAAAGCCCAACATCTTGAGGAAAAGCCAAATATATAGATTTAAAACCCAAAATCTAGAGGTAAAGACCAATATCTAGACTTAAAGACCAAAATCTAGAGGTAAAGCCCAAGACCTAGTGGTAGAGCCCAAAATCTAGAGGTAAAGCCCAACATCTAGACGTAAAGCCAGATATCTAGGGATAAAGCCCAACATCTAGAGGAAAAGCCAAATATATAGATTTAAAACCCAAAATCTAGAGGTAAAGCCCAATATCTAGACGTAAAGCCCAAACTCTAGATGTAAAGCCCAACTTCTAGATCTAAAGCCCAACATCTAGAGGTAAAGCCTAACATCTAGAGGTGAATTAAAAAATCAAGTGTTAAGGCCCGACATATACAGCTAAAGCCAAACATATAGATATAAACCCCAACTTCTAGAGGTAAGGCCCAAAATCTAGAGGTAAAGCTCAACATCTAGAGTTAAAGCCCAACATCTAGAGGAAAAGCCAAATATATAGATTTAAAACCCAAAATCTAGAGGTAAAGCCCAATATCTAGACGTAAAGCCCAAACTCTAGATGTAAAGCCCAACTTCTAGATCTAAAGCCCAACATCTAGAGGTAAAGCCTAACATCTAGAGGTGAATTCCAAAATCAAGTGTTAAGGCCCGACATCTACAGTTAAAGCCAAACATATAGATATAAACCCCAACTTCTAGAGGTAAGGCCCAAAATCTAGAGGTAAAGCTCAACATCTAGAGTTAAAGCCCTACGTCTTCAGGTAAAGACAAATATATAGATTTAAAACCCAAAATCTAGAGGTAAAGCCCAATATCTAGAAGTAAAGCCCAAAATACAGAGGTCAAGCCCAACATCTAGAGTTAAAGTTGAACGTCTTGAGGTAAAGCCAAAGTCTAGAGGTAAAGCCCAACTTCTAGAGGTAAATCCAAAATCTAGAGGTAAAGCCACACATCTAGAAGTAAAGCCATATATCTGGAGGTAAAGCCCAACATCTATAGGAAAAGCCAAATATATAGATTTAAATCCCAAAATCTGGAGGTAAAGTTCAATATCGAGACGTAAAGCCCAAAATCTAGATGTAAAGCCCAACTTCTAGATCTAAAGCCTAACTTCTAGAGGTAAAGTCCAAAATCTAGACGTAAAGCCCAAGACCTAGTGGTAGAGCCCAAAATCTAGAGGTAAAGACCAACATCTAGACGTAAAGCCAGATATGTAGAGGTAAAGCCCAACATCTAGAGGTAAAGTCCAAAATCTAGAGGTAAAGATCAAGACCTAGTGGTAGAGCCCAAAATGTAGAGGTAAAGACCAACTAATATAGGAAAAGCCAAATATATAGATTTAAAACCCAAAATCTAGAGATAAGGCCCAACATCTAAATGTAAAGCAAAACATCTAGATGTAAAACCCGACATCTAGAGGTAAAGTCCGATATCTAGACTTAAAGACCAACATCTAGAGGTAAAACCCAACATCTTGAGGTAAAGCCAACCGTCTGAGGTAAAGCCCAGATTCTAGAGAGAAGCCAAAAATCCAGATGGAAAACCCAAAACCTAGAGGTAAAGCCCAACATCTAGAGGTAAAGCCAGATATCTAGGGGTAAAGCCCAACATCTAGAGGAAAAGTCAAATATATATATTTAAATCCCAAAATCTAGAGGTAAAGTCCAATATCGAGACGTAAAGCCCAACTTCTAGATGTAAAGCCCAACTTCTAGATCTAAAGCCTAACTTCTAGACGTAAAGTCCAAAATCTAGAGGTAAAGCCCAAGATCTAGTGGTAGAGCCCAAAATCTAGAGGTAAAGCCCAACATCTAGACGTAAAGCCAGATATCTAGAGGTAAAGCCCAACATCTAGAGGAAAAGCCAAAAATATAGATTTAAAACCCAAAAACTAGAGGTAAAGCCCAATATCTAGACGTAAAGCCCAAAATCTAGATGTAAAGCCCAACTTCTAGATCTAAAGCCTAACTTCTAGTGGTAAAGTCCAAAATCTAGAGGAAAAGCCCAAGACCTAGTGGTAGAGCCCAAAATCTAGAGGTAAAGCCCAACATCTAGACGTAAAGCCAGATATCTAGAGGTAAAGCCCAACATCTAGAGGAAAAGCCAAATATATAGATTTAAAACCCAAAATCTAGAGGTAAAGACCAATATCTAGACTTAAAGACCAAAATCTAGAGGTAAAGCCCAAGACCTAGTGGTAGAGCCCAAAATCTAGAGGTAAAGCCCAACATCTAGACGTAAAGCCAGATATCTAGGGATAAAGCCCAACATCAAGAGGAAAAGCCAAATATATAGATTTAAAACCCAAAATCTAGAGGTAAAGCCCAATATCTAGACGTAAAGCCCAAACTCTAGATGTAAAGCCCAACTTCTAGATCTAAAGCCCAACATCTAGAGGTAAAGCCTAACATCTAGAGGTGAATTCCAAAATCAAGTGTTAAGGCCCGACATCTACAGCTAAAGCCAAACATATAGATATAAACCCCAACTTCTAGAGGTAAGGCTTAAAATCTAGAGGTAAAGCTCAACATCTAGAGTTAAAGCCCAACGTCTTGAGGTAAAGACAAATATAGAGATTTAAAACCCAAAATCTAGAGGTAAAGCCCAATATCTAGACGTAAAGCCCAAACTCTAGATGTAAAGCCCAACTTCTAGATCTAAAGCCCAACATCTAGAGGTAAAGCCTAACATCTAGAGGTGAATTCCAAAATCAAGTGTTAAGGCCCGACATCTACAGTTAAAGCCAAACATATAGATATAAACCCCAACTTCTAGAGGTAAGGCCCAAAATCTAGAGGTAAAGCTCAACATCTAGAGTTAAAGCCCTACGTCTTCAGGTAAAGACAAATATATAGATTTAAAACCCAAAATCTAGAGGTAAAGCCCAATATCTAGAAGTAAAGCCCAAAATACAGAGGTCAAGCCCAACATCTAGAGTTAAAGTTGAACGTCTTGAGGTAAAGCCAAAGTCTAGAGGTAAAGCCCAACTTCTAGAGGTAAATCCAAAATCTAGAGGTAAAGCCACACATCTAGAAGTAAAGCCATATATCTGGAGGTAAAGCCCAACATCTATAGGAAAAGCCAAATATATAGATTTAAAACCTAAAATCTAGCGAAAAAGCCCAACATCTAAATGTAAAGGAAAACATCTAGATGTAAAACCCGACATCTAGAGGTAAAGACCAACATCTAGAGGAAAAGCCAAATATACAGATTTAAAACCTAAAATCTAGTGATAAAGCCCAACATCTAAATGTAAAGCAAAACATCTAGATGTAAAACCCGACATCTAGAGGTAAAGACCAACGTCTAGAGGAAAAGCCAAATATATAGATTTAAATCCCAAAATCTGGAGGTAAAGTTCAATATCGAGACGTAAAGCCCAAAATCTAGATGTAAAGCCCAACTTCTAGATCTAAAGCCTAAATTCTAGAGGAAAAGTCCAAAATCTAGACGTAAAGCCCAAGACCTAGTGGTAGAGCCCAAAATCTAGAGGTAAAGACCAACATCTAGAGGTAAAGACCAACATCTAGACGTAAAGCCAGATATCTAGAGGTAAAGCCCAAAATCCAGAGGTAAAGTCCAAAATCTAGAGGTAAAGATCAAGACCTAGTGGTAGAGCCCAAAATGTAGAGGTAAAGCCCAACTAATATAGGAAAAGCCAAATATATAGATTTAAAACCCAAAATCTAGAGATAAGGCCCAACATCTAAATGTAAAGCAAAACATCTAGATGTAAAACCCGACATCTAGAGGTAAAGTCTGATATCTAGACTTAAAGACCAACATCTAGAGGTAAAACCCAACATCTTGAGGTAAAGCCCAACGTCTGGAGGTACAGCCCAGATTCTAGAGAGAAGCCAAAAATCCAGATGGAAAACCCAATATCTAGAGGTAAAGCCCAACATCTAGACGTAAAGCCAGATATCTAGGGGTAAAGCCCAACATCTAGAGGAAAAGCCAAATATATAGATTTAAAACCCAAAATCTAGAGGTAAAGCCCAATATCTAGACGTAAAGCCCAAACTCTAGATGTAAAGCCCAACTTCTAGATCTAAAGCCCAACATCTAGAGGTAAAGCCTAACATCTAGAGGTGAATTCCAAAATCAAGTGTTAAGGCCCGACATCTACAGTTAAAGCCAAACATATAGATATAAACCCCAACTTCTAGAGGTAAGGCCCAAAATCTAGAGGTAAAGCTCAACATCTAGAGTTAAAGCCCTACGTCTTCAGGTAAAGACAAATATATAGATTTAAAACCCAAAATCTAGAGGTAAAGCCCAATATCTAGAAGTAAAGCCCAAAATACAGAGGTCAAGCCCAACATCTAGAGTTAAAGTTGAACGTCTTGAGGTAAAGCCAAAGTCTAGAGGTAAAGCCCAACTTCTAGAGGTAAATCCAAAATCTAGAGGTAAAGCCACACATCGAGAAGTAAAGCCATATATCTGGAGGTAAAGCCCAACATCTATAGGAAAAGCCAAATATATAGATTTAAAACCTAAAATCTAGTGATAAAGCCCAACATCTAAATGTAAAGCAAAACATCTAGATGTAAAACCCGACATCTAGATGTAAAGACCAACATCTAGAGGAAAAGCCAAATATATAGATTTAAATCCCAAAATCTGGAGGTAAAGTTCAATATCGAGACGTAAAGCCCAAAATCTAGATGTAAAGCCCAACTTCTAGATCTAAAGCCTAACTTCTAGAGGTAAAGTCCAAAATCTAGACGTAAAGCCCAAGACCTAGTGGTAGAGCCCAAAATCTAGAGGTAAAGACCAACATCTAGACGTAAAGCCAGATATCTAGAGGTAAAGCCCAACATCTAGAGGTAAAGTCCAAAATCTAGAGGTAAAGATCAAGACCTAGTGGTAGAGCCCAAAATGTAGAGGTAAAGCCCAACTAATATAGGAAAAGCCAAATATATAGATTTAAAACCCAAAATCTAGAGATAAGGCCCAACATCGAAATGTAAAGGAAAACATCTAGATGTAAAACCCGACATCTAGAGGTAAAATCCGATATCTAGACTTAAAGACCAACATCTAGAGGTAAAACCCAACATCTTGAGGTAAAGCCAAATATCTAGGGGTAAAGCCCAACATCTAGAGGAAAAGCCAAATATATAGATTTAAAACCCAAAATCTAGAGGTAAAGACCAATATCTAGACATAAAGCCCAAAATCTAGATGTAAAGCCGAACTTCTAGATCTAAAGCCCAACATCTACAGGTAAAGCCTAACATCTAGAGGTGAATTCCAAAATCAAGTGTTAAGGCCCGACATCTACAGTTAAAGCCAAACATATAGATGTAAACCCCAACTTCTAGACGTAAGGCCCAAAATCTAGAGGTAAAGCTCAACATCTAGAGTTAAAGCCCTACGTCTTCAGGTAAAGACAAATATATAGATTTAAAACCCAAAATCTAGAGGTAAAGCCCAATATCTAGACGTAAAGCCCAACTTCTAGAGAAAAAGTCTAAATTCTAGAGGCAAAGCCCAACACCTAGATGTAGAGCCGAAAATCTAGAGGTAAAGCCCAACATCTAGAGGTAAAGACAGATATCTAGAGGTAAAGCCCAACATCTAGAGGAAAATCTAAATATATAGATTTAAAACCCAATATCTAGACGTAAAGCCCGATCTCTAGACGTAAATACCAAAATCTAGATATGAAGCCCAATTTCTAGATTTAAAGCCCAACTTCTAAATCTAAAGCCCAACATCTAGAGGTAAACCAAATATTTAGAATTTAAGCGCATCATTTAGAGGTAAAGCCCAAAATCTAGATGTAAAGCCCAACTTCTAGAGGTAAAGACCATCATCTAGTCCTACAGCCCAATGTATGCAGGTAAAGCATAAATTACAGAGGTAAAGGCAAACATCTAGATGTAAAACCCAACATCTAGAGGTAAAGCCCAACGTCTGGAGGTAAAGCCCAGATTCTAGAGAGAAGCCAAAAATCCAGATGGAAAACCCAAAATCTAGAGGTAAAGCCCAACATCTAGAGGTAAAGCCGGATATCTAGGAGTAAAGCCCAACATCTAGAGGAAAAGCCAAATATATAGATTTAAAACCCAAAATCTAGAGGTAAAGCCCAATATCTAGACGTAAAGCCCAAAATCTAGAGGTAAAGCCCAACATCCAGAGTTAAAGTTGAACGTCTTGAGGTAAAGCCAAAGTCTAGAGGTAAAGCCCAACTTCTAGAGGTAAAGTCCAAAATCTAGAGGTAAAGCGCAACATCTAGACGTAAAGCCAGATATCTAGAGGTAAAGCCCAACATCTAGAGGAAAAGCCAAATATATAGATTTAAAACCCAAAATCTAGAGATAAAGCCCAACATCTAAATGTAAAGCAAAACATCTAGATGTAAAACCCGACATCTAGAGGTAAAGTCCAATATCTAGACTAAAAGACCAACATCTAGAGGTAAAAGCCAACATCTTGAGGTAAAGCCCAACGTCTGAGGTAAAGCCCAGATTCTAGAGAGAAGCCAAAAATCCAGATGGAAAACCCAAAATCTAGAGGTAAAGCCCATCATCTAGAGGTAAAGCCAGATATCTAGGGGTAAAGCCCAACATCTAGAGGAAAAGTCAAATATATATATTTAAATCCCAAAATCTAGAGGTAAAGTCCAATATCGAGACGTAAAGCCCAACTTCTAGATGTAAAGCCCAACTTCTAGATCTAAAGCCTAACTTCTAGACGTAAAGTCCAAAATCTAGAGGTAAAGCCCAAGATCTAGTGGTAGAGCCCAAAATCTAGAGGTAAAGCCCAACATCTAGACGTAAAGCCAGATATCTAGAGGTAAAGCCCAACATCTAGAGGAAAAGCCAAAGATATAGATTTAAAACCCAAAAACTAGAGGTAAAGCCCAATATCTAGACGTAAAGCCCAAAATCTAGATGTAAAGCCCAACTTCTAGATCTAAAGCCTAACTTCTAGTGGTAAAGTCCAAAATCTAGAGGAAAAGCCCAAGACCTAGTGGTAGAGCCCAAAATCTAGAGGTAAAGCCCAACATCTAGACGTAAAGCCAGATATCTAGGGATAAAGCCCAACATCTTGAGGAAAAGCCAAATATATAGATTTAAAACCCAAAATCTAGAGGTAAAGACCAATATCTAGACTTAAAGACCAAAATCTAGAGGTAAAGCCCAAGACCTAGTGGTAGAGCCCAAAATCTAGAGGTAAAGCCCAACATCTAGACGTAAAGCCAGATATCTAGGGATAAAGCCCAACATCTAGAGGAAAAGCCAAATATATAGATTTAAAACCCAAAATCTAGAGGTAAAGCCCAATATCTAGACGTAAAGCCCAAACTCTAGATGTAAAGCCCAACTTCTAGATCTAAAGCCCAACATCTAGAGGTAAAGCCTAACATCTAGAGGTGAATTAAAAAATCAAGTGTTAAGGCCCGACATATACAGCTAAAGCCAAACATATAGATATAAACCCCAACTTCTAGAGGTAAGGCCCAAAATCTAGAGGTAAAGCTCAACATCTAGAGTTAAAGCCCAACATCTAGAGGAAAAGCCAAATATATAGATTTAAAACCCAAAATCTAGAGGTAAAGCCCAATATCTAGACGTAAAGCCCAAACTCTAGATGTAAAGCCCAACTTCTAGATCTAAAGCCCAACATCTAGAGGTAAAGCCTAACATCTAGAGGTGAATTCCAAAATCAAGTGTTAAGGCCCGACATCTACAGTTAAAGCCAAACATATAGATATAAACCCCAACTTCTAGAGGTAAGGCCCAAAATCTAGAGGTAAAGCTCAACATCTAGAGTTAAAGCCCTACGTCTTCAGGTAAAGACAAATATATAGATTTAAAACCCAAAATCTAGAGGTAAAGCCCAATATCTAGAAGTAAAGCCCAAAATACAGAGGTCAAGCCCAACATCTAGAGTTAAAGTTGAACGTCTTGAGGTAAAGCCAAAGTCTAGAGGTAAAGCCCAACTTCTAGAGGTAAATCCAAAATCTAGAGGTAAAGCCACACATCTAGAAGTAAAGCCATATATCTGGAGGTAAAGCCCAACATCTATAGGAAAAGCCAAATATATAGATTTAAATCCCAAAATCTGGAGGTAAAGTTCAATATCGAGACGTAAAGCCCAAAATCTAGATGTAAAGCCCAACTTCTAGATCTAAAGCCTAACTTCTAGAGGTAAAGTCCAAAATCTAGACGTAAAGCCCAAGACCTAGTGGTAGAGCCCAAAATCTAGAGGTAAAGACCAACATCTAGACGTAAAGCCAGATATGTAGAGGTAAAGCCCAACATCTAGAGGTAAAGTCCAAAATCTAGAGGTAAAGATCAAGACCTAGTGGTAGAGCCCAAAATGTAGAGGTAAAGACCAACTAATATAGGAAAAGCCAAATATATAGATTTAAAACCCAAAATCTAGAGATAAGGCCCAACATCTAAATGTAAAGCAAAACATCTAGATGTAAAACCCGACATCTAGAGGTAAAGTCCGATATCTAGACTTAAAGACCAACATCTAGAGGTAAAACCCAACATCTTGAGGTAAAGCCAACCGTCTGAGGTAAAGCCCAGATTCTAGAGAGAAGCCAAAAATCCAGATGGAAAACCCAAAACCTAGAGGTAAAGCCCAACATCTAGAGGTAAAGCCAGATATCTAGGGGTAAAGCCCAACATCTAGAGGAAAAGTCAAATATATATATTTAAATCCCAAAATCTAGAGGTAAAGTCCAATATCGAGACGTAAAGCCCAACTTCTAGATGTAAAGCCCAACTTCTAGATCTAAAGCCTAACTTCTAGACGTAAAGTCCAAAATCTAGAGGTAAAGCCCAAGATCTAGTGGTAGAGCCCAAAATCTAGAGGTAAAGCCCAACATCTAGACGTAAAGCCAGATATCTAGAGGTAAAGCCCAACATCTAGAGGAAAAGCCAAATATATAGATTTAAAACCCAAAATCTAGAGGTAAAGACCAATATCTAGACTTAAAGACCAAAATCTAGAGGTAAAGCCCAAGACCTAGTGGTAGAGCCCAAAATCTAGAGGTAAAGCCCAACATCTAGACGTAAAGCCAGATATCTAGGGATAAAGCCCAACATCAAGAGGAAAAGCCAAATATATAGATTTAAAACCCAAAATCTAGAGGTAAAGCCCAATATCTAGACGTAAAGCCCAAACTCTAGATGTAAAGCCCAACTTCTAGATCTAAAGCCCAACATCTAGAGGTAAAGCCTAACATCTAGAGGTGAATTCCAAAATCAAGTGTTAAGGCCCGACATCTACAGCTAAAGCCAAACATATAGATATAAACCCCAACTTCTAGAGGTAAGGCTTAAAATCTAGAGGTAAAGCTCAACATCTAGAGTTAAAGCCCAACGTCTTGAGGTAAAGACAAATATAGAGATTTAAAACCCAAAATCTAGAGGTAAAGCCCAATATCTAGACGTAAAGCCCAAACTCTAGATGTAAAGCCCAACTTCTAGATCTAAAGCCCAACATCTAGAGGTAAAGCCTAACATCTAGAGGTGAATTCCAAAATCAAGTGTTAAGGCCCGACATCTACAGTTAAAGCCAAACATATAGATATAAACCCCAACTTCTAGAGGTAAGGCCCAAAATCTAGAGGTAAAGCTCAACATCTAGAGTTAAAGCCCTACGTCTTCAGGTAAAGACAAATATATAGATTTAAAACCCAAAATCTAGAGGTAAAGCCCAATATCTAGAAGTAAAGCCCAAAATACAGAGGTCAAGCCCAACATCTAGAGTTAAAGTTGAACGTCTTGAGGTAAAGCCAAAGTCTAGAGGTAAAGCCCAACTTCTAGAGGTAAATCCAAAATCTAGAGGTAAAGCCACACATCTAGAAGTAAAGCCATATATCTGGAGGTAAAGCCCAACATCTATAGGAAAAGCCAAATATATAGATTTAAAACCTAAAATCTAGCGAAAAAGCCCAACATCTAAATGTAAAGGAAAACATCTAGATGTAAAACCCGACATCTAGAGGTAAAGACCAACATCTAGAGGAAAAGCCAAATATACAGATTTAAAACCTAAAATCTAGTGATAAAGCCCAACATCTAAATGTAAAGCAAAACATCTAGATGTAAAACCCGACATCTAGAGGTAAAGACCAACGTCTAGAGGAAAAGCCAAATATATAGATTTAAATCCCAAAATCTGGAGGTAAAGTTCAATATCGAGACGTAAAGCCCAAAATCTAGATGTAAAGCCCAACTTCTAGATCTAAAGCCTAAATTCTAGAGGTAAAGTCCAAAATCTAGACGTAAAGCCCAAGACCTAGTGGTAGAGCCCAAAATCTAGAGGTAAAGACCAACATCTAGAGGTAAAGACCAACATCTAGACGTAAAGCCAGATATCTAGAGGTAAAGCCCAAAATCCAGAGGTAAAGTCCAAAATCTAGAGGTAAAGATCAAGACCTAGTGGTAGAGCCCAAAATGTAGAGGTAAAGCCCAACTAATATAGGAAAAGCCAAATATATAGATTTAAAACCCAAAATCTAGAGATAAGGCCCAACATCTAAATGTAAAGCAAAACATCTAGATGTAAAACCCGACATCTAGAGGTAAAGTCTGATATCTAGACTTAAAGACCAACATCTAGAGGTAAAACCCAACATCTTGAGGTAAAGCCCAACGTCTGGAGGTACAGCCCAGATTCTAGAGAGAAGCCAAAAATCCAGATGGAAAACCCAATATCTAGAGGTAAAGCCCAACATCTAGACGTAAAGCCAGATATCTAGGGGTAAAGCCCAACATCTAGAGGAAAAGCCAAATATATAGATTTAAAACCCAAAATCTAGAGGTAAAGCCCAATATCTAGACGTAAAGCCCAAACTCTAGATGTAAAGCCCAACTTCTAGATCTAAAGCCCAACATCTAGAGGTAAAGCCTAACATCTAGAGGTGAATTCCAAAATCAAGTGTTAAGGCCCGACATCTACAGTTAAAGCCAAACATATAGATATAAACCCCAACTTCTAGAGGTAAGGCCCAAAATCTAGAGGTAAAGCTCAACATCTAGAGTTAAAGCCCTACGTCTTCAGGTAAAGACAAATATATAGATTTAAAACCCAAAATCTAGAGGTAAAGCCCAATATCTAGAAGTAAAGCCCAAAATACAGAGGTCAAGCCCAACATCTAGAGTTAAAGTTGAACGTCTTGAGGTAAAGCCAAAGTCTAGAGGTAAAGCCCAACTTCTAGAGGTAAATCCAAAATCTAGAGGTAAAGCCACACATCGAGAAGTAAAGCCATATATCTGGAGGTAAAGCCCAACATCTATAGGAAAAGCCAAATATATAGATTTAAAACCTAAAATCTAGTGATAAAGCCCAACATCTAAATGTAAAGCAAAACATCTAGATGTAAAACCCGACATCTAGATGTAAAGACCAACATCTAGAGGAAAAGCCAAATATATAGATTTAAATCCCAAAATCTGGAGGTAAAGTTCAATATCGAGACGTAAAGCCCAAAATCTAGATGTAAAGCCCAACTTCTAGATCTAAAGCCTAACTTCTAGAGGTAAAGTCCAAAATCTAGACGTAAAGCCCAAGACCTAGTGGTAGAGCCCAAAATCTAGAGGTAAAGACCAACATCTAGACGTAAAGCCAGATATCTAGAGGTAAAGCCCAACATCTAGAGGTAAAGTCCAAAATCTAGAGGTAAAGATCAAGACCTAGTGGTAGAGCCCAAAATGTAGAGGTAAAGCCCAACTAATATAGGAAAAGCCAAATATATAGATTTAAAACCCAAAATCTAGAGATAAGGCCCAACATCGAAATGTAAAGGAAAACATCTAGATGTAAAACCCGACATCTAGAGGTAAAGTCCGATATCTAGACTTAAAGACCAACATCTAGAGGTAAAACCCAACATCTTGAGGTAAAGGCCAACGTCTGGAGGTACAGCCCAGATTCTAGAGAGAAGCCAAAAATCCAGATGGAAAACCCAAAACCTAGAGGTAAAGCCCAACATCTAGAGGTAAAGCCAGATATCTAGGGGTAAAGCCCAACATCTATAGGAAAAGCCAAATATATAGATTTAAAACCCAAAATCTAGAGGTAAAGCCCAATATCTAGACGTAAAGACCAATATCTAGATGTAAAGCCCAACTTCTAGATCTAAAGCCCAAATATATAGATGTAGAGCACAATTTCTAATTCTAAAGCCCAACATCGAGAGGTAAAGCCCAATATTTAGAGTTTAAGTGCATCATTTAGAGGTAAAGCCCAAAATCTAGATGTAAATCCCAACTTCTAGAGGTAAAGCCCATCATCTAGTCCTACAGCCCAATGTCTGCAAGTAAAGCCCAACTTACAGAGGTAAAGGCAAACATCTAGCTGTAAAACCCAAACTCTAGAGTTAAAGCCCAACATATAGAGGTATAGCCCAAATTCTAGAGATAAAGTCCAACATCTAGATGTAATCGCAACATCTAGAGGTAAAGCCTAACATCTAGAGGTGAAGCACAACATATAGAGGTATAAACCAACATCTAGAGATAAAGACCAACATCTAAATGTAAAGCAAAACATCTAGATGTAAAACCCTACATCTAGAGGTAAAGTCCAATATCTAGACTTAAAGACCATAATCTAGAGGTAAAACCCAACATCTTGAGGTAAAGCCAAATATCTAGGGGTAAAGCCCAACATCTAGAGGAAAAGCCAAATATATAGATTTAAAACCCAAAATCTAGAGGTAAAGCCCGATATCTAGACGTAAAGACCAAAATCTAGATGTAAAGCCCAACTTCTAGATCTAAAGCCCAACATCTAGAGGTAAAGCCTAACATCTAGAGGTAAAGCCCAAGTCTGGAGGTAAAGCCCAGATTCTAGAGAGAAGCCAAAAATCCAGATGGAAAACCCAAAATCTAGAGGTAAAGCCCAACATCTAGAGGTAAAGCCAGATATCTAGGAGTAAAGCCCAACATCTAGAGGAAAAGCCAAATATATAGATTTAAACCCCAAAATCTAGAGGTAAAGCCCAACATCTAGGCGTAAAGCCAGATATCTAGAGGTAAAGCCCAACATCTAGAGGAAAAGCCAAATATATAGATTTAAAACCCAAAATCTAGCGATAAAGCCCAACATCTAAATGTAAAGCAAAACATCTAGATGTAAAACCCGACATCTAGAGGTAAAGACCAACATCTAGAGGAAAAGCCAAATATATAGATTTAAATCCCAAAATCTGGAGGTAAAGTTCAATATCGAGACGTAAAGCCCAAAATCTAGATGTAAAGCCCAACTTCTAGATCTAAAGCCTAACTTCTAGAGGTAAAGTCCAAAATCTAGACGTAAAGCCCAAGACCTAGTGGTAGAGCCCAAAATCTAGAGGTAAAGACCAACATCTAGACGTAAAGCCAGATATCTAGAGGTAAAGCCCAACATCTAGAGGTAAAGTCCAAAATCTAGAGGTAAAGATCAAGACCTAGTGGTAGAGCCCAAAATGTAGAGGTAAAGCCCAACTAATATAGGAAAAGCCAAATATATAGATTTAAAACCCAAAATCTAGAGATAAGGCCCAACATCGAAATGTAAA
Organism: Leptosomus discolor; assembly: GCF_034619465.1. Lineage (NCBI taxonomy): Eukaryota > Metazoa > Chordata > Aves > Leptosomiformes > Leptosomidae > Leptosomus > Leptosomus discolor. Next base: position 4,780,696 of record NC_141416.1, read on the forward strand.
GGAAAACATCTAGATGTAAAACCCGACATCTAGAGGTAAAGTCCAAAATCTAGAGGTAAAGATCAAGACCTAGTGGTAGAGCCCAAAATGTAGAGGTAAAGCCCAACTAATATAGGAAAAGCCAAATATATAGATTTAAAACCCAAAATCTAGAGATAAGGACCAACATCTAAATGTAAAGCAAAACATCTAGATGTAAAACCCGACATCTAGAGGTAAAGTCCAATATCTAGACTTAAAGACCAACATCTAGAGGTAAAACCCAACATCTTGAGGTAAAGCCCAACGTCTGGAGGTACAGCCCAGATTCTAGAGAGAAGCCAAAAATCCAGATGGAAAACCCAAAATCTAGAGGTAAAGCCCATCATCTAGAGGTAAAGCCAGATATCTAGGGGTAAAGCCCAACATCTAGAGGAAAAGCCAAATATATAGATTTAAAACCCAAAATCTAGAGGTAAAGCCCAATATCTAGAAGTAAAGCCCAAAATACAGAGGTCAAGCCCAACATCTAGAGTTAAAGTTGAACGTCTTGAGGTAAAGCCAAAGTCTAGAGGTAAAGCCCAACTTCTAGAGGTAAATCCAAAATCTAGAGGTAAAGCCAAACATCTAGAAGTAAAGCCATATATCTGGAGGTAAAGCCCAACATCTATAGGAAAAGCCAAATATATAGATTTAAAACCTAAAATCTAGTGATAAAGCCCAACATCTAAATGTAAAGCAAAACATCTAGATGTAAAACCCGACATCTAGAGGTAAAGACCAACATCTAGAGGAAAAGCCAAATATATAGATTTAAATCCCAAAATCTGGAGGTAAAGTTCAATATCGAGACGTAAAGCCCAAAATCTAGATGTAAAGCCCAACTTCTAGATCTAAAGCCTAACTTCTAGAGGTAAAGTCCAAAATCTAGACGTAAAGCCCAAGACCTAGTGGTAGAGCCCAAAATCTAGAGGTAAAGACCAACATCTAGACGTAAAGCCAGATATCTAGAGGTAAAGCCCAACATCTAGAGGTAAAGTCCAAAATCTAGAGGTAAAGATCAAGACCTAGTGGTAGAGCCCAAAATGTAGAGGTAAAGCCCAACTAATATAGGAAAAGCCAAATATATAGATTTAAAACCCAAAATCTAGAGATAAGGCCCAACATCTAAATGTAAAGCAAAACATCTAGATGTAAAACCCGAAATCTAGAGGTAAAGTCCGATATCTAGACTTAAAGACCAACATCTAGAGGTAAAACCCAACATCTTGAGTTAAAGGCCAACATCTGGAGGTACAGCCCAGATTCTAGAGAGAAGCCAAAAATCCAGATGGAAAACCCAAAATCTAGAGGTAAAGCCCAACATCTAGACGTAAAGCCAGATATCTAGGGATAAAGCCCAACATCTAGAGGAAAAGCCAAATATATAGATTTAAAACCCAAAATCTAGAGGTAAAGCCCAATATCTAGACGTAAAGCCCAAAATCTAGATGTAAAGCCCAACTTCTAGATCTAAAGCCCAACATCTAGAGGTAAAGCCTAACATCTAGAGGTGAATTCCAAAATCAAGTGTTAAGGCCCGACATCTACAGTTAAAGCCAAACATATAGATATAAACCCCAACTTCTAGAGGTAAGGCCCAAAATCTAGAGGTAAAGCTCAACATCTAGAGTTAAAGCCCAACGTCTTCAGGTAAAGACAAATATATAGATTTAAAACCCAAAATCTAGAGGTAAAGCCCAATATCTAGACGTAAAGCCCAAATTCTAGATGTAAAGCCCAACTTCTAGATCTAAAGCCCAACATCTAGAGGTAAAGCCTAACATCTAGAGGTGAATTCCAAAATCAAGTGTTAAGGCCCGACATCTACAGTTAAAGCCAAACATATAGATATAAACCCCAACTTCTAGAGGTAAGGCCCAAAATCTAGAGGTAAAGCTCAACATCTAGAGTTAAAGCCCTACGTCTTCAGGTAAAGACAAATATATAGATTTAAAACCCAAAATCTAGAGGTAAAGCCCAATATCTAGAAGTAAAGCCCAAAATACAGAGGTCAAGCCCAACATCTAGAGTTAAAGTTGAACGTCTTGAGGTAAAGCCAAAGTCTAGAGGTAAAGCCCAACTTCTAGAGGTAAATCCAAAATCTAGAGGTAAAGCCACACATCGAGAAGTAAAGCCATATATCTGGAGGTAAAGCCCAACATCTATAGGAAAAGCCAAATATATAGATTTAAAACCTAAAATCTAGTGATAAAGCCCAACATCTAAATGTAAAGCAAAACATCTAGATGTAAAACCCGACATCTAGAGGTAAAGACCAACATCTAGAGGAAAAGCCAAATATATAGATTTAAATCCCAAAATCTGGAGGTAAAGTTCAATATCGAGACGTAAAGCCCAAAATCTAGATGTAAAGCCCAACTTCTAGATCTAAAGCCTAACTTCTAGAGGTAAAGTCCAAAATCTAGACGTAAAGCCCAAGACCTAGTGGTAGAGCCCAAAATCTAGAGGTAAAGACCAACATCTAGACGTAAAGCCAGATATCTAGAGGTAAAGCCCAACATCTAGAGGTAAAGTCCAAAATCTAGAGGTAAAGATCAAGACCTAGTGGTAGAGCCCAAAATGTAGAGGTAAAGCCCAACTAATATAGGAAAAGCCAAATATATAGATTTAAAACCCAAAATCTAGAGATAAGGACCAACATCTAAATGTAAAGCAAAACATCTAGATGTAAAACCCGACATCTAGAGGTAAAGTCCAATATCTAGACTTAAAGACCAACATCTAGAGGTAAAACCCAACATCTTGAGGTAAAGCCCAACGTCTGGAGGTACAGCCCAGATTCTAGAGAGAAGCCAAAAATCCAGATGGAAAACCCAAAATCTAGAGGTAAAGCCCATCATCTAGAGGTAAAGCCAGATATCTAGGGGTAAAGCCCAACATCTAGAGGAAAAGCCAAATATATAGATTTAAAACCCAAAATCTAGAGGTAAAGCCCAATATCTAGAAGTAAAGCCCAAAATACAGAGGTCAAGCCCAACATCTAGAGTTAAAGTTGAACGTCTTGAGGTAAAGCCAAAGTCTAGAGGTAAAGCCCAACTTCTAGAGGTAAATCCAAAATCTAGAGGTAAAGCCAAACATCTAGAAGTAAAGCCATATATCTGGAGGTAAAGCCCAACATCTATAGGAAAAGCCAAATATATAGATTTAAAACCTAAAATCTAGTGATAAAGCCCAACATCTAAATGTAAAGCAAAACATCTAGATGTAAAACCCGACATCTAGAGGTAAAGACCAACATCTAGAGGAAAAGCCAAATATATAGATTTAAATCCCAAAATCTGGAGGTAAAGTTCAATATCGAGACGTAAAGCCCAAAATCTAGATGTAAAGCCCAACTTCTAGATCTAAAGCCTTACTTCTAGAGGTAAAGTCCAAAATCTAGACGTAAAGCCCAAGACCTAGTGGTAGAGCCCAAAATCTAGAGGTAAAGACCAACATCTAGACGTAAAGCCAGATATCTAGAGGTAAAGCCCAACATCTAGAGGTAAAGTCCAAAATCTAGAGGTAAAGATCAAGACCTAGTGGTAGAGCCCAAAATGTAGAGGTAAAGCCCAACTAATATAGGAAAAGCCAAATATATAGATTTAAAACCCAAAATCTAGAGATAAGGCCCAACATCTAAATGTAAAGCAAAACATCTAGATGTAAAACCCGAAATCTAGAGGTAAAGTCCGATATCTAGACTTAAAGACCAACATCTAGAGGTAAAACCCAACATCTTGAGTTAAAGGCCAACATCTGGAGGTACAGCCCAGATTCTAGAGAGAAGCCAAAAATCCAGATGGAAAACCCAAAATCTAGAGGTAAAGCCCAACATCTAGACGTAAAGCCAGATATCTAGGGATAAAGCCCAACATCTAGAGGAAAAGCCAAATATATAGATTTAAAACCCAAAATCTAGAGGTAAAGCCCAATATCTAGACGTAAAGCCCAAACTCTAGATGTAAAGCCCAACTTCTAGATCTAAAGCCCAACATCTAGAGGTAAAGCCTAACATCTAGAGGTGAATTCCAAAATCAAGTGTTAAGGCCCGACATCTACAGTTAAAGCCAAACATATAGATATAAACCCCAACTTCTAGAGGTAAGGCCCAAAATCTAGAGGTAAAGCTCAACATCTAGAGTTAAAGCCCAACGTCTTCAGGTAAAGACAAATATATAGATTTAAAACCCAAAATCTAGAGGTAAAGCCCAATATCTAGACGTAAAGCCCAAATTCTAGATGTAAAGCCCAACTTCTAGATCTAAAGCCCAACATCTAGAGGTAAAGCCTAACATCTAGAGGTGAATTCCAAAATCAAGTGTTAAGGCCCGACATCTACAGTTAAAGCCAAACATATAGATATAAACCCCAACTTCTAGAGGTAAGGCCCAAAATCTAGAGGTAAAGCTCAACATCTAGAGTTAAAGCCCTACGTCTTCAGGTAAAGACAAATATATAGATTTAAAACCCAAAATCTAGAGGTAAAGGCCAATATCTAGAAGTAAAGCCCAAAATACAGAGGTCAAGCCCAACATCTAGAGTTAAAGTTGAACGTCTTGAGGTAAAGCCAAAGTCTAGAGGTAAAGCCCAACTTCTAGAGGTAAATCCAAAATCTAGAGGTAAAGCCACACATCGAGAAGTAAAGCCATATATCTGGAGGTAAAGCCCAACATCTATAGGAAAAGCCAAATATATAGATTTAAAACCTAAAATCTAGTGATAAAGCCCAACATCTAAATGTAAAGCAAAACATCTAGATGTAAAACCCGACATCTAGATGTAAAGACCAACATCTAGAGGAAAAGCCAAATATATAGATTTAAATCCCAAAATCTGGAAGTAAAGTTCAATATCGAGACGTAAAGCCCAAAATCTAGATGTAAAGCCCAACTTCTAGATCTAAAGCCTAACTTCTAGAGGTAAAGTCCAAAATCTAGACGTAAAGCCCAAGACCTAGTGGTAGAGCCCAAAATCTAGAGGTAAAGACCAACATCTAGACGTAAAGCCAGATATCTAGAGGTAAAGCCCAACATCTAGAGGTAAAGTCCAAAATCTAGAGGTAAAGATCAAGACCTAGTGGTAGAGCCCAAAATGTAGAGGTAAAGCCCAACTAATATAGGAAAAGCCAAATATATAGATTTAAAACCCAAAATCTAGAGATAAGGCCCAACATCTAAATGTAAAGGAAAACATCTAGATGTAAAACCCGACATCTAGAGGTAAAGTCCGATATCTAGACTTAAAGACCAACATCTAGAGGTAAAACCCAACATCTTGAGGTAAAGGCCAACGTCTGGAGGTACAGCCCAGATTCTAGAGAGAAGCCAAAAATCCAGATGGAAAACCCAAAACCTAGAGGTAAAGCCCAACATCTAGAGGTAAAGCCAGATATCTAGGGGTAAAGCCCAACATCTATAGGAAAAGCCAAATATATAGATTTAAAACCCAAAATCTAGAGGTAAAGCCCAATATCTAGACGTAAAGACCAATATCTAGATGTAAAGCCCAACTTCTAGATCTAAAGCCCAAATATATAGATGTAGAGCACAATTTCTAATTCTAAAGCCCAACATCTAGAGGTAAAGCCCAATATTTAGAGTTTAAGTGCATCATTTAGAGGTAAAGCCCAAAATCTAGATGTAAATCCCAACTTCTAGAGGTAAAGCCCATCATCTAGTCCTACAGCCCAATGTCTGCAAGTAAAGCCCAACTTACAGAGGTAAAGGCAAACATCTAGCTGTAAAACCCAAACTCTAGAGTTAAAGCCCAACATATAGAGGTATAGCCCAGAGATAAAGTCCAACATCTAGATGTAATCGCAACATCTAGAGGTAAAGCCTAACATCTAGAGGTGAAGCACAACATATAGAGGTATAACCCAACATCTAGAGATAAAGACCAACATCTAAATGTAAAGCAAAACATCTAGATGTAAAACCCTACATCTAGAGGTAAAGTCCAATATCTAGACTTAAAGACCATAATCTAGAGGTAAAACCCAACATCTTGAGGTAAAGCCAAATATCTAGGGGTAAAGCCCAACATCTAGAGGAAAAGCCAAATATATAGATTTAAAACCCAAAATCTAGAGGTAAAGCCCGATATCTAGACGTAAAGACCAAAATCTAGATGTAAAGCCCAACTTCTAGATCTAAAGCCCAACATCTAGAGGTAAAGCCTAACATCTAGAGGTAAAGCCCAAGTCTGGAGGTAAAGCCCAGATTCTAGAGAGAAGCCAAAAATCCAGATGGAAAACCCAAAATCTAGAGGTAAAGCCCAACATCTAGAGGTAAAGCCAGATATCTAGGAGTAAAGCCCAACATCTAGAGGAAAAGCCAAATATATAGATTTAAACCCCAAAATCTAGAGGTAAAGCCCAACATCTAGGCGTAAAGCCAGATATCTAGAGGTAAAGCCCAACATCTAGAGGAAAAGCCAAATATATAGATTTAAAACCCAAAATCTAGCGATAAAGCCCAACATCTAAATGTAAAGCAAAACATCTAGATGTAAAACCCGACATCTAGAGGTAAAGACCAACATCTAGAGGAAAAGCCAAATATATAGATTTAAATCCCAAAATCTGTAGTTAAAGTTCAATATCGAGACGTAAAGCCCAAAATCTAGATGTAAAGCCCAACTTCTAGATCTAAAGCCTAACTTCTAGAGGTGAATTCCAAAATCAAGTGTTAAGGCTCGACATCTACAGTTAAAGCCAAAGATATAGATATAAACCCCAACTTCTAGAGGTAAGGCCCAAAATCTAGAGGTAAAGCTCAACATCTAGAGTTAAAGCCCTACGTCTTCAGGTAAAGACAAATATATAGATTTAAAACCCAAAATCTAGAGGTAAAGCCCAATATCTAGAAGTAAAGCCCAAAATACAGAGGTCAAGCCCAACATCTAGAGTTAAAGTTGAACGTCTTGAGGTAAAGCCAAAGTCTAGAGGTAAAGCCCAACTTCTAGAGGTAAATCCAAAATCTAGAGGTAAAGCCACACATCTAGAAGTAAAGCCATATATCTGGAGGTAAAGCCCAACATCTATAGGAAAAGCCAAATATATAGATTTAAAACCTAAAATCTAGTGATAAAGCCCAACATCTAAATGTAAAGCAAAACATCTAGATGTAAAACCCGACATCTAGAGGTAAAGACCAACATCTAGAGGAAAAGCCAAATATATAGATTTAAATCCCAAAATCTGGAGGTAAAGTTCAATATCGAGACGTAAAGCCCAAAATCTAGATGTAAAGCCCAACTTCTAGATCTAAAGCTTAACTTCTAGAGGTAAAGTCCAAAATCTAGACGTAAAGCCCAAGACCTAGTGGTAGAGCCCAAAATCTAGAGGTAAAGACCAACATCTAGACGTAAAGCCAGATATCTAGAGGTAAAGCCCAACATCTAGAGGTAAAGTCCAAAATCTAGAGGTAAAGATCAAGACCTAGTGGTAGAGCCCAAAATGTAGAGGTAAAGCCCAACTAATATAGGAAAAGCCAAATATATAGATTTAAAACCCAAAATCTAGAGATAAGGCCCAACATCGAAATGTAAAGGAAAACATCTAGATGTAAAACCCGACATCTAGAGGTAAAGTCCGATATCTAGACTTAAAGACCAACATCTAGAGGTAAAACCCAACATCTTGAGGTAAAGGCCAACGTCTGGAGGTACAGCCCAGATTCTAGAGAGAAGCCAAAAATCCAGATGGAAAACCCAAAACCTAGAGGTAAAGCCCAACATCTAGAGGTAAAGCCAGATATCTAGGGGTAAAGCCCAACATCTATAGGAAAAGCCAAATATATAGATTTAAAACCCAAAATCTAGAGGTAAAGCCCAATATCTAGACGTAAAGCCCAAACTCTAGATGTAAAGCCCAACTTCTAGATCTAAAGCCCAAATATATAGATGTAGAGCACAATTTCTAATTCTAAAGCCCAACATCTAGAGGTAAAGCCCAATATTTAGAGTTTAAGCGCATCATTTAGAGGTAAAGCCCAAAATCTAGATGTAAATCCCAACTTCTAGAGGTAAAGCCCATCATCTAGTCCTACAGCCCAATGTCTGCAGGTAAAGCCCAACTTACAGAGGTAAAGGTAAACATCTAGCTGTAAAACCCAAACTCTAGAGGTAAAGCCCAACATATAGAGGTATAGCCCAAATTCTAGAGATAAAGTCCAACACCTAGATGTAATCGCAACATCTAGAGGTAAAGCCTAACATCTAGAGGTGAAGCACAACATATAGAGGTATAACCCAACATCTAGAGATAAAGACCAACATCTAAATGTAAAGCAAAACATCTAGATGTAAAACCCTACATCTAGAGGTAAAGTCCAATGTCTAGACTTAAAGACCAACATCTAGAGGTAAAACCCAACATCTAGAGGTAAAGCCCAACGTCTGGAGGTAAAGCCCAGATTCTAGAGAGAAGCCAAAAATCCAGATGGAAAACCCAAAATCTAGAGGTAAAGCCCAACATCTAGAGGTAAAGCCAGATATCTAGGGGTAAAGCCCAACATCTAGAGGAAAAGCCAAATATATAGATTCAAAACCCAAAATCTAGAGGTAAAGCCCAACATCCAGAGTTAAAGTTGAACGTCTTGAGGTAAAGCCAAAGTCTAGAGGTAAAGCCCGACTTCTAGATGTAAAGTCCAAAATCTAGAGGTAAAGCCACACATCTAGACGTAAAGCCAGATATCTAGAGGTAAAGCCCAACATCTAGAGGAAAAGCCAAATATATAGATTTAAAACCCAAAATCTAGCGATAAAGCCCAACATCTAAATGTAAAGCAAAACATCTAGATGTAAAACCCGACATCTAGAGGTAAAGTCCAATATCTAGACTTAAAGACCAACATCTAGAGGTAAAACCCAACATCTAGAGGTAAAGCCCAACGTCTGGAGGTAAAGCCCAGATTCTAGAGAGAAGCCAAAAATCCAGATGGAAAACCCAAAATCTAGAGGTAAAGCCCATCATCTAGAGGTAAAGCCAGATATCTAGGGGTAAAGCCCAACATCTAGAGGAAAAGCCAAATATATAGATTTAAAACCCAAAATCTAGATGTAAAATCCAATATCAAGACGTAAAGCCCAAAATATAGAGGTCAAGCCCAACATCTAGAGTTAAAGTTGAACGTCTTGAGGTAAAGCCAAAGTCTAGAGGTAAAGCCCAACTTCTAGAGGTAAAGTCCAAAATCTAAAGGTAAAGCCACACATCTAGAAGTAAAGCCATATATCTAGAGGTAAAGCCCAACATCTAGAGGAAAAGCCAAATATATAGATTTAAATCCCAAAATCTAGAGGTAAAGTCCAATATCGAGACGTAAAGCCCAAAATCTAGATGTAACGCCCAACTCCTAGATCTAAAGCCTAACTTCTAGAGGTAAAGTCCAAAATCTAGACGTAAAGCCCAAGACCTAGTGGTAGAGCTCAAAATCTAGAGGTAAAGACCAACATCTAGACGTAAAGCCAGATATCTAGAGGTAAAGCCCAACATCTAGAGGTAAAGTCCAAAATCTAGAGGTAAAGATCAAGACCTAGTGGTAGAGCCCAAAATGTAGAGGTAAAGCCCAACTAATATAGGAAAAGCCTAATATATATATTTAAAAACCAAAATCTAGAGATAAGGCCCAACATCTAAATGTAAAGCAAAACATCTAGATGTAAAACCCGGTATCTAGAGGTAAAGTCCAATATCTAGACTTAAAGACCAATATCTAGAGGTAAAACCCAACATCTTGAGGTAAAGCCCAACGTCTGGAGGTACAGCCCAGATTCTAGAGAGAAGCCAAAAATCCAGATGGAAAACCCAAAACCTAGAGGTAAAGCCCAACATCTAGAGGTAAAGCCAGATATCTAGGGGTAAAGCCCAACATCTAGAGGAAAAGCCAAATATATAGATTTAAAACCCAAAATCTAGAGGTAAAGCCCAATATCGAGACGTAAAGCCCAACCTCTAGATGTAAAGCCCAACTTCTAGATCTAAAGCCTAACTTCTAGACGTAAAGTCCAAAATCTAGAGGTAAAGACCAAGATCTAGTGGTAGAGCCCAAAATCTAGAGGTAAAGCCCAACATCTAGACGTAAAGCCAGATATCTAGAGGTAAAGCCCAACATCTAGAGGAAAAGCCAAATATATAGATTTAAAACCCAAAATCTAGAGGTAAAGACCAATATCTAGACGTAAAGCCCAAAATCTAGAGGTAAAGCCCAACTTCTAGATCTAAAGCCTAACTTCTAGAGGTAAAGTCCAAAATCTAGAGGAAAAGCCCAAGACCTAGTGGTGGAGACCAAAATCTAGAGGTAAAGCCCAACATCTAGACGTAAAGCCAGATATCTAGAGGTAAAGCCCAACATCTAGAGGAAAAGCCAAATATATAGATTTAAATCCCAAAATCTAGAGGTAAAGCCCAATATCTAGACGTAAAGACCAAAATCTAGAGGTAAAGCCCAAGACCTAGTGGTAGAACCCAAAATCTAGAGGTAAAGCCCAACATCTAGACGTAAAGCCAGATATCTAGGGCTAAAGCCCAACATCTAGAGGAAAAGCCAAATATATAGATTTAAAACCCAAAATATAGAGGTAAAGACCAATATCTAGACGTAAAGCCCAAAATCTAGATGTAAAGCCCAACTTCTAGATCTAAAGCCCAACATCTAGAGGTAAAACCTAACATCTAGAGGTGAATTCCAAAATCAAGTGTTAAGGCCCGAAATCTACAGTTAAAGCCAAACATATAGATGTAAACCCCAACTTCTAGAGGTAAGGCCCAAAATCTAGAGGTAAAGCCCAACATCTAGAGTTAAAGCCCAACTTCTTGAGGTAAAGACAAATATATAGATTTAAAACCCAAAATCTAGAGGTAAAGCCCAATATCTAGACGTAAAGCCCAAAATATAGAGGTCAAGCCCAACATATAGAGTTAAAGTTGAACGTCTTGAGGTAAAGCCAAAGTCTAGATATAAGCCCAACTTCTAGAGGTACAGTCCAAAATCTAGAGGTAAAGCCACACATCTAGACGTAAAGCCAGATATCTAGAGGTAAAGCCCAACATCTATAGGAAAAGCCAAATATATAGATTTAAAACCCAAAATCTAGCGATAAAGCCCAACATCTAAATGTAAAGCAAAACATCTAGATGTAAAACCCGACATCTAGAGGTAAAGACCAACATCTAGAGGAAAAGCAAAATATATAGATTTAAATCCCAAAATCTAGAGGTAAAGTCCAATATCGAGACGTAAAGCCCAAAATCTAGATGTAAAGCCCAACTTCTAGATCTAAAGCCTAACTTCTAGACGTAAAGTCCAAAATCTAGACGTAAAGCCCAAGACCTAGTGGTAGAGCCCAAAATCTAGAGGTAAAGACCAACATCTAGACGTAAAGCCAGATATCTAGAGGTAAAGCACAACATCTAGAGGTAAAGTCCAAAATCTAGAGGTAAAGATCAAGACCTAGTGGTAGAGCCCAAAATGTAGAGGTAAAGCCCAACTAATATAGGAAAAGCCAAATATATAGATTTAAAACCCAAAATCTAGAGATAAGGCCCAACATCTAAATGTAAAGCAAAACATCTAGATGTAAAACCCGAAATCTAGAGGTAAAGTCCGATATCTAGACTTAAAGACCAACATCTAGAGGTAAAAACCAAAATCTTGAGGTAAAGGCCAACGTCTGGAGGTAAAGCCCAGATTCTAGAGAGAAGCCAAAAATCCAGATGGAAAACCCAAAACCTAGAAGTAAAGCCCAACATCTAGAGGTAAAGCCAGATATCTAGGGGTAAAGCCCAACATCTATAGGAAAAGCAAAATATATAGATTTAAAACCCAAAATCTAGAGGTAAAGCCCAATATCTAGACGTAAAGACCAATATCTAGATGTAAAGCCCAACTTCTAGATCTAAAGCCCAAATATATAGATGTAGAGCACAATTTCTAATTCTAAAGCCCAACATCTAGAGGTAAAGCCCAATATTTAGAGTTTAAGCGCATCATTTAGAGGTAAAGCCCAAAATCTAGATGTAAATCCCAACTTCTAGAGGTAAAGCCCATCATCTAGTCCTACAGCCCAATGTCTGCAGGTAAAGCCCAACTTACAGAGGTAAAGGTAAACATCTAGCTGTAAAACCCAAACTCTAGAGGTAAAGCCCAACATATAGAGGTATAGCCCAAATTCTAGAGATAAAGTCCAACACCTAGATGTAATCGCAACATCTAGAGGTAAAGCCTAACATCTAGAGGTGAAGCACAACATATAGAGGTATAACCCAACATCTAGAGATAAAGACCAACATCTAAATGTAAAGCAAAACATCTAGATGTAAACCCCTACATCTAGAGGTAAAGTCCAATATCTAGACTTAAAGACCAACATCTAGAGGTAAAGCCACACATCTAGACGTAAAGCCAGATATCTAGAGGTAAAGCCCAACATCTAGAGGAAAAGGCAAATATATAGATTTAAAACCCAAAATCTAGAGATAAAGCCCAACATCTAAATGTAAAGCAAAACATCTAGATGTAAAACCCGACATCTAGAGGTAAAGTCCAATATCTAGACTTAAAGACCAACATCTAGAGGTAAAACCCAACATCTAGAGGTAAAGCCCAACGTCTGGAGGTACAGCCCAGATTATAGAGAGAAGCCAAAAATATAGATGGAAAACCCAAAATCTAGAGGTAAAGCCCAACATCTAGAGGTAAAGACAGATATCTAGGGGTAAAGCCCAACATCTAGAGGAAAAGCCAAATATATAGATTTAAAACCCAAAATCTAGAGGTAAAGCCCAATATCTAGACGTAAAGCCCAAAATCTAGATGTAACGCCCAACTTCTAGATCTAAAGCCTAACTTCTAGAGGTAAAGTCCAAAATCTAGAGGTAAAGCCCCAGACCTAGTGGTAGAGCCTAAAATCTAGAGGTAAAGCGCAACATCTAGACGTAAAGCCACATATCTAGATTTAAAGCCCAACATCTACAGGAAAAGCCAAATATATAGATTTAAACCCCAAAATCTAGAGGTAAAGCCCGATATCTAGACGTAAAGACCAAAATCTAGATATAAAGGCCAACTTCTAGATTTAAGTCCCAAAATATAGATGTAAAGCCCAACTTCTAGAGGTAAAGCCGAATATCTAGAGTTAAGACGCATCATTTAGAGGTAAAGCCCAAAATCTAGAGTTAAAACCCCACATCTAGTGGGAAAGCCCACAATCTAGATGTAAAGCCTATCATCTAGAGGTGAATTCCAAAATCAAGTGTTAAGGCCCGACATCTACAGTTAAAGCCAACCATATAGATGTAACCCCCAACTTCTAGAGATAAGGCCCAAAATCTAGAGGTAAAGCCCAACTTCTAGAGGTAAAGGTCAAAGTCTAGAGGTAAAGCCAGATATCTAGGGGTAAAGCCCAACATCTAGAGGAAAAGTCAAATATATAGATTTAAATCCCAAAATCTAGAGGTAAAGTCCAATATCGAGACGTAAAGCCCAACTTCTAGATGTAAAGCCCAACTTCTAGATCTAAAGCCTAACTTCTAGACGTAAAGTCCAAAATCTAGAGGTAAAGCCCAAGATCTAGTGGTAGAGCCCAAAATCTAGATATAAAGCCCAACATCTAGACTTAAAGCCAGATATCTAGAGGTAAAGCCCAACATCTAGAGGAAAAGCCAAATATATAGATTTAAAACCCAAAATCTAGAGGTAAAGACCAATATCTAGACGTAAAGCCCAAAATCTAGATGTAAAGCCCAACTTCTAGATCTAAAGCCTAACTTCTAGAGGTAAAGACCAAAATCTAGAGGTAAAGCCACAAACCTAGTGGTAGAGCCCAAAATCTAGAGGTAAAGCCCAACATCTAGAGGAAAAGCCAAGTATATAGATTTAAAACCCAAAATCTAGAGATAAAGCCCAACATCTAAATGAAAAGCAAAACATCTAGATGTTAAACCCGACATCTAGAGTTAAAGTCCAATATCTAGACTTAAAGACCAACATCTAGAGGTAAAATCCAACATCTTGAGGTAAAGGCCAACGTCTGGAGGTAAAGCCCATATTTTAGAGAGAAGCCAAAAATCCAGATGGAAAACCCAAAATCTAGAGGTAAAGCCCAACATCTAGAGGTAAAGCCAGATATCTAGGAGTAAAGCCCAACATCTAGAGGAAAAGCCAAATATATAGATTTAAAACCCAAAATCTAGAGGTAAAGCCCAATATCTAGATGTAAAGCCCAAAATCTAGAGGTAAAGCCCAACATCCAGAGTTAAAGTTGAACGTCTTGAGGTAAAGCCAAAGTCTAGAGGTAAAGCCCAACTTCTAGAGGTAGAGCCCAAAATCTAGAGGTAAATCCACACATCTAGCCGTAAAGCCAGATATCTAGAGGTAAAGCCCAACATCTAGAGGAAAAGCCAAATATATAGATTTAAAACCCAAAATCTAGTGATAAAGCCCAACATCTAAATGTAAAGCAAAACATCTAGATGTAAAACCCGACATCTAGAGTTAAAGTCCAATATCTAGACTTAAAGACCAACATCTAGAGGTAAAACCCAACAGCTTGAGGTAAAGCCCAACGTCTGGAGGTACAGCCCAGATTCTAGAGAGAAGCCAAAAATCCAGACGGAAAACCCAAAATCTAGAGGTAAAGCCCAACATCTAGACGTAAAGCCAGATATCTAGAGGTAAAGCCCAACATCTAGAGGAAAAGCCAAATATATAGATTTAAAACCCAAAAACTAGAGTTAAAGACCAATATCTAGACGTAAAGCCGAAAATCTAGATGTAAAGCCCAAGACCTAGTGGTAGAGCCCAAAATCTAGAGTTAATGCCCAACATCTAGACGTAAAGCCAGATATCTAGAGGTAAAGCCCAACATCTAGAGGAAAAGCCAAATATATAGATTTAAAACCCAAAATCTAGAGTTAAAGTCCAATATCTAGACGTAAAGCCGAAAATCTAGATGTAAAGCCCAAGACCTAGTGGTAGAGCCCAAAATCTAGAGTTAATGCCCAACATCTAGACGTAAAGCCAGATATCTAGAGGTAAAGCCCAACATCTAGAGGAAAAGCCAAATATATAGATTTAAATCCCAAAATCTAGAGGTAAAGCCCAATATCTAGACGTAAAGACCAAAATCTAGAGGTAAAGCCCAAGACCTAGTGGTAGAGCCCAAAATCTAGAGTTAATGCCCAACATCTAGACGTAAAGCCAGATATCTAGAAGTAAAGCCCAACATCTACAGGAAAAGCCAAATATATAGATTTAAAACCCAAAATCTAGAGAAAAAGCCCAACATCTAAATGTGAAGCAAAACATCTAGATGTAAAACCCGACATCTAGAGGTAAAGTCCAATATCTAGGCTTAAAGACCAACATCTAGAGGTAAAACCCAACATCTAGAGGTAAAGCCCAACGTCTGGAGGTAAAGCCCAGATTCTAGAGAGAAGCCAAAAATCCAGATGGAAAACCCAAAATCTAGAGGTAAAGCCCAACATCTAGAGGTAAAGCCAGATATCTAGGAGTAAAGCCCAACATCTAGAGGAAAAGCCAAATATATAGATTTAAATCCCAAAATCTAGAGGTAAAGTCCAATATCGAGACGTAAAGCCCAACTTCTAGATGTAAAGCCCAACTTCTAGATCCAAAGTTTAACTTCTAGACGTAAAGTCCAGAATCTAGAGGTAAAGCCCAACATCTAGAGATAAAGCCAGATATCTAGGAGTAAAGCCCAACATCTAGAGGAAAAGCCAAATATATAGATTTAAAACCCAAAATCTAGCAGTAAAGCCCAATATCTAGACGTAAAGCCCAAAATCTAGAGGTAAAGACCAACATCCAGAGTTAAAGTTGAACGTCTTGCGGTAAATCCAAAGTCTAGAGGTAAAGGCCAAATTCTAGAGGTAAAGTCCAAAATCTAGAGGTAAAGCCACACATCTAGACGTAAAGCCAGATATCTAGAGGTAAAGCCCAACATCTAGAGGAAAAGCCAAATATATAGATTTAAAACCCAAAATCTAGAGATAAAGCCCAACATCTAAATGTGAAGCAAAACATCTAGATGTAAAACCCGACATCTAGAGGTAAAGTCCAATATCTAGACTTAAAGACCAACATCTAGAGGTAAAACCCAACATCTAGAGGTAAAGCCCAACGTCTGGAGGTAAAACCCAGATTCTAGAGAGAAGCCAAAAATCCAGATGGAAAACCCAAAATCTAGAGGTAAAGCCCAACATCTAGAGGTAAAGCCAGATATCTAGGAGTAAAGCCCAACATCTAGAGGAAAAGCCAAATATATAGATTTAAATCCCAAAATCTAGAGGTAAAGTCCAATATCGAGACGTAAAGCCCAACTTCTAGATGTAAAGCCCAACTTCTAGATCCAAAGTTTAACTTCTAGACGTAAAGTCCAAAATCTAGAGGTAAAGCCCAACATCTAGAGATAAAGCCAGATATCTAGGAGTAAAGCCCAACATCTAGAGGAAAAGCCAAATATATAGATTTAAAACCCAAAATCTAGCAGTAAAGCCCAATATCTAGACGTAAAGCCCAAAATCTAGAGGTAAAGCCCAACATCCAGAGTTAAAGTTGAACGTCTTGCGGTAAATCCAATGTCTAGAGGTAAAGGCCAAATTCTAGAGGTAAAGTCCAAAATCTAGAGGTAAAGCCACACATCTAGACGTAAAGCCAGATATCTAGGGGTAAAGCCCAACATCTAGAGGAAAAGCCAAATATATAGATTTAAAACCCAAAATCTAGAGGTAAAGCCCAATATCTAGACGTAAAGCCCAAAATCTAGATGTAAAGCCCAACTTCTAGATCTAAAGCCTAACTTGTAGAGGTAAAGTCCAAAATCTAGACGTAAAGCCCAAGACCTAGTGGTAGAGCCCAAAATCTAGAGCTAAAGACCAACATCTAGACGTAAAGCCAGATATCTAGAGGTAAAGCCCAACATCTAGAGGTAAAGTCCAAAATCTAGAGGTAAAGATCAAGACCTAGTGGTAGAGCCCAAAATCTAGAGGTAAAGCTCAACGTCTGGAGGTAAAGCCCAGATTCTAGAGAGAAGCCAAAAATCCAGATGGAAAACCCAAAATCTAGAGGTAAAGCCCAACATCTAGCGGTAAAGCCAGATATCTAGGAGTAAAGCCCAACATCTAGAGGAAAAGCCAAATATATAGATTTAAAACCCAAAATCTAGAGGTAAAGCCCAACATCTAGAGGAAAAGCCAAATATATAGATTTAAAACCCAAAATCTAGAGATAAAGCCCAACATCTAAATGTAAAGCCCAAATTCTAGATGTAAAGCCCAAGACCTAGTGGTAGAGCCCAAAATCTAGAGTTAAAGCCCAACATCTAGACGTAAAGCCAGATATCTAGAGGTAAAGCCCAACATCTAGAGGAAAAGCCAAATATATAGATTTAAAACCCAAAATCTAGAGGTAAAGCCCAACTTCTAGATCTAAAGCCTAACTTCTAGACGTAAAGTCCAAAATCTAGAGGTAAAGCCCAAGACCTAGTGGTAGAGCCCAAAATCTAGAGGTAAAGCACAACATCTAGACGTAAAGCCAGATATGTAGAGGTAAAGCCCAACATCTAGAGGAAAAGCCAAATATATAGATTTAAAACACAAAATCTAGAGGTAAAGACCAATATCTAGTTGTAAAGCCCAAAATCTAGATGTAAAGCCCAACTTCTAGATCTAAAGCCTAACTTCTAGAGGTAAAGTCCAAAATCTAGACTTAAAGCCCAAGACCTAGTGGTAGAGCCCAAAATCTAGAGGTAAAGCCAGATATCTAGAGGTAAAGCCCAACTAATATAGGAAAAGCCAAATATATAGATTTAAAACCCAAAATCTAGAGATAAGGCCCAACATCTAAATGTAAAGCAAAACATCTAGATGTAAAACCCGACATCTAGAGGTAAAGTCCGATATCTAGACTTAAAGACCAACATCTAGAGGTAAAACCCAACATCTTGAGGTAAAGGCCAACGTCTGGAGGTACAGCCCAGATTCTAGAGAGAAGCCAAAAATCCAGATGGAAAACCCAAAACCTAGAGATAAAGCCCAACATCTAGAGGTAAAGCCAGATATCTAGGGGTAAAGCCCAACATCTATAGGAAAAGCCAAATATATAGATTTAAAACCCAAAATCTAGAGGTAAAGCCCAATATCTAGACGTAAAGACCAATATCTAGATGTAAAGCCCAACTTCTAGATCTAAAGCCCAAATATATAGATGTAGAGCACAATTTCTAATTCTAAAGCCCAACATCTAGAGGTAAAGCCCAATATTTAGAGTTTAAGTGCATCATTTAGAGGTAAAGCCCAAAATCTAGATGTAAATCCCAACTTCTAGAGGTAAAGCCCATCATCTAGTCCTACAGCCCAATGTCTGCAAGTAAAGCCCAACTTACAGAGGTAAAGGCAAACATCTAGCTGTAAAACCCAAACTCTAGAGTTAAAGCCCAACATATAGAGGTATAGCCCAAATTCTAGAGATAAAGTCCAACATCTAGATGTAATCGCAACATCTAGAGGTAAAGCCTAACATCTAGAGGTGAAGCACAACATATAGAGGTATAACCCAACATCTAGAGATAAAGACCAACATCTAAATGTAAAGCAAAACATCTAGATGTAAAACCCTACATCTAGAGGTAAAGTCCAATATCTAGACTTAAAGACCAACATCTAGAGGTAAAACCCAACATCTTGAGGTAAAGCCCAACGTCTGTAGGTACAGCCCAGATTCTAGAGAGAAGCCAAAAATCCAGATGGAAAACCCAAAATCTAGAGGTAAAGCCCATCATCTAGAGGTAAAGCCAGATATCTAGGGGTAAAGCCCAACATCTAGAGGAAAAGCCAAATATATATATTTAAAACCCAAAATCTAGAGGTAAAGCCCAATATCTAGACGTAAAGCCCAAACTCTAGATGTAAAGCCCAACTTCTAGATCTAAAGCCCAACATCTAGAGGTAAAGCCTAACATCTAGAGGTGAATTCCAAAATCAAGTGTTAAGGCCCGACATCTACAGTTAAAGCCAAACATATAGATAGAAACCCCAACTTCTAGAGGTAAGGCCCAAAATCTAGAGGTAAAGCTCAACATCTAGAGTTAAAGCCCTACGTCTTCAGGTAAAGACAAATATATAGATTTAAAACCCAAAATCTAGAGGTAAAGCCCAATATCTAGAAGTAAAGCCCAAAATACAGAGGTCAAGCCCAACATCTAGAGTTAAAGTTGAACGTCTTGAGGTAAAGCCAAAGTCTAGAGGTAAAGCCCAACTTCTAGAGGTAAATCCAAAATCTAGAGGTAAAGCCACATATCTAGAAGTAAAGCCATATATCTGGAGGTAAAGCCCAACATCTATAGGAAAAGCCAAATATATAGATTTAAAACCTAAAATCTAGTGATAAAGCCCAACATCTAAATGTAAAGCAAAACATCTAGATGTAAAACCCGACATCTAGAGGTAAAGACCAACATCTAGAGGAAAAGCCAAATATATAGATTTAAATCCCAAAATCTGGAGGTAAAGTTCAATATCGAGACGTAAAGCCCAAAATCTAGATGTAAAGCCCAACTTCTAGATCTAAAGCTTAACTTCTAGAGGTAAAGTCCAAAATCTAGACGTAAAGCCCAAGACCTAGTGGTAGAGCCCAAAATCTAGAGGTAAAGACCAACATCTAGACGTAAAGCCAGATATCTAGAGGTAAAGCCCAACATCTAGAGGTAAAGTCCAAAATCTAGAGGTAAAGATCAAGACCTAGTGGTAGAGCCCAAAATGTAGAGGTAAAGCACAACTAATATAGGAAAAGCCAAATATATAGATTTAAAACCCAAAATCTAGAGATAAGGCCCAACATCTAAATGTAAAGCAAAACATCTAGATGTAAAACCCGACATCTAGAGGTAAAGTCCGATATCTAGACTTAAAGACCAACATCTAGAGGTAAAACCCAACATCTTGAGGTAAAGGCCAACGTCTGGAGGTACAGCCCAGATTCTAGAGAGAAGCCAAAAATCCAGATGGAAAACCCAAAACCTAGAGGTAAAGCCCAACATCTAGAGGTAAAGCCAGATATCTAGGGGTAAAGCCCAACATCTATAGGAAAAGCCAAATATATAGATTTAAAACCCAAAATCTAGAGGTAAAGCCCAATATCTAGACGTAAAGCCCAAACTCTAGATGTAAAGCCCAACTTCTAGATCTAAAGCCCAAATATATAGATGTAGAGCACAATTTCTAATTCTAAAGCCCAACATCTAGAGGTAAAGCCCAATATTTAGAGTTTAAGCGCATCATTTAGAGGTAAAGCCCAAAATCTAGATGTAAATCCCAACTTCTAGAGGTAAAGCCCATCATCTAGTCCTACAGCCCAATGTCTGCAGGTAAAGCCCAACTTACAGAGGTAAAGGCAAACATCTAGCTGTAAAACCCAAACTCTAGAGGTAAAGCCCAACATATAGAGGTATAGCCCAAATTCTAGAGATAAAGTCCAACACCTAGATGTAATCGCAACATCTAGAGGTAAAGCCTAACATCTAGAGGTGAAGCACAACATATAGAGGTATAACCCAACATCTAGAGATAAAGACCAACATCTAAATGTAAAGCAAAACATCTAGATGTAAAACCCTACATCTAGAGGTAAAGTCCAATATCTAGCTTAAAGACCAACATCTAGAGGTAAAACCCAACATCTTGAGGTAAAGCCAGATATCTAGGGGTAAAGCCCAACATCTAGAGGAAAAGCCAAATATATAGATTTAAAACCCAAAATCTAGAGGTAAAGCCCAATATCTAGATGTAAAGCCCAAAATCTAGAGGTAAAGCCCAACATCCAGAGTTAAAGTTGAACGTCTTGAGGTAAAGCCAAAGTCTAGAGGTAAAGCCCAACTTCTAGAGGTAGAGCCCAAAATCTAGAGGTAAATCCACACATCTAGCCGTAAAGCCAGATATCTAGAGGTAAAGCCCAACATCTAGAGGAAAAGCCAAATATATAGATTTAAAACCCAAAATCTAGTGATAAAGCCCAACATCTAAATGTAAAGCAAAACATCTAGATGTAAAACCCGACATCTAGAGTTAAAGTCCAATATCTAGACTTAAAGACCAACATCTAGAGGTAAAACCCAACAGCTTGAGGTAAAGCCCAACGTCTGGAGGTACAGCCCAGATTCTAGAGAGAAGCCAAAAATCCAGACGGAAAACCCAAAATCTAGAGGTAAAGCCCAACATCTAGACGTAAAGCCAGATATCTAGAGGTAAAGCCCAACATCTAGAGGAAAAGCCAAATATATAGATTTAAAACCCAAAAACTAGAGTTAAAGACCAATATCTAGACGTAAAGCCGAAAATCTAGATGTAAAGCCCAAGACCTAGTGGTAGAGCCCAAAATCTAGAGTTAATGCCCAACATCTAGACGTAAAGCCAGATATCTAGAGGTAAAGCCCAACATCTAGAGGAAAAGCCAAATATATAGATTTAAAACCCAAAATCTAGAGTTAAAGTCCAATATCTAGACGTAAAGCCGAAAATCTAGATGTAAAGCCCAAGACCTAGTGGTAGAGCCCAAAATCTAGAGTTAATGCCCAACATCTAGACGTAAAGCCAGATATCTAGAGGTAAAGCCCAACATCTAGAGGAAAAGCCAAATATATAGATTTAAATCCCAAAATCTAGAGGTAAAGCCCAATATCTAGACGTAAAGACCAAAATCTAGAGGTAAAGCCCAAGACCTAGTGGTAGAGCCCAAAATCTAGAGTTAATGCCCAACATCTAGACGTAAAGCCAGATATCTAGAAGTAAAGCCCAACATCTACAGGAAAAGCCAAATATATAGATTTAAAACCCAAAATCTAGAGAAAAAGCCCAACATCTAAATGTGAAGCAAAACATCTAGATGTAAAACCCGACATCTAGAGGTAAAGTCCAATATCTAGGCTTAAAGACCAACATCTAGAGGTAAAACCCAACATCTAGAGGTAAAGCCCAACGTCTGGAGGTAAAGCCCAGATTCTAGAGAGAAGCCAAAAATCCAGATGGAAAACCCAAAATCTAGAGGTAAAGCCCAACATCTAGAGGTAAAGCCAGATATCTAGGAGTAAAGCCCAACATCTAGAGGAAAAGCCAAATATATAGATTTAAATCCCAAAATCTAGAGGTAAAGTCCAATATCGAGACGTAAAGCCCAACTTCTAGATGTAAAGCCCAACTTCTAGATCCAAAGTTTAACTTCTAGACGTAAAGTCCAGAATCTAGAGGTAAAGCCCAACATCTAGAGATAAAGCCAGATATCTAGGAGTAAAGCCCAACATCTAGAGGAAAAGCCAAATATATAGATTTAAAACCCAAAATCTAGCAGTAAAGCCCAATATCTAGACGTAAAGCCCAAAATCTAGAGGTAAAGACCAACATCCAGAGTTAAAGTTGAACGTCTTGCGGTAAATCCAAAGTCTAGAGGTAAAGGCCAAATTCTAGAGGTAAAGTCCAAAATCTAGAGGTAAAGCCACACATCTAGACGTAAAGCCAGATATCTAGAGGTAAAGCCCAACATCTAGAGGAAAAGCCAAATATATAGATTTAAAACCCAAAATCTAGAGATAAAGCCCAACATCTAAATGTGAAGCAAAACATCTAGATGTAAAACCCGACATCTAGAGGTAAAGTCCAATATCTAGACTTAAAGACCAACATCTAGAGGTAAAACCCAACATCTAGAGGTAAAGCCCAACGTCTGGAGGTAAAACCCAGATTCTAGAGAGAAGCCAAAAATCCAGATGGAAAACCCAAAATCTAGAGGTAAAGCCCAACATCTAGAGGTAAAGCCAGATATCTAGGAGTAAAGCCCAACATCTAGAGGAAAAGCCAAATATATAGATTTAAATCCCAAAATCTAGAGGTAAAGTCCAATATCGAGACGTAAAGCCCAACTTCTAGATGTAAAGCCCAACTTCTAGATCCAAAGTTTAACTTCTAGACGTAAAGTCCAAAATCTAGAGGTAAAGCCCAACATCTAGAGATAAAGCCAGATATCTAGGAGTAAAGCCCAACATCTAGAGGAAAAGCCAAATATATAGATTTAAAACCCAAAATCTAGCAGTAAAGCCCAATATCTAGACGTAAAGCCCAAAATCTAGAGGTAAAGCCCAACATCCAGAGTTAAAGTTGAACGTCTTGCGGTAAATCCAATGTCTAGAGGTAAAGGCCAAATTCTAGAGGTAAAGTCCAAAATCTAGAGGTAAAGCCACACATCTAGACGTAAAGCCAGATATCTAGGGGTAAAGCCCAACATCTAGAGGAAAAGCCAAATATATAGATTTAAAACCCAAAATCTAGAGGTAAAGCCCAATATCTAGACGTAAAGCCCAAAATCTAGATGTAAAGCCCAACTTCTAGATCTAAAGCCTAACTTGTAGAGGTAAAGTCCAAAATCTAGACGTAAAGCCCAAGACCTAGTGGTAGAGCCCAAAATCTAGAGCTAAAGACCAACATCTAGACGTAAAGCCAGATATCTAGAGGTAAAGCCCAACATCTAGAGGTAAAGTCCAAAATCTAGAGGTAAAGATCAAGACCTAGTGGTAGAGCCCAAAATCTAGAGGTAAAGCTCAACGTCTGGAGGTAAAGCCCAGATTCTAGAGAGAAGCCAAAAATCCAGATGGAAAACCCAAAATCTAGAGGTAAAGCCCAACATCTAGCGGTAAAGCCAGATATCTAGGAGTAAAGCCCAACATCTAGAGGAAAAGCCAAATATATAGATTTAAAACCCAAAATCTAGAGGTAAAGCCCAACATCTAGAGGAAAAGCCAAATATATAGATTTAAAACCCAAAATCTAGAGATAAAGCCCAACATCTAAATGTAAAGCCCAAATTCTAGACGTAAAGCCCAAGACCTAGTGGTAGAGCCCAAAATCTAGAGTTAAAGCCCAACATCTAGACGTAAAGCCAGATATCTAGAGGTAAAGCCCAACATCTAGAGGAAAAGCCAAATATATAGATTTAAAACCCAAAATCTAGAGGTAAAGCCCAACTTCTAGATCTAAAGCCTAACTTCTAGACGTAAAGTCCAAAATCTAGAGGTAAAGCCCAAGACCTAGTGGTAGAGCCCAAAATCTAGAGGTAAAGCACAACATCTAGACGTAAAGCCAGATATGTAGAGGTAAAGCCCAACATCTAGAGGAAAAGCCAAATATATAGATTTAAAACACAAAATCTAGAGGTAAAGACCAATATCTAGTTGTAAAGCCCAAAATCTAGATGTAAAGCCCAACTTCTAGATCTAAAGCCTAACTTCTAGAGGTAAAGTCCAAAATCTAGACTTAAAGCCCAAGACCTAGTGGTAGAGCCCAAAATCTAGAGGTAAAGCCAGATATCTAGAGGTAAAGCCCAACTAATATAGGAAAAGCCAAATATATAGATTTAAAACCCAAAATCTAGAGATAAGGCCCAACATCTAAATGTAAAGCAAAACATCTAGATGTAAAACCCGACATCTAGAGGTAAAGTCCGATATCTAGACTTAAAGACCAACATCTAGAGGTAAAACCCAACATCTTGAGGTAAAGGCCAACGTCTGGAGGTACAGCCCAGATTCTAGAGAGAAGCCAAAAATCCAGATGGAAAACCCAAAACCTAGAGATAAAGCCCAACATCTAGAGGTAAAGCCAGATATCTAGGGGTAAAGCCCAACATCTATAGGAAAAGCCAAATATATAGATTTAAAACCCAAAATCTAGAGGTAAAGCCCAATATCTAGACGTAAAGACCAATATCTAGATGTAAAGCCCAACTTCTAGATCTAAAGCCCAAATATATAGATGTAGAGCACAATTTCTAATTCTAAAGCCCAACATCTAGAGGTAAAGCCCAATATTTAGAGTTTAAGTGCATCATTTAGAGGTAAAGCCCAAAATCTAGATGTAAATCCCAACTTCTAGAGGTAAAGCCCATCATCTAGTCCTACAGCCCAATGTCTGCAAGTAAAGCCCAACTTACAGAGGTAAAGGCAAACATCTAGCTGTAAAACCCAAACTCTAGAGTTAAAGCCCAACATATAGAGGTATAGCCCAAATTCTAGAGATAAAGTCCAACATCTAGATGTAATCGCAACATCTAGAGGTAAAGCCTAACATCTAGAGGTGAAGCACAACATATAGAGGTATAACCCAACATCTAGAGATAAAGACCAACATCTAAATGTAAAGCAAAACATCTAGATGTAAAACCCTACATCTAGAGGTAAAGTCCAATATCTAGACTTAAAGACCAACATCTAGAGGTAAAACCCAACATCTTGAGGTAAAGCCCAACGTCTGTAGGTACAGCCCAGATTCTAGAGAGAAGCCAAAAATCCAGATGGAAAACCCAAAATCTAGAGGTAAAGCCCATCATCTAGAGGTAAAGCCAGATATCTAGGGGTAAAGCCCAACATCTAGAGGAAAAGCCAAATATATATATTTAAAACCCAAAATCTAGAGGTAAAGCCCAATATCTAGACGTAAAGCCCAAACTCTAGATGTAAAGCCCAACTTCTAGATCTAAAGCCCAACATCTAGAGGTAAAGCCTAACATCTAGAGGTGAATTCCAAAATCAAGTGTTAAGGCCCGACATCTACAGTTAAAGCCAAACATATAGATAGAAACCCCAACTTCTAGAGGTAAGGCCCAAAATCTAGAGGTAAAGCTCAACATCTAGAGTTAAAGCCCTACGTCTTCAGGTAAAGACAAATATATAGATTTAAAACCCAAAATCTAGAGGTAAAGCCCAATATCTAGAAGTAAAGCCCAAAATACAGAGGTCAAGCCCAACATCTAGAGTTAAAGTTGAACGTCTTGAGGTAAAGCCAAAGTCTAGAGGTAAAGCCCAACTTCTAGAGGTAAATCCAAAATCTAGAGGTAAAGCCACATATCTAGAAGTAAAGCCATATATCTGGAGGTAAAGCCCAACATCTATAGGAAAAGCCAAATATATAGATTTAAAACCTAAAATCTAGTGATAAAGCCCAACATCTAAATGTAAAGCAAAACATCTAGATGTAAAACCCGACATCTAGAGGTAAAGACCAACATCTAGAGGAAAAGCCAAATATATAGATTTAAATCCCAAAATCTGGAGGTAAAGTTCAATATCGAGACGTAAAGCCCAAAATCTAGATGTAAAGCCCAACTTCTAGATCTAAAGCTTAACTTCTAGAGGTAAAGTCCAAAATCTAGACGTAAAGCCCAAGACCTAGTGGTAGAGCCCAAAATCTAGAGGTAAAGACCAACATCTAGACGTAAAGCCAGATATCTAGAGGTAAAGCCCAACATCTAGAGGTAAAGTCCAAAATCTAGAGGTAAAGATCAAGACCTAGTGGTAGAGCCCAAAATGTAGAGGTAAAGCACAACTAATATAGGAAAAGCCAAATATATAGATTTAAAACCCAAAATCTAGAGATAAGGCCCAACATCTAAATGTAAAGCAAAACATCTAGATGTAAAACCCGACATCTAGAGGTAAAGTCCGATATCTAGACTTAAAGACCAACATCTAGAGGTAAAACCCAACATCTTGAGGTAAAGGCCAACGTCTGGAGGTACAGCCCAGATTCTAGAGAGAAGCCAAAAATCCAGATGGAAAACCCAAAACCTAGAGGTAAAGCCCAACATCTAGAGGTAAAGCCAGATATCTAGGGGTAAAGCCCAACATCTATAGGAAAAGCCAAATATATAGATTTAAAACCCAAAATCTAGAGGTAAAGCCCAATATCTAGACGTAAAGCCCAAACTCTAGATGTAAAGCCCAACTTCTAGATCTAAAGCCCAAATATATAGATGTAGAGCACAATTTCTAATTCTAAAGCCCAACATCTAGAGGTAAAGCCCAATATTTAGAGTTTAAGCGCATCATTTAGAGGTAAAGCCCAAAATCTAGATGTAAATCCCAACTTCTAGAGGTAAAGCCCATCATCTAGTCCTACAGCCCAATGTCTGCAGGTAAAGCCCAACTTACAGAGGTAAAGGCAAACATCTAGCTGTAAAACCCAAACTCTAGAGGTAAAGCCCAACATATAGAGGTATAGCCCAAATTCTAGAGATAAAGTCCAACACCTAGATGTAATCGCAACATCTAGAGGTAAAGCCTAACATCTAGAGGTGAAGCACAACATATAGAGGTATAACCCAACATCTAGAGATAAAGACCAACATCTAAATGTAAAGCAAAACATCTAGATGTAAAACCCTACATCTAGAGGTAAAGTCCAATATCTAGCTTAAAGACCAACATCTAGAGGTAAAACCCAACATCTTGAGGTAAAGCCAGATATCTAGGGGTAAAGCCCAACATCTAGAGGAAAAGCCAAATATATAGATTTAAAACCCGAAATCTAGAGGTAAAAACCAATATCTAGACGTAAAGCCCAAAATCTAGATGTAAAGCCTAACTTCTAGATCTAAAGCCTAACTTCTAGAGGTAAAGAACAAAATCTAGAGGTGAAGCCCGAGACCTAGTGGTAGAGACCAAAATCTAGAGGTAAAGCGCAACATCTAGACGTAAAGCCAGATATCTATAGGTAAAGCCCAACATCTAGAGGAAAAGCCAAATATATAGATTTAAAACCCAAAATCTAGAGGTAAAGCCCAATATCTAGACGTAAAGCCCAAAATCTAGTGGTAAAGCCCAACATCTAGAGTTTAAGTTGAACGTCTTGAGGTAAAGCCAAAGTCTAGAGGTAATGCCCAACTTCTAGATCTAAAGCCCAACATCTAGAGGTAAAGCCCAATATTTAGAGTTTAAGCGCATCATTTAGAGGTAAACCCAAAATCTAGATGTAAAGCCCAACTTCTAGAGGTAAAGCCCATCATCTAGTCCTACAGCCCAATGTCTGCAGGTAAAGCATAACTTACAGAGGTAAAGGCAAACATCTAGATATAAAACCCAAACTCTAGAGGTAAAGCCCAACATATAGAGGTATAGCCGAAATTCTAGAGATAAAGTCCAACGTCTAGATGTAATCCCAACATCTAGAGGTAAAGCCCAGAATCTAGAGGTAAAGCCTAACATCTAGAGGTGAATTCCAAAATCAAGTGTTAAGGCCCGACATCTACAGTTAAAGCCAACCATATAGATGTAACCCTCAACTTCTAGAGGTAAGGCCCAAAATCCAGAGGTAGAGCCCAACATCTAGATTTAAAGCCAGATATCTAGAGGTAAAGCCCAACATCTAGAGGAAAAGCCAAATATATAGATTTAAAACCCAAAATCTAGAGATAAAGCCCAACATCTAAATGTAAAGCAAAACATCTAGATGTAAAACCCGACATCTAGAGATAAAGTCCAATGTCTAGACTTAAAGACCAACACCTAGAGGTAAAACCCAACATCTAGAGGTAAAGCCCAACGTCTGGAGGTAAAGCCCAGATTCTAGAGAGAAGCCAAAAATCCAGATGGAAAACCCAAAATCTAGAGGTAAAGCCCAACATCTAGAGGTAAAGCCAGATATCTAGGGGTAAAGCCCAACATCTAGAGGAAAAGCCAAATATATAGATTCAAAACCCAAAATCTAGAGGTAAAGCCCAATATCTAGACGTAAAGCCCAAAATCTAGAGGTAAAGCCCAACATCCAGAGTTAAAGTTGAACGTCTTGAGGTAAAGCCAAAGTCTAGAGGTAAAGCCCAACTTCTAGAGGTAAAGTCCAAAATCTAGAGGTAAAGCCACACATCTAGACGTAAAGCCAGATATCTAGAGGTAAAGCCCAACATCTAGAGGAAAAGCCAAATATATAGATTTAAAACCCAAAATCTAGAGATAAAGCCAAACATCTAAATGTAAAGCAAAACATCTAGATGTAAAACCCGACATCTAGAGTTAAACTCCAATATCTAGACTTAAAGACCAACATCTAGAGGTAAAACCCAACATCTAGAGGTAAAGCCCAACGTCTGGAGGTAAAGCCCAGATTCTAGAGAGAAGCCAAAAATCCAGATGGAAAAGCCAAAATCTAGAGGTAAAGCCCAACATCTAGAGGAAAAGCCAAATATATAGATTTAAAACCCAAAATCTAGAGGTAAAGACCAATATCTAGACATAAAGCCCAAAATCTAGATGTAAAGCCCAACTTCTAGATCTAAAGCCTAACTTCTAGTGGTAAAGTCCAAAATCTAGAGGAAAAGCCCAAGACCTAGTGGTAGAGCCCAAAATCTAGAGGTAAAGCCCAACATCTAGACGTAAAGCCAGATATCTAGAGGTAAAGCCCAACATCTAGAGGAAAAGCCAAATATATAGATTTAAAACCGAAAATCTAGAGGTAAAGCCCAATATCTAGACGTAAAGACCAAAATCTAGAGTTAAAGCCCAAGACCTAGTTGTAGAGCCCAAAATCTAGAGATAAAGCCCAACATCTAGACGTAAAGCCAGATATCTAGGGGTAAAGCCCAACATCTAGAGGAAAAGCCAAATATATAGGATTAAAACCCAAAATCTAGAGGTAAAGACCAATATCTAGACGTAAAGCCCAAAATCTAGATGTAAAGCCCAACTTCTAGATCTAAAGCCCAACATCTAGAGGTAAAGCCTAACATCTAGAGGTGAATTCCAAAATCAAATGTTAAGGCCCGACATCTACAGTTAAAGACAAACATATAGATGTAAACCCCAACTTCTAGAGGTAAGGCCCAAAATCTAGAGGTAAAGCCCAACATCTAGAGTTAAAGCCCAACGTCTTGAGGTAAAGACAAATATATAGATTTAAAACCCAAAATCTAGAGGTAAAGCCCAATATCTAGACGTAAAGCCAAAATATAGAAGTCAAGCCCAACATCTATAGTTAAAGTTGAACGTGTTGAGGTAAAGCCAAAGTCTAGAGGTAAAGCCCAACTTCTAGTAGTAAAGTCCAAAAACTAGAGGTAAAGCCACACATCTAGAAGTAAAGCCATATATCTGGAGGTAAAGCCCAACATCTAGAGGAAAAGCCAAATATATAGATTTAAAACCCAAAATCTAGCGATAAAGACCAACATCTAAATGTAAAGCAAAACATCTAGATATAAAACCCGACGTCTAGAGGTAAAGCCCAACATCTAGAGGTAGAGTGCAAAATCTAGAGGTAAAGATCAAGACCTAGTGGTAGAGCCCAAAATGTAGAGGTAAAGCCCAACTAATATAGGAAAAGCCAAATATATAGTTTTAAAACCCAAAATCTAGAGGTAAAGACCAATATCTAGACGTAAAGCCCGAAATCTAGACGTAAAGCCCAACTTCTAGATCTAAAGCCTAACTTCTAGAGGTAAAGTCCAAAATCTAGAGGTAAAGCCCAAGACCTAGTGGTAGAGCCCAAAATCTAGGGGTAAAGTCCAACATCTAGACGTAAAGACATATCTCTAGAAGTAAAGCCCAACATCTACAGGAAAAGCCAAATATATAGATTTAAACCCCAAAATCTAGAGGTAAAGCCCGATATCTAGACGTAAAGACCAAAATCTAGATGTAAAGCCCAACTTCTAGATCTAAAGCCCAACATCTAGAGGTAAAGCCCAATATTTAGAGTTTAAGCGCATCATTTAGAGGTAAACCCAAAATCTAGATGTAAAGCCCAACTTCTAGAGGTAAAGCCCATCATCTAGTCCTACAGCCCAATGTCTGCAGGTAAAGCATAACTTAGAGAGGTAAAGGCAAACATCTAGATATAAAACCCAAACTCTAGAGGTAAAGCCCAACATATAGAGGTATAGCCGAAATTCTAGAGATAAAGTCCAACGTCTAGATGTAATCCCAACATCTAGAGGTAAAGCCCAGAATCTAGAGGTAAAGCCTAACATCTAGAGGTGAATTCCAAAATCAAGTGTTAAGGCCCGACATCTACAGTTAAAGCCAACCATATAGATGTAACCCTCAACTTCTAGAGGTAAGGCCCAAAATCTAGAGGTAGAGCCCAACATCTAGATTTAAAGCCATATATCTAGAGGTAAAGCCCAACATCTAAATGTAAAGCAAAACATCTAGATGTAAAACCCGACATCTAGAGGTAAAGACCAACATCTAGAGGAAAAGCCAAATATATAGATTTAAATCCCAAAATCTAGAGGTAAAGTTCAATATCGAGACGTAAAGCCCAAAATCTAGATGTAAAGCCCAACTTCTAGATCTAAAGCCTAACTTCTAGAGGTAAAGTCCAAAATCTAGAGGTAAAGCCCAAGACCTAGTGGTAGAGCCCAAAATCTAGAGGTAAAGACCAACATCTAGACGTAAAGCCAGATATCTAGAGGTAAAGCCCAACATCTAGAGGTAAAGTCCAAAATCTAGAGGTAAAGATCAAGACCTAGTGCTGGAGCCCAAAATGTAGAGGTAAAGCCCAACTAATATAGGAAAAGCCAAATATATAGATTTAAAACCCAAAATCTAGAGGTAAAGCCCAATATCTAGACGTAAAACCCAAAATCTAGATGTAAAGCCCAACTTCTAGATCTAAAGCCTAACTTCTAGAGGTAAAGTCCAAAATCTAGAGGTAAAGCCCAAGACCTAGTGGTAGAGCCCAAAATCTAGGGGTAAAGTCCAACATCTAGACGTAAAGACATATCTCTAGAAGTAAAGCCCAACATCTACAGGAAAAGCCAAATATATAGATTTAAACTCCAAAATCTAGAGGTAAAGCCCGATATCTAGACGTAAAGACCAAAATCTAGATGTAAAGCCCAACTTCTAGATCTAAAGCCCAACATCTAGAGGTAAAGCGCAATATTTAGAGTTTAAGCGCATCATTTAGAGGTAAACCCAAAATCTAGATGTAAAGCCCAACTTCTAGAGGTAAAGCCCATCATCTAGTCCTTCAGCCCAATGTC
Source organism: Leptosomus discolor (assembly GCF_034619465.1). Classification (NCBI taxonomy): domain Eukaryota; kingdom Metazoa; phylum Chordata; class Aves; order Leptosomiformes; family Leptosomidae; genus Leptosomus; species Leptosomus discolor. Next base: position 4,812,534 of record NC_141416.1, read on the forward strand.
TGCAGGTAAAGCATAACTTCAGAGGTAAAGGCAAACATCTAGATATAAAACCCAAACTCTAGAGGTAAAGCCCAACATATAGAGGTATAGCCGAAATTCTAGAGATAAAGTCCAACATCTAGATGTAATCCCAACATCTAGAGGTAAAGCCCAGAATCTAGAGGTAAAGCCTAACATCTAGAGGTGAATTCCAAAATCAAGTGTTAAGGCCCGACATCTACAGTTAAAGCCAACCATATAGATGTAACCCTCAACTTCTAGAGGTAAGGCCCAAAATCTAGAGGTAGAGCCCAACATCTAGATTTAAAGCCAGATATCTAGAGGTAAAGCCCAACATCTAGAGGAAAAGCCAAATATATAGATTTAAAACCCAAAATCTAGAGATAAAGCCCAACATCTAAATGTAAAGCAAAACATCTAGATGTAAAACCCGACATCTAGAGTTAAAGTCCAATGTCTAGACTTAAAGACCAACATCTAGAGGTAAAACCCAACATCTAGAGGTAAAGCCCAACGTCTGGAGGTAAAGCCCAGATTCTAGAGAGAAGCCAAAAATCCAGATGGAAAACCCAAAATCTAGAGGTAAAGCCCAACATCTAGAGGTAAAGCCAGATATCTAGGGGTAAAGCCCAACATCTATAGGAAAAGCCAAATACATAGATTCAAAACCAAAAATCTAGAGGTAAAGCCCAATATCTAGACGTAAAGCCCAAAATCTAGAGGTAAAGCCCAACATCCAGAGTTATAGTTGAACGTCTTGAGGTAAAGCCAAAGTCTAGAGGTAAAGGCCAAATTCTAGAGGTAAAGTCCAAAATCTAGAGGTAAAGCCACACATCTAGACGTAAAGCCAGATATCTAGAGGTAAAGCCCAACATCTAGAGGAAAAGCCAAATATATAGATTTAAAACCCAAAATCTAGAGATAAAGCCTAACATCTAAATGTAAAGCAAAACATCTAGATGTAAAACCCGACATCTAGAGGTAAAGTCCAATATCTAGACTTAAAGACCAACATCTAGAGGTAAAACCCAACATCTAGAGGTAAAGCCCAACGTCTGGAGGTAAAGCCCAGATTCTAGAGAGAAGCCAAAAATCCAGATGGAAAACCCAAAATCTAGAGGTAAAGCCCATCATCTAGAGGTAAAGCCAGATATCTAGGGGTAAAGCCCAACATCTAGAGGAAAAGTCAAATATATAGATTTAAATCCCAAAATCTAGAGGTAAAGCCCAATATCTAGACGTAAAGACCAAAATCTAGAGATAAAGCCCAAGACCTAGTGGTAGAGCCCAAAATCTAGAGGTAAAGCCAGATATCTAGGGGTAAAGCCCAACATCTAGAGGAAAAGCCAAATATATAGATTTAAAACCCAAAATCTAGAGGTAAAATCCAATATCAAGACGTAAAGCCCAAAATATAGAGGTCAAGCCCAACATCTAGAGTTAAAGTTGAACGTCTTGAGGTAAAGCCAAAGTCTAGAGGTAAAGCCCAACTTCTAGAGGTAAAGTCCAAAATCTAAAGGTAAAGCCACACATCTAGAAGTAAAGCCATATATCTAGAGGTAAAGCCCAACATCTAGAGGAAAAGCCAAATATATAGATTTAAATCCCAAAATCTAGAGGTAAAGTCCAATATCGAGACGTAAAGCCCAAAATCTAGATGTAACGCCCAACTTCTAGATCTAAAGCTTAACTTCTAGAGGTAAAGTCCAAAATCTAGACGTAAAGCCCAAGACCTAGTGGTAGAGCTCAAAATCTAGAGGTAAAGACCAACATCTAGACGTAAAGCTAGATATCTAGAGGTAAAGCCCAACATCTAGAGGTAAAGTCCAAAATCTAGAGGTAAAGATCAAGACCTAGTGGTAGAGCCCAAAATGTAGAGGTAAAGCCCAACTAATATAGGAAAAGCCTAATATATATATTTAAAAACCAAAATCTAGAGATAAGGCCCAACATCTAAATGTAAAGCAAAACATCTAGATGTAAAACCCGGTATCTAGAGGTAAAGTCCAATATCTAGACTTAAAGACCAACATCTAGAGGTAAAACCCAACATCTTGAGGTAAAGCCCAACGTCTGGAGGTAAAGCCCAGATTCTAGAGAGAAGCCAAAAATCCAGATGGAAAACCCAAAATCTAGAGGTAAAGCCCAACATCTAGAGGTAAAGCCGGATATCTAGGGGTAAAGCCCAACATCTAGAGGAAAAGCCAAATATATAGATTTAAAACCCAAAATCTAGAGGTAAAGACCAATATCTAGACGTAAAGACCAAAATCTAGAGGTAAAGCCCAACTTCTAGATCTAAAGCCTAACTTCTAGAGGTAAAGTCCAAAATCTAGAGGAAAAGCCCAAGACCTAGTGGTGGAGACCAAAATCTAGAGGTAAAGCCCAACATCTAGACGTAAAGCCAGATATCTAGAGGTAAAGCCCAACATCTAGAGGAAAAGCCAAATATATAGATTTAAAACCCAAAATCTAGAGGTAAAGACCAATATCTAGACGTAAAGACCAAAATCTAGAGTTAAAGCCCAACTTCTAGATCTAAAGCCTAACTTCTAGAGGTAAAGTCCAAAATCTAGAGGAAAAGCCCAAGACCTAGTGGTGGAGACCAAAATCTAGAGGTAAAGCCCAACATCTAGACGTAAAGCCAGATATCTAGAGGTAAAGCCCAACATCTAGAGGAAAAACCAAATATATAGATTTAAATCCCAAAATCTAGAGGTAAAGCCCAATATCTAGACGTAAAGACCAAAATCTAGAGGTAAAGCCCAAGACCTAGTGGTAGAACCCAAAATCTAGAGGTAAAGCCCAACATCTAGACGTAAAGCCAGATATCTAGGGGTAAAGCCCAACATCTAGAGGAAAAGCCAAATATATAGATTTAAAACCCAAAATCTAGAGATAAAGACCAATATCTAGACGTAAAGCCCAAAATCTAGATGTAAAGCCCAACTTCTAGATCTAAAGCCCAACATCTAGAGGTAAAACCTAACATCTAGAGGTGAATTCCAAAATCAAGTGTTAAGGCCCGAAATCTACAGTTAAAGCCAAACATATAGATGTAAACCCCAACTTCTAGAGGTAAGGCCCAAAATCTAGAGGTAAAGCCCAACATCTAGAGTTAAAGCCCAAATTCTTGAGGTAAAGACAAATATATAGATTTAAAACCCAAAATCTAGAGGTAAAGCCCAATATCTAGACGTAAAGCCCAAAATATAGAGGTCAAGCCCAACATCTAGAGTTAAATTTGAACGTCTTGAGGTAAAGCCAAAGTCTAGATATAAGCCCAACTTCTAGAGGTACAGTCCAAAATCTAGAGGTAAAGCCACACATCTAGACGTAAAGCCAGATATCTAGAGGTAAAGCCCAACATCTATAGGAAAAGCCAAATATATAGATTTAAAACCCAAAATCTAGCGATAAAGCCCAACATCTAAATGTAAAGCAAAACATCTAGATGTAAAACCCGACATCTAGAGGTAAAGACCAACATCTAGAGGAAAAGCAAAATATATAGACTTAAATCCCAAAATCTAGAGGTAAAGTCCAATATCGAGACGTAAAGCCCAAAATCTAGATGTAAAGCCCAACTTCTAGATCTAAAGCCTAACTTCTAGACGTAAAGTCCAAAATCTAGACGTAAAGCCCAAGACCTAGTGGTAGAGCCCAAAATCTAGAGGTAAAGACCAACATCTAGACGTAAAGCCAGATATCTAGAGGTAAAGCACAACATCTAGAGGTAAAGTCCAAAATCTAGAGGTAAAGATCAAGACCTAGTGGTAGAGCCCAAAATGTAGAGGTAAAGCCCAACTAATATAGGAAAAGCCAAATATATAGATTTAAAACCCAAAATCTAGAGATAAGGCCCAACATCTAAATGTAAAGCAAAACATCTAGATGGAAAACCCGACATCTAGAGGTAAAGTCCAATATCTAGACTTAAAGACCAACATCTAGAGGTAAAACCCAACATCTTGAGGTAAAGGCCAACGTCTGGAGGTACAGCCCAGATTCTAGAGAGAAGCCAAAAATCCAGATGGAAAACCCAAAACCTAGAAGTAAAGCCCAACATCTAGAGGTAAAGCCAGATATCTAGGGGTAAAGCCCAACATCTATAGGAAAAGCCAAATATATAGATTTAAAACCCAAAATCTAGAGGTAAAGCCCAATATCTAGACGTAAAGACCAATATCTAGATGTAAAGCCCAACTTCTAGATCTAAAGCCCAAATATATAGATGTAGAGCACAATTTCTAATTCTAAAGCCCAACATCTAGAGGTAAAGCCAGATATCTAGGGGTAAAGCCCAACATCTATAGGAAAAGCCAAATATATAGATTTAAAACCCAAAATCTAGAGGTAAAGCCCAATATCTAGACGTAAAGACCAATATCTAGATGTAAAGCCCAACTTCTAGATCTAAAGCCCAAATATATAGATGTAGAGCACAATTTCTAATTCTAAAGCCCAACATCTAGAGGTAAAGCCCAATATTTAGAGTTTAAGCGCATCATTTAGAGGTAAAGCCCAAAATCAAGATGTAAATCCCAACTTCTAGAGGTAAAGCCCATCATCTAGTCCTACAGCCCAATGTCTGCAGGTAAAGCAAAACTTACAGAGGTAAAGGCAAACATCTAGATGTAAAACCCAAACTCTAGAGGTAAAGCCCAACATATAGAGGTATAGCCCAAATTCTAGAGATAAAGTCCAACACCTAGATGTAATCACAACATCTAGAGGTAAAGCCTAACATCTAGAGGTGAAGCACAACATATAGAGGTATAACCCAACATCTAGAGATAAAGACCAACATCTAAATGTAAAGCAAAACATCTAGATGTAAAACCCTACATCTAGAGGTAAAGTCCAATATCTAGACTTAAAGACCAACATCTAGAGGTAAAGCCACACATCTAGACGTAAAGCCAGATATCTAGAGGTAAAGCCCAACATCTAGAGGAAAAGGCAAATATATAGATTTAAAACCCAAAATCTAGAGATAAAGCCCAACATCTAAATGTAAAGCAAAACATCTAGATGTAAAACCCGACATCTAGAGGTAAAGTCCAATATCTAGACTTAAAGACCAACATCTAGAGGTAAAACCCAACATCTAGAGGTAAAGCCCAACGTCTGGAGGTAAAGCCCAGATTCTAGAGAGAAGCCAAAAATCCAGATGGAAAACCCAAAATCTAGAGGTAAAGCCCATCATCTAGAGGTAAAGCCAGATATCTAGGAGTAAAGCCCAACATCTAGAGGAAAAGCCAAATATATAGATTTAAATCCCAAAATCTAGAGGTAAAGCCCAATATCTAGACGTAAAGACCAAAATCTAGAGGTAAAGCCCAAGACCTAGTGGTAGAGCCCAAAATCTAGAGGTAAAGCCCAACATCTAGACGTAAAGCCAGATATCTAGGGGTAAAGCCCAACATCTAGAGGAAAAGCCAAATATATAGATTTAAAACCCAAAATCTAGAGGTAAAATCCAATATCTAGACGTAAAGCCCAAAATCTAGATGTAAAGCCCAACTTCTAGATCTAAAGCCCAACATCTAGAGGTAAAGCCTAACATCTAGAGGTGAATTCCAAAATCAAGTGTTAAGGCCCGATATCTACAGTTAAAGCCAAACATATAGATGTAAACCCCAACTTCTAGAGGTAAGGCCCAAAATCTAGAGGTAAAGCCCAACATCTAGAGTTAAAGCCCAACGTCTTGAGGTAAAGACAAATATATAGATTTAAAACCCAAAATCTAGAGGTAAAGCCCAATATCTAGACGTAAAGCCCAAAATATAGAGGTCAAGCCCAACATCTAGAGTTAAAGTTGAACGTCTTGAGGTAAAGCCAAAGTCTAGAGGTAAAGCCCAACTTCTAGAGGTAAAGTCCAAAATCTAAAGGTAAAGCCACACATCTAGAAGTAAAGCCATATATCTAGAAGTAAAGCCCAACATCTAGAGGAAAAGCCAAATATATAGATTTAAATCCCAAAATCTAGAGGTAAAGTCTAATATCGAGACGTAAAGCCCAAAATCTAGATGTAACGCCCAACTTCTAGATCTAAAGCCTAACTTCTAGAGGTAAAGTCCAAAATCTAGACGTAAAGCCCAAGACCTAGTGGTAGAGCCCAAAATCTAGAGGTAAAGACCAACATCTAGACGTAAAGCCAGATATCTAGAGGTAACGCCCAACATCTAGAGGTAAAGTCCAAAATCTAGAGGTAAAGATCAAGACCTAGTGGTAGAGCCCAAAATGTAGAGGTAAAGCCCAACTAATATAGGAAAAGCCTAATATATATATTTAAAACCCAAAATCTAGAGATAAGGCCCAACATCTAAATGTAAAGCAAAACATCTAGATGTAAAACCCGATATCTAGAGGTAAAGTCCAATATCTAGACTTAAAGACCAACATCTAGAGGTAAAACCCAACATCTTGAGGTAAAGGCCAACGTCTGGAGGTACAGCCCAGATTATAGAGAGAAGCCAAAAATATAGATGGAAAACCCAAAATCTAGAGGTAAAGCCCAACATCTAGAGGTAAAGACAGATATCTAGGGGTAAAGCCCAACATCTAGAGGAAAAGCCAAATATATAGATTTAAAACCCAAAATCTAGAGGTAAAGCCCAATATCTAGACGTAAAGCCCAAAATCTAGATGTAACGCCCAACTTCTAGATCTAAAGCCTAACTTCTAGAGGTAAAGTCCAAAATCTAGAGGTAAAGCCCCAGACCTAGTGGTAGAGCCTAACATCTAGAGGTAAAGCGCAACATCTAGACGTAAAGCCACATATCTAGAGTTAAAGCCCAACATCTAGAGGAAAAGCCAAATATATAGATTTAAACCCCAAAATCTAGATGTAAAGCCCGATATCTAGACGTAAAGACCAAAATCTAGATATAAAGGCCAACTTCTAGATTTAAGTCCCAAAATATAGATGTAAAGCCCAACTTCTAGAGGTAAAGCCGAATATCTAGAGTTAAGACGCATCATTTAGAGGTAAAGCCCAAAATCTAGAGTTAAAGCCCCACATCTAGTGGGAAAGCCCACAATCTAGATGTAAAGCCTATCATCTAGAGGTGAATTCCAAAATCAAGTGTTAAGGCCCGACATCTACAGTTAAAGCCAACCATATAGATGTAACCCCCAACTTCTAGAGATAAGGCCCAAAATCTAGAGGTAAAGCCCAACTTCTAGAGGTAAAGGTCAAAGTCTAGAGCTAAAGCCAGATATCTAGGGGTAAAGCCCAACATCTAGAGGAAAAGTCAAATATATAGATTTAAATCCCAAAATCTAGAGGTAAAGTCCAATATCGAGACGTAAAGCCCAACTTCTAGATGTAAAGCCCAACTTCTAGATCTAAAGCCTAACTTCTAGACGTAAAGTCCAAAATCTAGAGGTAAAGCCCAAGATCTAGTGGTAGAGCCCAAAATCTAGATATAAAGCCCAACATCTAGACTTAAAGCCAGATATCTAGAGGTAAAGCCCAACATCTAGAGGAAAAGCCAAATATATAGATTTAAAACCCAAAATCTAGAGGTAAAGACCAATATCTAGACGTAAAGCCCAAAATCTAGAGGTAAAGCCCAACTTCTAGATCTAAAGCCTAACTTCTAGAGGTAAAGACCAAAATCTAGAGGTAAAGCCCAAGACCTAGTGGTAGAGCCCAAAATCTAGAGGTAAAGCCCAACATCTATAGGAAAAGCCAAGTATATAGATTTAAAACCCAAAATCTAGAGATAAAGCCCAACATCTAAATGAAAAGCAAAACATCTAGATGTTAAACCCGACATCTAGAGTTAAAGTCCAATATCTAGACTTAAAGACCAACATCTAGAGGTAAAATCCAACATCTAGAGGTAAAGCCCAACACTGGAGGTAAAGCCCAGATTCTAGAGAGAAGCCAAAAATCCAGATGGAAAATCCAAAATCTAGAGGTAAAGCCCAACATCTAGAGTTAAAGCCAGATATCTAGGAGTAAAGCCCAACATCTAGAGGAAAAGCCAAATATATAGATTTAAAACCCAAAATCTAGAGGTAAAGCCCAGTATCTAGAAGTAAAGCCCAAAATCTAGAGGTAAAGCCCAACATCCAGAGTTAAAGTTGAACGCGTTGAGGTAAAACCAAAGTCTAGAGGTAAAGCCCAACTTCTAGAGGTAAAGTCCAAAATCTAGAGGTAAAGCCACACATCTAGAAGTAAAGCCATATATCTGGAGGTAAAGCCCAACATCTATAGGAAAAGCCAAATATATAGATTTAAAACCCAAAATCTAGCGATAAAGCCCAACATCTAAATGTAAAGCAAAACATCTAGATGTAAAACCCGACATCTAGAGGTAAAGACCAACATCTAGAGGAAAAGCCAAATATATAGATTTAAATCCCAAAATCTAGAGGTAAAGTCCAATATTGAGACGTAAAGCCCAAAATCTAGATGTAACGCCCAACTTCTAGATCTAAAGCCTAACTTCTAGAGGTAAAGTCCAAAATCTAGAGGTAAAGCCCCAGACCTAGTGGTAGAGCCCAAAATCTAGAGGTAAAGACCAACATCTAGACGTAAAGCCAGATATCTAGAGGTAAAGCCCAACATCTAGAGGTAAAGTCCAAAATCTAGAGGTAAAGATCAAGACCTAGTGGTAGAGCCCAAAATGTAGAGGTAAAGCCCAACTAATATAGGAAAAGCCAAATATATAGATTTAAAACCCAAAATCTAGAGATAAGGCCCAACATCTAAATGTAAAGCAAAACATCTAGATGTAAAACCCTACATCTAGAGGTAAAGTCCAATATCTAGACTTAAAGACCAACATCTAGAGGTAAAGCCACACATCTAGACGTAAAGCCAGATATCTAGAGGTAAAGCCCAACATCTAGAGGAAAAGGCAAATATATAGATTTAAAACCCAAAATCTAGAGATAAAGCCCAACATCTAAATGTAAAGCAAAACATCTAGATGTAAAACCCGACATCTAGAGGTAAAGTCCAATATCTAGATTTAAAGACCAACATCTAGAGGTAAAACCCAACATCTAGAGGTAAAGCCCAACGTCTGGAGGTAAAGCCCAGATTCTAGAGAGAAGCCAAAAATCCAGATGGAAAACCCAAAATCTAGAGGTAAAGCCCATCATCTAGAGGTAAAGCCAGATATCTAGGAGTAAAGCCCAACATCTAGAGGAAAAGCCAAATATATAGATTTAAATCCCAAAATCTAGAGGTAAAGCCCAATATCTAGACGTAAAGACCAAAATCTAGAGGTAAAGCCCAAGACCTAGTGGTAGAGCCCAAAATCTAGAGGTAAAGCCCAACATCTAGACGTAAAGCCAGATATCTAGGGGTAAAGCCCAACATCTAGAGGAAAAGCCAAATATATAGACTTAAAACCCAAAATCTAGAGGTAAAATCCAATATCTAGACGTAAAGCCCAAAATCTAGATGTAAAGCCCAACTTCTAGATCTAAAGCCCAACATCTAGAGGTAAAGCCTAACATCTAGAGGTGAATTCCAAAATCAAGTGTTAAGGCCCGATATCTACAGTTAAAGCCAAACATATAGATGTAAACCCCAACTTCTAGAGGTAAGGCCCAAAATCTAGAGGTAAAGCCCAACATCTAGAGTTAAAGCCCAACGTCTTGAGGTAAAGACAAATATATAGATTTAAAACCCTAAATCTAGAGGTAAAGCCCAATATCTAGACGTAAAGCCCAAAATATAGAGGTCAAGCCCAACATCTAGAGTTAAAGTTGAACGTCTTGAGGTAAAGCCAAAGTCTAGAGGTAAAGCCCAACTTCTAGAGGTAAAGTCCAAAATCTAAAGGTAAAGCCACACATCTAGAAGTAAAGCCATATATCTAGAGGTAAAGCCCAACATCTAGAGGAAAAGCCAAATATATAGATTTAAATCCCAAAATCTAGAGGTAAAGTCTAATATCGAGACGTAAAGCCCAAAATCTAGATGTAACGCCCAACTTCTAGATCTAAAGCCTAACTTCTAGAGGTAAAGTCCAAAATCTAGACGTAAAGCCCAAGACCTAGTGGTAGAGCCCAAAATCTAGAGGTAAAGACCAACATCTAGACGTAAAGCCAGATATCTAGAGGTAACGCCCAACATCTAGAGGTAAAGTCCAAAATCTAGAGGTAAAGATCAAGACCTAGTGGTAGAGCCCAAAATGTAGAGGTAAAGCCCAACTAATATAGGAAAAGCCTAATATATATATTTAAAACCCAAAATCTAGAGATAAGGCCCAACATCTAAATGTAAAGCAAAACATCTAGATGTAAAACCCGATATCTAGAGGTTAAGTCCAATATCTAGACTTAAAGACCAACATCTAGAGGTAAAACCCAACATCTTGAGGTAAAGGCCAACGTCTGGAGGTACAGCCCAGATTATAGAGAGAAGCCAAAAATATAGATGGAAAACCCAAAATCTAGAGGTAAAGCCCAACATCTAGAGGTAAAGACAGATATCTAGGGGTAAAGCCCAACATCTAGAGGAAAAGCCAAATATATAGATTTAAAACCCAAAATCTAGAGGTAAAGCCCAATATCTAGACGTAAAGCCCAAAATCTAGATGTAAAGCCCAACTTCTAGATCTAAAGCCTAACTTCTAGAGGTAAAGTCCAAAATCTAGAGGTAAAGCCCCAGACCTAGTGGTAGAGCCTAAAATCTAGAGGTAAAGCGCAACATCTAGACGTAAAGCCACATATCTAGAGTTAAAGCCCAACATCTACAGGAAAAGCCAAATATATAGATTTAAACCCCAAAATCTAGATGTAAAGCCCGATATCTAGACGTAAAGACCAAAATCTAGATATAAAGGCCAACTTCTAGATTTAAGTCCCAAAATATAGATGTAAAGCCCAACTTCTAGAGGTAAAGCCGAATATCTAGAGTTAAGACGCATCATTTAGAGGTAAAGCCCAAAATCTAGAGTTAAAGCCCCACATCTAGTGGGAAAGCCCACTATCTAGATGTAAAGCCTATCATCTAGAGGTGAATTCCAAAATCAAGTGTTAAGGCCCGACATCTACAGTTAAAGCCAACCATATAGATGTAACCCCCAACTTCTAGAGATAAGGCCCAAAATCTAGAGGTAAAGCCCAACTTCTAGAGGTAAAGGTCAAAGTCTAGAGGTAAAGCCAGATATCTAGGGGTAAAGCCCAACATCTAGAGGAAAAGTCAAATATATAGATTTAAATCCCAAAATCTAGAGGTAAAGTCCAATATCGAGACGTAAAGCCCAACTTCTAGATGTAAAGCCCAACTTCTAGATCTAAAGCCTAACTTCTAGACGTAAAGTCCAAAATCTAGAGGTAAAGCCCAAGATCTAGTGGTAGAGCCCAAAATCTAGATATAAAGCCCAACATCTAGACTTAAAGCCAGATATCTAGAGGTAAAGCCCAACATCTAGAGGAAAAGCCAAATATATAGATTTAAAACCCAAAATCTAGAGGTAAAGACCAATATCTAGACGTAAAGCCCAAAATCTAGAGGTAAAGCCCAACTTCTAGATCTAAAGCCTAACTTCTAGAGGTAAAGACCAAAATCTAGAGGTAAAGCCCAAGACCTAGTGGTAGAGCCCAAAATCTAGAGGTAAAGCCCAACATCTATAGGAAAAGCCAAGTATATAGATTTAAAACCCAAAATCTAGAGATAAAGCCCAACATCTAAATGAAAAGCAAAACATCTAGATGTTAAACCCGACATCTAGAGTTAAAGTCCAATATCTAGACTTAAAGACCAACATCTAGAGGTAAAATCCAACATCTAGAGGTAAAGCCCAACACTGGAGGTAAAGCCCAGATTCTAGAGAGAAGCCAAAAATCCAGATGGAAAATCCAAAATCTAGAGGTAAAGCCCAACATCTAGAGTTAAAGCCAGATATCTAGGAGTAAAGCCCAACATCTAGAGGAAAAGCCAAATATATAGATTTAAAACCCAAAATCTAGAGGTAAAGCCCAGTATCTAGACGTAAAGCCCAAAATCTAGAGGTAAAGCCCAACATCCAGAGTTAAAGTTTAACGCGTTGAGGTAAAACCAAAGTCTAGAGGTAAAGCCCAACTTCTAGAGGTAAAGTCCAAAATCTAGAGGTAAAGCCACACATCTAGAAGTAAAGCCATATATCTGGAGGTAAAGCCCAACATCTATAGGAAAAGCCAAATATATAGATTTAAAACCCAAAATCTAGCGATAAAGCCCAACATCTAAATGTAAAGCAAAACATCTAGATGTAAAACCCGACATCTAGAGGTAAAGACCAACATCTAGAGGAAAAGCCAAATATATAGATTTAAATCCCAAAATCTAGAGGTAAAGTCCAATATTGAGACGTAAAGCCCAAAATCTAGATGTAACGCCCAACTTCTAGATCTAAAGCCTAACTTCTAGAGGTAAAGTCCAAAATCTTAGGTAAAGCCCCAGACCTAGTGGTAGAGCCCAAAATCTAGAGGTAAAGACCAACATCTAGACGTAAAGCCAGATATCTAGAGGTTAAACCCAACATCTAGAGGTAAAGTCCAAAATCTAGAGGTAAAGATCAAGACCTAGTGGTAGAGCCCAAAATGTAGAGGTAAAGCCCAACTAATATAGGAAAAGCCTAATATATATATTTAAAACCCAAAATCTAGAGATAAGGCCCATCATCTAAATGTAAAGCAAAACATCTAGATGTAAAACCCGATATCTAGAGGTAAAGTCCAATATCTAGACTTAAAGACCAACATCTAGAGGTAAAACCCAACATCTTGAGGTAAAGGCCAACGTCTGGAGGTACAGCCCAGATTCTAGAGAGAAGCCAAAAATCCAGATGGAAAACCCAAAATCTAGAGGTAAAGCCCAACATCTAGAGGTAAAGCCAGATATCTAGGGGTAAAGCCCAACATCTAGAGGAAAAGCCAAATATATAGATTTAAAACCCAAAATCTAGAGGTAAAGCCCAATATCTAGACGTAAAGCCCAAAATCTAGATATAAAGCCCAACTTCCAGATCTAAAGCCTAACTTCTAGAGGTAAAGTCCAAAATCTAGAGGTAAAGCCCGAGACCTAGTGGTAGAGCCCAAAATCTAGAGGTAAAGCGCAACATCTAGACGTAAAGAAACATATCTAGAGGTAAAGCCCAACATCTACAGGAAAAGCCAAATATATAGATTTAAACCCCAAAATCTAGAGGTACAGCCCGATATCTAGACGTAAAGACCAAAATCTAGATATAAAGGCCAACTTCTAGATTTAAGGCCCAAAATATAGATGTAAAGCCCAACTTCTAGAGGTAAAGCCGAATATCTAGAGTTAAGGCGCATCATTTAGAGGTAAAGCCAAAAATCTAGAGTTAAAGCCCCACATCTAGTGGGAAAGCCCACAATCTAGATGTAAAGCCTATCATCTAGCGGTGAATTCCAAAATCAAGTGTTAAGGCCCGACATCTACAGTTAAAGCCAACCATATAGATGTAACCCCCAACTTCTAGAGATAAGGCCCAAAATCTAGAGGTAAAGTCCAATATCGAGACGTAAAGCCCAACTTCTAGATGTAAAGCCCAACTTCTAGATCTAAAGCCTAACTTCTAGACGTAAAGTCCAAAATCTAGAGGTAAAGCCCAAGATCTAGTGGTAGAGCCCAAAATCTAGAGGTAAAGCCCAACATCTAGACGTAAAGCCAGATATCTAGAGGTAAAGCCCAACATCTAGAGGAAAAGCCAAATATATAGATTTAAAACCCAAAATCTAGAGGTAAAGCCCAATATCTAGACGTAAAGCCCAAAATCTTGATGTAAAGCCCAAATTCTAGATCTAAAGCCTAACTTCTAGAGGTAAAGTCCAAAATCTAGAGGTAAAGCCCAAGACCTAGTGGTAGAGCCCAAAATCTAGAGGTAAAGCCCAACATCTAGACGTAAAGCCAGATATCTAGAGGTAAAGCCCAACATCTATAGGAAAAGCCAAATATATAGATTTAAAACCCAAAATCTAGAGATAAAGCCCTACATCTAAATGTAAAGCAAAACATCTAGATGTAAAACCCGACATCTAGAGGTAAAGTCCAATATCTAGACTTAAAGACCAACATCTAGAGGTAAAACCCAACAGCTTGAGGTAAAGCCCAACGTCTGGAGGTACAGCCCAGATTCTAGAGAGAAGCCAAAAATCCAGATGGAAAACCCAAAATCTAGAGGTAAAGCCCATCATCTAGAGGTAAAGCCAGATATCTAGGGGTAAAGACCAACATCTAGAGGAAAAGTCAAATATATAGATTTAAATCCCAAAATCTAGAGGTAAAGATCAATATCGAGACGTAAAGCCCAACTTCTAGATGTAAAGCTCAACTTCTAGATCCAAAGCCTAACTTCTAGACGTAAAGTCCAAAATCTAGAGGTAAAGCCCAACATCTAGACGTAAAGCCAGATATCTAGAGGTAAAGCCCAACATCTAGAGGAAAAGCCAAATATATAGATTTAAAACCCAAAATCTAGAGTTAAAGACCAATATCTAGACGTAAAGCCGAAAATCTAGATGTAAAGCCCAAGACCTAGTGGTAGAGCACAAAATCTAGAGTTAATGCCCAACATCTAGACGTAAAACCAGATATCTAGAGGTAAAGCCCAACATCTAGAGGAAAAGCCAAATATATAGATTTAAATCCCAAAATCTAGAGGTAAAGCCCAATATCTAGACGTAAAGACCAAAATCTAGAGGTAAAGCCCAAGACCTAGTGGTAGAGCCCAAAATCTAGAGTTAATGCCCAACATCTAGACGTAAAGCCAGATATCTAGAGGTAAAGCCCAACATCTAGAGGAAAAGCCAAATATATAGATTTAAAACCCAAAATCTAGAGATAAAGCCCAACATATAAATGTGAAGCAAAACATCTAGATGTAAAACCCGACATCTAGAGGTAAAGTCCAATATCTAGACTTAAAGACCAACATCTAGAGGTAAAACCCAACATCTAGAGGTAAAGCCCAACGTCTGGAGGTAAAGCCCAGATTCTAGAGAGAAGCCAAAAATCCAGATGGAAAACCCAAAATCTAGAGGTAAAGCCCAACATCTAGAGGTAAAGCCAGATATCTAGGAGTAAAGCCCAACATCTAGAGGAAAAGCCAAATATATAGATTTAAATCCCAAAATCTAGAGGTAAAGTCCAATATCGAGACGTAAAGCCCAACTTCTAGATGTAAAGCCCAACTTCTAGATCCAAAGTTTAACTTCTAGACGTAAAGTCCAAAATCTAGAGGTAAAGCCCAACATCTAGAGATAAAGCCAGATATCTAGGAGTAAAGCCCAACATCTAGAGGAAAAGCCAAATATATAGATTTAAAACCCAAAATCTAGCAGTAAAGCCCAATATCTAGACGTAAAGCCCAAAATCTAGAGGTAAAGCCCAACATCCAGAGTTAAAGTTGAACGTCTTGCGGTAAATCCAATGTCTAGATGTAAAGGCCAAATTCTAGAGGTAAAGTCCAAAATCTAGAGGTAAAGCCACACATCTAGACGTAAAGCCAGATATCTAGAGGTAAAGCCCAACATCTAGAGGAAAAGCCAAATATATAGATTTAAAACCCAAAATCTAGAGATAAAGCCCAACATCTAAATGTAAAGCAAAACATCTAGATGTAAAACCCGACATCTAGAGGTAAAGTCCAATATCTAGACTTAAAGACCAACATCTAGAGGTAAAACCCAACATCTAGAGGTAAAGCCCAACGTCTGGAGGTAAAGCCCAGATTCTAGAGAGAAGCCAAAAATCCAGATGGAAAACCCAAAATCTAGAGGTAAAGCCCATCATCTAGAGGTAAAGCCAGATATCTAGGGGTAAAGCCCAACATCTAGAGGAAAAGTCAAATATATAGATTTAAATCCCAAATTCTAGAGGTAAACCCAACTTCTAGATCTAAAGCCTAACTTCTAGACGTAAAGTCCAAAATCTAGAGGTAAAGCCCAAGATCTAGTGGTAGAGCCCAAAATCTAGAGGTAAAGCCCAACATCTAGACGTAAAGCCAGATATCTAGAGGAAAAGCCAAATATATAGATTTAAAACCCAAAATCTAGAGGTAAAGACCAATATCTAGACGTAAAGCCCAAAATCTAGATGTAAAGCCCAACTTCTAGATCTAAAGCCTAACTTCTAGAGGTAAAGTCCAAAATCTAGACGTAAAGCCCAAGACCTAGTGGTAGAGCCCAAAATCTAGAGGTAAAGCCCAACATCTAGACGTAAAGCCAGATATCTAGGGGTAAAGCCCAACATCTAGAGGAAAAGCCAAATATCTAGAGGTAAAGATCAAGACCTAGTGGTAGAGCCCAAAATCTAGAGGTAAAGCTCAACGTCTGGAGGTAAAGCCCAGATTCTAGAGAGAAGCCAAAAATCCAGATGGAAAACCCAAAATCTAGAGGTAAAGCCCAACATCTAGAGGTAAAGCCAGATATCTAGGAGTAAAGCCCAACATCTAGAGGAAAAGCCAAATATATAGATTTAAAACCCAAAATCTAGAGGTAAAGCCCAACATCTAGAGGAAAAGCCAAATATATAGATTTAAAACCCAAAATCTAGAGATAAAGCCCAACATCTATATGTAAAGCCCAAATTCTAGATGTAAAGCCCAAGACCTAGTGGTAGAGCCCAAAATCTAGAGTTAAAGCCCAACATCTAGACGTAAAGCCAGATATCTAGAGGTAAAGCCCAACATCTAGAGGAAAAGCCAAATATATAGATTTAAAACCCAAAATCTAGAGGTAAAGCCCAACTTCTAGATCTAAAGCCTAACTTCTAGACGTAAAGTCCAAAATCTAGACTTAAAGCCCAAGACCTAGTGGTAGAGCCCAAAATCTAGAGGTAAAGCCCAACATCTAGCGTTAAAGCCCAACGTCTTGAGGTAAAGACAAATATATAGATTTAAAACCCAAAATCTAGAGGTAAAGCCCAATATCTAGACGTAAAGCCCAACTTCTAGAGAAAAAGTACAAATTCTAGAGGCAAAGCCCAACACCCAGATGTAGAGCCGAAAATCTAGAGGTAAAGCCCAACATCTAGAGGTAAAGACAGATATCTAGAGGTAAAGCCCAACATCTAGAGGAAAATCTAAATATATAGATTTAAAACCCAATATCTAGAGGTAAAGCCCGATATCTAGACGTAAATACCAAAATCTAGATATGAAGCCCAACTTCTAGATTTAAAGCCCAACTTCTAAATCTAAAGCCCAACATCTAGAGGTAAACCAAATATTTAGAGTTTAAGCGCATCATTTAGAGGTAAAGCCCAAAATCTAGATGTAAAGCCCAACTTCTAGAGGTAAAGCCCATCATCTAGTCCTACAGCCCAATGTATGCAGGTAAAGCATAAATTACAGAGGTAAAGGCAAACATCTAGATGTAAAACCCAACATCTAGAGGTAAAGCCCAACGTCTGGAGGTAAAGCCCAGATTCTAGAGAGAAGCCAAAAATCCAGATGGAAAACCCAAAATCTAGAGGTAAAGCCCAACATCTAGAGGTAAAGCCAGATATCTAGGAGTAAAGCCCAACATCTAGAGGAAAAGCCAAATATATAGATTTAAAACCCAAAATCTAGAGGTAAAGCCCAATATCTAGACGTAAAGCCCAAAATCTAGAGGTAAAGCCCAACATCCAGAGTTCAAGTTGAACGTCTTGAGGTAAAGCCAAAGTCTAGAAGTAAAGCCCAACTTCTAGAGGTAAAGTCCAAAATCTAGAGGTAAAGCCACACATCTAGACATAAAGCCAGATATATAGAGGTAAAGCCCAACATCTAGAGGAAAAGCCAAATATATAGATTTAAAACCCAAAATCTAGAGATAAAGCCCAACATCTAAATGTAAAGCAAAACATCTAGATGTAAAACCCGACATCTAGAGGTAAAGTCCAATATCTAGACTTAAAGACCAACATCTAGAGGTAAAACCCAACATCTAGAGGTAAAGCCCAACGTCTGAGGTAAAGCCCAGATTCTAGAGAGAAGCCAAAAATCCAGATGGAAAACCCAAAATCTAGAGGTAAAGCCCATCATCTAGAGGTAAAGCCAGATATCTAGGGGTAAAGCCCAACATGTAGAGGAAAAGTCAAATATATAGATTTAAATCCCAAAATCTAGAGGTAAAGTCCAATATCGAGACGTAAAGCCCAACTTCTAGATGTAAAGCCCAACTTCTAGATCTAAAGCCTAACTTCTAGACGTAAAGTCCAAAATCTAGAGGTAAAGCCCAAGATCTAGTGGTAGAGCCCAAAATCTAGAGGTAAAGCCCAACATCTAGACGTAAAGCCCAAAATCTAGATGTAAAGCCCAACTTCTAGATCTAAAGCCTAACTTCTAGAGGTAAAGTCCAAAATCTAGAGGTAAAGCCCCAGACCTAGTGGTAGAGCCTAAAATCTAGAGGTAAAGCGCAACATCTAGACGTAAAGCCACATATCTAGAGTTAAAGCCCAACATCTACAGGAAAAGCCAAATATATAGATTTAAACCCCAAAATCTAGAGGTAAAGCCCGATATCTAGACGTAAAGACCAAAATCTAGATATAAAGGCCAACTTCTAGATTTAAGTCCCAAAATATAGATGTAAAGCCCAACTTCTAGAGGTAAAGCCGAATATCTAGAGTTAAGACGCATCATTTAGAGGTAAAGCCCAAAATCTAGAGTTAAAGCCCCACATCTAGTGGGAAAGCCCACAACCTAGATGTAAAGCCTATCATCTAGAGGTGAATTCCAAAATCAAGTGTTAAGGCCCGACATCTACAGTTAAAGCCAACCATATAGATGTAACCCCCAACTTCTAGAGATAAGGCCCAAAATCTAGAGGTAAAGCCCAGCTTCTAGAGGTAAAGGTCAAAGTCTAGAGGTAAAGCCAGATATCTAGGGGTAAAGCCCAACATGTAGAGGAAAAGTCAAATATATAGATTTAAATCCCAAAATCTAGAGGTAAAGTCCAATATCGAGACGTAAAGCCCAACTTCTAGATGTAAAGCCCAACTTCTAGATCTAAAGCTTAACTTCTAGACGTAAAGTCCAAAATCTAGAGGTAAAGCCCAAGATCTAGTGGTAGAGCCCAAAATCTAGATGTAAAGCCCAACATCTAGACTTAAAGCCAGATATCTAGAGGTAAAGCCCAACATCTAGAGGAAAAGCCAAATATATAGATTTAAAACCCAAAATCTAGAGGTAAAGACCAATATCTAGACGTAAAGCCCAAAATCTAGATGTAAAGCCCAACTTCTAGATCTAAAGCCTAACTTCTAGAGGTAAAGTCCAAAATCTAGACGTAAAGCCCAGACCTAGTGGTAGAGCCCAAAATCTAGAGGTAAATCCCAACATCTAGACGTAAAGCCAGATATCTAGGGGTAAAGCCCAACATCTAGAGGAAAAGCCAAATATATAGATTTAAAACCCAAAATCTAGAGGTAAAGACCAATATCTAGAAGTAAAGCCCAAATTCTAGATGTAAAGCCCAAGACCTAGTGGTAGAGCCCAAAATCTAGAGTTAAAGCCCAACATCTAGACGTAAAGCCAGATATCTAGAGGTAAAGCCCAACATCTAGAGGAAAATCTAAATATATAGATTTAAAACCCAATATCTAGAGGTAAAGCCTGATATCTAGACGTAAATACCAAAATCTAGATATGAAGCCCAACTTCTAGATTTAAAGCCCAACTTCTAAATCTAAAGCCCAACATCTAGAGGTAAACCAAATATTTAGAGTTTAAGCGCATCATTTAGAGGTAAAGCCCAAAATCTAGATGTAAAGCCCAACTTCTAGAGGTAAAGACCATCATCTAGTCCTACAGCCCAATGTATGCAGGTAAAGCATAAATTACAGAGGTAAAGGCAAACATCTAGATGTAAAACCCAACATCTAGAGGTAAAGCCCAACGTCTGGAGGTAAAGCCCAGATTCTAGAGAGAAGCCAAAAATCCAGATGGAAAACCCAAAATCTAGAGGTAAAGCCCAACATCTAGAGGTAAAGCCAGATATCTAGGAGTAAAGCCCAACATCTAGAGGAAAAGCCAAATATATAGATTTAAAACCCAAAATCTAGAGGTAAAGCCCAATATCTAGACGTAAAGCCCAAAATGTAGAGGTAAAGCCCAACATCCAGAGTTCAAGTTGAACGTCTTGAGGTAAAGCCAAAGTCTAGAGGTAAAGCCCAACTTCTAGAGGTAAAGTCCAAAATCTAGAGGTAAAGCCACACATCTAGACGTAAAGCCAGATATCTAGAGGTAAAGCCCAACATCTATAGGAAAAGCCAAATATATAGATTTAAAACCCAAAATCTAGAGATAAAGCCCAACATCTAAATGTAAAGCAAAACATCTAGATGTAAAACCCGACATCTAGAGGTAAAGTCCAATATCTAGACTTAAAGACCAACATCTAGAGGTAAAACCCAACATCTAGAGGTAAAGCCCAACGTCTGAGGTAAAGCCCAGATTCTAGAGAGAAGCCAAAAATCCAGATGGAAAACCCAAAATCTAGAGGTAAAGCCCATCATCTAGAGGTAAAGCCAGATATCTAGGGGTAAAGCCCAACATCTAGAGGAAAAGTCAAATATATAGATTTAAATCCCAAAATCTAGAGGTAAAGTCCAATATCGAGACGTAAAGCCCAACTTCTAGATGTAAAGCCCAACTTCTAGATCTAAAGCCTAACTTCTAGACGTAAAGTCCAAAATCTAGAGGTAAAGCCCAAGATCTAGTGGTAGAGCCCAAAATCTAGAGGTAAAGCCCAACATCTAGACGTAAAGCCAGATATCTAGAGGTAAAGCCCAACATCTAGAGGAAAAGCCAAATATATAGATTTTAAACCCAAAATCTAGAGGTAAAGCCCAATATCTAGACGTAAAGACCAAAATCTAGAGGTAAAGCCCAAGACCTAGTGGTAGAGCCCAAAATCTAGAGGTAAAGCCCAACATCTAGACATAAAGCCAGATATCTAGGGATAAAGCCCAACATCTAGAGGAAAAGCCAAATATATAGATTTAACACCCAAAATCTAGAGGTAAAGCCCAATATCTAGACGTAAAGCCCAAACTCTAGATGTAAAGCCCAACTTCTAGATCTAAAGCCCAACATCTAGAGGTAAAGCCTAACATCTAGAGGTGAATTCCAAAATCAAGTGTTAAGGCCCGACATCTACAGCTAAAGCCAAACATATAGATATAAACCCCAACTTCTAGAGGTAAGGCCCAAAATCTAGAGGTAAAGCTCAACATCTAGAGTTAAAGCCCAACGTCTTCAGGTAAAGACAAATATATAGATTTAAAACCCAAAATCTAGAGGTAAAGCCCAATATCTAGAAGTAAAGCCCAAAATACAGAGGTCAAGCCCAACATCTAGAGTTAAAGTTGAACGTCTTGAGGTAAAGCCAAAGTCTAGAGGTAAAGCCCAACTTCTAGAGGTAAATCCAAAATCTAGAGGTAAAGCCACACATCTAGAAGTAAAGCCATATATCTGGAGGTAAAGCCCAACATCTATAGGAAAAGCCAAATATATAGATTTAAAACCTAAAATCTAGCGATAAAGCCCAACATCTAAATGTAAAGCAAAACATCTAGATGTAAAACCCGACATCTAGAGGTAAAGACCAACATCTAGAGGAAAAGCCAAATATATAGATTTAAATCCCAAAATCTGGAGGTAAAGTTCAATATCGAGACGTAAAGCCCAAAATCTAGATGGAAATCCCAACTTCTAGATCTAAAGCCTAACTTCTAGAGGTAAAGTCCAAAATCTAGACGTAAAGCCCAAGACCTAGTGGTAGAGCCCAAAATCTAGAGGTAAAGACCAACATCTAGACGTAAAGCCAGATATCTAGAGGTAAAGCCCAACATCTAGAGGTAAAGTCCAAAATCTAGAGGTAAAGATCAAGACCTAGTGGTAGAGCCCAAAATGTAGAGGTAAAGCCAACTAATATAGGAAAAGCCAAATATATAGATTTAAAACCCAAAATCTAGAGATAAGGCCCAACATCTAAATGTAAAGCAAAACATCTAGATGTAAAACCCGACATCTAGAGGTAAAGTCCGATATCTAGACTTAAAGACCAACATCTAGAGGTAAAACCCAACATCTTGAGGTAAAGGCCAACGTCTGGAGGTACAGCCCAGATTCTAGAGAGAAGCCAAAAATCCAGATGGAAAACCCAAAATCTAGAGGTAAAGCCCAACATCTAGAGGTAAAGCCAGATATCTAGGGGTAAAGCCCAACATCTATAGGAAAAGCCAAATATATAGATTTAAAACCCAAAATCTAGAGGTAAAGCCCAATATCTAGACGTAAAGACCAATATCTAGATGTAAAGCCCAACTTCTAGATATAAAGCCCAAATATATAGATGTAGAGCACAATTTCTAATTCTAAAGCCCAACATCTAGAGGTAAAGCCCAATATTTAGAGTTTAAGCGCATCATTTAGAGGTAAAGCCCAAAATCTAGATGTAAATCCCAACTTCTAGAGGTAAAGCCCATCATCTAGTCCTACAGCCCAATGTCTGCAGGTAAAGCCCAACTTACAGAGGTAAAGGCAAACATCTAGATGTAAAACCCAAACTCTAGAGGTAAAGCCCAACATATAGAGGTATAGCCCAAATTCTAGAGTTAAAGTCTAACACCTAGATGTAATCGCAAAATCTAGAGGTAAAGCCTAACATCTAGAGGTGAAGCACAACATATAGAGGTATAACCCAACATCTAGAGATAAAGCCCAACATCTAAATGTAAAGCAAAACATCTAGATGTAAAACCCTACATCTAGAGGTAAAGTCCAATATCTAGCTTAAAGACCAACATCTAGAGGTAAAACCCAACATCTTGAGGTAAAGCCAGATATCTAGGGGTAAAGCCCAACATCTAGAGGAAAAGCCAAATATATAGATTTAAAACCCGAAATCTAGAGTTAAAGACCAATAATTAGACGTAAAGCCCAAAATCTAGATGTAAAGCCTAACTTCTA
The DNA here is from genome assembly GCF_034619465.1 of Leptosomus discolor. Classification (NCBI taxonomy): domain Eukaryota; kingdom Metazoa; phylum Chordata; class Aves; order Leptosomiformes; family Leptosomidae; genus Leptosomus; species Leptosomus discolor. Next base: position 4,835,471 of record NC_141416.1, read on the forward strand.
GATCTAAAGCCTAACTTCTAGAGGTAAAGAACAAAATCTAGAGGTGAAGCCCCAGACCTAGTGGTAGAGCCCAAAATCTAGAGGTAAAGCGCAACATCTAGGCGTAAAGCCAGATATCTAGAGGTAAAGCCCAACATCTAGAGGAAAAGCCAAATATATAAATTTAAAACCCAAAATCTAGAGGTAAAGCCCAATATCTAGACGTAAAGCCCAAAATCTAGAGGTAAAGCCCAACATCTAGAGTTTAAGTTGAACGTCTTGAGGTAAAGCCAAAGTCTAGAGGTAATGCCCAACTTCTAGATCTAATGCCTAATTTCTAGAGGTAAAGTCCAAAATCTAGAGGTAAAGCCCAAGACCTAGTGGTAGAGCCCAAAATCTAGGGGTAAAGTCCAACATCTAGACGTAAAGACATATCTCTAGAAGCAAAGCCCAACATCTACAGGAAAAGCCAAATATATAGATTTAAACCCCAAAATCTAGAGGTAAAGCCCATCATCTAGTCCTACAGCACAATGTCTGCAGGTAAAGCATAACTTACAGAGGTAAAGGAAAACATCTAGATATAAAACCCAAACTCTAGAGGTAAAGCCCAACAGATAGAGGTATAGCCCAAATTCTAGAGATAAAGTCCAACGTCTAGATGTAATCCCAACATCTAGAGGTAAAGCCCAGAATCTAGAGGTAAAGCCTAACATCTAGAGGTGAATTCCAAAATCAAGTGTTAAGGCCCGACATCTACAGTTAAAGCCAACCATATAGATGTAACCCTCAACTTCTAGAGGTAAGGCCCAAAATCTAGAGGTAGAGCCCAACATCTAGATTTAAAGCCAGATATCTAGAGGTAAAGCCCAACATCTAGAGGAAAAGCCAAATATATAGATTTAAAACCCAAAATCTAGAGATAAAGCCCAACATCTAAATGTAAAGCAAAACATCTAGATGTAAAACCCGACATCTAGAGTTAAAGTCCAATGTCTAGACTTAAAGACCAACATCTAGAGGTAAAACCCAACATCTAGAGGTAAAGCCCAACGTCTGGATGTAAAGCCCAGATTCTAGAGAGAAGCCAAAAATCCAGATGGAAAACCCAAAATCTAGAGTTAAAGCCCAACATCTAGAGGTAAAGCCAGATATCTAGGGGTAAAGCCCAACATCTAGAGGAAAAGCCAAATATATAGATTTAAAACCCAAAATCTAGAGATAAAGCCCAATATCTAGACGTAAAGCCCAAAATCTAGATGTAAAGCCCAAGTTCTAGATCTAAAGCCTAACTTCTAGAGGTAAAGTCCAAAATCTAGAGGTAAAGCCCAAGACCTAGTGGTAGAGCCCAAAATCTAGGGGTAAAGTCCAACATTTAGACGTAAAGACGTATCTCTAGAAGTAAAGCTCAACATCTACAGGAAAAGCCAAATATATAGATTTAAACCCCAAAATCTAGAGGTAAAGCCCGATATCTAGACGTAAAGCCCAAAATCTAGATGTAAAGCCCAACTTCTAGATCTAAAGCCCAACATCTAGAGGTAAAGCCCAATATTTAGAGTTTAAGCGCATCATTTAGAGGTAAACCCAAAATCTAGATGTAAAGCCCAACTTCTAGACGTAAAGCCCATCATCTAGTCCTACAGCCCAATGTCTGCAGGTAAAGCATAACTTACAGAGGTAAAGGCAAACATCTAGATATAAAACCCAAACTCTAGAGGTAAAGCCCAACATATAGAGGTATAGCCCAAATTCTAGAGATAAAGTCCAACGTCTAGATGTAATCCCAACATCTAGAGGTAAAGCCCAGAATCTAGAGGTAAAGCCTAACATCTAGAGGTGAATTCCAAAATCAAGTGTTAAGGCCCGACATCTACAGTTAAAGCCAAACATATAGATGTAACCCCCAAATTCTAGAGATAAGGCCCAAATTCTAGAGGTAAAGCCCAACTTCTAGAGGTAAAGTCCAAAATCTAGAGGTAAAGGCCAAAGTCTAGAGGTAAAGCCAGATATCTAGGGGTAAAGCCCAACATCTAGAGGAAAAGCCAAATATATAGATTTAAAACCCAAAATCTAGAGATAAAGCCCAACATCTAAATGTAAAGCAAAACATCTAGATGTAAAACCCGACATCTAGAGGTAAAGTCCAATATCTAGACTTAAAGACCAACATCTAGAGGTAAAACCCAACATCTAGAGGTAAAGCCCAACGTCTGGAGGTAAAGCCCAGATTCTAGAGAGAAGCCAAAAATCCAGATGGAAAACCCAAAATCTAGAGGTAAAGCCCATCATCTAGAGGTAAAGCCAGATATCTAGGAGTAAAGCCCAACATCTAGAGGAAAAGTCAAATATATAGATTTAAAACCCAAAATCTAGAGGTAAAGCCCAATATCTAGACGTAAAGACCAAAATCTAGAGGTAAAGCCCAAGACCTAGTGGTAGAGCCCAAAATCTAGAGGTAAAGCCCAACATCTAGACGTAAAGCCAGATATCTAGGGGTAAAGCCCAACATCTAGAGGAAAAGCCAAATATATAGATTTAAAACCCAAAATCTAGAGGTAAAATCCAATATCTAGAAGTAAAGCCCAAAATCTAGATGTAAAGCCCAACTTCTAGATCTAAAGCCCAACATCTAGAGGTAAAGCCTAACATCTAGAGGTGAATTCCAAAATCAAGTGTTAAGGCCCGATATGTACAGTTAAAGCCAAACATATAGATGTAAACCCCAACTTCTAGAGGTAAGGCCCAAAATCTAGAGGTAAAGCCCAACATCTAGAGTTAAAGCCCAACGTCTTGAGGTAAAGACAAATATATAGATTTAAAACCCAAAATCTAGAGGTAAAGCCCAATATCTAGACGTAAAGCCCAAAATATAGAGGTCAAGCCCAACATCTAGAGTTAAAGTTGAACGTCTTGAGGTAAAGCCAAAGTCTAGAGGTAAAGCCCAACTTCTAGAGGTAAAGTCCAAAATCTAAAGGTAAAGCCACACATCTAGAAGTAAAGCCATATATCTAGAGGTAAAGCCCAACATCTAGAGGAAAAGCCAAATATATAGATTTAAATCCCAAAATCTAGAGGTAAAGTCCAATATCCAGACGTAAAGCCCAAGACCTAGTGGTAGAGCCCAAAATCTAGAGGTAAAGACCAACATCTAGACGTAAAGCCAGATATCTAGAGGTAAAGCCCAACATCTAGAGGTAAAGTCCAAAATCTAGAGGTAAAGGCCAAAGTCTAGAGGTAAAGCCAGATATCTAGGGGTAAAGCCCAACATCTAGAGGAAAAGTCAAATATATAGATTTAAATCCCAAAATCTAGAGGTAAAGTCCAATATCGAGACGTAAAGCCCAACTTCTAGATGTAAAGCCCAACTTCTAGATCCAAAGCCTAACTTATAGACGTAAAGTCCAAAATCTAGAGGTAAAGCCCAACATCTAGACGTAAAGCCGGATATCTAGAGGTAAAGCCCAACATCTATAGGAAAAGCCAAATATATAGATTTAAAACCCAAAATCTAGAGGTAAAGACCAATATCTAGACGTAAAGCCCAAAATCTAGATGTAAAGCCCAACTTCTAGATCTAAAGCCTAACTTCTAGAGGTAAAGTCCAAAATCTAGAGGTAAAGCCCCAGACCTAGTGGTAGAGCCTAAAATCTAGAGGTAAAGCGCAACATCTAGACGTAAAGCCACATACCTAGAGGTAAAGCCCAACATCTACAGGAAAAGCCAAATATATAGATTTAAACCCCAAAATCTAGAGGTAAAGCCCGACATCTAGACATAAAGCCCAAAATCTAGATATAAAGGCCAACTTCTAGATTTAAGTCCGAAAATATAGATGTAAAGCCCAACTTCTAGAGGTAAAGCCGAATATCTAGAGTTAAGGCGCATCATTTAGAGGTAAAGCCCAAAATCTAGAGTTAAAGCCCCACATCTAGTGGGAAAGCCCACAATCTAGATGTAAAGCCTATCATCTAGAGGTGAATTCCAAAATCAAGTGTTAAGGCCCGACATCTACAGTTAAAGCCAACCATATAGATGTAACCCCCAACTTCTAGAGATAAGGCCCAAAATCTAGAGGTAAAGTCCAATATCGAGACGTAAAGCCCAACTTCTAGATGTAAAGCCCAACTTCTAGATCTAAAGCCTAACTTCTAGAAGTAAAGTCCAAAATCTAGAGGTAAAGCCCAAGATCTAGTGGTAGAGCCCAAAATCTAGAGGTAAAGCCCAACATCTAGACTTAAAGCCATATATCTGGAGGTAAAGCCCAACATCTATAGGAAAAGCCAAATATATAGATTTAAAACCCAAAATCTAGCGATAAAGCCCAACATCTAAATGTAAAGCAAAACATCTAGATGTAAAACCCGACATCTAGAGGTAAAGACCAACATCTAGAGGAAAAGCCAAATATATAGATTTAAATCCTAAAATTTAGAGGTAAAGTCCAATATTGAGACGTAAAGCCCAAAATCTAGATGTAACGCCCAACTTCTAGATCTAAAGCCTAACTTCTAGAGGTAAAGTCCAAAATCTAGAGGTAAAGCCCCAGACCTAGTGGTAGAGCCCAAAATCTAGAGGTAAAGACCAACATCTAGACGTAAAGCCAGATATCTAGAGGTAAAGCCCAACATCTAGAGGTAAAGTTCAAAATCTAGAGGTAAAGATCAAGACCTAGTGGTAGAGCCCAAAATGTAGAGGTAAAGCCCAACTAATATAGGAAAAGCCTAATATATATATTTAAAACCCAAAATCTAGAGATAAGGCCCAACATCTAAATGTAAAGCAAAACATCTAGATGTAAAACCCGATATCTAGAGGTAAAGTCCAATATCTAGACTTAAAGACCAACATCTATAGGTAAAACCCAACATCTTGAGGTAAAGGCCAACGTCTGGAGGTACAGCCCAGATTCTAGAGAGAAGCCAAAAATCCAGATGGAAAACCCAAAATCTAGAGGTAAAGCCCAACATCTAGAGGTAAAGCCAGATATCTAGGGGTAAAGCCCAACATCTAGAGGAAAAGCCAAATATATAGATTTAAAACCCAAAATCTAGAGGTAAAGCCCAATATCTAGACGTAAAGCCCAAAATCTAGATATAAAGCCCAACTTCCAGATCTAAAGCCTAACTTCTAGAGGTAAAGTCCAAAATCTAGAGGTAAAGCCCCAGACCTAGTGGTAGAGCCTAAAATCTAGAGGTAAAGCGCAACATCTAGATGTAAAGCCACATATCTAGAGGTAAAGCCCAACATCTACAGGAAAAGCCAAATATATAGATTTAAACCCCAAAATCTAGAGGTACAGCCCGTTATCTAGACGTAAAGACCAAAATCTAGATATAAAGGCCAACTTCTAGATTTAAGTCCCAAAATATAGATGTAAAGCCCAACTTCTAGAGGTAAAGCCGAATATCTAGAGTTAAGGCGCATCATTTAGAGGTAAAGCCCAAAATCTAGAGTTAAAGCCCCACATCTAGTGGGAAAGCCCACAATCTAGATGTAAAGCCTATCATCTAGAGGTGAATTCCAAAATCAAGTGTTAAGGCCCGACATCTACAGTTAAAGCCAACCATATAGATGTAACCCCCAACTTCTAGAGATAAGGCCCAAAATCTAGAGGTAAAGTCCAATATCGAGACGTAAAGCCCAACTTCTAGATGTAAAGCCCAACTTCTAGATCTAAAGCCTAACTTCTAGACGTAAAGTCCAAAATCTAGAGGTAAAGCCCAAGATCTAGTGGTACAGCCCAAAATCTAGAGGTAAAGCCCAACATCTAGACGTAAAGCCAGATATCTAGAGGTAAAGCCCAACATCTAGAGGAAAAGCCAAATATATACATTTAAAACCCAAAATCTAGAGGTAAAGCCCAATATCTAGACGTAAAGCAAAAAATCTAGATGTAAAGCCCAACTTCTAGATGTAAAGCCCAACTTCTAGATCTAACGCCTAACTTCTAGACTTAAAGTCCAAAATCTAGAGGTAAAGCCCAAGATCTAGTGGTAGAGCGCAAAATCTAGAGGTAAAGCCACACATCTAGACGTAAAGCCAGATATCTAGAGGTAAAGCCCAACATCTAGAGGAAAAGCCAAATATATAGATTTAAAACCCAAAATCTAGAGATAAAGCCCTACATCTAAATGTAAAGCAAAACATCTAGATGTAAAACCCGACATCTAGAGTTAAAGTCCAATATCTAGACTTAAAGACCAACATCTAGAGGTAAAACACAACATCTAGAGGTAAAGCCCAACGTCTGGAGGTAAAGCCCAGATTCTAGAGAGAAGCCAAAAATCCAGATGGAAAACCCAAAATCTAGAGGTAAAGCCCATCATCTAGAGGTAAAGCCAGATATCTAGGAGTAAAGCCCAACATCTAGAGGAAAAGCCAAATATATAGATTTAAAACCCAAAATCTAGAGGTAAAGCCCAATATCTAGACGTAAAGCCCAAAATCTAGAGGTAAAGCCCAACATCCAGAGTTAAAGTTGAACGTCTTGAGGTAAAGCCAAAGTCTAGAGGTAAAGCCACACATCTAGACGTAAAGCCAGATATCTAGAGGTAAAGCCCAACATCTAGAGGAAAAGACAAATATATAGATTTAAAACCCAAAATCTAGCGATAAAGCCCAACATCTAAATGTAAAGCAAAACATCTAGATGTAAAACCCGACATCTAGAGTTAAAGTCCAATATCTAGACTTAAAGACCAACATCTAGAGGTAAAACCCAACAGCTTGAGGTAAAGCCCAACGTCTGGAGGTACAGCCCAGATTCTAGAGAGAAGCCAAAAATCCAGATGGAAAACCCAAAATCTAAAGGTAAAGCCCATCATCTAGAGGTAAAGCCAGATATCTAGGGGTAAAGACCAACATCTAGAGGAAAAGTCAAATATATAGATTTAAATCCCAAAATCTAGAGATAAAGTTCAATATCGAGACGTAAAGCCCAACTTCTAGATGTAAAGCTCAACTTCTAGATCCAAAGCCTAACTTCTAGACGTAAAGTCCAAAATCTAGAGGTAAAGCCCAACATCTAGACGTAAAGCCAGATATCTAGAGGTAAAGCCCAACATCTAGAGGAAAAGCCAAATATATAGATTTAAAACCCAAAATCTAGAGTTAAAGACCAATATCTAGACGTAAAGCCGAAAATCTAGATGTAAAGCCCAAGACATAGTGGTAGAGCACAAAATCTAGAGTTAATGCTCAACATCTAGACGTAAAGCCAGATATCTAGAGGTAAAGCCCAACATCTAGAGGAAAAGCCAAATATATAGATTTAAAACCCAAAATCTAGAGGTAAAGCCCAATATCTGGACGTAAAGACCAAAATCTAGAGGTAAAGCCCAAGACCTAGTGGTAGAGCCCAAAATCTAGGGGTAAAGTCCAACATCTAGACGTAAAGACATATCTCTAGAAGTAAAGCCCAACATCTACAGGAAAAGCCAAATATATAGATTTAAACCCCAAAATCTAGAGGTAAAGCCCGATATCTAGACGTAAAGACCAATATCTAGATGTAAAGCCCAACTTCTAGATCTAAAGCCCAAAATATAGATGTAAAGCCCAACTTCTAAATCTAAAGCCCAACATCTAGAGGTAAAGCCCAATATTTAGAGTTTAAGCGCATCATTTAGAGGTAAACCCAAAATTTAGATGTAAAGCCCAACTTCTAGAGGTAAAGCCCATCATCTAGTGCTACAGCCCAATGTCTGCAGGTAAAGCATAACTTACAGAGGTAAAGGCAAACATCTAGATATAAAACCCAAACTCTAGAGGTAAAGCCCAACATATAGAGGTATAGCCCAAATTCTAGAGATAAAGTCCAACGTCTAGATGTAATCCCAACATCTAGAGGTAAAGCCCAGAATCTTGAGGTAAAGCCTAACATCTAGAGGTGAATTCCAAAATCAAGTGTTAAGGCCCGACATCTACAGTTAAAGCCAACCATATAGGTGTAACCCTCAACTTCTAGAGGTAAGGCCCAAAATCTAGAGGTAGAGCCCAACATCTAGATTTAAAGCCAGATATCTAGAGGTAAAGCCCAACATCTAGAGGAAAAGCCAAATATATAGATTTAAAACCCAAAATCTAGAGGTAAAGCCCAATATCTAGACGTAAAGCCCAAAATCTAGAGGTAAAGCCCAACATCCAGAGTTAAAGTTGAACGTCTTGAGGTAAAGCCAAAGTCTAGAGGTAAAGCCCAACTTCTAGAGGTAAAGTCCAAAATCTAGAGGTAAAGCCACACATCTAGACGTAAAGCCAGATATCTAGAGGTAAAGCCCAACATCTATAGAAAAAGCCAAATATATAGATTTAAAACCCAAAATCTAGAGCTAAAGCCCAACATCTAAATGTGAAGCAAAACATCTAGATGTAAAACCCGACATCTAGAGGTAAAGTCCAATATCTAGACTTAAAGACCAACATCTAGAGGTAAAACCCAACATCTAGAGGTAAAGCCCAACGTCTGGAGGTAAAGCCCAGATTCTAGAGAGAAGCCAAAAATCCAGATGGAAAACCCAAAATCTAGAGGTAAAGCCCAACATCTAGAGGTAAAGCCAGATATCTAGTAGTAAAGCCCAACATCTAGAGGAAAATCCAAATATATAGATTTAAATCCCAAAATCTAGAGGTAAAGTCCAATATCGAGACGTAAAGCCCAACTTCTAGATGTAAAGCCCAACTTCTAGATCCAAAGCCTAACTTCTAGACGTAAAGTCCAAAATCTAGAGGTAAAGCCCAACATCTAGAGATAAAGCCAGATATCTAGGAGTAAAGCCCAACATCTAGAGGAAAAGCCTAATATATAGATTTAAAACCCAAAATCTAGCAGTAAAGCCCAATATCTAGACGTAAAGCCCAAAATCTAGAGGTAAAGCCCAACATCCAGAGTTAAAGTTGAACGTCTTGCGGTAAATCCAAAGTCTAGAGGTAAAGGCCAACTTCTAGAGGTAAAGTCCAAAATCTAGAGGTAAAGCCACACATCTAGACGTAAAGCCAGATATCTAGAGGTAAAGCCCAACATCTAGAGGAAAAGCCAAATATATAGATTTAAAACCCAAAATCTAGAGATAAAGCCCAACATCTAAATGTAAAGCAAAAAATCTAGATGTAAAACCCGACATCTAGAGTTAAAGTCCAATATCTAGACTTAAAGACCAACATCTAGAGGTAAAACCCAACATCTAGAGGTAAAGCCCAACGTCTGGAGATAAAGCCTAGATTCTAGAGAGAAGCCAAAAATCCAGATGGAAAACCCAAAATCTAGAGGTAAAGCCCATCATCTAGAGGTAAAGCCAGATATCTAGGGGTAAAGCCCAACATCTAGAGGAAAAGTCAAATATATAGATTTAAATCCCAAAATCTAGAGGTAAAGCCCAACTTCTAGATCTAAAGCCTAACTTCTAGACGTAAAGTCCAAAATCTAGAGGTAAAGTCCAAAATCTAGAGGTAAAGCCCAAGATCTAGTGGTAGAGCCCAAAATCTAGAGGTAAAGCCCAACATCTAGACGTAAAGCCAGATATCTAGAGGAAAACCCAAATATATAGATGTAAAACCCAAAATCTAGAGGTAAAGACCAATATCTAGACGTAAAGCCCAAAATCTAGATGTATAGCCCAACTTCTAGATCTAAAGCCTAACTTCTAGAGGTAAAGTCCAAAATCTAGACGTAAAGCCCAAGACCTAGTGGTAGAGCCCAAAATCTAGAGGTAAAGCCCAACATCTAGACGTAAAGCCAGATATCTAGGGGTAAAGCCCAACATCTAGAGGAAAAGCCAAATATATAGATTTAAAACCCAAAATCTAGAGGTAAAGCCCAATATCTAGACGTAAAGCCCAAAATCTAGATGTAAAGCCCAACTTCTAGATCTAAAGCCTAACTTCTAGAGGTGAAGTCCAAAATCTAGACGTAAAGCCCAAGACCTAGTGGTAGAGCCCAAAATCTAGAGGTAAAGACCAACATCTAGACGTAAAGCCAGATATCTAGAGGTAAAGCCCAACATCTAGAGGTAAAGTCCAAAATCTAGAGGTAAAGATCAAGACCTAGTGGTAGAGCCCAAAATCTAGAGGTAAAGCTCAACGTCTGGAGGTAAAGCCCAGATTCTAGAGAGAAGCCAAAAATCCAGATGGAAAACCCAAAATCTAGAGGTAAAGCCCAACATGTAGAGGTAAAGCCAGATATCTAGGAGTAAAGCCCAACATCTAGAGGAAAAGCCAAATATATAGATTTAAAACCCAAAATCTAGAGGTAAAGCCCAATATCTAGACGTAAAGCCCAAAATCTAGAGGTAAAGCCCAACATCCAGAGTTAAAGTTGAACGTCTTGAGGTAAAGCCAAAGTCTAGAGGTAAAGCCCAACTTCTAGAGGTAAAGTCCAAAATCTAGAGGTAAAGGCACACATCTAGACGTAAAGCCAGATATCTAGAGGTAAAGCCCAACATCTAGAGGAAAAGCCAAATATATAGATTTAAAACCCAAAATCTAGAGATAAAGCCCAACATCTAAATGTAAAGCAAAACATCTAGATGTAAAACCCGACATCTAGAGTTAAAGTCCAATATCTAGACTTAAAGACCAACATCTAGAGGTAAAACCCAACATCTAGAGGTAAAGCCCAACGTCTGGAGGTAAAGCCCAGATTCTAGAGAGAAGCCAAAAATCCAGATGGAAAACCCAAAATCTAGAGGTAAAGCCCATCATCTAGAGGTAAAGCCAGATATCTAGGGGTAAAGCCCAACATCTAGAGGAAAAGTCAAATATATAGATTTAAATCCCAAAATCTAGAGGTAAAGTCCAATATCGAGACGTAAAGCCCAACTTCTAGATGTAAAGCCCAACTTCTAGATCCAAAGCCTAACTTCTAGACGTAAAGTCCAAAATCTAGAGGTAAAGCCCAACATCTAGACGTAAAGCCACATATCTAGATGTAAAGCCCAACATCTAGAGGAAAAGCCAAATATATAGATTTAAAACCCAAAATCTAGAGGTAAAGACCAATATCTAGACGTAAAGCCCAAGATCTAGATGTAAAGCCCAACTTCTAGATCTAAAGCCTAACTTCTAGAAGTAAAGTCCAAAATCTAGACGTAAAGCCCAAGACCTAGTGGTAGAGCCCAAAATCTAGAGGTAAAGCCCAACATCTTGACGTAAAGCCAGATATCTAGAGGTAAAGACCAATATCTAGAGGTAAAGTCCAAAATCTAGAGGTAAAGATCAAGACCTAGTGGTAGAGCCCAAAATCTAGAGGTAAAGCTCAACGTCTGGAGGTAAAGCCCAGATTCTAGAGAGAAGCCAAAAATCCAGATGGAAAACCCAAAATCTAGAGGTAAAGCCCAACATCTAAAGCCAGATATCTAGGAGTAAAGCCCAACATCTAGAGGAAAAGCCAAATATATAGATTTAAAACCCAAAATCTAGAGGTAAAGCCCAATATCTAGACGTAAAGCCCAAAATCTAGAGGTAAAGCCCAACATCCAGAGTTAAAGTTGAACTTCTTGAGGTAAAGCCAAAGTCTAGAGGTAAAGCCACACATCTAGACGTAAAGCCAGATATCTAGAGGTAAAGCCCAACATCTAGAGGAAAAGCCAAATATATAGATTTAAAACCCAAAATCTAGAGATAAAGCCCAACATCTAAATGTAAAGCAAAACATCTAGATGTAAAACCCGACATCTAGAGGTAAAGTCCAATATCTAGACTTAAAGACCAACATCTAGAGGTAAAACCCAACATCTAGAGGTAAAGCCCAACGTCTGGAGGTAAAGCCCAGATTCTAGAGAGAAGCCAAAAATCCAGATGGAAAACCCAAAACCTAGAGGTAAAGCCCAACATCTAGAGGTAAAGCCAGATATCTAGGGGTAAAGCCCAACATCTAGAGGAAAAGTCAAATATATAGATTTAAATCCCAAAATCTAGAGGTAAACTCCAATATCGAGATGTAAAGCCCAACTTCTAGATGTAAAGACCAACTTCTAGATCCAAAGCCTAACTTCTAGACGTAAAGTCCAAAATCTAGAGGTAAAGCCCAACATCTAGACGTAAAGCCAGATATCTAGAGGTAAATCCCAACATCTAGAGGAAAAGCCAAATATATAGATTTAAAACCCAAAATCTAGAGGTAAAGCCCAGTATCTAGACGTAAAGCCCAAAATCTAGAGGTAAAGCCCAACATCCAGAGTTAAAGTTGAATTTCTTGAGGTAAAGCCAAAGTCTAGAGGTAAAGCCACACATCTAGAGGTAAAGTCCAAAATCTAGAGGTAAAGCCACACATCTAGACGTAAAGCCAGATATCTAGAGGTAAAGCCCAACTAATATAGGAAAAGCCTAATATATATATTTAAAACCCAAAATCTAGAGATAAGGCCCAACATCTAAATGTAAAGCAAAACATCTAGATGTAAAACCCGATATCTAGAGGTAAAGTCCAATATCTAGACTTAAAGACCAACATCTATAGGTAAAACCCAACATCTTGAGGTAAAGGCCAACGTCTGGAGGTACAGCCCAGATTCTAGAGAGAAGCCAAAAATCCAGATGGAAAACCCAAAATCTAGAGGTAAAGCCCAACATCTAGAGGTAAAGCCAGATATCTAGGGGTAAAGCCCAACATCTAGAGGAAAAGCCAAATATATAGATTTAAAACCCAAAATCTAGAGGTAAAGCCCAATATCTAGACGTAAAGCCCAAAATCTAGATATAAAGCCCAACTTCCAGATCTAAAGCCTAACTTCTAGAGGTAAAGTCCAAAATCTAGAGGTAAAGCCCCAGACCTAGTGGTAGAGCCTAAAATCTAGAGGTAAAGCGCAACATCTAGATGTAAAGCCACATATCTAGAGGTAAAGCCCAACATCTACAGGAAAAGCCAAATATATAGATTTAAACCCCAAAATCTAGAGGTACAGCCCGTTATCTAGACGTAAAGACCAAAATCTAGATATAAAGGCCAACTTCTAGATTTAAGTCCCAAAATATAGATGTAAAGCCCAACTTCTAGAGGTAAAGCCGAATATCTAGAGTTAAGGCGCATCATTTAGAGGTAAAGCCCAAAATCTAGAGTTAAAGCCCCACATCTAGTGGGAAAGCCCACAATCTAGATGTAAAGCCTATCATCTAGAGGTGAATTCCAAAATCAAGTGTTAAGGCCCGACATCTACAGTTAAAGCCAACCATATAGATGTAACCCCCAACTTCTAGAGATAAGGCCCAAAATCTAGAGGTAAAGTCCAATATCGAGACGTAAAGCCCAACTTCTAGATGTAAAGCCCAACTTCTAGATCTAAAGCCTAACTTCTAGACGTAAAGTCCAAAATCTAGAGGTAAAGCCCAAGATCTAGTGGTACAGCCCAAAATCTAGAGGTAAAGCCCAACATCTAGACGTAAAGCCAGATATCTAGAGGTAAAGCCCAACATCTAGAGGAAAAGCCAAATATATACATTTAAAACCCAAAATCTAGAGGTAAAGCCCAATATCTAGACGTAAAGCAAAAAATCTAGATGTAAAGCCCAACTTCTAGATGTAAAGCCCAACTTCTAGATCTAACGCCTAACTTCTAGACTTAAAGTCCAAAATCTAGAGGTAAAGCCCAAGATCTAGTGGTAGAGCCCAAAATCTAGAGGTAAAGCCACACATCTAGACGTAAAGCCAGATATCTAGAGGTAAAGCCCAACATCTAGAGGAAAAGCCAAATATATAGATTTAAAACCCAAAATCTAGAGATAAAGCCCTACATCTAAATGTAAAGCAAAACATCTAGATGTAAAACCCGACATCTAGAGTTAAAGTCCAATATCTAGACTTAAAGACCAACATCTAGAGGTAAAACACAACATCTAGAGGTAAAGCCCAACGTCTGGAGGTAAAGCCCAGATTCTAGAGAGAAGCCAAAAATCCAGATGGAAAACCCAAAATCTAGAGGTAAAGCCCATCATCTAGAGGTAAAGCCAGATATCTAGGAGTAAAGCCCAACATCTAGAGGAAAAGCCAAATATATAGATTTAAAACCCAAAATCTAGAGGTAAAGCCCAATATCTAGACGTAAAGCCCAAAATCTAGAGGTAAAGCCCAACATCCAGAGTTAAAGTTGAACGTCTTGAGGTAAAGCCAAAGTCTAGAGGTAAAGCCACACATCTAGACGTAAAGCCAGATATCTAGAGGTAAAGCCCAACATCTAGAGGAAAAGACAAATATATAGATTTAAAACCCAAAATCTAGCGATAAAGCCCAACATCTAAATGTAAAGCAAAACATCTAGATGTAAAACCCGACATCTAGAGTTAAAGTCCAATATCTAGACTTAAAGACCAACATCTAGAGGTAAAACCCAACAGCTTGAGGTAAAGCCCAACGTCTGGAGGTACAGCCCAGATTCTAGAGAGAAGCCAAAAATCCAGATGGAAAACCCAAAATCTAAAGGTAAAGCCCATCATCTAGAGGTAAAGCCAGATATCTAGGGGTAAAGACCAACATCTAGAGGAAAAGTCAAATATATAGATTTAAATCCCAAAATCTAGAGATAAAGTTCAATATCGAGACGTAAAGCCCAACTTCTAGATGTAAAGCTCAACTTCTAGATCCAAAGCCTAACTTCTAGACGTAAAGTCCAAAATCTAGAGGTAAAGCCCAACATCTAGACGTAAAGCCAGATATCTAGAGGTAAAGCCCAACATCTAGAGGAAAAGCCAAATATATAGATTTAAAACCCAAAATCTAGAGTTAAAGACCAATATCTAGACGTAAAGCCGAAAATCTAGATGTAAAGCCCAAGACATAGTGGTAGAGCACAAAATCTAGAGTTAATGCTCAACATCTAGACGTAAAGCCAGATATCTAGAGGTAAAGCCCAACATCTAGAGGAAAAGCCAAATATATAGATTTAAAACCCAAAATCTAGAGGTAAAGCCCAATATCTGGACGTAAAGACCAAAATCTAGAGGTAAAGCCCAAGACCTAGTGGTAGAGCCCAAAATCTAGGGGTAAAGTCCAACATCTAGACGTAAAGACATATCTCTAGAAGTAAAGCCCAACATCTACAGGAAAAGCCAAATATATAGATTTAAACCCCAAAATCTAGAGGTAAAGCCCGATATCTAGACGTAAAGACCAATATCTAGATGTAAAGCCCAACTTCTAGATCTAAAGCCCAAAATATAGATGTAAAGCCCAACTTCTAAATCTAAAGCCCAACATCTAGAGGTAAAGCCCAATATTTAGAGTTTAAGCGCATCATTTAGAGGTAAACCCAAAATTTAGATGTAAAGCCCAACTTCTAGAGGTAAAGCCCATCATCTAGTGCTACAGCCCAATGTCTGCAGGTAAAGCATAACTTACAGAGGTAAAGGCAAACATCTAGATATAAAACCCAAACTCTAGAGGTAAAGCCCAACATATAGAGGTATAGCCCAAATTCTAGAGATAAAGTCCAACGTCTAGATGTAATCCCAACATCTAGAGGTAAAGCCCAGAATCTTGAGGTAAAGCCTAACATCTAGAGGTGAATTCCAAAATCAAGTGTTAAGGCCCGACATCTACAGTTAAAGCCAACCATATAGGTGTAACCCTCAACTTCTAGAGGTAAGGCCCAAAATCTAGAGGTAGAGCCCAACATCTAGATTTAAAGCCAGATATCTAGAGGTAAAGCCCAACATCTAGAGGAAAAGCCAAATATATAGATTTAAAACCCAAAATCTAGAGGTAAAGCCCAATATCTAGACGTAAAGCCCAAAATCTAGAGGTAAAGCCCAACATCCAGAGTTAAAGTTGAACGTCTTGAGGTAAAGCCAAAGTCTAGAGGTAAAGCCCAACTTCTAGAGGTAAAGTCCAAAATCTAGAGGTAAAGCCACACATCTAGACGTAAAGCCAGATATCTAGAGGTAAAGCCCAACATCTATAGAAAAAGCCAAATATATAGATTTAAAACCCAAAATCTAGAGCTAAAGCCCAACATCTAAATGTGAAGCAAAACATCTAGATGTAAAACCCGACATCTAGAGGTAAAGTCCAATATCTAGACTTAAAGACCAACATCTAGAGGTAAAACCCAACATCTAGAGGTAAAGCCCAACGTCTGGAGGTAAAGCCCAGATTCTAGAGAGAAGCCAAAAATCCAGATGGAAAACCCAAAATCTAGAGGTAAAGCCCAACATCTAGAGGTAAAGCCAGATATCTAGTAGTAAAGCCCAACATCTAGAGGAAAATCCAAATATATAGATTTAAATCCCAAAATCTAGAGGTAAAGTCCAATATCGAGACGTAAAGCCCAACTTCTAGATGTAAAGCCCAACTTCTAGATCCAAAGCCTAACTTCTAGACGTAAAGTCCAAAATCTAGAGGTAAAGCCCAACATCTAGAGATAAAGCCAGATATCTAGGAGTAAAGCCCAACATCTAGAGGAAAAGCCTAATATATAGATTTAAAACCCAAAATCTAGCAGTAAAGCCCAATATCTAGACGTAAAGCCCAAAATCTAGAGGTAAAGCCCAACATCCAGAGTTAAAGTTGAACGTCTTGCGGTAAATCCAAAGTCTAGAGGTAAAGGCCAACTTCTAGAGGTAAAGTCCAAAATCTAGAGGTAAAGCCACACATCTAGACGTAAAGCCAGATATCTAGAGGTAAAGCCCAACATCTAGAGGAAAAGCCAAATATATAGATTTAAAACCCAAAATCTAGAGATAAAGCCCAACATCTAAATGTAAAGCAAAAAATCTAGATGTAAAACCCGACATCTAGAGTTAAAGTCCAATATCTAGACTTAAAGACCAACATCTAGAGGTAAAACCCAACATCTAGAGGTAAAGCCCAACGTCTGGAGATAAAGCCCAGATTCTAGAGAGAAGCCAAAAATCCAGATGGAAAACCCAAAATCTAGAGGTAAAGCCCATCATCTAGAGGTAAAGCCAGATATCTAGGGGTAAAGCCCAACATCTAGAGGAAAAGTCAAATATATAGATTTAAATCCCAAAATCTAGAGGTAAAGCCCAACTTCTAGATCTAAAGCCTAACTTCTAGACGTAAAGTCCAAAATCTAGAGGTAAAGTCCAAAATCTAGAGGTAAAGCCCAAGATCTAGTGGTAGAGCCCAAAATCTAGAGGTAAAGCCCAACATCTAGACGTAAAGCCAGATATCTAGAGGAAAACCCAAATATATAGATGTAAAACCCAAAATCTAGAGGTAAAGACCAATATCTAGACGTAAAGCCCAAAATCTAGATGTATAGCCCAACTTCTAGATCTAAAGCCTAACTTCTAGAGGTAAAGTCCAAAATCTAGACGTAAAGCCCAAGACCTAGTGGTAGAGCCCAAAATCTAGAGGTAAAGCCCAACATCTAGACGTAAAGCCAGATATCTAGGGGTAAAGCCCAACATCTAGAGGAAAAGCCAAATATATAGATTTAAAACCCAAAATCTAGAGGTAAAGCCCAATATCTAGACGTAAAGCCCAAAATCTAGATGTAAAGCCCAACTTCTAGATCTAAAGCCTAACTTCTAGAGGTGAAGTCCAAAATCTAGACGTAAAGCCCAAGACCTAGTGGTAGAGCCCAAAATCTAGAGGTAAAGACCAACATCTAGACGTAAAGCCAGATATCTAGAGGTAAAGCCCAACATCTAGAGGTAAAGTCCAAAATCTAGAGGTAAAGATCAAGACCTAGTGGTAGAGCCCAAAATCTAGAGGTAAAGCTCAACGTCTGGAGGTAAAGCCCAGATTCTAGAGAGAAGCCAAAAATCCAGATGGAAAACCCAAAATCTAGAGGTAAAGCCCAACATGTAGAGGTAAAGCCAGATATCTAGGAGTAAAGCCCAACATCTAGAGGAAAAGCCAAATATATAGATTTAAAACCCAAAATCTAGAGGTAAAGCCCAATATCTAGACGTAAAGCCCAAAATCTAGAGGTAAAGCCCAACATCCAGAGTTAAAGTTGAACGTCTTGAGGTAAAGCCAAAGTCTAGAGGTAAAGCCCAACTTCTAGAGGTAAAGTCCAAAATCTAGAGGTAAAGGCACACATCTAGACGTAAAGCCAGATATCTAGAGGTAAAGCCCAACATCTAGAGGAAAAGCCAAATATATAGATTTAAAACCCAAAATCTAGAGATAAAGCCCAACATCTAAATGTAAAGCAAAACATCTAGATGTAAAACCCGACATCTAGAGTTAAAGTCCAATATCTAGACTTAAAGACCAACATCTAGAGGTAAAACCCAACATCTAGAGGTAAAGCCCAACGTCTGGAGGTAAAGCCCAGATTCTAGAGAGAAGCCAAAAATCCAGATGGAAAACCCAAAATCTAGAGGTAAAGCCCATCATCTAGAGGTAAAGCCAGATATCTAGGGGTAAAGCCCAACATCTAGAGGAAAAGTCAAATATATAGATTTAAATCCCAAAATCTAGAGGTAAAGTCCAATATCGAGACGTAAAGCCCAACTTCTAGATGTAAAGCCCAACTTCTAGATCCAAAGCCTAACTTCTAGACGTAAAGTCCAAAATCTAGAGGTAAAGCCCAACATCTAGACGTAAAGCCACATATCTAGATGTAAAGCCCAACATCTAGAGGAAAAGCCAAATATATAGATTTAAAACCCAAAATCTAGAGGTAAAGACCAATATCTAGACGTAAAGCCCAAGATCTAGATGTAAAGCCCAACTTCTAGATCTAAAGCCTAACTTCTAGAAGTAAAGTCCAAAATCTAGACGTAAAGCCCAAGACCTAGTGGTAGAGCCCAAAATCTAGAGGTAAAGCCCAACATCTTGACGTAAAGCCAGATATCTAGAGGTAAAGACCAATATCTAGAGGTAAAGTCCAAAATCTAGAGGTAAAGATCAAGACCTAGTGGTAGAGCCCAAAATCTAGAGGTAAAGCTCAACGTCTGGAGGTAAAGCCCAGATTCTAGAGAGAAGCCAAAAATCCAGATGGAAAACCCAAAATCTAGAGGTAAAGCCCAACATCTAAAGCCAGATATCTAGGAGTAAAGCCCAACATCTAGAGGAAAAGCCAAATATATAGATTTAAAACCCAAAATCTAGAGGTAAAGCCCAATATCTAGACGTAAAGCCCAAAATCTAGAGGTAAAGCCCAACATCCAGAGTTAAAGTTGAACTTCTTGAGGTAAAGCCAAAGTCTAGAGGTAAAGCCACACATCTAGACGTAAAGCCAGATATCTAGAGGTAAAGCCCAACATCTAGAGGAAAAGCCAAATATATAGATTTAAAACCCAAAATCTAGAGATAAAGCCCAACATCTAAATGTAAAGCAAAACATCTAGATGTAAAACCCGACATCTAGAGTTAAAGTCCAATATCTAGACTTAAAGACCAACATCTAGAGGTAAAACCCAACATCTAGAGGTAAAGCCCAACGTCTGGAGGTAAAGCCCAGATTCTAGAGAGAAGCCAAAAATCCAGATGGAAAACCCAAAACCTAGAGGTAAAGCCCAACATCTAGAGGTAAAGCCAGATATCTAGGGGTAAAGCCCAACATCTAGAGGAAAAGTCAAATATATAGATTTAAATCCCAAAATCTAGAGGTAAACTCCAATATCGAGATGTAAAGCCCAACTTCTAGATGTAAAGACCAACTTCTAGATCCAAAGCCTAACTTCTAGACGTAAAGTCCAAAATCTAGAGGTAAAGCCCAACATCTAGACGTAAAGCCAGATATCTAGAGGTAAATCCCAACATCTAGAGGAAAAGCCAAATATATAGATTTAAAACCCAAAATCTAGAGGTAAAGCCCAGTATCTAGACGTAAAGCCCAAAATCTAGAGGTAAAGCCCAACATCCAGAGTTAAAGTTGAATTTCTTGAGGTAAAGCCAAAGTCTAGAGGTAAAGCCACACATCTAGAGGTAAAGTCCAAAATCTAGAGGTAAAGCCACACATCTAGAAGTAAAGCCATATATCTGGAGGTAAAGCCCAACATCTATAGGAAAAGCCAAATATATAGATTTAAAACCCAAAATCTAGCGATAAAGCCCAACATCTAAATGTAAAGCAAAACATCTAGATGTAAAACCCGACATCTAGAGGTAAAGACCAACATCTAGAGGAAAAGCCAAATATATAGATTTAAATCCCAAAATTTAGAGGTAAAGTCCAATATCTAGACGTAAAGCCCAAAATCTAGATGTAACGCCCAACTTCTAGATCTAAAGCCTAACTTCTAGAGGTAAAGTCCAAAATCTAGAGATAAAGCCCCAGACCTAGTGGTAGAGCCCAAAATCTAGAGGTAAAGACCAACATCTAGACGTAAAGCCAGATATCTAGAGGTAAAGCCCAACATCTAGAGGTAAAGTTCAAAATCTAGAGGTAAAGATCAAGACCTAGTGGTAGAGCCCAAAATGTAGAGGTAAAGCCCAACTAATATAGGAAAAGCCTAATATATATATTTAAAACCCAAAATCTAGAGATAAGGCCCAACATCTAAATGTAAAGCAAAACATCTAGATGTAAAACCCGATATCTAGAGGTAAAGTCCAATATCTAGACTTAAAGACCAACATCTAGAGTTAAAGCCCCACATCTAGTGGGAAAGCCCACAATCTAGATGTAAAGCCTATCATCTAGAGGTGAATTCCAAAATCAAGTGTTAAGGCCCGACATCTACAGTTAAAGCCAACCATATAGATGTAACCCCCAACTTCTAGAGATAAGGCCCAAAATCTAGAGGTAAAGTCCAATATCGAGACGTAAAGCCCAACTTCTAGATGTAAAGCCCAACTTCTAGATCTAAAGCCTAACTTCTAGAGGTAAAGTCCAAAATCTAGACGTAAAGCCCAAGACCTAGTGGTAGAGCCCAAAATCTAGAGGTAAAGCCCAACATCTTGACGTAAAGCCAGATATCTAGAGGTAAAGTACAACATCTAGAGGTAAAGTCCAAAATCTAGAGGTAAAGATCAAGACCTAGTGGTAGAGCCCAAAATCTAGAGGTAAAGCTCAACGTCTGGAGGTAAAGCCCAGATTCTAGAGAGAAGCCAAAAATCCAGATGGAAAACCCAAAATCTAGAGGTAAAGCCCAACATCTAGAGATAAAGCCAGATATCTAGGAGTAAAGCCCAACATCTAGAGGAAAAGCCAAATATATAGATTTAAAACCCAAAATCTAGAGGTAAAGCCCAATATCTAGACGTAAAGCCCAAAATCTAGATATAAAGCCCAACTTCCAGATCTAAAGCCTAACTTCTAGAGGTAAAGTCCAAAATCTAGAGGTAAAGCCCCAGACCTAGTGGTAGAGCCCAAAATCTAGAGGTAAAGCGCAACATCTAGATGTAAAGCCACATATCTAGAGGTAAAGCCCAACATCTACAGGAAAAGCCAAATATATAGATTTAAACCCCAAAATCTAGAGGTACAGCCCGTTATCTAGACGTAAAGACCAAAATCTAGATATAAAGGCCAACTTCTAGATTTAAGGCCCAAAATATAGATGTAAAGCCCAACTTCTAGAGGTAAAGCCGAATATCTAGAGTTAAGGCGCATCATTTAGAGGTAAAGCCCAAAATCTAGAGTTAAAGCCCCACATCTAGTGGGAAAGCCCACAATCTAGATGTAAAGCCTATCATCTAGAGGTGAATTCCAAAATCAAGTGTTAAGGCCCGACATCTACAGTTAAAGCCAACCATATAGATGTAACCCCCAACTTCTAGAGATAAGGCCCAAAATCTAGAGGTAAAGTCCAATATCGAGACGTAAAGCCCAACTTCTAGATGTAAAGCCCAACTTCTAGATCTAAAGCCTAACTTCTAGACGTAAAGTCCAAAATCTAGAGGAAAAGCCCAAGATCTAGTGGTAGAGCCCAAAATCTAGAGGTAAAGCCCAACATCTAGACGTAAAGCCAGATATCTAGAGGTAAAGCCCAACATCTAGAGGAAAAGCCAAATATATAGATTTAAAACCCAAAATCTAGAGGTAAAGCCCAATATCTAGACGTAAAGCCCAAAATCTAGATGTAAAGCCCAACTTCTAGATCTAAAGCCTAACTTCTAGAGGTAAAGTCCAAAATCTAGAGGTAAAGCCCAAGACCTAGTGGTAGAGCCCAAAATCTAGAGGTAAAGCCCAATATCTAGACGTAAAGCCCAAAATCTAGAGGTAAAGCCCAACATCCAGAGTTAAAGTTGAACGTCTTGAGGTAAAGCCAAAGTCTAGAGGTAAAGCCCAACTTCTAGAGGTAAAGTCCAAAATCTAGAGGTAAAGCCCAACATCTAGACGTAAAGCCAGATATCTAGAGGTAAAGCCCAACATCTATAGGAAAAGCCAAATATATAGATTTAAAACCCAAAATCTAGAGATAAAGCCCAACATCTAAATGTAAAGCAAAACATCTAGATGTAAAACCCGACATCTAGAGGTAAAGTCCAATATCTAGACTTAAAGACCAACATCTAGAGGTAAAACCCAACATCTAGAGGTAAAGCCCAACGTCTGGAGGTAAAGCCCAGATTCTAGAGAGAAGCCAAAAATCCAGATGGAAAACCCAAAATCTAGAGGTAAAGCCCATCATCTAGAGGTAAAGCCAGATATCTAGGAGTAAAGCCCAACATCTAGAGGAAAAGCCAAATATATAGATTTAAAACCCAAAATCTAGAGGTAAAGCCCAATATCTAGACGTAAAGCCCAAAATCTAGAGGTAAAGCCCAACATCCAGAGTTAAAGTTGAACGTCTTGAGGTAAAGCCAAAGTCTAGTGGTAAAGCCCAACTTCTAGAGGTAAAGTCCAAAATCTAGAGGTAAAGCCACACATCTAGACGTAAAGCCAGATATCTAGATGTAAAGCCCAACATCTATAGAAAAAGCCAAATATATAGATTTAAAACCCAAAATCTAGAGATAAAGCCCAACATCTAAATGTGAAGCAAAACATCTAGATGTAAAACCCGACATCTAGAGGTAAAGTCCAATATCTAGACTTAAAGACCAACATTTAGAGGTAAAACCCAACATCTAGAGGTAAAGCCCAACGTCTGGAGGTAAAGCCCAGATTCTAGAGAGAAGCCAAAAATCCAGATGGAAAACCCAAAATCTAGAGGTAAAGCACAACATCTAGAGGTAAAGCCAGATATCTAGGAGTAAAGCCCAACATCTAGAGGAAAATCCAAATATATAGATTTAAATCCCAAAATCTAGAGGTAAAGTCCAATATCGAGAGGTAAAGCCCAACTTCTAGATGTAAAGCCCAACTTCTAGATCCAAAGCCTAACTTCTAGACGTAAAGTCCAAAATCTAGAGGTAAAGCCCAACATCTAGAGATAAAGCCAGATATCTAGGAGTAAAGCCCAACATCTAGAGGAAAAGCCAAATATATAGATTTAAAACCCAAAATCTAGCAGTAAAGCCCAATATCTAGACGTAAAGCCCAAAATCTAGAGGTAAAGCCCAACATCCAGAGTTAAATTTGAACGTCTTGCGGTAAATCCAAAGTCTAGAGGTAAAGCCCAACATCTAGAGGAAAAGCCAAATATATAGATTTAAAACCCAAAATCTAGAGATAAAGCCCAACATCTAAATGTAAAGCAAAACATCTAGATGTAAAACCCGACATCTAGAGTTAAAGTCCAATATCTAGACTTAAAGACCAACATCTAGAGGTAAAACCCAACATCTAGAGGTAAAGCCCAACGTCTGGAGGTAAAGCCCAGATTCTAGAGAGAAGCCAAAAATCCAGATGGAAAACCCAAAATCTAGAGGTAAAGCCCATCATCTAGAGGTAAAGCCAGATATCTAGGGGTAAAGCCCAACATCTAGAGGAAAAGTCAAATATATAGATTTAAATCCCAAAATCTAGAGGTAAAGCCCAACTTCTAGATCTAAAGCCTAACTTCTAGACGTAAAGTCCAAAATCTAGAGGTAAAGCCCAAGATCTAGTGGTAGAGCCCAAAATCTAGAGGTAAAGCCCAACATCTAGACGTAAAGCCAGATATCTAGAGGAAAAGCCAAATATATAGATTTAAAACCCAAAATCTAGAGGTAAAGACCAATATCTAGACGTAAAGCCCAAAATCTAGATGTAAAGCCCAACTTCTAGATCTAAAGCCTAACTTCTAGAGGTAAAGTCCAAAATCTAGACGTAAAGCCCAAGACCTAGTGGTAGAGCCCAAAATCTAGAGGTAAAGACCAACATCTAGACGTAAAGCCAGATATCTAGAGGTAAAGCCCAACATCTAGAGGTAAAGTCCAAAATCTAGAGGTAAAGATCAAGACCTAGTGGTAGAGCCCAAAATCTAGAGGTAAAGCTCAACGTCTGGAGGTAAAGCCCAGATTCTAGAGAGAAGCCAAAAATCCAGATGGAAAACCCAAAATCTAGAGGTAAAGCCCAACATGTAGAGGTAAAGCCAGATATCTAGGAGTAAAGCCCAACATCTAGAGGAAAAGCCAAATATATAGATTTAAAACCCAAAATCTAGAGGTAAAGCCCAATATCTAGACGTAAAGCCCAAAATCTAGAGGTAAAGCCCAACATCCAGAGTTAAAGTTGAACTTCTTGAGGTAAAGCCAAAGTCTAGAGGTAAAGCCCAACTTCTAGAGGTAAAGTCCAAAATCTAGAGGTAAAGCCACACATCTAGACGTAAAGCCAGATATCTAGAGGTAAAGCCCAACATCTAGAGGAAAAGCCAAATATATAGATTTAAAACCCAAAATCTAGAGATAAAGCCCAACATCTAAATGTAAAGCCCAAAATCTAGATGTAAAGCCCAACTTCTAGATCTAAAGCCTAACTTCTAGAGGTGAAGTCCAAAATCTAGACGTAAAGCCCAAGACCTAGTGGTAGAGCCCAAAATCTAGAGGTAAAGACCAACATCTAGACGTAAAGCCAGATATCTAGAGGTAAAGCCCAACATCTAGAGGTAAAGTCCAAAATCTAGAGGTAAAGATCAAGACCTAGTGGTAGAGCCCAAAATCTAGAGGTAAAGCTCAACGTCTGGAGGTAAAGCCCAGATTCTAGAGAGAAGCCAAAAATCCAGATGGAAAACCCAAAATCTAGAGGTAAAGCCCAACATGTAGAGGTAAAGCCAGATATCTAGGAGTAAAGCCCAACATCTAGAGGAAAAGCCAAATATATAGATTTAAAACCCAAAATCTAGAGGTAAAGCACAATATCTAGACGTAAAGCCCAAAATCTAGAGGTAAAGCCCAACATCCAGAGTTAAAGTTGAACTTCTTGAGGTAAAGCCAAAGTCTAGAGGTAAAGCCCAACTTCTAGAGGTAAAGTCCAAAATCTAGAGGTAAAGCCACACATCTAGACGTAAAGCCAGATATCTAGAGGTAAAGCCCAACATCTAGAGGAAAAGCCAAATATATAGATTTAAAACCCAAAATCTAGAGATAAAGCCCAACATCTAAATGTAAAGCAAAACATCTAGATGTTAAACCCGACATCTAGAGGTAAAGTCCAATATCTAGACTTAAAGACCAACATCTAGAGGTAAAACCCAACATCTAGAGGTAAAGCCCAACGTCTGGAGGTAAAGCCCAGATTCTAGAGAGAAGCCAAAAATCCAGATGGAAAACCCAAAATCTAGAGGTAAAGCCCATCATCTAGAGGTAAAGCCAGATATCTAGGAGTAAAGCCCAACATCTAGAGGAAAAGCCAAATATATAGATTTAAAACCCAAAATCTAGAGGTAAAGCCCAATATCTAGACGTAAAGCCCAAAATCTAGAGGTAAAGCCCAACATCCAGAGTTAAAGTTGAACGTCTTGAGGTAAAGCCAAAGTCTAGTGGTAAAGCCCAACTTCTAGAGGTAAAGTCCAAAATCTAGAGGTAAAGCCACACATCTAGACGTAAAGCCAGATATCTAGATGTAAAGCCCAACATCTATAGAAAAAGCCAAATATATAGATTTAAAACCCAAAATCTAGAGATAAAGCCCAACATCTAAATGTGAAGCAAAACATCTAGATGTAAAACCCGACATCTAGAGGTAAAGTCCAATATCTAGACTTAAAGACCAACATCTAGAGGTAAAACCCAACATCTAGAGGTAAAGCCCAACGTCTGGAGGTACAGCCCAGATTCTAGAGAGAAGCCAAAAATCCAGATGGAAAACCCAAAATCTAGAGGTAAAGCCCAACATCTAGAGGAAAAGCCAAATATATAGATTTAAAACCCAAAATCTAGAGGTAAAGCCCAATATCTAGACGTAAAGCCCAAAATCTATATATAAAGCCCAACATCCAGATCTAAAGCCTAACTTCTAGAGGTAAAGTCCAAAATCTAGAGGTAAAGCCCCAGACCTAGTGGTAGAGCCCAAAATCTAGAGGTAAAGCGCAACATCTAGATGTAAAGCCACATATCTAGAGGTAAAGCCCAACATCTACAGGAAAAGCCAAATATATAGATTTAAACCCCAAAATCTAGAGGTGCAGCCCGTTATCTAGACGTAAAGACCAAAATCTAGATATAAAGGCCAACTTCTAGATTTAAGGCCCAAAATATAGATGTAAAGCCCAACTTCTAGAGGTAAAGCCGAATATCTAGAGTTAAGGCGCATCATTTAGAGGTAAAGCCCAAAATCTAGAGTTAAAGCCCCACATCTAGTGGGAAAGCCCACAATCTAGATGTAAAGCCTATCATCTAGCGGTGAATTCCAAAATCAAGTGTTAAGGCCCGACATCTACAGTTAAAGCCAACCATATAGATGTAACCCCCAACTTCTAGAGATAAGGCCCAAAATCTAGAGGTAAAGTCCAATATCGAGACGTAAAGCCCAACTTCTAGATGTAAAGCCCAACTTCTAGATCTAAAGCCTAACTTCTAGTGGTAAAGTCCAAAATCTAGAGGAAAAGCCCAAGATCTAGTGGTAGAGCCCAAAATCTAGAGGTAAAGCCCAACATCTAGACGTAAAGCCAGATATCTAGAGGTAAAGCCCAACATCTAGAGGAAAAGCCAAATATATAGATTTAAAACCCAAAATCTAGAGGTAAAGCCCAATATCTAGACGTAAAGCCCAAAATCTAGATGTAAAGCCCAACTTCTAGATCTAAAGCCTAACTTCTAGAGGTAAAGTCCAAAATCTAGAGGTAAAGCCCAAGACCTAGTGGTAGAGCCCAAAATCTAGAGGTAAAGCCCAATATCTAGACGTAAAGCCCAAAATCTAGAGGTAAAGCCCAACATCCAGAGTTAAAGTTGAACGTCTTGAGGTAAAGCCAAAGTCTAGAGGTAAAGCCCAACTTCTAGAGGTAAAGTCCAAAATCTAGAGGTAAAGCCCAACATCTAGACGTAAAGCCAGATATCTAGAGGTAAAGCCCAACATCTATAGGAAAAGCCAAATATATAGATTTAAAACCCAAAATCTAGAGATAAAGCCCAACATCTAAATGTAAAGCAAAACATCTAGATGTAAAACCCGACATCTAGAGGTAAAGTCCAATATCTAGACTTAAAGACCAACATCTAGAGGTAAAACCCAACATCTAGAGGTAAAGCCCAACGTCTGGAGGTAAAGCCCAGATTCTAGAGAGAAGCCAAAAATCCAGATGGAAAACCCAAAATCTAGAGGTAAAGCCCATCATCTAGAGGTAAAGCCAGATATCTAGGAGTAAAGCCCAACATCTAGAGGAAAAGCCAAATATATAGATTTAAAACCCAAAATCTAGAGGTAAAGCCCAATATCTAGACGTAAAGCCCAAAATCTAGAGGTAAAGCCCAACATCCAGAGTTAAAGTTGAACGTCTTGAGGTAAAGCCAAAGTCTAGTGGTAAAGCCCAACTTCTAGAGGTAAAGTCCAAAATCTAGAGGTAAAGCCACACATCTAGACGTAAAGCCAGATATCTAGATGTAAAGCCCAACATCTATAGAAAAAGCCAAATATATAGATTTAAAACCCAAAATCTAGAGATAAAGCCCAACATCTAAATGTGAAGCAAAACATCTAGATGTAAAACCCGACATCTAGAGGTAAAGTCCAATATCTAGACTTAAAGACCAACATTTAGAGGTAAAACCCAACATCTAGAGGTAAAGCCCAACGTCTGGAGGTAAAGCCCAGATTCTAGAGAGAAGCCAAAAATCCAGATGGAAAACCCAAAATCTAGAGGTAAAGCACAACATCTAGAGGTAAAGCCAGATATCTAGGAGTAAAGCCCAACATCTAGAGGAAAATCCAAATATATAGATTTAAATCCCAAAATCTAGAGGTAAAGTCCAATATCGAGAGGTAAAGCCCAACTTCTAGATGTAAAGCCCAACTTCTAGATCCAAAGCCTAACTTCTAGACGTAAAGTCCAAAATCTAGAGGTAAAGCCCAACATCTAGAGATAAAGCCAGATATCTAGGAGTAAAGCCCAACATCTAGAGGAAAAGCCAAATATATAGATTTAAAACCCAAAATCTAGCAGTAAAGCCCAATATCTAGACGTAAAGCCCAAAATCTAGAGGTAAAGCCCAACATCCAGAGTTAAATTTGAACGTCTTGCGGTAAATCCAAAGTCTAGAGGTAAAGCCCAACATCTAGAGGAAAAGCCAAATATATAGATTTAAAACCCAAAATCTAGAGATAAAGCCCAACATCTAAATGTAAAGCAAAACATCTAGATGTAAAACCCGACATCTAGAGTTAAAGTCCAATATCTAGACTTAAAGACCAACATCTAGAGGTAAAACCCAACATCTAGAGGTAAAGCCCAACGTCTGGAGGTAAAGCCCAGATTCTAGAGAGAAGCCAAAAATCCAGATGGAAAACCCAAAATCTAGAGGTAAAGCCCATCATCTAGAGGTAAAGCCAGATATCTAGGGGTAAAGCCCAACATCTAGAGGAAAAGTCAAATATATAGATTTAAATCCCAAAATCTAGAGGTAAAGCCCAACTTCTAGATCTAAAGCCTAACTTCTAGACGTAAAGTCCAAAATCTAGAGGTAAAGCCCAAGATCTAGTGGTAGAGCCCAAAATCTAGAGGTAAAGCCCAACATCTAGACGTAAAGCCAGATATCTAGAGGAAAAGCCAAATATATAGATTTAAAACCCAAAATCTAGAGGTAAAGACCAATATCTAGACGTAAAGCCCAAAATCTAGATGTAAAGCCCAACTTCTAGATCTAAAGCCTAACTTCTAGAGGTAAAGTCCAAAATCTAGACGTAAAGCCCAAGACCTAGTGGTAGAGCCCAAAATCTAGAGGTAAAGACCAACATCTAGACGTAAAGCCAGATATCTAGAGGTAAAGCCCAACATCTAGAGGTAAAGTCCAAAATCTAGAGGTAAAGATCAAGACCTAGTGGTAGAGCCCAAAATCTAGAGGTAAAGCTCAACGTCTGGAGGTAAAGCCCAGATTCTAGAGAGAAGCCAAAAATCCAGATGGAAAACCCAAAATCTAGAGGTAAAGCCCAACATGTAGAGGTAAAGCCAGATATCTAGGAGTAAAGCCCAACATCTAGAGGAAAAGCCAAATATATAGATTTAAAACCCAAAATCTAGAGGTAAAGCCCAATATCTAGACGTAAAGCCCAAAATCTAGAGGTAAAGCCCAACATCCAGAGTTAAAGTTGAACTTCTTGAGGTAAAGCCAAAGTCTAGAGGTAAAGCCCAACTTCTAGAGGTAAAGTCCAAAATCTAGAGGTAAAGCCACACATCTAGACGTAAAGCCAGATATCTAGAGGTAAAGCCCAACATCTAGAGGAAAAGCCAAATATATAGATTTAAAACCCAAAATCTAGAGATAAAGCCCAACATCTAAATGTAAAGCCCAAAATCTAGATGTAAAGCCCAACTTCTAGATCTAAAGCCTAACTTCTAGAGGTGAAGTCCAAAATCTAGACGTAAAGCCCAAGACCTAGTGGTAGAGCCCAAAATCTAGAGGTAAAGACCAACATCTAGACGTAAAGCCAGATATCTAGAGGTAAAGCCCAACATCTAGAGGTAAAGTCCAAAATCTAGAGGTAAAGATCAAGACCTAGTGGTAGAGCCCAAAATCTAGAGGTAAAGCTCAACGTCTGGAGGTAAAGCCCAGATTCTAGAGAGAAGCCAAAAATCCAGATGGAAAACCCAAAATCTAGAGGTAAAGCCCAACATGTAGAGGTAAAGCCAGATATCTAGGAGTAAAGCCCAACATCTAGAGGAAAAGCCAAATATATAGATTTAAAACCCAAAATCTAGAGGTAAAGCACAATATCTAGACGTAAAGCCCAAAATCTAGAGGTAAAGCCCAACATCCAGAGTTAAAGTTGAACTTCTTGAGGTAAAGCCAAAGTCTAGAGGTAAAGCCCAACTTCTAGAGGTAAAGTCCAAAATCTAGAGGTAAAGCCACACATCTAGACGCAAAGCCAGATATCTAGAGGTAAAGCCCAACATCTAGAGGAAAAGCCAAATATATAGATTTAAAACCCAAAATCTAGAGATAAAGCCCAACATCTAAATGAAAAGCAAAACATCTAGATGTTAAACCCGACATCTAGAGTTAAAGTCCAATATCTAGACTTAAAGACAAACATCTAGAGGTAAAACCCAACATCTAGAGGTAAAGCCCAACGTCTGGAGGTAAAGCCCAGATTCTAGAGAGAAGCCAAAAATCCAGATGGAAAACCCAAAATCTAGAGGTAAAGCCCATCATCTAGAGGTAAAGCCAGATATCTAGGGGTAAAGCCCAACATCTAGAGGAAAAGTCAAATATATAGATTTAAATCCCAAAATCTAGAGGTAAAGTCCAATATCGAGACGTAAAGCCCAACTTCTAGATGTAAAGACCAACTTCTAGATCCAAAGCCTAACTTCTAGACGTAAAGTCCAAAATCTAGAGGTAAAGCCCAACATCTAGACGTAAAGCCAGATATCTAGATGTAAAGCCCAAGATCTAGAGGAAAAGCCAAATATATATATTTAAAACCCAAAATCTAGAGGTAAAGACCAATATCTAGACGTAAAGCCCAAGATCTAGATGTAAAGCCCAACTTCTAGATCTAAAGCCTAACTTCTAGAGGTAAAGTCCAAAATCTAGACGTAAAGCCCAAGACCTAGTGGTAGAGCCCAAAATCTAGAGGTAAAGCCCAACATCTTGACGTAAAGCCAGATATCTAGAGGTAAAGCACAACATCTAGAGGTAAAGTCCAAAATCTAGAGGTAAAGATCAAGACCTAGTGGTAGAGCCCAAAATCTAGAGGTAAAGCTCAACGTCTGGAGGTAAAGCCCAGATTCTAGAGAGAAGCCAAAAATCCAGATGGAAAACCCAAAATCTAGAGGTAAAGCCCAACATCTAGAGATAAAGCCAGATATCTAGGAGTAAAGCCCAACATCTAGAGGAAAAGCCAAATATATAGATTTAAAACCCAAAATCTAGAGGTAAAGCCCAATATCTAGATGTAAAGCCCAACATCCAGAGTTAAAGTTGAATTTCTTGAGGTAAAGCCAAAGTCTAGAGGTAAAGCCACACATCTAGACGTAAAGTTCAAAATCTAGAGGTAAAGCCCAACATCTAGAGGAAAAGCCAAATATATAGATTTAAAACCCAAAATCTAGAGATAAAGCCCAACATCTAAATGTAAAGCAAAACATCTAGATGTAACACCCGACATCTAGAGTTAAACTCCAATATCTAGACTTAAAGACCAACATCTAGAGGTAAAACACAACATCTAGAGGTAAAGCCCAACGTCTGGAGGTAAAGCCCAGATTCTAGAGAGAAGCCAAAAATCCAGATGGAAAACCCAAAATCTAGAGGTAAAGCCCATCATCTAGAGGTAAAGCCAGATATCTAGGGGTAAAGCCCAACATCTAGAGGAAAAGCCAAATATATAGATTTAAAACCCAAAATCTAGAGGTAAAGTCCAATATCGAGACGTAAAGCCCAACTTCTAGATGTAAAGCCCAACTTCTAGATCCAAAGCCTAACTTCTAGACGTAAAGTCCAAAATCTAGAGGTAAAGCCCAACATCTAGACGTAAAGCCAGATATCTAGAGGTAAAGCCCAACATCTAGAGGAAAAGCCAAATATATAGATTTAAAACCCAAAATCTAGAGGTAAAGACCAATATCTAGAAGTAAAGCCCAAATTCTAGATGTAAAGCCCAAGACCTAGTGGTAGAGCCCAAAATCTAGAGTTAAAGCCCAACATCTAGACGTAAAGCCAGATATCTAGAGGTAAAGTCCAACATCTAGAGGAAAAGCCAAATATATAGATTTAAAACCCAAAATCTAGAGGTAAAGCCCAACTTCTAGATCTAAAGCCTAACTTCTAGACGTAAAGTCCAAAATCTAGAGGTAAAGCCCAAGATCTAGTGGTAGAGCCCAAAATCTAGAGGTAAAGCCCAACATCTCGACTTAAAGCCAGATATCTAGAGGTAAAGCCCAACATCTAGATGAAAAGCCAAATATATAGACTTAAAACCCAAAATCTAGAGGTAAAGACCAATATCTAGACGTAAAGCCCAAAATCTAGATGTAAAGCACAACTTCTAGATCTAAAGCCTAACTTCTAGTGGTAAAGTCCAAAATCTAGAGGAAAAGCCCAAGACCTAATGGTAGAGCCCAAAATCTAGAGGTAAAGCCCAACATCTAGATGTAAAGCCGGATATCTAGAGGTAAACCCCAACATCTAGAGGAAAAGCCAAATATATAGATTTAAAACCCAAAATCTAGAGGTAAAGCCCAATATCTAGACGTAAAGACCAAAATCTAGAGGTAAAGCCCAACATCCAGAGTTAAAGTTGAACTTCTTGAGGTAAAGCCAAAGTCTAGAGGTAAAGCCCAACTTCTAGAGGTAAAGTCCAAAATCTAGAGGTAAAGCCACACATCTAGACGTAAAGCCAGATATCTAGAGGTAAAGCCCAACATCTAGAGGAAAAGCCAAATATATAGATTTAAAACCCAAAATCTAGAGATAAAGCCCAACATCTAAATGTAAAGCAAAACATCTAGATGTAAAACCCGACATCTAGAGTTAAACTCTAATATCTAGACTTAAAGACCAACATCTAGAGGTAAAACCCAACATCTAGAGGTAAAGCCCAACGTATGGAGGTAAAGCCCAGATTCTAGAGAGAAGCCAAAAATCCAGAAGGAAAACCCAAAATCTAGAGGTAAAGCCCATCATCTAGAGGTAAAGCCAGATATCTAGGGGTAAAGCCCAACATCTAGAGGAAAAGTCAAATATATAGATTTAAATCCCAAAATCTAGAGGTAAAGTCCAATATCGAGACGTAAAGCCCAACTTCTAGATGTAAAGACCAACTTCTAGATCCAAAGCCTAACTTCTAGACGTAAAGTCCAAAATCTAGAGGTAAAGCCCAACATCTAGACGTAAAGCCAGATATCTAGAGGTAAAGCCCAACATCTAGAGGAAAAGCCAAATATAGAGATTTAAAACCCAAAATCTAGAGGTAAAGACCAATATCTAGACGTAAAGCCCAAAATGTAGATGTAAAGCCCAAGACCTTGTGGTAGAGCCCAAAATTTAGAGTTAAAGCCCAACATGTAGACGTAAAGCCAGATATCTAGAGGTAAAGCCCAACATCTAGAGGAAAAGCCAAATATATAGATTTAAAACCCAAAATCTAGAGGTAAAGCCTAACTTCTAGATCTAAAGCTTAACTTCTAGACATAAAGTCCAAAATCTAGAGGTAAAGCCCAAGATCTAGTGGTAGAGCCCAAAATCTAGAGGTAAAGCCCAACATCTAGACGTAAAGCCAGATATCTAGAGGTAAAGCCCAACATCTAGAGGAAAAGCCAAATATATAGATTTAAAACCCAAAATCTAGAGGTATAGCCCAATATCTAGACGTAAAGCCCAAAATCTAGATGTAAAGCCCAACTTCTAGATCTAAAGCCTAACTTCTAGAGGTAAAGTCCAAAATCTAGACGTAAAGCCCAAGACCTAGTGGTAGAGCCCAAAATCTAGAGGTAAAGACCAACATCTAGACGTAAAGCCAGATATCTAGAGGGAAATCCCAATATCTAGAGGTAAAGTCCAAAATCTAGAGGTAAAGATCAAGACCTAGTGGTAGAGCCCAAAATCTAGAGGTAAAGCTCAACGTCTGGAGGTAAAGCCCAGATTCTAGAGAGAAGCCAAAAATCCAGATGGAAAACCCAAAATCTAGAGGTAAAGCCCAACATGTAGAGGTAAAGCCAGATATCTAGGAGTAAAGCCCAACATCTAGAGGAAAAGCCAAATATATAGATTTAAAACCCAAAATCTAGAGGTAAAGCCCAATATCTAGACGTAAAGCCCAAAATCTAGAGGTAAAGCCCAACATCCAGAGTTAAAGTTGAACTTCTTGAGGTAAAGCCAAAGTCTAGAGGTAAAGCCCAACTTCTAGAGGTAAAGTCCAAAATCTAGAGTTAAAGCCACACATCTAGACGTAAAGCCAGATATCTAGAGGTAAAGCCCAACATCTAGAGGAAAAGCCAAATATATAGATTTAAAACCCAAAATCTAGAGATAAAGCCCAACATCTAAATGTAAAGCAAAACATCTAGATGTAAAACCCGACATCTAGAGTTAAAGTCCAATATCTAGACTTAAAGACCAACATCTAGAGGTAAAACCCAACATCTAGAGGTAAAGCCCAACGTCTGGAGGTAAAGCCCAGATTCTAGAGAGAAGCCAAAAATCCAGATGGAAAACCCAAAATCTAGAGGTAAAGCCCATCATCTAGAGGTAAAGCCAGATATCTAGGGGTAAAGCCCAACATCTAGAGGAAAAGTCAAATATATAGATTTAAATCCCAAAATCTAGAGGTAAAGTCCAATATCGAGACGTAAAGCCCAACTTCTAGATGTAAAGCTCAACTTCTAGATCCAAAGCCTAACTTCTAGACGTAAAGTCCAAAATCTAGAGGTAAAGCCCAACATCTAGACGTAAAGCCAGATATCTAGAGGTAAAGCCCAACATCTAGAGGAAAAGCCAAATATATAGATTTAAAACCCAAAATCTAGAGGTAAAGACCAATATCTAGACGTAAAGCCCAAAATGTAGATGTAAAGCCCAAGACCTTGTGGTAGAGCCCAAAATCTAGAGTTAAAGCCCAACATCTAGACGTAAAGCCAGATATCTAGAGGTAAAGCCCAACATCTAGAGGAAAAGCCAAATATATAGATTTAAAACCCAAAATCTAGAGGTAAAGCCTAACTTCTAGGTCTAAAGCCTAACTTCTAGTGGTAAAGTCCAAAATCTAGAGGAAAAGCCCAAGACCTAGTGGTAGAGACCAAAATCTAGAGGTAAAGCCCAACATCTTGACGTAAAGCCAGATATCTAGGGGTAAAGCCCAACATCTAGAGGAAAAGCCAAATATATAGATTTAAAACCCAAAATCTAGAGGTAAAGCCCAATATCTAGACGTAAAGCCCAAAATCTAGATGTAAAGCCCAACTTCTAGATCTAAAGCCTAACTTCTAGAGGTAAAGTCCAAAATCTAGACGTAAAGCCCAAGACCTAGTGGTAGAGCCCAAAATCTAGAGGTAAAGACCAACATCTAGACGTAAAGCCAGATATCTAGAGGGAAATCCCAACATCTAGAGGTAAAGTCCAAAATCTAGAGGTAAAGATCAAGACCTAGTGGTAGAGCCCAAAATCTAGAGGTAAAGCTCAACGTCTGGAGGTAAAGCCCAGATTCTAGAGAGAAGCCAAAAATCCAGATGGAAAACCCAAAATCTAGAGGTAAAGCCCAACATCTAGAGGTAAAGCCAGATATCTAGGAGTAAAGCCCAACATCTAGAGGAAAAGCCAAATATATAGATTTAAAACCCAAAATCTAGAGGTAAAGCCCAATATCTAGACGTAAAGCCCAAAATCTAGAGGTAAAGCCCAACATCCAGAGTTAAAGTTGAACTTCTTGAGGTAAAGCCAAAGTCTAGAGGTAAAGCCCAACTTCTAGAGGTAAAGTCCAAAATCTAGAGGTAAAGGCACACATCTAGACGTAAAGCCAGATATCTAGAGGTAAAGCCCAACATCTAGAGGAAAAGCCAAATATATAGATTTAAAACCCAAAATCTGGAGATAAAGCCCAACATCTAAATGTAAAGCAAAACATCTAGATGTAAAACCCGACATCTAGAGTTAAAGTCCAATATCTAGACTTAAAGACCAACATCTAGAGGTAAAACCCAACATCTAGAGGTAAAGCCCAACGTCTGGAGGTAAAGCCCAGATTCTAGAGAGAAGCCAAAAATCCAGATGGAAAACCCAAAATCTAGAGGTAAAGCCCATCATCTAGAGGTAAAGCCAGATATCTAGGGGTAAAGCCCAACATCTAGAGGAAAAGTCAAATATATAGATTTAAATCCCGGAATCTAGAGGTAAAGTCCAATATCGAGACGTAAAGCCCAACTTCTAGATGTAAAGCCCAACTTCTAGATCCAAAGCCTAACTTCTAGACGTAAAGTCCAAAATCTAGAGGTAAAGCCCAACATCTAGACGTAAAGCCAGATATCTAGAGGTAAAGCCCAACATCTAGAGGAAAAGCCAAATATATAGATTTAAAACCCAAAATCTAGAGGTAAAGACCAATATCTAGAAGTAAAGCCCAAATTCTAGAGGTAAAGCCCAAGACCTAGTGGTAGAGCCCAAAATCTAGAGTTAAAGCCCAACATCTAGACGTAAAGCCAGATATCTAGAGGTAAAGCCCAACATCTAGAGGAAAGCCAAATATATAGATTTAAAACCCAAAATCTAGAGGTAAAGCCCAACTTCTAGATCTAAAGCCTAACTTCTAGACGTAAAGTCCAAAATCTAGAGGTAAAGCCCAAGATCTAGAGGTAGAGCCCAAAATCTAGAGGTAAAGCCCAACATCTAGACGTAAAGCCAGATATCTAGAGGTAAAGCCCAACATCTAGAGGAAAAAGCCAAATATATAGATTTAAAACCGAAAATCTAGAGGTAAAGACCAATATCTAGACGTAAAGCCCAAAATCTAGATGTAAAGCCCAACTTCTAGATCTAAAGCCTAACTTCTAGTGGTAAAGTCCAAAATCTAGAGGAAAAGCCCAAGACCTAGTGGTAGAGCCCAAAATCTATAGGTAAAGACCAACATCTAGACGTAAAGCCAGATATCTAGGGGTAAAGCCCAACATCTAGAGGTAAAGTCCAAAATCTAGAGGTAAATATCAAGACCTAGTGGTAGAGCCCAGAATCTAGAGGTAAAGCCCAACGTCTGGAGGTAAAGCCCAGATTCTAGAGAGAAGCCAAAAATCCAGATGGAAAACCCAAAATCTAGAGGTAAAGCCCAACATCTAGAGGTAAAGCCAGATATCTAGGAGTAAAGCCCAACATCTAGAGGAAAAGCCAAATATATAGATTTAAAACCCAAAATCTAGAGGTAAAGCCCAATATCTAGACGTAAAGCCCAAAATCTAGAGGTAAAGCCCAACATCCAGAGTTAAAGTTGAACTTCTTGAGGTAAAGCCAAAGTCTAGAGGTAAAGCCCAACTTCTAGAGGTAAAGTCCAAAATCTAGAGGTAAAGGCACACATCTAGACGTAAAGCCAGATATCTAGAGGTAAAGCCCAACATCTAGAGGAAAAGCCAAATATATAGATTTAAAACCCAAAATCTGGAGATAAAGCCCAACATCTAAATGTAAAGCAAAACATCTAGATGTAAAACCCGACATCTAGAGTTAAACTCCAATATCTAGACTTAAAGACCAACATCTAGAGGTAAAACCCAACATCTAGAGGTAAAGCCCAGATTCTAGAGAGAAGCCAAAAATCCAGATGGAAAACCCAAAATCTAGAGGTAAAGCCCATCATCTAGAGGTAAAGCCAGATATCTAGGGGTAAAGCCCAACATCTAGAGGAAAAGTCAAATATATATATTTAAACCCCAAAATCTAGAGGTAAAGCCCAATATCTAGACGTAAAGACCAAAATCTAGAGGTAAAGTCCAATATCGAGACGTAAAGCCCAACTTCTAGATGTAAAGCCCAACTTCTAGATCCAAAGCCTAACTTCTAGATGTAAAGTCCAAAATCTAGAGGTAAAACCCAACATCTAGACGTAAAGCCAGATATCTAGAGGTAAAGACCAACATCTAGAGGAAAAGACAAATATATAGATTTAAAACCCAAAATCTAGAGGTAAAGACCAATATCTAGACGTAAAGCCCAAAATCTAGATGTAAAGCCGAAGACCTAGTGGTAGAGTCCAAAATCTAGAGTTAAAGCCCAACATCTAGACGTAAAGCCAGATATCTAGAGGTAAAGCCCAACATCTAGAGGAAAAGCCAAATATATAGATTTAAACCCCAAAATCTAGAGGTAAAGCCCAATATCTAGACGTAAAGACCAAAATCTAGAGGTAAAGCCCAAGACCTAGTGGTAGAGCCCAAAATCTAGGGGTAAAGTCCAACATCTTGAGGTAAAGCCAGATATCTAGTGGTAAAGCCCAACATCTACAGGAAAAGCCAAATATATAGATTTAAACCCCAAAATCTAGAGGTAAAGCCTGATATCTAGACGTAAAGACCAAAATCTAGATGTAAAGCCCAACTTCTAGATCTAAAGCCCAAAATATAGATGTAAAGCCCAACTTCTAAATCTAAAGCCCAACATCTAGAGGTAAAGCCCAATATTTAGAGTTTAAGCGCATCATTTAGAGGTAAACCCAAAATCTAGAGGTAAAGCCCAACTTCTAGAGGTAAAGCCATCATCTAGTCCTACAGCCCAATGTCTGCAGGTAAAGCATAACTTACAGAGGTAAAGGCAAACATCTAGATATAAAACCCAAACTCTAGAGGTAAAGCCCAACATATAGAGGTATAGCCCAAATTCTAGAGATAAAGTCCAACGTCTAGATGTAATCCCAACATCTAGAGGTAAAGCCCAGAATCTAGAGGTAAAGCCTAACATCTAGAGGTGAATTCCAAAATCAAGTGTTAAGGCCCGACATCTACAGTTAAAGCCAACCATATAGATGTAACCCTCAACTTCTAGAGGTAAGGCCCAAAATCTAGAGGTAGAGGCCAACATCTAGAGGTAAAGCCAGATATCTAGGAGTAAAGCCCAACATCTAGAGGAAAAGCCAAATATATAGATTTAAAACCCAAAATCTAGAGGTAAAGCCCAATATCTAGACATAAAGCCCAAAATCTAGAGGTAAAGCCCAACATCCAGAGTTAAAGTTGAACTTCTTGAGGTAAAGCCAAAGTCTAGAGGTAAAGCCCAACTTCTGGAGGTAAAGTCCATAATCTAGATATAAAAGCCACACATCTAGACGTAAAGCCAGATATCTAGAGGTAAAGCCCAACATCTAGAGGAAAAGCCAAATATATAGATTTAAAACCCAAAATCTAGAGATAAAGCCCAACATCTAAATGTAAAGCAAAACATCTAGATGTAACACCCGACATCTAGAGTTAAACTCCAATATCTAGACTTAAAGACCAACATCTAGAGGTAAAACCCAACATCTAGAGGTAAAGCCCAACGTCTGGAGGTAAAGCCCAGATTCTAGAGAGAAGCCAAAAATCCAGATGGAAAACCCAAAATCTAGAGGTAAAGCCCATCATCTAGAGGTAAAGCCAGATATCTAGGGGTAAAGCCCAACATCTAGAGGAAAAGTCAAATATATAGATTTAAATCCCAAAATCTAGAGGTAAAGTCCAATATCGAGACGTAAAGCCCAACTTCTAGATGTAAAGACCAACTTCTAGATCCAAAGCCTAACTTCTAGACGTAAAGTCCAAAATCTAGAGGTAAAGCCCAACATCTAGACGTAAAGCCAGATATCTAGAGGTAAAGCCCAACATCTAGAGGAAAAGCCAAATATATAGATTTAAAACCCAAAATCTAGAGGTAAAGACCAATATCTAGACGTAAAGCCAGATATCTAGAGGTAAAGCCCAACATCTAGAGGAAAAGCCAAATATATAGATTTAAAACCCAAAATCTAGAGGTAAAGACCAATATCTAGACGTAAAGCCCAAGATCTAGATGTAAAGCCCAACTTCTAGATCTAAAGCCTAACTTCTAGTGGTAAAGTCCAAAATCTAGAGGAAAAGCCCAAGACCTAGTGGTAGAGCCCAAAATCTAGAGGTAAAGCCCAACATCTAGACGTAAAGCCGGATATCTAGAGGTAAAGCCCAACATCTAGAGGAAAAGCCAAATATATAGATTTAAAACACAAAATCTAGAGATAAAGCCCAACATCTAAATGTAAAGCAAAACATCTAGATGTAACACCCGACATCTAGAGTTAAACTCCAATATCTAGACTTAAAGACCAACATCTAGAGGTAAAACCCAACATCTAGAGGTAAAGCCCAACGTCTGGAGGTAAAGCCCAGATTCTAGAGAGAAGCCAAAAATCCAGATGGAAAACCCAAAATCTAGAGGTAAAGCCCATCATCTAGAGGTAAAGCCAGATATCTAGGGGTAAAGCCCAACATCTAGAGGAAAAGTCAAATATATAGATTTAAATCCCAAAATCTAGAGGTAAAGTCCAATATCGAGACGTAAAGCCCAACTTCTAGATGTAAAGACCAACTTCTAGATCCAAAGCCTAACTTCTAGACGTAAAGTCCAAAATCTAGAGGTAAAGCCCAACATCTAGACGTAAAGCCAGATATCTAGAGGTAAAGCCCAACATCTAGAGGAAAAGCCAAATATATAGATTTAAAACCCAAAATCTAGAGGTAAAGACCAATATCTAGACGTAAAGCCAGATATCTAGAGGTAAAGCCCAACATCTAGAGGAAAAGCCAAATATATAGATTTAAAACCCAAAATCTAGAGGTAAAGACCAATATCTAGACGTAAAGCCCAAGATCTAGATGTAAAGCCCAACTTCTAGATCTAAAGCCTAATTTCTAGTGGTAAAGTCCAAAATCTAGAGGAAAAGCCCAAGACCTAGTGGTAGAGCCCAAAATCTAGAGGTAAAGCCCAACATCTAGACGTAAAGCCGGATATCTAGAGGTAAAGCCCAACATCTAGAGGAAAAGCCAAATATATAGATTTAAAACACAAAATCTAGAGGTAAAGACCAATATCTAGATGTAAAGCCCAAAATCTAGATGTAAAGCCCAACTTCTAGATCTAAAGCCTAACTTCTAGAGGTAAAGTCCAAAATCTAGACGTAAAGCCCAAGACCTAGTGGTAGAGCCCAAAATCTAGAGGTAAAGCCCAACATCTAGACATAAAGCCGGATATCTAGAGGTAAAGCCCAACATCTAGAGGAAAAGCCAAATATATAGATTTAAAACACAAAATCTAGAGGTAAAGACCAATATCTAGACGTAAAGCCCAAAATCTAGATGTAAAGCCCAACTTCTAGATCTAAAGCCTAACTTCTAGAGGTAAAGTCCAAAATCTAGACGTAAAGCCCAAGACCTAGTGGTAGAGCCCAAAATCTAGAGGTAAAGCCCAACATCTTGACGTAAAGCCAGATATCTAGGGGTAAAGCCCAACATCTAGAGGAAAAGCCAAATATATAGATTTAAAACCCAAAATCTAGAGGTATAGCCCAATATCTAGACGTAAAGCCCAAAATCTAGATGTAAAGCCCAACTTCTAGATCTAAAGCCTAACTTCTAGAGGTAAAGTCCAAAATCTAGACGTAAAGCCCAAGACCTAGTGGTAGAGCCCAAAATCTAGAGGTAAAGACCAACATCTAGACGTAAAGCCAGATATCTAGAGGTAAAGCCCAACATCTAGAGGTAAAGTCCAAAATCTAGAGGTAAAGATCAAGACCTAGTGGTAGAGCCCAAAATCTAGAGGTAAAGCTCAACGTCTGGAGGTAAAGCCCAGATTCTAGAGAGAAGCCAAAAATCCAGATGGAAAACCCAAAATCTAGAGGTAAAGCCCAACATCTGGAGGTAAAGCCAGATATCTAGGAGTAAAGCCCAACATCTAGAGGAAAAGCCAAATATATAGATTTAAAACCCAAAATCTAGAGGTAAAGTCCAATATCGAGACGTAAAGCCCAACTTCTAGATGTAAAGCCCAACTTCTAGATCCAAAGCCTAACTTCTAGACGTAAAGTCCAAAATCTAGAGGTAAAACCCAACATCTAGACGTAAAGCCAGATATCTAGAGGTAAAGACCAACATCTAGAGGAAAAGCCAAATATATAGATTTAAAACCCAAAATCTAGAGGTAAAGACCAATATCTAGACGTAAAGCCCAAAATCTAGATGTAAAGCGAAGACCTAGTGGTAGAGTCCAAAATCTAGAGTTAAAGCCCAACATCTAGACGTAAAGCCAGATATCTAGAGGTAAAGCCCAACATCTAGAGGAAAAGCCAAATATATAGATTTAAAACCCAAAATCTAGAGGTAAAGCCCAATATCTAGACGTAAAGACCAAAATCTAGAGGTAAAGCCCAAGACCTAGTGGTAGAGCCCAAAATCTAGGGGTAAAGTCCTACATCTAGACGTAAAGACATATCTCTAGAAGTAAAGCCCAACATCTACAGGAAAAGCCAAATATATAGATTTAAACCCCAAAATCTAGAGGTACAGCCCGTTATCTAGACGTAAAGTCCAAAATCTAGAGGTAAAGCCCAACATCTAGACGTAAAGCCAGATATCTAGAGGTAAAGCCCAACATCTAGAGGAAAAGCCAAATATATAGATTTAAAACCCAAAATCTAGAGGTAAAGACCAATATCTAGAAGTAAAGCCCAAATTCTAGATGTAAAGCCCAAGACCTAGTGGTAGAGCCCAAAATCTAGAGTTAAAGCCCAACATCTAGACGTAAAGCCAGATATCTAGAGGTAAAGCCCAACATCTAGAGGAAAAGCCAAATATATAGATTTAAAACCCAAAATCTAGAGGTAAAGCCCAACTTCTAGATCTAAAGCCTAACTTCTAGACGTAAAGTCCAAAATCTAGAGGTAAAGCCCAAGATCTAGAGGTAGAGCCCAAAATCTAGAGGTAAAGCCCAACATCTAGACGTAAAGCCAGATATCTAGAGGTAAAGCCCAACATCTAGAGGAAAAAGCCAAATATATAGATTTAAAACCGAAAATCTAGAGGTAAAGACCAATATCTAGACGTAAAGCCCAAAATCTAGATGTAAAGCCCAACTTCTAGATCTAAAGCCTAACTTCTAGTGGTAAAGTCCAAAATCTAGAGGAAAAGCCCAAGACCTAGTGGTAGAGCCCAAAATCTAGAGGTAAAGCCCAACATCTAGACGTAAAGCCGGATATCTAGAGGTAAAGGTCAACATCTAGAGGAAAAGCCAAATATATAGATTTAAAACCCAAAATCTAGAGGTAAAGCCCAATATCTAGACGTAAAGACCAAAATCTAGAGGTAAAGCCAAACATCCAGAGTTAAAGTTGAACTTCTTGAGGTAAAGCCAAAGTCTAGAGGTAAAGCCCAACTTCTAGAGGTAAAGTCCAAAATCTAGAGGTAAAGCCCAAGACCTAGTGGTAGAGCCCAAAATCTATAGGTAAAGACCAACATCTAGACGTAAAGCCAGATATCTAGGGGTAAAGCCCAACATCTAGAGGTAAAGTCCAAAATCTAGAGGTAAAGATCAAGACCTAGTGGTAGAGCCCAGAATCTAGAGGTAAAGCCCAACGTCTGGAGGTAAAGCCCAGATTCTAGAGAGAAGCCAAAAATCCAGATGGAAAACCCAAAATCTAGAGGTAAAGCCCAACATCTAGAGGTAAAGCCAGATATCTAGGAGTAAAGCCCAACATCTAGAGGAAAAGCCAAATATATAGATTTAAAACCCAAAATCTAGAGGTAAAGCCCAATATCTAGACGTAAAGCCCAAAATCTAGAGGTAAAGCCCAACATCCAGAGTTAAAGTTGAACTTCTTGAGGTAAAGCCAAAGTCTAGAGGTAAAGCCCAACTTCTAGAGGTAAAGTCCAAAATCTAGAGGTAAAGGCACACATCTAGACGTAAAGCCAGATATCTAGAGGTAAAGCCCAACATCTAGAGGAAAAGCCAAATATATAGATTTAAAACCCAAAATCTGGAGATAAAGCCCAACATCTAAATGTAAAGCAAAACATCTAGATGTAAAACCCGACATCTAGAGTTAAACTCCAATATCTAGACTTAAAGACCAACATCTAGAGGTAAAACCCAACATCTAGAGGTAAAGCCCAGATTCTAGAGAGAAGCCAAAAATCCAGATGGAAAACCCAAAATCTAGAGGTAAAGCCCATCATCTAGAGGTAAAGCCAGATATCTAGGGGTAAAGCCCAACATCTAGAGGAAAAGTCAAATATATATATTTAAACCCCAAAATCTAGAGGTAAAGCCCAATATCTAGACGTAAAGACCAAAATCTAGAGGTAAAGTCCAATATCGAGACGTAAAGCCCAACTTCTAGATGTAAAGCCCAACTTCTAGATCCAAAGCCTAACTTCTAGATGTAAAGTCCAAAATCTAGAGTTAAAGCCCAACATCTAGACGTAAAGCCAGATATCTAGAGGTAAAGACCAACATCTAGAGGAAAAGCCAAATATATAGATTTAAAACCCAAAATCTAGAGGTAAAGCCCAATATCTAGACGTAAAGACCAAAATCTAGAGGTAAAGCCCAAGACCTAGTGGTAGAGCCCAAAATCTAGGGGTAAAGTCC
The DNA here is from genome assembly GCF_034619465.1 of Leptosomus discolor. NCBI lineage: Eukaryota > Metazoa > Chordata > Aves > Leptosomiformes > Leptosomidae > Leptosomus > Leptosomus discolor. The sequence continues at coordinate 4,879,881 of NC_141416.1, forward strand.
TACATCTAGACGTAAAGACATATCTCTAGAAGTAAAGCCCAACATCTACAGGAAAAGCCAAATATATAGATTTAAACCCCAAAATCTAGAGGTACAGCCCGTTATCTAGACGTAAAGTCCAAAATCTAGAGGTAAAGCCCAACATCTAGACGTAAAGCCAGATATCTAGAGGTAAAGCCCAACATCTAGAGGAAAAGCCAAATATATAGATTTAAAACCCAAAATCTAGAGGTAAAGACCAATATCTAGAAGTAAAGCCCAAATTCTAGATGTAAAGCCCAAGACCTAGTGGTAGAGCCCAAAATCTAGAGTTAAAGCCCAACATCTAGACGTAAAGCCAGATATCTAGAGGTAAAGCCCAACATCTAGAGGAAAAGCCAAATATATAGATTTAAAACCCAAAATCTAGAGGTAAAGCCCAACTTCTAGATCTAAAGCCTAACTTCTAGACGTAAAGTCCAAAATCTAGAGGTAAAGCCCAAGATCTAGAGGTAGAGCCCAAAATCTAGAGGTAAAGCCCAACATCTAGACGTAAAGCCAGATATCTAGAGGTAAAGCCCAACATCTAGAGGAAAAAGCCAAATATATAGATTTAAAACCGAAAATCTAGAGGTAAAGACCAATATCTAGACGTAAAGCCCAAAATCTAGATGTAAAGCCCAACTTCTAGATCTAAAGCCTAACTTCTAGTGGTAAAGTCCAAAATCTAGAGGAAAAGCCCAAGACCTAGTGGTAGAGCCCAAAATCTAGAGGTAAAGCCCAACATCTAGACGTAAAGCCGGATATCTAGAGGTAAAGGTCAACATCTAGAGGAAAAGCCAAATATATAGATTTAAAACCCAAAATCTAGAGGTAAAGCCCAATATCTAGACGTAAAGACCAAAATCTAGAGGTAAAGCCAAACATCCAGAGTTAAAGTTGAACTTCTTGAGGTAAAGCCAAAGTCTAGAGGTAAAGCCCAACTTCTAGAGGTAAAGTCCAAAATCTAGAGGTAAAGCCCAAGACCTAGTGGTAGAGCCCAAAATCTATAGGTAAAGACCAACATCTAGACGTAAAGCCAGATATCTAGGGGTAAAGCCCAACATCTAGAGGTAAAGTCCAAAATCTAGAGGTAAAGATCAAGACCTAGTGGTAGAGCCCAGAATCTAGAGGTAAAGCCCAACGTCTGGAGGTAAAGCCCAGATTCTAGAGAGAAGCCAAAAATCCAGATGGAAAACCCAAAATCTAGAGGTAAAGCCCAACATCTAGAGGTAAAGCCAGATATCTAGGAGTAAAGCCCAACATCTAGAGGAAAAGCCAAATATATAGATTTAAAACCCAAAATCTAGAGGTAAAGCCCAATATCTAGACGTAAAGCCCAAAATCTAGAGGTAAAGCCCAACATCCAGAGTTAAAGTTGAACTTCTTGAGGTAAAGCCAAAGTCTAGAGGTAAAGCCCAACTTCTAGAGGTAAAGTCCAAAATCTAGAGGTAAAGGCACACATCTAGACGTAAAGCCAGATATCTAGAGGTAAAGCCCAACATCTAGAGGAAAAGCCAAATATATAGATTTAAAACCCAAAATCTGGAGATAAAGCCCAACATCTAAATGTAAAGCAAAACATCTAGATGTAAAACCCGACATCTAGAGTTAAACTCCAATATCTAGACTTAAAGACCAACATCTAGAGGTAAAACCCAACATCTAGAGGTAAAGCCCAGATTCTAGAGAGAAGCCAAAAATCCAGATGGAAAACCCAAAATCTAGAGGTAAAGCCCATCATCTAGAGGTAAAGCCAGATATCTAGGGGTAAAGCCCAACATCTAGAGGAAAAGTCAAATATATATATTTAAACCCCAAAATCTAGAGGTAAAGCCCAATATCTAGACGTAAAGACCAAAATCTAGAGGTAAAGTCCAATATCGAGACGTAAAGCCCAACTTCTAGATGTAAAGCCCAACTTCTAGATCCAAAGCCTAACTTCTAGATGTAAAGTCCAAAATCTAGAGGTAAAACCCAACATCTAGACGTAAAGCCAGATATCTAGAGGTAAAGACCAACATCTAGAGGAAAAGACAAATATATAGATTTAAAACCCAAAATCTAGAGGTAAAGACCAATATCTAGACGTAAAGCCCAAAATCTAGATGTAAAGCCGAAGACCTAGTGGTAGAGTCCAAAATCTAGAGTTAAAGCCCAACATCTAGACGTAAAGCCAGATATCTAGAGGTAAAGCCCAACATCTAGAGGAAAAGCCAAATATATAGATTTAAACCCCAAAATCTAGAGGTAAAGCCCAAAATCTAGAGGTAAAAACCAAAATCTAGAGGTAAAGCCCAAGACCTAGTGGTAGAGCCCAAAATCTAGGGGTAAAGTCCAACATCTTGAGGTAAAGCCAGATATCTAGTGGTAAAGCCCAACATCTACAGGAAAAGCCAAATATATAGATTTAAACCCCAAAATCTAGAGGTAAAGCCTGATATCTAGACGTAAAGACCAAAATCTAGATGTAAAGCCCAACTTCTAGATCTAAAGCCCAAAATATAGATGTAAAGCCCAACTTCTAAATCTAAAGCCCAACATCTAGAGGTAAAGCCCAATATTTAGAGTTTAAGCGCATCATTTAGACGTAAACCCAAAATCTAGAGGTAAAGCCCAACTTCTAGAGGTAAAGCCATCATCTAGTCCTACAGCCCAATGTCTGCAGGTAAAGCATAACTTACAGAGGTAAAGGCAAACATCTAGATATAAAACCCAAACTCTAGAGGTAAAGCCCAACATATAGAGGTATAGCCCAAATTCTAGAGATAAAGTCCAACGTCTAGATGTAATCCCAACATCTAGAGGTAAAGCCCAGAATCTAGAGGTAAAGCCTAACATCTAGAGGTGAATTCCAAAATCAAGTGTTAAGGCCCGACATCTACAGTTAAAGCCAACCATATAGATGTAACCCTCAACTTCTAGAGGTAAGGCCCAAAATCTAGAGGTAGAGGCCAACATCTAGAGGTAAAGCCAGATATCTAGGAGTAAAGCCCAACATCTAGAGGAAAAGCCAAATATATAGATTTAAAACCCAAAATCTAGAGGTAAAGCCCAATATCTAGACATAAAGCCCAAAATCTAGAGGTAAAGCCCAACATCCAGAGTTAAAGTTGAACTTCTTGAGGTAAAGCCAAAGTCTAGAGGTAAAGCCCAACTTCTGGAGGTAAAGTCCATAATCTAGATATAAAAGCCACACATCTAGACGTAAAGCCAGATATCTAGAGGTAAAGCCCAACATCTAGAGGAAAAGCCAAATATATAGATTTAAAACCCAAAATCTAGAGATAAAGCCCAACATCTAAATGTAAAGCAAAACATCTAGATGTAACACCCGACATCTAGAGTTAAACTCCAATATCTAGACTTAAAGACCAACATCTAGAGGTAAAACCCAACATCTAGAGGTAAAGCCCAACGTCTGGAGGTAAAGCCCAGATTCTAGAGAGAAGCCAAAAATCCAGATGGAAAACCCAAAATCTAGAGGTAAAGCCCATCATCTAGAGGTAAAGCCAGATATCTAGGGGTAAAGCCCAACATCTAGAGGAAAAGTCAAATATATAGATTTAAATCCCAAAATCTAGAGGTAAAGTCCAATATCGAGACGTAAAGCCCAACTTCTAGATGTAAAGACCAACTTCTAGATCCAAAGCCTAACTTCTAGACGTAAAGTCCAAAATCTAGAGGTAAAGCCCAACATCTAGACGTAAAGCCAGATATCTAGAGGTAAAGCCCAACATCTAGAGGAAAAGCCAAATATATAGATTTAAAACCCAAAATCTAGAGGTAAAGACCAATATCTAGACGTAAAGCCAGATATCTAGAGGTAAAGCCCAACATCTAGAGGAAAAGCCAAATATATAGATTTAAAACCCAAAATCTAGTGGTAAAGACCAATATCTAGACGTAAAGCCCAAGATCTAGATGTAAAGCCCAACTTCTAGATCTAAAGCCTAACTTCTAGTGGTAAAGTCCAAAATCTAGAGGAAAAGCCCAAGACCTAGTGGTAGAGCCCAAAATCTAGAGGTAAAGCCCAACATCTAGACGTAAAGCCGGATATCTAGAGGTAAAGCCCAACATCTAGAGGAAAAGCCAAATATATAGATTTAAAACACAAAATCTAGAGATAAAGCCCAACATCTAAATGTAAAGCAAAACATCTAGATGTAACACCCGACATCTAGAGTTAAACTCCAATATCTAGACTTAAAGACCAACATCTAGAGGTAAAACCCAACATCTAGAGGTAAAGCCCAACGTCTGGAGGTAAAGCCCAGATTCTAGAGAGAAGCCAAAAATCCAGATGGAAAACCCAAAATCTAGAGGTAAAGCCCATCATCTAGAGGTAAAGCCAGATATCTAGGGGTAAAGCCCAACATCTAGAGGAAAAGTCAAATATATAGATTTAAATCCCAAAATCTAGAGGTAAAGTCCAATATCGAGACGTAAAGCCCAACTTCTAGATGTAAAGACCAACTTCTAGATCCAAAGCCTAACTTCTAGACGTAAAGTCCAAAATCTAGAGGTAAAGCCCAACATCTAGACGTAAAGCCAGATATCTAGAGGTAAAGCCCAACATCTAGAGGAAAAGCCAAATATATAGATTTAAAACCCAAAATCTAGAGGTAAAGACCAATATCTAGACGTAAAGCCCAAGATCTAGATGTAAAGCCCAACTTCTAGATCTAAAGCCTAACTTCTAGTGGTAAAGTCCAAAATCTAGAGGAAAAGCCCAAGACCTAGTGGTAGAGCCCAAAATCTAGAGGTAAAGCCCAACATCTAGACGTAAAGCCGGATATCTAGAGGTAAAGCCCAACATCTAGAGGAAAAGCCAAATATATAGATTTAAAACACAAAATCTAGAGGTAAAGACCAATATCTAGATGTAAAGCCCAAAATCTAGATGTAAAGCCCAACTTCTAGATCTAAAGCCTAACTTCTAGAGGTAAAGTCCAAAATCTAGACGTAAAGCCCAAGACCTAGTGGTAGAGCCCAAAATCTAGAGGTAAAGCCCAACATCTAGACATAAAGCCGGATATCTAGAGGTAAAGCCCAACATCTAGAGGAAAAGCCAAATATATAGATTTAAAACACAAAATCTAGAGGTAAAGACCAATATCTAGACGTAAAGCCCAAAATCTAGATGTAAAGCCCAACTTCTAGATCTAAAGCCTAACTTCTAGAGGTAAAGTCCAAAATCTAGACGTAAAGCCCAAGACCTAGTGGTAGAGCCCAAAATCTAGAGGTAAAGCCCAACATCTTGACGTAAAGCCAGATATCTAGGGGTAAAGCCCAACATCTAGAGGAAAAGCCAAATATATAGATTTAAAACCCAAAATCTAGAGGTATAGCCCAATATCTAGACGTAAAGCCCAAAATCTAGATGTAAAGCCCAACTTCTAGATCTAAAGCCTAACTTCTAGAGGTAAAGTCCAAAATCTAGACGTAAAGCCCAAGACCTAGTGGTAGAGCCCAAAATCTAGAGGTAAAGACCAACATCTAGACGTAAAGCCAGATATCTAGAGGTAAAGCCCAACATCTAGAGGTAAAGTCCAAAATCTAGAGGTAAAGATCAAGACCTAGTGGTAGAGCCCAAAATCTAGAGGTAAAGCTCAACGTCTGGAGGTAAAGCCCAGATTCTAGAGAGAAGCCAAAAATCCAGATGGAAAACCCAAAATCTAGAGGTAAAGCCCAACATCTGGAGGTAAAGCCAGATATCTAGGAGTAAAGCCCAACATCTAGAGGAAAAGCCAAATATATAGATTTAAAACCCAAAATCTAGAGGTAAAGTCCAATATCGAGACGTAAAGCCCAACTTCTAGATGTAAAACCCAACTTCTAGATCCAAAGCCTAACTTCTAGACGTAAAGTCCAAAATCTAGAGGTAAAACCCAACATCTAGACGTAAAGCCAGATATCTAGAGGTAAAGACCAACATCTAGAGGAAAAGCCAAATATATAGATTTAAAACCCAAAATCTAGAGGTAAAGACCAATATCTAGACGTAAAGCCCAAAATCTAGATGTAAAGCGAAGACCTAGTGGTAGAGTCCAAAATCTAGAGTTAAAGCCCAACATCTAGACGTAAAGCCAGATATCTAGAGGTAAAGCCCAACATCTAGAGGAAAAGCCAAATATATAGATTTAAAACCCAAAATCTAGAGGTAAAGCCCAATATCTAGACGTAAAGACCAAAATCTAGAGGTAAAGCCCAAGACCTAGTGGTAGAGCCCAAAATCTAGGGGTAAAGTCCTACATCTAGACGTAAAGACATATCTCTAGAAGTAAAGCCCAACATCTACAGGAAAAGCCAAATATATAGATTTAAACCCCAAAATCTAGAGGTAAAGCCCGATATCTAGACGTAAAGACCAAAATCTAGATGTAAAGCCGAACTTCTAGATCTAAAGCCCAAAATATAGATGTAAAGCCCAACTTCTAAATCTAAAGCCCAACATCTAGAGGTAAAGCCCAATATTTAGAGTTTAAGCGCATCATTTAGAGGTAAACCCAAAATCTAGAGGTAAAGCCCAACTTCTAGAGGTAAAGCCCATCATCTAGTCCTACAGCCCAAAGTCTGCAGGTAAAGCATAACTTACAGAGGTAAAGGCAAACATCTAGATATAAACCCCAAACTCTAGAGGTAAAGCCCAACATATAGAGGTATAGCCCAAATTCTAGAGATAAAGTCCAACGTCTAGATGTAATCCCAACATCTAGAGGTAAAGCCCAGAATCTAGAGGTAAAGCCTAACATCTAGAGGTGAATTCCAAAATCAAGTGTTAAGGCCCGACATCCACAGTTAAAGCCAACCATATAGATGTAACCCTCAACTTCTAGAGGTAAGGCCCAAAATCTAGAGGTAGAGCCCAACATCTAGAGGTAAAGCCAGATATCTAGGAGTAAAGCCCAACATCTAGAGGAAAAGCCAAATATATAGATTTAAAACCCAAAATCTAGAGGTAAAGCCCAATATCTAGACGTAAAGCCCAAAATCTAGAGGTAAAGCCCAACATCCAGAGTTAAAGTTGAACTTCTTGAGGTAAAGCCAAAGTCTAGAGGTAAAGCCCAACTTCTAGAGGTAAAGTCCAAAATCTAGAGGTAAAGCCACACATCTAGACGTAAAGCCAGATATCTAGAGGTAAAGCCCAACATCTAGAGGAAAAGCCAAATATATAGATTTAAAACCCAAAATGTAGAGATAAAGCCCAACATCTAAATGTAAAGCAAAACATCTAGATGTAAAACCCGACATCTAGAGTTAAAGTCCAATATCTAGACTTAAAGACCAACATCTAGAGGTAAAACCCAACATCTAGAGGTAAAGCCCAACGTCTGGAGGTAAAGCCCAGATTCTAGAGAGAAGCCAAAAATCCAGATGGAAAACCCAAAATCTAGAGCTAAAGCCCATCATCTAGAGGTAAAGCCAGATATCTAGGGGTAAAGCCCAACATCTAGAGTTAAAGTCAAATATATAGATTTAAATCCCAAAATCTAGAGGTAAAGTCCAATATCGAGACGTAAAGCCCAACTTCTAGATGTAAAGACCAACTTCTAGATCCAAAGCCTAACTTCTAGACGTAAAGTCCAAAATCTAGAGGTAAAGCCCAACATCTAGACGTAAAGCCAGATATCTAGAGGTAAAGCCCAACATCTAGAGGAAAAGCCAAATATATAGATTTAAAACCCAAAATCTAGAGGTAAAGACCAATATCTAGACGTAAAGCCCAAAACGTAGATGTAAAGCCCAAGACCTAGTGGCAGAGCACAAAATTTAGTGTTAAAGCCCAACATCTAGACGTAAAGCCAGATATCTAGAGGTAAAGCCCAACATCTAGAGGAAAAGCCAAATATATAGATTTAAAACCCAAAATCTAGAGGTAAAGCCTAACTTCTAGATCTAAAGCCTAACTTCTAGACGTAAAGTCCAAAATCTAGAGGTAAAGCCCAACATCTAGACGTAAAGCCAGATATCTAGAGGTAAAGCCCAACATCTAGAGGAAAAGCCAAATATATAGATTTAAAACCCAAAATCTAGAGGTAAAGACCAATATCTAGACGTAAAGCCCAAGATCTAGATGTAAAGCCCAACTTCTAGATCTAAAGCCTAACTTCTAGTGGTAAAGTCCAAAATCTAGAGGAAAAGCCCAAGACCTAGTGGTAGAGCCCAAAATCTAGAGGTAAAGCCCAACATCTAGACGTAAAGCCAGATATCTAGAGGTAAAGCCCAACATCTAGAGGAAAAGCCAAATATATAGATTTAAAACACAAAATCTAGAGGTAAAGACCAATATCTAGATGTAAAGCCCAAAATCTAGATGTAAAGCCCAACTTCTAGATCTAAAGCCTAACTTCTAGTGGTAAAGTCCAAAATCTAGAGGTAAAGCCCCAGACCTAGTGGTAGAGCCCAAAATCTAGAAGTAAAGCGCAACATCTAGACGTAAAGCCAGATATCTAGAGGTAAAGCCCAACATCTAGAGGAAAAGCCAAATATATAGATTTAAAACCCAAAATCTAGAGGTAAAGCCCAATATCTAGACGTAAAGCTCAAAATCTAGATGTAAAGCCCAACTTCTAGATCTAAAGCCTAACTTCTAGAGGTAAAGTCCAAAATCTAGACGTAAAGCCCAAGACCTAGTGGTAGAGCCCAAAATCTAGAGGTAAAGACCAACATCTAGACGTAAAGCCAGATATCTAGAGGTAAAGCCCAACATCTAGAGGTAAAGTCCAAAATCTAGAGGTAAAGATCACGACCTAGTGGTAGAGCCCAAAATCTAGAGGTAAAGCTCAACGTCTGGAGGTAAAGCCCAGATTCTAGAGAGAAGCCAAAAATCCAGATGGAAAACCCAAAATCTAGAGGTAAAGCCCAACATCTAGAGGTAAAGCCAGATATCTAGGAGTAAAGCCCAACATCTAGAGGAAAAGCCAAATATATAGATTTAAAACCCAAAATCTAGAGGTAAAGCCCAATATCTAGACGTAAAGCCCAAAATCTAGATGTAAAGCCCAACTTCTAGAGGTAAAGTCCAAAATCTAGAGGTAAAGCCACACATCTAGACGTAAAGCCAGATATCTAGAGGTAAAGCCCAACATCTAGAGGAAAAGCCAAATATATAGATTTAAAACCCAAAATCTAGAGATAAAGCCCAACATCTAAATGTAAAGCAAAACATCTAGATGTAAAACCCGACATCTAGAGTTAAAGTCCAATATCTAGACTTAAAGACCAACATCTAGAGGTAAAACCCAACATCTAGAGGTAAAGCCCAACGTCTGGAGGTAAAGCCCAGATTCTAGAGAGAAGCCAAAAATCCAGATGGAAAACCCAAAATCTAGAGGTAAAGCCCATCATCTAGAGGTAAAGCCAGATATCTAGGGGTAAAGCCCAACATCTAGAGGAAAAGCCAAATATATAGATTTAAAACCCAAAATCTAGAGGTAAAGTCCAATATCGAGACGTAAAGCCCAACTTCTAGATGTAAAGCCCAACTTCTAGATCCAAAGCCTAACTTCTAGACGTAAAGTCCAAAATCTAGAGGTAAAGCCCAACATCTAGACGTAAAGCCAGATATCTAGAGGTAAAGCCCAACATCTAGAGGAAAAGCCAAATATATAGATTTAAAACCCAAAATCTAGAGGTAAAGACCAATATCTAGAAGTAAAGCCCAAATTCTAGATGTAAAGCCCAAGACCTAGTGGTAGAGCCCAAAATCTAGAGCTAAAGCCCAACATCTAGACGTAAAGCCAGATATCTAGAGGTAAAGCCCAACATCTAGAGGAAAAGCCAAATATATAGATTTAAAACCCAAAATCTAGAGGTAAAGCCCAACTTCTAGATCTAAAGCCTAACTTCTAGACGTAAAGTCCAAAATCTAGAGGTAAAGCCCAAGATCTAGTGGTAGAGCCCAAAATCTAGAGGTAAAGCCCAACATCTAGACTTAAAGCCAGATATCTAGAGGTAAAGCCCAACATCTAGATGAAAAGCCAAATATATAGACTTAAAACCCAAAATCTAGAGGTAAAGACCAATATCTAGACGTAAAGCCCAAAATCTAGATGTAAAGCACAACTTCTAGATCTAAAGCCTAACTTCTAGTGGTAAAGTCCAAAATCTAGAGGAAAAGCCCAAGACCTAATGGTAGAGCCCAAAATCTAGAGGTAAAGCCCAACATCTAGATGTAAAGCCGGATATCTAGAGGTAAAGCCCAACATCTAGAGGAAAAGCCAAATATATAGATTTAAAACCCAAAATCTAGAGGTAAAGCCCAATATCTAGACGTAAAGACCAAAATCTAGAGGTAAAGCCCAACATCCAGAGTTAAAGTTGAACTTCTTGAGGTAAAGCCAAAGTCTAGAGGTAAAGCCCAACTTCTAGAGGTAAAGTCCAAAATCTAGAGGTAAAGCCACACATCTAGACGTAAAGCCAGATATCTAGAGGTAAAGCCCAACATCTAGGGGAAAAGCCAAATATATAGATTTAAAACCCAAAATCTAGAGATAAAGCCCAACATCTAAATGTAAAGCAAAACATCTAGATGTAAAACCCGACATCTAGAGTTAAACTCTAATATCTAGACTTAAAGACCAACATCTAGAGGTAAAACCCAACATCTAGAGGTAAAGCCCAACGTATGGAGGTAAAGCCCAGATTCTAGAGAGAAGCCAAAAATCCAGAAGGAAAACCCAAAATCTAGAGGTAAAGCCCATCATCTAGAGGTAAAGCCAGATATCTAGGGGTAAAGCTCAACATCTAGAGGAAAAGTCAAATATATAGATTTAAATCCCAAAATCTAGAGGTAAAGTCCAATATCGAGACGTAAAGCCCAACTTCTAGATGTAAAGACCAACTTCTAGATCCAAAGCCTAACTTCTAGACGTAAAGTCCAAAATCTAGAGGTAAAGCCCAACATCTAGACGTAAAGCCAGATATCTAGAGGTAAAGCCCAACATCTAGAGGAAAAGCCAAATATATAGATTTAAAACCCAAAATCTAGAGGTAAAGACCAATATCTAGACGTAAAGCCCAAAATGTAGATGTAAAGCCCAAGACCTTGTGGTAGAGCCCAAAATCTAGAGTTAAAGCCCAACATCTAGACGTAAAGCCAGATATCTAGAGGTAAAGCCCAACATCTAGAGGAAAAGCCAAATATATAGATTTAAAACCCAAAATCTAGAGGTAAAGACCAATATCTAGACGTAAAGCCCAAGATCTAGATGTAAAGCCCAACTTCTAGATCTAAAGCCTAACTTCTAGTGGTAAAGTCCAAAATCTAGAGGAAAAGCCCAAGACCTAGTGGTAGAGCCCAAAATCTAGAGGTAAAGCCCAACATCTTGACGTAAAGCCAGATATCTAGGGGTAAAGCCCAACATCTAGAGGAAAAGCCAAATATATAGATTTAAAACCCAAAATCTAGAGGTAAAGCCCAATATCTAGACGTAAAGCCCAAAATCTAGATGTAAAGCCCAACTTCTAGATCTAAAGCCTAACTTCTAGAGGTAAAGTCCAAAATCTAGACGTAAAGCCCAAGACCTAGTGGTAGAGCCCAAAATCTAGAGGTAAAGACCAACATCTAGACGTAAAGCCAGATATCTAGAGGGAAATCCCAACATCTAGAGGTAAAGTCCAAAATCTAGAGGTAAAGATCAAGACCTAGTGGTAGAGCCCAAAATCTAGAGGTAAAGCTCAACGTCTGGAGGTAAAGCCCAGATTCTAGAGAGAAGCCAAAAATCCAGATGGAAAACCCAAAATCTAGAGGTAAAGCCCAACATGTAGAGGTAAAGCCAGATATCTAGGAGTAAAGCCCAACATCTAGAGGAAAAGCCAAATATATAGATTTAAAACCCAAAATCTAGAGGTAAAGCCCAATATCTAGACGTAAAGCCCAAAATCTAGAGGTAAAGCCCAACATCCAGAGTTAAAGTTGAACTTCTTGAGGTAAAGCCAAAGTCTAGAGGTAAAGCCCAACTTCTAGAGGTAAAGTCCAAAATCTAGAGGTAAAGCCACACATCTAGACGTAAAGCCAGATATCTAGAGGTAAAGCCCAACATCTAGAGGAAAAGCCAAATATATAGATTTAAAACCCAAAATCTAGAGATAAAGCCCAACATCTAAATGTAAAGCAAAACATCTAGATGTAAAACCCGACATCTAGAGTTAAAGTCCAATATCTAGACTTAAAGACCAACATCTAGAGGTAAAACCCAACATCTAGAGGTAAAGCCCAACGTCTGGAGGTAAAGCCCAGATTCTAGAGAGAAGCCAAAAATCCAGATGGAAAACCCAAAATCTAGAGGTAAAGCCCATCATCTAGAGGTAAAGCCAGATATCTAGGGGTAAAGCCCAACATCTAGAGGAAAAGTCAAATATATAGATTTAAATCCCAAAAATCTAGAGGTAAAGTCCAATATCGAGACGTAAAGCCCAACTTCTAGATGTAAAGCTCAACTTCTAGATCCAAAGCCTAACTTCTAGACGTAAAGTCCAAAATCTAGAGGTAAAGCCCAACATCTAGACGTAAAGCCAGATATCTAGAGGTAAAGCCCAACATCTAGAGGAAAAGCCAAATATATAGATTTAAAACCCAAAATCTAGAGGTAAAGACCAATATCTAGACGTAAAGCCCAAAATGTAGATGTAAAGCCCAAGACCTTGTGGTAGAGCCCAAAATCTAGAGGTAAAGCCCAACATCTAGACGTAAAGCCAGATATCTAGAGGTAAAGCCCAACATCTAGAGGAAAAGCCAAATATATAGATTTAAAACCCAAAATCTAGAGGTAAAGCCTAACTTCTAGATCTAAAGCTTAACTTCTAGACGTAAAGTCCAAAATCTAGAGGTAAAGCCCAAGATCTAGTGGTAGAGCCCAAAATCTAGAGGTAAAGCCCAACATCTAGACGTAAAGCCAGATATCTAGAGGTAAAGCCCAACATCTAGAGGAAAAGCCAAATATATAGATTTAAAACCCAAAATCTAGAGGTAAAGACCAATATCTAGACGTAAAGCCCAAGATCTAGATGTAAAGCCCAACTTCTAGATCTAAAGCCTAACTTCTAGTGGTAAAGTCCAAAATCTAGAGGAAAAGCCCAAGACCTAGTGGTAGAGCCCAAAATCTAGAGGTAAAGCCCAACATCTTGACGTAAAGCCAGATATCTAGGGGTAAAGCCAAACATCTAGAGGAAAAGCCAAATATATAGATTTAAAACCCAAAATCTAGAGGTAAAGCCCAATATCTAGACGTAAAGCCCAAAATCTAGATGTAAAGCCCAACTTCTAGATCTAAAGCCTAACTTCTAGAGGTAAAGTCCAAAATCTAGACGTAAAGCCCAAGACCTAGTGGTAGAGCCCAAAATCTAGAGGTAAAGACCAAAATCTAGACGTAAAGCCAGATATCTAGAGGGAAATCCCAACATCTAGAGGAAAAAGCCAAATATATAGATTTAAAACCGAAAATCTAGAGGTAAAGACCAATATCTAGACGTAAAGCCCAAAATCTAGATGTAAAGCCCAACTTCTAGATCTAAAGCCTAACTTCTAGTGGTAAAGTCCAAAATCTAGAGGAAAAGCCCAAGACCTAGTGGTAGAGCCCAAAATCTAGAGGTAAAGCCCAACATCTAGACGTAAAGCCGGATATCTAGAGGTAAAGGTCAACATCTAGAGGAAAAGCCAAATATATAGATTTAAAACCCAAAATCTAGAGGTAAAGCCCAATATCTAGACGTAAAGACCAAAATCTAGAGGTAAAGCCAAACATCCAGAGTTAAAGTTGAACTTCTTGAGGTAAAGCCAAAGTCTAGAGGTAAAGCCCAACTTCTAGAGGTAAAGTCCAAAATCTAGAGGTAAAGCCCAAGACCTAGTGGTAGAGCCCAAAATCTATAGGTAAAGACCAACATCTAGACGTAAAGCCAGATATCTAGGGGTAAAGCCCAACATCTAGAGGTAAAGTCCAAAATCTAGAGGTAAAGATCAAGACCTAGTGGTAGAGCCCAGAATCTAGAGGTAAAGCCCAATGTCTGGAGGTAAAGCCCAGATTCTAGAGAGAAGCCAAAAATCCAGATGGAAAACCCAAAATCTAGAGGTAAAGCCCAACATCTAGAGGTAAAGCCAGATATCTAGGAGTAAAGCCCAACATCTAGAGGAAAAGCCAAATATATAGATTTAAAACCCAAAATCTAGAGGTAAAGCCCAATATCTAGACGTAAAGCCCAAAATCTAGAGGTAAAGCCCAACATCCAGAGTTAAAGTTGAACTTCTTGAGGTAAAGCCAAAGTCTAGAGGTAAAGCCCAACTTCTAGAGGTAAAGTCCAAAATCTAGAGGTAAAGGCACACATCTAGACGTAAAGCCAGATATCTAGAGGTAAAGCCCAACATCTAGAGGAAAAGCCAAATATATAGATTTAAAACCCAAAATCTGGAGATAAAGCCCAACATCTAAATGTAAAGCAAAACATCTAGATGTAAAACCCGACATCTAGAGTTAAACTCCAATATCTAGACTTAAAGACCAACATCTAGAGGTAAAACCCAACATCTAGAGGTAAAGCCCAGATTCTAGAGAGAAGCCAAAAATCCAGATGGAAAACCCAAAATCTAGAGGTAAAGCCCATCATCTAGAGGTAAAGCCAGATATCTAGGGGTAAAGCCCAACATCTAGAGGAAAAGTCAAATATATATATTTAAACCCCAAAATCTAGAGGTAAAGCCCAATATCTAGACGTAAAGACCAAAATCTAGAGGTAAAGTCCAATATCGAGACGTAAAGCCCAACTTCTAGATGTAAAGCCCAACTTCTAGATCCAAAGCCTAACTTCTAGATGTAAAGTCTAAAATCTAGAGGTAAAACCCAACATCTAGACGTAAAGCCAGATATCTAGAGGTAAAGACCAACATCTAGAGGAAAAGACAAATATATAGATTTAAAACCCAAAATCTAGAGGTAAAGACCAATATCTAGACGTAAAGCCCAAAATCTAGATGTAAAGCCGAAGACCTAGTGGTAGAGTCCAAAATCTAGAGTTAAAGCCCAACATCTAGACGTAAAGCCAGATATCTAGAGGTAAAGCCCAACATCTAGAGGAAAAGCCAAATATATAGATTTAAACCCCAAAATCTAGAGGTAAAGCCCAATATCTAGACGTAAAGACCAAAATCTAGAGGTAAAGCCCAAGACCTAGTGGTAGAGCCCAAAATCTAGGGGTAAAGTCCAACATCTTGAGGTAAAGCCAGATATCTAGTGGTAAAGCCCAACATCTACAGGAAAAGCCAAATATATAGATTTAAACCCCAAAATCTAGAGGTAAAGCCTGATATCTAGACGTAAAGACCAAAATCTAGAGGTAAAGCCCAACTTCTAGATCTAAAGCCCAAAATATAGATGTAAAGCCCAACTTCTAAATCTAAAGCCCAACATCTAGAGGTAAAGCCCAATATTTAGAGTTTAAGCGCATCATTTAGAGGTAAACCCAAAATCTAGAGGTAAAGCCCAACTTCTAGAGGTAAAGCCATCATCTAGTCCTACAGCCCAATGTCTGCAGGTAAAGCATAACTTACAGAGGTAAAGGCAAACATCTAGATATAAAACCCAAACTCTAGAGGTAAAGCCCAACAGATAGAGGTATAGCCCAAATTCTAGAGATAAAGTCCAACGTCTAGATGTAATCCCAACATCTAGAGGTAAAGCCCAGAATCTAGAGGTAAAGCCTAACATCTAGAGGTGAATTCCAAAATCAAGTGTTAAGGCCCGACATCTACAGTTAAAGCCAACCATATAGATGTAACCCTCAACTTCTAGAGGTAAGGCCCAAAATCTAGAGGTAGAGGCCAACATCTAGAGGTAAAGCCAGATATCTAGAGGTAAAGCCCAACATCTAGAGGAAAAGCCAAATATATAGATTTAAAACCCAAAATCTAGAGGTAAAGCCCAATATCTAGACATAAAGCCCAAAATCTAGAGGTAAAGCCCAACATCCAGAGTTAAAGTTGAACTTCTTGAGGTAAAGCCAAAGTCTAGAGGTAAAGCCCAACTTCTGGAGGTAAAGTCCATAATCTAGATATAAAAGCCACACATCTAGACGTAAAGCCAGATATCTAGAGGTAAAGCCCAACATCTAGAGGAAAAGCCAAATATATAGATTTAAAACCCAAAATCTAGAGATAAAGCCCAACATCTAAATGTAAAGCAAAACATCTAGATGTAACACCCGACATCTAGAGTTAAACTCCAATATCTAGACTTAAAGACCAACATCTAGAGGTAAAACCCAACATCTAGAGGTAAAGCCCAACGTCTGGAGGTAAAGCCCAGATTCTAGAGAGAAGCCAAAAATCCAGATGGAAAACCCAAAATCTAGAGGTAAAGCCCATCATCTAGAGGTAAAGCCAGATATCTAGGGGTAAAGCCCAACATCTAGAGGAAAAGTCAAATATATAGATTTAAATCCCAAAATCTAGAGGTAAAGTCCAATATCGAGACGTAAAGCCCAACTTCTAGATGTAAGGACCAACTTCTAGATCCAAAGCCTAACTTCTAGACGTAAAGTCCAAAATCTAGAGGTAAAGCCCAACATCTAGACGTAAAGCCAGATATCTAGAGGTAAAGCCCAACATCTAGAGGAAAAGCCAAATATATAGATTTAAAACCCAAAATCTAGAGGTAAAGACCAATATCTAGACGTAAAGCCAGATATCTAGAGGTAAAGCCCAACATCTAGAGGAAAAGCCAAATATATAGATTTAAAACCCAAAATCTAGAGGTAAAGACCAATATCTAGACGTAAAGCCCAAGATCTAGATGTAAAGCCCAACTTCTAGATCTAAAGCCTAACTTCTAGTGGTAAAGTCCAAAATCTAGAGGAAAAGCCCAAGACCTAGTGGTAGAGCCCAAAATCTAGAGGTAAAGCCCAACATCTAGACGTAAAGCCGGATATCTAGAGGTAAAGCCCAACATCTAGAGGAAAAGCCAAATATATAGATTTAAAACCCAAAATCTAGAGATAAAGCCCAACATCTAAATGTAAAGCAAAACATCTAGATGTAACACCCGACATCTAGAGTTAAAGTCCAATATCTAGACTTAAAGACCAACATCTAGAGGTAAAACCCAACATCTAGAGGTAAAGCCCAACGTCTGGAGGTAAAGCCCAGATTCTAGAGAGAAGCCAAAAATCCAGATGGAAAACCCAAAATCTAGAGGTAAAGCCCAACATCTGGAGGTAAAGCCAGATATCTAGGAGTAAAGCCCAACATCTAGAGGAAAAGCCAAATATATAGATTTAAAACCCAAAATCTAGAGGTAAAGTCCAATATCGAGACGTAAAGCCCAACTTCTAGATGTAAAGCCCAACTTCTAGATCCAAAGCCTAACTTCTAGACGTAAAGTCCAAAATCTAGAGGTAAAACCCAACATCTAGACGTAAAGCCAGATATCTAGAGGTAAAGACCAACATCTAGAGGAAAAGCCAAATATATAGATTTAAAACCCAAAATCTAGAGGTAAAGACCAATATCTAGACGTAAAGCCCAAAATCTAGATGTAAAGCGAAGACCTAGTGGTAGAGTCCAAAATCTAGAGTTAAAGCCCAACATCTAGACGTAAAGCCAGATATCTAGAGGTAAAGCCCAACATCTAGAGGAAAAGCCAAATATATAGATTTAAAACCCAAAATCTAGAGGTAAAGCCCAATATCTAGACGTAAAGACCAAAATCTAGAGGTAAAGCCCAAGACCTAGTGGTAGAGCCCAAAATCTAGGGGTAAAGTCCTACATCTAGACGTAAAGACATATCTCTAGAAGTAAAGCCCAACATCTACAGGAAAAGCCAAATATATAGATTTAAACCCCAAAATCTAGAGGTAAAGCCCGATATCTAGACGTAAAGAGCAAAATCTAGATGTAAAGCCGAACTTCTAGATCTAAAGCCCAAAATATAGATGTAAAGCCCAACTTCTAAATCTAAAGCCCAACATCTAGAGGTAAAGCCCAATATTTAGAGTTTAAGCGCATCATTTAGAGGTAAACCCAAAATCTAGAGGTAAAGCCCAACTTCTAGAGGTAAAGCCCATCATCTAGTCCTACAGCCCAAAGTCTGCAGGTAAAGCATAACTTACAGAGGTAAAGGCAAATATCTAGATATAAACCCCAAACTCTAGAGGTAAAGCCCAACATATAGAGGTATAGCCCAAATTCTAGAGATAAAGTCCAACGTCTAGATGTAATCCCAACATCTAGAGGTAAAGCCCAGAATCTAGAGGTAAAGCCTAACATCTAGAGGTGAATTCCAAAATCAAGTGTTAAGGCCCGACATCCACAGTTAAAGCCAACCATATAGATGTAACCCTCAACTTCTAGAGGTAAGGCCCAAAATCTAGAGGTAGAGCCCAACATCTAGAGGTAAAGCCAGATATCTAGGAGTAAAGCCCAACATCTAGAGGAAAAGCCAAATATATAGATTTAAAACCCAAAATCTAGAGGTAAAGCCCAATATCTAGACGTAAAGCCCAAAATCTAGAGGTAAAGCCCAACATCCAGAGTTAAAGTTGAACTTCTTGAGGTAAAGCCAAAGTCTAGAGGTAAAGCCCAACTTCTAGAGGTAAAGTCCAAAATCTAGAGGTAAAGCCACACATCTAGACGTAAAGCCAGATATCTAGAGGTAAAGCCCAACATCTAGAGGAAAAGCCAAATATATAGATTTAAAACCCAAAATGTAGAGATAAAGCCCAACATCTAAATGTAAAGCAAAACATCTAGATGTAAAACCCGACATCTAGAGTTAAAGTCCAATATCTAGACTTAAAGACCAACATCTAGAGGTAAAACCCAACATCTAGAGGTAAAGCCCAACGTCTGGAGGTAAAGCCCAGATTCTAGAGAGAAGCCAAAAATCCAGATGGAAAACCCAAAATCTAGAGCTAAAGCCCATCATCTAGAGGTAAAGCCAGATATCTAGGGGTAAAGCCCAACATCTAGAGTTAAAGTCAAATATATAGATTTAAATCCCAAAATCTAGAGGTAAAGTCCAATATCGAGACGTAAAGCCCAACTTCTAGATGTAAAGACCAACTTCTAGATCCAAAGCCTAACTTCTAGACGTAAAGTCCAAAATCTAGAGGTAAAGCCCAACATCTAGACGTAAAGCCAGATATCTAGAGGTAAAGCCCAACATCTAGAGGAAAAGCCAAATATATAGATTTAAAACCCAAAATCTAGAGGTAAAGACCAATATCTAGACGTAAAGCCCAAAATGTAGATGTAAAGCCCAAGACCTAGTGGCAGAGCACAAAATTTAGTGTTAAAGCCCAACATCTAGACGTAAAGCCAGATATCTAGAGGTAAAGCCCAACATCTAGAGGAAAAGCCAAATATATAGATTTAAAACCCAAAATCTAGAGGTAAAGCCTAACTTCTAGATCTAAAGCCTAACTTCTAGACGTAAAGTCCAAAATCTAGAGGTAAAGCCCAAGATCTAGTGGTAGAGCCCAAAATCTAGAGGTAAAGCCCAACATCTAGACGTAAAGCCAGATATCTAGAGGTAAAGCCCAACATCTAGAGGAAAAGCCAAATATATAGATTTAAAACCTAAAATCTAGAGGTAAAGACCAATATCTAGACGTAAAGCCCAAGATCTAGATGTAAAGCCCAACTTCTAGATCTAAAGCCTAGCTTCTAGTGGTAAAGTCCAAAATCTAGAGGAAAAGCCCAAGACCTAGTGGTAGAGCCCAAAATCTAGAGGTAAAGCCCAACATCTAGACGTGAAGCCAGATATCTAGGGGTAAAGCCCAACATCTAGAGGAAAAGCCAAATATATAGATTTAAAACCCAAAATCTAGAGGTATAGCCCAATATCTAGACGTAAAGCCCAAAATCTAGATGTAAAGCCCAACTTCTAGATCTAAAGCCTAACTTCTAGAGGTAAAGTCCAAAATCTAGACGTAAAGCCCAAGACCTAGTGGTAGAGCCCAAAATCTAGAGGTAAAGACCAACATCTAGACGTAAAGCCAGATATCTAGAGGTAAAGCCCAAAATCTAGAGGTAAAGTCCAAAATCTAGAGGTAAAGATCAAGACCTAGTGGTAGAGCCCAAAATCTAGAGGTAAAGCTCAACGTCTGGAGGTAAAGCCCAGATTCTAGAGAGAAGCCAAAAATCCAGATGGAAAACCCAGAATCTAGAGGTAAAGCCCAACATCTGGAGGTAAAGCCAGATATCTAGGAGTAAAGCCCAACATCTAGAGGAAAAGCCAAATATATAGATTTAAAACCCAAAATCTAGAGGTAAAGCCCAATATCTAGACGTAAAGCCCAAAATCTAGATGTAAAGCCCAACATCCAGAGTTAAAGTTGAACTTCTTGAGGTAAAGCCAAAGTCTAGAGGTAAAGCCCAACTTCTAGAGGTAAAGTCCAAAATCTAGAGGTAAAGCCACACATCTAGACGTAAAGCCAGATATCTAGAGGTAAAGCCCAACATCTAGAGGAAAAGCCAAATATATAGATTTAAAACCCAAAATCTAGAGATAAAGCCCAACATCTAAATGTAAAGCAAAACATCTAGATGTAAAACCCGACATCTAGAGTTAAAGTCCAATATCTAGACTTAAAGACCAACATCTAGAGGTAAAACCCAACATCTAGAGGTAAAGCCCAACGTCTGGAGGTAAAGCCCAGATTCTAGAGAGAAGCCAAAAATCCAGATGGAAAACCCAAAATCTAGAGCTAAAGCCCATCATCTAGAGGTAAAGCCAGATATCTAGGGGTAAAGCCCAACATCTAGAGTTAAAGCCAAATATATAGATTTAAATCCCAAAATCTAGAGGTAAAGTCCAATATCGAGACGTAAAGACCAACTTCTAGATGTAAAGACCAACTTCTAGATCCAAAGCCTAACTTCTAGACGTAAAGTCCAAAATCTAGAGGTAAAGCCCAACATCTAGACGTAAAGCCAGATATCTAGAGGTAAAGCCCAACATCTAGAGGAAAAGCCAAATATATAGATTTAAAACCCAAAATCTAGAGGTAAAGACCAATATCTAGACGTAAAGCCCAAAATGTAGATGTAAAGCCCAAGACCTAGTGGCAGAGCACAAAATTTAGTGTTAAAGCCCAACATCTAGACGTAAAGCCAGATATCTAGAGGTAAAGCCCAACATCTAGAGGAAAAGCCAAATATATAGATTTAAAACCCAAAATCTAGAGGTAAAGCCTAACTTCTAGATCTAAAGCCTAACTTCTAGACGTAAAGTCCAAAATCTAGAGGTAAAGCCCAAGATCTAGTGGTAGAGCCCAAAATCTAGAGGTAAAGCCCAACATCTAGACGTAAAGCCAGATATCTAGAGGTAAAGCCCAACATCTAGAGGAAAAGCCAAATATATAGATTTAAAACCTAAAATCTAGAGGTAAAGACCAATATCTAGACGTAAAGCCCAAGATCTAGATGTAAAGCCCAACTTCTAGATCTAAAGCCTAGCTTCTAGTGGTAAAGTCCAAAATCTAGAGGAAAAGCCCAAGACCTAGTGGTAGAGCCCAAAATCTAGAGGTAAAGCCCAACATCTAGACGTGAAGCCAGATATCTAGGGGTAAAGCCCAACATCTAGAGGAAAAGCCAAATATATAGATTTAAAACCCAAAATCTAGAGGTATAGCCCAATATCTAGACGTAAAGCCCAAAATCTAGATGTAAAGCCCAACTTCTAGATCTAAAGCCTAACTTCTAGAGGTAAAGTCCAAAATCTAGACGTAAAGCCCAAGACCTAGTGGTAGAGCCCAAAATCTAGAGGTAAAGACCAACATCTAGACGTAAAGCCAGATATCTAGAGGTAAAGCCCAAAATCTAGAGGTAAAGTCCAAAATCTAGAGGTAAAGATCAAGACCTAGTGGTAGAGCCCAAAATCTAGAGGTAAAGCTCAACGTCTGGAGGTAAAGCCCAGATTCTAGAGAGAAGCCAAAAATCCAGATGGAAAACCCAGAATCTAGAGGTAAAGCCCAACATCTGGAGGTAAAGCCAGATATCTAGGAGTAAAGCCCAACATCTAGAGGAAAAGCCAAATATATAGATTTAAAACCCAAAATCTAGAGGTAAAGCCCAATATCTAGACGTAAAGCCCAAAATCTAGATGTAAAGCCCAACATCCAGAGTTAAAGTTGAACTTCTTGAGGTAAAGCCAAAGTCTAGAGGTAAAGCCCAACTTCTAGAGGTAAAGTCCAAAATCTAGAGGTAAAGCCACACATCTAGACGTAAAGCCAGATATCTAGAGGTAAAGCCCAACATCTAGAGGAAAAGCCAAATATATAGATTTAAAACCCAAAATCTAGAGATAAAGCCCAACATCTAAATGTAAAGCAAAACATCTAGATGTAAAACTCGACATCTAGATGTAAAGTCCAATATCTAGACTTAAAGACCAACATCTAGAGGTAAAACCCAACATCTAGAGGTAAAGCCCAACGTCTGGAGGTAAAGCCCAGATTCTAGAGAGAAGCCAAAAATCCAGATGGAAAACCCAAAATCTAGAGCTAAAGCCCATCATCTAGAGGTAAAGCCAGATATCTAGGGGTAAAGCCCAACATCTAGAGGAAAAGCCAAATATATAGATTTAAAACCCAAAATCTAGAGGTAAAGTCCAATATCGAGACGTAAAGCCCAACTTCTAGATGTAAAGACCAACTTCTAGATCCAAAGCCTAACTTCTAGACGTAAAGTCCAAAATCTAGAGGTAAAACCCAACATCTAGACGTAAAGCCAGATATCTAGAGGTAAAGACCAACATCTAGAGGAAAAGCCAAATATATAGATTTAAAACCCAAAATCTAGAGGTAAAGACCAATATCTAGACGTAAAGCCCAAAATCTAGATGTAAAGCCCAAGACCTAGTGGTAGAGTCCAAAATCTAGAGTTAAAGCCCAACATCTAGACGTAAAGCCAGATATCTAGAGGTAAAGCCCAACATCTAGAGGAAAAGCCAAATATATAGATTTAAAACCCAAAATCTAGAGGTAAAGCCCAATATCTAGACGTAAAGACCAAAATCTAGAGGTAAAGCCCAAGACCTAGTGGTAGAGCCCAAAATCTAGGGGTAAAGTCCAACATCTTGAGGTAAAGCCAGATATCTAGTGGTAAAGCCCAACATCTAGAGGAAAAGCCAAATATATAGATTTAAAACCCAAAATCTAGAGGTAAAGCCCAATATCTAGACGTAAAGCCCAACTTCTAGATGTAAAGACCAACTTCTAGATCCAAAGCCTAACTTCTAGACATAAAGTCCAAAATCTAGAGGTAAAGCCCAACATCTAGACGTAAAGCCAGATATCTAGAGGTAAAGCCCAACATCTAGAGGAAAAGCCAAATATATAGATTTAAAACCCAAAATCTAGAGGTAAAGACCAATATCTAGACGTAAAGCCCAAAATGTAGATGTAAAGCCCAAGACCTAGTGGTAGAGCCCAAAATTTAGAGTTAAAGCCCAACATCTAGACGTAAAGCCAGATATCTAGAGGTAAAGCCCAACATCTAGAGGAAAAGCCAAATATATAGATTTAAAACCCAAAATCTAGAGGTAAAACCTAACTTCTAGATCTAAAGCCTAACTTCTAGACGTAAAGTCCAAAATCTAGAGGTAAAGCCCAAGATCTAGTGGTAGAGCCCAAAATCTAGAGGTAAAGCCCAACATCTAGACGTAAAGCCAGATATCTAGAGGTAAAGCCCAACATCTAGAGGAAAAGCCAAATACATAGATTTAAAACCCAAAATCTAGAGGTAAAGACCAATATCTAGACGTAAAGCCCAAGATCTAGATGTAAAGCCCAACTTCTAGATCTAAAGCCTAACTTCTAGTGGTAAAGTCCAAAATCTAGAGGTAAAGCCCCAGACCTAGTGGTAGAGCCCAAAATCTAGAAGTAAAGCGCAACATCTAGACGTAAAGCCAGATATCTAGAGGTAAAGCCCAACATCTAGAGGAAAAGCCAAATATATAGATTTAAAACACAAAATCTAGAGGTAAAGACCAATATCTAGATGTAAAGCCCAAAATCTAGATGTAAAGCCCAACTTCTAGATCTAAAGCCTAACTTCTAGATGTAAAGTCCAAAATCTAGACGTAAAGCCCAAGACCTAGTGGTAGTGCCCAAAATCTAGAGGTAAAGCTCAACATCTTGACGTAAAGCCAGATATCTAGGGGTAAAGACCAACATCTAGAGGAAAAGCCAAATATATAGATTTAAAACCCAAAATCTAGAGGTAAAGCCAATATCTAGACGTAAAGCCCAAAATCTAGATGTAAAGCCCAACATCCAGAGTTAAAGTTGAACTTCTTGAGGTAAAGCCAAAGTCTAGAGGTAAAGCCCAACTTCTAGAGGTAAAGTCCAAAATCTAGAGGTAAAGCCACACATCTAGACGTAAAGCCAGATATCTAGAGGTAAAGCCCAACATCTAGAGGAAAAGCCAAATATATAGATTTAAAACCCAAAATCTAGAGATAAAGCCCAACATCTAAATGTAAAGCAAAACATCTAGATGTAAAACCCGACATCTAGAGTTAAAGTCCAATATCTAGACTTAAAGACCAACATCTAGAGGTAAAACCCAACATCTAGAGGTAAAGCCAGATATCTAGAGGTAAAGCCCAACATCTAGAGGAAAAGCCAAATATATAGATTTAAAACCCAAAATCTAGAGGTAAAGCCCAACTTCTAGATCTAAAGCCTAACTTCTAGACGTAAAGTCCAAAATCTAGAGGTAAAGCCCAAGATCTAGTGGTAGAGCCCAAAATCTAGAGGTAAAGCCCAACATCTAGACGTAAAGCCAGATATCTAGAGGTAAAGCCCAACATCTAGAGGAAAAGCCAAATATATAGATTTAAAACCCAAAATCTAGAGGTAAAGACCAATATATAGACGTAAAGCCCAAAATCTAGATGTAAAGCCCAACTTCTAGATCTGAAGCCTAACTTCTAGTGGTAAAGTCCAAAATCTAGAGGAAAAGCCCAAGACCTAGTGGTAGAGCCCAAAATCTAGAGGTAAAGCCCAACATCTAGACGTAAAGCCAGATATCTAGAGGTAAAGCCCAACATCTAGAGGAAAAGCCAAATATATAGATTTAAAACCCAAAATCTAGAGGTAAAGCCCAATATCTAGACGTAAAGACCAAAATCTAGAGGTAAAGCCCAAGACCTAGTGGTAGAGCCCAAAATCTAGAGGTAAAGACCAACATCTAGACGTAAAGCCAGATATCTAGGGGTAAAGCCCAACATCTAGAGGTAAAGTCCAAAATCTAGAGGTAAAGATCAAGACCTAGTGGTAGAGCCCAGAATCTAGAGGTAAAGCCCAACGTCTGGAGGTAAAGCCCAGATTCTAGAGAGAAGCCAAAAATCCAGATGGAAAACCCAAAATCTAGAGGTAAAGCCCAACATCTAGAGGTAAAGCCAGATATCTAGGAGTAAAGCCCAACATCTAGAGGAAAAGCCAAATATATAGATTTAAAACCCAAAATCTAGAGGTAAAGCCCAATATCTAGACGTAAAGCCCAAAATCTAGAGGTAAAGCCCAACATCCAGAGTTAAAGTTGAACTTCTTGAGGTAAAGCCAAAGTCTAGAGGTAAAGCCCAACTTCTAGAGGTAAAGTCCAAAATCTAGAGGTAAAGCCACACATCTAGACGTAAAGCCAGATATCTAGAGGTAAAGCCCAACATCTAGAGGAAAAGCCAAATATATAGATTTAAACCCCAAAATCTAGAGATAAAGCCCAACATCTAAATGTAAAGCAAAACATCTAGATGTAAAACCCGACATCTAGAGTTAAACTCCAATATCTAGACTTAAAGACCAACATCTAGAGGTAAAACCCAACATCTAGAGGTAAAGCCCAACGTCTGGAGGTAAAGCCCAGATTCTAGAGAGAAGCCAAAAATCCAGATGGAAAACCCAAAATCTAGAGCTAAAGCCCATCATCTAGAGGTAAAGCAAGATATCTAGGGGTAAAGCCCAACATCTAGAGGAAAAGTCAAATATATAGATTTAAATCCCAAAATCTAGAGGTAAAGTCCAATATCGAGACGTAAAGCCCAACTTCTAGATGTAAAGACCAACTTCTAGATCCAAAGCCTAACTTCTAGACGTAAAGTCCAAAATCTAGAGGTAAAACCCAACATCTAGACGTAAAGCCAGATATCTAGAGGTAAAGCCCAACATCTAGAGGAAAAGCCAAATATATAGATTTAAAACCCAAAATCTAGAGGTAAAGACCAATATCTAGACGTAAAGCCCAAAATCTAGATGTAAAGCCCAAGACCTAGTGGTAGAGTCCAAAATCTAGAGTTAAAGCCCAACATCTAGACGTAAAGCCAGATATCTAGAGGTAAAGCCCAACATCTAGAGGAAAAGCCAAATATATAGATTTAAAACCCAAAATCTAGAGGTAAAGCCCAATATCTAGACGTAAAGACCAAAATCTAGAGGTAAAGCCCAAGACCTAGTGGTAGAGCCCAAAATCTAGGGGTAAAGTCCAACATCTTGAGGTAAAGCCAGATATCTAGTGGTAAAGCCCAACATCTAGAGGAAAAGCCAAATATATAGATTTAAAACCCAAAATCTAGAGGTAAAGCCCAATATCTAGACGTAAAGCCCAACTTCTAGATGTAAAGACCAACTTCTAGATCCAAAGCCTAACTTCTAGACATAAAGTCCAAAATCTAGAGGTAAAGCCCAACATCTAGACGTAAAGCCAGATATCTAGAGGTAAAGCCCAACATCTAGAGGAAAAGCCAAATATATAGATTTAAAACCCAAAATCTAGAGGTAAAGACCAATATCTAGACGTAAAGCCCAAAATGTAGATGTAAAGCCCAAGACCTAGTGGTAGAGCCCAAAATTTAGAGTTAAAGCCCAACATCTAGACGTAAAGCCAGATATCTAGAGGTAAAGCCCAACATCTAGAGGAAAAGCCAAATATATAGATTTAAAACCCAAAATCTAGAGGTAAAACCTAACTTCTAGATCTAAAGCCTAACTTCTAGACGTAAAGTCCAAAATCTAGAGGTAAAGCCCAAGATCTAGTGGTAGAGCCCAAAATCTAGAGGTAAAGCCCAACATCTAGACGTAAAGCCAGATATCTAGAGGTAAAGCCCAACATCTAGAGGAAAAGCCAAATACATAGATTTAAAACCCAAAATCTAGAGGTAAAGACCAATATCTAGACGTAAAGCCCAAGATCTAGATGTAAAGCCCAACTTCTAGATCTAAAGCCTAACTTCTAGTGGTAAAGTCCAAAATCTAGAGGTAAAGCCCCAGACCTAGTGGTAGAGCCCAAAATCTAGAAGTAAAGCGCAACATCTAGACGTAAAGCCAGATATCTAGAGGTAGAGCCCAACATCTAGAGGAAAAGCCAAATATATAGATTTAAAACACAAAATCTAGAGGTAAAGACCAATATCTAGATGTAAAGCCCAAAATCTAGATGTAAAGCCCAACTTCTAGATCTAAAGCCTAACTTCTAGAGGTAAAGTCCAAAATCTAGACGTAAAGCCCAAGACCTAGTGGTAGTGCCCAAAATCTAGAGGTAAAGCCCAACATCTTGACGTAAAGCCAGATATCTAGGGGTAAAGACCAACATCTAGAGGAAAAGCCAAATATATAGATTTAAAACCCAAAATCTAGAGGTATAGCCCAATATCTAGACGTAAAGCCCAAAATCTAGATGTAAAGCCCAACTTCTAGATCTAAAGCCTAACTTCTAGAGGTAAAGTCCAAAATCTAGACGTAAAGCCCAAGACCTAGTGGTAGAGCCCAAAATCTAGAGGTAAAGCCCAACATCTAGACGTGAAGCCAGATATCTAGGGGTAAAGCCCAACATCTAGAGGAAAAGCGAAATATATAGATTTAAAACCCAAAATCTAGAGGTAAAGCCCGATATCTAGACGTAAAGCCCAAAATCTAGATGTAAAGCCCAACTTCTAGATCTAAAGCCTAACTTCTAGAGGTAAAGTCCAAAATCTAGACGTAAAGCCCAAGACCTAGTGGTAGAGCCCAAAATCTAGAGGTAAAGACCAACATCTAGACGTAAAGCCAGATATCTAGAGGTAAAGCCCAACATCTAGAGGTAAAGTCCAAAATCTAGAGGTAAAGATCAAGACCTAGTGGTAGAGCCCAAAATCTAGAGGTAAAGCTCAACGTCTGGAGGTAAAGCCCAGATTCTAGAGAGAAGCCAAAAATCCAGATGGAAAACCCAAAATCTAGAGGTAAAGCCCAACATCTGGAGGTAAAGCCAGATATCTAGGAGTAAAGCCCAACATCTAGAGGAAAAGCCAAATATATAGATTTAAAACCCAAAATCTAGAGGTAAAGCCCAATATCTAGACGTAAAGCCCAAAATCTAGATGTAAAGCCCAACATCCAGAGTTAAAGTTGAACTTCTTGAGGTAAAGCCAAAGTCTAGAGGTAAAGCCCAACTTCTAGAGGTAAAGTCCAAAATCTAGAGGTAAAGCCACACATCTAGACGTAAAGCCAGATATCTAGAGGTAAAGCCCAACATCTAGAGGAAAAGCCAAATATATAGATTTAAAACCCAAAATCTAGAGATAAAGCCCAACATCTAAATGTAAAGCAAAACATCTAGATGTAAAACCCGACATCTAGAGTTAAAGTCCAATATCTAGACTTAAAGACCAACATCTAGAGGTAAAACCCAACATCTAGAGGTAAAGCCAGATATCTAGAGGTAAAGCCCAACATCTAGAGGAAAAGCCAAATATATAGATTTAAAACCCAAAATCTAGAGGTAAAGCCCAACTTCTAGATCTAAAGCCTAACTTCTAGACGTAAAGTCCAAAATCTAGAGGTAAAGCCCACGATCTAGTGGTAGAGCCCAAAATCTAGAGGTAAAGCCCAACATCTAGACGTAAAGCCAGATATCTAGAGGTAAAGCCCAACATCTAGAGGAAAAGCCAAATATATAGATTTAAAACCCAAAATCTAGAGGTAAAGACCAATATATAGACGTAAAGCCCAAAATCTAGATGTAAAGCCCAACTTCTAGATCTGAAGCCTAACTTCTAGTGGTAAAGTCCAAAATCTAGAGGAAAAGCCCAAGACCTAGTGGTAGAGCCCAAAATCTAGAGGTAAAGCCCAACATCTAGACGTAAAGCCAGATATCTAGAGGTAAAGCCCAACATCTAGAGGAAAAGCCAAATATATAGATTTAAAACCCAAAATCTAGAGGTAAAGCCCAATATCTAGACGTAAAGACCAAAATCTAGAGGTAAAGCCCAAGACCTAGTGGTAGAGCCCAAAATCTAGAGGTAAAGACCAACATCTAGACGTAAAGCCAGATATCTAGGGGTAAAGCCCAACATCTAGAGGTAAAGTCCAAAATCTAGAGGTAAAGATCAAGACCTAGTGGTAGAGCCCAGAATCTAGAGGTAAAGCCCAACGTCTGGAGGTAAAGCCCAGATTCTAGAGAGAAGCCAAAAATCCAGATGGAAAACCCAAAATCTAGAGGTAAAGCCCAACATCTAGAGGTAAAGCCAGATATCTAGGAGTAAAGCCCAACATCTAGAGGAAAAGCCAAATATATAGATTTAAAACCCAAAATCTAGAGGTAAAGCCCAATATCTAGACGTAAAGCCCAAAATCTAGAGGTAAAGCCCAACATCCAGAGTTAAAGTTGAACTTCTTGAGGTAAAGCCAAAGTCTAGAGGTAAAGCCCAACTTCTAGAGGTAAAGTCCAAAATCTAGAGGTAAAGCCACACATCTAGACGTAAAGCCAGATATCTAGAGGTAAAGCCCAACATCTAGAGGAAAAGCCAAATATATAGATTTAAACCCCAAAATCTAGAGATAAAGCCCAACATCTAAATGTAAAGCAAAACATCTAGATGTAAAACCCGACATCTAGAGTTAAACTCCAATATCTAGACTTAAAGACCAACATCTAGAGGTAAAACCCAACATCTAGAGGTAAAGCCCAACGTCTGGAGGTAAAGCCCAGATTCTAGAGAGAAGCCAAAAATCCAGATGGAAAACCCAAAATCTAGAGCTAAAGCCCATCATCTAGAGGTAAAGCCAGATATCTAGGGGTAAAGCCCAACATCTAGAGGAAAAGTCAAATATATAGATTTAAATCCCAAAATCTAGAGGTAAAGTCCAATATCGAGACGTAAAGCCCAACTTCTAGATGTAAAGACCAACTTCTAGATCCAAAGCCTAACTTCTAGACGTAAAGTCCAAAATCTAGAGGTAAAACCCAACATCTAGACGTAAAGCCAGATATCTAGAGGTAAAGCCCAACATCTAGAGGAAAAGCCAAATATATAGATTTAAAACCCAAAATCTAGAGGTAAAGACCAATATCTAGACGTAAAGCCCAAAATCTAGATGTAAAGCCCAAGACCTAGTGGTAGAGTCCAAAATCTAGAGTTAAAGCCCAACATCTAGACGTAAAGCCAGATATCTAGAGGTAAAGCCCAACATCTAGAGGAAAAGCCAAATATATAGATTTAAAACCCAAAATCTAGAGGTAAAGCCCAATATCTAGACGTAAAGACCAAAATCTAGAGGTAAAGCCCAAGACCTAGTGGTAGAGCCCAAAATCTAGGGGTAAAGTCCAACATCTTGAGGTAAAGCCAGATATCTAGTGGTAAAGACCAACATCTAGAGGAAAAGCCAAATATATAGATTTAAACCCCAAAATCTAGAGGTAAAGCCCGATATCTAGACGTAAAGACCAAAATCTAGATGTAAAGCCCAACTTCTAGATCTAAAGCCCAAAATATAGATGTAAAGCCCAACTTCTAAATCTAAAGCCCAACATCTAGAGGTAAAGCCCAATATTTAGAGTTTAAGCGCATCATTTAGAGGTAAACCCAAAATCTAGAGGTAAAGCCCAACTTCTAGAGGTAAAGCCCATCATCTAGTCCTACAGCCCAATGTCTGCAGGTAAAGCATAACTTACAGAGGTAAAGGCAAACATCTAGATATAAAACCCAAACTCTAGAGGTAAAGCCCAACATATAGAGGTATAGCCCAAATTCTAGAGATAAAGTCCAACGTCTAGATGTAATCCCAACATCTAGAGGTAAAGCCCAGAATCTAGAGGTAAAGCCTAACATCTAGAGGTGAATTCCAAAATCAAGTGTTAAGGCCCGACATCTACAGTTAAAGCCAACCATATAGATGTAACCCTCAACTTCTAGAGGTAAGGCCCAAAATCTAGAGGTAGAGCCCAACATCTAGAGGTAAAGCCAGATATCTAGGAGTAAAGCCCAACATCTAGAGGAAAAGCCAAATATATAGATTTAAAACCCAAAATCTAGAGGTAAAGCCCAATATCTAGACGTAAAGCCCAACTTCTAGATGTAAAGACCAACTTCTAGATCCAAAGCCTAACTTCTAGACGTAAAGTCCAAAATCTAGAGGTAAAGCCCAACATCTAGACGTAAAGCCAGATATCTAGAGGTAAAGCCCAACATCTAGAGGAAAAGCCAAATATATAGATTTAAAACCCAAAATCTAGAGGTAAAGACCAATATCTAGACGTAAAGCCCAAAATGTAGATGTAAAGCCCAAGACCTAGTGGTAGAGCCCAAAATTTAGAGTTAAAGCCCAACATCTAGACGTAAAGCCAGATATCTAGAGGTAAAGCCCAACATCTAGAGGAAAAGACAAATATATAGATTTAAAACCCAAAATCTAGAGGTAAAACCTAACTTCTAGATCTAAAGCCTAACTTCTAGACGTAAAGTCCAAAATCTAGAGGTAAAGCCCAAGATCTAGTGGTAGAGCCCAAAATCTAGAGGTAAAGCCCAACATCTAGACGTAAAGCCAGATACCTAGGGGTAAAGCCCAACATCTAGAGGAAAAGCCAAATATATAGATTTAAAACCCAAAATCTAGAGGTAAAGACCAATATCTAGACGTAAAGCCCAAGATCTAGATGTAAAGCCCAACTTCTAGATCTAAAGCCTAACTTCTAGTGGTAAAGTCCAAAATCTAGAGGAAAAGCCCAAGACCTAGTGGTAGAGCCCAAAATCTAGAGGTAAAGCCCAACATCTAGACGTAAAGCCAGATATCTAGAGGTAAAGCCCAACATCTAGAGGAAAAGCCAAATATATAGATTTAAAACCCAAAATCTAGAGGTAAAGACCAATATCTAGATGTAAAGCCTAACTTCTAGACGTAAAGTCCAAAATCTAGAGGTAAAGCCCAAGATCTAGTGGTAGAGCCCAAAATCTAGAGGTAAAGCCCAACATCTAGACGTAAAGCCAGATATCTAGAGGTAAAGCCCAACATCTAGAGGAAAAGCCAAATATATAGATTTAAAACCCAAAATCTAGAGGTAAAGACCAATATCTAGACGTAAAGACCAAAATCTAGAGGTAAAGCCCAAGACCTAGTGGTAGAGCCCAGAATCTAGAGGTAAAGCCCAACGTCTGGAGGTAAAGCCCAGATTCTAGAGAGAAGCCAAAAATCCAGATGGAAAACCCAAAATCTAGAGGTAAAGCCCAACATCTAGAGGTAAAGCCAGATATCTAGGAGTAAAGCCCAACATCTAGAGGAAAAGCCAAATATATAGATTTAAAACCCAAAATCTAGAGGTAAAGCCCAATATCTAGACGTAAAGCCCAAAATCTAGAGGTAAAGCCCAACATCCAGAGTTAAAGTTGAACTTCTTGAGGTAAAGCCAAAGTCTAGAGGTAAAGCCCAACTTCTAGAGGTAAAGTCCAAAATCTAGAGGTAAAGCCACACATCTAGACGTAAAGCCAGATATCTAGAGGTAAAGCCCAACATCTAGAGGAAAAGCCAAATATATAGATTTAAACCCCAAAATCTAGAGATAAAGCCCAACATCTAAATGTAAAGCAAAACATCTAGATGTAAAACCCGACATCTAGAGTTAAACTCCAATATCTAGACTTAAAGACCAACATCTAGAGGTAAAACCCAACATCTAGAGGTAAAGCCCAACGTCTGGAGGTAAAGCCCAGATTCTAGAGAGAAGCCAAAAATCCAGATGGAAAACCCAAAATCTAGAGCTAAAGCCCATCATCTAGAGGTAAAGCCAGATATCTAGGGGTAAAGCCCAACATCTAGAGGAAAAGTCAAATATATAGATTTAAATCCCAAAATCTAGAGGTAAAGTCCAATATCGAGACGTAAAGCCCAACTTCTAGATGTAAAGACCAACTTCTAGATCCAAAGCCTAACTTCTAGACGTAAAGTCCAAAATCTAGAGGTAAAACCCAACATCTAGACGTAAAGCCAGATATCTAGAGGTAAAGCCCAACATCTAGAGGAAAAGCCAAATATATAGATTTAAAACCCAAAATCTAGAGGTAAAGACCAATATCTAGACGTAAAGCCCAAAATCTAGATGTAAAGCCCAAGACCTAGTGGTAGAGTCCAAAATCTAGAGTTAAAGCCCAACATCTAGACGTAAAGCCAGATATCTAGAGGTAAAGCCCAACATCTAGAGGAAAAGCCAAATATATAGATTTAAAACCCAAAATCTAGAGGTAAAGCCCAATATCTAGACGTAAAGACCAAAATCTAGAGGTAAAGCCCAAGACCTAGTGGTAGAGCCCAAAATCTAGGGGTAAAGTCCAACATCTTGAGGTAAAGCCAGATATCTAGTGGTAAAGACCAACATCTAGAGGAAAAGCCAAATATATAGATTTAAACCCCAAAATCTAGAGGTAAAGCCCGATATCTAGACGTAAAGACCAAAATCTAGATGTAAAGCCCAACTTCTAGATCTAAAGCCCAAAATATAGATGTAAAGCCCAACTTCTAAATCTAAAGCCCAACATCTAGAGGTAAAGCCCAATATTTAGAGTTTAAGCGCATCATTTAGAGGTAAACCCAAAATCTAGAGGTAAAGCCCAACTTCTAGAGGTAAAGCCCATCATCTAGTCCTACAGCCCAATGTCTGCAGGTAAAGCATAACTTACAGAGGTAAAGGCAAACATCTAGATATAAAACCCAAACTCTAGAGGTAAAGCCCAACATATAGAGGTATAGCCCAAATTCTAGAGATAAAGTCCAACGTCTAGATGTAATCCCAACATCTAGAGGTAAAGCCCAGAATCTAGAGGTAAAGCCTAACATCTAGAGGTGAATTCCAAAATCAAGTGTTAAGGCCCGACATCTACAGTTAAAGCCAACCATATAGATGTAACCCTCAACTTCTAGAGGTAAGGCCCAAAATCTAGAGGTAGAGCCCAACATCTAGAGGTAAAGCCAGATATCTAGGAGTAAAGCCCAACATCTAGAGGAAAAGCCAAATATATAGATTTAAAACCCAAAATCTAGAGGTAAAGCCCAATATCTAGACGTAAAGCCCAACTTCTAGATGTAAAGACCAACTTCTAGATCCAAAGCCTAACTTCTAGACGTAAAGTCCAAAATCTAGAGGTAAAGCCCAACATCTAGACGTAAAGCCAGATATCTAGAGGTAAAGCCCAACATCTAGAGGAAAAGCCAAATATATAGATTTAAAACCCAAAATCTAGAGGTAAAGACCAATATCTAGACGTAAAGCCCAAAATGTAGATGTAAAGCCCAAGACCTAGTGGTAGAGCCCAAAATTTAGAGTTAAAGCCCAACATCTAGACGTAAAGCCAGATATCTAGAGGTAAAGCCCAACATCTAGAGGAAAAGCCAAATATATAGATTTAAAACCCAAAATCTAGAGGTAAAACCTAACTTCTAGATCTAAAGCCTAACTTCTAGACGTAAAGTCCAAAATCTAGAGGTAAAGCCCAAGATCTAGTGGTAGAGCCCAAAATCTAGAGGTAAAGCCCAACATCTAGACGTAAAGCCAGATACCTAGGGGTAAAGCCCAACATCTAGAGGAAAAGCCAAATATATAGATTTAAAACCCAAAATCTAGAGGTAAAGACCAATATCTAGACGTAAAGCCCAAGATCTAGATGTAAAGCCCAACTTCTAGATCTAAAGCCTAACTTCTAGTGGTAAAGTCCAAAATCTAGAGGAAAAGCCCAAGACCTAGTGGTAGAGCCCAAAATCTAGAGGTAAAGCCCAACATCTAGACGTAAAGCCAGATATCTAGAGGTAAAGCCCAACATCTAGAGGAAAAGCCAAATATATAGATTTAAAACCCAAAATCTAGAGGTAAAGACCAATATCTAGATGTAAAGCCTAACTTCTAGACGTAAAGTCCAAAATCTAGAGGTAAAGCCCAAGATCTAGTGGTAGAGCCCAAAATCTAGAGGTAAAGCCCAACATCTAGACGTAAAGCCAGATATCTAGAGGTAAAGCCCAACATCTAGAGGAAAAGCCAAATATATAGATTTAAAACCCAAAATCTAGAGGTAAAGACCAATATCTAGACGTAAAGACCAAAATCTAGAGGTAAAGCCCAAGACCTAGTGGTAGAGCCCAAAATCTAGGGGTAAAGTCCAACATCTTGAGATAAAGCCAGATATCTAGTGCTAAAGCCCAACATCTAGAGGAAAAGCCAAATATATAGATTTAAACCCCAAAATCTAGAGGTAAAGCCCGATATCTAGACGTAAAGACCAAAATCTAGATGTAAAGCCCAACTTCTAGATCTAAAGCCCAAAATATAGATGTAAAGCCCGACTTCTAAATCTAAAGCCCAACATCTAGAGGTAAAGCCCAATATTTAGAGTTTAAGCGCATCATTTAGAGGTAAACCCAAAATCTAGAGGTAAAGCCCAACTTCTAGAGGTAAAGCCCATCATCTAGTCCTACAGCCCAATGTCTGCAGGTAAAGCATAACTTACAGAGGTAAAGGCAAACATCTAGATATAAAACCCAAACTCTAGAGGTAAAGCCCAACATATAGAGGTATAGCCCAAATTCTAGAGATAAAGTCCAACGTCTAGATGTAATCCCAACATCTAGAGGTAAAGCCCAGAATCTAGAGGTAAAGCCTAACATCTAGAGGTGAATTCCAAAATCAAGTGTTAAGGCCCGACATCTACAGTTAAAGCCAACCATATAGATGTAACCCTCAACTTCTAGAGGTAAGGCCCAAAATCTAGAGGTAGAGCCCAACATCTAGAGGTAAAGCCAGATATCTAGGAGTAAAGCCCAACATCTAGAGGAAAAGCCAAATATATAGATTTAAAACCCAAAATCTAGAGGTAAAGCCCAATATCTAGACGTGAAGCCCAACTTCTAGATGTAAAGACCAACTTCTAGATCCAAAGCCTAACTTCTAGACGTAAAGTCCAAAATCTAGAGGTAAAGCCCAACATCTAGACGTAAAGCCAGATATCTAGAGGTAAAGCCCAACATCTAGAGGAAAAGCCAAATATATAGATTTAAAACCCAAAATCTAGAGGTAAAGACCAATATCTAGACGTAAAGCCCAAAATGTAGATGTAAAGCCCAAGACCTAGTGGTAGAGCCCAAAATTTAGAGTTAAAGCCCAACATCTAGACGTAAAGCCAGATATCTAGAGGTAAAGCCCAACATCTAGAGGAAAAGCCAAATATATAGATTTAAAACCCAAAATCTAGAGGTAAAACCTAACTTCTAGATCTAAAGCCTAACTTCTAGACGTAAAGTCCAAAATCTAGAGGTAAAGCCCAAGATCTAGTGGTAGAGCCCAAAATCTAGAGGTAAAGCCCAACATCTAGACGTAAAGCCAGATATCTAGAGGTAAAGCCCAACATCTAGAGGAAAAGCCAAATATATAGATTTAAAACCCAAAATCTAGAGGTAAAGACCAATATCTAGACGTAAAGCCCAAGATCTAGATGTAAAGCCCAACTTCTAGATCTAAAGCCTAACTTCTAGTGGTAAAGTCCAAAATCTAGAGGAAAAGCCCAAGACCTAGTGGTAGAGCCCAAAATCTAGAGGTAAAGCCCAACATCTAGACGTAAAGCCAGATATCTAGAGGTAAAGCCCAACATCTAGAGGAAAAGCCAAATATATAGATTTAAAACACAAAATCTAGAGGTAAAGACCAATATCTAGAAGTAAAGCCCAAATTCTAGATGTAAAGCCCAAGACCTAGTGGTAGAGCCCAAAATCTAGAGTTAAAGCCCAACATCTAAACGTAAGGCCAGATATCTAGAGGTAAAGCCCAACATCTAGAGGAAAAGCCAAATATATAGATTTAAAACCCAAAATCTAGAGGTAAAGCCCAACTTCTAGATCTAAAGCCTAACTTCTAGACGTAAAGTCCAAAATCTAGAGGTAAAGCCCAAGATCTAGTGGTAGAGCCCAAAATCTAGAGGTAAAGCCCAACATCTAGACGTAAAGCCAGATATCTAGAGGTAAAGCCCAACATCTAGAGGAAAAGCCAAATATATAGATTTAAAACCCAAAATCTAGAGGTAAAGACCAATATCTAGACGTAAAGACCAAGATCTAGATGTAAAGCCCAACTTCTAGATCTAAAGCCTAGCTTCTAGTGGTAAAGTCCAAAATCTAGAGGAAAAGCCCAAGACCTAGTGGTAGAGCCCAAAATCTAGAGGTAAAGCCCAACATCTAGACGTGAAGCCAGATATCTAGGGGTAAAGCCCAACATCTAGAGGAAAAGCCAAATATATAGATTTAAAACCCAAAATCTAGAGGTAAAGACCAATATCTAGACGTAAAGCCCAAAATCTAGATGTAAAGCCCAACTTCTACATCTAAAGCCTAACTTCTAGAGGTAAAGTCCAAAATCTAGACGTAAAGCCCAAGACCTAGTGGTAGAGCCCAAAATCTAGAGGTAAAGACCAACATCTAGACGTAAAGCCAGATATCTAGAGGTAAAGCCCAACATCTAGAGGTAAAGTCCAAAATCTAGAGCTAAAGATCAAGACCTAGTGGTAGAGCCCAAAATCTAGAGGTAAAGCTCAACGTCTGGAGGTAAAGCCCAGATTCTAGAGAGAAGCCAAAAATCCAGATGGAAAACCCAAAATCTAGAGGTAAAGCCCAACATCTGGAGGTAAAGCCAGATATCTAGGAGTAAAGCCCAACATCTAGAGGAAAAGCCAAATATATAGATTTAAAACCCAAAATCTAGAGGTAAAGCCCAATATCTAGACGTAAAGCCCAAAATCTAGATGTAAAGCCCAACATCCAGAGTTAAAGTTGAACTTCTTGAGGTAAAGCCAAAGTCTAGAGGTAAAGCCCAACTTCTAGAGGTAAAGTCCAAAATCTAGAGGTAAAGCCACACATCTAGACGTAAAGCCAGATATCTAGAGGTAAAGCCCAACATCTAGAGGAAAAGCCAAATATATAGATTTAAAACCCAAAATCTAGAGGTAAAGTCCAATATCGAGACGTAAAGCCCAACTTCTAGATGTAAAGCCCAACTTCTAGATCCAAAGCCTAACTTCTAGACGTAAAGTCCAAAATCTAGAGGTAAAACCCAACATCTAGACGTAAAGCCAGATATCTAGAGGTAAAGCCCAACATCTAGAGGAAAAGCCAAATATATAGATTTAAAACCCAAAATCTAGAGGTAAAGACCAATATCTAGAAGTAAAGCCCAAATTCTAGATGT
This sequence comes from Leptosomus discolor, assembly GCF_034619465.1. Lineage (NCBI taxonomy): Eukaryota > Metazoa > Chordata > Aves > Leptosomiformes > Leptosomidae > Leptosomus > Leptosomus discolor. The sequence continues at coordinate 4,918,354 of NC_141416.1, forward strand.
AAAGCCCAAGACCTAGTGGTAGAGTCCGAAATCTAGAGTTAAAGCCCAACATCTAGACGTAAAGCCAGATATCTAGAGGTAAAGCCCAACATCTAGAGGAAAAGCCAAATATATAGATTTAAAACCCAAAATCTAGAGGTAAAGCCCAATATCTAGACGTAAAGCCCAAAATCTAGAGGTAAAGCCCAAGACCTAGTGGTAGAGCCCAAAATCTAGGGGTAAAGTCCAACATCTTGAGGTAAAGCCAGATATCTAGTGGTAAAGCCCAACATCTAGAGGAAAAGCCAAATATATAGATTTAAACCCCAAAATCTAGAGGTAAAGCCCGATATCTAGACGTAAAGACCAAAATCTAGATGTAAAGCCCAACTTCTAGATCTAAAGCCCAAAATATAGATGTAAAGCCCAACTTCTAAATCTAAAGCCCAACATCTAGAGGTAAAGCCCAATATTTAGAGTTTAAGCGCATCATTTAGAGGTAAACCCAAAATCTAGAGGTAAAGCCCAACTTCTAGAGGTAAAGCCCATCATCTAGTCCTACAGCCCAATGTCTGCAGGTAAAGCATAACTTACAGAGGTAAAGGCAAACATCTAGATATAAAACCCAAACTCTAGAGGTAAAGCCCAACATATAGAGGTATAGCCCAAATTCTAGAGATAAAGTCCAACGTCTAGATGTAATCCCAACATCTAGAGGTAAAGCCCAGAATCTAGAGGTAAAGCCTAACATCTAGAGGTGAATTCCAAAATCAAGTGTTAAGGCCCGACATCTACAGTTAAAGCCAACCATATAGATGTAACCCTCAACTTCTAGAGGTAAGGCCCAAAATCTAGAGGTAGAGCCCAACATCTAGAGGTAAAGCCAGATATCTAGGAGTAAAGCCCAACATCTAGAGGAAAAGCCAAATATATAGATTTAAAACCCAAAATCTAGAGGTAAAGCCCAATATCTAGACGTAAAGCCCAACTTCTAGATGTAAAGACCAACTTCTAGATCCAAAGCCTAACTTCTAGACGTAAAGTCCAAAATCTAGAGGTAAAGCCCAACATCTAGACGTAAAGCCAGATATCTAGAGGTAAAGCCCAACATCTAGAGGAAAAGCCAAATATATAGATTTAAAACCCAAAATCTAGAGGTAAAGACCAATATCTAGACGTAAAGCCCAAAATGTAGATGTAAAGCCCAAGACCTAGTGGTAGAGCCCAAAATTTAGAGTTAAAGCCCAACATCTAGACGTAAAGCCAGATATCTAGAGGTAAAGCCCAACATCTAGAGGAAAAGCCAAATATATAGATTTAAAACCCAAAATCTAGAGGTAAAACCTAACTTCTAGATCTAAAGCCTAACTTCTAGACGTAAAGTCCAAAATCTAGAGGTAAAGCCCAAGATCTAGTGGTAGAGCCCAAAATCTAGAGGTAAAGCCCAACATCTAGACGTAAAGCCAGATATCTAGAGGTAAAGCCCAACATCTAGAGGAAAAGCCAAATATATAGATTTAAAACCCAAAATCTAGAGGTAAAGACCAATATCTAGACGTAAAGCCCAAGATCTAGATGTAAAGCCCAACTTCTAGATCTAAAGCCTAACTTCTAGTGGTAAAGTCCAAAATCTAGAGGAAAAGCCCAAGACCTAGTGGTAGAGCCCAAAATCTAGAGGTAAAGCCCAACATCTAGACGTAAAGCCAGATATCTAGAGGTAAAGCCCAACATCTAGAGGAAAAGCCAAATATATAGATTTAAAACACAAAATCTAGAGGTAAAGACCAATATCTAGATGTAAAGCCCAAAATCTAGATGTAAAGCCCAACTTCTAGATCTAAAGCCTAACTTCTAGAGGTAAAGTCCAAAATCTAGACGTAAAGCCCAAGACCTAGTGGTAGTGCCCAAAATCTAGAGGTAAAGCCCAACATCTTGACGTAAAGCCAGATATCTAGGGGTAAAGACCAACATCTAGAGGAAAAGCCAAATATATAGATTTAAAACCCAAAATCTAGAGGTATAGCCCAATATCTAGACGTAAAGCCCAAAATCTAGATGTAAAGCCCAACTTCTAGATCTAAAGCCTAACTTCTAGAGGTAAAGTCCAAAATCTAGACGTAAAGCCCAAGACCTAGTGGTAGAGCCCAAAATCTAGAGTTAATGCCCAACATCTGGAGGTAAAGCCAGATATCTAGGAGTAAAGCCCAACATCTAGAGGAAAAGCCAAATATATAGATTTAAAACCCAAAATCTAGAGGTAAAGCCCAATATCTAGACGTAAAGCCCAAAATCTAGAGGTAAAGCCCAACATCCAGAGTTGAAGTTGAACTTCTTGAGGTAAAGCCAAAGTCTAGAGGTAAAGCCCAACTTCTAGAGGTAAAGTCCAAAATCTAGAGGTAAAGCCACACATCTAGACGTAAAGCCAGATATCTAGAGGTAAAGCCCAACATCTAGAGGAAAAGCCAAATATATAGATTTAAAACACAAAATCTAGAGATAAAGCCCAACATCTAAATGTAAAGCAAAACATCTAGATGTAAAACCCGACATCTAGAGTTAAAGTCCAATATCTAGACTTAAAGACCAACATCTAGAGGTAAAACCCAACATCTAGAGGTAAAGCCCAACGTCTGGAGGTAAAGCCCAGATTCTAGAGAGAAGCCAAAAATCCAGATGGAAAACCCAAAATCTAGAGGTAAAGCCCATCATCTAGAGGTAAAGCCAGATATCTAGGGATAAAGCCCAACATCTAGAGGAAAAGTCAAATATATAGATTTAAATCCCAAAATCTAGAGGTAAAGTCCAATATCGAGACGTAAAGCCCAACTTCTAGATGTAAAGCCCAACTTCTAGATCCAAAGCCTAACTTCTAGACGTAAAGTCCAAAATCTAGAGGTAAAGCCACACATCTAGACGTAAAGCCAGATATCTAGAGGTAAAGCCCAACATCTAGAGGAAAAGCCAAATATATAGATTTAAAACCCAAAATCTAGAGGTAAAGACCAATATCTAGAAGTAAAGCCCAAATTCTAGATGTAAAGCCCAAGACCTTTTGGTAGAGCCCAAAATCTAGAGTTAAAGCCCAACATCTAGACGTAAGGCCAGATATCTAGAGGTAAAGCCCAACATCTAGAGGAAAAGCCAAATATATAGATTTAAAACCCAAAATCTAGAGGTAAAGCCCAATATCTAGACGTAAAGTCCAAAATCTAGAGGTAAAGCCCAAGATCTAGTGGTAGAGCCCAAAATCTAGAGGTAAAGCCCAACATCTAGACGTAAGGCCAGATATCTAGAGGTAAAGCCCAACATCTAGAGGAAAAGCCAAATATATAGATTTAAAACCCAAAATCTAGAGGTAAAGCCCAATATCTAGACGTAAAGTCCAAAATCTAGAGGTAAAGCCCAACATCTAGAGGAAAAGCCAAATATATAGATTTAAAACCCAAAATCTAGAGGTAAAGACCAATATATAGACGTAAAGCCCAAAATCTAGATGTAAAGCCCAACTTCTAGATCTGAAGCCTAACTTCTAGTGGTAAAGTCCAAAATCTAGAGGAAAAGCCCAAGACCTAGTGGTAGAGCCCAAAATCTAGAGGTAAAGCCCAACATCTAGACGTAAAGCCAGATATCTAGAGGTAAAGCCCAACATCTAGAGGAAAAGCCAAATATATAGATTTAAAACCCAAAATCTAGAGGTAAAGCCCAATATCTAGACGTAAAGACCAAAATCTAGAGGTAAAGCCCAAGACCTAGTGGTAGAGCCCAAAATCTAGAGGTAAAGCCCAACATCTAGACGTAAAGCCAGATATCTAGGGGTAAAGCCCAACATCTAGAGGTAAAGTCCAAAATCTAGAGGTAAAGAACAAGACCTAGTTGTAGAGCCCAGAATCTAGAGGTAAAGCCCAACATCTAAATGTAAAGCAAAACATCTAGATGTAAAACTCGACATCTAGAAGTAAAGTCCAATATCTAGACTTAAAGACCAACATCTAGGGGTAAAACCCAACATCTAGAGGTAAAGCCCAACGTCTGGAGGTAAAGCCCAGTTTCTAGAGAGAAGCCAAAAATCCAGATGGAAAACCCAAAATCTAGAGGTAAAGCCCATCATCTAGAGGTAAAGCCAGATATCTAGGAGTAAAGCCCAACATCTAGAGGAAAAGCCAAATATATAGATTTAAAACCCAAAATCTAGAGGTAAAGTCCAATATCGAGACGTAAAGCCCAACTTCTAGATGTAAAGCCCAACTTCTAGATCCAAAGCCTAACTTCTAGACGTAAAGTCCAAAATCTAGAGGTAAAACCCAACATCTAGACGTAAAGCCAGATATCTAGAGGTAAAGACCAACATCTAGAGGAAAAGCCAAATATATAGATTTAAAACCCAAAATCTAGAGGTAAAGACCAATATCTAGACGTAAAGCCCAAAATCTAGATGTAAAGCGAAGACCTAGTGGTAGAGTCCAAAATCTAGAGTTAAAGCCCAACATCTAGACGTAAAGCCAGATATCTAGAGGTAAAGCCCAACATCTAGAGGAAAAGCCAAATATATAGATTTAAAACCCAAAATCTAGAGGTAAAGCCCAATATCTAGACGTAAAGACCAAAATCTAGAGGTAAAGCCCAAGATCTAGTGGTAGAGCCCAAAATCTAGAGGTAAAGCCCAACATCTAGACGTAAGGCCAGATATCTAGAGGTAAAGCCCAACATCTAGAGGAAAAGCCAAATATATAGATTTAAAACCCAAAATCTAGAGGTAAAGCCCAATATCTAGACGTAAAGTCCAAAATCTAGAGGTAAAGCCCAAGATCTAGTGGTAGAGCCCAAAATCTAGAGGTAAAGCCCAACATCTAGACGTAAAGCCAGATATCTAGAGGTAAAGCCCAACATCTAGAGGAAAAGCCAAATATATAGATTTAAAACCCAAAATCTAGAGGTAAAGACCAATATATAGACGTAAAGCCCAAAATCTAGATGTAAAGCCCAACTTCTAGATCTGAAGCCTAACTTCTAGTGGTAAAGTCCAAAATCTAGAGGAAAAGCCCAAGACCTAGTGGTAGAGCCCAAAATCTAGAGGTAAAGCCCAACATCTAGACGTAAAGCCAGATATCTAGAGGTAAAGCCCAACATCTAGAGGAAAAGCCAAATATATAGATTTAAAACCCAAAATCTAGAGGTAAAGCCCAATATCTAGACGTAAAGACCAAAATCTAGAGGTAAAGCCCAAGACCTAGTGGTAGAGCCCAAAATCTAGAGGTAAAGCCCAACATCTAGACGTAAAGCCAGATATCTAGGGGTAAAGCCCAACATCTAGAGGTAAAGTCCAAAATCTAGAGGTAAAGAACAAGACCTAGTTGTAGAGCCCAGAATCTAGAGGTAAAGCCCAACATCTAAATGTAAAGCAAAACATCTAGATGTAAAACTCGACATCTAGAAGTAAAGTCCAATATCTAGACTTAAAGACCAACATCTAGGGGTAAAACCCAACATCTAGAGGTAAAGCCCAACGTCTGGAGGTAAAGCCCAGTTTCTAGAGAGAAGCCAAAAATCCAGATGGAAAACCCAAAATCTAGAGGTAAAGCCCATCATCTAGAGGTAAAGCCAGATATCTAGGAGTAAAGCCCAACATCTAGAGGAAAAGCCAAATATATAGATTTAAAACCCAAAATCTAGAGGTAAAGTCCAATATCGAGACGTAAAGCCCAACTTCTAGATGTAAAGCCCAACTTCTAGATCCAAAGCCTAACTTCTAGACGTAAAGTCCAAAATCTAGAGGTAAAACCCAACATCTAGACGTAAAGCCAGATATCTAGAGGTAAAGACCAACATCTAGAGGAAAAGCCAAATATATAGATTTAAAACCCAAAATCTAGAGGTAAAGACCAATATCTAGACGTAAAGCCCAAAATCTAGATGTAAAGCGAAGACCTAGTGGTAGAGTCCAAAATCTAGAGTTAAAGCCCAACATCTAGACGTAAAGCCAGATATCTAGAGGTAAAGCCCAACATCTAGAGGAAAAGCCAAATATATAGATTTAAAACCCAAAATCTAGAGGTAAAGCCCAATATCTAGACGTAAAGACCAAAATCTAGAGGTAAAGCCCAAGACCTAGTGGTAGAGCCCAAAATCTAGGGGTAAAGTCCTACCTCTAGACGTAAAGACATATCTCTAGAAGTAAAGCCCAACATCTACAGGAAAAGCCAAATATATAGATTTAAACCCCAAAATCTAGAGGTAAAGCCCGATATCTAGACGTAAAGACCAAAATCTAGATGTAAAGCCCAACTTCTAGATCTAAAGCCCAAAATATAGATGTAAAGCCCAACTTCTAAATCTAAAGCCCAACATCTAGAGGTAAAGCCCAATATTTAGAGTTTAAGCGCATCATTTAGAGGTAAACCCAAAATCTAGAGGTAAAGCCCAACTTCTAGAGGTAAAGCCCATCATCTAGTCCTACAGCCCAATGTCTGCAGGTAAAGCATAACTTACAGAGGTAAAGGCAAACATCTAGATATAAAACCCAAACTCTAGAGGTAAAGCCCAACATATAGAGGTATAGCCCAAATTCTAGAGATAAAGTCCAACGTCTAGATGTAATCCCAACATCTAGAGGTAAAGCCCAGAATCTAGAGGTAAAGCCTAACATCTAGAGGTGAATTCCAAAATCAAGTGTTAAGGCCCGACATCTACAGTTAAAGCCAACCATATAGATGTAACCCTCAACTTCTAGAGGTAAGGCCCAAAATCTAGAGGTAGAGCCCAACATCTAGAGGTAAAGCCAGATATCTAGGAGTAAAGCCCAACATCTAGAGGAAAAGCCAAATATATAGATTTAAAACCCAAAATCTAGAGGTAAAGCCCAATATCTAGACGTGAAGCCCAACTTCTAGATGTAAAGACCAACTTCTAGATCCAAAGCCTAACTTCTAGACGTAAAGTCCAAAATCTAGAGGTAAAGCCCAACATCTAGACGTAAAGCCAGATATCTAGAGGTAAAGCCCAACATCTAGAGGAAAAGCCAAATATATAGATTTAAAACCCAAAATCTAGAGGTAAAGACCAATATCTAGACGTAAAGCCCAAAATGTAGATGTAAAGCCCAAGACCTAGTGGTAGAGCCCAAAATTTAGAGTTAAAGCCCAACATCTAGACGTAAAGCCAGATATCTAGAGGTAAAGCCCAACATCTAGAGGAAAAGCCAAATATATAGATTTAAAACCCAAAATCTAGAGGTAAAACCTAACTTCTAGATCTAAAGCCTAACTTCTAGACGTAAAGTCCAAAATCTAGAGGTAAAGCCCAAGATCTAGTGGTAGAGCCCAAAATCTAGAGGTAAAGCCCAACATCTAGACGTAAAGCCAGATATCTAGAGGTAAAGCCCAACATCTAGAGGAAAAGCCAAATATATAGATTTAAAACCCAAAATCTAGAGGTAAAGACCAATATCTAGACGTAAAGCCCAAGATCTAGATGTAAAGCCCAACTTCTAGATCTAAAGCCTAACTTCTAGTGGTAAAGTCCAAAATCTAGAGGAAAAGCCCAAGACCTAGTGGTAGAGCCCAAAATCTAGAGGTAAAGCCCAACATCTAGACGTAAAGCCAGATATCTAGAGGTAAAGCCCAACATCTAGAGGAAAAGCCAAATATATAGATTTAAAACACAAAATCTAGAGGTAAAGACCAATATCTAGATGTAAAGCCCAAAATCTAGATGTAAAGCCCAACTTCTAGATCTAAAGCCTAACTTCTAGAGGTAAAGTCCAAAATCTAGACGTAAAGCCCAAGACCTAGTGGCAGTGCCCAAAATCTAGAGGTAAAGCCCAACATCTTGACGTAAAGCCAGATATCTAGGGGTAAAGACCAACATCTAGAGGAAAAGCCAAATATATAGATTTAAAACCCAAAATCTAGAGGTATAGCCCAATATCTAGACGTAAAGCCCAAAATCTAGATGTAAAGCCCAACTTCTAGATCTAAAGCCTAACTTCTAGAGGTAAAGTCCAAAATCTAGACGTAAAGCCCAAGACCTAGTGGTAGAGCCCAAAATCTAGAGGTAAAGACCAACATCTAGACGTAAAGCCAGATATCTAGAGGTAAAGCACAACATCTGGAGGTAAAGCCAGATATCTAGGAGTAAAGCCCAACATCTAGAGGAAAAGCCAAATATATAGATTTAAAACCCAAAATCTAGAGGTAAAGCCCAATATCTAGACGTAAAGCCCAAAATCTAGAGGTAAAGCCCAACATCCAGAGTTAAAGTTGAACTTCTTGAGGTAAAGCCAAAGTCTAGAGGTAAAGCCCAACTTCTAGAGGTAAAGTCCAAAATCTAGAGGTAAAGCCACACATCTAGACGTAAAGCCAGATATCTAGAGGTAAAGCCCAACATCTATAGGAAAAGCCAAATATATAGATTTAAAACCCAAAATCTAGAGATAAAGCCCAACATCTAAATGTAAAGCAAAACATCTAGATGTAAAACCCGACATCTAGAGTTAAACTCCAATATCTAGACTTAAAGACCAACATCTAGAGGTAAAACCCAAAATCTAGAGGTAAAGCCCAACGTCTGGAGGTACAGCCCAGATTCTAGAGAGAAGCCAAAAATCCAGATGGAAAACCCAAAATCTAGAGGTAAAGCCCATCATCTAGAGGTAAAGCCAGATATCTAGGAGTAAAGCCCAACATCTAGAGGAAAAGCCAAATATATAGATTTAAAACCCAAAATCTAGAGGTAAAGTCCAATATCGAGACGTAAAGCCCAACTTCTAGATGTAAAGCCCAACTTCTAGATCCAAAGCCTAACTTCTAGACGTAAAGTCCAAAATCTAGAGGTAAAACCCAACATCTAGACGTAAAGCCAGATATCTAGAGGTAAAGACCAACATCTAGAGGAAAAGCCAAATATATAGATTTAAAACCCAAAATCTAGAGGTAAAGACCAATATCTAGACGTAAAGACCAAAATCTAGATGTAAAGCCGAACTTCTAGATCTAAAGCCCAAAATATAGATGTAAAGCCCAACTTCTAAATCTAAAGCCCAACATCTAGAGGTAAAGCCCGATATTTAGAGTTTAAGCGCATCATTTAGAGGTAAACCCAAAATCTAGAGGTAAAGCCCAACTTCTAGATGTAAAGCCCATCATCTAGTCCTACAGCCCAAAGTCTGCAGGTAAAGTATAACTTACAGAGGTAAAGGCAAACATCTAGATATAAACCCCAAACTCTAGAGGTAAAGCCCAACATATAGAGGTATAGCCCAAATTCTAGAGATAAAGTCCAACGTCTAGATGTAATCCCAACATCTAGAGGTAAAGCACAGAATCTAGAGGTAAAGCCTAACATCTAGAGATGAATTCCAAAATCAAGTGTTAAGGCCCGACATCCACAGTTAAAGCCAACCATATAGATGTAACCCTCAACTTCTAGAGGTAAGGCCCAAAATCTAGAGGTAGAGCCCAACATCTAGAGGTAAAGCCAGATATCTAGGAGTAAAGCCCAACATCTAGAGGAAAAGCCAAATATATAGATTTAAAACCCAAAATCTAGAGGTAAAGCCCAATATCTAGACGTAAAGCCCAAAATCTAGAGGTAAAGCCCAACATCCAGAGTTAAAGTTGAACTTCTTGAGGTAAAGCCAAAGTCTAGAGGTAAAGCCCAACTTCTAGAGGTAAAGTCCAAAATCTAGAGGTAAAGCCACACATCTAGACGTAAAGCCAGATATCTAGAGGTAAAGCCCAACATCTAGAGGAAAAGCCAAATATATAGATTTAAAACCCAAAATCTAGAGGTAAAGACCAATATCTAGACGTAAAGCCCAAAATCTAGATGTAAAGCGAAGACCTAGTGGTAGAGTCCAAAATCTAGAGTTAAAGCCCAACATCTAGACGTAAAGCCAGATATCTAGAGGTAAAGCCCAACATCTAGAGGAAAAGCCAAATATATAGATTTAAAACCCAAAATCTAGAGATAAAGCCCAACATCTAAATGTAAAGCAAAACATCTAGATTTAAAACCCGACATCTAGAGTTAAAGTCCAATATCTAGACTTAAAGACCAACATCTAGAGGTAAAACCCAACATCTAGAGGTAAAGCCCAACGTCTGGAGGTAAAGCCCAGATTCTAGAGAGAAGCCAAAAATCCAGATGGAAAACCCAAAATCTAGAGCTAAAGCCCATCATCTAGAGGTAAAGCCAGATATCTAGGGGTAAAGCCCAACATCTAGAGGAAAAGTCAAATATATAGATTTAAATCCCAAAATCTAGAGGTAAAGTCCAATATCGAGACGTAAAGACCAACTTCTAGATGTAAAGACCAACTTCTAGATCCAAAGCCTAACTTCTAGACGTAAAGTCCAAAATCTAGAGGTAAAGCCCAACATCTAGACGTAAAGCCAGATATCTAGAGGTAAAGCCCAACATCTAGAGGAAAAGCCAAATATATAGATTTAAAACCCAAAATCTAGAGGTAAAGACCAATATCTAGACGTAAAGCCCAAAATGTAGATGTAAAGCCCAAGACCTAGTGGTAGAGCACAAAATTTAGTGTTAAAGCCCAACATCTAGACGTAAAGCCAGATATCTAGATGTAAAGCCCAACATCTAGAGGAAAAGCCAAATATATAGATTTAAAACCCAAAATCTAGAGGTAAAGCCTAACTTCTAGATCTAAAGCCTAACTTCTAGACGTAAAGTCCAAAATCTAGAGGTAAAGCCCAAGATCTAGTGGTAGAGCCCAAAATCTAGAGGTAAAGCCCAACATCTAGACGTAAAGTCAGATATCTAGAGGTAAAGCCCAACATCTAGAGGAAAAGCCAAATATATAGATTTAAAACCCAAAATCTAGAGGTAAAGACCAATATCTAGACGTAAAGCCCAAGATCTAGATGTAAAGCCCAACTTCTAGATCTAAAGCCTAGCTTCTAGTGGTAAAGTCCAAAATCTAGAGGAAAAGCCCAAGACCTAGTGGTAGAGCCCAAAATCTAGAGGTAAAGCCCAACATCTAGACGTGAAGCCAGATATCTAGGGGTAAAGCCCAACATCTAGAGGAAAAGCCAAATATATATATTTAAAACCCAAAATCTAGAGGTATAGCCCAATATCTAGACGTAAAGCCCAAAATCTAGATGTAAAGCCCAACTTCTAGATCTAAAGCCTAACTTCTAGAGGTAAAGTCCAAAATCTAGTCGTAAAGCCCAAGACCTAGTGGTAGAGCCCAAAATCTAGAGGTAAATACCAACATCTAGACGTAAAGCCAGATATCTAGAGGTAAAGCCCAACATCTAGAAGTAAAGTCCAAAATCTAGAGGTAAAGATCAAGACCTAGTGGTAGAGCCCAAAATCTAGAGGTAAAGCTCAACGTCTGGAGGTAAAGCCCAGATTCTAGAGAGAAGCCAAAAATCCAGATAGAATACCCAAAATCTAGAGGTAAAGCCCAACATCTAGAGGTAAAGCCAGATATCTAGGAGTAAAGCCCAACATCTAGAGGAAAAGCCAAATATATAGATTTAAAACCCAAAATCTAGAGGTAAAGCCCAATATCTAGACGTAAAGCCCAAAATCTAGATGTAAAGCCCAACATCCAGAGTTAAATTTGAACTTCTTGAGGTAAAGCCAAAGTCTAGAGGTAAAGCCCAACTTCTAGAGGTAAAGTCCAAAATCTAGAGGTAAAGCCACACATCTAGACGTAAAGCCAGATATCTAGAGGTAAAGCCCAACATCTAGAGGAAAAGCCAAATATATAGATTTAAAACCCAAAATCTAGAGATAAAGCCCAACATCTAAATGTAAAGCAAAACATCTAGATGTAAAACCCGACATCTAGAGGTAAAGTCCAATATCTAGACTTAAAGACCAACATCTAGAGGTAAAACCTAACATCTAGAGGTAAAGCCCAACGTCTGGAGGTAAAGCCCAGATTCTAGAGAGAAGCCAAAAATCCAGATGGAAAACCCAAAATCTAGAGGTAAAGCCCATCATCTAGAGGTAAAGCCAGATATCTAGGGGTAAAGCCCAACATCTAGAGGAAAAGTCAAATATATAGATTTAAATCAAAAAATCTAGAGGTAAAGTCCAATATCGAGACGTAAAGCCCAACTTCTAGATGTAAAGCCCAACTTCTAGATCCAAAGCCTAACTTCTAGACGTAAAGTCCAAAATCTAGAGGTAAAGCCACACATCTAGACGTAAAGCCAGATATCTAGAGGTAAAGCCCAACATCTAGAGGAAAAGCCAAATATATAGATTTAAAACCCAAACTCTAGAGGTAAAGACCAATATCTAGAAGTAAAGCCCAAATTCTAGATGTAAAGCCCAAGACCTAGTGGTAGAGCCCAAAATCTAGAGTTAAAGCCCAACATCTAGACGTAAGGCCAGATATCTAGAGGTAAAGCCCAACATCTAGAGGAAAAGCCAAATATATAGATTTAAAACCCAAAATCTAGAGGTAAAGCCCAACTTCTAGATCTAAAGCCTAACTTCTAGACGTAAAGTCCAAAATCTAGAGGTAAAGCCCAAGATCTAGTGGTAGAGCCCAAAATCTAGAGGTAAAGCCCAACATCTAGACGTAAAGCCAGATATCTAGAGGTAAAGCCCAACATCTAGAGGAAAAGCCAAATATATAGATTTAAAACCCAAAATCTAGAGGTAAAGACCAATATATAGACGTAAAGCCCAAAATCTAGATGTAAAGCCCAACTTCTAGATCTGAAGCCTAACTTCTAGTGGTAAAGTCCAAAATCTAGAGGAAAAGCCCAAGACCTAGTAATAGAGCCCAAAATCTAGAGGTAAAGCCCAACATCTAGACGTAAAGCCAGATATCTAGAGGTAAAGCCCAACATCTAGAGGAAAAGCCAAATATATAGATTTAAAACCCAAAATCTAGAGGTAAAGCCCAATATCTAGACGTAAAGACCAAAATCTAGAGGTAAAGCCCAAGACCTAGTGGTAGAGCCCAAAATCTAGAGGTAAAGCCCAACATCTAGACGTAAAGCCAGATATCTAGGGGTAAAGCCCAACATCTAGAGGTAAAGTCCAAAATCTAGAGGTAAAGAACAAGACCTAGTTGTAGAGCCCAGAATCTAGAGGTAAAGCCCAACGTCTGGAGGTAAAGCCCAGATTCTAGAGAGAAGCCAAAAATCCAGATGGAAAACCCAAAATCTAGAGGTAAAGCCCAACATCTAGAGGTAAAGCCAGATATCTAGGAGTAAAGCCCAACATCTAGAGGAAAAGCCAAATATATAGATTTAAAACCCAAAATCTAGAGGTAAAGCCCAATATCTAGACGTAAAGCCCAAAATCTAGAGATAAAGCCCAACATCCAGAGTTAAAGTTGAACTTCTTGAGGTAAAGCCAAAGTCTAGAGGTAAAGCCCAACTTCTAGAGGTAAAGTCCAAAATCTAGAGGTAAAGCCACACATCTAGACGTAAAGCCAGATATCTAGATGTAAAGCCCAACATCTAGAGGAAAAGCCAAATATATAGATTTAAAACCCAAAATCTAGAGATAAAGCCCAACATCTAAATGTAAAGCAAAACATCTAGATGTAAAACCCGACATCTAGAGTTAAACTCCAATATCTAGACTTAAAGACCAACATCTAGAGGTAAAACCCAACATCTAGAGGTAAAGCCCAACGTCTGGAGGTAAAGCCCAGATTCTAGAGAGAAGCCAAAAATCCAGGTGGAAAACCCAAAATCTAGAGGTAAAGCCCATCATCTAGAGGTAAAGACAGATATCTAGGAGTAAAGCCCAACATCTAGAGGAAAAGCCAAATATATAGATTTAAAACCCAAAATCTAGAGGTAAAGCCCAATATCTAGACGTAAAGCCCAAAATGTAGAGGTAAAGCCCAACATCCAGAGTTAAAGTTGAACGTCTTGAGGTAAAGCCAAAGTCTAGAGGTAAAGCCCAACTTCTAGAGGTAAAGTCCAAAATCTAGAGGTAAAGCGCAACATCTAGACGTAAAGCCAGATATCTAGAGGTAAAGCCCAACATCTATAGGAAAAGCCAAATATATAGATTTAAAACCCAAAATCTAGAGATAAAGCCCAACATCTAAATGTGAAGCAAAACATCTAGATGTAAAACCCGACATCTAGAGGTAAAGTCCAATATCTAGACTTAAAGACCAACATCTAGAGGTAAAACCCAACATCTAGAGGTAAAGCCCAACGTCTGGAGGTAAAGCCCAGATTCTAGAGAGAAGTCAAAAATCCAGATGGAAAACCCAAAATCTAGAGGTAAAGCACATCATCTAGAGGTAAAGCCAGATATCTAGGGGTAAAGCCCAACATCTAGAGGAAAAGTCAAATATATAGATTTAAATCCCAAAATCTAGAGGTGAAGTCCAATATCGAGACGTAAAGCCCAACTTCTAGATGTAAAGCCCAACTTCTAGATCCAAAGCCTAACTTCTAGACGTAAAGTCCAAAATCTAGAGGTAAAGCCCAATATCTAGAGGTAAAGCCAGATATCTAGGAGTAAAGCCCAACATCTAGAGGAAAAGCCAAATATATAGATTTAAAACCCAAAATCTAGAGGTAAAGCCCAACATCCAGAGTTAAAGTTGAACGTCTTGAGGTAAAGCCAAAGTCTAGAGGTAAAGCCCAACTTCTAGAGGTAAAGTCCAAAATCTAGAGGTAAAGCCAGATATCTAGAGGTAAAGCCCAACATCTAGAGGAAAAGCCAAATATATAGATTTAAAACCCAAAATCTAGAGATAAAGCCCAACATCTAAATGTAAAGCAAAACATCTAGATGTAAAACCCGACATCTAGAGTTAAAGTCCAATATCTAGACTTAAAGACCAACATCTAGAGGTAAAACCCAACATCTAGAGGTAAAGCCCAACGTCTGGAGGTAAAGCCCAGATTCTAGAGAGAAGCCAAAAATCCAGATGGAAAACCCAAAATCTAGAGGTAAAGCCCATCATCTAGAGGTAAAGCCAGATATCTAGGGGTAAAGCCCAACATCTAGAGGAATAGTCAAATATATAGATTTAAATCCCAAAATCTAGAGGTAAAGCCCAACTTCTGGATCTAAAGCCTAAATTCTAGACGTAAAGTCCAAAATCTAGAGGAAAAGCCCAACATCTAGACGTAAAGCCAGATATCTAGAGGTAAAGCCCAACATCTAGAGGAAAAGCCAAATATATAGATTTAAAACACAAAATCTAGAGGTAAAGCCCAATATCTAGACGTAAAAAACAAAATCTAGAGGTAAAGCCCAAAACCTAGTGATAGAGCCCAAAATCTAGAGGTAGAGCCCAACATCTAGACGTAAAGCCAGATATCTAGGGGTAAAGCCCAACATCTAGAGGAAAAGCCAAATACATAGATTTAAAACCCAAAATCTAGAGTTAAAGACCAATATCTAGACGTAAAGCCCAAAATCTAGATGTAAAGCCCAACTTCTAGATCTAAAGCCTAACTTCTAGAGGTAAAGTCCAAAATCTAGACGTAAAGCCCAAGACCTAGTGGTAGAGCCCAAAATCTAGAGGTAAAGCCCAACATCTAGACGTAAAGCCAGATATCTAGAGGTAAAGCCCAACATCTAGAGGTAAAGCTCAACGTCTTGAGGTAAAGCCAAAGTCTAGAGGTAAAGCCCAACTTCTAGAGGTAAAGTCCAAAATCTAGAGGTAAAGCCACACATCTAGACGTAAAGCCAGATATCTAGAGGTAAAGCCCAACATCTAGAGGAAAAGCCAAATATATAGATTTAAAACCCAAAATCTAGAGATAAAGCCCAACATCTAAATGTAAAGCAAAACATCTAGATGTAAAACCCGACATCTACAGGTAAAGTCCAATATCTAGACTTAAAGACCAACATCTAGAGGTAAAACCCAACATCTAGAGGTAAAGCCCAACGTCTGGAGGTAAAGCCCAGATTCTAGAGAGAAGCCAAAAATCCAGGTGGAAAACCCAAAATCTAGAGGTAAAGCCCATCATCTAGAGGTAAAGACAGATATCTAGGAGTAAAGCCCAACATCTAGAGGAAAAGCCAAATATATAGATTTAAAACCCAAAATCTAGAGGTAAAGCCCAATATCTAGACGTAAAGCCCAAAATGTAGAGGTAAAGCCCAACATCCAGAGTTAAAGTTGAACGTCTTGAGGTAAAGCCAAAGTCTAGAGGTAAAGCCCAACTTCTAGAGGTAAAGTCCAAAATCTAGAGGTAAAGCCACACATCTAGACGTAAAGCCAGATATCTAGAGGTAAAGCCCAACATCTAGAGGAAAAGCCAAATATATAGATTTAAAACCCAAAATCTAGAGATAAAGCCCAACATCTAAATGTGAAGCAAAACATCTAGATGTAAAACCCGACATCTAGAGGTAAAGTCCAATATCTAGACTTAAAGACCAACATCTAGAGGTAAAACCCAACATCTAGAGGTAAAGCCCAACGTCTGGAGGTAAAGCCCAGATTCTAGAGAGAAGTCAAAAATCCAGATGGAAAACCCAAAATCTAGAGGTAAAGCACATCATCTAGAGGTAAAGCCAGATATCTAGGGGTAAAGCCCAACATCTAGAGGAAAAGTCAAATATATAGATTTAAATCCCAAAATCTAGAGGTAAAGTCCAACATCCAGAGTTAAAGTTGAACGTCTTGAGGTAAAGCCAAAGTCTAGAGGTAAAGCCCAACTTCTAGAGGTAAAGTCCAAAATCTAGAGGTAAAGCCAGATATCTAGAGGTAAAGCCCAACATCTAGAGGAAAAGCCAAATATATAGATTTAAAACCCAAAATCTAGAGATAAAGCCCAACATCTAAATGTAAAGCAAAACATCTAGATGTAAAACCCGACATCTAGAGTTAAAGTCCAATATCTAGACTTAAAGACCAACATCTAGAGGTAAAACCCAACATCTAGAGGTAAAGCCCAACGTCTGGAGGTAAAGCCCAGATTCTAGAGAGAAGTCAAAAATCCAGATGGAAAACCCAAAATCTAGAGGTAAAGCACATCATCTAGAGGTAAAGCCAGATATCTAGGGGTAAAGCCCAACATCTAGAGGAAAAGTCAAATATATAGATTTAAATCCCAAAATCTAGAGGTAAAGTCCAACATCCAGAGTTAAAGTTGAACGTCTTGAGGTAAAGCCAAAGTCTAGAGGTAAAGCCCAACTTCTAGAGGTAAAGTCCAAAATCTAGAGGTAAAGCCAGATATCTAGAGGTAAAGCCCAACATCTAGAGGAAAAGCCAAATATATAGATTTAAAACCCAAAATCTAGAGATAAAGCCCAACATCTAAATGTAAAGCAAAACATCTAGATGTAAAACCCGACATCTAGAGTTAAAGTCCAATATCTAGACTTAAAGACCAACATCTAGAGGTAAAACCCAACATCTAGAGGTAAAGCCCAACGTCTGGAGGTAAAGCCCAGATTCTAGAGAGAAGCCAAAAATCCAGATGGAAAAACCAAAATCTAGAGGTAAAGCCCATCATCTAGAGGTAAAGCCAGATATCTAGGGGTAAAGCCCAACATCTAGAGGAAAAGTCAAATATATAGATTTAAATCCCAAAATCTAGAGGTAAAGCCCAACTTCTAGATCTAAAGCCTAAATTCTAGACGTAAAGTCCAAAATCTAGAGGTAAAGCCAAACATCTAGACGTAAAGCCAGATATCTAGAGGAAAAGCCAAATATATAGATTTAAAACCCAAAATCTATAGGTAAAGACCAATATCTAGACGTAAAGCCCAAAATCTAGATGTAAAGCCCAACTTCTAGATCTAAAGCCTAACTTCTAGTGGTAAAGTCCAAAATCTAGAGGAAAAGCCCAAGACCTAGTGGTAGAGCCCAAAATCTAGAGGTAAAGCCCAACATCTAGACGTAAAGCCAGATATCTAGAGGTAAAGCCCAACATCTAGAGGAAAAGCCAAATATATAGATATAAAACACAAAATCTAGAGGTAAAGCCCAATATCTAGACGTAAAAAACAAAATCTAGAGGTAAAGCCCAAGACCTAGTGGTAGAGCCCAAAATCTAGAGGTAAAGCCCAATATCTAGACGTAAAGCCAGATATCTAGGAGTAAAGCCCAACATCTAGAGGAAAAGCCAAATATATAGATTTAAAACCCAAAATATAGAGGTAAAGCCCAACATCCAGAGTTAAAGTTGAACGTCTTGAGGTAAAGCCAAAGTCTAGAGGTAAAGCCCAACTTCTAGAGGTAAAGTCCAAAATCTAGAGGTAAAGCCAGATATCTAGAGGTAAAGCCCAACATCTAGAGGAAAAGCCAAATATATAGATTTAAAACCCAAAATCTAGAGATAAAGCCCAACATCTAAATGTAAAGCAAAACATCTAGATGTAAAACCCGACATCTAGAGTTAAAGTCCAATATCTAGACTTAAAGACCAACATCTAGAGGTAAAACCCAACATCTAGAGGTAAAGCCCAACGTCTGGAGGTAAAGCCCAGATTCTAGAGAGAAGCCAAAAATCCAGATGGAAAACCCAAAATCTAGAATTAAAGCCCATCATCTAGAGGTAAAGCCAGATATCTAGGGGTAAAGCCCAACATCTAGAGGAAAAGTCAAATATATAGATTTAAAACCCAAAATCTAGAGTTAAAGACCAATATCTAGACGTAAAGCCCAAAATCTAGATGTAAAGCCCAACTTCTAGATCTAAAGCCTAACTTCTAGAGGTAAAGTCCAAAATCTAGACGTAAAGCCCAAGACCTAGTGGTAGAGCCCAAAATCTAGAGGTAAAGCCCAACATCTAGACGTAAAGCCAGATATCTAGAGGTAAAGCCCAACATCTAGAGGTAAAGCTCAACGTCTTGAGGTAAAGCCAAAGTCTAGAGGTAAAGCCCAACTTCTAGAGGTAAAGTCCAAAATCTAGAGGTAAAGCCACACATCTAGACGTAAAGCCAGATATCTAGAGGTAAAGCCCAACATCTAGAGGAAAATCCAAATATATAGATTTAAAACCCAAAATCTAGAGATAAAGCCCAACATCTAAATGTAAAGCAAAACATCTAGATGTAAAACCCGACATCTACAGGTAAAGTCCAATATCTAGACTTAAAGACCAACATCTAGAGGTAAAACCCAACATCTAGAGGTAAAGCCCAACGTCTGGAGGTAAAGCCCAGATTCTAGAGAGAAGCCAAAAATCCAGGTGGAAAACCCAAAATCTAGAGGTAAAGCCCATCATCTAGAGGTAAAGACAGATATCTAGGAGTAAAGCCCAACATCTAGAGGAAAAGCCAAATATATAGATTTAAAACCCAAAATCTAGAGGTAAAGCCCAATATCTAGACGTAAAGCCCAAAATGTAGAGGTAAAGCCCAACATCCAGAGTTAAAGTTGAACGTCTTGAGGTAAAGCCAAAGTCTAGAGGTAAAGCCCAACTTCTAGAGGTAAAGTCCAAAATCTAGAGGTAAAGCGCAACATCTAGACGTAAAGCCAGATATCTAGAGGTAAAGCCCAACATCTAGAGGAAAAGCCAAATATATAGATTTAAAACCCAAAATCTAGAGATAAAGCCCAACATCTAAATGTGAAGCAAAACATCTAGATGTAAAACCCGACATCTAGAGGTAAAGTCCAATATCTAGACTTAAAGACCAACATCTAGAGGTAAAACCCAACATCTAGAGGTAAAGCCCAACGTCTGGAGGTAAAGCCCAGATTCTAGAGAGAAGCCAAAAATCCAGATGGAAAACCCAAAATCTAGAGGTAAAGCCCATCATCTAGAGGTAAAGCCAGATATCTAGGGGTAAAGCCCAACATCTAGAGGAAAAGTCAAATATATAGATTTAAATCCCAAAATCTAGAGGTAAAGCCCAACTTCTAGATCTAAAGCCTAAATTCTAGACGTAAAGTCCAAAATCTAGAGGTAAAGCCAAACATCTAGACGTAAAGCCAGATATCTAGAGGAAAAGCCAAATATATAGATTTAAAACCCAAAATCTAGAGGTAAAGACCAATATCTAGACGTAAAGCCCAAAATCTAGATGTAAAGCCCAACTTCTAGATCTAAAGCCTAACTTCTAGTGGTAAAGTCCAAAATCTAGAGGAAAAGCCCAAGACCTAGTGGTAGAGCCCAAAATCTAGAGGTAAAGCCCAACATCTAGACGTAAAGCCAGATATCTAGAGGTAAAGCCCAACATCTAGAGGAAAAGCCAAATATATAGATTTAAAACACAAAATCTAGAGGTAAAGCCCAATATCTAGACGTAAAAAACAAAATCTAGAGGTAAAGCCCAAGACCTAGTGGTAGAGCCCAAAATCTAGAGGTAAAGCCCAACATCTAGACGTAAAGCCAGATATCTAGGGGTAAAGCCCAACATCTAGAGGAAAAGCCAAATATATAGATTTAAAACCCAAAATCTAGAGGTAAAGCCCAATATCTAGACGTAAAGCCCAAAATCTAGAGGTAAAGCCCAACATCCAGAGTTAAAGTTGAACGTCTTGAGGTAAAGCCAAAGTCTAGAGGTAAAGCCCAACTTCTAGAGGTAAAGTCCAAAATCTAGAGGTAAAGCCACACATCTAGACGTAAAGCCAGATATCTAGAGTTAAAGCCCAACATCTATAGGAAAAGCCAAATATATAGATTTAAAACCCAAAATCTAGAGATAAAGCCCAACATCTAAATGTAAAGCAAAACATCTAGATGTAAAACCCGACATCTAGAGGTAAAGTCCAATATTTAGAATTTAAGCGCATCATTTAGAGGTAAACCCAAAATCTAGAGGTAAAGCCCAACTTCTAGAGGTAAAGACCATCATCTAGTCCTACAGCCCAATGTCTGCAGGTAAAGCATAACTTACAGAGGTAAAGGCAAACATCTAGATATAAAACCCAAACTCTAGAGGTAAAGCCCAACATATAGAGGTATAGCCCAAATTCTAGAGATAAAGTCCAACGTCTAGATGTAATCCCAACATCTAGAGGTAAAGCCCAGAATCTAGAGGTAAAGCCTAACATCTAGAGGTGAATTCCAAAATCAAGTGTTAAGGCCCGACATCTACAGTTAAAGCCAACCATATAGATGTAACCCTCAACTTCTAGAGGTAAGGCCCAAAATCTAGAGGTAGAGCCCAACATCTAGATTTAAAGCCAGATATCTAGAGGTAAAGCCCAACATCTAGAGGAAAAGCCAAATATATAGATTTAAAACCCAAAATCTAGAGGTAAAGCCCAATATCTAGACGTAAAGCCCAAAATCTAGAGGTAAAGCCCAACATCCAGAGTTAAAGTTGAACGTCTTGAGGTAAAGCCAAAGTCTAGAGGTAAAGCCCAACTTCTAGAGGTAAAGTCCAAAATCTAGAGGTAAAGCCACACATCTAGACGTAAAGCCAGATATCTAGAGGTAAAGCCCAACATCTAGGGGAAAAGCCAAATATATAGATTTAAAACCCAAAATCTAGAGATAAAGCCCAACATCTAAATGTAAAGCAAAACATCTAGATATAAAACCCGACATCTAGAGTAAAGTCCAATATCTAGACTTAAAGACCAACATCTAGAGGTAAAACCCAACATCTAGAGGTAAAGCCCAACGTCTGGAGGTAAAGCCCAGATTCTAGAGAGAAGCCAAAAATCCAGATGGAAAACCCAAAATCTAGAGATAAAGCCCAACATCTAGAGGTAAAGCCAGATATCTAGGAGTAAAGCCCAACATCTAGAGGAAAAGCCAAATATATAGATTTAAAACCCAAAATCTAGAGGTAAAGCCCAATATCTAGACGTAAAGCCCAAAATCTAGAGGTAAAGCCCAACATCCAGAGTTAAAGTTGAACGTCTTGAGGTAAAGCCAAAGTCTAGAGGTAAAGCCCAACTTCTAGAGGTAAAGTCCAAAATCTAGAGGTAAAGCCACACATCTAGACGTAAAGCCAGATATCTAGAGGTAAAGCCCAACATCTATAGGAAAAGCCAAATATATAGATTTAAAACCCAAAATCTAGAGATAAAGCCCAACATCTAAATGTGAAGCAAAACATCTAGATGTAAAACCCGACATCTAGAGGTAAAGTCCAATATCTAGACTTAAAGACCAACATCTAGAGGTAAAACCCAACATCTAGAGGTAAAGCCCAACGTCTGGAGGTAAAGCCCAGATTCTAGAGAGAAGTCAAAAATCCAGATGGAAAACCCAAAATCTAGAGGTAAAGCACATCATCTAGAGGTAAAGCCAGATATCTAGGGATAAAGCCCAACATCTAGAGGAAAAGTCAAATATTTAGATTTAAATCCCAAAATCTAGAGGTAAAGTCCAATATCGAGACGTAAAGCCCAACTTCTAGATGTAAAGCCCAAATTCTAGATCCAAAGCCTAACTTCTAGACGTAAAGTCCAAAATCTAGAGGTAAAGCCCAACATCTAGAGGTAAAGCCAGATATCTAGGAGTAAAGCCCAACATCTAGAGGAAAAGCCAAATATATAGATTTAAAACCCAAAATCTAGAGGTAAAGCCCAACATCCAGAGTTAAAGTTGAACGTCTTGAGGTAAAGCCAAAGTCTAGAGGTAAAGCCCAACTTCTAGAGGTAAAGTCCAAAATCTAGAGGTAAAGCCACACATCTAGACGTAAAGCCAGATATCTAGAGGTAAAGCCCATCATCTAGAGGTAAAGCCAGATATCTAGGGGTAAAGCCCAACATCTAGAGGAAAAGTCAAATATATAGATTTAAATCCCAAAATCTAGAGGTAAAGCCCAACTTCTAGATCTAAAGCCTAAATTCTAGACGTAAAGTCCAAAATCTAGAGGTAAAGCCAAACATCTAGACGTAAAGCCAGATATCTAGAGGAAAAGCCAAATATATAGATTTAAAACCCAAAATCTATAGGTAAAGACCAATATCTAGACGTAAAGCCCAAAATCTAGATGTAAAGCCCAACTTCTAGATCTAAAGCCTAACTTCTAGTGGTAAAGTCCAAAATCTAGAGGAAAAGCCCAAGACCTAGTGGTAGAGCCCAAAATCTAGAGGTAAAGCCCAACATCTAGACGTAAAGCCAGATATCTAGAGGTAAAGCCCAACATCTAGAGGAAAAGCCAAATATATAGATTTAAAACACAAAATCTAGAGGTAAAGCCCAATATCTAGACGTAAAAAACAAAATCTAGAGGTAAAGCCCAAGACCTAGTGGTAGAGCCCAAAATCTAGAGGTAAAGCCCAACATCTAGACGTAAAGCCAGATATCTAGGAGTAAAGCCCAACATCTAGAGGAAAAGCCAAATATATAGATTTAAAACCCAAAATATAGAGGTAAAGCCCAACATCCAGAGTTAAAGTTGAACGTCTTGAGGTAAAGCCAAAGTCTAGAGGTAAAGCCCAACTTCTAGAGGTAAAGTCCAAAATCTAGAGGTAAAGGCAGATATCTAGAGGTAAAGCCCAACATCTAGAGGAAAAGCCAAATATATAGATTTAAAACCCAAAATCTAGAGATAAAGCCCAACATCTAAATGTAAAGCAAAACATCTAGATGTAAAACCCGACATCTAGAGTTAAAGTCCAATATCTAGACTTAAAGACCAACATCTAGAGGTAAAACCCAACATCTAGAGGTAAAGCCCAACGTCTGGAGGTAAAGCCCAGATTCTAGAGAGAAGCCAAAAATCCAGATGGAAAACCCAAAATCTAGAGGTAAAGCCCATCATCTAGAGGTAAAGCCAGATATCTAGGGGTAAAGCCCAACATCTAGAGGAAAAGTCAAATATATAGATTTAAATCCCAAAATCTAGAGGTAAAGCCCAACTTCTAGATCTAAAGCCTAAATTCTAGACGTAAAGTCCAAAATCTAGAGGAAAAGCCCAACATCTAGACGTAAAGCCAGATATCTAGAGGTAAAGCCCAACATCTAGAGGAAAAGCCAAATATATAGATTTAAAACACAAAATCTAGAGGTAAAGCCCAATATCTAGACATAAAAAACAAAATCTAGAGGTAAAGCCCAAAACCTAGTGATAGAGCCCAAAATCTAGAGGTAGAGCCCAACATCTAGACGTAAAGCCAGATATCTAGGGGTAAAGCCCAACATCTAGAGGAAAAGCCAAATACATAGATTTAAAACCCAAAATCTAGAGTTAAAGACCAATATCTAGACGTAAAGCCCAAAATCTAGATGTAAAGCCCAACTTCTAGATCTAAAGCCTAACTTCTAGAGGTAAAGTCCAAAATCTAGACGTAAAGCCCAAGACCTAGTGGTAGAGCCCAAAATCTAGAGGTAAAGCCCAACATCTAGACGTAAAGCCAGATATCTAGAGGTAAAGCCCAACATCTAGAGGTAAAGCTCAACGTCTTGAGGTAAAGCCAAAGTCTAGAGGTAAAGCCCAACTTCTAGAGGTAAAGTCCAAAATCTAGAGGTAAAGCCACACATCTAGACGTAAAGCCAGATATCTAGAGGTAAAGCCCAACATCTAGAGGAAAATCCAAATATATAGATTTAAAACCCAAAATCTAGAGATAAAGCCCAACATCTAAATGTAAAGCAAAACATCTAGATGTAAAACCCGACATCTACAGGTAAAGTCCAATATCTAGACTTAAAGACCAACATCTAGAG
This sequence comes from Leptosomus discolor, assembly GCF_034619465.1. NCBI lineage: Eukaryota > Metazoa > Chordata > Aves > Leptosomiformes > Leptosomidae > Leptosomus > Leptosomus discolor. The sequence goes on from NC_141416.1 coordinate 4,942,839, forward strand.
GTAAAACCCAACATCTAGAGGTAAAGCCCAACGTCTGGAGGTAAAGCCCAGATTCTAGAGAGAAGCCAAAAATCCAGGTGGAAAACCCAAAATCTAGAGGTAAAGCCCATCATATAGAGGTAAAGACAGATATCTAGGAGTAAAGCCCAACATCTAGAGGAAAAGCCAAATATATAGATTTAAAACCCAAAATCTAGAGGTAAAGCCCAATATCTAGACGTAAAGCCCAAAATGTAGAGGTAAAGCCCAACATCCAGAGTTAAAGTTGAACGTCTTGAGGTAAAGCCAAAGTCTAGAGGTAAAGCCCAACTTCTAGAGGTAAAGTCCAAAATCTAGAGGTAAAGCGCAACATCTAGACGTAAAGCCAGATATCTAGAGGTAAAGCCCAACATCTAGAGGAAAAGCCAAATATATAGATTTAAAACCCAAAATCTAGA